>NC_143259.1:116200885-119115885 GCF_984573655.1 Nuphar pumila | reverse complement strand
AACGTCAAAAAACAAAACAAAACAAAACAAAACAAAACAAAACAAAACAAAACCAATTTTTTTTTAAGGTAGAGGTTAAACCTACGTCCGTTTTGTGTTTTCGTGAAAAGATCTAGTTTAGTGCAAGTAATGAAGCGCATGGTTGCTTAAGTTGGAGCTCATGGTGGAAAAGGGGGCCTTGAACGAAGGACAAGTGCATTTGGATCTTAACGGCACGAGCCCTCTCTTGATGAAACTTTATTTTGCTTTCATTGCGTTTGTGAAAATGACTAGTGCTGCTCTTATATGAGCCCTTTAGGCTCTGTTTGGAATCCTGCATTTAGTGCTGAGATGCCAAATCGTGGATTTTTCAAGTCCAGGATTTATCAAATCCTTCATCTATTTGAGAGACCGTTTTAAGATTTTGACTGCATTGAACATATTTTTTCCAAGTACAGCTGTCAAACTGCCACACAAGAGCACCCAAGGAGGAAGAAACACACATTTAATGCTGTGATAACCATGGGAGATAGGAAGACCAAATATTTAATGCTTGAGCCACCAGATTTGGCAACTACATCCTCTTCAGGATGTAGCTGAATTTGTGATGCAGAGCAGGCCCAGAACAAGGATTTGACTGCATTGAGAATATGCTTTCCAAGTATAACTGTCAAATTGCCACATAAGAGCACTCAAGGAAGAAACACATATTTAATAGTGAGAGGACCTTGGGAGTTGGGAAGACCAACTATTTAAAGCTCTGAGCCACCGAATTTGGCAACTACTTCCTCTTCAGGATGTAGCCAGTTTTCAGAGATGAGAGGATCAACTCTCATCTCATCTCCCGAATTTTGCAAATACGAGTGCACACTTTGATGGATGGTGATAGAAACTCCGTGAACCAACTCCCAACACCACCATCTACAGGTTTCCAAACAGAGCCTTATTGGTGAACTACATGAGTAGGGAACTCATGTGATGAGTGTTAACATTCACGACCAACTCCCTATATGTTGGAGGAATTAAAGTGAGCTGGAAAAGGTTTAGATCAAATTGACCAATAAAGACTAGGCCCGAGTATGATAAAAGCCAAATCAAACCCCATAGAACCTTATATCCCCCATGCTTGAATAGCCTCCATGAGTTTAACCCATGCCTGGCTCCTATCCACCCTATATGCATCATACAACATTTGCATTACACATGCTTAAAGATGAATTTATCAAGAACTACTGAGACTGGTCTCCTGATCTTGCTTGCATTGTGTTGCATACACATGATTGTGCACGTACACATGATTATCATCCATGATATACACAATCATGACATTTCAAACATATCTTATGCCATGAGTGAATAGTTACCTTGCGATGCTTGCTTATCAGATAGGTGCTGGTGGAGAGTTGCCGAGTTTTTTCCCTAAAATTGATCGGGGAAGATCCTATTTCGAAAATTGGTTACTTAGTGGCAAAGGTGCATGCTAAAACCAGAAGCGATGTCAAGCAGATGGAGAAGACCCTTACACATATGAGGCAAGCTGTGGTTGTATGATATATTGGACAAGGTGCACACGAGTCAAGCTTGGGTTGTTCAAGCTTGGCTCGGCAAGAAATACCATTGTTGAGACTCGGCTCGAGCTCAGAGGCGAGCTTGAACAACACTGTCCAAGTTTGGCTCGGCTCGGCTCCGAGCTTGACCGAATTCCAAAAAATATATTTTACATTTTTCAAGGGCTGGATTTGAACCCACCACCTCTAAAATATACTTCATAGTTGGATTGTCCAAAACAGTGCACCTTGTCAGTGGTGGGATTTACACAGCTAAAAGATTGTTAAAATTAAAACAAATTTAGTCAGTCTAGGGATTCGATCCTATCACCTTTTGATAAAAGTCTACCATCATGCCCGTTATGGGAAAAATACTTTTTGTAAGAGTTTGTTGGATGTGCCCATAGGGTGGGAGGGTTACATGGTCTATTAATAGAATGTATCTTTGTATGAAGAAGCTAGACCACTTTTTTTGGTGTAGCAAGAGGTTGTTGGGGAAGTACCAGATTTGTATGAATACATCTGCCCATGAGACCTGTCTGGTCACAACACAATAATTCTAGAACGAGTTAAGGGTTTTCAGGTGCCTCAAAAATTCTGTTGAGATGATTGGTGGATGAGGATGTTCGGGGTGATTGGACTTGTTATCATGTACTTGGAAGAAGAGATTCTTGAATGGGCTAGAGATGAGGATAGTGTTGAGGAATATAGTATATTGTACCATTTCTCTGTGTATTGCCCCTTGTTTCATATTTCATTATTTATAGGTGTATTCTTGTATTTCTAAACTTTTTGTTGTAAGTCAAAGTTGGGAGTCTGTTTCTGTCCTTTTCTAATAGTTTGTTAGTGAAGGGGGCTCAAGCCTTTGCATTGTTGTAACTCTTTCTTTTGCCATTTTATTGAAGTTTTCTCTCTTGCTCTCTTGCTTGTGCTTGTCTCTTCTTGCTTTGTTAGGTAGGAGTTAGTTCAATGAGATTGTTAAATGGGAAGAGGAATTACTTGCTCTACAATCCTAGAGCTCAACATTTGGTGGTGTGCTAATGATTAAGGAACTATGCTCAAGATGCAGTAGTTGTCGGACTCCATCTGCGATGGAGGATAAGAGATGAAATTGAATGAAGGCAGCACTCTAGGGTTCTTTGGCTGGGTAAGGGTGATTCCAATACTAGGTACTTCCATTGATACACTTCGAATGGGTGAAGGATCAATCACAGAGCTTCAACAACTATTGGAGGTAGACGTATAGCTGAGGTTGATCTTATTACATTTATTACTTTCTTTAAAGAAAGCGACACCTTTAAGAGCATTTATGAAGACAAGGCTGTTGAACTGAAAGCAAAATCAAAGAGGAAGAAGTAAGCGATGCCTTATTGCCATTGGGTAAGCAGAAAACACATGCTTTAGATGTGTTTTTGCTTAATTTTTACGTTAAATTCAAACACATCTATGGAGAGAACTTCTTGGCATTGGCGGATAAGTTCCTTTTGACTGAGGATTTTCTCAAAATTGTTAGTTCCTCCTCCTTTATATTGATCCCCAAATGATGTTAATAGATTCAAACAATTTCTCTTCTGGGCAACAATTACAAGGTAATTGTGAAAGTGCTGGCAATTAGGTTGAAATCTGTCGCTGTGGAGATTATTTCCCCACCACAGTATGCCTTCTTGTTGGAAGAAGGATCAATGAATGTGCTCTATTGGGCACTGTAAGTCATCAACTCAGTTAACTCTTTCAAATGTTTGACATTCTGCTTAAAGTTGACCTTGTGATCTGGTATTGTTTGCTTGATAACATGTCATGCATGGGGTTTTGGAGAAGGTGGATATCTTGAATCTCCAACCTTATTCCTAATGCCTCACTATCTATCAACATCAAAGGGATTGATAGGGATCCTTTCATCGTTGAGAGAGGTATGAGGAAAGGTTGCTTGTTGTCACTGTGTCATCAACATTGTTAGTGAAGAATTGTGGTTCTGTTCAAGAAAGCAATGGAGAATAGCTTTATAGAAGGCGTTTCTGTGCCAAGGTTGGACCCTTTTGCCATCCTCAAATTGAGCAACCTGGTTGGGTCTTGCCGAAGGACCTATAGTACCCAATGAAGGTTAGGGGTTGTGTATATGAAAGCTTGACATTTTACATATGAGAGATCAAAACCAGAGTTACCAGAAGCTTCTTAGATACGTGGGAAGTCTGCTTCCCAGAAACTCGCTTCGAAAACACGATACTCCTTTCTTCTGAAACTTGATTTGAATCATGATACTCCCACGCTTCTCCTATACTTTCCACACAATTGATCTATTATTCTTATATGTTCTCTCACTCTACTTTTCTTGTTTTTTATATGTTTCCTCTCATGCTTCTCATTCACTTCCATGTGCTTTCTCTAAATTGGCAGTCATCATTTTTAGATTTTGTTAAAAATTTAGTTCTTACACTAAAATATCATGAAATTTAAGAATAGTCACTTTTATTTTTTATTTGCTTTCATTTTGATTCTCATTCAATTCTTATATTATTTTTTTTATTCCTCGCTTCATGCTTCCTATACATTTTCAAATGCATCGCTTCTTGCTTTCGCTTCCTGTATCGTTTCCTGCTTCTGCTTCCTAGTCTAGCATCCTTGATCAAAACTAGGGTAATTGGGTTTGGAATCCAGAAGGCCTAGCATTAGGTTGGGATCCAAATAACTCCATTTTTGGGACATATTAATAAAGAATTGTTTGTAATGAGCTACTTGTCAACAAGAAAGGAACTTTGGAGCAAGGTTACCGGAAGCGCCTAGGTAAAAGGGGAAGCGCGAAACGTCGCGCTTCCGAAGCGTGAGGTGAAGCGTCCCCCTTTTTTGGGAAGCGCACTTCCCTTTTATGGGAAACACACTTCCCATTTACGGAAAGCGCGCTTCTCCCTCGCTTCCCCATTTTTTTTATTTTTTTTTCGCTTCTCCCTCGCTTCCGGTTTGCTTCCTAGGTCGCTTTTGGTTCGCTTCCTAGGTCACTTTCGAGACGGTTCGGAATTTTCTTCTAAGTGGTCTCACACTTCCCCGCTTCCTAAATTTTTGAAAGTGCCTCGCTTCCCGCTCCCACTTCCCCCTCTTCGAAGCGTGAGGGGAAGCACCCCCTTTTTTGGGAAGCACACTTCCCTTTTATGGGAAGCACACTTCCCTTTTACTGGAAGCACGCTTCCCCATTTTTTTCGCTTCCCCCTTGCTTCCGGATCGCTTCCTAGGTCACTTTCGGTTCGCTTCCTAAGTCGCTTTCGAGACGGTTCAGAATTTTTTTCTAAGTGGTCCCACGCTTCCCCGCTTCCTAAATTTTTGAAAGTGCCTCGCTTCCCGCTCCCGCTTCTCGTATTGCTTCCCGCTCCCGCTTCCTCAACTGGTAACTCTGCTTTGGAGCCACCTCCCCTCGAAGTGAGGGTCTTTCTCTCTTGAGTATCTTCTCCTTCTCATTCTTCTTCCTTCTTCCTTCTTCACCTCCATCCCTACCCCAACTGCTACCAATTCCTCCACATTCAGCCTCATTAAGCTTGGCTTGGTGTGACACGTGTCCAACCTCATCCGGTCACTGCCACTACTGCTGCCCACATCATTCCCTTACACACACTCAATTGCATTTGATTGCACTTGCAAAAGGGCCATCAGCTGCATTCCTCAATAGGTCCGTTACCCCTGCGTGCACGATAATAACTATGAGGGTTAACAACCCAGTACACGTAATCCAATTTGCTGATGACATATTTTTTGTGCCAACATCAATGGCACAAATGGCAAGAATATGCTTTATCTTATGGTCCTTTTAAATGGCTTCAGGTATAAAGATTAACGAGGAGAAATGTGTCATAACAGTTTTTAATGCTGATCCCTATATGACTTAAGTGGCAGAATGTATATTTTGCCGTTGACAAGCTGATTTGTTGATAAAATACTCGGGCATGTTAACTGTTATGAGTAGTGCAAGAGATCTACATTGGGCCAACGTAGAAAATTCAGGTGGCGAAGAAGATACAAGGGTGGAGTGCTAAATACCTTCATTTATAGTTAGGGTGACCTTAATTAAACATGCCATTAGCTTGTATCCAATCTATCTTATGGGAATCTTCAAGGTACAATGAAAAGTGGAGATAAGGATTAATAGGATGATGATGTTTCTATGGAAAGGGTCATCACAATATAAATGCCCGAACTGATTAATTTGAGTTTGAGCACAAAGATAGGTGAAAGATTCATTGGTTGAGCTTCCTTAATTTAGCTTTGCTGGTCAAATGTTGGTGAGTCCTTAGTACAATTAACAAGCCATGAACAAGATTCCTAAGGACTAAATGTTAAGTATCTGAATGGCTGAGGAGGTGAAATAGAGCCAACAAATGGAACAAGGGTTCCTGTGTACAGTGTTAGAAATTTCACAAATGTGTCACGGAGAGATGGATTAAAGCTGAAATCTGGACAGATATTTGATGTGCCAATCTTGTTTGGTGGGTAAATTTCCTGGCCTTTACTCCATTGCAAAGAATCCGCTTTGTTGTGTGAGGGAGTGCTGGCTTCCTGATGGGGTTGGAGTGTCATATTTCGTAGAAACCTCAAAGATGATGAGGTTGTTATGATAGTGTGTATATATACATATTATGTATATATAAACTATTTATGTTATGTAATTTGTTTTTCGAGTCAGGGGTATTTTGGTCTTTTTTCCTTTGTAATAAAATAATATTTATGGACTGCATGTAGCCCCTTTTTCCTTTTCTTTTTTTTGTCCTTGACCAAAAAGGTCAACGAAGAACTGTTGGGAGTTGACCAACAATCATATTTATGACCGTTGGGAGCTCCCAACAGCTCTTTGGAGCTCCCATGTGGTCTCCCCTAAAAGGAGCCCTTTGTGTATAAATAGGGGTCAACCCCCTCTTAATTTTAGTAGGCTTGTATTAAGCATTTGTTCAATAAAGACTTATATTTTACATTCTTGTTTATTTCTCTTTTTGCCTTATTGATCTTTATATTGTCCCATAGTGGATTTGTACATGTGCACTTGGATGATTGTGATCTTGTAAGCCCTTAGTGGCTAGTGTTTTTAGTGTTTCTACATATTTCATTATATGGTATTAGAGCCATAGTATTCTTGCACTTGTGGAAGGTTGCCATAAAGTGATTGTGTTTATCATAAAGTTTTCTAAGGGATCATGCTCTCCTCTTTTTGTTTTCACTTTCTTCCTCTCTTGCTCACGTAATGGAGACCAATATTGATCTCTCCTTCAAACTCAATGAAAAGAATTACATGATGTGAGCTTCCGTCATGGAAAACAATCTCAAAGAGAAAAAGCTTTGAGGTTATATGACATACACTATCCCCAAACCTCAACTCAAGCTCACAAAACTAGGAGGTCAAGAGAAAGAGATCATCATAAATAAGTGGAAGATTGAAGGAGTAACCATGTGAAATTTCTTGCATGGTTCATGAACAACTTCGAACTTAAGGTATGTGCAAACGTTGCAAAATTTCGAAAAGTCAATGAAACATGTTTTTTTTACGAAGTTTTTGTGTACTCAAAAGGATTTTGCAAGCGCATATTTTTTGCAAGAAAAGGTTAGGACCACCAAGCAAGGTGAAATGAGTATCCAAGACTATTATAGTGCTTTGAATCCCCTGTGGGATGAACTAACACTTTGAGAGCCTAAGTGGGTTGCTATTGAAGACATGAAACTTAGGCAAAAACAAATGAAACAAGAGAGATTTTTTCAATTCTTATATGGGTTTCATCTCGAATTTGAGTAAGTTAGATCTTCTCTCCTACATAGATATACTCCTCTTCCTCTTGAAGATGTTATTGCTGAAATCATCTAAGAGGAAAGTCTTAGTATGAGTAAAAAGTTGTGATGAAGTCTTGGCGGTATCTAAACCCGGTAACCATGTCAAGACCTATAAGCCTCTACACTTTGGGAGATAAAATAACTATAGTAATAATAATTGCTATAGTCGTGGAAGAAAAATGATTATTTATCATCATTGTAATAAGTTGGGTCCTATGTCACAGGGATTCAGCCAGACAGGTGCCGCACCCGGTGCAGTCAACCCGACCTTGGGTGCGGTCAACACACCTAGGGTTATTTTGGTCCATTTTTTTGTTTTTTTTTTTTTAATTTTTTTTGCCCTATGAAATGGGCTGCAGAATTAAAAAAAAATCTTGGGGGAGGGGTGCGTTGCCCCCGTATAACCCCCCGGTAGCCCCCCGGACCCCCGCCTGCTGACCGCGCAACGGGATCCGCGGACCCCCCTTATATATATATATTAATTTTTTTGCCGCACCCCCGCACCCAAGGTTTTTGAAAGTGCCACACCCCCACACCCATGTGACATAGGCTGGGTCATATTAAACCCGCTTATCATAAGTTGAATGAAACCTTAAGTATATGGTTGCTTTCGTTGAAGAATCCATTTCTAAGAAGGAAGAAGGCAAGAGTGAGCTGATCTTAAAGACATAGTTGGTTAAATATCCATGACATTTCAACAAATTCTTAACTCAACCTCTTCTACATCGAGGGCTGCCATTGCCTCCTCATCTTCACCCGGTACGTACTATTGGATTTTATATTCGAGAGCATATTTCCATATGACTCCTCATGAAAATGCCTTATCCAATATATGCACCAATTCAAATTTATCTTGTGTTTCTACGACCGATGGAACCATTTTGAGAATTAAGAGTATATGAGCATTAGATTCTAAAAATTCTCAAACTTTTCTTGTTCCAAAAGTTAGAGTTATTCCCAAACTAAGTTTAAATCTTTTTTTGGTTTCTCAAATTGTCGACCATGGATGGGAAATACCTTTTTCATCAAGGGTTGCTTTGTGCAGGATCTTCGGTCTAGGAAGTGGATTGGGCAGGGCCATAGGAAGAGAGATCTTTACTTTATGCACTCTTTGTCTAGGAAGAGAGATCTTTACTTTATGCACTCTTTGTCTTTTTCTTTAAAATCATTTTGTTCTTATGTCCAAGATTAGGGTATTGAAACTTGTTGCACATAAGGGAGAGAGATGCATCGACGGGCACAATGTGCCCGTCGTTTTTTTTATAATAGTTCCCCCCATCCCTGTTATTTTTATAATAGGGGGGTATGTGAAACAAAAAAATAGTGAATAATGGATGGGGCAGACGATGTTCTGCGCAGCCGCCGTGTTCCACGTTTGTTAAAAAGCGTGATCTTTTTGTGCTTTTTGTCTAGCGCGATGCACCGAATGTGCTGTCAAACATACCCTTAGTGGCCTTTTGTGAGTGTGCCTATAGTGGCCCTTTGTACTTATGCAATGGCTATTTTGGTGGGCTATCATGCTCGGTTCTTCTTTATATGGTATCAGAGCTATAAGGCTCTTGATCCTTGAAGTTGGCGATTGTGGACCACTAATCAAGTGTTCGTGATTCAAGTGTGTGTTTTCCCTTCCATATTATCTTCCCTCTCTTTTCTATCTTAGTCTTCATCCATAGAGGATAAGGAGAGCGTCATCATTGCGCCCATCAAGCTCAATGATACAAATTACATAATATGGTCTTCTATCATGAAGCACCATATTTAGGGCAAAGGCTTATGGGGGTTGGTGGATGGTTTTGATCTGGAGCCCAAACTCTTCCTCACGAAAGTCGAGAACAGAAAAGATGTAGAACTTCAAGGAGAGGAGAAAACCAAATGTATAGCCGGTTATGAAAGGTGAAAAGAGTGGAGAATGAGACATTGAAAAATAATGTCATGGCTTATCAATATTGTAGATATTAAAAAGTGTTACAGTTAGACAAAGTTTGAGCATGCTAATGATACTTGGAGCTATCATAAGAATATGTACTCACTTAAAGACATTACACACGTGTACAACTTGCAAGACAAGATTATGGTGATCAGTTAAGCGAACATGAGCTTTACAGAATACTATAATTCTTTATCCAAACTATGAGAGAAATTAGTCTTGCTTGAACCAAAGTGGCATTTCCCTTTGAATATTGAGCGCCAACAAAAACATATAGATTCATGGCATTTTTATCAATTCATAAATGGGTTGTTACCGAAATTTAAAGCTACCAAGTCAGCTCTTTTCCATAGAGGGAAGATTCCCTCAATTATTGATACTACTGCAGAGCTAAGCATAAAGGAAAATAGGTTAAAGAAACAAGCACCCAAAAATGACAAAGAATTGGTCTTGGTCGAGATATTATGTTCGCACATACAAGCCACCATTTGGGAGACAAAACTATGAATACAAGCACAAGAGAAAAATTATTTGCCATCATTGCCATGAACCCAGACATCAAACCCTTGTGTCCTAAGTTGTTGAAGAGGGAGAAAAAGAAGGTGGCTTCAGTTGGTCTACCTCAAGAGACCATGGACATGAATAACCCGCAAGATACATCAATCGGTAACATGTCCCCTATCTCAATTGGTAGAGGCACTTTCACTTCTTCTTAGAGGAACATCCTCTTCAACCAGATCAAGTATCCATGGATTGGGGTTCTTTTTGTTCGTTGGTTCAGTTGGTTCTATTTTGGTTGGGCTTTATGCTGCATACTTGTGACTTCCTACAACATATTATGGTTCTTTTTGTTGTATTTTGCTGGTTTGTGAAGCCATCAAAAGGTATAGTTTGGGGGTTGGGTTGAAATGGAGAAAGAAGACACTCACATCCAGTTGACTTCAGTTAAGTTTGATGAAACCAACTATTCCTTTTGGTCTAATTTTATGTTAGCCATCGTTCATGGCAAAGGACTAAGCGACTTTCTTGATGGGACTTCAGTGAAGTCCAAACTTGGAGATGTGAATTATGCGAACGATGTCAAAGAATGAAAGATGAACAATGCGAAAGTCAAGGCATGGATTCTTGGCTCTGTAGAACTAAGAATTGCCATGAATATTTCTAAGTTGAAGCTAAGGATGTTTGGGGTCATCTCAAGCAAGTGTACATGCAGGAGAACTAGGCAAGGCAATATCAGTTAATACATGAACTGAGGTCATTAAGACACGGGGCAAGTCAGTTGAGGAGTATCATTCAGAAAAGCAACTGCTATGAGATTCATTGGCTTTTATTGACAACAAAAAGAAGTATGAAACGTGCAAGAATTGCAAGACCTATATAAAGGCAAAAATGCAATCCAAGAAACAACAAGAGTAATTGAGTTTCTTATGGGATTGCGCTCTGAGTTTGATAATGTCAGAAGTGTTGTTATCTATAGAACATTCCTTCTTCAAGTCACTCAAGCTCTTTCTAAAATCATTGCTGAGGAAACTAAGGTGAAATCTCTTCAGTCCTATTCTTCTGGTGATTCTGTTACGGTGAAAGAGACAACTTAACATCTTTGGTTGGCCAAAGATGGGATTCTTGTAGTATGATATGAGTAATGTGCATTGTCATTACTATAAGGAGATAGGGCATATAAAAAAGGCATGTCCTGTATTGAAGAGGAAGAAAATGAAGATTGGAGGGAGTGCTACAATGTCTTGGAGTTGCAAGGGGAAAAAAAATGTGGTAAAAGAAGAAAGTCATGTTCCTACTACGACTTGCACCTCTACTGTCACTCCTGATGCACAGACTCTGGTCACCTCTAAACTTGACCAGTTAGCTCAGCAAGTCCAACAACTCCTTTCTCTGATTACTTCCAGTTCTTCTGGTCCCAATGGTACATCTGGTTGTGCCTATAAAGGTATTCCTAGCTTGACTTCAGGGTGGTTGATTGACTCCAGAACGTCATGTCATATGACTACAAATGAGTTTGTGCTAACCAATTGTAGACCATGCAGTGGTGCCTTTCACACTGTAGATGATTCCTTTATGAAAGAGCTTTTGTCTCCAATAGACTAGTTGAATTAGTTCATTCAAATGTTTGGGGTTCAACACCAATTGTATGAAAAAGGCGAATATGCATACTATGTGATATTTGTGGATGATTTTACTATACATACTTGGATTTACTTCCTTAATGTTAAGATATTATATCTTTTATATATATATATATATGGTTCTATCATATATATGTATATAATATATATAATGTACATATATGTTGATGAAATGCTATACTTCTATTGTGCGTAATACCCTTTCTTGTATCTTTTTGTACATATATTCTAGTATAGGGGTATTTCTATAATCTAGATTATAGCCCACTACTCTACTTTTTCTGTTTTGTTCTGTAGTGGGCTCTATGGGGGTTGACACCCCTTTTTTATATGGTTCTAACCCTAATGCTAATACTAATGAAGTTTCTCATCTTCTTCATGGCTTATCTTCTTTTTTCTTCTTGAGTTATCTTGCTCAATATGGTATCAGAGCCATACAAGCACACAAGGAAGGAGTTTCAACATGCTGGTGTGAGGAAGAAGGCTTCGTCTAGGGTCAAGCACGACTTGGAGGATTTCTTTGCTCACGTCGGTATACAGTTGTATTGGTTTATCGATAATATCATCATTACTTGATGGTGATTCAACATTTTCAACACTAGAATGCCCATTATTATCACCATTATCATTAAAAAAATATCACTAGAGATTAATTCTTCTTCTGGTAAGAAATCAAATAAGAAGTTATAATCTACTTCCTCTTCTTCTTTAGTTTTCTTAAGTCCATTTTTATTTTCTAAAAAAGTCACATCCTTAGAAACATAAAGTTTGTTATTCTTGAAGTAAAAAAATCTATAGCCTTTTTGGTTTTCACCTTAACTCATGAAAACACATCGAATGGCTTTTGAAGATAATTTATTTATTTTATGCAAGAGGACAAAACATTTGCAACAAAAAATTCTCAAACATTTATAATCGGGGGTTCTTTCAAATAGTTTTTCATATGGAGAAACATTTATAATCGAGGGCATTCTATTTATCAAGTTGATGTTAGAATGACCTTGACCCAAAAACTTTTTGGAATATCTTTAGAGATAAATAGGGTTTTAGTGGTTTTCATAGTATGTCTATGTTTTCTTTCGACTGACCCATTTTGTTGGGGAGTTATAGGACAAGACCTTTGATGGCAAAATCCATTTTGTTGGGGATTCTTGGACAAGATTTTTGGTGACATCACATTTTGTTTTAAATCATTTTAAAATTCATTGGATAAGTATTCACTACCCGAGTTGGATCTAAGGATGAAAATATTGCTTTGAAATTGATTTTTAATAAGCATATGAAATTCTTTAAAGTAACAAAATACATCAGATTTGAGATTAAGAAAGTAAATCCCCACATATCTAGTGAAGTCATTAATAAATGTAACATAATATGAATATTCACCTTTTGATATCACCGGAGAAGGCACCCAAACATCCGAATGCACTAATTCAAAAGGTTTTTAGAGACGTGTTCTATTTGAAATTAAAATAACTTTCATTTTTTCAAAAATACAATCCTTGCAAATTAAATATTTCTCATTAATTTTTTTTCCCAAAAGGGAAAAGATACATCTTTGAATAACTTGGATGTCCAAGTCTCTTATGCTAAGTTTCAATATCTTTATCCTAGATATAATTACAAAATGATTTTGAAGGAAGATTTAAAGAATCCATAAAGTAAAGATCTTCTCTCTTATGGACTTGCTCAATCCACTTCTCAGACCAAAGATCCTACATGAAGCAACCTTTAGATGAAAATGAGATTTCACATCCATAATTGGATATTTTAAAAATCGAAAAATGATTTAAATTTAATTTTGGGACAACTCTTACTTTTGGAACATAAAAGTTTTGAGAAGAATTTAAGGTTCCAATACTTTTAATTTGTAAGGATGTTCCATTGACGGTGAAAACATAAGAAGGTTTTGAATTAGTTTATAAATCAGATCAACCGTTTTCATATGGAGTCATGAAAAGAAGCTCCCGAATCAAGGATCCAAGAACAGATACCTGGAGGAGAGGATGATGCTATCGCAACCCCCAAAGTTGATGAAGATTTAAGTAGTTGTTGGAGTGCCTTCAATAGTTGAGCAAGTGGAAAAGTGTCTTCTCCTTTTTTAATGGATTTTTCTCTTTTTGGTATGGTCTCTTCAACGGAAGCTACCTTGTTCTTGGAGTTATCATTAAGTTTGGGATATTTAGGCCTTATATGTCTTGGTTTATGGCAATAGTGACAAATAACTTTCCTATAACCACGATTATAGTTATTTTGCCTTC
This sequence comes from Nuphar pumila, assembly GCF_984573655.1. Taxonomy (NCBI): domain Eukaryota; kingdom Viridiplantae; phylum Streptophyta; class Magnoliopsida; order Nymphaeales; family Nymphaeaceae; genus Nuphar; species Nuphar pumila. The sequence goes on along the minus strand of NC_143259.1, from coordinate 119,102,231 downwards.
TAAAGTGTGGAGACTTATAAAATTTCATATTGTTGTCGGGTTTAAAAACGGCCAACACTTGATATCCTCTTTTAACCCTACCAAAACGAATTTCCACTTGCCATACTTTGACAACCACATCTTCTAAAGGAGAAGGTTTAGATCTATAGAGAAGAGAAAATCAAACTTGCTCAAATTATAGCCTAGCCCATGTAAAAATTGAAAAAAATGTTCCTTTTCTATTTGTTCTCTTCTTGGCTCTACATTTTCACTAGCAACCCACTTAAGTTTAAGAAGAGTCAATGCATCCCATAGTGGAGCAGAGAACTAAAATAATCACAAACACTCATTTCACTTTGTTTGATGATTCATATTTTCTTTTGCAAGAAAATTGTCTTGCAAGGTCTTTTTGGGTATATATACCAGGGTTACCGGAAGCGCCTAGCTAAAAGGGGAAGCGCGGAACGTCGCGCTTCCGAAGCGTGGGGGGAAGCGTCCCCCTTTTTTGGGAAGCGCGTTTCCCTTTAATGGGGGACACGTTTCCCTTTAATGGGGGACGCGCTTCCCTTTAATGGGAAGCACGCTTCCCATCACGCTTCCCCCACGCTTCCCCCTCGCTTCCCCTGTTTTTTTTAAATTTTTTGTATTTTTTATTTTTTATTTTTATTTTTTTCGCTTCCCCCTCGCTTCCTAGGTCGCTTCCGAGACACTTCCTGAATCGCTCCTAAGTGGTCCCACGCTTCCCCGCTTCCTAAAATTTTGAAAGTGCCTCGCTTCCCGCTCCCGCTTCCCGTATCGCTTCCCGCTCCCGCTTCCTCAATTGGCAACCATGATATATACCCTTTATAAAGAACCAAGCCTCATTGACTTTATTAAATTTAGCAATGTTGGCATATATCTTGAGTTCAACATTGTTCATAAACCATGCAAGAATCTTGGCATGATTATTTTCCCAATCCTCTACCTCAGTTTGATGGTCTTGAATAGCTTTCATACATGCATCACCTTCTAAGGCTTTCTCTTGATCTCCTTTTTTGGTGAGCTTAAGTTGCGACTCAGGGATAATGCCCATCATATATCCCTAAAGGATTTTCCCTTTGAGATTATTTTCCATAGCAGATGCCCATACCATGTAATTTGAGCCATTTAGCTTGAAGGAGAGATCATTTTTTTCATGTTCCATTTTGAAGAGAGGGATAGAAAGATGGAAGTGTAAGAGCACGTTCTTTACTTGAATAACCATGAGCACACAATCACTTTGAAGAAGATTTTCCTCAATCACAATCACTTGATGGGCGCTTTTCACAAGACTGAGAAGGCTATGTCTCTGATACCATGTAAAGAAATAGCAGAAGATATAAAAAACAATGCTACTAAGGGCTTGCAAGATCACAATCACAAAGTGCACAAGCACAAGTTCACTATTGGGACAATACAATACCAATAAATGGCAATACAAGAAGGTAAAAAATATAGTTTTATTGAGGAAATGCTTTAGCTAAAAAGCTTAAAGAATACGAGACACCCCTATTTATATATCAAAAAGGAGAGAGGAGAGACCATTGGGAGCTCCCAACAGTCATTTTTTACCGTTGGGAGTCCCAATGACTCTATGGTCAAAAAGACCATAGAGCTCCTAATGGCTCTACTAATTACAAAAATAGAAAAATAAAAATAAATAAAAGGAAAAAATAACTGTTTTAATAAACAATTTTATTACAAGGAAAATGACTAAAATGCCCATATATGGCATTTAATTATTACAAGACTAACAACTATATATATGAATATATATGTATACATAGGTATATACATACATGTATATATATATATTTAATACCATTGTTGTCTCATAATAGACTTGTAATCTAGATTGAGTTAAATCTCAAATAAATACGGAAAAATATGAGATTAACATGTAAAAGTAACATTAATGCAACAACTTGATCTATGTAAGTATCTAAGAAATAAAATATGAGCATTCGTTCAATAAAAAATTAACATTAACAACAAAATGCATATTAAAAAATGTAAGTATCTCTCCATATGTGCATTCAGCAAATGAAAATAGTTCATCACTCGATAGTCAATGCTATATGCTCCATTGGATAACAGATAGATAAGTAGTCTACATCCAGAAATGCTGTCTAAGAACATTCCTCTTTTAACAATATGCATAGTATGAGTATTACAGAGAAAATAATAGCTCACATTGCCCAATTGTATTTGCTAACTTTCTCTTTAATGAATATCCAAGTGACATGCATTGCCTCATTTTATCCGGATCCATGCCACCACCATCATCTGCTCAGAAAGGAATATCAGGAAACTATTGTAAAATGAGAATATTAAACAGTTTAGTCACGCTATATTTGAAATGGTGCAAGTCAGTGGCATAAAGCCAACCCCCTTCACATCTTTAAACTTCTTTATTGAGTAAAAGCTACACACTACACAAAATGTGATGCATTTTATGCTCCTACAAGCCACAACCATTATAAGTAACCAAATATATGAGATCAAAAGAATGTATCAACAAAAAAAACATAGTTGCACTTAAAAACAAACAGCCAAAAACTAAGAGTGTCTACAATCAAAGCATAACAAAGCAACGTCAACCACAACCAAGTATTCAGATTGCATCTAACGCCCATCTGCTCTTCTAGATAGACAGCAGCAGCAACATACAAAAAAATCATCAATACAGAACTGTAAGAGGACATGCACAAAATTGACTAAAAAATTACTTCACAAGAAAAGCATGATTCCCTAGAAACTTGATTGCATATAAGGTAACAGTCAGAAACAACTTTAATCCTTGATACCTGCCGTATGGAGAGATTGAAGAGAGGGAGGCAGATACGAAGGAAAAAGAATGAAGGGGGTCAGGGTTACTTGGGGTCTGGCAAGGGCTGCCGGCGTCGCGGCTGCTTCCGGCGAGAAAGAGGAGGCCGAGAAGAGAGAGACTGTGAGAGACGAGAGAGAGGGACTGCGAGAGACGAGAGAGAGAGAGGTGGGAGAGACCGAGACGAGAGGTGAGAGACTGTGAGAGACGAGAAAGGGAGGGGTTGCGATAGACGAGAGAGAGAGGGATAAACTGTGAGAGACGAGAGAGAAAGAGGGGTTGCGAGAGAAAAATTAGGGCCCCCGACCCTCATTAGGGTCGTGGGTAACATTTTACTTTTGGTCAAATGAGGGCTTTGACCCTCATTTGACCAACAATATGAGGCGTGCGCGCCTCGCCTCGAGGCGTACGCCTCGATGATTTTATGCTTCATGCTTGCGCCTCAAGGCACAAAAGCCCTCGCCTCGAGGTGAGGCGCGTTTTTGATAACACTGGTTTGTATTGTCAGGGTTGTGTTCAGTTTCGATTACCAGATTGTTGATGCATGGTCACTGGTTTGGTAATGACTGACATTTGTATTGTGCTTTTGCTCTAGTAGCTGATACACTTGAATTTTGAGGTTTTAAGGTCTAGTAAGGTGATTGCTTTTAGTGGTTGAACTATTTTTGAGGTTTGAAAAATATCATTTCTTGATATTTATGGGATTTTTAAATCTCTCCATAAAATGATTTCTAAATCTTTTCATAAAATTTCTAAATTCTTTCCACTCATTTGCCCTTATATGGAAAATGTTTATTGAAATATTTTCATGTAAATACATGATTAAGGATATTTCAAATTTGTTCCATGATTGGTTGTCTTGCGTCATTTATGTCATGATATGCCTTGGTTGCATAGGATGCTATATTTTGAATGTATTTATAGATATTGTTTCTATTATTGAGATTTAAATTGTTATGATCAGTTTGAGTCTTTTAATCTCTTTGTGACAATGTTTGCCATTATTACAAAATATCTATTGTTATGACTTGTATGTTGAATTTTGAACTTTTCCATTATTTTCGCTGTGCATTTAATATGACTACTTATTTTGAAGAATATTTTTTGTGTAACTCCTTTGCGAGTTATTTATTCATGGTATTGATGTTCTTTGAAAATCCATATTCCATGACTTTGAATAATGCATGTTTTCATGAATTTTTAAAGTGATGAATGATTTATGAGTTATCTTTGAGATATTTTATGCATGCATCTCTTCTTTTGATACTATTGATTCTTAGGTCTTGAAAAACGTGCTCAAACGTCTTAATCAGACGGTCTAATCTAATGCTTACAAAACCAAGCATGTAGAACACATTCATTTGTACAATTTTAAAAAATAAAATAAAATGAAAAACGTCTCAATTTGGATGGCAATTTATAAGATTTCAGTTTGCAAAATTTAATCATTCAATGATAAAAAAAGTAACTTTATATCTCAAGGAGCACCGGTGGACATCAAGCTAGGCGTCCAATGGGTTATTGAGTACCTGGCTATACATATATATTGGAATGAAAACCTAACCACTAAAAAAACATGTTAAACCTACTCAATGAAAATTTTTTGGTATTTTTTTTAAAAATTTTGACTGCACATATGTGTTGAGCATGATTGATTTACTAAAAATCCACGCTTGGATCATGAATTTTGGATAGAAAAAATGGTATTTGGAAAATTTACAAAAATTATAGGCAGTTGATTTTTGAAACTTATAAAAACCTATCCATGCATCGAAATCAAACAAACGCTTCAATAACTGATTCCTATAAAAATAAGCTTATATAAATCTCGTGTATGATCAAAATTTTGAAAAAAATACTAAAATTCAATAAAAAAGTATGGGGGTAGGTTTGATGACGATGAACACTCACTGGAGACAGAAAAGCAATAGATGAACCCCACAACCACCCTGCCTTACGTGGCCCACCTCTGAAAGCTACGGATACACTCGTACACCAGCGGGGTTTGATCTAGTGCTTTCATCTCAGCGTCCTCACAATCACCCTGCTAGCCATGCAGGTGCCCCCGCAGTGGTAGGCTCAGGCCACATATTGCAGCGCAGACCCCACCCAATAAATTAATGGGTCTGAAATGGGCTCAACCTAACAGAGTCAGACCAAGCTTGGGTAAGCATGAAGCCCTTATTGCATCAGGGTCAAGCTGGCAGGATGTCCACATCTATCAAGGTGATCAAATAAATGACTTTTTCAAAATTGATGTCAAAATCTTTTTTACTATTAAAAGATTTTGAAAATTGTTGAATTGTCTTATTAAATTTTTGGTGTGCTTGGCCATCCTCGTTCCATAATATATATGACATATCGCTAATTTTGAAGTCTTTTTTTTGTTTATGATATATGTATATAGTTGGAATGCCTAGTTAGCTCTATTTACAGGTTCTCAAGTAGTGATATTAAAGATTCTAAAGACTTTTATAATAGAGCATATGATTGAAGATCAAGAGTACCCTTTAAGGAAGCAAGGAAGAAAGAACTTGATGAAGTCAAATGAAAATCTTTTATGTAATGGGTTGTTTGTTTGTATTTGCAAACTTATAGTGTCACTGTAAGTTTGAGGGGTGGTGTTAAGATTAATGTATTATTTTTGTATATATATACATATTTATGTATATAGTATAGTATATATGTACATGTATATAATTATGTCTTTATATACATATTATATGTATAGATTTATTACAATTATATATATATATCATATTTGGGACCAAGCCAAAGTAGTTGACTTGATCCCAATGGCTAGAATTCTAGTCGTAGCCATTGGGAGGTCCCTCCTTCATTGGTTGAGAGGACTCTTTCTCTCTTCTCTTTTTTCTATTTATTCCTCTCTTTCTTCTCTATAAATAGGGGTGGGTGTGCGCTTTGTAAAGTGAGAGAGTGATGGGTAGTTTTAGGTCTTTGTGTGTTTGAGTGTATTGTAGTGAGGATTATATGTATTTTTCTTTTGTACTTTTTAATATTCTTTATTAATGAATTTATTCATTCACATTCCTTGTGTTTTATTTTAGTTGTGTTTTTGTCCAAACGTATTATGTTTCGATTCTTGGAGTTCATTTTGGATTGCATATGGATCCGTGCCATTTCATGACAGTGCTTTGTGAGATTGCTCCCATTTTGTTACACTTGGACATAAATCCAAAGTCTTCTTGCATTTTCAATTTTTTAATAACTTCGTTAAGAATAGATTTAACAACATTTCTATTTTCACACAGATTCAAGGGGAGAATTTTTCTTTAAAGAATTTAAAGATTATCTTAACTTACACAACATTACACATCAAACATCTTGTCCACACACACTTCAACAAAATGGTTTGGCTAAGAGAAAACATAGAAATATTATTGAAACTATTAAAACTCTACTTATTTTAAGGCATGTACCTAAAGTCTTTTGATTATGAATAAAATATCATCTTGATCGTTACAAAATATCTCTCATGTCAGAAAACTTTTTAAACTTACCCCTTATTATTTCAAATTAAGAGTTTTTGGGTGTAAGTGTTTTGTTTTGACCAACAAAAATGACAAGTTTTCTCACAGGGCTATCCCTTGTGCTTTCTTTGGATATGCTGGCAACCAAAAGGGATATAGATGTTATGATCGTAAAAATGAAAAATTATATGTTTGAGAAATGTATCTATTTTAGAAACCAAATAGGTTTGTTTTGAAAAACCTAAGGAAGTTAATGAGTATTCTTTCTTGCTTGACTTTCTTCCAACTCATGATATTAATGATTGCGATTGTGAGTTTGATCATGATACTAATGAAAATGTTGATGAATCAAGAGATCTGAGAAATGAAATATTTGATGAAGAGCAATTCGATAGTGATATAACCTATTTGCAGGGATCAAAGACCTCCATGTGCACTTAAAAAATATTTAAAGATTGAAAGTGAAGATAATGTACAAACTAGGTGATCATCTAGAAAATTTCTGTTTTACAAGTCCTTTTAATCTAATTACAAATCTCGTCTTGCCCTTATCCATTTATATGTAGAAAATGGTCCTATTCCCAAGCTAAAGAACATCCTGAATGTGTAGAAGCGATGAGAGTAGAATTAGAGGCCTTAGAAAAAGACAAAACTTGAAAATTTCAAGATCATCTAGGAAACAAACTTATAGGATGTTGGTGAGTGTATAAAGTAATCACTAAGAGTGATTGGACTCTTGAAAGGTATAAAGTTACGTTAGTAACCAACGAATATTTTCAAGAATATGGTATAGATTATGAAGAAACTTTTGCTCCTGTTGTTAGGATGATCACTATTAGAACTCTTATTGTAGTTGTATCTATTAAGAAGTAAGTCATATATCAAATAGATGTTAAGAATGTCTTTCTTAATGGAAATTTAATTGAAAAAATATACATTGAGGCACCACTTGGTATGAGTATTCCTGAGGAAAAAGTTTTTCGTTTGAGTAAGGCTCTGTATGGCTTGAAGCAAACTCTGAAAGCATAGTATGACATGTTTAATATGGTATGCTTGATATTGATTTTAGATCTTGTTTGACTGACACTGCTTTGTTTGTTAAGGAATCTAACACATATATTGTCATCTTGCTCTTATATATTGATGTTATGATCATCACTAGTGGAATCAAACAAGGAGTTGAAAATATCAAAATGCTACTTAAAAACAATTTTGAAATGATTGATTTGTGTTTTCTAAGATATTTTTTGTAAATTGAAGTTGCTTATTCTCCCATAAGGTACTTGTTATCTCAATCTAAGTTTGCCTATGATGTTGTTTTCATGTATGAAATTATGATTGATAAGAGAGTAAATACTCCCGAGGTTACTAACGTCAAGATGAAGATTAATGATAGAGAACCTCTTGAAGATTTGGCACCTTATCGACAATTGATTGGAGCACTCTCTTACCTATTGATTACTAGACCAGACATAACACATGTTCATACAACTAGTCAATTTCAACATGCATGGGAGTTGTTTTACGAATACTTTTTTTGTCTTCTTCGTCTATGTTAGATTTAATTGCTTATATTGATACTAACTGGAGAGGTTATCCTAGCAATAGGCACTCAACTACGAGTTTTTGCGTTTTCTAGGTGAATCCTTGATTTGGGGGAGCTCATAAACTAACTAACAACATGAACTACATGTGTAATCTCATGTTTAGTAATAGTCAAATATATCAAGTTACCTACTAGTTGCCCGTATATCACTTGATCGTCATGTTTTTTTCCATTTGTGGCTCTCAATGTCACATTTGCTTTTATTGCAATAACAACTCTTTCAGAGTCATCTACTAATCTAGCTTTCACCACATGATCAGTCATATACTTATGTTGTGACAAGTAGAGCCCTCTTTTTTATTATGCAACTTCTAGACCAAAAAAATATTTCAAATCTCCTAGGTCCTTCATTTAAAAAATGTCAACCAAATTTTTCTTTGTGTTGACTATTTTCTCCACATCATCGCTTGTAATTATCATATCACCAACATACAAGAGCAATATGCACTTCTCATGAACAGAGGAGGATTTAAACAATGCAGGATCATGGTGACTCAACTCGAATCTAAGCGATATCACAACCATACTAAAATTTTCAAACCAAGTTACACATGTTTGATCTCGTACAAAGCTCTTCTCAATCTACATACTCTGTGTTGCGAATTTGAATATCCCTGCGGTAACTCCATATACACCCCATCATCTAGATCTTCATTCAAGAATGCATTATTCATATTCATTTGCCAAAGATTTCACTGCCTTATTACAACAACAAGAAGAAGAAGAAGCAAAGTCCTTTTGATAGTTGTGAGCAACAAGCGCAAAAGTTTTTATAAAGTCGATTCCAAGTTGTTGGCAAGGTGGGAGTTATCAAGATCCAAGCATGCATTTTTTTAGTGCATTCAACTCCTCAGTCATAGCCCGTTGCTACTCGCCTTTAGAGGCCACCTTTGCATAGGAACTAGGATCAACGTAGGAGTAAATTAGGGACAAATAAGCACAATGCTTAGGAGAAACAGTCATAGGACACAAATGTGTAGGAGGCATAGAGACTTTAGAGTTTCTACTTACCTAGGGAGGTGAAGAGGTAGACGAAGACTTTAAATTGGTGTCCTCTAGGAATTAGAATTAGCCTCTAAGTTGCGTACTCCTCCTCTTCTATCTGATCCAAGAATGGAGTCCCAACCACATTTTCTCACCTTCGAGAATAAGATTATCCAAATCTACCACTTCTCCCTTGAGTTGCCTCCCGCTAAACCTCCACATTCTTTTCATTTCCCTTTTCCATAGGAAATGGTATCAATAAAGTGAAATCAACTAACTCCTTAGTCTCAATCTTACTAAAAAACATTTTACTGAATGTGGTGAGAGATTATTCAAATTCTTCTTTCAACTGGATTATAACACTTATACCCTTTTTTGCCCATGAGAGAAGCCCATAAAATAAACATTTTACTGAATGTGGTGAGAGATTATCTCTACATGTACTAAGTAAAAGCACAAAACAGGTGCACCCAAAGACTTTCATCATCTTATAATTTGGGACAATTCCATACAATTTTTGAAATAGCGATATACCTTTAAGAGTCCTGGAGTGCATAGATAAATTGCCATGCACACAGCATCTGCCAATAGTCTCTAGTGACACTTCCTTCAAAGAGTAACGCCCTAGTAGTTTTCCAAATGTGACTATTCTTCTTTTCAGCCACACCATTCTGCTCAGGTGTATAAGGACACTTCTTCTGATATTCAATTCCCTTTTCCTGCAAAAAGTTCTCAAACATACCACTAATGTATCCTTTACTAGAATTAGTATGAAGGATTTGAATCTTAACAAAGAATTGAATTTCAATCATGGCACAAAACTTTTTGAAGTTCTCAAAAAGTTTACTTCTATTTTTCATGAAATAACCCATGTATATTTTGTAAAATCATTTATGAAGATCACAAAATATGACGAACTACCTTAGACAAAACAAGAGAAGGACCCAAACATCTGAATATTGAAGCTCAAAATGACTCTTTGACTCCCTATCTATAGTTCCAAACGGTAAGGCATGACCCTTTACCAACCTACAACTCTCACACCCCTGTGCATTACTTGATACTACTAGCCTAGACCCACCTAAACTGCCATAAAAATCAAATATTGCGACCTAAGGCTGAAAATATGCCCTAATCTTTGGTGCCACAAGACCAACTCATCCACTATTGCTGCTCCCAGACCATCAACTCCATATCTCTTCTATTCGTTCATGTCTAGCCGGTCTAGGTACTAAAGATCTCTCTTCCTATGAGCAATCTCAATCGTCCTCTCTGTTAGATGATCTTGCACAAACACAATCAACAGGAGAGAAGGTGACATCACAATTATGCTTAGTAATTTAGTCAATAGAATTAAGATCCATTGCTAGAGAAGAAGCATGATAATCCTGAGAGACATTTAACTTGGACCCAAGGTACCCCATTTTGGAAACTAACATGGAAGATCCATCTATAGTACGAAAAACACCATTACAGGGATGGCAAATGGTTAAGACAGATTTATGAGCTGTCATATAACATCAAACTCCTGAATCTATCAACCACCTAGGGCAACAATCCAAGATACCTATAAAGGCAATACCAGAAGAGGAGGAAGGAGCAGAGGAAGAGGGGGTAGTGGCTGACTGAGCAAGGAGCTGCAACTGCTTGATCTGTGTGAACACCCAAAATTTTTCAAAGTTTTGTAAAAATGACCCTTTTGCCCCTAACCTCGTTTTCTGAGAAAATCAAGTCATTTCTTCAGATTCTCTGAATTAAAATTCATATTGATATATTCAAAATCAATTCCAGATCCGAATCCAGTGCTTTAAGTCCATATTTCTTCAAAATCCGGATCCAAATGTATTTTCTGAAGAAATTTTCTCAAAATAGCTTTTAAATTCTCAGAAAAATCTCCTTTTGTAAATATTTTTGCAAAAACCCCAAAAAATTAGTTTTAAACTTTAGTTTCTCGTAAAACTTTATGATTTTATTCTGAAAATGCAGAAAATGAAAAGATAACACCAAAAATCAAAGCAAATTGGAAAGTTTTTGAGAAGGAGCAAATAAGTTTAAACTTTTAAATCAATTTTTGCGAAAAACCTCGGAAGCCCCTTTTTGTAAAAAATTGAAAACCGAAGGGGGTCTTTTGCAAAAAAACTTTTTAGGGTTTTCCTTCGTAAAGGAAAAAGAGGAAAAGGAGCCGCCCCCTCCATCTCTCTCTTCACTCTCGCACCTCTCCTCCATTACCCACCAAAAACCCTCTCTTCCTCTAAGCCCTCCATCACACGAACCCCTCCATTCCCCTCTCTCTCTTTCTCTCTCCTCCATTGCCAATCGCCCATCACACCCTTTCCTCTCGTCGATCTCTAACAACCTTCTTCTCGGACCTCCTCTTCTTCCCCTATAAAGGAATCGCATAGGAGAACCCTAAAATCATCGTTTTCACCCCTCCACAGCCTTCTCTTCTCCTTCACCATCCGTTACCGCTTCTCACCCCCGCACCCTTCTTCATGCATGACCGCGTTTCACCCCTCCACTGCGCTTCTCTTCTCAAATTCCTTCTTCTTCATTTCGGTTCTGAAAGGAGACCCACAGCAGATCCGTCTTCTACCTCTCCATCGGCATCTAGCATCTCTCCTTCCTCCTTCAGAGTTCCCGTAAAAACCAAGCCTCAATATCTACCTTCCTCAGCTCCTTCTCTAAGGTGGTCTCCAGAATACGGCCAAAAGCAAACTATCATCGCTGGTGCCAGCTCAATTCAGCTATACCCTGAAGTAAGTTACAGACAATTACGGGGTGGCCTCCCATCCAATGCTCTTGAGGATATTTAGCATCTTCTCCTTGAAAGTCAATGGGCAAGACCATCAGCCATCTTGGAAAAATCGTGATTAATCAAGAGATGAGTTGACGAGAATCAATCTGGTTGGGACTAACGGCTCGACTACAGGAGAGGTCCAACCTGCCACTCCATATCCAAGCTTGTGGGATCAATTTATTACCCATTTTTCTGTGTTGAGCCTGTAAAACTGATATCAGTTTTGTTCCTCAAGTATATGCTGCGTGGGTTCGAATCACCAAAGTCTGGCAAGGAACCAAGACTCTGAAAAAACCAAATACTCAGAGGCTTTTGATTATGGTGACAATGATGATATAGGAGAGATATCAGGTGACTAAGGTATGGAATCTTGCTACATCGACATCTATTTCTATCTGGCTCTGATATGTGCCTGCCTACATTTCAGAATCTCAATAAAGGTGCTTACATTTAGAAAAAAAAATTTTGGATTAGCATGTTCATTTGAAGCAACAGGAAGTTATAGATGGCCAATTTCCTGGATACACATGACCAATAACTTATTTATCAGTTTTGTTCCTCTTAGTATATAGTGTTGTAAAACAAAGGTTAAATAGTCTGATTCTGGATGAACTGTAAAATATGAATAAGGCAGCCTAGTTCTGAATGATCGAACTTAGTATATATATATATATATATATATATATATATATATATATATATATATATATATATATATATTTTTTTTTTTTTACCCGCTGCGTCACCAACCCTGCCACACACAGGCTGATTGGAGCGTTACAGTTCATCAACAGCAGCTTGACACTACAAGAGATCAGTTCACTGCAATATTTAACAGGCGGTGCTATTAAAAATTCTAATCTATATGTTGGTGTAATGAGTAATTCCATATTATTCAAAAGATAGTTGAATGTTAAAGGATGGAATCAGATTCTATGTGTTTTCCTTGGAGCTATCACAAGCTCATATCCCCCCCCCTCCTTCACAGTAACATCCACAAGTCCCCACTTGCACCATTATCAGCTGCAACATGTCTTTCACCCTTCCTGTTTATTTTCAGCCATTGTATACCTTACTGTGTGCCTGTTTTCACTTATTTCCAGTTGTCCACCTTATAATCTCTACACTCCACAGCACATATTACCCATTGTTTGCATATTATCATATCCTGCATTTACCTTGTTTTAGTAAGCATCTAATGTATATTATCATCTCTCACTTGCTGCACTTGTAATTTACAAACACACACCAACATTCAGCATCCTCATTTAGGCATAGTATGTAGGTACCAGGTGTGCATAGATGTTATATTTTCATCCTCCTATCAATTCATGTATAACACCTAGCATATCCCATGTATATTTCCTTAATTAGTTCACGGATGGCATTCCAATCCTTTGTATACATCCTCTATTTTGAGTAGGCATAATCATGTATACCGCTAACCTGTTTTTGCAGGTATGCATGACAAATAATGCTTCGTTTCCAAGTTTAGAAATTTTTAGATTTCAATTCAAATTCCAAGTTGTAATAGCTAGAAGTAATGAGAATTTACATTTCCTGTCTTAGATAGAATGGATGAAAATTGTAAATGCCATAAATTGCTTATTTCCATGCATTTCTCCTTTATTTCTCAAAATCCCCACAATGGTGAAACACGAATGGCACGTGCACCGTTTCGTAAGAGGTCAGTTAATTCTAAGTTGACGATTTACATCAACGGCCATAGTCGGGGTGTGAACAAAACTTAGAATTCTTATCTTTTACGAAATAACATTGGATCCACACTGGGTCCACTTTCAAAATCCATCATATTTTTCTCAAAATATTTTTTTTCTTTCTTTTATCAGAATTTAACTTAGGATTAACTCAAGATATATACCAATGGACATAGTCAGGGTATATTGAGGGTTAATTTCATTTTAAATTCTATAAAAGCACTAAAAATGTATTTTATTCTTCTTTTGAATTTAAATATAGATTATCATATAATACATTCAATGACCATAGTCAAGGATGTATTATATTTTCAATCTTATTTTAATTCATTTAAAGAATGAGATAGCTTTTCAAATCCAATTTCAAACTTATTCAAATTCATTCATCATATAGGATAGAATCGCATCACATTTTCAAAAATTTCCTTTTCAAAATTCCAAGTGATTATCCCTCTTCATTTCTCAGATCAAATCTTATTCAAATCCAATTCTATCTCATTTCAATATTCAAAAAAATTTAATTTCAAAGCCAAATTCGACTTTGAAATTCCAAAATCATTTTATTTTCAAAATCAATTCAAAAATTCAAATTCAAAGTTCAATTTAACTTTGAAGTTATCTTCTGATTTTAAAAGGGTCAACCTCACCTCCTTTATCTTCAATCAAGGTTTGGATTTAAATCTCAAAACTTAAATTTTGGGTTTCTAAAAACCCAGATCCATCTTTAAAAGTCCTATTTGGATTTTTTTTCATAAACCAAATCCAAAATCAAATCCTAGTCTCAACTTGGATCCAGATTTCCAAGTATAAAACTTCATTCCACTTTGGATCTCCAATTACAGATCCAAATTCCATTTAGGATCCAAATCTTTATTCTATTTGGATCTCCAGTTACAGATCCAAATTCCATTTAGGATACAGATCCTCATTCCATTGGATCTCAGATTCAGATCCAACATCCAATTCTTAGGATCCAGAATCCAACTCTACTTTGGATCTCAGATTCAGATCCAAATTCCAATTCTTAGGATCCAAAATCCGACTCTGCTTTAGATCTCAGATTCAGATCCAAATTCCAATTCTTAGGATCCGGAATCCAACTCTACTTTGGATCTCAGATTCAGATCCAAATTCCAAATTCTTAGGATCCAAATCCTTATCCCATTTTGGATCTCCCATCACAGATCCAAATTCCATTTAGGATCCAAAATCCTTATTCCACTTTTGGGTCTCCAATCATAGGTCCAAATTTCTTTTAGAATCCAGATCCTCATTCTACCATTGGATCTCAGATTCAGATCCAAATTCCAATTCTTAGGATCCAGAAACCAATTCTACATTGGATCTCAGACTTTAGATCCAAATTCATTCTAGGATCCAGAACCCAATCCAACATTGGATCTCAGACTTCAGATCCAATTCCATCTTGGGATCCAGAGTCCAACCCTATCTTGGATCTCAGATTTCGGATCCAAATATCATCTTGGATCCCAAATCTTGAATCTGATTCCATTCAAAATTCCAAATCCAAATTTCACTTTAAATTCCAATTCTTAAAACCAATTCCATTTCATTCCAGATTTCAAGATCAATTTCCAAATTCCAGATTTATTTTCCCAAAGCTCCTGATTATTCTAAAAACTTAGAACTTTAATCTTAAGTTCTAAGTTAGAAAACATTTCTTCACTTTATCGGATTCACTTGGGATTTCTTTAAAACATTTTTCAAAAGGAGCATACATCTTTGCACTTGCACAAGCATGATTCATTGTACATTTTAGACTTGGGATAAATACTTAGATAATTTCTTAGCAAAGCAAAAGGCATTAATTCGACCCTTGGTTCGATTACCCCTGGTAAGGCGCTAGGAACGGTCGAACCTCGTACCGACGAGCGGATCCCGTCTCCCAGTTTTCCCGCAAATATTTCAAAAACGGAGGCGAGTTATTTCAAATATTTTTAAAATTTGAAAGAATCATCCACCGGTATTTCTTGCTCACCAAGCTTCACTACACTCCCATCTCTATTTCGTTGCTTACTAAATCGACATTCCATGTATTCTGTTTTACTCTTACTCAACTTAAAACTTCTTGCTTCCAATGTCTGTCTCCATAATTCTAACTTAGCATTAACCCCAGCTTTAGACTCATCAATCAAAACAATATCATCAGCAAACAACATACACCACGACACCTTTTCTTGAATTGATCTCGTAAGCTCATCCATCACTATAGCAAATAGGAAAGGGCTTAAAGCAGATCCTTGATGTAACCCAACCGTTATAGGAAAATTGGTTGCCACCCCTCCACAAGTGCGGACATTGGTTACTACTCCTTTATACATATCTTTAATTATACTAATGTACTTGAGAGAAACACCTTTCTTCATCATTGTCCACCAGAGAACGTCCCTAGGTACTCTATCGTAAGCCTTCTCTAAATCAATAAAAATCATATGCAAATCTTTGTTCCTCTCTCTATTTCTCTTAATAAGTTGTCTAAGAAGATGTATAGCTTCCATAGTAGATCTTCCAGGCATAAAACCAAATTGATTCTCCGATATCATGACAACCTTCCTCAACCTAGACTCAATCACCCTCTCCCAAAGTTTCATAGTATGACTCATGAGTTTTATACCACGATAGTTTGTGCAATCTTGTATATCACCCTTATTCTTATATAGAGGCACCAAAGTACTCTTCCTCCACTCATTAGGCATCTTATTTGTCCGCCAAATCTTGTTAAAAAGATTTGTCAACCATTCTAAACCTTTCTCTCCCAAGCATTTCCAAGCCTCGATAGGTATACCATCTGGGCCAACTGCCCTTCTTGATTTCATTTTCTTCAAAGCCTCTGCAATTTCTTTCTTTTGAATCTTGCGCATGAAGTCACGATTCATCTCATGAAAAGGAATGGAAAAGTCTCCAAGATCCTGAGCATGACTTTCATTAAATAGCTTATCAAAATAATCTTTTCATCTCTCCTTAATCTCCTCATCTTTAACTAAAACCCTTTGCGTTTCATCTTTGATACATCTAACCATACCCAGATCCCTCGATTTTCTATCTCTCATTTTTGCAATCCTATAAATATCCTTCTCACCCTCTTTGGTATCCAACTTGTCATAAACCTCCTGATTTTTGGTTTAATAAGTCTCTAAAATCAAGAGCTACTTGAATCCTACCTTCATCAACTCAAAATGGACGATCCATACTGGTGTGATGATGTCAGCAACCTCCTTCACTTACACTGATGCAGACCTCAAACAGCTGATGAATGAAGCCTCCAGCCTCTCCTAAACATGCTCTTGACCTCCCCTTTGATTTTGATATAGCTATGATACCATATCAAAACAAGAAAGGTAGAAGATAGAGAGAATAAAGAGGAGAAAAACACAAAGGAAGCTACATTGCTAAGAAATAGCAAGCATTACAACTTAAAGGACTCGTCCCTTCTTGGCTACACTAAAATACAAAATTAGTTGATCTTCTAACCTTCTTACAAAATACAAAAATGTCCTCATAAAGAATCTTATGTACATAAATAGGAGGGTAGCACCAAAACTAAAAATGCATGTGATGCACCTATTTCACGCATATGACACTATTCAACATGCTTCATGTGCAAATTCAGTTTGACAAGCAGCCTGTGCTAAAGGCAAATGGCCGAACTAAGATCTTAAATGGATTAGCCACTCTCTTGTGTGCTAAATTAACTATTCATACTGTATCTGCTGCTGGCGACTCCTTGACACCTTTTTTCATTAATAAAATACATATGTATATGTATATGCATATATGTATACCATGAATCAAATAAACTTTTTTATGTTTGCGTATGTGTGATATTATAAGGTCTATCACATGATAGACAACCTAAATTAAATTCATGCTATGGCTGATCTTGTGCAACTTCATGCTTACAGTGTGCCTAATGATGTTAAGCATAGCCTGCACATTAGACTGTATGCATGTTGTTGGAATATCATTGTAGAATGAAACCTGATGTTATTGGATCTAACTTTATTTGCATATAACTGTAATTTCCCAGTCACGGATTAGTATGGCTGACCACATTTTGATCTGGTGAGAATCACATTGGATTCAACCTGATGTTCAAATTAAGGGATTATCCATAAGACAAACAAAAATCCATAAATATGTACAATAAAAGCATTGTCCACATGAATGTTATAAGTGACTCAAATCATGAATAGAATAATGGTCTCTTTGATCCAAACTATATTCTACACAAGTTACAGAATAAAAAGGTAACTTGCCTAAATTTGTAATGAATTGATTCAAGGATGGGCATGAAGGTTTACCAAAAAAGGCTGGGGCAAAAGATGGGAATTGCATTCATGAAGAGTACTTGCTATGGTTGCATCAAGTCCCACCTCAATTGATCTTTCCAGGACTGAAGAGAACAGCTGTTGAACATCTGAAGAAAGTTCAAGTAGAAGTGCAAACCTTTATTCCATAATACACATTTTGCCTTTATTGTCTATAAGCTATCTGGAATCTGGATGTATATCCATTGCTAAGTATTTGCATGGGGCAGGGATTACTGCAGGTATCTTTTGGTGATTGAAATGCCTTGTTGACACTGGGCATGCGTCTTTGCAGTGTCTGATTTTATTTTTCATTTGGCAACAAATTCATATGTTTTAATTGGTGGTCGAATCATATAGGTCTGCTTTTCTTTTTTATTTTTCTAGTCATATTCAACCATTCTTACTAGTTACTTGATGTTAATTTCATATTCCTCTTCTTTTTCTTTGGCTTGATGATTGAGAAACTGTTTTTACATGAGATGCACATGAATCAGCTTTTCTACTGTTTATCTTTTGTTGTTTCCTCTTTCTTTGATCTTTCTTCTCCCATTGAAATCTCTCATCTCATATTTTGTAGGAGCAATTTCTCAAGCTACTAGCTGAAGATTCATACACTTTTGCCGTACAGGAGAAGAAGACTTCTATAAATTACCAGCATTTGTGTAAGTTTTCTGGTATCTTTATATATCATGTAGCATTTTATAGCAACATTCAATTCTGTCTACCTGATTTGCAAGGAAAATCACTAAGGCTGGGGTTGCACAATCATTGCTTTTGTTGGTTATCCTAATTTGAATTTAGTTCCAGATGAACCATTTGGTAGTATAGAAAAAATTAATTTGGTTCTGAAAGAAGAAATGCCAATGACAAACATATATAATCATATGCAAGGACTGATGCTGGGATTGTTCCCTCCAACTTGTATGTATGTCAATATATCGATGGCAATAAGCTTGCATTTAATGTTACTCATCAAGATCAATATACTGCTCCAATTAACTTAGAAATGAGAAGTTAAGGTTGACAGAAGAATAAGCATTAACGAGGGAAAAAATTTAAGGTTTTCTCCCTCGCAAGATGAAACAGAACAAACTACAAAGCTACCTTTCAGCTTAGAACTTAAATTCTTTGATGGTCTTTTTGAAGAACCATGACATCTGGACCTATTGTAACATTCTTGAGCTTGAGTAGTCATGCACGTATATGGCTCTCAAGGCTTTACAAATTTTTTAAGCATCAAGGATGATTTATTAATAAAAGAGGAAACAGAGCTTAATAGGAAACGAAGGTTAAAAGCTGTCACCTGGGTATGGGTATGGGTATGGGTACGGGTACGGGTACGAATGCGAGTACGGGTACGGGTATGAGTACAGGTAGGGGGGTGCGACACGACAATTCCAAAAAATGTGGGTACGGGCACACGACTATATATATATTAATTCCTGAAATTTAGATTCCTTTTTAGTTTCCACAAACCACTTTCTCTGAAATTCATATGCCACTGGCTTTCTTGCTCATATATGTCCGCTCTGTCTTTGCAATGTATCAGTATCCTCAATGGCCTCAACTGTACACCACTATCACTACCATCATCAACTTTTTTACCAATTACCACCACCAGGTCAGGATCACTGTCATCAAGATCTTCGTGACCACCATCACTGCAGCTGCCTCCCCAGACCCACCAAAACAACTTCATGTCCATTTATCAGAATCAGTGTTATCAAAAATGCGCCTTGAGGCGCAAAAGGCACCCCTCGCCTTGAGGCGCGGCCCTCTGTGCCTCAAGGCACAATTTTTTTTTTTTTACAACATGACTTCTGAGACATAATCAAAAAGATTTTTGTAGGTTAATCTCATACATTTTCCAGTTATGTAATAAGTTTTTTAGTATATTGCTATATTTTAACTTTTGTTGGTTAATCTCGTATATTTTTCAGTTATTTCAGTCATGTAATTAGTTTCTTAATATATTTTAACTTTTGTTGGTTAATCTCATATATTTTTCAGTTATGTAATCAGTTTTTTAGTTACTTTTATATGTTAATCTCATTTTTTTAGAATAATCTCATATATTTTAACTTTTGTAGGTTAATCTCATATATTTTTCAGTTATGTAATCAGTTTCTTAGTATATTTTAACTTTTTTTGGTTAATCTCATTTATTTTCCAGTTATGTAATCAGTTTTTAGTTACTTTTATATGTTAATATCATATTTTTTAGTACTTATTTGAGATTTTCTATTTCTTATTGGTTGTTATTTCATCAATAAAGTATTTCTTTATTTATTTGTATTTTTAGATATTTTTTAATAATTTTTTTAAAGTTTTCAAAAAAAAAATTGAGGCTTACGCTTTACGCCTCGCCTCGGTTTTTGGTGGAATGCCTCACTACGCCTCGAGGCTTACGCCTCACCTCGGTTTTTGGTGGAATGCCTCACTACGCCTCAATGCTTTTCACAACACTGATCAGAATCATCATTTTCTTCTTTATTGCCACCATTCTCATCATAAACACAACATTCAATCTCCACAACCTCTCTCTCTCTGTCTCTCTCACAGCCTTCACATGAAATGGAAAAGTCTCCATTCCTTCTTTATTTTTTGACCTTTGGTTAGCTGATGGTTGGATTACCGTGGGGAAGGTGTCAACATTGTCAATCAATGTTCTCCCTACTAGATGACAAATAAGTAGTGGTATAAGCAATCTAGTTATATATATATATATATCATTCTTTTACTTATTGGGTCAAGTTTTCTGGTTTTAGGATGTTGTAATCATTTTAGATAGCTTATCTTGTGCTTCCTATGGATTTGATATAGGAATTTCAGATCTCCACATTTCAAATTGGGTCATACTTCGGATCCATTATAACATGCTAATTTGTTTTTACTCTAAATTCTTAACCGAGATTGAGAAACTGTTTGATGCATTGGAAAGCTGACGTTAATTCATCTTTTAAGTAAAAAGCTAAATTAGATCATTGTGGGCGTCAAAAATGCACTCAAAGTGCACCCTACCATAAAAGAAGATTTTTACTAAACAAGTTTCCAATCGGATTGCCCTGGATTTTGTGTTGTTTAAAATCTGAAATCCTATAATTTAATTTATCTTTAGGATAAAATTCTGCAAAATGCCATTTTATGGGTCAAAAATACGATTGAACTAAGATTTGCCTTGAAATTGACCCTAAGTACCTTGCTTTC
Organism: Nuphar pumila; assembly: GCF_984573655.1. Lineage (NCBI taxonomy): Eukaryota > Viridiplantae > Streptophyta > Magnoliopsida > Nymphaeales > Nymphaeaceae > Nuphar > Nuphar pumila. The sequence goes on along the minus strand of NC_143259.1, from coordinate 119,081,273 downwards.
AAAAAAGAACTTTGTAAACAAACTATTTTGGTCAAATTGGGTGTCTACAGGAGCAAACAAGAGTCCAAACAAAAGCAAAACAACACATAGATTGAAATCATATTAATAAAACTTTTGCAGTTACTTCTGCCATTGCTCTGTATGAAGCTTCTATGCTTGAGAATGTCATCATTCTATGCCTCTTACTCCCAAAATATAGTGCCTAAGAATAGGCAATATTCTGACCAACTACCTTGTAGATGGATTTCCTAGCAAATCCAAATTGAAATGTGCTACAAGTATTGAGAACACGAGCTGCTTACTGGTTTCTCATATGCCAAACCATTCAATAAAAGTCATGTATTGTAAGGCACCGACTGAACTCCTCAGCTTCTCTTGTGCATCAAATAGAGGATCACTGTCTTAGTCATTATCCAATCTTGCGATCAAAGCAGTAGGTGTCTTGGCTGATCTACAATTAAATCATATTATCACAATTAAGATCTGAGGCACATTTTTTTAGGTTATGAATTCTTAGTCATATTTTTCACTTGATTTTACCAATTGAACATGGGAATCTGCACTCTGATCACTAGCTGGTGATGAACATTATTGCCAGCTGAATCTTGTGTAATATCGGCCCTATCAGGACCTTCACACATGGATTTTGCTGGCCATAATCATATGTATGGAATAGGAAATAAGGTTTGCAGTCCAGTGCTTTTCTTATGGCAATTCTATGTTAGATGCACCAATTTGCTGCATCTCATAGTTCATGGCTTAAATCCTATGTCACATGACACTTCACTTAGCATGATATCATGTGACGACACAACATGACACCTAGACGGATTAGGTGACTTGGTGGACAGGCAAATCAGTGTTGGACACATTCAACCTTGTGTCATGAACTTTGTTTATTTCCTTTTGTGATCTTGATTATTTATTTTGTATTTTTACTTGTATTCTTTTTCTTTTACAATTTGTCATCAACTATATTACATTTCAATTTCAACTTAGTTTTGTTATTCAATGTTTTTATTGGACTTATGTGTTTGCAAGAGTTGACTATTGCTTGGTCAGGGTCAATCCTTGCAGTGGAGAGTTGACTCCTGCTTGGTCAGGGTCGACCCCTGCAGTGGAGAGTTGACTCCTGAGTGGTTTGAATCGACTCGAGTGCTTGTGAGTTGTAAATGGGCTTCTTTTGGTGTTTTGAGTGCGGGTTGATGTTGTTGAGCTTGGGATCTGAGGGATCCAACCCGATATGATTGTGGTATGGTCAGTGGGACCCTATCTAATTGGTGTTGGAGGTTTTATGCATGGGTTTCACCTTCGTAATAGGTGTCTTGGCTGAGGGTCAACTCCTACACGTCAGGCGTTCACTCCTCTGTGTTGAGGGTCGACTTTGACTCCTAAGATGCAAAGCTTGGTTTCCTTGTGTTAGAACTTGGGTATTTGGCTGTTTATCTGGGATTCCAGTTGGAGCTTTGTGTTTCGCTTGGTCTGATGGATCGGCTAGTGTCGTTGAGCACATAATTCATGGCGTGTATGCGGTGATGCATTAGTATGGGTTCAGTAGTCCAAGGAGGGATCTGGTTGGTGTTAAGATGCACGGGTGGTATGCAAGTATGTATACGATGCAATGGTTGTTGCGTGTATTGCAAGTGGGGCAATACATATTCATGGAAGTTTGTTGTGATGTTCGTAGTGCAAGTATGGCATTATGTAGTCTGAGTTTGTGTGGGAATTGGTTTGCTTGAGGTTCATATTGCGAGTGTGGCAAGACATAACTGTGGTGCCTATGTGAGCACGAATTTGTGAGATTGTATTGCAAGGTTTGGAAATACATAGAGGTTGCTTTAGACATATGCATGAATGTCAGATTTGGGGTGTTATTTTGCTTGCAATGGTAGCGAGAAACCCTGTGAAAATTTGGTTTTCAGAGTATGAAACTGAATGAAGGGTTGTTAAGGGTCGACTCCTGCTGCTCAGGAGTTTATATCTTGTTATGCTGGTGTTGTCCTGGTTGGTCACAAGGGTCAACCCCTGGGATTCAAGAGTCGACCCATGTGGTTGCCAGGGTCGACCCCTGCATGATGTAATTTGACTCCCATTAGCGGGAGTCGACCCCTGCAGTGCTCGAGTCGACTCCTACTGAGTATGGCTCGACTCCTGCAGTTAGTGAGTTGACACCTTATTTGCCAGGGTCGACTGCTGTAGAGTGTGGGTTGATTCTGCAGGGGAGAATCCACTGCTGAGTAGTCTGTGTGTGTTTCTATGGTGATTTTGGTTCAGATATGGGTTGTTGAGCCAAAGATTTGATGGAACCAGCCTAGGAATAAGGTGTAGATGGACAATGGGATCAATCCTTGTTGAGATATGTGGTTTTTGGGCTAAGAGAAACTGATTTGAGATATGTTAGAACAAGAGGAACTCGGTTCGTGTAAGATAGCACTGTTTGTATATGAGCATGATTGAATGTGGTGTTTCGCTTATGTGATGCTTGGATCTCAGCTACTCTAGTGTTAGATATTGTAACAATGGCAATATGGGATTGAGATTGATGATTCTTGAGGGATGTTGGCATTGATGAGCATGAGCTTGATTCGTCGGGTGATAACACGTATGTGTATATTTGTGTTGGGTGTTGATTAGTGGTATCGAGCGGGTATCTTGAGTTGGCCTTTGTGTTAGTGTCATTGTGTGTTGCGTCTTTGCTTGGATCCAAGTACCAGAGTGGTACTTTGTTGTCCGTACTTGAGTGTACGTGTAGGTTGGACATTTTGTTCTTAGAGCTCGTTTCGGAGGGGTACTGTGAGCTTTGGCCTTGGGTGCCAGTACTTAGAAGGTATGTTGTTCTGTTGGTTGTATGCCATTTTCGTATCAATAGTTGTATCTTGGCCAAGATACTGATCCTGTGATGGTACAATACACAAAGCGTTAGCTCGGGTTGCCTTAACCATGAGAATATGATATACGGATATATGCTATAGTTGTGAGCTTAGGGCGATTGAATTGCGCCCTCAGATACCTGTGAGCCTTTGTTGGTTTGTCTTCCTCTAGATTTGGATGATTTATACTCACCTATATGTCTTTAGTTTGAAAGTCTACGTTAAGATTATCCTGAGGGTCGACCCTTGTGTTGGGAGGGTTGACTCCTCGGTGTTGTAGTTTGTGGTTTAGACCTGAAGGTCGACTCTTGAGAGTGAAGGGTCGACTCTTCCAGTGTTAGGATTTGAGTTTTGGCCTTGGTGTGCTTTCCAACATAAAATGCTTGTTATGCTAGTTTTGTGATTCGTGTTGAGTGTTGGATCATGTTGAGACATATTGTAGTCTCATCCCACTTTATTTTGATGTTTTCAGGTACTGTAGTAGGCGAGCAGATGGTACAACACAAAGAACTCTATGGTTTCTGCGGCACTGGACCTGTGACTGCTTCTGGGAGTTTGTTTTGGTTTTGTGTTGTATTATGTTTTGTAAACTTTTACTCTGATAAATGAATGAAAAGTATTTTTGTGTCAAAACCTTGTGTATGAGATTTGAAATGTTTTGGGTGCGTACTCGGTGCCGTAATAGTACTTAGAGAAGATGATGATGTATTTTATGAAAATGTTTTGGGTTTTAACCCGGTGTCAGAATGGTATGTTAGGATTGGCTTAAGGTTAGTGCCGACATGGTACATGTGAATAGAGTAATGTTGACCTATAGTCGGTGCCGTAATGGTACGTAAAGAACTTGGTGATTTTGCAAAGATGTACAAAATATTTAAATATTTTAGGTCCTGGTTTTGAACCCGTGTTTGAAAAAAAGGTTTTGTAAAAGAAAGTGTCTTCTGTTGTGTTTGCCTTTCGAAAAATAAAATTTTATTAATGAGTTTTCGAGAAAAATTTTGGTCATCACAAGGTGACTCCAAGCTTGAGTGATTTGGATCAGGATTAACCTCTATATTTTCTACTTTATCCTCTTCCACTTGATCCAAGAATGGAATCTCAATAATATTTTCATTCCTTCTAGAATAGGTTTGTTCAAACCAGGGTTGTCTATCGTATGATACGACATGATATATATCGTTACTTTTTGGTCTAACGATGCGATACACACTCATATCACGATACAAGTGTGTATCATACATGTATCCGGTGTATTGTACGATACACTCATGTTTTGACCCATACACCCTGTATCGTATGATATGTCTGGTGTGCTTATGTGTTGGGTTTAAAATCCTTCATAAGGGACGACTTCGACACGTGTAGAGGGTCTTGGAAGAAAATCCACACACCCTAGGTTATACGAGATCGATTTGGGGTTTGATTCGTGCGCAAGGGAGATGATTTTTGCGATTTTCTCAAGAGTGCATTTTCACCCTTTTTTTACTCATGGAAGTGGGTTAAGGTAAAAAATCTTTATTCTTTGCTTGTTATTAAGTGTTTTTAGGGCAAGATGACATCAGAAGATTCGACATGGCAATGGTGCACTCAAGTAACGAGTGGAAACCGATTAAGAATCAAATGCAACTATTGCCAAAATAGTTTTTTAGGTGGTATCTCTCGGTTAAAGCATCATTTAGCCGGGACACATCATAATGTTATTGCATGCACTCCAAGAAAATTGTCGGATGCTGACAATTACTTGATGATATGAGAGAAAAAAGACAAGGAGAGATGAATGAGGCAGAAATGGGATATGCGGAGCCTTGGGAGAGTGCATTACGAAGATGAGCTCCCTACTTTTGATCCTACAACCCATAGCATAGGATCAAAAGTAGAAAGTTTTGCAGTGAAAGGAAAAGGTGTGGCTGGTGCTAGTAGTAGTGTCGTTGACACAAAAGGAAGAAGAACATGAGGGAGTTCTTCGAGAGGAGGACCAGGAGGTAGAGCTAGAGGCTCTATTAGAAGTTTTTTCCCTCTTAGGATTGCCCCGGGAGCAGCCTGACATTCATACTACTATGACTCAATATTTAGTCGAGCAGGCGGATGTCACAGTTGGTATATGATTTTATAATGTCTGCATTCCTTTCAATGCAGCAAATTCCTTTCATTTTCGGGCCATGACAGATGTCATAACCAGTGTCGAGCCTGAATACAAGATGCCTTTACATCATGCTTTAAGAGAAAAGATTTTATATGCTAATGTGAATGAAGTGAAGGTTTATTATGATGAGATGAGGCAGTCATGGAGAGAGACTGGATGTAACATCATGGCAGATGTATGGACAGATAAAAAGTCGAGGACCTTGATAATTTTTTGTCTATTGCCCCAAAGGAATGATGTTTTTTAAATCAATTGATTTGTCTGATATGCTTAAGACAACAAATGTATTGTTGAGGGGTTTTGACCAGGTTGTGAAAGATGTTCAACCTCAAAACATTGTACAACTCATTACTGTTAATACAACAAATTATTGGGCTACAGGTAAAGAATCAACAAAAAAATTTGGGTTATTCTTTTGTACTCCATGTGCTGCCCATCACATAGACTTCATGGTTGAGGACATTGGCAGCATGGATAGTTGAATGTTGCCAAGAAATTACTAAATTTATTTACAATTATGCATGCGTTTTGAGCCTAATGAGAAAGTACACTGGTGGTGCTGAGTTGATTCGAAGTGCGGTTGCTAAATTTGCTACGAATTTTTGACTGTGCAAGTTTATTAAAGAATAAAGCTACACTAAAAAAAATGTTTTCATCATATGAGTGGAATGCATATCCCCATGCACAAAAAAGAAAGCCCCGAAAATTTGTAGACATTGTATTCAGAAGTGAATTCTGGTGACAGTGAAGGCAGACTGACCATGAGTTATTTCTATGAGGCCATGGATAAGGCAAAAGAAGTCATTAGAGATAATTTGAAGGGGAAATTTTTTTTTTACATACCTGTATAGAACATAATTAATCATAGGTGGACTAGGCAACTTCATCAACCTCTTCATATTGCAACATACTATTTAAATCTTGCATTTAGATACTCTCTACTTTTAAAATGGACAGGGAAGTCAACAAGAGACTTTTGGATTACATCAAAAGGTTGAACCCTAATTGTAGCATTCAAGATAAAATTCATAAGAAAATGAAAACTTATGATAATGCATTGTATGATATGGGGAGAATTGCAGCAGTGTGAAACCGTACCATATGCGTTCAGGTAATTTATTTTGTCTATTTCAATTTTAATTTCAAATTGTTATTTAGTTATGATGCTTGGTATGATTGTATGTCTGTTATTGTTTTATAATTGATTTCTCATTTTCTTGTTTTTTTTCTAGACATGTGGTGGGTTAGGTTTGGAAGTAATGTTCCAAACCTGAGAGCTTTTGTAATTCACGTTCTAAGCCAAACATGTAGTGCAAGTGGATGCAAGAGAAACTGAAGTGTTTTCGAGTAAATTCATACCAAAAGAAGAAACAGATTGAACCATAAAAGGCTCAATGACCTCGTCTACGTTAGCTACAATTTACGACTGAGGTAGAGGTATATAAAATTGTAAAGTTTATTTGTCATTTTCATTCAAAACTCAACTAATTTTAATTTATTCATGTCATCGTTTTAGGTAAATTGAAAAGTTATCACCAAGGAGACACAAAGAACAATGTGATCTCATCAGTTTGGAACATTTTGATGAATTGGATACATGGGTTGAAGAAGTAGTTCTTTTAAATGAAGATGACATTCAATGGATTAACATGGAAGAAGCACAAGAGGTAGATGATGAAGACTCTACGTATCTTGGGGATGATGTGGATGTTGAAGAAAGAGAAGATAATGAAGATGATTATGACTATTGATGTATCGTATCATGTATTATGTTTTATTAAAAAACTTGTTCTTGTGAGATGTTTTTGTTTATGTATTATTAAAGTATGACTCTTGTGGTACGTAATAGAGACATAAATGCTTCATAATGTGATTTATGTATGTAGTTTGTGCAATTCATCATTATTTCATGTGATGTGATTTTTTTAGAATTTTTATTAAATTTTTTTCTTGATTTTTAGATTTTTTTGATTTTTTTATTAAAAATTTATGATACATTTACGATATGATATGATACTGTGTTACTATTGGGTTGACCGATGCAGGTAACGATACTCTACTTACAACTTTGGTTCAAATCTATTATCTCTCAAATGAATTTGCTCCCCCTGCTCGTTCATTCTTTCTTTATCAGGAAATAACGCTAAAAAAGACAATTCAGATTCATCTTCTACCTTATCTCCAATCTTGCTAAAATAAGGTGTATCCTCATGAAAGATAATGTTTCTAGATACCCAAACAATCAAAGCGAAACACATCTAAGAGATTTGGGAGACAATTTGTCTCTATATTTATCAGGTAGAAGCCCAAAAGGGGTATATCCAAACACCTTCATCATTCTATAATTTGAAACCATTCCATGTAACTTTGGAAAAAGGGATGTACCCTTAATAACACTTAATGGCATATGATTTATCTAATAGATGGTTAATTGAACTACATCAACCCGATAAGCTTTTGACACACAACCTCCAAAACAGGAGCTCTTGTTGATTCCAAAATATGTTTGTTCTTCCTTTCAACTACCCACCCCGTTCTGTTTAGAAGTATAGGGACAAGATTTTTTATGGTCTATTCATTTTTCCTGCAAGAACTTCTCAAACACAAAACTGACATTAATCCCATAGTCTGAAGAGTCTTAATCTTAGTTGACAATCAATCATGACACTAAACTTTTTGATGATCTCAAAGAGTTTACTTCTACTTCTCATGAGTGCAATGATTAATAAAAGTGACAATATGATGAATCCCTCTTGGACAAGACTAGTGATGAACCCCACACATCCAAATGAATAAAATCGAAAGGACACTCAACTTGTCATTAAATTGCAAGAGAATTAAGAGATGACAAAAAGGTAACTGATTCAAAGATTCAGAAAAAAACATTGACTAGCGTTGGACTTCAACTATTAAAAACTTAAAGTGGCAACTGATTTAAAATTCTAAAAATAGAGTTTTTTTTTAAATAAAAGTTGATTTAGTTGTTATTAAATGAAAAATTGAATTACTTGTCATTAAATTGCAAGAGAATTAAGAGATGACAAAACGGTAAGTGATTCAAAGATAAAAATTGTCATTGACTAGCATTAGACTTAACTATTAAAAACTTAGAAGTGGCAACTGATTTAAAATGCTAAACAAATAGCAAGTTTTTTTAAAATAAAAGTTGATTTAGTTATTGAATGAAAACTGATTTGCTTATTGAAAAATGAAAAGTAATTTAAAAGGTTAAAAAGTAAAATTATAAGCAATTTTAAATAATAAATTTAACTAGTATTATTAAATATTAAGAAATAAATTAGTTTCTATTAATGAAAATAAAAAAATAAAATAAAAAGAATTGATTGAAACTTTAAATGGAGAACAATTGAAACATTACAACAACAAACAACAACAACTACGCCTTCATCCCAAAACAATTGGGGTCAGCGATATGAACCAAAAAAGAAATTCATTTTGGGTCTTCCACATGAATCCTTTTCCTCCAATCATTTCTATCCAACGCCATGTCCTCGGTGAGGTTCAAAGCATTCATATCCTTTCCTATCATCTCCATCCAAGTCTTCCTAGGCCTACCCCGACCTCTTTTAACTAATATATTTTCCCATTTCTCCAACCTTCTAACTGGAGCATCATTAGGCCTTCGCCGAATATGTCCAAACCACCGTAAACGATTCTCTCGCATCTTATTTTCAATGGGTGCAACACCTACCTTCTTACGTATCTCTTCGTTCCGAATCTTATCTTTTATTGTATTTCCACACATCCATCTAAGCATCCGCATCTCAGCTACACTCATTTTTTGAATATGATGTCTCTTGGCAGCCCAACATTCCGTACCATATAGTAAAGCGGGTCTAATAGTCGTCCTATAAAACTTTCCCTTCAACCGTAATGGCATTCTACGATCGCACAGCACTCCAGTAGCACTTTTCCATTTCATCCACCCAACCTTTATCCTATGATTTACATCTCCATCAATTTCTCCATACTTTTGAATGATGGATCCCAAATATTTGAAATAATCATTCACCGGTATATCTTGCTCACCAAGCTTCACTACACTCCCATCACTACTTCGTTGCTTACTAAACCGACATTCCATATATTCAGTCTTACTCTTACTCAACTTAAAACCTCTAGCTTCCAATGTCTGTCTCCATAATTCTAACTTAGCATTAACCCCAGCTCTAGACTCATCAATCAAAACAATATCATCAACAAACAACATACACCACGGTACATTTTCTTGAATTGATCTCGTAAGCTCATCCATCACTATCGCAAATAGGAAAGGGCTTAAAGCAGATCCTTGATGTAACCCAACCGTTATCGGAAAATTGGTTGTCACCCCTCCACAAGTGCGGACATTGGTTACTACTCCTTCATACATATCTTTAATTATACTAATGTACTTGAGAGAAACACCTTTCTTCATCATTGTCCACCAGAGAACGTCCCTAGGTACTCTATCGTATGCCTTCTCTAAATCAATAAAAACCATATGCAAATCTTTGTTCCTCTCTCTATATCTTTCAATAAGTTGTCTAAGAAGATGTATAGCTTCCATAGTTGATCTTCCAGGCATAAAACCAAATTGATTCTCCGATATCATGACAACCTTCCTCAACCTAGACTCAATCACCCTCTCCCAAAGTTTCATAGTATGGCTCATGAGTTTTATACCACGATAGTTTGTGCAATCTTGTATATCACCCTTATTCTTATATAAAGGCACCAAAGTACTCTTCCTCCACTCATTAGGCATCTTATTTGTTCGCCAAATCAAGTTAAAAAGATTTGTCAACCATTCTAAACCTTTCTCTCCCAAGCATTTCCAAGCCTCGATAGGTATACCATCTGGGCCAACTGCCCTTCTTGATTTCATTTTCTTCAAAGCCTCTGCAATTTCTTTCTTTTGAATCTTGCGCATGAAGTCACGATTTATCTCATGAAAAGGAATGGAGAAGTCTCCAAGATCTTGAGCATGACTATCATTAAATAGCTTATCAAAATAATCTTTCCATCTCTCCTTAATCTCCTCATCTTTGACTAAAACCCTTTGCGTTTCATCTTTGATACATCTAACCATACCCAAATCCTTCGATTTCCTATCTCTCATCTTTGCAAGCCTATAAATATCCTTCTCGCCTTCTTTGGTATCCAACTTGTCATAAACCTCCTTATATACCTTAGCCCTCGCGTTTCGAACAACTTTTTTAGCTTCCTTCTTTGCTATCATATACTTCTCCAAATTCTCATTATCACGACTCTTACTTAGATTTCTATAACACTCTCTTTTAACCTTAATAGCTAATTTGACATCCTCGTTCCACCATGATGTATCCTTACCTAGTGGTGCACCGCCTTTAGACTCACCCAATACCTCCTTAGCTACTTTTCTCATACCACCCGTTATCTTATTCCACATTGATTCTGAATCCTCCTCGAGACACCAATCAACTTCCTTAACTACCTGCTCTACAAACATTCCTTGTTTAGCTCCTTTCAGTGCCCACCACTTAATTCTAGGATCTATCCTATGTCTATCCCTTTTGCGGCATTGTCTAATTCTAAGATCTAAAATTAAGACTCTATGTTGTGTAGCTACACTTTCTCCTGGTATAACCTTACAATCGATGCAACAATCCCTATCTTTCTTTCTAAGTAGGAAAAAATCTATCTGACTCGTATTAACCCCACTTTTAAATGTTACTAGGTGAGACTCCCTCTTCCTAAACCAAGTGTTTGCTAAGATCATATCATAGGACAAACAAAAATCTAAAATCCTTTCTCCACTTTCATTTCTTTCTCCTATACCATAGCCTCCATGGATATTCTCAAATCCATCCCTACTAATGCCTACATGTCCATTAAGGTCACCGCCGATGAAAAGCTTTTCTCCATAAGATGTCTCTTGTACTACTCCATCTAAATCTTCCCAAAATTGATGCTTAATGGAATCATCTAAACCTACTTGAGGTGCATAAACACTAATAATATTAATAATATCCGTACCTAATACTAATTTAATAAGTAAAATTCTATCACCCTTCCTACGGACCTCAACTACATTATCTATAAACTGACGACTCATAACAATCCCTACTCCATTCCTATTCCTATTTATTCCTGTATACCAAATCTTATATCCCCAAGGTTCTATCACTTTAGCTTTCTCACCTACCCATTTGGTCTCTTGAAGACATAAAATATCAATCTTTCTCCTACACATAACATCTACTAACTCTACCAACTTACCAGTTAAAGACCCTATGTTCCAAGTGGCTAACCTAATTTTATGGTCTTGGACTAACTTCTTTACCCCCACCCGTCCAACAAAGTGAGGGAACCCTTGCCTATTTGACACCACACCCGGGCGCCGGTGTGACGCGTCGCTTCTGGGCGACGACCTAGCAACCCTTGCACATTTATCACTGCCTCCGGGCCTAGAGAGTACAACGCGTCGCTCAGTAGGGAACGCCCCAACGAAATTCTCATATTGGTTCATTTTCATAGGATATGACAAAGTTTTTATGCTGGCTGTCACAGGCCTACCGCAACCCTCCTCCTTTATCCGGGCTTGGGACCGGCAGTGTATAACTACACAGGCGGAGTTAGAACAATTGAAACATTGCAAAATTTAATTATTTTCATTAAATAAAAGTGATTTATAAAAAATGACATAATTCAAAAATTAAAAATTGAATCGCTTGTCATCAGATGCTAAGTGTTTTATATAAAATAATTAAAAGTAATTCATAAATTTACTTCCCATTAAGTGTATACTAACTTAAAATATTACAACAACAACAACTACGCCTAACTTAAAATATTAAAAAAAGAAAATTTCAAAAAATACATCTAATGTTTTGTGACAAGTTAAAAAATGCCAAGCAATTAAAAATTAAAAATTGAATTGCTCGCCCTGAAAACCAAAGTAATTGGCCTATATTTTACTTGCTATCTTCTCCCAAGAAAATAAAGAGCATGCACTTGTGCACGCACACTATGCTAGTATATCTACAAAGAGAAGAATGCATGAAAATTATGTACATAAAATATATATATTTTAAGTGTAATATATAAAAAATGCATATATTCCAAGTATAAATAACATGGAATATTTTTACATGAGCCAACTTATGTTTGGCTCGTCTCATTCAGCGACAAGTCAAGTTCGAGCTCGACTTGGCTAAACACAAACACGAACTCAATTCACTGGTAAATGAGCCGAGTTTGAACACGCACTGTTCAGTTTGTTTGGCTCATTTACCAGCTCTAGCCACAAGAAGCTTTGGAAGGCATACGGAAACCTTTTTGCGTCAAAGCTACAACAAATGTACAATCCCATTTCTTATTTAGTTTATATGATTTAAAATGTGAGAACTTTTTATTATGTGGGTTTATGAGAAACCCACCTTTATTATTTTTTATTTGTTTTGGGGTTTATGTTAAACCTTAATCATTACAAGAATATTATAAAAATGCTATTGACTTTTTTTTTCGGTTTTCTGTTCTCTAATGTCTACGGTTGACCTCTTACATATGTTACATCCTTTTATTGTCAATCTATGTTGCATGCTCAAAACTTGTTGGTTAAATCATTGTAAAATTTAAAAGAAGGTATATGTGGAAAAAAATAAAACTCATTTTTTTTATAATGAGCGGAAGAAAAGGATTTCATTTGAACTGGAACGATTTTGACAAACAATGATATAAGATACTGAAAAACTGTTGATATTCAAATTCATGAATTACCTTTCAAAAATCTTGTTTTGGATATGCCTTGGATACTTGTGACACTCCAAATTTTAATTCAGATGCCCGGCGGTTTCAGTCATGCCATACGGGCATCTAAAATATGTTATGAATATCTGAGCACATTTTTTGATCTTTTTTTTATACATGCTTTATGTGATAATTTTTTTATTAATTTTGTCTAGAGTTACAAGCCTCATTCAAAATTCATTTTACTACATTTGTCACTTCAAAGTAGACGCTCACGTGTGCACACCCACCCAGACGTGGGCATAGATTTACATGTGCGCCTGAGTGCAAATGGCGCATCATCATTTCCCTATGTTCATTTGATTTCACAAACATGTTCTTTATTTGTTTCAGCTTCAATTGTTCGTAAGATGAAGAGATATGAATTCCTCACAGGTATTCTTTTAATATTGTTATGTTGAAATTAGACGTCCTTTAAATTTATTGTGCTGAATTTTTTAATCACTCCCCATCTAGATTTTGTGCCTGAAAAGTTGCGAGCAGACGTGGCGTTGTCACGAGAGGTGCAATCTGACACGTGATTCCATGAAAATTTTCTTGGTACACATTTGCGATCACATCCGCAGGAGCACCTATCAAAACCATCGTTCAACACCATGGCCCATATAATGTAGAATCTACAACTTTTGTAGCATAACTCTAGTATTGTCCTTGTCAAACATCCACCGCTTATCTCAAATTATAAAACTATGCTTTTCCCATCTTGCAGCCTCATATGGAGGGAAGTGAAAAGGGGAGAGCCTTTTCCAGCTCGACGATTGAGAAATTAAAAAACGAAAAAAAGAGAAACGCTATCTCATGTACGTAACACAAATTAAATTTGTTCATGTTCTTTCATTTGACAATCAAAATGGGCATGACAATTAAGCGTCTTCACTTGCAATCCTGTCCATCCAAGCTAAGATTCAACTCAAGGGAAGTACTTGATTTACACCCATGGGGAGGGAGGATCCGGTTTCAGCCATACCAATCTACCATGAATGCACAAACTTGGTTTGAAAATGATCTGAAGTCCGCGCAGCAGCGTGCTTGATGCGTCCAAATCGGCTTGTCTTGCCTTGATCTTAGAACTCTAGGGAATTGCCAAATTAGTCCTTTTACCCAAAGTGTGATGCACTTTGACAAATGAAAAGCCTTAAAAGAAGTTTGGCTTCATCTTCCAATGAACCTTTTGGCTCCTTCTGTCTCTTGCACAGCTCAAGTGTGTGTTTCCGACTCTGTATGAGGACTTCCCTTCTGCCCATTCCAATACAATATTTTTGCAAATACATAAAGAAGTAACTTGATTTTAAAAACACAACTTGATAAGTACTTTATACAATAATGTATGAATGCAATTCCCTCACTACCATTGCATTTACAATTTTTTTACAATACACACGCACACGTGCCCACACCGAACCTACTCAGTACATTGTAGCACCGGCACAAGGTCTCACTGGAGCTACCTCCAACTTTGCCATAACTTGGTGTTCAGGGAAGTCTATTGGGTTGTGAATCTTCCAATAGTAACAAACTTTACAAAGATGGATATTGATCTGACTATTTTTTTTTTTCTAAAGCTGATTGGGCCAGACAATTGAGATTTTAGCTGAAACACATGGCAATGTTATAGTGTCCTGTAAATAAGATTATGGCCTTACTGATACAAAAGGTCCTACAGAGTTAAAAGAATTTTGCACATGATTTGGGCCTAACGGGTGAGCTGTGGGTTTGTGACAGATCCTGGTTCAATATGGGCGTCAGTGATGGGATATCTCTGAAATGCTATTTCTGGATTTGGATTCTTCAAGTAAAACCCAAATGTTCACTCAGATCAAATTTGGATATGTTCAATTGGATTAGTTTTGGAGTATGGTCAGATTTGGATCAACATTTTAAGTTGGATATATAATTGATCTGAATCAAAATCTGACTCGATTGTATTTTTCACATGTAAATACTTGTTTTTGTTATATTTTTTCTGGACCCAGTATTACCACAAGTATTTCAGATTTAGATTCGACCTTACATTATTGGATCTGAGTCAGATTCGGCTCTACTGTTGACATTTAGGATTTGGATTTGGCAAGAACTGACCCGTTTGTACCTCTACTCTAAGAAACTTACAAGCCCAGGTTGCCTGACCCATTGTCAACCCTAGGATTATGGAATCTGAGAGCAATTGAGTCCAAATCTTGTGCCAATCTTTTTGTTTTTTTTTCAATTCAATCAAAACTCTGTTTCAAGTTGGGATGTGAAAGTTGGGTTCAGATCAAATTCCAAACATACAACAGGATTCTGGGCCAATTGTAGGGCTAGTAAACGAGCTGAACAAACAGAACATGAGGTCTTCAAGCTTGGCACATTTTTTGTGGCGAGTTAAGCCATTCTCGGGCTAAACAAGCCAAGTTTGAGCCGGCTTATTTCCAAAAAAATAAATACAATGTTTCAAAGCTAAAAGTAATAGGATTTGAGCTCTAGACATATTAGTGGAGCTCAAGCTGGTGCGTTTAAAGACAAAATAGATTATTCTAAGGTAGAAGCAATTAGATTTTAACTGGGAACGTATTGCTTGCAGCCTAAACACTTCAACTATTAATTCTAGACTGTGTTATGTGATATAAGATATATGTAAACTATCCTTATTATCACCTAACGAGTCTATTTGAGTGGAGTCGACGGGCTCAACACAAACATATGTTGTTTGGTTCCAGTTGCTGAACCTATTTTACGAGTTCACGTAGATAATGCTCATCCTCTAGCATGCACAATTGTTACTGGTCTAGAATAGGTTGGCATAATAAGATCAACGAATGGCTACATCTCCTGTGCAGGGTCTCATGAAGAGTGTTAAAAGGCCGAAGATTGCAACGTAGCTTGTAAGTCGTCAAATTTAAGAGACCAGAAAAATTCGACTTGTTAAGTACATTTACCCTCAAAATGCCTATTGTTTTGGTACGTTGCACGATGAATGTATACTCTGGTAGGTAGCCAGCAAAAATAGTGTGCTTAACACTACTTTTCTTGGCTGTTGAGACACTTAGAGTGCCTCGTGATCAGTACAGACTCATAAATAAAATCATGGTGTCAACATCTAAGGGTTTGTACCACAACATAAAACTCAAGCAATATCATATATAGAATATCAACATTTGGCATCCGATAGCTTTTCACTAAATAAGACTACATGATATCGATTATGTCTCATAAAACCATCAATACCTAAATTTGTTGCATCACATTCAACCTCAAATACTAAAGAAAAATCATGATTCTCTAGCACATGGGCATGACTGATCTTGTCCTTGATGGTACGGAAAGTCTTCTCAACTATTTAGGTCCACTGAAACTTAGGACCTTGTAAACACCCCAAAATTTTTAAGTTCATCCCCGAACACACCATTTTTACAGATGCTGACCCTGTAGTACAGTGTAGGAGTTTAACCCCTAGGTCCATTCCAGTTTAGGTGTCATTTCACCATATTTCATCAATAAAATTACCATTTTACTCCTAGGTCACCCTAGACCTTTGTCGGTTAGGTTCAACCCAGCTCAGTTTAAGTTAAGAAGAGTTAGAATGTTAGTCATTTTTAGCTTATCAGAGCTCACGATGAGTAGTCATTTCATTTAAGCTAAATTTGGTTCATTTCATATGAAATGAGCTCATTTCTAGCTCGAAGTCTAGCCAATTGCTTTCGAGTCAGTCAATTCCAGTAGATCCTATTCTCACGTGTCTAACTTGAGCTCATCAGGAGTTCAAGTGGTCCAGTTCTAGTTCAAAGTTGCTTTCCACATTGTTGGAGTCCATTTAAGCTCATTTCAGCTAAAATTAAGCTAACTTCAGTCAACCCAGCTAGTGTCTAAGCTCCAAATTCAGTTCATCTCAGTATAGTTGGCCTTCATTTCAGCTCACACTCAACACATTTCGTCGCTCACTTCACTCTATAGTGAATTTCTTACCATTTCACTAAGAATTGTGTATATTTTCGATCACCTAGTCTAGGAGTTTAGTTGAGTCAATGTCTTTTTAGTTCACTTGAGTTCAGAAACCCTAGAACCCAGTTCTATCCAGTTTAAACCAGTTCAGCCCATTGTCATTCTTCAACCTGCAGGGCAAAAATCATCTCTCAGTTTTTTTTATTCAAAATATCAATTCTGTCAATTTCCAAGCTAGGATAATTCCTAATATAGACTCATCATCCTATCTTTGATCCAAGATCCAACTTAGTATTTTTATCTTTGATCTAGGATTCCTTTATCATTTTCAAATATTGATCAGACTCATGGTTCAAGATCCAAATCCATTTGTCATCTTAAAATTTTAGATCCATATCCAAATTCAAACCTTCTTCTAATTTCAAACCTGGGTTCAAAACTCATCTTTCAAATCTAAAA
The DNA here is from genome assembly GCF_984573655.1 of Nuphar pumila. NCBI lineage: Eukaryota > Viridiplantae > Streptophyta > Magnoliopsida > Nymphaeales > Nymphaeaceae > Nuphar > Nuphar pumila. The sequence goes on along the minus strand of NC_143259.1, from coordinate 119,064,092 downwards.
CTCAGTACTTTATATTTGACATTTTAAAATACCCTTTTTAGAAAACATCTTTTTCAATATGTTAGATCTGGATCCAGATCGGATTTCTGATATGGTTTTTTATCAAACTCAAATTTCAAAATGGATCTTAGATCCAATCCAATCCAAATCCAAAAGACCCACCTAGGTGGCATCACATTTTGATTTCTCTCTTCATTTTATTCTTGTTATTTCAGAAGTTTAGTTGGTTTACGACTTCATTTTCACTTTTTTAACTTGTGATTTTATCTTTTCATTTTGTTTTTAAAACCTTTTTAAACCTTTTAAGTGCTTTTAAAATCAAATATGGGGCCCACCTAGGTGGTGCCACATTTGGGTTTATTTGTTTAGAATCCCAATTAGGTTAGAGTCAATTAAAAAAAGTCAAAACCAAGTTTTGAATTAGAACTCCTCTAGCCCCCCCCCCCTTAGAATTCCCTAATTAATTGCTAATTAAGTTAATTAGCTAAGTCTTCTAGAGCCCTATCCTCTCTACCAAATTTTGTTATAAATAGGGCTCTAGGGTGGACGTCCAACCCATCTCATCCCATCTAACCCTTAGGCTTTCTCTCTCCCTTGGCTCCTCCTCCAACCCAAGTCCTGCATAAATCTTGATTTTGGCCTCGCATTAGCATCGCTATTTCAGGTACTTATTCTTATTGTTTTAATCTGAATTTTTTATGAGGGTTATATCCATGTGTTTGCATGAATCTGGCAAAACTTTATGTTTTTTGGGCATCTGATGTCCCATTTATAAATTTAAGAACCAAAATAATTTTTCTGCACTGTCAAAACGTTGTGCAGAATAAGAAGCAAATTGCCAGAGTCATATCTACCTAAGCGAAGATTGTATTTCAGATCCATAAAAAGTGGCTTCTCTGTCTGCGTATCTAGTTTACTCTATGTAATTTTAGTGATTTTTGATGATCATTTACTATTTTATTTTATCCTGAAATCAAAACATGTTCTTCTTGAATTGTTAGGCACAGTTCAGACCTAGAATCATCTTGCCAGAGTGATTTTTTCTTAACCGGAGATTATCTCTCTAATCCGTAAAAAGTGATTGATCCATCTACATGTCTAGTTTCTTTTGCATGATTTTAGTGATTTTTGCAGGTCGTTTGCTATTTTCGTTTAACCAAGAACCAAAATCTTTTTTTTCATGAATCATTAGGCGTTGGCCAAAATCAAGTACATCTTGGCAGAATCATATTTCCCTAATAAGTAAAAAGGAGTATCTCTATCATCATGTCTAGTTTATATTTGTAAAAATTCATAAATTTTTATTTATGTTTGATATGTTATTCTGATCTGACACCGTGATAGGTACAAAATAGCCCGTTATTTAGCCTATTTTACTTTTTAATTTAATATTTGTTTCCAGCTTATTTAATAAATGTATTTTTTGATTATATGTTGTTTTAAGGGTTGTTAACAGTGTCCATGTCAATTTTCATTATTTTTAAAGGTCATTTGTTATTTCATCTTACTATTTTGCAAAAATTGTTTCCCGCAGGAGCCTTGTTTTGCGGAAATACGGGTAAAATTTGTTTGTTTTTATTATTTAATCTTTTTCATAAAAAATTAAGTATTTTTATATTTTGATTATTTTCTTGATCATGTTAGGGTGCCCTCCACCGGATTTGACATCGTTTTGAACTCAGATTAAGCATCTTTCAAAACCGTTTTCTGAAAAAACTTGATTTTTAACACTGCTTTGCAATTAATATCAATTTTTAGGGGTATTTTGGTCATTTTGCCTTCAATTCCAAAATTCTAATTTTATAATCAGTTTACTTTTATATTTTATTAAATCATGCATCATCCTTTCTTTTATTTGAAATTTTTATTTTATGAATGCAGGGAAAAAAGGCTTATTATGAACAAATATCTCTCAATTTCCATATATCATTGGATAAATTCTGAAAAGTTGATATATTTCTACTAACATGTTTGCTAATTTTGCAGGAAAGCTTAAGATTCTATTTCCTTTATTTTTCTCTTTCCTTTCTTTATTTCATTATTCAATTTTCAATGTAAATTGTAATCAAATATCAAAAATAGTGAAAATTTACTTTTCTGCATAGATTATAATTGCATAAGAATATATTTTATTTTCTCAATATTAATTATTATGGTTTGTCATGAATATATATTTTTTTAAATTTCACAATGGTGAAACATGAATGGCACGTTCACCTTCTTCTAAAAAATTTATAAACTTATAAGTAGAATTCATATTTGTGGCCATAGTCAGAATACGAACGAAATTCAGATTTATTAATTTCTTTTAAGTTACAAAAAGAGTACAATCTTAGGCTATTTTCTAAAATCATTGTATATTTTTTAAATCTTTTAATTATTTTCTAAACCCCTCCCTTTTAGGAATCAAATGAGATATATTCAAAATATATTTATGGCCATAGTCATGGATATATTGCGAAATTATTTCATATGAATTCTATAAGGCACAAAAAACCCTTTTTATCAAAAGAATTTTACAAAACAAAGGGGATTCATCAAAGAATTTTCTCAAAACTTTTTAAAAGCATCTTCAAAAATTGCATCCATGCATTATTTAGATTTATGTTGCATCAGGCATGGACCCATAAGGTCACAGGCTCAGTCATTTGAGCTCTTTCAGAAATTCAATTTCAAATATTTCAAAATATTCTCCTTTTTAAAGTGATTTCCAACAATTCCAGACATGTACCATATTTTTCAATAAATTTATTTTCCAAATCATATCGTATTTGTGTTCGATTCCTTTCAGTATTTTAGGATTTAGAATAATTTCTAAGAGATTTAAATAAAATAAGGCATATTATTCAATTCTTGGTTCGATTACCTCTGGTTAAGGCGCCATGAACGGTTGAACCTCGTACAGACAGACGAGTGCCCTCTCTTAATTTTCTCATAGTTTTTAGAATGGAGGTGAGTTTTCAAAATCTTTTTCAAAATATCAGTTGACTTGCGAAAGTAAATTTTTGCATGATAACAAACCTGTAAGACACTTAGTGATGGAAGCCATAATGACACTGAAACTCCATATGAACCTACAATATAAAATGGCTAACCCATGAAAACCATTTACCTCATTCAGGTTTTGTGGGGTTAGTGAGTCAACTATCGCTTTGACTTTTGAAGGGTTAACTCAAACACCATGAGATGACATGATAAAGCCTAAAAATATAAGACTGAATGTCAATAAAAAATATTTCTTGGCATTCACATATACTTTTTCCCTGCGCAAAACCTCTAAGATTTGCCTAAGATGAGAAACATGAATATATTCACTTAGGTTGTATACCAAGATGTCATCAAAATAAATGACTACAAATTTGCCAAAAAATTATCAAAGCACTTGAGTCCTAACATTTATAAACTTACTAGGTATATTTTACGGAGCAAAAGGCAACACTAGCCACTCAGATAAGTCATTTCAAGTTTTGAACGTCAATTTTTGCTCATCTCCTTTGTGAATGCTAACTTGATGGTAGCCACTATTTAAATCAATATTCGAGAAAACCATTAAGCCAGTTAGTAGATAAAGCATGTCATCTAGCAGACGAATCGAGAATCGATATTTGACGATTATCTCATTGATCACTCAACTATCAATACATATACGTTAGCTCCTATCCTTCTTTGGGATAAGTAAAGTCGGCACGGTCGATTGCTATTTTTCTTTATCCTGACATCATAACTTGTGTTTCTTTAACCGACAGGCATGATTTAGAGCGAGGTTCATCTTGTCGAAACGATATCTCCCTCACCAGAGATCGTATTGACAATCCATAAAAAATCACTGATCTGTGTGCATGTTTAGTTTCTGTGGTGTAATTTTTATAAATTTTCACCATCATTTTCTATTTTTTTGAAATCCGAAATCAAAATCTTTGTTTCTTGAGTTGATAGGTATGGCTCGAATCTTGATTCAACTTGCCAGAGTGATTTCTCCCTAACCGGAGATGATCTTTTTGATCCATAAAAAGAGATTTTTCTATTTATCTGTCTACTTTCTTCTATGTGATTTTTATGATTTTTACAGGTCGTTTGTTATTTTTCTTTAAACCTGAAACCGGGCCTGTCTTTCTTGCATCGTTATGCATAGACCAGAATCAAGTGCGTTTTGTTAGAGTCGTATCTCCATAACCGAATATCATATTCCCGATTTGTAAAAAAGGTTATTTTCATTGATCTGTGTAGTTTCTTTCTGTTAAATTTCATAATTTTTCATCTCTTTTTGATATGTTATTCTGGTTTAACACCGTGACAGGTACGAAATTGTAGGTAAAATAACATATTTTTTATCTTTTTATTTAATATTTATTTCCAGAAAAAATAAAATTTTTTATTGCATACTATTTTTAGGGTCATTAGCAGTGTCCATGTCAATTTTTATAATTTTTAGAATTCGTTTGATGTGGTATTTAGTTATTTTATAGAAACAGGATGTCCGCATAGTCCTAATTCAATTGAAATACGGGCAAAAATTAATATTTTTCTATTATTTCATCTTTTTTATATATTTTTTTTATATTTTTAGGATTTAATCATCTTCATAATCATATTAGGGTGCTCTCCGCTCAATTTGGCATCATTTTGAATCTGTTTGATCCCCGAATTAAGCGTATTATAAAAATCTTTTCTGAAAAACCCTATTTCACAAATAATATCAATTTTCAAAGGTATTTTAGTCATTTTTTTTCAATTCTGAATTTCTAATTTATTTACTTTTATTATTCATTTAGTTAGGCATCATCCATTATGTTATTTAATGATTTTTATTTCAGGAAAGCACAATAAAAGGCTCATTTTAGGATAAATCTCTTAATTTTTAGATATTATTAGATAAATCCAGAAAAGCTGACATAATTCTACTAACATGTTTGCTAATTTTGCAAGAAAGCTCAAGATTAGATTTTTTTATTTTTTATTATTTTTTTCTTTATTTTATTTCAATTATTGATGTAAATTGTAATTGTAATATTGTAATAAGATTTTTTCTTTCTGCATAGATTAGAGATGCATTTGCATATAGTTTATTTTTAATATTAATTATGATGATTGATGATTCATGCATATTTCAAATTTATAATGGTTAAACACGAATGGCCCATGCACCTGCTTCTAAGAAGTTAATAAACTCAGTGAATTTTGTATTTGTGGTCGTAGTCAGAGTATGAATGAGACTCAGATTTATCATATTCTTTTAAGTTATAAACAACCTACACTTTATGGCTATCTTAAAAAATTATTGCATATTTTCAAAAGCTTTGCTAAGTATTTTTTCTTTTAGAATCAAATGAGATATATTCAAAATATATTTATGGCCATAGTCATGGATATGTGGCGAATTTATTTCATCTAAATTCTATAAGACACATAAAACTCTTTTATTTTATATAAATTTAATTTCTCAAAGAAAGGAGATTTCTCAAAGATTTTTCAAGTTTTTTTTTCCAAATAGGATTTTCTAAAAACCACATTTCATTCATCATATAAGCTAGCCAACATCATTTTCTAAGCCTTCTTTTTCTCAAAATCGATTTTCTCAAAATCGATTTTCTCAAAATCTTTAAATATTTTCCAAGTCTAGCTTACAATTTCCAAGTTTTCTTTCCTTCAAAAATTTCTTTAAGTTTGGCTCACGATTTTTTAAGTCTTCCTTTCTTCAAAAGTGTTTTCCAAGATTAAAAAAATGATTTTCCAATTATCTCCCTTTTCCTGATATTTTTAAATATTCGAAGCATACATCATGTTTTCAACTTGCATTTTCCAAAGTTCATAGCACATGTTTGCTTCTTCGTGAATTTAGAAATAGAATAACAATTTAGATAGTTGAGCAAAGCAAAGCACAAGATTGATCCTTGGTTCGATTATCCCTGGTTTTGGCGCCAGGAACGGTTGAACCTCGTACCGATAGGCAAGTCTCATTCTATGCATTTTTTTCGTATTTTAAAATGAAGGTGAGTTATTTTCAAAACCTTTTCAAAAGGTCAGTTTGACTTGCAAAAATAAAATTTTGCAATGATAACACCATGCCAATAAAAGAAATGATTTATTGTATATGTGTGTTGATGATAGTGATTCATGTAACAGTGGTTTAATTATATCTACGACACTGTGAAGCGATTTCAATAAAAATCGCTAGACAAGCAGCGATTTGAATACACAAATCGCTGTTGCAAGAACGCAACAATATAAATTCTGCACACACGTTTTAAAATCATACTGCAAATATCTTACAAATTGACACTAGAAAATACATAATATCTTACAAATCGATATACATATTGCATAATATATTATAAATTGATATGATAATTTATCACAATAGCTTAGAAATCGATATTAATAAATAAAATAATATCTCACAAATCGGTAGTATGTTATTACAACCGCGATTTGTGATACATTGCATATACTGAGTGAATGGACGATATCAAATGGGGTAAAGGCTCTTCCTTGCATTTGTAACCAAGCATTCTTGTCAACAGGTCCCAGCGTCCTACAAATATCTTTAATTTTTCAACCGTCGAAAAACCAACATCCACCTGCAATAACAAAATAACGCATTAATGGCATTCACAATGACATACGTTCTTCAACAATAACATGATGACATAGAAAGGTACTCACGACACTTTAATGGCACTTGTTGGAATGTTTGTGCTTCATTGCTTTTTTTCATACTGCCTAACAAAAACAAAGAAGAAGAGAAGACTGTAAAAAGAGATGGCCGACAAATCCTCCTATGACGCCCACCAATGATCGAACCAGTCGATCGATTTATAGTTATCTCCACGAGGTAGGAACGAACCCAGGAATGTTTTGTAATACAAGGCAGGGACCAGAAAGCGACAATGTGTTGTAACACAAGCTAAAAACCAAGGCAGAAACCTGAACTCACGGGAATGTGCAAAGCTATTTACGTGAGGACATTTCTGTCAAACACATATCTATCTTACGAGGGGACATTTTTGTCAAACACATATCTATCTTTTTTATATGTTATTTATCTTTTTTATATGTTATTTTATTATAAAATCATCATGGATAACATTGGCATATGAATTATTGTGGGTCCCAAGATATTCCTCCGTACACCTTGGAACACACGAATTTGTCTTTGGGGGAGAACACACAACCCCCTCTCATAAAAAGTCTCTTGTCTGACTTCTCACCTTTCTTCTTCTTTTCTCTCTCCTACCTTTTTCTCTTTTTTTTATTCTTCTCTCTCTATGCAAAGCCCTTCACAGGCTTCATCTTTCCTTGACGGTTTCACTTTCTTCCTTGTGGAAGATGCATGAGAAGAGGGACAAGGAATGGACCTTTTCATCCTCCAATCTTCTATTGTGCCAAAAAGTTTCTACCTTCTCTCTAAGGATGACTTGGTAGATCAATAATATTAGGCTTGATAGTTCTCTCATGTCCAATGGAATTTATGATGACTGAAGAGAGGTAGTAATGAGTATGGTGGGGGGCTAGATGAGGAGGTAGGGGTAGAAGAAATAGAGAACATGGTGGTGGTGATTATACACATGATAGAGGCAACGGTTATGCATATGATGGTATTGGTGACTGCATATAATGGTGACAGTTGTTTGTGCCTTTGGCTTTAGAGCAAATTCAGTGCTCAAGACCTAGCAGATTCAGTGCTCAAGGCCTAGTACTTAACAAAGTAATCAGCCCACGCAAACAACAGAAAATTGGTGTACGTGACTCACGCGAAACATATAAAATCTCGAAATTGCTGGGCATCATGAGCGTTCGTTCTATGTGACGATTTTTTTGTGTTTCGGGTTAGTTGTTTCACAGTGATTTTCTATTGCTTGCGTGGGTCACAATGTTGTGCACAATTTTTTTTATTGTTTATATGGATCTCAGTGTTTTTCTATATTTCTTATGAGTTGTGTGCAGTGGTTTTATTTTGTTTGTGTAGGTCGACTACTTTCTTAAGCACTTGGCCCCAAACACTAGATATACTTTCTATGGATACAATGGTCATTTGATGCATATTTCTCATAACTTATGTGAACTTGAGAACTGTCTGTCAATGTATTATTGTGAATGTGAGAAGTGCCTGTCAATCTATTATTATGAAGGAAAAAATCACCAGTCGATGTTCTATTGTAAAGGTTAAAATTGTTTGTCAATGTATTGTTTTCAAGGAAAAATTAGAATGTCGATATTATATTTTGAAGAAAAAAACGTGTGTCGATATATTAATGTGATAGCAAAAATTGTCCGCCAACGATGTTTTGTTTTGTTTTAGATTTTACTTTAAGAAACCACCTCAGGTTCAGAGACATAGATGCATTGGCTCAGCCTGCCGTACTATGAACTTTGTCGATGTCGGGGTAAAACTCGAACCCAGGGATTCGCCAAGCTTCGGCTTACACGGGGGGATGCTTTACTATAAAGGTAAAAATCATTTGTTTTTGTTTTTTTAAAGGCAAGCTGACGTTTGGCAGGCTCTCACCAGTTATTATTCAACTTACCATTGGGTTTTGAACCTGCAACGTCCCACCAACAAGAGACGTGCACTGACACCTCCTACCAACTACGCAGAGCCCCCGGTGGCAAAAATCATTTGTTGTTTTGACAATTGTTCTAGGCTTGTCGTTGATTCAATGCTCGAGACCAAGTACTTAACAAATTAATCAACCCATGGAAAACATAAAAAATCATAGCATGAAGTTGTTGCGCACCATGACTATATATTGTGTAGCGATTTTTTGTGTGGGTTGTGCGCAATGATTCTCTTTTATTTGTGTATCGCAACGAGTGTTAGTAGGGATGGCAGTGGGGCGGGGAACAAGGTCTCCACCCCCGCCCTGCCTCAAAATTTTATCCTCCACCCCCGCCTCCATCCCCGTTTCATACCCTTCATCCCCGGTCCAAACGGGGATGAGGCGGGGCGGGGATATTGCGGGGAAAAGTGGTCGGCGCGGGGATGAGGCGGGGATTGTGGCGGGGCGGGGCGGGGAAAAGTGCACATCCACCTCCGCCCCGCCTTCGCGGCGGGGATGGATTTTATCTTCCACCCCGCCTCCATCCCCGTTTCATACCCTTCATCCCCAGTCCAAACGGGACGAGGCGGGGCCCCGCTTTCCCCCGGTCCACTGCCATCCCTAAGTGTCAGTGTTTTAATGATTTTCTATTATTTGTGTGTCTCAATGATTTTTTGTGTTTCTTATAAGTTGTGTACATTGATTTTTTATTGTTTGTGTGGGTCAAGTATTTTGTACTTGAGCATTGGATCTACTTTTATTAATTATGTTTAGTGACAAATATGCATGTGATGTGGCAATAGTTATGCATAATATATAACTATTTGGTTACTATTTGTTCATAAATTATATTATATATGATTTTCTACAAAATTATTATATAATCTAATATTTTTCTTTGGCAATCTATAAAAAGCTACTTTAAGTTTGGTAATTTTTTTGGACTATTAAAAATTTGTTTTGATAAAACACATCATTAATACTAAGGGTTCGATTTTCCACTTGCCAATCAGGCAATATTTTCAACCGTCATTATTTATCCAATGTCATTGGTGTATTGGTCTTCTCTTATTGTTTTATCATCGATATCATCCTATTTGTAATTGTTTGCGCCATCGCTGCTGCCACTAATTAATTATTTTGTTACACAAACTAAATCAAAATTTAGCGTATTTATAATTTTTTTTGCTTTCATGCATTCAACATTCTTGCATTTTCAACTTTCATGATTAATTATAAAAATATAACATCTATCATCACAGCTACATATCAAACATAAATTACAAAAACCAACAACTAGTAATTAGTTTTGTCATCTGTCATAGAAAGCTAAATGTCATCCATATTATTGCGACCAATATTATTGTTACTGATTTTCCCATGTGGTTCAACATCAGTTGTCCGTGAAAGTTCTTCATTGTCTGCATGTCAAAAATTTGTATCCTTAATAGGTTCAACAATTTCCATGTCCTTCACGTGCTTGAGTTCAATGTTTGGGACAATTTGATATTCGCCAAAGGATTTAACTTGTTCGATGGTGCCCAAGAGAGATGGGCATTCTCTAGAGGATTCTCATCATTCCATTCACAAACCACAACTTCTTCTTTAGCTATGCGAGCAACTAAGTAATTGCCATCCAACATATCCATCTATATATGTTGGTTATCTAAGTTCAGAGAAAAACTATACTGAAGGATCATTGACTCTTCTGCATATCGAGTTTTATGAGACATCAAAGCTATAAATTTTTTATAGCTACTATGTTTTTAGACCACTATAGATCTTCAAGTAGGGTGATCAATGTTACAGTAGTGTACTCTAATCCTTTGAGAGGTCATCATTAACTACTTATATACACAATATATTATTTATCAAATGAAAATAACATGTGAGAAAAAATCTTTCACATACATTTCATACATTCGATTAATATAACTACTTACAACAATCATAATGAAAACATCTACTCAATGCTTAAGCAGAGTAAACCCTAGCCCCATTATACCAATACAAAAGCATTAGACAAACAAATAAACATAAATTATCTATGAAAAAAACCTTAAAAAAGTAAATCTGGTGTCAAACATTAAATAAAATACAATGAAACATACAAAAAATATCCACAATAATAACCAAACACAAATACACATGAGGTTATTAAATACTCACCTTTCGACCTAACCTGGAAAGTCGATGTGAATGACACTGAAACCTAGTTGGAATGTATCATTTTTTTTTTTACGAAAATCGACACAATTTCACGAGAATTGTCGTAAGGAGAGAAAATTTGTTGAGAGTTTCAAAGGAAAAAGAGTTAGGGTTCTTCTAGAAACAAATAAGAAAAAGAAACAAAATGAACAAAAACAACTTAACATGTGTTCAACAAACATGCAAATTTATGAAAATTCGCATGCCAAAAATTTGCAGAGATCACCCGTTATTTGTGGATCTATTTGAGTTGCTTAATTAAAATCTTCATGTTTTCATACGAACTTCATACTAAATATGTGAAGTTAGTTTAGGATGTTTTGATAAGAAAGTTTACATATATGAGTATGCAAACTTCGTACTATGTATGAGAATTTAGTAGAATATTTGCAAAATTATGATATATTAATATGAGGTTTGCACTATATCCCACAAATTTTATGTTATGTATGCAAATTTATTATGATATTTGTGACATTTGAAGTTTTAATTTAATAGGAGGTTCACAAATTTAGTTATACAAACTTTGTGAGGTCCACAAAAAAACATGTGAATCTACGTTTAAATGAGTGCTTGTGATACTCAGAGAACATATTGATATATCACGCGAACCTCAGGAGGTTTGATATGTGAAGGTTAAAATAGTTATTTTAAAGCCAAACATTTATGATTTTGGACATCACGTAAATTTTAAAAAAAGTATAGGCTTTTTTGAAAAACACATCATTTTTGTTGTATAACACGCTTATTTTTTTTGAAAAAAACAAATACCAGTCATAAAGCACCAACACTGAGTACAACTATGCCACTAGTTGGTGTTCCCTAGCATGGAAAGTCTCAAAATATACACTTTGTAACCCTCATCTCCATCTAAGGCCAATCTTTGTAAGCATTAGGGGTGCGCAACAGGTTAGTCCGCCAACTTGGGCCACCATAGTTCGGGTTTGGGTCAGGGTTTTAGGGCCTAACCCATTAGCTGTCAGTCTGAAACCCGACCTGTTTATAAATGGGTGAGGCACTAGTCGACCAGGCTATCTAGCTGATTAGATAGCGAGCTTAATTGCCAAGGATGTAAGTTGGTAACTATTATTATTTACCTAATTTGTTGCATTAACTTTATGAAAACTAGTAAGATAATTAGTTGGCTGCATGGTAAGTTGTTAACTATTACTACTTACCTAATTGGATACATTAATTTTATGAAAACTATAAAGATAATTAGTTGATTGCATGAGATTGTCGGTTTACCATTTGCATCATTATCATTGATGGAATAGGCAAGAGTTTGCATGTCCATGATGTGTGCGTGGAAGATTACATTACCATGCATGCGTTCATCTAGAACAAATAGGCCTGGGTCAGATTGGTCGATTGGGCCAATAAGTCGGGTGTTGGGTTGCTTTTCAAAATTGAGCCCATTAAAAACCAAGCCTAAACCCAACCCATTACTAAACCGGCCAGTTCATGCTCAAAGATCGATTGGCTGAGCTCCAAACGGGCCTGGGCCGGCCCGGTCGGATGCTCGTCCCTAGTTAGCATGGACTGTGTGAGGCAAAGATTATGAAAACCCTATTGTGTTATCGTGAAGTAGTATCCGACACTCATTTTGTCTAACCCTAGCTTGGGCCAGGAAACAAGCTAAAGCTGCCCGCGGCTCCGGTCATGTTCGACTCAAATAGGAGTTACAAGCTGAACATGAATAATAGATACTCCGCATGGCTCGGCTCATATAGGAAATATATTTTACATCATATAATACAATAAAAAAATATTTCATTGAACTATTTAGTTTGCAAATAAAGGTTGTGATAAAATCTCATTGTTTTTAGCTCTAAAGCAATGTATTTGTTTTTGTAATCTTATTTCTTCCAGTAATCAGACCATGTGTTTTTCTGTAAACAAGCCAGTTCGAGCTTAGTTCGTTTAACTCAAGCTCATTATGAGCTCAAACTCGCTTGGCTTGTCACGGACGAGCCAAGCTTGAGCACTACAAAGCTCGAATCGCTTGGCTCGTTTACGAGCCCTACGGCACGTACATATAATAAAAGACCGGGCTGGGAGCCTGGGCCTAGGGTTTTGGGGTTCTTCCATTCCAAAGCCCAAATCCTATCATCATCCCTCGTCTTTCTTTCTCCTCCACCCCGTCCCCACCCTCTTCTCCTATCGTCTCCTCCTTCTCTTTCCCTATCGTCTTTCTTTCTCCTCTGCCGCTCGCCTCTCCCCGTCTTCTTCTGTTTTCCTTTCTTTTTAGGGTTTCATCGGTCTGAGGGGTTCGTCTATCTATTCCGAGGGTTAGGTTTTTCGTCTTTCTTCGATTGGAGGATGATGCAACCTGCTCCTGTGCCTCCTCCCATGGGCCCTCCCTCCATGGATCCCAGTCATCAGCAGCAGCAGCCTCCTCCTCAACAGCCGCAGCCGCAGCCGCAGCAGTGGATGATGATGCCTCCTCCTGCTGGCCCTGCTCCTCACATGCGTCAGCCCTTTCCGATCCCTCCCCATCCACATCAGCCTTCCTTCCAACCTCCTCCCATGTGGAACCTGCAGCCAGCACCGCAGCAGCAGACACCCCAGCAGCCACCGCCATTGCCTCAGATGCAACCGCAGCCCCAGACCCAACCTCAGTATCTTCTTCAGCAGCAACCGCAACATCAACAGCAGCAGCAGCAGCAGCAGCCGGCCAGCACCGATGAGATCCGCACCCTTTGGATAGGTGATTTGCAGTACTGGATTGATGAAGGCTACCTCCACGGCTGTTTCGCACACACTGGCGAGGTAATGGAGCGACCTTTTTTCCTCCCACCGTACCGAAGTGAGTGATTCTTTATTTCCCTGTTTCATTCATCTTTTGAGCGATTGACTCTATCGAGATTGGGATTTTCATTTTCACCATCGATTCAATATCTCGATCTGTGCCTCTTTTCAGCGTAAGAAAATTTTAGTCCGAAAATGATCACTCTGGTTGTTTAGCGGCTATCTATATTTTCTTCTGTTATTGTGTGTTTAAGTGCAGAGAACATAGAGCTTGATTTTTTTTTCTTTTTGTAACGACCCGATCCGGGGCCTCTCGAGCCGAGGTTCGTGGATGTTAGTTCCCAAAGGAAAATTAATCAATAATCTCAAAAACAGCTCAAAATGATTTTTTTCTTTTATTCAATACTTGAAGGTCCATACATCCGTTTACAATATCATAACCATCCAAAGACAAAAGCAGAATAAAAAGTAAAAGAAAATCATACTTCTGATGTGGCTGAGTCGTACTAAGTCCTGTGAATGATGGCAGCAGTCCCTGAACCTACAGTTGCAACCAAAAGAAGGGGGTGAGTCTACAACCCAGTAAAATTCCATTTACAAATAGACACGACCGTTGCAACTGTATTGAGCTCTAAGCTCCTAGTCTTAGTATAGTTTGCTACTTATTCACACATGTTAGTTATGAGTTTTACCCCCTTTACTGCATCTCTATTATCATTTCAAACAACTCTTCTACTCTAATCAGCTATTCCGGACATAGCCTCATCGGGCGTAGCAACCCGTGTAGACAACTTAGAGTCTACAATGTTGGTCAGACTTATGAACCACTCACAAACAACGTAATCCAAACCGGCCCAGACTACGAACACAGGTGCTGCAGCAGCTCGCCGGTTGCAAGCCGGGAGCAAAGGGACTCAAACGGTAGCTAGCCGAAGAGCCAGGGTGACTATACCTGCCTCCAAGGTACCTCAAGGAGCTATACCTGCCCCCAAGGTTTTGTGGTTCATGCTACGTCCTACATGTGTCTAGTGGGCAATGTTTCAACCCCTAAGGGTCACCTAGAAACGTCTGAGATATTCCCAGGTTACTCATGAGGTACACACCTCAACATTACCCTAGACCATGCCTCCTAGTAAAGTTCCCATCACACACTGGGTGGTCATCCTATAGACAATTTTTACTCAACATTCACATCTTGAATTTAGTGCGTTATACAATCCTCAATGTGTATCCACTAATTACTTTTAACACATGCTTACATGTCTGAACTGTTAAGGATGGCAACCCACCACAGATTTATTCACGACACTTACAATGCCCCTCCTAAGGCATAAGCGTGACATTTCTCAAGGTAATACCTACTCTGAGACTCTGGAATTTTACCCTCAATTTTCACATAACACATCAATCTCATACATGCAATCATGTCATGCCACTTTTATTTCATAACTCAGAAATTATACATGATCAGGTTTAAGCATCACACTTGAACTTTATAGATTCCTAGGCATGCAAAACAATGCCTCTTTATAATAAACAAAACTAGCATACTTGAAGTACATGAAATCATATATAAAGATGCCTAAACTAATTAGCATGTATTTTAATCAACTAAGGAAGAATTTGCAAATGTTCACTTACCTGGAACGCGTAAATTTCAATTGCAACCCTTGATCTGAAAACAACGAATACCTCGTATCATCAAAATTACCAATACACCCTTAAACTTAATTGTCAAACTCTGACTCCATTCTTTCAGAGTTTGGTCACACATCCCCTACTAATAGACTCTACCCAAGCGGTAGAATCCATGGATTCAAGAATCACATGGATCTGACTTCGGGGCACTTAGTTATGCTTTGTATGTTGTGTAGGCGTATCAAGGGCAAAATAGTCTTTTTGCTCTTTCAATGACTCCTATGTCATCTTTACGTCATGTTATATTAAGATCCACATCCATAATAGAATTTGACCACTTAGGTCATCAACTCAACTATGATTTGGATCATGGATTCGATATTCTTGATCCAAACCTGCTTGAAAAGGGTTTGTCTGGATCTAAATCAGGTCGTCTAATCGCAACCATTTGAGCTTTTGGGTCCAAACTGAGATCCAAACCCGAATCCAATTTGTAATGGAAAAATAGTCTTTGCTACTTCGATTTTTTTCCATCGCACTCTATAAATCAATCACACACGCATCTGATTTGTCTCGGTCTAAACTTAGTTGGTATGACCCATATTGGGTCCACCTTCGGTCTAGACCGAAACGGTCCACCGTTTCAAACCCGACTCGGTCTGCTAACTACTTCGGACCCGACTCGGTTCGTATAGACCGATACGATCTGTCACAACGCACATATCCACACATCATTTTTTTTCTTTTCCTTTGGCTAGGTCTGGACACGCCCAGACTGAGCCTACTTGGTCTGGTCGACTAGCTCAGACTGGTTCACGTCTAGCCTGATGACCGACTCGGCCTGCAGAAACTGCAGACCGAGCTTGTCGTCACGCCGGCAATAATCAACTTCTACCATCGTCGGACTTGTTGCAGCTTCCTGCAAGCAGGGCAGCGTCCAGACCTCCTGCCTCCTTGTAGCAG
This sequence comes from Nuphar pumila, assembly GCF_984573655.1. Taxonomy (NCBI): domain Eukaryota; kingdom Viridiplantae; phylum Streptophyta; class Magnoliopsida; order Nymphaeales; family Nymphaeaceae; genus Nuphar; species Nuphar pumila. The sequence continues at coordinate 119,047,995 of NC_143259.1, read as the reverse complement.
GCGATCCTCCCTTCCCCGTTGTCGTCATCAGTGGTGACAGCAGCAGAGGGAAAATCCCTCGATTACTCTCTTTCTTCTATTGAAATGCAGGGACAGGGTTCTGCCTGTCCCTATTTTGCTGCAACTCGCCGGCAACTGTGAGGTTGCCGGCGACCCCCGTGTTTAGACAACGATCGAAAGACAACAACAGAGGGGAAACCCCTCTGTCGTTCTCTTCTATCGCAAGGCAGGGACAGGGTTCTCCCCGTCCCTATTTTGCTGCAACTCACCGACAACTGTGAGGTTGCCGGTGACCCCCCTGCATTCAGACAACCCACGAGAGAGAGACTTACCTGACGGCGACCGACGATGGCTGCAACACCTCTTCCTGATTCTCCCTACACGCTCCCTCTCTGCTCCTCTGGTGATCGAATGGGGAAATGAGAGGATGCCCCCCGCCCCCCCCCCCCCCCCCCACATGGCTTTTATAGCCATGGGGGTTGCTCGGTTACCCCCTCCCACCTTCTGTATTAAATGGGTGCAGCCCGCTTCCTCTCCCACGATCTGATTCGTGTGAGAGGAAGGGGCGTCGCCCCCTTCTGCTTCCGTACCCCCCCACGATGGGAGAGCGTTACACTTTTGCCATCTATTGCCAGTATCATTTGCCTAATCGTGGGTTTGTACTTCTCCTTCATGCAACTAGCCATAAATCCTGTATCTAGTCGTTGTTGTATTTTGCCCTTCATCTTGGATAGAATGAGGATTCCTACCGACAACGTTTATTTCATTAGTGCATGCATTCTTAGTTGCTTCTTCACCTGGGACGGTTGCCCTTCAAAGTTCAAAAAAATAGTCTGCAACATTAGGTATTGTTTTATGCGATATCATCGTATGCTTTCTTAATAGCTTCTAAGGTTTTGAGTGTCGTGTGTTCTATTCACCTGGAGGGAGGCAGAAGAGTTGTGGAGGTGAAAAGATCAGGTGCAATATGATTGCACAAATATTTGTGCATTAAGCACCTGATCACCCTCCATCTTGGGGACAGGGCCTGTCAGGTGTGGGGCATGGAGCGTGATCGGGTGCTTAATGCACAAATTTTGTGCAATCATATTGCACCAGATCCGGACTCTTTGTGGAGGCTCCAGACTATCCTATCATCAAACGTTGGATTAGGATTTTCAGTTTGCTTGGGTAGAAGCTATTCTGCTTATTTTGTTTGACTGTCATTGTTTTGCACAGTCCTGTATGTCATAAATGTTCTCTGCCTGCGTGTATGCCAGCACCAAGAATGATCGTTTGGTTTATGGAAACAGGTTGTCTCGGTGAAAGTTATCCGGAATAAACAAACTGGGCAGTCAGAAGGCTATGGATTTATTGAGTTTGTATCTCACCCAGCTGCCGAAAGGATCCTGCAAACTTATACTGGGACAATGATGCCTAACATTGAACAAACGTTTCGCCTGAACTGGGCTTCTTTTGGAGTTGGAGATAAGCGTCCAGACAGTGGTCCCAGCTTTCCTATCTTTGTTGGCGATCTGGTTTCTGATGTGAGTGATTATGTCCTTCAGGAGACCTTCAGGAGCCGTTACAACTCAGTGAAAGGTGCAAAAGTTGTCACGGATAAGATTACTGGACATTCAAAAGGTTATGGATTTGTTAGGTTTGGTGATGAAAGTGAGCAGTTGCGTGCTATGACTGAGATGAATGGTGTGTTTTGCTCATCAAGGCCCATGAGGATTGGCCCTGCAACTACAAAGAAAACTGTGGGTAGTCAGCAGCCTGCAAAAGGTATTTGCCAGAAGCATATGATTTCTTTGTTTTCTGTCTTTATTCAATATAAGTACCAATTTCACAGGACAGACGAGGCTTTCTGGATATATTGGTTCATTGATGGTCTGTTCTGTTACCTTTTGTTGGTCTCGGTTGCAGTTTGTTTGTGCGTCTTTTTTGAAGACTGCTATCTGTGCCTTCTCTGTGCTGTTATTCACTGCTTAGGTCCTTTATTTGATATAAGCTTTTGTTAACATGTGTTTGGTGCATCTGATGCAGACTATTTTTTTATTTTCCAGATACTGAATTTGCTATGCTTTTGTTGTTTTCACCATTATGCACTTGAAGAGAAGCAGAATTTCTTGCTTCAGTATATAACGAAGTCATTTCCTTTCCTTCCTAGTACTTTCCTTTGTGAAGTTGGGCACGTTTAATTGGGTTTGAAGGTTATGAACACTTATAAAACTCATATTGTCTCGAAGCAGGACGCCCAGAGGCTCTGTTCACTTAGGGGCCGGGAACTGATTTTGGCAGAAATGCATACCCCTATAGTGCGTGCCCTCGTTTAGGTCAGTTTTCCTGTTTATGTCAATTTATCCTTAAATTTTGCATTTATGTGGCATTCTGTGCCACATTTGGCAATTATTTCTTTCTTATTACATATTTTTAATGTTTAAACAACTGTCAGTCAAGGTGTTGTGTCCATTGGGAACTTAGTTTTTAACTTCTAATCAACTAGTAGTTTGAAGTTTAGTTTCTTTTTACAGCTTTGTTGTAGTTGATTCTGAAGGTTTCTTTCTTTTTCCTTTTTGCCCAATGTATATGTCCCATTCTTGTTTAAAGTGTTCATTCTACTTAAGAAAAACATCTTTTTCTGGGGGTGGTTGTACTGTTTCAGATCTAAGCTTCCCTAATATCTATTGCTCATGGCACTCTGCTTTGTGCATAAGTCATATGTAATGCCAGCAATTTTACAGGATAGGTTATTTCCTTCTACCACTCTTAGTTTATTGATCTCATCTGTTTGATTTTTTGTTTTCAGCCTTAATTTTTCAGTGCCATCTGATGCTTTGAATTATTAGAATTGTGATCAGTTGTGCTATGATGCATCTTGCTATATTCTATCCTTAGGCACTAGCTATTTTTAGTAGAAGAACCAGTGCCAACTATATGTCATATGGACACATGCATATCATGAATTCTTACTGGTTTTCTCTGCAGGTTGTTTTTCAGGTACTTTAGCATCTCGTAATTGTTATTGTGTATGTTTGCCTACTGTGAGTGTGCATCCCTCCCATGGAATCAGGATAGAATTTTCTACTTTGCATCTACTGCAAATGAGGAAGTCGTTTTTCCAAATGATTCGGCCCTTGCATGTTTTGCATCACTTTTCCATGTAGCTGTCATTTCCTTAGTATATTGTTATATTCTTACATTACCTTTCTTATAGCAGACTTAAGGGTGTTAGATTCCTTCAGTTCTTGACACATGATGATTGCATTATCATTATAGTTCAAAAGTTGCTTTCATGAGGTGGAAAGGGTTAATGCTCATGAACCACAAGAACAGCAGATAAACATGTCCTACATAGGAGTGATTGGTGAGGATGTGCTTCTTTTTGTCCTTTTTTTTTGCATTGAGTATGAGCATTTTGCCTGAAGATACTGAACTGCACAAGTAGAGGTGAAAAATTTAGTGAGAGGCCTCTTGGTGTAAGAGACCTAAACATAGTTGATATGTTTGTTTTAGGAGTTGATTTAGTTTGAGCTGATACAATTGAAGTTTTGTTCTTTGACATGAGTTGCTCTCACTCTTGGTGAGGGATAAATGAAAGAACTGGGATTTGGCTTGGATTGGGAACCACAGATTGGGTTTTCAGCACTTTGTATGTTGATATTCTTTTGCTAAGTTCAATTGTTTCATTTTTTGACCAAAAAAAATGTTTAACCTATTATATTTGTTGATGAATCTATTCATTTGGAAGTTTGAATAGTTTATGCAATCCTAAGTTTAGTTGTGAGGATGACTTTATTTTCTTCAGCAGCCAAATGTTCTACTACTGAATGATATTGAAGCATATGTTAATGGTTTTGGCATTTGATGTATGTTTATCCATGCATTTTTTAACGATCTCCTCTCCTTCAAGGGTAGTCATTTGCTTTGTTACCATAATACTGGAACCATCATTGTCCATTATATGATTTATTCATCTCCCTTCCATTGACAAAAAGGTTATCACCATTGACAAATGATGATTTCAGCAAGTGCATCATGCTTCACTGGTGCCTGTTTTCATGTGGTGTGAAGGGGCATCATGTTGCCATCAGCTTCTGCATTTTTCATGGTCATCACCACCACATACAAACCATCAACATCTCCACAAATTTCATACTAAAGGCTAGTGATGATAGAGGCACATGATGATTGTTGCTATAGCATATGATGGTGAATACTGAATAGTAATAACAATGATGATACATCATTTTTGTTGATTTATTCCATCATGCTATGAATATAACAAGGAAGCAGGATGTCTTACAATCATATGATTCTGTATGAACGCTCTAATTATCTTTATGACATTCTCATGCATGTTCGCTTGATGTAGGCACTAGTCGATGACACATATAGGACACATATCTTGAAGAATTATTTTTATTGTGCTTTCACATTCATCTGCTATAGGGCGCTAGAGAAACTCATCAGGACACCCATTGGGTTCTAACATCAGCACTGAGAGTCCTGTGGTCTAGGCTTATTGACTACAAGGCTACATTTTTCCGTCAAAAGAAATAAATTAGGAACTTGTGGAGCAGTGTATAATAGATAACTTGTGATCTTCATTACAAAGTCAGGTATAGGCTGATCGGAGATTTTGTTTAATAGGCTCAAGCAAACTAGCAGTGTCTATATGCACAAGTTCATGCGAGCTTGTGGAGTATCATAAAGTCTTTATTAGTCATTATTTCTTCAACAAGTTTGTTATATTGCTTCTGTTTGCTTTAGATAATGCTATGCCTTTTATTGGGGACAACTTGGTTATATGTTATTACTGATTGTTTGTTTTGTTTTTCGTGTGCAAGGTTATTTGTCTTTTTGCTGGAATCTGTTGAAAGTTTATCGATGTCATAAAGATAATTATCAATGATACCCCTGAGAAATATGATCATGCCTTATCATTTGTCTTTTGTTATAGAAATATGATGAATTGAACTGCTTCACATGTTGTTTGCTAGTTGCTTTTTAGAAAATAATGATGCATCAAACTGTGGAGGATAAAATTTGATTTTCAAGAATGATTTGAGGACAAAGCTTGGTGCAGGTTTATTTTAATGAGACAAACCTAGTGGTTCTTAGATTTTGCTTGTGCATTCATCTTTTCTTTTCCACCTTTTTTGTATTTTGTAAGTGTTATTCAATCTTTATGCTATTTTAATGCCATAGCTATTTGAAATGTAGCCATCAGCTTCTCTGTTATCTATGACTGCAGTGCACCCCAGAGTAATGAAAAGCAAGAGAGGCTTGATGCTCCTATTCAAAAGGGAAGGAAAATATCAGCTTCTTTAGACGTGTTTGTTCTCAATGTTTGTCTGGCCATTGAGGGGCTCAAGCATCATATGTGTCCTCAGACCTTTCATCTTGAAAGTGGTTTATCTGATGGATAGTAACTATGTTTTGCCGCAGCATAATCAGTTCATATTTTTTGTTTTGGTTGTTTGATGTTTTCTTTTGATATACATGTTTGTTTTTTGACATCTCTGCTATGTAATGTCTTTTTGCTGTTTACAGTCCATTTTTCTTCAATACACTTCAGATATGCTTGGATTACTTTTATTTATTGCTCTTGTCCATATTTTTCCAGCTCCATATCAGTCTAATCCTCAATCAGCTCAGTCTGAGAATGATCCAAATAATACTACTGTGAGTATGCATTTGACCTTTGTTGAGAGGGTGAGATGGTGCATTGTTCTAACTGCTTTTGGTTTCTGAGTTCAGATATTTGTTGGTGGTTTGGATCCAAATGTCACTGATGATCTTTTGAGACAAGTATTTGGTCAGTTCGGGGAGTTGGTCCATGTGAAGATACCTTTAGGAAAACGCTGTGGATTTGTTCAGTTTGCTAACAGGTTTGTGGTGCTTTCTGCTTCATGGTTCATGGAACATTAGTGTTTCCTTGGTTTCAAATTGATGCGTTCTATCAAAGTTGTGACTATGTTTTGGTATTGAAGTGCTTATTTCGTTTGCACTGTATGCTCTGCATTGAGTTCCAGATGGCAAGTTTAACTATCTGTGTTTTAAGAGTTTAGATGATCGATTTTTTGTCCAGTATATTATTTGCTGTCTTCCTGTTGATTTATTTGCTTGTCTTGAAAAAAAACTTTAGGGCTTGTGCCGAAGAGGCTTTGTTAATGCTGCATGGTACTCAATTGGGTCAGCAAGCAATTCGACTTTCGTGGGGACGTAGTCCTTCCAACAAACAGGTAATTAATTAATTTGTCCTAAAAGTTGAGGAAAATATTATCCAGAACTTTTCGACGGGGTTCAAGTTTATAACTTGTGATCAAAACTGACACTGCTAAAGGACCCACCTGCTGGATTGGTTCAGCCGCAGCCAGATCCAAATCAATGGAATGGTGGTTATTACGGATATGCGCAGGGATATGAAGCCTATGGATATGCTCCACCTCCTCAAGACCCTAATATGTATGCCTATGGAGGCTATCCTGGATATGGAAACTATCCTCAGCAACAGGTAAAATCAGTTGGGAGATATAATTTTTGCTGCCATATTTGCTGCAGTTGAGATCCTCTTCTTGGTTGCATCTTCATAGTCATGAATGTTCATATTGCAGTTTATTGACCAGGAAATTTGTGGTAAAAATAATAAATAATCACTTTGGACAAGTTTTGTAATTTAAAGAAAATTAAAGTAGTAAGGCACAGGAAAAAAAAAAGAAAGCCCTTCAAAAATGGAACAAGGACAAAATTACCCAAGTGAAATGATCTGTGGTCCTAAGTGCTGACAGCTGTCTGCTATGACCGGTTAAGTTATTAAAGTCCTTCAGAATCTTCTCCACCTTTTCTATTAGCTCCAAATGTACCCATGATTTTTTATAACTGGTTTCATGTAACATCATGGGAACCTGAATCTTGTGTTATATTCTTGGCCAATGTATCACTATTCACTAATGAAGGGCTCTGCTTGGCGTATTGAAAGCATCATGATATTTTTACTGTTGATATCATTTTCCAATATCTTGTAGAAGTGGTTATATTTGTATGCTATGTCACATGGGTGTGGGTGCGGGGGTGCGGCAAAAATATATATATATATATATATATATATATATATATATATATATATATATATAAAGTCCAAAAGTTGGACATAAATGACCCTGGGTGCGTTGACTGCAGCCAGGGTCAGGTTGACCACATCGGGTGCGGGTGCGGGACCTAGTTGGAGAGTCCCTGTGACAGTTTGTATGATATTGGTGCTATTTGTGACTATTTTCATGCCCATTTATTGGTTGGTTTGGTTTATTCATTCCACGAAGTTAGATAATGGGCTCAACTGCTCAAGCCATTGAGTCGAGGCACCAGGGATGTGTGTTAGCTTTTAGTAGTTATTTTGTATTTTGTAAATCTTGTGATTGACGGTATTCTCTTTGAGGCCTGAGCTTGGTATTTGTCTCGTCTGCTTGAATTGTCTCCCTCCCCTTCCTCCTGTGCAGTGTCTTTCAAGGTCAACAGATGGTGTTCAGATTCTTTTATCAGTGAATGACGTGTTATTCTAACCCGATCTTACTTTCTGCCCATGTTTCTTGGCTTAAGTGGGTGTATGAAAAAAGATTTTTTACATTACTGTTGCTCTGATGTGGTTTCCTGTGAGTTATTTTTCTTTATGTTCGCAGTGAGTCAAGGAGGCACGGAGATGTTCCAACTGGCAATTTTTGCTCTCTAGGTTCTTCAGATACTGCAACTGCATGTGGGTTTTTTTGTAACTTGCGAGGGATTTCTTCCCACATGTAACCTCAAGACAAGTTTTTGTTGCCGTCTTTCTTTCTTTCAAGGGATGAATCGGTTACTTGCATCATCTTGCGACTTGTAGCCGGATGACATGGGACTAGTACCTAAACTCTGGATATTTCGTGTGGTCTTATATGTTATATATATACTGGATTTTGATTTCCAATTATGCAATGAACAGAATGAACTCATCACTTTCCTGAATCTGTGTTAGTCGTTACTTTCGGTCAGTTGTGAATTATGTTTGTGTTTTGCCCGGCTTGGTGAAAGTTTTCATGCTGATTTGGTTAAGGGGATAGGTTATAATTATGAGAAGTAACTTTCACTGCCTAATGATATGACTATATATAATACTTGGTACCAGTTTATGGTGATTCAGCTACTCTATTATTTCTGGATCAACTTGGCGCTTGTTGATATCTATGATTCACTTGTTCTTGTTTCTAATTCAAATAGGTCTTGAAATTCGAAACTGGGGTATTGTACATGTAACAACATGCTTTTATTGCTTCCCCTCCTCAAATGAACCCCTTTAGTTTGGGTGTAATCTTACTGCTTGCGGATTCCTCGTGCTGTGCACGAGTGAATAGAGAGCGGACTGAGCGGATTTGATTGGGCTTTCGATGACAAATCTATTTTCTGATACAAATCGTTAAGTTTTGATCCGGCAATTTGTCTGTAATATATGTTCGAGATGGGGGTGGGATAAAATCTATCCATGTTTTAGGTTTTGTTTTCAATGGTGAAATAATATAAAAATTCGCTTATTAACTTCGCTCCTCTCTAAGCTCAACTGTGGGAGTGTGTTATGAAGGTTACGTGTGTTTTCGAATGGGACAGCATCTCTCAATCCGATCGCTGGCTACCACAAGCAGACATTACGCAAATATGTGCCTTTTTTTCTATCTAGTCCACCCCCCATTCACCAGCCACACATCGGCCCTTGAGTTTCCCCTGCCCACCAGGGAGTATAACCAGCTGACTAGCCGAAGATGTTATTGTGATATCATGGGAAGTGTTCTTTGCTCTGGCAGCTGACCCATTTTTTCTGTGGGAAAGGTTGGGTCCGACATATGTTTCCTTGCCATTCATTTCCCAAATGGACGGTCAAAGGGGTGTTTTTTTTTCGAATGGCAAGCTGGGGTTAGGCAGACCCCTACCAGTTATACAACTGTACCGTTTTGGGTTTACGGGGGTATCCACTTGGCTGGTAGACGGAGCTAGTTCACGTCACCTTGTATTGGGACGTTGCAGGTTCAAAACCCAATGATATAGTTGTATAACTGGTAGGGGTCTGCCTAACCCCAGCTTGCCATTCGAAAAAAAAAAAACAAGAGCGTCTTTCATGAACCCTGGCCAAATCTAAGATTTTGAGTTATGCCTAAATAATTCATTAATTTTTTTTAAAAAAAAATTGTTTTCGTGCACGTGGGCTATGCCAAGAAAGTTCAGTGCCAGCGCTTGTGCATTCATCTCGAACTATATATAGGCAGAAGTCCATTCAAACACACGCAAACAGACAGATGCATGAGGTATTGCTTTGCCTCCAAGTGGTAATAAGTCCTTACAGCCGATTATGAGCAATACAAGGGCCATGAGCCTTTATCCTTTCTCCCATCAGCCTAAAGTTTGCTCGTTCGGCCCTCACACACGGCCCGCCTGCGATTTCTATAGCCAAAAAGCAGTCTCTATGTGGATGGTGTTGGATGCACCGCCGCCTCCAGAAAAGTAAATACAAGCTGGGTTGTTGCGTTGTTTCTGTAGGATGATTATCGTTGTCACATCATCGAAGCTAGGGAAGTAAATGGTTTGAATTCGGGTGAGATGTGGCCGAGTATCATATCTGACTACTCGGATGTTTGCTAAACGGAGGGCCATTGGGTCGGGTGCCAGACGGGCTTCTGGGTACGCAGCCCGATTAGATAATCAGGCTCTAATCGGCCGGGGGGCGACCCATTAACTGGGTCGAGCCTAAAGTGCCCGGCTCGAGCCCAAGTATGACTGGGCCAAGACATGGGCCGGGCGCGGCCCGCTGCCCACTCCTAAAACGGATTCAAATTTGGATTGGGACAGTGAAGCTCATCCCAAATCCACTTTTTACATGTAAACAGATTTCAATAACCGTCAATGCGGATATTCATGGGATTAGATAGCAAAAAATCAAAACAATATCCGCATCCAATTATAATCATATATGGTTTTGGCTTACCAAATTAAATGTGATACATTGGCATTCCTAGTTGAGGCAAACATTGCAATATTCCAACTTATCCTACTTCACCAAGCACCTTCCATGAGTTGCAGGTTTCTTTCATGTCCTTCCGGGCCACGATCTCCACTACTTGTCACTATGTGAACTTGCTGTGCCTGTGCGTCGTTCAGATGCCCTTTGGTGTCCCGATTTAATCATTGCAGGGAATGCATTGTGTTTTTGCTTGGAGAGAAATGCACATCTGTAAAAATTTTGTAAATGCTGCTGGCGGCAGTGAGAGGAGCAACATAGATGAAAATCATGAAGTTAACAAATTGTTAGCCATTCTGGGGTTGCGATGGCAAATGGCAAATGGCAAAGAAAGCCAAGACCGTGGTACAAAGGGCCTAGCAGAGGGCTGGCTAGAGATGATAGACAAAGAGACTGAAACCACCTCTGGGAAAAGAGCAACTGTGATAAACCGCTGCTCAAAATGGTTATGAAGATTGTGCAAAAACCGCACGCAATTGTCTTCCAGCCTGTGCATGAAGAGAGGCGCTACAGCGTACATATTATTATTAGTTACCGTAACCTCGTGCACCTTCTTTCTTTCAGGAAAAGAAAAAGTTGCAACTTCTTATACAGAAATTCTAAGGAAGGGCTCTTCCACAAGGATCATGATCAAAGTATTTTGCTTAAATCTGAGCGCCCTAGAAAAGTACGACAATCACATATTCAGACTCGACGATTAGAAGTGACTAATTTTTATCTCGGGTGAAACCTAACCAGTAGGGGCCTGCATCTTGAACCACTTTTTCTCGAGAGAAGAATTCAGAAACCAAATATTCACAAACAACACGTCATTAATAACAAATAAATCAAGAAAAATACCAACGAACCAAAAAAGTACTTACATTTACACCGTCACTGAAGCATTGTTTGCATGAAAACATAGCACAAATTACTTTTCTTTCAATACATGATAAAGGGGGGTAAGGATGAGGAAGAAGGGTAAAAAAAGGGAAGCTGGGAGAGGGAAAAGAGAACCATCGCCAAAATCTCAATCTAGGAGAAACTGAGTGCAAAGAATTCAACAATTTGAGGGCTAGAGCTTCTTGTTCTGCCAGTGAAATCGAGTCTGCATTCAGACCCACATCCCTCTTCATTCTCTTGTTCTTGACACCATCGTCATCGTAATTTTCACCATCATGTGAACTCTCGCTCTTGAAGTATACCTTTGATCCTTTCATAGATTGGTTCAAATGATTGTTAGCTTCTCTATCAGAACCAGCAGCCTCATCTTCATTGTCCACTTCATCCATCAACCTTTTCTTGTGCTTCATTTTCTCTTGAATTCTTTTCTCATGCAAGCGCCGTTTCAAAAGTAATTTATCCTCCTGATCTCGAACCTTCATTTCCTCTCTCAGCTTCGCGTACCGCTCTTTTACCGTTGGACCAATCATTCGTTCAAAAGAGATTTCAGACTACTAATGAAACATAGATACTAGAAAGCAATTCTCTACATGCAAACTATTTAAAAAGACAAGAAAAACAAAACCTATACAGGTTGCAAGTTGCTCAGCATGAGACCGTTATTAGCAACATGCCTGAATAGAGCATTTCTTGAAAACAGATGCTAGTACATGTTACGTGGGTGACATATGAAAGATCTTATTTGTTAATCTTCTTTTTTTTTTTTTTTTTTTTTTTTTTTTTTTTTTTTTTCGAGAGAGAGAGAGAGAGAGATTGGGTGCATTCACAAGCATATAAGAAACTGTGAAATAGCCTGAGTGCACAAATACAATGCCAACAATGGGCTGCACAACACAAGTGCACAAACCCAACCCAGCAGGCTGGATTCTGCTAGCTGTCGAACCCAGCACTGGAGGGCTGGGTTCTGCGCCGAGGATGCCCTGGCGCACTTTAAACTCCTCCTGCGCACACTGGTACCTTGCTCTTATACCAATACTGGAATCTGGTGGTTCCTTAATGCGATATGGATGGGTCACCTAATTTGATGGGGCATGTCACTAGAAGAACTTAAACCTCCATCTACGTTAAGACACATGCTTCATCGGTTGAGTTATTCCAACCCTCTCCACAAGGTGGGTTTCTTCAATCCTCTCTTGAGCTTAATTCAAGCTCATGTATCTACCATAACAAATGTCATTATCATGACTATATATAAGGATCCATGGAGGATTGGGCTTAACTCCATCATTAACAGATAATGCTCCATTAAACTCTATAACCCCACCATAACCCATATAATCAAGTTTCATAATTAGGCTTAATGAGTCCAACAATCTTGTGGCTCTTGGGGTTTCGGTGTGAAACTCTATGGCTACACTAGACCCAAAATCAGGATCCAACACTATTCACATCCTTACCAAAGGATTTGATCAAGAACATTCTTTCAAGGATTTCTTTCATATTGTTGCTAGTACCCCTAGCACACGCCGCTGAACGGAAAAACTGGATGAACTACTCACTTAAGATGGAGTTATGTCATGCTTCATGCTTACCATGCAACAATGGAAAATAGACTTTTAAATGTTGGTAAGCCTCGAATGTGCATAAAATCCTCTCAGGAAGGAGGTCCCAATTGCATACTTCAAGGCAAAAAGACAAACTTTCATGTTGCAGATCTTGCTTCGAAAATAAGTGTAATGCAGAAAGTGATAAGCAAGGATACAACAGCATTGCTACTGCGTTGGGAAGGACTGCTACTCAATATGTCGAGGGGGAAGCTGCAAGATGAATGTGATCAAAGATGGATTGACCATGGTAAGACAAGTTTTGGGAGGCAGTGAACAATGTAGGATGCTATGATAGAGATTGGATAGTCATATTACACGATAGCAAACTCACCTTGCAGTAAGCTAAGCTAGAAAATGCTTATGGCAATCGTGCTAAAGAGGGAACATCTAAATTGCTACAGATAGGCCTACAAAGGGAGCAAATCATTCTACTTGTCACTCCATACAAAGCTACGCCAGCTCCATGGAGCCAACCATCACCAAGCTTCTCATAAAGAAGAGCAGAGACGAGTTTAAGCAAGGTATTGCATACATTATTGGGGATGGTAGCGTGTTTTGGGATGAGCAACTCCTAGATCCTTGAAATTATAACAAGGCAGATTCAGTCCAAGGGCTAGACTAGTTTATGTAGTTTAAAATATACATGGCGTTGAGCAAGTTGTGGGCACGTTTTCCTTCAAGTTTATCACTGCATTATGCATACAACGTGTTCGCATGTCACATGTGGGTTGCATGGCCAAGTACCTCCTATTTTCCTTATTGGTTCTCCATTGGCTGGAATAAACTACCTTGCAGACATGTCGCTGCCTTAGTTGCCAAAAGCAGCACTTAGGTGGGCTAGGCGTAGGGTCACTGCTTAGGCTTATGGGTCTATGTAACGCCCTAAATTTATATAAAAAAATTTCAGGATTTTTTTTTCTTTTAAACCAACCAAAGTGATATACAAGCCATATGAAAAGCCAAATAAACTTGGACGGCTTACAATCAAACCCCAACACACACCCATATAATTGAAATATAAGTTTAACCAAAACCATTTACTCAAATTTAAACATTCAATAGTAAATTAAATCAGAGTCTTAACAAAACATTAAAATTTAAAATTCTCAATTGCCTTAGGGCCCAAAACCAAGAGCTTTAGATTCAAAAATAGAGTTATGATGACCGTCCTGGCACCACCACAAGCGCACAGTATTATCAACTTACTCATTGCCTGAAAAATGATAAAAGTAGGGGGTCAAACCCTTCCCCAGTAAGTAACACTCTATCATATGAACAAGAAAAGAAATTTCAATAACATAAAGCATTCAATTGGCATATAAACAAGCATATATCACTGATCCCGATTACATTTGAATATAAATAAGTAAAAACAGGTAAATACACAATAGTAACTTACTATTTAACACTATACATGCATTCAAACTCGTCAGCAATCAAGATCACACATCATTGCATACATTTATTTCATGCACTTCAGTATGAAACATATAAACCTCATTATTAATGCATTGTTTCTCTTTTCTTCACCTTAAGGGGTACACTGTAACACTGTGATTTTCAAAAAAAAAAAAAATGGATCCAGGTTGGATCCAACCTAGATCCAGGTCCATACAAACCCCCCTTGTATTCTATTTAAACCTCTGAGGGGTTTCTTTTTAACACAACACTGACTCCTCCTCTCGCCCGACTCCTCTCTGCTCTCTCCCATCTCTCTCTCGACTTCTCGTCTCCCTCCTCGACCCCTCTCGTCGGGCTCCCCTTCGTTGGGGCCCCTCATCACACTGGCGAAAACCGACCAGACCCCCCTCTCTCTCTCAACCCCCTCTCACTCACTGGAGCTTCATCGGAGGTGCCGCCTCTCTCAAGTATGCCTCCCTGCTCTTCTCTCTCGCCTCCTTGTTAACCCAGCAAAGGAGGGGCATCGCCCCTCCCTGCTCTTCTTTCTTGTCTCTTTGTAAACTGAGGCAGAGGAGGGGCATCGTCCCTATGCCTTCTTCTCTCCCATCTCCCTGTAAATCGAGGCAAGCAGGGGTGACGTCTGTAAAACTCGTGAAATTTATGAAATTCTAAATGAAAAAAAGGGATCAATTATGTGAAATAGTAAGATTTTAAGTTAGGCAGTACAATTTTTATGACTTGTGGTTTCTAGAACGAAACCGATAACAAACTCTCACAAGTGGTTTTGGATCCGGATCTTGGCGAGATCTGATGATCCGACCCGACTTACGGGGCCCAATGGCAAACCTGATGGTTTCGGAATAATAGCGTGAGATCCGAAACACGATTAGAGTAAGCGAGTGCAAGTTTAGACCAAACGGGTGAAAAATCCATGTGAAAACGAAAGAAATCCATCAACAAGGAAAAATGTCCCATTGTGACATAAAGAGAATTTTCTGCAAAAGTAAACACCAAGTGATAGTGTGGTGTTGTGGTAGGACACACGGTGTGTGATACCACCGCCCAAGTTCAAAACCCCTTGTGCACAGATTATTTTTTTTTACAAGAAAGTGATGATTTCTACCTTGGTGAAAAGGGTAAAAACGTGGGATTAAGTTAAGCCTAAATTTTTGGCTTTTTCATCTAGCTCTACCAAGGATTGAGGAGAATCCCATGTGACATGGAAGAGGGATACCCATAAAGCAAATAGTGAGGGAAGTTAGAGGAAATCATGCCAAAGAGAGGAGGGGGCATTGTTGGAAATAGACATCACCCACCAAAAACGTGAGATTTAGGTGAAGATTTAATGCTTTGAAAATTTAGTAACTTCCCCTTAAATACAGGAGTTAAATGAGAGATTTTGGTAAGGAGTTAGACTAGACGTCTCTCTCTCTCTCTCTCACGGTGGTGGTCGACCTCCATAGTTGGTGGTGGAGTTTTCTATTGCTGCACGACTGGACTTCCATTGGCAAACGTAGTGTGCTACTCCAACGAAGGAAGAAGCGTTGCTTCGTTCGCTTGACGCTCCAACAAGAGGTAAGGAGCATTGCTATTTGCATGTAAGTGGTTGATGCCTTGTTGCACATCTATGTTGCAATATCATGGAGTTTACGCGACAAGCACCGCCTATATGTAGGTATGTTTAGGGCCTCGAGACCCAGGTGGCATGAGCTGAAACACCTACTTGCTAATAGGTCAATATGTAGTGGTTCAGCCATTGGTTCTCACCCTTAGCTAACATTGGGGCATTGTGGTGTTCTTTGTAAAGGCATTATGTTCCTATGTGTATGCCTGGTGATATGTAGTACTCACATCAAAACCTACAGTTCGAATCTATGTAGAGAAATGCATATATTTTTGGTGTGGGCGTTAGCCATGACGGATTCAAGATCGAAACAAAATAAAGTAGGTGAATGGCGTGGAACCTTAAGTATCTCAATTTTTTATTCATGAAATTATTGTTTGGTTGTATTTTCTTGTTCAATACACCTTTCATACTTTGTAGATTGAATGGTTTTAATCCAGTCTGAAGTTATGTATACGTGATTGCTATTTCACACCATGGTAAAATAAAGATATATCATTCCTATTGGGTAATTCGATTGGATTTGAGGTTTTTGAGTGTGGAATGCACTCATATTTATAGTTAAAAGATTCCGTACATTGAGGATGAAAGGGGTGGCAAAACAGACCATTTAGAATGATCAAAATGTTTGAAAAATAAAAAGATACATTTTTTTTAAGGTTACAGAAAAAATGGCAAAATTAGTCGACTGGAACAATAGTTAGTCGACTGATAATATGTTCAGTCGACTGATAAAACCTTTAGTCGACTGCTGCTAAAATTTCCAGGAAACAGACACTCTGTTCAGTCGATTGATGCCAAAAATTTTCCAGAAAATAGACATTCTGTTAAGTCGACTGATAAAACCTTCAGTCGACTGATGCTAAAATTTTTCCAGAAAACTGGTATTCTGATCAGTCGACTGATAAAACCTTCAGTCGACTGCTGCTAAATTTTCCAGAAAATTGATATTCTGTTCAGTCGACTGATAAAACCTTCAGTCGACTGCTGCTAAATTTTCCAGAAAACAAACATTCTGTCCGATCGACTGATAAAACTTTTGGTCGACTAATTTTATAAAAAAAATATAACATTTTGCTTAGAAGATTTGAAGCAAAAAGGTTGGTCGACCAGTGAGCCTATTGGTCGACTAATAAACATGAAAAATTGAGTAAAGAGTTTTCTAAAATGATTTTCATGAAGGGTTCTTTTAGAAAAGTTTTCTAAAGACTTTTTTGGTGAAATGCAATTGAAATATCTATGAAGGAAATAGTTTCGATGGTAAGCTAAATATGTGATTCACATATGGACTTTAGGATTATGTCCAATACATGGAACACACATGATAAAGTTGGATAATGCCATGTTGCGACATAACCAATGGGGGTACAGAACGTACACTCGAGCTCATAAACAAAACTGAAAATGCCGAATGTTTAAGTACTCGACACAAAGTTGAACCAGAATTATGAGAAATTGTGGTTGGTGCCTTTGAGGCATTCGATGGGTAATGTGCATATACTAAGATCAACCTGAGTATGAGTTGGGGTTTTAAAAATCCCCCGTAGTGCAATGACTTGCACATAAGAATAAATAAAATTAAAAATATGCACATATAAATTAAATATGGGATTCTGGGTATACCTGAAAGATGGTATATGTTACTGGTTTTCCCAGGGTTCTGGGTACATTTGAAAGAAGATGTATGTTACTGGATCCAAACAAACAAGAATGAAAATTTATACACATATAAATTAAATATGTTGGATTCTGGGTATACCTGAAAATGGTATATGTTACTGGTTTCCCAGGGCTCTGGGTACACCTGAAAGATAGTGTATGTTACTAGACCCATGGTCTACCTTGGAGAGGGTAGGTGGTACAAGCTTCGTGAACATTCTTGTTCTTGTGAGAGCTAGGCGTCTCACCCGGTCCCAGTCCACGAAGTTAGGGGACCAGGACTACCAGTATGTCCTAGGTGGTAGATCCAAGTCTTCTGCAAAAGTACAGGGTGCATTTTAATTTTTGTTCTAGCCACTGGGGAGTTCTCTCTCGGTCACTGACCGTCCCCTTTGGATATCCGTACGGCTAGTCATACGGGTTATTAAATAATAGACCCCCGTATGGTCTCGGTCCGCTACGAGGTCTATGCCTGTGCGTACCCACAGGGTAAGAGTAAGATAAGCATTAAATAATTTAAGTTGACTAGAAACTTATCTCTGAAGAATTATATTATGTTGAATTGACTTTAGTAAAACTTGTGAAATCTACAGCTTGTACTAATGTGGATAAATATACCTTTAGTTCAGTCATCTTTTGCATTGTATCATGAATTAGAAAGCATAATCATCTTCTTAGAATGTTATAAACTTTCATGCTAGTTATATCTGCAGTTATTGCACATATTTGTACACAGGTCACTGAGCTCCACATATAAATATAATGCTTCTTACGCAGACAGGGGAGTCTGACCCTTCTGCTTTAAATGTTTTTCAGGTAGCAACTAATTGAAGCATCGGGGTGTCGTTTTGGATAAAGCCAAGAGATCTCATTTATTCAGTATTTTATGTTTGAACTCTGATTGATAGATTTACATTTCTGTTATGGGATGTAATTAATGACATTAATGTTTCAATTAATGAATGGTATGTTTAGTACTCCCTGTTTTACCCTGTAATGCACCCGACTTGTGTTTTGCGCACTTTTGCTATTTCATTAAAAAAAAATTTACTCCAAAATTTTTACTATAAAAAGTTGGGGCGTTACAACGTCCCTCCTACTCCCTCCTCTTCCCTATTAGTAGGCAGGGGCGACACCCCTCCTGTCCTTTGTCTTTCCTATGTTAAGCCCGTGGCAAGAGGGTATCACTCCTCTAGACCTCTCTCTCATCTTCCTATTAGCAGGCATGAGCATCAGCGCTCTTGCTCTGGCTCTCGTCTCTCTGTTAGCCCAGGCAGAAGGGTGTCACCCTCCCGCCCTCTCTCTTTCACCTCTATTGTGGGCAGAAGGGCGCCACCCTCCTGCCCCTCTCTCTTTTCTTTGCATATTTTTTGACAAGCCGACAATGTGCATGCCGAGCTCGGCCTAACCGTCGAGCCCAACCCAGTGGCGGAGCCAGAAGTTTTTCGTTGGGTGGGCAGACTTAGGGTCTCGGGGACAATGCTATGGTCTTGAAGGATGATCCATTTATTCAAACCAGCATGGTAGATCCGACATGCTCTTCTAGAAGCAGCCTCCCTGGCCGGAGAAGGCGATGGCCATCAAGTTGACGGTACCATCTGGTTTCATCATTCTGAGGGCCTTCATGGCATCGGATTGCCCTTGGCTAGGCTATAACAACACACTTTCAATCCCTCTTTTCCTCCGTTTAGTGAAGCAAGCATAGTGTTTTGCATGACACCCATAACCACATTTAAGTTCCAGTCATCCATATCACCATTCCTGTCATTCAGATCTCATCGATGCAAGTTGTTTTCAACAAATTGGACCCTGTGTATGTGATCTACATCATCCATTTAGTGAAGATCGACATTTGAATAGACAGAATCCGACTTATGTGGAGGACTTTTTGCTTATTCAAAAATCAATAACCATTAATAAAAAACATGGTTTTTTTTGTTAAAGAACACTGACAAAATAAATTGAAAATCATGTTTTTTTTTGTTGTTAAAGAACACTATTAAAAGATTGATTTCTATTAAATCAACCGTGCTAAACCCATCGATAGGGACATATTGATCAAAACGACTTAGTACCAATGAGATCCCAGAGGGGAGTTATGACCACAGAGGATGACATAGGGATGAGTGGAGTCGAGTTCCCCATAAACGTAGGTTACACGGTTTCATAAAGAACAAACGACAAAAGAAGCTGGAGGAAAAACACACAGATCTTCGTTGAATATTCACAAAGAGAGAACTCCAACTCTCACAAACTAATAACCTGTCTCTTCTCTTCTGCGGTTTTTACACAATTCAATAAGGTGAAAAAAATTAAGGGAAAAGATTAGCACTACCATCGTCAGAATAAAACATACATGGATGCATATTCTTTCTTTAACATAGTCAGAAAAAAAAAATCTGGTTTCTAATTCTGGGGTGGGCGACCACCCACCCCTGGCTCCACCAGTGGCCCAACCCCCCCACCCCCTCAGCCGAGCTGAGCCTCAACAAGTCCAGCCACTTTCACACTGCGGAGCATTGCCTGCGGGTCCAGCATGGGCGCCAAGCTTGGTTGGGCTCAGCCTGACCGCCGAGCCCACCCCCTCCCCTTTGTTTCCCCTCTTGACCCAAAACTGAGTTGGGTTCGGTTGGGTTCCAATCGAGCCTGGCGGAGCTATGACCTGCCTATGGCAGTGGCCTAGTCATGCCGGCTAAGCTCGACTGAGTTGAGCTCGGTTATTACCAAGCCCAACTTAGTTCACCCTTGGCATGAACCCGACTTGGTCAAGGGAAAGCATTAGGTAACCTCTTACTTGGCTCATTTGAGTTGAGTTTGGCTTAATCAATCTTGTTGGTACCGAGCCTGACTCGGTCCAGTCGACTCAAACTGGGTTCAGGTTTGACCCCTGCAACACAAATGTTGCTTTCTTTGTTAAATTAAAAAGGTTTCATCCTTTCTTGCGTAGCCTGATAAAATACCTTTTAGTGCACCCCATCGACACAACAAACTCGGCACCTTCCTTTTAGCATACAAGCCCTTGATAACCTACACTCAGAATTGTCAGCGAATCCGATCATCTTCAATGTAGGAAAAAGTTGCATACGAGGACAAATGACAAAATACTTCTAACTTGTATATATATATATATATATATATATATATATATATATATATATATATATATATATATATATATATATATATATATATATATATATATGCTTTTAACTCAATGATGCAATTTTATGTATTCTTGTCAATTTAAAATTATGTCATTTACTTTGCCACCACGCTATTACATGAGAATGGGGAACTAGGGAGATGACTCACTCTCTAAAATAATCATTTCTTTCTTCGGTAATGTGTACCACCTACCCTCTCTAAGGTAGACAATTGGTTTGAATGAGTTACTTAATGTTGCTTAATTAGACTCACCAGTCAGTGCAAGTGCCTCAACATCAAAGACTCTCCAGTTTGAGCTTCCACTCAGAACGCTCTCATGACCAACTTAAGATAAACCTTAACCCATTCAAAACCAGGTTCTTAGGAACCTATCCTCACTCTGGGATGCCCTTGAGCCCTAACTCTCTCTCTCTCGGTAACATACTCCCTTTGAGAGTACCCTTGAGTCATTCATCCCTTGAGGTTTAAGTATATATGAGCAGGTATAACTGTCATTCATGTTATGGTGTACACAACCACTGCAATGGTTCCACGAAACCCGACTCACTCATGAGCTATGTGCATATAAGGTTTCTCACAACCCACACCATATCCAACATACTACACACAAACCATTCAATGCGATGCACATGCCTTTGACATAAACCATAAATGCATCACTCATGAAAATTGCCATCTCATAAGGTTCAACTCATATGATACATCACATCAAGCAAGCAAGACATTCATCATAACCATCATGTATAAACATTCACCATGTTGTCATATATCAAATTTATAAAATTCTTAGACTGTACATTGATTTACAAATAAACAACAATGTACATGTAAGCATGATACACATTGAATCACATAGGTTCACAATTCATTACTTAGAAAAAGTAAATAGTAAAAATCATACTGTCAGAGGCTCTGCCACGGTTCACACAGAGCTCATACTGACAAGCAAAAAATTTGGGTGACACGTGTTGCTATATGTTGAATATTATATGATATATATATATATATATATATACAAAAACATAGAGAACGCAATATTTAAACGTGTGCAAACAATGATAAAAGATAATTTTAAACTTTTTGGAAATATTAAAATTTAAAAATTTGATTATGTAATAAAATATTATAAATGAGTTTTATTAAGTCTTGAATGAATAATGGCTTATGTTTTTAGAAATTACATTCTAAAAAATAAATACTCAGTAAATCTATTTATTTTTATATGAGTAAATAAAGTTTGAGTGGATTATTCAAAAAAATAGAATGCTTTAATACTAAATGAAATAGATCTTTTATAATGACTAAGTTATTAAGTGAAACGATTATAAATTATCGTAATGAATTTAGTGTATTGGTATTATTTGCAAGTGATTATTTTAAGATGCTTGCACCTTATTGGTGATTCTCATCATTATTTTTCATAAATCTACTTAGTTTCTTTTTAAGTATGCATGAGTAGAAAGACTCATCTATCAAACTTATTCCTTCTTGTGCTGAATAATATATTGGAGGTTGTTTTATAAAAAAAATAATGTCTCATTTTTCTTGATAAGCTTGTACGTATAATTAAAAAAACATAAAGAAACACAATCACATACATAAAAAAATAACATTATAATATTTTTCTTTAAGTTAAAGACTTAGGCATCCAACATTTTCCTTTTTGAGTTAAATTTTTTTGCAGAGGTTGTTATCATAATGAAAACAATATAACATTTTTTTGATAAGCTTGTAGATATAACCAAAAAACAAGAATAAACATTACAAAGCATAAAAAAATTGGTATAAATCACATTATTTTAGTAAACACATTAGTGACAGTAAAAACTTGGCAACAACATTAATCAAATCCAGCATATAATAAGAATGTTTTGAAGTAAAAAATTTCAAATAACACTCAAACTTTTTTGTCTAAATCCAATAAAACATAATGTTATATAATATTAGTATTCAATTAAAATGCATGGTATATTTATTTATACACAATAAATGCAAACTCGTGTAACTAAACATCAATATCATTAATGATAACTTGCTAGAGCACATTATATTAAGGCCATGCCTCAAGTACATCTTTCAATGTGGTCTCAGTTAGTATGCTAGTAAATATGCATATATTGAAACAAAGTCATGGTTTGTCAAACAAGTTTTTTATAAATCTTGTTTTGGGGATATGTTTATAATTACTGTGTTTGTTAAATTTTATTTTTTGGTATCCCTAAAATCTCTACAACTTTTAGAGTCTTATTTTAATTAAAAGTATTACCTAATAGAAGATGACATTTTCAATTAAGAAAGTGTGGTTGGAGTCTGACATCAATTGGAAATCACTTTCTTGATGGGAGACTAGAGTATCTATACTCTATAAATAGGTCTCCCCTTACGAAGAAACAATGGAGAAAACTTTTTGGGTAGCCTTAGGGATGGAAACGAAAATGTAAATTAGGGTGTACACAAACACACATTAAAAAGAATCCATCGGGTTGAGGCATAACCCAAACAGAGAGATCATGTATACCAATTGATTAAAAAAAAAAAGACATTAATATTTTAACCAAAACCAATCATTCATTGTTCATGGATTCATGCTTAATGTCAATTGAAAACGAAAAACACATAAAAACCTTAAAACCATAAATAAACATTTATGCAATATAAGAAAAGCAAATAAAAAATCTATTTCTTAGAAACATCATAAATTATGTATTTATGCTAATTGATTAAAAGGACCCTAATATTCTAACTAAAATCAAGCATTCGTTATTTATGAATTTATGTCCAATGGTATTTAGAAAATAACACAAAAAACCATAAAACCATAGATCAACATTTATTTCATTAAAAAAAATAAACCAAATCCCTAAATCGTAACAAACATCACTCATAGATATACTAATAAAAAAATAAATAAAGCCCTTAAAATTTTAACTAAAATCAAGCATGAATTCATAGAATCATGTTTAATGCTTATTGAAAAAAAAAAGTATCTATTTAAATATTCATGTTATTTGAAAAATAAAAATAAAAATAAAAATAAAAATAAAAAAATAAAAATTTAGGGGTTTAATCTGATAACTAAAATTAAACATTCATTAATAAAATCATGCTTAGTGATAATATAAAGAAAAAAATACAAAAAAACTCTAAAACCATAATTAAACATTCATGTTATTTGCAAAAATCCAAATCAATACCTTAACTCTTAAAAAAAATCATAGATTTATGCTAATTAAAAATCCCTTGATATTATAATGAAAATCAAGCACTTGTTACATGCACAATGTTAATTACAAAAACACAAAAAACCCAAAAAACTTAATTAAACATTATAGTTGTTTAAAAAATAAACTAAATCAATAACCTAAATGTAATATTCAACATCTTTTCGGTATTCTTACCGAATTGGATAATATATAGATAATGAGAATTTTAGATAAATATTTTATGATTTTCGAGTATACAATTGTGTTCGCATCAAAAATTTGAAGAGAACGATGGTGATTTTGTTAAAACTGAAGTTCTTACGAGCTCAAACCATGTCCCACAACTTTGAGGGTATAGTGGTAATTTATTAACCGAAAGGGCATAATTGGATTTGAAACATAATCAAGGATATTTTTGGGATCAGGGATATAGTTGAAAAATAATGTAAAATATGATTTGTTAAGTAAAAATAGTATTTATCAAATTTTAAAAATTCAAAATTTTAAAAGATATTACAACATCTCACCAAATTTATTGTCATTGTCTCCTACAACTGCGTTTGTTAAGAGGAGAAGGAGAGGCCAAGCCACTGATAAGGTTAAGTTATCACATGGAGCGACATGGGGTGCCTTGAGAGGAGGTCGAAAGAGTCGACCATAGAGACTGGAAGAAGGAGAGCAAAGAGAACTGAAGAAGCTAAAAGGGTCATTTTAGGATTTAGGATTTAGGATTTAGGATTAGAAATTTAGTAGGAAGAATATATATATGAGTTATATGTTTGATATAAAAGAATTTGGAATTTTGGTAAAGTCCTTGTATTGGGATTTATGTGAATTTTTTAAAATTGATTGAGGTTATTTTGGTGTTTTGGGGGTTTTGGGGGGTTTTTGGGTAATAGTTCCACTAACTAGGATATAGTTAATGAAATTGAAACCCACATCTAAACCCGACCAGATCTGTTTGGGGTATGTTTTGAGCTGGATTTGGATCTCACCTTAGGATCCAAACCCATATCTTTCACTAAACAGCTCATGGGAGTTTTCCATGATTTTGTAAGTTTTAACAAGTGTTAAATTGCTTTAAAACTTTTTTTTAAGAGGCACCTCACGTAGGGGCTTGGTGTGCGCCATTTGGCAACACCAAGACCCCCTTCCCCACCTATTTAAAGGGGTCCTCTCTGTAATGCCCCAAAATATTTAACTTGAAATATATATTTTTTTAAACACAGTGGCATTAACTTAATAAAAATTTGGTTAAATATTTCATGCGAGTTACGGGTAATTAATAGAGACTTTCATTCCACAACGAAATGTTTTAAACATCATTTTTATCAATTACATGACAAGCTAAAACTTAAACAATAAGAAAATGATCTAAAATAGTGTTTGGAAGGACATAAGTAAAAATTATATGGTCTCATGGTGCCACCCGTAGTGATGCCTGCATCCACTCTATACTGATCATTTCTTATCTAAAAAATGTTAAATATAAGGGTCAGACTACAACCCTGTTTGAGTAACACATAAGCAATAAGTATATTCATCATGTCAAGGGTACACAACACACATACATCTTTCTAGTATGTATTAATTATTTTCAAATATTGATACATGCAATTCATACACAGGTCATAAAATAAAGACCATTAATTCACTAAGCAGACAAATTTTGAATTTAAAAATGATATATTGCATAAATAAATTACAACATTCACATTATCTAAACCGCATCTAAGTGCACAAATGAAATCATTTAGTTTTATTTGATTAACCTTTCCTATGGGTATGCATAAGATGAGACATCATAGTTGATCGAGACCACACAGAGGTTCATTATGTAACAATATAATTTTTTATAACCTATTTGACTGGCTATATGGATACCCTGAAGAGACGATCTGTGATTGAGAGAGTATTCTTCAAAGGCACAAACTATAATAGGATGCATCCCGAAACTTCTGTAGAAGACATGGATCTACCACCTAAAACACGTTGGTAGTCCTGGTCCCCTAACTCTGAGGTCTGAGAATCAGATGAGATGCCTAACTCTCACAAAACCATAATTGTCCCATGAAATTTATACCATCTACCTTCTCAAAGATATACCATGGGTCTGGTAATATATACATTTTTTTAGGTTTACCCAAAACTCAAGGAATCTGGTAACATATATCGTCTTTCAGGTATACACAAAATCCAAAAACTTAGGTTATGTGCAGCATTTGTTACTCTTAACCACACACCCATCTTAGGGCATTTCGAGTACATGCATTAATGCATGTCTTATTGTGCATTCATGTCCTATGTCACACACATACTTTGTGATCTTACAACACTACCACGGTTTCTCAAAACCGTTGGCTTACCGGCTCTTAGACGAGCCAATCACCTATGCATGCATACATGTAACAACAACAGGCATAACTCGACAAGCATTATCATGTGCAATTGTAATCTCATGCTTAATCATTTTAGTTTGCATTACTTATTTATTTATGGTAAAAGCATGCTGCTGTAATTAGAAGAACATGATCTCGTTATAACCTCAATCAAAATTGTTGTTTCATAACTTTCAAATACTTTACTGTCAACTGGGGTTACCGATAGATCAAATTGAATGATCGAGAAGAAAAAGTATCTTGGCCATTTAAAATTTTCTAGGCCCAACAAACTAAGCCTTGCACTCACTATGTACAAATAAGTAAATATATATATATATATATATATATATATATATATATATATATATATATATATATATATTTCTAAAAGTAAACGGACAGGTTGGGGTTCATCCGACCACCACCTGTTATACAACACAACATTGTTTTTTTTTTTTGACTGGAAACGTCCCAACACTTGGTGACATGCACTAACGGCTTCTATCAAACAAGCGGAGCCCCCATTGGTACTATTTTATTTTATTTTGTTTTGTTTTTTTCTCTAGCTGGGGTTGACCAGACCCCAATCTAAATCATCTTTTTTTTAATTTTTAACTAAGTTCTTGACAGAAATGTCCCAACACAAAGTAACTTTCTCTTTCCTTCTCTTCCTCTTTCTGCTTCTTCCTTTCTCTTTCCTTATCTTCCTCGTCCTCCTTCTCATTTCTTTGTCTTTCCTTCTCTTTCTCGACCTCTTTCTCTTTCCTTTGCCTTTCATTCACTTCCTCGTCTTCCTTCTCCTTCCTTTGCCTTTTCTTCTTTTTCTCATCTCGATGCTTCTTCATTTGCTTTTCCTCTTTCATCTTCATCATTTGCCTTTCCTTTTCTTCCTCCTTCTCCTTCTTCTTCTTCAATTGTCTTTCATTCTCTTCCTCCTCCTTAATCTTCTTTTGCCTTTCCCTCTCCTTCTTCTTCTTCAATTGTCTTTCCTTCTCCTTATTCTTCATTTTCCTTTTCTTCTCCTCTTCCTCCTTTATTTGCCTTTTCTTCCTTTGCTTTTCGTTCGCCTCCTTCTTCCTTTTCCTTTCCCTCTTCTCCTCTTCTTCCTTCTTCATTTGTCTTTTCTTCCTTTACTTTTCATTCTCCTCCTCCTTCTTCCTTAGCTTTTCTTTCTCTTTGTCATCATTTTTCTTCTTCTTCTTCTTCTTCTTCTTTAGTTCTTCTGTATCCTTCTTCCTTTGCTCTTTATCTTCAATATCTGATGGATAATGCTCTGCATTATACAATTCCAATGCTTCGTCCATGTTTTTATCATTCTCAATCTTCATTATATTTTGGTATGTTTCATAACGCTCATATATATCAAACTGGCAAATAATTTCTCTAATAGTCATCCCATCGAACAATGGGGGCTTTCTTGTCTTACGAATTTTAGTCATTGCTAACTTGCACAACACAAATTCAACTGCATCATTATATGTTACAACCGCCTTTCCAAGTATATATTATTACAAATTATCACATTCGTTACACAATCACTAACATTACAAATCGTCATAATATTTGGCTTCATAAGTAAACATCATTGTAAGATTTAGTAAACTTAAGTATAAATTAAGGTAACTTCGTAAATACATATCGCTACTATATCAAATGTATAAATCGTTGTTGCTTCAAACGTACAAATCGCTACTGATTTAAATGTATAAATCATTTATACTTCAAACTTACAAATCATTGTAGAAATCGCATATTTCATAAGTACATATCGTTGTAACATTTGGGCTTCATAAGTAAACATTGTTGTACGATTTAACAAACTTAAGTATAAATTGTGGTAACTTCATAAATCATAAATACACATCGCTACTACTTCAAATGTATAAATCGTTGTTGCATCGAACGTACAAATCACTATTGCATTAAATATATAAATCATTGTTGCATTCCAACATATAAATTGTTGTACAAATTTAGCCTTCATAAGTACATATCGTTGTAATGTTTGGCCTTCATAAGAACAAATTGTGCTAACTATTTTTCGATGCCCAGAAGGTGGATAGGTACAAATCGATTTATTTCAGTATGAAAATAGGTGTTATTCAGCATGAATAGTACAACCAGTTATAAGATTTAGCATTCAGATTTACAAATCGATTTGTTTACATAATGAAACCTTGGACAAAACTCACCAAAACGATATGAGTTTTGGTAATCCGACAGTAGAGGAGAAACACTCATAAAGTAGATGCATTCGATGATGGCAATGGTGCTCCCATTGCGCAGACGATGGCAAAGGTTGCTCTGACGGCAGCAGACGACGACAAAGAGTGTTCTGGCGGCAGCAAATGACGGCAAAAAGTGCGTCATCAAAGGGAGCTCCTGTTACAGCAGACGGTGCAAACATTTACTGCTTAGGGCGAAAATGGAACGTTTGGACTTTGAAGAGTTAACATCATCCTCCCTTTTCTGGATAGAAGACATTTTTATCCTTTTCTCGAACCGTCGTTTTACTTTTCTAGACGGAGGATATTTTTTTACCTTTTCTTGAATCGTCGTTTTATGGTAGAAATGGTGGGAAAGTGTCCTATATTTTTTGTCTGATGGTGGCAACGATGCTCCCACTATGCAGACAATGGAAAAGGTTGCTCTAACGGCAGCAAACGATGACAAAGGGTGTTCTGACGGCAGCAGACGACAGCAAAGAGTGTGTCATCAAAGGGAGCTCCTGTTACAGCAGACAGTACAAACGTTTACTGCTTAGGGCAAAAATGGAACGTTTGGACTTTGAAGAGTTAACATCGTCCTCCATTTTCTAGATGGAAGACATTTTTATCCTTTTCTCGAACCGTCGTTTTACTTTTCTAGATGGAGGATAGTTTTTTCCTTTTCTTGAATCGTCGTTTCATAGTAGAAAGTGTCCTATATTTTTTTTAATAGTGATCAGGCAGATACCTATTCTATATCTTATTTCTTTTTCTTTTTTCTTTTCTTTTTTGTTTCAGCTCATCGTTGCATTAGAACAGACGTATCCCCACCCGTTTACAATAGGCAACAATGAAATCTAAAATAATCTTTACAATAATACTTCATCATTGAACAAGCTTCAGTTCATGCAACCAACATATGATAATAATCTATGGTACTACATTCAGGTGTTAACAGGAATAATTCCATTTTATTTTATTTTGAAAAGTAATCATGCAAGGGCTCTAACGTTTTTTTGTATATAATCCATGAGGGAGTTAGAAAATTCGAACTCAATAAGATTTGGCCTAGACGTAACAAGATTGACTCCAAGTTCACGAAAAAAAACGTCGCAGCCCATGATCACCTAGTTGCCAAGGAACATCTCTTGATAGCCCATTTCCGATCTTCCATCAAAATGGTGAACTGAAATGAGAGGTTACTTGACTTACATGTAATCCTCATAAATACCAAATATGCGGCCACTAACTAGTTTTCAAAACCAGGAAACTTATTACAGAAAACTAATCATGTTTTTATTTCTGCTCGATGATGAATATCACCGAGCTGGCTCCTTGTGGTACGGTACACTATTCCAAGAATCGTTTATGGATTCCGTTCCAGCTATGATCTACATCCAATCTGGATCATGTGTGTAGTCTAACGCTTACTTGAACAAGGATAGTGCTATGTGCCACTAGGCACGATGCACATACAAAAGCCTCCGAGTACCTACGTCGAATCTGAAGAAAACCATGGGTATAACTGGTCCATGGCTGTCTCCCTTGTTCGGCTTACTTCAGATCCGACGGTTGATCCAAAATGCCTCAATGTTTTCCCAACCAGCTGTACTGCTGTTATTGGGCCTCTCGACGTGAGGGAGAAGAAGTAGGTAAGAAGAAAAAAGAACAAAAAGAAAGAAAGAAAAAATAATGGAAAAGGTGCGAGAGAAGAAAAAGACAGCAAAAAAGAAAGAGGGAACTTCTGGGCGGCATGTGGAGAGGGAAGCAGATCAGGTCATGCTGAACATGAGCGTTTTTGCTCATGCCAACATCGAGGCCGTTCGATATGTATTTTGAAAAGCTAAAAAATCAGCAAAAGTACGTAGCATTCATCCAAAATGCAAACAAACAGCCACGATGTTAGCATGAGCAAAAACGCTTATCTTCAGCATGACCTGATCTGCTTCCTGTGGAGAGCCTCACCCCCAAGCACATGGTATTTGGTAAGTTTCCCAATGGGGGTTTTACCAAAATCGTGCAAGATGGTAAACAAATCCATCTTGCCTTGTTTCATCTTTTTTTTTTTAATTCCCTCTCAAATAGGTACTAATATAAGTCCTCTCTCAAAATCCCGTGTGGGTTATTCTCACTTACCAAAACGCATCCTTCCATATTCCTTGATTTGAAATTTCCTCCTTAAAGCCTCTTCCTAAAATCGTGAGTCCGTTGACTTCCTTGCCTTAAAAATTCTAGGATTTCCTTTTTATTTCATGATTATCTTTCTTTATATTTTCATTACTTTTTATTTTATCATTTTGTTGCAAAAGAATAAGGCAATTAGGTGGGGACGTCCCACACTAATTGGACCTTTCTGTGTTTGAAGGTAGGTCCAAATCCACATGAAAATCCAATTGTTACAGTAGGAACCACATAGTGGCGCCCACTCATTAGGTCTAATTTGCCTCAAATGGATCTAAATGGATATTCAATTGAATTTATAATTAAATTTATGTTTATTTGAAACGAAAATTAACCTTGAATTTAAAACTTGAAATAGTTTTACCCCCTTGGTATTTAAATTGATCTTAGCTTTCACTTGTAAATTTTACCCAGTGTTTTTAAATTAAATTGGTTTATTAAATTTTTTTTTTTAGTATATCCAAATTAAACCCAGACCAGATAATTGCACCAAAAAATCATATTTATTTTATTGAATAAAATGGTGAAAAATCACGGTTATTACAACCCACCCCCCGCTCCCCCCTTTGGCCCTCACTCATTCGAACCTCCCATCCTCTCCTTCACTCTCTTCCTCCCTCTCTCCCATCTTAGCCTTTCTCACCATTGTTGGTACCAGCAACCACCAATCTGTTGGATCATTTTTCAGATCACACAGTTTCACAATCGTCATCATGATATAAAACATGATATAAATCATAATATGCAGCAGAATACAAATCACGATTTTCAACATATCGAAACAGAAACAGGGAGCAGGCATGTTGGGTTCCGCATAACACCAAAATCCAGATAGCAGCATATGAACAAGCAGATGCATAGAACACAATAAAAACAATGAAAGCATGTTAGTACTGTGTAAAAGGCTAAGGCATACGAAAGTACTCCCCTTAGAGAAGATTTTCCCCCACATACAGTGCAAAACAGGGTCAGACATCCTTCCCCCAGGATACAATAGCCTCGACGATCAGATTGGTGCACTCTGACGGATCGTCCTTCGAAAACAACCTCTACGAACCGAAGTTGCAGAAAAACCCCTTTCGGGATAACTCAAGAGAAATAGAGAGAGAGAGCAACAGGGAAATTGAAAATCGCAGAGCTCTTCTTCAAAGATTAGTCTGTCTCAGATCTATTGTAACCTCAGCCCTAACCACGCTTTTATAACCCATGAACGGTTACAAAGCGTGGAAGGAACCCATTACGGAATCCGAGGAGACGTGACCCGTTAACGGAAATCGAAGAGTCGAGATCCGTTAAAGGAATTCAAAGAGTCATAACGGGCACGGACTACGAGGAGTCGTGACCCATTATAATTTCTCATAACCCATTAAAGAATCCAAATATCAACAGAAACTTTGGGCAAAAAGGTACTTTGGTCTTGATTGGATATGGCCATAAAGAGCCAATTACCCGAACCCGAGCCCGGCCCGGCCCGACGCGGCTCGGCTCAGCACGGCGGGCGGGCGGGCGCACGTGCGCATGCGTGTGTGTGTGATAGTCATCCCAACCTCTTGTTCTTAGGAACAAATGTAAGAGTTTACATGTGGGTTATTGTTATCATCGCAAAATTTTTTCCCTCCCTTGCGAGAGAGAAACGAATTTTGCGAGTCAAACTCGACCAAAGTTTTGAAAATGATTTTGAAAATTTACTTGCCTCCGTTTTTAAAATTTGCGGGAAAATTCCGTGGAATGGGATCCGCCTGTCGGTACGAGGTTCAACCGTTCCTGGCGCCTTTACCAGGGGTAATTGAACCAAGGATCAATTACGTGCTTTAATTTGACTCAAATAGCTAAATTATGCTCTATTTTTCCTAGAATGCACAAAGAATCAGGCTTGTGCTATGAAATTTTTAAAAAATGCAAGTTTGAGAAACTATGATGTTTGCTTTGGAAAATTGAAATGCATTTGGAAAAATGATTGGAAAAGTGCTTGAAGTTGGAGTTTTTGGGAAAATCATTGAATTTCATTGGAAATCAGAAATTTTCATTGAAAAGTGATTTCTCAGGAAAGCTTGAAAAACTGAGAAAATTGGTTTTGAGATTGGAAACTTGGAATTGCTTTTATGAGAAAATGGATTTGAGAATCTTGATAAAATCTAAGAAATTTATTGGAAAATGACTTTTGAAATGGAAAATGAATTCTCAGGAAAACTGGAAAATATGAGAAAATCGATTTCTGAAAACTTGGGATTTTGAAACATGAGAATTTGAAAACATAGGAAAATCTTGATTTGAACTTGGGAAATGCTTTGAAATGTCATTTGAAAACTTAGGATTTTGAGAAAATCAGATCCTTAGAAAGACTTGGAAATTCTTGAGAAAATTGAATTTTCTGATATTGAAATTGGAAAATGAGTTTGAAAATAATGCAATTTGAATGATATGAATGAATGAATATGAATTTGAAAAGGGAATTTCATTGAGGAATTGGGAAATCCTTTTGAAAATTTGAGAAATGCAGTGCATTTTTGAAGTTAGCCTAAGAGTGTAGGCTGAATGTGGCTGATATAAAGATCATAAATCTTGGTTTTCTTCGTATTCTGACTATGGCCATAAATACGAATCTCACCGAGTTTATAAACACCATAAAAGCTTGTGCACGTGCCATTCGTGTAAACCATAGTGAATTTGAAATAATGTGTATGAATCATACATCACATATTAAAATTTGCATAAATTAAACTATATGCAATGCAGCCCTATTCTAAGCAGAAATGTAACTCTTATTCCAAATATTACATTGATTTTTACATTGAATTGAAATAAAAGAAATAAAATGGCTAAGTCTTCTTCTTGAATATTCCTGCAAAACTGGAAAATAAAGTTAGCACAAAAATGTAGGTTTTTCTGAATTTATCCAAAAATATAGAAAATTATCGGATATTATTCAGATATAAACCCAGAATCATACCCCCTTTGATATAAACATGAGAAATAATGAATAAATTTTGAAAATAAACTTGAAAATTCGAAATTGGGGTCAAAATGACCAAAATACCCCTGATGACCTTGAAATCAGGGTTTTATGAAAGAATTTTTGTAAATTTTGGAATTTTGAAAATCAAATGAAAAAAATCAAACATAATATGATAAAATATGATGATATGCATGAAATTTTGGAGAATTATAAATTGAAATTTCGAAATTTAGGTCAAAA
This sequence comes from Nuphar pumila, assembly GCF_984573655.1. NCBI lineage: Eukaryota > Viridiplantae > Streptophyta > Magnoliopsida > Nymphaeales > Nymphaeaceae > Nuphar > Nuphar pumila. Next base: position 119,014,468 of record NC_143259.1, on the reverse strand, counting down.
TGACCAAAATACCCCTGATAACAAGACTATAGCCTTGAAACCAGGGTTTTCTGAAATAAATTTTGCAAAATTGAAAAATATGAAATGCAAATGAGATTAAAATTAACCCTAATATGATTATACATGCTTATGTACATGATACAAACCCTAACATGGCAAAAATATCATAAAATATCGAATTTAACTTGATTTTCGCTTCTGAATTTAAAGATAAACTAACACATGGAGCAAATGAACTTGGAATTAAACCAAATTTGGCATGGACAACTACAATAACCCTAGAAACATAATGGATCTCTAAAATATAATTTTTTTGTATTTTTAAATATGGAAATTCAAATAAAAACCCTAAATTTTGTGTTTTTTGCCTAAAATGTTGATTCTAAAGGGGATTTAGGATATCAAATTTCCATAAAAATTTTCTAAATTTTATGGGATGACAGAGGACAGTAATGCAAGGATTTTTTCTTTTTACACTTTCTGTTTTTGACCTATGGTCGGAGCTGTGCCACTCCGGCAAGTCGGATCGGAATCCGACGACTCTAGGAAATGAAGAAAACAGACAGGTTTCGGTATAAAATATGTAAAAAATAGTAAACAGATGGAAAAAAGGCTGAAATTATGGGAAAATGTCCCTGACAAACAGATGGAAATTTTGTCTTTTTAAAGAACTGGGATCCGGGTTACGGTTTGGAAAAGGGCATGCTGTTATCAGAGACCCGAATCTCTGGAATTTCGGGATATTGAAATCTGTCAGACAGAAATACAAATTTCGGGAAAAAATACTGAAACAGTTCCAAAAATTCCCAAATTTTGAGCAATGACAGAAAAATATGTGAGGAACAACTTTCATGTTGAAAGTTTTTGCAGATGAGCTACAGATTGGGCGGACTCGGTGCATTAGGGTCTGTCTATACCCTGACAAAAGAAAATCGAGATTTTCCCAAGGGTCTGAGAAATCCGATTTTTTACAGAAAGAAAAACTAACTGAAAAAAACTCAAAATTTTCAGATCATTAGTAGATTCAATTATGAATCTACTGTGATTTTTGTAAGACAATTCGAATCCCCCTCAAGGGTGATCTTGACTGATCTTGTCTGCTAAAACAAATATTGGAAATTCCAGGCAGGTCCAAAACCCATTATCACCTTTTTTTTTATAATAATGATTTAAAATTAGATCAAAATTTTTACAGTAACTAAAAGTCATACAGATCTAACATTAATAAAATTCACAGAATTTAAAGATGCAAAAATTTACATGAAATAACCTATGGACTTTGTACCGAAATGAACTCTATGGATTCTAACTTAAATCATAATGAAATGTACATTGAAATGAATGGAATAAATTAACAATCCTAACATAAATGCATTTTCTATCATAAAGTATCATGAAATATAAAACTAATACACAAATCAATGGGGATACAACATATTCTTTGTTGTTGGCTTGCGAAACGGGAGATCCAATCCATTGAGTGGATGGACCTTATCGTTTGATTAGCCCCTATACATGAGATATGTATTTTTCGTATTTTCCCTTTCTTTTCTTTTTTTTTGTTTTTATTTTTATCTACAACTAAAACCTTTCACCAACATGAGTTCAGTTTTAAACTGATTCACGTTGTGTTGATGAAGCAATTTATGACAGCATTCTATCATCATATGGCATGGAAAAGGGTTATTACACATTCAAACCAAATGTAACAAGGTGGGGGCCTTACCTCAAGCTCTTCCTTGCAACAAAATGGAGCAGCTGCAACGAAGGGGGTTGCTGGAGATGGAGGTTACCCAAAGGGGCTTGCTGCAACGTCTAGAGGGACTGAAGCAAAGTGGAGGATCAGCTGTTACCAAAGAATGGCTGGAGAGGGCTGGAGGAAGGAGGTCTGGCTGGAGCTTGAATGGCTGGAAGTTCAGCTTCTATTGGTGGTGATGAAGGCTGTTGGCAGTGGCTGAGAGAGATGGCAGATGAAGCTGCCAAGGAGGTTGGTAATGGCTGGAAGTGTTGTGGTTGTTGGCTGGATGAAGATGCAGCAAGGAGCTGGTCCGCTGGAGGCTGTGGTAGCAGTGAGCTTGGAGGTGGGCTGCAGCAAGGATGGTGGCTGGAATGGAGAGCTGGATGCAAGGATGAAGATGGCTGGAGCTGAAGCTTGAAGACGTGGCTGGGCTCTTGCTGCACCAAAGGAGGTTGTCCTCAAGGAGAGAGGGTGCTGTGGGACTTCAAAGGGGAGAGAAAGAGAGAGAGAGAGAGACGTTTTTTTTTGGAGAGGATGGGCTGCCGTGTGAGAGCTTTTTTCTCATTTTTTTCTTTTACTAACTTAGGTAGAAATCATCAAGACCTAAGTTTTCTAAGAGAGAATGAGTTTAATGAGGAAAGGGAAGTGCGTGAATCCCTCAGCAGACGTGGATGGGCTGGAAGGCTAGGGAAAGGAAGGGAGGAAGGAAAGGAAGAAGGAAAGAAAGGAAAGAAAAGGAAGGGAAAAGGAAAGAAAAGGAAGGAAAGAGGGAAGAAAGAAGAGGGAAAGGAAGAAAAGGAGTTTACGTGAGTGTGCTGGAGAGAAAAAAAAAAGTGGAAGAAAGAAAGAAAGAAAAAGAAAGAAAAAGGAAGAAAAAAAAAAGAAAGAAAAGAAATAAAGAAGAAAAGAAAAGAAAAGAAAAGAAAATATATATATATATATATATATATATATATATATATATATAAGAAAATGGAGGAAGAAAGAAAGGAAATGGGAGAAATAGAGGGGCTGGAGGTTTGGGCGACCACCTTGTGGGTCCCACCTCTCTAAAAAAAAATAAAAATAAAAAATAAATAAAAACAAAAATAAACAAATAAAAAAGGAGCATCTTTTTTTTTTAATAAAATAGAAATGCAAATGAATGGGCCATCTCAGAGCGGGTCCAAATTTCAATTTTGAAATTCATTTTGAAGATTAGAGGGGTAAAATAGTCTTTTCAGAAAGTTTCCAGACGAAACGAGCTATTTTTGGCAGATTTTTAAACGAGCTCGGATTTTGAAGTTCAATACCCCGTTGCGAAGCAAATCCAGTGTAGAATTTGAAAATGTAATTTTGAAAGAAATCCAGATTGTTTTTCTCAAGAAAATATTTCCAAACGAAACGAGCTCTTTTTAGCAATTTTTGAAACGAGCTCGGATTTTAAAGTTCAATACCCCATCGCGAAGCAAATCCAGTGTAGAATTTAAAATTTTGATTTTGAAACAAATCCAGATTGTTTTTCTTGAGAAAATATTTCAAAACAAAACGAGCTATTTTTGGCAGTTTTTGAAATGAGCTCCGATTTTGAAGTTTAATAGCTCGTTGCGAAGCAAATCCAGTATAGAATTTGAAAATTTGATTTTGGGAGAAATCCATATTGTTTTTCTCGAGAAAATACTTCCAAATTTAGACTCTCGGTGGTAAAAATGTTAATTTTGGAAACCCGAGGTTCTGAAGTTAATTTATGAAAGCTTTTAAAACTCGATCTGGATTGAAATTTATAAAACTGGAGTTCTGGACTTCAAAAAATGAAATGAAATGTTATGAAATGCTGAGAAATGATATGAAATGATGAGAAATGACATGAAATGACATGCGAAATGCAGACCCTTAATAAAGAATTTTGGATGTCAGACCCCGATTGACACTTGTACCAGTTTAAAAAGCATTAAAATTGATAAAATTTGCAAAATAGCTCAAGAAATGGTTTTCGAGACTCTATTGAGTCAGAGTGACACTGAAAATTGGGGTTCGAGCTGGATTGAACTGAAATGAGCCAGATTGAGCTGGATTTTAGAGTTTCAGAACTCCAATGAGCTGACAAGGCACTGACTCAACTAACCTTTCCGACTGAATTTTCAAAAAAAAACTGCCATTTTTAGAGAAATGGTACAGAATGGTCGCTGGAGTGAAGTGAATTATGAACTTGATCTGACTTTGAGCTAAGAAAAAGGTCAATAATACTGACGTGAACTAAAATTGAAGCTCGAACACTAGCTCAATTGACTGAACTCAACTCAATTTCAGCTGAAAGAGCTAAAATGGACTAAAATGGGCTCCTAGACACTTGGAAATGGTTTTGAACTGAAACTGGAGCGCTTGAACTCCTGGTGAGCTCAAGTTAGACTCTGGGGAACATGACTGACTGGGAATGACTGACTTGGAGACAATTGGCATGGATTTGAGTGAGAAACAAGCTCATTTCTGAAGAAATGATCCCATTTTGGCAAGAATGGTCAGAAATGGAAATGGTCTTCTCACTGTAAGCTCAGATGTGCTTGGAATGACTGATATTCTAAATGTTCTGAATTGACCAGTGAGCTTTGTTGACTCCGATTGACTGAGGTCCGGGATGACCTAGGGGTAAAATGGTAATTTTCCTAATGAAAGTTGGTAAAATGGTGATTTTCTGAAACTAACTCGGGGTTTGACTCCTACACTGATAACAGGGTTGGCACTGCACGAGGAAGGTTGTTTGAGAATGGATGAGGAAAATTTGGGGTGTTTACAGATGCCCCTCTTTGCTACTAAGCCGGCTTGAAGACGAGCTTAGTGGCAAAGAAAAACACACCAAATTTGGGCTATAAAAATGCCCCAGTTAGAAGGATCTGACTGAATATGAAGAGATTTAGCCCTGATGAAAATGGTAGATATGAAATGGAGAATAAAGAAGAAAAATTTTGCCTGAAAAGAAGTGAGATTCAGGTTTTGCCCTTAACCTGGATGGGACATGAAATACCTCGTGTAGAAACGAAGCTCAGGTTTGACGCTTAACCTGACCGGGAAATGAAATATCTCATCGAAATGAGACTCAGGTTTGTACCCTTAACCTGACCGGGAAATGAAATACCTCATCAAAAGGAGGCTCAGGTTTGTACCCTTATCCTGATTGGGCAGAAAATGAAATACCTCATCAAAGGAGGCTCAGGTTTGTACCCTTATCCTGATTGGGCAGAAAATGAAATACCTCATCAAAGGAGGCTCAGGTTTGTACCCTTATCCTGATTGGGCAGAAAATGAAATACCTCATCAAAGGAGGCTCACGTTTGTACCCTTATCCTGATTGGGCAGAAAATGAAATACCTCATCAAAGGAGGCTCAGGTTTATACCCTTATCCTGATTGGGCGGAAAATGAAATGGATTCCTCGAAGAAAGAAACCATGATGGAACCTTCGGATTTCCACACAATGAATCCGATAGGGGTTTTGCAAAAGGATGAAATTGGTGTCCCTAAAGTTTGAAAAGGGGTTTGATTTTGGGTGCCTCATTGCTGAGACTAAATAACTTTTGAAATTGATGACCTTTTGCGAGAAAATGATTTGTGGCTTAACCTCAAGCCGAAATTGGACTGTCTATGGTGGGACAGTGGGGACACAGGGAAGTGTGCGAATCTGAGAGCCCATGCGCTCAGATTATACCAATAGAAGGGAAGGAATCTTGAAAACTCCCGTTATCAAGTCCTTAAAAGGGATAACAACTGATGTCAGGATGCGTCAAAGATGAACCTCAAGCTCTCGCTTCACGTCAGGATAGCTAGAAAATATTGTCAAAATATTAAAAATTATTGTTGATTCAAAATAATTTAAAATGATGCACATTGTTTTGAAAATGTTCCCTCTTTTCTACCTGAAGTATTACCTCTGACTGGGCGTAACTTCGTAGAATCCAGATTTGAATTCAAATTTCTTGCAATCGACTTTCTTTCAAGGAGGCTATCAATTTCCTTGATATGAATAAAAAAGAGAGTATTCTTAATATTGTGAAAGCAATTGGTGAAGGAATATTGATAATAGAATTTCACAAATTTTAAAGAAGATTCTTGACAGATTCGGCAGTCTGATATCCTGGGATTCTTTTCTCATGATGATCTTTCTGCCCACACTTTTTTTTTTCTTTTTTTTTTGGCAGAATTAGAGCTCTCTTAGGCTTTTGGGGATTTTATTACATCATCCTTCATTTTGGAGATGTCCTGACTTTTCTCTCTCTCTCTTTTTTTTTTGGAAGGGTACGTCACAAACTCCTTCATCTTGGAGATGTTTCGATCCTTCTTTTTCTCTCAGGGATTATATCGACGATTATTGGCTCATTGGTTGGAAATCTCTTGATGATAGCGAAAATTAAATATCTTTTAGGGTTTTTCGGGAGGCTCATCGCAGTCGCCTTCATCTTGACGGTGCTCTGAACTTTCCCTGGAATGATCCGTCACAAACTCCGTCATCTTGGAGATGATTCAAATCTTCTTTGGCCCCGGGGGTCTACTCGCCTAATTCGCCTTCATCTTGACGACAGTTGAGAGATCCCTTTTGCAGATATTTAATTGCAGCTTTAGGTGATTGAGGAGATATAGGGATTGAATGGATTTTTCTGTATCACCCAGGATATTTCGACTGCTTTATTTTCCAAGAATGATCTTTAAAAATGTGCCATTGACTGCGATCAATACCGATCACTTATGGCTTTGCAACAATATTGAATTTCCTTTGCTGGCCATATCAGGGATTTATTCTTCATCCTTTTGGTTGGCCAATAGAAAAATTTTGAATTTTGAATCCTTCTTCGCAAAAGCTTTGTCCTTTCGAAAGTAATACTGAAGGTATTCTGAAGTAATGTTTTTGTACAATAAAAATTTTGAAATCAACAAATATTTAATGACAAATTGGCAAAATGTTCTTGAAATCCTTGGTGAGAGCAAGCATCTGAAACACAACGCAACGCACCCATGACAAAAATTTTCTTCTCCTTTCCCCAAAGGAGAAGATTCAGAAATTGGAAATAGGAATTACTCCTCTCTTCCCTGAAGAGGAGGTGTTTGCAAAATAGACTTTCGAAGAGAAATTAAGCTTTCGTCAAAACTTCCTAACATTAGGCTTCTCTTATGGAAAGGGGGCCGGTAATGATGAGGTCGGTGAATTGGTCATGAAGGAACGAGTCCATCACACTCTCCCTGAAAAGAGGGTCCTTCATGATGAAATGGCCTAGTTTGAAATTGCGGTCACAAGGAAAGCGAGCTTCCGTCGAAGCTCTCCCTGAATTAAGAGTTCCTTGTATGAAATTGGAAATTTGTTTTGCAAACAGTTCACATAGACACGAGTCCCTTCAAACTCTCCCTGAAAAGGGGCTAGGTGAACAAAGGATAGCATGTGAAAAGAACGAGCTCCCTTGAACTCTCCCTGTACAAAGGGTCTCTCGCAAGAGGGAATGATTGGAATTGGTATGAAATTGGAATTTGGAAAATTTGAAATTTTGAAATTTGGAATTTGAAATTGGAAATTTGGAAATTGATATTTGGAAACTGGAAATTGATTGACTCGAAGGTCAAAATTGGTTGACCCAAAAGTTGAAATTGGAAATTTGGAATTTAAAAATTGGAAATTGGAAATTGGGAAATTGATTGACTCGAAGGTCGAAATTGGAAATTTTGGAAATTGATTGGCCCGAAGGTCGAAATTGGAAATTGAGTGACCCGAAGATCGAATTTGAAAATTGGTTGACCCGGAGGTCGAAATTGGAAATTTGGAAATTGGGTGGCTCGAGGGCCGAATTGGTAATTGGAATTTGAACTTTGATGAATGATCAGCACAAAGACTGAACCCGAGAGGTTGACTGATACGACCCACCAGTGAGACACTAACACAAGTGCTCAATCTTGAAAGAACACCAGCATGAATACCGAGTTTTGAAAATATGTCAACATAGACATTGGATTTTAAAAAATATATCAGTTCGAGCACTGGATTTTGGAAGTGTACCAGTTTGAGCACTGGATTTCAAAATTGTACCAGTTCAAGCACTGGGTTTTGAAAATATACCTTGTTTTTAATTTGAAATTTGAATTTTTAAAAGAGACCTATGCTCTTAAAGTATTTGGGAATTGTAACGAGAATGATTGTCGGGGTCTCAGGATTATCCCTTATCCTGAATGGGTAGTTCAGGTTTATCCCTTAACCTGAATGGGTAGCGAACTTGATGCAAATGCATGCCAATGAATGCAGATGTATGCAAATATGAAAATGATATAAATGAATGCACATGCATGCAAAATGAGAGATTTGTTTATCCTGCCTGCATACAGGATATTTGTAGATAAAAACAAAATTTTAAAAAAATGCCCCAGTATAACTGGGAAAGGAGAATTTAACCATTATTGAACAAAATTTGGAGGAATTACAAAGAATAAGACATGGTTTAAGTATAGAATTTTTTCAAATGCCGAGCATTGATGGGATCTGATAATTCCACTCCGTCGGCATTTATGAGGCGATATGAATTACGAGGTAATGCCTCTTTGACAACATAGGGACCTTCCCAATTTGGTGACCACTTGCCACCTGGGCGGTGCTTGAGATAAGCCGTTGATCTGAGCACTAGATCATTGACTCGAAATTTTCTTTCAATGACTGATTTTGCATATTGTCTGGCTATCCTCTGACGATATGATTGAGCGTGATATGCTGCTCTGAGTCTTCTTTCATCTAGCAAATCAAGCTGTACTAGCCGTTGTTGCTGATACTGATCAAGAGGTAATTCGAGAAGTGATGCAAATTTCATAGCAGGTTTCTGAACATGTAGAGGCAATACTACTTTGGTTCCGTAGACAAGTTCTGACGGAGTAGCATTAGTTGGAGTTCGAATGGTGGTTTGATACGCCCACAATGCATCATGAATCTTCTCATGCCAGTCACGGCCTGTTTCCAAAGTTCGCTCCAGGATTCGAATCAAAATCTTATTGGTGGCCTCTGCTTGGCCATTTCCTTGAGGATAATAAGGAGCAGAGAAATGATGATGAATTTTGAACTTTAAACAAAAAGTCCTCATTCTCTCATTCTTGAAATGACTGCCATTATCTGACACAATATCATGTGGTATGCCGAAACGACATAGAATATTCTTATGGATGAATGAGACCATATGTCGACCTTCTACTGTGCGTAGAGTGACTGCTTCTACCCATTTAGTAAAATATTCTGTTGCAGCAAGAAAATATTTATGGCCATTTGAAGCAGAAGGAGTAATGCGGCCAACAACATCAAAAGCCCACATAGAAAATAGCCATGGCGAGACGACAGATTGCAAATATGTCGCTGGCGCATGAATGGAAGGTGCATGCATCTGGCATTGAACGCACTTCTTCACAAAACGATAACAATCTTGTTGCATAGTTCTCCAGTAATAGCCTGCTCGGATGATTTGTTTGACAAGAGTTTGGTAGCCAACATGACCACCGCAGATACCTTCATGTGCTTCTTGCACAACTTCTTTGGCTTCTTCTTCGTCCAAACATCTGGAATATTCAGAGCTGAATCCACGACGATAAAGGACGTCAGCAAGAATAAAATATCGAGCAGACATGCGCTGAATTGCTCGTCGCTCTTTCTTTGAGAGTTCTGGAGGAAATTCGCCAGTTTCAATGAAATTCTTGATGTCATGATACCAGGGCTTCTTCTTTTGCTCAGCCTGGTTTACCTGCTCTACTGGGACGAAAGCAGGTTGATCAAGTCTGCCAATTTCAAAGGAGCGACAAGATTCTTCATTTCTGAAAGACATGATGGATCCCAGATTGGCTAAACTGTCTGCAATTTGATTGAAGTCTCTCTTGACATGGAAAAGTTGGAATTCTTCGAAATTGCTAACAAGAGCTGAGACGATCTTCTGATAAGGAAGTAACTTCTGATCCTTCACTTGCCATTCAGCTAAGACTTGATTGACGACGAGCAAAGAGTCGCCATAAGCATGCATTCATTTGACATTGAAGTCTTGTAGAATTTTCAGACCTTGTATCAAAGCTTCATACTCGGCCATATTATGAGTGCACTGAAAATCTAATTTGAGAGAAAAGGGGATCATCTCCTTCTCAGGTGTGATCAACAGAATCCCAATTCCTATGCCTGCCATATTCTTGGAACCGTCAAAGAATAAATTCCAAATTGGGGATTGTTGAATATTGCAGATCCGCTCATCGGGGAAATCATCATCGACTTTAACATCCTCTGCTAAAGGAAAATCTGCTAATTGATCTGCAATTGCTTGGCCCTTGATTGATTGCTGAGAGACATATTTCAAATCGTATTGCATCAATAAAACCTGTCATTTGGCAATCTGTCCACTGAGGAAGGGTTGCTCTAGAATATACTTGAGAGGATTTAATTTGGATAGGATCTTGACTTCAGATGTCAATAGATAGTGTCTCAATTTTTGACACATCCAAACCAGAGCTAGACATGTCTTCTCTATCTGAGAGTATTTCTTCTCATAATCAATGAAGGTTTTGCTCACATAGTAAATGGCATGCTCTATCAGACTGCCTTCTTCGTATTGCGCCAAGAATCCGACACAAGCCACTTGATTAACTGAAATGTATAGCAGTAGGGGTTTCCCTAATTCTGGCGGCTTTAACACAGGAGGATTGAGCAAATATTTCTTGATGCGTTCGAACGATTGCTGACACTCTGGTCCCCATTCGAATTTCACTCCTTTTCTGAGAAAATGATTGAAAGGCTCACATCTCATGGCCAAATTGGATATGAATCGCCGAATTGATTGCATACGTCCCTGAAGGCTACGCAATTCTTTCAAATTAGTCGAAGGAGACATGTCAATGATAGCTTTGGCCTTAGTGGGATCAACTTCTATCCCCTTTTTGCTGACTAGAAAGCCTAACAATTTGCCAGATTCGACTCTAAAAACACATTTTTGTGGATTGAGTCTTAGCTTGTAAAGAATGAGCCGCTTGAAAACTTGATTGAGAGTTTCGATGTGATCTTCCTCTTTTTTGAATTTTACCAAAATATCATCGACATAGGCATCCATGATTTTGTGCATCTGATCATGGAAAATGACGGCCATAGCACGCTGATAAGTGGCTCCAGCATTCTTAAGCCCAAATGGCATGACTGTATAACAAAAAGTGCCCCAAGGAGTAGTGAAAGATGTCTTGGACTGATCACGATCGGCCAACTTGATCTGATTATATCCGGAATATCCATCCATAAAAGAGAACATAGCGTGACCTGCTGTGCTATCAATCAAAAGATCAATATTAGGAAGTGGATAATCATCCTTAGGAGTCGCTTTATTGAGATCTCTAAAGTCGATGTGAATTCGAACTTTACCATTTTTCTTGGGAACAGCAACAATATTTGCTAGCCAATCTGGATAGTCAATGGTTCGAATGAACCCTGCTTTGAGTAGGTCTTCTAGACCTTCCTTAACTTGTTGTTCCACTCGAGGATCCATCTTTCTCAGTTTCTGCTTAACCGGCTTGACATTTGGTTTTAGGATGAGACGATGCTCAACCAATTTGGTATCTAGACCTGGCATGTCCTCATACGTCCACGCGAACACTTCTTCATGTTGCTTGAGAAAACGGGTGAGCCTTTCTTTCTCTTCCGGGCTCAAACTGCTGCCAATCTTGAGAATTTTAGGATCGTCTTCTGATCCAATATTGATATCCTCAGTCGGATCCTGAACTAAGGATGATGGCTCATCTTGTTTCTGAATTGCTGCAAATTCTGGTAATTCTTGAAGAGCTGAATCAAATTCTGCAGGTTCTTCTGACTGCTTTGTAATCTGACTACATTCTGCTCTTATTTTAACCTGATGAATCACTGTTGGCTTTGAAAAGGCCTCTGGATTAAGAACGAGCTTCTTGATAGATTGGGAAGACATTCTGAAAATTGGAGAATAAATCGATTCAGAAAAATCTCCTATCATAAAACAAATTACTTTTGTTAAGAAAATAATTTGAAAGATAAAAGAGAAGAATAATGGCAAATTTTCAAAGATTTGATAACGAGAAGTAAAGAGACAAATGGCATCCAGATAGACAAAGGAAATTTGCAACTTTATTGAAAGATTGAATTGAGGACAATGATTGAAATGAAACGGGATATCATCCTAAATGTGAAAACAAAAGAATAGAAATGAAAGACAAGCAGATGCCCTTAGTGCGTCCCTTTGATAAAGATAGTGCCCTTCTGAGATCTTCTACCACTAAAGCCCAATCCGGCCCTCTGAGCATAGTGTTGAGGAATTACTGGCTCGAGACGACCATTCCCATTTTTTCCCAGGCCTTGAAAAGGCTGATAACCATGCTTTACTAACAGATCAAATCCCTTTTTGGCCTTCATAAATTGGGAGAACAGTGGATGATCTTTGAATGTACTATAGTCAATTCGTCCTCCAATCTTGAAAAACTGTGGGCCTCTCCATCGAGTCATGGCCACTGTATGTGCTGGTTGTTCAGCCGTCTGCAGTATTCCTGAATTTTCTTCAAAGCTGACCTCATCAATGCCCCTAATGCTAGGGATATCAGTAGTGAAAGTGGGCCTAGGAACCATAGGTTGTGCAAGCTTCTTCTCCGGATCCTCGCCCAAGACTGTTGTGATCATTCCACCTTTTGACCACTTGACACACTGATGCAAAGTAGACGGCACCGCGTTCGTGTTGTGAATCCACGGTCGTCCCAACAACAGATTATACGTTGGGGGTACATTGACCACATGAAAGAGGACAGAGTGGATCGAGTAGTCAATGAAAATTTCCAAGAAAATTTTCCCTTTAGCTGTCTGGCCATGATTATCAAACCCGTAGATGGTGATCGGGTCCGGGATATATTCCTCTTCTCTAATGCCCAAAGCTTTGGCTATCATTTCTGGGCATATATTGAGGTTGCTGCCTCCATCTATCAGCACATGAGGAACAGTCATTCCTCTGGCTCGAATCACAACATACAAAGCGTTGTTGTGAAACACATGCGGCTTAGAAAGATCTTCATCTAAGAAAGTGATTGGAGCATTTGTCATGGCCTGATTGACTATCTGGGCTATGTCTTCAGGAGTTATGCTCGGTTTCACTTTGATTTTCCGCAATAGATCATTCAACACCTGCTGGTGTTTGGTGGAGGCTTGAGCTAAGTCCAAAATTGAGACATTGGATAATGCAGTTATCGGCTGTGGTGTGGATGTCTCACTTTTCTCCGGGGCGGGCTTAATAAAGTGTTTGGGGAACCATGGCATTCTTTTAGCCACCTCAGGAGATACCCCAGCGGATTTGTCAGATACTTTCATTTTTCCAAAGGCTGCAATGAGGTCCATCTTCTGAGCTTTGGACTGAGCCTGTTGCAGCACAAGGACCTGATGTTGGACTTGTATATCCTTTTTAGAGCATGGCCTGATATGCTCTTGTGGCTGAAAAGGATGTTCAGAAATGACCGCTGTAGAATGATGGGGAAAGGGTTTCTTCAGAATATCCATATTTTCATCTTCGACACCCTCTACCAGAAGATTCTTATCGATGAGATCCTGAACAATATTCTTGAGAACGAAGCAGTTCTCAGTATTATGTCCCACTGTTCTGTGAAATTTACAGAACTGATCTTTGAATTTTCCCATGGGAACAGGGGGATCGGCCAGCCTAGGCAGTTTGACCATCTCCTTGGTCAACATATACTCGAGCACAGTCTCGAGGGATTGGTCTAGTGGAGTGAATTTCCTGTCATAACTCCACCCTTCATGCTTTACTTTTTCTCGGGGCTTCAGTCCCTGTTCTAATTGAAGTGGCTTATTGTATTGAGGCACTGACTTGCCTTTCTGATCGTTCTTGTTGGAACTTCCTGCCCCATAACAGAAATCTTTATTCTGCCCCTTACAGTGGTTCCAATTATTATTTCTGACAGAATGAGTGAAGTGAGTCTTCTTCTTCTGCTCATTCTGGCCGTTGTTCTTGGTGAAAGTGAAGCCTTTGTAGAAACCATTTTCCATGCTCAACTCGAGTCATTCGGCTCACTTTGTCAGTTCAATGAATGTCCTTGATGGTGCAGTAGAGATGAGGCCTCTTAGAGGCTGTGAGAAGTTACTCAGAATTAGGGACAAAGCATGTCCCTCTGATATGGGGTCCCTCATCTTGTTGCAAGCTGACCTCCATCGGTGGATAAAATCTCTGGCCTTCTCATTTTCTCTCTGTTTGAGGCCACAGATATGACTGAGGGTGGGAAGTGCCTCAGCATTGAAGAGGAATCGCTCGATGAACATGTTCACCACTTTATCAAATTCTTTCAATTCAATTGGATTTACATGCTCCGAGTACCATTTAGCTGCGGTTCCCTCCAGACTGCGAGGGAAACATAGGAAAAGTGCACGGTTGTCTCGCTTGAATCTGGAGCATTCAGCAAAAAACATGGCGAGATGAGCTTTAGGATCGCCAGAACCATCGAATTTGATAAACTTTCTGGGGAGATTCTCGAGATTGTCGTCCCCATCCAAACCATCATAGAAGTCTTCGCTGGTGAAGACTTTCTTGCCCTTGTCGCGGGCCTGCAGGTCTCGAAGCATTCTGACCACATCTTTGAACTGCGGCTGGTCAGAGTCATTGACAGACTGCTCTTTGAATTTGTGGGTTGACCCCTGCCCCTGGGTAGACTTGTGGAATGCCTGATGGGTCTCAAACTCTTCATCTGAATCTTCTGCTGATTCCTCTTCATCAGTTGCATCAACATGCTGAGCGGGCTTCTTGGATATCTTCAAGGCTTTCTTGACTGCCCAACCTTTTGTCTTTTGCTTCACCTGTGCTTTCTCTGTACTGGCTTCAACTTGTTCTGCCAGCATCTTTGTCATCATCTTCTTAAACATGGCATACATTTGAGGATCAATGTCATCCTCAACCTGTTGCCTCTGATTTTTGCCTGAGCGCGGGGAATCCATTTCTTCGTCCGAAGCTGTTGAATATGTGATGCCTTCAACTGATGCAGTTTTCTTCCCTGACCTTGTCTAAACCATTGAATGCCACGAATGCTCTCTGCAGGGCAAAATTGAGGGTTAAGCTTTCGAAAGAGCTTTTGACTGGAAGAAAGATATTTGCTGAGAATTTTGGTAGACAATTGAAAGTATATCCCATTACTAGGGATTGAGTCATCGCTGGAATTACGACAATTGCGTTGTCATTCCTTTGCAAAGAAAATAAACAACTGAAAATTAAGCCTTGTTACCTAGGCGAGGTCGTCAAACCAAGAATTGAAGAATTTGCAAGATTTTTATTTATTGAAAGAAAACATGATTGCATCAATAATAAACTTGAGAAAGAGGGGGCGGACAAACAATTTGCCACCACTCTTTATAACTAGCAGAGACACGAGGACCGGGAAAAAGCGGAAGAGTAACAAAAGAGTCCCAGCCATATTTGGCAGAATGGTATGCTCTGGACCACTGTGCTGATGTAAGGTCGAACTCTGGCACGACTCCTGATAGCAGCCGCATCTCTATGTGCTTCTGCCTCTGAGAAAACTGTCGAACACACCGCTCCGGATGATAGTAAGCACAGAAGAATGGACCAAGCAACTTGAATCTCGTGCCATATGCATAGGTGTATCTGGGAGGCGATAATTCTCGATCAAAATAGTCTCACACCACTTCTTCTTTCTGCAGATAGTCGATCAGGAATCGGTACCGCGCAACTGGAAGGAGCTCCTTGCCGTTGTATCTGAATGAACTAGCTCTGGTTGGTACATGCTGAAGGAACCAAGATTGAAGAGCATAAGTACATCCCTCGACTAAGATGGACTCTCCAAGTGTGAAGCGGGTCAGTCCTCTGTATAGAAAAGCAAGCGCGGCCATGGCTATCGAGAGACGGCTGGTCTGTCGACTTCCCCATCTTCTCAAAAGTTGAACTATTCTGACATCCACATAATTCTGTCCATCTGGAAAGAAAGCAAGTCCCACAGTACACAAAACCATCACATGCTGAATTCTCTCTCGAGTTGTTTTGGACAGCGAGCTGACTTCTGCAAATTCTCCATACTGTCGGTAGATCTCGATCAGGCTCACGTACTCATTCCCATTTTCTTCAATCAGTGGCCAAGACTTGCGCCCTGTCATGCGAACTACGGCATCTTTGGGGTCCAGACCCTTGACATTGATCAGAAACTGCTGCTCTAACGGATCTCCAGGCTGACCGGCTGGCTCAGGCAGTCCCATAATCTCTGAAAATTCATCCATCAGTAGTGTCATCTCGCCCCACGGGAACCAGAACGTGCAAGTGCGCGGATTCTACCGCTCTGCCAGTGCATGAATCAGATTGTCGTTGACTGTCAACTTTCCCACTGCAGATGCCAATTCCAACCCACAATCGCTCAAGTGGTCCGGAAACATATGAGAGAAATTTTTGAACCAGACATAGTACCACCAGGGAAAGAAGGGTCCGGTGCTAAGAGATCGATGCTCAGGAAGACTTTGTCGCACCTCATAGGAGATGTGACCCTCAGGAAAAACAGAATTGAGCTGACTGGATGCCATTGGACTGAAAGACAAGAAGACTGAAATTAGACTTTGGAAAAATACAAGAAATTTGAAAATTGCAGGCAGGATAAAATGAAAGCTGGAAATTCGAAGTCCAGAGGAACGAAAGAATGGAAAATCTCCTGGAGTTTTGAAGAAAATGTGGATGATTTGGAAAAATTGCCCAGGGTTTTTGAGAAAAAAGAGATATTTCATAAAATATGAAAAATGAGGTATTTTGGAAATTTGTTCGGTATTTTGGAAAAACTGAAAAAATAAGGCGAAAATGAATATCATACATTCAATTACAAACAATTATGCACATACAGCAATCCCTAAGAAGCCAACTCTAAATGCATTGATTTTGAAAGAGCTTTACGACCCTAATCCTGACTCTAGGCTCAGATCAACTGTGTCCAATCATGCTATGCCGATATACTCGAGCCGAGGCTCGATGTACGTGGCATAAAACTCATCTCCGGGTCTAGGCTTGTGTTTTCCCAACATCCTTGAGCGCCTGCCGATATACGTTGGACTATGGCCCTTGGTACGTGGCAGGGGGGCGTTAGCCCAAATAAGTAGCCCAGTTGTGAGGCTCTGTCCCGAACTATGGTTCTGGAAGAGAGCCCAGCAACGTGAAGACCGGGTAGACATAGGTGGGGTGGTTTTTGAAATATGATCACATGCAGGCAAACAAAGGGCTCTAAGTCCTAAAGAGATAGAATTTTGAAAACTTTTGAAGAAGCAAACATTGTTTTCATACAAGTCCTAGATTGAGGAGTGTTGTATTTCAGACCTAAGTCTAAGTGAGCATGCATAATTCTCTTCAATATGGTCCTACCCAACCATGCCTAGTCTACATGCAATCCATGTCAGCTGGGTTCAAGTCTAGGCTCTTAGGTTCACATGATATCAGAAATTAAAGCTGACATTCCATAGAACATAATTTTGATAATTGAACTCAGTTAAAGCATATAATTGATCAAACGAAGACAGGTCCCATCACGGTCGCCAAACCTGTTATCATCGCAAAATTTTTCCCCTCCCTTGCGAGAGAGAAACGAATTTTGCGAGTCAAACTCGACCAAAGTTTTGAAAATGATTTTGAAAATTTACTCGCCTCCGTTTTTAAAATTTGCGGGAAAATTCCGTGGAATGAGATCCGCATGTCGGTACGAGGTTCAACCGTTCCTGGCGCCTTTACCAGGGGTAATTGAACCAAGGATCAATTACGTGCTTTAATTTGACTCAAATAGCTAAATTATGCTCTATTTTTCCTAGAATGCACAAAGAATCAGGCTTGTGCTATGAAATTTTTAAAAAATGCAAGTTTGAGAAACTATGATGTTTGCTTTGGAAAATTGAAATGCATTTGGAAAAATGATTGAAAAAGTGCTTGAAGTTGGAGTTTTTGGGAAAATCATTGAATTTCATTGGAAATCAGAAATTTGCATTGAAAAGTGATTTCTCAGGAAAGCTTGAAAAACTGAGAAAATTGGTTTTGAGATTGGAAACTTGGAATTGCTTTTATGAGAAAATGGATTTGAGAATCTTGAGAAAATCTAAGAAATTTATTGGAAAATGACTTTTGAAATGGAAAATGAATTCTCAGGAAAACTGGAAAATATGAGAAAATCGATTTCTGAAAACTTGGGATTTTGAAACTTGAGAATTTGAAAACATAGGAAAATCTTGATTTGAACTTGGGAAATGCTTTGAAATGTCATTTAAAAACTTAGGATTTTGAGAAAATCAGATCCTGAGAAAGACTTGGAAATTCTTGAGAAAATTGAATTTTCTAAAATTGAAATTGGAAAATGAGTTTGAAAATAATGCAATTTGAATGATATGAATAAATGAATATGAATTTGAAAAGGGAATTTCATTGAGGAATTGGGAAATCCTTTTGAAACTTTGAGAAATGCAGTGCATTTTTGAAGTTAGCCTAAGAGTGTAGGCTGAATGTGGCTGATATAAAGATCATAAATCTTGGTTTTCTTCGTATTCTGACTATGGCCATAAATACGAATCTCACCGAGTTTATAAACTCCATAAAAGCTTGTGCACGTGCCATTCGTGTAAACCATAGTGAATTTGAAATAATGTGCATGAATCATACATCACATATTAAAATTTGCATAAATTAAACTATATGCAATGCAGCCCTATTCTAAGCAGAAATGTAACTCTTATTCCAAATATTACATTGATTTTTACATTGAATTGAAATAAAAGAAATAAAATGGCTAAGTCTTCTTCTTGAATATTCCTGCAAAACTGGAAAATAAAGTTAGCACAAAAATGTAGGTTTTTCTGAATTTATCCGAAAATATAGAAAATTATCAGATATTATTCAGATATAAACCCAGAATCATACCCCCTTTGATATAAACATGAGAAATAATGAATAAATTTTGAAAATAAACTTGAAAATTCGAAATTAGGGTCAAAATAACCAAAATACCCCTGATGACCTTGAAATCAGGGTTTTATGAAAGAATTTTTGTAAATTTTGGAATTTTGAAAATCAAATGAAATAAATCAAACATTATATGATAAAATATGATGATATGCATGAAATTTTGGAGAATTATAAATTGAAATTTCGAAATTTAGGTCAAAATGACCAAAATACCCCTAATAACAAGACTATGGCCTTGAAACCAGGGTTTTCTGAAATAAATTTTGCAAAATTGAAAAATATGAAATGCAAATGAGATTAAAATTAACCCTAATATGATTATACATGCTTATGTACATGATACAAACCCTAACATGGCGAAAATATCATAAAATATCGAATTTAACTTGATTTTCGCTTCTGAATTTAAAGATAAACTAACACATGGAGCAAATGAACTTGGAATTAAACCAAATTTGGCATGGACAACTACAATAACCCTAGAAACATAATGGATCTCTAAAATATAATTTTTTTGTATTTTTAAATATAGAAATTCAAATAAAAACCCTAAATTTTGTGATTTTTGCCTAAAATGTTGATTTTAAAGGATATTTAGGATATCAAATTTCCATAAAAATTTCCCAAATTTTATGGGATGACAGAGGACAGTAAGGCAAGGATTTTTGCCTTTTACACTTTCTGTTTTTGACCTATGGTCGGAGCTGTGCCACTCCGGCAAGTCGGATCGGAATCCGACGACTCTAGGAAATGAAGAAAACAGACAGGTTTCGGTAGAAAATATGTAAAAAATAGTAAACAGATGGGAAAAAGGCTGAAATTGTGGGAAAATGTCCCTGACAAACAGATGGAAATTTTGTATTTTTAAAGAACTGGGATCCGGGTTACGGTTTGGAAAAGGGCATGCTGTTATCAGAGACCCGAATCTCTGGAATTTCGGGATATTGAAATCTGTCAGACAGAAATACAAATTTCAGGTAAAATACTGAAACAGTTCCAAAAATTCCCAAATTTTGAGAAATGACAGAAAAATATATAAGGAACAACTTTCATGTTGAAAGTTTTTGCAGATGAGCTACAGATTGGGCGGACTCGGTGCATTAGGGTTTGTCTATACCCTGACGAAAGAAAATCGAGATTTTCCCAGGGGTCTGAGAAATCCGATTTTTTACAGAAAGAAAAACTAACTGAAAAAAACTCAAAATTTTCATATCATTAGTAGATTCAATTATGAATCTACTGTGATTTTTGTAAGACAATTTGAATCCCCCTCAAGGGTGATCTTGACTGATCTTGTCTGCTAAAACAAATATTGGAAATTCCAGGCAGGTCCAAAACCCATTGTCACCTTTTTTTTTATAATAATGATTTAAAATTAGATCAAAATTTTTACAGTAACTAAAAGTCATACAGATCTAACATTAATAAAATTCACAGAATTTAAAGATGCAAAAATTTACATGAAATAACCTATGGACTTTGTACCGAAATGAACTCTATGGATTCTAACTTAGATAATAATAAAATGTACATTGAAATGAATGGAATAAATTAACAATCCTAACATAAATGCATTTTCTATCATAAAGTATCATGAAATATAAAACTAATACACAAATCAATGGGGATACAACATATTCTTTGTTGTTGGCTTGCGAAACGGGAGATCCAATCCATTGAGTGGATGGACCTTATCGTTTGATTAGCCCCTATACATGAGATATGTATTTTTCGTATTTTCCCTTTCTTTTCTTTTTTTTTGTTTTTATTTTTATCTACAACTAAAACCTTTCACCAACATGAGTTCAGTTTTAAACTGATTCACGTTGTGTTGATGAAGCAATTTATGACAGCATTCTATCATCATATGGCATGGAAAAGGGTTATTACACATTCAAACCAAATGTAACAAGGTGGGGGCCTTACCTCAAGCTCTTCCTTGCAACAAAATGGAGCAGCTGCAACGAAGGGGGTTGCTGGAGATGGAGGTTACTCAAAGGGGCTTGCTGCAACGTCTAGAGGGACTGAAGCAAAGTGGAGGATCAGCTGTTACCAAAGAATGGCTGGAGAGGGCTGGAGGAAGGAGGTCCGGCTGGAGCTTGAATGGCTGGAAGTTCAGCTTCTATTGGTGGTGATGAAGGCTGTTGGCAGTGGCTGAGAGAGATGGCAGATGAAGCTGCCAAGGAGGTTGGTAATGGCTGGAAGTGTTGTGGCTGTTGGCTGGATGAAGATGCAGCAAGGAGCTGGTCCGCTGGAGGCTGTGGTAGCAGTGAGCTTGGAGGTGGGCTGCAGCAAGGATGGTGGCTGGAATGGAGAGCTGGATGCAAGGATGAAGATGGCTGGAGCTGAAGCTTGAAGACGTGGCTGGGCTCTTGCTGCACCAAAGGAGGTTGTCCTCAAGGAGAGAGGGTGCTGTGGGACTTCAAAGGGGAAAGAAAGAGAGAGAGAGAGAGACGTTTTTTTTTTGGAGAGGATGGGCTGCCGTGTGAGAGCTTTTTTCTCCTTTTTTTTCTTTTACTAACTTAGGTAGAAATCATCAAGACCTAAGTTTTCTAAGAGGGGATGAGTTTAATGAGGAAAGGGAAGTGCGTGAATCCCTCAGCAGACGTGGATGGGCTGGAAGGCTAGGGAAAGGAAGGGAGGAAGGAAAGGAAGAAGGAAAGAAAGGGAAGAAAAGAAAGGAAAGAAAAGGAAGGGAAAAGGAAAGAAGAGGAAAGAAAGAGGGAAGAAAGAAGAGGGAAAGGAAGAAAACGAGTTTACGTGAGTGTGCTGGAGAGAAAAAAAAAAGTGGAAGAAAGAAAGAAAGAAAAAGAAAGAAAAAGGAAGAAAAAAAAAGAAAGAAAAGAAATAAAGAAGAAAAGAAAAAAAAAATATATATATATATATATAAAAAAAAGAAAATGGAGGAAGAAAGAAAGGAAATGGGAGAAATAGAGGGGCTGGAGGTTTGGGCGACCACCTTGTGGGTCCCACCTCTCTAAAAATAAATAAAAATAAAAAATAAATAAAAACAAAAATAAACAAATAAAAAAGAAGCATCTTTTTTTTTTTTTAATAAAATAGAA
The DNA here is from genome assembly GCF_984573655.1 of Nuphar pumila. NCBI lineage: Eukaryota > Viridiplantae > Streptophyta > Magnoliopsida > Nymphaeales > Nymphaeaceae > Nuphar > Nuphar pumila. Next base: position 118,992,714 of record NC_143259.1, on the reverse strand, counting down.
ATGCAAATGAATGGGCCATCTCAGAGCGGGTCCAAATTTCAATTTTGAAATTCATTTTGAAGATTAGAGGGGTAAAATAGTCTTTTCAGAAAGTTTCCAGACGAAACGAGCTATTTTTGGCAGATTTTTAAACGAGCTCGGATTTTGAAGTTCAATACCCCATTGCGAAGCAAATCCAGTGTAGAATTTGAAAATGTAATTTTGAAAGAAATCCAGATTGTTTTTCTCAAGAAAATATTTCCAAACGAAACGAGCTATTTTTAGCAATTTTTGAAACGAGCTTGGATTTTAAAGTTCAATACCCCATCGCGAAGCAAATCTAGTGTAGAATTTAAAATTTTGATTTTGAAACAAATCCAGATTGTTTTTCTTGAGAAAATATTTTTAAAACAAAACGAGCTATTTTTGTCAGTTTTTGAAATGAGCTCCGATTTTGAAGTTTAATTGCTCGTTGCGAAGCAAATCCAGTATAGAATTTGAAATTTTGATTTTGGGAGAAATCCATATTGTTTTTCTCGAGAAAATACTTCCAAATTTAGACTCTCGGTGGTAAAAATGTTAATTTTGGAAACCCGAGGTTCTGAAGTTAATTTATGAAAGCTTTTAAAACTCGATCTGGATTGAAATTTATAAAACTGGAGTTCTGGACTTCAAAAAATGAAATGAAATGTGATGAAATGTTATGAAATGCTGAGAAATGATATGAAATGATGAGAAATGACATGAAATGACATGCGAAATGCAGACCCTTAATAAAGAATTTTGGATGTCAAACCCCGATTGACACTTGTACCAGTTTAAAAAGCATTAAAATTGATAAAATTTGCAAAATAGCTCAAGAAATGGTTTTCGAGACTCTATTGAGTCAGAGTGACACTGAAAATTGGGGTTCGAGCTGGATTGAACTGAAATGAGCCAGATTGAGCTGGGTTTTAGAGTTTCAGAACTCCAATGAGCTGACAAGGCACTGACTCAACTGACCTTTCCGACTGAATTTTCAAAAAAAAGCTGCCATTTTTTGAGAAATGGTACAGAATGGTCGCTGGAGTGAAGTGAATTACGAACTTGATCTGACTTTGAGCTAAGAAAAAGGTCAATAATACTGACGTGAACTAAAATCGAAGCTCGAACACTAGCTCAATTGACTGAACTCAACTCAATTTCAGCTGAAAGAGCTAAAATAGACTAAAATGGGCTCCTAGACACTTGGAAATAGTTTTGATCTGAAACTGGAGCGCTTGAACTCCTGGTGAGCTCAAGTTAGACTCTGGGGAACATGACTGACTGGGAATGACTGACTCGGAGACAATTGGCATGGATTTGAGTGAGAAACAAGCCCATTTCTGAAGAAATGATCCCATTTTGGCAGGAATGGTCAGAAATGGAAATGGTCTTCTCACTGTAAGCTCAGATGTGCTTGGAATGACTGATATTCTAAATGTTCTGAATTGACCAGTGAGCTTTGTTGACTCCGACTGACTGAGGTCCGGGATGACCTAGGGGTAAAATGGTAATTTTCCTAATGAAAGTTGGTAAAATGGTGATTTTCTGAAACTAACTCGGGGTTTGACTCCTACACTGACCTAACAGGGTTGGCACTGCACGAGGAAGGTTGTTTGAGAATGGATGAGGAAAATTTGGGGTGTTTACAGTTATAAAGCCCACAACAAACTGAAACACAATCAATATGGGACTATTCCATGTCATCAAAACCACTTTTTCCAAACAGCCCATGTTTCATATTTGAATTCTTTCTTCCTTTCCTTCTTACACCTAACATTCCCCCACAAATTCAAAGAATGAAACGGGAGAAAACCAAGATGTAAGATAAGACAATCTGCAACAGGACATATCATGCTTTCAGCAATGGTACCTTCCGGTTTGAACCACTACCTTAGTTGACTAACTTTACCCCCACAGGAACAAAGTGAACTGAAGTCTTGAACTTGAACCTTAGGTGTAGGAGTGTCCATTAGCAACAACACGATAAAGGTTCTGGTTGTAATCTTTAGGAGCGGCGCGTTAATGGCCATGCGCCCGAATCCTGTTTCATGAGTGACTTCAGGAATAACCCAATTCCTTATACTGCGGCCACACAGTCACACTCACATAGGTGGGCTTCTCAAGAGATGCACTGCTAACATCTCGCCTAGAAGGCTTTGAACCCATTCAGAGTTTTAACTCTTCCTTAACTAGCAGCTACAGCACCTTTCCAAAGTAATCAGCGAAATAGACACATATACAAAATATCTCATAAATAAGGTGCTATCCAGTTCACCCTATAGCTTGTTATTACCACATTGAACCTACTTTGTGGGATCTCCACTCAGATAGGTTGGGCTGCTACTACAGATGAACTACTGATGGGTTTCAGTCACATCTCCTCTCTGGATTTTAGGACTAAAGACTTATCTAGTCCTTTCGTTAATAGATCAGTTGTGTTCTCTTTGGATCCAACATAGTTCACAACAATCACTAACTGAGACACCAGTTCCCTTACAGACTTTATTCTGACTTGGATGTGTCTCTTCTGCTTTTGATTATATTTTGTGCTTTTAATCTTTGCAATAGTAGCCATATTGTCACAATGCACAGATATTGCAGGAATTGGTTTGCACATTAAAGAAAGTTCCTCAAGAAGTCCATTTAACCATTCAGCTTCAAATCCTGTGACATCTAAAGCATAGAGTTCAACCTCAAAAGTAGATCGAGACAAGATGGTCTGCTTTACTGATCTCCAGGCGACTGCGCCACCACCCAAGGTAAATACATACCCTGTCACGCCATAACTCCCAGAGTTCATGGCTATCCAGCTCGCATCACTATATTCCTCAAGAATTGCAGGGAATCTCTTGTAATGCAAACTCAAGGAAATAGTTTCTTTCAGGTATCTAAGTACCCTGTCAAATGCCTTTCAATGAGTGTGATTTGGACAACTTGTGTATCTACTTAATTTTGTCACAGAGAACGAAATATCCGGTCTCGTGCAATTTGCAAGATACATCAAACTTCTAATAATCCGAGAATACCTTAATTGAGACACAGGAACACATGTCGTATTCTTATGAAGAGGAATAGAAGGGTCATATGGAGTTGCTACCGATCTCCCTTGGTTATAGTTAAATTTCTCAAGTACTTTCTCAACAAAGTGAAATTGAGAAATGACTATCTCTTCAGCCGAACGAGTCAGCTTTAAGCCTAAGATCACATTTGCAACACCCATATCCTTTATATCAAACTTACTACTAAGAAACGACTTTGTCTCATTCATAATTCCCATATTGGAACCAAACAATAAAATATCATCTACATACATGCATAAAATAATACAACCATCACTTTTAACTTTGCAATAAACACATTTATTAGATTCATTGACAACAAAGCAAAATGATAAAATAATATTATCAAACTTCTCATGCCATTGTTTAGGGGCTTGTTTTAATCCATATAATGACTTAACAAGTCTACAAACTTTATTTTCATTTCCAGGAGCCACATAACCCTCAGGTTGATCCATATAGATCTCTTCTTTAAGATCGTCATGCAAGAAAGCGGTCTTCATGTCCATTTGATGGACAGAGAGGTCATAAATGGAAGTCAGTGCAATAAGCACTCTAATTGTGGTCATCCGGGTAACCGGAGAATAGGTATCAAAATAGTCTATTTCCTCCTCTTGTTTGAATCCCTTTGCAACCAGTCTCGCCTTGTACTTGTCAATGGATCCATCTGGTTTTAACTTCTTATTAAAGATCCATTTGCACTCAATAGTGGAACTACCACGAGGGAGGTCAACCAATTCCCAAGTGTCATTAGAGACAATGGAGTCCATTTCACTCTTTATAGCTTCTTTCCAATGCCTTGCTTCAAGTGGAGCCATTGCATCTCGGAAAGTGGGAGCATCATCCTCGATAAGGTAAGTGATAAAATCACTTCCCAAATCCTTGGTAATCCGTGGTCTCTTGCTCCTTCTAGGTTCAATCACTTCCTTAGACTCAATGGGTCTAGGATGAGAACAAGATGGTTCTACCCCCACATCTGTCATCATTTCCACATGTTCGGGAATGGAACCAAAAGTTGAAGGTATATCTAAAGAAGGAAGATTCTAAGGTACACCGACTTTCATGGGAAATACATCCTCAACGAATGTAGCTTCTCGAAGCTCAACAATAGAGTTTACATCTATGCCAGATATCTCATACTTAATTACTAAGAACTTGTAGGCATAATTGTTCTCTACATAATCCAAAAAGACAACATCTATTATTTTAGGACTCAGCTTCTTCCTATTGTGCTCTGGGACAAGTACATTTGCAAGGCACCCCCACACTTTAAGGTATTTCAAGCTAGATTTCTTATTTCTTCAGAGTTCAAAAGGACTACTATCCTTATGCTTTTGAGGAATTCTATTCAGAATATGGCAAGCCGTATTCAGAGCATCCCCCCATATATAGATAGGTAATCCAAAACTCCCAATTAGAGTATTTATCATGTCAATTAGGGTTCTATTCTTCCTTTCTGCAATCCCATTAGATTGAGGAGAATATGAAGCAGCAAACTCATAAACTATGCCAACAGATTTGCAATATTCATCAAGTTTATTAGATATATATTCTCCCCCTCTATCAGACCTCAATCTTTTAAGTTTTCTATCAGTTTGTGTTTCTGTTTCATTCTTAAAAATAAGAAACTTATCAAAAGCTTCATCTTTTGATTTTAGCAGATACACATAACAGTATTTAGTGTCATCATCTATAAAAGTGATAAAATATTTTTTATGATTTCTGGTTAACATTATATTAAACTCACAGATATCTGTATGCACCAGATCCAATATTTCAGAATCTCTAACAATCGTATGGAATGGTTTCCTACATTATTTTGCTTGCACACAAATTTCACATTTCTTAGTTTTATCAATGGAATGCTCAAAAATCATTTTCAAGTTCATCATGCATTTCACAGAATTGAAATTCACGTGACCTAATCTATTATGCCACAAATCAGATGATTCTATGTTATATGCAACATTAGACAATGAATCAAGAGAAACATCATTTTCTAATATATCACTGCAAACATGTTCAACACGAAGTTTAAACAAACCATCATCTAAATACCCCTTGCCAATAAATGTTTCAGAATGTAAAATAACAATTTTATTACATTTAAAGTTAAATTCATAACCCTCTCTAACAAGACATGAACCACTTAGAATGTTCCTTCTAACTACAAGTACATGATGCACTCTGTGTAAAGATAGAACTCGTTTTGAAGAAAACTTTAGATCCACGCGTCCAATCCCTAACACCTTTGCAGTCGTTGAATTGTCCATAGTCACGGATCTGCCTGCAGCAGCCTGGTATGAGACAAAGACAGACTTATCAGCACAAACGTGCACATTAGCCCGAGTGTCAACCAACCACTCAGTTGGCTCATAAACGTGATAGATTTGTGGGTTAACATAAACATACCCAGTACTGGTCCCAACGACCTCAGTCATCATGTTGACTTGAGGCGTTCCATCTGTGGTCTCATGAGCTTTAGCCTTCTTGGAAGGACATTCCTTAGCCCAGTGCCCAACCTGCCCACAGTTCCAGCACAGTTTGTTCTTTACCTTTTTCTGGATTTTGGCCTTAGGTTTAAACTAGTTTTTCATTGCGGATTTCGGTTTTTGTCCCTTGCCCTTAAAAGATCTGGTCATTATGTTCACTTTAGGCTGTTCAGTTGGCATCACGATCTGTTTTTGGCTTCTATGCTCTTCTTCAATGGCTATGGCTACCATAAGATTATCTAGAGAAATCTTCCCTCTACGGTGCTTGAGAGACATACCAAAGTCTACCCAAGACTTAGGAAATTTCTCCACGATGGTCATAACTTAAAACTTCTCAGGAAGTTTCATCTCAGCCTCAGCCAAACTATGGAGCAACAACAGAAACTCGTGTGCTTGCTCAGTGACTGACTTGCCCTCAACCATCTGATATTTCAGGAACTTGGCAACCGAGTATTTTTCAAGACCTTAGTCTTTGGTATTATACTTTTTGTGAAGTTGTTCCCATAGGCCCTTAGCAGTGATAGACGAGCAACAATATACATTGAACAACGTGTTGGACAGAGCCAACAGTATGCATTAACGGCATATACTGTCCTTTTCTTTCCATTCTACAGCCGCAGTGACCGCAGCAAGGTCAAGGTCAGTATAAAAAATCGAAGGGCAATCCAGTTCCAGAACAGACAACAGCCCTATCGTAGTGAACCAAATTTTCATGCGTTGTTGCCAACGCTTGAAATTCTGGCCGGCAAACTTTTCTGGCATACCGGACATGTCCACTTTTGGTACAAAAGCGAAAGAGATCGACATGCTTAGAATCTTCTCTAAGACTTTTGGATCATTTTTCAGATCACACAATTTCATAATCGTCATCATGATATAAAACATGATATAAATCATAATATGCAGCAGAATACAAATCACGATTTTCAACAGATCAAAACAGAAACAGGGAGCAGGCATGTCGGGTTTCGCATAACACCAAAATCCAGATAGCAGCATATGAAGAAGCAGATGCACAAAACATAATAAAAACAACAAAAGCATTTAATATTGTGTAAAAGGCTAAGGCGTACGAAAGTACTACCCTTAGAGAAGATTCACCCCCATATACAGTGCAAAACAGGGTCTGGCGTCCTTCCCCCAGGATACAATAGCCTCGACCATCAGACCGGTGCACTTCGACGGATCATCCTTCGAAAACAACCTCTACGAACCGAAGTTGCAGAAAAACCCCTTTTGGGATAACTCAGAAGAGAGAGAGAGCAACATGGAAATTGAAAATCGCAGAGCTCTTCTTCAGAGATTAGTCTGTCTCAGATCTATTGTAACCTCAGCCCTAACTATGCTTTTATAACCTAGAAACGGTTACAAAGCGTGGAAGGAACCCGTTACGGAATCTGAGGAGACGTGACCCGTTAACAAAAATCGATGAGTCGAGATCCGTTAAAGGAATCCGAAGAGCCATAACGGGCATGAACTACGAGGAGTCGTGACCCATTATCATTTCTCATAACCCATTAAAGAATCCAAATATCAACAGAAACTTTGAGCAAAAAGGTACTTTGGTCTTGATTGGATATGGCCCTAAAGGGCCAATTACCCAAGCCTCAGCCCGGCTCGGCACGGCGGGCGAACGCACGCGCACGCATGTGTGTGGGGTAGTCATCCCAACCTCTTGTTCTCAGGAACAAATGTAAGAGTTTACATGTGGGTTATAAAGCCCACAACAAACTCAAACACAATCAATATGGGACTATTCCACGTCATCAAAACCACTTTTTCCAAACAGCCCACGTTTCATATTTGAATTCTCTCTTCCCTTCCTTCTTACACCTAACACAATCAACCTCTTTGGTCAACCACCACCACAAGTAGTGGTGCTAACCCCAGTCACCCCTCCTCTCATCCCCATGCCCTCAGCCCCAACCAAACTCAGTCCGGTTTGGGATGAGCCACACCTGAGCTCCCAAGCCCTTGCACCTGAACACTCGAGCATACCCGCACCCGAACACCCCAGCCACCACCACAAGTGGGGTCTTGCACTTCTGCTCCTACCTTACCACTGCACCCGACCTGAGCGTCACCCGAGCTCCCTCTCCACTCGGTTCTACTGTCCCGACTCCACCCACACCTCATTTTGAATATCCCCAGCTCGGTTCAGCTTGTTGAACACCAATCGAGCTCCACCCGAGCTATGCCGCCATCATCTTAGTTCAGTCTGGCCAAACCTCAGCCCAACTCACCTGCTCTAGTACCACAGTTCGCACCTCCTTAGTTCGCGAGCCGCATAAGACCGAGATGTTGTAGTCATTGCCACGTTTGAATCGTCAGCAGGGTCATCTTTACTTTGCACATTTCTTTTCTTGTGGCATGAGAACCGAGGCACAATCCCTCGTTATATACGTGAATACCATAAGAAAACCACATATAATTTGGAGGAAAGTCCCTAATGGCGGTTCTGAGATTTTTTGTTTCTCTTGCGCTTTCCAAGATAGGGAACTCAATCTCTCTTCTCATGGTGGCAACATGCGTAGGCACGATGCGTGATTTAGAATAATATTTTAAAAATGTCTGAATTTGTATCATGCTAGTTGTTTTCGTAAAATACATGGAATCATAAATGAATTGCCGGGGATTCTTACAAAATTGTTCGTTGTTGCATTACTATTTGCATGATGGAATGCATGTATGCATGCCATAAATAAGTTTCATATAAATTAAGCATGATGAAATGATTTTATGGAAAATGGTTTTGTGTATACATAAGGGAAATGAAATTATATATTTTGTCTGTTGAAAAATGGTATGTTCTTAAATAGTTAGACTGAATTTTTAAGAAAAGCTTTCTGTTTTAACTCGACAATTGTTTAAAATGGTTATTATTAAAATTAATAACATATTTCAGTATGGCTTATCATTTCTTTTGAAAATTCGTTGTTTCATTTAAAGTTTTGAGAAACTATGAATTTGGAAACGCTTTCCTATAATTACGAAAGAGTTGCTAATTTAAAATATTTTTTAAAAGGTTTTCTAAAATTTAAAAAACTTGTTATACTTTGGAAAAGGATTTTCTGTAATTTTAAAAGTGCATACTTTTATAAAGTATTGAATGTTTTCAGGCTCGGTGTATTCTTTAATAAAGTTTTTCACAAATCTGAATATTGGTAGATTTATAAATATTTTCTAAAAACTAGGTTATTTACAGAGTTGGAGGCTACGTAGGTTTGTTTCTTAAATTTTGAGGGGTGATAGATTCTTGGAAGGATTTAAAACTTTTTGTTTTAAAAAAGTGTAATTGTATTTTCGAGGTGGTACTCGAAGTTGTGAAGAACAGGAGTCGGCAGTCGATCCCTGAATGCTTCATGAGTAATTGAGCAGACTCAAGGGACAACTTCTGCTTCCGAGAAATCGATACTTGTGGTGTTGTGAGAACCAAAATATGCTTTTGTTCTAGTTTGAAATTTGTAAAGGTTGGTTAGCCAGATATTGTATCGATTAACTCCGACATAGGCTAAGGAATCAGTGTTTGATATTATTTTGGGTTAAATGCATCGGTTGAGTTCGGTTGTCCAAAGAAGGACCCAAATCATGTTGAGATGCACGGTATGATGCATGTGAATAAAATTATGATCTCAATATGATGCATGTGAATGACATTACGATCTCAATTACAGATTTTGATCTCATATTAATAAGCAACTTAGGCAGTGAGCATGATTCTGTGAAATATACATGTATATATACAACAACAACAACAACTACGCCTTCATCCCAAAACAATTGGGGTCGGCGATATGAACCAAAAAAGAAAATCATTCTGGGTCTTCCACATGAATCCTTCTCCTCCAATCATTTCTATCCAATGCCATGTCCTCGGTGAGGTTCAAAGCATTCATATCCTTTCCTATCATCTCCATCCATGTCTTTCTTGGCCTACCCCGACCTCTTTTAACTAATATATTTTTCCATTTCTCTATCCTTCTAACTGGAGCATCATTAGGCCTTCGCCGAATAAGTCCAAACCACTGTAAATGATTCTCTCTCATCTTATTTTCAATGGGTGCAATGCCTACCTTCTTACGTATCTCCTCGTTTCGAATCTTATCTTTTATTGTATTTTCACACATCCATCTAAGCATATGCATCTTAGCTACACTCATTTTTTGAATATGATGTCTCTTGGCAGCCCAACATTCAGTACCATATAGTAAAGTGGGCCTAATAGTCATCCTATAAAACTTTCCCTTCAACCGCAATGGCATTCTACGATCGCACAACACTCCAGTTGCACTTTTTCATTTCATCCACCCAACCTTTATCCTATGATTTACATCTCCATCAATTTCTCCATACTTTTGAATGATAGATCCCAAATATTTGAAACAATCATCCACTGGTATTTCTTGCTCACCAAGCTTCACTACACTCCCATCACTACTTCGTTGCTTATTAAACCGACATTCCATATATTATGTCTTACTCTTACTCAACTTAAAACCTCTTGCTTCCAATGTCTGTCTCCATAATTCTAACTTAGCATTAACCCCAGCTCTAGACTCATCAATCAAAACAATATCATCAGCAAACAACATACACCATGGCACATTTTATTGAATTGATCTTGTAAGCTCATCCATCACTATAGCAAATAGGAAAGGTCTTAAAGCAGATCCTTAATATAACCCAACTGTTATAGGAAAATTGGTTGTCACCCCTCCACAAGTGTGGACATTGGTTACTACTCCTTCATACATATCCTTAATTACACTAATGTACTTGAGAGAAACACCTTTCTTCATCATTGTCCACCAGAGAACATCCCTAGGTACTCTATCGTATGCCTTCTCTAAATCAATAAAAACCATATGCAAATCTTTGTTCCTCTCTCTATATCTCTCAATAAGTTGTCTAAGAAGATGTATAGCTTCCATAGTTGATCTTCCAGGCATAAAACCAAATTGATTCTCTGATATCATGACAATCTTCCTTAACCTAGACTCAATCACCCACTCCCAAAGTTTCATAGTATGACTCATGAGTTTTATACCACAATAGTTTGTGCAATCTTGTATATTACCTTTATTCTTATATAGAGGCACCAAAGGACTCTTCCTTCACTCATAAGGAATCTTATTTGTCCGTCAAATCTTGTTAAAAATATTTGTCAACCATTCAAAATATTTCTCTCCCAAGCATTTTCAAGCCTCGATAGGTATACCATCTGGGCCAACTACCCTTCTTGATTTTATTTTCTTCAAAGCCTCTGCAATTTGTTTCTTTCTTTTGAATCTTGCGCATGAAGTCACGATTCATCTCATAAAAAGGAATGGAGAAGTCTCCAAGATCCAGAGCATGACTTTCATTAAATAGCTTATCAAAATAATCTTTTCATCTCTCCTTAATCTCCTCATCTTTGACTAAAACCATTTATGTTTCATCTTTGATACATCTAACCATACCCAGATCCTTCGATTTCCTATCTCTTATCTTTACAAGCCTATAAATATCCTTCTCGCTCTCTTTGGTATACAACTTGTCGTAAACCTCCTTATATACCTTATCCCTCACATTTCGAACTACTTTTTTAGCTTCCTTCTTTGCTATCATATACTTCTCCAAATTCTCATTATCACGACTCTTACTTAGATTTCTATAACACTCTCTTTTAACCTTAATAGCTAATTTGACATCCTCGTTCTACCATGATGTATCCTTACCTAGCGGTGCACCGCCTTTAGACTCACCCAATACCTCCTTAGCCACCTTTCTCATGCCACCCACTATCTTATTCCACATTGATTATGAATCCTCCTCAAAACACCAACCAGCTTTCTTAACTACCTGCTCTACAAACATTCCTTGTTTAGCTCCTTTCAGTGCCCACCACTTAATTCTTGGATATATCCTATGTCTATTCCTTTTGTGGCATTGTTTAATTCTAAGATCTAAAATTAAGACTCTATGTTGTGTAGCTACACTTTCTCCCGGTATAACCTTATAATCGATGCAACAACCCCTATCTCTCTTTCTAAGTAGGAAAAAATCTATCTGGCTCGTATTAACCCCATTTTTAAATGTTACTAGGTGCGACTCCCTCTTCCTAAACCAAGTGTTTGCTAATATCATATCATAGGACAAACCAAAATCTAAAATCCTTTCTCCACTTTCGTTTCTTTCTCCTATACCATAGCCTTCATGGATACACTCAAATTCATCCCTACTAATGCTTACATGTTCATTAAGGTCACCGCTGATGAAAAGCTTTTCTCCATAAGATATTCCTTGTACTACTCCATCTAAATCTTCCCAAAATTGACGCTTAATGGAATCATCTAAACCTACTTGAGGTGCATAAACACTATTAATATTAATAATATTCGTATCTAATACTAATTTAATAAGTAAAATCCTATCACCTTTCCTACATACCTCAACTACATTATCTATAAACTCACGACTCGTAACAATCACTACTCCATTCCTATTCCTATTTATTCCTATATACCAAATCTTATATCGCCAAGGTTCTACCACTTTTTCTTTCTCACCTACCCATTTGGTCTCTTGTAGACATAAAGTATCAATCTTTCTCCTACACATAACATCTACTAACTCTACCAACTTACCAGTTAAAGACCCTATGTTCCAAGTGGCTAACCTAATTTTATGGTCTTGGACTAACTTTTTTACCCTCACCCGTCCAAAAAAGTGAGGGAACCCTTGCCTATTTGACACCACACCCGGGCACCAGTGTGACGCGTCGCTTCTGAGCGACGACCTAGCAACCCTTGACCATTTATCACTGCCACCGGGCCTATAGAGTACAACACATCGCTCAGTAGGGAACGCCCCAACGAAATTCTCAAATTGGTTCATATTCATAGGGTATGACTAAGTTTTTATGTTGGTTGTCACTGGCCTACCGCAACCCTCCTCCTTTATCCAGGCTTGGGACCAACAATGTATAACTAAACAGTTATACACAGACAGAGTTAAATATACATGTATAAACATATGATTGGTTTATTAACATCATCATTAGGTTTTGCATATAACCTTAGATATAGTAATTATGATCATGATAGATGTTTGCATGTGGGTAGGTCTGAGTGGACTACACATCATGCTATGTGTTTCATAAAAATGCTTGTTTTACAAATTTACTCTCAATAGTTGTATTAGACCCTGGGAAATGGATTGCCCCAAGTATGAACCTTCTGTGGATGGCAGTGAGGTTGAGCCTACTATGATTGGCAATATGGTCTAGTTGAACATGATGATGTTTGGGCCACAAAGGTGACCCCAATTGTAAAACTAAGAGTCCACACAAGAAATTGATGATCACATAAATTGAGAACTTTGGGCAAATCCCTAAGTACTTGGGGGGTACATTGAAAATTAAGTTAAGATGAAACAAGTTTCACATCGATTGAAGGTTACACCCTAAAAGATTGGGTGGCCTATAAATGAACTCAAATCGTTAAGTGAGTTAGCACCAACCCCGTGAGATGCTGAGTTGTTGACTAGTTTCTTCCCAGTGATAATGATTTTTGGGCTCCGTCTTAGTCACTGAAGGTGGACCAGTCCCCAACCATAGTGGCTTAGGGGACAAAGACTTTTTATGGAGGGAGTCCATCTACGTATGATAGCGATAGTGCACTATGACTTTTCAAGGAAAGAAACACCTTCACGAAGGGTTTTGGACTCCAGGTGCTGGTGTAACCATGTGCTTATGTGGTTAATAAAATATGTAAATTATATGTGTTTGAAAATACACCTCCCCCATGTAGACAGGTGAGCCTAGAGTAACATAGGTAGTGGTGCCCCCATGAAAGTATTGTACTTAATATCAGAACAAGTGTAATTGTGTAATGTAAAGCAAAAGAGAAAGATTAATGAAACATTAATAAACGATGTTCATAAATTTAGTTTATGCATATGTATTGTTCTCCCTCTTGGATAAAGGTGAAGCTGAGTCAGATCTCGTAGAGAGTTGGGTGTTGGTACTCATATTGAGCCACAAACTTTGTTTGAGTCCAATTGAGTCGTGACCTATCCATTCGCTATTGCGAGATGTGTGGTCGAGTTTTTGGTGAAACAGTAGTTGGTCTCCCCCCATTATAATTTACCTTTTTCAGGTACCCACGGGTAGGCAATGTCAGTGGCGATGGATGTGGAGGGCCTCAGATGTGTTGGAGAGGAACTTAGACTCTTTTATTATTGGGACTGTTGTTACTTGTTTTGGGTCTATTCTGTTTTAAGACCCTTATATTTTGAAATGTATTGTTGTCATCCTCTGTGGATTGTTTTGTAAATAGTGTTGAATAATTCATTAAATTTTGTATGAAGATTTGGAAATATGTATATAAAATGGTTTTGTTTTGCTATGCAATTGAGATTCTAACTTTTTAAAGTATTTCCTTTTCATCACTCAAGTTTTAACAAGGGAGTTTCAAATAATTTGTTGTCCGTTGTGTTTTTAAAAGAAACTGTTTAATCCATGGTTCTTCTATTGTGTTACTCCCTTTTAAGTTATTTTTTTTAAATAATATTAAAAAAATGGCCCAATTTTTAGAGCATTACACTAAATCCTAAGAAACATCGTGCATTGTGTTAATTAAACACAAACAAATATAATCCTTAAAATCAAAACCCTATCAAGCACTCATTTATAATTAAAAAAAAAAAAGAAAAGGAAGAGGAAGGACCAACCATCAAGGGTGCATGTAAAAGAGGAAGAAGAAGGTGTTGGAGGTCCACCGCAGACCGCCAGTGGCACTGAATCGCAGATGGGTCACATGAGATTCAAAGAGAGAGAGAGAGATGTTAGGGTATTGTGGGGTCATAGAGTTGTGCCCCTTTGGACCAGGGTCATCGAGCACGAGTGTCTACCTTGACCCATACCCCTTGCGGGGTTTTGTGGGTCAAAGTGGACACATGCTCACCCTCTTTATAACATGACTTTGCCCCTAGGTAGCCTTGTGCCATGTAGACAAGAGGCAAGCCCAAGTCCGCCCCATTCAATGTGCTCCTAAATTTAATATGGACACAAAAGCTTTAGCCCAATTTTATTTTGATGGTAGTACAAGTTAAAGTAAGTTTATTTGGCTTTGTATTTTATTTTATTTTTTCAGTTTGAGGAAGCCATGACTTTGCAACCGTATATAAGAATTCAGTGATTTTTGATGTGCTGGAAGCTTATTCAATTTTCTGAATTGTATGTTTTAAAGTCAAAAGCAAAAATCATCTTTTTCATATTCAAAATTTTATGACATTAGGCAATTTCTGTTTTAATAGATTCAGTTGCATATTTAAATAAGTTGACCTTATTTTCAATCTTAACTAAAATCATATTTATGATTGTTGATTATAATTAATATTTTTTAAATATTTTAATTGATTAAAAATAAGATGTGATTATTTCTTATAAAACAATATAATAAAAATCTATATGGTTATGTCTCAACTGATAGTGTTCACTGTAGAATTTGAATTTCATAAGGTTCATAGGTTATATTTTAAATACTGACTTACCGAGTTTTCCAACACTCATACCAACTTAGTACCATACGGCACTTTTTTTTCAATCTACAATTCTTCTTTCTTGCTCATTCACCACAGTCTCCTTCTCCATTCCCTTAACATATACTAATATAACCACCACCCATGATTATTTACTTTTTCATTGTCCATGCTCTCTCTTTCAATTTGCAATTTCTTCCCATTCTTCTTCAACCGCCACCATCTCCTTTTCATTCCCTCAATATATACCAACTTAGCACCACCACCAATCATCACTTTTTATTTCTCTATCACAGCCACCACCACAAAAAAAAAATTTGTTATTATTTGTACTTATTTACATCTCTCAGCTATCCATGGATCTCCATGTTTTCTTCTTCCGCCGGCATCATCACCATCCTTTTTACCTTCTACCACACCCACCTTTGCACTTGCCTTTATTTATTTTTTCTTTTTTATATAAACTTGATTTTGCTGACTGGTATAGTGGGGAGAAACACTTGGTGGCTGCCATTGCACAACCCAACAAGGGCGTTGGGTATATATATATATATATATATATATATAGCGAGAGGAGAGATTTTGAATGTGTTAAAGGGTAAAATTATAAATTCAAGTGTTTAACCTTGGTTAGATTAGTACAAACCCAAAGTTATCTGACAAGCCATTTTTTTTTATTAACTGAAAAAATGTTAGGTGTGTTTTTAACAATTGAAAAAGTTTAGGTGTGTTTTTTATTAACTGAAAAAATGTTAGGGCCTGGCCTGATTATCTAATCAGTCCAGGCACAACGCGACTTTATTCAGGAGGTTGCAAGATCGACCCCATAGAAAACTGGGTACCCGACAGCCTATTGGGAATCCGACCCGATGTCCACCCCTAATTATTTTCCTCGGCCGTCATTCCGTCCCCGTCACCAAATATGATCGGCGTATGCAGCCTAAAAGCATGCGTGTATGAGTAGAAAAAGATCTGGTTGGGGAAATAAGACGGAAAAAAACCACTAGGCAGTGAGGACACTAAGGAGGATGGGAAAGAGAAAAAAAGAACAGAGAGAGAGAAATACTCGTTTCAAAAGTCCACTTGAAGTGCGCTGCCTTCCAACTCCGGTATCAGTCGCATCACGTAGTTTTGTCCATTTGGAAGATTAGGGTTTTGTTGGCAAGAGGGTGTTGTGTGTTCTCCCCGAAGATGAGGGGTTTGCTACAGTGCATGTTTGGGGGTCTGAATAAGCGTCACGTATATAAGCACGTGGGGCTTGTATCTTCATGTGTGTCAGCATCACTTAGCATCAGAGTTTGGTGTGATTGCAAAGACTTAAGTATCCTTTCTCGCCATTCTCGCCATAAAACGACGGTTCAAGAAAAGGACAAAAATGTCCTCCATCTAGAAAAGGGAGGATGATCTTAACTCTTCAAAAAGTCCAAACGTTCTGTTTTCGCCTTAAGCAATAAAGTCCTATGCTGTCAGCGAATCACTCTTTGACCACGCACCATCTGTTGTAATAGAATCTCCCTTTGACGATGCACCCTTTACCGTCGTTTGTTGTCGTTGGAGCACCCTTTATCGTCATCTCGAGTCCCAGTTTCTGCCTTGGCTTTTAGCTTGTGTTACAACACATTGCCACTTTCTTGTTCCTGCCTTGTGTTACAAAACATTCCTGGGTTCGTTCCTACCTCATGGAGATAACTATAAATCGATCGACTAGTTCTATCATTGGTGGGTGACATAGGGGCATTTGTCGGCCATCTCTTTTTACAATCTTCTTTTCTTCATTTTTGTTAGGCAGTATGGAAAAAAGCAATGATACATAAACATTTCAACAAGTGTCATTAAGGCGTTATGAGTACCTTTTCATGTCATCATGCTATTGTTGAAGAATGTATGTCATTGTGAGTGCCATTAAGGCGTTCTTCTGTTATTACAAGTGGATGTTGTCTTTTCGATGATTGGAAAATTAAAGATATTATAAGGCATTGGGACATGTTAACAAGAATGCTTGTTTACAGATGCGAAGAAGGGCATCTACCCCATCTGGTATCGTTCATTCACTCAGTATATGCAATATAGCACAAATCACGAATGTAGTAACATACTACCGATTTGTGAGATGTTGTTTTGTTTGTTAATATCGATTTGTAAGCTATTATGCTGAATTTTCATATCGATTTGTAATATATTATGTGATATGTATATCGATTTGTAAGATATTATGTATTTTGTAGTATCGATTTGTAAGCTATTATGCTGAATTGTTGTATTGATTTGTAATATATTATGTGATATGTATATCAATTTGTAAGATATTATGTGTTTTCTAGTACTGATTTGTAAGATATTTGTAGTATAATTTTAAAATATGTGCATACAGAAATACATTGTTGTGTGCTTGCGGTGGTGATTTGCGTATTCAAATTGCTACTCATTTAGCGATTTTTATTGAAATTGCTTCACAACATTGTAGATATAATTAAATCATTGTCACGTGAATCGCTATCATCAACATATATAAACGATAAATCATTTATTTTATTGGCATGGTAAATAACGATTGGATGCATAGTATAAGCAAATAACAAATCATTGTTGCTTTTATATTGCTATTCATTCAATCATTTTTTGACTTGTTTAACTTTATTGGTATTTGTTGTTATATGCATCTTGAATAAATCATAGTAAACATATGTGTTAGCTAACGCAAATTGATAGCTTGCTTATGACAGTGGTGAGTTTATCATCTGGTTGCAGTGAAGAATATGTATCTCAATCATTGAAATGTTATGGAGAAGTGAACATTTGTATTAATGACGCACGTGAAGAAGTGAACATGTGCACTAATGATGCACATGATAAGAAGGGTGCAGGCATTGGATTCACTCTTGACTTGAATGTTCCAAAAAAAGAAATGTAATTCGATATTGAGGTAGACGATCATGACGGTACACTTGATAAAGGTGCAAGCACTAGGAATATACATGATAGTACACTTGACTCTATTCTCGTAGAAGAAATGCAATTTAATAATGAGGAAGCTGTATATAAATTTTATAATGATTATGCCTTAAAACTTGGCTTCAGTGTTAGAAGGTATGTAATACATTATATTGCTTTTCATGTAAATTGCATTATGTGCAGCTTATCAATATCTAACTTGTGTAATTTCTAACATGCAGGCATACCCTACAGACGTGCACTATAACGGTGAAATCTTCAATCCTCCCAACTAGTTTGAGTGGAACGATAGCATCAGTTTTACAAGTCTTTTAGTATGTAATCAATGTTGGGAGGATGTTTACATTTCTTGTAAAACTTAATGTAGTGTCTTATATTGTTTTGTTTCATGGCAGGCTCAGTTCAATTCTGAAGTGAGCTATGAAACACAGAAATCACGTGTAAATTCTGTTTAATAATGTATCATTCACATATATAAATCATTGTAATATGTATCCTTCACATGTATAAATCATTGTCTCATCTAGCCTATAGAGCTACAATTTTTATACTGTAGGTAAATCGCTGTTGTTCAGTACTTATACCATTAGTAAAAATCATTGTCTCATCTAGCCTTCACATATACAAATCGTTATACATATACTGTAGTTAAATCGTTGCGTAAAAAGTTTTGTAAATAAATTGTCTTAAAAGTAAAAAGTTGTTGTATTTACTACATGTGCATGATCGATGTAGCTTAATTTTTATACCATTAGTAAATGCCTCTATGGTGATATATTTTGGTATATAAATCATTATACCATGTAGTGTCCTATCGTGATTTACATAAGCTAATATTTTTTGTAAATGAATGTAGTTGTAAATCATGTGGATTTGTAGTTAAGAAGTCACTGCAACAACGATATGTATTTGTTTGTCTTTGTGAATGAAATTGAATTGTATTTAAGAAGTTAACACGATTTGTATCGTTGAAGTTACCTCGATTTATACTTTACTAATTCTAAACGGGACATTGATTTGTAACGTTGAAGCAGTCATTGTGTAAATCACGATAGGAAATATCGTTGACATAGACATAACCCATAAAAGCAAATCGCGATAGCACGTAGCCTTCATACATACAAATTGTTTCAACCTTTTATCAATCATTATGTAAATCACAATAGAAAGACCGTAAAAGCAAATCATAATTTCCACTGTACACAACGCTAATCGCTTTTACGATTTTTATTTATGATGGTCGAACATTACAATGATTTGTTTAGTGGCACTAGTGTTTTATACTTATTAAAAAAAGAATTATACATTTATAGATGTCCTATCCCAATTTACAACCACAAACGTTTCATAGATACATCGTGACCAATGGTTTGACTTAGATACAATACATGACCATCATCATTACCGACCCGACCCATTGTTGAGGTCTAAAACCCTAATTTATTTAACCTCTCTTCCTCTTTTTTGCGACAACGCAACTTCTTCTTCTTTTTTCTCCTCTGCCTTCATCTTTTGCTTCTTCCTTGTATTTTTCTTCTTCTTCTTCAATCGTTGTCGTGATAGGACACTTCCTATATAATTATAGAATGTTACATTACAACAAAGAATTATAATTGGTTGCAAGCCATAATTTCTATAGTACACAACGCTAAACGCTTCTTTGATTTTTATTTATAAAGGTTGAACATTACAATGATTTATTTAGTGGCACTTGTGTAAATCGTGATACGACATCTCGTTCACATAGACAAAGCTCATAAAGGCAAATCACAATAGGATATTCAAACGAATTTTCTGTGATGGGATGCATTCGATTGAATTGATGGGTTTAGGTGAGGGAGTGATTGGATTGGGTTGGTTGTGAGACCCATTTAGCTCTCATTAAATCCAAACCCAATCTAAACTATTATATATATAGATACGCATTTACATATATATTTTATTTAAATTTATTTGAGTCTCAAATGAACCCAAAAGTTATTATATTTAAGTAGGATTCATTTGGAATTTAGATATAGCCAAAACTTATTATGTTATAGTAGGATCTATTTGGGTCTCAATTTGAATTCAATTCACAGTACACTAAAAAGATTCATTTAGATTATAAGTGAATCCAAATCTTTTTTTCTTAAGTAGGATCTATTTGAGTCTTAAATTGAATTCAGATCCAAACAAATTCATTTTACCTTCATGAGATCCATTTAAGTCTCAAGTAGATCCAAAAGCCTTATTTACTTATTGGAATTCAATTGGATCTCCAAATGGGTCCAAATGTTAATTTATAAAATGGAATCTAATTGAGTCTTCAAGTAGATTAAATATCTTATTTTCTTAGTAGGATCCAATTTGGTCTTTAAATGGATCTAAAAAACTTTTTACATTAGATTAGATTTATTTGGGTCTTAAATGGATCCAAATCTCTTATAGGTCCAGTCCAATCCTTGATCTGAGTCTAAACTCTTTCAATATCCATGATGGTTGTATATTGTACCTAAGCCAAACCATTGGTTATGATGTATTATAACCAAATACTCATATTTTTTGTAAATAAATGTGGTTGTAAATCACATCGATTTGTAGTTATGAAGTTATCGTGACAACAATATGTCTTTGTGAAGTGATATAGATTTGTATTTATAAAGTTACCTCAATTTGTAGTGTACTACGTCTAAACATCGTGTTGATTTGTTTATTGTTTTTCCTTTCCGCCTTTTATGAATCAGTTATCGTGTAAATCATGATACAACATATCGTTCACATAGACAAAGCTATTTAAGTACAAATCGACCTAATTTACAATCATATTCATTTACAAAAAATATTATTTAGTTATAATACATCATGACCAATGGTTTGTCTTAGATAAATAAATGGCCATCATCATCTGCGGCAACAATATGTCTTTGTGAACGATATCGATATGCACTATCATGATTTACTCATATCGGTTTGTAACTGTTACTAAAATATTATGAACGAAATAGTGATATCGATTTGCAATTGTTATATAAATTGATTTTTACTTTACTAAGTCTAAACATCGTATCAATTTGTGTACACGTGCGTAAAACCCTAGTATATGTAAAACCCTAATATAGATCCATGTAAAACCCTATTTTATATAAAACCCTACCCGACCCGACCCGACCCGACCCGACCCGTTGTCGATGTCTAAAACCTGAATTTATTTAACCTCTCTTCCTCTTTTCTGCAGCAATGTAACTTCTTCTTCTTTTTTCTCCTCCACCTTCTTCTTCTTCGTCTTATTTCTTGTATTTTTCTTTCTTATTTGTTCTTCTATATTCCTTCTACCTGTGCTTGATAGATGGGGTTTGATGCTGATAACGTAGTTGTTTCACACCGTGTAGAAAGATCTGTATAATCTTCAATGATGATTATGATGGTTATCTTCTGTATATACATCGATATATTCATGACGCATACAACTGTGGTGTATTTATCGTAAAGTATATCAAAGTTTATGCAAAATATAACAACCATAATCATCCTCAATCATTGTTGTCATACCAGAGCAAGCACAGATATTATGCATGATAGACGGGGGGTGATACTGATGACCATCTATTTGATCTATTCCTACTGTCAGACCCTCCATCGTTCGTAAACCATACTTTGCAGTTGAAAAAATATTTGACTAAACTTCGATATACTTCAAGACAAATATGTTGCAGTTGTGCAAGCGTCATCTTCTCCACATGTTGGTATCCCATACAATCTGCAACTTTGAAGCTTTCTGCACTAGCAATCTGTATTTCATGCGCACTTGGATTACATTTGAAGCACATCACTATTTGGATATGGGTTTGATACTGGTGATGATATCTGTTTTCTTTGATGATGATGGTCATGTATTGTATCTAAGCCAAACCATTGGTCATGATGTAATGTAACTAAATACTCATAATTTTTTATAAATGAATATGGTTGTAAATCATGTCGATTTATAGTTATTAAGTTATTGCGATAGCGATATGTCTTTGTGAACGAAATTGATTTGTATTTAAGAAGTTAACTCGATTTGTATCGTTGAAGTTACTTCGATTTGTACTTTACTAATTCTAAACGGGATGTCTATTTGTACCGTTAAAGCAGTCATTTTATAAATCATGATAGAAAATATCATTCACATAAACATAGCCCATAAAAGCAAACCGTGATAGCACGTAGCCTTGATACGTACAAATCGTTTCAACCTTTTATCAATCATTGTGTAAATCACGATAGGAAGACCGTAAAAGCAAATCATAATTTCCACTGTACACAATGCTAATCGCTTTTACGATTTTTATTTACAAAGGCCAAACATTATAATGATTTGTTCAATGGCACTAGTGTTTTACACTTATTAAAAAAAGAATTATACATTTATAAAATTTCATAAAATATTGTGAACAAAATATAGAATATCAACTCTTACTTAAATCGATTTGTACTTTACTAATTATAGAATGTCCTATCATGATTTACAACCACAAATATTTCATAGATACATCGTGACCAATGGTTTGACTTTGATACAATACATGACCATCATCATCACTGACCCGACTCGTTGTCCACATCTAAAACCCTAATCTATTTAACCGCTCTTCCTCTTTTTTGTGGTTGCACAACTTCTTTTTCTTCTTCTTCTTCTTTTTTCTTCTCCGCCTTCATCTTCTTCTTCCTTGTATTTTTCTTTTTCTTCTTCAATCGTTGCCGCCATACCGGAGCAAGCACATATATTCTGTATAATAAAACAAATTTGATTTATTGTAGATATTTTGTAAAATAGTGATAGGACAAATATTGTTATTCTATAAAACTTAAAGAATTATGATTGTAAGTTGATTTGTATTTATTAAGTTACTTATATTTGTAATTTACCAATAAACATCATGTCGATTTATTTTTTCTTTCTCTTTTTTGCCAAATAGTGTCCTATAGCGATTTACACAATGACGTCTATGTCACGTGACAACAATTTTGGTTTGCTACAAATAACAGTCTAACTTATTGACGTGTTTGGTCAAATTGGGGTAATTGTTCAATTTTTATTTCAACCCAGAGAGATTTATATAATTTGTATACACAGTTTTACAAAATTTGTATACAGTTTACAAAATTTGTATACACAGTCTACAAAATTCGTTATAAATCTTTGTATATCATATTATTCCTGGAGGGTCGCGTTGTTCATTGCCTTTTAGGTATTCTTTTTGTTTTCGATTTTTTCTCTTCCGCAATTAGAAACTCCACCAATTTTTCACATAGTGCTGTGTGGAATCCTGGTATATTATCCTGCAACAAAAAGGTAACGTGAGACCAATATATAAATTAAGTCCCTAATAATATAAGATAATAAAACATGTTTAAGTGTAGAGCATACAACGTCGAAATCAGGTTGTTGTCCATTGTATATTGCTTCAATATACTTCATTATAAATATGCCACAATTGATGTCATTATTTTGTAAAGGAGAATCATGTGCACAGTGAAACCTCCACTTGCTAATGTCGACACCCAAGACTTCTTTGATGAATCCCTTCTGTGGTTAATGGAGAAGCAAGTAAATTTTGAACCACCATACAAGATATGATACACTTATAGTTAGAAACTTACCAAATAAATAATGTCACGTTGTATACCAATGTGAAAGTACAATGAGTTGTAACATCATATTTGTTTTTTTTCGTAAATTCATCACGTATAAGACTCAATGCTCACAAGATTGTCACAATGTAGGAATCAATATCTGCAAATCGATAATAAAATATCTTACAAATCGATATAGAAATTCATATTGATAGCTTAGAATCAGCATACAAATCGATATTAAGAATCAAAATAATGTCTTAAATTAATATAATATCTTGGACAACATGCTTCTTCACTTTTTCACTTGACCAAAAGTCTTCGCAGTGATCATCGTTACCCTAGCATTGTAGTTCATCTTGAAATCCAATGGCGTATGGCAGTCAGTGGACAAAACTCTGTTGAACAAAACAGTGATAATAGTAAGATTAAAACACGAAGCAACAAGAGTAAATCAAAAATAAAAAATAAACATATAAGAGAACCAATATACCATGAAATAAGGGTGATGACGCATCTAGTATTGGTTGTGTTGCTTTGAATATACATGACGAAATCATATATAGTCTGTTTGCAATAAATATGCACGTGTTAACATATATACCCATAGCATACATAAATGTATAACTAATAGTGGTTTCGTATGTACAAAATTATTAATAGTGTTTCCTTTTGGAAATTCATCTTGCAGCCGGTTGATGTTATCTTGGAGCCCTTTGCTGAGTTTTTAGGCACCTTTTTTGTGGATGTTTCATTGATATTATCAGAATATTTAATAAACGATATTGCAATTCCTTATTGAGTACACAACACAAATTGAATATATGCCATAAAAGAGGCAAAATTTAAAAAAACTCATCATGAGGTTTAGAAAATATATGCCTGATTCGCCATCGATGGCCATGTAGCTATCATTGTCTCCTTGCTCACCATCCCTAGCCGTGTAGCTATCATCGTCTCCTTCCTCGCCATCGATACCCCATTTGCGATGAAGAAGGTTATATATTTGACCCACAAACACATTGTTTATAAAGAAAACATCAGTTCGTATATTTCTTGCTTATGAAGCAAAGTGAAGTGACACCCTCCTGAACTTGTGCGATGTGTCATTCATTTATAAAGGAAATGTCATTTCACATACCGCTCATATTAAAAAATCACGTGAAAATAAATTGTATTACGCATTGATTAAATTAAAAAATATTGTTTTATCTGCCTTTTACAAAGAAAAATTATAACTGGTTGCAAGCCAATCGGTATCAAGCAAAGATATGTCTTTGCTTGTCTTTGTGAACGAAATCAATTTATATTTTTGAAGTTACCTCGATTTGTATCGTTGAAGTTACCTCAATTTGTACTTTACTAAATCTAAACATCGTATCGATTTGTTTATTGTTTTTTCTTTTCATTTTTTATGAATCAGTCATTGTGTAAATCACAATAGGACATATCGTTCATATAGACAAAGCTTATCTACACAAATCACGATAGGGCAAATCTTTTTGTGCTTTACATCTGTGGCTGTATAAATCGTGATATGTCACTTCCTCTATAAGAAACAAATCGTGATCTGTTATAGAAAGAATTATATAATTATAGAATGTTATGTCACAACAAAGAATTATAATTGGTTGCAAGTCAATCGGTATCAAACAAATCATGATATCACGTATCGTTACAGTGAAATCAATTTATAATTGTTACTTAAATCGATATTAAGTTGTAGATCGATTTATATTTATGAAGTTATCTCAATTTTTACCTTTTATCAATCATTATATAAATCACGATATGAAGACCGTAAAAGCAAATCATAATTTCTATTGTACACAACTGGTGTCGATTCATTTGTCATTTACAAAAAAGAATTATAACTCGTGTCGATTTATAGTTTACTAAGTCTAAACATCATGTCGATTTGTTTATTGTTTTTCTTTTCTGCCTTTTATGAAACAGTCATTATGTAATCGTGATACAACATATCGTTCACATAGACAAAGCTAGAATAGGCAAATCGCAATAGGATATTCAAACAGATTTGGTGAGATGGGATGCATTCGATTAAATTGATTTTACTGAGTGAGAGGAGTGATTAGATTGGGTTGATTGTGAGACCCATTTAGCTCTCATCAAATCCAAACACAATCTAAACTATTATGTATATATAGAGAGAGAGATACACATTTACATATATATATATATATATATATATATATATATATATATATATTAAGTAGGATCCGTTTAGAGTTTAGGCGTTAGGCTTTAGAGTTCACAGTTTAGGGTTTGGGGTTTAGGTCTTAAGTTTTGGATCTATCTAAATTCTAAATGGATCCTACTTAATATATTAAGTAGGATCCATTTAGAATTTAGATAGATCCAAAACTTAAGACCTAAACCCCAAACCCTAAACTGTGAACTCTAAAGCCTAACGCCTAAACTCTAAACCCTAAACACTAAACCCAAAAACCTAAACCCTAAACCCTAAAATCTAAACCCTAAACCCCAAACCCTGAAACCTAAAGCCTAAACCCTAAATCCTAAACCCTAAAACATAAACCCTAAACCCTAAACCCCTAAAACCCGAAACCACAAACCCCAAATCTTGAACCCTAAACCCTAAACTATAAACCCTAAACCCTATACCATGAACCTGAAATCCTAAACCCTAAACGATATGTCTTTGTTTGTCTTTGTGAACGATATTGATATGTAATATAGAGATTTACTTATATTGATTTGCAATTATTACTGTGACAATGATATATCTTTGTTTGTATTTGTGAACGATATCGATATGTAATATTGTGATTTACTCATATTAGTTTGCAACTATTACTAAAATATTATGAACGAAACAACGAAATCGATTTGCAACTCTTACTTAAATCGGTCTCAAGTTGTAAATCGATTTGTATTTATGAAGTTACCTCGATTTGTACTTTACTAAGTCTAAACATTATGTTGATTTGTGTACACGTGCATAAAACCCTACTATATGTAAGACCCTAACCCTAATATAGATCTGTGTAAAACCCTATTCTATGTAAAACCCTACCCGACCTGACCCTACCTGTGGTTCATGTCTAAAATCGTAATCTATTTAACAACTCTTCCTCTTTTATGCGGCAACGCAAGTTCTTCTTTTTTCTCCTTCGCCTTCATCTTCCTTCTTCTTCTTCCTTGTATACCGAAGCAAACACAAATATTCTGCATGATGGACGGGGAGTGATGTTGATGATCATTTATTTGATCTATTCCTACTGTCGTACCCTCCATCGTTCGCAAACCATTCTTCACAGTTGAAAAAATATCTGCCTAATCTTCGATATACTTCATGACAAATATACTAGTCGTGTGGGTTGCATCTTCTCTGCCAGTTGCGATTCATACCTTGTGCAGCTTTATTAAGTTCTGCCTCAAAGCTTTCTGCACTAGCAAGCTGGATTTCATGCACACATGGATTCACTCGAAGCACATCACTATTTGGACGTGGGGGTGATGTTGATGATGATGTTTGTTTTCTTTGATGATGATGGTCATGTATTGTATCTAAGCCAAACTATTGATCATGATGTATTGTAACTAAATACTTATATATTTTATAAATGAATGTGGTTGTAAATCACGCCGATTTGTAGTTATAAAGTTACTACGACAAGATATATCTTTGTTTGTCTTTGTAAATGATGTTGATTTGTATTTATGAAGTCACGTCGATTTGTATTTATGAAGTTACCGCGATTTATAGTTTACTAAGTCTAAACATCGTGTCAATTTATAGTTTACTAAGTCTAAATATCGTGTCGATTTTTAGACTTAGTAAGTCTAAACCTAACGTGATAGAACATATCGTCCATATAAATAAAGCTCATAAACGCAAATCGAGATAGGACAAATCATTTCTGCTTTATGTTTGCGGCTCTATAGACTGTGATAAAATACTTCTATAAAAAAAATCGCGATCTCTTATAGAAAGAACTATATAATTATTAAATGTTATGTTACAACAAAGAAATATAACTGGTTGCAAGTCAATCGGTATCAAGCAAATCGCGATAGCACATAGCTTTCATACATACAAATCGTTTCAACCTTTTATTAATCATTGTGTAAATCGTGATAGGAAGACAACTCGTAAAAGCAAATCATAATTTTTGCAGTACACAACGCTAAATATTTCTTTATTTTTTTTATAAAGAGCGAACATTACAACGATTTGTTCAGTGGCACTTATGTGTTACACTTTTAAAAAAAAGAATTATACATTTATAGAATACCACGTTACAAAATAGAATTATAGGATTATAACAAAGAATTATAGAATTACAATAAATAATTATCGAGATAAAAAAAATCACATAATGTTTATTCAGTGGTACTTGATGACTTAGATGGACTATGACATACAAATCATCTCTTTCTTTTCCTTGGTGGCCTCTTGGTTTCGTCAATCTTATTAAAACCACTGGTAATCATCTCTACCAGTGTACCATAATATGATCGCATTTGTCTCTCCAAATTACTCACTTGCTTTCGTACCTCCTTATTCTCCCTCTCCAACATCTCTAACCTTGTGGCAGCGACTACTTTCTTTTTTGTGAGTTATGTTCGCTCCTCATCATGTACTGCAACTGAGGGAATCGTTATTGTAGCCATAGGGAAACAATGAATGCTTTTTCTATGCTGAGAGACGACATAATGGAGAATAGAAGGGATGCATGGGTTCCCAATATTTTTACGTTGCTTCTTCTCAATCTCCAGATTTTGACGTGTGGGTTCTCAATATTTTTGAAATAGTTGGGGTCATATTGTTGTTCTTTCTAATCATATGCTATGGCATGAACACCTCCTTTGTACCAACTATCCAATTGTTTCCTGAAGCGTTCGTGCCAATTCACGTTCCTGACCCCCACCACTATTTATCATTCTTCTCACTTCCATTGACTACTTTAGGGTAGTCTGTCGCAAGCCAGCTTGTAGGAGAACTCGACTACCATGCTGCAACTCAACTTCAGATTTGCTAAACAACCAAATATTGCAGCGAGACAGTCTCACAGCCTCAACAACAACCTCTTGGTCTTCGTCCTTCTCATCAATATACAGTCTCCACACAACTAGTATATTGGAGATTATGGTTTAGGTATAGACATAATTATTCATGCTAATGAATACTAAATATTAAAATAATTTATAATAACGAGTGCTACATATATTACAATGACTGTTATTAATGAGTGATTTGTATTAAAATGATTTACACTAATGAATGTTGTATATTGCAATGATTTACATTAACAAATGCTAAATACTAAAATGATAACACTTTGTACTAACAAAGACAAAATCCTGCAACGATCATTACTTAAGAATGCTAAAGATTACATTGATTTACACTAATGAAAGTTAAATGCTAAAGCGATAACGATTTGTATTAAGAAATACAAAATCCTGCAACGCTCATTACTTAAGAATGCTAAACATCAGAACGATTTATACTACTGAATGTTAATGCAATAACGATTTGTACTAAGGAATGCAAAATTCTACAATAATCATTACTTAAGAATGTTAAACATTTCAACGATTTATACTAATGAATGATAAATGCTAAAACTATTGTAAATAATTTTAAACCATTTACCTTATTTAATTGTAGATCATCTAAAATGAACTTGGCATTATCCTCCGTGACATTTATTTTAGCCTACCGACCGATCTTTGGAAAACCACAAATCACAGGGCCACACTGAGGACGCAAGGCGACAATATGCTCTCACACCCAAGCCTACAAAATCAATATATTAGTAAGACTATAACCTTCAGTGATCTTAGTCTACAACTACCAAATATGTAATAAATAATTACCTGGACAAATGGCCGAAACTCTGCAATGATTTTTGTACCCTTATTCGCACGGAAAAGTTGACTGTACAAGTGTGCAGGCATAGCAACACCCCATGCATAGTTGTTGACTTCATTTAAGTCTTCCAAGAACTGCAGCCACAAGTAACTTAACCTCAGACCAGACAAATCCAAAAATATAGTAAGTC
Source organism: Nuphar pumila (assembly GCF_984573655.1). Taxonomy (NCBI): domain Eukaryota; kingdom Viridiplantae; phylum Streptophyta; class Magnoliopsida; order Nymphaeales; family Nymphaeaceae; genus Nuphar; species Nuphar pumila. Next base: position 118,963,038 of record NC_143259.1, on the reverse strand, counting down.
CAAAAAAATAAAGAAGGAAGTTGTGCAACTCTTGGTCAGCTCTTTCATATGCACATATAGCGGACCGACCTTCCCATTTATTACGGAAAGAAGAAACTTTCATCGATGTGGAATTGCTTTCACCAGAAATACATTGACCCCAGTCCTCTATCGATATTCCAACAAGGCCCGTGCACTTGTCCCTTGTGTTATAGTTTGAATCCTGTAACAGAACAACACTTTCATGGCACTTAAGACCCGTAATTTGTGCCATATCTTCTAAGGTCATGGTGATTTCAAAAGAACCAAACTGGAATGCATTTATCTTATGATTCCACTTATTTACCAGGTGGGTCATGGTGTTCTAGTACGTTTCAAAATAATGTTGATCTAGAAGGCCGCCAAAGTGCATATTTCGTAATCGATCATTCTGATATTCACTCAGTTGTCAATACCATAACAAAACTATAGGCCACTAACACCGCCCTCTGAGCTTTTCACATGATGCTCTACTTCTCTTCTGACCTCTCTGTAACATAAAATAGCATATTATTGATATAAAATCAAAACTAGTCTCATTTGTACTTTTACACGTCGTTATACACAATAATCACTATATATAATTATTATTGCACACTCACTATCACAGTAATCGTTATATGTAGTAATTGCTATCACAGTAATCGCTATACATAATAATACCTATCACAGTAAATCGTTTACAATAATCGCTATATATAGTAATCATTATTACAGTAATCACTTTAGAAAAACAATACTTATCATAGTAAATCATTCACAGTAATCGTTATATATAGTAATCGTTATACATAATAATACCTATAACAATAAATTGTGACAGACAGGAGTCATTTATGTACCTTGGTCATACTTTTCTCTTCTTTATCCCCTCTCTTTATCATATGTCTTTCTTGTTGCTTCATCATTCACTGCTCCTCCTCCCTCCTCTGCCTTTCTTGTTTCTCATTCATTATTTTATCCTCATCTGCCTTTCTTGTTGCTTCTTCACTCCGCCGCCTCCTTCCTATGCTTTTCTACTTCTTTTTTCCTTTCCCTTTCCTTCTCTTCCTCCTCTTGCTTTTTTATTTTCCTTTTCTTCTCTTCCTCCTCCTGCTTCTTTAATTTTGTTTTCTTAACTTCCTTCTCCTCCTTCTCCTTCTTCTTCCTTTGCCTTTCATTTTCTTTCTCATCCTCCTTCTCCTTCATTTGCCTTTTCTTCTCTTCCTCGTCCTCATTCTCCTTCTCTTTCCTTTGTCTTTCCTTTTGTTTCTTATCCTGATGCTTCTTCCTTTGCTTGTCCTCTTTCATCTTCATCATTTGCCTTTTTCTTTTCTTCCTCCTTCTCCTTATTCTTTTTTAATTGCCTTTCCTTCTCTTTCTCTTTCTTATTCTTTCTTTGTCTTTCCCTCTTCTCCTCCTCCTCCTTCTTCTTCAATTGCTTTTCCTTCTCTTTCTCATTTTCCTTATTATTTCTTTGCATTTCCCTATCCTCCTCCTTACTCTTCATTCACCTTTTCTTTCTTTTTTTTTCATCTTCATCATTTGCCTTTTCTTTTCTTCCTCCTTCTCCTTATTCTTTTTTAATTGCCTTTCCTTCTCTTTCTCTTTTTTATTCTTTCTTTGTCTTTCCCTCTTCTCCTCCTCCTTCTTCTTCTTCAATTGCTTTTCCTTCTCTTTCTCCTTTTCCTTGTTCTTTCTTTGTATTTCCCTATCCTCCTCCTTACTCTTCATTCTCCTCCTCCTTCTTCCTTTGTCTTTCCCTCTCTTCCTCCTCTTTCTTCATTTGCCTTTTCTTCTTTTGCTTTTCATTCTCCTTCTTTTTCCTTTGTTTTTTCTTCTCTTCGTCATCCTTCTTCTTCATCATCTTTAGTTCTTTCTCATCCTTCTTTCTTTGCTCTCCAGCCTCAATATCTGATGGATAATGCTTCCCATTATACAATCCTAATGCTTTGTCCATGTCTTTATCATTCTTAATCTTTATTATATTTTGGTACCTTTCATAACGCTTATATATATGGGACTGACAGATAATTTCTCCAATAGTCATCCCATCGAACGGTGGGGGCTTTCTTGTCTTACGAGCTTTAGTCATTGCTAACCTGCACAACACATAAATTTAACCACATTATTATATGTTACAACCGCCTTCCCAAGTATATAATATTACAAATTATCTCATTCATTAAACAATCACCAACATTATAAATCGTCACAATATTTGACTTCATAAGTAAACATCATTGTAAGATTTAGCAAACTTAAGTACAAATTGAGGTAACTTCATAAATATACATCGCTACTGCTTTAAATATATAAATCGTTGTTGCTTCAAACTTACAAATGGTTGTAGAAATCACAACCTTCATAAGTACATATCGTTGTAACGCTTGAGCTTCATAAGTAAACATTATTGTATGATTTAGCAAACTTAAGAACAAATCGTGGTAACTTCATAAATCATAAATACACATCACTACTGCTTCAAACATATAGATTGTTGTTGCATCGATCGTACAAATCACTACTACATTAAATGTATAAATCATTGTTGCATTCAAATGTATAAATCATTGTAGAAATTTAGCCTTCACAAGTACATATCGTCGTAATGTTTGACCTTCATAAGACCAAATCATGCTAACTTTTTCAACACTCAGAAGGTGGATAAGTATAAATTGATTTGTTTCAGTATGAAAATAGGTGTTATTTAGCATGAATAATGCAACTACTTATAAGATTTAACATTTCGATTTACAAATCGATTTGTATACATAACAAAACTTTAAACAAAACTCACTGAAATGCCATGAGTTTTGGTAATCTGATAGTGAAAGAGAAATACCCAAAAGGTAGATGTAGTCGATGGTGACAACGATGCTCCCATTGCGCAGATGACGACAAAGAATGCTCTGACGATAGCAGACGATGATAAAATGTGCTTCGACGACAACAGACGATGACAAATGGTACATTGTTAGAGGAAGTTCCTGTTACAGCAGATGATGCAAACGTTTACTGCATAGGGCAAAAATGAAATGTTTGGACTTTGAAGAGTTAACATCATCCTTCATTTTTTTTATGAAAGATATTTTTGTCCTTTTCTAGAATCAGTGTTTCACTTTTCTAGATGGAGGATCTCGAATTGAATAGTTGTTTTATTTTTTTAGATGAAAGACATTTGTGTTCTTTTCTTAATTCATTATTTCATCGTAGAAATAATGGGAAAGAATACTTAAGTCTTTGCAATCGCACCATACCCCTACGCTAAGTGATGCCTCCATGCTTGAAAGCAGATCGGGTCATGTTGAACATGAGCATTTTTTGCTCATGCTGACATCATGGCCATCTGATTTGCATTTTAAAAAGCTCAAAAGTCAACAAAATCACGCGGCATTCATCCAAAATGAAAACAGACGACCACGATGTCAGCATGAGCAAAAACGCTCATGTTCAGCATGACTTGATATGCTTCCGGCAAGAAGGAAAATAATGTTACCAAGTCTGATGGGGAGGTGAAAAAACATTTGTTGGCAGCATTGTCTGTGTTACACTTGAAACAAAATGATCAAAGATCATGGTATGTTGATTCAGGATCTGCGACCCATGTTACAAGCAATGTTGGTAAACTTTCAAACTCGGTTCCTTACTTTGGTAAAAATAATATTGTTACTGGAGATGGATGTCACCATCACATTTCTCACATTGGTAATGCAATCATTCCTCTGTCAAAATCGTCTCTCAATTTGTCAAATGTTGTTCATGCTCCTAATATAAAAAAGAACATCATCTCTGTGTCTAAACTTATTGATGATACACATTCTTATGTTGAATTTACTCCATCTTCTGTGTATGTCAAGGATCTTCAAACGAGAGAAACATTCGCTGAAGGGGAGCGAAAAGGAAATATGTACATCTTCAAAGAAGATCCATTTGCGCGTACCAGTTCAGTCTTGAAGCCCTTATTGAAGTCTAAGTTTTTTCAGTTTGAGTCATCTAAGTCAGGTCCTAAGTCTATTTTTATTCTTTCCAAATGTAATAAGCCAAGTCTTTGGCATGATCGTCTTAGTCATTACAGTTATTCTTTTATTGAGAAACTTGTATCAAGCAAATTAATTCCTAAATCAAGTTTAACTCTTGAGATTAGTAATAAAAAGTGTCCCAGTTGTCTGATGCGTAATAGTCATGCACTTCCTTTTGATTTTCTAAATAAAAGAGCTTCAAGATCCTTTGAAATTGTTTATTCAAATGTTTGGGGTCCTGCACCCGTATGCTCTTCTTCTGGCAGCAGATATTATCTCATCTTTATTGACAGCTACTCTCGTTATACTTGAATATTCTTTATGAAGCATAAGTCTAAAACTTTTTCCATATTTTGCAACTTTCATACCTTTATTCGAAACCATTTCTCTATCAATATTATGCATTTTTATTGTGATGGAGGTGGTGAGTATACATCAAAGGATTTTACTGATTTTCTCTAAAAGTAATGGAATAAAGTATAGAGTGTCTTATCCACATACACCACAACAAAATGGGGTTGCTGAGAGAAAACATAGACATATTGTTGAAACGGCTATAAACATGATGCATGATAGTAATCTTCCTATTAGTTTGTAGACAAACATTCCACCCAACCGTCTATATCATAAATCGTGTGCCTACGACAGTTAGTGCAAAATAGTTCACCATTCTTTTCTCTTTTTGTCATTCAACCCTAATATAATGCTCTTCGTGTTTTGAATGCATTTGTTATGTTCATGTTAATTTTCTTAGTAATAAATTCCAGCCAAAGGCTTCCAAAGTGTAGATTGGGATAGCTTATATAGTGGCGCTCTTTCGAATTCCGTGAACACGGAACGTTTGCTACAGTGTGTTTTTCGGGGGAACATATAACCTGCTTCCTTTGTTGGCGGAGGGTGTTGTGTCCCTCCTGGCCTCTCTCCCTGCAGTGCCTCCAGGGTTTGGAGCTTCCTTCACCATGGCGGAAAAGCTCAGAGACCTCAGTCAACCTATCGACGTCTCGCTCCTGGACGCCACCGTCGCTGCTTTCTACGGCACGGGATCTAAGGAGGAGGTACGCCTGTTTTTTTTTCACTCATTCCTCGATGATAGATGCCTCCTTTTTCTTTTTTCGTGGAAAATTTAGGGCTTTTCTATAACCCTAGGCGATGTGTTGTTGTGGTGTCCATGTATGGGCGTATTCTCCATGGGGGCATGGGGTAAGCCCACAGAGTTTTAAGCTGCCAGGACAGCGACGGTAAGTACGGCAGGCAAAGCCAGCGCGGCTTGGTCTCTGTTCCTGGGGGTGGTTCCTCCGTGTAGATATAAAAACAAACAAACATAAGCATGAATGCGTGAAGAAAAAACAACCACACGGGAAAAAAAAGAACATCCTATATCAATTGAAAGAAATAAGCAAAATTACCATAAAGTAATTGAAGAAGAAAACCATATACTTTTTGTTCGTAGTGTTCAGAGTTTTCATTGAGAAGAGAAACCTTGTGGAAGGTCATGCGTCATGAACGAGAGGAGACCGGGAAAAAGAGAGAGAAATGCACAGAAGTATACCAGCTTAATGCATTTGTCTACAAACCTCATCATAGGGAAACCTGCATTTTGCAGTGGTAAATGTTTGATTTTGCTGAAAAAAGAGAGCTTGAAGTTTCATAGAACCTTCAGTATGTCACAGATATCACCAATGTTTGTGGAAGAGGTCATCATTTATTTTTCTAAGTATTGTAAAATTGCATCTGAAAGACATTAGAATATTTTCAGAACATTACCAAAACGTAATCTGACATTATCATGAGATTACATGGTTATACTGAATGATTTTCTCATGAAATTATTTCAATTGGAGAACAAATAAAGATGATGATACTGAAAGGTTTTCTAGTGAAGCAGAAAACTTTTTGGGAACGAAATTTCGTAGAATACTATACTCTTTATTTCCATCCTATCAAATTGAAAGCACAAATTTCAATTTGATGGGTATTTTAATGCAAACATCTAGGATTCCTTGTTATTCAGTTATGCTGAAGTGGCCAATGTGCATAATTCTGGTTTATAAACTCTAATGTTGACACTATTGCTGGTAACTTTTGAACATCAAGGAGGTTAAAAGATATACATGGAAAAGTGTGGTCATTTGTGTTAATGTGTTGTGCTGTAGTGTAAATAATATATTTCACAACTATATGCTCCGCATAGCTGATCTAGAAAACATGATTATGCTACTTCTTGATTTTGATTAGTGGACATTAGTTTGATCTAAATGACCAAATATGTGTACTCTCTCTCTCTGAAGATTATATACGTGACCTTCACTGTGTTATTGTGCTCCCACTTCTACAGTGTCAATGCTTAGCTATCATGCAATAATCGTACCTATTCATTTTTCTTTATTTACTTTTTTTTAAACTAAATCAAACCCATTTGCTTTGGACTTGGCCACAAATTTGTTCACAACTTCTTAGAGTGCCTAGGTCCTTTTAAATTACAAATTCTATGCTTATATTTTTCTTCATCTAATGCTTGTTCTGCCGAATGTTAATTGTCTAGTCTGTTTTATCTTTAAGCATTGTTGGTTGAAACTTCATCAAATCTTCATTGTCATTTTATGGAATGTTGCCGCATCTCAGCATTAAAAAAAAAAGAATAAAATACCGAACTCTCGTAGTTATATTTGTGGGTATTTTGCTGCATTTGTTGCAATGCAAAGTGAGATGATTGAAACTCAAATACTCAAATGGTTTCTTGTTTGCAAAGATCTGACAACCCTACTCTACCCCTTTTGTCATTTAAGCAAGATTCTGATGTCTACTTTCTGATGATTTTAAAATTTATAGTTATTTTCATGAGCATTTTTTAAAATTCCTTTCATTTGCAAGGAGATCAGGGAGAATGTGCATTGGTACTTCTCGAAAATGGTTTTTGTTATTGATTATCTTAATTCTAAAATGCTTCTATTCATGGATACCTGCTACTGACATTTTTGCTACTGGTTTCTGTGGCAGAGAGCTGCTGCAGATCAGATATTGCGCGAGTTGCAGAATAACCCTGATACATGGCTGCAAGTAGTTCACATTCTGCAAATCTCTCAAAATTTAAATACCAAATTCTTTGCACTTCAGGCAAGTTATCTTGTTCATGGCTGGTGTATTTCATATCATAAACTAGTGCTTAGGATCATCTAAGTCAGGATTTTATGATTTGCTTCATGAAAAATCTCAACTGCTGCCTTTTATGAACATTTATTTGGTTGAGGTCATTGTCCATGTGAATTGGAAGGGCTTGTATCTTATTTCATCATGCATCTTGCAGCCCAAGGCAACTTTGTGTTTTGAATGGTGTGGGCAGACATGCCTTTTTCATTCTTTTCTCAAGAAATTCTGACTCAGTGAGTTCTATTTCTATAAAATCTTTTATGAAGTTTCGGAAACTTGTCATCTAGAAGATTGTATGCACTTGATTCATGTCACCTGCTTTCTTAGTTTGCTTATTAAGGAGAGAGCAAGGAAAAAAGCTTAACTTGCTTATTGCTCGTATCCTCATTTGTCATAAAGGTTGTCAAGTTTTTGAATTTGGAGAAGAATTTGCTTTTCCTTAATATACAGGTCTTGGAAGGTGTCATTAAATATCGGTGGAATGCATTGCCTGTTGAACAACGAGATGGGATAAAAAATTATATTTCGGATCTTATTGTTCAAGTAAGTCATGAAATTCTTTCTTTTTGCTGTTGAAAATATTTTTAGTGCACCTCCTGTATTGCATAATAGTTAATTGCGTTAGTTTGGTAATTTCCTTATGTATTCCTTGCTTCCTAGGCTTATGTTTTCTCTTTTCAATGTTGTGTATCTTAAAATAGCTCTCAAGTAATGAGATCTCTTTTAGGCGGGAAAGGCTATATGTCAATAAATTGAACATTATACTTGTTCAGGTAAGATTTTGATCTTTTTAGTGTTTTGTATTCATTTTCCTTTACAGTGGCTTTCTGCTGGAATTTCGCTCATTAGCCTGTTTGCAATTTTTTGTACTGATGCACACACACATACACTCGGCAGACAAAGAAAATAATGTGAAACTTAGCATGTAGTCTGTCAAATAATGCTAGCCTCTCAGTATTATGTCTTCATGAATTTCACAAATATCTCCTCCAGTTGACAGTACAGTGATTTGAATTCCAAAATTGTTATTGTGTATTGCAGGTCTTGAAACATGAATGGCCTGTTAGATGGCCATCATTTATTTCTGATCTTGTTTCAGCTGCGAAGAGCAGTGAAACAATATGTGAGAATTGCATGGCTATTTTAAAGGTAACATCTGATATTATGAAATTATTTTTTATTCACCAGCTTCTTTAGTCTTCCACTGCAACTCCAAACAGGAAAAGATAGTCTAGAACTAAACAGTGACATTTGTTGTTTGCTTGATATGGTCTGGCTATGATGTTTGGCCTGACACGTGCCTTTTGCTATCAGCTTTTGAGTGAGGAGGTTTTTGATTTTTCCAGAGGGGAGATGACACAGCAAAAGATCAAAGAATTAAAACAATCGTTGAACAGGTGCCATAAACAAAGTCCTTTATGACAAGTTTTGCTTATTATTTTCTTTATTATTTCAAAATTTTTAAAGCCAAAAACCTTTATACCTTTTCATATATCGTTGCATTCATTTTGTTTGGTTGAAACAACATCCAATGTGATAATTTCTGTTGGTCTTGTCACAGTGAGTTTCAACTTATACACGAGCTATGCTTATATGTATTGTCCATGTCCCAAAGAACGGAACTCATAAGGGCAACACTAGCAACACTTCATGCGTTCCTATCTTGGATACCTCTGGGTTATATTTTTGAGTCTCCACTGGTTAGTTTTTTAGCAGCTTGGTGAGCATTTCCAGTATTTTATGGTTTGGTGAGGGCTTACCTGTAAGGCTACACTTACCTGATTTTTGGTTGTTTCCATGGGAGAATAGCTGGAGACACTCTTGAAATTTTTTCCAGTTGTATCATACAGAAACTTAACTCTGCAATGTTTAATAGAGGTACAGATTTTAAGTCCTCATGATCCTATATGCAGGTTTTGTTTTTGGCTGTTTGTAAGATATTTAAGCTCAGAAATCTTTTGAGGTGGCCTTCATTTAGCTGTATGCTCCTTTCTTCTAGGTGGCTGCCCTTCAATTTGGAGATTTCTATTACTGTCAGTACATCACCATGTATACTGTTTTTATGGTACAATTGCAGGTACTGGAGCTGTTTATATGTGGTGTTCTAATACTGAAAAGAATTGCTATTGGGCTATGTTTTTGGTTATTTTTGTATTCCATATTTGTATTGTCTGCTGTGTTGCTTATGCCTTGGTTGACACAAATCCCCATAGCTGTGCTAAAAAGTTTTTTACGTTGTGAAAGGTTTTTCATATGGTTTGAAGTTTAATTATGTTATAATCTGTAGATAATTCTCCCACCAGGAACAAATATACCACAAACATATGTTAGTGGTTCCAGTGAGGAGCAGGTAACCTTGATTTCATCTTTTCCCTTTGTTATGGGGATGCTTCCAAAAGATTGTTCACTTAGCAAGCATGCCATTAGGATGTCCGTAGGATCTGGTTGTTTCTTGAAGCAACAGCTGCTGATGCATATATGTGTTTTTGTTCCTATGCAGGCATTTATTCAAAATCTGGCTCTTTTCTTTACTTCTTTTTTCAAGGCAAGGTCTTTTTGCTTGGTGGTGGCACTCTTGGTTGAGATGATTCTTCACAGATATTCCTACATACAGAAATTCACTTTGAATAAGATCGAGTGTGATGGTTATTGGTATTTTGTGGTTTTTTAATCACTTATCATGGTCTTGTTTGTGCCTGAGAACTGCATACCTACATCGGTTGTAGGCTATTGTTTTATATTCTCAATGTGGAATAAAGTTATATCATGGATTTGAGTGGGTTTTCCACCACCTGAAAATAAAATTTTCTGGTGCAGTTTCGTATTCGAATTCTTGAAACTACTCCTGAGAATCGATCTGCTCTTCTTATGGGTCTCGAATATTTAATTGGAGTCTCTTACGTTGATGACACTGAGGTGTTCAAGGTATGGCTGATGTTATGTTCTAACCTGTAATTGGTGTTTTGGATGTTTATTATTTGTACTTGATGTTTTGGTTGATGGAAGTTCTCTTCCATTTCTTAATATGGACATATAGGTTTGCCTAGATTATTGGAATTCATTGGTCTTTGAGCTTTTTGAAGCACATCACAGTGTAGACAATCCATCAATTTCTGCAAGCATGATGGGGCTTCAGGTACTCTTGAAGTATTTTTATCATGTTTCTGTTAATGCCCTTTGGTGTTTGTGAACATGCAAATTTTCTTTCTTTTTTTTGGTTCAGATTCCAAAGTCCTTTGACCATTGCAGTGTGACTAGACTTTTTCCCCATTAAGACCATTGTTACAACATGAAAGATTGGTCCTTGTTTGTTCCCTGGAGTTATGGGTGGGCACCCAGGGCCTGTTGTTGCTCATGTGGCATGGACCCTAGATCTTGAGACAGTTCTATGATTTTGACTACCTAATGAAAGTAGAGCCCAACGATACAGAATATCCCGTTCTATGTAGTCAAAAGCGCTAGGCAGTGCCTAGTCGGTAGACCCCTAAAAAGACTAGTCGAGGACTAGGCGGGACTAGTCGGTATCCCAATTAAATATAAAAAAGTACATAAAATATACATAAAAATATATTTAATTCTTTTACTAATAAGATGATTTCATTACACAAGTACAAAATTACACATGCTTTCATAAAATATATTAATATACATAACCAGAATATACATATATAATTGTACACATATAATATATATATATATATATATTCATTTATTCATAACTATAATCAACAAAATATGCTTTCAACCTTTCACAGAAGCACAACAATACATACATATATAAATAACATATTACATAATTTATAATGCTAAACATTTTTTCAGGCTTTTATAGAAAAATTCATTAGAAACAAAGTAACACACACACACATATATATATTTATATATAAAATAATCAATTAAAATTAATTGTGCATGCTTTCAATGTCTCACAGAAAAAATCCCAAAAGCAAAGTAGCACGCGCACACGCACACACATATATAAATATAATAACTAAGCATGTTTCCATGATTTCACAGAACAAATCACACAAACACACACACATATATATATATATATATAATTATATATGTTGAGAGTAAGAGGTTTCAAGTTTAAGTTTTCTTAGATTAGAGGTTATTTGAAATTTTAAGTTAATGAGGGACTTATATGTAATTTCTCCTTTTTGGCATCTCTCTATTTAACATAGATAGTAGCCCTAATATTAGATGAACGAGTTCTCCTTTTCTAAACAACCGTCTCTCTCTCTCTCTCTACCTAGGGTTCGATGCATCTCATATATTCTTCAACATGGTATCAGAGCACTGATCTCGGGAGCGTGATCGATTGTGATCAATCTGCAATCGATCTACACCAACGAGAAAAATATTGGAACCAGCTGCCGTGATTTTTGGGTTTGGGAGCAGCGAAAATCTCTTTTTATATGCTGCTATTTGTGATCGAGCTCGAGATGTGCTGCTGTCGTGATTTTTTTTTCGTGTCCCCTGAAGAAATGAGATTCCTCTTTTTGGCTGTCATGCTTTATTTGTCTGGGAGCAGCAACTGTCGTGATTTACATCACCTGTCAATATGATTTCAGCAGTCGTGATTCCCTGTTGTGTCGTGATTTTTTTATGCTGTGAAAGAAGCATGTTAGTATCAATTGTGTTCATGTCGTGGAAGCAGCAGGCGTGAGTCTCTGCTGTGTTGAAAAATATCCTGTTTATGTGAAAGTTATTCTGTTGTCGTGGGATTCTGTGTTGGGCAGCAGGCGTGATTCCCTGTTGTGTTGGAAAATATCCCTGTTTATGTGAAAGTTTTTCTGCTGTCGTGGGATTCTGTGTTGGGCAGCAGGCGTGATTCCCTGCTGTGTTGGAAAATATCCCTGTTTATGTGAAAGTTTTTCTGCTGTGGTGGGTTTCTGTGTTGGCCAACAGGCGTGATTCCCTGCTGTGTTGGAAAATATCCCTGTTTATGGGCTACTGTTCATGACTGTCGTGGCATTCTGTGTTGGGTACAACTGCTGGTTGTCATATTGGTTGATGCGTGATTCTAAAATTTGTTGTTCAAGTGGGTGAATTTTTTTTTGCAGCTGAAATAGTATTAAATCTTCAGTATGGCTGAAACTTTGAAATGTGATTCCAAAATTGAATATATTGGGGAGTATAAGGCTTTTGCCAATCCCTTCTCGTACGGCTCTTCTGTAAAGTTGAATGAAACTAACTATGCCAGGTGGTCCAAAACTTTTATGATGTCGGTATCTGGACATCGTAGAAAACATATTTTGTTGGAAGACAAACCCACTGAAAAAGTGGGAAAATATGTTACTTGGGATGAAGATAATGACATAGTTATGTCATGGATCATGAACAGTGTTGAACCCCATATTACAGATGGTTTAATTTACTATAATACAGCCAAACAGATGTGGGACAATCTTCGAGATACGTACTCACAAGAGACTAATGTGAGTCGTATCCTGCAAGTTGAACATGAGATATATAATTTACAGCAGGGAGATCAGACCTTGACCCAGTATTATGCCTCCGTCAAGGCTGCGTTTGAAAGACTCAATGCTCACAGGCCTCTTTGTTGCTCGAAGCAAAAGGATCATCAAGAACAGACTATGGTTGCTCGGTTTCTTACAAGTCTATCCTCAGAATTCTCTGTTGCAAAAGTCCAAATGTTGACTAGATCAGATGTACCTACTCTTGCCGATGCATATAATCGTCTGAGTAGACTTGCGATATCTCTTCCACAATCTCAGCCTGTGACTCAGTCATTTGCTCTAGTTGTCTCCTCTGGTTATGGGCGTGGAAATCTTCAGAATATCAGAGGACGAGGTCGTGGACGAGGTCGTGGATGAGGTCGTGGACGAGGTATGAGAGGCAGAGAAAAGCTTCAATGTACATTCTGTGGAAAATCTGGACATCTAGAAGATCGTTGCTGGGATAAGCATGGTCGGCCAACCACTTCTTCATCAAAGCCATATGCTCCTAAAGCAAATGTAACTACACTAGAGGCAACAAATGTACATGATAATATCTCTGCAAGTGACAGTATCACCCTCAGTTGAGCTGAATATGATGAGCTGATAGCTCTTCGCCCCTTGAGCTCCGCCCCTCCTGCAACCGGTGTTGCCTACTCAACAGGGAATCATCTTCCTCCAAATGACACTAAGTGGATTATTGACTCTGGTGCATCCAGACACTTGTGTGGAAATTCGCTTGTTTTTTCAGATCTAAAGGACACTACTGTTCATCGAGGAGTCTCATTAGCCGATGGGAGTTCCTCACCGGTTGTTGGTCAGGGAAACATTTCTATATCCTCCTCCTTACAGTTGAAAAATGTTCTTCATGCTCCCAACTTTCCTCAAAGTTTACTCTTTGTTAGCTGTCTTATAAAAGAACAAAACTGTAGAGTAATATTTGATCCAATGGGTTGTCATTTTCAGGATTTGCTGACGGGGAAGAAGATTAGTGGAGGCTATGAAGAAAATGGAGTCTACTACCTACATCATCCAGTGAGGATTGTTCATGCGGCAGTGGAACACTCATTCAGTCCTGTTCAGTGGCATCGGCGTCTTGGTCTCCTTCATTGTCAAAGCTTCGTTCTGTCTTTCCTCAAATTCCTTCCACTATATCATTTCAGTGTGAAGCATGTCAGTTGGGCAAGCATCATCGAAGTTCGTTCCCTTCAAGTTAGAGTCAGTCTAGTCATAAAGTCTTTGAACTTCTTCATGCAAATGTATGAGGTCCTAGTAAGATTCCTACTAGGACTCAGTGTCGATATTATCTTGTTATTGTTGATGACTTATCTAAGTTGTCATGGGTGTTTTTAATAAAGGAACGATTTGAAGTTCCAAGTATTATCAAATCCTTAATTCTTGAAATAAAAACTCAGTTTGAATCTATTGTCAAGATTGTTCGCACTGATAATGCTCTTGAGTTTAAATCAAAACTTCTGTTACAATTTTACCAAGATCATGACATTCACCCAAACTTCCTGTGCCTATTCATCGCAACAAAATGGGGTGGCTGAGCGAAGACATCGGCACCTGCTTGATGGTGGCAGGACCATTATGATTCAATCCAATGTTCCTGCGTTATATTGGGGTGATGCGATTACCACTGCTTGTTATCTGATCAACCGCATGCCTTCATCTTCTGTGGGTGATCAAATTCCATTACATATCCTAAAACCTAATGCCCCACTCTTCTCTTTCTCACCAAAAATATTTGGATGTGTTTGTTTTGTACACAAACTTGGTCTTGACCGTGATAAATTATCTGCTCAAGCTACAAAATGCATATTTATAGGTTATCCAAAAAATCAAAAGGGATATCGATGTTATGATCCTATTTCTCGCCGCGAGTATGTCAGTGCGGATGTATCTTTCTTGGAATCCACTCCATATTTCTCTAGTTCCGGTTTCCCGCTGCAGGTTGGTCCAGCTGACCCTTTTCCCTTACCTATACCTCCTTTTCCTTTGGAATCTGTGCCCTTGGTACCTAACCAAACTTCATCCTCTTCACGATTTAATAATCCTCCATTGGTATATATACGTAGAGCTCCACATCTGCCTGTGCCTCCACCATCTTCTTCTCATGAGGTAAGTACTACTGACAACAGTGATCTTCATGATGATGATAACAGTCCAATTGCTCTACGCAAGGGGACACGACAATGTACCTTATATCCCATATCTCATTTTGTCTCCGATGTCAGAATTGGAAATTAGATGAATTTTTTTATTTCAGCCCTATCTGCTGAAACGATTCCTCTGAACTATCACCAGGCAGAGCTAGATAACCGCTGGAAGCTGGCTATGCAAGAAGAAATGGATGCTTTAGTGTCTCAACATACATGGGATTTAGTTGATCCCCCAATAGATGCTGACATTGTTGGATGCAAATGGGTATATATAATAAAGTACAAATCAGATGGATCTATCGAAAGGTACAAGGCCAGATTAGTAGCAAAAGGATATACTCAGACATATGGTATTGATTTCTTTGAAGCCTTTTCTCTTGTTGCACGAATGAGCACCATTCGTCTTGTTCTCTCAATAGCTGTTCATCATGGTTGGAGCTTATGTCAATTAGATGTGAAGAATGCGTTTCTATATGAGAATCTATCTGAGACTGTTTTCATGCAACAACCTCCAGGTTTCGAGGTTGAGGGGGAAGTGTCAGAAGGTGTGTAGATTGAAAAAAGCAATTTATGGCTTGAAACAAAGCCCTCGTGCATGGTTTCAAAAGCTGTTTGAAGTGATGTCACGCTTTGACTTCAACAGGTCAGCGGCAGATCATACACTATTTATCAAGAAAACTAACTCAGACATAGTTGTTATGGTGGTATATGTGGATGACATCATTCTTACAGGAGACGATGTGGAAAATATTGAAGCCACTAAGGCTCATCTTCAAAAACACTTTGTTACAAAAGACCTTGGTTCACTCAAATACTTTCTGGGTATAGAAGTTGCCAGGAACCGTGAATGGATGGTTTTGTCTCAACGGAAGTATGTTCTTGACTTATTAAAGAAAACGGAAATGTTGGGAGCTAAACCAACAAATATTCCCATGGACCATAAAGTTCAGTTGTTTGAAGAAGGGTCAAAACCGGTTGATAGCAAAAGCTATCGCTCACTAGCAGGGAAGCTACTGTATGTAACTGTTACCAGGCCGGATATTGCTTTAGCAGTAAGCAAAGTTAGCCAGTTTATGGACAAACCAACTGAGGTACACTGGAATGCAACTATAATGATTCTCACGTATTTAAAATCTTCTCCTGGAAAAGGGTTATTGTTCAGGAAAAGTGGTAATTTGGAGATTGTGGCCTATTTTGATGCTGACTATGCAGGATCTATAGTGGATAGAAAATCTACCACAGGATTCTGTGTTTCTGGGAGACAACCATGATTTCATGGAGAAGTAAGAAGCAAAATGTGGTTTCTAGATCGAGTGCAGAATCAGAATATAGGGCTATGGCCCAAACAACTGCTGAATTGATGTGGGTTCGTACTGTTCTTCATGATCTTCAGGTGAAGGTTTCCTCTCTTATGACCATGATGTGTGATAACAAGGTTAACACATATATAGCGAACAATCCTGTCTTTCATGAGAGAACAAAGCACTTTGAGGTTGATTGTCACTATGTAAGAGATATGGTTCAAGCTGGTCATATCTCTACCAAATATCTAAAGTCGGAGGACCAAGTTGCAGATATGTTTACAAAGCCTCTTACTAGACCAAATTTCTCAAAATGTTGTGACAAGCTGAGCATGATTGATATCTATGCTCCAGCTTGAGGGGGAGTGTTGAGAGTAAGAGGTTTCAAGTTTAAGTTTTCTTAGATTAGAGGTTATTTGAAATTTTAAGTTAATGAGGGACTTATATGTAATTTCTCCTTTTTGGCATCTCTCTATTTAACATAGAGAGTAGCCCTAATATTAGATGAACGAGTTCTCCTTTTCTAAACAGCCGTCTCTCTCTCTCTCTACCTAGGGTTCGGTGCATCTCATATATTCTTCAACAATATATATACAAAAAAATGACAATATATATAATATGAATACTAAATAACTAAACTGCCCTTGTGCCTAGGCGGTAAGGTACCCAGCTAGGAATTGCAAAGCCTAGGCATTTTACTTATGCTTAGACCGACTAGGCAGACTAGTCGGTGCCTAGTCAGGGCTTTTTACTACGTAGATCCCGTTATTGACCTTCTTGTAGTAGGATCACCTGCCCAATTTTTTTCGGAGTATGCTGCAACTGCGAGTGGACCATATCTATCATTAGGAACATTCCTATACATTAGACTGTCCATAGCGGTCTGCTTTATTTAATGCATAATTTCCTTCACCACTTCCATGTGACTTATGTCACAAAGACATGTGGACACGGGGACCATGACACTGGTTCAACTCAGAAGCTCTTTTTTTTAGAAAAGAGGACATGAGGACACAGAGTTTTTTTATTTTTTAAACAATAAAAAATATTTTTATTTTTAATATTATAAAATACATTTTTATTGAAATAATACTTAAAAATATTAAAAAACATTAAGATATTATTATATTATTTTCTGCACATGTCAGTGTCTATGTCCACTCGTGTCACCAGGGACATGCCACCAAAATAGCGTGTCCCTGTGACTATATCTTGGAGTATGCATAAACTGCATCACTTGGTTAATTGTAAATACAATATCTGGTATTCTGGCTCAGTGAAGGTTAAATGGCACAGAGTCACAGACCACTGACAATACTTGTATATTTTTCATGAAGTTACAATAAAATTATCATGTTTACATTTGCCACATAAATATATGTATAACACAAAAAGTTTAAGAATAGGCTTGTACTCAAGCATACCTGAATGTTCAAGCAATTCAGGCACATACTTATGCTGAGCTAATGACAAAAAGCTTTTTCTCTTGTCTACTTCAAGCCCAAGAAGGTACCAAAGCATTCCAAGATCGATCATATGGAAAAGATCATGAAAAAATTTGTCAGTTAAAATTTCTGCAGTTATTGCTCCTAGTGATATAACTCGAACACAAATTCTTTAATTGCCCAGCTGAAAGTGTCAAACCATGATCATAAGTCCTGCTTTAGACCATAAGTTGCCTTACTGAGGTAGACCTTTTGTTGCTGAATCACCTTGGAAATAACTTGGTGGTTGTTAAAGGTCGATGTGCAAGAAGGTGTTTTTTTATAGTTGATAAATGCAAGGTTGTAAGTAGCACATCGTTACCCCGGTCGGGCCAATAGTAACACCATATCATATCATAAATGTATCTTAAATTTTTAATAAAAAAATTCAAAAACTTGAGACATACCTTTCATGAATATGTTTTGGCATCAGTGCAAGTTGATCAGAAGTTCTTGTATGGTGTACTGTAATACCAACAAATTATTATTTTTTGGGTTGCTGTTATAGTAAATGACTTCGTTTGACACTAAAAGTTAGTGAATAGTGTGGAAATTGGTCTTCACTTGTTAGCTTTAGTACAAATTGAGCACATAATTGCGGGCTTGTTTCTGGTGAAAGGCTGAGAAATAAAATTCTAAAAGAATCATATCACATGAAATAATGATGAATTGCACAAAATACGACCATAAAATCACATATGAAACATTTCTGTCTCTATGGGCTAGATAAGGCATCATCAAACATCAACTATCTCACAATAACAATGCAAAATATTAAATATCTTGCAATTAAGAACATGCCACAAGACTCATACTTTCATACTACATAAACAAAAATATTATGGCAATAGTTGCACTTGATTTTCAATCGGTTTCCACTCATTACTTGAGTGCTCCATTGCCATGCCGGATCATCTAATGCCATCTTTGTTAGAGTGTGGAGCCTGATTTCTACCTTGAGTAGCTTTGTAATTTTATTCATAATATATATTTTTTTATGTTAACCCATTTTTTTGAATGGAAAAAATGGTGGAAATGCATTTTTTTACCTTAACTCACTTGTATAGGTGAAAAAAACAGTGGAAATGCACTTCTAATGGCCTCTAGACAAATGAAGAAGTTGGCCCTCAAAAGGTATATATAAAACCCAAAACGAAAAAAATTAATTTTCGGCCTTTTTAAAGTGCATTGAAGGTGTATCGTACGATACATCCTGTATCATATCGTAAGTGTCAAAAGTAACAATACTTATCATACGATATGGCACGATACGAACAACCTTAAATGTTCCAACAAAGCCTTACTGCAAGTGCCAAAATAATTCTTGTGGTTAGTCATACCAGCTATTTGTCCGTGCTCCTGAATATGTCCTTTGGTCACTAGACGAGCCTTGAACTGTTCCATGCTTTCATCAGTCTTCTATGTTACTTTATATACCCATCTACACTTGTCTGCATTCTTCTTAAATGCGTGGTCCACATAATCTCATATGTCACACTTATGGAAGACACTCATCTCCTTATTCATCACCTCAGCCTGTTATGAAGGGTTACATGCTGGCTGAAAATTCTTTGGCTCCTCTACTTGCGAGGTTGCAGTGAAAACCCAGAGCTTGCAGATTTCTTAAGACCTGTTAAGGTATAGAAACCAAATCTGCATTGGTAGTTGCCTTTGAATTATTCTCTTGGACAACATATTGATGCTGAATCAAAGGATTAGATTGCATATTTGCTCCATGTATTTCACTAATTTCTTTATGACTTGAACCACTCAAAGCTTTCCTTTTAATATAATGTTTGAGGAAAGGAAGGAAAAGGATGTGATGGTGCGGAAGAGACAGTAGAACCTAATTGATTTGGGACTCTTCACAGAAAAAATTTCTGCCGTTCATTTCAGGTTGATTGGGTTGATTGCTGTCAACATTTGATGCTGACAAAGATGGCAAGCACTGGTGGATACAGTCGGGCCAAAAGGATCCCATTGAACCAAGTCAAGGGGAGGAACTGTAAATCCTATCATCAAGAATATTATAAAAAAATGACATATCTTGAGAGATGTGAATTTTCTTGGTTATGGGATCAAACATTGACATCTTTTATATTAGTGTGAATAGGCAACAAAAAAGCAAGCCAGTGCCTTTGGTTGAAGCTTATTTCTCAAGAGTTTATCTACGTGCACAAGCCACTAGCAACCAAATATTTTCTTGCCAAGTGTAACGAACATGTTTGTCATAAAGCAGATGAAATGGAATTTTACCATCCGGTGCCTTAGATGGTAGCCAAATTAATCAGAGAAATAGCTATGTGAACTACTTCTGTCCACAAATACATATGCAATCAAGCCAAATTCATCATGGTTACAACTGTATTAACAATGTGACCACGTTTCCTCTCAGCTCTTCCATTCTGTGTTGGAGTGCCGGGGCAAAACATCTGTGCAATACCATTATAAAAAAGGAATTGTTTAAATGCTTGGGAAGTATATTTTTCACCTCCATTGCTACGTGCCTAGAAAAAAGATTCTGAACAAAGTTTTTGGAATGGACAAAGGTGGAAATGACTTGATCTTTTACTCTCCAAAATGAATGTTCAAGTAAATTTGCTATAATCATCAGTATAGGTGACATAATATGAAGGCTTGAACAAAGAACTCATTGGTGCAAGCCCCCATACTTTAGTATGTACCAATTCAAAAGGGAGAGATTACAATGTCTGAAGCGCTTATGCTATAGATCAATGTCATTCTGTTGAGAAGCTTGCACCCTGGACTAAAAAACAGAACTGGAAGAGGATGATGATTTATGATGACTAGCAACATTACTTCAGAATGATATGTTACCTAGGACGAGTTTCTTCTAAAATATATAGATTTGTGCCACATCTTGTTCTCTCATTGAATGTTTCCTTCATGTGAAGATCCTTCATAGAAGTAGACAAAGGCAAAAAGGGAGATACAAGAATTGGTTTGGTCTACAAGTAGAGAAGCAAGAAGAAGATTATGACAAATAGAAGGAACTATAACAGCATGGCAAAAGAATTTAACTCACGGGAGTATGAATGAGGGCCTTGCCCACGTGAGTGATGGAGTGATGTGATCCATGCCCAGTAACAATGGTAACTTTCCTTTGACAAGGTATGGCATTAAGAAGCTTACCTGCATATCCCATGACATGGTGTGTTGCTCATGAGTCCAAAAACCACTGAGTAGAAGATGTAGGCTGATTTAAAGACATAAGGCTGTTGCTATGGTACCCAAGCATTTAGATATGAAGGTGTCATTTGAGATGACTGCAAATGCATGTGATTGGATGCAACAGTAAAATCGTGCTGATTCTGACCCTATGGCCGAGATACAATTGATGGGTTTGATGCATGAAGCTGAAAATATGAAAAACACAGCTGTATAGTAGTAGAACCTCTATGAAACCTGATTGGTGGTTTAAAGGAGGTGTTGAATCTTTGAAAACAATTGGCTGCAACATGGCCGTGTTTTCAGACATCTAGCATGTTGGAGAACCACCATGAAGAGGATAAGTAGTCGCTAGTCGTTAATTATGGTGAAAGAAGAATGTCATGTCCATAAGCAACTCCCTGATAAGGGCCTCTACCTCTACCTTTGGAAATTCTTCCTCTACCATGAGCTTCAGAGCAACTGGTGGTAACCAACACATCATGTTTGTCAAAGGAAATGATAGAACCTTGAAAATAAGAAAGCAAGAAATAAAAATAGAGAAAGGATGAAGGGGTTGATAAAAAAAATGAGAAAAATAAGAAAGGAAGTTAGAAAGGAGATGAGAAAAATCATGGAGAAAGGATGAGGTTCTTTACTTGAATAAGGCTCTGTTTTGATCCCAAATTCTAATATGTACCTAGTTAGAGAGGGAGAAATGTGACTTGTAGCCAAAGCAACCAGGGTTTATCTGGTAAGATCAGGTGTCTCATCTATTATATGCGTGCTACTTTTTTGACATAAATTCTCTTCACTTAATATACAATACAAATGCAATATTCCACATTAATATCACATAAAGTGCAAGATATTAAGGCTGAGAAGATAATGACACGTGTGTTGGAATGTTTGGGGCAAAATTACCAAGATGCACCTGGTAAAGCCAAAAATTACAAAAACACTCCTATCAGCCAGACGCTATCTGACTCCTGGAATTTTCCTAAATGCTCAGCAATGCTGTCTCTCACAAACATGAAGGTGCATTTGGATGATTTATGCTTGAATATTGACATATTCTAATATTGCAGTATTGTTGGTTCTGAAATGACCATATTGTATTATCTCTCTCTGTCTATCTCTCTCTCTCTCTATATATATATATATCAGGTTATATAGTGTGCAGTTGAAAAGATGTAACAAGAGAGGGATCGGGGTTGTGAGGATGTTCACCTTAGTTTTGGGAGACTAATCACTATATTGTATTAATCTTTTTTATCAGGATGCTTAGTGCACAGTTGGAAAGATGTTATAAGAGGGGGATTGAGGTTGTGATCATGGTCACCTTAGTTTTAGGAGACTATGAGAGGGTGGTTCATACCTTTGAGAGGGCAGGTAGTGTTCTCATTTTAAGGGACAATGGAGAGAGTGATCCTACAAGATAAAATCTTGTAATATAAGATTACTTAGGTATCAGATAAACATTTCTCTCTTTCACAAGTCTATCACTATTTACATATCTTATCCTATCACTTTTGGTGTCCAACATGCCAATAGATGTGGCTGAATGATTAATTGTTTCAATGTGGTTTGAAATTGCAAAAATATGTTTAGGATGTGTCCAACCACACCCGAATTTTCTGAAGTTGAAAAGATCATGATTTTGTAAATGATATTTTATACCTTGCATTCATCCAATCGCATGTGCAAAAATGCACGAATGCTATATTGATCTTTGAGTATCATGCCTCTTTAACACATGGCGAATTTGGCTAGCTCTTAAGGCATTTAAAACATGTTCTGATTAGCTATATCAGGTGTGAACAATCATCGATTTCCTTTTTTCAGGTTTTAATCAATATAGCAAGTGCAACCCCTTCTGTTTCCTTTTTGTGTGATAATGAACTTTGATGACACATGATCAGAGATTAAGACAATTGCCTATAAAATATGTTGGTAGCAGACTGCACTAGAGGCAGGGACTGTTGATGAGAAGTTGAAACAAATTACTTTTTGGAAAGACTCATGGGACTTGGACAAACCAGCTGAACCTTAATCATCCTTTATTTGTATGATTTGAATTCAAACATTTCTAGCATTTCAATAGGGATGGACAGTGATGGAATATTGCATAGATTGAAGGGCAACAATATTCAGGTTGATGATTCATGTCTTGCTGTTGAATTATCCTACATGGAAGATGAGATTATCTGTAAACAGAATATTTCTATTTATATTTACAGACAGTGCTCTTTTGACAAACCATCTTGTAATGTGAATTTTTACTTATGGTGCTATTTTAGTCAAAAAGTGAAACCTATGTAGCACAGGTGTGTCGTGGAGGCCGATACACCTGCATCGGGTGCGGCGGGTATTGGTTTGGGTACTGCCAGTGCAACTGGTGTGTCCTGGGCCGGGTTGGGTCCTGCTCAGGACCTGCTGACCCAAACCTTCTTCCTTGAAAGAGCAGGAGGAGGAAGAAGAAGAATTGGAGAAGAAAAAGGGGAGGGGAAAGAGGTGGAGGACGAAGGAGAAGAAGACAGAGAGAGGGAGAGAGGTTCATACCTGTCCCCTTCTCACCCTCTTTTCTTATTGGTTAAGAAAAGAAACCTTTTTTTAATATAAAAACAATATGGGTTGGGTTTAGTTTATAAGCCAACCTGAATCCACATGTCATAAAAATATGGCGTATGGATTTGAATTATGTTGTAATCTAAACCCAAATCCATATGCTATATTTTATATAACATATGGGTTTGAATCTTCATGCAATCCAAAGTTCCAAACTCATATATCTATATGCATGCTACGGTGCTCTGGGAGAACCTATTCCCACCTACTAGAAATCATAGTTGTAGGTTGCATCTTTTCAATCAGACCTTATAGATATACTTAACACAGTTTCTTTGATAAGAATCATGTTTTTTGGACATCAAAATTGGTTTTTTTAAGTCATGAAATTTTGGTACATTGTTTGCTGTTGATTTTTTAAAATTTAAAAAACTTACATGTATGCCATAATCACATGATCCAAAACTTGTTTTCCACTAAATAATGATTGTAGATCATATGTATAAGGTTTGATCAAGGAAAAAAACACTCAAATTTTGAAAATTTTAAGCTTCTATTAGGTGGGAGGGACTAGGTGCTCCGAGAGCATCCTATCATTACTTATATATATTATATATAGACACACACACACACACGTGCCCATACCCATAATTTTAGAAATTGCTGTGTCGTACCCTCGTATCTGTACCTGTACCAGAACCCACACCTCGTGCCCATGTGACATAGAATGAAACATAATTTTGCAATTTCAGTCCCTTATTGTATGTATCTTGCACAACTCTGTGCTTTCCCATACACAATGTATTTGTGTTCTGTGTTTTTCTTTATGATGTGTATCTCCCACGACATAAGCTTGTATTATCAATTGTGTGTTCACCATGGTCTGCTCTTGTTTTTTTTCTTCTTTTTTTCATTCAACTTGCAACTATTCAGAAAGCTGCAGAACAGAACATCTATTTTCCATGAAGTTATATATAAATCTGTCTTTGTTGCATCTTATAAATCATGGCGTTGATCTTGTCAACTGCAAACAATCTGTAATTTCAGGTGCCTTTGCTCTCTGGTATGGCTGATGGACTTGGTTCACAACTTCTACAGAGGCGTCATTTATATTCTGGTCCATTATCTAAGCTGAGAATGCTTATGATTTGCCGTATGGCAAAACCTGAGGAAGTTCTGATTGTAGAGGACGAAAATGGAAATATTGTCCGGGAAACTATGAAAGACAATGATGTCCTTGTTCAGTACAAGGTTGGGCTAATCGGGTTCTTGGCTTGTTATTTAATTGTGATCATCTGTAGCACTTATTCTATTCTATTTAGGTTTCAGATCTTCAGTTTAATATCCTAAGTGTGTTTTTTCTTTTTAGTTTCTAGTGCTAATGTTATTCCTTGGTGGTGCTCTGCACTCATGATTACTCAATGTTTATTTTGCTTATGTTTCTACTTTAACTGTTTTATAATTGTTGAATTCATTTTGATGCATGTTTCTGCTGGTCTCTGTTTATAATTTTGTAATTTGCAGATTATGAGAGAAACACTTGTATACTTGTCACATCTAGATCGTGAAGATACTGAGCAACAGGTATGTGCTTCTTCACATGCAAAGAGGTGACTGTTATGCTTAGGTCTTGCTGTAATGCCATGTGCTTTGGTAGAAATGCTTGCCTTGTATAGCTTTTTATGTATTGTATCGGATTTATCTACTCTTTATGCTATCAAAATTCCAGCCCTTACATCTTGAAGACTTAACTGCGAGGATGCTGTGGATATTTCTCCCTGTTCTTTTGAAATTGTAACTCAAATAAATCCGTAGTTGCATTCTAAATTCACATACACGTCATCAGTTAAAACTTCTGCATTCAACATGCCTCCTCCTTCTGATGGTAACAAAATCAAGATATAGCATTTACATGCATCTGAACTTGTTATTTTCATGCTGTTGATCTAATCAGCTTGCTTGAAGTTTGAAGTTCTCAAATGTTATTTTCTGAAATTACTTGTAATCCTGATGATGAACATATAATAACTAAATTTGTACTTGTATTATCTTGCATTCTTGCTGTTATGAAAAGTTCTATGGCATTGCACAGTGGTCGTAACAGTGGCCTTTTCTGTAAATATTTGTAATCCTTCTGATGATTATAAGCTAAATTACACTTGTATTATGTTTCTGTGAGATGCTGAAAAGTTCTATGGCATTACACAGTTGTTTGCTGTTTTTCTGTGGTTACCGAATAGTTGTTGGTTAATTCTCCAACTATACCACCTGGATGCATGTCAAGGATACTCTATTTCAATCTCATTTTATCTCCCTATATATACTGTTCTTAATGGAAAATTACACAAATAAGCCATGCAAGTGCAAATAGGTTTTATGGGAGCCTGTAAACACCCCAAATTTTCACCCTCATCCAGTGTTTGTCCATTTCATAAGTCACTACAGATCATTGCATGTCATTGCATGTATTCTGCATAGCATTGCATGTCATTGCATAGCATTGCATGTCATTGCATAGCATTTTCGAGATCCAACACTCCTGTTTTCAAAACATTCAATCCAGATTTGAATTTTAAAGCTTTATTTCAAAATCAATTTCAAAATCTGGGTTTTTATTCAATACTCTGTCATTTTCCAACCCCAGGACTTTATATTTCGAAATATTTTCTAAAGGAAACAATCTGGATTCATTTCAAATTCAAATTTTAATCGATTTTAATTCACAGATGAGACCCATTGAGGTGGTGTCGCTTCTGAATTCCTCTATTCATCAAATTTCTCAAATTTTTGAAAGTTTCAGTCCGATTAGGACTCTGTCTCAGAGTCCTAATCCAGTCAGGAGTCTGTTTTTAAGTCTGTTTTACTTCCATTTTCAATCTTTTCCGTTTGCTTTCAAAATTTAGGTCATTTTACAGAGTCAGTTAGTTCAGGACTCTATTTTAGAGTTCGGTCGAGTTAGGAGTCTAACCCTGACTGTGTTTTCTGACTTATTTCATCATTTCTTGATAAAATCTTTTGAAAATTCTTTCATTTAGCTTTTAAAATCTAAAAACTCAGAGTCCTAAGGGTTCAGGACTCTAACCCGGAGTTCCAGTTCGCTTGAGACCCTATTTTCAAAGATCTTGAATTTCAAATGTCAATTTTAACCCCTTTTCAAAGCCATTTTCAGTGTTTATTTCAAAAATGTTCAAAATTCGATGTGGGTCCACTCAGTTGGCACCATATCCAGAGGAATTCTAACTCAGTTAGGACCTTATGCCATTTCAAAAATCCTAATTTTAAGTTTACTTTTGAAAATCTTTTGAAAACTCCTTCAATTTCAAAATTTAAAATCACTTTTTGAAAAACTCAAGTAGGGCCCACTCGGGGTGGCGCCATATTCGAGTAAGTCAGGGCTAGACTAGGGTTAGTTGATGTCTTGGTTAGTGTTAGAGGTTTAGAAGAGTCAAAACCATTTTGAAAACTCATTTTGAAAATTAGTTTTTAAAACTAGTGTTTTTAAATGTTTTTAAAGGTGTTTTAAAAACCCAAATGTGAAAGATGCCAAGTGGCATCACATTTGGGGGTTTTCTAGGTTTAGTTAGGGGCTAATTAGGGATTAATTAGAGTCCCACCTAGGTTAGAAAACCACAAAAAATCGTTGCCTTTGGTGGATTTATTAGAAAGAGTCCTAAAAAAATGAAAAACCTCTTAATTAACCCTAATTAAGTGACTTTTGAAAAACTATAAAAAGGGACCTAAGGGGGCAAAAAAGAGGGCTCTTTTCTCTCAAATTTTCGTGGCCTCTCTCTCCTCTCCAGCACCTTCACCTTCCTCCATTGCAGCTGCAAGCACCAAGGTAATATTTTTAATATTTTTTAGTTTTATTTAATACTTTTTCATGTTTTAAATCAATTTTAGCCATTGGTATCATCCCCTTCATGGATTCAACCTCAAGAACCATCAAGAATCAGCAAGAACGATCCAAGAAGGTGATCTAACCCTGTTTTGGATGATTTACAAAGATTTTAATCCATTAGAATTAATTTTAATATGATTCTTTGCATTATTAACCAATAAAATATATGATTTACCCTTTTTATTGGGTTAAATCTATGTTTTAAAGGTGATATCAAATTCCAGCCATTGATTCCCTGTTTTTATTTTATTTTAATGGTTTATTCATGTTTGTTTTACGTTCTACAGCATAAAAATAATTTTTATTTACTGTTTTATGGTTTATTTTATTTATTTACATTAGTTAATGCATGGTTTGTCAAGTTTCTTAAATTTTTGTGTGTTTTAGGTTTAGAACAGTAAAGATAATGTTATTTCGGATTGAAGTTCTCATTGTTTAGTTCTGATTTTTTTATATGTGGTGCATGCATGAGTTATTGAGTTACTGTAGAAAAATCAGAGGTTTTGGATCTCGGGAACCCTGTCAAAAAAATCAGACATCAAATCGGGTTTTTAAAGCTTTAAAATCGTGGTTAAAATCAAGAAGGTAACTTGCTGTGATGATATTTCTCTCATCTTATATCCGATTTTAGATCTGTAAAGTGCTATGGATTCACATTGAGTAGATCTGTCTTCTGTGAAATTTTCGGATTTTTTGATCAGTGTTTAGTATTTTTCCCCTTTTAGAGAATCTGTTTTTAAATTTAAAGCTCGTTAGGGTTTACCAAAACCCTAATCGGACTTGTGTTAGTCATAAATCCCAAACCACAGATCCGATTTTAGATCTGTAAAAAGTGAGTATTGTTATTTTTCTGTCTACTGTTCACCACTAAAATTTCAGAGATTTTTGTTTAGAATTGCTATTTATGTCTGTATTTTCAATCTGGAATAACCGTTTTAAT
This sequence comes from Nuphar pumila, assembly GCF_984573655.1. Lineage (NCBI taxonomy): Eukaryota > Viridiplantae > Streptophyta > Magnoliopsida > Nymphaeales > Nymphaeaceae > Nuphar > Nuphar pumila. Next base: position 118,934,883 of record NC_143259.1, on the reverse strand, counting down.
CCCTGTTAAGAGTGATATATTTTAGCTCAGATTGCCGGAAGGGTTTCTCACTAACCGGAGATGATTTTTCCGATCTGTAAATTGGGAAATCTCTGTTTTCCTCCCTAGTTAGTCTCTGTAAAATTTCATAAATTTCCATGGAGATTTGACCCCTGGTTCAGGTCTTGGACTGAGACTGGTTGGTGAATTAGGTCAAAAATAGCATATTTTTAGGGTTTAATGCAATTTTCGGATTAATTTAATGTCAAAAAATTATTTTTATAATTCCAATTCGACATTAGGGTTATAACAAGTGCAGGTACCAATTTTTATGGATTTTGGAATCCATTTGATGGCTGAATTAAGCAAATTGGAAAACCGGGTTCCTGAAAGATCCAAAAACACTGCAAAAATCACAGTTTTTGTGATATTATTGGATTTTCGTGCATAAGCATATATTTTTAGGGTTTAATCATGTTCATAATCATATTAGGATGCTTTAGGTTTAATTTTGTGCTCATTTGATTTCATTTAGTGCATAAAACCTAAGTTTTTACCAAAATCTCTTTCTAAAAACCCTGATTTCAAGGCCATAGTCTTGCTATCGGGGGCAATTTGGTCATTTGACCTAAATTTCGAAATCCCTAACCCTAATTTCATATTTTTAATCATGTCATAGCATATTTGGTTTTAGTTTATTCCATTCAAGTTTCAAAACTTGCATTTTATCAAAATATCTTTTTAAAAAACCCTAATTTCAAGGCCATAGTCTTGTTATTAGGGGTATTTTGGTCATTTGGACCCCAATTTCGAAATTCCATATCTTATATTCATATTTATTCAATTTTATTTCATATTTTATCATTTTGATTTAAGGGAATCATGGCAAAAAAGCTTATATCTAGCAAAATCCAGCAATTTCCTGATATTGTTGGATAAATCTAGAAAAGCCAACATATTTTCATTAACCAAGTTTTCTAGTTTTGCAGGTACATTGAAGACTTTATTTTTTCATGTATTTAAATTTCAATAGTGATGTAAACTAAATTAAACTTTGGAATAAGAATTTACATTTCCTGCTTAGCATAGGTTGCATTGCATATAGCTTATTTTTATAATTTTAATGTGGGATGTATGATGATTCATGCATAATTTTACAAATTCACCATGGTCTACACGAATGACACATGCACCAGCTTCTATGAAGTTTATAAACTTGGTGGAATTCGTATTTATGGCCATAGTCAGAATACGAATGATGCTTAGATTTATGATCTTCACATTAGCCACATTCAGCCTACACTCTTAGGCTAACTTCAAAATGCACTGCATTTCTCAAAAATACAAAAGTATTTCTCAATTCCTCAAAATCCATATTCATTCATTTCATGCATTTGCCAATTCCAATTCAAATTCTAAGTCAAGGAAATTGAATTCCTCAAAATCTCCTAAGTCTTATAGCAAAATCGATTTTCCCAAAAGCATTGAATTTCAAAGAATTTCATTTTCTCAAAATTTTCTAAGTCATATGGAGAAATCGATTTTCTCAGAATATGAAAATCTCAAAGTATGTTTCAAGTATTTCTCAAGTTCAAAATTCGAAATTTCAAGTTATATTTTCAAGTTCAAAGTTTGAATTCAGAGAAACCAAGTCTCTCAGAATCGATTTTCACCAAATGTCAAGGATTCCTCAAAATCGATTTTATTTTTCTCAGAAGTACATTTCAAATCCCAATTCACGATTTTCCATGTGATACCTATTCTAAATATTTCAATCATTCAAAGCAAACATCATGTTTTCAAAATGTGCATTTTCTGAAAATTCATAGCACATGCCTGATTCTATGTGCATTTAGAAATTAGAATATGATTTAGACAAGTTGAATAGAGTAGAGCATAAGATTGATCCTTGGTTCAATTACCCCTGTTAAAGGTGGCAGGAACGGTTGAACCTCGTACCGACAGGCGAGTCCCATTCTACGGAATTTTCCCGCATTTTAAAAACGGAGGCGAGTTATTTTCAAAAACTTTTTCAAAGGTCAGTTTGATTTGCAAAAGTTAAAAATTTTGCGATGATAACAGAGCCCCAGATGTTGATGACCCTTTTTTTAGTGATTGGTCTGTTTTTGTTCAATATTCAATTATTTTGGTACCTAACAACTTTGATCTGTATCATTCATTTTATCATAATCAAGTAAATAGTTGAGTTCTCACTTAAACCTTGTCTAGCAAAAAGCCATCAAAGAGAAATCAAACACATTCAGTAAAGATTAATTTCCAATCGTTTTTATGCAAAGTCCTAATTAAATTTTAGCAGTGCTTGTGAAAAATGGTCACAACAAATGTGAAAAATTCAACAGACATTTTCAGCATTATCAGCCTTCAACCTGGTCCATGGGTAACATTGATTTTATCATAATCAAGTAAATAGTTGAGTTCTCACTTAAACCTTGTCTAGCAAAAAGCCATCAAAGAGAAATCAAACACATTCAGTAAAGATTAATTTCCAATCGTTTTTATGCAAAGTCCTAATTAAATTTTAGCAGTGCTTGTGAAAAATGGTCACAACAAATGTGAAAAATTCAACAGATATTTTCAGCATTATCAGCCTTCAACCTGGTCCATGGTAACATTCTTCTGTTAAAAAAAAATCTTAATCGTGACTGAGTTCCCATGAGGACACTGTTAAAATACATTGTATACATATACCTGATATACATATATTCATGCAATATATGTATATGATGGGTATTTTAGTCATTTCATATGTTGTAATAAATACAGTCCAATAGGGACTGTATAGTCTTTTTAGATTTTTTCTTTTCTTTTCATTTTTAATATAAAACCTATGTCACAGGGATTCGGCTAGGAGGGTGCCGCACCCGCGTCGACGCGACTCGACGCGGGTGCCGCACCGGGTGCGGTCAACCCGATCCTGGGTGCGTTGACCGCACCCAGGATCATTAAGGTCCATTTTAAAAAAAAAAAAAATTGCCCAAAGTGGGCTTCTCGATTTTTTTTAAAAAAAAAATTATGCTGAGTCAGCTGCTGTGCTGACAGCTGCTGTCAGCAGCTGTCTGTCAGCTGCTGACAGCAGCTGACAGCTGCAAAATAAAAAAAAAACCCTATTCCCCGACCCCCTTTTATATATATATATATATATATATATATTACATTTTTGCCCCTGCCGCACCCCCGCACCCGGGTTTTTTGGAAGTGCCGAATCCCCGCACCCGCACCCGCACCCGCACCCGCACCCGCGCCCGCACCCGCACCCGCACCCGCACCCGCACCCGCACCCGCACCCGCACCCGCGCCCGCACCCGCACCCGCACCCGCACCCGCACCCGCACCCGCACCCGCACCCGCACCCGCACCCGCACCCATGTGACATAGTATAAAACTGTTTGTGACTGTTGGGAAGCAGTCCAAGGACTGTTGGACTGCCTCCCTTCACTCCCTTTTTGACTGCTGTATAGCCTGTATTGCTCTATAAATAGAGCCTTTTGTAAGTGTTAATGTATGCTTTTTTGAAGCATACTTGTTGAGATTATAAAATCATTATTTTTACATTGTGATGTTGTGAAGTTTGTATTTTGTATATCTCCCTTGTTGAGATTGTAATTGGTCCATTAGAGACCATATTGTGATTCATGCACTTGTGTATGTGATTGTGCACATCTTGTTTCATTTCAGACACATGGTTGTTTGTCTTTGTTGGTTAAGTAGTTTTTAATTTTGCCAAGTTTTCAATCTGACCCCAACTGTGGCCTGAGATTGTACACATGGTAGAACTGTGATGGTTTCTTGACTTTTATGCATTATCGTGGTCACCATGTCACTCTTCCAGGCATTGCTGTGCTCTGTAATGGGTGTTTTTTTCCCGATTCACACATTCTTGGGGATTAAGAAAGTTCTTGTAAATTCTATCTCTTAATTTTGTTTCCTCCATTATATTGTGATGTTGAATTTGTTAATGGTCTGTGGAATTGAATATATTTGCTTTATTTAGCTCTATCTTTCCCTTGTTCAATGCAGATGTTGAAGAAGCTAACCAAACAATTAAACGGAGAGGAATGGACTTGGAATAACTTGAACACTCTTTGTTGGGCTATTGGATCAATATCTGGATCTATGATGGAGGAGCAGGTACTTTATCTGAATCTTGTACAAGTGGGTGTTACCATTTTCATGAACAGCAAACTATATTGTGACAAACAACTTATGCTTACACTTTTATTCTACTGAAAAACTATTCTATTGTAAATGAGTTTGCTAATAAAAAATAAAAAATAAAAAATAAAAAATAAAAAATAAAAAATAAAAAATAAAAAATAAAAAATAAAAATAAAAAATAAAAAATAAAAAATAAATAAATTTTGACATAAAGATGAACTTATTGTGCAAGCTATATATATTTTAATGTCAAAACTTGATTTTTTTCCCATAAACTTGCTTTCTGGACGATACACCTCTCCACAAGCTTTGGAAAACATGCCTTTAACCAAGTATGCTTAAGTAGGACACGAAGTTCCATGAAGAGAATGATCAATTGCAAAACTGGCCTAATCCAGCTTTTGGGATTTTCACTATTTTTTCAGTTCGTTGATGAATATGATATTGGATCTTAAAATATACAGATAATGAGATAAGTATATATGATTGGGACTTGCTGATTGTGGTTCTCTTACCACTAAAATGCATCTCTTTACCTCATTTGCCAATGTTCTGTCATGCCTTTATTTGAGCTTTCATGATGCTTTTGTTCTTGCTCCCACTCTTTCACTTGACTAAGTACTTGTATTTTTTACGTTTGTCCTTGTTTGTCGTTGGTTCTTTTGTTGTAATGCTACTTTTATTGTTTTCTTTTTTATCTTTTTCAGGAAAATAGGTTTCTGGTTATGGTTATTCGTGATTTGCTGAACCTTTGTGAAATCACAAAAGGGAAAGATAATAAAGCTGTGATTGCTAGTAACATTATGTGAGTATCATGGGTAGTTTCAATGTTTACCTTTTTCTTTCCACAACACCCATACTGCTTCTTATGCACATGTATATTTATATACCTGCTTATGGCTGCCTGGGGTGTGGTGACAAGTATGGTATGTGCTCTGCTCTGTGTACCCATAGATGCATGCACCTGGTTGTCCTTATTTTCCATAATGTTAACTTTGCAGGTATGTGGTTGGACAGTACCCCAGGTTTTTGAGGGCTCACTGGAAATTTCTTAAGACTGTTGTGAATAAGTTGTTTGAGTTCATGCATGAAACTCATCCTGGAGTTCAGGTCAGCTCTTCAGATCAGTTTTTTTTATATCACCCATTATCTATTTCAGGATTTCTCTCTGTGTCTTTGTTCTGTAGTAAGCTAGTGTATTAAAATGTGTTAGACGGGTATGGGCCTGCTTGATAAATGTTGGATCAGCCTTTTTTTTTCATCAATGATGTGTTTAACTACAATTGGTCAATCAAGATTTATCTACATGCTTGTCTTAATTATGTCTTCTGGGACACATGGTTTTTTAGATATTATCTAGTTGTTAAAATATATATGTGTATATATACATATATATTTATTATTCTTATGTAATAAGTAATACCCACTAAGGGTATTTTTGTCTTTTCACTCATTGTAATAGTTGTTGTCCACTAGGGACATTTTTGTATTTTTTTTCTTCTTTTTTTTGTATTTGTGTCATTATGTAGGGGCTATACGGTCATTGAGACCATAGAGTTGTGGGAAGCTTCCAACCGTTATAAATATGACTTATGGGAGCTCCCACTTCATGGGTTTGTCTATAAATATGGGACTTCAAGTTCCCATTTGTTAATGCCTCCCTTAAGCATTTTATGAGCAATAAGTGCTATTTTTTATGTTGTTGTGTTGATCTTTTTGACTCTTGATGTCTTGTATACACTTTGTGCGCTTGTGTAGTGCCTTAGTGCTTTGTGTATTATCCCATATTGGGTTTGTAATAGTGCATGCGTACTTTGCTTCTGGATTTCTGCATACTTCATTACATGGTATTAGAGCCATAATGCTCTTGGACTTGTGGAGAGTGGCCATCATGTGTTCGTGTGCTCGGGGTGATTGAGGTAATTCAAGGATAGGTATTCTTCCATATTTACTTCTTTATCTCCTTCTCACATTCAAAATGAAGCATGATTCCAAGATAGATATCTCATTCAAACTAAATGGCACAAACTATATGATGTGGGCTTCTGCCATGGATAATAGTATCAAAGGAAAAAAGCTTTGGGGATACACAATGAGCACTATTCTTGAACCTCAACTTTTGCTCACCAAGAAAGAAGGAGAACAAGTTAAAATTCTTGAAGGAGATGATCGTGTCAAAGCCATTACTGTTCATCAATCCAAAGTAGAGGATTGGGAAAGCAACCATTCAAAAATTCTTGCATGGTTTATAAATGCTGACATAAAAATACGTGTCAACATTGCTAAGATTAGAAAGGCCAATGAAGCATGGTCATTCATGAAGGGTACATATATTTAAAAGGATCTTGCAAAGCAATATTTTTTGCAATAAAAGATAAGAACTACCAAGCAAACGTGACATGAATGTCCGTGACTTTTTTAGCGCCCTATCTCCTCTATGGGATGAGTTGGCACTTTTGGAGCCAAAATGGGTTGCCATTGAAGATGTGAAACTTTGGCGCCATTAAATGGAAAGAGAACAATTCTTTCAATTCTTGTATGGTCTTCGCCCCGATTATGATCAAGTGAAGTCTTCTCTTTTTCATAGATCTACTTCTCTTTCCCTAGATGATGTTGTTGCTGAAATATGCCAAGAGGAAACAGCTAGAATTCATAGAATCTGATATTCAATCACACGAAGAGAGAGAGAACGAGAGGGAGAAAGTATGTTGTTGTAGAGTGCCAAGATTCCTTACACAGGAATCAGCCTACCAGACTTCACATTATATATTTGCTTAATACAAGGATTAGGGTACCGAAATACCCTTTTACAATAGATCTAAATTACAATATAGCCATTAATGAATATGCGTCATTCCTGTAAATAATGAACACGGATTGGATCTGGATCCTAGATCTAGACCCAAAATATGAAAGACGACTTTTTTTTCACCCTCTCTCAAGTTGTACATAGTTTTGAACCATGAACAAATTTGCCTTTTAACATCCAAAATCTGTCCTTGGCTAAGTCACAAGGACTCGGCAAAACAGGTGTCGCATCCGCGTCGACGCGACGCGGGTGCGGCCAACACGACCCTGGGTGCAGTCAACGCACCTAGGGCCATTTTCGTCCACTTTTCGACATTAAAAAAAAATCCACGATGAAAAGGAGGATTAGGGCAAATTTTTTTTTGCCTAAATCTCTCCTCTCCCACTCAGCTCGAGCTCTTTCCTACTGACGCCACCTCCTAGGCTCCTCTCCTTTCGCAGGTACGTACCCTCTCTCGCTCTCTTGTGTCGGCAGGGGAGGGGTTGAGCCCCCCCTGCGCCCTCTTGTTGGGTCGGCAGGGGAGGGGCCGAGCCCCCGCCTGCTTCCACTGATTTCGGCAGGGGAGCCCCCCCCCCCCCCCCCCTCTCACTCTCTTGTTAGGTTGGCAGGGGAGGGGTCGAGCCCCCTGCTCCCTCTGATTTCGGCAGGGGAGGGGTCAAGCCCTCCCCTCTCTCTCTTGTTGGGTCGACAACCCCCCTCCCCCCCCCCCCCCCCCTCGCTCTCTTGTTGGGTCGGCAGGGTAGGGGCTAAGCCCCCCCTGCTCCCTCTGTTTTTGGCAGGGGAGGGGCCGAGCCCACCCTCTCGCTCTCTTGTTGGGTCGGCAGAGGAGGGGCTGAGCCCCCCCTGCTCCCTCTATTTTCGGCAAGGGAGGGGCTGAGCCCCTCCCTGTTTTTGGCAGGGGAGGGGCCGAGCCCCCCCTCTCGCTCTCTTGTTGGGTCAGAAGGGGAGGGGCTGAGCCCCCTGCTCCTTCTGTTTTCGACAGGGGAGGGCCCGAGCCCCCCCTCTCGTTTTCTTGTTGGGTCGGCAGGGGAGGGGCTGAGCCCCCCCTGCTCCCTCTCTTTTCGGCAGGGGAGGTGGTCGAGCCCCTCCATACTTTTGGCAGGGGAGGGGCCAAGCCCCCCTCTCGCTGTCTTGTTGGGTCGGCAGGGGAGCCCCTCCCCCCTCTCGCTCTCTTGTTGGGTCGGCAGGAGAGGGGCCGAGCCCCCCCTGCTCCCTCTGTTTTTGGCAGGGGAAGGGCCGAGCCTCCCCTCTCGCTGTCTTGTTGGGTCGGCTGGGGAGCCCCTCCCCCCTCTCGCTCTCTTGTTGGGTCGGTAGGGGAGGGGCTGAGCCCCCCTACTCCCTCTGTTTTCGGCAGGGGAGGGGGTCGTGCCCTCGTCCTTGCTCCCTCTTATTTCAAGGGAGGGGCTGAGTCCCTCCCTGTTTTTGGTAGGGGAGGGGCAGATTCCCCCTCCTTGCTCCTGATTTTATATATATATTTATATCAAGATAATGTCTGCATAATTGATTTGAAATTTTGAATGTATTTTTTTTAATGTTTTAGGATAAAAATGACGGATAAAGGAAAAGGACTTGCGTCATCTTCATCCCAACATGTGAGTTCTGCTGCTAGTTTTGCTAATAGTTATAGTGGGATTGATGATGTGGGGCCACTATGGGTACATGTAGATAAACTTGCAAAAACCGGAGAAGGAGGTGGTGGAAACAAGAGATTTCGATGCAAGCTCTGCGAAAGAGATTTTGTTGGGTCTTACACAAGAGTGAAGGCTCATTTGTTGAAGATACCAGGACATGACATTTCAGGATGCAGAAAAGTTGATGAGGCAATGCGAAGACAATACAAGAAGAATATGAGAAGAGAAAGACAATGGCCGATTCTTCTGCAGTTAGTGTGCCATTTGAAAGCTACCAAGAAGATGCTGAAAAAAAAGAAATGTCAATGTAGGAGGTAGAAGAACGATACAAGCAACATTCAATACATATGGGAGAGAAGAATTGGATAGAAAAGTTGAGAGGTATTTTTATTCTAGTTTACTCCCATTTAATGCCGCTAGAAATCTTTATTGGAAGGATTTAGTAACATCCTTGGCAAATTGTAATTTGAGTGGCTATGTCCCTCCAAGTTCAGAAAAAATACGAACCACACTTCTTGTAGAAGAGAGGGCAAATGTTTCTATTGTGTCTGATGAATGGACAGATATTTAAAGGCGTCCACTGATCAATTTTATTGCTTATTCACTTAGTGACCCAATATTCTTGAAAGCAGTTGATGCATCTGAGGAATATAAAAATGCAGAGTATTTGAAGAGATTGTTTATAAAAGTCATAAAAGAAGTGGGTGATCAGAACATTGTACAAATCATTACAGACAATGCACCAGTTTGTAAAAGTGCAGCGTTGAGTTTGGAGAGTGAGTACCCTCGTATTTTTTGGACTCCCTGTGTAGCACATAGCTTAAATCTGACCCTAAAGAGCATCTGCAACCCCAAAGAAGAAGAAATATCACAAGCATATGCTTTATGTTCATGAATTGAAGATTTAGAAAGAAATGTCAAAAGCATTAAGAATTTTGTTGTTAACCACCATCGTGTTAATGCTATATTTAATAGGCATTCTGATTTGAAATTGTTGAAGGTCGCTGAAACACGTTTTGCGTCCATCATTGTGATGGTGAAGAGGATTAAAATAGTGAAGAATGCTTTGATTAACATGGTGACTGATGAAAATTGGACATTCTATCGTGCTGATGATGATATCAAGGCTCAAGAAATTAAAAAATTCATTCTTGATGATGAGTTTTGGGACAAAGCGGTATACTTCCTTCAATTTACGCAACCTATTTGGGAAATATTAAGAGAAGTTGATAAGGATGAGCCCATGCTTCATGAGTTTATGAAACGTGGGATAATATGATTGAAAAAATACAATCTATAGTTTTCAAGCATGAAGAAAAAAAATCCTGCATTGGATGATTTAGAATTTTTTAATCATATTCATTCAATTTTAGTCAGAAGATGGGATAAGAGCAACACTCATTTGCATTGCATGACACATTCTCTTAATCCAAAATATTATGCAAATAAGTGGCGGGCTGGTGATATTGGTCGTGTCCCTCCAAATTTAGACTCAGAGCTATCAAGACATAGAAATATGTGTATGATAAGACTTTTTCCAAAAGCATATCTTCTACATCAATTCACACAAGAGTTTGGAAAATTTTCATATTCGAGATTATATGGACCGACATTATTCGCGAGAGAAGAGGATAATATAGATCCTATCACATGGTGGTCAACATTTGGATCAGAAACACTTCTTCTCTAATGTCTTGCCTTAAGGTTGTTATCGCAGCCTGCTAGTTCATCTTGTTGTGAAAGAAATTGAAGTACATATTCTTAAATCCACAACATGAATAAAAACAAACTCACCAACAAGCATGTAGAGGATTTAGTATATGTTTATTCAAATCTTCGATTACTTTCGCGAACCAATGATGAATACATGTACTAATTTGCTCTCTTAGTTATTTGATTATTTCTTAGTTTTTCATTTAAATATACTTGTATTGTATTTAACATTTTCAAATTGGGTTTGTAACGCAGACAAGGAACATCCAAATTTTGGGATGTAAACCCAGAAGAGTGTGACTTTGTGGGAGAGCATGATTTCAACATAACAAACATGGATTTAGCTGAGCCCAATATTCCTTCTAATGATGCATTTGATGATGAAGAAGAAAATTATTAAGATCAATTATTTCATTAGGATATACTTTTGTATGTAATTTAGTTCTTTTCTGCTTTACTTATTTGATTGATATTTAGGTTGATTTATGTAATTGCTTTACTTATTTGATTGATATATTGCATGAATGATGATTGATGAATGATATTATGACAATATTAAATGTTAACTGTTAAAACTTCAAAATTATATATATGTTACATTTTTGCCCCTGCCGCACCTCCGCACCCTAGGTTTTTGAAAGTGTCGCACCCCCGCACCCGCACCCATGTGACATAGGTCCTTGGTGAGTCCCTTTGTAAAGAAGTGAGCAACTTGTTCAGTAGTCCGGACAAACTCAGGTTCAATCTCCTTCTCTTCAACCTTTTGTTTTGCAAAATGTTGATCTATTTCAATATGGTTGGCACTGTTGTGATAAATGGGATTAAAGGATATGTTGACGGCGCTTTGATTGTCACATAAGAGAAGAGATCAGGAAACTGATTCTCCTACTTCTGTTAACAAGTGCGTAATCCATATTGCCTTTGCTGTGGCAGCTGCTATTGATCTATATTCGGCTTCTGTGCTCGACCTGGCAATGACCTTTTGTTTCCTACTACAAGAAACTAGGTTGATACCAATGAAAACACAATAGCTTGAGACTGCCCTGCGTTCATCTGGATCTCCTGCCCAGTCTGCATCCATGTAAACAACAAGTTCATGTGCATGTCTATTCATCATCTTTCTATATAGAAGACCATCTCCGATAGTTCCCTTCAAATACCGAAGAGAAGACCATCTTCAATAGTTTCCTTTAAATACCGAAGAATACGTTTAACAACTTTCATATTTCCAACACGCGGCTCATGCATAAAATAAGACACCTGATTAACTGAATTAACAATATCAGGCCGAGTGAAAGTGAGATATTGCAGCATCTCTACTATGGTGCGATATCCAGTAGGATCCTCGTACACCTCTCCATCTTGGAAACTGAGTTTCTGATGAAAAATACTTGGTGTGCCTAAAGGTTTGCAATCTTTCTGCTGAGAACATCAATGGTATACTTATGTTAGGTGAGAATCATTCCTTCAGTAGTCTTGTCAACTTCAACTTTAAGAAAATATCACAATTTATCAAGATCCTTCATCTTAAATCTGTGATTTAGGAGCTCTTTGACCTGCCCAATATGATCATTAGAGTTACCTGTAATGATAATGTCATCTACATATATCAATAACATAGTAACTACATCTTGGCATTGGAATACAAACAAAGAGTGGTCAAGAAGAGATCGACTAAAACCATATTTTTGCACTTCAAGAGAGAAACTGTCAAACCAAGAGCGAGACACCTGCTTCAAACCATATATAGCTCTCTTTAACCTGCACACGTATTTCTTAGAGTCTCCTTCTGCATATCCAGTGGGCTGCTCCATGTCCACTTCCTCTTTCAGATCCCTATGTAGAAATGCGTTTTTGACATCAAGTTGACTAAGCGTCCACTGATGCTCAATAGCTAATGATAATATAATTCTAATGGTGCCCATTTTTACAACCGGACCGAAGGTCTCATCATAGTTTTGTCCTTGCTCCTGTGTGAAACCCTTTGCAACAAGTCTTGCTTTGTATCGTTCAATAGTGCCATTCGGTTTGTACTTTATTTTATACACCCACTTAAACCCAACTACATTTCTATCATGCGGTCTGAAAACAATATCCTAAGCACCACATTCATGAAGGGCCTCCATTTCTTCATTCATAGCTTCTATCCATCTTTAGGAATTTGCGACTTGATAAAATGTTGTGGGTTGATATTTCTTACCCAGAGAAGTTAAAAAGAGTTGGAAGTCCATCGAGAAATTTTCATAATTGACCCATCTTTCAATCGGATGTCGAGAGCGAGTAGATCTTCTGACATCAAGGGTTGGAGTAGGGATAGAAGGATAATTCATGTCCTGGTTAGAAGTGGGGGGGGGACCTCCTTTTCTCGCTGAGAATAAATAATGCCTTTATACCTTTCGGGTGCCAAGAGTGGTTCAGATGTCATACTTTCCTAAGTAGCCTGGTCGGCATCAGACATGGTTTTCCCATTTTTTTGAATATATTCTGAAGGACAAACATCATCATTACTAGAAAAGAGTTCAAAATTCAACCAGGGGTAATAAACCTCAACTCCAGAATAAGTGTTAGCATGATGATCAAAGTTTAGTTCATTAAAAACAACATTTTTGGATATTTTGATGCGCTTACTCTCAGGATCATAGCATCTATATCCTTTATAATCATCTACATATCCCATAAATCTATATTTCAAGGCCTTGTCCTGAAACTTATGTTGCATTGAACTGTCAACATGAACATAACATACACAATTGAACAAACACAAGTCATGATAATTTGGATGAACTCCATACATGGAAAAGTAGGGTGATTTGTTTTTCAAAAGTCATGGGTAATCGGTTTATCACATAAAATGCCAAATGGAAAGCTTCTGCCCAGAAAGTAACCGAAAGATTACTATCTTGCATCATGCTCATTGCACTCTCGACAATATGACGATGCTTTCTTTTAATAATCCCATTATATTGAGGTGTATGAGGGCAAGACACCTGCCTACTTATTCCATTAGTTTAGAGGAAATTAAGTCATTAGAAGAGAACTCACCCCCTCCATCACATTGAAAACAAAAAATATTTTCAGAAAAATGATTCTTAATAAGGGAATGAAAATTCTGAAACAATTTAAAAGTCTCATATTTGCATTTCATAAATAAGATCCATGTGTAACGAGAATAACTATCAACAAATATAAGATAATATCTAATTCCAGAAATATAGGAAACTGGAGTAGGACCCCATACATCAGAACATATAATTTCAAAAGGTCTTGAATCTCTTTCATTAATATAATGAAACGGTAGAACATAACTCTTACATAAAAGACAACTAGAACATTTTTTATCATCGACACTTAATCCTAAACTTGACTTGGGAACGAGACTGTTTGAGACAAGCTTTTCAATAAAATGACTATTGCAATGACCTAGACGATCATGCGAAAGATTTAGCTTAATAATTCAGAAACACTAAAGACACTCTTAGGAAGCACTGAAGAGGACGATGAGGTGAGCTTCAAGGTGGGATCAACAGGACGAACACAAGTAGAAGGATCTTTTTGGAAGACGTACATATTGCCCTTCCGTTTTCTTTCAGCGAACGTTTCCCTCGTGCGAAAGTACTTGACACGAACATAAAAAGTAGTAAACTCAATTGAAGCACTAATATCATCAACAAACTTAGAAACAAAAGCAATGTTTTTCTTGATATTAGGAGCGTGAATGACATTTGAGAGACTGAGAAAAAATTGTGACATAGGAATAACAATGTTTCCAATATGAAAAATAGAGTGGTGAGATTCATCCCCAGTGACATATTTCTACCAACATAAGGAACAAGAGTTAGGAGCTTACCAGCATCACCAGTAACATAAGTCGCTAACATACCAAATACTCTGATCATTAGTGAAAAATTAGGAGGTACGCTGGGTGTAGGTAATATTCCATGACCTCCTTATCCATTTCTTACTTGACCTCCCTTTCCTCGAAAATCATAACTTTCACATCCTCGCCCATAAGCAACCCCCGTGGCAAGCACATCTTGTGCTCCAACGTGGACATGAATCTCTTCAGAAAATCCCTTTATGGTCATTTTGTTAAAAATAAAATTGTATCCAAATACCCAATAAGGGTATTTTTGTCTTTTATCATATAGTACAGTCCACTAGGGACTGAAATGTAATTTAACATTATAATAAATAAACTGTCATACAGCTTAGGCACAACAGTCAAAATATGACTGTTGGACACAACATTCAAAAATATGACTGTTGTGCACAACAGTCAAAATATGACTGTTGGGCAGCAGTCCAACTAGACGTTGGACTGCCACCCAACAGTCATAATAATGACTGTTGGAAGGCAGTCCAAAGAGCTGGACTGCCTCCCATGTGTTGGAGTGAGGCTCTATAAATAGAGCCTCACTCCCTTGTTATTCCTCAATGCTTTTAGAAGCATTTGAGGGTTTTCTCTAGAGTTTTTTCCCATCTTATAGGCTTGTATGCCTCTTGTGCTGTTTGATATTTTTATCTCTTTTGAGATTGTATTTGGTCCATTAGTGACCAACTTTAAGTGAGTTTATTAAAGCCCTTTGTTGGCATTGTGTTTGTTTCCCTATTGTTCTATTGTACCTTGTTTCATTACATGGTATCAGAGCGAGGTTCTTGAAGGAGAATCTCGTGAAGGAAGTGTTATTCGACCATTGATCATTCCCTATCTTCTCTAGTCTAAACTCAAGTATTCATTATGGGAGAAAGAGAGTTCGCCACCGTCATCACCTACAAACTCAATGAAAACAACTACTTGATGTGGGCGACGGCTATGGAGAATCATATCAAAGGAAAAAAATTGTGGGGTTTTGTTAGTGGTTCTACTAGTGAACCACAACTCAAATTGACTAGAAGAGAAGGAGATCAAGTCAAAGCCTTGTCCGAAGAAGAAAAAGAAAAAGCCTTAGAAGAATTCCAAAATAATATGGAAGAATGGGAGGCAAGCAATGCACAAATACTCTCATGGTTTATGAATACCATGGAGTTCAAGATCGCCACCAATATCATCAAATTCAAGAAGGCATGTGACGCATGGAGCTTTCTAAGAAGTACTTTTATCCAAAAGGATATGGCTAGACTTTATTATCTCCAAGATAAGGTACGTAATTCAAAACAAGGAGATAAAAGTGTAAGAGATTTTTACGGTATTTTATCTCCTATTTGGGATGAATTAGCCATGTTGGAACCAAAATGGGAAGGTTCGGCTATTGATATGAGAAGGACCCAAATCGAAAGAGAAAATCTTTTCTCCTTTCTTTATGACCTTCGACCGAAATTTGAGCAAGTAAGATCTTTCTTACTTCATAGGACCACTTCTCCTTCTATAAGTGAGGCCCTTGCTCAAATTTGTCAAGAAGAGATAAGACTTGGAATGCACAAGTCTAATGATGAGGTCCTTGCCATGGCAAGGCCCGGAAATTTTGTGAAAACATATAAACCACCTCACTTTGAGAAAAAGTTCAATGGAGAAGGACACAATGGAGGAGGATACAGGGAAGGATACAAAGGAAAAATTATTTGTCATCATTGTAAGGAACCCGGACATATAAGGCCGGAATGTCCCAAATTTAAAAAGGTGGCCGCCTTAAGTGAAGAACCTCAAGAATCAAGAAAAGGGGGCAGCTTCAATGAATTAAATCTTGCTCAAATAGCAGAAGCCGTCTCACAACTTCTTAAGGCTGCACCTTCTACATCCGGAGCTGCCATCTCTTCCTCGTCTCCTCCAGGTAAGACCTCTTGGATTCTAGACTCAGGTGCTTCTTTCCACATGACTCATAATGAGTCTCTATTATCTGATTGCACTAAATCATATTTTTCATGTGTGTCAACTGCCGATGGTACCTCTTTAAAAGTCAAAAGCTTAGGAAACCTTGATGATATTTCAAAAAAATTCTTTGTTTCAAAAGTGAGAGTCATTCCCAAACTGGACTTGAATCTTTTTTCGGTCTCTCAAATTGTTGACTATGGTTGTAAAGTATTCTTCTCATCTAAGGCGTGTTGGGTGCAGGATCTCCAGTCAGGGAAGCTGATTGGGCAAGGCCATAGACGAGGAGACCTTTACTACATGGATTTCCTGTGTTTACCAAAATACTCGTTTTGTAATCATGTCAAAGACATTAATATAGATCTTTGGCATAAAATATTAGGACACCCAAGTATATCCAAATTATTTTTTTTTTCATTTTTTAAAAAAAATTGTAAAGATAAAAATTTTGTATGTGAAGATTGTATACTTGAAAAAATGCAAATGATACATTTTTGGTCTAGAACCTCTCTGACACATAAATTTTTTGAATTAGTGCATTCGGATGTGTGGGGTCCCACTCATGTTATGTCAAAAGGTGGTTATTCGTATTATGTTACATTTATAGATGATTTTAGTAGACATACTTGGATTTACTTTCTCAAACACAAATCCGAAGTTTTTTCATGTTTTAAAAACTTTCGTAATCTAGTTAAAAATCAATTTAAAACAAATATTAAAGTCTTCTACTCCGACTCTGGGGGAGAGTTTCTTTCAAATGAATTTCAATTATATCTAAAAAATCATGGAATTGTGCATCAAAAATCATGCCCTAGGACACCTCAACAAAATGGGATTTCTGAAAGAAAACATCGTCGTATCATTAAAACTTTTAGAACCCTACTTATTTCAAAAGAAATTCCAAAGCAATTTTGTGTTGAAGCTGCCCTAACCGCAGTCTGTCTAATAAATAGAATGCCTTCTCAAACTTTGAAAAACAAGTCTCCTATTGAAAAACTCTTTAAAATTTCTCCTAATTTAAAAAAGCTAAAGGTATTTGGCTGTAAATGCTTCGTGTTTCTTGAAAAATACAGCAAACTCTCTCCAAAAGCCATAAAATGTGTCTTTCTTGGTTATCCTGATAATAAAAAAGGATATCGAGGTTATGATAAAACAAATGATAAACTCTATGTTTCTAGAAATGTTACCTTTCTAGAAAATGACAATGGATTTGATTTTGAAGTTCCTAAAAAAGAATACGAGTATGCTTTCTTATTTGATTTGTTACCCAATAAAGGTATTAGTAATGATATTGAAACCTTCGAGTCTATTAATGACTCAAGTAGTAAACCATCTCAAGATCTTCTTCAATACTCTAGACGAAATATTGGGGAGCATCCATGTGCCCTTGACAGATATAATCAATTAATAAATACTGAAGAAACTAGTGTTAGAAGATCAGAACGAACACATAGGCCTCCAAGTAGGTTTGTCTCATATGAATCCTTCTTACCAAACTACAGGGCATGTCTTCTAGCCATTCATTCCTATCATGAACCATCCAACTATAACGAGGCCAAAAATATAAACGAATGGGTTGAAGCCATGAAAATTGAATTAGATGCATTACACAAGGCTCACACTTGGGCAATTCAACCTCTTCCTATCGGAAAGAAGAGAATAGGGTGTAGATGGGTGTTTAAAATTAAAACAAAAAGTGACAGGTCTCTTGAGAGATATAAAGCAAGACTTGTTGCAAAAGGATATTCTCAAGAATATGGTATAGATTATGAAGAAACCTTTGCCCCAGTAGCTCGTATGACTACAGTTAGAACTCTAGTTGCTATAGCATCCATTCGAAAATGGCCGATATATCAGTTAGATGTTAAAAATGCATTTTTGAACGGAAACTTAAATGAAGAAGTATATATGGATCCTCCCTCTGGTCTGTCTATTGAAAAAGGCATGGTCCTTCGTCTTCAAAAAGCCCTATACGGGCTTAAACAAGCCCCTAAAGCATGGTATGATCGGTTCAGTGGTACGATATTAAAACTTGGATTTAAATCTTGTTACACTGACACTGCTCTTTTTGTGAGATCTACAGGTACCTCATTGATCATTCTTCTTTTGTATGTTGATGATATGATCATCACAGAGAATGATCAAAAGAAAATTGAAGATATTAAAATTTTGCTTAAAAAATCTTTTGATATGATTGATCTTGGTTTTTTGAGATACTTTTTAGGAATTGAAGTAGCCTACTCACCAAAAGGATATATTTTATCTCAAATCAAGTTTGCAGCTGATATTGTTGAGCGTTTAGGAATCACGGACACAAAATATGTTGATACTCCTGAAGTAATAAATGCGAAAATGCGAGCTGAAGATGCAGTATTATTAGATGATCCTACCTCTTATCGACAACTTATTGGATCGTTGATGTACCTGTCCATTACAAGGCCAGATATTGCGCATGCCGTACATTCTGCAAGTCAATTTCAACATGCGCCCACAACCGTCCACATGAGTGCAGTATTAAGAATAGTTCGATATATCAAGAAAACTATATCTAAAGGACTATTCTTATCCTCTTCCTCATCTTTAAGTCTTATTTCTTACACTGATTCTGACTGGGGAGGAGATCCCAATAACAGTCACTCAACTACTGGCTTTTGTGTATTTTTAGGTGATTCTCTCATTTCTTGGCGATGCAAAAAACAACAGAAAGTGTCTTTATCCTCTACGGAAGCTAAGTACAGGGCAATGGCTACTACAACCACTGAAGTTGTGTGGATGAGAGCACTACTTTCCGATATGAGTGTTGATGTCTCAGAACCTTCAAAGCTATGCTGTGATAATAAAAGTGTCATCTATATAGCCAGCAATCACACATTTCACGAGCGAACAAAACACATTGAGATGGATTGTCACTATGTTCGCGAAGAATATTTGAAAGGGACCATTACATTGCCATATGTCCAGTCCGAATTTCAGATTGCAGACTTCGTCACCAAAGCTCTTCCACTACCTCAATTTTTGTATCTTCTTAACAAACTTTCGGTGATTTCCCCATAAGTTTGAGGAGGAGTGTTAAAAATAAAATTGTATCCAAATACCCAATAAGGGTATTTCTGTCTTTTATCATATAGTACAGTCCACTAGGGACTGAAATGTAATTTAACATTATAATAAATAAACTGTCATACAGCTTAGGCACAACAGTCAAAAATATGACTGTTGTGCACAACAGTCAAAATATGACTGTGGGAAGGCAGTCCAAAGAGCTGGACTGCCTCCTGAAATGAAATGGGGATCTTCGAAACACGAGCTTAGATTAACAAGGGCAAGTGTCAAGAATGACACTAAAGCATAACCCTTAAAAAGGGTATAACTGGAAACAAAATAAAAATAAAAATGTATTCTTTATTGATATGAAAAACCAATTGCTTAAGAAGCATTGGAGTAAAATACAAGAGGGGCTGCACCCCTTTATATACACAGCTGAAAGAGGACTTAATAGAGCTGTTGGGCATAATCCAACAACTCTATTTAGAGCTGTTGGAATGTGTCAGTCCAACAACTCTATTGCTAGTCAAGTCTGGACAGGACTTGACTAGCAACAGTCATTCTAGTTCAAACTGAACTAGATGACATAAAGACAAAAAATAAAAATAAAGGAAAAAATTACAGAAAAGAAAGAAATGAAAAATGTATTTATATATATATAATAATATAATATTATTATATATAAATATATGTACAGTTTTACATTTTAACACTCCCCCTCAAACTTACGGTACAATGAGCGAAAGTTTGTCTAAGAGAAAGTGAAATCGGGGAGCAGCGAGAGGCTTTGTAAAGAAGTCTGCTAACTGATATTCTGAAGTGACATATGGCAGATCAATTATCCCGTGTAGATATTCCTCTCTGACGTAGTGACAATCCATTTCGATGTGTTTGGTGCGTTCGTGGAATGTTCTGTTACTGGCAATGTAGATCACACTTTTGTTGTCACAACACATTTGTGAAGCTTTTGTTGCTTCAGCTCCCATGTCAGCAAGCAGTCGTCGGAGCCAAACTACTTCCATGGTCGTGGTTGCCATGGCTCTGTATTCAGCTTCGGTGGATGAGAGAGATACCTTCTGCTGCTTTTTACACCTCCACGACATTAATGATTCCCTTAAAAAGACACAAAAGCCAGTGGTTGAGTGTCTGTTATTGGGATCACCTCCCCAATCAGCATCAGTATATGCAATTAAATCAAGAGAAGAGGAGGAAGATAAGAAAAGTTCTCGTGAAAGAGAGGACTTGATGTATCTGATAATACGCATGACTGTTCCCATATGAACAGAAGTAGGAGCATGTTGAAATTGACTTGCTATATGAACAACATGTGCTATATCTGGTCTGGTAATGGATAGATAGGAAAGTGCCTGACAAGCTGTCTGTAAGGAGTAGGGTCTGCAAGAAGTTCTCCATCATCAATCTTCATTTTAACATTAACAACTTCTGGAGTGTCAACTTTCTTATCATCAGTAATATCAGACCTGAAAACAATATCAAAAGCAAATTTAGTCTGAGATAATAAATATCCTCTAGGAGAATAAGCAACTTCAATGCCTAAAAAATATCTCAACAAGCCCAAATCAGTCATTTCAAAATGAGATTTAAGAAGTGTTTTGATTGTTTCAACTCCCTGTTTATCGCTTCCGGTGATGATCATATCATCCACATAGAGAAGAAGAACAATGATCCCTGCATCAGAATTCTTAATAAACAAAGCAGTGTCAGTTAAACAGAATTGAAAACCAATATCAATCATAACACGACTAAACCTATCATACCAAGCTTTTGGTGCTTGTTTAAGTCCATAAAGAGCTTTTTCTAAGCGAAGGACTTTACCCTTAGGAATACTTAGACCAGGAGGGGGTTCCATATATACTTCTTCAACTAGCTTTCCATTTAAAAAAGCATTTTTGACATCCATTTGAAAAATAGACCATTTTTTGATAGAAGCTAAGACAATTAAGGTTCGGACAGTAGTCATACGAGCCACCGGAGCAAAGGTTTCTTCATAATCAATCCCATATTCTTGGGCATAACCTTTGGCTACTAAACGGGCTTTATATCTTTCAAGAGTACCATCACTCTTGGTTTTAATTTTATAAACCCATCGACATCCTATAGTTTTCTTCCCTGGAGGAAGATCTTGAATATTCCATGTAGAAGCCTTTTCAAGTGCATCTAATTCAGCTTTCATGGCTTCTATCCATTTGATATCATTTTTTGCTTGAAAATATGTGGATGGTTCTTCATATGAGTGAATTAATGCAATAACTGCCCTATATGTGGGTGAGAAAGACTCGTATGATACAAACTTTCCTAGAGGCCTCGAGATTCGGGATGATTGTCTAGTTGGAATGTTAGAATATTTCTCAAGTGCACATGGAGGATTAGACTCTTGTCGCCTGGAATATTGAATACTAGTATCTCTATGAACTTCTTCATTTTCAACATTAAGATCAATAATTCTTTGATCATCATCAAAGTTACAATCAAGGTCATATTCATCAGATGTTGATGTTAGATCTAGCAAAAAGGAGTACTCAGTGACGTCTTTTAATTTTCTAAAATCAAAGAAGCTCTCCTTTTCAAGAAAGAAAACATTTCTAGACACATATAGTTTATTATTTTTGAAGTCAAAACATCTATAACCTTTCTGGTTTTCAGCATATCCTAAAAAGGCACAGGAAATCGCACGAGGGGAAAGTTTATCATTTTTGTCAGTAAATATGAAACATTTGCACCCAAATATTCTTAGTCTAGAGTAGTCTGGAGAAATGTTCATAAGTTTTTCAATGGGAGTGATATTTTGTAACGAAGAAGATGGCATCCTATTAATGAGATAGGTGGCAGTTAAGGCAGCTTCTACCCAAAAGTCTTTCAGGACTTGATTTGCTATTAATAAAGTCCTAGTGGTTTCTACAATATGGCGATGTTTTCGTTCTGCCAGTCCATTTTGTTGAGGTGTATAAGGACAAGATCTTTGATGTGTGATGCCATGCAATTTAAGATAATTTTGAAAATCTGTGGATAAAAACTCCCCCTGAATCTTTGCGAAAAATAGTAATATCATTTTGAAACTTGTTTTTAACCATATTATGAAAAGTTTGAAAGTATGAAAATACTTCAGACTTATGTTTGAGAAAGTACATCCACGTATGTCGGGAGAAATCATCGACAAAAATAACATAGTAAACAAATCCTCCTTTAGAAATTACTGGTGCAGGACCCCAAACATCCGAGTGTATTAATTCAAGTGGTCTTGAAGAGAAAAAGGTTATGTTCTGAAATGGTAATCTTTTCATTTTGCCGAGAATACAATCTTTACAATCAAATGATTCAGAGTTACAAAATTTCCCTAGATTTGGAAAATGTTGGATTTTGGCTATATGTGGGTGACAAAGTCTCTTATGCCACAGTTCCAACTCTATTTTTTGAATATTATAACAAAAAGCTTTCTTCGGCATTTTCAAAAAATCCATGTAATAGAGTCCTTCTCTATGGCCTTCCCCAATCAGCTTGCCTGACTGGCGATCATGTACCCAACAACCATGAGAAGGAAAAGAAATATTACACCCATAATCAGAAATTTGAGATACAGATAAAAGATTTAAATTTAATTTGGGAATATGTCTAATTTCTGAAATAAAAAATTTTTTTGTTTTATAATTTTTTTTCAAAATTTCCTATTCCTTCTATTTCAAGAGAAATCCCATCAGCAGTAAAGACCTTTGACACACTTGTTTTATTTTTAACACATTTGGATGGACTTTGATTATTTGGGGTCATATGAAAAGATGCACCAGAGTCAAGAAACCAAGAAATTTTACCTAGATCAGAAAAAGATGAGGCTGCTGCGCCGGTTGAAGCTTCAGATGATGAAGAGGCACCTTTGATGAGAGGCTGAAGAATCTCCATTAGTTGGGCCAGGGAAACTGGTGCATCCTGATCTTTAGGCTTCGATCCAGCAATTGCAGCTCTTTTTTCCCTCAGCTTCTTAAGTTTGGGACATTGTGGCCTGAAGTGTCCCGGTTCATGACAGTGATGACAAATAACTTTCTTCTTATCATAGTCACCATTTTGTCGGTTAAAGTGAGGAGGCCTATATGATCGAACATGATTCCCTAGTCTAGACACGGCTAAAACGGAATCATCTTCAATTTTTAAAGAACCTTTCCGGAGACGATTTTCTTCCATTGTTAACTCTTCAATAGTTTCAACAATAGAAGGAATTTTTCCCCGGTGAAGTAGGGCCGATTTAGTGGTTTCAAATTCCGTCATTAATCCAGTGATAAACTGATAAAAATGTTCAGCATCGAGTTGTTTCTGACGAAGCTCGATGTCTTCGGCACAATGCCACTTTGGTTCTAAAAGGGAAAGTTCTTCCCAAAGTTCGGACAACCCATTGTAATATTCACGAATAGTTTTGTCTCCTTGTGTCATCATTCGAACTTTTTCTTGGAGGTTGCACACGTGTGCAATATCTTTAAGGGAATACATATTCTTAAGGTATTCCCTTGCCTTATCGGCATGATCAAATTTGGCAAGACTTGAGCATTTTTTAATGTCAACGCTATTGATAAGCCATGACATTATCTTCGCATGAGATATTCTCCATTCTTTCCATTTCTTCTCGTATGAGGCAATAACCTTGATTTTCTCTTCTTCCGATAGAGGGACCTCTTTATCTCCCTCCTTTTTAGTAAGAGATAGCTTAGGTTCCGAATCGGAACCATCCACAATCCCTCATAAGCCTTTTCTCCATATATGGTGCTTCATGATTGAAGCCCATGTTACATAGTTCGTATCGCTTAGTTTCATAGGCATGATGGTGACTTTATCATTGTCATCCATCGATTACAAGGAGAGAAAGAATAGGGATAGAAGAGAAACAAGAAGGAAAATGAAAAAGAAAGAAAGAAAAAAACAATACAACAAGATGTGAAATCTTCTCCAATGAAGTGATAAAACACTTCTCTTCAAGTGGCGAACACTTTTGCAAACGGGCACGGAAACCGAGGCAGCTTTTCCTCAAGATTTAGTACTTCTGCGGCTCTGATACCATGAAATGAAATGGGGATCTTCGAAACACGAGCTTAGATTAACAAGGGCAAGTGTCAAGAATGACACTAAAGCATAACCCTTAAAAAGGGTATAACTGGAAACAAAATAAAAAAAAATGTATTATTTATTGATATGAAAAACCAATTGCTTAAGAAGCATTGGAGTAAAATATAAGAGGGGCTGCACCCCTTTATATACACAGCTGAAAGAGGACTCAATAGAGCTGTTGGGCACAGTCCAACAACTCTATTAAGAGCTGTTGGAATGTGTCAGTCCAACAACTCTATTGCTAGTCAAGTCTGGACAGGACTTGACTAGCAACCGTCATTCTAGTTCAAACTGAACTAGATGACATAAAGACAAAAAATAAAAATAAAGGAAAAAAATTACAAAAAAGAAAGAAATGAAAAATGTATTTATATATATAATAATATAATATTATTATATATACATATATGTACAGTTTTACATTTTAACACCTCCCATGTGTTGGAGTGCGGCTCTATAAATAGAGCCTCACTCCCTTGTTATTCCTCAATGCTTTTAGAAGCATTTGAGGGTTTTCTCTAGAGTTTTTTCCCATCTTATAGGCTTGTATGCCTCTTGTGCTGTTTGGTATTTTTATCTCTTTTGAGATTGTATTTGGTCCATTAGTGACCAACTTTAAGTGAGTTTATTAAAGCCCTTTGTTGGCATTGTGTTTGTTTCCCTACTGTTCTATTGTACCTTGTTTCATTACACATTTCATATTGAAAAAGCTTGGCACGCAGATCCTCAAAGGTAGGTAAATCTGGTAGACACAATAAGGAAGTAACATTCATGTAATAATCGGGCCCCAGCCCGCTCAAAATTTGCTGCACCATATTTTTGTGACTTACTGCACAACCCACAATGGCTAGTTGATCTGTAATAATATTCATTTTATTCAAGTATTCCATGATAGTCATGGAGTCCTTTTTCAACATTTGAAATTCCTTCTTTAAAAATTTACCCTACCTGAGAAACTTGCGAATATGTCTGAACCAGTCTATCCCATAACTGCATAACTGAACAATCATCTAGAATTGCCACAATCACCTTTTGTGACAATGTAGAAGTAATATAGGCAACCAACGCCTGATCTCGTTTCATCTAGGTTACATACTCTGGATTTCTGACATATTTAAGAGAAGATTCTCCCATACCGTTCTTGTCTTCTTGTGATATGAACTCTGGAAGAACTGGAATAGAGCCATCCAGATGTCCAAAAAGATCCTGACTTCTTATGAATGGGATGATCTGCCTCTTCCAGGTTAAGAAATTAGAGTTCTTTAGCTTCTCGGTACGAGTTGACTAAGAAAACTTAGGAAAGGCCAGATTGGGAAGGAAACAAATCCATATTCCAAAGAGGGAGAAAATCGAAATTCAAGAATGAATGAAAACAAAAAAAGGAATGAATTCATAACAGAATTTTAGTCACAAATAAATTTGTTGGATTCATAACAGAAATTTAATTTTAAATAAAATCTGCCGCCCTTTTTCTTTTCTTTTTTTTTGCTGACGATCTGCAAACCAGAGGCAGTAAACCAGACCTTGCTGTAAAATCTGATCTGAACAGTGTTCGACCAATATTGAGCATGTCACTTAGATAGGATGAAAAAAAATCCAACAAAGCAATCAACAAAGAAGCTGATTAGGAAGATAAAGAAAAAGAAATTTAAGAAAAAAACAGGTTTGACGTGACCCTTTTTTTTGTTTTGGAATCATGCCGGGATCAAGATCTGATTTGACATGATTTTTTTATTATGAAATCACGTATGGATCACTTAAAGACAAAAGAAAGAAAGAAGGATGTTGAGAAAGGATTTTGGCAAGAAAGAAGAAGAGGAAAGAGAAACTATTTGAGAAGAACAAAAATGGCAAACAAGATTAGGGTTAAATGATATAAAGTAACCCAAAGAAATAACGAAAAATAAGAAGGTAAAATCATGATTTCAAGAAAATAATGTGAACAAATCTGAGATTTAGAAATAGCCTTACCGAGATTTGGTTTGAAATCAAAAGAAGAATGAAAGAAAGATTTGACAAAGACTATAAGAGGAAGAAGTGGGGATGGAAATGAATGAAAATGAATTACCTTAGGAAGAGACAAGAATCTTGATTTTGATGATCATAAAGAAGTCACGATCTTCAAGATTGGATCTATTGTTGCTCTGATACCATGTTAGAATTCATAGAATCTGATATTCAATCACACAGAGAGAGAGAGAACTAGAGGGAGAAAATATGCTGCTGTAGAGAGACAAGATTCCTCACACAGGAATCGGCACACTAGACTTCACATTATATATTTGCTTAGTACAAGGATTAGGGTACCAAAAAACCCTTTTACAACATATCTAAATTACAATCTAGCCATTAATGAATATGCGGTATTCTTGTGAATAATGAACACGGATTGGATTTGGATCCCAGATCCAGACCCAAAATATGAAAGACTACTTCTTTTCAGAAACTCGTCTTAGCATGTCTAAAAGAGGAGAAAATGAAGTGTTGACGGTATCTAATTCCGACAACCATGCGAAGTCTTACAAGCCTCCTCACTTTGAGAGGCAAAATAACTATAGTAATAATAATTACAGTGGTGGTAACTATGGTGGTAGATAAGCTATTTGCCACTATTGTAATGAGCCGAGACACAAAAACTAATTGTCCTAAGCTCAATGGTAATTTCAAGAACAAGGTGGCTTCCATTGAAGATTCTACACCCAAGAGAAATCCATTCCCAAGAGGGAGGAGACAAGCAAAAGAGAGGAGACTCTAAAGGCACATTTTCTCTTTCTCAACTATCGGAGGCACTTCAACAAATACTCAAATCATCATCTACATTCGGTGTCGCTATTGCCTCCTCTTCTCCTCTAGGTATGTATTCTTGGATTCTTGATTCAAGAGCCTCTTTTCATATGATCCCTTATAAGGATTTTATTTCCGATATATGCACCAGTCCGAATTTATCGTTTGTTTCAATCGTCGATGGGACATCTTTAAAAATTGGAAGCTTTGGCACTTTAAATTCAAATTTCTCTCACAAATTCTCTGTTCTAAAAATAAGAGTTGTTCCTAAACTTAATTTAAATATTTTTTTCATTTCTCAAATATCTGATTGTGGATGTGAAATCTCTTTCTCTTCAAAAGGTTGCACCGTGCAAGATCTTCGATCCAGGAAACGGGTTGGGCAAGGAACTGGAAGAGGAGATCTTTATTACATGGATTTTTTGTTTATTCCCTCTAAGTCATTTTGTAATTATTTCTAAGAAAAGGATATTGAAATATGACATAAAAGACTTGGACATCCTAGCTTTTCCAAGATGTATCTATTCCCGTTTGCGGAGACTTATTGGAATGAAAACAATGTTGTAAATATTGTATCTTTGAAATAAAATATATCCCCTTTCCACAAAGAACTTTTATTTTTAAAGACCTTTTAAGTTGGTGTATTCGGATGTATGAGGATCTTCTCTGGTCATATCAAGGGGGGGGGGGTATTCTTATTATGTTGTTTTCATTGATGACTTCACAAGATATGTATGGGTCTATTTCTTTGATATAAAATCAAATGTTTTTTCCTTTGATGAATTTCGTATGATGGTCAAAAATCAATTTCAAAGTAATATTTCTATCCTAAGACCTGACTCGGGTGGGGAATACATGTCAATTGAGTTTCAAAATTGATAGTGCCATGTAGGAATTCCTCTCGTACATAGTGATAGTCCATCTCAATGTGTTTGGTTCGTTTGTGAAAGGTTTGATTGCTAGCAATGTAGATGAAACTTTTGTTGTCACAACACAATCATGATGCTTCTTTACTCTGAACCCGTGTTGTGAAAAGCGTTGAGGCGTAGCGAGGCGCTCCACCAAAATCTGAGGCGAGGCGTAAAGCGTAAGCCTAAATTTTTTTTTTGAACTTAAAAAAGACTAAAAAATATCTAAAATTATGAATAAAAAAATGTAAATGTGTTGGGATCCAGTAATAGGTCCAAAATTGTGAAACATCATAACAATGACTTGGATCCTGTCAATGAACCCTATCCGGGTTTAGAAGAATATATATATAGCCAGATGTCTTAAGATACCCGAACCGCTCAAAAAACCTTTAATGTCATAAAACCATATCCATTTGATAGATCCAATCTCTAAAACAGGTTGGATCCAAGCTAGGTCCATATTGATAAGAACTATGGGTCTAGAATTGGATATGGACTCATTGTCAATACATGCAAAGACCTAACTATAGATGATATATATATATAGTGTAGGTGTGGTTTTGGATTTGGATACAAATCCAAATCTATTTTAAAAATCTATCTCTACGTTATATTGCATTAGATTGAGATTGGATTGGATCCAATTCCAATTCAATGCAATTGTGTTGTATTTAGAATTTGGCTGGGTCCGTTTGGACCCAAACCCAAAGCTATTCAATGTGAGACTCATTTTTGGTTTTGTTCGGATCTTGGATCCAACATGACCAATCCAATCTGAAATAACAACACCCAAATGATATATATATATATATATATATTAAATAAATATGTAATTAGATTGAGTTGGGTCCAAATGGGCCCAACCCAATCGAACCTCATTAACCGATTTCCCCTCTCTTAAGATGGTTTGGATCAAGGTTCGACCCACTTAGATTCAACCTAGATCCAAACACTCTAACCGACCCTCTTAAAATAAAGGGTTTAGATCGAGGTTGGATCCAACCCTGATCCAGACACTAGCCGACCTCCACCCCCGACTCTTCATGACAGTCTCTCTCTCGTTCACTCCTCTCTATGTTTCCCCCACGCTCCCTCTCAGATCTGTGAAAACACGTGAGAGAGAGAGAGAACCTTTCTTGAGAAATCGGCAGCCCAAAGTGTCTTGATTGCTGCGCTAGTGCTTCATTAGTATAGGGTTACAATTATCTTTTACAGGGACAAAATTGCCCCTTATAAGTAACACATGTTACATTATAATACAACTAAAGCAAAACTCGTGGATGGATATGGATCCGATATCGGATCCATATCCAATCCATATTCCACATTCTAATACCCTCCCTCAAGTTGTGCATGGGGTTGAACCATGTGCAACTTGTTCTTCAGATACCAGAAACGATGACTAGTAAGACTTTTTGTAAACATATCGACAACTTGGTCTTCTGAAGGCACATAAACTGGTTCAATCTCTTTGTCGGCTATCTTTTGTCTGATGAAATGTTGATCGATTTCAATATGTTTAGTCCGACTGTGATGAACAGGATTGAATGCAATTTGTATAGCACTTCTATTATCACACATAAGTGTCGAATTTGAGATATCCTCTCCCATCTCTGTAAGAAGATGCCTAATCCAGGTCACTTCTGCTGTGGTAGCTGCCATAGATCTATACTCTGCCTCTGTGCTGGATCTTGTCACAGCCTTCTGTTTTCTGCTACTCCATGAGACAAGATTTCTCACAATGAAAACACAGTATCCTGAAACAGACCTTCTCTCATCTGGATCCCCTGCCCAGTCTGCATCTGTACAGGCTAGTATGTCATGTTTTGGTGATTTCCATGAAGATTGAATATATGTGAGTCCATCACCCACCGTTCATTTTAGATAGCGAAGGATGTGTTTGACAACATCCATGTGACCAGTCTTTGGTTCATGCATGAATTGAGATACTTGATTGACAGAATACACAATGTCTGGTCTAGTGAAGGTAAGGTATTGTAACATACCTACTAAACTCCGATACTTAACATCATCAGGATATAACTCACCATCACAAATACTGAGCCTTTGGTTAACAACACTGGGTGTGAATAGAGGTTTACAATCTGTCATTCCTGCTTTAGCTAGAAGATCAAGAGTGTATTTATGTTGAGTTAATGACATTTTATCACCCTGTCTATCTACCTCTACTCCAAAAAAATATCTCAGCTCCCCAAGGCCTTTCATTTTGAACCGCATAGTCAATAGAACTTTAATTCGCTGAATGTGGTCTGGAGCATTACCAGTGATAACAATATCATCAACATATATGAGTAAGAAAACCACAGTGGTACCGTTCCTATATATGAACAGAGAATGGTCAAGTTGGGAACGAAAGAAACCATGTTTATGGATTTCTAAGGAAAAACTTTCAAACCATGACCTAGAAGCTTGCTTCGATCCATACAAAGCTCTGGTTAACTTGCATACATATTCTTTTGGGCTTCCCTCTGCATAACCTTGAGGTTGCTCCATATAGACCTCTTCCTTTAAGTCCCCATAAAGGAATGCATTCTTAACATCAAGCTGATTGAGGATCCACCCATGTTCAATTGCCAGGCCAAGTATAATGCGAATAGTTCCCGATCTCACCACTGGGCTGAATGTCTCATCATAATCCTGACCATATTCTTGAGTGAAACCCTTGGCCACAAGACGCGCCTTGTACCGTTCAATGCTACCATCCGGTTTATATTTAATTTTATAAACCCATTTCGAACCAACAACATTTTTGTCTGGAGGACGGCCAACTATCTCCCATGTTCGACATTCATGAAGTGCCTCGATCTCCTCATTCATCGCTTCAATCCATTTGTTGGATTGAATAACTTGATGAAAACCAAGTGGTTCATCGTGTTTTTCAATCTGGGATAGAAAGATCTTAAAGTTCATAGAAAAGTTGTCATAACTAACCCACTTTTCAATAGGATGCCTTATCCTGCTTGATCTTCTTGGTGCTTCTCTGTCATTAGACAATACAGTGTGTTCTTCAGCAGGTACAGTCGTTTGCTCTCTAGATCTCCTGGTATACACATTTCCTTTGTATCTTAGACACTCTGCTTGTGATGCATCATCTGAAACTGTCTCACCATGTATGCTTTCAGGAGACAGAATAGTATGCTCGGCAACATGTGAAATAAGTTCAGCACTAAGCCATGGATCATACCAATTAGCATCTGAACATCTGTAACCCTTGTGTTCATCTGCATAACCTACAAATTGGCATATAGAGGCTTTGTCTTGGAATTTAGTCCTCATGGATTTGTCAATATGAACATAACATGTGCATCCAAAAACTCGTAACTCATTATAATCGGGATGTGCACCAAAGAGAACATAATAGGGAGATTGATTTTCAAGAATAGGCATAGGAAGGCGGTTTATCACATGAGTGGCAATGTGAAAGGCTTCAGACCAAAGACTAATGGGTAAGTTACTCCCATGCATCATACTCATTGCACTTTCCACAATATGTCTGTGTTTACGTTCAGCAATTCCATTTTGTTGTGGAGTGTACGGGCAAGAAACTCTACGATGCATCCCATTATCTTGGAGAAAATCTAAAAATTCTTTAGAGGAATACTCACCACCTCCATCACATTGGAGAATTTGGATATTTTGAGAGAATTGATTTTTAACATAAGCATGAAAGTGACGGAAAATGGAAAAGACCTCTGATTTGTGTTTCATAAAGAATATTCAGGTAAAATGAGAGAAACTGTCAATAAAGGATACATAATATTTGCTTCCAGAAGAGGAAGGATTAGGAGCTGGGTCCCAAACATCTGAACATATTATCTCAAAGGGTATAGAAGCTCTTTTATTTATTTGATGAAAGGGAAGTACATGACTTTTGCAGACCTGACAACTGGGACATATTTTATTCCTCAATAAAGGTGAAACAGACTTCGAAAGAAGACCATTGGACACTAACTTTTCAATAAAGACTTGACTACAATGACCAAGACGAGAATGCCAGAGATCTGACTTATTACATTTGGATGTACTTAGGACACTTTTGGAGACGAGATCAGACTGGGGCTTCAGGACACTGGAGGCTGGATCTTCATTAAAGACATACATGTCTCCACGTCGCTCTCCTTTAGCGAACATCTCCTTCGTTTGAAGATCCTTGACAAAGACAGAAGTAGGAGTAAATTCCACAGAAGAATTGGTAGAATCAACAAGCTTGGAAACAGATACAATATTTTTCTTTATATTTGGTGCATGAACAACATCAGATAAAGGAATAGATGACTTAGACAAAGGAATAACGACATTGCCTATGTTCGAAATAGGGTGGTGAGTCCCATCTCAGGTTACAATATTAGATTCTCCAAAATAGTGAGTCAGAGTAGAGAACTTACCTGCATTACCAGTGACATGGGTTGCTGCCCCAGAGTCAACATACCATATTCCATCATCATTTTGCTTCAGATTCAAGTTGGCCATAGCAGACAGAAGGAGATCCTTAGCATCTTCACTGACTCGGAACGTACCTGCAGTTCCTGATGTTCCAACATTTCTGGTGTTTTGCATTCTATTCCGATTTTGTGGGTTGAACCAACAGTTGGCCTTGATATGACCTCGCTTGTTGCACTGATAGCATGTGGGAACATTCTTTGAAAAATTGGCATTAGAATTTGGTGTAGGTAGTATCCCACATCCACCCTGGATTGGATTTCCCTTGCCTCTGCCACGCCCTCCCCGTGTACGATCAACAAACGTCCCTGTGACAAGAATCTCATGCGTAGATGATTGCCCTGCTGAAGCATCAGATATGCTTTTCAAAGACATCTCGTATTGGAAGAGTTTAGCACGTAATTCCTCAAAACTGGGCAACTAAGGCAAGCATAATAAAGAAGTGACAAGTACCTGATACTCTGATCCCAGGGCATTCAGTGTTTGTTGCACCTTTTCTTTGTCGAACACTGGATATCCAACAAGGGCTAATTGATCTGTGATGCTTTTGACTTGATTTAAAAATTCAATAATGGTCGTTGCTCTCTTCTTTAAAAGCTGAAATTCACGCTTGAGAAACAACATCTTAGCCTCTGATATCTGAGAGTAGGTTTGAGCTAAAGTTTCCCACAATACTTTGGATGTGCAATCATCCGGGATAGAAACCAAAACTTCTTGCGACAGTGTGGAAGTGATATATGCGACGAGAGCCTGATCACGTTTCATCCAAGCAGTAAATACAGGATTGCGAATGGTGCTTGACATTGCTCCATCCCCTTTTTCTTCGGTGGTAACAAATTCCGGAGGTATTTGAGTGGAGCCATCCAAGTGACCTGAAAGATCTTGACTGCGAATAAAAGGGGTAATCTGCTTTTTCCAAGTCAAATAGTTATTTGTATTCAGTTTTTCCGAAACCAGCTGCCCCAGGAAGTTGGAGGAAAGACTAGAATTGCCTGAAGAATCCATTTGTAGGCTTATGACAGAAATGTGGCTGAAAACAAAGAATAGAGTGACGCAGCTTATGACAGAAATTGGTACCAGAAGAAACAAATTCAGCCTTTTTGTGTAAACTGTGAATGAATGAGGAAGAAGAAGTGACCCGCAGTTGCTGGAAGAAGTGACCTGCAGTTGCTGTGTGTGAATTAAGAGGAATAAGGAAAACTACAACAGTTGCTGTGTGTGGATTAAGAGGAATAAGGAAAACTACAACAGTTGCTGTGTGTGGATTAAGAGGAATAATAAAAAATACAACAGTTGTTGTATGTGAATTAAGAAAAGAAGATGAAGTGCAGTTGTTGTGTGTGAATTAAGAGGAATAAGGAAAACTACAACAGTTGCTGTGTGTGGATTAAGAGGAATAATAAAAAAAACAACAGTTGCTGTATGAGAATTAAGAAAAGAAGAGAAGGTGAAATCACGAGGAATAAGAAGAACTCGGCCCCCTTTTTGAGTGAAGGAGACAAACTAGTTGCTGATTCACGTGAACTAATTCACGTTGCTGAGGAAGACCAGATTCACGAGTTCTGAAAGGAACGAGGAGAACTCGGCTTTTGCTGCAGCAGATCTTGGCTAGTGCACGTGAACTGATGTCGAGGAATAGGATTTGGTTGTTCACGTCCGTGAGGAAGATCCTTTTTCACCCAGGAATACAGCGTGCTCTGATACCATGTGAAAACACGTGAGAGAGAGAGAACCTTTCTTGAGAAATCAACAGCCCAAAGTGTCTTGATTGCTGCGCTAGTGCTTCATTAGTATAGGGTTACAATTATCTTTTACAGGGATAAAATTGCCCCTTATAAGTAACACATGTTACATTATAAACTAAAGCAAAACTCGTGGATGGATATGGATCCGATATCGGATCCATATCCAATCCATATTCCACATTCTCTCTGCTCTGCCTACTCCACTACCACCACCAAGAAAGTCGTCGTCGCCGCCCACTGCGCATGTGAGTGCCCTCCCCTTCTTCTTCTTCTTCTTCTACTTTTCTTTTTTTTGCCGCTGGCGACAACTGCAGCAACCCTATTGCTGCTGCCACAAGCCAGGCAGAAGGGATTGGCTAAATGCCCCCCCCTGTTGGGTGAGCTTACGCAGACCGTTTGCCTCACAGAGAAACGAGCAGAGAATGAGGGCCCTCGATATATTAACCCTAATTTTCAGTCAAATGGGTGCTTTGACCCCCATTTGACCAAAAAATTGAGGCATCTACGCCTCACTTTAAGGCGCGCCTCGCCCTGAGGCGTACGCCTCAAGGCGTATGAGGCGTACGCCTTAGGGTATTTACGCTTTTATGCTGCGCCTCAAGGCACAAAGGCCCTCGCCTTGAGGCGAGGCGCGCTTTTTGCGCCTTGAGGCGCGTTTTTAATAACACTGCTCAGAACGCTCATTTCAGCCAGCAATGTCCTTAGTCAGACCACCTTCATAGTGGTTGTAGCCATGACTCGATATTTTGCTTTAGTTGAAGAGAGAAACTTGTTGCTTCTTGCATCTCCAAGAAATCAACGAGTCACCTTAAAACACACAAAACCAATAGTTGAATGTCAGTTATTTGAATCACCTTCCCAGTTAGCATCAATATAAGCAATTAAACCTAAGGATGACGAAGCAAACAAGAAAAGTCCTCGAAAAATATAAGTTTTGATATATCTAATAATACACAAAATTGCTCCCATATGAACAGTGGTGGGAGCATGTTGAAACTGGCTTGCTATGTAAACTGCATGTGCAATGTCAATTCTCGTAATTGAGAGATATGACAATACCCTGATAAGTTGTCTATGTGGTGTTGGATTTTCAAGTGGTTCTACATCATCAATCTTCATTTTGACATTGACAACTTTGGGAGTATCAACCTTCTTATCATCTGGGATACCAGATCTGACAACAATATATAAAGCAAATTTAGATTGAGTGAGCATTTAACTTTTAGAAGAATATGCAACTTCTATACCATTTTTTTTTTAGAACTCCCAAATCATTCATTTCAAAATGTGTTTTGAGAAGCTTTTTAATGTATTCAACTCTCTGTTTGTTTATCACTTCCAGTGATGATCATATCGTCCACGTCGAGGAGTACTGTAATAATACATGCATCATAAATCTTAACAAACAAAGTTGTGTCAGTTTAGATAGTCTTTAAATTATGTTGTTAAAAACGTACCTTGAATCTGTGTGAAAATGAAAATATTGTTCTTGAATTCGTTTTTGACCAAATTGTAAAATATTTGAAAATATAAAAAATCTTTAGACTTGTGTTTAAGGAAGTAAATCCAAATGTGTCTCATAAAATCATAAAAAAATTTACATAATATATAAAACTACCCTTTGATGTAACAGGTGCTGGACCCCACACATCCGCATGTATTAACTCAAGTGGTCGGGAAGAAACAAAAGTTATTTATTGAAATGGTAGTCTCCTCATTTTGTCAAGAATACAATTTTCACATGTAAAATATTCAGAATTACAAAAATTTGTCATTTTTGGAAAATAATGAATCTTCGATATATTAGGATGGCCAAGTCTCTTATGCCATAAATCCAAATCTAATTTATAAACATCGCAACAAAATGTATTCTTGAGTTTTTTCAAAAATTCTATGTAGTACAAACCTCCTTCTCTATGGCCTTTCCCAATCAACTTCCCTAACTGACGATCCTGTACTTGACAACCACGAGAGGAGAAGAAAATATTTTATACATGATCACATAATTGAGAAACAGACAAAAGATTTAAGTTTAATTTAAAGTCCATCTTAATGTATTTGGTTCGTTCGTGGAAGGTCTGATTGCTGTCAATGACATGGGAGTGATAATCTCAAATCTTTTGAATATGTATTGCAATAATAAGAGTGTAATCTACATTGCATGCAACAACACCTTCCATGAGCGAACCAAACACATTGAGATGGATTTCATTATGTACGCGATGAATATCTGAGAGGAACTATTGAGTTGTCATATGTTACATTAGAATACCAACTTGCAGATTTCTTCACTAAAGCTCTTGCTACACCTCGGTTTATTTTTCTTTTTAACAAACTTTCGGTAATTTCACCGTAAGTTTGATAGCGGTTGTTAATATATATATATATACATATATATTTATTATTCTTACATAATAATTAATACCACTAGAGTTATTTTTGTCTTTTTACTCATTGTAATAGGTGTTGTCCACTAGGGACATTTTTGTATATTCTTTGTTTTTTGTTTTTTGCTTTTTTTGTATGCGTCATTATGTAAGGGCACTATGGTCATTGAGACCATAGAGTCATTGGAAGTTCCCAACGGTCATAAATATGACCATTGGGGGCTCCCAATGACTCCTTTGAGAGCTCCCACTTCATGGGTTTACCTATAAATATGGGACTACAAATCCCCATTAGTTAATGCTTCCCTTAAGCATTTTATGAGCAACAAGTGATATATTTTTTATGTTGTGTTGATCTTTTTTGACTGTTTGAAGTCTTGTATGCACTTTGTGCTTGTGTAGTGCCTTAGTGCTTTGTGTATTATCCCATATTGGGTTTGTAATAGTGCATGTGCACCGCTTTTATATTTCCGCATACTTCATTACAGTTCTTCCATTCTTGGATCAACTAGGCCTTTTTGCCTATCTATAAGGACCAGCATTTCCTTTTACTGATATGTATGTTGCTCTCTCTCCCTCTCTCTCTCTCTCACACACACACACACACACACGTTGTATGATTCAGTAATAATTACCTGCTTGTTTCTTGAATTGTGGCGACTGATAAACCTATTATCTATATGGTTGTGCGAATAGAAATAGATGGTATTCTGATGTATGTTGTCTAGATTTTGACCATTTGTTGCCTAGCTAATAGGATTTGGTTGATCAAATGGTTCATTGTTTTATGCGATTCTATTAACTGGCCAAACTTGCATCCATTGTATGTAAGTGATAGTAATTTATTCTTTTGATATTTCTGCTTTACTTATTCTTACTGTTTTCACATTGATATTTGCTTGCTTTTGGTTTGATTGCTGTCTTTGTTATTGGTTAGATGGCTTATACACATTAAACCTACAGCCGTCCTCATCTGTGTTTGTGTGAGTCTGCTTGCATGCATGTTTTTTTTGTTTATAACTTTATATAATAGCACAATAGAGATGATCTGTGGTTAAGAGAACGCTATGCTATATATTTTGAATGCTTATAATAGGCATTTTATTCTGTGCAACTGTCAGGATATGGCTTGTGATACATTCTTGAAGATTGTTCAGAAATGCAAGAGGAAGTTTGTAATTGTTCAGGTAAAAACAATATATCAGTTTATTCATTTGAAGCATTCACTGTTGTTTTTATTTTTCAATTATACTGTTTTTCTGCCAATGCTTTACTTGATCATGATTCAGAACTGCTTGGTCATGATTCAGAAAGCATTCACTGCTGTTCAACAAATTAAATGCTTGCCTATGTCACATGGGTGCGGGTGCGGGGGTGCGGCACTTTCAAAAAACTTGGGTGCGGGGGTGCAGTAAATATATATATATATATATATATATATATATATATATATATATATATATATATATATATATATATATATATAATTTTTAAGTTTTAACAATTAACAACATTAACATTAACCCTCTTTGTGCAGGGGAGGGGTTGAGCCCCCTCCCTACGCTCCCTGTTGGCAGGGGAGGGTCCGAGCCCCTCCCTGCGCTCTTTGTGTGCAGGGGAGGGGCTGAACCCCCTCCCTGCACTCTCTGCTGGCAGGGGAGGGGCCGAGCCCCCTCCTTGTGCCCTCTTTGTGCAGGGGAGGGGTCGAGCCCCCTCCCTGTGCTCCTTGTTGACAGGGGAGGGGTCGAGCCCCTCCCTGCGCTCTCTGTGTGCAGGGGATGGGCCGAGCCCCCTCCCTGCACTCTCTGTTGGGAGGGGAGGGGCCGAGCCCCCCTCCCTGCGCCCTCTTTGTGCAGGGGAGGGGCCAAGCCCCCTCCCTGCGCTCCCTGTTGGCAAGGGATGGACCGAGCCCCTCCTTGCTTTCTCTGTGTGCAGGGGAGGGGTTGAGCCCCCTCCCTGTCCTCCCTCTTTGTGCAGGGGAGGGGTCGAGCCCCCTCCCTGCACTTTTTGTTGGCAGGCCCCCTCCCTGCACCCTCTTTGTGCAGGGGAGGGATCGAAGAGGAGAGCAGAGGGAGTCAGAGAGGAGGAGAGCAGAGGGAGTCGGAGAAGAGAGAAAGTACCTGAGGAGGCGGGGTTCGGTGAGGAGGTCGATTGGCGGCGGGGTCCGGTGAGGAGGTTGATCGGCGGAGGGGTCCGGCGAGGAGAGGTCGGGAGGATTAGGGCAAAAAACAATTGCCCTAATCCTCCCCTCCGCAGCATATTTCATCGGGCATATTTTTTTTTAAAGTCTAAAAATTGGACACAAATGACCCTGAGTGCGTTGACCACACCCAGGGTCTGGTTGACCACACCGGATGCCGCACACGCACCCGTGTCGCAACGCGGATGCGGCACCCGGTTTGCCGAGTCCCTGTGACATAGATGCTTGCCAATGATAGATCAGTCAAATTGATAGTCTTTTTACAATCTCACCTGAAGATGATCTATTGTTCAATAGTAGTAAATGAAGATTATCTGAAGGTTGTAAATGTAAAGTTATTTAGATTCAAGGTGGATAATGAGGACATAGTGGCAAGGCACCCCATCAGATGGTTAAATTCTAACATTATATTGAAACTAGCTGCCTACAACTGCTACATGATGTTTTCATACCTTTATATAGTCTTTGTTTCCTACATAGTAAGTCCATATTTGAAGGCAATCAGGTGTCTGGCGGTAGTCCTCCTGTCTATTACGAGTGCAAAATGCGATAAAACTACATGTGAAATTGGTGCTGAAGCACTATATTACACCAGGTATTTTTTAAAATAAATTGGCAGACATGAGACATTTGCATGTGCATGAGCTCTCCTGCACATAGTTGCCAAATTAGGTTATGTTTTCTTCTCTATATTCTAGTTCCTGGTGTTTTAATCATCTTGAAGGCAACCTGATTGAGTAATACTCATTCAGCCTTATCATGGATGGTTGAATAATTGGTTTTCATCCTGATTTTCCAGGTTGGAGAGAGTGAGCCATTTGTATCTGAGCTTTTAACTGGTCTCTCAACAACTGTATTGCATCTTGCGCCCCATCAAATTCATATATTTTATGAATCGGTCTGTTACAAATTTTAACTTCAAGTCTTTGATCTTCAATTCCAACATTGGGTAGGATGATAATGCTTGGTAATTTTCTTGCTGAATATTTGCAGGTTGGTCATATGATTCAAGCAGAATCTGACCCACAGAAAAGAGATGAATATCTTCCGAGATTGATGCAGTTTCCTAATCAGGTTCTCTCAAATATTTTAAGTGTGCATTTGAATGCAGCTTGTAATGATTCATGACGATCCTTTTTCTTGCTAGACGCTACATGACTTAACCATTATTTATCCTGCAGCGATGGGCTGAGATTATTGGTCAAGCATGTGAAAGCGTTGATTTTTTGAAGGATCATACTGTGATAAGAACTGTACTTGACATATTGCAGGTGATCATTCTGTGGCACCAAAAATTATTCATATGTTTTTAGAAGATTTGTCAAAACTAATCTTGTTTTGGAATGTTTCAATATCTCATATTGGCTAGTTTCAAGCATTGCAGCCATCTGTTAATGTATAAGTTGCTTGTGATGGTTTGCTGAAACATTGTTGGTCTCCTATTTCATTACAAGGGATTTAAATTCTCTCTATTCTTTTGACAGTCAACTTTGTATTACAAATGCTGGTCCAATGAGATCCTTTGGATGATGAAAAACTTGGTTTCGTCATGAAGCTGCCCTTGATTGACTAAATCAGGTCATTTATATAGTTGTGATTTGAATGATATGATTTTTATGATTGACATGTTTGGCTTGGTTAAGATTAATCTATATGATGCATGTTATTCAAGTAACTAGATGATTGAGTTTCATCTGCAATAAAAACTTTAGATTATTGCCCCGCACTGTCATTGTTAAATAAATCATCTGCGTCAGGGATGCTGTGGTCTTGATCTAAGTTTGTTATCATATGCTTATCCCATTAAAGTCCTTTTTTTTGCTGTACGAGATCGTTGTGAATTGTTTTTAGCAATTTTATTTGATATTTCATTTGAACTTGTTTGGCAGACCAACACCAGTGTTGCCAGTTCATTAAGGACATACTTTTTGTCTCAGATATCATTGATCTTTTTGGATATGCTTAATGTGTACAGGTATTCATCTGATTCTTCACTCTGATTGTTTAGTTGTAGATGTGAAAAATTGATAGCCATTGGAGCTGCAGTTTAGAGTCTTAGACAAACATCATAGTTGGCCAAATGTTCTTGATTCATGTTAGGGCCTATGTGATGAGATAAAAAAAACTTATGGTTTCTTGACAATGAATGCCTTTGTACTTTAAAACAGAATGTATAGTGAACTTATTTCAAGCAACATAGCTGAAGGAGGTCCATATGCATCAAGAACATCCTATGTAAAACTTCTTAGGTAATGTGAATTTGGATATTTATAGTCAAGTACACGTGCATGTTTTTTATTTTCTTCTTTCAATAAAGTTTAGTTTTTGATGGTTTAACCCATGATATTTGCTATCAAACAGGTCGGTGAAGAGAGAGACACTGAAACTGATTGAAACTTTTGTGGATAAGGCTGAAGATCAGTCACAGATAGGAAAGCAGTTTGTGCCACCAATGATGGATCCTGTTCTTGGTGACTATGCTAGGAATTTGCCAGATGCCCGAGAGGCAGAAGTTTTATCAGTTTTTGCAACAATAATAAACAAGTATTTCTATTTTCCTGTTTTGTTCTATTTAGAGTGTTTTAGCTTTCATCTGCTGCACTTTTACTTCAAGTGAATAAACTAGGAATAAGTTACTGTCTACAATGTTTATTCTCATAAAGTAGTTATGAAGTGCTCATTTTGGGAGGAATAATTACTCTCATATTCTCATAAACATGTATTTCAAGCACCGACATCACCATCTCATTCATCACCTTTGCTACATGTAGGTACAAAGGTGTCATGACAGAGGATGTGCCTCGTATATTTGAAGCTGTTTTTGAGTGCACCCTTGAGGTAAATTTCACCTCCATCTATTATTTTATCTTGTTGCTTGTTGCCTGACTTGCAATTTTCTCAACCACATTACCATGGTATTCTGCAGATGATTACCAAGAACTTTGAAGATTATCCTGAGCATCGCCTGAAGTTTTTCTCATTATTACGTGCCATTGCTACTCATTGTTTTAATGCTCTAATTCGTTTGTCAAGTCAGGTGCGTTATCACAGTGGTACTTTTTTTTGTTTCTATGTAACATGGATACTTCTAAAGGGCAATGCAACCATATTGCACCCACATCTGTGCGGATGCGACACTTGGACACGACTTCTGCAGGTGAACCACACTGAGGTCCATTTCTATCTGAAAGTGGACTGGGTTACCTATAACCAAGTTCAGTTTTATTTATACTACATATATAAATATATACATGCACACACACACACACAGCTATTGCTGTGCTGCACTTTCAGCACCAGTATCTGCATCTGCACCTGCACCTATGTGACATAGCTTTGTTTGCATGCACGCATGTGGCTTCCTATGTTTCCGTACCCCAACTTTTCTGTTAAATGCCTATGTCCTTTTATCTGTTCTAGTAGAATCAGATTATAATGTCAATTGGTTGTAGTTTTATTGATGTTGATTCCTGTAAGCAGGAGGCACATACCTTGTGTTGGGGTGCAAGCATATGTCATTTTAACTAGTCTTTGCTTTGGTGGATTGCACATCATTCCCTGGTGATGTTCTACTTTGACCAAGCGCACATCCGATGTGTTTTTTCTGCACACCATTTTGACCTTGTTCTTTATTTGAAGTTCATTTTGAGATACTGAAGAGTTTTAAACAGAAGGGAAAAAATGCTTACTGTTATGGTTGAATATTTGGACTTTTGAACATATTTGTTCTTTTTTCCATGGTTTTCTCTATTTTTTTCTTCCCAATTCATGTCATTTCCAAGGGTTTTTGTTTGTTACTGGAACTTGTGCATATACTTTTAAAAGGCAACAATGAAATTATTTGCAGCTCAAGACTTGAAAGCTGCAGTGTCGGTGTGGCTTTTGTTTTTATTGGTCTTCTATTAGTCAGTGTTTCCTATGTATTTGACCTTATTTTCTTTTGCTTACTGAATATTGTTAGCTAGAATGTTTCTTGCATGCTTTCTTGTTGTGTCCCTAAAATTGCCCCTTACCCTTGATGGCATTTTCATTTTAGATCTTTAGGTTATAATTATTTTGGACATGGCCAGATGGTAGCACACATTAATGGTGATTAAATTGACCTGAAAAGGAATATATATATATATATATAGATGTAAAGAAAAAAAATTTAACAATGCAAATCAGAATAATCTTGTTTATTTATTTGAGTTTGCATTCTTTTGAAAATTTAGTCAGACATTGTTACTTGCATAATTTTCTCATAAAATACTTATAGTTGCTCTAGCCTTTTACAAGATCTCAATCGTCTATTTTTCTTTAAAATTGAAAAAATTATGATTACTTGGCAAAGTTAGTTGTGCCACACTTCATGGGTCCGTAGTGTCTTGCCTTGCATGGTCATGGTCTTATGAGTCTTCACGACCCCAGCATCCTGCATTACCTCATGTGTGCCGATTGTGGGTTTTTTCTCCCTGGTACTTGTTCCATGTTATATGGTATGTGATGCATATGACTGTTTATGTAACTAGTATTTTTTTTTTATTCTTGCAGCAATTGAAGCTTGTAATGGATTCTATAAACTGGGCATTTCGACATACTGAAAGAAATATTGCTGAGACTGGCCTTAACCTTTTATTGGAAATGCTGAAGAATTTTCAGGTTCAAATTTTCAGTCAAGTTTAGAGCCCTACTACGTTCTTGATCAGCTTTTGTGTGGCTTTGATGTTCTTTCACCCTCCTACAGGCTTCTGAGTTCTGCAATCAGTTTCACAAGGCTTATTTCCTTACAATTGTTCAAGAGATATTTGCTGT
This sequence comes from Nuphar pumila, assembly GCF_984573655.1. NCBI lineage: Eukaryota > Viridiplantae > Streptophyta > Magnoliopsida > Nymphaeales > Nymphaeaceae > Nuphar > Nuphar pumila. The sequence goes on along the minus strand of NC_143259.1, from coordinate 118,891,333 downwards.
TCTGACAGACACATTCCACAAACCTGGTTTCAAGCTACATGTCTTAGTGTTGCAGCACTTGTTTTCGCTGGTATTTGAGTTTGCCCTCCTTTTATCTGTCTCTGTTTCCTAACTCCTCTTAAGATACAAGGTATTTGCAATTGTGCATTTGCAGGTGGACTCTGGTTCATTGACAGAGCCATTGTGGGATGCAGCTGCAGTTCCTTTGCCCTATCCAAATAATACATTTTTTGTTCGTGACTACACTGTAAAACTGCTTGGGACATCATTCCCTAACATGACAACGACAGAGGTTAGAAACCTGCAATTGTCTTTGCAAGTGAACTGAATTTTGTATGTTATGCCACAATCTTACAAATGTTGCTTTCCTTCCCAGGTAACTCACTTTGTTGATGGGCTCTTTGAGTCAAGAAATGACCTTCCCACCTTCAAAAACCATATTCGTGATTTCCTCGTTCAATCCAAAGAATTTTCTTCTCAGGTAAAGTCTGGAGTATATTATTTTCAGTGTGTGTTTGCTTGAATGATTGGGCATCTCATCAGCCTCTTCTTTTTTATTCACAATGAGAAGTTACTTTGTACGAGGATATGATTGTAGAATTTTCTCACTTCCTCTTTCTCTCCCACCCAACCCAACACGCACACAAGCACAGCTATCTCATGCACACTTTCCATTTCACTGTACTGTAATCTTTACATGTTTCTCTTAATCGTAGTCACAAATCTCTTTCTTGGGTAAATATTGGCATTGGAAAATCTTGTGACATTTAAAAAAAAACTAGTTTTTTTTGGGGAAACATAAGCACACATTGAAAAAGTGTGAAAGTGTGTTTAGGGTCTGGATATCATATCAGACCCGAGTCATATCAGACTTGAGTCCTTTTAATGTATAGTTTTTATTTCATTCCGGGTCTGGATATTAAACCAGACCCGGACCCATACTGTACACACAAACATATTAATACATTGTTTAGGTCACGATTTCAGTAATGGAAATCGTGACAGCCGCAGCCCCTTCTTCTTCTATTCTCTTTCTCTTTCTCTCAATACAGGTTCCAGAGGATTCTAACATGGTATCAGAGTCGAGATCCATCTAGGGGTTGAAGAGGCTTCCAAAGGGTGTGACCGACCAGAGGTTTGAGGATTTCTTCGTCTCTTGTCTTCTTCTCTTCTTCAGTTTTTTTTCTTTCTTCCTATCATTTCTTCTCTAACCCCTTCTGGTGGATTCACGTCTCACGTGAATCCCTAAATTCACGTGTGAGGAGTTCACGTGAATCCTTGTTCACGTGAATCCTGTGTGTCATATGAAAAAAGGGGGGGGATCTGTTTCACGTGAATCGCTGTGTATTCCCCACGACCCACCCTCTCTGCGTCTGTTTTTTTTTTCAGATCTGATGCACCAGATCTGTACTCACTGCGTATTCCCCTTTTGCTGTCCATATTTGCTGTCAGTAAATATTCAATCTGATTCTTATTCTTTCCAGCGATTCCATCTTCAATCTGTTTCTTCTTGCTGTCACAACTGATATTCACATACCAGTTGTCTGCCCACACCATATTCATCTGTGTCTTGTCTGAAAACACAATCAGTTAAAAAAAATTTCTGTCCAACAAAATTTTTCTTATTGCATCAATCACAAAAAACAAAAGGGGGAGGAAGGGAAAATCCAGACCTAATTCCCTTTTGAATCTGACAGTCTCCGATCGTTAGCCTCTCGAAGGTTGCACAACCGCAACAAAAGAAAAAGTCTCTTAGGTCACCTGGATGAAACCACTCCAGTCCCGCTAGAATTTGTTACGAGAGAAGAGAAAGATGATAAAGGGGCAGGTTCAATTGTGTATGTCAAAAATGCAGAATACCTCAACTGGGAAAGGAAAGATCAATCAATAGTTGCATACATCACTTCTACCTTGTCTCAAGAGGTTCTTGTTGCAATCCCCGACAATCGTACAACCCTGCAACTTTGGGAGAGATTGGTTCAGACATATTCACAAGTTTCACAGGCGAGGATGGTTTTTCTCAAGAGAGAATTTCAGCTGTTGAGAAAAGATTCCATGACCATCATGGAATATCTAAACAAAATGAAGACTATCGCAGACCAACTTGCAGTTATCGGATGTACGGTGAGTGACAGTGATGTGCAACAAACTCTAAGTGGATTGGGATCCGACTATAATATGATTGTCACTTCACTATTGTGTCTGCCTGCCCTTCCTACTTTTGATGAGTTGCGAGCTAAATTAATTCAGTATGAAATGATTCTGAAGGAATTTTCTGACGAAACTCATGCTCATACAATTTTTCAAGAAGTTTTTGCCACAGGAGTGGCTTATGGTCGAGGACGGGGGCGAGGGGGACAAGGGCGAAATGGACATGAAGGACGTGGATTGCTTCCCACTCTAAATATGTTGACTCATGCTCAGGGACAAAGATCTATCCCTACTTGCTTCCTTTGTAACAAAAAGGGGCATATCAAGGCGAATTGTTGGCACAATCCTGAAAATAAAGGAAAGACTCCACAGACAGAACAAAAAAGAAAGTCCACCAATATCAGAGACAGTGGAGAGATTAGAGATCTGTTGATATCCGCCTTGTCAGAATTAAAATTAAAGCAGAATGATCAAGGCACTTGGTTCATTGACTCAGGGGCAACAACTCACGTGATTGGTGATGCAGGTAAACTTTCTAAACCTATTCCTTATTTTGGCAAAAGTAAAATTGTCACTGGAGATTGATCTTACCATACTGTTTCTCATGTTGGAAAATTTGTCATTCCCATGTTACATTCTACTCTTAAACTTTCTGATGTTCTTCATGCTCCTAATATCAAGAAAAATATTGTCTCTGTTTCTAAACTTGTTGATGATAATCATGCTTCAGTCGAATTCACTCCCTTCTCTGTGCAGGTCAAGGACCTTCACACGAGGGAAACATTCGCTGAAGGAAAGAGATGAGACAATATGTATGTCTTTGAAGAAGCTCCATGTCATCCTGTCTGCCCCCTCATCTGGATTCAAAATGTTCATTAGAGTCATGTTCCTTCTCTTCAGCAAATGTTTTTAGTATTTCTGAATGTAATAAGCCTTTCTTTTGGCATAGTCGATTAGGACATTGTGGGAGTCATTTTATTGAGAAACTTGTTTCTAATAATCTCATTCCAAAAGAAAGTCTCAATGTGGACGAGAAAAGTCAGAAGTGTTCCAGTTGTCTTATATGCAAAAGTCATGTATTGCCTTTTCACTCTATTAATAAGAGAGCTTCAAAGCCTTTTGAGGTAATATGTTCTGATGTATGGGGACCTGCCCCAGTTGTCTGTGGAACTGGGAGCAGATACTACCTAATTTTTGTTGATAGCTACTCTTGATACACCTGAATATACTTCATAAAAAATAAGTCGGAAGTTTTTCTTTTGTTTCAAAATTTTCTTTACTTAGTAAAAAATCAATTCAGTGAGTCCATCCAATTCTTCCAATGTGATGGAGGTGGGGAGTTCTCATCTAGTAACTTTATTTCCTTTCTTCAAAATAATGGGATAGGTAGAAGGGTGTCCTGTCCACACACCCTCAACAAAATGGGATTGCTGAGCGAAAACACATGCATATCGTTGAAAGTGCCATGAGTATGCTCCATGACAGTAATCTTCCGATCAATCTGTGGACAAAAGCTTTTCATTTTGCCGTACATGTGATAGATAGATTGCCTATGGTTGTTCTGGAAAATAAGTCTCCTTGTTACTGTCTTTTTGGAGCTCATCCTAGTTATTATGATTTGCGAGCCTTCAAATATGTTTGTTATGTGCACATTGATCGGTCCCTGATAAACAAGTTTTAGGACAAGGCTCAGAAGTGTAGATTTGTGGGATATGCAGACGACTACAAAGGATATAGGTGTTATGATCCCGCCAACAGACATATCAGAATCTCAAGAAATATTATCTTTGATGAACACAATTTTGATCACAAAGCTGGCACAACGGATATGTCCCCTACCATCACCGCAGTTTATTACTCTTGGTTGAATTCTGAGCTTTTTGCTAGTTCCAATGAAGTTTGTTCTCCAGGTTGTGGGCGGTAGGAAGAAGAAACGTCTGACTATTAGCACATCGGGATGACAGAATGGGGAAGAAATATCATTCGTACCGGGCAGATACAAGGGCATTTGCTATACTAGACAGAGAACGACAGTGCCAGACCTTTCAAATCACACCTCAGCAGCTGCACCTACTTCCTCTCATACTCTTGAGGTCAGAAGATCCAATTGCATTCGACACCCTATTGATAGGTGGGTTAGTTATAACAAATTCTCCTTGGATTTTCAGCTCTTCTTAACTGCCCTGAATAAAGAAGATAAACCTATTATGTACTATCAGGCATCCACTTCTACCAAATGGGTAGAAGCCATGAATGATGAAATTTAAGCCTTACATGAATGTAGAACCTGGGAAATCGTTCCCATACCACCTGACAAAAATGTTGTTGGATGCAAATGGGTCTACAAAATAAAGTATAAACCAGATGAAATCATTGAACGATACAAGGCAAGACTGGTGGCAAAAGGGTTTACTCAAGAAGCAGGGCAAGACTATGATGAGACCTTAAGCCCAATGGTGAGAATGGAAACAATTCGAATTATTCTTTCCTTGGCCGTTGAATATGGATAGAAACTGAGTCAGCTTGATGTAAAAAATGCATTCTTGCATGGGGATTTGAAGGAGAAAGTCTACATGGAACAACCCCTTGGATATCAAGAGCAAAATTGTAAAACACATGTGTGCAGACTAAAGAGAGCTATCTATGGCCTAAAACAAGTCTCTCATTCTTGGTTTGACAGCTTTTACCTTGAGATACAAAAGCATGGATTTTCACGCTCTCTACTGGATCACTCATTGTAACGCCCCAAAATTTCAACTTGTGATTTCGAAAACACTATCGAAAAACCTTTTAAAGATTTAAAGTTTTTATTTTTCAAAAGCGACAGTGGAAGACATTTAGAAAGAAGCACAAGTTAACAAATCATGGGTACGTTAGCTGAAAAACCGTCATTTCACATGAACAACTACTTAAAGGAATTGAGGAAATAATAGATCATTAATAAAATCTGTAGTTTATTACAAAATGAGTATTTTCCCAATATCCAATAATTCTAAAGGAAAAACTCCAAAACTCAGAGCCAAGATGCCAGCAGAAAGAAGAGAAATCTTGAGCCATATTGCACCACGCCATCGGCCGCATGTGAAGTCCTACTCCTCACCTGCCCATGAAATGGGTCAGTTTCATAACAAACCAGTAGGTGCAAAAATACATAAAGTAGAATAAAAATAAAACAGGACATTCATGAGGTAAACAGTTTATTATATTAAAAAAAAGTACAATTATAATCTATTCTAGCAAGTGTAACATATGCAAGGAGCTATTGTTTGAAACATTTCAAGCAGTGTAAGTCTCAATCATCTACAACTATTTAAAAAGATATTCTTTAAGTTCTGATATTAACTGGCCTGTGGGTACACACAAACACGAAACGTAGAAACAACCGAGACCGATCCGAGGGTTTATTATATCAAGTGTTTTCATTAACCCGGATGACTGACTGAGTCCGCTCCTAAGGAGACAGTCAGTGACCAAGAGAGTAAATCGCCAAAGGCATTCGTGCCCCATGGATGCATCAAACTTCTGCATAAGTACCTGGGAGTTACCACCTAGGATAATTTATGGTAATCCCAATTCCCCTAACTCCGATGACTGGAGAAGTCAAGTCTTTTGCCCGTAGGGTGGTTGTTAACAACCTGTTCATTGGAGTTTTTGTACCATCCATCCTCTTCCTTGATAAATCGTGAAGGTCGAATGGGTACGACAGGGGGTTTCTTAACCGCCGCCCTATTCCATATGCTCTGGTATGTTAGACCCACTCGAGCATCTTGCCTGTGAGGGCGAGTTGTCACCATTTATATGATCTCAGCATTGTGCTAAATGCACGCTTCGAGGTTACTACGACCTCATTACCCAAACATTGTAACACACATGGGACATATTTGTCTAAAAGTACGGTCATACCTTCCTAGAGGTACGATGAGAGGGCAACAAATAATGTCTTGTGATTCTTTTGGTTCATATATGACATATATTGCTCTTTAAGCAATTGGCCTATGAAGGCCAACATTATCTCATTTATATCAATAAAGTGTTGATTGCCCACTTCAAGGTACTTTATGACCTCTCGTAAAATATATACTGTACTTGTCTTAAGGTCCGGTTACAATAGCAATTGTCGTGGGTTTCTTTCTAGAAATGAGTCTACCCATAGAGTTTACATTAAGCATGCAATTTCAAAAGAATAAGGATGAGGAAACACAAAACAGACAATCACAAGTTAAGTAATCCTACAGGTAAGCATGTATGCCAAATAAATTATTCTATCACAGAATCCTTATATTTTATTTCATTCATACAAACTCTTCGTGCGACTTTCCCCTACCTCGGGATGTCGTGCAACTGTGTGCGTCTACGAGTGTAGATGATACGAGGCTCAGGCCGCAGAGCCAGAGCGGGGTTCGATGCGAAGTCTGCAAAAGTGTGAGAGTTATTATGACATAGTTATCAAAAAGAACAGAAGGGCAATGGTAAGACCTGCCCTGTCGGCGGAATCTGATGAGTGGCAGGGTCAAGGCTCCTGCTTAACAGGGAAAAACAGAACGGTAGTGGCCCAAGACCTCTGCTTGACCAAACGGCGAACAGCAGGGGCATCGACCCTTGCCTGACCAAACAACGAATGGCAGGGGTCTGAGCCTCTGCCTGCCAAAACAACAAACGGCAGGGGCCTCAGCCCCTGCCTGATGAAAGCAATAAATGGGAGGGGCCTCGGCCCCTGCCAGACACAACAGCCAACGGCAGGGGCCTCGGCCCCTGCTTCACGAGAGTAACAAATGGCAGGGACTTCGGTCCCTGCCTGACAAAACTGGATGACAGGGGCCTCGGCCCCTGCTACCCAATGAATGGCAAGGGCCTCAGTCCCTGCCAGACAAAACGGCAATCGGCAGGGGCTGTGGCCCCTGCCTGACCAAACAAGGAAATGGCAAGGGCGAGGCCCCTGCCTGACGAACGAATAATGGTAGGGGCCCCTGCCCCTGCCTGGCGGAACAGGAAATGGCAGGGGCCTCAGCCCTTGCCTGGCACAATTATAAACGACAGGGCCCTTGGCCCCTGCTCGTCCAAATAGGGAATGGCAGGGGCCTCAACCCCTGCCTGTCGAAACAGGGGATGGCAAGGGCCTCGGCCCCTGCCTGACAGAGTCACGACGACAACAAAAAAGAAGGAAAAAGCATGGCAAAGGGGGAGCGGGAGGATGCAGGGGGACGACCGACCTCTCGTCGGTCGTCCGATAGCCCACAGGGAAGAGAGGGGGGTGCCGCAGGGGCCACTGGCTCACCGACAACCTCAAGAGAGAGAGGGAGATGACAGGGGCCCCGTAGGCCACTTGTCGGGCCTCCGAGGGACACAAAGGGAGTGGGAGGGCGTGACAGGGGCCGTGCACCGCGTGTCGGCCTCCCGGTAAACCCTCAAGAAGAGGGTGAAGAGGGAGGACACGGTTGGGGCCATTGACCTCCTGTCGTGCCTTCCGGCGAGATGACAGAGAGGGAGGTGAGGGGAGAATAAGGGGAAAAAGAGCGTACCTAGGGAAAGGGTCGTCGGTCGGCAGTGTTGTCGCGCTTCGGGAACGAGGGGGATGGTCGGCACGAGGAGGAGGTGGCTTGAGAGGGAGGCGTACCTCCCCTTGCCCTCCTGCGGTGCTCTTAAAGAGCTCGGGGGGGGGGGGGGGTAAATGGGGAAACCCCGATGGGTTTCCCTAATCCAGTCGAAGCGTGGGTGGGGTGCGACGCTCGGGAAGAGGATTTCTTAAAATCCGCTTCTTGAGTCGGGTTTTGAAACCCTAATGAGGACGGTCCCGGGTCGGGTCCGATACTATTTTTTTTAAACGTGGGTTTTACATCCTACCCTCTTAAAAGAATTTCGTGCGCGAAATATTTATTGCCTTCATGAATCAAAATACACGTCAGGATATTTTTCTATAATATCGTTCTCAGGTTCCCAAGTACATTCGTCAATTCCATGGTGTTGCCACCGAACATTTACAAAGGAAATGGTCTTTGATCTTAGCACTTGGTCACGACGATCGACGATCTCTACTGGTCTTTGTTCGAATGTCAAGTCCCCTCTAATGTCCACATCATCATAATGAATGATGTGCGATGGATCGTGAACATACTTCCTCAACATGGATACATGAAAAACATTATGGATCTGAGCGTACTGAGGAGGTAACGCCACGCGATAAGCTGCTTCTCCAATCCGTTCCAGGATTTCGAACAGTCCGACGTATCTAGGACTTAGCTTTCCCTTTTTCTCGAACCGAAATACGCTCTTCGTCGGAGATACCTTAACAAAAACAATCTCGCCAACTTCGAAGGTAAGCTCTCGTCGACGTCTATCTGCATAGCTTTTCTGCCGACTCTGAGCGGTACGGAGTCGTTCCCGAATCATTTGCACTTGTTGAGTATAGTGTTGTAGAACTATGGGTGCCTCCAGCCTTCGTTCACCGACTTCACCCCAGTAGACAGGTGATCGACAAGGCCTCCCATACAAAGCTTTGTATTGGGCCATCCCGATGCTCGCATGATAGCTGTTGTTATACGCAAATTCCGCTAGACTAATGTGAGAATCCCACTCTCCCTTCTAGTTCATTATACAAGCTCGAAGCATGTCTTCCAAGGTCTGAATCGTACGTTCTGACTGCCCATCAATCTGGGGGTGAAACACAGTACTGAACTTCAACTTTGTGCCTAAAGTCAGCTGAAGTTGCCCCCAAAACCTCGAAGTGAATCTAGGATCACGATCAGAGATAATCGAGACCGGAACACCATGCCGTCTCACAATCTCTCTTACATAGAGATCAGCGAGACTATCTAATGGCTGGTTGAGACGGACATGTAGGAAGTGAGCAGGCTTGGTGAGTCTATCGACAATCACCCAAATTGTGCCATGCTTCCTCCACGTCCTCAGTAGACCGACTATGAAGTCCATGGTGATATCCTCCCACTTCCATAGAGGGATCTCTATCTGCTGCATGACCCCACCGGGTCTTTGGTGCTCAATCTTGATCTGCTGGCACGTCAAACACTTCGAGACATACTCAGCCATATCTTGTTTCATTCCGTTCCACCAATAACTCTGTTGTAGGTCCTTGAACATCTTCGTGCCGCCAGGGTGAATGGTGTATCTAGACTTGTGGGCTTCCGCAAGAATTTAATCTCGTAAGACCGGGTCAGCAGGAACCCAAAGGCGCTCCTTCAGCCATATACTTCCATCCTCCTTCCGACGAAAAGGTGTATCTGTCAGTATCGCTTGAGCCTTCAACTTCTCGTAGCGTGCATCCGTCTTCTGCCCATTGATGATCCTAGCTAGTAGCTCAGGTTGAGCAACAAGATGGGATAAACTGATTGAATCTTGAGTGATTGTGAAAGGTTCCCAAGAGGCTAGGTCTTCAACTAACCTCCAACCAGCAAATAAGGCATTAATCGAAACTTCTGGTGCTTTGTGGCTGAGGGCGTCAGACACGACATTCGCCTTCTTTGGGTGGTAGGAGAGGGTGATGTCGTAATCTTTGAGAAATTCTAGCCAACGTCGTTGCCTCATGTTCAATTCTTTATGTGAAAATAGATACTTAAGGCTCTTATGATTGGTGAATGCTTCAAACTGCTCCCCATACAAGTAGTGTCGCCATATCTTCAGTGCGAACACAACCGCGACTAACTCTAAATCATGAGTTGGGTAGTTCTTCTCGTGAATTTTAAGTTGCCGAGAGGCGTAAGCGATCACTTTCCCATTCTGTATCAGCATGGCCCTAGGCCTAACCCAAAGGCATCGATATAAATCACGAATCCGCCTTTACCAGAAGGTAAGGTCAAAATAGGAGCACTGGTAAGTCACTTCTTCAATAATTGAAAACTTGCATCGCACTTCTCGTCCCATAAGAATCTAGCATCTTTCTTCAGCAACTTCGTCAGGGTAACGCAATTTTAGAAAAATCCTGAATGAATCTTCTGTAGTAACCTGTTAGTCCAAGAAAACTCCTGATATCACATGCGTTCTTCGGTTGCTGCCAACTGAGTACAACCTCAACCTTTGCAGGGTCCACAGACACTCCTTCCTTAGAAATAACGTGTCCCCAAAACATAACTTCTTCGAGCCAGAATTCACATTTAGAGAACTTGGCATATAAACGTTCCTTTCGCAGGGTCTCCAATACGATGATTAGGTATTCTCGATGTTGTTGTCGACTTTCTGAGTACACCAAGATGTCGTCGATGAACACGATCACGAAGGTGTCCAAAAATGACTTGAACACCCTATTCATTAAGTCCATGAAAGCTGCAGGGGCATTGGTCAGTCCGAACGGCATGACCGTGAACTCATAATGTTCGTATCTCGTCCGAAAGGCCGTCTTAGGAATATCATCATTCTTAATTCTGAGTTGATGGTATCTAGACCTAAGGTCGATTTTCGAGAAAACTTTAGCCTTCTGTAACTGATCGAACAAGTCTTCGATACGTGGCAATGGGTACTTATTTTTTATCGTGGCCTGGTTGAGCATTCGATAGTCCATGTATAAACGTAAGGTCTCATCCTTCTTCTTCATGAAAAGCACAGGAGCTCCCCAAGGAGATACGCTGGAGCGAATGAATCCCTGATCCAACAACTCCTGTAACTGCTTCTTGAGCTCCTCAAGCTCAGCTGGCGCCATCTTGTAAGGTGCTTTAGAGATTGACATCATACCTATTAGCAATTCAATATAAAATTCTACCTCACGAGACGACGGAAGTCCCGATAGTTCTTTAGGAAAAACGTCGGGATAATCGCGAACAACATCTAGCTCACTGATGAGAGAAGGCATTGGATCCGATTGGATAACACTAACCAAAAAGGCAGTGCATCCTTTCAGCAAGAAATTTTGTGCCTTTAGCGCCGAGATCATCCGACTTGCTCGCATAGGTCTGGGAATTTTGAATTTTACTCTCGGAGAGCCTGGAGGTGATAAAACGATCTTGCCATCACATCAAAATATCTTGGCATGATACTTGTGCAACCAATCCATGCCTAGGATGACGTCAAATTCTGTCATCTCAAGCAGGATGGCACAAGCAGGCAAGTGCCGCTCTGCCACAACTACGTCTAATTCAGGTATGTAAGTGGCACAAACCGTGTTCTTCCCAACGGGGTTATACACGTCTAAAGCATTATCAAGTGGTTTTACGAATTTTTCTGAAACAAACGAGTGTGTGGCACCACAATCAAAGAGTGCAAAAGCTGCTTGACCAACAACAAGAATGGTACCTTGAACGAGATCCCCCTTTGTAATTTGTTCGACCGTGACTGCATAAACTCGACGCGACTCCTTGACACTGCTTGGTTGTGCTCGCTGATGCTGGTGGTGAGGTGGTCGAGGAGGCTGAGATACGTTGCCGGTTCGCTTGAGGTCATCTGCTGCTTTCTTTCGGCAGTCACATATAAAGTGACCCATCTTACCACAGTACAAGCATCCGCCAGTGTCCCGCAGACAAGATTTTCCTACGTGAGACCTCTTGCACTTGGGGCAGCTATCTCCAGACGACTGCCTGGGCAATGAATGGCCCTGCTGTCGTTGGCGCTTTGCCGGAGGGAACTGTTTTTTCCCTCCCTTGGTCTTCACAGGTAATGGTGGCCGCTGCCTTGGGCCGCCGGAATAGGTCCTCTTTTGATCACCACCTGTCACAGATGACTTTTTTGGCCTACACACTCTTTGAACGCTCTCAATCCTCGTTCAGTAGGGTGGTTGCTGCTACAGCCGCAAAAAAAGTCGCGGGCATGCTGGTGAGAACCCTATGCCTGAGTCCTTCCTTCAATCCACGAATGAACTTTTCAGCCCGCTCATGATCATCCTCGAACAGGTGGGGACAGTAGCGCTCCAACCGTTGAAATTTGGCAATATACTTGTTTAAACTTAAGCTGCCTTGGCACAACTCCAGAAATTCCACCTTCTTCTTTTCCCTCGCATGAGGAGGGAAGTAGTTTCCGAGGAAAACTCTCTGGAAAGCCTCCCAAGGAATCACCTCAGCACCCGGGAACTGCACTTCTCGGGTAGTGTCCCACCATTCGCGAGCGTCGTCCTTCAATCGAAAGGACCCGAACATCGTCTTCTTATCGTCAGGAACAAACAAAACTTGGAACACCCATTCCACCTCTTTGACCCAACTCTCCGCCAAGTCAGGGTCAACCTTGCCAGAGAAGGTAAGAAGGTCAAGCTTCAGAATTTTTTCATAAGTGGCGGTTGGCGTATTCCCAATAAAGGGGCTCAGATCCTGCTGTAGGCGACCCTGACTACGAATCGCCTCTGCCAAGGAGTTGAGGGTATCAATCATGAATCCTCTCTGCTCGCGCAACTCATTAGCCATGTTGTTGCTTGAGTTCCCCGTCATCCTTAAAAAATAATCAAGGTTAAGAGTCAATATACCGAAGAAGCAAAATAAGACATAAGTATAGGAGCAAAGGCAAAAATATAGGTTTTTATTACGAAAATCATTTATTTCGAATCCAATCGTGCTGGTACACAAGCAAAAGTTTTATTCTATAATGATAAATGAGTTCACAGACTCCAACAAAACTTGGTAGGTGCTACCTCCCCTTAGGGACGACTAGAGTACTGTCTAAGATATTCCCTTTTATTGCCTGTGCGCTTGAATTTGCGCTTAGGGGTGAAGGGAGGTGGCTCCTCATAGGAGGTCTCCTGCCCGTAGAGGGGCGTCGTCGGAGTATATTCTGGTGAGCCAAGACTATAACTTGAGGAATCAGTTGCAGGCGTGTATGTGGGTGATACACCGCCCACTGGGTCTGCTAGAGGTGGTGGTTGATCGCCTGCAGTCGAAATTGCAATCTTGCCATCGTACTCGGCCTTGTGGAGGCAGGCATTCATAGTGTGCCCTTATTCTCCACAGAATACGCACCCCTTTGCTAACTCAGGGGGAACATAATCTCCTGATGACTCTTGTGGTGCCTGCTAGCGCACCAAAACGTGCGAAGGCGCAAAACCACCTTCTCGAGCATACACCTCAGCCCACGTTGCTACCAAGGGTATTTGGTAGGCGATCGATAGTGGAAAACCTTGCTCATCCGTAAAGGTGGGTAGAGGATGACAGTTAGCCCAATAACCAGCCCCGAACATCCCTTTTCTGCCCCTCCCTCTTACAGAACGGCCACGCAACCTACGCGCCCCCCTACTGTGACTACCACTAGAACCAACAAACAAATCCATCTTTCGGACGGAACTACGACTAGAAACAAGAATATAATTTAGTCTGAACATGCTATAAAATATCAAAAACTTACAGCGCGATGAGATGCTCAATGGTCAGGATTCACCTCTTTCTAACCTGGCTCTGATACCAAGTTGTAACGTCCCAAAATTTCAACTTATGATTTCGAAAACATTATCGAAAAACCTTTTAAAGATTTAAAGTTTTTATTTTTCAAAAGCGACAACGGAAGACATTTAGAAAAAAACACAAGTTAATAAATCTTGGGTACGTAAGCTGAAAAACCATCATTTCACATGAACAACTACTTAAAAGAATTAAGGAAATAATAGATCATTAATAAAATCTATAGTTTATTACAAAATAAGTATTTTCCCAATATCCAATAATTCTAAAGGAAAAACTCCAAAACTCAGAGCCAAGACGCCAAAAAAAAAAGCGAAATCTTGAGCCATATTACATCACGCCATCGGCCGCCTGTGAAGTTCTACTCTTCACTTGCCCATGAAATGGGTCAGTTTCATAACAAACCAGTAGGTGCACTAATAGATAAAGTAGAATAAAAATAAAACAGGACAATCATGAGGTAAACAGTTTATTATATTAAAAACAAATACAATTATAATCTATTCTAGCAAGTGTAACATATGCAAGGAGCTATTGTTTGAAACATTTCAAGCAGTGTAAGTCTCAATCATCTACAACTATTTAAAAAGATATTCTTTAAGTTCTGATATTAACTGGCCTGTGGGTACGTACAAACGCGAAACGTAGAAACAGCCGAGACCGATCCGAGGTTTATTATGTCAAGTGTTTTCATTAACCCGGATGACTGACTCAGTCCACTCTTAAGGAGACAGTCAGTGACCAAGAGAGTAAATCGCCAAAGGCATTCGTGCCCCATGGATGCATCAAACTTCTGCATAAGTACCTGAGAGTTACCACCTAGGATAATTTATGGTAATCCCAATTCCCCTAACTCCGATGACTGGAGAAGTCAAGTCTTTTGCCCGTGGGGTGGTTGTTAACAACCTGTTCATCGGAGTTTTTGTACCATCCATCCTCTCCCTTGATGAACTGTGAAGGTCGAATGTATACGACGGGGGGTTTCTTAACCGTCGCCCTATTCTATATGCTGTGGTATGTTAGACCCACTCGAGCATCTTGCCTGTGAGGGCGAGTTGTCACCATTTATGTGATCTCAGCATTGTGCTAAATGCACGCTTCGAGGTTGCTACAACCTCATTACCCAGACATCGTAACACACATGAGACGTATTTGTCTAAAAGTACGATTGTACCTTCCTAGAGGTACGGCTACGATAAGAGGGAAACAAATAATGTCTTGTGATTCTTTTGGTTCATATATGACATGTATTGCTCTTTGAGCAATTGGCCTGTGGAGGCCAACATTATCTCATTTATATCAATAAAGTGTTGATTGCCCACTTCAAGGTACTTTATGACCTCTCATAAAATTTATATTGTACTTGATTCGGATCGGTCTCAGCTGTTTCTACGTCATGCTCAGGATCTTGGAGACTTTTTCATTCCTTTTCATGAGATGAATCGTGAGTTCATGCGCATGATTCAAAAGAAAGAAATTGCAGAGGCTTTGAAGAAAATGAAATCAAGAAGGGCAGTTGGCCCAGATGGTATACCTATCGAGGCTTGGAAATGCTTGGGAGAGAAAGCTATAGAATGGTTGACAAATCTTTTTAACAAGATTTGGCGGACAAATAAGATGCCTAATGAGTGGAGGAAGAGTACTTTGGTGCCTCTATATAAGAATAAGGGTGATATACAAGATTGCACAAACTATCGTGGTATAAAACTCATGAGTCATACTATCAAACTTTGGGAGAGGGTGATTGAGTCTAGGTTGAGGAAGGTTGTCATGATATCGGAGAATCAATTTGGTTTTATGCTTGGAAGATCAACTATGGAAGCTATACATCTTCTTAGACAACTTATTGAGAGAAATAGAGAGAGGAACAAAGATTTGCATATGGTTTTTATTGATTTGGAGAAGGCTTACGATAGAGTACCTAGGGACGTTCTCTGGTGGACAATGATGAAGAAAGGTGTTTATGTCAAGTACATTAGTATAATTAAAGATATGTACGAAGGAGTAGTAACCAATGTCCGCACTTGTGGAGGGGTGACAACCAATTTTCCTATAACGGTTGGGTTACATCAAGGATCTGCTTTAAGCCCTTTCAATTCAAGAAAATGTGTTGTAGTGTATGTTGTTTGCTGATGATATTGTTTTGATTGATGAGTCTAGAGCTGAGGTTAATGCTAAGTTAGAATTATGAAGACAGACATTGGAAGCAAGAGGTTTTAAGTTGAGTAAGAGTAAGACAGAATACATGGAATGTCGATTTAGTAAGCAACAAAGTAGTGATGGGAGTTTAGTGAAGCTTGGTGAGCAAGAAATACCGGTGGATGATTCTTTCAAATATTTGGGATCTATCATTCAAAAGTATCGAGAAATTGATGGAGATGTAAATCATAGGATAAAGGTTGGGTGGATGAAATGGAAGAGTGCAACTGGAGTGTTGTGCGATCGTAGAATGCCATTGCGGTTGAAGGGAAAGTTTTATAGGACGACTAGTAGGCCCGCTTTACTATATGGTACAGAATGTTGGGCTGCCAAGAGACATCATATTCAAAAAGTGAGTGTAGTTGAGATGCGTATGCTGAGATGGATGTGTGAAAATACAATAAAAGATAAGATTCAGAACGAGGAGATACGTAAGAAGGTAGACGTTGCACCCATTGAAAATAAGATGAGAGAGAATTGTTTACGGTGGTTTGGACATATTCGACGAAGGCCTAATGATGCTCCAGTTAGAAGGATGGAGAAATGGAAAAATATATTAGTTAAAAGAGGTCGGGGTAGGCCTAGGAAGACATGGATGGAGGTGATAGGAAAGGATATGAATGCTTTGAACCTCACCGAGGACATGGCATTGGATAGAAATGAATGGAGGAAAAGGATTCATGTGGAAGACCCAGAATGATTTTCTTTGTTGGTTCATATCGCCGAACCCAATTGTTTTGGGATGAAGGCGTAGTTGTTGTTTGTTTGTTTACTTGTCTTAAGGTTTGGTTACAATAGCAATTGTCGTGGGTTTCTTTCTAGAAATGAGTCTACCCATAGAGTTTACATTAAGCATGCAATTTCAAAAGAATAAGGATAAGGAAACACAAAACAGACAATCACAAGTTAAGTAATCTCACAGGTAAGCATGTATGCCAAATAAACTATTCTATCACAGAATCCTTATATTTTATTTCATTCATACAAACTCTTCGTGCGACTTTCCCTTACCTCGGGATGTCGTGCAGCTGTGTGCGTCTACGAGTTTAGATGATACGAGGCTCAGGCCGCAGAGCCAGAGCGGGGTTCGATGCGAAGTCTGCAAAAGTGTGAGAGTTATTATGACATAGTTGTCAAAAAGAACAGAAGGGCAATTGTAAGATCTGCCCTGTCGGCGGAATCTGATGAGTGGCAGGGTCAAGGCTCCTGCTTAACAGGGAAAAACAGAACGGTAGTCGCCCAAGACCTCTGCCTGACCAAACGACGAACAGGGGCATCGGCCCTTGCCTGACCAAACAACGAATGGCAAGACAATGGATGGCAGGGGTCTCAGCCTTTGCCTGCCAAAACAACAAACGGCAGGGGCCTCAGCCCCTGCCTGATGAAAGCAATAAATGGGAGGGTCCTCGGCCCCTGCCAGACACAACAGCCAACGGCAGGGGCCTCGGCCCCTGCTTCACGAGAGTAACAAATGGCAGGGACTTCGGTCCCTGCCTGACAAAACTGGATGACAGGGGCCTCGGCCCCTGCAACCCAATGAATGGCAGGGGCCTCAGTCCCTGCCTGACCAAACAAGGAAATGGCAGGGGCGAGGCCCCTGCCTGACGAACGAATAATAGTAGGGGCCCCTGCCTGACGGAACAGGAAATGGCAGGGGCCTCGGTCCCTGCCTGGCACAATTATAAACGGCAGGGGCCTTGGCCCCTGCTCGTCCAAATAGGGAATGGCAGGGGTCTCAACCCCTGCCTGTCGAAACAATGTATGGCAGGGGCCTCGGCCCCTGCCTGACAGAGTCACGGTGACAAAAAAAATGGGAAAAAGCATGGCACAGGGGGAGCGGGAGGGTGCAGGGGGACGACCAACCTCTCGTCGTTCGTTCGATAGCCCACAGGGAAGAGAGGGGGGTGTTGCAGGGGCCACTGGCTCACACGCAACCTCAAGAGAGAGAGGGAGACGACAGGGGCCCCGTAGGCCACCTATCGGGCCTCCGAGGGGCACAGAGGGAGTGGGAGGGCGCGGCAGGGGTCGTGCGCCGCCTGTCGGTCTCCCGACAAACCCTCAAGAAGAAGGTGAAGAGGGAGGGCACGGCAGGGGCCATCGGCCTCCTGTCGTGCCTTTCGGCGAGATGACAAAGAGGGAGGTGAGGGGAGAATAAGGGGAAAAAGGGCTTACCTGGGGAAAGGATCGCTGGCGTCGTCGATCGACAGTGCTGTTGCGCTCCAGGAACGAGGGGGATGGTCGGCACGAGGAGGAGGAGGCTCGAGAGGGGGGCGTGCCTCCCCTTGCCCTCCTGTGGTGCTCTTAAAGAGCTCGGGGGGGGGGGGGGGGTAAATGGGGAAACCCTGATGGGTTTCCCTAATCCAGTCGAAGCGCGGGTGGGGTGCGGTGCTCGGGAAGAGGATTTCTTAAAATCCTCTTCCTGAGTCGGGTTTTAAAACCCTAATGTGGATGGGTCCAGTACTAAATGTAATTTTTTTTTAACGTGGGTTTTACACTCATTATTCATTTTTAGAAGTCAGAATGTGATGACTCTATTATTAATTTATGTTGATGATATAGTTATCACAGGAAACTCTGAAGATCATATCAAAGAAGTGAAAAAACTATTAGGTCAAAGGTTCAAAATGAAAGATCTTGGGGCCTTGCGCTATTTTCTTGGCATAGAAATCGATAGTCCGGCTAATGGCTTGACTCTCACTCAACACAAGTATACGATAGATGTTCTCAGCAAGGGAGGCATGAAAGACTACAAACCTTTAGCAACTCCAAGTGTGCTCCACCAAAAATTAAGTACTCATGATGGAGACCTGTGTGAGGACCCCACTAGGTACCGCAGTCTAATAGGGATGTTGCAGTATCTCACATTTACTTGACCTGATATTGTTTATTCAGTAAATCAAGTGTCTCAATTTATGCATGCACCACGTACTGGACATATGGATGCAGTTAAGAGGATACTCAGATATCTAAAAGGTGTTGAGAATAGGTGTTTTTTAGGTTAAGTTCTCCTATATTAGAGGTTTTCTGAAATATTATTTTCATAAGGACTTAGATGTAATTTTTCTGTTTTGCCTCTCTCTATTTAATATAGAGAGAAGCCCTAATCTTAATTAACGAGTTCTATTGTGCAGCCGTCTCTCTCTCTTTCTCTCTCTCTCTCTCTCTCTACACTCACAGGTGGTTGTACACCCCCATCTCATTCTACATGGTATCAAAGCCCTCGATCGTGGGAGCGTGATTTTCATCAACAGGGACTGATTTTCATCAACGAGGAGCAACAACCCTACGACTTCTTAAAATCAGGTTCGGTGGTGGTTGACTGGGGAAGATCTGATCACAGATCTGGGATGTTACCCAGATCTGTCGTCAGATCTAAGGAGAAGATCTACTGCGACCTAGTGTTGCCGAGACTTGTTTCTACTATGACGTGATTATTTTTTTTTGTTCCTGAGTTCTTGTCGAGCTGTGTTCCTGCTGTTACAGAATTTTTTTTTTCTGTGTTGCCGTGATTGCTGAGTTCTTGTCGAGGTGTGTTCCTGCTGTTTGTGAACAGCAAAATTTTTTTTTTCTGTGTTGCCGTGATTGCTGAGTTCTCGCCTATGCTAATTGCGTGTTATCAGAATTCTGCCGTGAATGCAACTTTCTTTTTTGTGCTGATTACTTGTGATACTTACTGGATGTCGTGCCTTATATGTTGGAGAACAGCAGGTGTAGTGAATACTTTGGTTTGCAACTGCAGTCTATCATTTATCGTGATGTGTTTGGGCCATCAATGTTCGTGATTTCTGTGGTATCAACAACAACTGAAATTTAGTTGTTTTAGTGGGTTGGTTTATTTCAGAATGTGACTGCTGTGTCGAATTTTTTTTAAGGAAACATGGTAGCTTAAGTTACTGTGTCGTGGAAAATAGCAGGTGTGATTTCCTGCTGGGCTGAATTTTATTTCGTGTGTGGGCTGCTGTTTGCTGTGGAAACAGCAGGTGTGGTTTCCTGCTGAGTTGAAAAAAAAATTCCTCTTGAACACTTGTTGTTCAAGTGAGGTATTCTGTTTTTTTTCAGTATGGCTGAAACTTCGAAATGTGATTCCAAACTGGAACATATTGGGGAGTATAAGGCTTTTGCCAACCCCTTCTCATATGGCTCTTCCGTAAGGTTGAATGAAACCAACTATGCCAGGTGGTCCAGAACTTTTATGATGTCGGTATCTGGACATCGTCGAAAACATATTTTGTTGGAAGACGAACCCACTGAGAAATTGGGAAAATATGTCACTTGGGATGAAGATAATGACATAGTTATGTCATGGATCATGAATAGTGTCGAACCCCATATTGCCGATGGATTGATCTACTATAATACAGCCAAACTAATGTGGGACAATCTTCGTGATACATACTCACAAGAAACGAATGTGAGTCGTATCCTGCAAGTTGAACAGGAAATATATAACTTGCAACAGGGAGATCAGACCTTAGCCCAGTACTATGCCTCTGTCAAAGCTGCGTTTGAAAGACTTAATGCTCACAGGCCTCTTTGTTGCTCGAAGCAAAAGGATCATCAAGAACAAACCATGGTTGCTCGTTTTCTTACAGGTCTTTCTTCAGATTTCTCTGTTGCAAAAGTTCAAATGTTGACTGGTTCAGATGTTCCCACTCTTGCTGATGCTTACAATCGTCTGAGTAGACTTGCGATCTCTCTGCCACAATCTAAGCCTGAGACTCAGTCATCTGCTCTTGTTGTCCCATCTAGTTATGGGCGTGGAAATATTCAGAATATCAGAGGACGAGGACGAGGACGTGGTATGGGAGGCAGAGGAAAGCTTCAATGCACATTCTGTGGAAAATCTGGACATTTAGAAGATCGTTGCTGGGATAAGCATGGTCGGCCAATCTCTTCTTCATCAAAGTCATATACCCCTAAAGCAAATGTTACTATTATTGAGGCAACAAATGCACAAGAGAATATCACTGCAAATGAAAGTAGTATCACCCTTAGTCGTGCGGAATATGATGAGTTGATTGCTCTTCGACCTTTGAGTCCCCCACTCCTATAGCTGGGGTTGCCTATTCAACCGGAAATCATCTCCATCCGAATGATAGTAAGTGGGTTATTGACTCTGGTGCATCCAGACATTTGTGTGGAAATTTACGTGTTTTTTCAGATCTAAAGGTCATTAAGGCTCAACTTGGAGTCTCATTAGCCGATGGGAGCTCCTCCTCGGTTGTTGGTCAGGGAAATATTTCTATATCCTCCTCATTACAGTTGAAAAATGCTCTTCATGCTCCAAACTTTCCTCAAAGTTTACTTTCTGTTAGTTGCCTTATAAAAGAACAAAACTGTAGAGTAATATTTGATTCAATGGGTTGTCATTTTCAGGATTTGCTGACGGGGAAGAAGATTGGTGGAGGCTATGAAGAAAATGGACTTTACTGCCTATTCATCTCAACAAAATGGGGTGGCTGAGCGAAAACATCGGCACCTCCTTGATGTTTCCAGGACCATTATGATTCAATCAAATGTTCCTGCCTTATACTGGGGTGATGCGATTACCACTGCTTGCTATCTGATCAACCGCATGCCTTCGTCTTCTGTGGGTGATCAAATTCCATTACATATCCTAAAACCTGATACCCCACTTTTTTCTTTCTCACCAAAAATATTTGGATGTGTTTGTTTTGTACACAAACTTGGCCCTGACCGTGATAAATTAGCCGCTTAAGCTACAAAATGCATATTTATCGGCTATCCAAAAAATCAAAAGGGCTATCGATGTTATGATCTTATTTCTCGCCGAGAGTATGTCAGTGCGGATGTATCTTTCTTGGAATCCTCTCCATATTACTCTAGTTCTGGTTCCCCGCTGCAGGTTGATCCAGCTGAATCTTTTCCATTACCTATCCCTCCTTTTCCTTTGGAATTTGTGCCCTCCTTACCGAACCAAACTTTATCCTCTTTCAGATTTAATAATCCTCCATTGGTATATGTGCGTAGAGCTCCACTTCCGCAAGAGCCTTCATCTTCTTCTTCTCCTGAGGTAAGTTCTACTGACAATAGTGATCTTCAGGATGATGATAGCAGGCCTATTGCTCTACGAAAGGGGACAAGACAATGCACCTTATATCCCATATCTCATTATGTCTCCCATGCCAGAATTGAACATCAAATGAAGTCGTTTATTTCAGCCTTGTCTGCTGAAACCATTCCTCTGAACTATCACCAGGCAGCACTTGATAATCGCTGGAAGCTGGCTATGCAAGAAGAAATGACAGCTTTGGTCTCTCAGCATACTTGGGATCTAGTTGATTCCCCAGCAGATGCTGACATTGTTGGATGTAAATGGATATATACAATAAAGTACAAATCTGATGGTTCTATTGACAGGTACAAGGCCAGATTAGTCGCGAAAGGGTATACT
Source organism: Nuphar pumila (assembly GCF_984573655.1). Taxonomy (NCBI): domain Eukaryota; kingdom Viridiplantae; phylum Streptophyta; class Magnoliopsida; order Nymphaeales; family Nymphaeaceae; genus Nuphar; species Nuphar pumila. Next base: position 118,869,250 of record NC_143259.1, on the reverse strand, counting down.
CAGACATATGTAATTGACTTCTTTGAAACTTTTTCTTCTGTGGCACGGATGGGTACCATCCGTCTTGTTCTCTCAGTAGCTGTTCAGCATGTTTGGAGCTTGTGTCAATTAGATGTGAAAAATGCATTTCTTTATGGGGATCTATCTGAGACCGTTTACATGCAACAACCTCCAGGTTTTGAGGTTGAGGGGGAGTGTCAGAAGGTGTGCAGATTGAGAAAGGCGATTTATGGCTTGAAACAAAGTCCTCGTGCATGGTTTCAAAAGTTGTTTGAAGTGATGTCAAGCTTTGACTTTAATAGATCGGCAACATATCATACACTTTTTATAAAGAAAACTAGCTCTGGCATAGTTGTTATGGTGGTATATGTGGATGACATCATTCTTACAGGAGATGATGTGAAAGCTATTGAAGCCACAAAGGCTCATCTTCAAAAACACTTTGTTACAAAAGACCTTGGTTCACTTAGGTATTTTCTGGGTATAGAAGTTGCTAGAAGCCGTGAAGAGATGGTTTTGTCTCAACGGAAGTATGTTCTTGACTTATTAAAGGAAACAGGCATGTTGGGAGCTAAACCAACAAATATTCCCATGGACCATAAAGTTCAGTTGTTTGAAGAAGGGTCAAAACCTGTTGATAGCAAAAGCTATCCCTCCCTAGTAGGGAAGTTATTATATGTAACTGTGACCAGACCAGATATTGCTTTAGCAGTAAGCAAAGTTAGCCAGTTCATGGACAAACCAACTGAGGTACACTGGAATGCAGCCATAATGATTCTCAGATATCTAAAATCCTCTCCTGGAAAGGGGTTACTGTTCAGGAAAGGTGGAACTCTGGAGATAGTAGCCTATTCTGATGCTGACTATGCTGGATCTGTAGTAGATAGAAAGTTTACCACAGGATTCTGTGTGTTTTTGGGAGACAACTTGATTTCATGGAGAAGTAAGAAACAAAATGTGGTTTCCAGGTCGAGTGCAGAATCAGAATATCGGGCTATGGCCCAAACAGCTGCTGAATTGATATGGGTTCACACTGTTCTTAATGATCTCCAGGTGAAGGTTTCTTCTCCAATGACCATGATGTGCGATAACAAAGCGGCAACATATATAGCAAACAATCCTGTCTTTCATGAGAGAACAAAGCACATTGAGGTTGATTGCCACTATGTAAGAGATATGATTCAAGCTGGTCATATCACTACAAAATACCTAAAGTCTGAAGACCAAGTTGCAGATATGTTTACAAAGCCTCTTGCTAGGCCAAATTTCTCCAGATGTTGTGACAAGCTGAGCATGATAGATATCTATGCTCCAGCTTGAGGGGGAGTGTTGAAAATAGGTGGTTTTTAGGTTAAGTTCTCCTATATTAGAGGTTTTCTGAAATATTATTTTCATAAGGACTTAGGGGTAGTAACCAATGTCCGCACTTGTGGAGGGGTGACAACCAATTTTCCGATAACGGTTGGGTTACATCAAGGATCTGCTTTAAGCCCTTTCCTATTTGCGATAGTGATGGATGAGCTTACGAGATCAATTCAAGAAAATGTACCGTGGTGTATGTTGTTTGCTGATGATATTGTTTTGATTGATGAGTCTAGAGTTGGGGTTAATGCTAAGTTAGAATTATGGAGACAGACATTGGAAGCTAGAGGTTTTAAGTTGAGTAAGAGTAAGACTGAATATTTGGAATGTTGGTTTAGTAAGCAACGAAGTAGTGATGAGAGTGTAGTGAAGCTTGGTGAGCAAGAAATACCGGTGAATGATTATTTCAAATATTTGGGATCCATCATTCAAAAGTATGGAGAAATTGATGGAGATGTAAATCATAGGATAAAGGTTGGGTGGATGAAATGGAAAAGTGCAACTGGAGTGCTGTGCGATCGTAGAATGCCATTGCGGTTGAAGGAAAAGTTTTATAGGACAACTATTAGACCCGCTTTACTATATGGTACAAATTGTTGGGCTGCCAAGAGACATCATATTCAAAAAATGAGTGTAGCTGAGATGCGGATGCTTAGATGGATGTGTGGAAATACAATAAAAGATAAGATTCGGAACGAGGAGATACGTAAGAAGGTAGGTGTTGCACCCATTGAAAATAAGATGCGAGAGAATCGTTTACGGTGGTTTGGACATATTCGGCGAAGGCCTAATGATGCTCCAGTTAGAAGGTTGGAGGAATGGGAAAATATATTAGTTAAAACTTAAAAGAGGTCGGGGTAGGCCTAGGAAGACTTGGATGGAGATGATAGGAAAGGATATGAATGCTTTGAACCTCACCGAGGACATGGCATTGGATAGAAATGATTGGAGGAAAAGGATTCATGTGGAAGACCCAGAATGATTTTCTTTGTTGGTTCATATCGCCGACCCCAATTGTTTTGGGATGAAGGCGTAGTTGTTGTTGTTGTTGCCTCTCTCTATTTAATATAGAGAGAAGCCCTAATCTTAATTAACGAGTTCTATTGTGCAGCCGTCTCTCTCTCTCCCTCTCTCTCTACACTCACAGGTGGTTGTACACCCCCATCTCATTCTACAAAAGGGACCAATGGAGATGGGTTGATATATTCTCCACAATCGTCTGATGCAGACTGGGCAGGAGATCCTGATGAGCGATGGTCTACTTCATGATATTGTGTCTTTCTTGAAAGAAATTTAGTCTCTTGGAGTAGTAGAAAACAAAAGGTTGTTGCTAGATCAAGCACTGATGTTATGTATAGATCCATGGATGTCGTTACTGCTGAAGCCACATGGGTTAGACATTTACTAACTGAAGTAGGAGAAACGATCTCTCTGCCTATCTTGCTGTGTGATAATCAAAGTGCTCTCAATATGTCATTCAATCCGGTACATCACAGTCGCGCTAAGCATATTGAGATCGACCAACATTTTGTGAGACAAAAAGTTGAAGAAAAAGAGATCGTGACTGAGTTTGCCAATACTGAAAGACAAGTTGCAGACATTTTTACAAAGGGCTTGACAAAAGATAGCTTTTGGATGCTTAAAAGCAAGTTGTTCATGGTTCAAAACCATGATCAACTTGAGGGGGGGGATGAAAAAGTGTGAAAGTGTGTTTAGAGTCTGGATATCATATCAGACCCGAGTCATATTAGACTTGAATCTTTTTAATGTATAGTTTTTATTTCATTCCGGGTCTGGATATTATACCAGACCCAAACCCCAGACCCATATTGTACACACAAACATATTAATACATTGTTTAGGTCACGATTTCAGTAATGAAAATAGTGACAGCCGCAGCCCCTTCTTCTTCTATTCTCTTTCTCTCAATACAGGTTCCAGAGGATTCTAACACACATGCACATGGAACCAATCAACAACAAGAGAGGAATGCTTTCCTTAATCATCTCAGTAGTGTCTTCCACCAACAAGAAAAGCTTGAGCCACCACCACCACACTAATGTGGGTGCTGCTCCAACCGAGCAGAAAAGTCCTCTTTAACGACATGACACCCTGCGATACTGTATGCCTCACTGACAAAGGAAAAAAGGAATTGGATGATCCATATTAAATCAAGTATGTAGATCATCGAGATTTAAAGGAGAAACAAAAACCCCCTGAGAAGTCCATTTAGCATGTTTCATTGTGCATATTTCATTTTGTATGTATTCATATATATATATATATATATATATATATATATATGAAACCACTTCTATGGTGGTACACACTCAATTTACATACATCTAAGCTCCAAAAGCAAAATGTAACCATTGGATCATGTTTAGTATATTCTATTTATTATTTTCATGTGTTAAAGTTTATTCAAATATGATGTTTTATACCATTTTTAAACCATCCTTATTTTAATGAATTGTGAGCCATTGATTTTCACTGTCTCAAAAATGGAATCTCATGGCCTGTTAAACATGATAAAACCTTCCTTTATACTAAATAAAAATAAATCATGCTAAACACATCTGTATGGTTAAATTTACCATTTGGTGGCTAGATCTATGCAAACAAGAGTTAGCACCACTGTATGGTATCATGGTACAAAACTGCCTATATATATATAATGCAACCTTAGGGCCCCCTTTTTCTTTAGGTCTCGTTAGGCCCCTTCATAAATCATAGTTTTAAGTATTTTTTCCCGTCTAACAGACCGTAGTTGTGATCTATAGGTTTTGTTTAGTGGGAACCAGTTTTTGGATTGCTGGAATCTGACCTGTATACAGTTTTTTCCAGTGATCCAAAATCAATGGCTATGGAGGTACCAGTTTTTCCCGGCTCTTAAAACATGTTTTTTCATTGAAAAAACATGATCCAAGAGTGGATTCACACTAGATCGATCATGCTAAACACATCTAACGGTTCAGATCTATCATAAAACACTTAAAACCTGTAGGGCAGAACGATAAATGGGGCCTAATATGTTCAGTTCTCTCTCTCTCTCTCTCTCTCTCTCTCTCTCTCTCTCTCTCTCTCTCTCTATATATATATATATATATATATATATATATATATGAGAATGGGGATTATGCTGCCACCTTTTTCGTTAAGTCACCTTTAGGATCCTCCAAAAATCATACTTTTAGATGTTTTATACGAGATTATAACTGTTAGAGATGTGTTTATCATTACTTATTCAATAAAAACATGTTTTTAATTAAACATCTTTATGCTCACGTGTTTATTTTAAAGAGGTAAAATCAATGGTTGATATTGTACTAAAATTTGATGATAAAAAATTCACATTTTTGCATCAAATCAATTTAAAACAAAGTTTGTTTTTTATCACACTAAATTGAAAGTAACAAACTTTTTTTTTGTCAAGGCAATAATTTTAAAAGATTGCATTTTTTTCAATATACTATCTATCTTTAAATTATCGTGATAAAGTTGTGGTATTTTCAAAGTATCGGTGATATTTGTGAGTATGCTTTTAATCCTGATGGTAAACTTCTGGTGATGGCTTCGTAACTGTGACAGACCCAGTTTACCGTCCTTTTTCTTGTTAGCTGTGGGTTTTATTCACTGCCCTGTTGATCTGCCAGGACAACAAAGATCTCTATGCAGAGGAAGCTGCAGCTCAAAGGGAAAGGGACAGGCAACGGATGCTTTCAATTCCAGGGCTCATTGCACCCAGCGAATTACAAGATGAGATGGTTGATTCATAGTTGTTGACTGCAAATCATAAATTACTATTCTTTCTCCAAGTGCGCCAAGGAACCATCATGATAGTTGGCGTAGGAGTCCCAAAAAGTATCAAGCAATGCTTTTTCAGACGGACTGGGGAGTTGATGTTTTGGTGGTGCAAGAGCTCTCTGGATTATCTGATAGATGCTTGCCGGATGGTGGTGGTGTTAGTTGAGGTAGGAATGGCTTTCTGGTTTCACCGGTAGCATTTAGGGGTATTTTTTCAGCTGACCAAAATTCCATCGGTGTTTATGCTCAACCAAGTCGCTGGTGTTTCTCGTGTAGTTTCTGCAGAAATGGTTTGTTTCTGCTAAGCTAAATTTTTGTATACTTTGAGGCTTTATGGTTTTCTAATTTTTTTTCATTTGGTTGCGGGGTGGTGGTGTTAAACTGCTACTTGCTATAATTTCTGAGCTACGGGGTCTGGTTTTTTGGGCGAGAGTGGGTGGATGGGTCCTGATTACCATTCGAGGGATGAACAAAATGAATGTTTTCACTTTTTGGCAATTGATTTCGTGTAATATTAGACAGCATACCAAGAGGTTACATTACAGTGTTATTGCTTTAATTTGAACACGCCATCACGAATTGTTAGAACAAGCGAGGGATGGTATACATGAAACAAGGTCCTTTCATCTACGCGTTTATATTGATCCTGGGCAATTCCATTAGGCTCTGCTTGGGAGCACGGCATCGGAGGATTTGGGATGTAATCGGAGATGGTTATCTAGTGTGGCATTCAAGACAAGAATTTGATTGTCATTTGGGAGGAGTTGGAATGAGGTGGGGTTTTCTGCTGGGAATCAGCCCACTTCAACTCCTCCAAAATACACATTTGAACTTCTCTTGAAAATAGGAGGTATTTGTGATTGCTAGATTCACCCGATATTAGCAGCACAGGAGAGAGCGAGACAAGTTCCGTTGGATCTGTCGGGGCACCATCTCTTCCCGCTGGTGCTCGAGTGCTGTGTCCTCTCCACTCTTGCAATGGAGAAAGAGGGAGAGGGAGAGAGGGGGAAGAGAGATGACAAGTTCTGCATGGTACACAGCCTCCAATACATGAAGGAACAAAGGATCAACAGACATATAAATTGGAAATTACCAAACAAACTAAAGTGCCAAAAGTAGCAAGCAGATAAGAATAAAAATAATAGGAGAATGTCAGACAAATGACAAAGTTGCTCAGGATCAACAGAAATATATAGTAACAAAGACAATGCCTCCCCTTTAGTGTCCTAGAAGCAACATATTCCTCAATAACCAGCAAAGTAATGACAAGCTACGGGTTTCCTACACACTGATAAAAAAAGAGGTGCAAGATGAACTCTGTCTCAGTTATACTCCCTTCTCTCATTCCTTTCATACTTCTCCTTCTAAAACTCTAAAGTCTTGTTCTGCAGCCCACCCCTCTCCCTCCTTCCCCAATCACAGCGCTCTCTCCGTTTGCTCCCCACCGCCTTAGCCCACTTGCGTATATGCTCGTCAGGCCTGCCATCGTCTTCAGTCCTCCCCTTCTAGTCGCCTCATATCATTCAATGACAATGAGAGGAGCTTAAGTAGACACCATGTAGATTGAGAGAGCATAAGCTCAAGTTTCCACAATAAACTTAGGACAGGATGCACTTTCCAGCAAAAGACAGAGAGGTCCATGCGTACACCTTGGACATGACCACTCACTCGTGCAGGCCTGAGAAAAAACATGTTGTCACAAGGTAATAATAAAGCCTCAAAAATTAACAAAATTACCATTTTCATTTCCATAGAAGAGAAATTGCAAAACGCCGTCCACAAACAGAGCGTCCAAATTCTCCCAAGACTACCCTTGAAATGACATCCCAAAGAAGCTCAATTCTCCTGACAAAAGAGGTAAAAAGAATCCAACAGAATTGCATCACGTTAAAAAACAAAAAAGTCAGTCTCTTGTTTTCAAAGCATTACCCATAAATGAACCGTATATATTCACAAACATAGTGACAAAAATTTAAGAACGGCAAAATATCTGCAGTAAAAAACTCGAGAGAATTTGATTTTTTTTTTAAATCTTGCATTTTTTGGACAAAATCTCAGCAATAAAAAATAAATTTAAAATATAATAAAATAATTTTACAATAAAATATTAATAAATAATATTTAAAAAACTACACGATTTTTTACAATAAATTGCTGTTAAAAACATAAATGTCACTTTTAAATCGATATTTATGGTTTGACAAAAAAATTGTGATATTTTGAAAATCTTGCAAGAAATTGTCGTTGTTTGTCAAAAAAAAATCAATTATACAATTAAATATGATATAACTTTTCTCTGTATTCTTTGCTACTCAAATACCATGGGTTCCCAAAAATGATGAGAAAACAGCTGTAGTTGCATGCCTGAATCTTTAAAAGAGTTCCAAACAAAAAGCGGGAGTCCACAATTCCTCTCAAATCCATTTCCCTTTAAATCCTGTAGTGGTACTTCTCCTAACTCCTTGCAACCCTCTCAAACTCGGGTTCCCAAACAGAGCCTTAACTGTATCTAGAAGCCATTGACGTGTAATATGAGCTTGAGGTTGAGCTTTACTCCGGCATGCTAATCAGTGGTAGTGGCCTCTGTTTGTGTCTTGCAGCGCCAGCTTCTTCCATTGTTGCTCAACACATTGAAGTTGTTTAGTTTTTCCCTTTAGTGTGCTTTTGGAAGGGAAATTGATTGAAATAGAATTCTAATGACCTATCAGCTTAGATTCATTTGTTTGGATCCATTTCTTTCTCTGGCTGTTAGAATTCATAATCTTTTAAGCTCTATTTGAGAAGTGATTGTCGGTGGTCACAAGAGTGGTAAGTGTAGAATCCCTGTAAAGAGCGACGTCTCTTGGAAGGTGAATCAATTCAATTCATGTAGCTCTATCCTTGCCTTTTTTGAAGTTTTTTTATTTTCTTCTCTCTCTGCTTGTATTATAAATAGGTTGTATCTCCTCTCAATGATATATGAAAAACATATCAGGAGCAAGCTCTTTATGGAAGTATGTAGGCATCTATTGGCCAAACCACGTAAATCGAGTGTAGTGTAATTTTAGTTCTTTCAACGTTTTATATTTAACATGATATCAAAGCGAGTGGTTCGACAATAGTTATTCATGCTTCTTCTTCTCGTAGCAATGGCCAGTGACAAAACCGACTCAGCAAAAACAATGATTCAAGAGCAAAATCTCAGTCTAGAGATTACTACAACCCTACTCAACAAAAGCAACTACCTGTCATGATCCAAGGCGGCTACGCTATTTCTGAGCGGTAAAGAAAAGTTGGGGCATATCATAGATAAAACTCCCAAACCTGACGTGTCTGATGCCACATATGATGATTGGCAATCTTCTAACCATCTAGTGATGGCTTGGCTTCTTAATTCTATGAAAGCAAATATAGCAGAGGTTATTTATTTATTGAAACAACTATGAATTTATGGAATGTCTTGAAAGACCTTTATGGGCAACAACATAATGTTGCTAGAATTTATCAACTTTAAAAACAAATTGCCCAACTTAAAAAATGAGATAAATCATTCCATAACTATTTGAATAACCTAAGAGGTATGTGGGATGAACTTAGTCATTATCGTCCCATTACCAATGACGTCAATACGTTGAAACAAAGAGAAAAAGAAGATAAAGTTTTTAAAATTCTTGCTGGATTGAGTCAAGAATATGAGATCATTCGTGGTTAAATCTTGATGACTAGCACTCTCCTTTCATTAAATACCATTTGTTCTATAATTCAAAGGAAATAATCTCGTAAAACTGTGATGGGATCCCAACAAAAGACTAAGGAAGAGACCCATGATGGAGTTGCTTACACGATTACTAATCTGCCCGGTTCTAAGTTCGACAACAACAACTATCAAAATCGAAACCAGCCTAAGTTTAAATGCAACCACTGCAAAAAAAATGGCCACACCAGGGACCGATGGTGGGAAATTCATGGAAAACTCGTTAAAAGTAAAACCAATGAAAAAGGAAGGACAACCAGCTACCAATATGGATGACCCTGCCAAACTTCTCCAACAACTCATCCATTCAAATCTGACTATATCATCTGCAAACGATCAACAAGTTAGCAAAGAAGAAATTTTATGTATTTTTTTGGCTTATAATGCTATTTTTTGTTCAAACAAATGGATTCTTGATTCAGGAGCCACCGACCATATGACTGGTTAAGATACACTGATTAGTGACATTTGTTTTGGTTTCAAAAATCATGTTTGCATTGCTAATGATGCTCTTGTGTCAGTTCAAGGGATTTTCATATGTCAATGAAAATATACTTTAGATCTCTTAAAAGAAACTGGTATGTTGGGATGTAAGCCATCCGAAACTCCTATTGAGTTCAATCACAAATTAAAACAGGACGATGGGGAGCTCATTAATAATATTTCAAATTTCCAAAGGTTGATAGGTAAACTCATTTATTTAACTGTTATTCGACCAAACATAACGTATGCCATCAATGTCATTAGCCAATATATGCATTCTTCTAGAACATCACACTTGAAAGTTGCTTACAGAATTCTGAAGTATCTTAAGGCTACTCCTGGTAAAGGAATCCTCATGGGTCAAAATAATGATATCAGTATTGTTGGGTATAGTGATGCAAATTGGGCTAGAGATATAAATGATAAAAGATCTACCACAGGTGATTATACTATGGTTGAAAAAAACCTTGTTACATAGAGAACTAAAAAAAAAGTGTGGTAACCCATTCAAGTGCCGAGGCATAATATGCTTCAGGATATGTGAATCAAAGTTATAGGGCCAATAGAAATAAGGTGTGATAACCAAATAACTATTAATATTGGAGCAAAGCATATCGAAGTGGATTGTCACTTAGTAAGAGAAAAAGTTCAAAGCAAAGTTATATCTACACCCTTTATCAGAAGTGACGAGAGAAGTCTCTTGGAAGGTGAATCAATTCAAAATAGAAAGCGATCCTTGTGTAGCTTTATTTTAATTTTTTTAATTTTTCTTATTTTCTTCTCCCTCTACTTGTATTATAAATGGGCTGTATCTCCTCTCGTGCAGTTAACAATCCTCACTTTCAAAATTTCTTGAAAGCCATGAAAAAGGGAAAAAGTAAGAATAACATGACCTTTGCCAGTTCCAATTCCTCGTTTCAGCTACCACCAGGGTGAGGTGCTAATTATCAAATGCTACACCGGTTACACTCCCCATGGTCACACAGGTGACCAAGTTGCATCCTAATAACATAACTATGAAAGTGGGGATTCCCTGTATGGTCTTGGAGAGTGCTCCCAAAGAACCTTAAGATTTGCTAAATCTGTAACCATTATAGAATCCACTTTTTCAACCAGAAGAGGCAGTTTTCAAACAGAGACTTAAAATCCCTAATTAAACTTCCCCTTTGACGGGGTCGGAACTCTGAGACATCAGGACGTCTAAGCTCTTCCCAACCCTTCGTCATGCCCTCTCTCTCTCTCTCACCGCCACCTGATGGCCGCACACCTGTCAAACCAACCGCAGCAAGCAGCTGGTGCACCTCCCTGCCGACCATTCTGTGCCGGAATTTGGCGCCTGCATGGTGGCAGGTGGTATCTCCCGCCACACTACAACCTTTGCGCCCCCCCCCCCCCCCCCCCCCCCCCACTCTCTGTCGAGTAGGAAAGAGGGTAGGGGAAAAAGAAAATAGGGAGGAAAAAAAATAAAAAATAAGAAATAAAATATTTTTTTGATAAACATGATAACTTGAGAATTTTTAAAATGAATCATTGAGCACAGCTTGGCTATCCAAACAGTGGAAATTTGGAGATGTGAGAATTCCCTTTCTTGACTTGAAATGTCCTAAAGTTTAATGTTTTATTGGCTGCATATTAAGATGGTTGCATTGTCATATTGGATTTGCCAGTCTCTTCTATGCCTGCTTGAACTATTTGGCAAATTGATGTGAACAGTTAGCATGCAATTTCTTAGAAAACAATTTGCCATGCAATTTCTTAGCATGCAATTTGCAATGCAGTTTCTTATAAATAAAATTAGAAGTGAGTCCCCGAATTAATGTTAACGAGTTGTGTTTCATTAAAAAAAACTAGAAAAAAGTTTGTTAGCAGCTACTAATCTCTCTCTCTCTCTCTCTCTATATATATATATATATATATGAGTGATTGGTAGCTTCTCACATGTTAGGTGCTAAATGAGAGTGCTAATTGGGGTTTTAACAATTTTCTGAAAGTGAAACTGACATTAACATTTTAAGACAAAATATTTTTCAGCAAATGGTAAAATAATTAATTAAAGAAGCTAATATAGTAAATTATATATGATAAAACTATAACTTTACTGTAATATAAAGCATGAATACATAAAGATTTAGGTCTAACTTGGATGCAACCCATATTATTAGATGCGGAAACATACTTTATTTGGGCATGAAAGGAAGTCATAAAATTTTAGTGGATCTTGAACAACTGATGCTTAGATCCTATAAAAAATACATGGCTTTCTTCCAATGTTTGAGCTAGATTTAGATTCAAATATAGACATGTTTTAAAAAATATGAATGTAGTTTTGGGTCAAGGTCTGACTTAGCCCGTATTCAACACTTTTTATTCCTGATGTCAAGGGTAGGGCTATCAATGACCTTGGGTTGTATTTGCGACCTGACCTGACCTGACCTGACCCGAACCCAATTTCTCATGTACGGGGCTGAAACATTACGTTAACCTGACCCAAGTAATGCATGTTTGAGTTTGGGTTATGATTTTTATTGACTATCCAATCTGACATGGCTTGACCTTAGTGTTTTATTTGTATTGTTGCTAAAAGTAAACTCTTTAAATTATGAGGATATAGTTAAAATTTTTATTTTCTTTCAATAAAACATAATTTTTGAAAACATGTCTAAAATTGAATCCAGATCCAACTCAAACATCACAAAGAAGTCATGGATTCATATGGGATATAAGCCCATATTCAATCCCTTTTTATTCCTTACCTAAAGTCTTAAAGTTTTGCATGAATTTGCTATAAGGGTAAGATATTTTTGAATTATGAGAGGTCAAACTAACTTTAAATAAGGTAAAGTTGATTATAATTCAAACGTAAAGATAAAACCGTATTTTTAATCAAGCATGAGGAGAAGCCCGAACATGCAGTTCAAATGCTGAAGGGTAAAATAGTAACTTTCAAACAAGGATTATAGTTAATTAAAAAAAAAACTAACAGTAGGTCATGAACAGGGGACATTTGATTAATAGTGACAAAACCTTTTGTGCATAATTAAAAACCCCCAATAGTTTGGTGTGCTTATGAATTAGACCCAAAAGTTTGGTGTGCATTTGAAAATTACCCTTTAATATATACAAAGTTCTTTTGAGTTATTTTGCTCACTATTTTCTTGTCGATTCAAACGATCGTCTTCTTTTGCTTGTGGTTTCAAAGGGTGTTTTATAAATCAAAGCAGTGTAATGTAAGGAAGAACTGTTCTTCATCCATCACGCTTTGGATTATGCCACTATCCAGTTCACATGTTTCCTTCTTTCCAAAGCCATTTGATTATGCGTTTTTTACAACGAGATAGGTAGAACAATGCAGACTGTATGGAGGATTTGCTCTAAGGGGTTGGTCACGTTGATTTTGGAGATAAAGAGAGCCCTCTGTTTGCGTTGCCACGGTGGAGCTTAAGAAAATGCTTTGTGCCTTTTCACGAAAACCCTACCATTTTCGTGACACACAAACGCACCCTACAGAGGGAGTTGGCTCGGAGCTGAAAAGGCTAATGGGTTGGGTTTGTGTTGGATCATGGTTTGCTGAACCTACCCACATAACAACCAGTCGAGTTCTGTTACCCGACTCAGGTTATATTGGGTCATGAAACTGAATCCCAAACTCTACCCGTATGATTCGAAGGGTGTTTAAAATGGATATTTGCACTAAAAAATACATACAAAATACTTGGTTTAGTCGTGTTGGGTCAGATATTCAGGCCAAAATTTTTCGTCCCCACACCCGGATATTCGGGTTTGAGTTGGATCGGGTATACGAAGTGAATCCAGCCCATCGACAGCCATAGTAAATACACGTGTGAAAGTTGAAAAAAAAACCATATTTCATATGAAAAGCGGCTTTTTCTGAAAAAATTCATATAAAAAACCTTTATTCCGTTTGGAATATCACGAGAAGATTCCATTTTTTTTTCCTGCACTTTCAAACGTGCCACATAGGATAGAATGGAGGGCCTTCACGTAAGGCGGTAAAGCGAACGGAAATTTGGGCAAAGTCGGAACGGAAGCGGTAGTGCTTTTATCTCATTTTTCTTGACCACCCTTGTTTTCGCATATAAAAATAAAATTAAAATACATGGGTCTGCGTGTGCGGGAAAAACACGCGTATGTACGCAGAGAGAGAGAGAGAGAGAGACTCTACTATCTAGCAGTAGCCGGTTGGGGAAATAACAAGAGGCGATGGACTCATTGCTAGACTACCAGTAGCAAAAGAAAACAAAGAGAGAGAGAGATTATATTTGAAGAAGCGGGCTCCCTTCTGACTCCCCCTGTCTCAGTCGCGCATCGCGTAGTTTTTCCTTCGGCGGAGATTAGGATTTTGTTTCCTGGAGGTGGTGTGTCCCGCCCTCCCTCCTGCTTGCTCTCTCTCTCTCTCTCTGCAGTGCCTCTAGGGTTTTGGGCTTCTTCCCCGTGGGAAGAAGATCCTCCCCCAACCATGGCGGAAAAGCTCAGAGACCTCAGTCAACCTATCGATGTCCCACTCCTGGACGCAACCGTCGCTGCTTTCTATGGCACGGGATCTAAGGAGGAGGTACGCCTCTTTTTTTTCCATCCATTCCTCGATGATGGATGCTCCCTGTTCTCTTTTATTTTTTTCTTCTTTACGTGGAAAATTTAGGGTTTTTCTCTTTCCTTCAGCTATATCCCGGTTTGGACTTTGCGCACCACTTGGGTGGATCCTCTTTTTCGTTTTTTTTTTGTTGTACATCTTTCATTCCCATGTTTTATTTTATGTGAATCTTCGCGTGGTTCCGTATTGATGTTTATAGGTTTGTGAGACCTAATTCGTTGGGATTGGGATTGAGCTTGTGTTGTTTGGTGCTCATTTTGTTTCGGAAGGCTGGGGTTCCACTGTCATTACGTGATCGTCATGATATGGTCTAGCAGTTCCGCTCCCTTCTGCACTGCTTCCCCCTCCGCCCTCCCATCCCGCCTACCGTTTTACTACGGTTACTTCAGTCCATCCTTGGTCACTAATGGTTGAGAGATTTTTGGCTTCTAGGAGCATGCTCAAGACGCCCTTATGGAAAATCGGTAGCTTAGTTTGTTAACATGACTAGAAACATGCGCATGAATGTGTCAAGAAAAAAGCAACCCCCAAGGGAAAAGAAAATGAAGATCCCATATCAACTGAAACAAATGATAACGAAAGTTTCCATAAAATCATTGAAGTAGAAAAACATACATTTATATACGGAGAGAACACAACACTTGTGGAAGTTCGTGAGTTATGAAGGAGAGGAAACGAGGAAAAAGGGAAAGAGATTCCGAGAAGTATACCAACCTAACATGACTACAAAATGTATGATTAGTAAGCCTGCATATTTCTGTTCCCTTATGCAGAGAAAAAAGAGAGCGTTTGTTAAAAAGGTCATCAATAGATTTGATGATGTCACGTAAAATTAATCTCAAATTCGTTAAAATATTTTCAGTGCATCAGCAAAAAAATAATTGGTCTATCACGAGACTGCATGAAGATACTGAATGATCCTCTTATAATTTTTTCGAAATTGGAGAAAGAAAAACGGCTGAAGTATCCCACGTGCATGATTTTGTTTTGTAAACTCTAATTCAAGTGGGACTATTGCTGGTCACAGTTTTGAGCATCAACGTGGTTATGTTTCTTATCAAATTGGAAAAGGGAAGAAAGAAGATATGTGTGAAAAAATTTGGTTGTTTGTGATAATGTGGTGCTTGTAGCGTATGCAACATTTTCACAACTGTATGCACTACGAAGCTGATCTAGAGAACATGATTATGCTAGTTCTTGATTTTGATTAGTTGATATTAATTTATTTGAATGGCCAAAACATCTCTCTCTTAAAAGGCTATATGTGACGTTCTCTCATGTTTATGATGCTTAACTATTCATTCAATGATTGTATCATATATATTTTTCTTTATTAATTTGTCTTTCTTAAACTAAATCAAGCCCATTTTCTTGGGCTTGGTTGCAAATTGGTTGGGGATTGCGTTAGAGTTCATGGATCCTTTTAAATTATGAATTCTGTTTACACACACACACATCCTGTCTCATGCTTGTTTTGCAAAACGTTAATTCTCTAGTCTATTCTATTTTAAGCTATGATATTGAAACTTCATCAAAGCTTTTGCCATTCGTGGAATGTTGCTGCATTTCAGCATATGTGAAAAAATCAGTGAAAAACCCAGCTTGCATTCTTGTATTTGCTGCTATTTTGCTGCATTTGTGGCAATGCAAAGTGAGACATTTGAAAATTCACACTGAAAATTTTTGCTTGTTTGCAAAGATCTGATAACCTTACCCCTCCCATTTGTCAGCAAAACTTTTTGATGATTTTGAAATTCAAAGTTATTTTGATAAGCACTTTATTTATTTTTAAATCCTTTCAGTGCTAGGATATTAGGAAGAATGTGGTATTGTATTTTTTGACAAGTTTTTTTTTGGCATTAATCATTTGAATTCTGAACAAATCCAGGTGATGGAGTTCTATTACTGACAGTGGTGCTCTGTTTTTTTGTGGCAGAGAGCTGCTGCAGATCAGATATTGCGTGAGTTACATAATAACCCTGATACGTGGCTACAAGTGGTTCACATTCTGCAAAACTCACAGAACCTCAATACCAAGTTTTTTGCTCTTCAGGCAAGTTATCCTGTTCATGGATGATGGCTTTGCAGATGACATACTAGTAGTTAGAAGTATCTACAGAAACATTTACTGATATCACTTCATGAAATGTCTCATCTCATACTTTTGTAACTCCATATCTGTGATTTGAATGAGGTCATTATCCATATGTATTAGGGGAGCTTATGTTATATTTCTTAGTGTAATGAACAAGGTATAATGAAACAATAGTGAAACAAACACAATGCCAACAAAGGGATTTAATAAACTCACTTAAGTTTGGTCACTAATGGACCAAATACAATCTCAAAAAAGATAAAAATATCACACATCACAAGAGGCATACAAGCCTATAAGATGGGAAAAAAACTCTAGAGAAAACCCTCAAATGCTTTTAAGAGCATTGTGCTATGTCACATGGGTGCGGGTGCGGGGATGCATCACTTCCAAAAAACCCGGGTGCGGGGGTGCGGCAGGGGAAAAAATGTAAAAAAAAATTATATATATATATATATAGCTTTGAAGTTTTAACAGTTTAACATTTAACATTTAACATTGTCATAATATGATTCATCATGCATGCAGTATATCAACCTAAATATAAAATTATCAATCAAATAAGTAAAGCAATTACATAAATCGACCTAAATATCAATCAAATAAGTAAAGTATAAAAGAACTAAATTACATACCAAAGTATATCCTGATGAAGTAATGGATGTTAATAATTTTCTTCTTCATCATCAAATGCATCATTAGAAGGAATACTGGCTCAGCTAAATGCATGTTTGTTATGTTGAAATCATGTTCTCCCTCGAAGTCACACTCTTTTGGGTTTACATCCCAAAATTTGGATGTTCCCTGTCTGCGTTACAAACCCAATTTGAAAATGATAAATACAATACAAGTATATTTAAATGAAAACTAAGAAATAATCAAATAACTAAGAGAACAAATTAGTACCTGTATTCATCATTGCTTCGCGAAAGTAATCGAAGATTTGAATGAACATATACTAAATCCTTTGCACGCTTGTTGGTGAGTTTGTTTTTATTCATGTTGTGGATTTGAGAATATGTGCTCCAATTTCTTTCACAACAAGATGAACTAGCAGGCTGCGATAGCAATCTTAATGCAAGACGTTGGAGAAGAGGTGTTTCTGATCCAAATGTTGACCACCATGTGATAGGATCTATATTATCTTCTTCTCTCGCGAATAATGCCGATGCATATAATCTCAAAGATGAAAATTTTTCAAACTCTTGTGTGAGTTGATATAGAAGATATGCTTCTGGAAAGTCTTGTCATACACATATTTCTATGTCTTGATAGCTCTGGGTCTAAATTTGGAGGGACACGACCAATACCACCAGCCCGCCACTTATTTGCATAATATTTTGGATTAAGAGAATGTGCCATGCAATGCAAAGGGGTGTTGCTCTTATCCCATCTTCTGACTAAAATTGAATGAATATGATTAAAAAAATCTGAATCATCTAATGCAAGATTTTTTTCTTCATGCTCGAAAACTATAACTTGTATTTTTTCAATCATATTATCCCACATTTCATAAACTCTGTGAAGCATGGGCTCATCCTTATCAACTTCTCTTAACATTTCCCAAATAGGTTGCGTAAATTGAAGGAAGTATACCACTCTATCCCAAAACTCATCATCAAGAATGAATTTTTTAATTTCTTGAGCCTTGATATCATCATCAATACGATAGAATGTCCAATTTTCATCAGTCACCATGTTAATCAAAGCATTCTTCACTCTTTAAATCCTTTTCATCATCACAATGATGGACGCAAAATGTGTTTCAGCGACCTTCAACAATTTCAAATCAGAATGCCTATTAAATATAGCATTAGCACGATGGTGGTTAACAACAAAATTCCTAATGCTTTTGACATTTCTTTCTAAATTTTCAATCCATGAACATAAAGCAATGCTTGTGAATTTTCTTCTTCTTTGGGGCTGCAGATGCTCTTTAGGGCTAGATTTAAGCTGTGTGCTACACAGGGAGTCCAAAAAATATGAGGGTACTGACTCTTCAAACTCAACGCTGCACTTTTACAAACTGGAGCGTTGTCTGTAATGATTTGTACCACTTTCTGATCACCCACTTCTTTTATCACTTCTATAAACAATCCCTTCAAATACTTTGCATTTTTATATTCCTCAGATGCATCAACTGCTTTCAAGAATATTGGGCCTCTAAGCGAACAAGCAATGAAATTGATTAATGAACGACTTTGAATATCTGTTCATCCATTAGACAAAATAGAAACTTCATTTTGCTCCCATAAATATTTTTTAATCTCTAGCAACCTCTCCACATTTGCCCTCTCTTCTGCAAGAAGTGTGGTTCGTATTTTTCTGTATTTGGAGGCACATAACCACTCAAATTACAATTTACCAAGGATGTTACTAAATCCTTCCTATAAGGATTTCTAGCCGCATTAAATGGGAGTGAACCCGAATAAAAATACCTCCCAACTTTTCTATCTAATTCTTCTCTTCCATATGTATTGAATGTTGCTTGTATCGTTCCTCTATCTCCTACATTGACTTTTTTTTTCAGCATCTTTTTGGTGGCTTGCAAATTTCACACTGACTGTAGAAGAATCAATCATTGCCTTTCTCTTCTCATATTCTTCTTGTATTTTCTTGTATTGTCTTTGCATTGCCTCATCAACTTTTCTGCAAGTTGAAATGTCATGTTCTGGTATCTTCAACAAATGAGCCTTCATTCTTGTGTAAGACCCAACAAAATCTCTTTCGCAGAGCTTGCATCGAAATCTCTTGTTTCCACCAGCTCCTTCTATAGTTTTTGCAAGTTTATCTACATGTACCCATAGTGGCCCCACATCATCAATCTCACTGCAACTATCAACAAAACTAGCAGAAGAACTCACATGTTGGGATGAGGATGACATAAGTCATTTCCCTTTATCCGTTATTTTTATCCTGAAAACACAAAAAAAAATATATTAAAATTTTCAAATCAATTATACTCGACCCCCTCCCTGTGTCGAAAACACAGGGAGAAGGTGGGGCTTAGCCCCTCCCCTGCCAACCCAACAAGAGAGCGAGAGCGAAGGGGGCTCGACCCCTCCACTGCCAAAAACAGGGAGGGGCTTAGCCCCTTCCCTACCAAAAACAGAGGGAGCAGGGGGTGCTCAGCCCCTCCTCTGTCGACCCAACAAGAGAGCGAGAGGGGGGGCTCGACCCCTCCCCTGCCGAAAACAGAGGGAGCAGGGGGGGGGGGGGGGCTCAGCCCCTCCCCTGCCGACCCCAAAAAAGAGCCAGAGTGGGGAGGGGCTCAGCCCCTCCCCTGTTGACCCAAAAAGAGAGCCAGAGGGGGGAGGAGCTCGACCTCTCTCCTGACGACCCAAAAAGAGAGCCAGAGGGGGGAGGGGCTCGACCCCTCCCCTGTCGACCCAAAGAGAGAGCCAGAGGGGGGAGAGGCTTGACCTCTCCTCTGACGACCCAAAAAGAGAGCTAGAGGGGGGAGGGGCTCGACCCCTCCTCTGTCGACCCAAAAGGAGAGCCAGAGGGGGAGGGGCTCGGCCTGCCGACCCAAAAAGAGAGCCAGAGGGCTGAGGGGCTCGGCCCCTCCCCTGCCGACACAAAAAGAGAGCCAGAGGGGGGAGGGGCTTGACCCCTCCCTTGCCGACCGAAAAAGAGAGCCAGAGGGGGGGGGGGGGTTGGCCCCTCCCCTACCGACCCAAGAAGAAAGTGAGAGAGGGTACTTACCTGCGAAAGGAGAGGAGGAGCCTGGGAGGTAGAGCTGGGGCGTCGATAGGAGTGAGCTCGAGCTCAGGGGGAGAGGAGAGGAGAGATTAGGGCAAAAAATTTTTTTGCCCTAATTCTCCATTTCATCGGGGATTTTTTTTAATGCCAAAACAATGGACAAAAATGACCTTGGGTGCGTTGACCGCATCCAGGGTCGTGTTGACCGCACCCGCGTCACGTCAACACAGGTGCGACACCTGTTTTGCCGAGTCCCTGTGACTTAGGCATTGTGGAATAACAAGGGAGTGAGGCTCTATTTATTGAGCCTCACTCCAACACATGGGAGGCAGTTCAGCTCTTTGGACTGCCTTCCAACAGTCATTATTATGACTGTTGTGCCCAACAGTCATAATATGGCTGTTGGGCAGTTTGTTTATTATAATGCTAAATTACATTTCAGTCTCTAGTGGACTGTACTATATTGTACTATATGATAAAAGACAAAAATACCCTTATCGGGTATTTGAATACAATTTTATTTTTAACACTCCTCAAACTTTTGGGGAAATCACCAAAAGTTTGCTAAGAAGATACAAATATTGAGGCAGTGGAAGAGCTTTGGTGAAGAAGTCTGTAATCTGAAATTTGGACTAGACATATGGCAATGTAATAGTCTCCTTCAAATATTCTTCGCGAACATAGTGACAATCCATCTTAATGCGTTTTGTTGGCTCGTGAAATGTGTGATTGCTGGCTATATAGCTGACACTTTTATTATCACAACATAGCTTTGAAGGTTCTGAGACAGCAACACCTATATCAGAAAGTAGTGCTCTCATCCACACAACTTCAGTTGTTGTGGTAGCCATTGCCCTGTACTCATTTTTCGTAGAGGATAAAGACACTTTCTGTTGTTTTTTGCATCGCCAAGAAATGAGAGAATCACCTTAAAACACACAAAAGCCAGTAATTGAGTGACGGTTATTGGGATCTCCTCTCCAGTTAGAATCAATGTAAGAAATAAGACTTAAGGATGAGGAAAATGATAAGAATAGTCCTTTAGATATAGTTTTCTTGATGTATCGAACTATTCTTAATACTGCACTCATGTGGACGGTTGTGAGCGCATGTTGAAATTGACTTGCAGAATGTACGACATGCGGAATATCTGGCCTTGTAATGGATAGGTACATCAACGATCCAATAAGTTGTCGATAAGGGGTTGGATCATCTAATAATACTCCATCTTCAACTCGCATTTTCGCATTTATTACTTCAGGACTATCAACATATTTTGTATCAATGATTTCTGAACGCTCAATAATATCAGCTGCAAACTTGATTTGAGATAAAATGTATCCTCTTGGTGGGTAGACTACTTCAATTCCTAAAACGTATCTCAAAAAAACAAGATCAGTCATATCAAATAATTTTTTAAGCAAAATTTTAATATCTTCAATTTTCTTTTAATTATTCTCTGTGATGATCATATAATCAACATACAAAAGAAGAATGATCAATGATGTACCTGTAGATCTCACAAAAAAAAGCAGTGTCAGTGTAACAAGATTTAAATCTAAGTTTTAATATCGTACCACTAAACCGATCATACCATGCTTTAGGGGCTTGTTTAAGCCCGTATAGGGCTTTTTGAAGATGAAGGACCATGCCTTTTTCATTTAAGTTTCCATCCAAGAATGCATTTTTAACATCTAACTGATACATCGGCCATTTTATAATGGATGCTATAACAACTAGAGTTCTAACTGTAGTCATACGAGCTACTGGGGCAAATGTCTTTTCATAATTTATACCATATTCTTGAGAATATTTTTTTGCAACAAGTCTTGTTTTATATCTCTCAAGAGACCCGTCACTTTTTGTTTTAATTTTAAACACCCATCTATACCCTATTGTCTTCTTTCCGATAGGAAGATGTTGAATTACCCAAGTGTGAGCTTTGTGTAATGCATCTAATTCAATTTTCATGACTTCAACCCATTCGTTTATATTTTTGGCTTCGTTATAGTTGGATGGTTCATGATAGGAATGAATGGCTAGAAGACATGCCCTGTAGTTTGGTAAGAAGGATTCGTATGAGACAAACCTACTTAGAGGCCTATGTGTTCGTTCTGACCTTCTAACAATAGTTTCTTCAGTATTTGTTAGTTGATTATATCTGTCAAGGGCACATGGATGCTCTCCAGTATTTCTTTTAGAGTATTGAATAAGATCTTGAGATGGTTCGCTACTCGAATCATTAATAGACTCGAAGGTTTCAATATCATTAGTAATACCTTTATTGGGTAACAAATCAAATAAGAAAGCATACTCGTATTCTTCCTTAGGAACTTCAAAATCAAATCCATTGTCATTTTCTAGAAAGGTAACATTTCTAGAAACATAGAGTTTATCATTTGTTTTATCATAACCTCGATATCCTTTTTTATTATCAGGATAACCAAGAAAGACACATTTTATGGCTTTTGGAGAGAGTTTGCTGTATTTTTTAAGAAACACGAAGCATTTACAGCCAAATACCTTTAGCTTTTTTAAATTAGGAGAAATTTTAAAGATTTTTTCAATAGGAGACTTGTTTTTCAAAGTTTGAGAAGGCATTCTATTTATTAGACAGACTGCGGTTAGGGCAGCTTCAACACAAAATTGCTTTGGAATTTCTTTTGAAATAAGTAGGGTTCTAAAAGTTTTAATGATACGACGATGTTTTCTTTCAGAAATCCCATTTTGTTGAGGTGTCCTAGGGCATGATTTTTGATGCACAATTCCATGATTTTTTAGATATAATTGAAATTCATTTGAAAGAAACTCTCCCCCAGAGTCGGAGTAGAAGACTTTAATATTTGTTTTAAATTGATTTTTAACTAGATTACGAAAGTTTTTAAAACATGAAAAAACTTCGGATTTGTGTTTGAGAAAGTAAATCCAAGTATGTCTACTAAAATCATCTATAAATGTAACATAATACGAATAACCACCTTTTGACATAACATGAGTGGGACCCCACACATCCGAATGCACTAATTCAAAAATTTTATGTGTCAGAGAGGTTCTAGACCAAAAATGTATCATTTGCATTTTTTCAAGTATACAATCTTCACATACAAAATTTTTATCTTTACAATTTTTTTTAAAAAATGAAAAAAAAAATAATTTGGATATACTTGGGTGTCCTAATATTTTATGCCAAAGATCTATATTAATGTCTTTGACATGATTACAAAACGAGTATTTTGGTAAACACAGGAAATCCATGTAGTAAAGGTCTCATCGTCTATGGCCTTGCCCAATCTGCTTCCCTGACTGATGATCCTGCACCCAACACGCCTTAGATGAGAAGAATATTTTACAACCATAGTCAGCAATTTGAGAGACCAGAATGACTCTCACTTTTGAAACAATTTTTTTTTTTTTGAAATATCATCAAGGTTTCTTGAGCTTTTGACTTTTAAAGAGGTACCATCAGCAGTTGACACACATGAGAAATATGATTTAGTGCAATTGGATAATAGAGACTCATTATGAGTCATGTGGAAAGAAGCACCTGAGTCTAGAATCCAAGAAGTCTTACCTGGAGGAGACGAGGAAGAGATGGCAGCCCCGGATGTAGAAGGTGTAGCCTTGAGAAGTTGTGAGACAACTTCTGCTATTTGAGCAATATTTAATTCATTAAAGTTGCCCCCTTTTCTTGATTCTTGAGGTTCTTCACTTAAGACAACCACCTTTTTAAATTTGGGACATTCCAGTCTTATATGTCCGAGTTCCTTACAATGATGACAAATAATTTTTCCTTTGTATCCTCTTCCATTGTGTCCTTCCCCATTAAACTTTTTCTCAAAGTGAGGTGGTTTATATGTTTTCACGAAATTTCTGGGTTTTGCCATGGCAAGGACTTCATCATTAGACTTAGTGCATTCCTAGTCTTGTCTCTTCTTGACAAATTTGAGAAAGAACTTCACTTATAGAAGGAGAAGTGGTCCTATGAAGTAAGGAAGATCTTACTTGCTCAAATTTCGGTCGAAGATCGTAAAAAAAGGAGAAAAGATTTTCTCTTTCGATTTGGGTCCTTCTCATGTCAATAGCCGAACCTTCCCATTTTGGTTCCAACATGGCTAATTCATTCCAAATATGAGATAAAATACCGTAAAAATCTTACACTTTTATCTTCTTGTTTTGAATTACGTACCTTGTCTTGGAGATAATAAAGTCTAGCCATATCCTTTTGGATAAAGGTACTTAGAAAGCTCCATGCGTCACGTGCCTTCTTGAATTTGATGATATTCGTGGCGATCTTGAACTCCATGGTATTCATAAACCATGAGAGTATTTGTGCATTGTTTGCCTCCCAATCTTCCAATTTATTTTTGTATTCTTTAAGGCTTTTTCTTTTTCTTTTTCAGACAAGGCTTTGACTTGATCTCCTTCTCTTCTAGTCAATTTGAGTTGTGGTTCACTAGTATAACCATTAACAAAACCCACAATTTTTTTTCTTTGATATGATTCTCTATAGCCGTCGCCCACATCAAGTAGTTGTTTTCATTAAGTTTGTAGGTGATGACGGTGGCAAACTCTCTTTCTCCCATAATGAATACTTGAGTTTAGAATAGAGGAGATAGGGAATGATCAATGATCGAAGAACACTTCCTTCATGAGATTCTCCTTCTTTCAAAAGCCTAGCTCTGGTACCATGTAATGAAACAAGGTACAATGAAACAATAGTGAAACAAACATAATGCCAACAAAGGGCTTTAATAAACTCACTTAAGGTTGGTCACTAATGGACCAAATACAATATAAAAAGAGATGAAAATATCAAACAGCACAAAAGGCATACAAGCCTACAAGATGAAAAAAAAACTCTAGAGAAAACCCTCAAATGCTTCTAAGAGCATTGAGGAATAACAATGGAGTGAGGCTCTATTTATAGAGCCTTACTCCAGCACATGGGAGGCAGTCCGACTCTTTGGACTGCCTCCCAACCGTCATATTTTGACTGTTGTGCCCAACAGTCATAATATGGTTGTTAGACAGATTATTTATTACAATGCTAAATTACATTTCAGTCTCTAGTGGACTTTACTATATATAGTAAAAGACAAAAATACCTTTATCGGGTATTTGAATACAATTTTATTTTTAACACTTAGTGCATGTTGCACCCAACAAGTTAGCTTTTGATTTTGAATGGAGGGATGGGAATTTCTTTTGCATTATTTGACAAGATATTCCGACTCAGCAAGTTCTATTTATACTAAATCATTTATGTGGAAGACAATTTTTTATTTTTACTCTTAGATGTTCATCCTTGCACGTTGAAAAATCTTCCTCCATGGTTTAAATATTTTACTAAATCTTCTCTTTAACAAATCGTATCTCACATCTTGCTTTAGGTTGCGTGCTTTCAAACTATGCTTCGGATAATTAGGTTATATATTTGTTTTATTGCCTTTTTCACTTTGCCTCTGAAAATAAAGGGGTTGCCTAAAGAGTGCAACACACACATGAGGGAAAAAATCATCTTCCATAGCTAAGTGAAGTGTATGAGCATAACTTATATTTGCAATTCATTTAAATATTCAGTGCAACGACATCATGCTTATACAATTAATGCCTAAACATGCTCTCTACAATTTCAGTTAAGGTATCTTACCTTAATAGTGTGAAGAACAATGAATCAAAACTCAAAAGACCAAGGAGTTTCGACGTTCGTAAAGACTGCTACCCAAGCAATACAACGAACCCTTCGTGTACGATTGCAAATGCAAAAAATGACAATTATAACTAGATTAGCCAAAAATAGCGAATTACCCTATAAATCATTACCAAGAGCCAAATAATACACAAATACACCCCAATAATTTACAAACTCCATCAAAAATATATTTAAATATAATATATATATATATATAAATAGTGATTTATAACCCAAAATAGTTCTATAAATGCAAATTATACCCTGATTGGCTTGAATGAACAAATGAATATGTAATAAATAAATAAATAAAATTCAAAAGCTAGAAACACATTTCTAATTTGGAGATAAAAAAATGAGTTCTTTATTTATTAATAATCCTTAAAAATTGCGGGTTTTACATTTGTGGATTCCATACTTCTTTCCCTAGCTACCATGGACGCCGAGATTCCAAACAGGGTCTTAATGAATCTAATACAAAATTTTTAAAACAATGAAAAACCCTTTAAAATAGTGAAGATCAGAGTTCTTATGTCACCAATTGGTTTCAAAATTTAAGATCCTTACGCGAAGACCTCTCTAGGGCTTGCACGATCTCACGAAATACTTTTTTAGCAGTTTGAAGCCCTCCTTTAGCTTCAATCACATAGATCTTGCACAGAATACCTTTAATAAACTTTTCTAATTTCCACTTTTCTAGTTGTCGAACAAGTTAAAAAAAGAAAAAAAAGAATCCACTTGTACAGTAAATACACATCCATATTGTTCAATATGAGCTGATAGGACTCCATAATTGTTACCTAGCAAATTTTTATGTTGTTTCATATTGAAAGCCAATAATGTACAATATAATTGAATATTGATAACACTGATATAAGGGGGCTCAACTCTTTCTCTTCCATATGTTCTAATGAACCATTACTGGTTGCAAATGCTTGCAAGTTTCACCTCATTCCCTTACTGACCCTACTGGGGAAGGGAGACCTACTGAGTAACTTCCCTCTTTAGAAGATGTAGTAACTGCGGCTAATCCACTGAATATATATTGTTGCATGCCGAAAGCCAATCTTCTGCTCCATCTTGAAAGTTGCCATGAACTAATCTTTGTTGTAATTGGCTTGACTAATCATTGAAGATAGAAGGTGTTAAATATATCCTAATTGACTACTTGATTCCATAGAATCTTAGAAAGAGGAGCCAAACTTGTGTTATTGATGTCCCACACACACATTTATACAAGGAAATATATAATGGTTTTGTACCATGATACCATAAGTTGGTACTCTCTTGTTTATTTGCGTCTACCCACCAAATGTTAAATCTAATCATACAGATGTATTTAGCATGATTTATTTACTAATTAGAAGTTTTCATCACATCTAATGTGAGGTCTGTGTGATTCTTGAACAGTATCACATGCCTGATCAGGATTACCTTGTAATATGATTTGTATTTTCCTGTTTTTCTGTCTACTTTCCATCTAGAACAGCACTTTAAATGCATTTTTACATGTTCATCTTGAGCTCAAGACTCTGTTTACTAGTAAGCTTGGTTGTCTAGCTTGTTTTTCCAATAGCATCCAAGTATTATTAGCATAATGAAGGTAAGGGATGTTATGCCATGAATGCAATCATAATATTACTAGTTCAGAAAGGAACAGAGATAATGGAATATATGGCAATCATGACTTTTTTGAACTTTCCTTTTTTTGTATCTTTACAATGTGAAAAGTTTCTTTACCAAAGAAACTTGTCTTCTGCATCCTTTGTTGGTGCCTTTCTATTTAATATTGTCTGTACTTGATTGATGTTGCCTGCTATCTTACTTTGATTATTAGAAAGAGCACAGAATGAAGATTAACTTTCTTGTTGTTTGTACCCTCATTATCATGTGGGTTGTCAAATGTCTAAATTTGAATAACAACCTGCTTTTCCTTGGGTTGTCAGATGTCTAAATTTGAATAACAACCTACTTTTCCTTGATATGCAGGTCCTGGAAGGTGTCATCAAATATCGGTGGAATGCATTGCCTGTTGAACAACGAGATGGGATAAAAAATTACATTTCAGATCTTATTGTGCAGGTAAGTCATGAAATTCATTTCTTGTCACACTTGAGAATATTTTTTATTCAAGCTCCTAATTTGTGTAACAGTTATTTGCATTATTTGGTGATTTTCTCATTTTGTATTTCTTGCTTTTGTGGCTTACGCTAATATTTTTTGATGCTTTTTGTCTTAACATAGCTCTCAAGTAATGAGATCTCGTTTAGGAGGGAAAGGCTTTATGTCAATAAACTTAATATTATACTTGTTCAGGTAACATTAAAGAATCTTCTGTCGTTTCTGCTTTTGTTTTTATTTTCCTTTACAGCAGTTTTCTGCAAATTTTGCTCATTAGGACACATGAATGTATCAGAAAAAGCAAAGTGTTTCAACTGATGCTAACCCTTCAGTATTATGTGTTTCTGAAATTTGAATTTTGCAAACACTTCTTCAGTTGGGAGTGCAGTGATTTCAATTCCAAAATTGTTTTTCTGTATTGCAGGTCTTGAAACATGAATGGCCTGTTAGATGGCCATCATTTATTTCTGATCTTGTTTCAGCTGCGAAGAGTAGTGAAACAATATGTGAGAATTGCATGGCTATTTTAAAGGTAACATCTGACATTCTGAAACTGTTTTTGACTCACTAGCTTTTGTAGTCCACCACTACTACCACAAAAATGAAAAGATCAACTGGAATTAAACGGCATCAGCTATTGTCGGCTTGACGTGGTCTGGATATGATTTTTGGGCTAACATATCCCTTTTGCTGTCAGCTTCTGAGTGAGGAAGTTTTTGATTTTTCAAGAGGAGAGATGACACAGCAAAAGATCAAAGAATTAAAACAATCATTGAACAGGTAACATCAAGTGAAGTCCTTTATGACAAGTTTTGTTTTTTATTTTATTTTGTTATGGTCACCTTCCTCTTTGTGTTTTAAGCCAAAAACCTTTGTCCCTTTTCATATATAATTATGAAATGTGTAATTTTTTTTGGGTTTCCAGGTGGACAATCTGAACCTTTTTGTATTTTTGTTGGCCTTGTTGCAGTGAGTTTCAACTTATACATGAGCTATGCTTATATATACTGTCCATATCCCAAAGAATGGAACTTATAAGGGAAACGCTAGCAACACTTCATGCATTTCTGTCATGGATCCCTCTGGGCTATATTTTTGAGTCTCCATTGGTTGGTTCTTGAGCAGCTCCGAGCCCATTTTCAGTATTTCATAGTTTGCAGAACTTGTATTGCTAAAGCTTACTTCCTTTTTTTGGTTGTTTCTATGGGAGAATAGCTGGAGACGCTTTTGAAATTCTTTCCAATTGCATCATACAGAAACTTAACACTACAATGTTTAACAGAGGTACTGGTTTTAATTTCCTTGATTTAAAACAGCGGTGCTGATTTTAAGTCTGTATTTTACTTGCAGGTTTTGCTTTTATCTATAAAAGATAATTTAAGCTCATTTTTGAGTGATTCATTTTTTTGTATCTTTTTTCCCTAGGTGGCTGCCCTTCAATTTGGAGATTTCTATGACAGTCAGTATATCACCATGTATACTGTTTTTATGGTACAGTTGCAGGTATTAGAGCTGTTTGTATTTCATGTGCTAATTCTTGAAGGGCCCTATTTCTGTTATTTTTGTACTCCATTTTTATGTTATCTACTGTGTTGCTTATACCTTAGTTGACACAAATCTCCATGGCCATGCTGAAATATTTCTATACTCTAATTTTTTTTTATTTTTAAGTTTGTGTTATGATCTGCAGATCATTCTCCCTCTAGGAACAAATATACCGGAAGCATATGTTAATGGTTCCAGTGAGGAGCAGGTAACTGTGACATGATGCTTCTAAAATATTGTTCATCTGCAAACATGCCAGTAGATCTCCCTAGGATCTGTTTGTTTCCTGAGGTCACTGCTTCTTATGTATCTGCATATTTTTATTTCTATGCAGGCATTTATTCAAAATCTGGCTCTTTTCTTCACTTCATTTTTCAAGGCAAGGTCTTTTGCTTGGTGGCAACACTCGTGTGAAAATGATTTCTTTACAGAAGTTTCTTTGATTAGGATGATGTGTTTATCTGGCCGTTGGTTTCTGTGGTTTTTTATTGCTATTTATATCTTGATTATACTTGAGAACTGTTTGTGTAACATCCATTAGTGGCTATCATTTTTTATATTCTCAATGTGGAAAAGATTACATGTATTTGAATGAGTTTTGCACCACCTGAGAAGAAAAATTTCTGTGCAGTCTCGTATTCGAATTCTTGAAACTACTATTGAGAATCAATCTGCTCTTATGGGTCTTGAATATTTAATTGGAATCTCTTATGTTGATGACACAGAGGTTTTCAAGGTATGGATGATGCTATATTCTGACCTATAATTGCTGTTTTCTTCATTGCTACTTGTTGTGGTCGAATGCAAATGCTCATCTTTTCTTAATATATATGTGAAGGTTTGCCTAGACTATTGGAATTCATTGGTCTTGGGGCTTTTCGAAGCACACCATAGTATAGATAATCCTTCAAGTTCTGCAAGCATGATGGGGCTTCAGGTAATCTGACAGTATTATATCATGTTTCTGTAATGGAATCCCTTTGCTGTGTCTGAACTTGATTTTTTTCTTTTTCTTTATTCTTTTCTTAAGGGTCCAGGTTCATTAAGATTGAATTTGTTCATACTTGCAATTTCGAAGAAGTAATACTTTAGAGGTAGGAAGAGGGAGGAAGGATTTCCTTCAGTGTCCAGGCCCCAAACTGATTTCTTGTGGGGGGGCTGCACACAGTCTTGTCATTAATAAGAGAAGCCCTCAATAAGGAGCTCATACAAGAGGCTAACATAAGAACAACAAAAATCATACCAATTGCAAGACAAACAGTAAAAGAATGATGCATAGCATCAAGTTGAAGATCTAGGGCATGAACATTGAAGTAATAACCAGGTAAAATGACAAAAATGTGCCTTGACTACACTTCAACTAATATTCCACCTCAAGTTATGCAAGGGCTTCCAACGCCTACAGTACGCCTTGTAAGAATCAAAATATATTTTTGCTTGGTCCTTTTGTGAGCATATCTGCCACTTGTACTTCTGATTTCACAAACTTTATTTTGACTTCCTCATTTTTAACTTTCTTGCACACAAAATAATAATCAATATGAATATGTTTAGATCTGTCGGTAATCATTGGATTGGCAATGAGAGCCAATGCATGCCTATTATTATAATATGTGGTGGATTGTCCTGCTCGGGTTCCTAAATCATGCAAACAACTCTTGATCCATACAATCTCTGAGAGGCTCCCTGTCAAAGCTCATTACTCTGCTTCTGTTTGAGATTTACCAACAGACTTCTGTTTCTTTCTTTGCAAAACCACTTCCTTCCAGTAACATCATTGTTTTGCGACCTTGAAAAAATTGACCATGTCAACGTGTGATTGAGATGCATAGCTGCATTCTCTTCACTCATAGCATCTATCCACTTGTTTTCTTTTACCATTCTTGATAGGCAACTGGTTCCCTTTGTTGATTTCATGAAAATAAATTTGAAAAACATAGAGTGCAGGTCTCATAAGAGACCAATTTTTCAATGTAATGCCTTTCTTTGCTTCACCTTTTCAATTCTTTTGTGTTTGGTTTCATTGCTTTTCTCTGCCTTCTAATGTCATGAATTTTCCTTCTTGATCCTTAGATCTTCTGACATACACACCAACAATTTAAAACTTTTGAGTTTCCAAATATAAGCAATTTTCATTTATCACCATGTCTTTCAGTTTCACGCCAGGTTGTATGTATTGTATTGTAACCCGTATCGGTCGGGCCCATAGTTACACCATATCATATTGTATCGTATCGTATCGTAAATGTATCGTAAATTTTAATAAAAAAATTTCAAAAAATCCAGAAAAATCAATAAAAATCAGAAAAATAGCAAAAATTCTAAACAAATCATAATAACACATGAAACAATAATGAATTTCACAAGATACAAAAAATCACATATGAAGCATTTATGTCTTGGTATGAATGGCATGCATATGACATTGAACCTTAAATAATCAAGATAATAATAAATGGCAATCTCACAAGAAAAATGCAAACTATGAAATAATATGCATATTAAATAACGAATCTAAGCTAATAAGTTACAAGATTCATAATAATGTGTGTTTACATAAACACAAAACATTATTTTTGTAATGCTTAAAAATAAATTTCAAACAAAAATGAATTAGATAACGTCAATCATTGAGTATCATCATCATCATCTTCTTTTTTTTGGAAAAAATCACTCTTAAGCTCTTTAGGGATGATATGTTTTCGAAAAAAAATTGAGATAAGTGCTTTTAAACTGCATTTGTAGTGTATCTTAAGATATCCACCTTATCGTAGTGCATTGTAAGATACAGGGGCATATCGTATTAGAAAATCCCATAGTAACAATACATATCATACCTTATAGTATGATATGGTACGATACAGACAACCTTGTTTTCATTGGCTTGACAAGGAAGTTGTTGGGAACAAGTCATTCTGTGAATGCCTTTATGGATTTTGAGGCATTCCTTCTTTAGTTTGTATTCTTTCAGTAAACCATCTTATACTGTTAATATTTACTTCTATGGTGCTGACAATTATCGACCCTCAAATGTATCTTGCACATTCTGTGCTTGCCCCATACACAACTGTATTTTTGTTCTGCATGGTCCTTTATTATTATGTATCTTCCACTATCTACGGTTGCTCATGAACAACCTTTTTTTAATGTTCCATGGATCAGCTTCCATCCAAAGAACTTCAGAAAAGAGCATTTATTTTCATGTTAGTATATGTGCAAAATTTCATCTTGAATCTTGTTAAATAACAATGTGTCATTAATTTGCCAACTTTGCCATTTAATTGCAGGTGCCTTTACTTTCTGGTGTGGTTGATGGCCTTGGTTCACGACTTTTACAGAGGCGCCAGTTATATTCTGGTCCAATGTCTAAGCTAAGAATGCTTATGATCTGCCGTATGGCAAAACCTGAAGAAGTTCTCATTGTAGAGGATGAAAATGGGAACATTGTCCGGGAAACTATGAAAGACAACGATGTTCTTGTTCAGTATAAGGTTGGGCTAACAAGATCTTGGAAACTTGTTATTCAATTTTGATTATCATTGCCCTTTATTCTTTTATGGTGGAGTCTCAAGTATTCTGTTTAATAAAACGAGGATCTGATTTATTTGCTTCTTCTATTGCTAAGTTTAGGCATTAGGGGTGAACCATGTTCCAGATTACTCAGATTATTTATCATGCTATTGTTTCTACTTTAACTGTTCCGGAGTTCTTATATATATAAGTCACACGGACTCGGCTATAAGGTCGACGCAACACGCCCCGACACGGGTGCGGCTTCGGACACGGGGCGGACATGGTCAACCAACTGTCGGACTCTGTCAACGCACCAGGGCTGAGTCCGTCCACATTTTGGACTCGGTCAACTTTGACCGAGTATATTTTTGTCCATTTTTAGGGCAAAAGACGTATAAAAACTAAAAAAATCGATCTTTTTATATATATTTAAAAAAAATATAGCCAAGCCTTATTATTGTTATATATATATAGCCGTGTCCCCTAATGGGCACAACTTTGACCGAGTCTTATTATTGTTATATATATTTTTTAAAAATATATATACATATATATAGCCGTGTCTCCGTGTCCAAAATTTTTGAAATTGCTCCGCACCCGTACCCGCACCCATGTGACATATATATATATATATATATATATATATTGTAGACATCTTTCTGATGGACTTCGCATATAATTTTTGTACTTTGCAGATTATGAGAGAAACACTTGTATACTTGTCACATCTAGATCATGAAGATACTGAGCAGCAGGTATGTGCTTCTTTGCGTTCAAATTGTTTTGTATGAGGCAATTCGGTAGCGCTTTGGATTTTATGATTGTTGTTATGGTTAGGTTTCTGTTATAACTTACAATAAACATGTGCTTCTTTGATCACATTATCTGCTGTTCATAGTTTTTCTCTGTGATTATATGATTCTTCTACTGTTTGTCTATCCATATGACAAACACTTTTTGTTTTAAAATTTCTTAAAGACTGTATTGGAACCATGAAGATCCTGGGGATATTTCTGCCAGTTCTTGTGTTTTATTTACATTATAAATCAATATTCCTGTAGAGGCATTGTAAGTTCACTTCTACATCAGCAATTAAACTTCTGCATCAGTTGCTCTACCACCTGATGGTTGCAAAATCAATATTACGTCTGTTGATTTAATTAGCTTACCTGAAGTTTGAAGTTTTTATGGCTGGCGTTTCCCGAAAATATTTGTAGTCCTGATGAACAGATTATGGCCAAATTTTTTGCGTCTTATTTGAATGCTGAAAATGTCCTATGGCATTGCACCTTTGTCTTTTGCTATTCAGCAAATTCTTTTGTGGCTCCTGGTAATTGGTTAATGCTCCAACTATACCACCTGGAATCATATCTGTAGTAGAACTGTAGAAGTTGTTGTCACAAACTCACGGGGATACTCCATTTTACTCCCTGTTGTATCACAGGATATTCCATTTTACTCCCTGTTGTGTTACGAAACTACACACAAAACAGTGTCTTCATGTTCTTTAGCTGTGTTATAGGTTGTCTGCCAGAGGCTGAGGACTATCTATATGTTTTGTTTTAACAGTCTCCTTTTGCTTTGAGTTCCATAAAATCCTGATAATTTCATATGCATATTTTTCTAGCAAGAGCTCATTATTTTAGCAAATTTCTTCTGTGAACTTTGTTATACATTTTATCTTAATCAAGTAAATAGTAGAGTTCTCACTTAGCCACACTAGTAAGATGAAACAAAAAGATAAAATTTAGCACATGAGATAGAGGGTTTAATTCTAAACTTTGGTGAAAGTCCCAGTTAAAATTTCAGCTTTTTCTGATAGTTGGGTGTGTCAAAGGTGAAGAAAAATCAATGTTTTCAGCAGCCTCAATCTTTAACCTCACCCTAAAGTAATTTACAAAATGCTGCAAACTTACCAGCTACTTGGAGAAAGCCACTGAACATTTTGGTTATTACGTCTTAGTTTACTGCTTTTATAACTTGTATTTTAAAGACACGTTTAGTCAAAATCATTCAGTTGAACTTTGTTTAGTCAAAGTGACTAAAATGCACTCATTGTTGATTTGTTTAACAAAAGAGCACAAGATGACATAGAAATAGTTGTTTTATAACAAAAAGACCAAAATGTCATTTTATGCCTCAAGCCGGCATTTGAAATGCATTCAGAGGTAAATTGTAATACCCCGAAGGCCTCATATTCTACTGCTACCCCCACAGGAAATCAAACACCTTCCTCCTTTTACTTGTCTCTCTTTTTTTTTTTGGTTGCACATGTTGGACAGTCAATTTGAGAATAGTAGTACAGTTAATCCAATGATCTCTACTGTTCCACTTCCACATAGTACTAACTTATGGTCTTATTTCCTTTATGACACTTTCTTATTTTATCAAGTGTCTCATACTTTTTTACTACATTTCCTATCTTGAAATATGCCTCTGCTATTGCTTCTTACACTTCCTCTGTCGTATGTCGATACAGAAATATCCTAGCAATGTTTGGTAACATCTATTTGTAGAATCCAAGAGATGTCCAATGCATTCTCCTTTATTCGCTTTGTGTATTTGGGACTCTTCGTCCATTCTGCTAACTTTTCCATTGATGTACTCCCGTTTACCCTTTTTAGGAATTGACAATTCCAATGTCTGTGTCCATTCTTTGTAGTTCCTATCGTCCAACCTTACATTTGTGATTTGGAATCCTTCCACTCCACTAGAATTTAAGGTGTTTTTGACCCTGGGACCTTCATTTTCTTCATTTCTGTATCACATGGATCGCCCATTTTACACTTCTATGAGTATTCATTACTCTTCTACTCCACAAACACATTAACTCTACCTTACAAACTTGCTTTCTTAGGGTCTATCACAGGCCCTTTATGATCTACTCACCAACTGGTTCCCGCTTAGGGTTGCCTCTAGCCTCACACTCACCAAAAACCCTTGGAAACATGCTCAAACTCCCCTAACTTTTGGGGCAAACTTGTGGGTGCCTCTAACCTCACTGCCTAACTCACTATTACCCATCAAAAGCTGGCTGAGAGGTCACATAACCTTTATTTCTTCAGAAAACAGGGTTTGAGATTGGTGACAGATAATACCTTAAAAATTCCATGGGGCCTTCAATATTACACAAAATCTAGAGAAAACAGCTTCTAAAATCCCTTGTTGACGGTTAAATTATATGTAATAATCTAGGCTAAACTGGAAATTGTTTAGTCTAGTTAGATTAGGTTTTTTATTTCTTTATCTTTTTGGATTGTTTTTAGGCTTTTTGACTAAGTCAACCTTTGACTAGTCAAAAAGGCTAGAGAGCCGTTGGACTCCCTCTCCCTTCCTTTTTTCCATGTATTATAAATATGGGGCAAAGCCCCTTCATATTGTAGTTCTCTCAAGGGTGTTTTACCCATTCAATAAATATTCTTGTTTCTCTCTTTATTGAATACCTTTTTTTGGGTATTATTGTATGAACCCTTGCGGTTCTTGTGAGTATTCCCTTTTGGTATTTTGGTTGAAGCCATTTGAAGCTTCTTTTGGTGATAATCCAAGAACTCACTTTCTTACATGCTATCAGAGCTAGTTTATCAAGCTAAGTTTGTTTTTCGGTGCATTGAGAAACACACCATTCAAATTTTCAGAAAAGGAGTGATGTTCCTTTCAAAATCGTGATTGTGTAAATAACTTGGAGGAGCACTCGTACTCACTATCGGTGGTGGAGTACTTATTATCCTCTCTTTTCTTCTTTTTTATCTCTATTCTCTCTTTGCTTCTTTCTTTCCTAAAAAATCTTGTAAAATAGATGACAATGATAATGTTACCATTAAACCCATCAAGTTTAATGATTCCAACTATGTTACATGGCTTTAATAATGAAACACTTCATATGGGGAAAGGGGTTGTGGGGATTAATTGATGGAACCGATTTGGAACCTAAACTAATTCTTACAAAAGTGGAAGGAGAGAAAGAAGTTCCTCTTATGGAGGTTGGGAAAAACAAAGCCATTACCACTTACGATAAATAGCGGAAAGAATGGAGGATGGGATATGCCAAGATTATGTCTTGTCTCATAAGTAGTGTTGACATAAAAAAATGTTCAAGCCTTGCAAAATTTGAACATGCTAATGATGCTTGGGATTATCTTAACAGAATGTATTCTCTTAAAGACATTGCACATGTGTTTAACCTTTAAGACAAAGTGTGTAATATGGTTCAAGGGGACAAAAGTATTAGAGAATACTATAATAGCTTGTCCTAATTGGCTCTCCTTGAACCAAAGTGGCATTGTCCACAAGACATAGAACTCTGCCAAAATCAAATGAATGCAGAGCATTTCTTTCAATTTGTTAATGGGTTAAGATCGGAGTTTGAATCAACCAAATCCGTTATTCATCGAGAAAATGTTCCTTCCATAAAAGATACAATAGAAGTGTTAAGTATGGAAGATAATAGACTTAAGAAAAAAATCTCTAAAAGTGATGATGACTCGGTCCTAGTCGTATCTAGACCGAAAAATCATGTTCGTACATACAAACCTTCACACTATGGAAGGACAAATGATGAAAAACAAGAAAATGAATTGGAAAAAAGAAAAGTCATTTGTTACTATTGCCGATAACCAAGACATGTAAAGACTTATTGTCCAAAATTAAAGAAATTCTATGAAGGTCGCTACGGTCGAATCCCCGCAAGAGTCAAGTGAGTCGTCTATTGGAAGCATGTCTTTAGTACAATTGGTGGAGGCACTTCAACTACTACTTAAAGGAGCATCCTCATCCACCAGAGCTGTCGTTTCTTCCGTTGGCTCTTTTGATTTCGGTAAATCTCTTTGGCCTTTTTATTCCACTGCTTCTTTTCATATGACACCAAACCAGAGTTGCCAGTCGAGAAAGCGGGAGCGGGAAGCGATACGAGAAGCGAAA
Source organism: Nuphar pumila (assembly GCF_984573655.1). Taxonomy (NCBI): domain Eukaryota; kingdom Viridiplantae; phylum Streptophyta; class Magnoliopsida; order Nymphaeales; family Nymphaeaceae; genus Nuphar; species Nuphar pumila. The sequence continues at coordinate 118,831,668 of NC_143259.1, read as the reverse complement.
GCGGAAAGCGAGACACTTCTAAAATTTTAGGAAGCGAGAAGCCTGGGATGACTTAGAAGCGAATCAGGAAGCGTCTTGAAAGCGACTTAGGATGCAAAGAAGAAAGCGACGAAAATGTAATTATATATTTTTATTTTATCAAAAAAATAAGATTTATGGCATCGTTGATAAAATAAAACATGTATCTAAGACAATAAATAATATAAGTTGTAATTATCTAACAAATGTATCATATTGCAACTTTCAAGCATTTAAAAAATAATACATCAAGAGAATATCATAATTCACATTCTTGTTGCAACCATTTAACAAATGCATGAAAGCACTAAATAATGCATTAAAAAAACTAATAAATTTGATTAAAAAACGTACCTTTTTCAACTAAAGAATCAAATGACTTGATTGTTGTAAATCTTGTGATCTCTACAACATAGAAAACGAGAAATCAATAAACTCAAAGATTACATAGATATATGGTTAAATTTTTACACTATAAAGTCATACACTGTAAACTATAAGCTATAAAATTCAAAACTGTAAAGTGTAAACTTAAAATTAACATAATCCACTACTTCACTTCATCATGCAAGCTTCAAAATAAAAAATACATATCAAACCAACAAAATATTACAAGACCATAACAAAAATAATAATATAAAATTTTCTAAGTTGGACTATTTTAACTTCATCATCAAAAGAATAATTAAGAATTTAAGAGTTCATTTCATTGTCAATAATCAATGATATGTCATATTTTTCTTCTCCTTCAGGTCAGCAATAGATAGAAAACTTTCTGCATCATCACGTCCTCCTTGTCCTCTGTTAAAAGCAATATTCACATACTTGAGGTGGTCATACGTAATTTAGAACAATTACGTATGCCTACGTGTAATATTACTAATCACCTATTTAAATAGGTGATTAGGGTTAATGAAACACGTGCTCTCTCTCTCTCTCTCCCTTTTTTCTTTCTCTCTTTTCTTCTTCTGTTCACGTTAGGTTCACCAATCGGGTAACATCAACATGGTATCAGAGCGGGTCTCCCTTCTGGGATGACTCTGCTGCTGCCGTTGCTCGTGGATGCTGCTGGTCGTGAAGGGTGAAGAAGAAGTGGGTGATCGGCTCGTGAAAAAAAAATTCTGATTGTGGATCATGATCAGGTTGCTGGTCGTGAAAGGTGAAGAAGAAGTGGGAGATCGTGGATCGTGATCAGGTTGTTGCTTAGTGGCTGCTTAGCGTGATCAAGTTGTTGTCAGTCGTGAAGGGTGAAGTAGAAGTGGGTGTCGCTGATCATCGTGATCGGCTTGTGGATTGAAAAAAAGGTATTTCTTTTCAAGGGCCTTGGCTGCTTAACGTGATCAGGCTGCTGCCAGTCGTGAAGGGTGAAGTAGAAGTGGGTGTCGCTGATCATCGTGATTTGCTCGTGGATTAAAAAAAAAGAGGTATTTTTTTTTTCAGATTGCGTCTGATCATTGTGACGCATAATGAGAAGCACACAGATCTGAAGACTGCGATTGGATCTGAATGGTGTTGTCTTGATATTGTTTTTATCGTTGTTGAATGTCTGCGATTAAATCATTACCGTTGAAATTAAATGGTAAGGATCTCAACCTTGAAGTTGGTAGTCTTGCTGAACATTCCAGTCGTGAAGTTGATAGTCTCTCCATAATTTTTTTTTATTTATTCTGTGGTTATGGAGATGATTTGATCGCTATTCAGATCTAGAAGCAAACTGCGCAGGAGTCTCTTTGTTGAGCAGCAATATCTTGATTGTGTTTTTTTTGTCTAGTTGTTCTTAGTGAGCAAGTTTTTTTATTATCATAGCTCAGTCACATGCTCAAGATAATGACCAAAAAGCAGAGGTAGTCGTTGAATATAAAGCCTTTGCGAATCCATTTTCGTATGGATCTTCAATTAAGCTAGATGATACTAATTATGTACGGTGGTCTCGCACCTTCATGATGTCGGTTTCTGGTCATCGTAAAAAACATGTTATGTTGGAATTGGAGCCTACTGAAAGAATCGGAAAATATGTCACCTGGGATGAAGACAATGACATTGTGATGTCATGGATAATGAATAGTGTACAACCTCATATAGTTGATGGACTGATTTATTATACCTCAGCTAGACAAATGTGGGATAATCTTCGTGATACGTATTCTCATGAAACCAATGTGAGTCGTATTCTACAAGTTGAGCAGGAAATTTACAAGTTGCAGCAAGGAGAACAAACTTTAACCCAATACTATGCCTCTGTTAAATCTGCCTTTGAGAGGCTAAATGCACACAGACCCTTATGTTACACCAAACAGAAGACCCATCAGGAGCAGACTATGGTTGCCCGGTTCCTTACTGGGTTATCATCTGATTTTTCTGTTGCCAAAGTTCAAATGCTAACCGGGTCTGATGTTCCTACTCTTGCATAAGCCTACAATCGTCTGAGTAGGCTTGCCATCACTCTTCCTCAGACCCAATCAAAATCACAGGCATCAGCTCTAGCTATCCCCTCAGGTCGTGGAAGAGGTACTTGAATTTTCGAGGTAGAGGTCGCATTCGCAGTATAGGAGGAAGAGGAAGGCTTCAATGTACATATTGTGGTAAACTCAGACATCTTAAAGATAGGTGCTGGGATAAGACTGGTCGACCTCCTATTCCATCGCCCAAACCAAATGTGTCCAAGGCTCAGGTTGCTAAACTCGAGGCAGAGACTACCACTATATCCTCCAGCGATCCAGTTATCCTCAGTCGTGCAGAGTACGATGAATTGTTGTCTCACCGGCTTCCTAGTTCGAGTGCTCCTATGCCTGTTGCTGAAGTTGCATGCTCTACAGGTGATAGCCCGAGTTATCAAGGTAGTAGATGGATTATAGATTCAGGTGCCTCTAGACACCTATGTGGGACTCCCTATAATTTTTCGAAGTTACATCCTATTGCTGAACCTCGCAATGTTATACTTGCGGATGGGAGATATTCTCCTGTTATAGGCCAAGGAAACATCTCTATATCCCCCACACTTCAATTGACTAATGTCCTTCATGCTCCTTCATTTCCTCAGAATTTACTGTCTGTCAGTCGTATGACTAAGGAGCGTAACTGTAGGGTGATATTTGATCCTGTGTGTTGTATTTTCAGGACTTGCTGACGGGGAAGATGATTGGTGGAGGCCATGAGGAGGTGTCTATTATTTACATCAGCCAGTTGGATCTATGAATTTTGTGTCTGAGTCATCTTCCAGTTCCTATCAGTGGCATCTCCGTCTTGGTCATGTTCTTTTGCCAAAGCTTCGTAGACTTATTCTTCAGATTTCTCCGTTTGACTCATTCCAGTGTGACACATGTCAATTGGGCAAACATCACAAAAGCTCCTTTCCATCTAGTTAGAGTCCATCGAGTCAATGATTGTTTGAGATTTTGCATGCTGATGTATGGGGGGGCCTAGTAGAGTTCCTAGTATATCTTAGTGTCGTTATTACTTAGTTATTGTTGATGATTTTTCTAGATTGTCATGGGTTTTCTTAATAAAAGAAAGGTCAGAGGTTGCCTCCATTCTTATGTCTTTTGTCATTGAAATAAAGACTCAGTTTCATTCTCTTGCCAAGATTATTCGTATTGATAATGCTCTTGAGTTCAAGTCAAATGAATTGTTACAATTTTATCGAAATTGTGGCATCCGCCCCCAAACCACTTGTGATCATACATCCCAGCAAAATGGAGTTGCTGAGAGGAAACATAGACATCGTCTAGATGTTGCTCGCACCCTTATGTTGCAATCAAATATGCCACCTTCATACTGGGGGGATGCCATTCTCACTTCTTGCTATCTTATTAATCGTATGCCTTCCTCATCATTGGAAGAGCAAATTCCTTTTCAAATTCTCTATCCTAATGCTCTACTTTTCCCGATTTCTCCCAAGGTGTTTGGATGCGTCTCCTTTGTTCATAAACTTGGACCTAACCGTGATAAATTATCTGCCCAAGCCATCAAGTGTGTCTTCATTGGATATCCAAAGAATAAAAAAGGATATCAGTGTTATGATCCCATCTCCCGTCGAGAGTATGTTAGTGCTGATATATCCTTCTTTGAATCTATTCCTTACTTTTCTACTACTGCATCCAGACTACATGTTGAACAAGGTGATGTCATGCCTCTTCCAGTTCCTCCCGTTCCCTTGGAGTCGTTTTCACCGACAGAGAATGGTGGAGTTCTCACCCATTCTCAGACTCCCATATCTGCTCGGTATCATAATCCTCCGTTGGTGTATACTCGCAGATCACCACCTAAATCAGATCCTACATCATTGCCTTCTTCATAAGTAAGTTCGCCTGAAAATATTGAGATGTCTAATGTTGAGGATGACAAACCTATAGCCCTCAGGAAAGGTACAAGACAATGCACATTACATCCTATTTCCAAGTTTGTTACTGAAGCAAAGCTCGGGGTCTACATGAAGAATTTTATCTCTACTTTATCTGCCACATCTGTTCCACTTAATCATCATCAGACATTGTTAGACCCTAAGTGGAAGCAAGCAATGCAGGTTGAGATGGATGCCTTGCTCTCATGCGACACATGGGACTTGGTTGTTCCACCTACTGATGCAGATATCGTCGGATGTAAGTGGGTCTACACTATTAAGTATAACTCGGATGACTTCATTGAAAGATACAAAGCCCGATTGGTGGCAAAAGGGTATACTCAAACATATGGAGTTGACTTTTTTGAGACTTTTTCCCCAGTCGACCGTCTTGGGACTATTCGTTTGGTCATATCTGTCGTTGTTCATTGTAGGTGGAGTTTATGCCAGTTAGATGTGAAAAACACAGTCTTGTATGGGGATCTGTCTGAAACTGTGTACATGCAGCAACCTCCCGGGTTTGAGGTTAGGGGGAGTGTAGCAAGGTGTGCAAACTAAAGAAGGACATATATGGCCTAAAACAAAGCCCCCGTGCATGGTTTCAGAAGTTATTTGAAATTATGTCTGCATTTGGCTTTAACAGGTCAGCATCAGATCATTCCTTGTTTATCAAGAAAACCTCCGCTGGTATTGTGGTTATGGTTGTGTATGTGGATGATATTATTCTTACAGGGAGTAGTGAAAAGGACATTTCAGACACTAAAATTCATCTTCAGAAGCACTTTGTCACAAAAGATCTCGGTCTTCTTAGATACTTCTTGGGCATAGAGGTGGCTAGAAACTGTGAGGGGTTAGTTTTATCACAGAGAAAGTATGTACTTGACCTACTACAGGAAATAGGGATGTTAGGTGCCAAACCAACCAATATACCAATGGATCCTAAACTTCATATGTATGATGAACAAGCAGAACCAATTGACAGTAGTAGTTTTAGATCCCTGGTTGGTAAACTTTTATATGTTACTGTAACAAGGCTAGATATCTCCTTGGCTGTGAGCAAAATAAGTCAATTCATGGACAGACCAACCCGAGTGCACTGGCAGACAGCTATGATGATTCTCAGGTATTTGAAATCCTCTCCTGGAAAGGGATTGCTATATAAACAAAGCTTCAACCTTGATATACTTGCGTACTCAGATGCAGATTATGCAGGGGCCATTGATGATAGAAAGTCCACCACAAGGTTCTGCGTGTTCGTAGGAGGAAACTTAATTACTTGGAGAAGTAAAAAACAAACTGTGGTAGCTCGTTCGAGTGCTGAATCAGAATATAGAGCTATGGCTCAAACAACTGCTGAAATGATGTGGTTTAGGTCCATTCTAAAAGATCTACAAGTGATGATTTCATCACCAATGTTGATGATTTGTGATAATAAAGCATCTACCCATATAGCCAACAATCCCGTTTTTCATGAGAGAACAAAACACATTGAGGTTGATTGCCACTATATACGTGACTTAGTGCAATCGGGGCATATTTCTAGTAGTCATGTGACTTTTGAGGACCAAGTTGCAGATGTCTTCACCAAGCCTATTGCAAGTGCAGGTTTTTCAAGATGTTGCAGCAAGCTGAGCATGATAGATATATATGCTCCTGCTTGAGGGGGAGTGTTAAAAGCAGTATTCACATACTTGAGGTGGTCATACGTAATTTAGAACAATTACGTACACTTATGTGTAATATTACTAATCACCTATTTAAATAGGTGATTAGGGTTAATGAAACACAGGCTCTCTCTCTCTCTCTCTCCCTCCCTCTCTTTTCTTTTCTTCTTCTGTTCACGTTAGGTTCACTAATCGGGTAACATCAACATCCTCCACGACCATGTCTTTTGCTTCTTCCTTCATTTCTCATAATGAATATGTTAAAATTTTAAAATGTTCAAAAACCTTAATTTAAAATATAAAACTTACAGATATAGAACAAAGTAAAAATAAAAAGCACAAGATCAACATACCTTGCCTAGGTTTCTTGCTAAAGAAACGATCAATCCGGCCTTAAGTAACAGATGGTCGCTCTTGTATATCTGCACTAGTTGTACTAGCTCTGTTGGATTGATTTGTATTCTCTTCAACCTCATTTGTATGTATGATTATTGGAGGCAATGTAACTCTTGGTTGTGCATCTTTGGGTTTTGATTTAGAAATAGTGCTTGATTGTTGTGCACTATCATTTAAATCTCTTCAACGCATGTCTTTTAATCTCAACGTATTTTCTTTTACAATAGGAAGTTCTGGATTGATATTTTATTTTCGACTAGGTCCTTCTTTGTAGCGATTGTTGCACCTTTTTATAACAAGAATATAAAATATGGATGCTAATAAATAACCTTTAACGACCTCAACTCATACCCCTTAAAAAGTGCATAATTTTTTTTTTTAAACAAGTGCAGAAACAATCCTAGAGACCTAGGGCCTTACAGTTAAACACAACTACCACCACAAGAGATCTTATACTCATCTTTTAGACCAAACCAACCCAAACTTTATTTATTAAAATGCATATAGTTTGAGACATAAGTAAATAAAAAGTAAAGAAAGCAAAAATGAAGAGCCACACTGTCCCAAGAATCTACTATGCAGTTGTGTAGTCATTTCGTGATTCTTTTCAAAAGCAAGTCCTCCTCACTAGGCATCTGAGTCTACGAAAAACACAAAAAGTAGGGTATCAAAATCCAAAGAATCCTGCTTATGAATCTCTCTAATAAAACAAATAAGCATAAATAATACAGATAAGATTCATGCAATAATTCAGAGGGATGCATTTATGACAAATTCATAATTCAATTAATCATTTATGCAATAGAGAATAGTTGTTAAGCATGAGGTACAATTTAACAATCAACAAGGACCACAAGTTAAGCAACATAGACATTTAGCATGCAGTAGAGAAAAAACATCATGCATTTATCAATATATCACAATTAAGGGAACAAGTAAATACGCATGATATAATGCATAACAGGAATATGCATGATTTCAATGCACACGTATGAACACATTATTATCTTTAGTCAAGTTTTTTTTTCTATATGCATGTCCTTGTTAAATGCACACAGTTTAAGTTTCTCTTTTTAATTACCGTTGCCCACAGATGCACCAAACGGGTAAAATCCCGGATGTCAAGTTAGGTTCCTAGGATAGCTTAGCGTACATGTATTTTATTACTGGGTTTCAAACTTAGCCCTCGACCGAAACAACCTTCGGAATAATAGACCACCCATCTAATGTCGGGGACACCAGGGACCAACCAAACACAAGTGTTACTTTTCTTATTATACCAAAACAACAGCTGTGTTTACACACCACCCCCAGGCAAAGTGGCAGATTCTCTCTAAAACCGTGGCCAGGAGAAGAACCTCTATATCGGGTTTAGGGGCAACAACAACGCACACAGAGTTTTTGTATCCTCACGGTCCCCAAACCGCTAAGCCCAAGATTACCTTTTTATAGAAGGAACATCAATACGGTCGTTAATTACACTGTTCTCTTTCTTATCTTGTTATTAAAATCAATTACATAAATTTGCAAATTAACATGCAAACATAAGCTCGCAAGTCAACATACGTAGCTCGTCACGGTCTACCACCCGTGGTAACAATATAACAATGCAATTAAAACCACAATATCAAATATGACCTTTGCAATGCATAAACAAGTAAAGTAAGGAGCACACTGGCTCAAGGCTTCCGCAACTTATGATGGTCCATCTTGATCATCCATGCATTCATATGCAAAAAGCATTAGAAACATGTCAATGCATTCATTATATATCACGTGCTTTTCTATACACAACCTTGTATGCCAAATTAATACCACGGATTCGCATTTCCTAATGCGAGGCTCATCACGGGACTCCAGCTCGTATAAAAATGCAGAATAGTGCAATATAGAGAAAAATGTCAAATGTGATTTTTGCGATGCATAAAAACAGGTAAATGAACAATCCAACTCTGGGCTCACCAGGTCCACGATGATCCATTGACACATCATATGCAAAAATCGTAACAACATGCCAAATATGCAATGATGTCATCATGTTTTCCAATGCACATGCATACATGTTAATCTAACAATGTGCATAAAACAATATTAGTCATATGCATGTGCATGAGTTCATACATTCATGTTAAGTGTACACTTCTATTCGATACACATATTTATGTCACACGCATTCTTTCCTCCATGAATCATTCTCATTGAATATGTAAGTATGGATGCAATTATGTACATGCAAAACCTCTCTATCACATGATTCACGTTTATATATGTATTTGAATACTTAAGCATATCACATAAATTCAAACACAAGGTAATTCCTCATTCATAGCATCCATTGCTTACAACTTTGAAACAATGTATTTATTTTGTAAATAAGCCTATTTTAGCTTGGCTCAATAGGTTTAGAGCCTAGCTTCAATTACATCCAATGGAAAAAATGCATTATTTGAATGAGCCAGCTCAAGCTTGATTCCATTTAACCGGGGTTTGCCATGAGCTCGAGTTCATCTCTTCTCCCCACAAGAATGAGATGAGCTTAAACACTTTTCGGTTCATTCAACTTCATTACCAGCCCTGTGTCAGTACCATAAAGTTAATGTGGTCCAACTGTATAATGGGACCTCCTAATAGACTTGATCAGCTTTTCTGATCTTAGTTGAATTCAAACTGGGAATGACACGTTTGAAAAGCAACCCATTGACAGCCTTACCTTGTTCAGTTTTGTCTCTTTTACCTTAAAGTTTTGCTTGCATTCTTGTATGCACATATGCACCCCCACTCAGCATAAGCTTTGCCCTATCTAGGATTTGGTGCTTATAGAAAACATTCATATTTTCCCAGTGGGGCAAAGTCTTTACAAGTAGGGCCTTCATGGATCGGATCTTGTGAGATGGTGAAAGGCTAATGTGTTTCAGCTGTACATGGATCGGGTTCAGACTCTCATCTCAGGTCCAACTAGATTCCGAGTAAGGATGTAGACAGGTTAGACTGGGTCAGATCTTGGCATTTACTAAATCCGACCTTAACAGATCGAGCCTAATTAGATTCAGAGTCAATGGGAAAAGGTAAATACCAAATCTGAATCATATTAGCTAGCCAGATATATTTTAAATCATAAGAGCAAACACTACATGCAAAAGGCAAAAGGTTTGGATCATCTCAAATCCACCCTTGCCATCACTTCGAAATATACGGCTGGAAGTAGGGTTACCAACAGGTCTGGCAGAACCGACCAGCTGGACTCTGTTCTGCCAGCTTGGTAGGGCCCAGCAGGAGCCGAGACGTCAAGACTCAGTTCCACAAGCCATCAAATATAAGTGGTGTACCAACTGGAGGCATATCCCAAAACGAAACGGTATGCATGCATGAACAGGTTATCCATCCAAGCATGCTCAAATCCACACCATGATTATGCAAGCACTATTTAACAAAAAAAAGCATGCTGAAAACAGAAATAAACTTCATGCATCCACGATTTTTACATGAATATTGAACAATCTTAAACAAGCACTCCCTGTTCTCTTTTTGTCATGATAAAAATCTGTTTTATCATAAAACAATATGTACAGAAATTTATATTTTGAAAGGCTTGAAAGAATCACAAAATACTTTCAAGGAAATCGATATCCACCGAAAGAAACATCTAAATAAGCATGTTTACTACCAATAAAAATTCTGTTTTGGCATATAAAGAATTTTTATTACATGAAAGCATGAAAATACATAAGGATTCAACCATAGAGGAAGATCCATGCATCCTTCATGTATTTTACGAAAACATAGATTTAAACCCTTTTTTGCATGGATTTTCGTTAAATTATTGCATGGAAATCCAATCTATATCGATTTCTCATTTGATTCAAGAGAGAAAACTCATACCATGAATAAAAACTTGAAGAAAAACGATGGTGGAAGTTGAAAAACGTGGGTAGATGGTTGGAGAGGTCCAAACTCTTCTTCTTCCTCCTTCCTTTCTTTTCCTCTCCTCTCTCCTCTTTCTTTTTTCCTTTCTCTTTCTCTTTTCTCTCTCTCTTTTTTTTCTGATCTATTTATAGAGCTCTAGATGGGCTTGAGAAGTGTAACGACCCCAATCCAGACCCTTTTAAAAATGCGGATTTTTTTTTTCTAAAGAGTTGCGGAAACCTTCCCAGAGATCTGGGGTCCTCACAGTTCCACTTTCCATTGGATAGCCCATCCACCACAAACGAAGTTGCAATTATCATCCATATAAACCAACTAAAACTCTTTTATTAACGAGTAATAAAATTTCAAAGACAAGGTTTTCTTCAACTGAAAGTAAAGTAACAATTGCAGAATTTAAAAGAACTGAAAGACAAAAGAAAGAGCCACAATATCCTCTACTGAAGCTGACAAGTCCAAGTATAACTCATTCATCCCCAGATGCATGTCCAACTTCACTGTTCACCATTTCCTGTGAAAAACCAACAAAGTAGGGTGTCAGAACCGAAATTCTGAGCACAACTACTTCTAAAGAAACCAGGTGAGAGAAAGAACATGGATAAGATTTCATGCAGTGATTTGAGTGAGTGCAGATATAAAATTTGCAACGTTTAAATTTCCATAACTACCAATGATTACATTTACTCACCTGTCAATAACAATAAACAGTGTCATATATCAATAACTAAATGATCAAACCTTTCAGCATGATTTCACAAAGTAAGTCATATGCTACCAACAAATGATGTCATGATATCAAGAATGAGTCAAACATGCATGATCTAATGCATAACAGAAAAATGCATGATTATGTGCAATGCATGATTTCTTCTGTTATCTTTCATTTAAGTTTCATCTTTCCATATGCATGCCCTATTAGATGCACACATCTTTAAGTTCCTCTTTTTAATTACCGTGGCCCGCGGATACACCAAACGGGTACAAACCCCGAGGTCAAGTAGGTTCTCAGGGTAGCTTAACACACAATTTGTATTTTATTACTGGGTTCCAACTTAGCCCTCGACCGATATCAGGAAACAACACCATCCATCGGAACATTAGACCTCCACATCTAATGTCGGGGACACAAGGGACACCCCACGCCCACAAGTGTCACTTCCTTGGTACCATAAACTCACAGTTGTAACTAATACACCACTCCCGGGTAAAGTGGCGGGCTCTCCCTAAAACCGTGGCCAGGAGAAGAACCTCAATATCGGGTTCAGGGGCAACAACGCACACGGAGTTTTTGTATCCTCACAGTCTCCCCAAGACCGGATATCTAAGATTCTCATACTCCAGATGAGATATCCCAGAATGTATATTACACTGTTCTTATTCTTTATTTTTATTTAAAATTCATTCTTTAAGTTTGCAACACTATATGCAAAAGTAAAGTGAAAACCCTGCATCCTCCCTTGCAGGGACCCATTCGGGACTCCAGCCCGTGTAAACACATAGAACAGTGTAGTAAAGTGTCAAACCATCTTATGTGGTTTAAGTGATGCTGTTAAAAACATAAATAAAAGAAAACCAACCCACGACACTCCAGGCCGATGATGGTCCAATTTAGCCATCGGTGCATCACATAATAAAACCATAACAGTGTTTCCTTTATAACACTAAGCCAAAATGCCAAATAACATACATATTCATGCAAATATAAACCCAAACATATGCATGTCATAATTCATTCATATGCATTTTCAATATGTGTGTGTTACCTACATCACATATTTAACCAAATTCATGGTTTCTTTTAAGTGTGTGAGTGTACATGTACCAATTCACACAATAATCAAGCGTACTTGTTTTCTAAAACAACTATGTGAAATTACAAAAATACCCCTATCGGGTATTGATGTAATATATATATATATATATATATATATATATATATATATATATATATATATATATATAAGGTACATTTTAACACCCCCCTCAAACTTTACGGGGAAATGACGAAAAGTTTGCCAAGAAGAAACATGAAGCGAGGAGCCGGAAGAGCTTTAGTAAAGAAGTCCACCAACTGATATTCTGAAGTGATATACGGTAGAGCAATTGTTCATCGTAAGTATTCGTCACGAACATAGTGACAATCCATTTCGATATGTTTTGTATGCTCATGAAAGGTATGATTGCTTGCAATATAGATGACACTCTTGTTGTCGCAACATAATTTGGAGGCTTCGGTAATATCAACCCCCATGTCTTTAAGTAGACTGCGAAGCCATACAAGTTCCATTGTCGTGGTTGCATTAGCACGATACTCAGCTTCAGTGGATGAAAGTGAAACTTTCTGTTGCTTCTTGCATCGTCAGACAATCAAAGAGTCCCGTAAAAAGACACAAAAACCAGTAGTTGAGACTCGATCATTAGGATTACCTACCCAATCTGCATCAGTATAAGCAAGAAGATTCAAGGAAGAAAAGGAGGATACAAATAGCCCTTTATTGATGGTATTATGAATGTAACAGATGATCCGGAGAACAACACTCATATGCACAGTTGTAGGAGCATGCTGAAATTGGCTAACTGAATGAACCGCATGGGTGATATCTGGTCTGGTGATGGTTAAATAGGTAAGAGACCCAATGAGTTGTCTGTAGGGTGTGGGGTCTTCCAGAAGAACCCCATCCTCCAACCGTAATTTGGCATTAATAACCACGGGAGACTCTACTTTTTTGTCATCAGAAATTCCAGACTTAGAAAAGATATCTGCAGCCAGCTTCATCTGTGACAAAATATATCCTCGAGAAGAGTATGCAACTTCAATTCCAAGAAAATATCTAAGAAAACCTAAATCAGACATATCAAAATTATTTTTTAACATATTCTTGACATCAATAATACTATTTTGATCATTCCCAGTGATAATCATATCATCAACATAAAGTAACAATATTACGATACTAGTACCTGCATTTTTAACAAAAAGCGCAGTGTCAGTATAACAAGAGTGAAATCCTAACTTTATCATGATATCACTGAAACGATCATACCAAGCCTTAGGAGCTTGTTTAAGGCCATACAATGCCTTTAAAAGCCGAAGTGTTTGACCTTGCTTAATATTAATTCCAGATGGTGGATCCATGTAAACTTCTTCACTTAAACTTTCATTTAAAAAGACATTTTTTACGTCAAGTTGATAAATAGGCTATTTTTTGGTTGATGCGACAGCTATTAAGGTCCTGACACTGGTCATTCGAGCTACGGGAGCGAATGTTTCTTCATAATCAATGTCATATTCTTGGGAGTATCCCTTAGCGACTAATCTAGCTTTATATCGCTCCAAAGAGCCATCACTTTTAGTTTTAACTTTGAAGACCCAGCAACACCCAATAGGTTTTTGTGTGGGGGTAGATTAACTATCTCCCAAGTATTACCTTTTTTAATGCATTTAGTTCAACTTGCATTGCTTCAACCCAATGTGGTATAGATTTAGCTTGATTATAGTGAGCGGGTTCAAAATAAGAATGTAGGGTTATTAAACATGCCCGATAGTTGGGTGTTAAGGAATCATAGGATACAAACCTATTTGGGGGTATTGATATTCTAGAAGAATGTCTAACTTGTGGTTCCTCAGTAGATTCAGAAATTTGAGAGTATTTTTCGAGGGCACTAATAGGGTTTTCTTGATTTCTTCTTGAGTAAACATTCATATTTATATCACTATCATTTGAGGGTATTATATCAAGATGGGACGCCTCACATGTATCTTCTATGTTTTCAAGGACATCTTCTTGTATGTCATCAATAAGATCATATAAAAATATGTAATCAATTTCTTTTGTTTCTTCTATTTTATCAAAACCATTCTCTTCTTCTAGAAATGTTACATCTTTTGAAACATATAGTTTATCATTCTTAAAATCATAACATCTATACCCTTTTTTATTTTCACCATATCCTAGAAAAACACATTCAATTGCTTTTGGAGACAACTTATCCCTTTTATGTAATAGGACAAAGCATTTGCAACCAAATATACGAAGATGATTGAAATCGGGTGAAAGTTTAAAGAGTTTTTCATAGGGAGAAGCATTTTTTAATTTAGAAGAGGGCATTCTATTGATTAGATAAGTTGCGGTTAGAACGGCTTCGGCCCAAAACTTCTTTGAAATATTTCTAGAAACAAGTAATGTTCTAGCAGTTTCTATAATGTGCCTATGTTTCCTTTCCGCTAGGCCATTTTGTTGAGGGGTCCTAGGACATGACTTTTGATGGCAAATTTCATTTTGGGTTAAATAGTTTTGAAATTCGTGAGATAAATATTCACCACCGGAATCGGATCTCAAAATAGATATGTTATTTTGGAATTGATTTTGAATTTTTCTATGAAAATCTTTAAAGAAGGTAAATACTTCTGATTTATGACTAAGAAAGTAAATCCAAACATACCGAGTAAAGTCATCAATAAATGTAACATAATACGAATAGCCCCCTTTAGACATAACCGGAGAAGGCCCCCAAACATTCGAATGCACCAATTCAAAAGGTCTTGATGAAAGAAAAGTTCTAGTTGGAAATGAAATAGACTTCATTTTTCAAAAAATGCAATCTTTGCAATTAATTTCTTTTTCCTTACAAAATTTGTTTCCAAAAGGAAAGAGATACATTTTGGAATAACTTGGATGACCAAGTCTTTTATGCCAAGTTTCCATGTTTTTTTCTTGGACATAAGAACAAAAATAATTTGTAGGGAGATCGAGATGGTCCATATAATAGAGGTCTCCCTTTCTATGGCCTTGCCCAATCCGCTTCCCGGACCGGAGATCCTGCACAAAGCAACCATTAGATGAGAAAGATATTCCACATCCATGGTCGGCAATTTGGGAGACCGAAAAAAGGTTTAAATTTAGTTTGGGAACAACTCTTACTTTTGTAACACAAAAATTTTGAGAATTTTTAAAAGAGCCAATACTTGAAATTTTTAAAAAGGTTCCATCGACCGTAGAGACACAAGAGTCCTTTGAATTGGTGCAAACATCAATAAGTGCATTTTCATGGGGGGTCATATGAAAAGAGGCTCCGGAGTCAAGGATCCAAGAATACGTACCGGGTGATGATGTAGACGCAATAGTCGCACCCGATGTGGAGGAAGAAACTTTTAGAATTTGTTGGAGAGCCATAGATATTTGCCCAAGAGTTTCCTTGAGATCATTGTTCTTGCCTTCATCTTCTTTGGTGGTAGTTTCTTCAAGAGATGCCACCTTAGGCTTGAAAGTTCCATTGAGCTTTGGGCAAGCGGGTTTAATGTGACTTGGCTCACAACAATGATGATAAACAATCATTTTTCTTCCTCCATTGTAGTTTCCTTGTTTCCCAAAATGAGGAGGTTTATAGGTTCTTACATTGTTACCCGGTTTTGATACGGCAAGTACTTCATCAACATGTTTACTCATGCCAAGCCTTGTCTCCTCTTGAGTGATTTCGGCAATAGCATCCTCAATAGGTGGAAAAATAGATTTATGGAGAAGTGAGGATCTCACTTGCTCAAATTTGGGACGTAGCTCAAAAAGAAATTGAAACAATCGTTCTTGTTCCATTTGTTTTTGTTTTAAATCAATATCTTTCATAAAAACTCATTTTGGCTCTAAAAGAGCCAATTCATCCCTTAGTGGGTTTAGGGTACTATAATAGTCTTGAATGCTAGAATCACCTTGTTTGGTGGTTCTAATCTTTTCTTGCAAGAAATATGCTCTTGCAAGATCCTTTTGGGTATACATACCCTTCATAAAGGACCAAGCCTCATTGGCTCTACTAAATTTAGCTATATTAGCACGTACCTTAAGCTCAACATTGTTCATAAACCACACAAGGATTTTCGCGTGATTGCTTTCCTAATCTTCCACTTCTTTTTGATGATTTTCAATGGCCTTGAGGCGAGCATCTCCTTCAAGAGCCTTTTCTTGAACCCCTTCATCCTTTGTGAGCATAAGCTTAGGTTCCGGAACGGTACCCATGACAAAACCCCAAAGTTTCTTTTCTTTGAGATTATTTTCCATTGCCGATGCACACATCATGTAATTCTTTCCATTGAGCTTGAAGGATAGGTCAATCTTTGCCTCCATGATGTTTCTAAGAAGTGAGAAGAGATCCACAAAATATGAAATACACGAACCACACCTTTCCTTCAAGAATCGAGTGGCTCTGATACCATGTAATGAGATATTACGGAAATATAAAGAGTGCTTATGAGCACTTACAACAATGAATAAAAGAGACAATATCACAAGTCCACTAAGGGACAATACAAGCACAAGCCTTTAAGAAGGCTGCAATATAAAAAACCTCTTATTGAAAAGAGAGAGAAAGCTCTCAAGAATGAAAAATATACAAGGGGTTCACCCCTATTTATACAAGAGGGAGAGGAGAGAAAGGAAGGCCTCAAAAGGAGAGCCCAAAAGGGGGCTCCCATAGAGTCATTGGGAGCCCCCAACTGTCACATTTGTGACTGTTGGGGGCTCCAACGACTCTATGGTTGGAGCCCCTTTTGGTCCTCAAAAAATACAAAAAAGAAATATAAAAATTAAAAAGGAAAATTACATTTTAACAAAACTCGAAAATAGTTGTTTTCTAAAACAACTATGTGAAATTACAAAAATACCCCTATCGGGTATTGATGTAATATATATATATATATATATATATATATATATATATATATATATATGAGGTACATTTTAACACACACTTCCTGGTATAAATGTGCGCTTCCTCGTACATTTCGGAAGCGTCGCGTTTCGCGCTTCCGAAGCGCGTATCGGGGAAACGCGCTCCCCCTAAGGCATAGGCGCTTCCGGTAACTCTGCACCAAACATAAATATGCTATCCAAATGTCATAATTCAAGTGGGTCAAATGTTTTTACCGCGGATGGAACATCTCTTGAAATCAAAGGAATAAGAAATTTTGAAAATATTTTTCAAAACTTAAAAGGAGGTTTCATGTATTATGTGATTTTCGTAGATGACTTTACAAGACATACTTGGATTTATTTTCTTAAACATAAATCCGAAGTTTTCTCACATTTTCAAATATTTCACAATCTAGTCAAAAATCAATTTAAAGATAATATTTCAATATTTCACACTGATTCAGAGGGGAGAGTTTTTATCAAAAGAATTAAAAGGTTATTTGAACCTATATGGTATTACACAAAAAACCATGCCCCTATACTACTCAACAAAATGGTTTAGTAGAAAGATAACATAGGCATATTATAGAAACAACAAGAACTTTACTCATTACACATCAAGTACCAAAAACTTTTTGGGCCGAAGTCACTTTAACTGCAGTTTATCTTATTAACAGGATGCCATCTTCTTCACTAAACAATATTTCTCGCTTTTTAAGCAAACTCCAGATTATTCTAGGTTGAGGGTTTTTTGGTGCAAATGTTTTGTTTTTATAGATAAAAATGATAAACTCCCAATTGGGCTATTCCCTGTGCCTTCTTAGGATATGCGAGTCATAAAAAAGGCTACAAATGTTTTGATTTTAAAACTAAAAAATTATATGTATCAAGAAATGTATCCTTAGAAAATGATTTTTTTTTAAGTGAGAATCCTACGAAAATAGATGAGTATTCCTTCTTGTTGGACTTAGTTCCAAAAATTAATAAAGGTGACATTGATGAAAGTTAAGATGATCAAAATGATATGATAATTACAGAATCAGTTAGTGGTAATCAAGATTGCATTCAATATTCTAGGTGGGGAAATATAGAAAAACTGTGCTCTTGAAAAATATATTCAAGAACAACCCGAATGGATTAAAGCTATGACACTAGAATTAGAAGCCTTAGAAAAGGCAAATACCTGTACTATTCAAGACATTCTATAAGACAAAAAACCTATTGGTTATTCATGGGTGTCCAAAATTAAAACCAAGAGTGATGGTACTCTTGAGAAGTTTAAAGTCTGATAAGTTGCCAAAGGTTATTCCAAAGAATATGAAATAGACTATTAAGAAATTTTTGCCCTGGTCGTTAGGATGACCACAATTAGAATCCTAATAGCTCTTGCTTCTGTGAAAAAATGGCATATATATCAAATGGATGTCAAAAATGCATTTTTCAATAAAAGTCTAGTTGAAGAAGTATATATGGACCCACTACCTGGTATCAATATTCCTAAAGGAAAAACTGTTCGTTTAAATAAGGCTTTGTATGGACTTAAGCAAGCCCAAAAAGCCTGATATGATAAGTTTAGTCAAGTTATGTTTGATTTCGATTTTCAATCTTGTCTTACTAACACAACTTTGTTTGTTAATAATTATGATGCAGGTATTATCATTCTTCTCTATGTTGACGACATGATCACTGGAATTGATAAACATGAAGTTAATAATATTAAAAAGTTTCTCAAAACACACTTTTAAATGAGTGATTTTGGATTTTTAAAATTCTTTCTTGTTATAGAAGTTGCGTACTCCCTTAGAGACTAGTTGCTAACTCAATCTAAATTTGCTCTAGATATTGTTGCCAGGTCGGGTATCTCAGATGGAAGACACGTTGACACTCCCAAAGTTGTAAATGTCAAAATAAAGATTGATAATGGAGAACCGCTTGAAAATTCAGCACCTTACAGACAACTTGTCGAAACACTGTCGTATCTTTCCATTACAAGACCTGATATTGCGCATGCCGTTCACACAGCAAGCCAATTTCAGCATTGTCCTACCACTGTCCATATGGGAGCTGTTTTACGCATTATTAGATATATTAAAACTTCTAATTTTCGAGGACTTTTTTGTGTTTCTTCCTCAGACTTAACTGCTTATGCAGATTAGGATGCGATCTCAATAATCGACACTCAATTACTGGTTTCTGTGTATTTTTAGGTGAATCATTGATTTCGTGGAGATGCAAAAAGCAACAAAAGGTCTTCTTTTCATCAACTGAAGCTGAATATAGAGCAAGCGAAAACCACTATGAAAGTAGTCTGGTTAAGGCGACTGCTTCATGACATGGGTGTAGAGAGTGCAGGAGAATCACAACAAAAGTTCTATTTGTATAGCCAGCAACCAGACATTCAATGAACGAACCAAGCATATCGAGATGGATTGTCACTACGTACGATAGAAATTTCTACACGACATCATTGATCTTTCCTATGTTTCTTTAGAATTTCAACTGGCAGATTTCTTTGCCAAAACTCTCATTGCTCCTCGATTTTACTTTCTCTTAGACAAACTTTCGGTTATCCAACCGTAAGTTTGATTGGGAGTGTTAAATTATATGTAATAATCTAGGCTAAACTGGAAATTGTTTAGTCTAGTTAGATTAGGCTTTTTATTTCTTTATCTTTTTTTCTTTTTGGACTATTTTTAGGCTTTTTTATTAAGTCAACCTTTGACTAGTCAAAAAGCTAGAGAGCCATTGGACTCTCAATGGCTCTATTTAGAGTCGTTGGGAGCCCAACGACTCCCTCTCCCTTCCTTTTTTTCATGTATTATAAATATGGGGCAAAGCCCCCCCATATTGTAGTTCTCTCAAGGGTGTTTTACCCATTCAATAAATATTCTTTTCTCTCTCTTTATCGAATACCCCTTTTTGGGTATTATTGTATGAACCCTTGTGGTTCTTGTGAGTATTCCCTTTCGGTATTTTGGTTGAAGCTATTTGAAGCTTCTTTTGGTGATAATCCAAGAACTCAGTCATTGCCCACCATACTGATATCGTCTGGTGATAAAGTGTGCCTTTCGTTCTACCTTGTTGATGCGGATCCGAGATTTGATATTGTCTGAAATATCTCTATATTTACATGTGAAATGATGCATAGTGGTGTTCTGTGGACATGAAGTGCTTCTGCATGCATGTGTGCACAAACAATTATTGTCGAGTGTTGAGAAGGAGAAGAGTATTGTAGAAAATGATGATGGTCCACATTAAGGCATCTCTAACAATATACAAGTAGAATGCCCTATAAAATGGGGTAAATGACATGACTGCACATTGTTAAATTATGTGTATATATATATATTACTCTTTTTATTTTCTGTTATTGTCAGGGGTATTTTGGTCTTTTCTCCTTGTAATAGAATATGTCATCTAGGGACAGTCTTATTTATTTTATTTTATTTTATTCTTGGTCCTTTTCCCAAAGGACCAAGGGCTCCTTGGGAGCTCCGAATAGCCTCTCTTAGTGGCTGTTTTGTGTATAAATAACGGTCGGACCCCTCTTATATAGATAATGCTTCTCTTAAGCATTTATGCTCAATAAAGATGAATATTTTTTGTTTTTCTATTTAGTTCCTTAATGTGTTATATTCCCTTAATGCTTGTGTTGTTGCCCCTTGTTGGCTATTTTGTCCTATTGTGGACTTGTGCTTGTGTACATTGTGATTGTGATCTTGTAAGCCCTTAGTGGCATTGGTTTGTGCTTATGCACTTTTGTGATCGTGATAATGTAAAACCCTTAGTGGCATTATTTTTGTATTTTTCGCTATTTCATTACATGGTACCAGAGCCAAGAAGTTCTTCTTGGCATTATGCCATTTTTGGGTCTTGAGATTCTTTGGTTCGAGTTTGTGCTTCGTAAAAGATTCATGATCGTTGTATGGCTTGGATTCACGGGAAAATTAGACCCCGTATATATCTTATATCTTTAAGTATTTTTTGTGTTATCTTTTTCATGTATTATTCTTGTGGAAACAATTATTTTCTTTAATCTTTATATATATATACCTTTCTTTTATTTTTGTTGGACTTGTTCTTATAAGCTTTGTTTGTTTAATCTTGTGAAATTAGATATTGAAATCATGTTTGAATCTTAATTTTTCAAAAACTTGTTTTATTTGATATATATGTATACAATTTTGTATGCTTGAGCATTTGTTGGCTTTTGTTCTATTATTGAACTTTGTTTTGTTCTTTCTTGAAAATTGTCATATATTTTAAAATAATTTAAGAAATTTTAAAATAATAGTGTTATGTGTATTTCATAAGTATGATCTTATGAAATTTTGCTTAAACTTGTTTCTAATTTTTCTCTTTACTCTTGGTGTATCAACAACGGCATATGAAGTGTACAAATTATGTTCTAGCTTATAAAAAAAAGAATATTTTTTATATTGATATTTGATCCTTATGCACTTATGATTGCCTTACACGATGAATAAGATTGTTTATTCATGTATAAGGTATTGAGCATAATTTTTTATAGAAATTCATTCACTTTAATAAATGCCTTTTTATGGTCCTTTTGTAGAGCAATAGTTATGATATTGGGTGTTTCTCTTGTTGGTCTTTTTTTGTTGTCCTTATGATTATGTTATTTTCTTAGTTTCATGGCTCTTTAATGAACATTATCTTACATATTTTGCATGGGATTTAAATATTATGTTGAACACTTAGTTTTAATAAAATATTAGGTTGAGAATCATGAGATACTTCTTTGTATTTTCCTTTTGTGGGTGTTATAAGTGTTTCCCTCGTGGTTCACTTTAGTACTTGCTCATTTTTTATGGACGTGTTTTTCCACTTAGATCTTTGGTGGACATGTGTGTTGTTGATTAAAGACTCTTGATTCATTGCTTGTTATTTATAAAATCTAAATTTCTATATTGTGACTTTAGTGCCTTAAATCTATCACTTGCACATATGCTTAAATTTCTTCCTATGCATGTCTTTTGTATAAGATATATGGCTTTAAGATATTTAGATTATTGCATATACATGAGTTCTTTTAATCTCTTTACGAGTATCCATGATTAATTGTACTTGTGTATGCACTTTGTTTTCTATATGGTTCTTTGAGAATCTCTATATATGTTTTGGTCATTCTTAATGTTATATGGCATTGATTGTCTCATAATAGACTTGTAATCTAGATTGAGCCATCTCTCTCTATAACTTGCTTATGATTGCATCAATTGACATATAACTTGCTTATGATTGCATTAATTGACATCTTGTTGTGCATATAATTGCACTATATTCAGTCTAAAGTTTTTCATCTATTGTTATTGGATTTGATTTGAAACTTTGTTTTTTCAAATCGGGTTTTTTATTTTAACTCACTTATGTGGAAAATGATTTTGTGAGTATTTATTGCCTTATGGCATTTGTGGTGTTATATGATGCATCATTTCTCTTGACCTTGTTATTGTTGAACCAGAGTTTGTTTGTAGGGGTGAGTTGTGCGCACCCCGGTTATGTCAGTTTAGATTGTCAACTTATAGTTTGGCTCTAATTGACGGTTGTTTGATCTCTAGTTTTATGAGCTTGTTGTATGACTCATTTATTTATTTGACGATTATTATGTTAGATGCTCATTATTATGTTTATCTATGATGACTATCTATTTTTGAAACCATACAACAACAACTACGCCTTCCTCCCAAAACAATTGGGGTCGGCGATATGAACCAACAAAGAAAATCATTATGGGTCTTCCACATGAGTCCTTCTCCTTCATTCATTTCTATCCAATGCCATGTCCTCGGTGAGGTTCAAAGCATTCATATCCTTTCTTATCACCTCCATCCATGTCTTCCTAAGCCTACCCCGACCTCTTTTAACTAATATATTTTCCCATTTCTCCATCCTTCTAACTGGAGCATCATTAGGCCTTCGTCGAATATGTCCAAACCACCGTAAACGATTCTCTCTCATCTTATTTTCAATGGGTGCAACGCCTACCTTCTTACGTATCTCCTCGTTCCGAATCTTATCTTTTATTGTATTTCCACACATCCATCTCAGCATACGCATCTCAGCTACACTCATTTTTTGAATATGATGTCTCTTGGCAGCCCAACATTCCGTACTATATAGTAAAGTGGGCCTAATAGTCGTCCTATAAAACCTTCCCTTCAACCGCAATGGCATTCTACGATCGCACAACACTCCAGTCGCGGGCCTAATGGTGTTTCGAAATATTGTACAAATTGATGGCATTAGTTTGTTTTTATTTACAACCTCTCTTACCTTTTGTGTTTCCTGTTATGCATCTTACTTAAGTGTCATTTTATGTAAACAAGAAATGTTTATTCACACTTTTGTGTGTTTTTAAGCCTATTAGTAGCATTATGATTATACTCTTGATGTAGTCACTAATACACTTGATTTTTAAATGTCATTATATGTAGACCAGAGATGTTTATTCACACATTTGTGTGTAATTTTGGCCCATCATTGGCATTATGATTATACTCTTGATCTAGTCGTTGATGCACTTTTTTTTAGTGTCATTATATGTAGACAAGAGATTTATTCACACCTTCGTGTATGATTTTAACCCATCGCTGGCACTGTGATTATGCTCTTATTCTAGTCGTTGATACACTTGAATTTTGAGACTTGGAGGTCTAGTGAGGTGCTTGTTTATAGTGGTCGAACTATTGTTGAAATTTGCAAGTATCATTCCCTTTTTTATGAGGGTTTTTAATAATCTCTCTATGAAATTTTAAAATGTTTTCTATTTGTGTTTCCTTATATAGGGAAAAATGTTTATAGACAAAGATTTCATGGATTTTGCATACTTGTGATGTTTAATAAAAATCGTATTCTTTATATTGTGAGCCTTCTTGCATGTGCCCTTTTGTGGATTTTTAAAGTGTGTTTCTTACAAAAACACTTGTGTGTTGTTCACTTGATATTGGTGGACACTTTTGTTTGTAATTGAAAGCTATTTGATTCTTTAAATTAAAATCATGCATTTTATTGATAAAAATAGTTATTTTTATTGTCATCTTATGTGCATTAAATATGTTGTAATTGTATGTTGGATATGTATGTGTGTTTCATATTGATTATCCTGTTCAGATTGCTGCATGCATAAATTTAATTAACTCCTCTTTTCTTGAGGGTTTTTTTTTAGTGTTATACTTTATATGCATGTTGTTTTAGTATAAATTGATGAATTGGTTTAGTAGAAGAGTTTTCTAAAAATTTGGAATATTATTAATACATCATTGTTTATCTCTTCTTGATAATTGATATGTTTTTTAGTGATTAAGTTCCCTTATGATCAATACTTGTGTTTTCTTGAAAAATATGTTGATTTTGAGTCTATAATTGTCTAAATTTGATTTCATAAAAAAAATCCTTTTGAGGTATGCTCCTCCTGTATTTCTTATTGGTTATCTAATATTTCTAAAAGTTATCACTACTTTGCTTAAAATTTTTTTCTTGAGTGTTATTCTTGTTCAAAATATATATATTTGTTTTGAAACTTGATAACTATTTGGTTAGATTACTTTTTTTTGTAGTTGAGACCTTTGTTTTGTTTTCTCTACAAGTTCTTAGAGATGTGATGGATTGAGAAAGGAATATCTTTGATGCATCATGAAGATGGAGATAGCCGATGAAGGCGATTGGAGATGATCACCAATAAAAGACATTTGAAGCCTTGTATTTACAAAACTCTCTAATATGTCATGAAGATGGAGATTTCTGTTGAAAACACTTGAAGACTTGGACCCTTCCCATTGAATCTTTGTTGTGTTTCCAAACTTTTGGTATATCACACTGTAAGTGTGAGGAGGCGTGTTAAAATATGTGTATATATATAGTATATTTTTTATTCATTTTTATTTTCTGTTATTGTCAGTGATATTTTGGTCTTTTTTCTTTGTAATAGAATCTGTCCTCCAAGGACAGTCTTTTATTTATTTTATTTTATTCTTGGTCCTTTTCCCAAAAGACTAAGGGCTCTTTGGGTATTCTCACAAAGAGTCGTTGGGGCTCCTCAACGGTCATTTTTATGACCGTTGGGAGTTCCCAACGACTCCTTGGAGCTCCCAATAGCCTCTCTTAGTGGTTGTTTTGTGTATGAATAGGGGTTGAACCCCTCTTGTATAAATAATGTTTTTCTTAAGAATTTATGGGCAATAAAGATGAATATTTTTTATATTTTGTATTTTTATATTTAGTTCCTTAATGTGTTATATTCCTTAGTGTTTGTGTTGTTGCCTCTTGATGACTATTGTTTTGTCCTATAGTGGACTTGTGCTTGTGCACATTGTGATCTTGTAAGCCCTTAGTGACATTGGTTTGTGCATATGCACTTTTGTGATTGTGATCATGTAAAACCCTTAGTGGCATTGTTTTTTGTATTTTCTGCTATTTCATTATACACATGTGGTCGAAAGACAAAAATATCCCTACAGATAACCCCTCGAAAAAACTAATATTACTCTCTAACATCATGTTGGTACCATTTGGTTGATTCTTTTATACGGAATTTCTTACTGTATTTGGTTATATGGAACTGTAGCAAACACGTCATGCGACTTCTGTTGTGCTTTAGCAAGAGGGTCCCTGTGGGCCGAGGGGGGCACCCATGGAGTTCTATGCTAACGGGACTGTGGATGTATATATGACAGGCTAAGACCAGTGCAACAAGGTCTATGATCCCGGGAATGGTTTCCTAGTGTAATAAAACAAAAAAATTGTATTGTGCTTTAAAAGCTCAAATGTTTGGTTCTTGCCCAACTTTTTCTCATTTGATTAAAAAGGGTTCTGTTTTCATATGGACTTCAAGTATAATGTATTCCTGTTCCTGATTAATAAAATGGTCACCTGACTACAAAGTCATGTTGCAAAAAGTTTACTGTTGTTTCATGCTCACACCTATTTTAGGCTCTTTCTATACTTGGCCCATTTTCTGCTGACCCCCCAACTGCCACATGAGGTTGTGCACATGGTAGAACCATGATGATTGTTTTAAGTTTCAAGAGTGAACTTTTATGCATTATTTGCTGTCACCATGTCACTCTTCCAAGCATTGCTATGCTCTGTAATAGACACTTTCTTTCTGATTCAGGCATTCTTGGAGATAAGCGGGTGAAATATTTTTTTTGTCTCTTAATTTGACTTCCACCTTGTTTTCGTGATGTTTAATTTATTACATGTTGGTGGTAATGTCTATATCTACTGTATTGAGCTTTATATCTTCTGCGTGAAATGCAGATGTTGAAGAAGCTAAACAAGCAGTTAAATGGAGAGGAATGGACTTGGAATAACTTGAACACTCTTTGTTGGGCTATCGGGTCAATATCTGGGTCTATGATGGAGGAGCAGGTATTTTATGAAGATCTTGTACATCCACATGTATTTCGCAATAGCAAACAGTATTGGGGCAGGCAACTTGTGTTCATGATTACTGTCCTGAAAAATTGCTAGTTGTAAATAAGTTCACAAATGAGATGGCTGGATGGTTAGATTGCATCATCACAAGTCACAACCGAGGGAACTTGTGTTCGAACCCCGCAAGTGTTATCCCCAAGCTTGCCTATAAAAAAATATTACAAAATAAAAGGAATAGATAGAGAAAATAAAATAAAATGAACCATGTTTTATTTTATATAATTAAATTTTGGCATAAAATTTGAATAACGCATTTTGTGATCTGTATATATTTCAGCATCACCACTTTTGAGAGGAAGAGGGGTGGGATTCCGGTTTGTCACCCCTCTTTTGAGAGGCAAACATTGTACAGATGAAGAGTTAGAAGTATATGATGGTAATTTACTCAGATGATGAGTTACTTGATTAAATAAAACAAGTGAAATATCGTAGATGCCAATGATTCTGGCTGATCACATGCATGCCTCTCTCTCTCTCTCATGTGCCAATGCTCCATTCTGGCTGATCACATGCATGTCTCTCTCTCTCTCATGTGCCAATGCTCCATTCTGCTTTATTACTTTGTGCTTTCTTGATCATTTTTTCTCGTTGCTGGTCATATGTATATAACTACTGGATTGGACACAGTATAAAGATCTTTTAGGGGTACATCTTTCTCCCTCCTTTAGCTAAAAAGGGTCATATGTCTAGATCATATTTATATTTTCATATTTGGGAAAATATATGGTGGTTCTGTACCATGATACCATATGGCGGTACTCACTTTTGTTTGTATGGAACTTGCCACCAAATGTTAGATCTATCATCTAACCTTACAGATGTATTTAGCATAATTTATTTACTATGTTAGTATGTTTTATCATGTTTAATACACCATAAGATTCAATCTTTGAGATGGTAAAAAATCAATGGCTCACAATTCATGAAGATAAAGGTGGTTTAACAATTCATAAAACGTCATATCTGAGTCAATTTTAATACATGCAAATAGTAAATAGAACATGCTAATCATGCTCCGATGGTTAGATTTTGCTTTTGGAGCTTAGATCTATGAAAATCAATTGTGTACCAGGACAAGTTTTTGTGGTACAGTGCTGCAATGGAAGCACTGTTCATATTTTTTCTCTGCGTGTTTGTTAACAATGTTACTTTTTATTTTTATCTTATGCAGGAAAACAGGTTTCTGGTTATGGTTATCCGTGATTTACTAAACCTGTGTGAAATCACAAAAGGGAAAGATAATAAAGCTGTGATAGCTAGCAACATCATGTGAGTATCATGGGTAGTTTCATTTTTTACCTTTTCTTTTACCCCTTAAGTGCGTGCTTCTTCTTATGCACATTCATATGCATATGCCTGATCGTGTCTCCATGGAGTGTGTAGTGACATAAGTATGGTGCTTGTCCGTGTACTTTGCACATGCATGGCCCATTCTTATTTTTCTTTTTGTTAACTATGTAGGTATGTGGTTGGACAGTACCCAAGATTTTTGAGGGCTCACTGGAAATTTCTTAAGACTGTTGTAAACAAGTTATTTGAGTTTATGCATGAAACTCATCCTGGAGTTCAGGTCAGTTTTTCCTTATATCTTCTGTTATCCACTTTGGGCCATCCGGGTTTCTGTTTGTCTTTATTCTGATTGTGCCAGCATATTACCATGTATTGAATAAGGGACTGCTAGTCTGCATTATCATTGATATGTTTAACTGGACATAAGTCAATTAGGTTTTATCCACGTGCTTGTCTTGATTATGTGTGATTGGATGCTGATGGATCTAGTGCTTCCTTTTGTCACTGGACTAGGCATTTTTGCCTGCTTATAAAGGTCACTGTTTTCTTTTGATGTAACTCTCTCTCTCTCTCTCTCTCTCTCTCTCTCTCTCTCTCTCTCTCTCTCTTACACACCACATTGCATGATCCAGTAACAACTTTGTTCTCATGACGTAATGCTGTGGGTTGGGCTAATGATAAACCTATTATCAAATGGTACTGGTTATTTCTGTTTATGTTATCTAGATTCTGACCATTTGCTGTCCTTCAAATAAGATATGGTGGATCAAACTATCTGCGGTTTTTAGCCATTCCATTTATCTGCCATATTTGCGTGCATTGTTTGTGATTGGTAGAATTTTACTCTTTTATGCTTTCTGCTTTTTTGCTTCTCCAGTCATTAATGTTGTCCCCAATGATACATGCTTGCTTTTGGTTTGATTGCTGTCTTTGTTACCAGTTGCATGTCATCCACACATTAACCCATCTATCTCCCCCATCTCTGTGTTTTTGCATCTGCTTGTGTGCATAGTTTTCTTGAGTGTGTATATCATGGCATGATAGGGGTGCATCTCTGATTAGTAGGCAGTTCTCTGTGGTATATTTTTGCTTGCTTATAATTGCCAACTTATTCTGTACTCTTTTCAGGATATGGCCTGTGATACGTTCTTGAAGATTGTTCAGAAATGCAAGAGGAAGTTTGTGATTGTTCAGGTAAGAACAGTCTTTAATTTATTCATTTGAAGGTTTTGTTCATTGTTCCTTTTATGTGCAATTGTTTCCTTTTTCTACTGATGCTGTATTTGACCAGTTGATCATGATTCTTTACTACTATTTAACAAATGAAATGCTTACTAGTGATAACTCATCCCAATTAGTTCTTTTTATTTATGTGAGGTGGCAAGACAGTCTCACCAAGGGATGATCAGTTCTATAGTATAAAATGAAGCATGTGTTCTGAAGGTGGTCCATTTTAAGTTATTGACTGTAGATTTAATGTACCTAGATGCCTGCTACTGCTGGGTGGTGTTTCTTTTTATGGTGTCCTTGTTTATCCAGGGTACATCCATCTTATTTGCAACCAATCAAGTGCCCGACAGCAGCCATCTTGTGCACTACTAGTGCAAATGCATTTAATATTCTAGTGAAATTGATGTTACGGTACAGTGTTACATAAAGTAGGTTGCCAGAGATGAGATGTTTGCATGTGTCACCAAATGGAATTCATTTTTTGTTGTATGGTGTTTTAATCATGTTGAGGACAACCTGGCCGACTATAATCTGATGGTTGAATAATGAGTTTTTACCCCAATTTTCCAGGTCGGAGAAAGTGAGCCATTTGTATCTGAGCTTTTAACTGGTCTCTCGACAACTATTGTGGATCTTGAGCCCCATCAAATTCATGCATTCTATGAGTCGGTGTGTTGTTAGAAATCTAAACCTCAAATTCTTTGATCATTATGTCTAATGATTGGTTGGTCGATAATGCTTGCTTGCTGAGTATTTGCAGGTTGGTCATATGATTCAAGCAGAATCTGACCCTCAGAAAAGAGATGAATATCTACAGACGTTGATGCAGTCCCCTAACCAGGTCCTGTCAAATGCTTTTAGTTTTCCTTTGAATGTAGCCATTATTTACTCTTTAGTTGTGCTGCATTTCAATTCTACCCTAGTTCTAATGGTTCAGGACAAGCCTCTTTCTTTTTAGGTGCTTCATGACCGAAACCATTAATTATCTTGCAGCAATGGGCTGAGATCATAGGCCAAGCACGCGAAAGTGTTGATTTTTTGAAGGATCAGGCCGTTATTAGAACTGTACTTGATATATTGCAGGTGATCTTTTCATCCTCACAAGCATGCAGCTATCTGTTAATGTATACATTGCTTGTGATGCTTTTTTGAAGCATTGTTGATCTCCTAGTAGAATATATGACCAAAATAATGAGTGGAGAACGACAACTTATACTGTAGCGTTTGATATAAATTGTTGGGGTTGAAGCTATGGAGAGCTGTTCCAATAATGTTGGAATAAAATGTCCGGCAATAGTAGCCATACTAGAAAGGTTTCAAAACAAAAGGAAACTAAGAATGTCATCTTTCCATTTTATTGATTTGATTGAAAATTGGTATGTTTTCCATGATTATTGCTATAAACTGTATAATGCAGGCTATGCATGTTACTAGATGATGTGTTTTGGCTGCAATAAAAGTTTTAGGATAATGCCTCATACTGTTCCTTTTTGGAGAAATCTTGCTGTGAATTGTTGATCTAGATCTATTTTCATGCTTAGACCATTAAGAGAACCTTTTTTTCTGCTGTACAACATGGGTCCGGCTTCTTTATATCCATTTTGTTTAATATTTATTTTGAACTTGTTTGGCAGACAAACACCAGTGTTGCCAATTCGCTGGGAACGTACTTTTTATCTCAGATATCATTGATCTTTTTGGATATGCTTAATGTGTACAGGTATTTCTCTCCTTCATATGTTGTTTCGTTGTAGATCTGTGCTTTAGAGCACTGGTTTAGACAAAAAACCATATTTTGGCCAACTCTTCTTGATTCTGCAATGAAAGAAAAAATGATGGCTTTGTGTTATTGATTTTATGCTTTGAAACAGAATGTACAGTGAACTTATTTCAAGCAGCATAGCCGAAGGAGGCCCATATGCATCAAGAACATCCTATGTAAAACTTTTGAGGTAACATGAAATTGGATATTTGTTGTCAAGAACATCTACGGATGTTTTCTACTTTTGTCATTCTGAGGAAGATAGGTGCTAATTTGGAGTATTTTAACATATGGCCTTGTCTATCAATCAGGTCGGTCAAGAGAGAAACACTGAAGCTGATTGAAACTTTTGTGGACAAGGCTGAAGATCAGTTGCAGATAGGAAAGCAGTTTGTGCCACCAATGATGGACCCTGTTCTTGGTGACTATGCTAGGAATTTGCCAGATGCCCGAGAGTCTGAAGTTTTATCAGTATTTGCAACTATAATAAACAAGTATTTCTGTTTTCCTGTTTTGTCCCATTTTCGGTGTTTTTGCTTTTATTTGCTGCACTTTATTTCTTAGGAGCAAGTTTCAGTCCACAATGTTTCTTCTCATATTCAACAGTCACTTTGTTGCCTCAAAAAACAGTTGTGAGGTGCTCATTTCAGGGGCAATTGTATGCTGTCTCATATTCTCACAAACATTTATTTCAATCCTCACATCTCATTTATCAGCCTTGCCACAAATAGGTACAAAGGTATCATGACAGAGGATGTACCTCGTATATTTGAAGCTGTTTTTGAGTGTACTCTTGAGGTAAATTTCATCTCCATTTTTTCTTTCATCTTGTTGCCTGACTTGGAAATTCTCAGCCCCATTACTGTGGTATTCTGCAGATGATAACGAAGAACTTTGAAGATTACCCTGAGCACCGGCTAAAGTTTTTCTCATTATTACGTGCCATTGCTACTCATTGTTTCAATGCTCTAATTCACTTGTCAAGTCAGGTGTGTTAACATAATTTTAGTTGTCTGTTTTTATGCAGATACATGGTTTTTATGTTTGTTTACCCAATATGTTGAATGCCCTTATCTTTTGTTGGACTGGTAGGATCAGATTATAATGTCAATTTGTTGTAGTTCCAGAGTTACCGGAAGCGCCTATACAGTAGGGGAAGCGCGCTTCCTCGATACGTGTTTCGAAAGTGCGAAATGTCGTGCTTCCAAAATGCGCGGGGAAGCGTCCCTTTTTTGGGAAGCGTGCTTCCCTTTTATGGGAAGCACACTTCCCTTGTATGGGAAGCACACTTCTCCCTCGCTTCCCTCTTTTTTTCATTTATTTTATTTTATTCTTATTTTTTCGCTTCCCCCTCGCTTCCTAGGTCGCTTCCGGTTCACTTCCTAGACGGTTCGTGATTCGCTTCTAAGTCGTCCTACGCTTCCCGCTTCCTAAAATTTTGAAAGTGCCTCGCTTCCCGCTCCCGCTTCCTCAACTGGCAACCATGTGTAGTTCTATGAAAGTTGACTCCTGCAAGCAGGAAGCAAACTGCTTGAGCTGCAAGTTTCTTTCATTCAAAGTAGCCATGGCTTTATTTTGTTGGCCTGTACATTTCACCCTGGTGATGTGTACCATTGACCAACATCCTCTTTTTCCTTCTTTTGGCTTTTTATATTGACCTTGTTCCCCTTTTTCTTTAAGAAATTCGTTTTGGGCCAGTGAAGAGTGTTGACTGTTGAGCAAAGGAAAGGTGAAAACCACCTGGCTATTTTGATTCGTATTTGGAATCTTGGATACTTGATGACATATTTGCTCTTTCCTCTGTAATTTTTTGTTTGTGCATCCTAATTCAATATTGTCGCTTTCAATAGATTTCTCTTATTGGTGGAACTTATGTATCTATCTTTTAAAGATTCACCCTATCTTGAAATGATTTTCAGCTCGTGACTTGATTACTGCAATGTCTGTACGGCCTTTTTTTTCTTTTTTTGCATCGCATAATTTTCTTATAATTTTCTTACCTGAATATCATGTATTTGACTCTGTGATTTTGTTTTCGGAACATCATTAACTAAGATAATTGCTTGGGTGTTTTCCTGTTACATAACTCTAAATTGTTCCCAAATCCTGAAAACTGTTTATACTTTTTATCAGGTTTTTAAATTTATGATCCTTTTGGATATGACTAGAATCTAGATGGTATTGCACATATGGGCATGTAAAACAGGCTAAACCAAAAAAAAAGATGTATAAATTTGGTGTGGATATGGAAGAAAAGGAAACCTTAGGAAAGCAAATCAGTATAATTTTGTGTGTTCATTTGAGCAGTGTTGCTTATTTTCCTCATGAATAACTCATAATTTCTCTAACCTTTTGTAAGATCTCTTGTTTTCTGTTTTTCTTCAAAAATGTTATGATATATCTGGGGTGAAGTTAGTGATGACACGCTCCATGAGGGCCCTAGTGTCTTGCCTTGCATCTTGTCATGATCTTATTCATCTTTAGGATCCCAGCATCCTGCATTACATCAAGTCTATTGCCTTTCTGTGAATTTTCTTCTGGTATTTGTTTTCATGTTATATTGTACCCTCATGGATGCGGATTTTTTTGTTATCATGACTAACAGATTTTTTTTTCTTGAAGCAATTGAAGCTTATAATGGATTCTATAAACTGGGCATTTCGACATACTGAAAGAAATATTGCTGAGACTGGCCTTAACCTTCTGTTAGAAATGCTGAAAAACTTTCAGGTTAGAAATTTTTTGAATTTCTGGTTAGTAGTTGTGCATTCTTGATGACAATTTCTATGTTTTGATGGTCTTTTTGACCCTTTTGCAGGCTTCTGAGTTCTGTAATCAGTTTCACAAGGCTTATTTCCTCACAACTGTGCAAGAGATATTTGCTGTTCTGACAGATACATTCCACAAACCTGGTTTCAAGCTGCATGTTTTAGTGCTGCAGCACTTGTTTTCGCTGGTATTTGATTTTGGCCCCTTTTTCCCAGTCTATTCCTGATTCCTCTTAGGATACGAGGTGCTTGCAATTGTGCATTTGCAGGTTGATTCTGGTTCATTGACAGAGCCGTTGTGGGATGTAGCTGCTGTTCCTTATACCTATCCAAATAATACATTTTTTGTTTGTGACTACACTATAAAACTTCTTGGAACATCATTCCCTAACATGACAACAACAGAGGTTAGAAACCAACTGGACGTAAAGAAGACTTAACTTGGTTTTTATGCAGGTGAACTATGTTATGCCACAACTTAAAATGTTGTTTTCTTCTTCAGGTAACTCACTTTGTTGATGGGCTTTTTGAATCAAGGAATGACCTTCCCACCTTTAAAAACCATATTCGTGATTTTCTTGTTCAATCCAAAGAATTTTTTGCTCAGGTACAGTCTGTAGTTAGTGTCATTTTCTTAGTGTTGGTTAAATGATTGGGCATGTCAACTGCTTGCCTTTTTCCTTTTTTGTTTCATAATGATGAATTCTGTGTGAAGATGGTGAACATGATTGTTGGATTTTCTACTTTTCTTCAAAGCAAGTGATTTATCTTAACTTGGTATGGAACTTTCCTGTGCATTTTTCTTGCATCTGTTGGTATCCAGTCCTTGTTGATTTCGTGGTCTATGGAAAAGTTGGTTCACGTCATATCTATATGCTCCCATGGTATCCTGTCCCTGGTTGATTTTATGCTATAATGCCACATGGAAAGGTTGTTTCACGTCATACCTATATGCTCTCATTGTCATTGAACTTTTGGCTTTGATTGTGTGGGCTTGTCTTTTGTTCATTAATCATAATGTTCTTTACAATTTTGATGGTTTAGTTGCCTTTTCTTTTCACTTTAAGCTTTGGGGGTCATTATTTCAGTGTTTAACTAGGTCGTTTGGATGTAGTTCTGGGGTCTTTCTAGTTCTTTCTCTTGCTTCATTGTCCTCTCTCTCTAATCAAGTTTAGGTTAGTGATGGTTGTTTAGCTGTGAAAAAATGTCCATCTTCAGCCATACTTAAGGTTGTATTTTGATGCACATATCTAGAGAAGTGGGACACGATGGAATGTATTTTGTAGAAGTATCAGAATCTGTCAGGCTAGCCAATTTTGTGGCCAAGTCCAGATATGATCAGGTTACTGTCCTTTTCTGACTAGTAACAAAAGGAATTATGGGTTTCATTGACTCCCTCTTGAACTTTCAGGACAACAAAGATCTCTACGCTGAGGAAGCAGCAGCTCAGAGAGAAAGGGACCGGCAACGGATGCTTTCAATTCCAGGTCTCATTGCGCCCAATGAATTACAAGACGAGATGGTTGATTCATAGCTGTTGACTGCCTGCTCTTTCTCCAAATACGCCAAGGAGCTGTCTTGATAATTGCCTGATTTGATTCAATGACAATTACCAAAAAGTATCAAGCAACACTTTTCTGCTCCCTTTATGATGGACGGGGGGTGTTGATGTGTTCCTGGTGCAAGAGCTGTCTGTTGTCTACTGATGATGCTTTCAGGATGATGTGGTTGTGTTAGTTGAGGTAGTGATGGCTCTCTGGTTTCATTGTAGCATTTAGGAGTATTTTTCCGGCTGACCAGAATCCAATTGGTGTTGATGCTCAACACAGCTGCGGGTGTTTTTTCAGAGGATGGTTGTTTCCTGTGGCTTCGGTTTTTGCAGAAATGGTTTGTTTCTGCTAAGCTATTTTGTATTCTTAGAGGCTTTGTGGTTTTCTTATTTTCTTTCCTTCATTTGATTGTGGGTGGTGGTGACAAACTAATACTTCTGTAATTGCTGGGCTTGGCGGGCGTGTTCTTTTGAGCGAGTTATTGGTGGGTGGGACCTGGATCACATTTGAGGGAATGAACAAAATCAATAGTTTTACATTTTGCACTTTTTCAGTACCAAGAGGATGGCTTTAGATCTTATTATTGCTTCAATTCAGGCCAAACATGGCGAATGATTAGAACGAGCCAGCGGATTGGCAGCGATTCATTTCACGTTATTTCGAAACCATTGACGTCTCAAATCAACCAAGGAATTAAGGTTGGACTAATAAGCTTCGTACCCATATCCGTATCATGTGTCCGTACCGCAAAACTTGGGATGGGTTTGCCTCTCTATATCAACTGTCCTTGTTGCAGAATACTTTGCTTTGTGTTTCCACGATTTGTCATTAGCATGGCATTCAATGTTGTTTGGAACCTTTTTTTCCTTTCCTTTCGGGTGTGCGTTGTGTGTGTGTGTGTGTGAGAGAGAGAGAGAGAGAGAGAGAGAGAGAGAGAGAGAGGTAGTCTCAGCCCAGGCTGCGGATGCAGTACAATGAGGGTCCATTTGTCAGCCCTTGTTGTTGCCCTTCTAGACAGCCAATGGCGGTATTGGGAAACATTGTGGGGCCAGTCCACGTGAGGACCAGGGATGCAAATGATTCGGATTTCGGATTCCGATCTTATCGAATCTGGGTCAGGCAATATCTTCCAAAACCCATTTGCAACCCTGTCGAGGACTCTGGGTGGGTTTTGGATGCCGTACGCCTTACGGATGAACGGTGATGAAGGAGCCTTCCTTGGACCTGATCCGCAACACTGTTAGATTAGGCTGGAGAAGGTCGTGCTAACTGTGCCAAGGGGAGTGGTGTTTGCTTTGGCGTCGTTCCAGTGGGTTGGTAGTGTTGTTTTCTGTCGGACCGCCAATAAAAGAAGGGTCATAAAACAGAGTAAAAAATATACTTCCGTCGCAGATATCCTAACCGGAATAGACGACAACGGATTTTGTTTGTGTCGCCAAAAATATTTTATATCAATCGGTTTCTAATTTTGCTGACTGGGATCCAACTAGGTGTGGGCATTGGGATGGCCCCACCTGGCCTATTTATTAATGGGCCGGGTTTTGACCTGATTTTTAATGGGCTCGGGTTTAAAGAGCAGTTCATGACCCGATTCATTGGTTCAATAGGCCAATGATCAACCGGTCGGTGCAGCCCAGAGCAAACCCATTTGTAGGCTATTTTCGAATGAAGTTTATAAATTAATTTTTATAATACCAAAAGTAATGAATTAAATGAAAGATTAATGCACTCGGCTAATTATCTTTTATTTTTATATAATTAGATCTAAGTTACTATGCTACCCGCTACTTAATTAGGTAGCTCAGGCCCATGGCTCGGTTCGGTAGTTCATGAGCTAATCTGGACGGCATTTTGGTCCGGTAGTTTAAAAGAATCAGGACTTGGCCAAAGTTGAGGGACGATTTGGACATTTCAAAGGAAAACCCCACTATGTGACTATGTCCCTTTGTTTGTCGATTCGCAGCACTGCGTCTGCGCGCTTGCCCCCTTTTCTCACAACTAGCTGGGAGGTAGCGCACGATGATGAGACGAGGAAGGAAGAGGACGGGTCGAGGGATGACGATGATGGCCTTATCCTCCTCTGCAACGTTACTGGTAATCATGGTGTCCTTTTTGTTGGCTTCGGCCGTGGCGGACGAGAGATATATGCGGCCACCTCCCCGTCGGAACCTGGACTTTCCGTGGAGATGGAAGTCCAGGCCTTTGGCCTCCTCTCCTTCTCCCCAACAGGTTGGAATTTCCCCCCTACCTATCATCCCTCTTTCCCTTTCTCCCCAAACCCCACTTTGATTTTCTCTGTAAGGTTTTCGATGAATCATTATTTTTCTTTTTTGTTGATCTTCACCATCATTAGCATCTATCTTGACGTCGCCTCCCTCTCTCCTTCAGAATTTATGCCACAATTCGTCACAAGTGCATGGCCTTGAAGTAGAGTTCCATGTAATATCATAAATCTTACATATACTGGGTTAGGTATTAGATAGAAAACGTGTATTGCATTATATATACTGGGTTAGGTACTAAATGAAACATGCTATTGGATTTTCATGAATTTCTGGTGTTTTTTTTAATTTCTGACTGTACAGATGTGATTTATATGCTTGTTGTTATAGGAATCACTTCTTGGACCATTTGATTCTGATGCATGAATATGTTTTTATAAGGTTTCAAAAATCAACAGCCTACAGTTTTCATTAATTTCGGATGCTCCAAATGCAATTTTTTCCATCCAAAATGTATGATACAAGTGTCAATTCCTAGCAAATCAAACATTCTGAACACATCTATGGGTCAGAATTTCCAAAAAAAAAAACGTCGAAGTCCATTAGCATTTGTCATTTAGCACCGTGCCCATTTTGCAGGTTTCCATTTCCCATATACATATATATATATGTGTGTGTGTGTGTGTGTGTGTGTGTGTGTGTGTGTGTGTGTGTGTGTGTGTGTGCCATTACATGAACTTTGAAAATCATGGTCGCAAGCTGCATCGACCGAAGAACTGGTACATCGTGGAGCTTTAATTTTTCAAGTTCTGGATGGAGAATTAACATACCACGTAGATCACATCTGTATTGATGAAAAAATGTAAATATGAGATTAGGTAAGCATGTCATGTCCACTGTTAACCTTCTATATTTATATCTTTATATATGTTGATGTTTATTTTGGATTATTTATTCCTGTGCAATAATTCATTAGAAATCTTCTTTGTCAGATCTGTTGCCTTATTAAGTTTGTCTCGTTTACTGGTTTTGGAAGTCTGTCTCAACTAACTTATACTTCTTGCAATAGAGCATCTTCCCAAATTATGGATACCTCATTGTTCTGCACACTGGTCAAATGAGATAGCTGGTTGATTAGGTCATGCTATAATAACCAGGGGTTCTTGGGTTCTATTCCCGCAAGGATTATTCCACAGCTTGCCTATCAAAAAAACAAAAAATGGCATGCATACAAACCTCAACATTTCTTTTCTTTTCTAATTCTCACTTTACAATGAATTATGAAGCATGGATTTTGTGGTTCTGCTATGCCATCAAGAAATAGTTACTCAATAAATCTGGCGGAGAAGCAGGATTTGTCTGCTCAAATAGGCAGAAGCCATGGTGGGCATGTGTGATTCAGTATGCACTGCTCCTTTCTGGGTTCTTCAACTTCTCTGCTTCTTGATTTTGTTGAATCATCCTGCATTTCGGATCCTATATCTCTAAAAAGTCGTTTCATCCAGCTTGCTTGCCTTGCCCAACTGTGTGCGTTGTCTTTTCAGGTTCACATCTCATTGGCTGGGGATAAGCACATGCGAGTAACATGGATCACAGATGATCAAACTTCTCCTTCGGTGGTAGAATATGGCACCTCTCCTGGCGAATATATAGCCTCTTCTCAAGGAGAAAGCACATCTTACACCTACTTATTTTACAGCTCTGGCAAGATACACCATGTTGTCGTTGGGCCTCTAGAGGCTGACATGGTGTATTTCTATCGATGTGGTGGTCAGGATCCTGAATTCAGTTTCAAAACTCCACCATCTCGATTACCAATTACGTTTGCTGTGGCTGGTGATTTGGGCCAGACCGGCTGGACTTCATCAACATTGGACCACATTGCCAAATGCAGATATGATGTGCATCTGCTACCAGGAGACCTGTCCTATGCGGATTACAGGCAGCACCTATGGGATTCATTTGGTGAATTGGTGCAACCTCTTGCCAGTGCGAGACCATGGATGGTAACGGAGGGAAACCATGAAAAGGAGAGCATTCCATTCTTCAAGTCTGGGTTTGATGCTTATAATGCAAGGTGGAAAATGCCATTTGAGGAGAGCAGCTCAAATT
This sequence comes from Nuphar pumila, assembly GCF_984573655.1. Lineage (NCBI taxonomy): Eukaryota > Viridiplantae > Streptophyta > Magnoliopsida > Nymphaeales > Nymphaeaceae > Nuphar > Nuphar pumila. The sequence goes on along the minus strand of NC_143259.1, from coordinate 118,792,257 downwards.
CGAATTTGTATTACTCTTTTGAAGTTGCTGGAGTTCATGTTGTGATGCTTGGTTCCTATACTGATTATGATGAAAATTCCGACCAATACAATTGGCTGAAGGTTAGCATCAGTTGCTTGGAGCCCACATCTCCCTTTTTTTCCATCAACATTTTTTGCATTTCATTTTGTGAAGCATCTTGAGGTCCTTTAAGGTCATTAAAGAACTGCAGATGTAGCCAAATCTATTTCAACCATTGCTTGAAATCCTATTCTTCTTTCTCATGCGGTAGTAGAGAATTGATTTTAATCTTTGTCCTGCGTGTCCTCTGCCTCTATAATTCTAGGCTTTTATATCTTCAATTTTTTTCTGTTTGAAGCAGAAAAAATCTTGATTATGGTTATCCTTGAATTGATTTGCTAAATAACGTAGCTGCTTGCCTTCTCTCTCTGTTTATATCATATGAAATTTATAATGTATACAGGCTGATCTATCAAAGGTAGATCGAGAAAGAACACCATGGCTACTGGCAGTAATGCATGCTCCTTGGTATAATAGTAACTGGGCACATCAAGGAGAGGGTGATAATATGATGTCTGTGATGGAGTCATTGCTTTATTCTGCTAAAATGGACATTGTGCTGGCTGGTCATGTCCATGCATATGAGCGCTCAGTGAGTGATGCAATTTTTTCTTTTGCTTGCTTTCAAATGTATTTCTAGGTATCATTCTAAGATTGTCACAATGTATGATTGAGATCAGACACGCACCAACATGGGAAAGGTGGACTCTTGTGGAGCCATTCATATAACTATTGGCGATGGAGGCAACAGAGAAGGGCTAGCTCAAAGGTAAGCTAAAGTTGCTAAAATACTGAACGATTTCTTTTTTGTGGTCAAAATTTCAGATTTAGGGAAACCATATTAAAGGTTGTTTGACAATATAACTTGTAGTTGCCGCTTGGGTTGTTGAAAAAGCATCAGCTTTGGATTTTTGTTTTCCTTAAATAAATTTAACCAGATCTCTTGAAAGAAAAGATTCCAACTAAGAGCGAAGGATTCCTCAGGTAGTGCAGAAAATGTAATATTGATCAATCAATCCAATATCATTCCATTTTTTATTTGGTAAAAAAGGAGAAAAAAATGTGACACCATCCTCGTACATGCTAAGGATATGAAGGTGATGCTCAATTGGATATTCATTGAGAATATAATAATACCCTGGGGATTTATTAAGAATCTAGATTTGAGTATGTTTTTTAACATAGCTGACAGGCCATTGTGTTTGCATTTGCAGCTACTAGTATTTCAAGATTGCTACCATTAAGTTTGTTAACCTACAGTTGGGTGAGATTTTTTGGTTCATAGTTTCCGGAAGCACTTAGAGCAGGAATCACGATTCTTTGAAAATGAAGGCAGTCCACATTCCTGATTCCTTTATATAGGAATCCTTTTTCTCATGATTGAGAATCTTGATTCGTATGTTCACATGATGTCACATATGGTTTTCTAAATGATTCTTAATACTGCTTTCTACTTGGTTTCCATTCTTGAATCCTCTAAAAATTTAAATAACCACTTTTGGATTCCGATTTCTGTATTGTTTTTCAATTTCAATTGCTGCTTTGGCAACTGTGGTTTGATTTGGCCAGACTATCTTGAACTAAAGTGTGTGTTTGAAAGCACAGCTTAACCAAATGGGGTGCAATAATCCTAGACAGAAGCTGAAAAATTATTCATTTTACTAATGATATCTTGAGATGAGCTTTGTCTGTTAACTAGGGGTGGACAAGCCGTCCGGGCTGGCCCGGTCATAGCCTGGCCTGTCAATTGATGGACTGGGCCAAAGGCCCAGTTCGGGCCAGCCCACAGCCCGCAGCCCGTGGGCCTAAACAGGTCTGGTCGGGCAGGGCTGGGCTGAATATATATATATATATATATATATATATATATATATATTCGGGCCGAGCCAGGGCCGAGCCAGGGCCGGGCTGCGGGCTGCTCGTCCCAGTGTCCACCTCTACTGTTAACGCTGTGAAAATCTCTATAAAAAAGGATTTTGTGTATAAACACAATACTAGAAACACAAAGTGTGCACAAAGGCATAAAAGGAGAACTCTCACAAGTGCACAAAGGCACGGATACAAATGCACAAACGTAAAAAAATATCAACTTCAATATGTTGGGTCCCAAAAGAGGGCTTTACAAAAGTGTAAGTTACAAGGGGGTAACACCCCATATTTATAATACAAGGGAGAGAGGGAATGAGGGAGTGTTGGGCTCCCAACGGCTCTAAATAGAGCTGTTGGGAGTCCAACAGCTCTCTCTACTTTATGCTTTTTGACTTTGGTCAAAAAAGCATAAAGCCAAATAAGTCCAAAAACTAAACTAAAAAAGAAAAAGAAACCTAACCTAGTTAAATAAACTAACCTAATCCTAACTAAGCTTAAAAGTAAACTAAAACTATGAGATTACATATTGAATTATGTTACATTATTTAACACCCCCCCTCAAACTTAGGGTGACATAACCGAAAGTTTGCCAAGAAGGAAGTTAAATCTTGGAGAGCACAACGCTTTGGTGAAGAAGTCTGCTAGTTGGTATTCTGATGTAACATATGGAAGGTCTATAGTTCTTCTTAAGTATTCTTCACGAACATAGTGGCAGTCCATCTCAATGTGCTTTGTGCGCTCATGAAATGTGTGATTTTTGGCAATATAAATTGCACTTTTATTATCACAACATAGTTTTGTGGGCCCTTGAACTTGAATATTCATATCTTCCAGCAAGTTGCGAATCCAAACAATCTCCATGGTAGTAGATGCCATGGCTCTATATTCGGCTTCTGTGGATGAAAGTGAGACCTTATGTTGCTTCTTGGATCTCCAAGAAATTAAAGATTCCCCTAAAAAAATACAAAAACCAGTGGTGGAGTGACGGTTATTTGGGTCACCTCCCCAATCAGAGTCAGTATAAGCAATTAAATTCAATTCAGAAGAAGAAGATAGAAATACCCCATTGTTTACTGTACCCTTTATGTATCTGATGATGCGGAGAATGTCTCTCATATGAACTGAAGTAGGTGCATGTTGAAACTGACTAGCAACATGTACAGCATGAGAAATATCAGGCCTCGTAATGCTGAGATACGTTAAAGATCCAACCAGTTGTCGGTAAGGTGTGGGATCTTTTAGGAGAATCCCATCATCAATCTTCATCTTTGAACCTACTATTTCAGGAGTTTCACAGACCTTGTCATCTGTGATTCCTGATCTGTCAAGAATGTCACAAGCAAGTTTAGTTTGAGACAAAAAATAGCCTCTGTGAGAATAGGCAATCTCAATTCCCAAAAAATATGTCAGAAATCCTAAGTCTGACATTTCAAATCTTGAAGTCAGGATAGATTTAATGCTCTTGATTCCTTTGACATCATCACCTGTTATTAACATATCATCAACATATAACAGTAATATAACAATCCCTGCATCAGATTTCTTAACAAACAATGCAGTGTCAGTATAGCATGAAGTAAAACCATTTTCAGTCATTACATTGTTAAACCTATCGTGTCAAGCCTTGGGAGCTTGTTTCAAGCCATAAAGAGCTTTACGAAGACGAAAAACTTTATTTTTAGGAATTTCCATACTAGGTGGAGCATCCATGTAGACTTCTTCATTAAGATCACCATTTAGAAAGGCATTTTTGACATCCATTTGGTAAATATTCCATTTTCTAATGGAAGCAATGGTGACGAGACATCTAACAGTAACCATACGAGCTACTGGAGCAAATGTCTCTTTATAGTCAATCCCGTATTCTTGACTATACCCTTTAGCTACAAGACGAGCTTTATACCTCTCAAGAGATCCATCACTCTTTGTTTTGACTTTGAACACCCATCGGCATCCTATAGTTTTCTTTCCACTGGGAAGCGTTTGAAATTCCCAAGTGTTGGCTTTCCTAAGCGCTTTGAGTTCATTCTCCATGGCTTTTCTCCATTCAATACATCGTTTGGCATCTTCAAAATTTTTTGGTTCAAAATATGAGTGAATGGCACTTAAGCAAGCCCGATATTTAGGAGAGAAAGAATCAAAAGATACGAATCTAGAGGGAGTTCTTCTAGTTCTCTCGGTTCTTCTAGGGTTTGAATCATGTGAGGGGATAAATTCGCTAGGTTCACTATATTGCTCAATAGCACTTCTAAAGGGGAGTCTATCTCTATGAGTATAGGTGATAGGGTCTCTAGTTATATTTTCTTCTTGAGAGGTAGTAGGGTTAGAGTTATTGTTGATTTCAACCACTTCATTGTCACTGTTATATGTTGATTCATCATCACTAGAGATATCATCATCTTTAGATAAAAGATCAAAGAGAAAGGAATAGTTAGCAATTTCTAAATGAGATTCATTCTTTTCAAAACCACTATCATTTTCTAAAAATGTTACATTCCTTGAGACATATAACTTATCATTTTTAGTATCATAACATCGAAACCCTTTTTGGGTTTCGGAGTAGCCAAGAAAAGCACAAGGAATGGCTTTAGGTGAGAGTTTATCATTCTTATCTGTAAGGACAAAGCACTTACAACAAAAAACTCTCAATCTATTATAATCGGGTTCTTTTTCATATAGAGTTTCGAAAGGAGAGATTTTATCTAAATTTTTGGATGGAAGACGATTAATAAGATAAACTGAAGCAAGAGCCGCTTCGGCCCAAAAATTTTTTGGAATACTTTGGGAAATAAGAAGGGTTCTAGTGGTTTCAATGATATGCCTATGCTTCCTTTCGGCTAACCCATTTTGTTGTGGGGTCTTAGGACACGATCTTTGATGGACAATACCATAGTCTTCAAGATATTTCTTAAATTCATTGGAAAGATATTCGCCTCCGGAATCGGTCCTAAAAATCTTTAAATTACTATTAAATTGATTCTTAATTATCATATGATATGATTTAAAACATGAAAACACTTCGTGCTTATGTTTAAGGAAATATATCCAACAATATCGAGAAAAATCATCTACAAAAATCACATAATAGGCAAAGCCTCCCTTGGATATGACGGGTGCCGGTCCCCAAACATCCGAATGAACAATTTCAAAAGGTTTTGTGGTAAACATAGATCTTTGTTCAAAAGGCATACTTCTCATTTTTCCAAGAATACAATCATTACAAGAGAAAGTATTTTTACAAAGATTTTTAATAAAATGCAAATAGGATAACTTGGTGATGTTGGGATGACCAAGTCTTTTGTGCCACACATTTATGTCTTTATGTTGGGCCACATTACAAAAAGGGGTTTTAGGGATTTGGAGAGAATCCACATAGTACAAGTCTCCCTTCCTAGAGCCTTCCCCAATCAACTTCCCGGACCGGTGATCCTGTATTAAACACTTATTAGATGAAAATTGAATGTCACATCCAAGGTCCGAGAGTTGAGAGACGGAAAGTAAGTTCAAATTCAATTTAGGTATAAATCTAATTTTGGGAATAAAAAAATTTTGAGTTTCAAAGTTTCCAATCCCCTTAATTTCAAGAGAAGTGCCATCCGCAGTTGAAACAAAAGATGGTGATAAACTTTTAGAATATTCAGAAACAGAAGAGATGTTTGGAGACATATGAAAAGATGCACCCGAATCTAAAAGCCAAGAAGTTTTACCTGGAGGAGAAGGAGTGGATACGGCGGCACCGGAAATAGCTCCCTTAAGAAGAGGTTGAAGAGCTTCCATAATTTGATTTAGAGAGAGAGCTCCACTTGTAGATTCCTCTTTTTGTGATTGAGATGTGGTTGCCATTGCAAGTAGTTTCTTCCATTTAGGACAAACCGGTTTGATGTGACCGGGTTCCTTGCAAAAGTGGCACACAATTTTGCTATTGTCCCTTCTTCCGCCTTGACCACCATTGTATCCTTGATTTTGGTTTTTAAAGTGAGGAGGTTTATATGTCCTCAAGTTGTTGCCAGGCCTAGACACGGCATTAGCTCCATCACATTCATCTTGATTTGTGGGCATTGCAAGAACACTTGGATTTTGCTTGCTAATGCCCATACGAGTTTCCTCTCCACTTAACTTGGTAATAACATCTTCAATGGAAGGAGATGTGAAAGAAGATAGAAGAGAGGACCGAATTTGTTCAAATTCGGGTCGAAGACCATTTAGGAAGTTAAAGAAGTGATCTTCCTCTAATTGCTTGTATCTAAGTTCAATAGCTTCGCCACTCCACTTGGGCTCAAGCATGGCAAGCTCATCTCAAATAGAGGATAATTCAGCAAAGTACTCACGAATAGACATCTCATTTTGTTGTAGGGTCAAGGCCCTCTTTTGAAGATAGTACTTGTGAGATAAGTCTCGTGAAGTATACATCTTTTCAAGATAATGCCAAGCTTCGGAGGCTTTCTTGAATTTGATGATATTGGCATTGATCTTGGTTTCAACGGATGAGAAGATCCAAGATAGGATCTTGAAGTTTCTCATTTCCCATTTCTCATGTTTCTTTGAATATTCTTCAAGAGCTTTTTGTCTTTCTTCTCCTTCAAGAATTTTGATTTCTCCTCTTTCAACCATCGTAATTTTTGGTTCGGGTTCCGTTATGGAACCTTGAACATATCCCCAAAGCCCCTTTCCTTTAATATGAGCTTCCATATTTCCGGCCCATACATGATAATTGGAACCATTGAGCTTAAAGCCAAGAGAGAAATGAGTCTTTTTCACCCATTAGAGAGATAAGATGAAGGAGAAAAATACGTACCACAAAGAGATTTTAACTCTTACTTATTGTAGTAATCTTCCAAAATATTTGATGAAGAGAAGTCTTCACGCCAATCTCGAAAAAATTGAAGGCACGCTTTTTGAGGTACTCAATATTGTGAAGAATCACAAGACTTTCCTTCTCAAGCAACCTTGCTCTGATACCATGTGAAAATCTCTATAAAAAAGGATTTTGTGTATAAACACAATACTAGAAACACAAAGTGTGCACAAAGGCATAAAAGGAGAACTCTCACAAGTGCACAAAGGCACGGATACAAATGCACAAAGGCATAAAAGGAGAACTCTCACAAGTGCACAAAGGCACGGATACAAATGCACAAACTTAAAAAAATATCAACTTCAATATGTTGGGTCCCAAAAGAGGGCTTTACAAAAGTGTAAGTTACAAGGGGGTAACACCCCATATTTATAATACAAGGGAGAGAGGGAATGAGGGAGTGTTGGGCTCCCAACGGCTCTAAATAGAGCTGTTGGGAGTCCAACAGCTCTCTCTACTTTATGCTTTTTGACTTTGGTCAAAAAAGCATAAAGCCAAATAAGTCCAAAAACTAAACTAAAAAAGAAAAAGAAACCTAACCTAGTTAAATAAACTAACCTAATCCTAACTAAGCTTAAAAGTAAACTAAAACTATGAGATTACATATTGAATTATTTAACAGCTACCAGCATTTACTGTTTATAAGGTGGATATTGTCTATAGATTAATCTCACAATTAATCGGTTTCTTGTTGGTTGGTTGTTGTCAGAACATTTCCATGTGTACTTAGTAGGGCTCCCACAACTGGGTTCAAGCGGAGCTTGGGCCAAGCTTAAAGCGCCTATGTCTGCATTCGGCTCAAGCCGAGCTCGAGCTAGTCTCGGCTAGAGCTGAATATCTTTACTTTAAAAAAGGATTTTGAAATCATTTGAAGTTTGCTGGGTTTCCAACTCAACACTCTGTAACTGTCGAACATCATACCCGTTAGCATGTCATTGTGTCTCATTTGTGCTAAGATGAGTTGAACCTTGTCTCGGGCAACAGTTGGTTATCAGAGGGGTTCAACAACCTTGCTTGGGCAACAGTTGTCTCACTAATAACAATCCTAAAAAAGAGTAGTTTGTAATGGGCTTTCATGCTTCTGTAATTTTATTCCATTTTCATCTTTTTTAGGCTCTAAAACTCTGAAGTTCCTCATGTGCTTCATGTGGAGCTTGAAGCACTGGTTAAATTGTCATTCCTGTGTCAGGGTTCTTTATTTTTAGCTGGACGTGGTATCCGTGTTTGTGGTGACTATCTGCTCATCTTACATTTAGTTTCTTGTTTAATCACATGGTTATGTTGTTAATAGATACTTGCAACCAAAGCCCGAATGGTCACTTTTCCGCGAAGCAAGTTTTGGCCACGGAGAGCTAAAGATTGTGAATTCAAGTCATGCATTCTGGAGCTGGCACCGCAATGATGATGATGAGCCGGTGAAATCAGATGAAGTTTGGATAACATCGCTCGTCAGTTCCAATTGTGTTGCTCCCAAAAAGTCTGACTCAAAGATCCGCTCAGTAGCATAGGCTGAGGCTGGCCCTCCCTTCAAGTTTTTCCACCAGCTCGCTCTTGTTGAATGAAATCTTTCTGTAAGTAGATGTAGTATCTCGTATTGCATATTATTATATAATGATCGTGTATGCGACAAGGCAACCCCCTTATATGTTTTGTTTTGCATTATTCATATTCTCAGGGTTGTGTCCGTGACCCATGTCCATTTACAACAACTGATCGGTCCTAAGGTTTTTTACTTGAAGCGCCCTTGGACTTACCATAGCCATTTCAGTCTACGCAAAATGCCACTTTTGTCTACGCAAATTTTCCAGTCCAACGTTAGGAATGTCCTGGTACGAAGCTAGTGCTCTAAACAGGGTACAATCTATTCAAGGGGACTGTCAACAATCCTACCATTTAATCACCAGTAACTGGGCCTGCACTCTGTCCCTCTACCCCGATCTCATGCGAGCCACACAAGATCATGCCATGTGTCAGAATAAGCATATTTGTCGTTCATCAAAATCTCAAAGTACCAGCCCTATGCTTATAAAATGCGGTTCTATGTTCTGCTCTCTTTTTTCTCTCTTTTATCTGTAACAGTTGAGCTACTTGTGGTTGATAATGATTCTGAATTAGCTAGATAATGCAGGGCTAATTAATCTTAGTTCTAATCCTACCGCTGGCCAGCTGCTTCAATCAAGCATTGATGAAAACACACTTTATGTTATATAAAAAAAGAGTTTGACTTTCTACCATATTCTAAGGCATAGACAGAAGTTGGCAGAGGCCAATCTCGAATCGACTCGACCTTCGAAGGGTCAGCAAATATACTCGAAGTCGACACCACATAACCGAGAAACAAAACTTCACTGGCCTAGAAGACACACTTATCTATGGATGCATAAAATTGCTCCTGTTTAAGGATGTTGAACACTAAATTTAAGTGTTTCATATGTTCGGGCTCAGTTTAACTGTAAATGAAAATATCATTAAAATAGATGACCAAAAATTTGTCGATGTAAGGTCAGAAAATTTGATTCATGATTCTCATGAACGTAGATGAAGCATTAGATAATTCAAATGGCATCACGAGTCATTCATAGAGACCATCACGAGTTTTGAATGCAATTTTTCATTCATCTCTAAGTCTAACTCATATTTGATGATATTCACTACGCAGATCTAATTTGAAGAATATTTTTAAACCAGTCAATTGGTTTAACAAATCATCTAATCTTGGAATGGGGAACTTATACTTGACAGTTATTTTGTTGATAGCACGGCTATCAATGTACGTTCGTCATGTCCCATTCTTCTTTGGCACGAGAAGAGCAGGAACTATGTTGGGACTAAGACTTTCATGAATGTGACCCTTAGTCAATAATTTCTCAATTTGTCTACAAAGTTCTTCATACTCTATAAGACTCATGCGATAATGTGGGGCGTGTGGTAACACTAACTCTGGATAGAAGTCCATATGATGTTGGACTTTTCGCAGAGCGGGTAATACATCAGGTAATCCATCAAGATTTTTTTTTCAAAATTCTTCTATCAGGGGTTTGACTCTAGAATCCACAACAGCAAGACTAGGCTCATCGGGTGATGAATCAGAATCAATAGAGAATAGGAAGTAACACATGCTCGATTGATTGAGAGCCTCTTGGAGCTCATGTCTGGCAATGAAAGCACTTGAAAGCTTAACTTTCGAAGTAATAGGTTTGGATGACGTGGGGTGAGTGATTTGGGTGGTAGATGAAGTACAAGATGATAAAGTAGATGAAGATGAAGAAGACAAAGGTGATAAGTCCTTGGACGGTTTCAAATGAATCTTTCATCCCTCAAACATAAACAAGTATGAGTTAGATCGACCATTATGGATAACAGATCGATCATACTGCCATGGCCTTCCGAGAATGATATGACTCGCATCCTTCCGGAGCACATCGCACCAGACTTGATCGAAATAAATGTTTTCAATGAAAAATTTGACCAAGCACTGTCGGTCGATACGGACATCACTACTCTTTTGGAGCCATGACATCTGATATGGACGGGGGTGAGCCTGGCAACTCAAGCCTAATTTTGTCATGGCTTCGACCGATATCACATTTTCACAGCAACCAGAGTCAATAATAAATCGACACACTTTTTCATTGATGGTACACGCAGATTCAAAGATGTGTGCCCAAAGCCAACGATCATTCATTTCATGATGTAGGGCTAAACAAATTCATCTAGAGACGAGGGCTTCACCTCTATCAGGTAGCAACACCTCCTCGACTACACATTCCGCTTCTGGCTCTTCTTCAAAGGATTCAATGTCCAGATCATAGATGGGATCAAATTGAGCATCCTCTTCCTCATGAGATCCCTCGATGAATAAGGTTTTGCCACGACATTCTGTGGACTTATGATCGGGTTTCTCATAAGACTATCTCTTGATAGGGGTGCTTGAACTAGAGGCCCTAACCTGGTTTCTTACCGGGCCATTCTGGATCGTAACCCTAGGTGGGTTTGACGCATTTGGGTGACGGTAGGGTGGGGCAACTTTTGCATTGGGGGGCGTAGGGGCCTGCGCTGCTGGTCTAGTCACAGGACTAGGCCTAGCTAAGGTCTTTCTCTAGGTGGACCTCTCTCATTGACGTGCCTTTTGGTGTGCCTCGGACACCGTCCAACACTTAACAAAATTCAACATATCTTATAATTGGAAGTTCAGACCTCCAATGTACTTCGAGACTAACTATTCCTCACTTTCACGGATGTCGTTCCGTGCAACGAGATCATGAAAATCTTTGGTGTATTGATCCACCGATCTAGTTTCTTGTTTCAAACTTTGGTATTTTTTATATAGTTCTCGGCGATAGTTCGATGGCAGGAATTGAGCACATAGTTTTTGCTCCATGTACTCCCAACACTCAATCGGCGCACGACCCTGATGTCTGCGTGTTTGCTTGAGTTGTCACGACCAGGCTACAGCTCGACCCTTCAATTTAAGGGATATCAATCCTACATGATGATCTTTTGGAACTTCTTTGAACTCTAAGATTTCACGAACTTTGCTAATCCAATTTAAGAACTCTTTGGGAGTTCTAGTTCTCTTAAATTCTGGGATTTCGAAATGGAGACCAAAATTCCAATGTGATCTCCTCGGTTGGAAGCTATCTCTTCTTTCTAGGCTGTAACGATTTGACTCAAAGTCATCATCAGAATCGAAAGATTGGGTCTCGTGTGTTCCTCGGGAACCATGTGAACTTCGCTCTGCTCGTTGTTCTTGTGTTCACGCGCTTTCGGCCAGTTGCCGAGTTAATTCTTCAATTTGACACCTAGCTTCGGTAAGTTGCTTTTGAAGATCTAAAACTTTATACCGTTGGTCACGTTCATCTCTACCCCTATTAAGGTCATTTTGACCCCGACCGCCCATTCGACCAGCCATGGTGAATGGTACCTAAAAAAAATTGACTTCCCCCATATTAGGAATCGTGTCAGATTGAGAAATCCGGCAACCCTCGCTCTAATACCAAATGATATAGACTCGGTATGCATTGATCCATGATCCAAGATCCGAACGGATCTCAATACGCGCAGAAGCTTTTTCACTAACTTGAGTCCAAACAGGACTCTAGATAACTGGGTTTTGGGGACCTATGCATTTTGTTTCGACAGAGGCGGTCTAAAGGAAAGTTGTGTGCGACTCGCACGCCTTTCCAACGAATCTAAATCACTGGATTCATATCAGAGGTGTCTATTCCACAGACTCAACACTGGGACTGATAATCAAGCTTATGACAAGCTCTCTGGGTTTGGTGGGCACCCTGTTCGAAGAGGTTTTTGATTCTTCAGATGGTAGAATTTGCAAAAACTCCTAACAGATGAACTGAAGGTCAGATCCTGACCTTTCTAGAAAGCTATGGCTCAGAATTTTTGAGCATTCCTACGCACTTCTACTGAATTTTAAAATTCTCTGATGAGCTAGTTGTTAACTAGCCTAACCTGATAAATGGGTTCTAGTTGGTCACGTGAATCACATCAGATTTGGGCATACAGACGAGGGTTTCAAAAGAAACTTTGAACTTCATTATTGCGCAGCCTGATGTTAGCTAATCATACTAACTTTTAGATTTTGATTTCACACCATAAATATTCAGATAATCAGAAATCAAGAAACCATACACAGAATGCTATAATAGTGAATATGATATTCAGACTTAAGAAAAGTGCAGAAAGATGGATTTTTTCGGACTACTTTCAGGCTGAATTGGTTAAAATGGAAAACAGAAAAATTATAGATCTTTGTTTTAGCTTTCTACAGAATCAAACGGATTATATTTTTATGGAGGGGATCGTGAGAAATCTTCAAAATACAAAACAATGTTCACAGTATTCTGGACGGGACAAGATCTGGTAGATTTTGTCCAACCGACTGCTTGATAGGGAATTTACGGGACTCTGCCAGCCGAATCAGGTCATGACTTCAACAACAATGTTGTAGGTCTGTATCTTAGATTTTTAAAAAGTCTAAGAACACGGGAATCGGACCAGTATCTTAGCAGATACAGTTGATTCTTTGGAGTTGACTCACAACTTCAGAACCGGGATATTGATGTTTTGACAGAAAATCGAAAAGGGACACAAACTAATGCTCATAATCACAAGAGGATTGGAAATCACTTTCAGAACATAAAAATGCTTCTAATATTCATGCAATCACTCAGGCACAAGTTGTAGCTTTGATAAATATCAGAAGTACTAAGTTCTAGCTTGCTACGCTAATAAAACACCAAATAAAACTTGTTATCTTTGTGTAGGTCACGTTGGGATGTTGTGGTGTAGCAGCATAACTCCAGCTGATTCACTCGAGCAGCAGGGCGTTGCAGGCTTTTCTAGACTCCAGCATCATCGAACTAATGTCTCCGCAGCCCGCCATGAAGCAATCTCACACCCACAAATGGATTTAACCCCAAACCCAAGCTTCTCTCTCAAAGAACTTGTAATTTCCTTCTTTCTTTCTCTTTTTTTTTCTCAAAACAAAAAGACCTCTCCCATGGTCTCTTAAGGCCTACTAGAGGGTAGAATGATGATGCCACCCCCCAGCTCCAATCACACCAAAAGGGGGGTGGGCTTATCCAAGGTGTCACTCACTTGCTCAATACATGGGCTTCTTTTGAAAATGGGCATCATTGCCTCTCCAATGGCATTTTTTGACCTTCTATGGTCAAACTGATTTCAAATGAGGGTTATAGAGGTCCAATCAAGGTGGTGTCATCTAGGGCTTGGGCTTGAATTGGATCTTAGATAAGATCCAAGATCCAAATGATGCTTTTGCTCCAAAAAATCCTTCACGATATTGAGTCTCTAAATCAGAAAAAAAAACTACCCTGAGTACCCCATACACCCTCTAGTGCCGCAAAACAATTCTACAGGGCACTAGAACTATTTGGATCTGTAGAATCTGGCTCTTAAAAATAAAATAAAATAAAATAAAATTACATAAAATAAAGGTTGACGACAAAATGTCCAAAAATATGATTATATGAAGAGCGTAATGGAATCAAGTGAAGAATCAAGGCGAGCATCGACTAAATTGTGGATCCACTAAGACAAGAGATGTCTTGAAAGTGGGTGGATCACCTCGGTTAGCAATGCCCGAATCGAGTCTGGAGGGTTGGATTGGGATCCAACTCTGCTTCTGAACTCTGAACCTCTGGATGCTCTGCATCAAGATAAACCGATATTTTCTTTATAAATGACGTGTTTGTGAATCGAACATATAACTTGTGTAAAGGGGGTATCGATGTCGAGGAAGGAGACGATGACAGTTATACGACCAGCGATGGCGAATCAGGCGTATATTGTCTAAACCTTAGAAAGGAATTTCAATATCGTGTCTTGAATATTTTGCTAATGTAAGTGGAACATCCACAAAAAATCATGCCCAAAAACTCAGCAAAGAGCTCCAAGATAACATCAATCGGTTGCAAAACGAATTTGCAGAAGAAAATATTATCAATAATTTTGTATGTATGAAACCATTAACAGTTATATATTTATGTATAACATGGGTATGTATGTTAACACGTGCATATTTATTGCAAACAGACTATAGCCGATTTCATCATGTATATTCAAAGCTATGCAACAACCAATACTAGATGCGTCCTCACCCCTTATTTCATGGTATATTGGTTCTCTTATATGTTTATTTTGTTTTTTGATTTACTCTTGTTGCTTTATATTTTAACAGAGTTTCGTCTGCCGATTTTTATACTCCATTGGATTTCAAGATGGACTATTATACTAGGGTAACGATGATCACTGCGGAGACTTTTGGTCAAGTGAAAAAACCTCTTGTCCAAGGTTTAGTCATAACAGTCCTAACATGATTTGTATTATCGATTTGTAAGATATTGTATCGATTTGTAGATATTGATTCCTACACTCTGGCAAACTGTTCATCATTGGGTCTTATACGTGATGGATTTACGGAAAAAACAAATATGGTGCTACAACTCATTGGATTTTTACATTGGTATACAACGTGACATTTTGCATTTGGTAAATTTTCATCTATAAGGGTGTTGTATCATGTATGGTGGCCCAGAATTTACTTGCTTCTGCATTAACCACAGGTGGGATTCGTTAAAGACGTTTTGGGTGTCGACATTGGTGAGTGGAGGTTTCGCTCAGCACACGATGCTCCTTTACAAAATAATAGCGTTGATTGTGGCATATTTATAATGAGTATATTAAAGCAATATACAATGGACGAGAACCTGATTTCGACGTTGTATGCTCTACACTTAAACATGTTTTATTATCCTCTATTATTGAAGACTCAATTTATATATTGGTGTCACATTACCTTTTTGTTGCAGGATGATATACCTGGATTCTGCAGAGAACTATGCAAAAAGTTGACGGAGTTTCTAATTGCAGAAGAGAAAAAAGCTTAACCGGCAAGAATACCTAGAAGGCAACGAACGATGCGACCCCTCTAAGAGTAATATGATGTATATCAACTTCTAACAGATTTTGTAGACTGTACAACCAAATTTTGTATATAAATTTTGTAAGACTGTGTATACAAATTAATGTAAATCTCTTTGGGTTGAAATAAATAAAATTTCAATTTTACTAAACACGTCAATAAGTTGGACTGTTATTTGTAGCAAAGGCAAATCGTTGTTATGTTCGCCCTTCGTAAATGAAAATCGTAAAAGCGATTAGCGTTATGTACAGTGGTAACGAGCACTTTTCTATAAAGTGACATTCTATAAGTGACATTCTATAAGTGTATAAATCTATTTTAATAAGTGTAGCACACAAACGCCACTAAACAAATCGTTGTAATGATCGACCTTCGTAAATAAAAATTGAATAAGCGTTTACCATTGTGTGCTATAAAAATGCCACTGATTTGCTTTTACAAGTTCTGTTCCTATTGCAACTTACACAATGATTGATAAATGACTGAAATGATTTGAACAAACATTAATAAATGGCTGGAACAATTTGCACAAACATTGATCGTGCACTTTTATTGTGATTTGTACTCATGCACAGTGCAATTTTCATCAAGTTGTGACCGACATAGATGTCATTATGTAAATCACAATAGGCCACTACATGGTATAACGATTTATATACCAAATAAATCACCATGGAGGCAATTTACTAATGGTTTAAAAATTATGCTACAGCGATTTAACAACGATCTTGCACAGGTAGTAAATGTAACAACTTTTTGCTTTTAAGACAGTTTATTTACAGGATAACTTTTTGCGTAATGATTCAACTACAATATATGTATAACGATTTGTATATGTGAAGGCTAGATGAGACAACGATTTTCGCTAATTGTATAAGCATTAAGCAACAACGATTTACCTACGATATCAAAATTATAGCTCTATAGACTAGATGAGACAATGATTTATACATGTGAATAATACATATTACAAAGATTTATACATGTGAAAGATACATTATTAAACAAAATTCGCACTTCATTCTGTGTTCCATAGCTTTTTGGATGAAGTCATTTTCATGAACAGTGATTCACAAAAATATTAACAATTCTATTTTTGTGGTTCACGATTCATGAAAATGGCTTCATCCAAAATATCTTTCTTAATAAGACCATCCAGTGTATAAGCATATTCACCTTATGTTTTGTTAAACTCTTAACAAATCCGACAATATGGAAATTGGATTATATAAAGAGGCATAACAACTAACTTTATGGTAAAACTTAAACAAAATTCACACGTGATTCTTATGTTCCATAGCTCGCTTCGAATTGATCTAAGCCTGTTATGAAATAGAACAATATAAGACACTACATTTTAAGTTTCACAAGAAATGCAAACATCCTTCCAACATTGATTGCATACCAAAAGACTTGTAAAACTGAAGTTATCGTTCCGAAAAAAATGGTCGGGAGGATTGAAGGTTTCAACGTTGTAATGCACGTTTGTAAGGTATTGCTTCATGTTGAAAATTACACAAGTTAGATAATAATAAGTTGCATGTAATGCAATTTACATGGGAAGCAATATAATGTATTACATACATGTTCATAAGAAGGGCTTGGTTGCTTTTGCTTAGAGGTTGGTAGTTTCTTTGACTTTTTCTTACCAACCAATTCTAGTGCACCCTTTGTCCTCCGACGACTGTGATCAAATGCAGGTTTTCTTTTGATACCCTTCGCTACGTGAATATTTTCATCATAATCTACAACGTTGACTCCTGACTTATTGAAGATGATGTTTACGCTTCAGCGCAACTTCTCATGTGGGTCAAGGGAAGCATGAATTTCACCTCCGTTGTTCGCTCCCATGTTGGACTGGCCTTCATGAGCTACAACGAACTGATGGTGAATTAACTCCATGTTTTCAAGTAACTCGCTTGATGCTTTACTCATGCATACATAGGCTTCTTCACTTTTCGATGCCAAATCTACAACATGCATAAGTGACCTACACAGTTGTTGGTAACAGGAGGCTATGTGACACTTCTCATAAACACCAGATTGACTGACATTATCTGTATCCAACAGTTCAATCTTTGCTTGTCTTGTAACTCAGGTATTTCTTGTATCTTCTCTTGATTAAGTATCTTTAATGCATGACGACATAAAATACCTTTGAATTCATGTATTTTGCACATACATTCAATTATTTCGTTGTCAACATTGTATGTGACATGCGCTTCTTATCTTTTTGGATGCTCTTCGCCCTCCTATACAATATGGTATTTGTGTATATTCTCAGTTTTCATGCATCCTTCTGTGTTGCAATTCATGACTTGTATAACCTCCCTCTTAATTCATTCAAATACAGTTAGTGTATACAGGTTGCATCAATATTTTCATGCCCAAAGTTACAGGGTGTGTATTGAAGCATTTCACATCTTGTTCAAGCTCATTCTGTCTAAGACCGTCTATAAATAATTCATATTGTTTCATGAAGCGAAACATTGTTAAACATGAATACAAGGTTTTCTTCAGTGTGGCATGCATAGATTCAGCTCTTTATGTGCTTATCATACCTGCACAAAAGTATTGTATTTCATATGTCAATGCCCACTTCTTTTTTTCTGCATATAAATTTTGTAACCACAGACAGTCGTCAAGGTCATATATCTGAATCATTTCCTCCCAATCAGACATAAAGGTGACCTCGTCTACGCTCTCAAGTACACACCTTGTAAACTTTTTGTCAAACCCTATTTTCTGATTAAATATATATCCTATGTTCTTTGCTATATTTTGAAAGATATGCCACAAACATAGGCGATGATGTGCATCTGGCCATACATGAGACACTGCAGCCGCAATTGCGTGATCATCATCTATAAGTATAGTTTCAGGTTGTTTTTCATTCATTTCATGTGTAAATACTCTAAACAACCACTCAAAGTTTTCCTTGGTCTGGTCATACAAAAAAGTGTCGCCTAATATACAACTTTGTGAGTGATGGTTCACTTCGACAAACTGCGCAAATGGTCATTGTTTTGTATTAATCTTCATTGTCGTATAAAAAACAAGTATAGCATTGAAGCGTTCATAATCTACTCTTGACTTTAAATCTGCCCAAAATATATTCATAGCATATCCATCTTTATCCAGTTGCATTGCACTAAAGAAACCAGGGTCAATGCTTGATTTCTTCTATAAGTAATCAACCAAAGAACATATTTCTCCATTCTTCATGTTATTTGCCCTCTTCCTTCTCAAGTAGTTTCTTAGATCTATAGGTGTGAATGGCACATTCTCGCGACCACCATCTATGTGCGTGCACAAATTATATGTCTTTCTTGGTGCAATATCAGTGCTATCAGATATTTCAGTAATTACAGCATGTGCTTCAGTTACTTTACAATGTGATCTTAACAGCTAAATCATGGTTATGATCACTGATTAAAGTATGGACTACATATTTCCCATTTGAAAGTCTTCTTAACACCATTCTCGCTGGACATCCACATCTTGAATCTGGGTTGCTCCTTGTTGGATTTCTACTTGACTTCTTCCAACCTTCCTTAGAACAAACATATGTCTTTCTTACCACGACACCCTATGCATTTTTTGACCAAGAATACCTTCTAACACTGAAGCCAAGTTTTAAGGCATAATCATTGTAAAATTTATATGCAACTTTTTAATTATTAAACTGCATTCCTTCTACGGGAACAGAATCAAGTGTACTATCATGTATATTCTCAGTGTCTGCACCTTTATCAAGTGTATTGTCATGATCGTCTACCTCATTATCAAATTGCATTTCTTCTGCTGGAACATTCAAGTCAAAAGTGAATTCAATGCCTGCACCCTTCTTATCATGTGCATTATTAGTGCACATGTTCACTTCTTCAGGTGCATCATTAGTACAAATGTTCACTTCTCTATAACTTTCCAATGATTGAGATAGATTATCTTCACTGCAACCAGATGATAAGCTCACCACTGTCATAAGCAAGATATCAATTTGCGTTAGCCAGTGCATATGTTTACTATAATTTATTCAAGATGCATATAACAACGGATACCAATAAGGTTAAGCAAGTCAAAGAAACGATGGAATGAATCACAGTATAAAGGTAACAACGATTTGTTATTTGCTTATACTATGCATCGAGTTGTTATTTACCATGCCAATAAAAGAAACGATTTGTCGTATATGTGTGTTGTCGATAGTGATTCATGTGAATTATATCTACGATGCCCTGAAGCGATTTCAATAGAAATTGCTAAATGAGCAGCGATTTGAATACGAAAATCGTCACCGCAAGCGCGCAACAATGTATTTTCGCACACATGTTGTAAATTCTTTCTACAAATATCTTATAAATCGATACTAGAAAACACATAATATCTTACAAATCGATATATATATATATCGCATAATATATTACAAATCGATACGGCAATTCAGCATAATAGCTTATAAATCGACACTACAAAACACATAATATCTTACAAATCGATATACATATCGCAAAATATATTATAAATCGATACAGAAATTCAGCATAATAACTTACAAATCGACATTACAAAATACATAATATCTTGCAAATCGATATGCATATTGCAAAATATATTTTAAATTGTTACCAAAATTAAGTATAATAGCTTATAAATCGATATTAACAAACAAAACAATATCTCACAAACTGGTAGTATATTACTACAACCGCGATTTGCGATACATTGCATATACTGAGTGAATGGATGATACCGGATGGGGTAGAGGCCCTTCCTCGCATCTGTAAACAAGCATTCTTATCAACAGGTCCCAGCGTCTTACAAATATCTTTCATTTTCAAACTGTCTAAATGACAAGATCCACTTGCAATAACAAAACAACATCTTAATGGCACTCACGATGACATACGCTCTTCAACAATAGCATGATGACATGGAAAGGTACTCACGACGCCTTAATGGCACTTGTTGGAATGTTTGTGCACCATTGCCTTCTTCCATACTGCCTAACGACAACGAAAAAGAAGCGAAGATTGTAAAAAGAGATGGTTGACAAATGCCCCTATGACGCCCACCAATGATCGAACCAGTCGATCGATTTATAGTTATCTCCACGAGGTAGGAACGAACTCGAAAATGTTTTGTAACACAAGACAGGAATGAGAAGGCGGCAATGTGTTGTAACACAAGCTAAAAACCAAGGCGGAAACCTGGACTCGAGACGATGGCAATGTTGCTCCGACGGCAGCAGACGACGGTAAAAGGTGCATTGTCAAAGGGAGCTCTTGTTACATCAGATGGTGCAAAAGTTTACTGCTTATGGCAAAAACAGAATGTTTGGACTTTGAAGAGTTAACATCATCCTCGACTTTCTTGATAGAGGATATTTTTGTCCTTTTCTCTAACCGTCGTTTTCTTTTTTTGAATGGAAGACATTTTTGTTTTTTTCTCGAACCGTCATTTCATAGCGAGAATGGTAAAAAAGGGTACTTAAGTCTTTGCAACTGCACCAGACCCCGATGCTAAGTGATGCCGACACACACGGGGATACGAGCCCCACGTGCTTATATACGTGGTGCTCATTTGAACCCTCGAACGTGCACTTTAGCAAATAGTGCGTCTTCGGGAGAGAACAGTCAACACCCTCCAGTCCATAACAGTCCACCAAAATTTTCACCATTAATAAATAACAATTATTAAAAAACACACAACCCCTTATATCTTTTGTCACCATCAAGTTTCTGCGATACTATGTAACCAGTTGATGGGAAGCTGATTGCACAATTAGTGACCCCCCTATTAACTATTCAGGTTTTTTGCTGCTGTGTATACCTGTACAAGTCAATTGTTTTTTTTTTTCAATTTCTTTCTGTTGATTCCCTCGTTGGCCCATGCGCGCGTCAACATGAGAGCTCTCTCTCTCTCTTATTTGATGCATGAATGGTGACCAACGAATCAATTGTATGTTGAAAAGAGAATAAATACTTGGATTCTCAGGAAACATTCTACTACAACCACAACCATGATACTTGGATTCTCAGGAAACATTCTACTACAACCACAACCATCGAACCCAGTTTGTTTGTTTCTGCATGTAATGATAAATTTGATTCGACTGCCACCAGACTGACTTGGTCCTATAAAAGCCATTCTTAGAGAGAGAGAGAGAGAGAGAGAGAGAGAGAGAGAGAGAGAGTCCAAATACATTGTTACCTTAATTGAAGGTGCCTTGTTCAAGCATCAGCTTCTAATATCCTTCCTTCGATTACGTTTGGGCAAGTTGATCCATCAATGAAGATGAACGTCGATGAGATCTTTCGTCTTTTGATCCTGGCCGCCCTTTCTTTTTTCCTATTCAACAGAAGAAGAAGCATGAAAAAGAGGCATGCCCTTCATAGTCCAGAGCATGTCCTTTCTTCGTGCAATGAAGAAGAACAAAGCCGAATGTTGGATCTACGGCAAGATCAACAAGTATGGACCGATTTTTAAGCTCACTCTGTTCGGGACTCCAACGGTGTTCCTCTGTGGCCCCAACTCGAACAAGTTCATATTCACAGCCGGTGCCGATGATCTTGCGAACAAACACACGCAGTCGATAATCAGGATATTGGGAGCACGAAATTTGCTAGAGCTGAGAGGAGAGGACCACAAGCGTGTGAGGAGCGCGCTTGCCTTCTTCTTGCGGCCAGAGATGTTGAAGAAGTACATTGCGAAAATCAACATGGAGGTTAAGAAGCATATCGATACTCTTTGGCAAGAACACACATCAGTCATGGTATTGAAGTTAATGCCTGTTTAGCTGCATATATGTATAAGTGCCTACTTGTGCGCATGCATGCATGTATAAATACTTCGGTTTTTTTGGACATGAGCATAAGACCCTTGCATATCAAGCCAAATCAATTGACATGCATGGATGCAAAATGAGCATATCAAAACATAAATATTATTGGCAAAACAATATTAACCTTGGTTGCATGAGCATAGTAGCATTCTGTCTCTTCGTGCGTAGCATATTGCATCCAAAGGTCGGCTTGTGAGTTTCTACGGGGTTTGATTCTTACTGCTGCTCATCTGCAAAGGTTTAATCTTCTAGAGTGAAATCGTGAAAGAGAGCATTTGAATTGAATGCTCAGACTTCAAAACACCCAAACAATGGAGAGATATGTCCTCGCCCAGAGGGAAGATCAGGTGCAATGTAAGCTGCTGCACCTGATCACCCTCCATCATTGGCTTTGGCGCTACAGCTTACAGGCTGTATCCCAAAGATGGAGGGTGATCATCACACTAAAGGTGTACAAATCACATTACATTTACACCTATCCTCCTTCGCGGCCACCTAAGTATGAATGGTTGAGTTGGGTTTTTTTCATGCACATATATGGTAGGCGTGCTTTCGGCCAATTGCGATGGCCACCTGTCTCCACTGTAGGTCATGCCAAAAGTTGAACCTAATGGAGGGTCTGGGTGCTATTTCTCACTGGTGTGGCTGATCAAAAGAAAATTTTCCTTTTCCTTTTACTTTTTTTTTTCTGTCGTGTGTAGATCTTTTGTAGACCAAAAGGACAGTCCAGCTGTTATTTCTCATGCACTAGTAAGTTATGGCAACGCAGCACTGCTGTAACACCACCACCATTCTGTTGGTTATACATGACCTAATGGTCAAGTTTCACGTATGAGTTCATGTGTAGAAGAGAGGTGGGCCCATTCTCTCTTCAACTCATAAAATGCCCAGTAGTGGGGTTTATCCAAATGAGGAACATTTGAAAATGTTACATATGGATAAACATGACGTGAGGTGGTTACCAATTTTCTCTTATTAAAAAGAAAATCGGTAGATCTCTTGAGGCTGGGTAATGGCTACCTAGGGGGTGCGATACCACCAGCATACTCCCCTTTATTAAAGGAGATGATTTCACATAAGGACGGCTATCAAAAATAGAAGTGAGAAATCCCTCCCTAAAGAAGGCTTGTTATAATCATATACCTCTATGCTCCTCATATCTTCATCCATGTATATTGAGTTCCAACATCCCTTCAGTGGTATCAGATTACGGTTTGTGGTGTGCGCAGTTTTGTCCTCAAATCATTGTTCGGAGTCGTCGATTGCTACTCAAATCTGCAAAACACCGATCGAAGAGCACCGAAATCATATACAAGAAATAACAATTAAGGTTAGTGCCATTTTTCCTTTTGTGTAGTGGTTGTTGAATTCGGAGGAGCCTAATCGAGTTCGAACCCCACTTTCCCTGTCACTAGATTTCCAACCTCAATCGGTAAAAATCCGACCACCAAAGAATATATATATATATATATATATATATATATATATATATATATATATATATATATATATATATATATATATATATATATATAAAGGGTGATATTCTCTTTTATTAAAGAGGTCGTTTCTTTTTATAAAGCAGTTCTGACGGCCTACCTCACTGAAGCTTAAAAAAAAATAATAACAAAAAAAAGAGAAAAGGAGGAGCGAAAACCCCCACTAAGAAAAAAAAAGGGACCTTGAATCAAGTCTATCCGTAAAAATAAAAAGGAGGAAAGTTTTTTTCTTGGTTTTTTTATTTGAGAAAAAACCCTCTTTAGTTTTGGGTATGCATTTATTTTATAATAAAAAATAAAATAGACCCCGAATCGGGGTCTGCGTCCAGCCACAAAGAGGTCGCTGATTTTTCAGTGACCTCTAAACTTTAAAAAAAAAAATTGCTATCGTTGGAAGCAAAAAAAAATGCAATTCACCGTAATTTTTTTTAAGAAGCAGACCCAGATTGGGGTCTGCATTTATCTTCAGGAAGCCACCATTGTTGGATTCTGGTGACCTTGGACATCGAGATCAGACATTCATTTAAAAAAAATGACTGAGGTGCTAAAGAACCCTTCACCCATCGTTGGCTTGAGCCGTCGGTGGTGAACACCCAACAACAACAACAACTACGCCTTCATCCCAAAACAATTGGGGTCGGCGATATGAACCAAAAAAGAAAATCATTTTGGGTCTTCCACATGAATCCTTCTCCTCCAATCATTTCTATCCAATGCCATGTCCTCGGTGAGGTTCAAAGCATTCATATCCTTTCCTATCACCTCCATCCATGTCTTCCTAGGCCTACCCCGACCTCTTTTAACTAATATATTTTCCCATTTCTCCATCCTTCTAACTGGAGCATCATTAGGCCTTCGCCAAATATGTTCAAACCACCGTAAACGATTCTCTTTCATCTTATTTTCAATGGGTGCAACGCCTACCTTCTTACGTATCTCCTCATTCCGAATCTTATCTTTTATTGTATTTCCACACATCCATCTCAGCATACGCATCTCAGCTACACTCATTTTTTGAATATGATGTCTCTTGGCAGCCCAACATTCCGTACCATATAGTAAAGCAGGCCTAATAGTCGTCCTATAAAACTTTCCCTTCAACCGCAATGGCATTCTACGATCGCACAACACTCCAGTTGCACTTTTCCATTTCATCCACCCAACCTTTATCCTATGATTTACATCTCCATCAATTTCTCCATACTTTTGAATGATAGATCCCAAATATTTGAAACAATCATCCACAAGTATTTCTTGCTCACCAAGCTTCACTACACTCCCATCACTACTTTGTTGCTTACTAAACCGACATTCCATGTATTCTGTCTTACTCTTACTCAACTTAAAACCTCTTGCTTCCAATGTCTGTCTCCATAATTCTAACTTAGCATTAATCCCAGCTCTAGACTCATCAATCAAAACAATATCATCAGCAAACAACATACACCACGGCACATTTTCTTGAATTGATCTCGTAAGCTCATCCATCACTATAGCAAATAGGAAAGGGCTTAAAGCAGATCCTTGATGTAACCCAACCGTTATAGGAAAATTGGTTGTTACCCCTCCACAAGTGCGGACATTGGTTACTACTCCTTCATACATATCTTCAATAAAAATGAAAGTTTTTTTTTGTCAAGAGGTAACACAAAAAAATGAGAATCACAATGGGTCACCGATATCCGACGTCCCTTGTTCTCTGAAGAAAAAAAAAATAATCAAAGGGGAAGAAGGGTACCCTTTTTTATCTCCATCATCTCCACATCGTCCACCATCCTGTCGCCCACATTTTGGCGGCCCAGTTGTTCTACCTGTGGTGGAAGATCGAACAAAATAAATAAATTTCGCATAAGGGGAATGGAAGAAAAAAAAATGCAAAAGAACATTGAACTAAAAAAAAATTGAGATTCAAGGTTTCTCGAACATTCGGTTCTTTTTATACTCTTAAAAAGGAAAAATTATCATTTTGCCCTTAGTCTTTTCTAATAGTTCCAGTCAAATCCTTTTTTTAGTTCATTAACTAATATGTCCCTATTCTTTTATGTTAATTTTGCTTATATCCTGCTTTAATAAATTTAATTCTCTACCCTTGTTAATTTTAAAAATTGATGTGCTTTATAAAACAAGCCCTTTTTTTTGGTAAATTCCAAAAAAAGACTTATACTCTAGAAAATATCTGAAACATGCTCCTATTTTTCTGAGAATTTTTATGTGTGGACCAAGCACATTCTGAATGGTGAGTGAACTCTGGGATGACACATCATATAGTAATGAGAAAGGAAGGAATGGTTGACATGATAGAGTATAAACTCGGAGAACATCGGGTGTGCATGAGAAACAACACCTACTCTGATGTTATGGGTGTTGAGAGTTATTGTGTTGAAACTTTGAGGAACAATGTTCTGTTTATACCGTCCATGAGAAGAAACCTAGTGTTTGTTCCAACATTAGTTGCTAAAGATTTTGAAATTAGGTTTTTACCTGAAAATATTACTATGGGAAAATACGATCAGGTTCTATTGATGGGTTTTTTATAAACAACATGGTCTATTTAAAATTTTGGATTCTGAGATAAAGAAGATTTCATCTATTTCTGCTTATATTGACAATGTCTTTAATGTGGATGTGAATATATGGCACCAAAGACTCGAACATACACTACAAGAAAATAGGTTGTTAGCGACGGACTTTAGCGATGGAATACTTTTGTCGCTAGTTAGTGACAGATTAAAGAGCGAAAAACATATGTTGCTATAATCAATGAAATTTACGAAAATAGCGACGGAAGATATCCCGTCGCTAATTAGCGACAGATTTTATGACGTAGTACTTTGTCGTAACGGACGCAATATTTAGCGATGTCGTTTGCGACGAAAGATTTTTCGTCGCTAATTAGCGACGAAATTGGTGACGGAATATATTTTGTCGCTATGTTGGTAAATTTGATTTACGCGGCTTAGCAACGAAATTAATCCATCGCTAAGTCATCGCGAATTGTCTCATAAACCTAATCTCAGACCTCTTTTCCTTTTCTTCTTTCGCTGCTCCCGCACCCGTCGTTCGCCATTCGCCAACTCTCGTCGTTCGCCGGCCCCACCGTCCGCAGGCCCCACCGTTCACCGCCGCCCGGAGACAGGTAAACGAGGCGGTCCCCCCCCCCCCCCCCCGCGCGTTTTCCGGCAGGGGGTCAACCCCTGCTTTTTTCGGCAGGGAGTCGACCCCCTGTTGTTCCGACAGGGGGTCGACCCCCTGCGTTTCTGGCAAAGGGTCGACCCTCTGCTGTTTCGGCAGGGGGTCGATCCCCTGTCGAAACAGCCTCGGGTTTTTTTTTTTGTGACTTCATTTTAAAACAGTGTTTTTGTGCAGATTTCTCAACGGAATTAGCTTGTGCTCAACCACCCGTGGTAAGTAAGTGGCAAAAATAATGCAAATCGGGTAAATACCCGTGGTGAGTAAGTGATGCAAGTGTATCACATGTTATTTAATTTATTAGATGTAACACTTTATTGTTCACACACTCACTTAGTTGTTGATATTTAGGGTTGCTTTATTAGAGTTCGGAGATCATGCTGAGCATAATTTTAATGTATGAATATGGAAGTGTTCTTATTTTTTGAGTATGGAGTCCATGCTACGCATGATAGTAGTTAGTGCAATATTGAAGTGTGTTTGTTGCAGGTACATGTTTGTCATTTGTTTGATATGAGTGATTACGATGTATTGCAATGTTTGATGTAATTGTACCTATGCTTGCATGTAGTTTCTTTCAATTTGATTATGGCTTCCATGTGAAATTGTATAATGAAAGCATGCTTCAAATGATTTTATCGTGTCATTAATAGTTTGCACATGAAAATATTAAGTTATCAATGCATGCATCATAATTCTTGTTATTGTATGACATCATATATTGCATGATAAATTTGATATTTTCTTCATCATATGATGTGAATAACTTGAATTATTGTAATATGAATAATGTTAATGACTTGAATGTATTGTAATACTTGATGCGAATGAATGGGTTGTATTGTACTTGATGTGAATGATTTGCTTATTTGAATGCATTGTAATACTTGTTGCAAATCATTTGAATGTATTGCAATACTTGATGTGAATGATTTGAATATATTGTAATACTTGATGTGAATTATTTGAATGTATTGCAATACTTGATGTGAATGATTTGGACATATTGCATGACTACTTCCATGAAACTGTCACCGACGTTCTCCGAGCTGAGTTCAACAGTTTTTTGCTCAATAAGGGAACTTCGATTGCAGGTCCCTCTCAGGTATGAAAGTTTCATGCAATATATTACATGTCGTTAGATTTCATGTAACTTTGATTGTCTTAACATATTCTATTTTTTTATTGTTTTAGAACATATATGAGCATGTTATAATCACATATTCAGTTTTTTGACTGTCGTAGAACACATATGAGCATGCTAGAATCACATGTACAGCTTTTTAACTGCCTTAGAGCACATATGAGCATGGTAGAATCACATATAGAGTTTTTCTGATTGTCTTAGAACACATATGAGCATGCTATAATCACATATTCAGTTTTTTGACTACCTTAGAACACATATGAGCATAATCGAATCACATATATAACTTTTTGCCTGCCTTAGAGCACATATGAGCATAGTAGAATCACATATAGAGTTTTTTGCATGCCTTAGAGCACATATGAGCATGCTATAATCACATATAAAGTTTTTTGCCTGCCTTAGAACACATATGAGCATGATAGAATCACATATAAAGTTTTTTTGACTGCCTTAGAACACATATGAGCATGTTATAATCACGTATTTAGTTTTTTAACTGCCTTAGAACAAATATGAGCATGCTATAATCACACATTTAGTTTTTTGACTGCCTTAAAACACATATGAGCATGCTAGAATCACATATAGAGTTTTTTTACTGCCTTAGAACACATATCATTCATGATAGAATCACATATAAAGTTTTTTGCTTTGCCTGCCTTAGAGCACATATAAGCATGATAGAATCACATATAGAATTTTTCTGACTGCCTTAGAACACATATGAGCATGTTGTAATCACATATTCAATTTTTTGACTACCTTAGAACACATATGAGTATGATCGAATCACATATATAGCTTTTTTCTTACCTTAGAGCACATATGGGCATGATAGAATCACATATAGAGTTTTTCTAGCTGCCTTAGAACACATATGAGCATGATATAATAACATATAGAGTTTTTTTACTGCCTTAGAACACTTATCATTCATGATAGAATCACATATAGAGTTTTTTGTCTGCCTTAGAGCACATATGATCATGATAGAATCACATATAGAGTTTTTTTACTGCCTTAGAACACATATGAGCACATGATAGAATCACATATTGTGTATAATTTATTTCAATATTTTTTTTTACCAATACTCACTATTCTTTTCTTGTGTAGGTTGCTAGCGATAATCAGCGTAGCGAAACTGAAGGGACAGATCAAAGCAATGAACAAGAAGATGCACAAAATCTTGGCGATGATTAGATTAATGTGTTGAAGAAGTTTTATTTTTTTTGTTTCGAAATTGTAATTGTTGAATTGTAAATAATTAAACTTGTTAATTTTAAAGTGGAACGATTAATTGTTGTAGATTCCTTTTATATGAAATTTTATGTGTACTTTGTTTTTTATTTACAGGAAATATAAATTGTATAGAAAATATAAATTGTAGCGTTCTCGATATTTAATTTTCAAATAAATTTTTTTATTTTTTTTCTTGTTTGCGATGGATTAGCGATGGATATATTTGTCGCTATACATATAATTTAGCGACGGCTTAGCGACGGATGTAAATCCGTCGCCAAGCCAAGGTCGTCGTTTACTACTGGCGAACTTGCGACGGAATCCGGCATTCGTTATTTCGTTGCAATTAGCGATGGAACGGGCGGCGGATTTATTCTGTCTCCAGTTAGCGTAAAAAAAATTGCGACGTAAGTTGTCTGTCGCCTCTTCGTCGCTAAGCCGGTTAGCGACGAAATTAGGTCGTCGCTAATCCACTGCTTTATTGTGGTGATATTAATTTAAAGAAAACAAATAAACTTATTGAATTAAATCTAATACCCGACTTTGATGAATCTTCTTTTCATAGATGTGAACCTTGTATTTATGGTAAAATGACAAGAAAATCATTTTCATATAATGTAATTAGAGCATCTGAATTATTAAAAATCATTCATACTAACATTTATGGTCTCTTTAAGACTCAAATTTATAAAGGAATACAATATTTTATATCTTTTATTGATAACTTTTCAAGATATACTTGTGTATATATTACAACACATAAGTATGAAGCATTAAAAAAAATTTAAAAATATTGTCAAGAAGTCGAAAACCAACTTAGTAGAAAGATTAAAGTTTTACGGTCCAATCAAGGAGGAGAATATACCTCAAATGAATTTTTTGAATATTGTAAAGCTAATGGGATCAAATCTCAAACTATGACTCCAAACACTCCTCAACAAAATGGTGTGGCTAAAAGATACAATAGGACCCTTCTTGACATGGTTAGATGCATGTTATCTAATGCTTCATTACACAATGTAGTTTTTGAAGAAGCAATACATACCACAATATATGTTTTAAATAGAGTTTCTTATAAGGTTATTAACTCTACACCTTATGAATTATGGACTGAGAGAAAACCTAACCTAAGTTACCTTCATATGTGGGGTTCAATAGCTCATATAACAGTTATAGAGCGATAAAGAGATAAAGTTGATTCAAGATCTATAAGGTGTATCTTTGTTGGATATTCCAAAGGATCGAAATATTATTGATTTTACCATCCATATAAGGGTTTGATCGAAAGTAGAGATATATTCTTGGAAGATCAAAACATAGAATAAATTATTTCTGAAATAGATGGAGATGATCATCTTGATTTATATTATGACTCTGATGACTCGTAATAATATTTAAGAAATGATGAACCATCTGCTAGTTCACCATCTTCTTCGGATCAGACTCATGTTGCTCACAAGAGGTATAGAGCTCCCCCCTTCATACTTGGATGACTATTATGTTTACTTGTCGAAGGAACTGATTTATGCCTTAAACATTGATAACATAGAAGATAATATGTCATATAATGAGATAATAAAATCATGTGAGTCAAAAGACTGGGTAAAATCCATGGACGAGGAAATTGAGTTCATTGAGAAAAATCAAGTTTGAGAATTGATTGATTTGCCTGAGAAAAGAAAAGTCGTTGGATGTAAATGAATTTTAAAGAAAAAATTCAAGTTCAATGGTAGTATTGATGAATTTAAAGCAAGGTTGGTAGCTAAAGGATTTTCTCAGAAAGAAGGGTTAGACTATGTTAATACATATTTACTTGTTGCAAAAATTGCCTTGATAAAGATAATTCTCGCTATTGTAGTTTATTACAACCTAATCTATATCAAATGAATGTTAAAATTGCATTCCTTAATGGTAAGCTTAAAGAAATCATTTTCATGGAATAACCTGAAGGTTATATTATTAAAGGCCAAGAAGATAATGTATATAGGTTAAAAAAATTCTATACAAACTCAAGCAATCACCACGTCAGTGGCACTTAAAGTTTCAAAAGGCAATTATGTCATTGGGGTTTGTGGCAAATAAATTTGACTATTATGTTTATGTTTGGAAAAGTTAGAGCAAATTTGCTATCCTCTCACTATATATGGATGACATTCTTTTGACTAGAAACGACAATGATATGATTGTCGAAATCAAGTCATGGTTAAATTCTCAATTCAAGATGAAAGACATGGGAGAGGCATCCTATGTTCTTGGAATTAAAATCACTTGAGATAAAAATTCTAAACTTTTAAGTTTGAGTAAAAAAATGTATACAAATCATATACCCAAGAAATTTAAAATGAGTGATTACAAGCCTGTTAGAACGCATGTGGTAAAATGTGTCAAATTGAGTAAGACTGATAGTTTTGATGATGGATAAGAAAGACTGAATGTCTCTTATGTACAAGTTATTAGAAGTTTGATGTATGTTATACTATGCACAAGGCCTGATATCAGCTTTGTTGTTGTCCTCATTGGTCGCTACCAAAGTAATCTTTGTTGGTCTAACTGGCAAGCAGTGAAAAGAATATTTTGATATTTAAAAGAAACTATAAACTTGAAATTATATTTTTAAGATAATGTTTTAAAAATTAATTTGATATTGTAATGTCGATTTTGCAGGAAGCAGAGATGATAGTAAATTCACTTATGGATATGTTTTTCTCCTTAGAAGAGGAGGAGTTTTCTAGTCAGGTAAGAAACAAGATTATGTAGCTCAGCATATTAAGTAAACATAATATATTGCATGCAATGCTGCTGATACATTTTGTCGTTTCGATAAGTCGCTTCATTAATTATTTGAAGATATAATCAATGGGACAATTCAAATTCATTGTGATAACCAAGTTATAATCTCTCTTATGAAGAGTAGAGCGGATAATTCTAAAAGTAAACACATAATGGTAAAATATTATTATATTCATGACATGATTAAAAGAAATAAAATCAAAGTCGGTTACTTATTGTTGATCCCTTAAGAAATGGCATATAAGAGAAAATGTTCTTAAAACATGTATCTTGTATGGGATTAAAATATATCAAATAAGACATATGGCTGGATGAGTAACCAAAATATGACTCATTTCAAGAACATTGATGCAAGTGAAATACGTCAATAGTGGAAGGCAAAATCCTGCATCATGATTAATTTCACAAGGCCAAGTAGAAGATGTTGGTTATACATAACCTAAAATGACCATGTTTCACGCATGATTTCATGCATTGAGGAGAGAGGTGTGTCCACTCTCTCTCCAACTTATGAACCGCCAAGTAGTGGGGTTTATCCAAATAAGGCACATTTGAAAGTGTTATATTTGGATAAACATGACACGAGGTAGTTACCGATTTTCTCTCTAATAAGAGAAAATCAGTAGATCTCTTGAGGCTGGGTAACGGCCACCGACGAGGTGTGATACCTCACCTTTATTAAAGGAGAGAATCTCTAATAAGCAGGGCTATCAAAAATAGAAGTGAGAAATCCTCTCTTGAAGAAGGCATGTTACAATCATATGCCTTTATGCTCCTCATATCTTCATCCGTACACATCGAGTTCCGACATCCCTTCATATTCTCCTGTTGAATATTATGTTGTCACATCTTCTTCTGAGGAGTATGACGCAATGAAACTACGTCAGTAATTGAGGGAACTAACCGAAATTTTGAATTGGTTTCTTTTTTCTCTCGTCTTTTTTTTGGTCCATCTGGGGTTGGTGGGGAACACATGATTTAGAGGATCTTACGTCTATCTCAACGTTCAACTAATGCATCTGAGGGGCTAGGACGTGAACTAATTAATCCTAGCTGTTGGTCGGACGGTTACTGTAGGTTGGATGGCTAGGATTGAGTGTAGGATGAATCCTATCATACGTCAAGTGGTGAGATCCGGGCTGCCATGAGAGAGATTGTTGTTGAGTATGAGCACAGGAATGGGCCTGTCCTATTCACGCATGTGCATGCGTGGTTGGACTTGTTTATGAGTGTTTATTCATGGTTGAAGGTCGCGTTGAGGAACAATGTTTCCTAAAGCAATCCTAAACAGGATATATATTTATTCTACTCATTATGGTTTTGCCCTGCTGGTGAATGTCTAATTATAATTAAAAGGGCATTAATGGTGTGAACAACAGGTGATGCCACTGTTGAAGGCACTCGTTTTCAACACGATATACTCGCTCATCTTTGGACTGGAAAAGGGGGCCATACGAGATTCGCTTGTTAATGACTTCGAGTCCATGATGGACTGCATATGCATGGTCGATGCCACTCAACGTACCTTTCACAAGCTTTAGCCGTGCACTCAGGGCCATTGCCAGGACCCAGAGAACCCCCACCCATCTCATCAGGTCCAAGCGGACAGCTCAAATGCAAGGCCTAGCATCTTCGAACCAAGACCTCATCACTTATTTGCTAAGCATAAAAGATGATGAGGATGGCATGACCGAGGAGGAGATCATAGACAATGCACTGTTTGTCATGTCAGTTGGCTACGATGTATCGTCCACCCTTATATCATCCATCATAACAACTCTAGCAACAGAGCCTGACGTCTGTGCCAATGTTGTCAATGGTAAGAACAACACAGCTCTTATATCACCTCGAGTATTTAGAGATACTAGCTACCAAGCATATATGTTTTTCAATATTGCACGCTAAGTCCACATGATTTTTGTGTTGATTATGATGAAAGAACAAAATGAGGTAGCGAAAACCAAATCCCTTGGCGATGTGCTCAACTGGGATGACCTGATTAGGATGAAATACACATGGAGGGTTGCGAGGGTGAACCCGCCAGCGTTTGGTACCTTCAGGACAATGCTCAAGGACATCGACTATGACGGCTACCTCATTCCTCAAGGATGGAAAGTGAGCATGATTTCTGGATTAAACCCTTTTCTAGACCGCTAGTTAAGAACAAGCACCTCCAATTTCATCTTCATTAACGTGGTCCTTCATATATGTTCAACTTTTTCCTTTCTTTTTCTTTTTTTTTTTCATATATAGGTGATTTGGGCAGCCTATGCAACGCATATGGATCCTAGTGTCTACTCCAACCCAGAAAAGTTCTAACGCAAGCTCTTTGAGGGCCAGTCTTCGGTGGTTCCCTACAGCTTCGTAGCGTTTGGGGGCGGATCAAGGATGTGCCTCGGTATCGAGTTTGCAAGGATAGCAACTTTGGTTGCTATTCACCGCTTGGTCACCAGATTCACTTGGAGGCTATCTTGTCCTGATCAAGAAGTTGTAACAAGGGATCCAACGCTCTCTCTCTCTCTCTTTCACTAGGCCTACCGATCTACATACAGCCAAAACTGACCTGATTCAGTGTCGTGTATACAGTATAGACTATAGACAGCCCTCTATATCTGCTGATAATGATTGTGGGAAATCTTCAGGTTGCTTTCTTCTCCGTTATGTAATGGAAAATCATTAAGAAAGTCGGATGTTTTAGGGCCTGATTGGTTGTAAATCCAGAAATTCAAATGTCTACTTTTTGAATTTTCTTCATATTTTTAAATGTCAAGTGTTTGGATGCACTTGAAATTTTAGAAAAAATATCCAGATTAAAAGTTTTCACTTGTTTGGCTATTTACATATTCCATTATCATGGACACTCAATGCCAGGTTTCAAGAGTGACATGAATCCTCATCCATTGATCTCAAGCATGCATGATCTAATGCTTATGCACACCATTATATTTTGAGCTGTATATCATCGTCTCCAAACTGATCTACCTTCAACATTATTTGGTTTGATAGATCCTCTAGTATTACATGTATTTCTGCTGACTAATGATGTGTCTTGTCTTGAGCAATAAATCTATGAAGACAACCATCCACTTCAATGCAACTTTTTTAACCTCCCTGCTCTCCATCATTGCCCTCATCTTTCTCTCATCATCCCATCTATTAGCAACAGCATAAATATAAATATTTGACAGACAAATAATGAGAAGGCTCTAAATCATTGCCCCTCATTTTTTTCTTGTTTTTGTTAATCAAGGTCACCTGGATTAAGATGTGATTATACCACCCCTAACTTGCCTGATTCCATCAGAACTATGAAGTTAAGCGTGTTCGTTTGGGTCAGAGTAGTACTATGATTGATGACCTCGTGAAAAGTCTTCATGTTGCATCCATTTTAAAAGCCCAGAGGGGTTTGGGGCTTTGGCGCAAACTACAAGAAAATAGGTTATTAGTGACGGAATAATTATGTCGCTAGTTAGCGATGGATTAACGAGAGAAACACATTCGTCGCTATAAACAATGAAATTTACGAAAATAGCCAGGGAATATATCTCATCGCAAAATGTGTCGCTAATTAGCGACGGATTTTGCGAGAGAATATTTTGTTGTAATGGATGCACCATTTAGCGACATTTTTTGCGATGGAAAATATTTTGTCGCTATTTAGCGATGGAATATATTATGTCGCCATTTTCGTGTTTTGATTTACGGCGGCTTAGCGACAGAATTAATCTGTCGCTAAGCCATCGCTAAATGTCGCATAACCCTAATCCCAACCCTCTTTTTCTTTTCTTCTTTCGCTGCTCATGCTCCCGCCCGCCACCCTATCTGTCCCGTCGGCCTCTCTTTGGCCTACACTGTTCGCCGAATGTCGATCCCCGTCAACCTTCTGCCATAGCCCGAAGACAGGTAAATTGTAAAATTCTGGCAGGGGGTCGACCCCCTACGTTTTCCGGCAGAGGGTCGACCCCCTGTGTTTCCGGCAGGGGGTCGACCCCCTGCTATTCTGGCAGGGAGTCGACCCCCTGCGGTTTTCGGTAGGGGGTCGACCCCCTGCGTTTTCCTGCAGGGGGTCAACCCCATGTGTTTCCGGCAGGGGGTCGACCCCATGCATTTCCGGCAGGGAGTCGACCCCATGCATTTTCCGACAGGGGGTCGACCTCATGCATTTTTAGGCAGAGGGTCGACCCCATGCGTTTTTTGGCAGGGGGTCGACCCCATGTGTTTTGGTAGGTCATTGGGCGTTGGGCTTCTCAAGGCCTATGCAAGATGTTTTCATTTGCCTCTGTTTTTTTTTTTTTGATGACTTCATTTTAAAATAGTGTTTTTTGCAGATTTCTCAACGAAATTCGCTTGTTCTCAGTCACCCGTGGTAAGTAAGTGACAAAAACAATGTAAATCGGGTAAATACCCGTGGTGAGTAAGTGATGCAAGCGCATCACATGTTATTTAATTTATTGGATGTAACACTTTATTGTTCACACACTCATTTAGTTGTTGATATCTAGGGCTGCTTTGTTGGAGTTTGGAGATCATGCTGAGCATGATTTTAATGTATGAGAATAGAAGCATCCTTATTTTTGGAGTACGGATTCCATGCTAGGCATGGTAGTAGTTAGTGGAATATTGAAGTGTGTTTGTTGCAAGTACATGTTTGACATTTATTTGATATGAATGATTTCGATGTATTGCAATGTTTGATGTAATTGTATTCATGCTTGCATGTAGTTACTTTCAATTTGATTATGCCTTCCATGTGAAATTGTATAATGAAAGCATGTTTCAAATGAATGTATCGTGTCATTAATAGTTTACACATGAAAATATTAAGTTATCAATGCATGCATCATAATTCTTGTTATTGTATGACATCACATATTGCATGACAAATTTGATATTTTCTTCATCATAGCATTCTGATGTTTCTCTTTTAACTGGTTAGGTTATTATTCGTAACTTCATACAAAAATGACTGCAAACCGTGAATAGATGTACTGTAGGATAGAGGACAATGAGTTATCGCGTGAATATATGGATGGTGTTGAAACACTACAAAAAAACAGTTGATTAGCGACGGAATTTAGCGACGGAGTTATATCGTCGCTACTTAGCGACGGATTAACGAGAGAAATGAATCCGTCGCTATATTTGTAGAATTTTACGAAACTAGCGACAGATTATTTTCCCTCGCAAAATCCGTCGCTAAGTAGCGACGGATTGTGCGAGAGAATATTTTGTCGCAATAAATACGGTAGTTAGCGACGGAATTGCGACGTTTAAAATTCCGTCGTAACATAGCGACGGCCTAGGCGACGGAATATTTTCTGTCGCCTTTTCATTTTTTGAATTACGATGGCTTAGCGACGGAATTAATCTGTCGCTAAATGTCGCATTACCCCTAATCCCAGCCCTCTTTTTCCTTTCGCTGCTCCCGCCCGCCGCCCTCTCCCTCCTGCCGCCCTCTTCCTTCGGCCGCCCTATACATCCCGTCGACCTCTCTGCCGGCCCCCACCGTTCGCCGGAACTCGATCTCCGTCAACCTTCCGCTGCCGCCGCCGCTGCCCGGAGCAACCGCAGGTATTTCACCGTTAAATGGATTGGGGGTCGACCCCCTGCATTTTCCGGCAGGGGGACGACTCCGCCAGGCGGTCGACCCCGGTAGGGGGTCGACCCCCTGTCGTGTCCGGCCGGGGGTCAACCCTGGTAGGGGGTCGACCCCCTGCCGTGTCCGGCCGGGGGGGGGGGGGTCGACCCCCCGCCATGTCCGGCCGGGGGTCGAACCCCCGCCATGTCCGGCAGGGGGTCAACCCCTTTTGATGTCCGGCAGGGGGTCGACCCCCTGCCGTGTCCGGCCAGGGGTCAACCCCCTGCCTTGTCCGGCAGGGGGTCAACCCCTTTTGATGTCCGGCAGGGGGTCGACCCCCTGCCGTGTCCGGCCCGAGTTGTATAATTTAAAAGTTTTTTATAGAATCCCCTTTATAAAAAATCAAATTTTATGAAATATCTATAAATTTTTTAACATAATTTCTATTAAAATAATTCAAAATTTCTGAAATATGTGTAAAATGTTTGCCAGAATTTTGGTTATAATAATTCAAAAATATTAATAATTTTTTTGCCAAAATTACTACTATAATAGTTTTATTTCTAAAAAAACTTTAAAAGAATTTTGCTAGAACTAATGATATACTAATCCTATTTTTAAAAAATCTTTAGAAAACATTTGCTAGTATATCAAATTAAATACTAAAATTTAATCCTTAACAAATAATATGTAATTTAAATTTCTTAAAAATAATTATAAAATTTTTAATTAAATTGAGTACTTTAAATTAAAATCGATCTTATAGTTTCGTCATTATTTACCCTATATTAGATCATAGTATTTAAAATTTTTATAAAAATTTGAATAGTATCTCTACCTTATTTTTTATGAAAAACCCAAAAATTATTTTAAAATTTTTAATAAAACCTACCTTATTTTAGTATAAAAATTATAAATTTTATTTAAAATTTTTTACAGAACCTTCTATATACTATGATATAAATGGATTAAAATTTCGACATAATGAATGTATTTTAATTCATAAAGAAAAATACCATTTTTTTTTCATGGTATTTGATTCACCTCCTGTAACTAAATAGTTACCTTTATAAATCATTTGTTTAGAGTGAGTTTTTTTTCATGGTGACTTCATTTTAAAACATCATTTTTTTTGTGCAGATTTCTCAACGGAACTCGCTTGTGCCCCGCCACCCGTGGTAAGTAAGTCACAAAAACAATGCAAATCGGGTAAATACCCGTGGTGAGTAAGTGATGCAAGCGCATCACATGTTATTTAAATTATTGAATGTAACACTTTATTGTTCACACACTCACTTAGTTGTTGATATCTAGGACTGCTTTGTTGGAGTTTGGAGATCATGCTGAGCATGATTTTAAAGTATGAATATGGAAGTGTTCTTATTTTTGGAGTACGGAGTTCATGCTAGGCATGGTAGTAGTTAGTGGGATATTGAAGTGTGTTTGTTGCAGGTAAATGTTTGAGATTTGTTTGATATGAATTATTTCGATGTATTGCAATGTTTGATGTGATTGTATCCATGCTTACATGTAGTTACTTTCAATTTGATTATATCTACCATGTGAAATTGTATACTGAAAGCATGCTTCAAATGAATGTATCGTGTCATGAATAGTTTGCACATGAAAATATTAAGTTATCAATGCATGCATCATAATTCTTGTGATTGTATGACATCATATATTGCATGATAAATTTGATATTTTCTTCATCATAGCATTCTGATGGTTCTCTTTTAACTGGTTAGGATACTATTCGCAACATCATACGACAAAATGACTGCAAACCGTGAATGGATGTACCGTAGGATAGTGGACAATGAGTTATCGCATGAATATATGGATGGTGTTGACAATTTTATTGAATTTGCAACGGCAAGTGTTAGTACAGTAGATCCCACAGGTCGGATTAGGTGTCCCTGCAAAATTTGTAAGAATAATCGATTTGTAGAACATCATGGCGTTAGACATCACCTATACAGGAAGGGTTTTGTGAGTGATTATCAGAACTGGACGTTTCATGGAGAAGAATTTAGAAACGATTTTGATGCACGGGTGAATGTGGTGCACGATAATCCATATACGAATTTGATATTTGATGCCGCAGGAACAGAACTGAGTTCTGCTATGAGTTCTAGTGATGTAAGAACTGCCATAGATGAAGAATCACCAAACGATGCAGCTAGTAGATTTTATGATTTACTTAGAGATGCTGATGAGCCACTTTGGAACGGTTGTGAGAGTCACACTATCTTGTCTGCAGTTCTTCAACTAATGAATTTGAAGTCCGAGTATAATTTGAGTCAATCATGTTTTGACCGTTTGTGCATGATTGTGAAGAGTATGTTGCCTAAAGATGAGAAATTGCCACAAAATTTCTATCGTGCGAAAGTTATGGTCAACGCTCTAGGTATGGGTTACAAAAAGATTGATGTTTGTCCAAATCACTGCATGTTGTATTTCAAGGAGCAGGAAAATGACATATCATGCCCGTCATGTGGGCATCCTCGGTTCAAGCCAAAGACAAGAGGCAATGGTAGCACGAGATTAAAGGAAGTTTCATACAAGTCGCTCCGCTACTTTCCTATTACTCCTAGATTGCAGCGATTGTATATGTCTTCAAGGACAGCTAAACACATGAGATGGCATGCAAATAAAGTTCGACACGATGAAAACAAGATCACGCATCCTTTTGACGCTGAAGCTTGGAAGCACTTTGATCGTAC
This sequence comes from Nuphar pumila, assembly GCF_984573655.1. Lineage (NCBI taxonomy): Eukaryota > Viridiplantae > Streptophyta > Magnoliopsida > Nymphaeales > Nymphaeaceae > Nuphar > Nuphar pumila. The sequence continues at coordinate 118,751,991 of NC_143259.1, read as the reverse complement.
TCATCAGAACTTCGCAATGGAAGTGCGAAATGTTAGACTCGGTCTATGTACAGATGGATTTAATCCATTTGGGGGTAGATCAACTCCATACTCATGCTGGCCAGTATTTGTAACTCCATACAACCTTCCACCAAGCTTGTGTATGAAACGTCCAAATTTTTTCTTGTCTCTGTTGATCCCTGGTCCGACCTCACCTGGCCAAAATCTTGATGTATATCTAAGGCCATTGATTAATGAATTAAAAGTACTGTAGGATGACGGTGTTACCACGTATGATGCCCACAAAAAACAAAATTTCAACATGAAGGTCGTTATTCTGTGGACAATCAGTGACTTCCCTGCATATGGTATGTTATCTGGTTGGAGCACACATGGGAGGTTGGCTTGTTCGTACTGCATGGAGGATTCCAAAGCTTTTAGATTGAGGCATGGAAGGAAGCCTTGCTGGTTTGATTGCCATCGTCGATTTCTACCCAGCGATCATCCGTTCCGACGTCAAAAGAATGCATTTAAAGCAGGCACAACTGAAACGGAAGGTCCATCCTCAAGATTGTCCGGCATAGAGATTCTAAGAAGATTGCGATACTTTCCAGATGTATTAACAGATGCCCGCAGTCCTACACTCTTCCATGGATTTGGGAAGGATCACAATTGGACCAAAAAAACTATTTTTTGGGAACTACCGTATTGGCCGACCCTATTGATACGACATAATTTGGATGTGATGCATGTAGAGAAAAATGTGTTTGATAATGTGTTCAATACAGTAATCAATATTAAAGGAAAAACGAAGGATAATCCGAAGGCCCGTATGGATTTAAAATTAATATGTAAAAGACCAGAATTGGAACTCAAAGAGTATAATGGCAAAGTACTGAAACCAAAGGCGAAGTACGTGCTCGGACCTGATCAAATAAAACATGTATGTCAATGGTTGAGACAACTGAGATTTCCAGATGGATATGTCTCTAACATTGCTCGGGCTGTGAAGATTGACGATGGACAGTTATATGGGTTGAAGAGCCATGATTGTCATATCTTTATGCAACGATTGATACCCCTAGCATTCCATGATATGTTAGACAAACCTATATGGGGGTATTGTCTGAGTTGAGTAGATTTTTCAGAACATTGTGCGCATCGGAGGTCGTTGTATCAGATGTAAAGAATCTCGAAGACTCTGTCATCACCACTGTTTGTCTGTTAGAAAAGATATTTCCGCCAGCATTTTTCGATGTTATGGAACATTTGATCATACATCTGCCATATGAACTAAGGGTTGGTGGCCCTGTGCAATATCGATGGATGTACCCATTTGAAAGGTATATGTTTTTTTATATTTGTCTCTTTAATGACAGATATTTAAAATTTGAAATGTATATTCTTGTCAGATGCATGTTCGACCTAAAAAAAAGGTTCGTAATAAAGCAAGAGTAGAAGACTCTATTTGTGAGGCGTACACTTTAGAAGAGATTTCAAATTTCTCATCTATGTACTTCGAACCTCATATTCCAACACGTTACACATGCCCGCCCCGTAACGATGATGGAGAACAAGTAACTGTAGCTGACAAGCTGTCGATATTTCAACCACTTGGGCATGCATTTGGTAGTTGCCGATCAAGGCTATTGACAGATCGAGAGCAAGATGCAGCACACATCTATATTTTTTTTAATTGCTCAGCGATCGACCCATACATCGAGTAAGTATATGTATATGCAACTCAATTATAAATCCTTTTATGTTCTATATGTGGATACATGGCTCGGTAATATAAGTATTTGTGGTTTGCAGACGATTTGATCTGCAGTTGCAAAGCGAAGTTTCACATCTCACTGATGCAGAAGTACAAAAAGAACGTGAAACTAAGTTTGTGGAGTGGTTGAAACAGTTGGTAAAGAAGCTAACATAAATTTTGTACTTATAAACAACACTAAGTTACTTAATTGATCGTGATCACAATCATTGTTTATGTCTGTGCGTAGGTTCGCCATGGTGATGTTAAAGATTAAGGAATATGTGATTTAGAAAATGGTTCGACCAAAGTTGTGCAATGCTACAACGGGTATATCGTAAATGGTTATCGATTCCATACAAAAGACTACGGTATAAACAAATCAACGATAAATAGTGGCGTGTGTGTCAAGGGTAGCAGCTACGGTGAAAATGAACATGATTACTACGGTGTTATAGAGGAAATAATGGAGTTGACTTACTTAGGCATGAATAACAGGGTTACGATATTCAAGTGTCATTGGTTTGATCCAACTGCAACAAGACTCGACAAAGCTTCAGGCATTGTGGAAGTGAATCATAAATCCAGGTTTGGAACATATGAACCATTCATATTAGCCTCGCAAGCTCAACAAGTTTATTATACTTCATATCTGAGTATAAAAAAGTCAGATAGAAATGAATGGTGGGCAGTTTGCAAGGTGAAATCCAAACTATACCCCGAGTATGATCAGTTACAGGAAGATGAGTTAGCTGAAGACAGTGATTACTATCAATCAGATGATGTCTATGACTTCGCTTATGGTCACGATGTTGCGCATGATATGCATGTCATATCTCCATTGGCCGATAAAACATTCATAGAGGAATGTGATCCAAATGATGTACCAAGTGGATGGGCAAACAATGAAGAAGAAGAAGAAGAAAGTCAAACTAGTGACAAAGAAGAATTCTCAAACTAGTGAGCAAAATCTTATACTACAAACCTCTATTTAAATGCATTGTAATACTTGATGTGAGTTGTATTGCAATACTTGGTGTGAATGATTAAAAATTTTATTTCAATGTATTGTAATACTTCATACGAATGATTCGAATGCATTGTAATACTTGATGTGAATGATTTCAATTATCTGAATGTATTATAATTTATGCAACGAATGATTTGAATTAGTGCAATACTTGATGTGAATAATTTGAATTATTTGAATGCATTGCAATGCTTGATGTGAATGACTTGAATGCATTGTAATACTTGATGTGAATTATTTGAATGTATTGTATGACATATGTTATTTGTTAGAATATGGTTTGTGGAGGTTATAGTGGTCGCTCATCCAGTAGTAGCCAGGCTCAGCCTTCATCTTCACGGGCTCCTGTGATAGGTATATCATATAACTAATTGGATGCTTGATTAGTTTAAATGCGCATTCTGAGAATTTCTAATGTATTTTTTTACAGATGATGTTGCGCGTGTACACGACCCACCTACACCAGTTGATCACACAAGTCAAGAGCCAACACAGGAAACAGGGTCTTCTCAGGCTGGCACAAGAAGACTCATTCGAATAGTGTATATCGATAATCGACCGTAAGTATTTTGTTTTCAATTATTGCATATCTTTTAAATATTTTATATTGATATTTACTGTGTAACAATTCATGTGCAGCACAAGGTTTGAGCCACAAGAAGTAGTACGAGAGATTAGGAATTCACTTCTTCAACATCTACCAGGACCAGTTGCTTAATAGAAAGAGTACCCAAAGGAGGTGTTAGACAGATTGTGGTCCTCATTCATGGTATACAGTTGTTCCTCATAGTTAATGTGTTTCATAGTTAATTTATTTAAGCAATGTCTACAGAATGACTGAAAATATTTGCAGGCTTCGAATCGCTTCGCAACTACGGTGGAAGAAAATGATGCAAGGTGTGGCAGAAGGTGGCTGCCAATCGATTTGCAGACATGCTGCACACTATGAAGACTGCAGCAAAAAAAGTATTTGGCGTAGTAGATGATCCATTACTGTGGAAGGGCCATGGTCGTATTACTATCAGGAGAGATTACTGGGATGAAATGTGCGATAAGTGGGCGGGAGATGCATTTAGAAATCGCTCTGCGAAGGCTGCACAAAATCGATCGAAGATGCCCGAAGCCCATCTACACACAGGTGGATCTAAGACATTTGGGCGCCACTTAAAGAAAATGGTAACTCATCAATATATAATATTAATTTTATAAGTATTGTTGCAAACTTGTGTACTAAATCTTTTGTAATTTAACTTCGCAGGAAGCAGAAAAAGGAGGCAGTGTACCATATAAAGATGTGTTTGTAGAAACACATAAACGGAAGACCACGGGAGTCTTCGTATCAGAGAAGGCGAGAACGACAACGGTATGTATTAATTCTATTAATAATCATTGCAATATATATGCAAGTTATCATAATGTTATCATTAATTATTAATGAATACTTTAAACATTATTTTGTAGGAGGCATATGAACAACAAATGGTAGAGCGATATGGCGATGACGCTACTCAACATCCATCATTTGATCCTACAGCATTAGTGACTGCAGCAGGTGAACTCAAAAAAGGTCGCGTGTTCGGGTTTGGGAGTAATATGAACACTTCACCAGTTATTGGTTCTTCCAGTTACGGCTCACCGACTTCTTGCGCCGACATAAGCTCCAAGCAGCCGACTATTCTTTCCAGTGATGATGTACGCGAGATCATTAATGAATCACTGAATAACTACTTCCAATACACCGTCGCCCCCTTTCTCCGAAATGAGATCAAGGCCGTTGTTCAGGATAGGGGATCTTCGATTCCAGGTCCCTCTCAGGTATAATCACATATTCAGTTTTTTGTCTGCCTTAGAACACATATGAGCATAATCGAATCACATATATAACTTTTTGCCTGCCTAAAAACACATATGAGCATGTTATAATCACATATTCAGTTTTTTGACTGCCTTAGAGCACATATGAGCATGCTATAATAACATATAGAGTTTTTTTGTTGCATTAGAGCACATATGAGCATGCTATAATCACATATAAAGTTTTTTTGCCTGCCTAAGAACATATATGAGCATGATAGAATCACATATAAAGTTTTTTTTACTGCATTAGAACACATATGAGCATGCTAGAATCACATATATAGTTTTTGACTGCCTAAGAACACATATGAGAATATTATAATCACATTTTCAGTTTTTTTGACTGCCTTAGCACACATATGAGCATGCTATAATAACATATAGAGTTTTTTTACTGCCTTAGAACACATATGAACATGCTATATATCATTTATGATAGAATCACATATAAATTTTTTTGCTTTGCCTGCCTTAGAGCACATATGAGCATGCTATAATCACATATTCAATTTTTTTATTGCCTTAGCACACATACGAGCATGATCGAATCACATATATAGGTTTTTGCCTGCCTTAAAGCACATATGAGCATGGTAGAATCACATATAGAGTTTTTCTAGATGCCTTAGAACACATATGAACATGCTATAATCACATATTCAATTTTTTGACTGCCTTAGCACACATACGAGCATGATCGAATCACATATATAGTTTTTTGCCTGCCTTAAAGCACATCTGAGCATGGTAGAATCACATATAGAGTTTTTCTAGATGCCTTAGAACACATATGAACATGCTATAATCACATATTCAATTTTTTGACTGCCTTAGCACACATATGAGCATGATAGAATCATATATATATATATATATATATATATATATATATATATATATATATATATATATATATATATATATATATATATAACTTTTTGTCTGCCTTAGAGCACATATGAGCATGATAGAATCACATATAGTTTTTTTATTGCCTTAGATCACACATGAGCACATGATAGAATCACATATAGTGTGTAATTTATTTCATTATATTTTGTTTATCAATACAGACTGTTCTTTTCTTGTGTAGGCTGCTAGCGATAATCAACGTAGTGGAGCTGAAGGGACAGATAAAAACAATGAACAAGAAGACGCACAAAATCTTGGCGATGATTAGAGGACTGTGTTGAAGAAGTTATATTTTTTTTATGTTTCCTAATTGTAATTGTTGAATTGTAAATAATTAAACTTCTTAATTTTAAGGTGGAACGATTAATTGTTGTAGATTCTTGTTATATGAAATTTTTTGTGTGGTTTGTTTTTTATTTACAGGAAATATAAATTGTACAGGAAATAGAAATTGCTCGGTATTTAATTTTCAAATAATTTTTTTTTAATTTTTTTTCGTGTTTGCGACGGATTAGCGACGGAACCATCCGTCGCTATTTATATTAATCTAGCGACGGAAGTAAATCCGTCGCCAAGTCGTGGTCGCCGTTTAGTACCGGCGGATTGGCGACGGAATATAGCGCTCGTTATTCCGTCGCAATTAGCGACGGACCTGGCGACGGAATAATTTCGTCGCCAGTTAGCGTCGAAATATTCGCGACGTAAGCATACTGTTGCCTCGTTGTCGCTAATTCGTCGCTAACCATGTTAGCGATGGATTAGCGACGGAATGTGGTTGTTGCTAATCTATTGCTTTGTTGTAGTGAAAGTTTTATTGAATTTGCAATGGCAAGTGTCAGTACAGTGGATCCCACAGGTCGAATTAGGTGTCCCTGCAAGATTTGTAAGAATAATCGATTTGTAGAACATCATGGCATTAGACATCACCTATACAAGAAGGGTTTTGTGAGTGATTATCAGAATTGGTCATTTCATGGAGAAGAATTTAGAAATAATTTTGATGCACGGGTGAATATGGTGCATGATAATCCATATATGGATTTGATATTTGATGTTGCAGGAACAGAACTGGGTTCTGCTATGAGTCCTAGTGATGTAAGAACTGCAGTAGATGAAGAATCATCAAACGATGAAGCTAGTAGATTTTATGATTTACTTAAAGATGTTGATCAGCCACTTTGGAACGGTTGCGAGAGTCACACTATCTTGTCTGCAGTTCTTCAACTAATGAATTTGAAGTCCGAGTATAATTTGAGTCAATCATGTTTTGACCGTTTGTGCATAATTGTGAAGAGTATGTTGCCCAAAGATGAGAAATTGCCACAAAATTTTTATCGTGCAAAAGTTATGGTCAACGCTCTAGGTATGGGGTATAAAAAGATTAATGCTTGTCTAAATCACTGCATGTTGTATTTCAAGAATCTGAAAAACAATATATCATTCCCGTCATGTGGGCATCATCGGTTCAAGCCAAAGACAATAGGCAATGGTAGCACGAGATCAAAAGAAGTTTCATACAAGTCGCTCTGCTACTTTCTTATCACTCCTAGATTGCAACGATTGTATATGTCTTCAAGGACAGCTAAACACATGAATATTGATTTAGAAAATGGTTCTTTTATGTTCTATACGTGCATACATGGTTCGGTAATATAAGTATTTGTGGTTTGCAGACTATTTGATCTAGAGTTGCGAAGAGAAGTTTCATATCTCACTGATGCAGAAGTACAAAAAAAAATGTGAAACTAAGTTTGTGGAGTGGTTGAAATAGTTGGTAAGGATGCTAACATAAATTTTGTACTTGTAAACAATATTAAGTTACTTAATTGGTTGTGATCACAATCATTGTTTATGTCTGCGCGTAGGTCCGTCGTGGTGATGTTAAAGATAAAGGAATATGTGATTTAGAAAATGGTCTGACCAAAGTTGTGCAATGCTATAACGGGTACATTGTAAATGGTTATTGATTTCATACAAAAGATTACGATATAAACAAATCAACGATGAATAGTGGCGTGTGTGTCATGGGTAGCAACTACGGTGAAAATGAACATGATTACTACGGTGTTATAGAGGAAATAATGGAGTTGACTTACTTAGGCATAAATAATAAGGTAACTTTATTCAAGTGTCATTGGTTTGATCCAACTGCAACAAGACTCGACAAAGCCTCAGGCATTGTGGAAGTGAATCATAAATCAAGGTTTGGAACATATGAACCATTCATATTTGCTTCGTAAGCTCAACAAGTTTATTATACTTCATATCCGAGTATAAAAAAGTCAGATAGAAATGAATGATGGGTAGTTTGCAAGGTGAAGTCCAAACTATACCCTGAGTATAATCAGTTACAGGAAGACAAGTTAGCTGAAGGCAGTGATTACTATCAATTAGATGATATCTATGACTTCTCTTATGGTCACGATGTTGCGCATGATATGCATGTCATATCTCAATTGGCCGATGAAACATTCATAGAAGAATGTGATCCAAATGATATATCAAGTGGATGGGTAAACAATGAAGAAAAGGAAGAATATGAAAGTCAAACAAGTGACGAGAAAGAATTTTCAAGCTAGTGAGCAAAATCTTGTAATACAAACATCTATTTGAATGCATTGCAATACTTGATATGAATGATTTGAATTATTTAAATGTATTGTCATATTTGATGCGAATGAATGAGTTGTATTGCAATACTTAATGTGAATGATTTAAATTATTTGAATGTATTGTAATACTTGATGTGAATGAATGAGTTGTATTGCAATACTTGATGTGAATGATTTGAATTATTTGAATATATTGTAATACTTGATGCGAATTATTTGAATGTATTGTAATACTTGATGCGAATGATTTGAATGCATTGCAATACTTGATGTGAATGATTTGAATGCATTGCAATACTTGATGTGAATGACTTGAATGTATTATAATACTTGATGTGAATGACTTGAATGTATTGTAATACTTGATGTGAATGACTTGAATGTATTGTAATACTTGATGTGAATGACTTGAATGTATTGTAATACTTGATACGAATGAATGGGTTGTATTGTACTTGATGTGAATGATTTGAATTATTTGAATATATTGTAATACTTGTTGTGAATCATTTAAATGTATTGCAATACTTGATGCGAATGATTTGAATGTATTATAATACTTGATGCAAATTATTTTAATGTATTGTATGACATTTGTTATTTGTTAAAATATGGTTCGTGGAGGTTATAGTGGTCGTTCATCCAGTAGTAACCAGGCTCAGCCTTCATCTTCACGGGTTCCTGTGATAGGTATATCATTTAACTAATTGGATGCTTGATTAGTTGAAATGCGCATTCTGAGAATTTCTAATGTATTTTTTTACAAATGATGTTTCGCCTGTACACGACCCACCTACACCAGTTGATCACACAAGTCAGGAGCCAACATAGGATGCAGGGTCTTCTCAGTCTGGTACAAGAAGATTCATTCGAATAGTGTATATCGGTAATCGACCGTAAGTATTTCGTTTTCAATTACTGCATATCTTATAAATATTTTATATTGATATTTACTGTGTACCAATTCATATACAGCACGAGGTTTGAGCCACAGAAGTAGTACGCGAGAGTAAGAATTCACTTCTTCAATGTCTATCAAGACCAGACGCTCAATGGAAAGAGTATCCAAAAGAGGTGATAAACAGATTGTGGTCCTCATTCATGTTATATAGTTGTTTGTCATAGTTAATGTGTTTCATATTTATTTATTTTTTATAATCATGTCTACTAACTTTTTGAAAATATATATAGGCTTCGAATCGCTTCGCGACTACGGTGGAGGAACATGATGCAAGGAAGGTGTGGCAGAGGGTGGTTGTCAATCAATTTGCAGACATGTTGCACAATATGAAGACTGCAGTAAAAAAAGTATCTGGCATAATAGATGATCCACTACAGTGGAAGGGTCATGGCCCTATTACTATTAGGAGAGATTATTGGGAGGGAATGTGCGACAAGTGGGCGGGGGATGCATTTTGAAATCGCTCTGCGAAGGCTGCACAAAATTGAGCGAAAATGCCTGAAGCCCATCTACACACAGGTAGATCTAAGACTTTTGGGAGCCACCTGAAGAAAATGGTAACTCATCAATATATAATATCAATTTTATAAGTATTATTGCAAACTTGTTAACTAAATCTTTTATCATTTAACTTCGCAGTAAGCAGAAAAAGGAGACATTGTACCATATAAGGATGTGTTTGTTGAAATACATAAACGGAAGACCACTGAAGACTTCGTATCAGAGAAGGCGAGAACGACAACGGTATGTATTTATTCTATTAATAATCATTCCAATATGCAAGTTATCATAATGTTATTATTAATTATTAATGCATACTCTGAACATTATTTGTAGGAGGCATATGAGCAACATATGGTAGAGCGATATGGCGATGACGCTACTCAGCATCCATCATTTGATCCTAGAGCATGGGTGACTGCAGCAGGTGAATCCAAAAAGGGTCGTGTGTTCGAGTTTGGGAGTAATATGAACACTTCACCTGTTATTGCTTCTTTCAGTTACGGCTCACAGACTTCTTTCGTCGACATAAGCTCCAAGCAGCATCCTATTCTTTTCGGTGATGATGTACGCCAGATCGTGAAGGACACAATGTGTGACTACTTCCATTAAATCGTCGTCGACGTTCTCCGAGCTGAGTTCAACAGTTTTTTGCTGAACAGGGGAACTTCGATTGCAGGTCTCGCTCAGGTATGAAAGTTTCATGCAATATATTACATGTCGTTAGATTTCATGTAACTTTGATTGCCTTAACATATTCAGTTTTTTTTACTGCCTTAGAACACATATGAGCATGCTATAATCACATATTAAGTTTTTTTACTGTCGTAGAACACATATGAGCATGCTAGAATCACATATACAACTTTTTGTCTGCCTTAGATCACATATGAGCATGGTAGAATCACATATAAAGTTTTTTTGACTGCCTTAGAACACATATGAGCATGCTATAATTACATATTCAGTTTTTTGACTGCCTTAGAACACATATGAGCATGATCAAATCACATATATAGCTTTTTGCCTGCCTTAGAGCACATATGAGCATGCTATAATCATATATAAAGTTTTTTTCCTGGCTTAGAGCACATATGAGCATGATAGAATCACATATAAAGTTTTTTTGACTACCTTAAAATACATATGAGCATGCTATAATCACATATTCAGTTTTTTGACTGCATTAGAACACATATGAGCATGCTATAATCACATATTCAGTTTTTTGACTGCCTTAAAACACATATGAGCATGCTAGAATCACATATAGAGTTTTTTTACTGCCTTAGAACACATATCATTCATGATAGAATCACATATAAAGTTTTTTGTTTTGCCTGCCTTAAAGCACATATGAGCATGATAAAATCACATATAAAGTTTTTTTGACTGCCTTAGAACACATATGAGCATGCTATAATCACATATTTAGTTTTTTTACTGCCTTAAAACACATATGAGCATGATCGAATCACATATATAGCTTTTTGCCTGCCTTAGAACACATATGAGCATGGTAGAATCACATATAGAGTTTTTCTGGTTGCCTTAGAACACATATGAGCATGATATAATCACATCTAGAGTTTTTTTACTGCCTTAGAACACATAGCATTCATGATAGAATCACATATAGAGTTTTTTGCCTGCCTTAGAGCACATATGAGCATGATAGAATCACATATAGAGTTTTTTTACTGCCTTAAAACACATATGAGCACATGATAGAATCACATATAGTGTATAATTTATTTCAATATATTTTGTTTATCAATATTGATTGTTCTTTTCTTGTGTAGGTTGCTGGCGATAATCAGCGTAGCGGAGCTGAAGCGACAGATCAAGGCAATGAAAAAGAAGACGCACAAAATATTGGAGATGATTAGATTAATGTGTTGAATTTGTTCTATTTTTTTTGTTTTGAAAATGTAATTGTTGAATTGTAAATAATTAAACTTGTGAATTTTAAAGTAGAACGATTAATTGTTTTAGTTTCTTTTTATATGTAATTTTATGTGTACTTTGTTTTTTATTTACATAAAATATAAATTGTACAGGAAATATAAATTATAGCATTCTCGATATTTAATTTTCAAATATTTTTTTATTATTTTTTTTCTTGTTTGCGACAGATTAGCGATGGATATATCCGTCGCTATACATATAATTTAGAGACGGATTAGCGACGGTTGTAAATCCATCGTCAAGCCGAGGTCACCGTTTAGTACCGACGGATTTGCGACGGAATCCGTCGTTCGTTATTCTGTCACAATTAGCGACGGAACGGGCGCCGAATTTATGTTGTTGCCAGTTAACGTCAAAAAATTCGCGATGTAAGATATCTGTCGCTAATCCGTCGCTAAGCCGGTTAGCGATGGATTAGCGACAGAATTAGGTCATCGCTAATCCACTGCTTTGTTGTAGTGGCAGTGGGATATGACCTAGGCTGCTAGGTAGACGGTCTAGGTTCAAATCCCATGGGCATCACCCCTTATGCAAGCCAGAGTATGGCGACTCTCTTTAGGCAAGGGGTAAGCCTACAGAGTTTTACGCTGTTAAGACAATGACAGTAAGTATGGCAGGTAAAGCCAACTGGGTTAGGTCTCTGATATTGGGAGCCATTTCTAGCTTTGTGTAAATATCAAAAGGTTGTCCTTGACAAATCTATCACAAAAGCTTGTGGATCTCAAGGAAAAGGAGCATATGGTTACCACAATTAAAATTCTTATTAAATCAATTGATCATCTATCTGCCAATTTAGTTGTTTCGGACGAACACTAATGTCCACGTATACAAATTAACATTTAGAAGATAAATATTTAAAGAGAAGTAGAGGTCAGATAACAAAAAATTCCTTTTTTTGGATTTGTGCAGCAGGCAGATTAGATGGCATCTCGTTTTCATTTGGTTGTCTGTGGAGACTAGGGTTTTCATCAAACGTTTATCTATTGGTTTACGTCAGAATCCGTGTTCCTATTTACATCACTAAGTTTTTTAATAATTAAAAAAATTGTCTCGAATTATCTTGCCATGGAATAATACGAATTCCCAGCATATTTAATTCATAATTTGATGCGATAATTTCGTGATTTCTCCTAAGCATTTGAATATTTTTATCATTTAGTCAATGTAATTAAAATCAATTATCCTCATATATTTTATTCGAATATATACATCGTCACGCCAATCCGTTGCTATGTGAGCATTGGCAAGTGTCACATCTTTGAAAGGGATAAATACAAATAGGTGCAGCGACTCATGTCCTGCCTGTTCAACTTAGGCTGGTTTGCAAGTCTGTAGTTAGCGGGTGTTGTTGGCTGGAATGGATATCACAAATCATATTAATAGGTGATGGGATGAGATTTGGCAGTCCCAAATCTCTCTCATATCTCCCAAATCCAGTTATGACCTCTACTTAGGGGTGGTAATGGGGTCGGGTTGGCGGGTCGTGTCTGGCGGGTTGGCGGGTCAGCATACCTCAACACGAACCCGACCCGTTTATTAAATGGGTCGTTGTGGCAAACACGAACCCGACTTATTTATTAAATGGGTAACCCGATACGACACGGTTAACCCGTTTAATAAACGGGTCGGGTGGGGTAAACGGGTTAGCTGGCGGGTTGGTGGGCCGGGTTCGGGTAAACGGGTTGGCGAGGACGAGGACGTGGTCGAGGCCGGAGAGGTCGCCGAAGAGGGCGTTCACAACAAAGGCGGTGGCGGCGGCGCTGGCCGCGCTCGAGCCGAGGCTGCTGCCGAGAGGGAGCCCCTTCTCCAACGAGACCGAGATGCCGACGGATCGGACACCGAGGGCTCAGAGGGCTGCGATCCCTGCGCAGTTGTGGAGTGGGTCAAGGGTGAACCTGGGGGCGCCATGGACGGCGACGATGTCCTCGTGTGAGTCCTTGTAGAAGTCGGTCTCAGGGGAGCCACCGGCAAAGGCGTCATGCACCAGGTGGTTCTGGTTGTGGGGGATGGTCACGCCGCTCACCGGGAGGGTGAGCACGCGGGGGATCCCGACGAGTATGGGCTCGGGAACGAGCCGAAGAATGACCATCTATGGTGGTACCGTGTATCTTCCGGTGGAAGCAAACGAAAAGGAGCAAAAGCTGCAAAACAAGACTAAGGATGAGCTGAGCATTTATTTACAGAAGTGCAGGCAGAATAAATTAATGCCATGTCTTCTCGGGGCTTGTTTTGGTGTGTTTCATTTTTTCTTCTGACATTTTTGGTTAATGGCAGATATGGTCTTGGTGTTTATTAAACGGTTTGGCGGGTTGACATACCCCTAACACGAACCCGACCCGTTTAATAAACAAGTTAAGCGGGTCAACCTATTTACGACACGAACCCATTTAAGCCAAACCCGAACTCGCCTAAGAAGCGGGTTGGCGGGTCGTGTCAGAAATTGCCACCCCTACCTCTATTCGTGATAGTTGGAAACTTATGATAACAACCCAGGAGAAATGATGAATATTCAAAACAAAAAAGAGAGAGAGAGGGCACTTTGATTAACGTAGTTAGGTGCAATTGCCCCACGTCCACGAAGGAATTCACACACATAAATTCTGTTGTGTGTTTCCACTATGAGATGGAATATATTTATATAAGAGGGAAGAAGATCTTTCATCGTATTTATCCGATCTCCAAGGATCGTTTAATTAGGCTCGATAAATGGAGCAGTTACATTTGGTGAATCTGTTTCCTTTAATGGATCCGGGTATGAACATCTTGTACTTTCATTCTCCCTCAAACTGGGTGACGGATTCTTCCAAAGTCACAGCTTGTTTCTTAATCCTTCAAACAATACCCAAGGCAGGGCCTTGGTGAAAATATTATATCTCGCAGTCAAGGAACCCAATGCAACTTTCTCCCAAATATAATGATAGTCAACTTCAACATGTTTCATCCACGAGTCAAATACAGGTTTAATGGTGACATTTAAAGCAGAAATATTATCACAAAATAAGATAGGCAGATTAGCCAAATAAACTCTCTGATCTCCGAGAATAAAGGACACCTAGGTGAGTTCAGCAGCCGTTGAAGCCATTGCTCGATATTCCGATTATGTGTTGGATAAGGATATGGTAGGTTGCTTCTTCGCACTCCGCAATTGGATCCAAGAAAAATGCAAAACCCTATCGTGGATCCTCTAGTGAAGGGACATGCAGCCCAATCGGCATTACAAAAAAACATATAGACTAAGGATGTATGAGCTAATAATTGTGCCCCATATTCAATGGTGCTGCTGACATACCGAACAACACATTTAACCATATAAAAGTGAGAGTTGGTGGGATTACTCATAACTTGACAAACATAATTAACGCTATAGGAGAGATCGGGATGAGTAATTGTGAGATACTGGAGTCCACCAACCAATCTTCGATAGAAAGTAGGATCATGGAAGGGAAGATCACCATCTTTAGTTGGGAGAATATTCGAAGTCATGGGAGTACTAATAGGCTTACAGCCAAGCATCTAAGCCTGATTTAACAATTTATAGGCATACCGTTTCTGATTAAGAAATAAATTTCCCGTCACTCGATGAACTTTAATTCCTAAAAGTAATGAAGAAAGCCAAGATCCTTCATGGCTAACTTGCTGGATACCATGAATGATTTTAAATCGAGATTTCAACCCTATTGTTGGAGAGGGAAGACGATTTATCAAACATACAGCAGTTCCAAAAGCTTCAACCCAAAATTTTGAAGAAAGGTGACTGAAAAATCATAGTGAGCCCTAATTCACCAATGCTTATATGTTTTCTTTTTGCAATTCTGTTTTGTTCAGGTGTTTTTTGGCATGCTTCTTTATGGTGAATCACATGTTCTTTGAAATAGAAGTCAAGGTTTAAATTGTTAAATTCATCACCTTCATCAGATTGAAAGATTTTGACTTTCTTGTTAAACTGAGTAAATACCATTTTGTGAAAATATTTAAACACTTAGCATAACTCAGACTTATACCTTAATGGATAAAACCATGTGTATCTAGAATACTTATCAATAAAAATAGCATAATACTTAAAGTTCTTAAAAGAATCAACCAGAGTTGGTCTCCAAAGTCACAATGAACTTTGTTAAACAATTCACCACAATAATCAAGAACAAGAAAGAATGACAAAAGGCACATTTTGCCTAATTGACAACTTTCACAAATACCAACACTGCCATGCTTGGAGAGTAAAGCAATGCCATTGTTCTGTCCTAAAAAACCAACTACTTGCATATGTGGATGACCAAGCCTTTGATGCCACGCACATTTATTTGCCCTGAGAAAATGAGAAGAAAAGTAGACCTCCTTGACTCATGGCGCCAGCGTGTAGAGATCTCCATGCCTATTCCGGGTTGCCACTATCTTCTGAGAACTCTTTTCCTTTATAAAAAATCCATTAGAAGAAAATTTAAACACATAAGGCATGTCAGTAGTTAGCTGGCTCTTAAAGATAAGATTCATTTTCATTTCAGAAACAACAAGCACATTATTTAGCTCAACATGACCACGTTCAATCTTAATCTTGGCAGGACCAACAAGATTACCTGCATCCGATGTGATGTGTGTTGATGCGCCTGTATCCCAAAACTATGACTGATCCTGTGAATCACTGATCTTTAGTGCAGCCAAAGCTTGCAAGACATCATTAGATTGGTAGGCTTAATTGAAACGATGCCAACAATTTAATGCATTATGATTGAAAATATTGCATATCTGACACGTTATCTTTATTTTGCTGCCCACCGTTTCCTCTACTATTTTTATTGTTTTCTCGCCCTTCATGGTTGTAGGAATGATTCTGATTTGTCCTACTAAATGAATTTCCAGCTTGTTGGAAACCTCTACCATGAGAATTGAAGTATGGCTTATGATGGTAAGGATTAATTTTGGTTAGTCGTTGGATCGTTGGCTCACAAATGATTGATGATGAACAACATTTTTTGCCTCTCCATTAATTTTTTTTCGAAGTTCATGTTTTTTGTAGTGAAGAGACCACTACGTCATAGGTGGGAATGGGAGATTTCTGCATCATACTTAATGTAGTTTCCACAAATGATTCGTAACTAGGACCAAGACCATTTAAGAGCCAAAAGTTTTCCTACCGATTTTCCACCGGCTTCCCAATAGCAGCAAGTTCATCACAAATTGATTTGAATGAAGCATCTAAACTCAGATATCTTTTCTTATGCATTTGCAATTTTCGTAGCAACACAAACTCACATTTTTGTGAGTCATGAACAAATGCTGACATGAGAGTCAACCACATCTCTTGAGAGGTTTTCATGCCCATAACTAAACCCAATACTTCTTAGCCAACCTTGAACTAGCCGATCTGATCTTCTCCGTTGAGCATGGATTAGGAATTTGAGAATTCGTTCCCTCTGATCCTGGCAGGTTAGAGATAAATTCAAGAGGCATAGGAACATCTCCTGTCAGAAAACTGGCCAAATCTTGGTTTTCAACCGACCCAAGGAATTAGGTTTGCCAAAGCAAAAAAATTTGATGCCTTCAATTTTAGGGGAACAAAATTTGCAACATTTGTAGCAAATGGGTATGGGTATTCAGGAATAGAAGACTGAGATGTTGAGGCTGCCGTACCTGCAAATGATGGCTTGCAGATCTGAGCGCTGACCTGTAGATACGAAGAAGATAACAATGACCTCTATCAGACGACCAATAAATGATAGCGTACGGTCGGCAAAGCTGAACGACAATCTTCATATTTAAAGGAAAAAATGTCGACTTCCAACAATGATCAATAAACGTCGGCCTGCAACAACGATTAGCAACACCTTCAAATGATTGAAAGATCTATTTCCTTTAATCGACCACTTTTCTGTAGATTTGCACCAACAAATCAATCATAGCAACATCGCTAGGAGCATTTGCTTTGATACCATGATAACAACCCAGGAGAAATGATGAATATTCAAAACAAGAGAGAGAGAGAGAGGGCACTTTGATTAACATGGTTTGGTGCAATTGCCCTACGTCCACGGAGGGATTCACACTAAGAAATTATGTTGTGTGTTTCTACTATGAGATGTAATATATTTATACAAGAGGGATGGAGTTCTTTCTTCAAGGATCATTCGATCGTTTAGGCTCAATAAATAGAGCAGTTACATTTGGTGAATCTTTTTCCTTTAATGGATCTAGGTCTAAATGTCTTGTGCTTTCAACTTCAACGTAGAACACCATTTTTAGGAATTAGTTGTCGGTAAGGAGATGCCAACTCCAGCTCAACAAGTACCAAAAACACCCAACTCTTAGATTTAAAATACCAAGGGTTCCTTCCAAGTACACTTTGTTTTTT
The DNA here is from genome assembly GCF_984573655.1 of Nuphar pumila. Taxonomy (NCBI): domain Eukaryota; kingdom Viridiplantae; phylum Streptophyta; class Magnoliopsida; order Nymphaeales; family Nymphaeaceae; genus Nuphar; species Nuphar pumila. The sequence goes on along the minus strand of NC_143259.1, from coordinate 118,734,069 downwards.
ACACAAAGACATTGTTTGTAGTTGTGCAACATTATGGCACAACCTCAAGTTCAATGTGAATTTATGAACGAATACATTATGGCGACCTGCATGACAAAAAACCATATATTCACATAAATTAATTTATCATCCTTGTTTCTGAAAATTGTAAAATAAACAACCAACAATTAAGTTTATCGCCCTTCAGTTTGTTACGTAAGCGATGGCTTTCTTGTATCGATTTTTTCTGTTATGTTCCCTTTCTCCACACTCCACTCTTTATACCACAACCATCGTTACATTTTGTTCCACAATCATTGCCGTTGATTTGAAGCAATTAGATAGGGACCTTTGTTAGCGATGGCTAACCGTCTGATTTATATGTGAGATCTCTCTCTCTCTCTCTCTTGAACAACACCATCTTCTTTTCAAAATATTCTTTGCGTAAATGCACGCTGGGTGGAATTGTGCACATCCTCTATATAGAATATTCTTTCGCATAAATGCTTGCTTGGTAGAATTGGGCACACCCTTTATATATCTATTTGTTTGGATAACCAGGGAAAACCACCTCATTGACCGAGCATATTGATATAAAAATCTCAACCCCCCTTTCTTGTCGTTCTAAGACATAAACAACATGCAAAAAAGAAAAATACTCACGGGTAGCTGTCATGAGTGAAAGAAGTGTTGATGCCGGTACTTGGCGTTCTCCTCAACCTATCGACGATGAGTCCAAGCCATCAAGTCGACCGTGAGTAGGACCCTGAACCCAAATGAGAGAAAGAGGACACTTTGGTTGCATTTATCAAGCAACCATGCCTCAATTTATAGTGGGATGAGAGTGGGGGTTACATGCATGGCATTCATATAGGTGAACCGTTCATATGCCATATTGAATATGAACCATTCACATTCACGTAACCCCCTCCCCACTAACTCTCCACTAATGCCTTCACCAGTGCCTTGTGTCAAATCGGGTCGCTCAGGCTTGGATCCTATCAGAAATGTTCAACATTCTTTTATTTGACTTATTGACACGTAAAAACACAAAATCAAGGTTCTTTACCGTTATCTTGATCCAATTTCTATGTGGGTTCACATGCGATCCGGTATCACAATAATGAACTATATGAGTTATGGAGATGAGCACCTCTTTATGAAATGTCATGTTTTCATGCACTACAATATAATTCATTTTTTGTGTTTTAGCATGTTAAAAATATTTCTATGAATAAGTTGATCTCTAACCCATTCTATTGGTCATTTATTATTGTTATTTTGTTATTCTCTCTACCCAAATGAGAGATCATTTATACAGAATCAACAATACACAAAGTCATAGATAATCAATTTAGTTTCATATATATGATCACATATAACTATAATATATTGCCATACATCAGAAGAAATCAAATTGACTCATTCTCTTTACATGTTGAAAATATAATTCCGGTGTTAACTGATGTCTTTTTTTAAATCGTTGTAATTTTGAAAAGATTTTTAAATGTAAAACATGTGAAAACCAGACATCAAATAATAAAAACCGGTTCTCACTAGTGGATGAGACCGGGTCGAACTCATGGAACGGGAATATTTCGTATTCAAGTACACAAATCTAAACTAATCTTTATTGCCGAATTATTGAAATGTAAAATGTTCAAGAAAGGTAAAAGCAACTAACTATTACAACAAATGAATACCCTTCGCAGAGGGCGTAAAGTGCAATATTTACAAACCCAATTAAATTCCTAATTCTAAACTGAAAAGTAAAAATCTTCTACTCGTGCACTTCGTGTCACATAATCACTTCCGCTCCACTCCTGTGCTATCCTGCACAAATCAAATGAACACGAGCAGTACAAGAGATCGAAATAGAAATTGTACTAAACAGCTAATTTAACTGCTAAAAATATTATGACTAAGTAATTCACTAAGCACTTTTACGAACTAAATTTAAAATCAAAACTAACTAACAACATTCTCTTAACTAACTAATTACCTAAGATGCAACTAAATGACTAACAGTTACTTCTTAACTAATAGCTAATTAATCACTTAACTAACTAAACAACTTTTAACAAATCAACTTGACTAATAACTAACTCAATTAACTAACAAGACAGTACACTAACTATTAAAACAAAACAAGAAATCAATGAAGGAAACATGAATTGACTCTATTAAAAGAACAAGAATTCAAGAATTTGAAAAACAACATCAACTCCAAGAATTAAAGAAAACGGGAAATTTAATGCATTAAAAAGGAAACTAACTGTAATGTAAAAACATGAATTTAAAGAATGAAACAAACAGAAAATTAGAATAAAAACAAGTGGAAAATTTAGTATTACAAAAATAGGAAATGACTTGAATAAAAAAAATCAGGAAATACAAAACTGGAAATGAAAAAATGGGAAACAGGGAATTGGAAATGGAAGAAACAGGAATTGAGCTAAAAAAAACTGGAAAATGACAAGTAGAGATGAAAATTCAGATGAAAACGAATCCAAAGCAAATGCCTACGGAAAATTAAATGTAAAACAAGCAAATGAACACAGAACAACAAAATCAATTAAATGAAAGAGAGTAAACAGGAACGCTATTAAGAAAAACAACAAATACATCAAATAAACAAAAACAAAAACTCAACGAATGTGAAACATTAGAATAACAGAACAAGAAATTAGCAGAATATACAAACCGATGAATGCAAAACTAAAACAAGAAATGATGAAAACAGTAAACACGATATCAAATACTGCAAAAGAGGGAAATCAATGAATGCAAAACAAACATTTAACTAACAGACATGAATTAATTTTTGAAATGAAAACAAACAAGATATTGCTGAAATAAAAAAAACAGGAAAACTAAAAAAAACAGGAAATTAAATGATCAAATGTTATAGACAGAGACAGAAAATGAAAGAACAAAACAGTAAAAAAAAACAGGAAATCACTTAACAAACAGAAAATTGCACAATACAGAGTTTAATCTTTTTATTTTCCTTTTCGTTTTTCAGTTTTTCTTTTTATTTTCGTTTTACAGAAATAGCAACAACATAAAGAAGAAGCTGAAGAAGAAGAAGAAGATGAAAATGAAAACCACACTCAATTTATTTATTTTTTTAAATTTTTATTCTGTCTTGCACAGAATTAATGGAAGAAGAAGAAGAGGAATATGAAGATCGGAAGAAGAAGAAGATGAATCGGAATAATAATAAGAAGAAGAAGATCAGAAAAAGAAGAAGAAGAAGAAGAAGAATTGGAAGAAGAATTGGAAGAAGACGAAGAAGAAACCACTTACCGAACCAGAGAAAGGATTAGGGAAGAAGGGCGGTCATCCACCGTGCGCCGTCGCCGGATTGAGGATCCATCACCACCATTGGCTGGAAGACTGAATAGAGAAAGAGGGAGAAGGGGAAGGTAGGGAAAGAAGCAGCCAATGGTGGTAGCTGGTGAGAAGAGAGGGAAGTTCTGGCGTACATGGTGAAGACACTGGTTTTTTCTTGTTTTGGGGTTTTTAACAACAAACAAACCGGTTCACCGGTTTGTTGCTGTTTGTTTTTTTAGTTTTGAAAGAACTGCAAACCGGTTAAACCGGTTTGTGATTATTTTTTTCAGTTTTAAAAAAAAACCAAATCGGTTAAACCGGTTTGTTATTATAATTTTTTTTCAATTTTTTTTTTCAGTTTTCAAAAATCATAAACAGTGTAATGGTTTGATTTTTTTTTTCAAAAATCTAAAATAAACTATTTAAAAAAATTTATTTGCTAAAAAACCTCAAAACCTCATTTGATTATTATTTTTTTCTAAAAAATATAACTATTCTAATCTATATATGTAATATTTTTTTTTCTTCTTTTCTATAAAGAAAATCAAAATTATTTTATTAACTAAATTGAAAAATAAAGCTACTTTTTCAAGCATTTTCTAATTTTAATTCATTTTAGCTCAATTACTCAAAACCAGCATAAAATTGGGTTTTAAATCATTTTTTTATGAAATCATGCATATTTTTGATATAAAATAACCCTAAAATATATGCATGATCATTAACCATTTAGTAAAATGATCCACAGTCATTTTCTTCGTACTGATTATATAAATACATACTAGATGATTCTCAATCATTTCTTTAACAACAAAGTACTTTAACTCTATGTGTCAACACAAGGTTGAGCTTTTGTTTTTATTCGAGAAAGACACAATAACTTAATTATCACATAGGATTTTTAGTGGCTTCCTAATAGAGTCCACAATATCAAGACTCATAATGAAGTTTCTAATCCATATGGCCTCAGATAAAATTTTATATAAATCAATAATTTTTGCCTTAATCACTTTTAGAAATTCTTTCACTGTCCTGCAATAAGAGATGACAACTCGAATATTCTTAGTCACTCTCAATTGCAAAAGTAACAAGCTAAGATTATTTAAACCCTCCTACTTCTCATAGACATCTTTTTAAGCACTCTCACTTCTCATATACAGCCTTTAGAACGACTATTTTATTCTCCATATGAGTGGAAGATTAATCGCTCTATACATGATTCATATCGAAAATCTATACATGAAACCCTTTATTTTTCACCTTTTATAAAACAAACATAATTGGGTCATTATCGTTCCACTTTGGTGGAAACGATAATACTCATAATTGTTTCGGCTTTTCAATTCACAAAGAATTGACTTCAATTGATAAAACTAGCTCATCATGTCACTAGAGACAATTCAACATTGTACATTTAGGTATAAACATGCTTCATAAGCTGATATACACATTTGCTATTACACCCTGTATGAATTTGAAACACAATAACCTACCTTTGGGTAAAATTACTGTTTTATAAAGTCATACACAATCTCAATACCGAATTTTAATCTCAACACGGTTCAAGAAACTTTTAATCAACAAAACTCAAATCACTTTTGCAATAACCAAAGTGAGTTGATCAAAATCTTTTATTGTAAGTTCATGTGAAGCATGTCATAACACAAATAAAGTACATACATTTATAATCTCATGCTTAAATAATCATGGATAACTCACAAAATAACATGAAACACGCCTTATATCATGTTAAAGTTAGCAAAAAGTATGAGATCAATGACAAAGTCATGTATTTATGAGTCATATTCGGGATTGAGGTCTTAAAACGACCTAAACATGTCCTTGAAGACCATAAACCAATCACAAAAAGTCTTAATCCAGTCATAAAAAGTTCTAAACTGGTTTCTAGGATCCTTGTATCAGTTCAAAAAAGGTCAAATCACTTTTAGAAACCCCAAAACTGGTCTCAGGAACCCATAAACCAGTCTCGGAAGGGTCGTATTAGTTTTTGAACCGATTATGTCCTTAATAGGTTAAATGGTCTTGTTTTGGACATGATCCGACCCATGGTTACTGACTCAGTCTACCTAGAAACAGTAATGGGTCTTTGACTGGGTCAAGACCATACCCGAAACCCCAACGAGTCCGAGTCTTAGACCAAGTCCGATAGGGTCAGACTCAGACCCGGTCCACCCAGCACCCCAACGGGTTCGGGTCTTGAACCGAGTTGAACTCAAGCCAGTCCACCCAGAACTCCAACAGGTCTGGGTCTTGGATCGAGTATGATCGGGTCGAACTTAGACCCAATCCACTTGAAACACCAATGAGTTTGGGTCTTGGACTGAATCTTAATGGGTCAGACTTAGACCTGGTCCACCCAAAATCCCAATAGGTTTGGGTGTTAAACCAGGTCCGACTGGGTCGGGTATGGATCCGATCCACCCAAAACCCTTAACGGGTTTGGGTCGCATATTGGATCCCACCATGTCTGGAGAAAACCCGATCCACCAAGAACCTCCAACGGGTTTTGGTCATGGATCAGGTCCAATAAGGTTGGACAGAGACCCGGTCCACCATAACCCCAATGGGTTTGGGTCTAGTAATGCTCTTCCTGAAATACAACCTGTTGGAGATCTCAAATGCCAATGAGGTTTGAACGAAAGTTGCTCAAAATTTAATTGCGAATAACTTTTGTTTTGACGATGTTGCCAATATTTGCACTAGTTCATTGAAAAATGCAAATTAAGGTGCCAGACTATGCATGCACATATTTCTACCAAAATTCTGCAAAGCCATCGAAAAACATGCTGAAATCCCTCCACACAACTCCGATGATGCTCAAATCACTCAAACAAGATCCTCACACGTTAATGGAATCAAATCCACTTGTAGATCGTCGATCCTTCGTTGGATATGGCCAAAATTTAAAAATGAACAATAATGACCGCCTTAGCAGTCATCGATGGAGAACCAGTCAAATGGCTGACTGAAACAACTATGGCAGGAGGTGGGTTGCTTGTTAATGCTTTATCCATCATCGTCCGATATATCAAAAACCAAATGAGAGTTCAGTGAGGGAGAGTAGCTCCGAATATTTTTTTGGCAAGCATTACATGGATGTCGATAGACCCACACTCCGAATATGCACAATAGATGCATGGTGTGGGCCCATAACCGAATGTTGGCGTTCTAAGACATAACTGGAATGTAAAAAATAAAAATACATACTGGTAGCCATCATGAATGAAATAAGCATTGACACGGGTGTTCGATGTTCTCCTCAGCCTATCAATGCCCACAATAACCCCAAGCAATCAAGTCGACAGAACGAGGACCTAAATGAGAGAAAAAAGCCATCTTGATTGTACTCATCAAACAACCATGCTTCAATTTATAGTAGGAGGAAAGTGAGAGATTCCTTTCATAGCATTCATGTATGTAAACCCTTTCACATGCCTTATCCAATGTGAACCCTTCGTGTAAACGTAACCCCTCCCTACTATCTCCTCGCTAATATTTTCATTAATGCTTTGTGTCAAAACCGGGTCACTTGGTGTTATCCCAAATGAAATGTCTAACCCCCCTTTGCTCCGTGTCAAATGCGCCTCTCTTATCTATTGACAAGGGCCCAATATTTTTTAATTTTTGTTTTAATGTAATCCCATATTATGTTTTTAATTTATAGCTTGAAGAGATCGCACCCGGTATGAAGCCGCGCTGGCTCATCTTGCTATACCTACGGTTGTTGAGCCATTACCGTAAAACTGGGATAAGAACGTCTTTAGGTAAAGCAATTAAGTTTTCTTTTGTTTTTTTTCAAGCGTGGCTTGTTTGTGAAATGCACGTTTACAAGTTGAGTGAGCGGTTAAATATCTTTTTATTATAGTGCGTAAAATAAAAGAACCAATCCGTTTTTATTTTCCCTCGCGTTAAAAAAGATATTACCTTACCACCATCGTAATTTTGGGTAAATAAAACCTAATTATATTATTTTTTTTCTCTCTCTCTCTCTCTCTCCCCCCCCCCCCCCTTCCAGAGAGCCTCTTCGCATAAGGGAACCTGAACATGGTTTCTGATCGGAGTCCCTTCTATGGTTCTTCATCATCAGGCCGTTCGCCGGAATCCAAACCCTGTAAGGCAGAAGGGAGGACTCTTCGTTGCGTATAGTTGAGATTTTCGTGTTGTGATTTACTTTTCCGGCACCCCCTCCTGTCTTCTTTGATCTGGGAACCCAAAGGGGATCGCGGCTCCTTAAATGGGAGGCCTTGCCTTGTCCCGTCAGAGATCGAGGCGGGAGTTGCGGATATAGAGTGGTCTTGAATCGTTTTCTGCGGGGATTAGGGTTTGCGGATGGCGTCGGCCCAGGTTGCCTCGTCGTCTTCTTCTGCTCGCAAGCAGGGCCATCTTGAAGCTGGGAAACGGAGGGTACGTCCTCGATTCCTTTGTATTATCCATTCTCATTGTGTCTTGGATTTCGAATCGTTTTACGCCTATTGTTTTTTTTCAAATCTTGGGCGGTTAGATGCAACCGTTCGATTCGATATGTGATGTTTGATCTCACTTTGATTTGTTGATTCGTGTTATCCTTTTTTCATGCTTCCCAAATCGATGCTCGATGGCGATAGTGATTCGAACCGATTCAATTGTTGTCTCGTTTTGATTAATTCTGCCTTGAATTATCGGATGTGCTTGTATTCTGTTCGTGCTTTTTTCTTCGATATCGTTGTTTTGAAAATAGACGGATAGGAAAAAAAAATTGGGAACTCTTGTTCGTGTTTCATGCATGCGGTGTTCGGTCGAATGCCTTCCCCCTGACGCCGAGTTAGTTTTGTATTCCCAGCTAGAGGAATTCCGCAAGAAAAAGGAAGGGCGGGCTAAGAAGGTGCCTCCTGGTGGTCAGTTGCCGCTGGCTGATGTTGCCAACACCATACATGATCAATTGCCTCTAGAAAGCCAGCCATCTAAGGTACTTGGTGCCGACCATGCAACCGATGAAGCCTTGAGCAACGGCAATCATGCCATTCCTTCCACAGAGAATACCAAAGGATTTCTTCCTAACGGCAAACATGATGTACTCCTGTTGCCTGAGAGCGTTCAAGCGGAAGAGCGTGAACAGCCTCAGGAGTCGAAAGTGCTTATTGTTTCTGATTTTTACGGGGCAAGTAATGGTGACAATGACATCCCAAAGGCCGAGAAGCATGAATTCAAGACTAATGATGGGAATGGAGGAGGTGTTATTTCTGGGATAGCAACAGGACGGTCTGTTGTTACTGAATCTGGAAGAACTGGCCGAGCTAAATTGAAATATGTGGGCAATACCCGTTTGGAAGAAAACGATGGTGGACACATTGCCAATTCATTGGAAGATAGCGGGAGATTAGGTGGAGGGTACTTGGTCAAAGCATCATCAATCATTTTTTCACATGAAACGAGGGATGCTTTCGGCAGTGCTATGGGCCATGCTGCATCAACGTCATATGGTACGAAGCTTTACGCTTGTTATTTGTTTTGTTGAATTTTCTTGAAACGATTTAGGCTTCCCTGTTTTTTTGAACTTATGCTTTTATGTGATTCAGGTGATCTTTACTCAAGTGCCAGCTTGGCATCATCATCTGTTGGAACTGAACGACGTATGTATGATGTTGGTGGAATTTCCACTACCAACTCTACTGACACGAGGGTTACAGGACTTCGAGGCTCCATTCATGATGGTTTTAATGTGGATCATGCATTGGGGCAGAATTACATGCTTCCTTCTACGACTTCAAGTTTCAATTTTGAGAGTAAATTTGGCCGTACACCTTCAGATACAACTATATCTGAATCTATTAACCTTAGATCTCGTCCATCTTTTCTTGACTCTATTCCTGTGCGAAAAGCACCTTCAACTTCCCACACTTCACCTTTTGAGTTGGAAAAAAGAGAGTCTTTAGGGCCTTTCAAAAGCTCAAATAATGATGCTGCAGTAATCCAGTCATCTTCACCATACCCTGCAACAGTGGAATCTTTTATGAGCCAAGGAGACCCACATCCTCAAAATTCAAGGGATATTCATGTAAGGAATAATTTCTCGAATGCTGTAAGTGATGGTAAAGAATCATCGAGGCATGGAAGCATGGAAAGAAAGCTTGAATCTTCATCTGGGATGAACGGGGACTTTACAGCTTTAGAGCAGGTACATATCTTCTTAATTACTTTCTGAATATATCGGGACAATCTATTTTCCACTCCTGATATCCATCCCACTGCAACCTGCACTTCCTGTTCTTTTTGTGAATTTCATTGAAATTATTTCTTCTGTTTCTATTAGTTTTCTCTAACATTGGATGCAAGCTTTTGACAGAGTATGATGTTAAGCATATGCAGCTTTAACTTGAAGGCTGCAATATTTCTTCTCATTTTCTTTTTTCAGTTGAAAATCCAACCTGGGAAAATGATAGCAGACTAGATCATTGTTGTTATCACATAGTTTAGCAACACTTGAACTGTAACCCAGCATATCCTAGCATAGTGGGGTCGATCTTGTAGTAATTCAGGAGTAAAAGTCTATTTGAGTTTTCATTTTTCTTAACTATTGAATTCCATGAGTTGGTAGCCTTCTTATTAAGTTAAAGTTGGAGTGTGGACCTGAAACTATCTATGGTTTTGAAGTTATTTTTCTAATCAATCTTCAACCTTCCCTGCAATATTTATTCTGTCCTGAAACACCATACTAACGTAGTCAATTGTTTTTGCTTCGTTTTGTTTAATATATCACATCTTTTGATTTTTATGATTGTACTGCATGTTGTAGCAAGTCAAATTTTTTAATTCCTTTTGATGCTGCTTTTACTTACATGTCTTCTTTCTCCTTGCAGCATATTGAGGATTTGACCCAAGAAAAATTCTCTTTGCAGAGAGCTTTGGATGCATCCAGAACCTTAGCAGAATCTTTAGCTGCAGAGAATTCATCCCTCACAGAGAGCTTCAATCAGCAGGTGATTTTTTAGTTATTATATGCATGGGTTAAGTGCACTATTCATATTGGCAAAGCAAGTAACTGGCATTTTTACATGTAGAAGCTTGTTGTTATAATGATTCTCATGCACATTCTAGATTTTTGTATCCTTTATATTAAATCCTTGAAATATCAAGGCTGCTGTAATTCTTGTTTATTCCTGAATATCTCAATAGTAGTGCTTGGATGCCTAGGATAGAATGTCCTAAAACAATATCGAGTTTTTTAACTTTTCAATTTCTATTCTTTGTCTTCTGTATAATTTTGTTGTGTATGCTTATACACTTGGTTATTTTTCAGGGTAAAGTTGTCAACCAATTAAAAGCTGATTTGGAGAAGTTGCAGGAAGAAATCGGGGCTCAGCTGGTTAGTATATTTTTTCAATTGATAATAATAGTCCAATATATTTGGAACAGTCTGAATTTTAAAAAATGAGATTCACTTCTCTTTGTTTGTTGGGTTTGATGGAATCCTTGTAGTTGATGTATGTGGTTGTTTATAACTTTATGTACTGAGGGTGTTTTGCACTATGTTTTACCTTTCATTCCATGCTTTTGTATCTTTGTATGATTAAAGTCTTGGATTTTTCTCAAAGAATGTTACATGATCCTCGTGTTTATTACTGTTGTTTTTTTATCTTCCAAGGAAAAAAGGTATATGGTTCAGACAAGGGTTTGGAGATTCCTCTGAGATTGTAGTGTGTCTTTTTTTTTTTATCTTTGGCCCTTAAATTAAAGGATTTATATTTTCTACAAGCGATTGTACCTACAATCTAACCTCATAGATGTGTTCAGCATGGTCGATTTAGTGGGGATCGACTCTTGGATCATGTTTTTTCAATGAAAAAACATGTTTTTTTGAGTCGAGAAAAAGGGTTTGCTAAGTGGACTGTATTTTACAATCGATTGTAGCAAATTTAACCTCCTAAATTTATAAAGGAAAAGAAAAAGGCTCATTGAAGCTATCTTTAAATGAGCATATATTCCCTTCCCATCTCCTGAAAACTCTATAATATTTGAAAACCTTGATTTATATTTTTTCCCCTCATGGTTTTATAGTGTGATTTATGAGACCCGACCTTGCTGTAATAACATCGTACTTTTTGTTTGAACTTTTTTTATTAGTTTATGTTACATAGTTTATTTAAAATGTATCTTCTGTTGTAGTAATTCTGGCTTTATGGATATGGAGCATCTGACACAAATTTCTGCGTTTGTTATTGGTGGAACTGGTTTTTGCTGTTGCTCTTAGGTCATATTTTGGGAAAACAAGGGTGGGATAAGGCCCTGGGGGAAAAGAAAGATGTATCATGTCACAGAAACTGCAATATTGCACATTCCTCCATGACACCTACGGATGCCACAAAAATAGGTGCTCAATTTACTATTTTGTGTAAAAGAAACACATCATATAATGATAAAAATGAAGGGATGTTAAAAAAAAGAAGCTTTGAAAGAGACCCATTGGTAGATTGGTTTGAATTTTAAAAAACACGTTTGTTCAACATTCTTGGACACTGTTTGGCCTGAGCCTTTTTACATCTCAGTTGCAATTGGGTGTGTTGCGCGTAGATATATATACTGTTGAACTATGACTACTATATGATAATTTTGTTCTTAGTCTAGATTTTTTCAGTGCTTTTCTGTTGGACATAGCGTGGCATGACATGGATGTGTTAATATATATATATATATATATATATATATATATATATATATATATTAAAGTAATTTAGTCTGCTCACCAAGGGATTTTTTGTCATTTCATACAGGGATATTTTGGTAATTTAATCTGCTTACCAGTTGTATTTTGGTCATTTCATACAGGGGTATTTTGGTAATTTAGTCTACCCACCAGGGGCATTTTGGTCATTTGATACATGGGTATTGTTGTCATTGCACCCGTTATAGATGTTGGGGCATCTCCCAACGGTCATAAATATGACCATTGGGAGCTCCTCAACGTCTATAATGGGAGCCCCCTTGGCCTCTCATTTGTATATAAATAAGGCTCAGAGGCCTTTGTATTCTTAAGCTTTTCTAAAATCTATTCATCAATAAACAATTTTTTGTATGTGTGTTCTTGTGTCTTTTGAGACTATTTAGCACTTTTGTGCTTGTGTTGGGCCATTGTGCATTATATTCTTTCTTGGTGATCGTGTGTTCGTGATTGAATCATTCTCGTTGGAGGCTCCCACACACTTCATTACATGGTATCAGAGCAAGGCATCTTGGTCTTGGTATTTTATTCGTATATGCTTTGAAAGAAAGATTTGAATTGATATACGGCTTGGACTCGAGACTCTCGTATTCTGGTATGTATTTTATTTGGATTATCTACTTTAAATATTTATGGTATATATTTAAAAATGTGTTTGAAATAATGTGGCTATTTATTAAATATGTTAAAATTGGACATGTTTTCAAATTAATTAAAACTAGAATTTGTGGAAATTATTGTCTTTTGATATATGTTTTTGCTTAAGCATGTGTACTTGAAATATATGTTTTGATTATGAATATGTATATTTTTTGAAAAATATCATCATCGAAATTATATTTTGCAAGAGTATGTGGTTTCTTAAATACTATGCTTATTCATGTTTTTTGCAAAATACAATTTTTTTGTTGTTGTATGTATTATTGTAATGATCATTGGTGACTTTAAGCATGTGTCAAAGCATGTTTTTTAGGTATATTATGTGAATTTCATGTCAAAAATGTGTTCCTTAAGAACTTTAGATTCTTGTATGATGTATACCACGAGTCATCATGATTTTAAATTCTTTGGTAATGCCATGGATATTTTGTATGCTCTCATATCAACATGCTCATGTCCCATATTTTTATGATTATGTGGTTTCAATGGTTGACTTTAATTTTCATAGTTTTTGTGTAACATATGTGGCTATAAGTTATTAGATTATCTTATTGCTTTGAGTATTCATGATTGGTGGTAATTGTGTATGCTCTTGGATTTATGTATGGTTCTTTAAGAATTTCTAAGTGTTTTTTTCTTAATATTATATGCCATTATTGTCCCATAGTAGACTTATGATCTAAATTGAGTTATCCTTCTATATAACTTGCTTATATTGGTCCATGACCATTCACCATTGTTATTGATATAATCTTGATTGCCTTTGCTTGCAGAAGATATTAATTGATATCTTGTTTTGCACATGATTTGTCTATCTATATTGGGTTTGATTAAAACTTTGTTTTTTCAAATCGATTCTTACGTATGAACTCTCTTTTTTGGAAATTGGTTTTCATGTGCTTATATCACCTTCTTATGGTATTTGTTTTGTGTATAACAAAAATTTATATGATGCATCATTTCTTTTTTGGCCTTGTTGTTGGGTTGGAGTTAGCCGTTGATGTGAATTATGTGTGCACCTCAAGTCATCTTATCAGTTTGAATTATCAAGTTTATAAAATAGTGGAAAATACAAAAACAATACCACTAAGGGCTTTACAAGATTCATATCCTTTCCTATCATCTCCATCCAAGTCTTCTTAGGCCTACCCCGACCTCTTTTAACTAATATAATTTTTCATTTCTCCATCCTTCTAACTGGAGCATCATTAGGCCTTCGCCGAATATGTCCAAACCACCGTAAATGATTCTCTCTCATCTTATTTTCAATGGATGCAACACCTACCTTCTTACGTATCTCCTCGTTTTGAATCTTATCTTTTATTGTATTTCCACACATCCATCTAAGCATACACATCTCAGCTACACTCATTTTTTGAATACGATGTCTCTTGGCAGCCCAACATTCTATACCATATAGTAAAGCAGACCTAATTGTCGTCCTATAAAACTTTTCCTTCAACCGCAATGGCATTCTACTATTGCACAACACTCCAGTTGCACTTTTCCATTTCATCCACCCAACCTTTATCCTTGATGTAACCCAACCGTTATAGGAAAATTGGTTGTCACCCCTCCACAAGTGCGGACATTGGTTACTACTCCTTCGCACATATCTTTAATTATACTAATGTACTTGAGAGAAACGCCTTTCTTCATCATTGTCCACTAGAGAACATCCCTAGGTACTCTATCGTATGCCTTTTCCAAATCAATAAATACCATATGCAAATCTTTGCTCCTCTCTCTGTATCTCTCAATAAGTTGTATAAGGAGATGTATAACTTCCATAGTTGATTTTCCAGGCATAAAACCAAATTGATTCTCCGATATCATGACAACCTTCCTCAACCTATACCCAATCACCCTCTCCCAAAGTTTCATAGTATGACTCATGAGTTTTATACCACGATAGTTTGTGCAATCTTGTATATCACCTTTATTCTTATATAGAGGCACCAAAGTACTCTTCCTCCACTCAATAGGTATACCATCTGGGCCAACTGCCTTTCTTGCTTTCATTTTCTTCAAAGTCTCTGCAATTTCTTTCTTTTGAATCTTGCGCATGAAGTCACGATTCATCTCATGCAAAAGAAATGGAGAAGTCTCCAAGATCCTGAGCATGACTTCCATTAAATAGCTTATCAAAATAATCTTTCCATCTCTCCTTAATATCCTCATCTTTGTCTAAAACCCTTTGCGTTTCATCTTTGATACATCTAACCATACCCAGATCCCTCGATTTCTTATCTCTCATCTTTGCAAGCCTATAAATATCCTTCTCGCCCTCTTTGGTATCCAACTTGTCATAAACCTCCTTATATACCTTATCCCTCGCGTTTCGAACTACTTTTTTAGCTTTCTTCTTTGTTATCATATACTTCTCGAAATTCTCATTATCACGACTTTTACTTAGATTTCTATAACACTCTCTTTTAACCTTAATAGCTAATTTGACATCCTAGTTCCACCATGATGTATCCTTACCTAGCGGTGCACCACCTTTAGACTCACCCAATACCTCCTTAGCCACCTTTCTCATGCCACCCACTATCTTATTCCACATTGATTCTAAATCCTCCTCGAGACACCAATAAACTTCCTTAACTACCTGCTCTACAAACATTCCTTGTTTAGCTCCTTTCAGTGCCCACCACTTAATTCTAGGATCTATCCTATGTCTATCCTTTTTGCGGCATTTTCTAATTCTAAGATCTAAAATTAAGATTCTATGTTGTGTAGCTACATTTTCTCCCGGTATAACCTTACAATCGATGCAACAACCCATATCTCTCTTTCTAAGTAGGAAAAAATCTATCTGACTCGTATTAACCCCACTTTGAAATGTTACTAGGTGAGACTCCTTCTTCTTAAACCAAGTTTTTGCTAAGATCATATCATAGGACAAACCAAAATCTAAAATCCTTTCTCTACAGTCATATTTATGACCGTTGGAGAGCCTCCAACGACTCTATGGTCAAAAGACCATAGAGCCCTTGCTTAAAAGGGAAAATTGCAAAAAAGGAAAAAAAAAACTGTTTCCTAATGAACAATCCCTATTACATGAGTAAATTAATGAAAATACCCCTAGAGGATATTTACCTATTATATTATTATAAATAATATATATACATGTACATCTTAATAGACACTTGTCTTGGGTCTGATTGATAATTGATTGGCTTCCGGGTCCATGTTGCTTTGTTGAACCAGAGATATTTGTTGGGGTGAGTTGTGTGCATCTCAGTTTTTATCTGTTTAGATTGGCGGCTTATAGTTTGGCTCTAACTGACGATTGTTTGATATCTGGTTTTGCGAGTGTGTTGTATCACTCATTTGTATATTTGACCATTGTTATTATGATGAATGCTTATGATTATGTTTATCTATGATGACTATCTATTTTTGAAACCATGATGTTTCAGAAGTTTGTAAAATTTAATATCCTTATCTTGACATTAGTTTGATTTCATTACAAACTCTCTTTACCTCGTTGGTTTCTCCATTCATATCTTTTATTTGGGTATTATTTTTTGTTGGATAAGAGATTTTTGTTTATCAGTTTTATAACCATGGTTGTGGTGAGTTATGTGCACCCGTTGTAGCTGATGTTATAGTTTGCAGTTTTACAATAATTTGTGAGGTGAGGTATGTGCACCTCTTGTGGTTGTAGCTAGTTTGTTTTGTCAGATCCAATATTGCCAGTGCATGGTCACTAGTATGGTTATTTCTAACATTTGTGTTTGATCTCTTGTCTTATGTGCTGATACACTTGAATTGTGAGGCTTTTTGGGTTGGAGGTCAAAGAGGTGATTGCTTGTGGTGAGCAAATTGGTGTTGAGATTTGCAAATATCATTCCTTTTGTTATGTGCGATTTTTTAAAATTTCTTTCCATAAAATTTCTAAAACTTTTACTACTCATTTGCCTTTGTATGGAAAATGTTTATTCATTGAAATATTTTCTAGCATGTACATTATGTGCATTAAATATGCTTTAATTGCATGTTGGATATGTATGTGTCTCATATTAGTTATCTTGTACCGTTGTGAGTTTTTTGATTGTCCACTTGTGTATCCATTTGGTGGTGATGTTTGAATATCACCATTTCATTACATGGTATTTGAATATTTTATCATTGGGATTTTGAATTTCCTCATTGTAATTATGTTTATCTGTGATATTAAACCTTGTTGTATGTGGGATTTTATAAATTTCCTCATTGTAATTATGTTTATCTGTGATATTAAACCTTGTTGTATGTGGGATTATAAATTTCCTCATTGTTTGCGTTGGGCATTTGTATGAAAATGGCTACTTTTTTGAAAAACCCTTTTCATTAATATTGTATTTTCTCCTTGTGTGGATTTAATTCCTTGGTGAGTTATCTTGTTTAATTGTTCTCTTTTGATCCTGATCATAATATTTAAAGGTTCATATTTATGTGTTAAATATGACTACATGTTAAATATATATTTGTTGATTATCTTAAATGCATGAAGTTAACTCCCCTTTGTTGTCGGCTGTTTTTGAGTTTTCACATCTTATGCATGATAGTGGAGTTTGCTTAGTATGTTTTACTTAGGGGTGGCAATCGGGTCGGGTTGGCGGGTCAGCATACCTCAACCCAAACCCGACCCGTTTAATAAACGGGTCGGCTGTGGCAAACACGAACCTGACCCATTTATTCAACGGGTAACCCGACACGACCCACCAACCCGTTTAATAAATGGATTGGGTCGGGTAAACGGGTTGGTGGGTTGGCTGGCGGGTCGGGGTCGGGTAAACGGGCGGGTTGGCGGGTCGGGGTCGGGTAAACGAGTTGGCGGGCGGGTCGGGTTCGCCTAACCCGTTTATTAAACGGGTCAGCCGGGTTGGCATACCCCTAACACGAACCCAACCCATTTAATAAACGGATTAGGCGGGTCGACCCGTTTATTAAACGGGTTAGTTTAAGCCAAACCCGAACCCGCCTAAGAGGCGGGTTGGCGGGTCGTGTTAGGTTTTGCCACCCCTAGTTTTACTTTCTCATTTTGAAGTATTAGGATATTATGCATGCATGCTTATTTAAGATGTGCCTTTGTGCTCAAATTCTCTGATCAGTATCTACGAAATATGTGTTGATTTTGTGATTGCATTCTTTTAAATTAGATTCCTTTGAAGTATGATCATCTTATATATGTTTTTGATTTTTTCAAAATTGTTTTTAAACCTTTTTATTATGTTTAAAATTATTAAAAACATTTTGTCTTAACATTCAGCTTTTTGGATATTATATATATATATATTATTGTATTCTTGGTGTGTTTGGCCATCCTCTCTCCATAATATATAACTAATATAGTTAAATTTGAAATCTTCTTTTATATTTTATGATATATATATATAGTTGTGAATAGTTGGGCTGTTTTGTTAGCTCTATTTACAGGTTCTCAAGTATTGATGATATTGAAGATCCTAAAGATCCTTTGTATAATAAAGCATATTATTGAAGATCAAGAACTCACTTTATGAAAACAACGGATGAAAGAACTTGATGGAGTCAATGGAGACTTTTATATAATGGGTTCTTTCTTTTGTAATTTCAAACTTACAGTGAGTCACTGTAAGTTTTAAATGGAGTGTTAAAATATATATATATATATATATATATATATATATATCTTCATATATAACTATATTTCTTGATGTAATTTAGTCTGCCCACCAGCGGCATTTTCGCCATTTCATATAGGAGTATTTTGGTAATTTAGTCTGCCCACTAGAGGCATTTTGGTATTTTAGTCTGCCCGCCAGAGGAATTTTGGTCATTTCATACATGGGTATTGTTGTCATTGCACCCATTATAGACGTTGGGGCATCTCCCAACGGTCATAAATATGACCATTGGGAGCTCTCCAATGTCTATGATGGGAGCCCCCTTGGTCTCTCATTTGTATATAAATAAGGCTCAAAGGCCTTTGTATTCTTAAGGTATTCATCAATAAACAAATTTTTGTATGTTTGTTCTTGTCTCTTTTGATACTATTTAGCACTTTTGTGCTTGTGTTGGGCCATTGTGCATTATATTCTTTCTTCGTGATTGTGTGTTCATGATTGAATCATTCTCATTGGAGGCTTCCACACACTTCATTACAACGTGCTCTTTATAGTTTCTCAGCAGTTTTTTGGACAGAAATATAAAGATACATGCTTTTAGGAGTTCTGAGGATTTCTTTAATTATCTTTGGATGTTCTTGTGGTCCCTGGGTTTCAGTGGAAGGTATGGAGGAACCACAAAGGAGATGTTTTTGATAGTGTGACAACACAAACTGCATGCACCATATTTTTGTTTTCACTTGCACATGAAAATTTCTAGTGCCATATTTCAACAATTTTTGTTCTATTACCATTATATCATACAGTTCTACATCTTTTGTTCTATTACCATTATATCATACAGTTCTACATCTTTTGTTCTATTGCCATTATATCATAATTTTTTTCAAATGTTTGTGATGAGACTTGGGCTGATTTTTTTTATCATTGTTTTGGTATACTTTTCTATTTTAATCTTATAGGGGTCACATCATGACAGAGTCTTCTCCCTATTTCTTTACTGATTCCTTTTGTTTTTGTCTGACTTAGTGTCCCTAGTGTTTTGTGCTCTGTGTATTGTCAGTTCTTAATGCAAAAGGATCCATAAATATTCTTGTTCTCCCTGGCTTTTGCTTGTTTGTGGATGTGCAAAGATTTCTTGCTGGCTGCTTTTCAAATTCTGCCTTATCTTCATGCAAGTGATTCTTTCACTGATTGTTGTCATCTTTTACGAATGACAGTCGGCTCTTGAAGCAACGAGTATGGAGTGTACCAATGCGCAACTTGAGTGCAATGCGGCTGATGAACGGGCAAAACTTTTAGCATCTGAGGTCATTGGCTTAGAAGAAAAAGTAAGTATTTCTTTGAGTTATTGCTAGATCGTTAAAGATTTTGATGCGAGTCTGGCAAAGAGCTATTTTGCTTGGATCCTCACCAGACAATACCTTAGAGGGAAGATTAGAAAAGTTGAGACATATCATGGGGTGCAAAGTGTTGAACTCAGGCTGTTCAGACTTGGCTTTTATGCACTACAGTGCAAGCTTGAGCTTGGCATGCTTGAGGAAGGTGGACTCTTCGAACTTGAGAGTGCATGTTTGAGCTTTTCTTGCTTCTCCACGAGCCAGGCTTGGGCTCAATTCTGAGCCTGACCTTTCGCCTTAGGTACTATGCAGTAGGCGGGTGAATAAAGTTTTGAACCTCAGCCCTCAGGATATATAAAACATAAGCCTGATCCATGGGGGCAAGGCAACTTTCATTTATTAATTAACCATTGTTACTGGAAGCACCACTAGGCAATGTGAAGAATGCTTTGAAGCATGAATTGTAGTAAGAACCTTGCTTCCCTTAAAGTGATGGTGTGATTCTACACAGTGTTAAAATGTAAAAAGATATGTATTTTTATTTTTATTTTCTTATTTTTTATTGTTCTTTTATTTTGTATCATAACTATCTAGTTCATATCGAACTAGATAGTTAGGGTTTTGGTCAAGTTCCAGTTGAAACTTGACCAAACTCTAGCCGTTGGAGCTAGTCCAACGACTAGAATTCTAGCCATTGGACTAGCTCCAACTGCTAGAGGGAGAGCTCTTTATGATCTCTCCTCCCCTCTCTCTTATAAATAGGGGGTGCATTCCCCATTGTATTGCACTTGCAGAAAATGCTTTTTAAGCATTTCATATTTTGAATAAATTCTTTTTTTTTGTGTTTTCCATATTTACCCTTTTACGGGTCTTGTGTGAAATGTCTTTCTAGACACATGTTTGGTTGATTCAAGTGCTTCGTTGGAATACCACCATTTTCTTACATGGTATCAGAGTTGCGAAATTGTTAGATCTTGGAGAAAGTCCACCTTGGTTTTCGTGCCTCTTGTGCAAAAGGTGTGTTATCACCTTGTTCTTGCAAAAGTGTTTTGTCACTTTGAGAGAAGTGTTTTATCCCTTCACTATCGGCTACAAAACGAATCATTTGAAGGGCTTCAACATCATTGTATTGCATTTCTTTCCCTTCTCCCATATTTTCTTTTCTTTTTCTTCTATCTTTCCTTCTTTACCGCTTGTAAACGATGGATGGCAATGATAAAGTTACCATCGTTCCCATGAGATTAAGTGATACAAACTATGTAACACGGGTTTCAATCATGAAGCACTACATATGGGGTAAAGGTTTACGGGGAATCATGGATGGTTCCGATTTGGAACCTAAGCTATCTCTTACCAAGAAAGAGGGAGATAAGGAAGTCCCATTGTTGGAGGAGGAGAAAATCAAGGCTTTAGCCTCCTATGAAAAAAAGTGGAAATAGTGGAGGATGAGACATGCTAAAATAATGTCATGGCTTATCAATAGCGTTGACATTAAAAAGTGTTTTAGTCTTGCCAAGTTTGAACATGCCGATAAGGCATGAGAATACCTTAAGAACATGTATTCCCTTAAAGATATTGCACATGCATGCAATCTTCAAGAGAAGGTTCAGACGATGACCCAAGGTGACAAATCCATTCGAGAATATTATAATGGGCTATCTGAACTCTGGGAAGAATTAGCTCTTTTGGAACCGAAATGTCATTGTGCCGAGGATATCGAGCTTCACCAAAAGCAACTCGATACTAGACATTTCTACTAGTTTATAATTGGGTTAAGGCCAGAGTTTGAGTCCACCAAATCGACCCTCCTTCACCGTGGAACAATTCCCACTATTGTGAAAACTATTGAAGATTTAACAATGGAGGAAAATCGTCTCTGGAAGAGCACCCAAAAAACTAATAATGATTCTGTCCTAGCAGTATCTAGGCCAGGGAATCATACTCGCGCTTACATGCCGCCTCATTTTGAAAGGCAGAACAGTGAGTTCGACAAAAGAAAAGTTATCTGCCACCACTGTCATGAGCAAGGGCATTACATGCCTCAATGTCCAATACTAAAAAAGGGATGAAAAAAGGATTGCCTCTGATGAAGTCGAGTCAAAAGATCAAGATGCACCTGTTTCAATGGCTCAACTGATGGAGATCCTTCAACCTCTTCTTAAAAGGGTATCATCTTCAACTGAAGCCTCAACTGGAGTGATAGTCACATCTGTTTCCGGTTCAGGTAACTTTCCTTGGCTTTTAGATTCTGGTGCTTCATTTCATATGACCCAAAATGACAAGTGCCTATTCGAATGTCTTAAAAACAACTCAAGTATATCAAAAGTTTTCACAGCAGTTGAAACATTTCTTGAAATAAAAGGAATAAGTTGTTTTGAAAGTTATAAAAAATCTAAAAGTTTTTGTATTCTTAATGTTAGATATATCCCAAAATTAAATTTGAATCTTTTATCTGTTTCATAAATTTATGATTATGGATATAATATATACTTCTCTTCTGATGGTTGCTGGGTACAGGATCGCGAGTCAGAGAAGCTGATTGGGGAAGGCCATAGAAAAGGAAAACTATATTACAGACTTTTTGGAATTACCAAAGAATGTTTTTTGTCTAAATGTTCAAAAATTGGAAATAGAATTATGGCACAAAAGACTTGGCCATTCTCGTATGTTTAAAATCCAATTATTCCCAAGTTTGAGAAAATTTTGTAAATCTGGAAATTTTGCTTTTATAAATTGCGTTCTTGGTAAAATGAAAAGATTTACATTTTCTAGTAGAACCTGTCTCTATAAAACCTTTTGAGTTAATATATTCGGATGTTTGGGGACCCACATCAGTTATTTCTAAAGGCGGTTATGCGTATTATGTCATCTTTGTTGATGATTTTTCTAGATACACTTGGATTTATTTTCTTAAACATAAATCTGAAGTTTTTGCTCACATTCAAATGTTTCATAAAATTGTTATTAACAAGTTTCAAAGTAATATCTCCTTTTTTTTGCACTGATTCAGGGAGAGAATTTATGTTCGGAGAATTTAAAAATTGTCTTAATCTACATGGCATTACTCATCAACGATCATGCCCACACACACCTCAACACAATGGTCTTACTGAACGCAAGCACCGCCATATTATGGAAACCACTCGAACTTTGCTGTTTGCAAGTCAAGTTCCAAAAGGGTTTTGGGCTGAAGCAGTCCTAACTGCCACCTATCTCATTAAGATAATGCCATCCTCTTCTTTAAAAAATGTATCTCCAATTGAAAAACTTTATGATTTAACACCATATTACTCTAGGGTGAGAGTTTTTGGTTGCAAATGTTTTGTATTTAAGGACAAAAATGATAAATTCTCTCTTGGGGCAATCCCATGTTCCTTTTTTGGATATGCTGAGAATAAAAATGGTTACAGGTGCTATGATATTCAAAATGGCAAATTATATGTATAAAAAATGTGTCTTTTCTAGAAAAAGAAAATGCTTTTGAGAGTGAAAAAGCTAAGGATATTACTGAATATTCTTTTCTAATAGATTTAACCTCAAAATTTGATGAAGAAGATTTTGAATATAACTTTGACAATGATCAAAGCCCCATTGTTCCTGACACTGATAGCAGATACCAAACCAGTAGGAATGTTGGAGAACAACATCCTCCATGTGCATTAGAAAGGTTCTTCGAAGTTCCTCCTCGACGAACTTCTAGAATTTCTAGACCTCCCGACATATTTGTTTCTTATGACTCCTTTTCACCATCATATAGGGCAGCCTTTGCATTAATCCAATCCTATGTTGAACCTTCCTCCTACTCTGAAGCCAAAAACCATAGAGAATGGGTTGAAGCTATGAAAGCGGAATTGGATGCTTTAGAAAAGGTCAGGACTTGGTCCATTCAAGACCTTCCTTCTGGAAAAAAGCCTATAGGCTGTTGATGAGTTTATAAAGTCAAAACCAAAAGTGATGGGACCTTAGAAAGATATAAAACACGACTCGTAACCAAAGGTTATGCTCAAGAGTATGGCATTGACTATGAAGAAACCTTCGCTTCTGTAGCCCGTATGACCACTGTCATAACTCTAATCGCCTTGTCCTTTATTAAAAGATGACATATTTTTCAAATGGATGTCAAAAACCTATGTCACATGGGTGCGGGTGCAACACGGGTGCGGCGCAATTTTAAAAAATTTGGACACGGGGACTCGGCTATATATATATATATTTAAAAAAAATATATATAATAATAATAATATATCCTGTGTGCATATATGTGGATATTGTTATCTAAAGTTTGGCACCAGCATGAGTGTTTTTATAAACTTTGCAAATTGTACTTTTGCCCTTGCAGATCCGGGGGCTCCCCCCGGCATGGGTCTCGCTGCGCGGTCAGCGGGCGGGGTCCAGGGGGGGCCGTAGGGGGACAGCACCCCCTGGATTTTTTTCTTCTAGGGCTTATGTTTGAGACTCATGCTATATATATATTTTTAAAAAAATATATAAAAAGATCATTTGTTTTTGTTTTTTATCCTAAAAATGGATAATTTTTGGATTCAATCAATGTTGACCGAGTCCAAAAAAGGATGGACTCGGCCTCGACTCGTTGACCGAGTCTGACTCGGCGTTGACCGAGTCCGGGCCGTGTCCGAAGCCGCACCCGTGTCGGGGCGTGTCGACTCGGGTGTGGCACCTCTCTAGCCGAGTCCGTGTGACATAGTCAAAAACGCTTTTTTAAATGAGAGTCTTGCTGAAGAAGTCTACATGGATCCTCCACCTGGTATTTGTATTCCCAAGGGCAAAACTCTTCGTCTTGAGAAGGCTCTCTATGGTCTCAAACAAGCACCGAAAGCCTGCTATGACGGGTTTAGTCATGCTATGACGGATATTGGATTTCATTCTTGCTTAATTGACACTGTCTTGTTTATTAAAAAATCTGATGTAGGTATCACCATTCTTCTTCTTTATGTAGACGATATGATCATCACTGGTGACGACAAACATGGAGTGGCCAACATCAAAACTCTTCTTAAAACTTATTTTGAAATGTCTTAGGATTTTTGAGATATTTTTTCGGAATAGAAGTTGCTTATTCTCTTCGGGGATATTTGATATCTCAATTTGTTTCTGATATTGTTTTCAGGTCTGACATTACAAATTAAAAGATGGTGGACACTCCTAAAGTAGTCAATGTTAAAATGAAAATTGATGATGGAGAGCGTCTCGATGATCCTACCCCATTTAGACAGATTGTTGGAGCACTCTCCTATCTTTCTATCACTAGGCTAGACATTGCACATGTTGTACACACAGCTAGCCAGTTTCAACATGCTCTCACCTCTGTTCACATGGGAGCAATTTTACATATTGTTAGATATTTAAAGAGTTTCCTTTCACGATGACTCTTCTTGTTTGCTTCATCATTATTGGATTTAATTGCTTATACTGATGCCGATTGGGGAGGTGATCCTAATAATAGGTACTCGAATCGTAGAGGTGCAAGAAGCAGCAGAAGGTTTCTCTATCTTCCACTAAAGCTGAATATAGAGCCATGACAACCACTATAATGGAGGTCATATGGCTCTGTCGTCTACTTGCGGACATGGGAGCTGCAACAACACACGCTTCACGAATGTGTTGTGACAACAAAAGTGCAATTTACATTGCAAGCAACCGGACGTTCTACGAACGCACCAAGCACATTGAAATGGATTGTCACTATGTCAGAGATGAGTACTTGAATGAAACCATTGATCTGCCATATGTTACTTCAAAATACCAGTTAGCAGACTTCTTCACCAAGCCTCTTGCAGCTCTACAATTTCACTTTCTCTTAAACAAACTTTCGCTCGTTGTACCGTAAGTTTGAGGGGGAGTGTTAACATGTAAAAAGATATGTATTTTTATTTTCTTATTTTCTTATTTTTATTTTATTTTGTATCATAACTATCTAGTTCATATCGGACTAGATAGTTAGGGTTTTGGTCAAGTTCCAGTTGGAACTTGACCAAACTCTA
Organism: Nuphar pumila; assembly: GCF_984573655.1. Taxonomy (NCBI): domain Eukaryota; kingdom Viridiplantae; phylum Streptophyta; class Magnoliopsida; order Nymphaeales; family Nymphaeaceae; genus Nuphar; species Nuphar pumila. The sequence goes on along the minus strand of NC_143259.1, from coordinate 118,708,439 downwards.
GCCGTTGGAGCTAGTCCAACGGCTAGAATTCTAGCCGTTGGACTAGCTCCAACAGCTAGAGAGAGAGCTCTTTATGAGCTCTTCTCCCCTCTCTCTTATAAATAGGGGGTGCATTCCCCCATTGTATTGCACTTGCAGAAAATGCTTTTTAAGCATTTCATATTTTGAATAAAATCCTTTTTTTTATTTTGTGTTTTCCATATTTACTGTTTTACGGGTCTTGTGTGAAGTGTCTTTCTAGACACTTGTTTGGTTGATTCAAGTGCTTCAGTGGAATACCACCATTTTCTTACACTCAACCCTGCAGCACTGGGTTACTTGTTACTTGCTTCATCTTCACTTCATGAATACTTTTTGAATTCTCTATTTCCATGTTCTGACCTCTCTTAAGGGGCATTTGATTGCAGGGTTAAATAGTCTATTTATCCACACATTCAAAATCTGGGGTAAATGGTCTGGGACAAATGGTCTTGCAAAGCACAAAAAACATGTATTGTTTGCATGTAATGTAAGCCTGATGCCAAAATTGGAATAAATAGTCCTAGGCAAATATTTTTTCAAGTCCACTATAGGATAAAACAATAGTCAACAAGGGGCAACAACACAAGCACTAAGTGCATATATGGCATTAAGGAACTAAATAGAAAAACACAAAATATAAAAATATTCATCTTTATTGAGCATAAATGCTTAAGAGAAGCATTGAGAAAAATGTGCACAAGTAGTACCATTATATACAAAAGGACCCAAGGCATAAAGCTATTGGGAGCTCCCATAGGAGTCATTGGGAGTTCCGAGCGGTCATAAATGTGACCATTGGGGCTCCCAACGACTCTATGGTCCCAATGACCATAAAGCCCCTACAATGCAATAAAGAGAAAAATAAAAAAAAGTAAAACTGTTCCTAGCTGACATTTATTACAAAAAAACAAAAATAACCTCAGAGGGTATTACCTATTACATCAATGTAAACAACATATAGTATACACACATATATGTACAATACTAAACAAAACAAATATATATGTATGACAATACACACATATATATATATATATATATATATACATACATGTACAACTTAACAACATATACCTACACACATCGGGCTGGGTTTGTTTGGTTTTCATCTATGTCACAGGGATTCAGCCAAACAGGTGCCGCACCTACGTCGATGCGACGCGACGCGGGTGCGCATGCGGTCAACCCGACCATGGGTGCGGTCAACACACCCAGGGTCATTTTGGTCCAGTTTTTGGATTAATTTTTTTTTGCCCGATGAAATGGGCTGCGGAAGGGAGGATAGGGCAATTTTTTTTTGCCCTAATCCTCCCTTCGTCTCCTCTCTGTCTCCCTCTGCTCTCTGTTAACCGCTCTTCCATCGTCGACGCTGTCGTCGACCGCTTCGCCACCGCTGATCGCTCTGCCGCCGACCGCTCCAGGTATGCCCCTGACTCCCTCTGCTCTCCTCCTCTCCTCTTCGACTCCCTCTGCTCTCCTCCTCTCCTCTCCGTCTCCCTTCTTTCCCTCTTAGAACGTCGGGGTCTTCGTGCTTTTTTGGGTCTCTGTGTTTGCTTTCCCTTTGTCACAGCGGAATCGTGTCCCTACTCGATGCTAACGGCTCAACTGCAAGGTTCCTTGTTTATCTTGCCAAAGGGCTTGGACATGCGGTTTGGCAGGCCACACTGCAGCGTTCTGTCGTTGTTGGTTCCCTTGCCGCTATGTGGGCTTTCGGATGTTCGGTATGTGTTGGCTCAGGTGGGGAGTCGAAACAACTCTCCTTCTTGTACTGATATTTTCAATGTCGGAATCGCCAGATGTCGCTTCGCAGTTGCGCGGCCTTCGGGCTAGTGCTGCATCGTTTACGAGGGTTTTATCTGGTTGATCCTGCCATTAGTCATAAGCTTGTCTCAAAGATTAAGTCATGCATGTGTAAGTATGAACTAATTCAGATTGTGAAACTGTGAATGGCTCATTAAATCAGTTATAGTTTGATTTATTGCATGCATGATGAATTGATTTGATGATATTGTGATAATTGTTTTTTATTTCATTAGTGTTAATGTTGTTAACTGATAAAACTTAAAAATTATAATATATATATATATATATATATATATATATATATATATATATATATATATATATATATATTTGCCGCACCCCCGCACCCCCGCACCCAAGGTTTTTGAAAGTGCCGCACCCGTACCCATGTGACATAGGTTTTCATTCTTTTACATATCAAGCTACAAGGATGCCTCGGCTTTCTCCACAGCTGATTTGAGCTCAAACGAGTTTTGCAGGTGGTTTTGCTTGTGCATTCTAATTGTAATGGTTTTTCTGATTTATTAACTCGTGCAAAAAAGAAACGTTAGGTGGTGAATTTACTTAATTGTTGATTTTGGTGTTTCTGATATCTTTAATCTAATTCTTGTAAATTTCTTGAATAGGCACTCAGATTGCGATCAAATGAACTAAAGCTGGAAAAACAGCTAGAGAGCTCTACTGCTGAAATATCTTCATATAAGTACTCTCAGAATTCGACCTTTTCCTAGCATATCTTGTCTGTTCTTTCATTTTTTCTATTCTTTCAGTGACGATGATCTTGGAAATGGATGAATGCTTAAGTGGCGAAAGATTCATTGATGACATTGTTATGCTTGTTAACTGTGAGCCAATTTTTTTGCCAGCAAAGATCTAGTCAACGAAGTTGCAAAACACCAGTGGCCTAGTTAAGTTGATTTAATTGTATACATTGCTCAACTTCTGATACCTATATCCAGGTGAAATAGTTGTGCAGAGTGTGCATTTATGGTGTATGCATTAAGATGAGATGATGATGCAGTTCATAACAGCAAGTCATGTGGAACTTCAATGAAATCAAACCTTTAGGAAAATTTTATACTCAACCCACTAAATCTTGTAGTTGCAGCCATAATAACCTTGGACGAGACTTTGATGTTACAGAGTAGCACTGTCAACCATTTACTATCACCTGGTGCAATGTGATTCTGCGGAAAACATATGTACAAAGTGTGGAATGCTAGCTGTGATAACTAATCCCAATTTTACCACACAGCCAGCAGCAGATGGACCTTCAATAATATACATCAATAGCATCAATTTACTCAAGTAAGCACACATTCTCCAAGGTGTTAATTAGGCAGCTTATACAGGCTGAATATTACTAAATGAACCTTTTCTCCCTTCCATTGCAAAGGTTTTGTTTTTCAAATCCGTTATTTTCTCCCAGAAGTCCATTCAGTGATTAATGTGGTGTATTATTACCATATGACAATTCAAAAGTTATTAAGGTTAGGCATTCGGCTGACCGAACCAACCTTGCCCTGTTTATCTTCAGCCCACTAGTTTTTGAGGGCGACCCGGCCCATTGACAGCCTGTGATCCAGAATCCCATTGGGTCAGGTTAGGTCTTAATGGTCCCAAGCTGAATATTTATATTCAAAAACCAATACTCTACACATAGATTAGTTTCTCTTAAGGCCAATCAGTATCAGAATTACATAACTCCTATAGAGAATCCTATTTGTTGGAAGCAGTTATATGTTTTATATAGTTGTATTTTGGCAAAAAGAGGTCTAAAATTTCAAGTGCTGTGCGTGAATACTTATTTGAATATGAGCAATTTCCTTTTTTTCATGCTCCAGATCTGACCCATTTGTAGTCCAAGTCCAAGATTGAAGGTATACATCCAGTGAAAATTGGTTCTTGTTCCTGTGTCCGGTACTCTGGGTACTATCCATTGCTACATACATAAATGATAGCTATCAAGTTTATCATATTGTACTTTGAGGGGCTATGAAATAGCACCTGAGCTAAAATCAATTGGATCAATGGCAATATAACTTGCTTGTGGCAGGGTTTCCTTGTATTCTTAGGTGTAAGATTGATCGCCTTATTCTTAAAACCAAGGGATCTTGATCGATCTAGCTTGTTCACATGTGCACCTCTGGATAGTACTGAAAATGTTGAATCATCAGCTACCATTTGGTAAAAAAGATATCTGAAATTTTGCATCAGGGGCAATGTCAGTTATGTTATAGCTTGCTATATGACTTTTTTCGCTGTTTTGTGTCTTCTATGATTCGATTGTTGTGGAATCATGTTTTGAAAATTCTAAGCTACATAAAGTCCATGGTGGTTTGTGTTTTACAAATTAGTTGTTCTGAAAATGAAAGGATTAAGCACATTTCCGTGATGCCTAGTTCAGAGAATGATGTTTCTGCAAAGGGTAAATTTGGTTCCAGGGGTTAGGAAGATGTGTGTAGTAGTAGGGTTTAGGGATTTAATGAAATTCCATGTGCAACCTTTATTTGTGGTGAAGACTATGAAGAGAGAGAATTGTCAGAATTCTCTAAGAAACCTCTTTTCTTACAATTTTAAAATTGGAGGAAGCCCTCCTACTTCCTTCTTGATCAGGCGCATTTGCTGCATCTAATTCTTTCCCTTTACCCACATCCAAGTATGGCCCAAAAGGAGCCTAAAAGGTGGTGTTATTCGTTCACGCTCTTCCTCTACATAAGCAAGCATTGTCATCAGGAATTTCTTGGCAAAGAAAATTAGGATTGAACACCACAGACTTAGGCTGGGCAAAAACTTTGACCATTATTTTCCTGCCATTTCACTTGTTCTTGGAAACATGATGGTGAATTGCTTTAGATTAAGTTCCTTTTTGTGGTTTGAGTGCTAACTAGTGAGATATAGATGTACTTTTTCATAGGTTTCTTTTAACTAGGCCCATTTAATTGGTTATCAACTCTAAGCTCTTGAGTACAATTAATTTTTTGGAAATGGGCAAACTGAAGCGCTATTATTTTTCATTTTCTTTTACATGCAGAAAGAAAATTTCTAATTTAGAGAAGGAACACAAAAATATGCAATCTACAATTGATGCTTTGCAGGAAGGTAAAAATATCTGTATGAATACAGTTGGTTTAGATGTATTTTCTCTAATGTAATATGTGGTACTTTAAGCTGTGAAAGTTTGCTATTTTAATCTCTCTTTTGTGTGCATTAGAAATGGAATGAACAAAACAAGTGCTATTAATTTCCTTTTATTCTACGAGTTGAAGAAAAAGGTGACTGACAAAGTGCCTTTCATCGAGCATAAAATTTGGTTTAAAGTTTAGGTTGGCCTTTGGAAACTGGAAAATGTACTGTGCATTTATCTCATTTACATGATTTTTCTTTATGGCTTCTTTCTTTTTCTAGTAGAACTGTGTCAATTTTCATTTTAACTATGTCAAAACTAATCTAAGGATAAGTTATCAAGGTTCTATGGGGTTTCTGTTATCAATGTTGCTTTTTCATTAAATTGAAAAATTAGTCTGGAATCTACAAGTACTATTTTTCCAATTATTGTAAAACATCTTATATGTTAGAAGTTCCTGATACGGTTCTCTGAAGCATTAAGAATAGAAATAATGTACTAGCAAAAGAGACATACCTATGACCAAATTCTCAAGATCCTTGCAGGAAGCAACAAATAATAAAATGAGATGCTAGTCGAATGCTGTGTTCCTCGAAATTTTGAAGAGCAGAGCATGAATTCATATGTACATGCCTAGGCACACATGCAGGTACATGCATGCTCAGTTGTACACACATCTTTTGGGGGAGAAAAATGATCCATTCTATGGTATGATTTTTATTTGCTATCTTTTTATTCAGTTTTTTTTTCGTTTTGGGAAAATTCCAATTAGGGGCCAACCTTTTGGCCTTAATTCCAAGAATGGGCCTCACTTTCCTGAAATTCCAGACATGAGCCATACTTTTGCTGAAAATAGTCAAATAGAGACCTCTGGTCAACATCTATCATCTTGAAAAATGTGATTCCTTTTTGGTTTCCTATATTGTCCTTTGAAAATTGGAAATTACTTCATCCTCATAAAAAGGAAAAGTGAAGAGTTTCAACTCTTAATGATAAAGGTTATTATTGTTATTTGACTTATGATTTAACCTGAGTTAAAGGACTAATAAATGTAGGCCCTTGTTAGGCAGTTTCCAGGAAAACATAGGCTCATATTTGGAATTTCAGAAATTTGAGGCCCATTTTTTTAATTATAGGCAAAAGGTTGGCCCCTAAATGGATTTTCCCATTCCTTTTTCCTGTATGGGTATAAGAGGTCCAGTCACATTCAATATCATCGGTTTTTAGTGATACTTGATATGAATCACAAACATAAACATTGGTGGTTACTACTTACAGAAAGGACACCACATGCTATGTTTTTCCATTAATTGTTTAATACCCGTCAGGCAGGGAACATGATTGAGAGAGAGAGAGGTAATGGTGATGCAAGTGATGCTTATAATCTATAGGTGATACTAAGACATCTCTTGTCATTTTGTTTAGGAGAATGTGAAAACATAAATGCAGCATTCAGAAACATTAATATGGTTCACAATAATTATGATAATAGTGACATTTTTGAAAAGTAAGCTTACTTTGTGTTTTGAGGTAGTTAAAATTAAAAAAGAAATGCAACAATTGATTCATATTTTATAATGTCTATTAGCACATCTAAATAAAATTTATGAGATATGCATAATACATGTAATTCAATAAAATATAATAAGTTTATGTAAGAATTGCTTCAGAAATCCCAATTTTTTAGTTTGAAAATTTGTGGGTTCTGAATATGCGGAATTGTGATTCTTGGTAGCAACAACTTTGATTCATGATCACTTCCTATTCTTCTGCAAAAGAGGCTGCTTCCTTTTATGTCAGACTTGCTAATGTATGTAGGTGCTTGTTGTAATGTTGGTTTGAACTTAATCTACAACTTCTCTATTTGTCCCTGTTGTAATGTTGGTTTGAACTTAATCTACAACTTCTCTATTTGTCCCATTGTTCGCCAATGCCTTGCAGAGAAAAAACTACTGCAGTCCAAGTTATGGAAGGCTTCTTCTAATGGAAAATCTCTTGATGCCAGTAAGAGGAGCTATGATGCAAAAGACGTATCAACGTCTACTGATGACTTAAGTACGTATACCTGTGTACCAGCATACACTTTTTTCTTTGTTGAGGAGTGTTTTAAACCTATTTTAATTATAAGGTGTTCTGTTATAGATTCTTCATTTTGCATTAGCTTGTTTTTTGAAAGATCACAGTCTATCTATTGGCCAACTACTTTGTTCTCAGGTGTTGAAATTCTGAACAACGAAATTGGTGTAGCTAGTGCTGCTGGCATGGTTTCCAGTACTGTTTGTCATGACATGCAGGATGGTGAATCCTTTTCTCTTAGACCCAATATTATGTCTGTCGGTCCTTCCGCAGTGCCTGAAATTGGTTTCTCTCTCTCATCTACGTCTGCTTCCCTTCCCTCGGATCAATCAAGAATGGTTGGGAACATTAATTCTCTGATTGTAGAGGTATCATCTCACGTCTTTTATAGTTCGGAATACTCATAGTTGACAAAACATTGGCCAGAATATTTTTTGCTTTGAAAAGTTGACTAGTTGACACTACCCTAAGCCACTTTTTGTGGTTATGTTTCTAGTTTGCAATGTAAATTTTGTATGGACTTGCTTTTGTGGCAAATGTACCATATTATTGATTTCAAAATCCCATTTGCAGTTAGCATTAGAGAAAGAGGAGTTGTTGCATGATCTGGCTCGTGAATCCTCGCATGCTTCCCATTTAAAAGTAAGTCAATGCATGGAACCTGTTATGTGTATTATGCTCGGAGCATGCTCACTCCATCCACGTTCATTGATGTTTTGGTCATTCATTCAACTGATATTTCTGAGAATCACAGCTTATGCCAAGTCTAGACATGTTTTTAGTTAAATTTTAGTTTCCCTTGGTGTAATACATATTGATTATTGCCGTATATTCAGAGATATACCCTTCGTCTTTTCTCATAAGGAGCCATGAAATTGTGAATGAGTAATATGCTTTTGATGTGTTTACAATTTAAAGTGAAGGTGAATTACTGTGTATATCAGATGCTACTTTGAATGATTTCATGTGGAAATGAATGGTGGAGATGTTGATATGATGTATTTATATTTCTTTGGAAGTCAGTGAACGATCTTCCTTATTTCACAGGATGATCCCTTATCAGGTGAGCCTTTGTTTTTTCAGTATTAGGGGCTTGGGAGTACAATAGTTTGTATGTTGCTTTGTGTGTATTCTATTCCCCTTGCATGACCGATCAATTAGGCAATTTAAAGAAAATGTTTTTACAGCATTTTATGTTTTGTGAACTCCAAGTTTGACATGGCAAAATATTGAGGGTTATTCTAACTTGTAACATTGGTTGATGTGGTGGGTATGGAATTTTGACTGATAGACAGATTGAATATGTTTGAAGATGGATTATTGTCAGTGCTTGCTGTCAAATTTATTTTTTTTAACCATGAAAATTTTGTGCTGGAGCTGGTTCTTATCAGATATTTTGATAAATGGCATCTTTTGATGCTTACCCTTCTGCTTTGTTTCTCTCGTGTAGGAGTTGAACAAAGAATTGTCACAAAAGCTGGAAGCCCAGACTCAAAGACTAGAGCTTTTGATTGCTCAGAACATGGCTCATGAGAATACAACTGTGAGACCAAGAGATTCTTACAACATACAAAATGTTACACCATATGCCGATGAAGGGGACGAGGTACCTTTCTTGAGCATCGTTATTTCAGATATATTTTTTGTTAGCTGTTTCAAAGAATAACTATAAATATCTCATCTTTTCCTCTCTTCAAAGAAAATGATAGCAGTGACATTTTTAACTTTTGTATACCTTGTTAATGTTCTTCATTTGTGGTGTACGTAATGACTGTTGGCTGCTTTGCCATTGCTAAGAGTAGTACTTAAAATTGTTGAAACCATTTTGAAGCAATTCAGACCTGTGCCACATGGACATGCACTGGATAACACAGCGCATATCTCTCAGACATGTTAATTTTACAAAAAAGGACTCTGGCATGTTTATGTATTTAATTATTTAATCTCTCTCTCTCTCTCTCTCTATATATATATATATATATATATCTATCTATCTATATATATATATAGGGTGGGCTTTCCTCTGGTAGTCCCGCTTCGGCCTCTGACTGTCCGTCCCGTCTCATCTTTGGTTGACGTCGACATGTATATTTCTGTCGTGCAGAAAGATTAAAGACAAGATTTCCGCCAAGGAATAAGGGTCAACTTCATCATGCCTAGATTTATAGTCAATTATATATATATATATATAGTCACTAAAATATGAGAACTATAAATATGAGCATCTCAAACACTTTTTTTGCAAATCCAACCATGTGGATGTGATTGGCATGCTGAATTTGCTAGGAATCAACTATTGGATGTGTATTTTCGATGAAAAAATCCAATTTTTGAATGCTTGAATATTTATGAAGATTATGAGCCATTGATTTAAAGCTTTAAAAAAAATCTAGTTTATGCATCAAAATCAGATGATTCAAGAGGTTCTTATAAAACCAAGCATGTAGGTCACGTCTGCATGGTTAGATTCAAGAGAAAAGAACAAAAAATCCATAAAAATCGTGGTTCCCACATTAGTTCTCATCTATGGCACATGGGTGCGGGTGCGGGTGCGACACGGGTGCGGCGCAATTCCAAAAAATTTGGACACGGGGACTCTGCTATATATATATATTAAAAAATATATATTATAAATATATATATTTTAAATATTATAATTATATATATATAACAATAAATTAACACATAAAGATTGTAAATTTTAAAGCAAAAAAAAGCAATTCTTAACAACACAAACTTACCAAAATATAACACATAAAGAAGCTTGTGAGTGTGATAAACAACAAAACTTATCATAAATCTGCCTCATCGTCTGAATTAGAAGGAATAACAGGATCGAGGTAGTCCATGTTGAGAGTATGTAAATTATGTTCTCCCTCCAAGTCAAAATCTTCTGGATTTACATCCCAATTCTTGGATGGTCCACAACTGCATCAAAAAATCACTATATTAGTATCTAACTTAAAACTTTGAATACAAATATGAAATATTTAAATACAAACTTTGAATACAAAGAAAAAAAAGTACCTATACTCTTCTTTGATGCGGCGAGAAATTAATCGTAGATTTGAGTGAACATATACCAAATCCTCTGCTCTTTTACTGGTGAGTTTGTTTCTTTTAATGTTGTGAATTTGAGCATATGTACTCCAATTTCTTTCACAACAAGATGATGTAGCAGGTTGGGATAACAACTTCATTGCAAGACGTTGCAGATTTGGTGTCTCTGATCCATATGTTGCCCACCAATTAAGGGGATCTTCCTCGTCCCTTGCCACAAGTGCTGCTAAAGAATCAAATCTTCCAGTAGAAAACTTGCCAAACTCACTATTTACAACCTTAAACATGTGAGGATCATTAAAAAGTCTTCCCAAATATATCATTCTATTTCTTGATATCTCAGGATCTTCATTTGGAGAAACACGACCAACACCTGCTGTCAACCATTTTTTTGCATAGTATTTTGGATTGAGAGAGTGTGCCATGCAATGCAAAGGTGTATTGCTTTTATCCCATCTTCTCACTAAAACTGAATGTACATGATTGTAAAATTCTGAATCATCAAGTGCAATATCTTTCTTCTCATGTTTAAAAATGATACTTTGAACTTTTTCAATCATATTGTCCCACATTTCATAAATTCTATGAAGCATGGGTACATCTCTGTCAACTTCTCAGCATTTCCCAAATAGGCTCTGTAAATTCAACAAAATATGTAATTTTATCCCACCAAAAATCATCACAGATGCATTTTTTGATAGCTTGAGCCTTGACATCATCTTCAGTACGATAAAAATCCCAATCTTGATCAGCCACCATCATCATCAATGCATTCTTGAGTTGCTTAATTCTTTTTATCATAACAATGAGAGAAGCAAAACGAGTTTCAACAACTTTCAGTAACTTGAGATCAGAATGCCTATTAAATATAGAAAGGGCATGATGATGGTTTACAACAAAATTTCTAATATTTCGAACATCATGCTCTATTTCCGCAATCCATAAGCACATTTCATGTGCATGTGCATCATCTTTTGATGGATTGCATATACTCTTAAGTGCCAAATTTAAACTGTGTGCTGCACAAGGAGTCCAAAAAATATGTGAATATGTATCTTCACTTGCCAAATTCATTCCTGCACGACTGCAAACTGGAGCATTGTCAGTAATGATTTGCACCACACTTTCTTCACCCACTTCTTTTATCACTTCAACAAATAATCTCTTTAAATATTCAGCATCTTTATACTTTCCAGATGCATCAACAGTCTTCAAAAAGATTGGCCCATTAAGTGAGTAAGCAATGAAGTTTATCAGTGGTCGCCTTTGTATATCAGTCCACCCATCAGAAACAATCGACACTCCATGTCGTTTCCATGCAAATTTTTGGGTCTCTAGCAAGTCTTCAATTCTATTTTTTTCCTCTGCAAGAATGACTGTTCTTAGTTTTTCTGAACTAGGAGGCACATAACCACTCAAATTGCAATTAGCCAAAGATGTAATCATATCTTTCCAGTATGGACTTCTAGCTACATTAAAAGGAATTGAGCTTGAGTAAAAGAATCGACCAATCTTTTTATCAATTTCTGCTCTTGCCATGTTTTTGAATGACGCTTGTATTGTTTTATTGCTTTCCATCTTTCTTTTCTTTAAAAGCTCTTCTTGTATATCACTAGCAGTAGGAAAAGACAAATTAATCGAATCGCTTTTCATCTCTGTAATTTTCTTCTTTTCAGCTTCCTCTTGTTCTTTTTTTAATTGCTTTAACATGTCTTTGTCAACTCCAGAACATGCCCTAATTCCTTGACCACGAATATGCAAAAGATGTGCTTTCACACGCGTATAAGAACCTGTGAAAACAGTCTTACATAGATTACAATGAAACTGCACATTCCCACCACCACCACTACTAGCTTTTATCCCTTTTGTCACAAGCCTCCAAAGTGGTTGAGAAACTTCTAATTCAGGGTTAGAACTTGAACCAAATGCATTGACACTACCGCTAGAACTCGCCATTATATCTGAAAAGTGAAAACTGAAAAGAAAATAAGTAAATAAAATAAAGTTAATAAACACTACCTTTATGAATGGGAAGCACAGGGTGGGGCCGAGCGCCTCCCCTGCGAAAACAGGGAAGCATGGAGGGGCCGAGCCCCTCCCCTATGAATGGGAAGCACAGGGAGGGGCCGAGCCCCTCCCCTGCGAAAACATGGAATATTGGAGGGGCCGAGCCCCTCTTCTGCGAGCAGAGGGTGCAGGGAGGGGGGCCGAGCCCCTCCTCTATGAGTCGGAAGCACAGGGAGGGGTCGAGCCCCTCCCCTGCGAAAACAGGGAATATTGGAGGGGCTGAGCCCCTCTTCTGCGAGCAGAGGGTGCAGGGAGGGGGGCCTCTCCTCTCCTCTATGAGTCGGAAGCACAGGGAGGGGCCGAGCCCCTCTTCTGCGAGCAGAGGGTGCAGGGAGGGGGGCCGAGCCCCTCCTCTATGAGTCGGAAGCACAGGGAGGGGCCGAGCCCCTCCCCTGCGAAAACAAGGAATATTGGAGGGGCCGAGCCCCTCTTCTGCGAGCAGAGGGTGCAGGGAGGGGGGCCGAGCCCCTCCCCTGCGAAAACAGGGAATATTGGAGTGGCCGAGCCCCTCTTCTGCGAGCAGAGGGTGCAGGGAGGGGGGCCGAGCCCCTCCTCTATGAGTCGGAAGCACAGGGAGGGGCCGAGCCCCTCCCCTGCGAGCAGAGGGTGCAGGGAGGGGGGCCGAGCCCCTCTTCTGCGTGCAAAGGGTGCAAGGAGGGAGGCTACGAGCAGAGGGTGCAGGAGGGTCGACATACCTAACGGAGGGGGAGACGGTGGCTGCCTGTCGCCGGAGTTCGGATCGCCGGCGTGGGTGCAGGAGAAAGCTGCAGGGGCTGAGGGGGAGAGGCAAAATCGAGAGGGTAAGCCCCTCTCCCTGTCGATAAACCCCTTTTAGGGTTCAGCTGCCAAAAAAATTTGGATCTGGGTCGGGTTTGGACCCGACCCGGATCCAAAACATAATTTCAAACTCGAAATGGACAATTTTGGACTCGGTCAAAGTTGACCGAGTCCAAAATGTAGACGGACTCGGCCTGGACTCGTTGACCGAGTCCGACTCGGCGTTGACCGAGTCCGGGCCGAGTCCGAAGCCGCACCCGAGTCCGCACCCGTGTCGGGGCGTGTCGACGCGGGTGCGGCAACCCTTTAGCCGAGTCCGTGTTACATAGGTTCTTATACTTCCAGTTCTCATATTCTAGTGACTCTCTCTCTCTCTCTCTATATATATATATGGGTTAAGATTTGCTAGTCGTTTGTATGTGCAAACAACCTCTTGTTTTTTCTCTCACATTTAACACCATATATGCGATCTACAAGTTTTGTTGATTGGGAACCACCTTTTGGATTGCCAGAGTCTGACCTGCTATGTCACAGGGATTCGGCCAACCAGGTGCTGCACCCGCATCGACGCGGGTGTGCGTGCGGGTGCTGCACCCAGTGCGTGCGGGTGTGGCACCCTGTGCGGTCAATGCACCCAAGGTCATTTATGTCCAATTTTTTGACCTTCAAAAAACATGCTCGATGAAATGGGCTAAGGAGAGGAGGTTTATGGTAATTTTTTTGCCCTAATCCTCCCTTCCTCTCCTCCTGAAGCCGACTCTGATGACGACCTGACCCCGACGATGACCTCTCTGCTCGATCTATCCTCAGGTACTCTCACTCACTCGCTCTGTCTCTCTTCTCTCCATCTCTCACTCTCAATCTCTCTGTCTCTCACTATCGCTCTCTTTTCTCTCGCTCTCTCTATCTCTCTCACTCTCAATCTCTTTGTCTCTCACTCTCACAAGCTCTCTCCATCTCTCACTTACTCTCACTATCTCTCTTCTCTCGGTCAATCTCACTCCCTCTGTCTCTGTCTCTCTTCCCTGTTGGGACTTGATGAGGCGGGTGGTGCGGTCGATGCAGACGACGAGGCTGCTAGTGACCTTGGGGTTTAGGGTTCTAGTGCAGGATGGGGTTAATGGGTTTGGTTTATCCGAACCTGACCCGTATTAAGGGTCCAGGTACGGTGATAAATAAGAAGACCCCGTTAAGACTTGGGTTTCATGCTCAAAGGTGAGATTAATACATAGATCCGAGTATAGTTTGTGAAATTTTATATCATACCCACCCGAGTTTTGATTTTTTATGACAGTTTTGTTGTAATATAGACTATTAATTTTAATTGGATCTCTTTAGAAACCCATTTAAACATAAAACTAAAGATACCTAATTTAATGCATGTTAAGTGAAAAAATATGTCTCCAGAGTGCAGACTCTACACTTATATATATATATATATATTTTATAATCCCATGCTTAGGAGTGTTCACTTTGCATTAATGATTAATGTTATTGTTATATGTTTTCCTCATACCTTTCGGTATTTATTTATACGTACTACTATTATAGTTTTTAGAACTTATTGTATATGTTATTGACCTTGCACTCAATATTATAAATCTTGATTGTGTGCATACAACAACAACAACAACAACTACGCCTTCATCCCAAAACAATTGGGGTCGACGATATGAACCAACAAAGAAAATCATTCTGGGTCTTCCACATGAATCCTTCTCCTCCATTCATTTCTATCCAATACCATGTTCTCGGTGAGGTTCAAAGCATTCATATCCTTTCCTATCACCTCCATCCATGTCTTCCTAGGCCTACCCCGACCTCTTTTAACTAATATATTTTTTAATATATATTTTTTTTGTGTTTTTAGGACAAAAATGATGGATAAAGGGGAAGTACTTGCGTCATCCTCATCCTCACATATGAGTTCTGCTGCTAGTGTTGCTGATAGTTGTAGTGAGAGTGATGATGGGGGCCAATATGGGTACATGTAGATAAGCTTGCAAAAACTGGAGGAGGTGGTAGAAATAAGAGATTTTGATGCAAGCTCTATGAAAGATTTTGTTGGGTCTTACACAAGAGTTAAAGTTCATTTGTTGAAGATACCGAGACATGGCATTTCAGGGTGCAAAAGAGTTGATGAGACAATGCGAAAATAATACAAAAAAATACAAGAAGAATATGGAAAGAGGAAGACGAGTGATTCTTGTGCAATTAGTGTGTCATTTTTAAGCCATCAAGAAGATGCTCGAAAAAAAGAAAAGTTGATGTAAGAGGTAGAGGAGGAGGAATGATACAAGCAACATTCAATACATATGGAAGAGAGAAGATTGATAGAAAAGTAGGGAGGTATTTTTATTCTAGTTCACTCCCATTTAATGCAACTAGAAATCCTTATTGTAAGGATTTAGTTACTTTTTTGGAAAATTGTAATTTGAGTGGCTATGTACCTCCAAGCTTAGAAAAATTACGAACCACACTTTTTGCAAAAGAGAGGGCAAATGTTGAGAGATTGCTAAAGATTAAAAAGTATTCATGGGAGCAAAATGGAGTTTCCATTGTTTCTGATGGGTGGACAAATATTCAAAGGTGTCTACTAATCAATTTCATTGCTTCTTCACTCAGTGACCCAATATTCTGCATCTAGGGAATATAAAAATGTTGAGTATTTGAAAGGGTTGTTTATAGAAATAAAAGATGCGAGTGATCAGAAAGTAGTACAAATTATCACAGACAACGTTTTAGTTTGTAAAAGTGCAGCATTGAGTTTGAAGAGTGAGTATCCTCATATTTTTTGGACTCAATGTGTAGCACACAGCTTGAACCTGACCCTCAAGAGCATCTGTTATCCCAAAGGAGAAGAAAATTATCAGCATATGCTCTATGTTCATGGATTGAGGAATTAGAAAAAAATGTCAAAAGCATTAGGAATTTTGTTGTCAACCATCATTATGTTAATGCTATATTTAATAGGTATTCTAACCTAAAATTGTTGAAGGTCGATGAAACACGTTTTGCGTCCATCATTGTGATGATGAAGATGATTAAGGAAGTGAAGAATGCTTTGGTTAGCATGATGATTGATGAGAAATGAACATTCTATCGTGTTGATGATGATGTCAAGGCTCAAGAAATTAAGAAATTCATTGTTGATGATGAGTTTTGGGACAAAGTCGTATATTTTCTTCAATTTGCGCAACCTATTTGGGAAACATTGAGATAAGTTGATAAGGATGAGCCCAGGTTTCACAGAGTTTGTGAAATGTGAGATAATATGATTGAAAAAATACAAGTTGTAGTTTTCAAGTATGAAGGAAAAAATCAAAGTGACAGGAAGGTGGTATTGGTCGTGTTCCTCCAAATTTAGACCTAGAGCTATCAAGGCATAAAAATATGTGTATGACAAGACTTTATCTAGAATTACATATTCTAAATCAAGTTACACAAGAGTTTGAAAATTTTGCTTCATGCATTACTCGCGAGAAAGGTGGATAATATAGATCTTGTTACATGGTGGTCAACATTTGGATCAGAAACACCTCTTTTTCAACGTTTTGCATTGAGATTACTATTCGAGTCTGCTAGTTCATCCTGTTGTGAAAGAAATTGGAGCACATATTCTCAGATCCACAACATGATAAAAAAAAACTCACCAGCAAGCGTGCAGAGGATTTAGTATATGTTCATTCAAATCTTCGACTACTTTCGCGAACAAATGATGAATACAGGTATTAATTTGTTGTCTTAGTTATTTAACTATTTCTTAGTTTTTTCATTTAAATATACTTGTATTTAACATTTTCGAATTATTTTAAATTTTTAATAATGTAGACAAGGATCATCCAAATTTTGGGATGTAAACCCAGAAGAGTGTGACTTAAAGGGAGAACATGATTTCAACATTACAAACATGGATTTATCTGAGCCCAGTCTTTCTTCTTATGATGCATTTGATGATGAAGCAAAAAATTATTAGGATCCATTACCTCATCGTCAGATACATTGTGTACGATATGCTTTTGATATGTAATTATCCAATATGCATTTTTTGCTTCTTTTGTTAGTATGCTATATAATTTACTTCTTTTCTATTTTACTTTTTATTGTTTCTATAATATATTTAGGTTGATTTAATTGTGGTGTTAGTTTTTATGATGTAGAATAGAATTGTAGATTGTTAATTTTATTTATTGCGTGCATGATGATGAATTGATTTGATGATATTATAATAATTGTTTTTTTATTTCATTAGTGTTAATGGTGTTAATTGTTAAAACTTAGAAATTATATATATATATATATATATATATATATATATATATTTGCTGCATTTTCGCACTAGCACCCGCACCCATGTGACATAGCTGACCTTCATACAGGTTTTTCAGGTGAACCAAAAATCAACAACTATGAAAACATCAATTTTCCTCACATGTTTTTTCGTCGAAAAAACATGATCCAAGAGTCAATTCCTACTAAATCGAGCATGCTCAACACATCTATAAGGTTAGATTGTGTCAAAACAACTCGCATCGTGAGATTCAAACTAGATTGTTGGTATAATAGATTGTGCCAAATATAAACCACACACACACACACACACACACACACACATATATATATATATATATATATATATATATATAAGAGAAGCGCTAACAGTGGATGGTCTCTCCGTCGAACAAAGGTCACGACCACTAATTCCCTGGGCTGAAAAAAGTAATTAGTAGCGGTCACGACCGCAGCTAATTCCTTTTTGACGTAATACAACTGTTGCCGCTGATCCATTCGAGATCAGCAGCGGAGAAGCATCCACTGTTACAGGTGTGTGTGTGTGTGTGTGTGTATTGGACTCCCTGTGGGTTGAAAAATCAATGGGCTACAATGTACCACAATTTCAACCCTCAAAAAATCGTATTTGTATGTAAAAAAAGACTCAAGAGTTGATTTCTACTGTTTTGACCGAACATATCCATCGGTTCAGATTTGGTCAAAACAACCTTCACCTATGAGTTTTACCTAGGAAGTTTGGGACCCTTGACGATAGCCAATATTTTGCGTGCAAGATAGGTTTGATCGAGTCCGTGAACTGTCACATATCCAGTGTCAATGCCAATATCTGTTGTTGTACTTGGTCTATACAACTGAAATTGTCATTTAGCACCTGTGAACATATGGCTTTACATCAAATGGTTGTTTTCTCTGTTTTCTTTTCTTTTGTATTTTGGATAAAACATTTCAGTATGACGAATTATTTTTCCACAAAATGATGAAATTTGCATTGGTTGAATATATCAGAATTGTAAAGGAGAATTTGATATCTCTTCTTCTGTTTCATTTTGTATGTAAGCTTGTATCTCGATGTTTTGAACTATTCATCAAGATATGAAATGCTAGATTTGTGTTGCTGTGCAATATGCTAAACCGGTAATTCCTCTTGTTATTGTGGTTCATGAACTCAGGTGGTTGAAAGGGTTTTGGGTTGGATAATGAAACTCTTTCCCGGTGGCTCGACAAAGCGACGTACCAGCAAGCTCCTATGATAAGCTGTAGGTGATGAGATACATTTTGAAGGAAATTGCAGTATCAGCTCTCTCTCTGTCAAGCTGCCATTTGTATATTTCATGCAATTAATATAGGTCATTCTTTTGAGAAGAAAATGCGTTGTATTTCTTCCATGAATATGGAAGTTAACAAATGTCATTCTGTTGGCAATAGGAGTCCTTTGATTTGCCCGAAAAAATGTCACAATGTAGGACATTTATGGTAGCTAGATATCTCTATTCTGTCGAGCTCTTCATGGGTTGTCCTGAGTGTAAGTTTAAGATGTGTATCTAATTTGTTGTAATGGAAGCTGAGAATTTTGAAAGAATGAGGGTTTTCTTGACGTACTTGTGGTCATGCGTTTGTGCTTATGTATTACTTTCTTAATGGCTTTGCATGTCCTCTTGTTGTGATAGCACCGCATTTGAAACGGCAGAAATCAGGTGGAGATGTGTGTTGCATCGAACCACAAAAAGCCTGATGTTATTAATATACTGGATTGAATAGACAGACACAGCTCTCTCTCTCTCTCTCTCTCTCTCTGGGGGATGATACCATCATGATGATTGATAAGATAGAGAGTTAGCATCTCTGAATTCATCAAAAGTCCCCATTTTACTGTGGGGGTTACAGTCGTGCGTGGTGCGGTTAACCGCCAGTTACAGATGTCGACAATATTTTGAAAATATTGCGAAAAAAAAAAACGATATCTTGGTCGTTGTTTTAAACAGTCAAAATATTGTGAAATTCTCAAAATGTCATAACATGTATTTAATTAAAATGTCGCAATTTTATCTTGATATTTGCATTTTTTAGCGGCTATTTCTCAGAAAAAAACGATATCACAATTTTATCTTGATAAGTCCCTACGTGTACCTGAGCCCGATCCAACAAATAAGCTGGTTGGGTTGGCTTCGCCTCCTGAATCTATGAAGGGCTTTGCCGCTTGGGGGCAAAAGATGCTAGTAGAGTTCAGCCAATGCCAGGTCGGGTACTGGAGCCAATGTCCACACTTAATTGTGAGAGAGCCCGGCAGCTAGGGGTGGCCAGGTCGGCCTGATAAGGGCTGACTCATGTCTCGGCCCAACTCAGTCATACTCAGCCTCAGGTCAGGCCCTATGTAATTTGCACAAAGGTCCAGCCCGATTCAGGCCTGGTACTGGCAGCCGCGAGGAAAGGTGCTCTCGGAAGGGAGGCCACCAACGACATGTTGACCCTGAAATGTAGCCGGGCTTGGGTGGCCATGCATTCTTAGTCAGGTCCTTATGGTTGGTGGTAGGTGTGTCCGCCTTCCCTACGCTAACCATAAAAAGGATAGAAGATGTAATTCCTTCCTTTGTAGTATATCAAGTGCAGCAATGTGATTTTTCTCTTTTGAAAATCTTAGCTTTTTGAAGATCTCTATTGACATCATAACTTGCCCAAAGTCATTTGCTTAATTATAGTTGATTGACATTGTATTATCAGCTAATTGCTGCTTAAAATCCCTAGATGTGTTTTTTTTTGGAAAACAAAAAAGAACCTCATGACACCCTTACCATTGAGGAAGTGTGGGTCCACCAAAGGTCTGGAGAATGAAGCAGGTCAAGCATTTTATCTAAAATGTGTAACCGGGGGGGAGAGTCAGGTTTCTCGAAAAAATCCTGATCCCTCCTTATAGCTCTACACGGCCTAGGTCACTTTCGTTCGCTCCTCTACCGGATTCAAACATAAGCCATTATTTGAGGGATTTCTTAAAACGCGTGGCGATTTTTCAAATACCTGAAGCATGAGAACTTGTTCGTAAAGGATGAATGACCAAAAGGATGGAACGCCATTTTGGACAGAAAGAGGGATATTTCCGTCACTTAATATGACATCATCATTGTTACTCATTGCCAATCACACAACGAAACGTTTAAGAGGGCATTCTGCATATATGATTATCCTGCATATCATTTACGTCTCTCTCTCTCTCTCTCTGCGAGTCGCAGAAGTTTTGAATACCCTTGAGAGACCCTCAAAGCAGGCCCCATTCGCATCCGACGTCCGAGTTAGGGTTTTTTCGTTTTTTTTTTTGGTTGTTTTTTTCCCTTCTCCCAATTTGTCTTGAGAATGGCTCAGGCCGTGGAGGATTGGTACAAACAGATGCCCATCATTACTCGCTCCTATCTCACTGCCGCCATCGTTACCACCGTCGGCTGCTCGCTTGAGGTATTCCGTTATGATCATCCTTCTCTGTTTTGGTTTCCATTTCATGGGTTTTCTGGTGGGGTCCTGGCTTTCGTCCATGATGGGAAATTCGTTTCCTTTCTTTCTTTCTTTTTTTAAATCTCTACGTCTCTCTCGTTGATCATTCCTTTTTTGGTTCATTTCGTGATGGTGTTTTTCTTTAATTTGGTTCAGATTATATCTCCGTATAACTTGTACCTGAACCCCAGCCGGATCGTGAAGCAATATGAGTTCTGGCGCCTTATCACCAATTTCTTCTACTTTCGGAAGATGGGTAATTTTGATTCCCTCTGTTTCGAAATTTCTGTGCTCTGAGTTTTCCTTTTTTGTTAAAGGAATGTTTCGTTCTTGGGAATATTTTTCTTTCTTATTTGTAATGGACATGCATTTAAATTTCTTCTTCCCCAAATTAGTTTGCTTTTAGATCTTATGTCCTGTTCCTTTTTTCGATTCGTTTTTTTTTCACGATATTGCTTTGCTTGTTTTTCATGGGATGAGTTCTTCTGGAGTTTCTTCTTTCTTGATTTTCTCCCTTTTCAGGACATCTTTGTGTGGGTTGGTTTTTCAGTTTAGTGAGAATTGCAATTATGGATGCGGTTGCACAAAAAACACATAGTGATTGCAGCTTTCCTTTTTCTCTTTTTTCTGTTCTGTGCGAGTGTGAAGGCGCTGGATTCATAATTCGAAAGTGGAGATATTGAGCTTTTTCTTATATGGATTCTGCAGATTTGGACTTCCTTTTCCACATGTTTTTCCTTGCTCGATATTGCAAACTCCTTGAAGAGAATTCATTCAGGGGGCGCACGGCTGATTTCTTTTACATGCTGTTATTTGGAGGATCTGTCTTGACTGGAATTGTACTTGTTGGTGGCATGATACCGTATGTGTCCGAATCTTTTGCAAGAATTTTCTTCCTCAGCAACTCCTTGACATTCATGATGGTCAGTTTCTTCAACAAGCCTCGTGTTTTATGGTTTTTCTTTCTAGAGCTTTCAATTATATGCTTCTTTTTAAAGCTGATTAGGATTAATGTGATTGGTATTAAAGTTCTCCATCTTGCTTTGTCTTGAAAATTTGAGATTTTTCCTTTTTTTGTTTCTGATGTTTGCAGGTGTATGTGTGGAGCAAGAGAAATCCGTTTATTCACATGAGCTTCTTGGGTCTTTTTACATTTACAGCTGCTTATCTTCCTTGGGTGAGTTCCATTTCTGTGTATTTACTAGAATAGTGAATGTGGTAGAAACTGATATGCCATGAATTTTATCATGCATATAATCATGCAGATTTTCTTTTTGTAAACCTTAGCTGCAGACAGTGTCTTACATCAAATGAAGACATGAACTTTTTGAGCCTTCCATTTTACATTGTTATTGGAATTTTGAATTTCACTTGCAATCAATGTAAGGGATGAAGAACATGCTGGCTCGCAGTTTTTTAACTTGCAAAGCCAATTCAACAGCATAACAATTAGACTCAGGTCAGTTGTTCATGTCATGTGTTCTGCCAGTAGATCTGGCGGCCTTTGAGCTACTTTACAAAACCTGATGACTACTTGTGAATGCACATCAGTTATGTTGGGTTAATCTTTCTTGTTAGTTTGTTAAGACCATGACAACGATAATCTATTTGAATTTTGTATGTACTTTCTTATGCAATGAATAATGGCTACTTATAAAATGTTGAAAATGTCAGGAAAGTTTTCTAGAATATTAGGTTGGAGTTCTTAAGTGATTGATATGTAGTCCTAGTCATGTTTTGGGATTGCCTTTGTCTGGAGGCTGCTTGATTAATAGATTACAACTGTACATAAATCTTTATAATGAAGAGAAATAGCTACTTCATTTCTCTTCCTTAAAATACTAGAGCTTGTATTTACTTGCCTTCCATTTAACCAAAGAGCCGTGTTGACCTAAACCCATTGGAGTGGCATTATTTAGTGTGGTGGTTCAGGTTTTTCTTTAAAGTATAGGCATTCTCTATCGATGCTTGTATGACTCTAGATAGATAAGGCAATTTGAGGATTCTACAACTGAATCTACCTTGCATTACCTTCCGGATCTTGTTTAACAATGTCCACCTTGGATAGCACTGTGCCAGTGGCTTCTAGCCAGATGATAGCAAATGATTCAGGCTTATGTGAGGGCTGGACCCTCATTTTCTATTTCCATTGTTATGGGGAGTCCTGGCTGAGGAATGTTCCCATCCAATCTATCTTTCCATTTGTATTCTTCAAATTCAATTTGTAGGGCAGTCTAGTAATGTAGAGGCTCTTTATCATTCATTATCAATTAAGATGGTGGGTTCACTTTTGTAGATGTCTCTTGATAATGAATTGCCGATTGGATGGATCTCGTGAACCACCTTAACATATTTTTGATTGATGTCTCTGATGAGGCTGGATTTCAACTTGTTTGGGTTTCTTTGACATGCAGGAAAGGTATTTTATACAAAAGATGCTTTTTACCAAATAATTTCGTGGCAGTGAGGGGAAATGCTTCCCCCAGGGGCAGGGAAAGACTATGAACATGGCCAGACCCACTTGGAACCCCATGAAGGTGTTTGTTTTGCGCAGGGTGGGAAATGGCCCATTTTCCCACCATTTCAGCTAAAACAAATGAGCCCTATGTGTAGCTTGTTTGTGTCTTCATATTACCTTATAAAAGGTTTATGGGGCTTAGGGCTGCACCTGGGGCCTTTAAATAAGTTATCATGTTTAAGATGTAATTAGCATTTAGTGTTGTATTCATGAATATCATGGAGAGTCAAATTATAATCTTAAGTTTGAATGGGTTTTCCATCCAGGTGTTGTATTCATGGGTATCATAAGGAATGCATTGGAATTTGGAATTTGAAACAAAGGAAAATAGATTGTTTTGATATATTTAATTTAATTACAAGCATAAAAATTGCACAAACTTGGTGCAGATTGACTACTTCAGAATTGGGATATCTACGGACTTTGCTTATGAAAGGTTTATGGGGCTAAACAAGCTAGGGCTTTTAAATAAGTTACCATGTTAAAGATGTTATTAGCATTTAGTGTTTGCATTCATGAATGTCATGAAGAATCAAATTGTAATTTTAAGATTGAACAGATTATCCAGGTAGTCTGTATTCGTGAATATCATAAAGAATGAATCTTTGAAACAAAGGGTAATTGGATTGTCTTGAGGTCTTTAGTTTAATTAGAAGCAGAAAAGTTCACAAACTTGAAGTGATTTGGCTACCAAGTTTGCTTGGTGAGTTCTATCCCGGTGGCTTTTTCAAATCCTTGAGAGAAAGTTGATGGGTGACTGAGTTAGATGTTTGTGAGATGCAAGTTTTCAGCGGTTGGTTGCATATATAGAATGAATTATAAAAAAGCTACCACATAAATTGTTATGAACTTGGACTTATAGCCACGTATCTTTCTGGCGTGTTCTTGAATGCACAAGATTGATCCATGTCAGTAGAAAACAAGCTTATAGATAGAATAATATCATAGTCACAGATATCGGTGAGATTTTGAAAATATCGTGATATTATCACGAGAATATCACAATTTTATCATGATAATATCGTGATATTATCAATTATGGCTACTGTTTTTTATTTATTTTCTATATGTTAAATGTGTTTTTCTTCTTTATTTTGCATTTTTTGCTTATTTCTTCCATTGTATATGTATTTTATTATTTAAACATGATATTTTCTTACTTACTTGTTGTTATTTTTATATTTTTTTAAGCCCTGAGATTTTCCTGAGATTTATCACCAAATCTATAATGTCGGGAGAAATAGCCTTGCCGAGATATAGCCGATACTGGTATTTGTGACTATGAATAATATACATCAATAATTTTCTCTGTTCTTATGACATTGGATTTCTTGTGTTTTCTAATTAAAATAGAAATGAAGGATGAAGGCAAGGGTGATATTGGTGTATATGTGAAATGTGGTAGTAATGGAAATGGAGATGCTCCTGTTTATGCTATTGGTCCAGTAAGCGTTTGTTGTCAGGACTCAGTAGTGTCTTAGAAATGAAAGTATCAGTGCAATACATTGTAAAAGTTTTAATATGTTATTGTCAATCAGATGTTTATACCATAGTTTAAAAACTCGTCGGGTCAACCCGGTGACTCGGCCCGGATCGCCCAGTCACTGGGTCGAAAAGAGTGTTGAACTCGGTTTGTACAAAACTCGGCTGAGTCATGGGCCAGTCAGCCGAGTCACGGGCGAGTCATGCATATATATATATATATAATATTTTATATAATTACATATATTATATGAAATATAATATGAATATTATGTATATTATATATAAAAATATGGTTATACATATATTAATGAAATTATACATTAAATCTATTATAAAAAATATCATATAATACATATTATATATAATATATTGGTAAATTACTATAAAATATAGATAGTATATACATATATTTATATATTTTATATAAAATATAAAGTTAACATGACCCGACGGAGTCACGAGTCACTCATGGACGAGCCGAATGACAAGTGGCTGGGTTTTAAAACCATGGTTTCTGGTTGGACAGTGAGGCTTCTGTTTTCCCGTTGAATATTTCTCATCTTCTGTTCACACATGGAATTCTCTTTGAATGGAAAAAATAGCATCAACTTCAGTGGAATGGAGATGTTTTTGTTTCATCCGCAGTCTGAATATATATATGCATGTCTGCAGGTTCTTCTGGGTTTCTCCATACTTGTGGGTAGCAGTCCCTGGGTTGATCTTCTGGTAAGTATCTCAATTATTGCTTGCCTGTTTCTAGCGTTCTCAAATTTTTATTATCCTGATAATGCAGTCCCATTCAGGTTGACTTCTTGTCTGAATCATCGGTCTGCTTAGCGTTTGATTCCGATCTTTGATTATGCTTTATAGTGTTTTCAAGATTTATGAGTAATTATGTTTGCAATGTGTTCTTAACTTTGTAGAACACTGACTGTCCAGGGTATGGCAGCTGGACATGCTTATTACTTCCTAGAAGATGTATACCCTCGGATGACTGGCCGGCGACCACTCCGAACTCCTGCAGTCATCAAATCACTTTTTGCTGATGAGAATGTTGTCGTAGCACGACCTGCCAATTTGAGGTTTGGTGCCCCTGTTCCAGAAAATCATGAAGATTGATGCATGAGTTATAGATCAGAATGATTTTGTAAGCTGCGTCTGCACGGGGTTTTCGACTAGTGCCAATCTTAGGTCTGGTGACTGTTATTTCGTGAGCTAACGACACTGTGGTATGAAGGAAATGAAGTCTGGTGACTGTTAATTCGAGAGTTATTTAACGCAATGCCGTTAGTCATGAATCTGTTCGTCTTGTGAGCTTTCAAACTCAGTGAATTTCAGTTTGGGCTTTTCATTGAATTAGTCCTCACATTTTGTACAAAAACCGACAACTTTTGAGTTTTTTTGTGTAATATTATATCGACAAAATAGCTCCCTTCTTTGACGTGTTTCATCTTGTTCAGATTTCAATTCCTGCGTGTAGAAGGATGGTCCCGATTCACATGGTAAATGATACATCTATGACTTCTAGTATGTTTTATTTTATTTTATTTTTAGGGTTCGGTGGATATCTGCATGACGTTGTTTCAATTCCGGAGGGGTTGTGGGCCTCCCACAAAAATTCTTGTTCAATTTGCCTCAGGGTCTCTTCTTTAACATTTAATAATTTTATGTCCCATTTGCTGAATATTTCGAGAAAAAAATTAATGGAAAGTTAATCACTTAATCACATCAATGCAATAAATGCTATTTTTACTATGTGCACTTTGCCTTTCTTTGAAAGTCTAGCTGGGGTTAGTCTGACCCCCACCAGTTATTATTCGGGTTTGAACCTGCAACGTCACACCACGTGCACTGACAGCTCCTACCAACCAACGTCACACTATGTGCACTTTTCAGTTTGCCCATTTTGAATACCCGTACGGGTTGCCCACGTGGTCTCTGGCTTGTGGATTGAGAGGTCTGCAAAGCAGGCACAGGAAGCGACTCGCTGAGGGGGCCGGGGCACCCATGGATGGGGATGGCAATGGTAGCTACAACAGGCTAAGACCAGATGGACTCCGAGTGCAGTTTTTCATTGTGATAAATGAAATAAATTGCTTGAAATCCCTCTGCCACATGGGGCTTAAGAGATATCTGGTGGTAAGGGGTATGCCTAACCCCAGCTTGCCTTTCAAAAAAAAAAAAAAATTATTTGCTTGAAATTTTTGAGAGAAATTGAAACGTCGGTTCTAATTTGCATGGTGGGAATTGGAAATTATCTATGGGTTAATTGTTACCAAGGAGAATGCATTATCTCAATAAGAGTACGTACAGTTCATCTGATGTATGTCTTGATTTTTTTGACCTATAACTTTCCCAAACTAAAAACATGTATAAACTAGGACATGATTTTTTTATGTATTACCTTGTGACATGTAATATATGTAGAGAGAGAGATTTCTTTTGTACACTGAAACAAGGAAAATTTGTTTCTAACATTTTCCAACCTGACCACTGCAGGTTGCCTGCATCACCAGCAGGGTTGTTGAGACGGTGCTGAGATAAAGGAATCAGATCAAACCCCGCTGTCGTAAGGGTGTGTCCATAGCTTTCAGAGGTGGGGCCACGTAAGGCAGGGTAGTCACGGGGGCCCCAACTGGGTTTTTTCTTGCTTTGGTGAGGGTTTCTTGTCATAAAAAAACATTTTTCAACCTGATTTTCTCATGTCATATAAACAAACCAAAATATTTCATATAAAAAAGCTTTCATATAAAACGCTTTCGCAGGCAACTTTTTTTCTTTCTAGCTTCCAAATGCGGGTTAATAGAAAATAAGGGGGAAGAGAGAAAACAAGGGGAAACAAAATGGCCTCACTCTGATAAGCTGTACAGCAGAAGATGGTAAGTGGGCAAACGAATCGAACAGGACATGCTTGGGCTCAGCTCGTTTACCAGTGGATTGAGCACATGGATCGGCTCATGTTCATTTTTAGCAGAGGTGAACTGAGCTTGAGCTTGGGTTGTCCCTGAATGAGATCAGCTGAACACTAGCTGGCTCGTGTAACAACATTCCATGTTATTCATCCTTTATATATATATATATATATATATATATATATATATATATATATATATATATATATATATATATATATATGCATTATTTTTTTTATGTTACACTTAAGATATATATTTTACATAACAAATATATAATTTTTAACTATATGAGCTCTCTCAAGTCGAGCACCCTGTGTTGGGGTTGGACTCGTTTACGCTAAACAAGTTGCTTGTGTGTCGTCCCGACAGCTACTGATCATGAATGAGTTCATAACGAGCCGAGCCGAGTCACAAGCTGTTCGGTTTGCTTACCAGCCCTAATGTAGGGTGATCAGGTGGAGTGGAACGTAGCATTTGTGCAATGTGATTTCACCTGACCCTGCCTCAAATGGGAGATGTGAACGTGCAGTGCAACGCCAACCCTGTCGATGTGGAGTTAAAGCTATACATGTCCTCATCTATCCAGATCCAGTGTAGGCCCAGGTCACCAAAGCCATGTAGGGTCAGACGAGTTGGGGATCTATCAAGATCACTGAAGCAGGCAAGGGTGAGAGGTGAGCCTCAAGTCTGGGCCAGAAGTCAACAGCGTAGGTCTGACCTGTCAAAGTATGTAAGCAATGGGCCCGAAGTTTTCTCAGTCAACTTAAGCCCACTGGGCTCTAGAGAATCATTAGAATTAAAACTACGGGTGTCAACACGACCTTGGTGAGTCTGGACCTAAAGCTAACTTCAAAATGTTAATATCAGGTTGGACCAGACCTACTATAGGTAAAACCATGCCTAAGTCTTATAAAGATAACATGAAATAAGTTAGGACTAGACCTACTAAGATAATAATCTTTTTATGTTCATAGATTAGAAATTATGGAACTAAGTCTGGTATGAAATTTCATATAAACCATGCTTAGCTCTCTCTGTATGCTAACCTAACTTGAAAGATTCGACCGAATAGTGAACGGGGCCTGTTATTTTACTATCCGAATTCTGAACCCAGACCTTACCGGATCTGATATAAGTAGAGATCGGGTCATACCCGACCCCGTCGACAGCCCTAGGGCTTGAGTTGAGGCTAAGACAAACAGCACGCAAGTCGATCAAGGCCCAGTTTTGGCTCTCTGCGCTTGGGTTGGGCCACCTTTCCCAACCTCACGGTGGCGGGTCCCCCACTAAGGTTTTTCATTTTTGGATGGGCCCCACACTTCTCTCCTTCTTCGCCTTGTTGTTCGACGAGGAGGGTAGGAAGCAGAAGAGAACGCCAAAGGAAACCCCAAGTCGCAGCATGGTGCGTCGATGGCGATTTCGAGGATCCTAAATTCCCCGAAAACCACGAGCCCTAGCCTTCGTACCTCGCCCTACCACGCCGTTCCATTCCTTCTCTTATCGTTCCCCTCCGACCCGCTCGCCTCTGCCGACTCCCGTCTCTTCTCTCCCTTCTGCAGGCCGAGGCAGATCCCCTGCTCCGCCGGCCCGCTCTTCCTGTCCTCCCCGTCGTGGAAGCTCTCCCAGAACGCCACTCCTCTCTACCTGCACGGCCAGCTCGTCAGAACCGGCGCCGCTTCTCTCGGATTGGTCCGAAGTAGGGTTTTCCTGCCCCGGTTCCTCGTCGAGAAGAAGAGATCCGTCCAGAATGGGGAGCTCGACAATGCCGATGGTTTATTCAATTTTCCCAGCTTGATGTCTATGAGTAGAATGGCTTCCGGCCCTCTTCTCGGATGGTGAGTTCTTTACTACTGAGTTTGAATTTGCCAGATTATTTTTTGCCTCATTTTTTGTTTTTCTCGTTGGCCTCTTTACATAATCACGTCTCCATAAACAATGGTTGGCTGGGTGATTTCGGTGGCGTTGAATGTTGCATATTCTTTGATACCATTGTCTCGTTTCTCTTGATTCTCGTGTTGAATTTTTTGCCCTTGCCCCCACTGTAGCTCGAGTTAGGAAGTCGGTCATCTATTTTAGTTTTTTTTTGGTCAGTTAAATCCGTTAGTTTCTTCTTCTTTTTATCCAAAAATGGCTCATTTTCATTATGTTCTAAGTGAAATGGTATACTAGCTATGATGGTCGAGGGAGATACTTCAGCTTGAAACAAAAAATGGGGATGTGATGCATGGTTATGTCATAACCGTATCAGCCCTTCTATTTTTATCTCCTTCACGTTTAGCGTCTGGTGTATTTGTTATCGTCTTTCAATATCAAAGGAACTTCATATCATGTAACACATTCAAGGATTCATTTAAGATACAAGCCATTCTTGATGAATGCTCAATCATATGGTTGATTCCAAGTGGAAATTCCTTAACGCTTTTCAGCAGTAGTTGTCTCTCCTATGAAAGTGTGTGCCGTTTGGATATCCAAGGTACCGCCCCCCATCAATTCCTGGAGAGCATATGGTGCAGTTAGGGAGTGTGTGTAGTTTTACGATTTTGTAGAGGAAGTGCCTAAAGAAAACATATAGTGGCAGAAAGCACAAATAGAGCATCATGCTGCTAAGGTAATCTTACGTAGAGTAAAGGTTCCTAATTTGGTTCATCTCTGAGAATTTTAGAAATGTTGTTATTATTCTCTATATGTGTCCAACATTGAGTTGGAAAGGGATTTAACTTTTTCTGTGTCATAACCACGCTTTTGGAGATTGTAAGATGCACTCCAAGTTTTGTGGCCTGTTTTCTATTTTTTGCTTATGCAAGAAGAATAATAGAACCTCCAAAGGTCCAACGCATTCATAAGTGGATTATTTGAGGTATTTATGTTGCAGCACAGCATCCTTTTGATATCACAAATCATGGATTCCTTCTTGTCACATTTGTCCCAAGGTTCTTCTCTCCACTTTGCTGAGAAGTGAGAAGGTGTTCAAGGCTCTTGAAGGTAGGGTGCAGTCTATGTGTTATTCAAGAAGAAATTATTTGCACACTTGGAAATAGAACATTTATTTGTGTTTTGAGATCTCTGATTGGCCATGGATATTGAGGGCTAGGTTCCTTGCATAAGAGTACATTAAAGACATTTGATTCTGTAGCCCTCTTTTTTTTTTTACTTCATATCCAAAATAAGGCCTTTGGTTATGTAGCACATATTTTTGTCATACTAGTCTTTGCTTTAGCTTGGATATTACTACTAAAATGTACATGTTGTCTGATATTAGTGAAGGCACAAGAAAAGAAAAATAGTTTTGAAAGAATTAATTGAAGTGTTTTTGTTGTAGGATGATTGTAAATGAACATTAACCTTTAGCATTTGTGGGACTGGCCATATCTGGAGCTAGTGATTGGGTAAGAAGTCATTGCTTTTCTATTCCACAACATCAGTTGAATGGTTGCATTTGAAATCCTTAATATGGCTTCATTCTTATCCTTCTATTCTGTAGCTTGATGGATTTGTTGTTCGGAGGATGAAAATTAATTATGTGATTGGATCCTACCTTGATCCACTTGCTGACAAAGTGAGTACTGTCCTTATTTACATATTTGCTATTTTTTTTTTCCCAATTTACTTCAAGTATATGATTTTAGTCAAGGATCATGCAGAATTTTTATGTAGCTCTTATTTTGATAATACAGGTTTTGATTGGCCGTGTTGCTTTTTCAATGATGAAGATGGATTTATTACACCATAAGTATCCTTGAGTTTTGTTTTTGAGTTTTTTTGAGTCACACAAATTGAACATAATGCAAAAGATTATTAAGAAGTCCAGTTTTGTATTCTGTTAAAAGTTTAAAGGACCGGACCACCTATAATTTTTTTCTAGAACTCTACATCATGATTAAAATACTAAAATTTGTTGTAAGAGATAAATAATCCAATGGTTTCCTGATTTTTCAGTCACAATTTTCTTGGTAGACACAAGAAATAGTTATTGTGCAACTGAACACTTTAAGAAATTGCAAACTTAGAACTGATATTGTTACTGTTTTCTTTAGGGTGACAGTATAAATCAGATGGGGCATGATAAATGTTAAGAAATTTAATTCAGGCTTTTATGGTTTAAACATCCTTTCGTATATCTAGATTCACATATGAAGTTTGTATAGCCTTTGCAATTGAATGGACTATAACTGATTTTTTCAAAGTTGCATATGTTAAGGTGATAAATTTTATTTAACTTTGTCAAATAACTTTAGTCATTGCTTATGTTATTGTGGTTTCTATAGTTTAATCCTTCGTACAAATTGATATTGATTTTCTCCAATAAAGTAATATACGATATTGAAGTTTTTGATTTTTTTTTTTGCAACAAGGATGTAACACCAAAAGACGATACAATCATATAAATTTAGTTGAAATCACATAAAAACAACAAATTCGTTGGTTCATTTAGTAGTAAACATTTAAAAGTTATTAAATTTTAAATTTTTTTGTAAACAAAAAAATCCTAATAAGTCATTTACTTGGCAATGTCGAAGAAAACTATAACCCTCAAAATTTTAACTCGAAAATATGAGGAATTATTATTAGTTTTAAACATTAATTCCAGTATGTAATGATGCAACTGTCTTAGCAATGGTTACGCTCAAACTGTACCAAGTACTAGACGACCCGCTTGGGCGCAAGTGCGAGCGTGAGCGTGTCTTAGCCTCCTAGTACCAGGTTCAGTACGAAACCACCAAATATCAAACTGATTGACTACCTTATATCAAGGAATTACTTTATTAAATAACAAAAACATTCTTTGGTTAAAAATCCTAGGCAGGTTACATGTCCACCAACAAAAGCAATTATGTCATTCATCAAACAATCTAAATCCATCCATCCATAAATTTGTAAATAAATGTTAAACAATTTAACAGTTTAAATAAATCATAAAGTGTTGCCAAAACACAAAATTTCCAGAATTTAAACAGTTGATTCTTGGTACACCCTACAATATCCCGCCATCACTCCAGTATATCTAGTCATTACCTATATGATTATAACATTGAGGTCAGACTCATTCCGAGTCTCAGTAAGATAGCACTAACAATTCATGCACATACAATATCAGGCTTACATGAAACATGCTTTTCAAAATAGTAATACAGGTATTGCATTTACATTCAGACATCAAATATTAAACCAGAACATATCTACGATTAACATTCATTATCTAGGGTATGTTCGCATCAGTGTCACATGGGTGCGGGTGCAGGGATGCGGCACTTCCAAAAAACCCGGGTGCGGGAGTGCGGCAAAATTATAAAAAATTATATATATAAAGTCCAAAAGTTGGACATAAATGACCCTGGGTGTGTTGACTGCATCGGGTGTGGCACCTAGTTGGAGAATCCCTGTGACATATAGGGCAAAAAAAATTTCTTGGCAATTTTTTTTAAAGCCCAAAAAATTGGACCAAAATGACCCTGGGTGCATTGACCGCACCTAGGGTCGGGTTGACCGCACCCGGTGCCGCACCTGCATCGCATCGACGCGGGTGCGGCACCCTGCTAGCCGAATCTCTGTGACAGGTTTGCATTACATAAACAGTAACACACAGAATCAAGGACATATAATCAATTATGCATAAGCAAATAACCAATGCATGAAGAGTTAATCAATGCATGATCTTACCAAAAACATAGAACCATCTTTGTATGCATAGGTACCTTCTTCTCTATATTATCTTTTTTTATTTAAATGATGTATGTCATGCCTTAGCTACATGCACAAGACAAGATTGTTTCTTTTTTTACACCAATTCTGTGGCTACTACACAGACAATCCGAACTTAGTAGCAACGACTCAGGGTATATATTCAAACAACTTGTGGCTTATTAACTTGGCCTTGCACATATTTTCGGTCCTGAATTTGGGGCCATCCAACATCGAGAGAGAGACCTAAACTTTTAACCTAATATATTAGAATACCTTCAACTGAAGTCTATACCTACTACTACCTATGGACCTCAATGGTAGTCATGTCCTCTATCTCTGGGGTTGAGAAAGCCACCATTTGGGTTATAAAGTAACCCCTAGAAATAAAGAGTACACTTACCCTCTCATTGTAAGTACAAGAGAATTAGTTCACATTTGCCTTTAACACATTTAACCCAACCATAGGGTCCATAGCCTCCAATTGGGGCTCAGGCTTTGCCTCACTTAGGGCACAACATTGGTTTCAACAACCACAAGCTCCCTTTCGAGCATTCAAATGTGCATGCATCTTCCATGCTTTACAACACAATATAACATCAATTCATATCATGATGCACATCACAATAGTATTCTGCATGTCTCCTAATCATGCAATACATCAAAGCTTCATGCACACATTACATTCATGCTATATATCACAATAGCATACCATACATGCATTAAAGTATACAAATCATGCACAAAAGCCAAAGTGCAGTTCAACGCCACACTAGGCCTATATACAATACATAAACAAGTCAATTTAAAACAAAGTTCACCTCTAAAACCGTTTCATGTCCATGGGGTCCACTTTTGGAACCCGAACAATCAAGCAAACACATTCTCAACTCAGAACTGTGTGGACAAAATTTTACCCCAACTTGTAAAATTTGTCGACAATTATAAAATAAATATTTGACCATCAAATTAATTTAATGTATTCACATACATCTTACCTGAATACAGGCGAAAACCTGACCTTAAAATCGTTACGAATGAATTTATAAAAATTCCGTAATAACGTTTTTTTTTCTATTCACAAAACAGGTTGTCCGAACCTGTCCGTCCATTGTAAGCTCAAACAAGGCATCATAAATAATGAAGTAAATTTAGGCAATTTTATAAAGAATAGCTTGACATGTTCCCGACAAGTACAAAAATATTAGGGCAAAAAACATTACCAAACATTAATTAAAATTTTTGTACAACCTGTAACTTCTGTCCCTAGGCAGAACATAACACAAAAAAATGCAGAATCTGAGCCATCTTGCCCAATTTTGAATTCGCAAACCATAATGAACCAGAATACAAATTTTTTATCACAACTTCACATATATATTAAGAATCAACCATAAAAAGATTAGATCAAAATAATACATAATCAGAGGGATATGATTTTTCTAATGAAAATCTGTCAAAACAGATGCACTATTCCAGACATATTCTCTGCATCAACTTGCAGATGCCATATCTCCCTCATCCGAACTTAGATGAGTACAAGGTTTGGACTGAAATCTTCCTCTACGTTATTAGAGTGTCCCCATAAATTTTCATAATTTTCTCATAGTCCATTTAAGAGAAATCAAATTTACAAATAGATGGTTTGATCAAGATTTAAAAAAAACAGCATGCATTCAAGAAACACAACAAGAAATCAAGCCTACATCAAGATCCACCATGGAAATCCGCAAAAAATGATTTTGATCCATTAAATCACTATAAAATCGTGCTTAAACACATGTAAACATGCTTTTCATGCATATTTACGAATAAAAACATGATTTCATATATGAAACCCATCAAAATAATATAGAACATAATCTTTTTCCAAAACTGATATGAAACCATGAAATCACCTCAAAAACAAATCCTACTCAGATCTGGACCAATATTTGGTCAAGTGATGCTTAGGGAACTCGTCCCCATGCATGGACCGTGTATCCTAGCCCATACATACATTCAAAGTTAGTGAAACCCTACCTCAAAATAGTCGGGTCTACGAGTCCTTTGTATTCACCGGATTAGATCGTTCCCAAGCTCCACCAGCAATGGATGTAATGCTCCACCTCCAAACTTTGATAGAGGTTTGGACCTAGAGTTTGAGGAATAAGAGGGTAGAGAGAGAGGGAGGGTCGAAATTGAGTGAGGGGTCTCTTCCTTTCATTTTATAGTTTTTCTTAGAGTTCCTCTCCCAAAGAGACTCCTACCTTTACGAGAACTCTATCCTTATTGGAGGCTTATAAATACGAAGACTCAATTGAATTCGACGTTTAAATAGTCTATTCAATAGCCCTCGAAACGTAGATCATCGTGGTGGTATTCGATTTAATCGTACATGCATGAATTGGCTGAAAAAATAGTCGACACTGAAAAACATTGATTTTTTGCCTGCAATTAGGCATGAATTTCGGTGAACGATAGAACACTCAAATCACTACCAATTTGGGCATATAGATAGTCGATCTTGATGCCCTCGAAATGAGAAACGCCAATGTCGACTCCGATTTAATCGGTGAGTTGTCGATATGTCAAAATTTTTGCCAAAACTGTAATGACGTTGTTCAGGACATCCCACCCTATGCGTCCAATATACCAATTTAGATAAAAAAAAATCCAATTTCAAATTAAGGTTCATTTATTAGAATATCCAAGATACATTTATTAGACCAGGTATTAAAATTATAAATATCCAAATTCACTTCAAATTAATTCTTAAATTAAACCCAAATTGAAATTCAACTTAAATGAAAATTCAAGTTAAAATGAAACACTAAACCAAATTAAACACCAACTAAAATCCAAACAATAATTCAACATTAATTGAGATTAAATACGAACTAAATTAAAGTCATTATTTTAAATAAAGTTCATCTTCATTCCTTATAATATTTTAAAAAATTCATGGGTTTTTACAAGCATAAAGGCAAAAATAGTGATCATGCATAATTTATGCATATTAGATACAAGTTTTTGTGCATGATTCATTGCAAAAATGGATTAAACACCCATATTTATCAACGTTTTCCAGGGCACAGATTAGTTTTCAAAAAGAGGAAAAAATGCACAAAATGGAGTTTACCTTAATGTTTGTAAGTATTTGATTTCTTTTAGAAATCTTCTTTTGAAAATACTTTTTAGAATATGTAGTTTTAAGAATTTTTGAAAACTTAAGTAGAGTTTTAGAAAATAGCCTTTTAACCTAATATTTTATTATAAATAGTATTATTCAAGGAGGAGCTGGCGTCTTCCCTTGGGAAAAATGCCAGCCCCTCTCTCTTCTCTCTCCAGTGTCGGTTTCTCCCCCGTTTCTTCATTCTTTATTTCATCTTTACTTCTGTCCCATCTATCGCCGGCATCCTTTCCCGTTCATCGGAGTATGCATGGTACTTCGGAGAACAACCACTTTTCTTCTCAACCCCTCCGTCCGAAGCGGCTGTGAGGTACACTTCTCCACCGTTTCGCATTTAGTCTAGATTTATTTTATTTTGTTGAATGCATAAAACCGTGTTTTTGCATTGCATATAGCATAGGTTGTTTTCTGCAGTTTTGTTGCACGTTGAATAGTGTACAAAATTATTTTAGCATCATATAGTTAGTTTTTTTTTTTCATAGTTCATGCTGTATTATTTTTTTAGTGCACGGTGCTGCATTGTAGTCTGCGTGAAAGCTGCATCAGATCTGTCATCATTGACAAATCTGATCGTTCTTTTGATTGGTGCTAAACCGACTTGATCAGGTGCTATTGACAAATGCTAATTCGCGTGATTTTTAAAGCACGCCATCAACGTGATTTTCAGACCACACGTTCAGTTCGTTCACACAGATTTTTATGATCAAGACGTGAAGTCGTTGATCAAGACTCCGATCAGATCTGTAAATTCTAATTTGTTGAAACCGGCGCAAGTACGCTGTTTTAGTTTTTTTTTATTATTATGCTGGGTTTTTTAGCAGATCAACGGCGAACTCCATCTTTGTTGTATCACGTTTCAGCGTGATCTGCAGATCACGATCTTGATTTGATCAGATCAGTCAGCATCTTCAGCAGATTGTGTGTTTCACGCAGATAACGCACACGCGTGCGAGCACGTTCCACGCTATCAGCATTATTCATGCAGTCCAGTTTGATCAACGCTGATCACATTTTTAGAACTTGCAACATGTGCGTTTTTCATTTAGTCTGTCTTAGATTTTGTTAGTTTTATTAGTTTAATCTTTCATTGTAGTTTAGATTAGGTTTTTAAGTTTCTTTATGTAGTTAGTTAATTAGTTATTGTTAATAGTTTTCTTTATTGTTTTTAATTAGTTATGTGATTAGTTGTTACTAATAGTTTTTATCAGTTTTAATTATTTTCCCTTGCAGAAACTAACATTAGTTATTTTAGAAATTGTGTTTTTGCATTTTTGTTTTGTGTTTTGTGTTTTGCAGGTGAATCTACGTGGGCGAAGGGATTAATCTCGCGAGGGTCGTGCCCGTGCGAAGAGAAAGGAAACTAGACCGTGAAGGAACAAAGCCCTGCAGGTTTTTGCTTTTCTTCATTTTATTTTTTTAGGGCCACAGGCCATTTGATTTAAGTTGGGTTGTAATAATTTTTATTTTTGCTTGAGCCCTCTCTAATAGGGTGAAACATTTGATTTGTTTCTTTTCTCAAGGCAATAAAGATTTATCATTGTGTGGGTTACAAAAGCTTTTAAACACGTTTCCTGTGTTTGACCCGAACTTCACCGCGTGTGAATCAGAATTTTAAGATTTGGTGTTTGATTTACACAATTTAATTTTATCAAAGATATCTTTCAAAATTTATTTCATAAAAACTTACACCAAATAGTTTTCTTGAAAAGCATGTGTAGATCGGTGCAATTGATGCTAATAAAGATGATGGGATCTTAGTGGCTACAGATATGCATGAATCTTTCAACGCAATTGCATAGGACAAAAAAAATTGATAAAACATCCGTTTGGAGAATTGTTGTGTTGAAGTTATTTGAATGTGATGTTGAGCAAATGTTTTAAGAATTATTCAGCAGAAAATAGTCGTATAGAAAAATTTCAGAACAGTTAGTATTTGTTGCCCGAACTAGTATGAACTTGAAATGGACATGGCAAGACTAGACATCAAAGGAGATAAATAATATAATTAAGTAATTAAAATGCTCTATGCCGACATTGAGAGGCAGTTAGGGGAAGAAAAACATCTTGTGATTGTTAAAATATGTAATCTCATAGGCACATGGCCTCATGTATTTTTCTTTTCTTTTAGTTAGTATTTAGTTTAGTTCTTTCTGGTTGAAATATAACTAGAAAGAACTAAATCAGTCTCCTTTTAGGACATTTAGAGCCTCACCTTTTTGACTAGTCAAAAAGGTGCAGCCCCATGGGAGCCGTTGGACTCCCAACAGCTCTAATAGACTCTATTAAACTTATTTATTTTATGTTTTTATACCCTTTTTGGGTTGTATTTGTTTGTGAGTTCTCTTTGTGAACCATAGAGGTTCTTGTGGTGTATTTGTGAGAACTTGTTGAGAGATATCTTTTGTGGTGTATTTTCACTTTCTTACATGGTAAAGACGCACCTCTTTCAGAGGTAGAAAAAATTAAAGCTATCTCCACGTATGAAAAAAATTGGAAAGAATGGAGAATGGGTCACACCAAGATCATGTCTTGGCTAATCTCTAGTGTGGATATAAAGAATTGTTCAAGCCTCGCAAAATTTGAACACGCCAATGATGCATGGGAGTACCTTAAGAGAATGTATTCTCTTAAAGATATTGCTCATATTTGTAATTTGCAAGAAAAAAATTGAAATATAGTTTAAAGGGAGAAGTGTATTAGAGAGTACTATAATAGCTTATCCGAGTTATGGGAAGAGTTTGCTCTTCTTGAACCAAAGTGGCATTGTTCACAAGATATTGAGCTTCACCAAAATCAAGTAAATGCGGAACATTTCTTTCAATTTATTAATGGGTTGAGACCCGAATTTGAAACAACCAAGTCCGCTCTTCTAGATAGGGGAAATGTTTCCTCTATTGAAGAGCTAAGTATGGAAGAAAATAGACTCAAGAAATGAGTCGCCAAGAGTGATGATGATACAGTTCTAGTTGTATCAAGATCCGACAATCACATTCGCACATACAAACCACCACATATTGGGAGGACAAATAATGAAAGGCGAGGAGACGGTTTTGAAAGAAGAAAAGTTATTTGTTATTACTGTCATGAACCAGGACACGTTAAAACTTACTGTCCAAAGTTGAAAAAACCTTATGAGAAGAAGGTAGCTACTGTGGAATCAACGAGAGAATCCAATGAGGCATCGATTGGAAATATGTCTCTAACTCAGCTGGTGGAGGCTCTATAACCTCTCTTTAAAGGAACTTCTTCTTCTGCTGGAGTTGTTGTTTCTTCTTTCTGCATCTCCGATCCAGGTAAACCCCTATGGCTTCTTGACTCTGGTGCTTCCTTTCACATGACACCAAATTTAAAATTATTGTCACACTGTTATAACTCAAGTGGATCGAATGTTTTGACTGCGGATGGATCGGCCCTTGAGATAAAAGGAATAGGGAATTTCAAAAATAGCTCTCAAAACTCAAAAGGCTTTTGTGTTCCAAAATTTAGATATATCCCTAAGCTTAATCTAAACCTCTTATCTGTCTCACAATTAACTGATCATGGGTGTAATGTTTTCTTCTCTTCTCATGATTGTCAAGTACAGGATCACCAGTCAGGGAAGCTGATTGGGGAAGGCCATAGAGAAGGAGGATTGTATTACATGGACTTTTTGGAATTACCCAAGAAAACATTATGCTGCAATGTTCAAAAATTGGGCTTGGATCTTTTACACCAAAGATTTGGTCATCCTTGTATATCCAAGCTTCAGTATTTTTCAAACATGATTTTTTTTTGTAATTTTGAAGCTTTCACTTGTGAAAAATGTATTCTTGGAAAAATGAAACGACTATCATTTCAAGAAAAAACTTTTGTTTCTACTCGACTACTCGAATCAATACATTTTGATGTTTGGGGTCCTGCACCGATTATTTCAAAAGGTGGTCTTCTATATTATGTCATTTTTGTAGATGATTTTACTCGATATACCTGGATTTACTTCCTCTAACACAAGTCTGAAGTGTTCTCATTTTTTCAAATATTTCATAATATGGTAAAAAATCAATTTAAAAATGATATTTCAATATTTTGCACTGATTCAGGAAGAGAATTTTTGTCCACTGAATTTAAAGAATATTCGAACTCACATGGAATTTCACACTAAAAATATTACCCCTATACCCCTCAACAAAATGGGTTAGTTGAGAGAAAACACAGACATATTATAGAAACAACTAGAACGATACTTATTACATATCAAGTTCTTAAGGTTTTTGGGGCCGAAGCAATTTTGACTGTTGTTTATCTTATTAATAGAATGCCCTCAT
The DNA here is from genome assembly GCF_984573655.1 of Nuphar pumila. NCBI lineage: Eukaryota > Viridiplantae > Streptophyta > Magnoliopsida > Nymphaeales > Nymphaeaceae > Nuphar > Nuphar pumila. The sequence goes on along the minus strand of NC_143259.1, from coordinate 118,667,662 downwards.
CCTCGATAAACAATATTTCTCCCACTGAAAAGCTTTTCAAACAAACTCCTGATTATTCTAGATTGAGGGTATTTGGGTGCAAATGCTTTGTTTTTACCAATAGGAATGATAAATTCTCTCCCCGAGTTGTTTTCTGTGCATTTTTAGGATATGCAAGTCATAAAAAAGGATACAGGTATTTTGATCCTAAAAATAACAAGTTATATGTCTCAAGGAATGTATCCTTTCTAGAAAATGAAAGTTTTTTTGAAAACAAAAACTCTACTGAAATCTATGTCACACGGACTCGGCTAGGGAGGCGCCGCACCCGAGTCGACACGCCCCGACACAGGTGCGGCTTAGGACAGGGCCCAGACTCGGTCAACGAATCGAGGCCAAGTCCGTCCTCGTTTTGGACTTCCTTGAATGTGATGTTAAACCAATTTTTGAACATTGCAGCACAATTTTTGAACCAAGAGAACCTGTGACTTTATCTAGGAAATCCACTAGGATCTCGAGGGTTCCTGAAAAGTTTGTGTCATATGAGTCTTTTTCACCAAAACATCAAGCATTTATTGCCTTAATTCATTCTTATGAAGAACCTCCTAGTTATGAGATAGCCAAAAATAAACCAGAATGGGTCAAGGCTATGGAAGTCGAATTAGAAGCCTTAGAAAAGGCAAATACTTGGTCCTTTCAAGACCATCCTCCAAACAATAAGAAACCTATTGGGTGTCGCTGGATGTACAAGGTGAAAACTAAGAGTGATGACACTCTTGAAAGATTCAAGGCCAGATTGGTGGCAAAAGGATACTCTCAAGAGTATGGAATAGACTATGAAGAGACCTTTGCTCCAGTAGCTAGAATGATCACTGTTAGAATTTTAATAGCGCTTGCATCAATAAAAGGATGGCATATTTATCAAATGGATATCAAAAATGCTTTTCTAAATGAAAATTTAGCTGAAGAAGTATATATGGACCCACCACCAGGAATGAACATCCCTAAAGGGGAAATTTTCCGTTTGAACAAGGCTTTATATGGTCTCAAACCAACTCCAAAAGCTTGGTATGACAGGTTTAGTAAGGTTATGCTTGATTTTGGTTTTCGCTTTTGTCTTATTGACACAACTTTATTTGTTAAGAATTCTAATACAAGTATTATCATCCTTCTACTTTATGTTGACGATATGATCATCACCGGAAATGATAAACAGGGAGTATATGACATTAAAAAATTTCTCAAAACACACTTTGAAATGAGTGATTTGGGTTTTTTGAAATATTTTTTTGGTATAGAAGTTGCTTACTTACCTAGAGGGTATTCGCTAACTCAATCTAAATTTGCATTGGATATTGTTGTCAGGTCAGGTATTTCAGATGAGAGACATGTTGATACCCCTGGATTTATGAATGTCAAAATGAAGATTGATGATGGGGAACCACTCGAGAATCCAACTCCCTATAGACAACTTGTCGGGTCTCTATCGTATTTATCCATCACAAGACCTGACATTGCACATGTTGTTCATACATCCAGTCAATTTCGGCATGCCCCAACCTCTGTTCATATGGGAGCAGTTTTGCGAGTTTTTAAATACATTAAAAATTCTATTTCTCGAGGTTTATTTTTATCTGCTTCTTCTAATTTAGAATTGCTTGCTTATATTGATGCAGATTGGTGTGGAGATCCAAATGACCACCACTCAACTACAGGGTTTTGTGTTTTTTTGGGAGAATCCTTGGTGTCATGGAGATGCAAGAAGCAACAAAAGGTTTCCCTTTCATCAACATAAGCTGAATATAGGGCAATGGCTACAATCACGATGGAATTAGTCTGGCTTCGACGTCTTCTTTCCGATATGGGACTGGAATGTTCAAAAGCATCAAATCTATGGTGTGACAACAAAAGCTCTATTTATATTGCAAGCAATCGGACATTCCACGAACACACCAAGCATATAGAGATGGATTGTCATTATGTTCGAGAGGAATTCTTGCGCGACACCATTAATCTTCCCTATATTGCTTCGGAATATCAGTTGGCTGACTTTTTCACCAAGCCTCTCGATGCTCCTAGATTTCACTTTTTCTTAGGCAAACTTTCGGTTATCCAACCGTAAGTTTGAGGGGGAGTGTTCAAATATGTAATCTCATATATGTGTAATCTCATAGGCACATGGCCTCATGTATTTTTCTTTTCTTTTAGTTAATATTTAGTTTAGTTCTTTCTAGTTGAAATATAACTAGAAAGAACTAAATCAGTCTTCTTTTAGGACATTTAGAGCCTCCCCTTTTTGACTAGTCAAAAAGGTGCAGCCCCATGGGAGCTGTTGGACTCCCAACAGCTCTAATAGAGCCGTTGGGAGTCCAATGACTCCCTTGTGGCTCCTCTCCTCTTCCCTATATATATCCCTCCTATTTCCCCTTGTATTGCATTCTTCTTGTATGGGATTTTATCCCACTCCATTAAACTTATTTATTTTATGTTTTTATACCCTTTTTGGGTTGTATTTGTTTGTGAGTTCTCTTTGTGAACCATAGAGGTTCTTGTGGTGTATTTGTGAGAACTTGTTGAGAGATATTTTTTGTGGTGTATTTTCACTTTCTTACAGTGATCATTGAGAGCCTAAAAACACTGAAGAAATTAGAAGACATCTATTGGGCTCTATCCGAGGCGCTTGACTTAGGGCATGGACCATCTGTTTTGATACTTGAGGAAGATTGGGTCCGTTTGCAAGAAGTATTCAAGAGCTATCAAGCTTAATATGAAGAGCAAGAAGGCAAGCCGGAAGTCGAAGGTTAAGACGAGTCTTCCTTATATTTTATTGAAAGTGTACATGTAAATTTATGTAATTCATGTGATGTAATATGGCATGAAATCCATATATGTAAAAGCATGTATAAAACTATAATGGAAGATGAAAGGATTGGAGAACAAAGGAAAGAGGAGGAAAAAAAGGAAAAGGTGATATCAAGCTCTTCTTTTCAAGCCAAAAAGGGTGATGCACTCACTAATAAAATCAACGAGTATGAAGCCAACTACACTAATTAAGGCATGAGTGACCAGTAAGACTATGGAACAAATCCTAGTCAAGGCAAACTTGGCCTCATTTTTTGAAAATAAAACTAGTGTGTGTCCATCAATGTCGGAATGGTTTACACCAAAAATAAAATGGAAAATAATCACAATGCCCAACACCTAAAGGAGATTCACATATTTGGGCAATAAAGCACTCATAAGTGCTTGAACTAATGCGAAGATGCAATTTGAATAAAAGGCACCAAATCATGGGAAACTAAACTTGGTTTCTTCCATAAGAAAGCAACCCGATATTATAAAGCTGTCAAAGTCAAGGTTGCCAACAAACCAAGTGTAAAATTGGATGTTTTCTCCCGTGCCCTTCGTGGATTCTCACTTTGGAGGTAAGAGTTACTTGGAGGAGGAGGAGGAGAATGAGATTTCTCAATTTTACAGGAGTTAGCAGATTATGTAGTTTAGTAGAACTATATATGATGTATCTTTTTTTTTGTATTTTTTAGTTTGGGAAAAACTTGTGCACATGTAATTGGGAATTTCCTTGTCATTTGGGGTAAAATTTAATGCAATTTATCATTTGAGAGAATTTAGAATTGGTAGCATTACAATTGAATATTTAACCATTGTAAATTTTCAATTACATAATATTATTAAACAAATTTTTGGTGTTTTAAAACATCCATCAGTCACATGTAAGAGAAGAATAGAATAGTTTGATTTAATGCTAATTTAAAAAAAAAAATTGGCTTGTTAAGATCTTAATATCAACATTGGAGAGTTTGTCTGATTTAGTTGTTTTTGAGTTTAAGCTGCACTTGTTGGGCTTGTGGTGCTGAGAGATGTTGCTCTTGTTGGTGGTGCAGTCTATAAAAGAGCGTCCAGCTTGGGTTGGGAGGTGAGCAAATGATGATGAACTGTAGGATTGTCCCCTTTTGGATCTGAAACGAAGGATTTTATGGTCTACTTTTTATGGTTCTAGCTATAGATTGAAAAGAATATAATAACAAGACTCATAAACCCAACTCTGTATAGTTGGGAGCTGATCCATATAGTTGTTATAAGACTTGCCAATGATGACTTATAAATGGTTCTTGTTTCAGTGGCGAGGGTGGTATGATTTCATCAACCTTGATGCTATCAGGTCTGAGAAGGTGGAAGCCACATTTCTCAGCAAGGTATGCTCCTCTTTTCTCTCTTTGAAGCATAAATTTAGATATTGCAAGTTTTTGCTGTGTCGCAAAGATATTTGATTCATTAAAATTTCTGAACTAATAGTTCTACTTTTGTGTTTTTATGTTTTAGGATTCATGTCTTGTTCTCTAACGTTTTAGATGATTATTTTTTTGCCTCTTGGATTTGTTGTTAATAGACTCTTCCTTTGGTCAGGACTATCTGATGATGGGTGACTACTGCAGGTGAACAGTCTTGCAGCTGACATTAGTTGCTGCAGCTCTTCTTCAACCAGAATTTGGGTCTGATGAGACGGCAACCTATATGGCTGGCTTAAGGTAAGAATTGTTTTGTTTCTATGATGGAAATAGAATAGTCTTATGATTTGTTTGATAAAACAAAGTTAGTTCAACTATGATTTTAATTGTGCTACACTGTTCGAAAGATAAAAGTGGCCAGTGTCCTGGATTTGTCTCTTTTGGAGTCCATTTGTCCTCAGTCAGAGGTTCCCGAGGATCCGCTTGGTTGTCTTGACAAATATCCGTCGCACATTCTAGTTGTGCTTGGATTTGAATCTGGAGTTAACTTGTATCAAAGGTGCAAGTCTTCTGGGAACAACTTGGTTTATGATTAACTGATTCAGCTAGACTTGGGTGGCTTGTGTTTGTTTTATTTGTTTTCCTCAAGAATGGTCACTGAAGCTTTTGTATGGGCAGTTGGCTGCAACGACCGTGGCATCATGGGCTGATTATGGTATGCTGTGTATGAGGAGTCGATCAAGTTCAGGAATGTGGCAGTCTATTTGTAGGAGCAAACCTTCATGATCTGAATTTTTGTGAATTGTGATATGGGAAAATGTAAAAAGATAACGTCTGCTATTTTATAAGGGCAAGAGAAAGAATTTGTTGTCGAGTTGATTGATTACCGACTTTCTGTTCTTGATGTTCCAATTGCAAATGGTGCTGATTGCACTATATAAGCCATGATACGCTTCGAGAAGGGCTTTAAAAAAGGGAACTGGCTTGCCCATAAAGTGATCAAGCTAAACCCCAGCCAAGGCCCAAAAAGCCTGAAACATATAGAAAAAGTTGATGGTAAAACTGGCTCTTTTTCAGCCCCAAGAGGTTTGGCGCAGTGGAGGCGGCCTTGGTTACTAGGTGGGTGGTTAGTGTTCCATTTCCATGAGCATCAGCCCCTTGCATTAATGAGGGCAAGGGATAAGCTCTTGCTCAGCCTTGGCGACTCCCTGGAGGCAAGGTCTCCTTCCATGAAAAAAAAAACTGGTTCTTTTTCTTAAGATTAGCATGCCCATGTGAAATTTACCACTGTTCCCGTCTGATAATCTAGCTTTTATTGAGCAAATCAGTATGTTAGGTACAAATTGAGCAGATGATCATAAGCCTCATTTGGTTTTACTCTAGTAAAAGAACGGATGAAGGCCAAAGTTGGTGAATCTTTTCACCAATTTTGCAGAAGATAACTCTTCCATGTGGTTACATTAATTTGTTGATCTACCCCAATTTGTAACACTGTTCAGTCTTTGCAGGGCAATCATGTCTAGTCTGAACTCAGATGAAAGTGTGGGTACTATCGTTGATATGGTTTATTTGTGGATAAACCGGTTGGAGCTTCAACAATTAACAGTTCACTGTGTACTAAAATTTCGTGATTGATAAAACCGGTTTTTTATGTCGAAGGAATCAACTTCGATCTAACCTATCTTCTTAGTATGCAAATAAAACTGGCACTGTGCGATAATTAGTACCCTCACCCATCCTAGTATGCCTACAATTTTCTCAGAGTTGCTTCAACCTGGCAAGATGAACTTCAAGGTTTGGAATTGGAAGCGTAAATCCTTCCCCCGGGTCTTTGGTGGACCGGACCAGGACCTGTCATTTTGCATAAGTCCATGCTCGGTCCATGTTCCCGTGGCGCCCCGAGTCCAAGCGCACAAAATCCCTTCTTTTAACAAAATCGGATGCTGAAGCCCTAATTCATTTCCAAAACCCTAGTAGCGAGGACTCTCTCCCTTTCTGTCTCCAGGTTTTCCTTGGACAGCTAAACCCTTTCATCAGAAAAGAAAGAGAGACGCCCCCCATTAGAAAACCCCCCTCGTTCCTTCTTCACCTCCTCTCTCTCTCTCTCTCTCTCTCTCTCTCTCTCTCTCTTCAAGTGTTCTACCTTCACCCATCCTAACAAATTCCAGAGGAAAAGTAAAGGAAAATAGGGAAAGAGAAGACACACCACCATGATTTCCTCTACTTCTCGCCGCCTCTCCATCTTCCTCCGCCACCTGAGCTCAGCCTCATCCGCCTCCGTCCTCAACACCCAAAACCTTCCCTTCCTCACCTCCAAACAGAAGTCCCGGAACGCCCTCGCCCTTCTCAAATCCGAGACCGACCCTGATCGCATCCTCGAGATCGCCCGAGCGGCTTCACTCTCTCCAGAGTCCCACCTCGACCGCGTCTCCCTTTCCATTACTGTCTCGAAGCTCGCCGCCTGCCGCTCCTTCGATACCCTCCACAAATTCCTCGAGGAACAGAAGAATCGGCCCGCTGTCCAACGCGACGAGAGATTCATCAACAAGGTGATCATCCTCTATGGGAAATCTGACATGCTTCACGAGTCAATCCGGACGTTCGAGCAGATGGATAAGCTCGGTCTCCGCCCCTCTGTGAGATCCCTCAACGCGCTCCTCTCGGCTGCCATTGCCGCCAAGAACTACAAAGAGGTCGGTAGGATCTTTAATGAATTCCCCAAAGCTTTCTCGATCAAACCGGATTTAGATACGTATAATACTGTCATTAAATCACTATGTGAATCTCGAAATTCAATGTCCGTTTTCTCGATTCTGGATGAGATGGGTAAGAACAGGGCCAAGCCGAATGAGATCTCGTATGGAACGTTGATGGCTGGGTTATACGCAGAGGAGCGATTCGATGAGATTGCGAAAGTTCTGGATATAATGAAGGAGAAGGGGTGCCATCCGAGCTTGACGACGACCAACATTCGTATTCGGAGTCTCTGTAAGCTGGGGAAGTCAGCAGAGGCGAAAGCACTATTCGATGGGATGAGATCGAGGGGGATATTGCCAGATGTCTATACGTTCTATAATCTGATTTATGGGTTCTGTAAAGAAGGTAACTTGGAAGAAGCAAAGAATATTTTCTTTGAGATGGGGAAGAAGAAGAACCCTGCTCCTAGCAGCGAGTGCTATTTTACATTGACATATTACTTGTGTGAAGGTGGGGATTTCGGTTGTGCGCTTGAACTGTGCAACAAGTGTATGGACAATGGTTGGGTGCCAAACTTTACCACCATGAAGGCGTTGGTGAATGGGCTTGTGAAGAATGAAAAGGTTGAAGAGGCAAAGGCGATAATGGCGAAGGTAAAAGAGAAGTTTCCTGGTAAAGTAGACATGTGGAAGGAAGTGGAGGAAAGCTTGCCATAGTATTTGGTGACTGCATACCAACTGTTGGTCTGTGTTTCTTCCTGCTGAAAAATTTTGAGTTGGAAATTTGGTAGCTCAATTTGAACCAAGGGGATGAAGATGAAATTCTTACTGGAAAATTGCTGGAACTTTTTATAGCTAGGAGTTGGTATTGCATGGTCATGCCTCAATGATGGTCGTCATAACTCGTCCGGACAGCACCTTAGTTTTTGTTCTACGGAGTCAACAATCAAAGCAAGGAAAACTTCTTTCCTGTTTTCTTTCTTGCAAAATTTTCCTAGAGTCCATGCTGCATGTCTTATGGCCTCAGTTAGAGATAGTTGTTATGGCATGAACGCCTTCCAACTGAAACAAATCCTTGGAGTTTGCTGAATAATTCATTTATACTTTACCATGTGGATGGGATTCAAAATTACTGGGGAGTTCTGTTTATTTTGGAATTTTTCGGTGATATTCGAGGACCTAAAAAGGACTCAGAATTTCTTTCTGTTTTTCGGTTCCAAATGGACGATTTTCGTTTCTTAGAATCTCAACCTTCTTATTTCTTTACAGAGCAGGGGGGATTAACAAAGGTTCCCTCCCTTTACCAGGGGATCAAGTTCAGTCGACCCAGTTGGGAGGGCGCACCCTCCATAATACACTGTCGCCAGACTCCCGAACAGATTCGTACTACCAATCTAAACTTCAATTCGTTTGGAAAGCAGTGGCCTTTTAATAAAAAACATGAATGCATCATCGTCTGAACATAGTTGTGGCGTTTATTTGATTGAAAACGACTTGGAAGAACGGTAGTGCAGTTGGCATGTAAGATTGCGATGCTTGTCTGTTGCAAATTGTGAGTTTAGGTAGCAGGAAACAGGTTGTGTGATGCAATTGCATAGTAACTGCTAGGCTGGCAGTCGGGATTCGATTCTGGCGGGCATTATGCCCCTTTTACAAGCCAAAGCAAGCATAGGCCCTGGGGTCGAGGGTACTAGCCCTGACATTTACTGCATCCGCTACTGTCTCCTCCCACGGGGCTTCCACAGGTTAAACATGAAAAAAAAAACTCGCACCAATGGCAAGGTATTCACCAGTTTCAATGCAGTGCCCAATCTTTACAAACTATTTCGATGCTATTATCAATTTTCTCCATTACTTATATGAATTTCACACCTTTGATTGCAGTATGAGATGGGTTTTGTCCAGGCAAAATCTGTTGCAAGAATACTTGCACCTGAGTTGGAGAAACAGGTGGAAAAGATGGATGATCAGTTTAGGGATTCGAATCATTCGGGTCTAATTCGATTATGTAGCCATGGGAAAAACAAGATAAGATGAATAGATGTTAAGAACTATTGATTGGAAACTAAGGTTGTATTGGATGTTCAAACTGCTGCTGTTGGCTTGGTATGCCCCACTTGCATTATCGCTAAAGATGCGTAACAATTGAGATATATTGTGTTATGGAATCTAGTGGGTGGCCATTACATGTAGCGGACGAAGCTGCGCTTGCTTCTCTGGTCTCCACTCTCTAAAGATTGGGTTGCTCATTCTTACACTAAACATAACTTCTGTCATCACTTGGCCTATCTAAAAAAAGAACTTTGTCATCTCTTAACTGAAATGTGCTATCACGGGTCTGTGTACGGGTGTAAAAAAACCCTTCAAAGTTGAGACGATGCTTATTTGTATTATGATGATGAAATAGGGCTGGTTTGAAACCCACGCCACAAGGTTGAAGCTGGGTGTACTCCCCGGTGGGTAAAGGGGACCTCAAGGGTTTTACCTACCTGAGACCAGCCACTGTGCGTTCAGTGATGGGGGTCTTTCCCTTTTTATCTAAAATAAAGGGGTTGGTTGTGCCAAAAGTGCCACCCAAAACCTAGTAGAAGCAAATGTTCTGAACAATTGATTTTTAATTGGATTTTAGGCCTATTTGCCAATGAATATGAGCACGTTAAGTGGTACATAATGGGAAGAGAAGAATTGCCATCACTTGGAAATTTACACATGCTTCTGCAACGAGAATGACCTCGTCTCTTTGAATATGGGCACAGTAAGAACTAATGTTGGGACTTAACGATAAGGCCTAGTGTGAGAGACGGTTGTAGTTATCATACCTCATCTAGTGGAGCTAAGCAAGAGAAGGGTGAGAGTGAGATTGACACTGCTGCATCATTTAAGAAAAAGAAAAATGAGGAGTTAGAAGTTTGCGAAGATGTTGGCATAAAGGACCAAACATGTAGCTCGTCAGGGTACCAACACGGCTGCCTGCTTAACATCCAAGGAACAACCCATAGATTCTGGAGCTGCTAACAAATTATATAGATAGATATGCAAACTAGGGGTGGGCAACAGGTTGTTCTTCCCATGGGCGGGCTGGCCCCAACCAAGCCAAGGCCTGGCCTATTCTGTAACGGACCTAGGCTGAGGTAGCTGTTTATTCTTTTTTGCTCGAGCCATGTTGCACTGGTTATTTCACTGCGAGTTTGTTTTTTTAGGGGGGCCATTTGATTGCATGGACAGCAGCATCTGCAGGTTTCTGTTATCTACACCTTATACGCCTGATGCAAACATTGAACACACAGAACACCTAGAACACGGCATCCTGCAGTGTTCTACCCCTCCCCTTGGAGCAGTGGTGTCCGGAATACTTGGGACAAAAACTCGACTTGTCCAGGACACCACTGTGCCCGGCCAGCAATTTTCAGACAGGACTGTTAGTCCATGCAATCAAACATCCCCTGAGTGTTCTGCACGGCACCGTGGGACATATTTGGATCAAGCTTGGTTTGAATCCAAGTAATGAGCATACGGTCATAAGCTTTGCTAACTGAGTTGACACACCATAAGTCAAGTAGCATGGCTTGATAGAGACATTGACTGACCTGGGATCTGGCCTCGCATAGTTGACGCCAAAAAGCCATTGGTAAACTGGCCCCACTCAAGTTGTGTATTCGGAAGACTAAACTGGTACTCTATCAAGTATCAGCGTATTACCATTCATCCTTCTGGGTCCGATTTGGAGGGGCTGATATGCTGAAAAGGTCATAAAAAACAAAAAGGATTGCGTGTCACCGTGACGGTCTCCCTTAAAAAATTTAAACCTTTTGATTAGTGTCGGCTAGGAAAAGATGGAGAGAGAGAGAGAGAGAGGATGGTGGGTAAGGTAGTCGCGTTGGGTTTGTTCTTGTGCCTCATGGTGGGTTACAGGTTTGCTTGGACGGGAGAGATCAATGGGAGTGATGTCTGACGTATGCTCCGATTCTTCCATTGGACCCGAAGATAATGCCTTGGAGGGTAATCCAGATACAAGCTTTTATTTTCTGTTGAATGTTTCTTCAAATTCTGACTTTTGGGTTTCAAATTTGTAGTTTCTAGATCATGTTGGTGATGAAAGAAACCAGATCACTATCTTTAGAATTTCAATCACCCCACTTCAAAAATTTTGAAGATGAAAAAAAGGTTCATTACCACTGAATTTATAGAACACAACTTGGCTTGAACCTCAAGTGAGTCACTGTTTCGCGAGATAAGGTGACCTCTCTTACACTTGAACTTGGCAAGCCAAATTGAGAATAAAAAAATAAAAAATAGAAAGCTTGAGAATAAAAAAAATCTAATAATCCAAAAGATGAAAAATGAAGAAATTTATATATTTTAAGAGGGACAAGTCATTTTTGTAATAAATGAAATTAAAAGGCCATAAATTCAACGGTTTGAAAATTGGATGAAAATGATTCTAAACAGTCAATAATACCCCGTAAACGCTATATAAATATATTTTTAGGTCTTTCAAACGACCAAACCATTCGAAAAATGAAAAGTCAAGACTGCGAGCATGCAAAGTGCGCTGTCAAAATGTATGCATGTGCACGAACAATGCATTTCTTGCACAAAGCGCAACAATAACCACAAGTCACCACAACGCACAAGGTTTACCAAATTAAAGGATAGAGAACAAACACCCTGTTTAAACCACTTAGAAATTTTTTCTCCCTCTTAGATATGAGATTAAACATTTTAAAAGTACTTTTGGTGGGAAACAATAAATCACTAAAAAACTTAATAAATATGCAATATTTTGAAACTTTTTCCAATGGTTGGTTCTGAATAATTGGCGTTGGGCGTTTCTAAAAGATACACTAGCGTTTTAGTAGATTTTTTTTATTTTTTCCACACTCTATTGGATTAGGATATTGATAATTTATAATTATTGTTTATTGGGAGATTGAGTTCCTGTTTTTTTTTTTTTTTTTTTGGGGGGGGGGGTGGTGATCACCAGAAACTTATAAGGACAACAGCCTGAAGAATTCATGATTTGTTGGTTAATGAGAAAACATACCCATGCCTTTTTTTGTTTTTTCCTTTCTTTTCCATTTGAATTATTTTAGCACTTAACAAAAATGAAACTCGAAAGAATCCCCTTGTGTGGTGGAGTAGGTCTTGCTTTGCAAGATTGATCCAGAAAATTAAGCAGGTGCAGCTGTAAAAGCAATGTAGCAAATCATAGTTGTTTTATCTTTAAATTTGCTCAATACCCACAGAGAGAGCGTTTTGTCATATTTATGAGCTGCGCGTGTTTAGTTTATTGATTGATATACTGTCATGGTTGGTCTTGGAGGCGTAAACCTCTGTTTTCCAACAATTTCCAACTTCCCCATCAGGAAGTGGATTCTTTATACTGTTTGCTTACCGTGTGCTTCTGGCATTGCCTGTCGTTTCAACATTCATATGCGAAGTGCATAATTACTAAAGAAACAGGTCCATGTGTGGAGTAAGAAATGCTTGGATGCATGATACTTGAAGCCTTTATGAACAAGGGAAAACAAGTAAGAAACAACAATGGAAACAAGTGCATATGATATAAAAAGATAGTTAATAACTTGATATTTGTGTTCTTTACATCAAATGAATTTTTAAGTGTTTTTATCAACAACATTTATTATATATATTGTATAAGACATTAAAAAATTAGTTAAAAATTTGTTTATTTCAAATGAATTTTAAGGGTTTTTATCAACAACTTTATTCTAAGTATTCTACAATACAAGCATAATATTGAAAGAGGAAAGTACAATTTGTTTACATGAATTAGGCATGTACAATATCAAAGAAGTTTATTGGAGAAGCAAGCGTCTTTTGGAAGTGGGTTTCTCTGAAATCTCAGAAGCATATGGTTTCGATCTTCCGAGGCAACCTTCCAAGATTTTAAGAAGCTTCCAATAACTATGACAAAGTGATATGTTGCACGCGTTTCTATGCACTTCTCCTTATTGCATGCCATGACGACCTAGAGAAAGGCAAAACCATGCTCTTCAAAATGAATGAATAAATGGTTATGGACATGGCTGTGGACAAATATGTTTTTGTTCCATGACTTGACATGAGCTGTGAAACTGTGCTCTTATTCTTGCTTAGTTGCTCTATGTTTTCATGAATGCTTATTGGATCACCTTCAAGTGTTCAGGTATTGTTCCATGTGAACTTTATCTGTATGGTCTATCTGAAAGAAATGTCTTATTATTTCTACATAATTACCGATGATGAACAGTTGGGAGAGTTCTCAATTTCACCATAGGACTGAAGAATTTTGTCACTATCTGAGATTCTGAGCCATAATTTTTATCTCCCAATGGTTCCAGTTCTCTCATATCAACTTGCAGCTAGAGTATTTTTATTTCTAAGTGGATATGCAGTTATCTCACATATTACATTTTTTAAGGCAATCTTCTCATAATTCATTCCCTACTACTGAGTAATGACATGTTAATTTGTTGAATTTTTTTATTCTTATTGTTATTGGCTCATGTTTCTTCATCTTCTGGATGAATAGTTGGTCATATGGACTAAATTTCTTATAATTTTCTCTGTTTCTTCTGTTAGTCTAACACGATCAGGTTTACTCGAAGATTGTGATGTCATAGGGACAATGTGATATGCATATTGCTTGATCAGATGTTTCAAAGCTTATTCATGTTGAAGAGCTTCATTTAGTGATTGTCTTCTGCTGTTTCTCTACTGACATCAGGAGTTGACATCCTTGGTAGTATTTCTAGTCAATTAAAAAACATTGTGCTTGTCCTTCAGTTTGTATCCATTGTTTGAATCTTTTCACAAACATGAATTCTTCATGATTTTGTATCCTTTGTTGTTATTCCTTTAACTGCTATGCTTAATGGGTGTCAAGTGACATGCATAGAGACATAGCCTACTTGTTTGAATAGGGTGAACTTCATGCTGATTTTTGGGTTGGAACTCTGGCCTCTTGAGAAACCAGGCTTTATCCAGGCACTGACTGAGGCTTTATTAATTCAGGCTCAGTCAGTAGGGATAGTTCCATTCAGCTCCAGGCCGCAAGGGAGCCTGATTCTATTAATCAGGTAGGTCTAGGGTCAGACCCCATTAAGGAAGGAAATGTACCCAGCCACCTAGACCTAAGCTTGGGAGGCTTGCATATCAAGCTGGTTCGATGGGGTGGATGTGGTCAGGCCTGCCTGTGGCCTGGCTTGTAGGTGTTTCTGGGCTGGTTTTGGAGCCACGACCCCTACTGTCTCGTTGACGGGTTTGACTGCACTGCAGCTTGCTGAAGGGATGATCAAATCATCCATTTTAGAGGCCTGCCTGTTGCCTACCACGAGATGTTCCTAGAGCAAGGTAAATTGAACCTGCGTTGAAACAAGGCCGGGCCTGGTTGGTTACATGGGCCCTGCCAAGCTACCTGACTCATTGTCCACCTCAGGGTAAAGTTCTTTTTCTATTAAATTAAATACCTTTTCGGGATTGAGGCTATGATTTGGTGACGTCACTGACTCATTTCAGATATCTTAGATAAGATAGTAAACCTATGAAATACACATTCAGAATAATGCTTATTTCAAGTGATGGTATTCTCCTCTAAGAATTATAGACGATGGCCAACTGTTGCCTCCTGTTCAAATTGGGGCAACAGATTCCTCCCACCGAGGGTGACGGGAGGGTTCGCAAGGAGAGAGCGAGCTGCCCTCTCGCACGCAGGGGCGCATGGCGTGGAGTGTGCCTGCTACAGGGCAAGCACTGAGAGCGTATATATGTGAACCCTAGGATCTCGTTTTACAAAACTCCCCTTACCAAGGCCTTAACGAGTCCCAGCTTATTCGTTCTAACCAGCCGTTACTACCCCTTCCTATTCCCTTGGTAACACCAACCAATGTGTTATTTTGTGTATTCTTTTTTTAGTGCTGTCTTTTTTTTTCTCTCTTCCTCGAGGCTTGAGCATTGTCACGGGCAATTTTTTCTTTAGGCCAGTGTGGCACAACGGTCTTTCCTTACCACCGTAAGCTTTTTTGGTCGCTCGCTTGCCGTTGCGGAAGCTTTGAGTATAGAAAGTGCAAGAGAGCGAAAGAGAAAAGAGGAAGAAAAATTGCAATCACTTGAAGGTAATCACAACGAGGGTGAACAAAGAAAGCTCAATGCATTTGCATTCATTCACTATTTTGCCCGTAAAGACATTGCAGTTCAGATCTACGAGCTAACCCTTCAGGGTATTGATCAACCTGAACCAAAGTACAAGGGTGGCCTGGAGAAAGTTACAAGTGACACAATACTTACATCATGACTCAGCCAAAGCAAAACATACTCTAGACACAACTGAACGAAGTAGGTCACAGGAGAACAGACTCCTCCCTTCAAATCATGTGTCGCCCTCGACGCCATTAGTTTTATAGTAAACCCTGACTTCATTTGGATAGCGGCTCTTCATCCGAAATGTTGGCTCCCACGTCGGTTCCACTGTCTCCTCCCATTGCACAAAATACTTCTTCGCTTCACCTAAGTAGTTGACCTTGTAGTGAAGGATCTTGCTGAGATGCTTCTCGGCCCGCTGTATTGTTGAGACCCTCTGCAGAATAGGAGCGTGTTGTGGCATGCTACATTTCGGATCCCCCTCGTCCGCATAGAATGTTTTTGGGTTGCACACGTGAAACACCGGATGCACCTTAAAGTCTGGGGCAGGTCCAGCTTGTACGCCAGCTTGCCCACTCTCTTGGTGATGGTGAATGGTCCCTCGTACTTCTTAATCAGTTTGCGATGTCGTCCACAGAAGATGCCTGTGCGATCAGGATAAAGCTTCACCAACACTTGATCTCCAACACAGAACTCAACAGGCCGACGATGCTTGTCCTCCCACTTTTTCATTCTCTTAGCCGCCTTGTACAGAAATGCCTTCGCCAGCTCAATCTATTTGTACCAGTCTCGAACAAATTGATAGGCAAAGGATGGCCTTTCCTTCTCTTGTGCGGCTAGAGTATGTTGAGTCAGCAATTGTTGCCGCATAGCTATCTCGAATGGGTTGTAGCCTAAAGACTCACTCTTCTAAAGATTATAGCAGAAATAGGCCACGTCCAAACGCTTCACCCAGTCTTTCTGATTGGCACTAACAAAGTGCCTCAGGTACTGCTTCAACAGTCCATTGATGTGCACTATTTGCCCATCCATCTGTGGGTGAAAACTTATTGAAAATAGCAGATCAGAGCCGAGTGGTCGAAATACTTCACGCTAGAATTTGCCCGTGAAGCGAGCATCGTGATCGCTCGCAATGCTTCTTGGTAAACCCCAATGCTTCACAACATGCTTGACGACTAACTCTACAGTCTTCTTTACAGGGCACTCTTTCGAAGCTGGGATGAAGATGACATATTTAGATAAACGATCCACCACCACCAGGATGAATATGAAGTCATCTACCTTCAACAGACTAACAATGAAGTCCATGAAAATGCTCTCCCAAGGACGTTCTAGAATAGATAGAGGCTCAAGGAGGTTGACAGTCTTCTAGTTGGTCCCCTTGTCTTGCTGGTAGATAAGGCACGTTCACACATACCCCTCCACATCGTCTCTCATCTGTGGTTGATAGTAATCACGCTCAAAGAGTGTTAAGGTCCGCTCATGGCCTAGATAACCAGCCCATAGTGTATCATGACACTCCTTAAGCAGTTTGTCTTTTAGTTAGGTTGTTACATAATTTGTTAGTCAGTTTGTCTTTTAGTATAGGGTTAGTTACACATTATGAGTTTATTTCATGTTAGTTAATTCTTGTTTTTGTGATTTTCAGTTGAAACTAACCTTGAATTTCTCATAGTTTTCTTTCTCTGTTTTGTGTCTTGTCTTTTGTGTTTTTGAAAGGAAGCATTCAGACGTGCAGTGAGCCCTCAAAAGTACCCTCGAAGAGCCCTCTGAGGTCCCCTCAAAAGGCTCTTCTGGCCCTCAAGAGCCCCTCAAAGAGCCCTCAACTCTATTAAATAGCTAAAACACCAAGGGACAAGAAGCTCAAGCACTGAAGACCTTTTCTTTTCTTTTTAGATTAGGTTTTAATTTAATTTAATTTAATTTAATTTAATTTGGGTTTATAATAAGGCACTTTATTTTTATTTGTTTAAGCCCTCTGCAGAGGGTCGTACTCTTATTTAGTTAATTAAAAAAAATTTATTTTTCAAGGCAATAAAGAGTAGTTTAGTTTTCTATGGAATACAAAGTATTTTTTCTGTTACCTGAGTTCGACCCAGACTTACCACTAGTATGAACTAGTGTTTATTGTTTGATGCACGGTTTGCACAAACATTTTTACTGAAAATATATTTTTTAAAATATTTTATTGAAAAAGTTGCATTACTTGTCGGTGCGTCTCTCAACACCGACTCTGGAGTCCCTTCCTTAGCTCGAGAATGGGCTTTGCTACTACTTGTCACGTGCTTATTTCTTTAATAGGCCAGTGCAACACGACAGTCCTTCCTTACCGCCGCAAGCCTTTTTGATCGCTCGTTTGCCGCTGTGAAAGCTTTGAGTATAGAGAGTGCAAGAGAGCGAAAGAGAAGAGAGGGAGAGAAATTGCAATCACATGAAGGTAATCACAACAAGGGTAAACAAAGAAAGCTCAATGCATTTGTATTAATTCACTATTTTTCCTACATGCGCATTACAATTCAGATCTACGCGCTAACCCTTCAGTGTATTGATCAACTTGAACCAAAGTACAAGGGTGGCCAGAAGAAAGTTACAAGTGACTCAACACTTATATCATGACTCAACCAAAGCAAAAGACTCTAGACACAACTGTATAGGTCACAGGGGAACAAGCATATTGCTAAGGTTTATTGTTTTAGGTTGGATAAAACATGATGTCCTTGTGAGGTTCTTGCTGCCTTGAGATGGTGAACTGACTAAGATAATCTTACCAATGCTACTTTCAAGTTGTTTTCTTATATGATCCTTTTTATGTTCTTCTAAAGCCTAGTCAGTGTCTTTCTGATTGAGGTTAATTCAAAAGACTAGAGAGAGTGTCTGCAGTTTTCAATTGGTTGTTTGGACCATTTGGGATGCAATAAGGGATGGATTGGTAGCATGTCATAGTTACCATAATAGTTCTCTATGAATTTGTGGATGCTAACTCAGATGCGTTGACTGGATGCACAAATATGCCATATGATTATTAGTTGAGTGATGTTAAAAATACAGGATCTCAAATCACCTAATTCTAATTTATGGTTTCTTATTTCTGGTAAGAACAATGATTCCTCTTCTAAACAGGTTATGCAAAAGAGGGATTTTTGTCTCATGTCTATAATGGAAATCACCAGTTGTGATAGGATTGTGTGGTACCTGGGATGGTTGTCTTCTTGAGGAAAAGTGGTTAATCTTATGTCCCTTGGGGAAAATAGATATTCATGGTGTGTTTGTTCCACTTGAAGGGAAAACAATGATGTTCTTGGTCTTTCGACTAGTAGATCTTTTTCAAGCTGCTGCACATTTTATGATTTATCGGATATGGAACCTCATCGTTTCAATGTTTTTAATTTTTGTTCACCATGTCGATACCTTGTAGTCATGCAGTATATAAAACTTTTGCATGCTGGTTGAGTCTTGCATTCATTCTCTGTAGTCTTTCTTTTAGAGGGTTCCACAAACCACGACTATTGAGATGGTTTCCTGTACTTCACCCGTCCACTGTAATATTCGATAATATTTCAGTAATTTTCTCAATTTTTATAGATTCCAGATAATGGAAATTTTAAAGCACAATTTATATTATTTGAGTTCACGGATGCGTTCGCATCAAAAATTTGAAGAGAACGAAAGTAATTTTGTTGAAATCAAGTTTGATTTGAATTTGGAGCTCTTCCGACAAGTTTGGGGGCATAGTAGTAATTTTTGATTGATTTTTGGAACATTTTTTACTTGAGGGCCATAGTCATCCAACTTGATAGCTAACTCAGTCAACTACCTTTGAGACATGGTTGTCATTCTTTTGATACATGGCATTTTGGTTATTTTTGTTTTAAGGGATTTAATTAGAATTAAATCTTTTTATAGGGATATTTTTTGGACTTAGTTAAAATCCAACTAAAGGTTAGACCCCAACCAAACCAAAATTAGGTTTGAATGGATCCTTAATTAAACCTAAATTTGGATCTTACCCAAGATCCAAATTTATTTTACCCACCCCAATCAGCCCCCATGGTTTTGAAAAAAGGTGTTAACAAGTGTTAAATTAAGCCAATTGGCTCTCTCCCTACTACCCACTTTTTTTCCTAATTGCCCCTCTCATACCCTATATAAACGGGGCTCCCCTTCTCCTTAGGATCACTCAACCCCTCTCTCCCTTTAGTCTCTCCCTCTCCCCTCTTCCATTTTGGTGGTGGCCATCACCCCACTCATTCCCTAGCCCACCCGGCTTCACCCCAGCCGAGCTCAGGCCTAGATCTGACCCAAGCTCCTTCCTTGCACCCGATTCCCTAGGCCTATCCGATTCGACCCCCTTGCGCCCTAGCACCCAAGCTTGGCTCGATTTAGGTGTGGTTGACTCCCTTCCCTTTTTGCACCCGACCACCTGGTTTATCCCCCTTAGCCTAGCTATCTCAGCTCACCCAACCCTGACTCAGTTCGCGTGAGCTGAATCTCCCACACTTTGGTTCAGTCTTGATCAAGCCCTACCTCGGCTCTGTTCGCGCTGCCCCGCTTGCTCTGCCACCTTCGTCAATAAAACTTGAAAATCGAGACACTCTTGTCATTGCCTTGTTTGAATCTTTGCTTAGCATGCTATACATGCCACACATTTTGGAGAAAAATCTCCCCCAGTATTTTGATGATTTTTTGCTTTTTTCAGTTATCTTTGTGCATTTCGATGTAGGAAACTCGATCTCTCGTCTCATAGTGGCGACATGTGTAGACATGATGCGTGATTCAAAAATATAGTTTTGAAAATGTTTGAATTTGAATGTGTATCACGCTAGTTGTTTTAGTAAAATGCAGAGAATTGTAAATATATGACCAAAGATTCTATGCATGCTAAAGTTTGTATGTTTTACATATTATATACTTTTGCATGATTATTCATATGATGGAATGCATGTATGCATGCTAGAAACAAATTTTGTATAAATTACGTATGCTGGAATGATGTTTTGTATATGCATAAGGGGAATAAAATTGTTTATATCATCATCAGAAAAATGATGTTTTCTTATAGGATTAGATTGAAATTTTCTTAAAAAGCTTTCTATTTTAACTTGACAATTGTTCAAAAAAAATTTAGTATTAAAATCAATAAAATATTTCTGTAGGGCTTATTTTTTTCTGAAAATTTGATGTTTCATTTAAAGTTTTGAGAAACTATGATTTTGGAAACACTTTTCTGCAATTACGAAAGTTGCAAACCTTAAGAATTTTTCAGAAGGGTTTTCTGAAAACTTTGGAAACTAGTATATTGAGATATTCTCCTGAAAAAGGATTTCCTACAATTTTTAAAGTGCCTACTTTTCTAAAATTTTGAATATTTTCAGACCTGATGCATTCTTTAATAAAGTTTTTTTGGATGCTCTGTAGATTGGTTTCTAAAATTTTGAGGAATAGCATACTCTTGAATTTGTTAGAATAAATATTTTAAATTTTTTATCTAATTAGGTATTTTTCATTTTGGGTCTGGTACTAAAAGCTATGATGTATAGGAGTCGACCCTTGTACTTGAGAGTCGACCCCTAAACGCTTGATGAACTTTTGGACAAATGCATCAGTTTAAAGTTTGGTGATCCAAGAAGGGACCCGAATGATGCTGAGATGCAAGGTATGATGCATGTGAGTGAGATTCTGAACTCGTTTTGAGAATTTTATTTAGTATACCTAAGCATGGTATTCCGTTGGGTATATGACTCTGATGTATATATACACTATTTAAATATATGGTTGGGATGAACATCATGCAATTATTAGGATCATTAGTGACATTCATAAAATAGTGAAATTATGTCTCGCACATAGCACTAGATTAAAATTATAATCTTGATAGATGCTTGCAGATGTGTAGGTCCAAGTGGATTACACATCAGGCTGTGGGTTTCATAAAAATACTTGTTTTACGAATTTGCCCTTAATAGTTGTTTTAGACCTTGGAAAATAAATTTTTCCAGGTGTGAGCTAACTTGAGGTTGAGCCTCCTGTGGTTAGCAGAATGGCTTAGTTGAACATGATATTGTTAGGAGAGCAAAGATGACCCCAAGTGTACAACTAAGTGTTGGCACAACAAATTAACAATATCATAAGTTAAGAACTTGTTATAATTTGTTGGGTAAGACCCTGTGTACCTGAGGAGAACAGTGAGAATTAAATTAATAATGAATGTTAATTAAGATTAAACAAGTTACACAAATATTTAAGGTTATGCCTTGAAAGATGGGGTGACCTATAAATGGACTAGGTTCACTGAGTGAGTTAAAACTAACCCCGTAGGATGCTAAGTTGTCAACAATGGTGGCTCTTGGACCCTGTCTTGGTCACTGAAGGTGAACCAATCCCCAACCACCGTGGCTTAATGGATGAAGATTCCTTGTAGAGGAAGTCCAGCTATGTACGCTAGCAATAATACACTATGATTTTTCAAAAAAATGAATACCTTGACGAAGGGTTTTGCACTCCTGGTGTTGGTGTAACCATGTGGTGATGGGCTTAATAAAAGATGTAAATTAAAGTATTTGAAAATATCTCCTATGTAGACCGGTGAGCCTAGACCCGCCTGAGCAGTGGTGCTCCCATGAATGTATTGTACTTAATATCGTAACAAGTAAGAGTAATTGCATCATGTAAAGCAAAAGAGAAAGATTAATAATCTATGATCATGTATTTAGTTTATACATACATGTTGTTCTCCCTCTTGGATAGAGGTGGAGTCGAGTCAGATCCCACAGAGAGTCGAGAGTTGGGACTCGTGTTGAGCCACAGACTTGGTAGGAGTCTGGTTGAGCCGTGACCTATCCATTCGCTATTGCGAGATGGGTGGTCGAGTTTTCGATAAGACGATGGTTGGTTTCACCCCCTACAATTTATCTTTTCAGGTATCCATGGGTAGGCGACATCATTGACGATGGATGCGGAGGGCCTCAGTTGCGCTGGAGTGGAACTTGGACTCTTTTATTTTTGGGATCATTGTTACTTGTTTTGGGTCTATTTGGGTTTTTGAGATCTTTTTTATATTTTATTGAAATCCTCATTGGATTGTTTTTGTAAATTGTATTAATAGTTCATCAAATTTTGTATGAAATTTGGAAATATGTATATAAAATAGTTCTGGTCAGCTGTGCAAATTGAGAATTTAGTTATAAAGTATTTCCTTTCCATCACTCATGTTTTAAAATGGGTTTTTTTAAATAGTTTGACACCTTTTAAGTTATTCTCTTAAATTAATACTTAAAAAGAAAGCATGATTTTAGAGGCAAGTCTATATTGAGATTATACTTTTAGATCACGTCTTGTCTTATTTTGAAACCATGTTTATATAGCTTAAGTTAAGACGACACTGAGAACCGTCTTGAGATCAGGTAGAAACTCAGGTAACTTCACATCCAAGTGCTGATCTCCAATTGTGGCACGGTTCACACTAACCAACTCTAAGTTGCGCTCTTGGGTGATCTGAACATGGCCATTTCCAAAGTCGGGTTGCTGGCTTTGAGGGTTATATTTACATGTATGAAGAAACAAAGATGTTTATAAATGATTGTGTTATCATGGATTTACTTGATGCAGGTGCTGAGGTAGCTGTTTTATTTATAACAGATTCAAGAGGCATATTCACAGAGGCAGAGACGATGCCGGAGAGCAACCGCTGGGATGCGTGCTTGGCAAGGCCAATCAGCAGTTTCCATGAGCACTGCAGCAGAGCGAGGGCTTCCAAAGGGGGATGGAGGTTCAAGTATAACCTGCCTTCTGGTTATTCTCATACCGTCCAACCCTTCTTGTACAAGCCTGCGGCTGCTCTTCTCTACTGCTCTTAAATTGCATGTTGAGAAAAGCTGCAGAACGCTTTTATGCTTCAAAGCGGATCTCTGTGTTTTGCAACGGAAAGCTCTTGAAACGTCATAGCATCATGTAGAAAACAGTGTCAGTCAAAATGTAAAGGGGAGTAAGCCAAATGCTGAGGCAGTGATTTAAGATAAAGTTACTTGATGAAAATTATCATGTAAGAAGTTGAATCTCCGAAAGTTTTACCAAACTAACATTTGAAAAAAAAAAAAAAAAAGGAAAAGAATTCTGAACCAAAAAGAAAAAGAAAGGTTGTGGTGAAAAGAATGCGGAATTCTGAAGCTTCACATTTGAACCAAGAGGTAAAGAGGAAGGGGGTGACGTATGGAGTTGAGGCAGCATAGAGTTTCATGGGCCAAATTCATAGGGTCAATTAAGATGGTTGCTGGGCCCCTTTGGAAATTGGCCTGAATTCCACCTTTATATCATATATGGTGTTTTATGGTTCTATTGAGCTTGAATTGCGGTCCACGGACTGTGGTTTTTTGCTGCTCAATTCCCACCAAATCAGCGCAGACAAAATCTCTTCGTTTCTTGTATGAAACCTCCAAGTTCAGCACGACGCTACAATTGAGCCCTCTTCAAATAGGGCCGAGGGACCTTTCCAAACATTGGTGCGTTGGTGATTCAAAAGCATGCCGAGCTTTCGAGGTTCATGCAGCTCGTCGTCCGAGCCTAGTCCGGTAGGCTGATGCCACACTCAAAATCTTTTCGACCCATCATCCAATTGGAAGAATTCCTTGTTGTTCACACTAATCACCAATCATTAATGGGACAGAAAAGGATTACCCTTATTTCCCCGTATATATAAGAGAGAGAGAGAGAGAGAGACAGAGACTCAATCATGAAAATGTGAAAACGATGGAAAATTACGCAATTACCTCCTCTCTCTCTGATCAGTTAACCTATGGTGAGCTGCTGCTAAGCACGTGTAACGTCACTTGATCAGCTGACGACTGGACCCACATAAACTCGAACAAATACTACGAGCCAAGACTTTTATTTACTCTATTGAACTTGAGATGACATCATTGGCCCTTGGTGAGGTAGGTGAGAGACGCGAGGAGGCGTAGTTCACTTCACTCAGCGGTCGCACACCCGTCTCTCGTGACATGACATGAACAACAGAGCGTCATTCCAGCAAAACGAAGGGCCTTCTTCCGTAATTGGTCGCTTTCATTATTATTATCACAAGCGAGCCGCCCTCCTCTCCCAACCTTCTACTTTTTTTATTATTATTACAATTTATCAAAAAAAAAAAGAGGAGCTGCAAGAAGGCCGGTAGTGTGGGTGCGTACCATGATGAGAGCCCACGTGATGAAGGGGACTTTGGTAGTTGGTATTAGTGGTGCACACTTGCTTGCAGAACAGTAGCACCGGACCCGACCCGACCCGACCCGACCCGACCCGGGAGGACTTCTGAATAAATAAAGCCCTTCTGTAGGAGAGTGGAGTGGATGGAATCAAGATACCGCAGACGTCAGGTGGAGCGAGCCTAATTCCAAATTTCCGAATTTGACCTCCAAAAGGACTCGACTCGAGGATAGCTTTTGTTTCGCGCTCTCTGAAAAGCCAGCTGCGGAGCTCCTCCTTTTCTTCTTGCCTGGAACTTGGAACCGTAGGTGGAAGTGTTGCGGGACCGTGAGGTGAAGGCGTGCTGCAACCTGCAACCGAGAGACAGAGAGAAAGTGTGTGTGTGTGTGGAAAATCTCTCCTTTTGAGGCCTCCTTTTTTCTTTTCTTTGGCTTGCCTCGATTTGGAGCCGGATTCGAGGGATGTCGAGGCTCGGCCTGAACGTAACGGAGCTCCAGCCGATGGCTGGCTGGTGGGCGCCGGAGCTCACATCGGTGGCCAACTGGTGGACGGAGATCAACGAGTCGTCGCGGTGGCAAGACGGGATCTTCTACTTCCTCTGTGCCGCCTACGCGCTTGTCTCCTCCGTCGCTCTGGTCAGATCCCTCTCTCCTTCCCTCTAAATTCCTGCTTTCACCACCTCTCTTAGTTATTCCTAGCTTGATTTATCCTCTTCCTGAATCCTGAGCTCGACTTCATCAATGTGTTTGCTTGTTTCATTTTACCCGCTCTAGATTGTTGTGTTGTCAATCAGAGAGGAAAACGAGGAGTAATGAACGCCGGAAAAGTTTTCCTTTTTTTCTTCGCTGGATTAGCAAAGAGTTTGATGGAGAATTCGTGTGAATTGGATGGGTCCTGTATTTTAGTGTAAATGTGAGCGCAAATGTACGTGCTTGGAATTTGTGTGCACAGCAAAAATATTTGAAAGTACAATTTTTAGAGGGTCCTAACGAAAAGGGTTCATATATATATATGGAAATGAAAACCTGCCCAATGGAAAACCCTCCCAAACCTCCCGAATGAACTTTTTATTGGATTTTTGGTGTTTTTTTTATTCTGACCGTACAGATGTGATCTATATGCCTGTTTTTATAGGAATCAGTTCTTAGAGCATTTGATTCCGATGCATGGATAGGTTTTTATAAGTTTCAAAATCAATGGCATACAATTTTCATAAATTTTTGAGTCTCCAAATATCATATTTTCTATCCAAAATTTATGATCCAAATGTCGATTTATACAGTAACTCAATCACGCTGAACACATCTCTATGGTCAGAATTTTGAAAAAGACACAAAAAAATCTATTAAGGGGGTTTGGGAGGGTTTCCATTGGAGAGGTTTTCATTCTCCACATATATATATATATATATATATATATATATATATATATATATATATATATATATATATATATATATATATATATATATATATATAAAGGAAGGAGACCGTCCAACCAAAGAAAAGTCCAAAATCTACAACCAAAGTCGATGAGGCAAATCCCCTTCTTCAATGCTTGAGCATCTCATCAATCTCATATATTTGTTCTTTATAATTTATTTAGTAAGAAATATGCTTTACTCAAAGACTTTACACCACATATGAACATGTTTTTCAAAACGTGAAAAATCAATCTCTCACAATACAATACAAAGTATTGTGGACGGTTGATTTTTAGCGCTTTCAAAAACACATATAAACATAAAAAAATCATAATCCAAAACATGCTGCTCACTAAATGAATGAAAAATCCAATATGTAAAGTCCGATCAATGAAAAACTTGATCATTAGAGAAGGAACTTCTTCGATTATCATTAGTTGTAGATTTTGGACCTTCCTTTAGTTGGACGATCCCCCTTCCATATATATATAGTAATGGATACCTGCTAAATGGAATATGTTAAATGAAACGTGCTAAATGAGTTTTTCAGGTTTTTTCATTTTATTTTTAAATTCTGAGCGTACAGATGTGATCTATATACTTGATTTTATAGGGATCATCTCTTGAAGTGTTCTATTCTGACACATGGGTGGGTTTTTATAACGTTTGAAAAATCAACGGTCCAAAATCTTTGTAAATTTCCAATGCTCCCAATATCATTTTTTCATCGAAAACACGTGATCCAGGTATGGATTCCTTGTAAATCGGCCATGCCCAACACATTTACGGGGTCGGTTCGGAACTGGAAAAAAAACACTGGAAGAGCAGGAAACCCCATTTAGCATGTTTCATTTAGCACATACCTATTACTATATATATATGTATATAGTAGAACCCTTCTCATCCTTCATCCTGCTTCCATGACCATCTTCTTTACTCCTTATTGACCCACCAAGAAAGAAACACTCAAAAGTTACAAATTAACAAAAAAATGGCTATTTGATAAGTGGGAGATAAGAAATAAAACGGTAGCACACCACTTAGTCATTCTCCCTCTATTTTCCAAAGTATGTCTTCTACATTGCGTAGGTACAGAAAAGAGACCCCTCAAACATAAAAAAAAGATAAAAAAAAAACATAGACAAACGCATATACCTGGTCACATAGGAGGTAAAGAATGCCAATCAAATAAGTGAGAGAAATGACAAAAGAAACAGTGTTGAACCACTCACAGACTATCCTTTCGGCTTTTACCACTTCTTTGCCAAATATCAGAAATTGAGCACCTCTTGTCCTTCCTCCTTTGACTGTGAGTTTCCACAGAGGCACTGCAACATGATAAGTGCATACAAAAGCCATACTTGTACCATATGCTGCACAAGCGCCATGAAAGGAGAAACATGTTGAAAAAGAGACTCAAATCCTGTTAAAAAGGAGAAGAAGAAGCAGGCCTAACTCTGAGAGAGCCAACCAGAACAAGTAATGAAGATGGAACATTTTATGTTATTTCAAAGAATGAGAGAGAGAGAGAGGGACAGTAGGAAGAGCCGAAGATAAATGGTTGTACATGAGAGAGATAGGAAGATGAAGGTCGTACAAGAGAGACAAAAGGAAGAGAAAGGGTTGATAATATGCTTAGCAAAAGCATAAGAAATGAAGGGAGACAAACACCCCTATTTATACACAACATGAGAGAGAGGCCATTGGGGAGCTCCCAATAGAGTCGTTGGAGCTCCCAACAGTCATATTTATGATCCGATGGGGAGCCACCAATGACTCTATGGTCAAATGACCATAGAGCTCATGCTCTCAATAAAAAAGACAAAAAAGTAAGAAAATAAAAAATAAGAAAATGAGAAAATTGTTCCTAATGAATAGTGTCTATTATAAGGGGGAAAAGATTAAACAGCTATCAAAACAAATACTAGCTATATATATACTATTTTAACACCCCCCTCAAACTTATGGTGTAAATACCAAAAGTTTGTTGAGAAGAAACAAGAAACAAGGAATAACAAGAGCTTTGGTAAAAAAATCTGCAAGCTGAAATTCTGATGTGACATATGAAAACTCAATAGTTCCTCTCAAGAATTCATTACGGACATAATCTATGCTATTTTAACAGGAGAAAGGGGGTTGGGGACTAAGAGAGAGAGAGAGGGAGGAAAGGAGTATCATGGGAAGGTGCGTCCACGAGGCCACCAAATGAGAGAGTAGTATGCATTGAGAAGTGAAAAAAAGCTTACGTATGAGTTGGGTAAAATAAGAGAGAGGAGAGGGTCATTAGGAAGTGTGGTGTAATATATGATGAGGGAGGGAGATATTGGGAAGAGGAAGAAACAAAGAGAATTAGTATGCATACAGAAGGAAAATAAAGCTTAAGTGTGAGGTGGGTAAAATGAGAGGGAGAGAAAAAGAGGGGGGAGGAGCCACTGGGAAATGTGTGGTGTAATAAATGAGGAGAGAGATATTGAGAAGAGGAAGAAACAAAGAGAATTAGGCATAAAAAAGAAGGCGCTTTGTGTGAGGGAAAATGTGTGAGAGAGAGATTTTATTAGGGTATAAATATGGAGAGATAAGAAATAAAAAGCTTAGTTGTTTTAAATGAAAGAAAAAATTTGATCAGGTAAGAAGTAGGCTCCAGTCAAAAACAGCGAGGCGGCAGGGGGCGAGCCCCCCGCAGACAGCATTGAAGCGGCAGGGGTCGCACCCCTGCCGACAGCACTGAAGCGGCAGGGGTCGCACCCCTGCCGACGACAACGAAACGGCAGGGGGCTAGCCCCTGCCAACAGCAGCGAAGCGGCAGGGGGCTAGCCCCTGCCGACAGCACTGAAGCGGCAGGGGTCGCACCCCTGCCGACGGCAGCGAAGCGGCAGGGGTCGCGCCCCTGCCGACAGCACTGAAGCGGCAGGGGGCTAGCCCCTGCCGACAGCAACGAATCGGTAGGGGGCTAGCCCCTACCGACAACACTAAAGTGGCAGGGGTCGCGCCCCTGCCGACATCACTGAAACGGCAGGGGTCGCACCCCTGCCGAGGACAGCGAATCGGCAGGGGTCGAGCCCCTGCCGTCCGGCGAAAGGACGATGGCAGGGGGACAAATCCCTGCCGAAGCGAGAGAGAGATCGGGGCGAGGGGGTGTCGCAGGGGCCATTGGCCCCCTGCTGGCACTTCGGCGAACCCTCATGGAGGAAAAAGGGGACGACTGGGGCTCGTAGGCCACCTGTCGGGCCTCCGATGGGCGCAGGGGAGGTGGGAGGCGCGGCAGGGGTCGTGCGTCGCCTGTCGGCCTCCCGGCGAGGTGATAGAGAGAGAGGAGAAGAGGGAGGACACAATGTACCTGGGAAGAAGCCGACGACGATGGCCGGTGTCGTCGATCGGCGTCGGCGTGGGAAGGAGCAGAGGGCCGGTGCGATGGGGGGGATGAGCTGCGAGAGGGAGGCGTGCCTCCCCTCGCCCTCCTACGCTGATCTTAAAGGGCACAGGGGGGCGATGAATGGGGAAACCCTGGTGGGTTTCCCTAATCCACTCGAAAACGTAGGTGGGGGGCGGCGCTCGGGAAGAGGATTCTTAAAATCCTCTTCCTGAGTCGGGTTATTAAAACCCTAATGAAAAGGGGGTTGGGTCGGGTCCGGACCCGACCCAACCCGGCCCGGGTCCAATACAATAATTTTTTTTTTAAATAAACCGTGGGTTTTACAATGGGCACGATTTTTTAGGCAACCACCGTGATGACGCAAATACATGAGCTATTCTTCTAGAGACCAAGCTTTGATACCATGTGAAAATGTATTCAAAGAGACTATGTGCACAAAAGCACTAGATTCACAATATGAAATGTGTGCACAAAGGCACAAGATGAACACTCACAAAATAATACAAATGCACAAAGGCATAAAAATAAAGAAAACTATTATTGAATAAGTGAGAGAGCTTTGCAAAAAGCTTAACCTTTACAATGGGAAAATCCCCTATTTATACACATTTAAGGACCCTTGGAGGAGCTCCCACATATAGATGTTGGAGCCCCTCCAACGGTCATATTATTGATCGTTGGAGGTGCCCAACGTCTATATGATGTGGGCCTCTCAATTGCTAAAAGACAAAAAGAATAAAAAGAAATAGAAAAAATAAACAGAAAAAAGAAAAGAGCATATTCAAAAGGAATATGCGTGAAGAAGGGAAAAGACTGTTTTACCCCTAGTGGGTATTACAAGAATTAAATATATATAGATAGATAGATAGATACATAAACATATATATATAATATATATGTATATGTATCTCTCTATATATACATATAGATATATATAGATTATATTTTAACATATATGTTATGTTAGTACCTAACTAGTAAAATAGTAACTGGGTTAGTGTAGAACTAGGTTAATTTCTTTTTGCTTTTTTTTTTTTTACTTTTTCAGCCACCTTTTTGCTAGAGAGGCATTGGAGAGAGAGCCCAACGTCTCTCTTAGGAGACTCTTGTGTGTATAAATAGGGGTGAAGCCCCCTCTTAAATGTGAAAGAGAGCCCAACGGCTCTATTGGAGCTGTTGGGACCTCTCCCAACATCTCTCTTAGGAGACTCTTATGTGTGTATAAATAGGGGTCAAACTCCCTCTTAAATGTAAGCCTTCTTGCATAGATCGATCAATAAAATATTATTTTATTACATGTGTTTTGCCTCTTTAGTGAGTGTTTGCTTGTAAGCCCATTCTTGGCTTGTGTATTCCTTTGGTGCTTTGGTGAAACTCTTTGAGTGTCAACTCTTGTTGTTTTGGGAACTTGTTTTCTTACACACCACACTTCCTATTGCCCCCTCTCCTGTCTCTTATTTTACTCATCACACAGGTAGGCTTCTTTTGCACTTCTCAATGAATACTACTCTGTCATTTGGTGGCCTCTTGGATGCACCTTCCCATGCCTACTCCTTCTCTCTCTCTCTCTCTCTCTCTCTCTCTCTCTCTCTCTCTCTCTCTCTCTCTCTCTCTCTCTCTCTCTCTCGTTAAATATAATGCTTACTCTCTCATCAAATTAAAGTATCACCCTTCCTCTTTTTTTTGTCTCTCATGTACAACCCTTCATCTTCCTTTGTACCTCTCGTGTACAACCCTATATATAAATATATTTTTTAAAGTACCAATATCTTCTGATATTTTCCAAAGAATCTTTTTAATTTAATGTTAGAATTTCTCTTGCTGATAAATCTTTAGAACGAGATTGGTACCTACATTTAGATTATGCAGCAAGTGTGAAAACATGTTCTTAACTTTTTAGGCTTTAAAAAAGCTGAATCTTCCTACTAACCTGCTTGTCTGCTTCATTTTGCATTAAAGTAAAAACAAGTGAAATGAGAATATACATAGTTTGTGAGCCAGTGGATTAAATGGGCAGTAAGTTTCTACTTTATAGCCATTTATTGAGGTAGTTTTATTTTGAATTTTGAAGAATGAGATTTTACTTTTATTGTTTTTCAATGTTTTGGTGTCTAACTCATGAGAGTGCTTTCTACATGAATGGTCCCTACAGAAAACTAATGTGAAGAATTTGGCAAAAGTGACATATGGTGTTCAGTAAGGAACTGACCTGCAACTGCAGATTATATTGGAAATCTGTTGTGCTCACTGAACCATACTTGTTAGTGGCATTGCATTCAGAGAGATCAAGGAACATTGCCATTTAGGAAGGGCAACTTTGTTCAACATCCTAAAGCCTGTATTATTTGTTTGACATGCAAGAAAAAGTCCTCTGTATTGGATTGTTTATTAACAGTGTGATTTACACCAAACTCGTGAAGCTGGACATGAGTGTACTTTAATGAGCTTTTTGGTTGGATTCTTCATTCTTGTTTATAAAAGCTGGTTTATGAAAGACTACAATCATGGAAACCTTTTAATGTTTAATTGTGCCCTACGACAATATATTGGATGTGCTAATTGATTGGCAACTGAACAACTCCTACGGGTGCTGTTGAGACTCAACCTTCTATATTGTTTCTTATGCAACTCTTTATGAATTCTCAGTATACAGAAGGATCTGTATGGATAATTTACTAATTTATACTCCATTTTTGTGTCCAGAGGCAAGCGTGTGTGTGTGTTATAAAAAAGATCTATGAATTAAATAATAGTTAAATGAACAACAACAACAACTACGCCTTCATCCCAAAACAATTGGGGTCAGCGATATGAACCAAAAAAGAAATTCATTTTGGGTCTTCCACATGAATCCTTTTCCTCCAATCATTTCTATCCAACGCCATGTCCTCGGTGAGGTTCAAAGCATTCATATCCTTTCCTATCATCTCCATCCAAGTCTTCCTAGGCCTACCCCGACCTCTTTTAACTAATATATTTTCCCATTTCTCCAACCTTCTAACTGGAGCATCATTAGGCCTTCGCCGAATATGTCCAAACCACCGTAAACGATTCTCTCGCATCTTATTTTCAATGGGTGCAACACCTACCTTCTTACGTATCTCTTCGTTCCGAATCTTATCTTTTATTGTATTTCCACACATCCATCTAAGCATCCGCATCTCAGCTACACTGAACAAAAGAATTAATTATTTGTTTTGAACAATAGGGGACGTTTGTTTACACCACATGAGAATCACTCTCATAAAATGAGAAAATGATTCTCATTGGCCCCATTCTCTCATGTCAGAAAAAAAAAACTCGAGAGAATGGGGCTTGAGAAAACGACTCTCATTTACTTTTGCAAATGAGTTGTTTTCTTATTTGGGCGAGAATCAGAATCACATGGGGCCACTTGCAATTCTGATTCACATGACTCCAAATCACATTTTATTAGGATTCGTGCATGGGCCAGAAAACCAAACGTACCCTACATGTCTTCCACATTCAACTTGGAAAAGTTGATAGCCTATTTTTTGCAGGGTAGTTCTGGGAAAATGTAAAACTGTATAAAAAAAGTATATTCATACAAATTTTTGGAAAAGAAATGGATATTTGGGATTGGAAGGGCTTTTTCTCTAGCTAGTTTCTTCAGACTGTGAGAGGATGCATACACATTTTACAGACTACATGTGTCATTCTTTTCATCTGTTTTTGCCAAAAGAAAAAAAGGAAAAAAAGGGTCAGGTGTGTATGCATGATAGCAGACCTATATAATTTTATTTATGTATATATCCCAGTTTCCTGATTATTTTTATATTTACAGTTATGCATAACCAGTTTTCTATGGCTGAAGCTGTTTGTGCTTCATATCAATTTTTCCTTTTCTTATTTGTTCTTATTTTGGGATTGGATGGTGGGTCTATAATGGTTCATTTGCTAGTTTGTGAATGCAATTCTTTGCCCTTTGTTTTTTTAATTTCTAATTTATCTCCTGTGTTTTGTGTATTTATGGCAGAAAAGTGTGTCCTTTTTCAACTAAAATCAAATTCTTGTACTTAGTTTTTGTTATGGCTGACAGATTCAACTAATTCGTATTGAGCTACGAGTGCCAGAATATGGATGGACTACTCAGAAGGTTTTCCATCTTATGAACTTCATTGTAAATGGACGTAAGTTACAATTAAACCTTGTTTTCTTCCTTTCCTGATATATCTTTTTCCATTCTCTTATTGTTTATTCGATGCATTGTTGTAGTCCGTGCCATCTTATTTGGATTTCACAAGCAAGTGTTTTCGTTCAAGCCAAAGGTGAGTTAATATCCTGTAGAGGAAATGCATCTATTGTTGCTATTGGTCATCGGCTGTCCTATTAGATTCCTGTTTTAGCCATTGACTGTCCCTTCATGTTTGCCCTTAAAAAATTGCTATTTTCATGGTTTTAGAACCCTTTAGTTGCCTCTGATTTGTATTTTCTGAGCTGATACAACAACCTAAAATACCTATGGCATCAATATATACTCCAATACAATCTGGAATTGCCCCATTCTCTAAATCTGGAAAAGCTTCTGAGATCAGCGATCATAGGTTCTGTCTGTTTCATGCCCATTGAACTTCCATATGGTTATGATCTTGTGCTTGCTTTCCTTGTTATATGTGCAACTGGGTGCAGTAAACTTTGTAAGCATCACGCACTGGCTGCATTTCATCTTCATGGGGAGTTCTCTTGTTACTGAGTACTGGTCAGTCAAAAATAGAACTTTTTGGATCATGTGTCATGTGTGTGAAATTGTAGTGTATATTCATATTGCGCATACATTGTGTATACTATGTACGTACTAGCCAGGTCATTTTTGTCATTTTTTTTGTAGGGGGTTACTTTCATCTTTTTTACCATTTTCCAGTTTCTGGCCTTATAAAATCATGTACTGGGCCATTTTCTTCTATTATTGGGTCTTATGAGGCAGAGGGATCAAGTTTTGTAGCATATATACTTGACAAATGTGACAAAGAAACCCTAATCGGTGTCACATTTGCTTCTCATGTTTTTTCTTCTTGCTGCAGCTTCAATAATGTGGTTGTGTTTCATGCACTCCTCCCGCCTGAATCTTGGCTTGCATCGTTTGCTGATCTAGCAGTCCTTGATTCTCCAATTTTTTCTAATAGAAATTGTCAGTTCAGTCCCATTGAAGAAATGCATTTGATTAGTTTTACCATGTCTGACATATGATGTTTTTATTACTGCTTATGTAGCACAGGTCTTTCTTTTTGTTCTGTTTGATCTCCCGGGGCTTTTGTTCTTCTCTACATACACACTGCTTGTCCTATTTTGGGCAGAGATCTATCATCAGGTGGGAGGAAAATCTGACTTCTGTTTTCATGGTCGAGTTGTGAAATGGTTTTTAATTAGTTCCTTTCTGGTAAGAAGGGATTTCAACTGACTTAACTGCATTCATATGGAAAGAAATGGAGAAATTTCCATTTAGAGACATACCTTTTGCCTATAATTACAGAAAGAGACCTTTCTGAATTTCTTAATACACAGCTAAGTTTTTCTGACAGTTGTCAAATAAGGACCTGATGTGACCTATCATTATCCTCAACCACTTAAATCAGAGTTAAATATTTGAAAATGCTGAAAATGACCACTTCTTTTTCTTCACTGTTCCATCATGCGTTTAAAAGGCAATCATGTGTTTTAAGGTAACATAGGGATTTTACAAAACTCTGAAAGTTCCGACCAGTTTGTTTGAGGGAGGTCAACCCGAGGTCCTTATGTGACACTTTGTGGAAAACATTAGGTATGGATTTGGATTTACAAAAGATTGGTGTTTGACCTGGAATATCAGGTAAAAGGTGGTCTGAATCAGGGAATTTCCCAAAGAAATTAAATATTTGTTTGGCCCCTCACTTTGTTCCATTACTGACAGGCACGAAGTCTACCGACAGACAAGCTTCGGGCTGTTTATTTGTCAATTAATGGTGGAATATATTTTATACAGGTTTGCATGTTAATGACCTAAGCTCATCATATAACTTAAAGTAGACATGTTTTTTCTTTACGATACATGCAGAAATCCCTTTTGCTATTTATCATCTCTCTCTCTCATTTTGCCAATGTATCAACCTACAGGTCCTACATCAAACATCTGGTTACTAGTCTCTTAATTGGTTTTATATTTGAACTAGCCACAGTTTATTCCCTTGCTTTATGTCAGTTTTCATGGTTATTATAAAACAGTGAAATGACATCATCCTATCAAACATTTGGTCTTTTGAGATTTGCAAACAAGTCTTTTTCATTATGCTATGTTCTTTTGTTTAACTTGCTTAAATTGGACAATATCTTTGCATCAGGTCTGCATCTGGATATACCTCTGGATTAATGATAATGCTGTTGTAGAATCAATTGGGAAGCTGTTCATAGCAGGTTTGTGTGCTTTGTGGTTTATATCAAAGTATAAAAAGCATGGATTTAGTTACACATCTGCATGAGTCCAGTGGACTAGGGAAATAAGTATCATTCAAGGCCCATGTTTTTTAATAAAGGATGGAATTTGTTGCCTAGCCCTTGCATGAGAGCACCACCCAAGCATCTGAATAAATCTGAAAGGACTGAGCCCCCAGATGTTGGACTCTGACCTGTTGTCACACGTGCAAGTCATCTCTAAGCACCAGTCGACTTGGTGGGCGTTTTGACCAAGAGTTTACCCTTTTATTTCTTGGTGGATGTTTTAACTAAGAGTTTATACTCTATTATCTCATCTTATGTGATGGTGAAAAAAGTATCTTTCCTTTCCTCATGTTTTATTACAGGCTGTAATGAGTGCTTCCAATGGCTGTTTTCTTACTCTTTTTCTGCTTCTATTCATACATATTTGGAGATTTTTGTTGCTCGTCTGTCGGTTACCTTTTGGCTGATATATACTTCAAAATTTTCTTTTCCAGTCGTATCATTTGTTGCTGCTCTGGGCTTTCTACTTTATGGAGGAAGGTAACATATTCTGTATTCTCCGCGAGAGTCGCAGACTTGATATGTTCTCTTTTCCAAATTTTTAAGTGAGAACGGTTTGCTATTATTGGTAAAATTCTTTTTTTTGTTCCACCTTGCTTCATCTTGCACTGTTTCTATGGCAGGCTATTTATGATGCTGAGACGCTTCCCTATTGAATCAAAGGGACGACGAAAGAAGCTTCATGAGGTATGCATGCTTCCCTCAATAGTCTTTGACCTGCTAATGTTGCCATCTGATATTCATGTTGCATGTAAACTTCTCATTTTAATGCTCTTCTCAAATGATTATTGCTAATAATGACACTATGTGTGAAATCTATTAATCTGTGATCCTAAAAATGCTTGAAACCTTTTGATGTGTGGAAAAAATGGGGGCTCTGTAACGACCCCAACTCATACACCTTAAAAAGTATGATTTTTTTTTAAACCATTATGAAAATATTTTCAGAGACCCGGAGCCTTTAGAGTTTCACTCACAATTGGATAACCAACCAACCACAAAGAATCTTACATTTATCATCCACACAATAGCAAACAAAAGTTTTATTAATTAAGTAATAAATAGTCTCGAGACAATAGCATAAGAAAATTTAGAGTGCATGAACAATTAAATGTAAATAAAAAGTAAAGCAAAGCAAAGTCACGTTGTCTATCTGTGAAGCTGTCTAGCAAACGTGTAGCACTCGTAGCTCTCCCAGAAGTGAGTCACTTCACTAATCTTTTGCAACTGCGAAAAATCACAGAAATAGGGTGTCAAAAATCCGAGGAATTTTGTGTACGAATCTCTTTAATAAAACAAATGAGCATAAAGAATACAGATATGAATTCATGCAATAACTTAAAGATAAACAATTATGACAAATTCATAATTCGATTAAGCATTCATGCAATAGAGACAATTATTAAGCATGAGAAAACATTTAATAAATAACAGAGATCACAATTTAAGCAATACAATCATTTAACATGCGTAGTTGTTGTTGTTGTAATAATTTAACACTATTAGGGGACAACATTATGCATTCACCAATATTTAACAGTTAAGAAAACAGGTAAACATGAATGATCTAATGCATAGCAGGAATATGCATGGCTTCAGTGCAATGCATGAGTAAATTATTACCTCTTATTAGAATTTTTTTTTCATATGCATGTCCCTATTAAATGCACACAATTTAGGTTTCTCTTTTTAATTACCGTTGTCCGCGGATACACCAAACGGGTAAAAAATTTTAAGGTCAATTTAGGTTTAAAGGGTAGCTTAGCACATAGTTTATATTTTATTACTGGGTTCCAAACTTAGCCCTCGACCGAAAAAGCCTTCGGAACATTAGACTACCCATCTAATGTCGGAGACACCAAGGACCACTCATCTACAAATGTCACTTTTCTTGGTATACCAAAACAACAACTGTGTCTACACACCACCCCTAGGCAAAGTGGCGGACTCTCCCTAAAATCGTGGCTAGGAGAAAGAACTTCAATATTGGGTTCAGGGGTAACAATAGCGCACACAGAGTTTTTGTATCATCGTGGTCCCAAAAAAAACCAAACTCTAAGATTCTCATTCTAACGACGGGAGATCTCAAAACGTATATTACACTGTTCTTTTATTTTTATTTATTATTAATAATTCATTATTTAATTTGCAATTTGGCATGCAAACAAAGGCACAAGCTCGCACATTCCTCTGCGAGAACCATCACAGGACCACCGTTTACAGAAAAGCATAGAATAGTGCAAAATATTAATGTGATTTTTGCGATGCATTTAAAATAAATAAAGAAGGAGCAAGCCAAAGCTCGAAGCCCACCAAGCCCACGATGATTCATTTCGATCATCGATGCACCATATGCAAAAATCATAACGATATGCAATATATACAATGATGTTAACATGTTTCTAAATGCACAATTATTCATACCAATTCGATAATGTGCATGAGCCACTATAATCATATGCATGTGTTCACCATCCTTGTGCAAGTATTTAAGTGTGGTCATTTTTTTTTTGTATATGCTTTTATGCAAATTCATATACTTATGACAAGTGCACACTTTTATTTAATGCACATCATGAGATTCACTGCATGCTGTCATTTAATGCACATGTTCGTTCATGAGTCAAACATGTGAGCACTCATGCATTTATTACATGCAACAACATATCATTTCAAATATGCACATGTACATGAAGACAACCGTACATTAACACTTGAATTAAGCATGGCATACTCCAGTCAAAAGAGAATAAACTTCATGCTTAGCACGCGTGAGACCAATGTTTTATCATAAGCAGTCTAATGCAAATAACAAATCTGAAAAGTATATAACATAATCGAACACATTCATTTTATGTGTGCACATACACCCGAAAAAATCTTGAAAATACCATAATGCTAAGGCATGTCATATAAAGATAATAAATGTGAATGAAAACATCCCATTATTAATGTATATTAAAATCAAAATACCTACACTTAATAACATCTGAGATTTAACATGCATTTTGAGTTCGAATTCCATATTTAAACATTCATAAAGTGTTAAGAGTGCATATATATATATATATATATATATATATATATATATATATATATATATATATATATATATATATATTTGGCTCATCACCCAGCCGACTAGGTCGGCTCGGTCTGGTCTCATTCAACCCAGCTGGGCTTGGCAGGACCCTGCCAGCCTAGGCTGGCCAAAACAGCCCAGCTGAGTTCACATCGGCCGGGTCTGGCAGATCATGCACAGGCCCAATCTGGGCTTGTGTATGTGCTGCCCCAAAACTCTATAAAAAAATGTTTTACCACTTTATATATTTTTTTATTTTTTTTTGCAGCACTTACAGTTACCTCTGTAAATAACAATGCATTTGAATATTGATCGCGCAAAATTTATTCATCATAAGCATGCGAAATCACTTTCTAGTATGCACATAACCGAAACACTCACAACGGTGAAATTTGGAAATTTAAAGATGCACAGCTCATATGTATATTATTCTTTTTTTTTTAAACAAAAATTTTCAGCACCCACATGTACATTTTTTTTTAAAGGGGTTTACACCCAGCCGACCTAGTCGGCTGGGATTCCAAACAGGCCCAGCCGACCCTGGTCGGCTGGGTTTAGTCTAGACTGACCCCAGGCAACTGCCAGGCTCGGCTGGCAAGACCCTGCCAGCCCCCGGGCTAGCCGAGCCGGCCCAGCCTGGGCCTGTGTACGTGTGCTGTCAGGGCATGGCTGACAGCCCACAAGCCCTTCTTTTTTTTTTTGCTGCTGCACCTGAGCCGGCCCAGTAGGCCCTGCCCGGCCGGCTGGACTCAGTCCAGCAGGCCCGACCAGGCACTGCTAGGTCTGGCCAGACCTGACCAGCTGAGCCGAACTCGGCTGGCCTGTCGGCCAGACCGTGAAAACCCAAAAAAATATTCTCTTTTCCTCGTTAAAACTATGTATGGCCACTAGATAGTTACATGAATGAAAACATGTTGTAACTTGTTCCGATTTGTACAGACATGTATCTACAAGATCCACAACTCAACTCTGCATGTTATGAAATTGTCTACGAAGAGACAATACGCATACAAGCACAAATACTTTATAAAAGAAGTGCACGAAAGCACTCTCACAACACTTGAACAAAATACGCAAAAGCGTATAAATAATAAACATGCAATAATGCATGTATTTCATAAATAAAAGCAAATGCTTGAGACTCTCAAGCTTGTTTTACAACAAGGAGGAACACTCCTATTTATACAAGAAAGGAGAGGTGCAAGAGGGGGCTCCCCAACGGAGTCGTTGGGGAGCTCCCAACGGTCACAATTGTGACCGTTGGGGGCTCCTCAACGACTCTATTGGGGAGACCCCCAAAGCACCTTTTTGGAAATACAAAAAGGGAAAAATAAAAATAAAGGAAAAAATTACAGCATATTCCAAATGGAATATGCGCAAAATGTAAAAGGACTAAAATACCCTTTTTCGGGTAAAAAGAGAAAAATGTATAAATATATATACTTATATATAGAGATACGTATACATATGTTATATGTATACGTATCTCTATGTATATAAGTATATATATTTATACTTACAATAATGTTTTTTAGTATACATTTTAACACCCCCCCTCAAACTTACGGTGTAATAACCGTAAGTTTGTCAAGAAGGAAATGAAATCTAGGCGAACAAAGAGCTTTTGTGAAGAAGTCCGCAAGTTGATACTCAGACGTCACGTATGGTAGATCAATGACCTTCTTCAAGTATTCTTCCCTGACATAATGGCAGTCCATCTCTATATGCTTTGTTCGCTCGTGAAATGTGTGGTTCTTGGCAATGTAGATTGCACTTTTATTGTCACAGCATATCTTTGTTGGTTCTTTGATAACTACTCCCATATCTTCCAAAAGACGTCGAATCCATACTATTTCCATGGTGGTAGATGCCATGGCTCTGTATTCGACTTCAGTGGATGATAAGGAGACCTTCTATTGCTTTTTACATCGCCACGAGATCAAAGATTCTCCTAAGAAAATACAAAAACCAGTAGTGGAGTGACGGTTACTAGGGTCACCTCCCCAATCTGAGTCAGTATAAGCAAGCAATTTTAATTCAGAAGAAGAGGATAGGAATACTCCCTTATTCACCGTTCCCTTCAAATATCTGATGATGCGAAGCACAGCACTCATATGAACGGTTGTAGGAGCATGCTGAAACTGGCTGGCGATGTGTATAGCATGTGACAAATCGGGTCGAGTAATGCTGAGATACATTAAAGAACCTACCAACTGTTTGTAAGGAGTAGGATCGATTAGAGGAACACCGTCGTCAATCTTTATTTTCGCTCTCACAACTTCAGGGGTTTCGCATACTTTGTCATCAGAAATTCCTGATCTGTCAATAATCTCACAAGCAAGCTTAGACTGAGATAAAAAATAACCACGTTGCGAATAGGCAACCTCAATTCCAAGAAAATATGTCAGAAAACCCAAGTCTGACATCTCAAATTTTGAAGTCAAGACGGACTTAATACCCTTGACTCCTTGAACATCATCACCTGTAATTAACATGTCATCAACATATAGTAATAATATTACAATCCCTGCCTTAGACTTTCTAGTAAATAGAGCAGTGTCAGTATAACATGAGGAGAAACCATTTTCCAGCATTACACTGGTAAATCTGTCATACCAGGCTTTGGGGGCCTGTTTCAAACCATAAAGGGTCTTTTGAAGACGAAGAACTTTATCTTTAGGGATCTCCATGCCTGGTGGAGCATCCATATACACTTCTTCATTAAGATCGTCATTTAAAAAGGCATTTTTCACATCCATTTGAAAAATATTCCAATTTTTAATAGATGCAATAGTGATAAGACATCTAACTGTAACCATTCGGGCTACAGGAGCAAAAGTTTCTTCATAATCAATTTCATACTCTTGCCCATACCCTTTTGCAACTAAGCGAGCCTTATACCTTTCAAGGGATCCGTCGCTCTTAGTTTTAACCTTAAAAACCCATCGACAGCCTATAGTTTTCTTTCCTATGGGTAGAGTTTGGAAATCCCAAGTTTCAGCCCTTTTAAGAGCATTAAGTTCATTTTGCATAGCTTCTTGCCATTCTATACATTTTTTTGCTTCTTCAAAATTTCTTGGTTCAAAATAAGAATAAATGGCATTAAGACAAGCCCTATATCGGGGTGAAAAGGAATCAAAGGAGACAAAACGAGTGGGAGGTCTCCTATTCCTCTCATATCTTCGGTGATCGAGAACAGGAACAAGTTCACTATATTGATCAATAGCACTTCTAAAGGTGTCTTGGTTTCTACGTGAGTATGTTATTGGATCACTTGAAATCCTACCTTCTTGTTGGTTATGTTCTTTGACATCACCCTCAATGTCCTCATCATGGTTTGATGATACATCATCATCACTAGATGTATCATCATTACTAGACAATAAGTCAAAAAGGAAGGAATAATCAAAATTTTCTTGTTGAGAAACATTTTTTTCAAATCCACTTTCATTTTCCAAAAAAGTTACATTTCTAGAGACATATAACTTATCTTCTCGAAGATCATAACATCGAAATCCCTTTTGAGTTTCAGAATATCCAAGAAAAGCGCAGGGGATAGCCTTGGGAGAAAGTTTGTCATTCTTATCCGTAAGTACGAAACACTTACACCCGAAGACTCGTAACCTATTATAATCCGGTTCGAGTTTATATAAAATCTCAAAAGGGGATATTTTCCCTAATATTCTAGAAGGCAAGCGATTTATCAGATAAACAGAAGCAAGAGTTGCTTCAACCCAAAAAATTTTAGGGATGCTTTGGGAAATAAGAAGGGTTCTAGTGGTTTCAATGATATGCCTATGTTTTCTTTCGGCCAACCCATTTTGTTGAAGGGTTTTAGGACAAGATCTTTGGTGAATGATTCTGTGATCTTCAAGATATATTTTAAATTGGTTGGAGAGATATTCTCCTCCAGAATCACTTCTAAAAATCTTTATGTTACTGTTAAATTGATTCTTGATCATTGAATGGAAGGTTCTAAAGTACGAAAAAACTTCATGTTTGAATTTAAGAAAAAAGATCCATGAATATCTAGAGAAATCATCCACAAAAATAACATAATAAGAAAAGCCTCCTTTTGAGACAACAGGTGCGGGTCCCCAAACATCGGAATAAACAATTTCAAAGGGTTTAGATGAGAACATAGTTCTTTGCTCAAAAGGTAAACTTTGCATTTTTCCGAGAATACAGTCATTACAAGAAAAAGAACTTTTACATAGGTCCTTTGCAAAATGGAAATAAGATAACTTGGTGATATTAGGATGACCAAGTCTTTTGTGCCACACATTTATATCTTTGTTTCGGGCAACATTACAAAAAGATTTTGGAACTTGAAGAGATTCCATATAGTATAAATCGCCTTTTCTAAAGCCTTCCCCAATCAATTTCCCGGACAGGCGATCCTGTATTAAACATTTATCACATAAAAATTTAATATCACAACCATGGTCCGAGAGTTGAGAAACAGAGAGAAGATTTAAGTTAAGTTTAGGTATAAATCTAATTTTTGGAATAAAAAATCTTGAGTTTCAAAATTACCTATTCCTTTAATTTCAAGAGAGGTTCCATCCACACTAGAAACAAAGGATGGAGAAACATTTTTTGAATAATCGGAAAGTGAAAACATGTTTGGGGACATATGAAAAGATGCACCTGAGTCCAAAAGCCAAGAGACTTTACCTGGAATGGAAGAAGTAGACACGGCGGCACCGGATGTAGCTCCCTTGAGAAGAGGTTGAAGGGCTTCCATTATTTGGTTCAACGAGAGTGACCCACTTGATGATGCCTCTTCCTTTTGTGGTGCACCGGTGGTGGCCATAGCGAGAAGCTTCTTCCATTTGGGACATACGGGCTTGATATGCCCCGGTTCTTTACAAAAATGACATATAGTCTTGCTATAGTCCCTCTTTCCTCTTTGTCTACCATCTCCTCCTTGATTTTGGAATTTGAAATGAGGAGGACGATAGGTCTTTACATTATTTCTGGGTTTTGATACGGCATTAACCTAATTGTTTTCTTCATGATTACAAGGAACCATAAGAACACTTGATCCTTGTTTACATAAACTCATACGAGTCTCCTCACCACTTAATTTGGTGAGACAATCTTCAAGAGAGGGAGGAGTAAATGAGGATATAAGTGATGACCTTATTTGCTCAAATTCCGGTCTCAACCCATTCAAAAAATTGAAGAAACGATCTTCTTCAAGTTGCTTGTGGCGGAGTTCAATTGCCTCTCCACTCCATTTTGGTTCAAGCATAGAGAGCTCATCCCAAATAGAGGAAAGATCGGCAAAATATTCCCTAATAGACATTTCACCTTGAGTAAGGGAGAGGGCCTTCTTTTGAAGGTAATACTTATGGGATAGATCTCTTGATGTATACATTTTCTCGAGATAATGCCAAGTTTTCGATGCTTTTTTGAATTTGA
This sequence comes from Nuphar pumila, assembly GCF_984573655.1. Lineage (NCBI taxonomy): Eukaryota > Viridiplantae > Streptophyta > Magnoliopsida > Nymphaeales > Nymphaeaceae > Nuphar > Nuphar pumila. The sequence goes on along the minus strand of NC_143259.1, from coordinate 118,623,606 downwards.
TAATGTTGGCATTAATCTTTGTTTCGACGGATGCGAAGAACCAAGAAAGAATCTTGAAGTTCTTCATTTCCCATTCATCGTGCTTCTTGGAGTATTCTTCAAGAGCTTTGATCATTTCCTCTCCCTCAAGAATCTTGATTTCACTTCTGTCCATTACGGTTATCTTGGGTTCCGGTTCCGGAATTGTTCCTTGCACAAAACCCCACAATCTTTTTCCTTTTATGTAAGTCTCCATATTCCCGGCCCAAATATGATAGTTGGACCCATTCAACTTGAAGCCAAGGGCAAAGTGCGACTCTTTCTCACCCATTAATGCGTAAAGAGAAGGAGAAAAAAAGGCGTACCAATACAATGTTTCAACTTCTAGTTTGCACAAGATCCTTCTAAAATATTTGAGAAGCAAGATCCACCACTTCAATCTCTGAAGATCCGAAGGCACGGTTTTCGAGGCACTCGAACAAGGGAGGATCCCACGATCTTCAATCACCAACCGAGCTCTGATACCATGTGAAATTGTCTACGAAGAGACAATAAGCATATAAGCACAAATACTTTATAAAAGAAGTGCACGAAAGCACTCTCACAACACTTGAACAAAATACGCAAAAAACGTATAAATAATAAACATGCAATAATGCATGTATTTCATAAATAAAAGCAAATGCTTGAGACTCTCAAGCTTGTTTTACAACAAGGGGGAACACCCCTATTTATACAAGAAAGGAGAGGTGCAAGAGGGGGCTCCCCAAAGGAGTCGTTGGGGAGCTCCCAACGGTCACAATTGTGACCGTTGGGGGCTCCCCAACGACTCTATTGGGGAGACCCCCAAAGCACCTTTTTGGAAATACAAAAAGGGAAAAATAAAAATAAAAGGAATTAAAAAATAAAGGGAAAATTACAGCATATTCCAAATGGAATATGCGCAAAATGTAAAAGCACTAAAATACCCTTTTCGGGTAAAAAGAGAAAAATGTATAAATATATATACTTATATATTGAGATACGTATACATATGTTATATGTATACGTATCTCTATGTATATAAGTATATATATTTATACTTGCATTAATGTTTTTTAGTATACATTTTAACAGTTAAAACGTGAACACCTTCACGTATGCATATAAACAAATCAGAACATAAGCATATCCAGAAATATGTAACATGAACATTATGCTTACTTGTAAAAAAAATGTATGCATACTCGGGATCCTCAAAAAAAATATATACATGCATACAACCTTGTTTCAACCTATATCTTCCTACATCTAACCAAAACATAGCGTGATCCCTCCATGAAAAAAAAAACTATATTATCAAAACACAACCACCATAACAAGATATTTAACAAGAATTAAATTATGTTTTGGCATAAAAGAAGCATACTAAAAAATTTATGAAAGGATGAGTAAAATAAAAAACGGCCCCATGGAAGAGGATCCATAAACCCAACTTGACGAGCAAGGTCTTTTTGGGTATACATACCTTTCATAAAGAACCATGCTTCATTTGCTAGGCGGAATTTAGCAATGTTGGCGCAAATCTTTAACTCCACGTTGTTCATGAACCATGCAAGAATTTTTGCATGCTTACTTTCTCAATCTTCTACCTTGGATTGGTGATCTTCAATAGCTTTCATGCGAGCATTTCCTTCTAGAGCTTTTTCTTGATCACCATCAATTTTCGTAAGTTGAAGTTGAGGTTCCCTAATGGTGCCCATAACGTATCCCCAAAGCTTTTTACCTTTGAGGTTGTTCTCCATGGCGGCGGCCCACATCATGTAGTTAGTACCATTGAGCTTGAAGGAGAAATCAATCTTTTGTTCTCCTTCCATTGTATAATCAAGAATGGAGGACAAACAAAGAGAGATAAAACAAGACAACTAGCAATATGAATCAAGAGCACAACCAAGGCTTTGATACCATGTAATGAAATATGCGGAAAAGAAATGTATGTCCTACAATGGACATTCACACATAGAAATCAAAGAACAAGTCCAAAAGAGGACATACACAAAAGCCAATAATGGCTAGAAAGCATAAAATCTTATAAATGCACAAAAGGGCTTGAAGAAGCCACACATTACAAAGGGGGAGACCCCACTTATTTATAGGCAAGAGAGGAGTGAGGGAGAGTTAGAGAAAAGCAAGAGAGAGGGACCATTGGGAGTCCCAACAAGGAGTCGTTGGGCTCCCAACGGTCACAATTGTGACCGTTGGGGGCCCAACGACTCTTTGTTGGGGCCCCCAATGGCTGTGCATTAAATGCACAAAAAGAAATAAAAAAAGACAAAAAAGAAAAAGGAAAAAATAGAAAAAGAAAAAGGAAAAAAAAAGAAGAAAAGGAAAAAGTCTAAAATGCCCCTATTGGGCGAGATTACAAAACTACCCCTTATCGGGTAGTGAATGAGAACTATATTATATATATATATATATAGGTATTACATATATTTTAACATGGCTGGAGAAGAATGGCCTTCTTCTTCTTCTTCCTCCCACTTCCTCTCTTTCCCCTTCTTTTCTTCTCTCTCTCCCCCTCTTTCTTTCTTTTCGTTTCTTTCCCTTCTCTTTTTTTATATAAAGTGAGGGAGAGGGGGTGACGCCCTCCCTTCTCCATCCCTTTTCAAAAAAGGCTGGAGAGTCTCCCATATGGAAAACTCTCCCTAGTTTCCAAACTTTTTTTAAAAATTTTCCCTTGACTTTTTTTTCTAAAACTTTCTAAGTCTTTTAGAACTCTTTCTAAAGCTTTCATTAGCCTTCTACGACATGTATATGGACTCTTTTAAGAAGTCCTAAACAGCCCTAAAATAAAATTTTTAATTAATATAATTTAATTAATTAGTTATTAAATATTAATTAATTAAAATTATCTAAAAACTTCCAAAAATAGTCAAATTAACATAGAAGGCTCCCTAACCTTATTAAAATCCAATTTAAAGCTTGATATTTAATTTAAAGCTGGAAAAACGTGGGGCTTGGATTTGGATCCGGATCCTGGTCCAAAAATCCAAACCCATACCCAAAATGAAAATGGATCAAGATTTGGATTAAATCCATATTTAAGTAGGTATTAACTATGATCCAAATCCATAATAATTCGGATCATATGCATTGGATCCAACTCGATCCAACTCCGGATCTGTTTGGACAAACTGCTAATTTTTTAGAAAAACGCGATTTTCGGGCCAACCGTATCCCGAATCAAGGAAAGTACAATATTGTTACGCTCAGAATTCCAAGACGCATCCAACGACATATTACACTAATATTAAATTCTTAATTTCGCCCGAAAATAACCCAAATTTCGCTTGAATTTAAAAGTCGAAAATTAAACTCTTTCTTACGCTTCAATTGGCTCGCCTCGATCTTGTCGATGAGACCTGGGCTCAGCCCAGACTCAAAAACATCGGTCTAAAATCGAAGCTCAAACGATTTTTCTCCCAGACTTGGCCAAATTCTTGAAAATCTCAAATTTAACTAAGTGTGAAAATACGCGATATTACAGGCTCAGACACAGTTGTCTTCACTGAGATGAAGTACCTTTCTGTTAGCTCTTTGACTGATAAGGGTCAATCCTTATTCTTGAAATAACAGAAACTGACCTACTTTTGGATGTGATAATGCATGAAATGTGATCATAAAACTTTAGTAGCTTGGGATGTTTGAAAGTGTGGAGCATTGGTGGCCCAAAAGGGTAATGAGAAAGCAAACAGAGTACAGACCCAAAAGTTAAAGCAGCAATTTGCATTATGAATGCCCCTGATTCACACTAAATTCCCAAAATGGATGCAAGAAACTACTGTTCCAACGGATTAGTTTGCAAGAGTGTTGGAAAAGATCCTAGAAACTGGTGTCCCTTCGAGCACATTTTTTTATGTATTCTTGAAATTACTGAACTACAATCTGGTGTGGAAAACCAGTTTGATGAATTTCATCTTCATCACCATTAACATTGTTTCAGGAGACATGTAACATAATTCCTTTTTATCCTTCATTTAGCCTAATTTTTGAGGTTTTCTTGATATGTGGAACTATAGGGGATCATTAGTTTCTGCAAACTGGAAAACAAGGTACTTTGGTTATTATCTGGATGTTATACAACGCCTCGTTTCCATGGACAAAGCAAAATTGTGCCCTTGCCAGGTAGTAGTATAGTGTTATTGTTGTTTGACAACTAAAGTTTCCAATATGGTGTAGCCTGTTCTACTTTCATATCTTGTTTCTACTTTCATATCTTGTTTCTGTATGAATGTGCAATTCCTTCTTTCTTGCATCAGTTGGCTTTGCACCTGTACTAGGGATGCAAATGGGTCGCAACAGCCAAAAATATAAAATGCCCATACTGGATCTGCCCTGTTTGCATCCCTAACCTGTACCCATATCCTTTTGCCTTAAAACAGTTTATGCTTATTGGATCATATACCATTCGAACTTTCATAAATTTTCTGTAGTTAATACAAATTGGTTGCTTGTTCAGTTGGTTTGACGACTTCTTAATATGCACATGTATAAATAACTAAGTTGTTTGTTTTTATCATGTTGCACAATGGCTCTGATATCTGCATTTTCTTATTTGATTGGTTGCTATGTTATGCTTTGCATATTGATGAAAATTGTTTCTTTGCTACAGGTTGGTTCCGTTACAGCTATATGCTGTACCTGCTTTCTCATAAGATGTTTTGTGGTGAGTTCGTGGTATTTGAAGCTTTTGGGTGTTTTACTGTGGATCAGTGCCTGAATGTGTGCTTGTATTAAAATTTATAAGATCAAGCGTGCATTTGAAATTCTGCTCCTTCCTGAAATTAACTGTTTTGCAGGTTGCTTTGTCTGCATTTGAAATTCTGCTCCTTCCTGAAATTAACTGTTTTGCAGGTTGCTTTGTCTGCATTTGATTCTGGTGCATCCCTCGATGTTTTGGATCATCCAATTCTCAATCTGATTTATTATATGGTAGGTGGTGTTCTCTTGCTCCTACGGTATCTGGGTTATGCTGTTTCACTGAAGGGTTTTTTTTTGTATTTTTGCGTGTATTAGTTGACGGAGGTCATGCCTTCTGCACTTGTTCTTTATATCCTTCGGAAGTTACCCCCTAAAAGGATCTCTGGGCAATACCATCCAATTCATTAAGTGATCAAGCTGTCAAACCTTCCGGGAGGTTTTATTTACAACTGTGCAGTGAACATCATGGTTGTTTGAATTTGAGGCCAAACGGGCACTTAATCTGAAGTGGATTGAGAGAACAATCATGTGGTCTTAAGGATGCTTTGTTACAGCAGCTTTCAGCATCCTTTTGGTGCATATAGGAGTTGTACCGGAACCAAGTAGGAGTCTCTCTCTCTCTCTCTCTCTCTCTCTCTCTCTCTCTCTCTCTCTCTCTCTCACCGGGTTTATGGGTGAAAAAAATTGTATTTATCGTGTGATTCATTGATTTTGGTAAGCACGTGAGACTTTGAGCTCTTCTTTTGGCTGTTGAGCGACCGTCGTCTTGTATAATTTTGTTGACCGACTTATGTTTATATTGGATATAAAATGATGCATTGGCCTATATTAGTCTATTAAATCGACTAAAGCTACAACAATCATGCAATCTTTACCTGCCAGAGCAAAATTGTAGTTCGCAAAGGTGGTAACATCTCCAGCGTAAGGAAAGATCTTGTGATAAAATAAAAATATTTGTTCTTGAAAATTTTATCAGAAAAATCTTGGCATATTTGTAGTTCAAATATATGAGAAAATATAAAAAACTTGTAAAATGTTGATTTTTTTAAAATAGAATTGCTTAGAGATCCACTGAAATAGTGATCAGGCTGCTTAGGATCGCCGTCGTTGATTATTGCCAAGATGCATGCCAGTGATCATGTCACTTTGATATGTTGATGTTACAAAATTTTGGTCCCATGTGAGAAAAGAAGAGTGTTGGGCTTCCTCCCCTTTATAGGTTCTGTTGATGGAAATCATGAAACGTATAAGGTCCAACTTGGTCTCCCAAAAGAAAGAAAAAAAGCAGGATAACCACGAAAATCCACTTCACTCCCAACATATGGTTCCATATCAAACACCTGTGTATATTTAGCAATAATAAAATAAAAAATCTGTCTTAAAAATGTGTATCTACGTCAACATTTCCTAGTTCAAAATACTTAGTGGTTTCAATGACGTGGGTGGTGGAGAGCTGATTTCCGGTCGAAAAACATTCCACCTCATTATCTCAGGCGCAGGTTGATGCCGCCAGTTGAAGGTAGAACGTGGGGGCTGCAGAAGAGTGTCAATACAATGTTTCTATCTGAACTTGGAAGAAGGCTGGAGGATTTGACTTCTCGCTCTGTGTCCAAAAATTGCAAGACTATTATTGATCAGGATTTCTTCCAGAGATTGTCGCGAACTCTGAAAGACTGGCTGGACGCAGGTTCTCTGGATGGCTGAGATGTGAAGGCTTTTCTCAGGAATATCCCAAGAGAGGTTCTCCTTTATTGCAAGATTAAGGACTCGCTAGCTCTTCCATTCTTTTTCATTAAACAACAATGTGATGAGGCTCAATGGATCAAAGTTCGATCAAGAAAGGATAGGAGGATCCACACTCTTCTTAAACGTGCTAGCGGCCCGCGGGGGCGATTGGGTGTGTGAAAGATGTGGTTTTTCTCAATTTCAAGCGTAGAAAGATCTGTTTGAAATGCGGAAGAAGTGTTCATCTCGTGCGTGAATTCCATCTGGCGATTCAATTTCAAAACTTAGGCCATGATTTAGATGCATTGTTCGCGGCAGTATATGGGCCTTTCACATCCTCGAGGAAGATTTCATCAACTTCCAACGGTGTGGTGGATATGCATCTAGGAGGCGAACCTTATTCCTGTTCCAACAAACGCTCCGATCGACTTGATTGTGTTCTACTTACCAACCACATCTTGGATGTCTTCCATGATATCTCTGGGCTCATCCTACCAAGAACTGTATCGGACAATGGGGCAGTGATCTTATCCTGGGCTAATGCTGACTGGGGTAAACGTTGTTTCAGGTTCGAGCAATGATGGCTTCGGGACCAATCACTAGGTGATGCCATTTGACTCTCATGGGGCTAACCTGCCAACGGAACTTGGGTTGCCAACAAGAAGCTCATTCGTTTAAGGAAAGACATCAGAAGTTGGCTTTCATCTAATAATTCTTCTAAATTCCAAGCTCTCTCTGCATGGGAAGCTGAACTTCAGGAAACAAATAATTCTCTTAAAGCTGGCAACCAACGTATGGATGAAGTGCAATCTGCTCGCATTTACAAGCTGATTTCTTGCATGGAGGAATGGAGGGTCCGTGATGAACTGAAATGGCGTCAACGATCGCGTATTACTTGGTTGAATGTGGGAAATAAAAACACGAGATTCTTTCATTTCTTCGCTTCTTCTGAAAGGGAGCCAATCAATAGGTTCGAGCAACTCAAAATCAATAATTGTATTTATTCAGGATCACTTCCTACTTCAAAATTTTTCTTCTCTTGGCGGGTGGTTCCCTTTCTCGTACTATTTTTTTTCTCGCTTTAGCTCAGAGGAAGCAGATGCACTACAAACACCATTCTCCTACGCGGAGATACGTACGACAGTTAAGGATATTTCCAAGCTTAGGTCCTGGGGTTGGGTGGCTTTCCTCTGGACATTTTCGATTGGTTATTGGAAGCTACAAGCACGGATTTTGCAGTGGGTTTTTTTGCCATGAATTTTACATCAACTGCAATCTTTTTAAGGGTTTTTGGCCGGGCTGAACTGGCTCTTATCCCAAAGAAACCCGTTGTGGAAGAGAGATCTGATCTGAGGCCCACATCTATCTTGGGATCTGTCTAGAGAATCTTGTCCAAGGTACTCGCAAACCGTTTAAATATAATGGCCCAAAAACTAATCAATTCATCGCAGTGTGCATTCATCTCGGGTAGACGAGTTCAAGATTTTGTATTACTGGCCAATGAGGTCCTTCACCATATTTCAAGGGAGGGTGGTGTGTGTTCTCCCCGAAACACAAAATCGTGTGTTCCTGCGTGTACGTGTGTTCCTGTGTGTATGAAGGAATATCTTGGGACCTGTGATAATTCATATGCCAATGTTGCCCATGATGACTTTATGATAAAATAACATATAAAAAAGGTAGATATGTTTTTGACGAAAATGTTCTCCGATAAGATAGATATGTGTTGGATGAAAATATCCTCCTACTCCCCGTAAATAGATTTGCATGTTTCGCCTTTGTTTTTAGCTTGTGTTACAACACATGGTCGTCTTCTCGTTCCTGCCTGATGAGTTGTGGAGCCTGATTCATAATTTTTTCTCTTATAGAAAAGGGGGTCCGAGGGTTCCTCCGACGCGGGTTCCACTGCGCAGTCAGTGGGCGGGGGGTCGTGGGGGGCAACACCCCCCAAAAGAATTTTTTTTGGGGGCTTATGTTTGATACTCGGTTTCTTATGGATCAGACCCAACTTGTTTAGGTTTAGGGTTGTCGCCCTTGCCTTGTATAAATTCTTTCTTCTCTTTCTCTTTTGTAATTGTTGAAAAAAGCAATAAAATTTCTCTCTGAGCGGTCGTGATTTTTTTTATTCTTTCTTTGTTGAAAAAAGTGATTTACAGTAAAAATCAAATCAGAGAGTAGCGATTTACAGTATAAATCAAATCAGAGAGTAGCGATTTACAATAAAAATTAGATATAAGAGTAGCGATTTACAATAAAAATTAGATATAATAATAGCGATTTACAATAAAAATCAGATAAGAGAGTAACAATTTATAGTAGAAATCAGATAAGAGAGTAGCAATTTACAGTATAAATCAAATCAAAGAGTAACGATTTACAGTAGAAATCAGATCAGAGAGTAGTGATTTGCAGTAGAAATCAAATCAGAGAATAGCAATCAGATTTTTATTGTAAATCGTTATTCTCTGATTTGATTTCTACTTTAAATCGCTACTTTCTGATCTGATTTCTACTGTAAATCGCTACTCTTTGATTTGATTTCTACTATAAATCGCTACTCTCTTATCTGATTTCTACTGTAAATTGTTACTCTCTTATCTGATTTTTATTGTAAATCGCTACTCTCTGATTTGATTTATACTGTAAATGGCTACTCTCTTATCTGATTTCTACTGTAAATTACTACTCTCTGATTTAATTTCTACTATAAATTGTTACTCTCTTATCTGATTTCTACTATAAATCGTTACTCTCTGATTTGATTTCTACTGTAAAGCGCTATTTTTTTATCTGATTTTTACTGTAAAACGCTACTCTCTGATTTGATTTCTACTGAAAATCACTACTCTCTTATCTGATTTTTATTATAAATCGCTACTCTCTTATTTGATTTCTATTGTAAATCGCTACTCTCTTATTTGATTTCTATTTTAAATCGTTATTCTCTTATCTGATTTCTATTGTAAATTGTTACACTCTTATTTGATTTCTACTGTAAATCATTATTTTCTTATTTGATTTCTATTATAAATAGCTACTCTACTCAGTTTGACGTTGTCATCATTATCTCTGCTATAAATCGTTATTCTTTGTCTACTCAGTTCGACGTTTGCACTCTCGTATCATGATGAACAATAGACAGAATGTTGATTTTTCTGGTAGTTCAACTATTTCTCACGGACAGACGATGACAAAGGGTGCTCCAGCGATAATAGACGACGGCGATGGCAAAGGGTGGTCTGGCGGCAGCAAATGACGGCAAAGGGTGCTCCAACGATAGCAGATGGCAACAAAGGGTGCTCTGGTGGCAACAGACGACGGCAAAGGGTGCGTCGTCAATCGAAGCTCATGTTACAGCAGATGGTGCATTGCCAAAGGGAGATCCAGAACGTTTAGGGCGACATATTGCGAGGACCTCTTGTTAAAACATAGGAGTTTACTTCTTAGGACGAAAACGATGATGATTTCAACCCTTTCTGGCGGGAGGACAATTTTGTCCTTTACTCAAATTATCATTCTATGGCGCTAATGCGGGAAAGGGTACTTAAGTCTTTGCAAATGCACCAGACTATGATGCTAAGTGATGCGAACACACACGGGGAAATGAGCCCCACGTGCTTACATATGTGGCACTCATTCAGACTAGAGAACACGCACCTGCGTGTTCCGGGGGGGAACATATAACCTACTTTGATATTTCAAGGCCTAAGAAACCGACATTTATGTTAAAAGTAGATTTGACCAAGGCCTTGGAAAATGTTTCATGGGAATTTTTGTTTCAGGTACACTTCACAATATGGGGTTTGGGTCCAAATGGGTTGCTTGGATTAAGGTCGCTATCTCATTAGCTTCCATGGCATTTTCGGGGAACTTTTTCAACTGCATAAAGGCCTCCGACGGGGCTGCCCTCTATCGCCTCTCCTTTTCAACTTGCCAACCACATCCACGTTCTTGGAATCCTTGTGCTCATCGCCGCAATTCATCCATTACTGGGGTTTACTCGTGCAAGATCTGGCCCGATTTTGCATCGCTCAGCCTCCAACGATCAGCTATCAAGCTCTTGTACCTAAGCGATGCATTTGCTTGGTTGGTACTTGTTACCCATGAAAATCCGTGTATAAGGGGTATCCAAATGGCAAGCCTTGGCAACTTGTGCAGTTCAGATGTTGAAACAACTTGCACATTTGTTCTGGGACAAGTTTTTTGGCAGCAATTGCTCGGGATCTTATTTTGGGGCCACCTTCTCTGGCCAGTTTCAAGTGTTGGTCCTTTGCATGAAGATGCTGGATGATATCTACCTTGTGACAGTTTGGAAAGAATGAAATGAACGAATCCACTTCATGATATGTAATAGATGTGGGGCAGTCGGATCTTGATTAAGTCCACCCTCTATTTTCTACATCAAGCCCTACTACGCTCTTTTCATGTCTCAACCCCAAACTCTCAGCAGACTAATTTCATACCATTAATAAAATTTATTTTTTCTTTCTCAAAAAAAAAATGTGCATTGTTAGTTGTAAGTAAAACATTGGACCCAAGCATTGGTCTTATTAGTGTTTGAAACGACTCTTTGAACTACCGATGGATCGAAGAAACAAATACGAGAAAAAAAATAAAAGGATAAAACAACCACATACGAAGAACAAAGATTTTATGTGGTTCGGCAAGAATTACCTATGCCCACGTCCACAATTATTCTTCTTCTTTATTGATTGAGATATTACATGAGAACCAGGTTGCCTCCTTTAAATAGGAGTATATGAGTTTTACAATGAGTCTACTGGCACTCCTCCAACATCTCTCACTTAGAGACTGATTGTCATATCAGTAACCTCATCTTTTAACTTCACTCATGCAATTTAGAATCTCAGTGTGACACCTTCAATTACTATTCATGAAGGCTAACTAAGTTTGTGCATAACCTCGATTTCTCTATAGTAACTATCTTAATTAACGTATTTGTTGGGTTTTTTGATCCACATATCTTCTCAAATGACAGTGCCCCATTAGCCAAAAGATCACGAATAAAGTGATACTTCATTGTAATGTGTTTCGTTCTGGCTTGGAATGTTGAATTCTTTTTCAGATGAATCGCACTTTGACTGTCATAGAAAAGGACATCAATGCTCTACTTTCTACCAAATTCTTTTAGAAAAATCCTCAAACACATCATCTTTTTATTTTCTTTAGTAACAACAACATATTCAACTTCAGTGATGGGGAAAACCATAATCTTTTGCAACTAAGAGACCCAACTTATAGCAGGGCTAATATGTAGTATTTTTACAATTGTCAACATCACCACCTAAATCTGCATCAACAAAACCTTACAAAATCATGTCACCTTTGTCAAAACAAAGTGCCATGTCAGAGGTACTTCTCCAGTATCAAAGTATCTATTTCAATGTTGCTTCCCTAGATATGCCACTTACTTGCTCATTGTTTGTGCCATGTCAAGTCTGGTACAAACCATAGCATACATCAAGGTATCAACTGTTGAAGTTTATGGAACTTTGGACATATACTCATAATACTCATTTGACTTAGGTGATTGCTCTTTTGATAATTTGAAATGACTTGCCAATGGAGTATTTATAGGTTTTGCATCCTGCATATGAAACCTTATTAACATCTTTTTAATATAATCTGCTTGAGACAACTTCAAAGAGTTAGCTTCTTAATCTTGAGAAATTCTCATCCCAAGTATTTTCTTTGCAGCTTTTAAATCCTTCATTGAAAACTCTTTTGATAATTGTTGTTTCAACTTATAAATTTCTTGAATGTTAGATCTTGCAATGAGCATATCATCTACATACAAGGGCAAAATAATATAGTAATCATCCAACCTTTTATGGTAACAATAATGGTTTATTTGACATCTCACGAATAAGTGGTTACACATGACTCCATCAAACTTCTTATATCACTATATGGGGGCTTACTTCAAACCATACATGATTTTATTTAGCTTGCATACAAGTTCTTTCTTACCTTGCACAGTAAACCTTTCTCGTTGCATCATGTAAATATCTTCTTCCAAATTACCATAAAGAAAAACACTTTTCGCATTTAACTACTCTAAGTGTAGATTTTTATCTCCAATGTTACTTAATATAAGTCTAATTGTAATCAATTTAACAACAAGAGAGAAAATCTCAGTGTAGTCAATACCTTCCTTTTGTTGGAATCCTTTCACAACCAAACTTACTTTATATCTATTATTGTCATTAAGTTCTTCCTTGATTCAATAGACCCATTTGTTGAAGTGTTGTTTTGCTCATTGAAAGTTGGGTTATAACTCATGTTTGATTTGCATTCCATGAGTTCATCTCTTCTTCTATGTCTAGCTCCCACTGAAGAGAATCGTTAACTTGCATTGCTTCATAAAAATATTCTAGCTCCCCATCATCAGTCAACAATAAGTAATACAAAAAAGAAGAATTGTAATAGCCTCAAACTCCAGCCTAAAAATTTGTAATTTTTTTTCAAAACAAATACTTGTTTTTAGGTCACTGCGGAAAGACAACCCATGGATCTGAGGCACATTACAAATTTCATATCCACCAAATCAACATCCATTCCAAAATATAAATTTATTGAATCTATAAATTTAAATTGAATGTATCTAACTTAATAACCTAATTTTAAATTCAATAAGTTTCTAAAATAGTCAACTCCTATAGCAGTTAGAATCCTAGCCACCAAATAATAAGTCATCGTCCTCTCTAGCAAACCGTTCTCGCCATCACTTTGCTCAGCTAAGACCAAGTCTTAGCATCTGAAAAAGGTTTTTAAAAATGGAATAAGACTCGCTTAAAATCCAATAATAAGGAAAGAAGCATACACCAAACCAAACATAAGTTTAAAAAAAAACCTTAAAGCACAATTTTCAACTAAAGTAGGCTTGCAATATATACCAGCTTAAATTTTAGGCAACCAGAAATCACATATTACATAAACCAATGTTGATGCATGAATCAATGCAACTTTCATGAGTGACTTGCTAATCTAATTGTTAATCTTTACTTTTGAATGCATGTTCATACTTAATACAATACATTTAAGTTTCATCTTGCATAAAACCTGCAAATACTAAAAATGGACAAAAATTTTGAGGCCCAAAGCAGTCAAGAGTTATATTTTAAACACACAATTTGTATTTTATTTTTTGGGTCCCACACATGTTCCTCGACTAATATTGGAAATTATCACCCTAAGTTGAAACATTAGGAATCATCACCTAATGTTGGGACAACAAGGGCATCATCACCCTTCGACGTCACTTTTCTTGGTATACCAATAACTGCAACTGAGTCAGACAACAACACCTCTAGGCAAAGTGATAGAAGTTCTCTATAACCATGGCTAAAAACACGAACCACCTATGGGGTTCTTGGGGTAAACAATGCACACGATGTTCAATATCCTCACGGTCTCTCATAACTGTCATCCAAGGATCCCACCATTTTAAAAGGCAACCAAGGAAGAAAATTTTATTACACTATTTGGGTCTCTTGTACCATTCTTAAATTATTAAGGATTCTTCACACAAGAACAATAAACAAATTAACATGCATTATCGGACTGAGCCTTTCCCCCTTCTATTATAATAGTGTAATACTTGTGCCACATGTAAAATTAAACCATAATCATTATAAATTAACATGTCAATGCATTTCATGATTTTACAACTAACATGGAGTGGTTCAACCAAAGCCACCCTAAATTGATTGTCATTCAAAATAGACACAGTCACATATTGAACTATCGTTCATTCAAATAGATAAGTGTGCATTCACCTAAGACAAAATAAACACATATTCACATGCTTAGCAAAACCCAGGTTCACTTCATGGTCAAAAGAAACTGGATTCTTTAACCAAATTGCATTAGTTTTGAAGAACCACTAAAATCCATATGGATTATGGACTAACAAAGATCGGGTTTATAATTTTTTTCTTTATAAGCCAAGAAAAGAAAATCAAAATTTTATTCATGCATCAAAACATCAAGTTTTAATTATCATACACAGAGAGTTATTTGATTTATATGCAAAATCCCAGATCTTACCCATCTAAGAAAACTTAGATTCATTTGACAAGATCCCAAACATAAGTCGTGTTGACAAAAATACAGATTTGTATAATTTAAAATTTTATATTTATATATTTTAACAAAGGTCCTTATTTGCTCAATTTAAATCTTGGATTCCAATTACTTAATGAGAAATCAGATTTTTACTTAATTTAATTCAGACTTGACTAGTTAAATAAAAACACGGGTCTTTACTTAATCTAAAACCATATTTAATTAATCCAGAAAAACTCAAATTTTATTAACTCTAATACCAGATTTAATTAAACAAGACAAACTCATATTTTAGTTAATAAAAATTCATATTTAAAGTTTAAAACCTATTATTGATTTAATTGAACATTTATCAAAATAAGGAGTTTTCAAACCACACGGCTGAAACAGTTCCTTTACAAGGATATAATTTTATTTTCAGTCCGAGACACCCATGCAAACCATTCCCAAACCAAACTCTGGTTCGCTCCAACTCTATCAAGAACCTGATCAATCGAATCCTTTGATCTTGGTCAGTCCAATCCAAATGTAAATTTGGGTTTGGACAGATCCTTGGGATCGACCCAAAACCCAAATTGTGCAAACACTTAACAATCTCAATGCATAAACACATCAGGTTCAAAATCTAAAATATGCGATCAACTTAAACATACTTATTCAACACTGAACATACAACTAATCTGGACATTAAATTAATTTCACACACTGTCAATAACACTATGCATCTAAATCTGTTGGACTAAATAAATTAATGCATGGGAAAATAATCAATAATCTGAGCATGGAAAAAGAAATTTGCTCATGCTCTAAACAAATATCATAACTTAATTAAATCAAACTGGTTCAGGCTAGTAAAACCTCAAATACATATTTAAATGACCAGACTTTACATTGATCACAAGCTATGCAAAACGATAATCTGATCATGCTCAACACGTCAATCTGGTCATGCTAAAAAAAATATGTAAAGCGTGATAAAAATCTGCACAGGTTTGCATAACAGCATATATGCAAAGCTAAAAAGAACAAAAACACAAAACAACCCACCTACTGGTATGCGTGAACCCCCAAAACCCCCTTTTGACACCTATCAAACAGAAATTTAATGGATTTCAAACCCAGCGTGAACCTCTATGCAAAAATAAATGTTTTTATTTTAAAACCCCACTTGAACAAGAAAGAAGAAAAGATTAGGTTTCCTTTCTTTTATTTGCTTAAACAACTATTGGCTTGCATGGGAAAATCTGAGCATACCATCAATAAATATCAAAATTTAATCGTTTGAAGAAAGTCTATTAATGCAAATTGGTGTAAGTTTTATAATATAGATTTTTAAAAAGATATTTTTGATAAAAAATATTTTGTGAAAGGCAGACACCAAATAATAAAAACTGGCTCACACTAGGGTAAGATCCTGGTCAAACTCAAAGAATGAGAGAAGAAACTTTGTATTCCACAGAATGACAAGCTTTATTACCTTTAAAAATAAATAAATAAAAGTAACTAGCTATTACAATGAATCACCCTATTGCAGAAGGCTCAAAAAGAATAATAAATGGCCTTATTACAAACCCAAATTAATGAAATAAATAAACTTAATCTAAAAGAAAAGAAAAAGGGGTCTTAAGTTGCTTGAGTTTTAGTCCCTTTGATCTTCATTGCTTGTGTTTCTTACACATCTTAATATGAGCAGTACTTTGGAGGCTCTCTGAAAGGCCTTTTAGGGACTTTCAGGGGACGTTTTGAGAGTTTATCGCAAGCACAACCGCTTCCCTACAAAACAAAAAGACAAAACAAGCAAAACAAAGCAAAGAAACTATACCAAATCTAATATTTCAAACAAAAAGAACAAGAATCTAACAAACTATAACAAACTTGTAACAAATAACTAACATATAACAAATAACTAACTAAATAATAAACTATGTAACCAACTAACTAACTTGAAACAAATATAAAACTAGCTAACTAATCTTGAAATAAACTAAAACAAACAAACTAATTTGGATTCAAGAAAAATATGAACTTAAAAACTACCAATTAAAATTATAAGGTAAATTAATCTAATTTAATTGATTAACTAAAAACACATGCTTCTACCAAAGTTGATTAGCCTAATGCTAAATTAATCTCAATGATTAACTATTAAATAAAGGAAAGTGCAACTTAGAATATGCTAAACTAATTGTAACCCAAGGAAGATTAACTAAAACACTTTTCACATGGCCGGACTAAAATACACTAAAAAAAGTAATTGGTGACACAAACTAATGACTATGCAAAACATGAGTTGCATTAAAACAAATTAGTTATGAACCAAATCAACTTTGAACTATAACGACCACTATGCTAAATACGAAACACATGAAATCAGAAGTTTACTGCACATTGCATGTAAAAGAAATAGCAATCTGAGTTATTCAGACACCTGGTTTTGTGATACTCTCAAACTGTGTGGACTGGTTGCATGTAGCATGGGTCTGTACAGCTCAGATTCACGCAAACTATGGTTTCCTTAAATCTGGACAGATTGATTCAGCCAACTAATCAGGTCTTTGGTGCAAGTCTGAATCAGTTTGGCTGTATCAATTTTCTCTTGGTCGATTGAGTTCTCATAAAAACAACTCTTAGATCTAATTAGATCTAATCGCACGATTAGATCAACTAATCTAGACAATGATGTGCAACAGCCTGACGTGAATAGTTAACTTTCTATTTTCATGGACTAAACATAATGCTATAATCTATGTGTAACCGATTAAAAGCACTGAAACAACTTCTATTCTAATGATATTAACTGACCGAACTTAATACAAATAAAAGAAATTAGAAACTACCAATAATGAAAGATGCAATGAATATCTAATCTAATATGCAAATGATAGAGCAAAAATCAACTTATTCTAGATGCTATGCACTATGCAAAGAATTAAATTTGAGGTATGCAATAAAAAATTTATTTTATATGCATGCAACGAAACAAATCAAAGTACATCTAATCTAAATGCGAAAAAAAAACTAATAAAGAGATGGGAGAGAAGAAGCAAAACTTACGATCCGCTTTCGATGGAAGCATTGAGAAGAAAAAGTGATCTTTCCTCTTAGTTGCACGTACCTCCGACAATGGGAACAAGAAGAACCGACACTAGAAGGGATTAGAAGCAAGAAGAGAACGGGAGGCAAAGAGGAAGAGTAACAGGGAGAACCGGTTAGGAGCGAAAAGGAGGAGGAAGAGAGAGAGGAGGCTGGAGTGAAATCCAAGCGGAAAGATGCCCCCGTCTGCTGAAAAAGATATTTTTATATTGCAAATCTAGGTTAAAACTAAAATTTCTATAAAGTCCAACTAAGTTTTAAAAATTTTAAAAACTACCCTGCTCTAAAAATGTGTTTCATAAAATTAGACTTCTAAACAAAATGGAAAATGTTAGTTGGAATTCCTAAACTAATTAAACTGCAAACTAAAAAGTCATAAACTAATCGAAACACTAAAAAATGCTGGGAAGGATTTAAATATGCGATTTTATCTGTATTTTGAATTTTAAAACAGTTTCTTAAAAACATTTAGTTTAGGAGCCATCGACTTGAAAGCCTGTTATTGGAACTTCATAGAGAGCCCAAGGGATGTTGACATTGCACATGACAAGAAGCAAGATATAGGTAAAACTATAAAATTGAAAGTCGAGTAACTCAAACAACTAAGTTCAAGGGATACTTTGTATCTGGTGCCCTAAAGTTGTCTGGCTTGGGAGTCACTGACCCAAAGCTCGTTACACGGATCACGAAAATTGTAAATTGGATATAGTGCTCAATTGAAAAAAAAAGTGCAAAAAAAAAAGCTCGAAAAAAAAAATCAAGAGCATAAAAATAAAGTTCACTGCTTAGGAATAATTTTTGAGAAACTTGTGCAGAAAACATATAAGTGAGGATAAATAAACAATGACATGTGTATATTTGATTTTCTGAGAATAAAGCATAAATGATTGTAATTTTTCTTAGAAAAGTAAAAAAAAAAAAATATTCTCTAGTGGCATGTAAAATACTCTAAATATGTTTTGAAAGTGTAATGGCATGAAATATTCATGTTTCTTGAATTAGAATTTTTTGTATGTATGATAGAGATGTTTGTGGGTAGCATCACTACAAACCCTCATAAGACCTTACTCATCCACTGGGGTAAACCAAGGGTTTAAAGGGCATGTTGCATACGCTAAATGCAATTGTGATTCCTACGAAAGTGAGTTAGGTTTTTGCTTTGTTAGTGTGATTTTGGTTTTGTTATTCAGGGTCAGTTTGCTCGAGGACTAGCAAACGATAAGCATAGAGGAATTTGATCATGCATAAATTATGCATTTCATATATATATATACACATGATCCATCAAAAAATGCATTTGGGCACCAGGTATAAACACCCCTCAGGCTCTACTTGCTCGAACCAAATAGGCCACAGATATCGACTTAGACATAGAAGTGATTTTTTTCGTTATCCTTCTCGACATGGGAATCAAACACTTTAACTTGTGTCTGAGTCTAGCTACTAGGGAATATGAAGACATCAAATGACTAAATGTATGCTTATTTTTACTTTTTGAGCTCTTATTTTCAATGTTATTCTTTTGCTTAGTTTTTAAAAATAAACCATTCATATTTTATGGTACTTTTTGTCGTTTGAAAATTTTATAAAATTATTTTCAATAAAAACCATTGGTGAAAAATCGTTCATCAAATATTAAAAACTGACTTTCAATATTGTAGTGAGTCGGGTCGATCCACAGGGAGCAAGATATATCCGAGATCCAATATCCAAATGAAACTCACTTTATTAATGAACTAAAAACAAAGTTTATACACTATCCTTTAATCAATACAAGCACTCAAAATATGAGAAAAGACTCTAAATAGAAAAGAAAAATCATATCAAAGGTGTTGTAAACACCCTAAATTTTCCTTGTGTGCTTACAGACACCCCCTGCCATAGATGCCAATCCTGTAGGTCAGTGTAGGAGTCTAACCCTAGGTATGTCCCCTTTTAGGTGCCATTTCACCCCCATTTTGTCAGTAAGATTCCCATTTTACCCCTAGGTCACCTTAGATCCTTGTCAGTCAGAGTCAACCAAACTCAATTTTAAGCCCAGAACAGTTAGAATGTCAGTCATTTCTAGCTCACGATGAGCATATAATGTTCATTTCTGACCATTCTGCCAAAATGAGTTAATTTCTTGAGAAATGATCGCTCATTTTTAACCTGAATCTCAGTCAATTGTTCTCAGATCAGTCAAATTCAGTCGGCCATATTCCCTTGAGTCTAATTTGAGCTCACCAGAAGTTCAAGTAGCGCAATTCCAGTTCAAATCCATTTCCCACAATCTATGGGTTTATTTTAGCCCATTTCAGTTGAAATTGAGCTACTAAGTCCAGTCAGTTGAGCTAGTGTTTGAGCTTCAGTTTTAGTTCATGTCAGTATTACTGATCTTTTTTCCAGCTTAAACCC
Source organism: Nuphar pumila (assembly GCF_984573655.1). Lineage (NCBI taxonomy): Eukaryota > Viridiplantae > Streptophyta > Magnoliopsida > Nymphaeales > Nymphaeaceae > Nuphar > Nuphar pumila. The sequence continues at coordinate 118,603,584 of NC_143259.1, read as the reverse complement.
AGTTCTTATTTGTAACTCACTTCACTCTAGTGATCATTTCTCACCATTTCTCTAAAAAAACGGTATCATTTCTCGATCGTTCAGTCTAGGAGTTTAGTTGAGCTAGTGTCTTGTCAGTTCATTTGACATTTGAAATCCTAGAACTCAATTCATTCCAGTTCAAACTAGTTAAAACCTCAATTTTCAGTGTCACTCTTGGCTCTGCAGGGACAAAAACTATTTCTTGAATCATTTTGTTCATTTTTACCAATTTTATCACTTTTTAAACTGGAAAAACTGTTGATTGGGGCTCAATACCTGAAATCCTTTATCTAAGGTTTGCATTTCACATGACATTCCATGTCATATCTCATCATTTCTAATTATTTCTCATCATTTCATATCATTTCATTACATTTTATCTCATTTTTTAGATTCAGCACTCAAACCTCAGATGAGACCCATCTAGGTGGTGTCACTTCTGAATCAATGATTTCTTTCAAAATTTGCATAATTCCAATTATTTCAGAATTTTAGTTGAACTAGGACTGTCATTTTATGTTTTTGAGCCCTTTCAATATTTCATTTATTGATTCTGAGTTAGAAGTGGGTCCATACCTTGTTTACTCCCCTTATTTGGTCTTTTTCTCAGAGTTCCAGTCAAATTAGGACTCTGCCTCAGAGTCCTAATTGAATCAGGACTCTATCCTAATTTCATTTTCTTATTTCATTTTCACTTGTTTTCAAAAGTTCTTTTTCAAATCTCATCATTTGCTTCTCAGAAAACCAAAAATTCTCAGAGTTCTAGTCGAATTAGAATTCTTTAACAGAGTCCTAGTCGAATCAGAACTCTAAACCTGACTTCAATTTCTATCTTGTTTTTACATATTTTCTAAAATCCTCTAATTTGTTTTCTAAAAAACTCTAAATTTTAAGGGTTTTAGTCAAATTAGGACTCTGTCCTAGAGTCCCAGTTGGATCAGGACTTTAATTCTGATTTCAGTTTACACCTAGTTTTCATCTGTTTTTTGCGGAAAAGCTCCTAAAACCTCCTTGTTTGTCTTAAAGTTTGTCAAATTAGGATTGTCTCAGAGTCTTAGTTTGATCAAGACTCTGACCTTAACTTTATTTTTCAACTTATTTTATCAAATTCTGAGAAAACCTTTTAAAAACTCCTTTATTCATCTTTCAAAAATAGCAAAATTCTAGAGTTCCAGCTGAATTAAGACTTTGTCCTCAGAGTTTCGGTCGAATCAGAACTCTATTCTGATTTCACTGCTTGTTGCTATTTTTACTTGTTTTCGAAAATCCTTTCATTTGTTTTTCAAAAGAAGCAAAATTCTAGAGTTACAGTCGAATCAGGATTCTGTCCCAGAGTCTCAATCGGTTCAGAACTCTACCATGATTTCATTTGTTACCTTTATTTTACTTATTTTTCGAAAACAAACCCAAAAATTTTAGAGTTTCAGTTGAATTACGACTCTGTCTTAGAGTTTCAGTTGGATTAGGACTCTAATCCTTATTTCAAATTTTATTCTATTTCCACCTGTTTTCTAAAACTCTCATAATTAATTTCAGAAAAACCAAAAAAATTAGAGTTTCAGTCCGATGAGGACTCTGTCTCAGAGTCCTAATCTGGGTAAGACTCCATTCTGATTTTTGTTTCTAATTCCATTTTCATTCTCTTCACTGGTTTTTCAGAAATTAGTCCATTTCGCAGAGTTTCAGTTGATTCAGGACTCTATTTCAGAGTTTCGGTTGAGTTAGGACTCTAACCCTGATTGTTTTTTTTGACTAATTTTTACTTATTTTGAGAAAATCTTTCAAAAAAAAACTCTTTATTTGGCTTTCAAAAACCTAAATTTTAGAGTTTTAGTTGGTTTAGGACTCTAGTCTAGAGTTTCAGTTCGCTTAGGACTCTATTTTTAAAACTTTTGATTTTCATTCAGTGATTTCGACTCTATTTTGAAACCATTTTCAATCTTTATTTTAACTTTTTCAAAACTCTGATATGGGCCCACTCAGTTGACGCCACATTTGAAAGAGTTCTGATCCAGTCATAACTCTATTTGGTTCAAAAACTTTTAATTTCAATTCCAAATTCTAAACCTCTTTTTGAAAACTTTCATTTTCAAGTTTTAAAATTCGCTTTTGAAAATTCAAGTGGGGCCCACTCTGGGTGGTGACACATTTGAAAGAGTTAGGGTTAGCTTAGGGTTAGTCAGTGTTCTAATTAGGGTAGGAGTTTAAAAGAGTCAAAATTCACTTTAAAAAAATCCATTTTTACTCTAATATTTTTAACTTTGTTTTATTTAAAGTTTTAAAATCAAATGTGGGCCCACAGGGTGGTGCCACATTTGGGCTGGTTTTAAGGTATGATTAGGAGTCTTAGTTAGGGTTGACTAATTAGAGGTTAGTTAGGATTGGATTCCCATCTGAAAAAATTGCTTCCCTAATTAAGTTAATTAAGAAAATTTCAAAACAATTAGGACTCCCCTTAATTAATCCTTGAAAACCTATAAATAGGGACTCTCGGGGGGATCAAGGAGGCTTTTCTCACCTCTTTCTCTCTCCCAAAATTCGTGGCTTCTTCCTCCCAAGATCTTCTCCATTGCAGCAGTCTCCAAGGTAAGAGTTCTTCTAGCTTTCTTTGCTATTTTATTAGTTTCTCTTGTTTCTTTTTAGGGTTTTTAGCCATTGCCGCCCCTATACATGAGTTTCTTTTTTATTTTTATCATTTAGGGAGCCCTAAAACGATTCAATATGATGATCTATAGATCACTCATGGCTGATTGCATGTTTCTAATCCATTGAAATCGTTAGTTGTGAGTTTATTATATCAACCGCCTAAAAAAGTTCGAGATTCGACGGTTTGATGGTCGAATCCCTCTTTTAGCGACTAAATCAAATTCCAACCATGCTTTCTCTATTTATTTATTTTTGTCTATTTTATCATGTAAATGCTTATTTTACATGTTCAAGCATTAAAATATGATTCGTTGCATATTTTATATTTTTTTTAAGGTTCTTGCATGTTTAAATTAGGTTTGTTCATGCGTTTTTTAGATAATACGTGTTTTTTATTTCGGGCATTTGGGAACCACGTTATCTCATGCTCGATTTCTTGTAAAAAAAATATGATTTTTTTAGGGTTAAACCATGAACATGTCAGTGAGTTCTTGTAAATAAATTGTTTTATTTTGGATTCTGTAACCCTGTCAAAAAATAGAAAACCAAACCTTACTTTCTAAACCATGAAATCGCTATGTGGATTCGGGAACAACTTGCTAAGGTGATATCTCCCTCGTCGGAGATTCGATCGACAATTTGTAAGTTGCAGTGTCTTAGTTATCATGTCTAGTATTTTCTGTAAAGTTTTCATATTTTTAGACATCTTTTTGTTATTTTCCCTCTGATAGAAATCAGAATCAGTTTCACAAAGCCTGTTATGCATTGTCTAAACCCTAGATCATCTTGTGTCAATCGTATCTCCCTCATCGAAGATCCGGTCGATGATCCGTAAAAAGGACAATTTTCCTCTGTGTATCTGATGTTTACTGCTAAAATTTTGTAATTTTTGAACCTGATTTGCTATGTTTCTCTACACCTAAAACGGAATCTATTTATTCCAACTCATTATATATTCGTCAGAATCGAGCATATATTGTCGAAATGATATTTCTCTAACCAGAGATGATTTTTCCAATATGTAAAAAGAAAAATCTCTATTTTTTGTCTAGTACCTATTTATAAATTTTTATGAATTTCCATTGTGATTTAATACCTGATTCGGGTCTGACACTGTGACAGGTATGTGCCCGCGGGTAAAATCATGTATTTTAGGATTTTATTCAATTTTCATATTAAAATAATGTCAAAAATATTTTTTTTATTCAAGTTTAATTTTAGGGTTATCAAAACTATTCATGTCGATTTTTACAGATTTTTGAATTCATTTGATACATTATTTGATTAAATCATGAAAACAGGGTGCGCGCGGAGTCCCGATTCGAGTAAAACACTTGCAAAAATCACTATTTTTGTGATATTTCAGTTTTTTTTATATAAAATGTTTCATGTTTTTAATATTTGATCATGTTTATAATCATGCTAGGGTGCTTCACACCTGATTTGGTGTTTATCTGAATCTATTTGAGTCCTAAATCCAAAGATTTACCAAAATCTTTTTTGAAAACCCTCATTTCAAGGCCATAGTCTTGTTTTTAGGGGTATTTTGCTATTTTTCTCTAAATTCTGAATTTCAAAATTATTTATCTTTATTATTTCTTCAATTTTATATCATATTTTATTATATTTATCTCAGGAAAACATGAAAAAAAAAGTTATATCCGGATAAATCCAGTAATTTCTAGATATTACTGGATAAATCTAGAAAAGCTGACATATTTTTACTAATAAGTTTGCTATTTTGACGGATATTCAAGATTGTATTTTCTTTAATTTTTTTTTATTTCAATTCAATTAATAAGGTAAATTAAATATAAATTTAGAATTAGAATTTACTTTTCCTACTTAGAATAGGATTGCATTGCATATAGTGTATTTTTTTTAATAATGTCAATGTGTGGTGGATGATGATTCATGCATATTTGAACTCACCATGGTCTACACGAATGGCACATGCACTAGCTTCTAAGGAGTTGATAAACTCGATGGGTTTCATATTTATGGCTATAGTCAGAATACGAATGAAACCCAGATTTATCATCTTCTTTTAAGCCACAATCGGCCTACACTCTTAGGCTATCTTCAAAAACTATTGCGTATTTTAAAGTTTTCTAAACATTTTTATCCCTTTTAGAATCAAATGGGTTATACTCAATTCATATATGTGGCCATAGTCAGGGATATGGGGCGAATTTACTTCGTTGAAGTTCTATAAGGCACCTAAAATCCTTTTTTCAAATAATTTTCTCAAAAATTCTTCAAAAAGAATATTTTCACAAGATAGCATTCATGCATCATCTAGGTTAGAATGCATCATGAAAAGGATTTCACAAGTCTACATGCCCCTCTTTTGATCAAATCAAGAATCCAACTTAAAGAAAATCGATTTCTCAAAGTTATCCTGAAATTTCTTTAGAATTTGATTTTTCTCGAAACATTAAGGTTTTCTTTTCATTAAAAATGATTTTCAAGGGATTTCCAAATGCTTTTCTAAGTCCCAAAATCGATTTTCCAAGTTCCACTAACTTCTTAATTTCAGAAATCAACTTTTCTCAAAGTCATTTGTATTTCCTCAGAACTCAATTTTCTCAAAACCTCAGGATTTCCTCAGAAATCAATTTTCTTTTCTTCAAAAATGTTCTCTCATCATGGCTCACGATTTTCAAGATGTCATCTTTTCCAAATATTTCAAAGTATTTCAAGCATGCATCATGTTTTTCAAGTCAGAGTCTTTCTAAGTCATAGCACATGCCTGATTCTTTGTGCATTTAGGAAATAGAACATCGATTTAGACAAGTCGAGCAAAACAAAGTATCAGATTGATCCTTGGTTCAATTACCCCTGGTTATGGCGCCAGGAACGGTTGAACCTCATACCGACAGGCGAGTCTCATTCTTCGGAATTATCCTGCATTTTAAAACGGAGGCGAGTTATTTTCAAAATCATTTTCAAATGTCAGTTTGACTTGCAAAAGTAAAAATTTTGCAATGATAACAGGTTTGGCAATCATGATGGGACTTGTCTTCGCCTGATCAATCTAGTGCCTTGTTCTATTCAACTTGTCAAAATCGTGTTCTACAATGTCAACTTTATATCTTGTGAACCTAGGAGCCTACAATCAAACCCAACTCACATGGATTTCATGTAGACTTAAGCATGGCTTGGTAGAACCAATTGATGAGGCATTATTCATGCTCACCTAGACTTAGGTCAAATATAATCCTCCTCAATTTAGGATTTGATTGAAAATAATGCTTGTTTCTTATAAATTTTTCAAAAAATCTACTTTTTTAGGTCATTAGAGTATTCTGTTTTCTTGCATGTTAATCATATTTCAAAAACAATCCCACCTACTTTTACCTGGCCACCACGTTGCTGGGTTTTCTTCCAGAACCATAGTTTGGGACAAAGCCTCATAATTGAACCACCTATTTGGGTTGATCCCCCCCTGCCACATACTGAGGGCCATAATCCAAAGTATATCGGCAGGTGCTCAAGAATGTTAAAAAACATGAGCCTGGAACCGAATAAATTCTTTTTATGCCACCTGCATCGAACCTCGGTTCGAGTATATCGGCATAGCATGATTGGACACAGATGATCTTGGCCTTAGAGTTAGGGTTAGGGTCCTACAGCTATTTCAAACTTGTGTATTTAGAGTCAGCTTTTTAGGGAATGTTGTATGCGCATACTTGTTTGTACAAGATGTGATTGAATATATTCTAGCTATTTCTCTTTTTTTATCTCATTTTCATTTTATTTTCTCATATTTTTTCCAACAATTTTATGAAAATACTGGATGATTTTCAATATTCCCTATTTTTCATTTACTTTCTTATATTTCCCCTTTTTACAAATTTTTTTATCAAACCCTGGATGATTTTTCAAAAAATTCTCTGTTTTCTTCAAAAAGCTCCCGGCGATTTTCTTTCCTTTTTGCTGGATCTCGAACTTTCAGCCTTATTTTGATCTTGCTTGCTACTTTTCAAAAAATTGTGTCTTTCTCAAGTCTTGTTACTTCCTCATATTTTCCAAGAATCTTTCGTTTATTGTGGTGGAAATTGTTCGCCCACCTTATTTTTTCCCTCATTTTATTCCAAAAATCCTTTGTGGGTCGAGATATCTCTTTCCTCCAAAAGTGGCATTTTCTGCGTGGTCGACGACCTCGCCTAGGTAACAATGCATGTCTTAGTTGCTTACCTCTCACAACGAGAGTGGCAACGCAATTGTCGCGATTCCAGCGATGACCCAATCCCGGGTAACGGGATATCCCTTAAATTGTCAACCTAACTTCAAGTCTTCATCCATTTTTTTTCTTTTTGTCCTTCTTCATCAAAGTCATTGCTTTCAAGAACTTTTTCATCATTCTGATCATCTTATTTGTCCCACAGAGAGCTTTGGCATTGTTGTGTGATTCAGACCGGATCAGGCAAAAAGACTGCACCATATCAGCGCATCATCGACATCAGCAGTGGAGAAAAGATGAATTCTCTATGATCTGCCAGAGGACAGAGTCGGTAGAGTGGCAATGACTTCGATCCCGCCACCTATTAGTTGTTCAAGAGAATGATGATTAAAATGATGACTGAACAAGCTAAAGCCAGTCCCAGAAGGGCTCCTGTCGAGAAGAAGGCACCTGTCACCTTCTCCATAAACACCACTCACAACAACAACAACAGTACGAGAGATTCCAAGCCCAATGGAAGCAGTGTCAAAAGCAAAAGGAGAAGTTCTTCCAAGCCCTCTAAGTTGAGCTCTTACCATAAATCCCCATAGAAAGAAAAGATAAAGCATGACGGTTGGAGTTATGACCGCAAATTTACTTCCTTAGAGCAGCCGCATGAAAAGGTTCTCGAATACATATTGGCCAAAAGATTAGCAAAACTCCCAAGAGTCTCTGATCCTCCCATGGTTATGGAAAGATCCAAAGATTAATTTTGCAAATTCCATTGCGCAATAGGACATGACACAAAGAACTGCTTCGTTCTAAAGAACATCATCCAAGATTGCATCGACAAGAACCTCCTTGTGGCAGACAAAGAAGAGGATCAACCAGCCGTCTTGACCGAGCCTTTCCTTGATCATTCAAAAAAGTGACAATGTCAATGTTCTTCCTTCTTGCTTTTATCGTTTTAAAGGGATGATGTAGTCTCATTTCTTTCCTTGATTTGTAATTCTTCCTTCAATGCATCAATAAAACTATCAACTTTTCTCATAGTTGGCACCATCTTCTCTATATATTGTTGCTCTTTCTCCTTCCCTACAATATATTTTTTTGCGAGGAGTAACCTCTTTTAGAGTGTCTCTCGAATCAATCAAGAAGTCTGTTACCCTCAGAGAGTGTTCGTCAAATACTAATTATTTATCCTTCTGTTCAATGTTTTATTCCCTAATTACACTGAGGCATTTTTTCAAAAATTCATTTTACCTCAAAACGACATGTATGCAGGCAGGATCAAATAAAATCTTTCACCATTCATTTACATTTATTTGCATTCATTTGCATCTATTTGCATTCATTTGCATTTGTCTGCATTCATTTGCATCAATTCGCATCAAATTTATCAGTTATACAAGTAATCGTGAGGCTGAAGACTGAAAATCTCCCATCACAATCAACAAGCACTTTTCAAAACACCAATCTTTTTCAAATTCGACCTTCGGGTCAAGTCTTTTATCAAAACCATTTTCACTGGTCTTGCCAAAATCAACCTTTGGGTTAAGTTTTTTTTCTAAATCCGATTTTTATTGGTCAAATGTTTTCAAACCTAGTCCACACTGATCTAGTTTTTCTTTGAAGATTCGAGTTCTGACTCCAATTTTCTTTTCTTCAAATTCTAGAATTGGTCTAGAAAATCTGAGTTCCGACTCAAACTTTCTCCCAAATCCAATTCGTCTAGTTTTCTCTCGAAGATTTGAGTTCTAACTTGAACCTTTCTGATAAACCCAGTTTAGCACTTGTCCTTCTAAATCCAATTTTCGAATTGGTCCTTCCAAATCCAGTTTAGCACTGGTTCTTCAAAATCTAATTTTCGAATTGGTCATTCTAAATCCGGTTTAGCATTGGTCCTTCCATAAAATCCAATTTTTGAGTTGGTCCTTCCAAACCCAGTTTAACATTGGTCCTTCTAAACCCAGTTTAGCACTGGTCCCTCCAAATCCGATTTAGCATCGGTCCTTCCAAATCCAAATTTTGAGTTGGTCCTTACAAGTCCAGTTTAGCATTGGTCCTTACAAATCCAGTTCATCACTGGTCCTTACAAATCTGTTTTAGCATCGGTCCTTCCATAAAATCCAATTTTGAGTTGGTCCTTACAAATCCAGATTAGCACTGGTCCTTCCAAATCCAGTTTAGCATCGCTCCTTCCATAAAATCAAATTTTGAGTTGATCATTACAAATCCAGTTTAGCATTAGTCCTTACAAATCCAGTTTAGCACTGGTCCTTCCAAATATAGTTCAACATAGGTCCTTCCATAAAAATTCAATTTTCGAGTAGTGCCCTTCCAAATCCAGCTTTTACACTAGTCCTTTTACAAAATCCAACTTTGCATTGGTCCTTTTACAAAATCCAGCTTTGCGTTGGTCTTTTTACAAAATCCAACTTTGTGTTTATCCTTTTACAAAACCCAAACTGCTCGTTGGTTCTTTTATCAAATCCAGTTTTGTGTTGGTCCTCTCACCAAAATCTAGTTTTCATATCGGTCGCTCTTTCAAAATTCAACTTTCGAGTTGATTTTTTATTAATACCAAGTCTTTTTCAAGGTTCACTATTTAGTCACGGATGTGTCAATTGGATATCAAGTAATTTCTTTCATCAAGGATTTCAAGAATATTTTGCCAATTTGTCATAAAAAAATAGTTGTTGATCTTAAACTTTTATTGCACATAAATTTTACCTCATATTACCTTCAGTATTTCCTCCAAAAGGACAAAGCTTTTGCGAAGAAAGAATAAAACTCAAGCTTTTATGTTGGTCAACCAAAAGGATGAAGAAAAATCTGTGATATGACCGGCAAAGAAAAAATTCAATGATGTTGAAAAGTCATAATTGAACTGATATTAATCATAACTATGGCACATTTCTAAAGATTATTCTTCTGGTAATAAGGCAGTGAAAATATCCTGGGCGATATAAAAAAAATCACTCAATTTCAACTTCAATATCTCTTCAATCAGTAAAGCTATAATCAATTATATGCAAAAGAGATCTCTCAATCATAGTCAAGATAAAGACGGATGGATGAGTTAGACCCTCAGAGCCAAAGAAGACTCAGATCATTTTCAAGTTGAAGGAGTATATGATGTGTTCTTCTAGAGAAAGTTTAAATCATCGTCAAGTTGAAGACTGATGCGATGAACCACCCATCAATCCCTAAAAGATATTTGATCACTATTATCATAAAAGATTTTCAATCCAATGAGACAATTTTATCAATATAATTCTTGGGACTAAAGAAGACTCGGATCATCTCCAAGTTGAAGGAGTATGTGACGTGCTCTTTCAAGAAAAATCAAAACATCGTTGAGGTGAAAGCTGATGTGATGAAATTCTTGCCAAATCTCAAGAGAACTTACTTTCCATGTCTCAAAATAGTGCAAAAGATTTCAATCAGAGAGACAATATTATTAATATAATTCTTGGGACCAAAGAAGACTCAGATCATCTACAAGATGAAGGAGTATGTGACATGTCCTTCCAAGAAAAATCAGAACATCACCGAGTTGAAGGCTGATGTGATGAGATTCTCGCCAAATCCCAAGAAAGCTCAATCTTCATGTCTCTAAAGAGTGCAAAAAGATCATTATGGGTAAACCCCAGATATCAAACTGCCAAAATTACCAAGAATCAACTTTATTCATGTGAAATTCATTCATCAATATCCTTTTCATCAATTGCTTTTATGATACTGAGAACAAATTCCTTTCTTTTCATATCAAGGAAATGGATAGATTCTTGAAGAAACTCAACAACAATAAATTTGATTTTGATTTTGGATTCTACAGATCTAGCCCAGTTTGAGGCAATACTCTAGATAGAAGAGGGAATATTTTTTGCACGGATGTGCACATTTCAATTACTTTGAATAAACTACAAATTTTATCATTTCGGCAATATTTTTTAGCTATCTTGATATGAAGCAAGAGCTCGATGTCCATTTTGACACATCCTGGCATCACATTATGCCTCCTTTAGAGAGTTGCCGTATTTGTCTTTCTCGATGTCGAAAGATTCACCTCACTCATCTCTGAAAGGATGGCCTTAGTTGTCTTTCGCGTTGTCGAAAGATTCGCTTCACTCATCTCTGAAAGGATAGCCTTAGTCAAAAATTTCTTTCTACAGTACACAACACAAATCGAATATATGTCATAAAAGAGGTAAATGTTGAAGAAACTCATTACAAAGTTTAGACAATATACACATGAATCCCCATCGTTGTTTGGATAGTTGTGGTCGTCTCATTCATCGCCATTGTTGGTCGTGTAGCTGTCATCGTCGCCATCGTTGGCCATGTAGCTGTCATCGTCTCCTTCCTCGACATCGATACTCTCTTTACGACGAAGCAGGTTATATGTTTGTTTCATGAACACATCATTTATAAAGGAAACGTTGGTTCGTCTCTTGCTTTTTCACGAAGCAAAGCGAAATGACACTGTCTTGAACTTGTGCGATGTGTAATTCATATATAAAGGAAATGTCATTTCACCTACTGCCCATTTTCAAAAACCGCACACAAATTAATTACATTGCACATTAATTAAATAAAAATATATCATTTTATCTACCTTTTACAAAACTAGTCTACGTGATAGGACATATCAAGCAAATCGTGATAGCACTTATCGTTACAGTGAAATTGATTTATAACTACGTCTCTATTTATAGTTTACTAAGTCTAAATATCGTGTTGATTTGTTTATTATTTTTCTATTCTGAATTTTATGAATCTATAATTATGCAAATCCTGATAAGATAAATCGTTCACATAGACAAAGCTCGTCAATGCAAATCGCGATAGCATAAATCGATTCGCAACTGTTACTTAAATCAGCATCAAGTTGTAAAATGATTTGTATTTATGAAGTTATCTCGATTTTACTTTATCTAGTCTGAACATCGTCTCGATTTGTTTATTATTTTTCTTTTCCACCATTTATGAATCAGTCATTATATAAATCGTTATAGGAGATATCATTCACATTGACAAAGCTCGTAACAGCAAATCACAATAGGACAAATATTTTTAAATTATGAAACTTAACGTATTTTGGTTGTAAATCGATTTATATTTATTAAGTTACCTAGATTTGTAGTTTATAAATAAACATTGTGGTGATTTGTAAATCGATTTGTATTTATGAAGTTATCTTGATTTTTACTTTATCTAGTCTAAACAACGTTTCGATTTGTGTGATGGGTTTAGATGGGAGAGTGACCCAACCCGACCCATTGTCCAGGTCTAAAACCCTAATCTATTTAACCTATCTTCCTTCTTTTTACGACAACGCAACTTCTTCTTCTTTTTTCTCCTCCGCCTTCACCTTCTTCTTCTTCTTCTTTTCCTTCTTCTTCTTTCTCCTTGTATTTTTCTTTCTTCTTTATTCTTTTGTGTTCCTTCTACTTGTGCTTGATGGATAGGGTTTGATGCTAATACTGTAGTTGTTTCATGCTGTGAGGAAATATTTATATAATCTTTGATGATGATTATAGTGGCTATCTTCTGTGGATACATCGATATATTCATGACACATACAATTGTGGCGTATTTGTCATGAAGTATATCAAAGCTTACTTAGAATATAACATCCATAATTATCTTCAATCTTTGCCGCCATACTGGAGCAAGCACAAATATTATGCATGATAGACAAGGGGTGTTGATGACCATCTATTTGATCTATTCCTACTGTCAGATCCTCCATCGTTCGCAAACCATACTTTGCAGTTGAAAAAATATTTGTCTAATCTTTGATATACTTCATGACAAATATGTTAGTCGTGCTGGCTACATCTTCTCTGCCTGTTGGGATCCATACCATTATCTATTCCCAATATACTTCATGAAAAAAAACTTGCAAAGAGATAAGGACCTCCATTGGTAGATAGATTTACCTTCTATCATTCCTAGTGACTAGCGAAGGCCACTCAGTAAACTGAAGGTGATGATGATGATGATATTGATGATGTCTGTTTCGAAGCACATCACTATTTGGATGTGGGTTTATTGTTGATGATGATGGGCATGTATTGTATCTAAGCCAAACCATTGGTCATGATGTATTATAACTAAATACTCATGTAAATGGATGTGGTTGTAATGTATCGTTAAAGTTAACTCGATTTGTATTTATCAAGTTACCTAGATTTAGACTTCACCAATAAACATCGTGTTGATTTATTTTTTCTTTCTACTTTTCGCTTTTTATCAGTCATTATATAAATCGCGATAAGATAAATCGTTGTACATATATTGTATCTGAATCATTATACCAAAAAATATCCTAGAGCGATATACACAATGACGTCTGTATCGGGGAAGTTAACTTGATTTGTTCTTTACTAAGTCTAAACATCGTGTCAATTTGTTTATTTTTCTTTTCTACCATTTTCGAATATCATTATGTAAATCGCGATGGAACGTATTGTTCGCTAGGACAAAGCTCGTAAAGGAAAATTGCAATAGGATATTCAAATAGATTTGGTTCAATTATTTGATGGGTTTAGGTGGGATGGTTGTACAGATCATGATCTCTTATAAAAAAACAAATGTAATCACTTTTATTTACGAAGGTCGAATATTACAATGATCTGTTCAGTGACACTTGTGTGTTACACTTATTAAAAAAATGAATTAAACAATTAAAGAATATCACGTTAGAAAAAAATTATAGAATTACAAGAAAGGATTATAGAATTACAACAAATAATTATCGGGATAAAAAAATCGCTTTCGTTTATTCAGTGGCACTTGACGACTTAGATGGACTATGACATACAAATCATCTCTTTTTTTTTTGGTGGACTCTCTATCCTCGGTGGCCTCTTGGTTCCCTTGATCTTATTATAAACATTGGTCATCATCTCTACCAGTGTATCATATTATGACCGCATTTATCTCCTCAAATTTCTCATTTGTTTATGTAGGTCCTTATTCTCTCTCTCCAACATCTTGAACCTTGTGCCAGAGACTACCTTCTCTTTTGAAAGTTGTGTTCGCTCTTCATCGTGTATTGTTACTGAGGTAATTGTTGTTGTAGCGGGAGGGAGATGCTGGATGTGTTTTCAATGCTGGGATGCGACATGATGGGGGGCAGGAGGGAGCCATGAGTTCCCAATATTCTCAATCTCCAGATTTTGGTGCATGGGTTCCTAATATTTTTTAAAATAGTTGGGATTATATTGTCGTTCTTTATAATCATACGCTATGACACGAACACCACCTTTGTTCCAGCTATCCAATTGTTTTTTGTAGCGTTTGTGCCAATTCACATTTTTTGGCCCACCACTATTCATCTTCCTTCTCACTTCCATGAGCTTCTTTGGGATAGACTGTCCCAATCCAAATTGTTGGAGAACTCGACTATCATATTGTAACTCGGCTTCATAATTGATAAACAGACAAATATTATGGTCAGTCAGTCTCGCAGACTTAGCAACAAGCTCTTGGTCCTCGTCCTCCCCATCTCCATGAGGTCTCCACACAACCTGTACATTGGAGATTATGGTTTACGTATAGACAATTACTCAAGCTAATGAATGTTAAATATTAAAATTATTTATATTAAAGAGTCCTAAATATATTACAATGATTGTTACTGAGAATGATAACAATTACAATGACTTACACTAACGAAAGTTAATGCTCAAGGGATAACGATTTATACTAAGGAATACAAAATCCTGCAACGATCATTACTTAAGAATATAAATTATTACAATAATTTATAGTAAAGAAAGTGAAATGCTTAAGCGATAACGATTTGTACGAAGGAATACAAAATTCTGCAATGATCATTACTTAAAAATATAAATAATTACAATGATTATAGTACTGAAAGTTAAATGCTAAAACGATAATGATTTGTACTAATGAAGACCAAATCCTGCAGTGATGATTACTTAAGAATGCTAAACATTTCAACGATTTATACTAATGAATGATAAATGTTGAAATGATTGTAAACAATTTTAAATCATTTATTTCATGTAATTGCAGACCATCTAAAATGAACTTAGTATTATCCTCCTTGACATTTATTCTAGCCCACCGACCGATCTTTGGAAAACCACAAATCAGAGGGTTACACTGAGGACTCAACGCGACAATATGCTCCCACGGCCAGGTCTATAAAAACAATATATTAGTAACACTACAACCTTCAACAAACTTAGTCTACAAGTACTAAATATATAATAAACAAATACCTGAACAAATGGCCAAACCCCTGATGGTTTCGTACCCTTACTCACATGGTAAAGTTGACTGTATAAGTGTGCGAGCATAGCAGCACCCCATGCTCAGTTGTCGACTTCATCTAAGTCTTCCAGAAACTGCAGCCACAAGTAACTTATTCTCAAACTAGAACAATCAGAAAATAAAGTAAGTCCAAAAAAATAAAGAAAGAAGTTGCGCAACTCTTGGTCAGCTCTTTCATATACATATGTAGCGGACCAGCCTTCCCATTTATTATAGAAATAAAAAACTTTCATCAATGTGGAATTGCTTTTACTAAAAATACATTGACTTCAGTCCTCCATCGACATTCCTAGAAGGGTCGTGCACTTATCCCTTGCGTAATAGTTTGAATCCCATAATAGGACAACACTTCCATGACACTTAAGACTTGTAATTCGTGTCACGTCTTTTAAGGTCATGGTGATCTCAAAAGAATCAAACTAGAATGTGTTTGTCTTATGATTCTACTTATTTACTAGGTGGGTCATGGTGTTCCAACACGTTTCAAAATAATGTTGGTACAGAAGGCTGCCGAAGTACATATTTCGTAATCAATCCTTCTTATATTCATTCAGTTGTTCATACCATAACAAAACTACAGGACACTGACACTATCCTCTGAGATTTTCACCTGGTGCTCTACTTTTCTTCTGAACTCCCTGTAAAACAAAATAGCATATTATTCGTATCAATTGTAAATTAATCACATTTGTACTTCTACACGTCACTGTACACAGTAATCGCTATAAATAATAATTATTGCACACACACTATCACAGTAATCGCTATACATAGTAATCGTTATCACAGTAACCGTTATACATAATAATATCTATCACAGTAAATCGTTCACATTAATCGCTATCACATTAATCGATATCACAATAATACCTATCACAATAAATCATGACAGATAAGATCGATTTACGTACCTTGGTCATACTTTTCTTCTCTTTATCCCCTCTCTCCATCCTCTGCCTTTCTTGTTGCTCTATTGTCTCCCTTTGCTTTTCTACTTCTTTCTTCCTTCGCCTCCCTTCTCTGCTTTCCAATTTCTTCCTTCATTTTCATTTCCTACTCTTCCTCCTCTTGCTTTTTCCTTTCTCTTTCCTTGTCTTCCTTCTGCTTTTTCCTTTCTTTTTTCTTCTCTTCCTCCTCCTGCTTCTTCCTTTATCTTTCCTTATTTTTCTCATCCTCCTTTGTCTTTCCTTCTCTTCCTTGTCCTCCTCCTTCATTTGCCTTTCCTTCTCTTCCTCATCCTGATACTTCTTCATTTGTCTTTCATCTTTCATCTTCATCATTTGCCTTTCCTTCTCTTCCTCCTCCTCCTTCTTTAATTCTCTTTCTCTCTCCTCTTCCTCTTTTTTATTATTTTTTTGCCTTTCTCTCTCTTCCGCCTCCTTTATTGGCCTTATCCTTCTTTGCTTTTCAAAATATTCTTGCTTCATCATTTGCCTTTCTTTCTCTTCCTCCTTCTTTTTCTTCAATTGCCTTTCACTCTCCTCCTCCTCCTTATTCTTTTTTTGCCTTTCCCTCTCCTCCTCATCCTTCATTTGCCTTTTCTTCCTTTGCTTTTCATTCTCCTCCTACTTCTTTCTTTGTTGCTCCCTCTTCTTCGCCTTCTTCCTTTGCCTTTGCCTTTGCCTTTGCCTTTGCCTTTGCTTTTCATTCTCCTTCTCCTTCTCCTTCTTCCTTTGCTTTTCCTTCTCTTCGTCGTCCTTCTTCTTCTTTATCTTTAGTTCTTCCTCATTCTTCCTTTGCTTTTCAACCTCAATATCTGATGGATAATCCTCACATAATACAATTCCAAAGCTTTGTCATTGTCTTTATCATTCTCAGTCTTTATTATATTTTGGTACCTTTTATAACGCTTATATAGATGAGACTGACAGATAACTTCTCTAATAGTCATCCCATAGAACAGCGGGGGATTTTTTGTCTGACGAGCTTTAGACATTGCTAACCTGCATAACACATACATTTAACCGTATCATTATATGTTACAACCACCTCTCCAAGTATATAATGATACAAATTATCTCATTCGTTAAACAATCACCAACATTACAAATCGTTGCAATATTTGGCTTTATAAGTAAACATCATTGTAAGATTTAGCAAACTTAAGTATAAATCAATGTAACTTTATAAATACACATTACCACTGCTTTAAATGTCTAAATCGTTGTTGCTTCAAACTTACAAATCATTGCATAAATTGCAACCTTGATAAGTACATATCATTGTAACATTTGGCTTCATATGTAAACATTGTTGTACGATTTATTAAACTTAAGTACAAATCGTGGTAGTTTCATTAAATTGTTGTTGCATCGAACGTACAAATCACTATTGATTTAAATGTATAAATCGTTCATGCTTCAAACGTATAAATCATTGTAGAAATTTAGCCTTCATAAGTACATATCGTTGAAATGTTTGGCCTTCATAAGAACAAATCGTGCTAACTATTTTTCGACGCCCAGAAGGTCACACAGTTGTATGATTTAACATTTAGATTTATAAATTGATTTGTTTGCATAACGAAACCTTGGCAATCTGACAGTGGATGATAAACATCCATAAGGTAGACGCAGCCGATGGTGGCAACGATGTTGCCACTGCGCAAACGATGACAAAGGGTGCTCCGACGACAGCAGACTATGGCAAAGGGTGCTCCGGCGATAGCAGACGATGGCAAAGGGTGCTCCGACGTAAACGACGACAAAGGATGCTCTGGCGGCAACAAACAATGGCAAAGGAGGGTCCGGTGGCAGCAGACGATGGCAAAGGGTGCATCGTTAAAGGGAGCTTTTGTTACAGCAGATGGTGCAAAAGTTTACTCTTTGGGCAAAAACAGAATGTATGGACTTTGAAAAGTTAAAATCATTCTTGAATCAGCGTTTCACTTTTCTAGATGGAAGATCTCGAGCCGTCGTTTCCCTTTTTTGAATGGAGGATATTTTGGTCCTTTTCTTAAACCATTGTTTCATGGAAATAATAGCTTGAACCGGCGTTTCACTTTTCTAGATGGAGGATCTCGCATCGTCATTTCAATTTTCTAGATGGTGGACTTTTTTGTCCTTTTCTTGAACCATCGTTTCATGGCAAGAATGGTTGGAAAGGGTACTTAAGTCTTTGCAACCGCACCGTGTTCTGATGCTAAGTGATGCCGACACACATAGGGATACAAGCTTCATGAGCTTTTACATGTGGCGCTCATTGGGACCTTCGAACACGCACTGTAGCTAACAACCATCTTCGGGAGAACATATAACATGCTTCGATATTAACTGGCCTACGGGTACGGGCAAGGCACGAATCGTAGAAGCAACATAGACTAGTTCAGGAGTCTATTATGCCATGTTTTTTCAATACCTCGAATAGCTAGCTGCGTCCATTTCAAAGGGGACGGTCGGTGACTGAGAGAAGATTCCTCAAAGGCCACTTGTTCCACTTATTCCAAACGATGCATCCAACTTCTGGAGAAGTGTTAAGCTAACTTTTGTAGCCTATTTTCTTTAACTCCGATGACTAAGAAAATTGAGTCTTTTGCCCGTAATAACCATTAATGGCTTGTCAATTCGAGTTTTTGTACCATTCATCCTCCCTCTTGATGAACCATGGTGAATAGACATGACAAGGGTTTCTTAACCGTTGTCTCATTCTACATGCTCTGGTCCATTAGACTCACTCTGAGTATCTTGCCTATGAAGGTACATAGTCACCATTTTATGATTTCAACAATGTGTCATTGCACGCTCGAGGTAAACATAGACCTCTCATCCTACTCATCGCAGTACGTAACTCATAATGAGTTTCAAAGAGAAGTGTTGAGTTATCAATTCGATAGAACAAAATTCATATGTGATTGATTATTAAGAATTTTAGCGCTTAGGCACAAACCTGCGTCTTTTGAAAAATAGCATAATTAGAGTATGTTGAACCACATATCTTATTTTGAACATGATTTATCTTTCAAACTGTGAGTACAACATTGTGCAACTCGAACAAGGCGAGATCGCCACAGATCTCTCATTCGTTTATCACAGTATCTGTATGTTGTGTATACCTCGCGATATTGGTCTCGATAAATGGGGATAAGGGTTTTTCAAAAGAACCACCCCAAAACACAAGTTTGTGCCCCTCATCGGGGTCATTCGAGTTATATCGAATACACGAAACCGAAGTTGTAAAGCATATCTCTTAAATACTCTGATTCAGGAGACTGAGTTACAATCTTGCAACGTCTTTCAAAACTTGCTTAACAAGGTCACGCATTTGGAAACACGAATTCACTTTAGGAATTCCTTTTTGAAACAAAAATGCATAAGTGCGACTCGTGTCAATTTTAAACAAATGAACGAAATAGGTTACGCTCCAGACTATACTTAAGCAAGTGCAAGTACAATGCAGTGCGACAACAGGATGCAAAAAATCCTTAAAGTGTGAAGATGCGCATTAAGCACAAGAGTGTGTATCCTTGGTCAAATAGTTGTATCAGGAATTGAAAACGTAAGCAAGACTTGAGGTACGAAACCATACCTCAACTTAAATAACTGTGTAAAGCAATGCATGAGGTACGAAACAGTACCTCGACTAAACAAATGCGTAAGCAGGTAAATGTGGAAAAGCAAATAGCTTGTGCACTAAAGCGTGACAGCGAAAGTAATTGACATAAAGCAATGCTTGATCTGCAAAACTGTGTACAAGTTAAATAAATGTGTAAAGCAAGAAAGCCTCTGCACTAAAGCGCAATGACAAAAAGTAATTGACAGAAAGCAATGTTTGATCTGCAAAATTGCGTATCAAGCTAAAAAAATACGTAAAGCAAGAAAGCCTTTGCAATAAAGCGCGGTGGCAAAAGTAAATAACATTAAAGCAGTAGCATGTGCACTAAAGCGCGATGATGAAGTAAATGCTATAATGGAAATGACAAGTATGGCAAAACTGCATTCTTGAGTTAAAAAGCATACTTCTATAAATATATATATATATATATGCATATATATTTAATTACTTTAATTTCTATTTTTAAATATTTTAGCTTAGTTCAGTTCATCCAAAGTCCATTGTGCAACTTTCCCCTACCTTGAGGAGTCTCGGGGTTGAGCTTGCCTTCGAGAGTATGTAATGAAGGGCTCAGGTCTCAGGGAACAACCGAGATCCGTCGTGCGAGCTGCAAAAGAGTAAAGCATAAATATATGAAACTAGCTCGAAAGCTAAAGCAGGAGAGGCAAGTGGGCTCGACAGTCAAACTGGGCCCAACCCAACTTGCAACGGCTAAAGGTGAAGGGTGGGATAGACTGATGAGTCGAACTTGACCTCGGGCCCTAACAAGAGCAGAGAGACTAGGGAGAGGGCTCATCCCCCTTCCTTGCGAAAAGGAGAAACAGGGAGGGGGGGAATCCCCTCCCCTTTCATCTTGAGAAAGTAGGGAGAGGGCTCGACCCCTCCATTGCAAAAAGAGGAAGGATAGGGGGTAGGGGCTTTGTGCCTGCCTGCCGAGAATACTCAAGTGACAAGGGCAAGGTCCCTACCGACCTGTTGAAAAAGCAAGGTAGGGGTCAACAAGCCCCTGCATAAAGCCTTATCACAGGCGGTAGGGGGTGTCGCCCCTGCCGACTTGCCAGAACACTAAAGGCAGGGGCTAAAACCCTTGATGACCGACTAAATATAGGTGACAGGGGGCATCACCTCTGCCGGCGGACGAAAGATGTTAGGCAGGGGCTTTAGCTCCTACCGATCGACTTAATGCAGACGGCAGAGGGGCGTCGCCCCTACCACTCTGTCGAAGAAGAGAAAAGGGGAAACAAAGAAGAAGAAGACAACATAGGGAAGAGAGGAGTTGGGGGTTACCTGAGAGGAGGCCAAAGCAAGGGAGCTCAGGGTCGGAGAGGAGTCACAAGGGGGTTCGTCAAATAGGAGCTCACCAGAGGGGAGCTTGCCGAAGGTCTGCCAGACGAAAGAAAGGTGAGAGCGGGAGAGAGGATCAGGCGAGGGTGAGAGGAGGTGGGGAGCTGGGTGTCGAGGTCGGGGAGAGCGAGAAATAGAGAGAGAGAGAGAGAGAGAGAGAGAGAGAGAGAGAGAGAGAGAGAGAGAGAGAGAGAGAGGGTGATCAGGTTTGGATCCGAGAGGGATCCGACCCAAGTCCAGATCTTTTTTTTTCTCTGGATTTTACACCTTTTGCCTCGACCATAGCACCATTGACAATTTTCAAGATCCACCCTCGAAGGTCATAAGATACCCTTTGTCATCAAGATGTTTCATGGATATTAGATTTCTCTTTAAACTTAGAACATGCCTGAAGCTATGCAACTTTCATAAATTACCATTAGTAGTCTTAATTAGAATATCACTATTTCTCATAATATCTTAACATTCATTATAAAAAAGACAAACCTTTCTAAAATTTTCAAAAACATAATTATTCATACCTGTTTTGCGTGAGGCAAATGAAATGATGCTCCAAAATCCAAGATCTAAGTTTTAATGGGGTTGTTAACACACAAGATTAGGGCATCGAGAGTTTCCTCTGATGTTGTATTGGCGAACTATTCATTATATTTTTTGGGCACCCTATAATTTCTCTTTAAGTGCCCTTTCTTCTAATATTTCCAGCTACTAGGTCCCTTTTGCTTATTTTGGGGTCTAGACTGACTCTTTCTGTCAGACTTAAACCCTTCAGATTAAATAAATGATGCATTAAAAATACCTTACTCAAAATTAATGGTTTCTCATACATATTTGAGAGCGCCTTCAAGAGACTAGTCGTGGTCTTCTTATTTTTTATGTTAAACATGACATTTGAGGCCAATGTTAATCGAACAAATCTCAATATTTTCCTATCTATTTAAAAGATCCTAATCTTCATGCCTTATATTCGCCGTCTTACTTTCAAGAAGCGACTGATGCAACTTTTTCTAAAACAGATAGTTTTCGATCTGCATCTTCTAAAAATCGAAGTCCTTATCATCGAACATGTCAACCTTCATCTTTTATTCTTTCGTCGGCATCTCTCCCACTCTTTCCTTCAAACTGAGACTCTGATACCAATTGTTAGAAATGACTTTTCAAACTACCCATGGATAAAAAAAGAAAACACGAAAAAAAACAATCACACACGAAAAACAAAATTTTTATGTGGTTTAACAAGAATTGCTTACATCCACGATCACATTGAGCCTTCTTCTTTATTGATTGAAATACTATATAAGAATAGGAGTTTATGATTTTTTATAAAGAATCTGCTAGCATTATTGAATGTAACAAGGAGTGTAGGGTAAAATTACAAAGCTACATTAAAAAAATTTGCCTTGAGGCTAACGCTTTCGAACCCTCACTTTACGGGCAGAAGATCTCGACCCCACACTAACTTACAACGAAGTTAGATTCGCGAAAATTAGAAATTTATACCATGCTCCCCACTCCAACAATTAGCTCATGTGATCCATTTCCAATTGGAAAACAAAAACACAACCATTTAATGACCCATTCTTTCACGTGGATATGAGCAAAGAGGTTTCATATATTTAAAAACAAAACAAAGAATGAGCCAATCAGTGAATGGTGTGGATGCGCCAAGCATGATACCTCACCATCCACAATTTTGCTGCAAGGGCTAAGCAAAAGAGGAAGTACTCCCTGCGGGCAGGGAAGAGTACTCGTGGAGTTTTATACTGCAAACATTGACCCAGTCCACAATCAACGTGACACCTCCCGACCAAAGTGGGATGCCTAAACCATAGTAGTGGTTTTTCCACAATAAATCAATGAGAACAATCAATGGGTAGAAAAACATATCCGAAAAAGGTCCATTCTTAGGGTATGTTTGGAAGAGAGAAAGATGTAGGAAAAGTAATGCAAAATGGGAAAATCCACAAAATTTTTGACCCTTCGAAATGTGATAGAATTTTTCATTGAGAGAGTTTTTCTAAAAAGGACACTTTTTGATAGGAAACATAGAAGAATATTTAGTACCAAGAAAAAATTTATTTTTACATTCCCCACCACTGCCACTACCACTACCACCCACCATCTCACCATCACCACCACCTTCCTCATCTTCTCTCTTATTTTTTCACATTTTCTCACTCTGTTTTTCTCATGCTACACAAACAAGCAAAAAACTTTCTTTTGCAAAACTTCTCATATCAAAAACTCTAGTAATCCAATTTTTTTTTTTCTTATAAGAGTGTTTCTCTCTTCGAAACGTGCCCTTGGTTCCACGGTTTTCGTATCCAAAGATCTTCGAGGTTTTCAAACACGTCCTTACGTGATATATTATTGCTCACGTGGTGAGCTACCACCACCACAAGGTTGGGGCTTTGGGACAAAAATTGGTGGGACCAAGTACAGTGCATCTCTTCTCTAGTTTAAGCAGCCATTAACCCTCAACAAAATTTGGTGGGGAACAATTATCAAAGCCAATCCCTCTTCCACTTAAAATTACGGGGTTATTTTCAAACATGGGCATCCTGACAAATAAAAGGTTTTTAACGAATATTTCATGATTAGATAACGTCAATGTTATTTATGTATTAAATATTAACGACGGGTATATTTGCCTGTCTTGTCTTAGGGGTTAGGGGTTAGGGGTTAGGAGTTAGGGCTCTCTCTCTCTCTCTCTCAACGTAAGGTGAGGTTTTTGGTGGGAGGGTTTAGGTAGGTTTTTTGTGTCTGTTTTGGAGGGAGAGAACCGAAAGAGGCATGGATTACAGACATAGTCTGAGATGGCTGTGGAGGGAAATATGAAAGGCTAGTAAAAAAAGCATTCATTTTTTTTACCGAGTGCCTCCAATCCGTCCGCCTCTCTCGCTACGTTGGGTACTACTTTGTGAAGGGTTTAAAGTGGGGGAGGGGAGCAACGGCAGCGTCGAGGAACAGAGCTGGGTGGAGAGTTGCGGAGGCGATGGGCTTGGGGTTTACCGCTCAAGGCGCCCCTCTCAAGACCCGCCCTGCCCCTTCCTTCTTCTTTGCCTCCTCCCCAACTTTCCGGCGCCGCTCCTCCTTCCCCTCCTCCTACTACTATTCACACTTTCTTTCCCGCAAGGGCTCTGAGAGGTATACCTGCTTTCTTTCTCTCTCTCTCCCTCTCTCTCCGTTTGAACTGAAGGTGGTGTTTCTGGTATCGCGTTATGGGTGTTCGGCGTGGAAATGTCTGGAGGAATGCTTTCCGGAAGATGGGTGGTGGAGAATCGATGAAAAATCTGGTCTTTTGTTTGGTTTTATGCCTCTTCATTTTCTCCGTTCCCAATAGCGTATTTCAGTCCTAGGATGAATGGGAGTATCGCGTTATTAGTCTTTTGCTTGAAAACGCGTGGAAATTTGATACGAATGATGGGTCGTTGGAAACCTATGAGAAACAAGCCTGTTTTGTTTTAGCTGTTGCGTGAATTGTGTTTCCAGATTGAGTAAAATAAGGTCAATCGAAAAGTACTTCTATACTCTTCATGTTGAATAATTTTTTCCTTTTTTTCTGAATGGGGTATTCGAGTGTCTTGTTAGTGTTTTTGCTTAAGATGAATGGAAGTATTGTGGTGGGATAATTGATGTACGAACACAATTTTTTTTTTCAATTTTCTTGTTTTGTGTTCTGTCCACGGGTATTCTTGTTCTTGTTCTCCTCCTACTACTTCTGCTTTTCCACCCGAAATTGCGTATATGTTTTTTCTTGCTTTTGCTTGCGTGGAAATTAGGTATCAATGTGGGTGTCGGAAACCCTACGAGGAATAAACTCGGTTTTTTTTTCTTTGTTGGTTAGATTGTATTTGCGAAGTGACTTAAAGTTGCGTCAAAAGTAACGATATTTTTATACCTCATGTTTAAATATGTCTTTCTTTCTCCTTTTTGGTGTGCGTGTTTTCAGAAACGGGTTTTGTCTTATAGAGATCTGTGAAGCGCCATATTAATTGGGATTGGTGTAAACTTTGTTAAAGATTTTGTTCATGGGATAGATTTTGTCTGCCTCATTTTCCAAACAACACATTTATCAAAGAAAGTTGTGGTTGTCTTGGATGCAATCGCCGATGTTGGATCCATATTTTCTTTTCTGGTCATGATTTCCTGGAAACTCCATTGCCTTCTTGCTGCATGTGCCATACGTCGAACTTTTTAGAACTGCTTAATGATAGCTCAATGCCCATAATGTACTCTAGCATAAAATCATTCAGAATTTGTTTACCTGATTTATTTTACTGTTTCGAGTAGGAAGGATGTTGGTTCTCCCCAAGATGCTGATGGCGTTTGTTCAGATTCCACTGCTTTCAGCCCCCTGAACACTGGAAGAAGTTCAGTTGCAAACATTATGGATGTTTGTCATGGAGTGGTTGATAATGCTCCACAATTTATTGGCATGGCCCACAGTACAAAATATGGGTTCCGGTCTGGTCTGCGGAAGTTTCATACATTTTCCCAGTTAAATTCTTACTACCAGAGTCAAAATTTTCCCAGGATAGTAATCCGGGTGAGTCCAAGGTATCTTGAGGAGAAAAAACATACTCCCAGGGCACAATCAAATGAACACCTTTCAACTGGCTTATACCGTAACGAAGGCAGCTGGGTGCAAGAGACTGCAATTTTGAGAGCATCAAAATTGCTTCAAAGAATTCAGATACCACACAATGACACCATAGAGGAAGAACTAAAAGTTTTGGAGACTTTGCAATGTAGGAATATTAATACAAGAGAGGTTTTGATGGAACCATCTGTTTTCCATCCAAAGACAGAATTGCGGCTAAATCAGAACCCTGTATCAATGACCAAGAAAGGTGGTGAGTTGTTTCCTGCAAACGTTGGTGATGCAGTTGCTTCACATGATTGTGTGAACAATCTTGCTCTGCATATTTTACCTTCACGCAAGGAAGTAAGTTCTAATGGAAGGAGTGAATATTCTGATATGGCTGTAAATGACCCCAGGAAAATTGAAGTAGGTAAAACAACACAATATAGGTCTTCTCTATCAAGGGGTGTTGCTAGAGAAGTTATCCAGAGAAAGTGTTTGGGGAAGAAATTGACAAAGGAAAATAAGGGAAATCTGTTTGAAACTAATGCAATCAAAAGAGATGCTTCAAACAGTGGACTTTCAACAATTGACAATTCTGTGGGTATGAGGAATCCTGTTCGATCAACTGATTCCAGCATTAGTGGAGAAACTTCTCCTATGGCAGTCGGTAGCCAGGCGGATTCAGGGTTTTGTGGTACTGCAGATGATCAGAGTTCAGATTTAGGAACTTCATCTGGGAATTTAGATAGTGAAGGCTGTAATGAACTTTCTGGCATTGCAAATGATGCTCCTAAAAATACAGGGGATGAAGCACATCTGGATCTCTCTTTGCAGCCTGAGACTTCCAAAGTTCATGTTCCTGGAAAACGAAGAAAGAATATCTCAACAAATGGACATTTACTGTGCAAGGGGGTTGATAAAAGTCAGAAAGGTGTCAATGAAAAATTTTCAGATGGTGAAGTTTCTGATATTAGCAATATTGTTGGGGCTCCTTCTGCGAATGTGAATGCCAGAGAAGAACTTGGCAGCTATATTTCAGATGATCATATAAGACTTTCTCGTCTCTATGATAAGGTCCTTGTTGTGAATAATGTCTCAATTGCGATGGCGGTTGTTGAAAAGCTAACTGGGGAGTACAGGCTTCTTGTCCATGCATGTGATACAGAGGCATGCACAGTGGCTTCACTCAGTTATTTTAGCATATAAAATTTTAACAGTTTATAGCTAACATGCTTTAGCAGCATTCAGAAATACTGAACATGGAACATCATGCATTAAGTGTCACTTACTGATGATAATACTTTTACAGGTTGCAAAAATTAACGTGAAGCAGGAAACTCCAGTAGCCAATGGGGAGCTGATCTGCTTCAGTATCCATTCTGGGCAAGGAACAGACTTTGGAGATGGTAAAACGTCAATATGGGTTGACATTCTTGATGGTGGTAAAGATGTTCTGATGGCATTTGTTCCGTTCTTCGAAAATCCTTCCATTAAAAAGGTAGCTTCATACTGCAAGATTCTGGTTGTACACACTGCTGGATATCCAGTTCTCTTGTCCTCTCTCATGGTCTTTCACATTTTTCAGAAAAGACCTGCTAATTTTTACTTATATAAAATAGAACCTTAATAAACAAACGACAAACTAACAAATAAATAAATTGTTGCATGTCTTAAACCTTCACTACAGTTAGATCTGCCACTTACTGGCATAATGCTTTGATGGTATATCATATCCAAGTGGATTTATCGTCAAACCTTTAGGGTGCTCAAAAGTTTGAATCTGCATCTTGAAAAGAATCAAATGTCAGTAGTGTACCTAAATGCTTGTAGAGATAAAAGTTGAGTGTGTATAGTAAGTGATATGGCTAATTTCATTGTTATTGGAAACACTTAGACAGAGAGGAGCTCCTGCTTCCTAGGAAGATTGATTCAAAAATGGAAAGCCACCATATTAAAAAATGAGCAGGAACCACTAAGGAAAGGAATCCAGATTCCTCATGTTCAAGAATTATGATTGTTTAGATTGAGGAATTGAGATTCTTGCAGCAATTATTCTATCAATTTATTATTTTTATAGTTGCATGTTTGTTTTCATATTGTTCTTTTACATGAAGTGAACTAGATCATCATAAAAGGGTTTATAGATTATAATATCCATCTACTAAATATTTTTTTTCTTACTTTCCTCTCTTCTCCATAACTTAACACAGAAATGCCATTTTTGCTTCTTAAACTTCTCCTTATCACTTCCTTTTTGCTTCTTGCTCTCAAACCTTTTTAAGCTTTAAAATTGTTGCTTTCTGTGTATGACTCCACATAAGTTCCTGTGTTCACTTCACACTGTCGCAACTCGCAACTATGGTTACATCTCACTGATCTTTATGTTCTGGACCTATGGTGAGTATTTTGGATTGTCAAGTTCATTGTTGTAAGATCAAGGTAGATCTTTGTATCACGTTGATATCTAGGTCTATTGTTACGTCCATACATGTCAAAGCATGGTACACTATATTGTGCATGGCAATCAACATAAGCTTTGCACATTACATGAGAATATGTTTAGTGTCTATGTGAATGCCACGTTGATGCACATCTCCAATAACATGCAAAATAGATAAATGGAATTTGTTGAACCATAGGATATTTGGCCCAGTCAAGTTGCATTCTCTCTCTCTCTCTATATATATATATATGTGTGTGTGTATATATGTGTGTGTATATATATATATATATATATATATATATATATATATATATATATATATATATATAGAGAGAGAGAGAGAGAGAGAGAGAGAGAGAGAGAGAGAGAGAGAGAGACTACAATATGAGAACTAGAGTGTGAACCATGATATTCATGGGTATTTTTTGTTTCCTTTTTCTTGAATCTGACTGTACGGATAAGATCTACATACTTGGTTTTAAATGGATCGGCTCGTGAATTGTCCGATTGCGATGCATACGTAGGATTTTTATGGCTTGAAAATCGATGGCTCAGAATTTCTGTAAATATTCAAGCATCCGAAAATCATGTATTTTGTCGAAAAAGCGATCCAACAGACGATTCATGTCAAATGGATCATGCTGAACTCATCTTCATAGACAGATTTGCAAAAAAAAAAAAAAACGGAAATGCCTAGTTCACACTGTAGTTCTCATATTCTAGTGACTGTATATATATATATATATATATATATAGATATAGATATACACACACACACTAATCAGCTTGCATTGGTGTTTTTTAAATTTTTTTTTCTACATACCCATCCCAAACTGAAAGCGGCGAGCATTGTTTCACATGTAACAAAAAAATTTTTAATTATCAAATCTGGTAGAGGTCATTTTGCAGCATTCTCCTCCCAAACCTAAGGAAACAGATAACAACAAACATGTATATGTTAGCGGAACAGTGGAAGATGCTACAGCCTGATGGCTAGCTTTCAGTGATAGTGCAACAAGTGGCCCGCTCCGGGCCGCTGATGGCAACCGGGGTTGTGCTCTTGATATAGGTGGTGTATGTATTTGTGATACAGGCTGCTGATATTGTGATAGCAGATTAATATTGCTTTGAGGCTGGCTTGTAGAAGCTGATGTTGCAAACTGAAAATACACTTTATCAAATGTAAACAATCCTGATGCCTGGGATCTTTGCACTAGTCGAATGAATGAGAGGGGGTGGGAGGAAAAATAAAAATAAAAAACCTAAGAAAGGGCAAGCTATGTCTCACAGTATAAGACAAACATAATGGCATAATGGTACTCCAGGGCCTCCAAAATCTGGCAGGATGAGTACTCATAGCCTGAGGAGTTTGCTGAGCTGAGACAGTCAAGTTGCAACAGGCATACTTTGTGGAGCATACGGCCCTGGAACTCATTGTAAAGAAGGTGCAACCTGGCCTGGTTGGGTGGAGTAAGAAGAACCTCAGGTCCTCAACCCAATTAGAATGGGTTTGGATTTGTTTGGGTATAATAAATTGTATATGTATATTTGGGTTTTTTCTGCATATGCTAAATGGTAGACCTTTAGGACATTCATAGATTGGGGTTTAAATGGATCATGCCGATTTTTAATCATGTAAACTATTATCTCTAAAAAGATTATATATATTAATGAATTTCATCATAAACACTGATAAATAGAAAAACCAATAAAAACACTATTTTAAAGCATGCAAAAGTTTAGAGATCAAAATATTTGAATTCTATTAGAATATAAAATTTTCTTCTTAGTTAAAAAAATTATTTATCTTAAAGAAAAGTGATTGGATTAATATTATTGATTTTGAAATCGGTATTTAAATATGTTTGGGTATTCATCAGGTTGGGTACAAAACAGATTGATGTTCAGGTTGGCCTGGGTAAAGATTGTACACAACCGTTTCTGTTGGATATAAGAACATATTAAGTATAAAATGAGTATGGGTACAAAGTGGGTTGACGTTCGAGTACAAAGTTGATAAAACCGTATGGATCTAGTGTAATTGACTAAATTTGGACGTGAATAATATACAATGAGATAAGGTTGACTGTGGATCCAAAATATATGTGTAAATCTAATAAATGTAATCGGATTATATTGTGATATGAATTTAATCTCAAATTACCCCAAAAATTTATTTGAGCTCAATTTGGATCTAAAAAGAAAAAATTGATGATGCAAATGTATATCCAATTCAAATGCAAATTTGGTCCTTTCATGATCCAAACCTGAAATAACCTTTAGGATTCTGATATAATTATACCTCATAGTGATTGGTGTACCTTTCTCCTGGTGTATTGCTGGTCATCTCACTAGTCTTTAACTAAAAGGGCTCAGGTTCAAATTCTAGTGGGGGCCAATTTCCCATCTTGGCTATCAAGAAGGGAAAAAGGAAAAAGAGAACGAAATAGTAGTTAACCATGAGAACAGTTTCCTGTTGATGTTGAATCTAGCTCTCTAGCTTTCATATGTTTGAACTGAATATAACCATATTTCACAACTAGATGTTTATTTTATTCATCCTTCGTTTTGAAGGTTTGGCATAACTATAGCTTCGATCGCCATGTTTTGGAGAACCATGGGATCAAAGTTTCTGGGTTTCATGCGGATACAATGCATCTTGCACGACTGTGGGATTCCTCTCGACGCACTGAAGGGGGGTATTCCCTTGAAGCACTTACAGGTGATCCAAAGGTGATGTCTGGAGATGGTTCGCATAAGGCGGATGAATTGTTTTCTGGCAAGGTTTCCCTGAAAACCGTATTTGGAAGAAGAAAACTAAGGAAAGATGGATCTGAAGGCAAAATTGTGTCTGTTGCTCCAGTTGAAAGCCTTCAAAGGGATGAGCGGATACCATGGATTTGTTACTCTGCCCGAGATTCAATAGCTACTCTGAATCTCTTCAGGAGCTTGAAAGAAAAGCTGATGAAAATGCAATGGATGCTTGATGGTGTTAAAAGAGGAACAATGTACGACTTCTATGAAGAATATTGGCGTCCTTTTGGTGAACTTTTGGTTAAAATGGAATATGAAGGGATGTTGGTTGATAGAAAGTACCTCTCAGAGTTAGAGAAAGTAGCAACTGCTGAGCAGAAAGTTGCTGCTGACAGATTTAGGAGATGGGCATCAAAATATTGTCCTGATGCTTTGTACATGAATGTTGGCAGTGATATTCAACTGCGTCAGCTGTTTTTTGGTGGTACCTTAAACAGGTGTTCACTGTGTTTCTGCAACCTTTACAAACTCTTTTTTCTTTCCAAAATTTTTGATTGATTGACTGACTTTATATGTATCTAGTATCATGCTTATATGCCTTTCTTTCCGTTAATGGTCTTTGGTGGGATTCAGAGTAAGGCTATTCTTATGTTATTTAGTGCAGTGATCTATCTGTTTCTAGGTTGATGGTGATCCAAAATCTACTAAGAACATATTTATGAACCTACAAAAAGCTTTCTCACCTGGGAAATTAGATCAGTGATTGCCTGGTTATGTCACATGGATATGGTTTTTTTTTTTTAATTTCCAATATGACTAACATTGGAATGGGAGTCAAAATGGAGTACCCATGGGACATAGTTACCTGGTGAGTAAGCTTTTCATATGGTTTGTGTATGTGCAAATTGTAACTCATGGGAATGACTAAACTTTTCCAAAGGCAAGAAAGTTTTGCTGTGAAAGTTTTCCTCAACCTTTCTCCCGAAGAAATGTTTCTCAGCTACTTTTGGAGCTGAGAAAGTTCTCATGGGTTTGCAAATATGTCTTAAAGGTTAAAAGAAACTGCACCAACTATCAACTTGAAAAAGTAAAAGTCAATATAGGATAAATTAGGCAGGTTAAAAACAATGGCTTGGCTTTCATTTGAAGCTAAAACCTAAATTTTCTTCCTTTTTAATAGTTTATGCTATTTCATTTTGCCATGGGAACTCCTTTTTTTTTATCTTTAATTTCCTTTAATTTTGCCAAATGTGTTGGAAGTGGGTAGCTATTGTGAAATCTATCACCCACTTTTCCTTGAATAAAAGAACACCTGTTTAAAATATTGATTTATCATTTTGAGAATGGTAGTAATGGATAAATTAGGCAGGTTAAAGACAATGGCTTGGCTTTTATTTGAACCTAAACCTAAATTTTCGTCCTTTTTAATAGTTTATGTTATTTCATTTTGCCATGGGACCTCCTTTTTTTATCTTTGATTTCCTTCAATTTTGCCAAATGTGTTGGAAGTGGGTAGCTATCTGTTTCTAGGCTGATGGTGATCCAAAATCTACTAAGAACATATTTATGAACCTACAAAATCTTTCTCACCTGGGAAAGTAGACCAGTGATTGCCTGGTTATGTCACATGGATATGGCCTTTTTTTTTAAAATTTCCAATATGACTAAAATTGGAATCGGAGTCAAAATGGAGTATCCATCCATGTGACGTAGTTACCTGGTGAGTAAGCTTTTCATATGGTTTGTGTATGTGCAAATTGTAACTCATAAGAATGACTAAACTTTTCCAAAGGCAAGAAAGTTTTGCTGTGAAAGTTTTCCTCAACCTTTCTCCCGAAGAAATGTTTCTCAGCTACTTTTGGAGCTGAGAAAGTTCTCATGGGTTTGCAAATATGTCTTAAAGGTTAAAAGAAACTGCACCAACTATCAACTTGAAAAAGTAAAAGTCAATATAGGATATATTAGGCAGGTTAAAAACAATGGCTTGACTTTCATTTGAAGCTAAAACCTAAATTTTCTTCCTTTTTAATAGTTTATGTTATTTCATTTTGCCATGGGAACTCCTTTTTTTTATCTTTAATTTCCTTCAATTTTGCCAAATGTGTTGGAAGTGGGTAGCTATTGTGAAATCTATCACCCACTTTTCCTTGAATAAAAGAACACCTGTTTAAAATATTGATTTATCATTTTGAGAATGGCAATTTTTGTATAAACAATTTAGGATCATGAAATTGAATGAACATCTTTACATGATATTACTTAAGTACACCTTGCTTGGTAGAGTTTTTTTGGCTAGTAATTGGATGACTTACCACTTGGTGCATCACATTGTATTGTCAACACTGCTTTTATTAAAATTCCTTTTTTGTTGTTAAATGGTTTGTGTGGCAATCAAAAATTGCTTCTTTCCTCATTTCTTGTTGGTTTTCTCCTTTCTACCCCTACTTCCCAATTTTCTCCTATTCATGCTTCCATAAAACTGGGAAAAAACTGAGCATTAGAGTTTGATGCTTTGTTAATCCATTGGTTTTGGGACAATTGGGGAGGAAATTGATTTACTACTTGGTATGGGAATTGCCAAACATCCCCTTTCTATTTGGGATTAATAGCTAAAGCTTTTTTGTTTTGACAAGCAGGGGTTAGGCAGACCCCAACCAGATTACAAGGAAAATGCATTATAATCACAACTGTTTTTCAGAAGGCAATCAGTCTGGTGGTTTGTCCTCCCATAACCTATTCGATCCTATTGGAATGTAATTGGGAATCCATAGACAATGAAACCTATCAAACTTATAAAAGCACTCTAAGGCACTATAAGTTACTGCACATCTATGCACTCTGCCTTACATTGCCTTTGAGACAGCATGGATCACATCCTTTCTAGAAGATTTTACCACCACTATAGGAGTCTGAACTCTGAAGTTCGGCTAGAATTTCATGCCACCAATTCCATTCCCTAATATCATGTTCAGTGGGCCAAGCAAAGTAGCCAATCTTTCTGGATTTAAACTTTCTGATTTGCATATATTCCATTTCGGTCTCTTATGCAAGATTTTCTCAATGTTTTTACACCTTTGTATTAACAGAAAGGATCCAAATGAATGTCTTCCACATACAAAGACTTTTAAGGTGCCTAATGTTGATTATATTCCTGAGCAAGGGAAGAAGGCTGCTCCAAAGTACCGAGATATTGAACTTCATCGTCTTAAGGGTGAGATGCATACAGAGTTGTATACACCTTCTGGATGGCCTTCGGTTAGCAGTGATGCTTTAAAAGCATTTGCTGGAAATATCTCTGCGGATCTTTATGACGTCAAAGGTGATGACTGTGGTTATCAATCTGACAATGTTGAAGTAGATGATGTAGAGCAAGGGGTGGAATCAATTGCTAAAGTTACTGGAGACAAATCTGTTTATGGATCAGCATATCATGCATTTGGACGTGGAAGGGAAGGAAAGAAAGCATGCAATGCCATTGCTGCTCTTTGTGAGATGAGCTCTATTGATGCCTTAATATCTAACTTCATTCTGCCCCTACAGGTGAGCTACAATGCATCATGTATTTTTAGAGTTTTGTTTGTACACATGATCACAGTAGTGTTCTTAGTTCTATTTTTGGCAATAGATGGCTAATTCAAGTTTTAACTAAAGGCAAGGCATTCATAAATAGGTACTTAAGTGGCTCTTGACATAGGCCAAGTTAAAAGGTTAGATATATTGTACGTTGTGACTTTTTCATGCTGGTTTTCTGTTTTTTGACTAATTTTATGCTTGTTGGTGAGGTTATTAATCATTTGTTCCTGGAGTACTTGTTTTCAACCTCTTTCCATGTAGCAATACCAACAACAACAACAACAACAACTACGCCTTCATCCCAAAACAATTGGGGTCAGCGATATGAACCAAAAAAGAAATTCATTTTGGGTCTTCCACATGAATCCTTTTCCTCCAATCATTTCTATCCAACGCCATGTCCTCGGTGAGGTTCAAAGCATTCATATCCTTTCCTATCATCTCCATCCAAGTCTTCCTAGGCCTACCCCGACCTCTTTTAACTAATATATTTTCCCATTTCTCCAACCTTCTAACTGGAGCATCATTAGGCCTTCGCCGAATATGTCCAAACCACCGTAAACGATTCTCTCGCATCTTATTTTCAATGGGTGCAACACCTACCTTCTTACGTATCTCTTCGTTCCGAATCTTATCTTTTATTGTATTTCCACACATCCATCTAAGCATCCGCATCTCAGCTACACTCATTTTTTGAATATGATGTCTCTTGGCAGCCCAACATTCCGTACCATATAGTAAAGCGGGTCTAATAGTCGTCCTATAAAACTTTCCCTTCAACCGCAATGGCATTCTACGATCGCACAGCACTCCAGTAGCACTTTTCCATTTCATCCACCCAACCTTTATCCTATGATTTACATCTCCATCAATTTCTCCATACTTTTGAATGATGGATCCCAAATATTTGAAATAATCATTCACCGGTATATCTTGCTCACCAAGCTTCACTACACTCCCATCACTACTTCGTTGCTTACTAAACCGACATTCCATATATTCAGTCTTACTCTTACTCAACTTAAAACCTCTAGCTTCCAATGTCTGTCTCCATAATTCTAACTTAGCATTAACCCCAGCTCTAGACTCATCAATCAAAACAATATCATCAGCAAACAACATACACCACGGTACATTTTCTTGAATTGATCTCGTAAGCTCATCCATCACTATTGCAAATAGGAAAGGGCTTAAAGCAGATCCTTGATGTAACCCAACCGTTATCGGGAAATTGGTTGTCACCCCTCCACAAGTGCGGACATTGGTTACTACTCCTTCATACATATCTTTAATTATACTAATGTACTTGAGAGAAACACCTTTCTTCATCATTGTCCACCAGAGAACGTCCCTAGGTACTCTATCGTATGCCTTCTCTAAATCAATAAAAACCATATGCAAATCTTTGTTCCTCTCTCTATATCTTTCAATAAGTTGTCTAAGAAGATGTATAGCTTCCATAGTTGATCTTCCAGGCATAAAACCAAATTGATTCTCCGATATCATGACAACCTTCCTCAACCTAGACTCAATCACCCTCTCCCAAAGTTTCATAGTATGACTCATGAGTTTTATACCACGATAGTTTGTGCAATCTTGTATATCACCCTTATTCTTATATAAAGGCACCAAAGTACTCTTCCTCCACTCATTAGGCATCTTATTTGTTCGCCAAATCAAGTTAAAAAGATTTGTCAACCATTCTAAACCTTTCTCTCCCAAGCATTTCCAAGCCTCGATAGGTATACCATCTGGGCCAACTGCCCTTCTTGATTTTATTTTCTTCAAAGCCTCTGCAATTTCTTTCTTTTGAATCTTGCGCATGAAGTCACGATTTATCTCATGAAAAGGAATGGAGAAGTCTCCAAGATCTTGAGCATGACTATCATTAAATAGCTTATCAAAATAATCTTTCCATCTCTCCTTAATCTCCTCATCTTTGACTAAAACCCTTTGCGTTTCATCTTTGATACATCTAACCATACCCAAATCCTTCGATTTCCTATCTCTCATCTTTGCAAGCCTATAAATATCCTTCTCGCCTTCTTTGGTATCCAACTTGTCATAAACCTCCTTATATACCTTAGCCCTCGCGTTTCGAACAACTTTTTTAGCTTCCTTCTTTGCTATCATATACTTTTCCAAATTCTCATTATCACGACTCTTACTTAGATTTCTATAACACTCTCTTTTAACCTTAATAGCTAATTTGACATCCTCGTTTCACCATGATGTATCCTTACCTAGTGGTGCACCGCCTTTAGACTCACCCAATACCTCCTTAGCTACTTTTCTCATACCACCCGCTATCTTATTCCACATTGATTCTGAATCCTCCTCGAGACACCAATCAACTTCCTTAACTACCTGCTCTACAAACATTCCTTGTTTAGCTCCTTTCAGTGCCCACCACTTAATTTTAGGATCTATCCTATGTCTATCCCTTTTGCGGCATTGTCTAATTCTAAGATCTAAAATTAAGACTCTATGTTGTGTAGCTACACTTTCTCCTGGTATAACCTTACAATCGATGCAACAACCCCTATCTCTCTTTCTAAGTAGGAAAAAATCTATCTGACTCGTATTAACCCCACTTTTAAATGTTACTAGGTGAGACTCCCTCTTCCTAAACCAAGTGTTTGCTAAGATCATATCATAGGACAAACAAAAATCTAAAATCCTTTCTCCACTTTCATTTCTTTCTCCTATACCATAGCCTCCATGGATATTCTCAAATCCATCCCTACTAATGCCTACATGTCCATTAAGGTCACCGCCGATGAAAAGCTTTTCTCCATAAGATGTCTCTTGTACTACTCCATCTAAATCTTCCCAAAATTGATGCTTAATGGAATCATCTAAACCTACTTGAGGTGCATAAACACTAATAATATTAATAATATCCGTACCTAATACTAATTTAATAA
This sequence comes from Nuphar pumila, assembly GCF_984573655.1. Lineage (NCBI taxonomy): Eukaryota > Viridiplantae > Streptophyta > Magnoliopsida > Nymphaeales > Nymphaeaceae > Nuphar > Nuphar pumila. Next base: position 118,566,259 of record NC_143259.1, on the reverse strand, counting down.
GTAAAATTCTATCACCCTTCCTACGGACCTCAACTACATTATCTATAAACTGACGACTCATAACAATCCCTACTCCATTCCTATTCCTATTTATTCCTGTATACCAAATCTTATATCCCCAAGGTTCTATCACTTTAGCTTTCTCACCTACCCATTTGGTCTCTTGAAGACATAAAATATCAATCTTTCTCCTACACATAACATCCACTAACTCTACCAACTTACCAGTTAAAGACCCTATGTTCCAAGTGGCTAACCTAATTTTATGGTCTTGGACTAACTTCTTTACCCCCACCCGTCCAACAAAGTGAGGGAACCCTTGCATATTTGACACCACACCCGGGCGCCGGTGTGACGCGTCGCTTCTGGGCGACGACCTAGCAACCCTTGCACATTTATCACTGCCTCCGGGCCTAGAGAGTACAGCGCGTCGCTCAGTAGGGAACGCCCCAACGAAATTCTCATATTGGTTCATTTTCATAGGATATGACAAAGTTTTTATGCTGGCTGTCACAGGCCTACCGCAACCCTCCTCCTTTATCCGGGCTTGGGACCGGCAGTGTATAACTACACAGGCGGAGTTAATACCAAGCTTACCTATTTAAAGCGGCACACCCAGCTACTGGGTAATATCCCTTATGTTTTCTTCCCTTTTCAAGATGGAAAAGGTTAGCTTAAATTGTGGATATTGCACCAATGGGAATGCATCTAAAACAGTCCCTGTAGAGCTATGTTTTGCTTGTGTGTGTGTGTGTGTGTGTGTGTGTGCCCGTGCGTGCATGTGCACTATGAAGCAAAATGGAGAAGAGAGTATTTTTAGGCTCATGTTGCGAGTTGTTTATTTCGTTTTTGTAGCCTTTCATGCCTTTGTTTTATTTAAAACATTTATTTTTAATAAAAAAAGCCTGTGCGAGTTATGTTTAGTTATTCTACTATGTAGGATGCTCTATAATATCATAGTATATAGTATATCATACTATGTGAGTTCCTTATGGTATACTGTTATACTATGTAGGATATTGTGTATAAAGGATAGTTATCCACATATAGAACTTGCCTATGTCACCTGGGTATGGGTGTGGAGGGTACGACACGACAATTTCAAAAAATGAGGGTATGGCTGTGTATATATATAAAGTTTATATATATATATATATATATATATATATAGAGAGAGAGAGAGAGAGAGAGAGAGAGAGAGAGAGAGAGAGAGAGAGAGAGAGAGAGAGAGTTTGGGTCTAGATCCTATGTGGATATATATTAAAGTTTATATTAATTTTTTTACAAAAAGTTTGTAAATATAATGCTTGAAAAAAAGGGGGAGGGAGAATGGAAATTTTAATTTAAAAGGGGAAGGGGGTATTTCATAACCCCTTTCCCGGTTTCCGGTCCGGTATGCTCTCTCTTCTACTTCTTTTTCTTCCTCCTCTTTCTTTTCTTCTTCTTCCTACTCTTCCTCTTTCTTCTTCTTCCTCCCTACCTTTCACTGACATAAAAAATGGTTTGGGTCAGGGTTGTACTTGACCCAAAGCAATATGGGACCCGACTCACAATGTACTTGCACTACATTCGGTAATCACCCCCTTTATAGTCAAAAGCACTAGGCGGTGCTTAGTCGATGGACCCCTAAAAAGACTAGGCGGGACTAGGCAGATTAGTCGGTACCTTGATTAAAAAATATAAAAATGAACTACTAAAATTAGTAACTATGTCATAGGGATTCGACTAACCAGGTGCCGCACGCGACGTGGGTGTGCATGCAGGTGCGACACCTGGTGCGGTCAACCCGACCCTATGTAAAAAAAAAATGAAAATCACGACGTCGAGGGAGGCTCGCCTGAAGAAGAAGAAGACAACGAGGAAAGAGAGAGGTGAGAGGGAGCTCACCTGAAAGGGGGCCGAAGGGCGCATCACTGGCACAGGAAGGACCAACGTCGGGTGGCTCGCCGAACGTGGGGCTTGCCGGCGTCAGGTGACCGAAAAACGAATGTGAGAGAGGGAGCCTACGACGGGGGGAGAAGACGAGCAAGGATAGAGAGTGAGCAACGTGGGGAGGGGGAAGTAGATCAGGGTTGAACATGAGCATTTTTGCTCATGCCGACATCGTGTGTAAAGTCCACTTAAAAAAAATCATGTCGGACACGTGCCGTTGTCGGTCCGATTGAGTTGGACCCGAGCCCGACTCGGACCCGGCTTCTCGAAAGATCAAGAAGCCTGCGTCTTTAAAAGACGCAGGCCTTCTGGCGAAGCGCAAAAGCCCTCACCCCTTTCTCTCTCCTCATCGCCTCTCGACGCTTCCTATCCATCGAACAGACGCCGGCGATCGAAACCGCCGGCCACCCCCCCTTCGAGCACCACCACCTTCTCCCTCTTCTCTATTGCGACCGACGACCACCGACGACCGTGCCGACGACCTCCTACCTCCTTCCTCTTTCGTGCTGCCGCCGACCCCCTCCGATCGTCGCCATCACCCCCTTTTTCCTCTATGACCCCCCCGGCGATGCTCCGCCTGCTCCTCCCGTGCCAGCGAGCTCTCTTTTCTTCTGCATTTTTTGGTGACGTCGCATCCATCACTGTTGACCTCCTCCTCGGATAATCTCCTCTCTCACTCCCTTCCTTTTCTCGTTGTTCGGTCAACAAGGGGCTCCACTCCCTGCCGTTGTCTCTTGTCGGTCGGGGGGGATCCCCCCCTTCTCTCTTTTCGTTCTTGTCGGCAGGGGGCTCCGCCCCCCTGTCAATCGTTCATTCCGGCAGGGGGTTCGCCTCCTGTCGCTGGTCCTTGTCGGCTCTCGTCGGTAGTGGGCTTCGCCCCCCCTGCCGCGGGCTCCTTCCAGTAGGGGATCCACCCCCCTTGTCGCTGGCTCTTTCCGGCAGGGGGCTCTGCTTCCTGCCTAGGTTTTCGTTTGGCCGGCAAGGGGGACTCTGCCCCTTGCCGTTTCCTTTCGGTAGGGGTGGGACCCCTGCCCTTGTTTCCTCTGGCAGGCAGGGGGCTCCGCCCCCCTATCGCTATCTCTTCTTGTCAGACAGGGAGGGCGAAGCCCTTGCCTGTGTTTTTCTTTGGTCGACAAGGGGCTCCGCCCCCTGTCGTGGTTCTTTTTGTCAGGCAGGGCGGGATAGAGCCCCCTGCCTATGTCCTCTTTCTTTGGCCGGCAGGGAGCTTCGCCCCCTGCCACTGTGTTTTCCTTTGACCGGCAGGTGGGCGGGTTCCACCCCCTGCCTGTCTCTATCGTTTCACGGCTTTCGCCCTAGTGGGCGCAATGGGAAGGGTTGGGACCCTCCCTGTCGCCCTATCCTTGCAAGGGAAGGGCTAAGCCTTCCCTGTTTCCCCTTGTCGCAGGGAAGGGAGGGCCGAGCCCCTCCCTGTTTTCTACCCAGGTAGAAGAGGGATCAGGCCCCTCTTCCCCTTCTTTCTTTCCTGCTTTCGGTTTTGCCTGGCAGACAGAGGCCGAGCCCCTGTCTCTGCTCTCCTTGCAGGAGGCAGAGCCGCTGCCTCTGTGCCATTTGCAGAGTTGGTAGGTGGGGGCTAAGCTCCTAGCCCTCTCTGCCGTTTGGGTAGGGAGGCAGCAGGGCTCACTGCCTCCGCCTTGGCTCGCGGTCTGCTGTCAGCAAGTTCTTGGCAGGGGGCCTTTGCTGTTCCAGCAGGCAGGGAACCATCGGGCTCCTTGCCTTGCTGCCTCTGCTGACTTTCTGGAGGGAGCTGGGCTCCCTGCCTACCCTTGCATCAGGGTCTGATACCACTGCAGGTCTTACCGGACCCGTCCCTCGTTTTGATTTGGCATACTAATATCTTTGCACTTTCAGGTTGCACGACGGAACCCTCTCGCGCCCCATGGCCCGAGCACATTCGTACCTACGTACGCAGGCGTACGAGAATCCGCAACCCCTTAAGGTAGGAGAAAGCTGCGTGAACAGACTATGAATGAACATAACTAAGATAAAGAAATCATAACTAAAGTAAAGGACAATTATATATATATATATATCGAGAGAGAGAGAGAGAGAGAGAGAGAGAGAGAGAGAGAGAGAGAGAGAGAGAGAGAGAGAGAGAGAGAGAGAGAGAGAGAGAGATGTCTTTTAACTCAAGGACGCGATTTCGTGATCCTAGTCCTTTATTTTTTCTGTCCTTTACCTTTCTGTTGCTGCCACGCTTTATGTGCCCAGGCTTTTAATTTCTGTCTTTTCATTTGATGTCTTTTTCAGCTCAAGGACGCGGTTTCGCGATTCTTGTCCTCTTTATATTTCTGCACATTTCCTTTCTGTTGCCCCGCGCTTTATGCGCCATGGCTATTTGCTTTTCTGTACTTTTTCCTTTCTATTATCCTGCACTTTATGCACCTTGGTTGGTTACTTTCTTCTTTTAATTTCAGCACTTCCTTGTTGTTGCCCTGCACTTTATGCGCTTAGGCTTTGTTGCTGTTTTTGTTGCTTGCATTTATGCTCATGCTTTTGATTTACTGTTGTACTTCTTGCTTCTGTGTATATTGCTATTTAACTACTTTTGAGCTTTGGCCACACAGGAAGCACGGATTCTGCCTCTTATGATTGCTTACAGGTTAGATCTCGCAATAGGCGAGTGCATGCGTACCAAGGTTCACTCATTTTTAGGCGATGCGAAATTGGGTACCAACGCCTTGGTCTCGAGAAAAACATGCCTTACAGGGATTCTGTTTTTTCTTGAGAATGCTTGCATGTTTGGACTTGTTTCGGGTGCCTTTGAGTGACCCTTGCCTACTATCGTAATCACGTCCTTTGGCAGTGACATTATGCGATATTACGATGTGTAGTTTGCGAGGTTGTTAAACTTCATGATGTGCAATAGGGCACAATTGTTGAAATTCCCAAAAATGAAAACTAAGCGCCTTCACAGGCAAGATGCTCGAGTGGGTCTAATGGACCAGAGCATGTAGAACGGGGCGGCGGTTAAAGAAACCCCCGTCGTACTCGTTCGAGATGGTTCATCAAGAGAGATGATGGATGGTACATCAACTCCGATGGACAGACCATTCATGGCTATTACGGGCAAATGACTCGGTTTCCCCAGTCATCAGAGTTAGGGGATAAGGGCTACCATAATTATCCTAGGTGGTAGTCGCCTGACACTTCTGCAGAACTTAGATGCATCCTTGTATGCCTTTGGGGACTTACTCTCTTGGTCACTGACCGTCCCCTTAATAGCGGATTTAGTCAGTCATTCGGGGTAGCATAAAATACATGGCATAATAGACTCTCGAATTGATCTCGGCTGTTTCTACGTTTCGTGCCTTGTGCGTATCCACAATGACCAGCTAATAATCGGAACAGAAATATGATTGGTTCACACCACTGTTAGACTTGCACTTTGGTAGAGTTACAATAGTTATTTGCTTTTGAGCTTGGTTACCTACTTTGCTTTACTACTTGTGATAGTTAATGGTATAGAGGGTTGGCTCTGTGGTAATTGTATGATTAGTTTGGTTATAACTACTTATAATTAATTTTGTTATAACTGCTTGTGGCTAGTACTTGCCCTTTGTCTGTGGAATCAATTTCATTATTGATTCATATGATTGCACAATTATGAGCATGTTTTATATTAGTCGTTGTTCTTTCTGTTCTTTTGCACACCTACCAGTTTTTTTCGAGACTGACCCATTTTATGGGTGCAGGTGACGAGTAAGCTCTCTTCGCAGTCGGTGGCGCGGTGCAACATGATCAAGGCCTCTCTCTTCTTGTTGGCGTCCTGGCTGCTCGTTTTGGATTTTATACTTTTTGCTTTCAGGGGAAGAAGACCCCAAATTTTGTACATGCTAAACTGTTTATTAGAAAAATCTACCTTTTGTTCACTACCTGTTTTAGCTAGAAATGGTTCCATTGGGATTTTGTGCTAACGTGCTCAGAAGAATCGACTTGTTCTTTTTAAAATAAAATCTTCTATTGCTAAAAGTTTTCGCTTTACAAACTCTGAATTTCGAAAAGATTTCATTAAATATTTCCTTATTTCAAGTTGAACTTTTGGGGCATTACATCGTGGCCATTTGATTTGCATTTTAAAAAGCTAAAAAGTCAACAAACCACGTGGCTTTCATCCAAAATGCAAACAAACGGCCATGATGTGTGCATGAGCAAAAACGCTCATGTTCAACATGACCTGATATGCTTTCGCGTGGGGGAGGGTTTCTCGAATGAGAAACCCTACCCTGCATGCTTTAAATAAGAATGGGCTTGGATTCGGGTTAGATCCGAATCTGACCTAGGTCCGATTTTTTTTGCCGCACCCATGTTTTTTTAAAGTGCCGCATAACAAACATGTATGCAACATAAAATCATTCAACAATAATCAATAGACAAAAAAATACGTTGAACATTACAAAACTTGCCCAAATATTAAAAACAATTGAATAAGCAAAGCAAACAACCATCAACAAATGCCAAATAATTTGAAAATAATCTAAATTCTTAAAATAAAATGTTAAAACTAACAACAAACATGTATTCAACATAAAATTAATGAACAACAAATGCACGAAGCATAAGATATTGCTATCGTCAAGCATATAAACATGTTATATTACAAAACCTGCCCAAATATTCTTAAGACTAACAACAAGGATGAATCTAATATAAAATTAATCAACAAATGCACAAAGTACAAAATACCACTATAGTGAAGCATAGCTGCATAGTAAACCTGTTATATTACAAAACCTACCCTAACATTAAGAAGAATTGAATAAACAAGCAAACAATTGCAAATATCAACAAATGCTTAAGTATAAGATATCGGTATCATCAAGCATAGTAAACCTGTTATTATTACAAAATCAGCCCAAATGATTTAATTAAACAAAGGAAACAACTGCCAATATCAGCACAAGTTACATAATTTAAACATAATATCAGGTCTTAAAGATATTAAAATAAGATCCACGTCGTTGATGCTCCATCAATAAATCTAAAATAAAAGACAACCAATTAACCTTCAAATAAAATATACATATGTATATTCATTCAATGTCACATTCACAAACATAATAATTCAATGTCACATCTACATAAACAAACACACATAACAAATTAACTAAAAAAGAAAAGCAACAAATGCACATAACTTAAGTAAACCTAAAAGTCAAGTCCACCAAAATAGTCAATACAAGTTTAAGGAGTCAAATACTCCAATACATATGTAGTCAATACATATCCCAAAAGATGATAAGGAAAATAAGAAATCTATTCATGAGAATGAGATGATGAACATGCAAGTTCATCACCATCAGAATCATCTTGGTCTTCAACATATTGCCCTTCTTCTTTAGTTTCTTTAGAACTAGCTTCTTCTTTTTATTCTTCAACCCCCATGGCTTTCTTTTTCCTTCCGGGAATCTATGTTCTTCTTCCTCTTTCCTTTCGTAGAACGAGTAAGCAGACCCTCCTGATCATTCAATGCCCCAATTGCCTTTTCAACATCGCGCCATGTGAGAGATGCATCATCCCCTCAATATGATTCGGTCAATGTCTCTTTTGCTTATTCTTTCTTCGCATCTTTGTCTCAATTTTTATTATATTGCACAAAACTAAATCATTTAACCTTTTATGCAATAATTTGTTTATTTTTTTGGTATGTACATGCACAAAAATCTTCAAGTTAATATATATATATGTATGTAATTTGGAAATATTTACAAAAGTAATTTCAAAATTTTGATTACCCCTTCAAAAGTACTCCAATTACGCTCACAACTAGAAGCACTACAAGTGAAGCCAAGAACTCGAATAACAAAATTTTGCAACTGTGGACACCCTATGCCATAAGCACTCCACCACTCGGCTACATGAAATAAAAAGAATATAAAATAGATAAGTAATTACAATAAATCAATAATTTCTATATAATATATTAAAAAATATAATACTAAATTACTTGGCAAATACTTTTCTCTTTCGTTTTACCATCTGAAGCAAAGCCAAGTGTGGAGGAACCCGATCTACATTTGCTGTCCCAAGATCTCGAAATGGATCCATGTGTTGCTAACCCAAATCCAAACCCAATTCACCAAATACTTGAAGCAGATCCAATTGGTGTTGCTCCCGATCTAAGCTCCAAGCTCCATCCAGCTGTGGGACCCATCATCATGATGCCATGTCAGCAAAGCAGCGAAGTAGGTCAAGTGAGACCCATGGCTAGGGTGCCACCTCATCTTTGCATTGAAGGCTCAAGTGGGACCCACAGGTGGGGTGCCCCTCTTGGTTTAAGCAAGAAGCGGGTGGGACCCACCTGGGGGATGACTTTTCCTATTTCTAGAAGTATGGATGGACGTGTAAAGGGGTCTAAGAATGGAAGAGGGTAGCTAGAAATAGCTTGGCTAATTTTGGCCAAGTAAAAAAGTCTTTTACTAGCCTAGGTCCTAAGGTGTTACATAATTTTAATCTTGGGTCTAGGAGGTGTTATCTAGATTTAGGGATGCATTTACCATTTTGTTGTAACTTGTGAAGTGAAGTTACTCCCCCTCTTGAGCCTATATAGGTTATATATTCCTTTTTGAAAAAAGCATGCTAAATGAAATAGAATCTTGACTCTCTCTCTATTGGGCGTGACCCTCTCTTCTCTCTTTTAAGGGCGTGACCCACTCTCTCTCTCTCCAAGGCTTGCCCTTGACCAACTCTGTGGTTGGACCCTTGTGTTCAAGCTCGCTAGCGTGGACCAAGGCCCCAACCAAGGTCTACTTGCACCCGATGGATTGCATCGACCTCTGTGGCAATTCCTGCGTTCCAAACCATTTCGTAGAGCATCAATGCATTTGTATAATCGCCTTTAATTTCAAGATTTGCGTCTATATTCTCATACTCATAATATGATTAAGATATAACTCAGCTGCATGCAATGATTGATGCAATTGTAGCTCCCATCTTCTATCCACTATCTCCCAAATAAGACCATATCGTGTTTCCTTGTGCTCCAAGTTTACCTATCAAGGAATAAGAGCTACAAATCAATGTATAAAACAAAATTAATGAAATTAATTTAATAATTTCAATATAACTTATAAATTATAATATACCTTTATTTGCTCTTTTGCACCATCCATCTTCTCATATATGTATCTCATGGTTGGCTTTTCATCAGGAACCAAACAAAGCACCTCAACTAAATGACCCATTATTTTGCAAGCTTGACTTACACTCTTCTAGAATTTAGTTTGCAAGATTATTCTTTAACATCTCTTCCTACCAACAATAGTTGCAATAGTACTGTTAAGCCACTCCACCCCAAGAACCATAGATCTTAACTCCTTTTTGATTCACACAAGCTTTGAAGAGTAAAAAATCTAGTGGCAAAACACGTCATACTGGCCTATATAGCTCTTTTGTAACGACCCCAACTCGTACCCATGAAAAAGTGACAATTTTTTTTAAGCAAGTGTGAAAACATTCTCAAAGACCTGGGGCTTTAAAGTTAAAACACAACCACCACCACAAGAGATCTTATACTTATATTTCGTACCAAACAAAATCAAACTTTATTTATTCAAATACATATAGTTTGAAACATAAGTAAATAAACTGTAAATAAAGCAAAAAAAAGAGTCACGTTGTCCACAAGAATCCGTCAAGCAAACGTGTAGCCCCCTCGTAGCTCCTCTCAAAAGCAAGTCGCCTCACTGGGTATCTGAGGTTGCGAAAAACATAAAAGTAAGGGTGTCAGAATCCAAAGAATTTTGTTTATGAATCTCTCTGCTGAAACAAACAAATAAAAAGAATATAAATAAGATTCATGCAATATTTTAGAAAGATGCAATTATGACAAATTCATATATTAATTAATCATTCATGCAATAAGGAACAATTATTAAGCATAAGAGAACATTTAATAAATAATAGAGATAACAAATTAAGCAATACAAACATTTAACATGCATAACAGAACATAATCATGCATTCACCAATATATAACAACTAAGGGAACAAGTAAATATGCATGATTTAATGCATAAACCCACTGCATATGCATGAATAAATTATTATCTTTAATCAAGTCCTCTTTCACATGCATGTCCTTACTACGATGCAGACACATTTAAGTTCTACTTTTTATTACCATTGCCTACGGATATTCAAAACGGGTAAGAATTCTCAAAGTCAAGTAGGGTTCCTAGGATAACTTAGCACACAATTGTATTTTATTACTGGGTTCCAAACTTAGCCTTCGACCAATATTAGAAAACAACACCATCCATCGGAATATTAGAAATCAACATCTAATGTCGGGACACCAGTGACATTAGCATCAACAAGTACAACTTTTTTGGTATACCAAAACAACAGTTGTGTCTACACACCACCTTCAGGCAAAGTGACGAACTATTTATACAACCGTGACCATGAAAAGAACCTCAATATCCGGTTCAAGGCAACAACAACGCACACGGAGTTTTAGTATTCTCACGTTTTTTTCAAAACCGCAATGTCTAAGATTCTCACACTATGGAAGGGACATCAAGGAAACGTAGATTGCATTGTTTTTTTATTTATTTATTATCTTGTTATTAATTCTTCTCTTTAAATTTGCAATTCAACATGAGAATTAATAACACAAGCTCGCAAATTAACATGCGCAGCTCTTCACAGGACCACAGCCTGTGACACATAGAACAGTGCAATAAGAACAATAATATCAAGTTTTGATTTCTGCAATGCATAACATCTCAAGCAAATAGCATCACATGCTCAGGGCTCACGTAACCCATGGTGATCCATTTTGATCATCTATGCATTCTTATGCAAAAATCATGAATAACATACCACTGTGCATTCCTTTTAAATGCTTCTTAATGCACATTCATTGATGCCAACTTAAAGATGTGCAAGAAATAGTAATATTCATTCAATACATGTATTCATGTCAAATGCATGCTGCCATTCATAAGCTTTCTCAAAGTAAACAAGTGAACAACCATGCGGTGGTGCACGTGCCAAACACAACAATTTAATGTATGCACATGCATAAGATGCAGCCTTGCAATATTGCTTTGATTCAATGTAATATCAAGTACAGGAAAGTAAAACATATCATTCTTTACGTGCATAGGGCTGAATATAATACGAATAGCAAATCTGGATATTACAAGCATAACTGCAAGTTACATAGGCTAATTCAACCCTCACTTTTGCATAAATTGAGCATACCGTCGCATATGAAACCTGTATGTATTTTTAACACGTATTTAAAATACACACTTACAAAACTTTAAAAATTTAAAATACACCACATTTTTTTTTAAAGCAAGCACCTGCCCAGGCCGGGTGGCTGACCTGGAAGGTCTGCCAGGCCTGCACCAGCCGGGTGGCTGGCTTGGTAGGTCTGTCAGGCCTGCACCAGGCCTACCGCCAGGCTGACCTGACAGGGCGGAGACCTGCCCCAACCGAGGCCAGCTTGGTTGGGCTGCCAGGCACCCACTGCAGCCAACAATCCTATATATATATATATATATATATATTTGTTGCTGACAGCACACCAGCCCTGTCGGGTGACTGGACCTAGCAGGGGCTGTCAGGCCAACACCAGCCCAGCCGAGTGGCTGGGCCTGTCAGGCCAACTGAGCCAGACAACCAACAGAAATACACTTAAAAAGATTTCAGAACATCAGGCATGCTTATACATAAATAAAAAAAAATCCCATTATGCATGTACAGGAAATCCTTCATTTAGATATTCAAATATAAACCGATCCTCAGTCAAGAAAGCATGCTTGCACAGATTTTCTATTCTTTACATTCAGATTTTTTTTTCATGAATCTAAAGAGAGAATGAACATGCAACAACATATGCTTGTAATGATTCCTACGTTAGGTTGTGCAGAGAAACAAGTTTACCATGGAGCATACAACCTAATATGCTGTTTTAACATGGATCAAAATCGCGATTTCTGTTTTAGCATTGGAATAAACTTTACACAGAATTTGTGCTATCGACCCACAAATCGCCATATAAGATTTTCTTCTTTTAGAACAATAGCACGCTAGATTGATGGCTCATCCAATATATATATATATATATATATATTTCGAAAGAGGTGAAATTACATTAGTTTTAACCATGGATCAAAGAGTAAATATTCAGATTTGCTCTTTCACATGGATTTCTACTAAAACACCGCATTGAAATCGAATTCATGCTCTCTTTCTCATTCGGAACAAGAGAAAGACCCGTACCTTTACCGTAGATAAAAAAACCCAAGATTAATAGTGGAAAATGCCGGACGATCAAATAAGATAGCCCTCTTATTCTTTCTCTTCCTCTCTTTCTTTCTCTTTCTTTCCCATTTTTTTTGATCTTTTTATAGAGCTCTAGATGGGCTGGAGAAGAGAGTGCAACCCTAGTTGAAACTCTCTTCTTTCTCAGAGTTTCGAAAATTTTGAAACTCTCCAAGTGTTGACTTTTTAAATTTGAATATTTTTTTAAAAAAAATCTTTCTTAAAGCTTCTAAGGCATGAACAAGGGCTCTATAATGAGTCCTAAACTCTGTAAAAATAAATCTCAGAATTAATTTAAATTAATTAATAATTTATTAATAAATAAATACCTAAAAGCTTCCAAAAATCATATTATTGAACTATAACACTTCTAAAGTGATTTTATATGGGTTTATGGGCTCTACTTAGAGTCCTAAACACTTGTCGAATTAAATTTTCGGAATTACATTAATTAATTAATTAATATTAAATAATAAATAAATTTCCAGGAGCTTCAAAAAATTATCAAATTAACTTAAGAGGTTTTTTAACATTAATTAACTCCAATTTAAAGGTTTCTAATGCATTTAAAGTTGAAAAAATAGTTGGGCATGGATTCAGATCTGGATTCGAATTCAAGATCCAAATCCATCTAAAAAATTTAAATGGGTCTTGAGTTGGATCAAATCCAGATTAATATGGGTCTTGGATAGAGTCTAAATCCATATTAATTTGGATCAAATCCATCAGATCCAAATCCGGATCTAAACCGACAAACTGTTCAATTTTTGAAAAAAATGCGATTTTTGGGTCAACCATAGCCCGAATCAAGGAAAATAAAATATCGTTACGCTCAAAATTTCAAGACGCATCCAACGATATATAACTTGAATACAAATTCTGAATTTTGCCCGAAAATAACCCGAATTTCGCTTGAATTTAAATATCAAAATTAACCTTTTTCTCATGTTTTAAGTGGCTCGTTTAGACCTAGTTGATGAGACCTGAGCCAAGTCCAGACTCAAAAGCATCGGTCTAATATCGAGGTTCAAACGATTTTTCTCCTAGACTTGTCCAAATTTTCGAAAAAAAAATATTGAAATGACTAAGTATGAAAATACATGGTATTACATATTTTTTTATATACGTTCTCATCAGATGCAATGATTGACCATGAGCATATATATATACCACTAATTCCTTTGTTTTTTTGAAAACACCTTTTAATTAAGGTATTTCTCCTATGTCCTCTAGCATCAAATCAATGCAATGTGTAACACATGAAGTCCAATACAAATGAGTGAACTTAATCATCAACATCTTACTTGCCTTGACATAATTCGAGGCATTATCTGTGATCACTTGAACTTGCCTTGACAACAACTTGTATAGTATGCATCTTTTACATGTTTAGATGCATCTACCAACTTAAAAAACATCATCCCTAAAGGACAATAAACAAGAAAATTGATGAGTGTCCTTTCCTTTGTGTCGGTCCACCTATCTAACATTATGGAGCACCCATATTTAGCCCAATGCTTCTTGTATGATGTTAAAAATTTATTCGTTCTCATTATTTCCTTCTCCAATAATGGCTCTCATAGCTCATGATATGATGGTGCCTTCATTACAGGGCCAAACTGCCCTATTGCCTCAGTCATTGTCTAAAAACTAGGCAATTTTGCTACATTGAATGCAATCCCGGCTTGGCAAAACCACCTATTGATATTCTCACATACACGTTTCCTTCCTTTTTATACCAATTTTTTATCGTTGTTTGCTTTGTCCCAATAATCCCTGTTTATTGCTTTTCTCTAAATTGGTTCAAAAATATCCATCTAGTGGTCCTTTAGGATGTGGAGGTCTCAAGCCAAAACCACTTGCACTGGGTGCTTGTAATTCTATTTTTTATCCTCCACTTGCAACCATATTAACTGATCTTCCCTCATATATCATGATTCTTTCATTCTTTTCATCATTCTTCCTCTTGGAAGCATTCATATAGTCCTAAACTTTTTTTTTATCTTTGGTGTTACTTTGCTACATGCTTTACAATTGCCTTCTATGCCAAGTAGATGTTGCTTAATCCTGTATATCCTGCCAGAATATGTTTTAAAGCAAAGATTACATGTTACAGAATTCAGATTGTTCTTGTTTTTGCAAAATTCCCACTTCCATGTCGGGTCCTTTGACTTCCTCTTAAACATCCTGATTTGTGTTTGATTGCAAACATCTGGACAATTAGGACTAGTAGAAGCACTTGCACTAGCTGAAGATGGCCCCTCTATTGGTTATTATATCACACAAAAAATCAAAATTTAAAAGAATGAACAAGAGAATAAAAAACAATCAAATGTATATAAATGAAACAAACAAAGAACCATAAACATATTAGAATAAAAGAATCTCCTATATATATGTATTGTATTTGTATATGATATGTAATTAACAACTATACATACTTATACAATAAAAGAATCAAACAAGTACACAATTACATATTTTACATATACACACATAACTAATATATATATATATATATATACATATATATATATATATATATATATATATATATATATATATATATAGTGAGTAATACTAAACTCACTGAGTTAAAACAGTTAAAAAATGCACAATTTAGAGAAAAATCAAAGAAACATATACATATTACATGGATACTAATAAGTAATAACAATTCAACACACAGTCATAAAATCAGCAGCAGCAAAAAATAGGGAGAGAGCAATTACAATTTACAACAATTACAAAATTTATAGCAACAAAAAATAATCAGCAGCAGCAAAATCTGATTAATCACCACTCTTCAATACAACCTCGCATATTAACCTTTTCAGCAAATCAGAAAATTGATTGAAGAAGAAGGGGCAGACAAAGACAAAGATGAAAGAATAATAATAATAAGAGGTAGAGGAAGGGGGAGAGAAGATGAAGAAGAGGCGGGGGAAGGGGGAGAGAGAAAAAGAAGAGTCGGGGGAAGGGGGAGAGAGAAATAGAGTCAAAGAGAGAAGAAGAAGAAGAGTCAGAGGAAGGGGGAGAGATGAGGCAAAGAGGTAGAGGAAGGGAGAGAGAGAAAGAGAGACACAAAGAGGAGAAGAAGAAGAGAGAGAGAGGTTTATAACCCCCCCCTCCCGTTATCATAAAATATATAAAAAACCGTAACTATCCTCGCGCCTAGGTGAGGGCAGATTAAGCTGCGCCTAGTCATGAAAATCGGTACCCCTTGTTGGGGTAAACTAGGAATCACACCGATTCCTAGTTTTCCTTTCGACTAGCCCGACTAGGTGCCTAGTCGGTGCCTTTGACTACATAGCTCACCCCCGTGTCGACACAGGTATGCCAACCAATTTGACATGTCCTGGTTACATATGAAAGTGTATATGGTATACCTATTACAACATATATGGCTAAATTGTAGATTTTACAATGCCTATCACAATATTGTGCACTTTTTATACAGCCATGTGTTCACACACTAGTTACTACACATGGTATATTCTAAGCTTTGAGGAAGGTAAGGTGATCATGCTTGACTTGGTCCCAGGGGTCATGATCAAGTGATCACTACCTTGCTTATTGGAATGCGGGTTAGAGAATTAACTAAAAGTTCTAAAAATGTGTGGGTAAGGATGTTTGCAGATCTTGCACTATAGGGCTGTCTTCCAGAAGGGAAAAAAGAAGGTGAAGCCATGTTCTATCCCTCCTGAATGCACTTTTATTGGAAGAATGATGGTGTGCATATGTTGATTCTTCAAGTACCATTGATGCTGCCAATCAACTAGCACTAGTATCTATGTAGCTACTTTAAATGTATGATTGGTTGTTTTGGTTAGACGACTTGAATACGACATGGTCTTGAGTTGAGTTCGTTGTTTTTATGGCCAGTTTCATCATTGACTGACGTTACCTATGAGTTCATACATAAATGTGTTTGAATGAGATATCATAACCTGGGAGTCTCAGGTTCAAGTGCAATTGGGATTATTTCCAGCTTGATTATACCCAAGGAAAAAAAGATAAAAAACTCATGCATAGATGGTCGCTTTATGCTTCTGGTTTTCGTTTTAGTATCATATCCCTTGGTATGTGGCCTTCTTTTCATCGCAGTAAGTTTATTGATGTCAATTTTTTTTTCTTTTGCTTTTATTTACTAGGGACATGAAATAATGGGAAAAAATGGGCGTATACATTGTTCGTTAAATATCAATACTGAGACAGGAAGGCTATCTTCTAGACGGCCAAATTTGCAGGTTTGTACTCGTGAGGTTGTCTTGAGTTTGGATGAAGCAAGAACTTAGTGGATCAGTTTAAGTTTAAGGAATATTTTCAGTTGCTCATGTTCTTGCAGATATGTATTTTATTTGCCAACTATTTGTGACCAGCTGTGTCTTTTGTGTTTCTTCATGCAGATTTATTCAATTTTTACTGCACATTTAAGCTATTTCTGATGCCAGATATTAAGCATTTAAAAAATGAAAGAGAAGATTCTTTATCATGATTATCGGCATTGGTTGTACTTGAATCTCTCTCTCTCTCTCTCTCTCTTGAGGGAGAGAAGATAAAACTGATATCTTATCGAGTTAAAAAGGAAAGCAAATAGTGAAATAGGTGACATAGATTTGCATAAACATTAGTTGTAAGAGTGGAAATCGTGCTGGGCTGGTACTGGTAGCTTGCCCAGGCTAGGACAGCCCTGACTGCATCTTCTGATGACAAGCCTGAACAACCTGGATCTAGTCCACTATTGCCTTCATATGACCTACCTATTTCTAAAAATGTCTTGTACATGGTAACGCACAGACAGGTGCCAGTAAATTCAATGGCCTTTTCTGGAGATTAACAGGTCATCCATTCATTTTATTAATGACATATTTAGAAATACCATAGTGACTTAGGATTTTTTTTTTGAAAGGCATAGCGGCCTCAGATTCATGCATTTGTCATCAGGGAGAACAACATTTACTGAATTTTTAAAGGGGGCATATTAGATGCCCTGTATTCTTGAAACCCAACTGACAAATGCAGCCATTCTCTTAGAAAGTTATGTTAATGCCTATGGTTGTGACAATTGTTATATTGAACTATCATAATAATTGAGAATTTGGCAGTGGCAAAACATTAACTTGTTAGTGTAGGCTGTGGAAGTTAGCAGTTAACACCCTATTTATGTTCTCTTGAAATAGGCATATTAGTGCCTCTGAGTATCTTTTCCTCTATGTGGATGATCGCCCTTGGATCTTGCGTGTTTGTGTGTGTAGCTCAAGTGTGCCAGCCTGGGTTGAGCCTGTGGTCAACATTTCTTGGCCTGGCTGGTTTCAGGTTTGAACTAACTTGTGCCTAGGCCCATGTTCTGCTTTCTCATTCCCTCTCCTTGCAGAAGTATACAATAACGTGAATTTTAGCCTGCAAGCAAAGTAAAACCTATATTTCCTTTGGAATTTACTCCGCCTCATCCAGAGCCCGTTGATCATGTCAATTTCATGTAGGCTTTGAGTGTAATCACGTGGCATATTTCAAACTTTAGTGCCTTCAAAGGCCTTGCTATTTCTTTCCTCTGTTCCGCCTCCATTTCTCTTTGCTTCTTGAAGTTCCCTACTGAGAAAACTGCTGCAAGGATTGAGAAATGAGAAGAGAAAGAGAAGAAAGATAACTCGGGTACCTGTTAAGAATCGGCAACCACTCTAATCTTTTTCGGTTGCATTAAAACTGTCACGGGCCTATTTCCTTTAATGGTCAGCGCGGCGCGACAGTCCTTCCTCACCGCCGCAAGCCTACTAGTCAGCTCGCTTACCGATCGCAGAAGCTTGTAATCAGAGTGTAAGAGAGCAAGAGAGAATAGAGGGAGAGAAATTGCAATCACAAGAAGCAATCACAACGAGGGTAAACGAAAGAAAGCTCAACACATTTACTTCATTCACAATTTTGCCCGCAAGCCATTACAGTTCAAGTATACAGGTTGCCCCTTCGGGGTATTGATTCACCTGAACTGGGCAGCTTATATCAGACTCAACAAAAGCAAAACAGACTCTAAGCGCAACTGTACACTGTAAGTCGCAACGGAACATGCTCCCCCCTTCAAATCATGCGCCGTCCTCGGCGCTATCTGTTTCGTGGTAAGCCCTGACTTCAGCTGGGTAGCGACTGTTCATTCGAAATGCAGGCTCCCACGTTGGTTGCGCTGTTTCCTCCCACTGCACCAAGTATTTCTTCGCTTGCCCCAAGTAGTTGACCTTGTGGCGAAGGATCTGGCTGAGGTGCTTCTCGGCCCATTGTGCTGCCGGGGCTCTCTGCATGATGGGAGCGCGTTGTGGCACACTGCGTTCTGGGTCTCCATCATCTGGATGGAACTGCTTGAGGTTGCACACGTGGAACACCAGGTGCACCTTGAAGTCTGGGGGCAACTCCAGCTTGTATGCCAGCTTGCCCACCTTCTTTGTGATGGTGAAGGGTCCCTCATACTTTCTGAGTAGTCTGCGGTGCTGCCCGCGGAAGATGCCTGTGCGACCAGGATATAGCTTCACCAACACTTGGTCCCCAACTTGGAACCCTGCCGGCCGACGGTGTTTGTCCGCCCACTTCTTCATTATCTTTGCCGCTTTGTGTAAGAATGCCTTCGCCAACTCATTCTGCTCGTGCCAGTCGCGAACAAACTGATAGGCGAAAGATTACCTTCCCTTTTCTTGTGCGGCAAGAGTGTGCAGGGTCAGTGGCTGCTGCCCCGTGGCTATCTCAAACAGGCTGTGGCCTGAAGATTCGCTCTTCTGCAGATTATAACAAAACTGTGGCACATCAAGGAGCTTCACCCAATTTTTCTGATTGGCACTAACAAAGTGCCTAAGGTACTGCTCCAGTATCCCGTTGATGCGCTCTGTCTGCGGATGAAAGCTTGTTGAAAACAACAAATCAGAGCCAAGTAGCCGAAATACTTCACGCCAGAACTTGCCCGTGAAGCGAGCATCGCGATCACTCACAATGCTCTTTGGTATGCCCCAGTGCTTCACCACATGCTTTACGAACAACTCTGCAGTCTTCTCTGTAGGGCACTCCTTGGAAGATGGGATGAAGGTGGCATACTTTGAGAAACGATCCACCACGACCAAAATAGAACTGAGGCCCTTTACCTTTGGCAGACTAACAATAAAGTCCATAGAGATGCTTTCCCAAGGACGTTATGGAATTGGTAGAGGCTCAAGGAGACCGACAACCTTCTGGTTTGTCCTCTTATCTTGCTGGCAGATGAGGCATGTTCGCACATACCCCTCAACAGCGTCCCTCATGTGCGGCCAATAGTAGTCGCGCTCAAGGAGTGCTAAGGTCCGCTCCTGACCAGGATGGCCGACCCATAGTGTATCATGGCACTTCTTAAGCAATTCTCGGCGGAGGCTTCCCCACCGCGATACGAAGATGCGTCCCCCTTTTGTTACGAGGAGGCCATCATGTAGCCAAAATTGCCGAGTCTTCCCTGCCTGTGTCAGAGAAACAAGGTGTTGTGCGGTCGGATCCTGATGCGTACCTTCACGGATGCGGCTCAACAATGCGCCCTCTAAGTGCACTTCAGAAGGCTTCGCACGCACAACTGCTAGTTCAGCCTTACGGCTCAAGGCATCCGCCACAACATTGGTCTTTCCAACCTTGTATTCCAAGGCAAAGTCAAACTAAAAAAAAAAACATCTGCCATCGAGCTTGTTTAGGCGTTAACTTCTTCTGCGTCTGAAAATAGCTCGTGATCACATTGTCCGTCTTGACGACGAACTCAACACCCAAAAGGTAGTGCCGCCAGGTCCTGAGGCAATACACAATGACGATCATCTCACATTCATGCACAGTGTAACGTTTCTCTGCATCTTTCAACTTGCGACTCTCATATGCGATTGGATGACCTTCTTGCATAATAACTCCGGAAATGGCAAAGTCTGAGGCATCCGTGTGGACTTCAAAGGGTCTCGAATGATCAGACAGTCGCAACACTGACTCCCTCACTAAGGCTTTCTTCAAGCCATCGAAGGCATCTTGGCACGCTCCTGTCCAGAGCCATACCCGATTCTTCTTTAACAAATCTGTGAGGGGCGCAGCAATGAGGGAATAGCCTTTGATGAAACGCCGATAATAGTTTGCCAAACCGAGGAATGACCGCAATTCTGACACTTTGTTTGGCGAAACCCATTCCTGGATGACCCTTATCTTCTGCCAATCTATACGCAGCACACCACGCCCCATAACGTGGCCAAGGAAGTTGAGCTCCTCATGCACGAAGAGACACTTCTCTCGTTTGACACAAATGTCATTCTCTTTCAGCACCTGAAACACTGTTCGCAAGTGCCCGACATGTTCCTCCATGTTGCTGCTGTAGATCACGATATCATCCAGGTAGACTACCACAAACTTGTCTAAGTAAGGGTAGAAGATCTGGTTCATTAAAGTCGTGAACGTGGCTGAAGCATTTGTCAACCTGAATGGCATTACTAGAAATTCGTAAGCACTATAGCGGGTGACACAAGTTGTTTTCGGCTCATCACCTTCGGCAATCCTCACCTGCCAGTAACCCGATCACAGATCTAGCTTGGAAAAGATACGGGCGCTGCCTAGCTGATCGAACAAGTCCGCTATCAATGACAATGTGTACTTGTTCTTCACTGTGACCTTGTTCAGAGCACGGTAATCTACACATAACCGTTTAGAGCCATCATGTTTCATTTGGAAAAGGACTGGGGCACCAAATGGGGCTTTTGATGGACGAACAATGCCTGCGTCCAACATCTCGTCTAGCTGCCTGCGCAGCTCCTTCAGTTCAGCTGACCCCATACAGTATGGAACCATTGCGGGAGGCTTCGCTCCCATGGTCAGCTCAATCTTGTGGTCGACCTCATGTCTTGGCGGAAGACGCTTTGGCAATTCCGGAGGCATCACCCCCCGAAACTCCTCCAATAGTGGGGCTAGGGTTGGCGGCACTGCTGCTTCTACCTTCCCTTCATCTGCACACACTGCAACTAAGAATGTCTGCTCTCCATGCTTGACATCCTTCTTCAGTTGCATTGTCGATAACACTGAAGACTTGCCTTTCTGCGTAAGACACTGTACTATGTGGAACAGGTCTGACCCCATGATCGTCAACATATTAAACTTTGGCAGCATCATAACATTCTGGCTTCGCAGAAACTCCATACCCAGAATCACCTTGAAATCGTCCAGGGGCACCACAGAGAAGTTGGCTTTGTCGACCCAACTCCCCACTTGATTAGCCACATTTCTTGCTTCACCAAGGATGGGCTTGGCCTCAGAGTTTACTGTTTTGATAGTCCTCTGCTTTGACCCAATTTTCAAGCCCAACCGCTCTGCCTCTTCCCGCGAGACAAAGTTGTGTGTGACCCCATAGTCTATCGTTGCTGAAGTAGACTTTCCATTCATAATGAATTCTACGTACATAAGTTCCTTACTGACTTGCATGTTCTTAGCTGCGCAACTTCTAGCTGTGTTAATCGATCGCATGTCCCCCATCCTTGGTTGCATGGTCTCAGTGTCACTGCATTCAGTATCGCTACATTCTTCCTGTGCATCATTGATTTGCCCGTCGTCCTTTACAAGGCGCTTTGGGCACTGCCTGACGATATGTCTATCGCCGCAGAACCAACATGTCACAACCACACCCTTGTTGCTGTTGTTATAATTTGTGAAGTTCTGTTTCTTTTCGGATTGATGGCGTGTCGACGCCTCACCTTTTTCATTGCGCTGCTCATCCTTCTTGCCTCCGTGGTCAGGCTTCTTCCCAACTTTGGTTGATGGGGTGAAAGGCTTGCACTGAGTATCAACTAAGCGCTCAGCCGCCGCATATGCATATTCCAAAATACGAGGGTTGCTCATTTCCACTTCAGACTGTGCCCATGGCTGAAATCCCACAGTGAACCACTTGAGCATGTTGTCTTCTAGCATGTTAGGTATCTCCAGCATAAGCTTCTGGAACGTTCTGACATAGTCTTGCAACGAACCAGTGTGTTGAGCTCACGAACCATCCGGTAAACCTGCATCTGCGCATTTCTTGGCATGAAGTAGTTGTGCAACTCCATTTTGAAGTCATCAAAGGTGTCTATCACACATTGACCCCTCTCCATGTCATTGCGCTTCCGCCTTCACCAAGCGATAGCATCTTCATCAAGTAAGGCCGCTGCAACCTTAATCCTCAGATCTTCGAGGGTCACATTCTGGATATCCAAGTAGTCTTCTACTTGGAACAAGAAGTTCTCAATGGCCTTGCTGTCACGAGAACCATTGAATTTTGCGGGTCTTGGCACATCAATCCTTGATGACCTCTCACCATTTCCGCCATTTAGGGTCACCGTCCGCTGCAAATTACGGTTCTTTAACTGAAGCTCCCCTACTTCAGTCTGAAAATCAACCACTGTAGTCGTCAACGAAGTGACCTGCCCCATTAATAAGGTTACCTGCTCTTGCAGGCTCTCCACCACATCATTCTGTCCATTGAATGATTCACATGCGCGTGAAATCGCTTCTTCATGCGAAATCACCTCTTCCACCAGCTTGTTAACAGTTGCAACCAACTCTTCTTGGCCCCGAGGTGAACCCATTTCCTCAGCTTTAGCAACTGCCTTGCCTTTGGTGTTGCACAAGTTTTGATAAGGCGCCACGATGTCTTGCTCACAAATCGCAGTCTGTCGGCGTGTCTGTCGACACCGACTCCGGAATCCCTTCCCCAGCACGAGAACGAGCTCTGCTACCACTTGTCACAGGCCTATTTCCTTCAATGGCCAGTGCGGCGCGACGGTCCTTCCTCACCGCCGCAAGCCTATTAGTCAGCTCGCTTGCCGATCACGGAAGCTTGTAATTAGAGTGCAAGAGAGAATAGAGGGAGAGAAATTGCAATCACAAGAAGCAATCACAACGAGGGTGAATAAAAGAAAGCTCAACGCATTTACTTCATTCACAATTTTGCCGCAGGCCATTATAGTTCAAGTATACGGGCTGCTTTTTCGGGGTATTGATTCACCTGAACGGGGCAGCTTATATCAGACTCAACAAAAGCAAAACAGACTCTAAGCGCAACTGTACACTGTAAGTCGCAAGGAAACAAAAGCACTGTTAAGTTTAATAGGGTTACAATTTCTTTTGCATGGACAAAACTGCCCTGCATTAGTAATACAAAATACGTAAATGTACGCATGATATGGATCCTTCAATGGATCTATATCCGATCCATATTCTAATACCCTCCCTCAAGTTGTGCATGGGATTGAACCATGTGCAACTTGTTCTTCAGATACCAAAAATGATTACTTGTGAGGCCTTTTGTGAACATATTGGCGACTTGGTCTTCTGAAGTCACATAAACTGGTTCAATCTCTTTGTCCGCTATCTTTTGTCTGATGAAATGCTGGTCAATCTCAATATGCTTAGTCCGACTGTGATGAACAGGATTGAACGCAATTTGTATAGCACTTCTATTATCACACATAAGAGTCGAACTTGAGATATTCTCTCTCATCTCTGTAAGTAAATGTCTAATCCAGGTCACTTCTGCTGTGGTAGCTGCCATAGATCTATACTCTGCCTCTCTACTAGATCGTGACACAACCTTCTGTTTCCTGCTACTAAATGAGGCTAGATTTCTTCCGATAAGAACATAGTATCCTGAAACAGACCTCCTCTCATCTGGGTCCCCTGCCCAGTCCGCATCTGTATAAGCCACAGTCATGTTTCGGTGTCTCCCATGAAGATTGTACATATGTGAGTCTATCACCTACTGTGCCTTTTAGGTAACGAAGAATACGTTTGACAGCATCCATGTGACCAGTCTTTGGCTCATGCACGAATTGAGATACCTTGTTTACAGAATATATAATGTCTGGTCTAGTAAAAGTAAGATACTGTAACATGCCCACTAAACTGCGATACTTGCTTGCATCGGGGTATAACTCACCATCACAAATACTGAACTTTTGACTGACAACACTAGGTGTAGGCAGAGGTTTGCAGTCTGTCATTCCTGCTTTGGCCAGAAGATCAAGAGTGTATTTGTGTTGGGTTAATGACATTTTTTCATCCTGTCTGTCCACCTCTACACCAAGGAAATATCTCAGTTCTCCAAGATCTTTCATCCTGAATCACATACTCAGCAAATCTTTAATTCGTCGAATATGGTCTGGAGCATTATCAGTGATCACGATATCATCAACATATATAAGTAAGAAAACTATATTGGAGCCATCTCTGTATATAAATAGAGAATGATCTAGTTGGGAGCGGAGGAAACCGTGGTTCTGAATCTCTAAGGAGAAGCTTTCAAACCATGACCTGGAGGCTTGCTTTAAGTCATACAAAGCTCTGCTCAATTTGCATACATATTCTTTTGGGTCTCCCTCTGCATACCCTTGAGGTTGCTCCATATAGACCTCTTCCTTTAAATCCCTATGAAGGAATGCATTTTTAACATCAAGCTGACTAAGAGTCCACCCATGTTCAATGGCCAGGCCAAGAATAATACGAATGGTTCCCATTTTCACTACTGGGCTAAATGTCTCATCATAATCTTGACCGTATTCTTGAGTGAAACCTTTGGCAACAAGATGTGCCTTGTATCGTTCAATGCTACTATCAGGTTTATATTTAATCTTATATACCCATTTTGAACCAACAACATTTTTATCTGGGAGACGACCAAATATCTCCCATGTTTAACACTCATGTAGTGCCTCAATCTCCTCATTCATTGCTTCAATCCATTTGTTGGATTGAATAGCTTGACGAAATCCAAGTGGTTCCTCGTGTTTTTCAATCTTGGATAGAAAAATCTGAAAATCCATAGAGAAGTTATCGTAACTCACCCATTTCTCAATAGGGTGCCTTATCCTGACTGATCTTTTTGGTCCCTCTCTGTTATTGGACAACGCCACCTGTCCTCCAGTAGGTACATCGGTTTGTTCTCTGGGCCTCCTGGTATAGACATTTCCCCTATATCTCTGACATTCTGTTTCTAATGTCTCATCTGAAACTATCTCATCGTTTATGTTTTCAGGAGCCAAAATAGTATGTTCTGTAGCATGTGAGATGAGTTCAGCACTTAGCCATGGATCATACCAATTGACAGATGCGTCAATATGTTCATAATCATGATCTGCTTTATTTTTCAAAAAACTATTTTCATCAAAAATAACATTTCTGGAGATTTTGATCTTCTTGTTGGCAAGGTCATAGCACCTGTATCCATTGTGTTCATCTGCATAACCTACAAATTGACATATAGAAGCTTTGTCCTAAAATTTGGTTTTCACGAATTTATCAACATGTACATAACACATGCAGCCAAAAACTCGTAACTCATCATAATCTGGATGTACTCCAAAGAGAACATAATAAGGAGATTGATTCTCAAGAATAGGCATAGGAAGACGATTTATCACATGAGTGACAGTACGAAAAACTTCTGTCCAAAGACTAATGGGCACGTTAGAGTCATGCATCATGCTCATTGCACTCTCCACAATATGTCTATGTTTACTTTCAGCAACTCCATTTTGCTGTAGAGTGTATGAGCAAGAAACTCTACGATGTATCCCATTATCTTGAAAAAAATCTAAAAATTCTTATGAGGAATACTCACCACCCCCATCACATTGGAGAATTTGAATATTTTGAGAGAATTGGGTATTAACGTAGGCATGAAAATGACAAAAGATAAGGGAAACCTCTGATTTGTGTTTCATAAAGAATATCCAGGTAAAGCGAGAAAAGCTGTCAATAAAAGATCCGTAATATTTACTTCCAGAAGAAGAAGGATTGGGGGCTGGGCCCCAAACATCAGAACATATTATCTCAAAAGGCATGGAGGCTCTTTTATTTATTTGATGAAAAGAAAGTACATGACTTTTGCAAACCTGACAACTGGAACACATCTTATTCTTCAATGAAGGTGGAACAGACTCTGGAAGAAATCCATTGGACACTAGTTTTTCAATAAAGACTTGACTACAATGACCAAGACGAGAATGCCAGATTTCTGGCTTATTATATTGAGATATACTTAAAACACTTCTAGAGACGTGATCGGAGTTGGAAGGCTTCAGAACATTGGAGGCTGGATCTTCATTGAAGATATACATGTTTCCACGTTGCTCTCTTTTAGCGAACGTCTTCTTCATTTGAAGATCCTTGACAAAGACAGAAGTAGGAGTAAATTCAACAGATGAATTGGTAGAATCAACAAGCTTGGAAATAAAGACTATATTTTTCTTTATATTTGGTGCATGCACAACATCAGATAAAGGAATGAATAAAGATTTAGACAAAGGAATGAAGACGTTGCCTACGTTTGAGATAGAGTGGTGAGTTTCATCTCCAGTTACAGTATTAGATTTTCCAAAATAAGGGATCAAGGTAGAGAACTTACCTGCATTGCCAGTGACATGTGTAGCTGCCCGAGAGTCGACATACCATATTCTATCATCATTCTGCTTCAGGTTCAAGTTAGCCATAGCCGACAAGAGAAGATCCTTAGCATCATCACTGACACGAAAGGTACCCACAGATCCTGATGAAGCAACATTTCTATTGTTTTGTATTCTATTGCGATTTTGAGGATTCTGAGGATTGAACCAACAATTGGCTTTGATGTGACCACGTTTGTTGCACTGGTAACATGTGGGAACATTCCTTGTTAGACTGGGAGTGGCATTTGGTGTAGGTAGCAACCCACGTATCAGCAGTCATCCCGGTGGCAAGAACATCATACATAGATGATTGCCCTGTTGAAGCATCAGAAATGCTTTTCAAGGACATCTCATACTGGAACAGTTTAGCACGCAAATCTTCAAAACTAGGTAACATAGGCAAGCACAGTAAGGAAGTCACAAGGACATGATACTCTGATCCCAAGGCATTCAGGGTCTGCTGCACTTTTTCTTTATCGGACACTGGATATCCAACAATGGCTAGTTGATCTGTGATGCTTTTGACTTGATTTAAGAACTCAATAATAGTCATTGTCCTTTTTTTAAAAGTTGGAAATCGCGCTTGAGGAACAACACCTTAGCCTCTGATATTTGAGCATAAGTCTGAGCTAGATTCTCCCACAATTTTTTAGTTGTACAATTATCAGGAATAGAAACTAGTACTTTTTGTGTCAGTGTGTAAGTAATGTACGCGACAAGACGCTTCATCCAAGTAACAAAAGTAGGATCACGAACAATGTTTGGTAAGTTTCCATCTTCTTTTGCTTCTTGTGGAATAAATTCTAGAGGCATTGGAGTAGAGCCATCCAAGTGGCCTGAAAGATCTTGGCTTCTGATGAAAGGAGTGATTTGACGTTTCCAAGTCAAATAATTATTGGTATTCAATTTTTCAGAAACCAGCTGCCCAAGAAAATTGGAGGAAAGCCCCGAGTTGACTGAATTGTCCATTTGTAAACTTATGATAGAGAACGGTTTTGTGGTAGGGCCCGACACACAAAGGAGATTATGTCACTAGTCACGACAGAATAACGGAGAATCAAGAAAGAGGAAAATAGCTTCACGTCAGCAAATCTGATGGTTGACAAGGGTGCAACTTTATTCAGATGAGATAAACTTGATGGCTAGAAGACCAAGACAAAAGCGCAGCTTTATTCAGTCAGCAGCCTTTGCGTGAGACAAAATGGAAGACAAGAAGTTGGGGAACACAACTTTGACGAGAAAAGTTACACAACTTTTCTTGGTTCCAATGAAGGCCCTTTTTATTCCCAGAGGGGTCGATGCTCTGATACCATGAGAAAACTGCTGCAAGGATTGAGAAATGAGAAGAGAAATAGAAGAAAGATAACTCGGGTACCTGTTAAGAATCAACATCCACTCTAATCTTTTTCGGCTGCATTAAAACACTGTTAAGTTTAATAGGGTTACAACTTCTTTTGCATGGACAAAACTGCTCTGCATTAGTAATCAAAATAGGTAAATATCCACGTGATATGGATCCTTCAATAGATCCATATCCGATCCATATTCTAATACCTACATGATATATCTGTTTTATTTATTTTTTGGCTAAGCCAAGGGAAAACCCCCAATCAACTGGTGGCACATTGGCAGGCTTCTGGTTGGTAAAATCCTTGAGGTCCCCCCCTTCCCACCAGGGAGTGCACCCTGAAATGAAATACAAAATGTCACTTATGGACATACACAATCACAATGACCACTTATGGGTCAATTACATAAGCACAAATCCATACAAATGAGTCACTTAAGGGCACACAACAAATATAAAAATATAGGATTTGTATTTTAGAAATGCTCTAAGAAAAAACATATTTTGAGGAGGGGTTTCAACCCTTATATATACAAGAGGGAGAGCCATATAGCTGTTGGGGTCTCCCCAGTGGCTAGAAATGTAGTTGTTGGGGAGATCCCAATGGTTCTATGGTTATTTACCACTTAGCTCATGGCCTATTTGATATTTTTAATTAAAGTAAAAAATAAAAGAACAAACAAATAAAAAAGAAACTACTCCTATTATAGATATGTACAATGACCAAAATACCCCTTACCCCTATTACACTGACACTTCCCTTCAAACTTACGGTGTGATCACCGAAAGTTTGCCTAACAAAAAATGAAATCTAAGAGAAGGAAGTGCTTTAGTGAAGAAGTCCGCAAGCTGATATTCAGACATAACATATGGCAACAAAATGGTTTTCTTCATAAATTCTTCTCTCCCATGTCTTCTAGTAAGCTCCTTAACCAGACAATCTTTGATGTTGTGGTGGCTATAGCTTAATACTCGGCTTCTGTGGACGACAGAGACACCTTTGTTACTTTTTATATTTTCAAGGCACCGGTGAGTCTCCTACAAAAACAAAGAAGCCAGTGGTGGAGCATTGATTATTAGGATCTCCGCCCCTGTCGGAGTCAGAATATGCAATTAAATTAAGAGTAGATGATGATGATAATAATAATAATAATAATTCTTGATTAACAAAATTTCTTAAATATCTAATAATACACATAACACTCATATGAACTGAGGTAGGAGAGTGCTGAAATTGACTGGCAGTGTGTATTGCATGGGATATGTCTGGTTTGGTTATAGTCAAGTATGTCAAAACACCAATCATATGTTGATATGGAGTTCTTTGAGTTGATAACTTCCTGCGTATCCACTTTCTTCTTGTTAGTGAGTCCAAACCTGTCAATAATCTCAGTAACAAATTTAGATTGAGTTAACAAATATCCTCAGAGAGAATAAGCTACTTTAATCCCCCAAAAAAATCTGAGAAAACCTAAATCAATTCTGTTTGAGTACATGCTTAATATGATTTACTCCATATTTGTCTCTTCCTGTTATGATCCTGCCATCACATCAACATAAAAGAGCAAAATTACAATACCTTCAGCAAATTTCTTTACAAATAAAGCCGTGTTAGTACAGCATAAATAATATCCAAGTTTAGTCATAATAGATTTAAAGCGATTATACCAGACATTCGGTGTTTGTTTGTTCGAGATCATATAGGACCTTTTTAAGATGAAAAACCTTTCCATTCGGAACATCATACCCAGGTGGTGGATCCATATAAACTTCTTTTAATTCTCCATTATGAAAGACATTTTTGACATCCATTTGATAAATGAGCAATTTCCTAATAGCAACCACAACTATAAGTGTTCTAACTGCAGTCATTCTCGCAACGGGGGCAAAGGTCTTATAATAATCTATATCATATTCTTGTGGGTGAAATAAAGTGATCTTCCACAAAAGTACTTAGATTCGCAAGAGAGAGTGTCTAGAGAGACACTTGAACATAACCCTTAAAAAAGGGTATAATAAAAAGAAATAGAAAATAATCTTTATTGGAAAATGATAAAATGCTTAAGAAGCATTAAGTGCATTTTACAAGAGGAGATGCACCCCTTTATATACAAGTGAGAAAAGGAGAGCTCTTAAGGAGCTCTCCTTGTAACCGTTGGACTAGTCCAACGATTATCTTACTAGTTAAGTTTCAAGTGGAACTTAACTAGATAGAGTTGTCTAGTTCTATTAGAACTATACACTAAAAAACTAAAAAGAAAAAATAGAAAATACAAAAATATGAAAGATAAAATTACATATATATATAATAATATGAATATCATTATATATTATATATATATATATTTTACATTTTAACACTCTCCCTCAAACTTATGGTACAATAAGTGAAAGTTTGTCTAAGAGGAAGTGAAATTTAGGAGCAACGAGAGGCTTTGTAAAGAAGTCTGCTAACTGATATTCTGAAGTAATATATGGCAGATCAATTGTCCCATATAGATATTTCTCTTTGACGTAGTGACAATCCATTTCAATGTGTTTGGTGCATTCGTGGAATGTTCTGTTGCTTGCAATGTAGATCACACTCTTGTTGTCACTTCACATTCGTGAAACTTTTGTTGTTTTAGCCCCCATGTCAGCAAGTAGACGTAAGAGCCAAACTACTTCCTTGGTCGTGGTTGCCATGGCTCGGTATTTGGCTTCGTTGTTGCTTAAGTATATACAATTAAATAAAGGGAGGAAGAGGAAGATATGAAAAGTCCTCGTGAAAGAGAGGACTCAATGTATCTGATAATACGCATGACTGCTCCCATGTGAACAGAGGTGGGAGCATGTTGAAACTGGCTTGCTGTGTGAACATGTGCTATGTCTGGTCTAGTAATGGATAGATAGGAAAGTGCTCCAACAAGCTGTCTGTAATGAGTAAAGTCTTCAAAAAGTTCTCCATCATCAATCTTCATTTTAACATTGACAACTGCTGGAGTGTTTACTTTCTTATCATCTGTAATTCCAGGTCTGGAAACAATGTCAAAAGCAAATTTAGTCTGACATAACAAATATCCCTTAGGAGAATAAGCGACTTCAATGCCTAAAAAGTATCTCAATAAACCTAAATCAACCATTTTAAAGTGAGATTTGAGAAGTGTTTTGATGTTTTGAACTCCCTGTTTATCGCTTCCGGTGATGATTATATCATCCATATATAGAAGAAGCACAATAATTCCTGCATCAGAATTCCATAACACTACTAAACCTATCATACTAAGCTTTTGGTGCTTGTTTAAGGCTATAAAGAGTTTTTTCTAAGCGAAGAGTTTTACCCTTAGGAATACTAAGACCTGGAGGGGCTTCCATGTACACTTTTTCAAGTAGGTTTCCGTTAAGAAATGCATTTTTGACATCCATTTGAAATATGGACCATTTCCTGAGGCAATTAAGGTTCTGACTGTTATCATACGAGCAACATGGGCAAAGGTTTCTTCATAATCATTGTCATATTCTTGGGCATAACCTTTGGCCACTAATCGGGCTTTATATCTTTCAATAGTGCCATCACTCTTGGTTTTAACCTTATAAACCCATCGACATCCTATAGGTTTCTTGCCTAGAAGAAGGTCTTGAATAGTACATGGCTTCTATCCATTTGATATCATTTCTGGCTTGAAAGTATAAAGATGGTTCCTCTTATAAGTGAATTAATGCAATGACTGCCCTATATGTAGGTGAGAAGGATTCGTATGACTCAAATTTTCCCGAAGGCCTCGAGACTCGGGATGACCTTCTAGTTGGAATGTCAGAATATCTTTTAAGTGCACATGGAAGATTAGGCTCTTTTCGTCTGAAATATTGTATACTAGTGTCTCTATGGACTTCTTCATTGTCAACATTATGATCAAGATCAATATTACCTTGATCATTATCAATGCTATAATCAAAATCATATTCATCAGATTTTGATGTTAGATCTAACAAAAAGGGGTACTCAGTAACTTCCTTTGTTTTGTTATTTCAAAATCAAAGAAACTCTCTTTTTCTAAAAACGAGACATTTCTTGATACATATAATCTATCATTCTTGAAGTCAAAACACCTATAACCTTTTTGATTTTCTGCATATCCTAAAACGACACAAAGAATCACACGAAGAGAAAGTTTATCATTTTTATTCGTAGATATAAAACACTTGCATCCAAATACTCTTAGTTTAGAGTAATATGGAGAAAGATTCATAAGTTTTTCGATTGGAGTTGTATTTTGCAAAGAGGATGGCATTCGATTAATCAGATAGGTGGCAGTTAAGGCAACTTCTGCCCAAAAATCTTTTGGGACTTTATTTGCTATTAATAAAGTCCTAGTGGTTTCCATAATATGACGATGTTTATGTTTTGCCAGCCCATTTTGTTGAGGTGTGTATGAGCAAGATCTTTGATGTCCAAAAATTCTTCTCCTGAATCTGTGTGAAAAATGAAAATAACATTTTGAAACTTATTTTTAACTATATTATGAAATGTCTGAAAGTATGAAAATACTTCAGACTTATGTTTAAGAAAATAAATCCAAGTATGTCTGAAAAAATCATTGACAAAGATAACATATTAGGCAAATCCACCTTTAGAAATTATTGGTGCAGGACCCCAAACATCCGAGTGTACTAATTCAAGTAGTCTTGAAGAAACAAAAGTTCTGTTCTGAAATGGTAATCTTTTCATTTTGCCAAGAATACAATCTTTACAAGTAAATTTTTCAGAATTACAAAATTTCTCTAGATTTGGAAAATCTTGGATTTTGGCTATATGTAGATGACCAAGTCTTTTGTGCCACAACTCCAACTCGATTTTTTGAATGTTATAACAAAAAGCATTCTTCGACATTTCCAAAAAATCCATGTAATAGAGTTCTCCTGATGCAGCCTTCACGCGTTTTGCCGGAGGTAGTGAAGGCACAATCATGTGATGCAGTCTTCAACCCTCACGTTTGCAGATGGTGGCTGTGAAAGGTAATACCCACACCATTGTGCACCGAACAGGCTGGAGTAACAATGCCCAACCACGACGGCGAGGCTGGATTCCTTTTTATTTCAATCTCAATAACAATGAACAAAGTACTGAATACAATGAAAGGTATGACAGTAACAGGGAAACAAAGAAAAATGACTAAAAAAAGAGAATGCTGCTCAAAAGAAACTGCGGTTATTCTTCAATTCCAAAAACTGCCTCATGCAACCCTAGACAGGGTTTTTAAAGCTGATCACCAGATCTGGGTCTTGGGTTTGGATCAGGACCCAAGGTCGTTTCTATTTGGAACCGAGTCTTCCCTCTTCTGGAATAGGTGCGTATTACATCCCTGCATCGGGTCCCCTCACCTGTGATCGGATCATGCTGTTGGATCCGATCGTCTATTCCTTGTGATGGGTCGGGTTCCCTGGCCGTGCAAGGGTCACGCGGTTCAACCTGCTCTGCATCATTCTCCCCTGGTTGGGAAGAAGTCGACTTTGATGACTTGTTGTCCCCACAATAAGCATATAGATCAGACACATTGAAAACCAGAGAAATGTTCCAAGCGTCGGGCAGTTCAAGGAGGTAGGCATTCAAACCCAATCGCCGGAGGACCTTGAAGGGGTCATATTTCTTAGGGCTCAGTTTACTATAAGTACCAACTAAGAAACACTCTGGACGTAGATAAACCCAAACTAATTGACCGACTTGAAACTGGATGTCGCGACGACCTTGGTCGGCGAAAGCTTTGTACGCTTCATAACTCTCAACGAGTTTGGCTTTGACTTGCCTATATATATCACACATGTATTCAACGACATCAAAGGCGTCGGCGGCTGGGAGACTGGACACTGGAGCTAGATCTACGACATGAGTGGGCGACCGACCATAAACAACTTGGAAATGAGATTTGCCCGTGGATCCATTGATGGAGTTGTTATATGCAAACTCGGCTTGAGGCAAGACTAGGTCCCATGTTTTGACATTTTCCCCTACTAAACTCCATAACAAGTTTCTTAAGGTGCGGTTCACAACTTCGGTTTGACCATCGGTTTGTGGGTGGTACGCACTACTGAACTGAAGCTTGGTCTTCAATAAGGTCCACAAGGATTTTCAAAAATGGCTCATAAAATGCGTGTCACGATCGGAGGTGATCGTGTGGGGTAAACCATGGCAGCGGGCGACGTCCTTGAAGTAATAGAAAACTACTAATGAAGTGTCGGTGGTTTGCTTACACGGTACAAAAATAGCCATTTTGGAGAATCGGTCAACAACGACTAAAATTGAATCAAAACGACGTGGGGTTCTGGGAAGACCCACGATAAAATCCATGGACACATGTTCCCATGGTCTCTCAGGGATGGGTAACGGGGTATACAATCCACTATTCTGACGACGACCCTTAGACACTTGACACACATGACAACCTTGAACGAACTTGACAACATCTTTGCGCATTTTGGGCTAAAAGTATCGTTTATCTAATAGAGCGAACGTCTTATCATGTCCAAAATGCCCAACTAACCCTCCCTCATGTAATTCGGAAATCAACTGAAGTCTAAGAGAGAAATCAGACACACATAACTTGTTCCCACGAAAGAGGTAACCATTATGAATACTAAAACGGTGGTCTATGGTGCGTTCTGAGGAGAGGCACCCTTCCCAAACTTGCTGGAAATTAGGATCCGTCGGGTATAACTCCTTGTACTCCTCGTACCCAATGACCTGCACTGACATAGTCATCAAAAGACTGTTTTTTCTACTAAGGGCATCAACCACCTTGTTCAGAGTACCCGACTGATGACGAATTGTGAATGTGTACTCTTGCAAGAAGCCGACCCACTTGGCATGACGAGCACTAAGCTTCTTCTGACTGTTCAGGTATTTCAATGCCTCATGATCCGTGTACAAGACAAACTCCTTATAAATGAGATAATGCCTCCAATAACGAAGGGCTTGTACGACGGCATAAAACTCAACATCATAAGTGGAATACTGACACCTGGCTTGAGTCAGCTTCTCGCTAAAGAAGGCCACAGGTTGGCGGTTCTGACTCAAGACAGCGCCAATTCCCATTTTAGACGCATCACACTCTACCTCAAAGACTGCATTGAAATCAGGGAGAGCCAAGACTGAGCACTAGTCATTCTCTCTTTGATGATCGTAAAGGCTTTTTCCACGGCAGGCGTCCAATGAAAACTAGTACCTTTTAGGCATTCTATGATAGGGGCCATGAGGGTACTGAAATTTCGCACAAAACGACGGTAGAAAGTGGCTAACCCGTGGAAACTACGGACCTCTCTGATAGTCGTTGGGGTAGGCCAGTGTACGATCGCACGAACTTTCGCAGGATCTGCTTTAACTCCATCAGAAGATACTATAAAACCTAGGAACACGACACTTGACGTCATGAACTCACACTTTTTTGCATTTGACATACAATTTTTCTCTTAAAATTTCTAAAACCTGACGCAGGTGGCTCAAATGATCTGACAAAAACGAACTATAAATCAAAATATCATCAAAATAAACAACAACAAACTTTTCGATACACGGACGCAACACTTGGGTCATCATATTCATGAAAGTACTTGGGACATTAGATAACCCAAAGGGCATGAATAACCACTCATACAACCCATCACGTGTCTTGAATGCCGTCTTCCACTCATCCCCTTCCCGGATACGAATCTGGTGATACCCACTTTTTAAATCTATTTTGGAGAAAATGGAGGCACCAGACAACATATCAAACATATCGTCCAAGCGAGGGATGGGAAAATGATATTTAACCGTGATGCGATTGATCGCATGACTGTCAACGCACATGCGTATGGACCCATCTTTCTTAGGGGTGAGTAAGGCGGGTACTGCGCAAGGGCTCACACTCTCACGAATAAAACCCTTTTGCAGTAACTCCTGAACCTGCCTAAGCAACTCGGCATGCTCAGAGGGGTTCATGCGATATGCGGGGAGGTTGGGAAGACTCGATCCCAACACAAAATCAATGGCGTGCTGGACCACTCTCATCGAAGGCAACCCATTAGGCAGGTCATCTGGCATAATGTCGATAAACTCCTCAATCAGAGGGGCAACGTCCGCGGGAACGGATAGAGACGTACTCATTGACGGTTTAGCCACTAGGGCATAACAATAGCCATCTTCCTGACATTGGTTCATGAAAGATCGGTAAGAGAGGCCCGCGAGCTTGGGGAATCGCTCATGTTTATCCACAGTGGGAAAACCGGTCTCCTTGATAGGGAGAAGGACTGTCTTATGGCCGTTAAAGATAAAAGAGTGGGTGTTCTTGCGGCCATCGTGAGTTGTCTTGCGATCAAACTGCCAGGGACGTCCCAAAAGGATGTGGCACTCGTGCATAGGGGCTACATCACACCACACCTCATCGTGGTAGTGTTCCCCCATGGAAAATCGGACTAAACACCGCTGGGTGATGGGGACCTCGTTCCCCTTCTTGAACCACGCCATCTTATAGGGTTGAGACCGTTTCTCGGTGTTGAGTTTCAAGGTAGACACGACGCTCAGACACCATGTTCTCGCAGGCCCCGGTATCAATGATAACATCACACGCGTGACCCTCACAGTTGCACCAGGTCCTAAAAATGTTATTTCTTAACCATTTCGATGGGGCCGATTCTCGAGGTGCGGTTAACACGTGACGGATGGACAACAAATTTTCGACGTTACCGTCGAACTCTATGACTTCCCTCTCATCCTCGTCATCAACCAATGACTCACTCTCAGTCTCAGATGCTGACTCCACACTACCTTTAACAAGATGGGCGTTCTTGCTCACAGTTGGACACTTAGACGCGACATGTCCTAACTCTTGACACCTAAAATAACGAATGGTCGACTCACTAGGTTTGGCTTTCGACCGGGTATGGAAGGCTGGTCTTGACTGGTCAGGTTTGCCAAAGTCTGCTCTAGTCTTTGAGTCACTAGGGGAGCTTGCTCCCCTGGTTGGGAAACTCGACTTAAGTCGACTGGATGGTTCACTACGGGAGGTCCTATATTCCTGCCTCCTTTGCAACTTTTCCTCGACATTCATGGCATAACCGCTTGTCCGATCCAATGTCTCAACTGTGATACAATTAAAATCATCAGAAATAGCATGACAAAGACCAGAAATGTACCTCGTGACTTGCTGGCGGGCAGTTTTCGCAACCTGCACACATAGGGAAAGACGATGGAACTCAGCAGTGTATTCCGTCACAGTTCGGGTGCCTTGACGCAGGGTCCGATACTTTTTATAGGCCCTCTCGGCGTGATCTGAAGGCACGAATTTTGACTGCATTAATCTCTGCATCTAATCCCACGACTGTACGCGCTCTAGTCCTTGTCGCTCTCTCGACCGCTGCAGCTCTATTCACCATGTCTGTGCTAGGCCTCTCAACCGAGTAGACGCTAGAGAGACACGACAGTGTGGTAATCGAAGAAGAACTGCACGACATAAGACCAGTCGAAGAACTGCTCCGCGTCGAATCGCCCCGCAAACTTCGGAAGATCCAACTTCACTCCGTAAGTGGAGGGGTGCTCTGGTGCCCTCTGCTGTCGAGGCTCCACCATTCCTGCAGGATACTCGTTCCAGAAAGCGTCGTCGTGCCATACTGCTTCATCGCCCCTTTGTGCGATACTGCTTGCCTGGATGCTGGTGCTGACGAACTCCACTGATGGGTGGTTGGCGCTCAGGTCTCGCCACTCCCTGTTGATTCTGCCTCGGTCTGGCTTGCCCGTGGACGGGAGCCATCTGCGGCCGGCGTTGGGGCACCGAGATGACAGGAGGTCCAGGGTAAGGTGGGTGGGTCTGGTGGCTGTCGGGTTCTAAATGGGTAGGAGCAGTGTAATACGGGTTTGGGTTATGACAGTGTTGTCCGATAGGGTGAGGTATCAGGTTTTCGATTGGTAAGGGGTTAATGGGTTGGTTGGAGTTCGGGTATCGAGTTGGGATAAGACTGAGATGATTCGCCCGACTGGATATGGGTTAGGCCTAATCCTAGACTATTTATCAGACCTAGATTTGGATAGGTTGGATCGTGGATCGAGTTGTGAGGGTAAAAGGCTTGGTTTGAACTCGATCCACGATCCATATGATGATGGGTTTGGTTTTGACCCGACTCAAAATCTAGCTGGAGCTCCGTCCAGGTCCGATACAAGTCTGGGTCGCGATAGGATCAATTTTGGGGTTCAAAGATAACGGGTTGGGCCGGATTCGTAGTGAACTGCGAACCGAATCCAACCGGGTAGGCTGGGTATGGGGTTGTTGGACCCAGACCCGTTCCCGAAAACCCAAAGGGTGGTCCTCGGTAATCGGGTTCGGACCCATTTAATAAAGGTTCTTGATCAGACCCTAAGGGGTCCGGATTGCTCCACAGGGGATCAATCCCCTTGGCCTGAGAATGGGCTGGGAGCGTGTGTTAAAATATACACTGCGTATGGATCTGGATCCAGATCCATACGCATGGCATGTTAAATGAAACACATGTCAAATTGGCTTCATTAATGGCATCTTTGTAATATCTCTGATATTACAAGGATCATTGTATACCTGTTTATTTTATATATCCTAGGGTTTGGAGGTCGAGCCCTAATGTGTGTGCCGCCCCAGCCAATTATGCATCTCTCTCTCTCTTTCTCTCTCTACTTTCCTGTGCATAAGCTGAACCCTTCATACGAAAACTGATATGGTATCAGAGCTCAAGGGTTGCAGAATCCTATTAGAGGCAGTGTTCAGCGAGATCTGAAGAAACAGCCGTGTTCAGCGAGATCTAAAGAAACAAGTTTATTTGGCTCCTCTTCCTTCCTTTTCTATTCTCCTCTCCGGTAAGAGGTTCGTCTCTTAACTCGTCTCTTATTCTCCTCTTTGAGTAATCCAATCTTTCTCTGCAACTCGTCTCTTATTCTCGATTCTTAACGTGATATCCCATCGTTTGCTACTCATAAGCAGGTTTGTCTGCAATTTTTTTATTATTCTTGTTCAATGACTGTCAGTCATCAACGACTGCAGCCATCAACGACTGCAGCCATCGACGACTGTCAGTCATCAGTCTTTGATTTCCACTCTTAACGTCTGTCAATGTTTATTCATTCTTTGGTTCTAAAAAAATTTTTTTTTTGGTGTCCCATGTGCAACGCTTATAGTCCGATTGTAACAATTTACAATCTCGATTCTGAATCTGCAAAAAAAAAAGTTATTTCCAGATATTCGTAGCACAGGTACATGTCTTGTTGAAGTTCTCCTGATTAATTAAGTGATCTCAAACCTCTTTGTTTCTATCCATTCGTTTTGTTTGCTTATTCGTTGTCCCATTGATATGGATTACTCATCGTCATCTGGTCCCTTTGCAAATTTCTTGAGTCAGCTCGTTACAGAAAAACTTACTCATTCTAATTTTTTGACTTGGAAGAGGCAAATCCTCCCTTTTATATGGAGTCAGGATCTCGATGAACATCTGGATGGTTTAGTTCCTATACCACCACGGCTTATTTTGCAGGAAACCAAGGATGAGAAGGGTGACACAATTACCATTTCTATTAAGAATCCAGAGTATACAGCTTGGAGAAAGCGGGATCAGTCTTTGGTTGCTTATATTACGTCAACACTCTCTCAAGAAGTGTTGGTTACTCTTTCAGATGATTGCACTGCGGCGGATCTGTGGAGTAAGTTGTCTCAGACATACTCTCAGATATCAGAAGCCCGAGTCATGTACTTAAAAAATGAATTTCAAAGTTTGAAGAAAGGCTCCATGACAGTCATGGAATACATAGGCCGCTTGAAGAGTATTACTGATCAATTGGCGGTTATTGGAAGTGCTATTGCAGATAAAGATAAAGTTCAACAACTTCTCAATGGATGGGGTCCTGATTTTGACATGTTTACCACAACTTTATCATGCCTTCCTCACTTGCCCACTTTTGACGACCTTCAAGCGAAACTTCTCCAGCATGAGATGATTATGAAACGGGCAGAAGGAAATGAATCAGCTCGTCCTCATTCAGTTTTGGCCATGGACACTTTTATTGGTTTTGGACGAGGGAATGGAGGGCATCAAGGAGGCAGAGGTCGCAGACGTTTTGGGCAGGGAGGACGTGGTATCTTGCCTACACCTAATATTTCAGGGGTTTTAATACAGGGAATCAGAGAAGAGTGCCCACTTGTTTCTTATGTAACAAAAGAGGACATGTAAAAGCTGATTGTTGGTTCAATCTACAGAATAGAGGTAAAATGAACAAAATTGAGAATAAATCAGCTACTACTGTGGACACAAAAGTGCCATCCTCTTCCACAGATGTGCAACAACTTTTGTTGTCAGCATTGTCACAGATGACGATCAAGCAAAATGAACAAGGCGAATGGTATGTTGATTCAGGTGCCGCCACACATGTTACGGGTAATGCAGGTAAGTTATCTCACTTATTGCCTTATTTTGAAAAAGGTAGTATAGTTACGGGAGATGAAACTTATCACTCTATTAGTCATACTGGCAATGCACATATCCCTATGTCAAAGTCCTCCCTTCACTTGTCCAATGTCCTTATTGCTCCTAATATTAAAAAGAACATTGTTTTTGTAGCTAAACTTGTTGACGATATGAATTCTTCCGTCGAATTTACTCCCTCTTCTGTTTATGTTAAGGATCTACGAACGAAGGAGACGTTCGCTAAGGGGGAGAGACAAGGAAACATGTACGTCTTCAAGGAGATTCCTTCAGTGTCTTCGCCTTCAGTCCCAGTCCTCCAGTTGAAGTCGTCCAAGCAATCTTCAGTGTTTTCGTCTTCAGAGTCTTTGTTTTCCCCTTCATTGAAAGTTTTTAATTCATCTCATTGTAATAAGCCAGATATTTGGCATAGTCGTTTGGGACATTGTAGTTGGGGTTTCGTTGAAAATCTTGTATCTGATGGTGTAACGACCCCAATCCATACCCTTTAAAAATGCGGAATATTTTTTTTTTCTAAGAGTTGCGGAAACCTTCCGAGAGATCTAGGGTCCTCACAGTTCCACTTTCCATTGGATAGCCCAACCACCACAAACGAAGTTGCAATCATCATCCATATCAACCAACTAAAACTCTTTTATTAATGAGTAAGAAAATTTCAAAGACAAGGTTTTATTCAACTGAAAATAAAGCGACAACTAGAAAGAAGCAAGAAAAATTTAAGAAAGAGCCACTCTGTCCTCTGTTGAAGCTGTCAGGCTCAAGTATGACTCTCATCCATCCCCTGATGCATGTCCAACTTCACTGTTCACTATATCCTATGAAAAACCAACAAAGTAGGGTGTCAGAACCGAAATTCTGAGCACAACTACTTCTAAAGAAACAGGTGAGAGAAAAAACATGGATAAGATTTCATGCAGTGATTTCTGTGAGTGCAGATATAAAATTTGCAACATTCAAATATCCATACCTACCAACAATTACATATGCTCACAAATCAAGAACAATAAATCAGTATCATATATCAAGAACTAAATTTCCAAATCTTGCAGCATGATTTCAATAAGTAAATCCTATGCTACCACCAACTCATGTCATGATATAGATAATGATTCAAACATGCATGATTATGTGCAATGCATGATTTCTTCTGTTATCTTTCATTTAAGTTCCATCTTTCCATATGCATGCCCTATTAGATGCACGCAACTTTAAGTTCCTCTTTTTAATTACCGTTGCCCGCGGATACACCAAACAAGTACAAACCCCGAGGTCAAGTAGGTTCCCAGGGTAGCTTAACACACAATTTGTATTTTATTACTGGGTTTCAACTTAGCCCTCGACCGATATCAGGAAACAGCACCATCCATCGGAACATTAGACCTCCACATCTAATGTCGGGGACACAAGGGACACCCCACGCCCACAAGTGCCACTTCCTTGGTACCATAACAACAGCTGTGTCAAACACACCACTCCCGGGTAAAGTGACGGACTCTTCCTAAAACCGTGGCCAGGAGAAAGAACCTCAATATCGGGTTCAGGGGACCAAACTTACAGCACACAGAGTTTTTGTATCCTCAAAGTCTCCCCAAGACCAGATATCTAATATTCTCATACTCCAGATGAGATATCCCAGAATGTATATTACACTGTTCTTATTCATTATATTTTTATTAAAGTTAATTCTTTAAGTTTCCAACACCATATGCAAAAGTAAAGTGAAAACCCGCATCCTCCCTTGCGGGGACCCATTCGGGACTCCAGCCCGTATAAACCACTAGAACAATGTAGTAATGTGCCAAACCCTCTTATGTGGTTCAAGTGATGCAGTTAAAAACATATGTGAAAACAAACCAAACCCACGGCTCTCCAGGCCGATGATGGTCCATTTAGGCCATCGATGCATCGTATGCAAAAATCATAACAACTTGCAATGTATGCAATCATACCAACATAATTCCACATGCACATTCATTCATACCATTTTAACAATGTGCATGAGCTTTCGCAGTCATATGCATGTGTAACCATTCATGTGTACTTGCTTTCATGTAATCACTTAACACGCATGCATTCATCCATAGTTTCATAAGTATATGAGAATATTTATGCATGATTATACAGGCCAATAGACTTCGATCCCATATATGCACATGCATTTACAATTTGCTATTTCATGAGCAACACATGCTTCCTATGAGTGGTCCGCACACACAATCACTATACAATTTAATAAGATATTGCAAAATTTCAGTCAACATAAGGCACACATAGATATTCAAGTTTTGTGTTCACCATGCCACATTTCATAGCAAATAAAGGAATGCACATTGAACTAAGCATATCAATTTTACCATGACAACTGAAAACACAAAACTTTTATAATCATTCAAATTCAACATCTACTATCCTTAGATTTAGTTGACTGTCCAAGACAGATCGGTTTTACCACTTTCTAAACAAAGTTAGAGGCAACAAAAATTCAGATTCCAATTGGGTTTCCAAACAGATTTCTTGTACATGCCAGAAATTTAATTTCCTTTTAGAATCAGATTGAATTAAATATCTACAACAAAACAAATTGCAACAATCATTCAATTTAGTGTTAGTTGATTATTCAAGACTGGTAAATTTTGTGGTTCCAAAAGAAGTTAACATTTGGGACATCATAAATAAATTTCAATATGTTCAAACCTCCTTCGAAATCTGATCCAG
Organism: Nuphar pumila; assembly: GCF_984573655.1. NCBI lineage: Eukaryota > Viridiplantae > Streptophyta > Magnoliopsida > Nymphaeales > Nymphaeaceae > Nuphar > Nuphar pumila. The sequence continues at coordinate 118,523,083 of NC_143259.1, read as the reverse complement.
TGTTTATACTCATATGTTTATATACTGATATATATATATATATATATATATATATATATATATATATATATATATATATATTGGCTGACTCAAGAATCTACCTTGAATCTGTCAGCCCCAAAATCGGTCAGTATTACTGTTAAAACTTATCAAACTCTAGGTCAAAGAATCAAAACCATATATATATATATATATTTTAACTAATCACATGCATCTGAACTTGTGCGTCTATATATTTCTCAAAACAACACGCTAAACCTAATTTTCTTTTGACAATCTCGCGCACAGAAAAATACAGATTTATGTGTGGTTCCTGTTCACACAGAAAAAGATGACAGGTTTGAGTGTGGTATATGTCGACACACACAGGAAAGCATATGCGTGTTCCAACTCTCAACAACACATTTAATCAATGCTTAATCAAATCAGTAATTTAAAATCACGTTTATGCTAGCAAAAATATTTCGCCTTTGTTACATATCAGATTCTCATTAACTATTTGATTCACATGAACATTAGATTCATGTAAATCTTGAATAAGTGGAGACCCAACATATCAGCTTCAAGTAGAAACCCAAAAATTACCTAGGCTTGGTACATAACAGAACTTGTGTGAATATTATTTACTTTTTTTTTCTTTTCAGATCGAACAAGACTGATTTGATTTAGAAAAGAAAAACGCAAGTTGTACTGTAAGTCTGACAAAAATTTTAGAGAAGGAATCGTAGGTTCAGATATTGACATCCACCCAAATAAAATAGCTATATTAAATCTGAACTAAGTTTAGGAGATAACATATATACAATCCAGCCAAAAACAAAGGAAAACACCCCACCTGGAAAGATCCGAAACCCCCAAATCACCGATTTGGGGTTTTAGGCTATGTCACACAGACTCGGCTAAAGGGTTGCCGCACCCACGTCGACACGCACGGACTCGGGTGCGGACTCGGGTGCGGCTTTGGACTCGGCCCGGACTCGGTCAACTCCGAGTCGGACTCGGTCAACGAGTCCGGGACGAGTCCGACCACATTTTGGACTCGGTCAACTTTGACCGAGTCCAAAATTGTCCAGTTCGAGTTTTAAATTTTGTTTTGGATGCGGGTCGGGTCGGGTCCAAACCCGACCCAGATCCAAATTTTTTTGGCAGCCGAACCCTAAAAGGGGTTTATCAACAGGGAGAGGGGATTACCCTCTCGATTTTGCCTCTCCCCCTCAGCCCCTGCAGCTTTCTTCTGCAACCACGCCGGCGATCCGAACTCCGGCGACAGGCAGCCACCGTCTCCCCCTCCGTCAGGTATGTCGACCCTGCTCGTAGCCTCCCTCCCTGCACCCTCTGCTCGCAGAGGAGGGGCTCGGCCCCCCTCCCTGCACCCTCTGCTCGCAGGGGAGGGGCTCGGCCCCTCCCTGCACCCTCTGCTCGCAGAGGAGGGGCTCGGCCCCTCCCTGCACCCTCTGCTGGCAGAGGAGGGGCTCGGCCCCCCTCCCTGCACCCTTTGCACGCAGAAGAGGGTCTCGGCCCCCCTTCCTGCACCCTCTGCTCGCAGGGGAGGGGCTCGGCCCCTCCCTGCACCCTCTGCTGGCAGAGGAGGGGCTCGGCCCCTCTCCCTGCACCATTTGCACGCAGAAGAGGGGCTCGACCCCCCTCCCTGCACCCTTTGCACGCAGAAGAGGGGCTCGGCCCCCCTTCCTGCACCCTCTGCTCGCAGGGGAGGGGCTCGGCCCCTCCCTGCACCCTCTGCTCGCAGAGGAGGGGCTCGGCCCCCCTCCCTGCACCCTCTGCTCGCAGGGGAGGGGCTCGGCCCCTCCCTGCACCCTCTGCTCGCAGGGGAGGGGCTCGGCCCCTCCCTGCACCCTCTGCTGGCAGAGGAGGGGCTCGGCCCCTCTCCCTGCACCCTTTGCACGCAGAAGAGGGGCTCGACCCCCCTCCCTGCACCCTCTGCTCGCAGGGGAGGGGCTCGGCCCCTCCCTGCACCCTCTGCTCACAGAGGAGGGGCTCGGCTCCCCTCCCTGCACCCTCTGCTCGCAGAAGAGGGGCTCGGCCCCTCCAATATTCCCTATTTTATTAACTTTATTTTATTTACTTATTTAATTATTTTCTTTTCAGTTTTCACTTTTCAGATATAATGGCGAGTTCTAGCGGTAGTGTCAATACATTTGGTTCAAGTTCTAACCCTGAATTAGATGTTTCTCAACCACTTTGGAGGCTTGTGACAAAAGGGATAAAAGCTAGTAGTGGTGGTGGTGGGAATGTGCAGTTTCATTGTAATCTATGTAAGACTGTTTTCACAGGTTCTTATACGCGTGTGAAAGCACATCTTTTGCATATTCGTGGTCAAGGAATTAGGGCATGTTCTGGGGTTGACAAAGACATGTTAAAGCAATTAAAAAAAGAACAAGAGGAAGCTGAAAAGAAGAAAATTGCAGAGATGAAAAGCGATTCGATTAATTTGTCTTTTCCTACTGCTTTTAAAGAAAAGAAAGATGGAAAGCAATAAAACAATACAAGCGTCATTCAAAAACATGGCAAGAGCAGAAATTGATAAAAAGATTGGTCGATTCTTTTACTCAAGCTCAATTCCTTTTAATGTAGCTAGAAGTCCATACTGGAAAGATATGATTACATCTTTGGCTAATTGCAATTTGAGTGGTTATGTGCCTCCTAGTTTAGAAAAACTAAGAACAGTCATTCTTGCAGAGGAAAAAAATAGAATTGAAGACTTGCTAGAGACCCAAAAATTTGCATGGAAACGACATGGAGTGTCGATTGTTTCTGATGGGTGGACTGATATACAAAGGCGACCACTGATAAACTTCATTGCTTACTCACTAAATGGGCCAATCTTTTTGAAGACTGTTGATGCATCTGGAGAGTATAAAGATGCTGAATATTTAAAGAGATTATTTGTTGAAGTGATAAAAGAAGTGGGTGAAGAAAGTGTGGTGTAAATCATTACTGACAATGCTCCAGTTTGCAGTCGTGCAGAAATGAATTTGGCAAGTGAAGATACATATTCACATATTTTTTGGACTCCTTGTGCAGCACACAGTTTAAATTTGGCACTTAAGAGTATATGCAATCCATCAAAAGATGATGCACATGCACATGAAATGTGCTTATGGATTGAGGAAATAGAGCATGATGTTCGAAATATTAGAAATTTTGTTGTAAACCATCATCATGCCCTTTCTATATTTAATAGGCATTCTGATCTCAAGTTACTGAAAGTTGCTGAAACTCGTTTTGCTTCTCTAATTGTTATGATAAAAAGAATTAAGCAACTCAAGAATGCATTGATGATGATGGTGGCTGATCAAGATTGGGATTTTTACCGTACTGAAGATGATGTCAAGGCTCAAGCTATCAAAAAATGCATCTGTGATGATTTTTGGTGGGATAAAATTACATATTTTGTTGAATTTACAGAGCCTATTTGGGAAATGCTGAGAGAAGTTGACAGAGATGTACCCATGCTTCATAGAATTTATGAAATGTGGGACAATATGATTGAAAAAGTTCAAAGTATCATTTTTAAACATGAGAAGAAAGATATTGCACTTGATGATTCAGAATTTTACAATCATGTACATTCAGTTTTAGTGAGAAGATGGGATAAAAGCAATACACCTTTGCATTGCATGACACACTCTCTCAATCCAAAATACTATGCAAAAAAATGGTTGACAGCAGGTGTTGGTCGTGTTTCTCCAAATGAAGATCCTGAGATATCAAGAAATAGAATGATATATTTGGGAAGAGTTTTTAATGATCCTCACATGTTTAAGGTTGTAAATAGTGAGTTTGGCAAGTTTTCTACTGGAAGATTTGATTTTTTAGCAGCACTTGTGGTAAGGGACGAGGAAGATCCCCTTAATTGGTGGGCAACATATGGATCAGAGACACCAAATCTGCAACGTCTTGCAATGAAGTTGTTATCTCAACCTACTACATCATCTTGTTGTGAAAGAAATTGGAGTACATATGCTCAAATTCACAACATTAAAAGAAACAAACTCACTAGTAAAAGAGCAGATGATTTGGTATATGTTCACTCAAATCTACGATTAATTTCTCGCCGCACCAAAGAAGAGTATAGGTACTTTTTTTTCTTTGTATTCAAAGTTTGTATTTAAATATTTCATATTTGTATTCAAAGTTTTAAGTTAGATACTAATATAGTGATTTTTTGATGCAGTTGTGGACCATCCAAGAATTGAGATGTAAATCCAGAAGATTTTGACTTGGAGGGAGAACATAATTTACATACTCTCAACATGGACTACCACGATCCTGTTCTTCCTTCTAATTCAGACGATGAGGCAGATTTATGATAAGTTTTGTTGTTTATCACACTCACAAGCTTCTTTATGTGTTATATTTTGGTAAGTTTGTGTTGTTAAGAATTGCTTTTTTTTGGCTTTAAAATTTACAATCTTTATGTGTTAATTTATTGTTATATATATAATTATAATATTTAAAATATATATATTTATAATATATATTTTTTAATATATATATATATATATATATATAGCCGAGTCCCCGTGTCCAAATTTTTTGGAATTGCGCCGCACCCGTGTCGCACGCGCACCCGCACCCGCACCCATGTGACATAGTACCCACACGATTGTGCACCGAACAGGCTGGAGTAACAATGCCCAACCACGACGACGAGGCTGGATTCCTTTTTATTTCAATCTCAATAACAATGAACAAAGTACTGAATAAAATGAAAGGTAAAGACAAATACTGACAATAACAGGGAAGCAAAGAGAAATGACTGAAAAAAAGAGAATGCTGCTTAAAAGAAACTGCGGTTATTCTTCAATTCCAAAAACTGCCTCACGTAACCCTAGACAGGGTTTTTAAAGCTGATCACCGAATCCGGGTCTTGGGTCCGGATCTGGACCCGAGACCGTTTCCATTTGGAACCGAGTCTTCCCTCTTCTGGAATAGGTGCATATTACATCCCTGCATCGGGTCCCCTCATCTGTGATCGGTTTCTGCTGCTGGATCCGATCGTCTATTCCTTGTGATGGGTCGGGTTCCCTGGCCGTGCCAGGGTTACGCGATTCAACCGGCTCTGCATCACCTCCTGAGCCTTCCTCAATCAGCTTTCCTGACGGGCGATCCTGTATTCAACAACCATGAAAAGAAAAGGAAATATTACAACCATGGTCAGATATTTGAGAAACGGATAAGAGATTTAAATTTAATTTGGGAATATATCTAACTTCTGGGATAAAAAATTTCTCAGTTTTATGAATATTTTTAAAATTTCCTATTCCTTCTATTTGTAGAAAAGTTCCTTCAGCTTTAAATACTTTTGACACACTTGTTTTATTTTTAACACAATTAGATAAACTTTTATCATTTGGAGTTATAGGGAATGAAACATCAGAGTCAAACAACCAAGAAAAGTTACCTAGATCGGAAAAAGATAAGCAACTGCCCCAGTCGAAGCTTCAGATGAAGAGGAGGCTCCTTTGACGAGAGGTTGGAGAATTTTCATTAGCTGGGCCATAGAAACTGATGCATCTTGATCTTTGGGCTCCGATCCAGCATTCACAATTCTTTTTTCTCTTAGTTCTTTAAGCTTAGGACAGTGAGGCCTATAGTGTCTTGGTTCATGACAATGAGGGCAAATAACCATTTTCTTGTCATAGTCACCACTTTGTCGGTTAAAGTGAGGTGATCTATACGAACGTACATGATTACCCGGTCTAGATACCGCTAGAACGGAATCATCTTCGGATTTTGGGGTATTCTTCTTGTAACGACCCCAACTCGTACCTATGAAAAAGTGACAAATTTTTTTATCAATTGTGGAAGTTTTCCCAGAAACCCAAGGCCTTACACTTAAATACAACCATCACCACAAGGGATCTTATACTCATCTTTCATACCAAACCAAACCAAACCAAACCAAACTTTATTTATTAAAATGATAGAGTCTGGGACATAAGCAAATAAAACGTAAATAAAAAAAAAGAAGAGCCACGTTGTCCAAAAGAATCTGCCAGACAGTCGTGTAGTTCTCTCGTAGCTCTTTTTAAAAGCAAGTCACCTCAGTAGGCATCTGAGGCTGAAAAAAAACACAAAAGTAGGGTGTCAGAATACAAAGAATTTTGTGTATGAATCCCTCTAATGAAACAAATAAGTAAAAAGAACATAAATAAGATTCATGCAATATTTTAGAGGGATGCCATTATGACAAATTTATAACTCAATTAACTATTCATGAAATAGAGAACAATTATTAAGCATGATGAAACAATTTAGTAAATAACAGAGACCACAAATTAAGCAATAAAGACATTTAACTTGCATTAAGGAACAAACATCATGCATCACCAATATATCATAATTAAGGGAACAAATAAATATGTATGATCTAATGCATAACAGAAATACGCATGATTTCAGTGCAATGTATGAATAAATTTTTATCTTTTATTAGAGTTTTCTTTTCATATGTATGTCCCTATTAAATGTACACAATTTAAGTTTCTCTTTTTAATTACCGTTGCCCGCGGATACTCCAAACGAGTCTGAATTCTCGAGGTCAAGTAGGGTTCCTAGAGTAACTTAGCACACAAATTGTATTTTATTACTGAGTTCCAAACTTGGCCCTCGATTGATATCATGAAACAACACCATCCATCAGAACCAGTGTTGTGAAAAGTGTTGAGGCGTAGCGAGGCGTAAAGCGTAAGCCTCATTTTTTTTAAAACTTTAAAAAACTATAAAAAATATATAAAATTATAAATAAATAAAAAATGCTTTATTAATGAAGTAACAACCAACAAGAAATAAAAATCTCAAATAAATATTGAAAAAATATGAGATTAACATATAAAGTAACATTAATGCAACAACTTGATCTACGTAAGTATCTAAGAAATAAAATATGAGCATTCATTCACTAAAAAATTAACATTAACAACAAAATGCATATTAGCATTAACAACATCATGTCATAATTAGAAAATGCATGTTAGCATTAACAACCAAATGTTAATATATTTGTCCAAAACTCTTCAAAATGAGAGTGTTAATATTCACAATTGCAAATGAAAGATCTAAAAAAACATATAAATGGTCATAGCCCTATGATATGAATCAGGGCCTAGGCTCTTCTTGTGTCTCGTCATCATCAATATCTAAGTCTTCAATGTCATTATTTGAGGAATCCACATAAATAGGTTCTCCTTAATCTTCATTTTCTGCACTTTTTTTCTCCACATCCTCGGTCACTTTTTTTGCTTTTCTTTTTTCTTCAATAAAAAATCATGTATTAAATACTTATTTATATAATTAAAAAAATACATTTACATTTATAGCAAGGTAAAAGCAATATAGCTTTACCTCGATCTCTTGAAGACCTATTTTGCCTAGAACCACTTTGTGAATCATGAGGTGAAGTGATTTTTTCAATAGACACATGCTCAATGGCATTTATGTCGAAGTTCGGATTCAACCATGAATCATCCAACCAATTGGGATCACTAGGCAACATTGGATCTTCCTTCTCCATAATCCACTCTTCGTTTGAACCTATATGATCTAGACATATAGGGTCTTTGGTAGTCCTCATATTTCTCTCTTAATTTCATATTGTACATTACAAAAACTAATGCATTTATCTTCTCTTGTTCTAGGCTATTCCTTCGTTTTGAATGCACCTATAATTACAAATCATTTGTAATCAATTATAAAAATATGTTTCAAAAATAAAATACAAAGTCACAAACCAATGAGAAAGTACTCAAATTCCTCTCACAGCCCGATGCACTGCACATCAAACTTAAAATTTGAATTGCAAAATTCATCAATTCAGGATTTTCTTTTCTAAATGAACTCCACCAATAAACTGTATTCAAATAAAACATTAAAGAATTGATAAAAACATTAAGAATGTCATAATTAATAAAAACATAAAGAAAATATTAACAAATAACAACATAATTACAAACTTACCAGGACTTTTTAATTTTCTTGTTGTAACTGGTCTCTCTATGAAACAACCCCTTTGCATTTTTAAATGCATCGATTTGTGTTGTAATTTTCAACCAAACATTTGCATTAGTAACCAATTTTTCAATACAATCATAAAAGCCACTCGTAACTTCTCCATCCGGGTTGAAGTTGTCAGCATAATGAAAATGATGATTTAAATAATAGGCAGCTGCATGCAAAGGCTTATGAAGTTGCAAGTCTCATCATCTATCAATGATATCCCAAATAGCTTTATATTTTTTTTCAACCTTATCAAGGTTTGAAGCAATTTTCTCTTTTGCTCTATCCATTATCTCGTACAAAAATCCCATAGCTGCATCCACTAATCGCAATACTTTCACGAGAGACAATGTAGCTTTAATTGCATATGATATAGCAGCTCAAAACTTATGATAATTAAGAATAATATAAGAAATGTTCTTAGCATCAGATTTTTTATAATAATTAGGTGATCTAAAATTTGAAGACAAGAACATCGACTTCAACTCTTTTGTTATAACATCCAATAGTATGAAGCATGAGATATGCTCTGGCAAAACAAGTGACAACTTGACGTAGAAGTTCTTTCTTTTTTGTAAACTTTCTCATCAAATTTAATACCCATGTATGACTATAAATATATCTTGTATTTTTTTTTGCTTTTTTCACTGTATCTTTAAAACTTGATATCTTCTTAATATCTTTTAACATCAGATCCAAGCAATGCGCCGCACATGATGTTCAAAACATGTTTTTTCTACTGTTAACATATTCCCAGCTACCACATAATTTGATGCATTATCTGTAATGAATTGCACTACATTGCTTTCACCAACTTCTTTAACAACTTCTTCAAACAACTTACACAAATTTGCACTAGTTTTTTCCATGTCACTGATGTCAATGGACTTCAAAAATACTGTCCCAGATGAGCTGTTCACAAGAAAATTAATTAAGTTTCTTCATTTTCTATTTGTCCAACCATCTCTCATAATGGTGAAACCAACTTTTAGCCATTCTTTTTTGAACTTTTTTAAAATTTCATGAGTACAATCTACCTCGTTCTTCAAAATCCACGTTCTCATCTCGTGATAAGACAGTTTGAACCCTCGCCCATAATTTGCAATAGCTTCTACTATTGCACCAAAATATAAACTATTGCAAAGATTAAATGATAGGGCATTTGAATAGAAAAACCTACCAGTGGCACGTCATACGTTTTTTCTTTCATCCCTTTTGAAAGCAGTGTTTATTGTGGCTTGTCGTGCTTTTTTATTCACAAAGAGGTCTATGGGACCACATGTGCTTGTTTTTGCATCACTACATGATCCACTGGTTTCTTTATTCACATTATCGACTCTTGATTATCCAAAATACACTTTTCCCGATTTCGAACTTGTTTTGTTTCTCTTCTTGTTTCTTTTGCTTCTGATCCCTTAGATGATTCTGAAAAAACCTTTTCACGTCAGGTGGAACTGCTTCACACATACTTACACTATGTTTTGTGTCAGCTAAGTGATGCTTTAACCTATAAATGCCTCTTGTAGTCTCTTTATGACATTAACTGCAAATTACATCTCCTACGAGTTTGGGATCTTTAGTGAGATTTGAAACTTTAGCTCTAGGAACCGATCCTACACCTTTTCCCATTGTTCAATTGCAAAAGTGCATATAAGAAAATATATATTAACACAAAAATTTACAAAAACTCAGAGTTAAAAAAAACTAAGACAATGCTTTATGTAATCCAATGAATTCATGTTCATATTCAATAAGATTTAACACATATAACTTGAAAACTAAGAGTATACAACTTCTTTTCTCCTAATCTCTACTACAAAAATAATAAAAATTTTCAAGCCATACAAGATTTATACAATCTCGATATTGTACTTGCGAAACAATTCAAAAAGCATGGTGCTTAAACTTTTAAATGAACAAAAAAGTTAGTCTTGAATAGCTCTGTTTTCGAGTGAACTTGAAATCCTGTAATTGTGTAACTATCTGATCATCACACGATGTGAACCTATAATATGTGAGCAGTGAATGCAAAATTAAAGATTTCTAATAGGGTGCTTCGACCCACCAACTTTATTACTAATGCTGCTGAATTCATGTTCTCGGAAAAAATGCCTGAGCTATTGAAACCATAAAAAGAACACATCATACTACCTCTGCCACTAAGATTATCTTGAAAGAAAATATTGTCATGGTATTTAAAAAAGTGCACTTGTATGAAAAGTAAATTTCTCTAGAAATCTTTGATGGAAGTCTTTGTAATTCTTCTACAAGCTGCGTCTTAATACTAATGATTTACAATTAAAAATTAAACTTGATATTTCATTGGAAACTTTTTCTAAAAGAAACTCTAACAATTGAACAGTAAAGGAATTGTTACATTTAGTTCGTATTCATTTATCTTTATTTGTCATTTGATGCTCTATAGTTGATCACCCATAATTCTTAGCGATTATTATTGGTTGATGACAATAGATAGCTGAAGATTTGGCTCTTTTTAAAGCCTTATAAATGTGTTTTTATTCTGAGGCATTATATATTTCCTCGATTTGGGGCAGGAAGATGACAGAGTTATTCAAGACAAAACAAGTAATTTCACATTGTATACCAGCCCAAAATTTAACGCTAAAGGAGATTAGAACTCAACCGAACTGCAAACTGAAATTTTGCACAAAAAAATAACAGAAAAAAATATATATAAAAATATATATAAAAATATATAAAACATGTACCTCTTCTTCTTCTTCTTTTGAAACCCAAGCTCGGGTTAGGTTGATAGACGAGACGAAGAGAGGTGGGAGAGACTGAGACGAGAGGTGGGAGACGAGAGAGAGACGAGTGAGGGACTGTGAGAGAGAGACCGCGAGAGACGAGTGAGGGACCGAGAGAGAGACTGCGAAAGACGAGAGAGAGATGAGTGACAAAATAAAAAATTAGGGTGGGGCCCCTGATTTTATCACCTAATTAGGGTCGGGGCCCTGATTTTATCACATCTAAGTTTTGGTCAAATGAGGGCTTTGACCCTTATTTGACCAAACAAATAAGGCATATACGCCTCACATTGGGGCACATTTTGCCCCGAGGCGTATGCCTCAAAAGGCGTATAAGACGTACGCCTCAAGGCATATAAGGCGTACGCCTCAAGGCATATAAGGCGTATGCCTCAAGGCGTACTTCTCGAGGCTTTTATGCTTTATACCTGCGCCTCAAGGCATAAAAACCCTCACCTTGAGGCACGACATAGTTTTAATAACACTGATCGGAACATTAGAAATCAACATCTAATGTCGGGACACCAGGGACATCAACATCCACAAGTGCTACTTTCTTGGTTTACCAAAACAACAGCTGTGTCTACACACCACCCCTGACAAAGTGACGGTCTCTCTTTAAAACCGTGGTCAGGAGAAGAACCTCAATATCGGTTCAGGGGTAACAACAACGCACACAGAGTTTTAATATCTTCACGGTCCCCGAACCGCTAATCCCAAAATTACTTTTTTGCAGAAGGAACATCAAGGGAACGTTAATTACACTGTTATCTTTCTTATCTTGTTGTTAGTACCAATTTCATAAACTTGCAAATCAACGTGCAAACATAAACTCGCAAATCAGCATGTCCAACTCTTCATGGTCTATCACCCGTGACAATAATAGAACAGTGCAATTAAAACCACAATATCAAATATGTTCTTTGCAATGCATAAGCAGTAAAGCAATGAACACACCGGTTCAAGGCATCTCCCAGCCCTTGATGATCCACTTTGATCACTCATGCATTCATATGCAAAAATCATTAGGAATATACCAATACATTCATTTCATATCACATGCTTTTCAATGCACAATCATGTATGTCAATTCAGAGATGTGCATGAAACAACAATATTCAAATGCACTAGTTCATCATTCCAATGCATGTATTCACATCACCATGCCAAATACGTACTTTCATTTATGAACCAGTTCAATTTAAAATATGTGAACACTCCTGCAGTTATGTGCACACAAACCATATTCATTTCAGGTATGTTCATGCATAGGGAACAACTATGCATTAATATCACGAACATGCATGACATAACAAGTCTAGGCATGTATACAGTATCGTTCTTTGGCATGCATAGGGCTAAACATAATGCGGATAGTAAATTTGGAAATTCACATGCATAATTGAATTTATTCCAGCTCAGTTAGGTGCCAAACAATAGGCCTAAACCGGAAAATTGGTCAAGTGTCAAATTCGCAATTCAATTGAGCATATATTGGTTATGAAAACAACTTCCGGTGCATGGGCTGAAATTTGAATATTTTTCAGACAAGCTTCACAATCTTTTCAAAAGAAGAATACATTTTCAAACACATGACAATGTGTATCATGTGTTATGCAAGCATCATATATATATATATATATATATATATATATATATATATATATTAGGACCTTGCATTTATATACATAAAATAAAATAAAAATTGAGTGCCTGCCCAACCGACTGCTTGGCTGGGCTAGGTGGCCTGACAGGGCCTGGCAGGTGAAGCCAGCTGAACCGGGTTCGGCTGGGCTGACAGCCAGCCCCCTCTCTAAAACATATTTTTTTTTTCAAAGTACCAGCCCAGCTGGTGAGTCGGCTAGGTCTGGACTACACCAGACTTCAGTCCAGCCAAAATGGCTGGCCTGGCAGGGTCTATCAGGCCTGCACCAACCAGTAGAATAGCTGGCCTGGCAGGATCGTGGCCTGCTCGACCGAGCCAGTCAAGACTCAAAAAACAGAGAAAAGAAATCATAAATAGTGAACAACATTTTATCGGTATGCATGCATATGCATAGTAAACATTTAAGTATGCATGCACAGGCAGTTTCACATGCAGATTTATCTACATATACAGATTCTTAGTCGAGCAAGTATGCATCCACAGGTTTCACAGTCAAATTGGCAAGTATTGACAAATTTAAAACCAAGTATACGTGCTTGTGCAGGTCTTTACATTCAGTTTTCGCATAACATGCTTTGCCATGAAACATGCAACCTGATACACTATTTTAATATAAACCAAAATCAAAACACAATTTCCTTATTAACATGGAAGTAAGCACACACAGAAATATATGAATACAAAAATATGTGGTGATGTAGCCTTTGAAAGTAGTTATGACAGGAAAAATTGAAAGCACACAACTAAAAAAAAGCCCATTATATATATATATATATATATATATATATATATATATATATATATATATATATATATATATATATATATATATATATATATATATATTAACTGCGTGTCAGCCCCAACCGACTGAATCAGCTGGGACACACTCTCATCACATATATTTACACGTATATATAAATATATATTTTATATATTTATACATGTATGTGTAATAAAAATAATAATAATTTTTTCCTTTTTTTCACTTGAACAGCGGTCCAACACCAATCTGGACAGCTGTCTGGTACTGGACAACAGACTGTCCTGTCCCAGCTGACTGTCTAGGCTGAGACTGGACAACTGTCCGTCCTGTTCCGAACAAAAATCATCCAAAAATCCAATTTTTTTATTTTAACTGAATATGCACAATTTTATTTTCATAGATCTGGTTCAGTTTAAAAAACCACAACACCATGTCCATCTGTCCATCAATATAGACCTATTCGGGGGACAAATCTGTCCAGAACGGACATGGGCTCAAATCTAGCCAGATCTGCCCGCTAAAAGCATGGGACAAAACTGTCCAGTTCTGTCTAAAGTGTTCATACAAGGCAAAAATATATACATACATAAATATACATGCTTCTATATGTATATTTATATATGTATGTATAGGGGAAAACGTAAAAACATGCAGAAAATCACAGAAAAACAAATATCATATATTCTAAGCCTTCCTACATCGATCCTCTTGGATTAAACTATGAAAAATCAAGATCCATGGTTCCCTATAAAAACATTGCCTAAAGCTTATTTAGGCTCTTTCTCATCCGAGACAAAAGAAAGACCTGTACATTTGTTGTAGATCGAAAAAGAAACAAAAACAATGGTAGAAAACGATGGATGATCGAAGAGGGAACCTCCCTCTTCCTCTTCCTCTCCTCTCTCTTTCTCTCTTTTTCTCTCTCTTCTTCTCTTTTTCCTTCTCTTTCTTCCTTTCTTTCTTTTTGATGTATTTATAGAGCTCTAGATGGACTGGAGAAGAGGGTGCAGCCCCAGCTGAAACTCTCTTCTCTCTTAGAGTTCCGAAAATTTTGAAACTCTCCAAGTATTGACTTTTCAAATTTGAGTATTTAAAAAAAAAATCTTTCTTAAAGTTTCTAAGGCATGAACAAGGGCTCTATAAAGAGTCCTAAACTCTCTAAAAATAAATCTCAGAATTAATTAAAATTAATTAATTAATTAATTAATAATAAATAAATACCTAAAAACTTGCAAAAATCATATTATTGAACTAGAACACTTCTAAAGTGATTTTATATGGGTTTAAGGGCTCTACTTAGAGTCCTAAACAATTGTCAAATTAAATTTTCGGAATTACATTAATTAATTAATTATTTAATATTAAATAATAAATAAATTTCCAGAAGCTTCAAAAAATTATCAAATTAACTTCAGAGGCTTTTTAACATTAATTAACTCCAATTTAAAGGTTTCTAATGCATTTAAAGTTGGAAAAATCGTTGGGCATGGATTCAGATCTGGATTCGGATTCAAGATCCAAATCCATCTAAAGAATCCAAATGGGTCTTGAGTTGGATCAAATCCAGATTAATATGGGTCTTGGATAGAGTCCAAATCCATATTAATTTGGATCAAATCCATCAGATCCGGTCCGATCTAAATCTGAACCGAAAAACTGCTAAATTTTAAAAAAAATGAGATTTTCGGGTCAACCGTAGTCCGAACCAAGGAAAATAAAATATTGTTACACTCAGAATTTTGAGACGCATTTAACGATGTACAACTCGAATTTCGCTTCTGAAATTTGCCTGAAAATAACCTAAATTTCACTTGAATTTAAATGTAAACAATAAAACTTTTTCTCACATTTTGATTGGCTCGTTTAGGCTTTGACAATGAGACCTGGGCCAAGCCCAGATTCCAAAGCATTGGCCTAAAATCGAGAATCAAACGATTTTCTTTCTATAGTTAGCGAAAATTTTGAAAATCTAAAAATGGCTAAGTGTGAAAATACACAATATTACACTTCTTGATTCTGTTTTCCTCCATAGTCAGTTCTTCTATAGTATCGACAATAGAGGAAACTTTTCCCCGATGAAGAAGAGTCGATTTAGTCGACTCGAATTTCGGTCTTAAACCATTTACAAATTAGTAAAAATGCTCCATATCAAGTTGCCTTTGACGGAGCTCAATGTCCTCGGGACAATGCCATTTTGGCTCCAAAAAGGCCAATTCTTCCCAAAGTTCAGACAATTCATTGTAATACTCTTGTATGGTTTTGTCACTTTGGGTCACAGTCCTAACTTTTTCTTGAAGATTGCACACATGTGCATTATCTTTGAGGGAATACATATTTTTGAGGTATTCCCAAGCCTTGTCGGTATGCTCAAACTTAGCAAGACTAGAGCATTTTTTGATGTCAACGCTATTGATTAGCCATGACATGATTTTTGCATGCCCTATCCGCCATTCCTTCCAACTCTTTTCATAGTTGGCCAAAGCTTTGCTTTTCTCTCATTCGGTTAGGAGAACCTTTTTATCACCTTCCATTTTGGTGAGGACTAGTTTAGGTTCCGAATCGGAACCATCTATTATTCCCCAAAGCCCCTTTCCCCATATGTGGTGCTTCATTATCGAAGCCCACATTACATAATTTGTGTCATTTAGTTTCATGGGTATGATGGTGATTTTATCATGATCATCCATCTCATACAAGGGTGATAAAGAGATTGAGAAAGATAAAAAATAAGACAAAGAGAGAAGAAAAGGGAGAGTAAGAGAAAGCAAACTTAATATTTTGTTGCAACGAATCTTCCTTTCTTCAAAAAGAACTTTAAGAGCCTCAACCAAGGTGATGAAACACCTTTGCAATCTTGGCACAGAAAACAAGGCAAAAAATCTTCACGATATAGGATTAACCTTGCTCTGATACCATGAAATGAAGTGATGATCTTCCACAAAAGTACTTAGATTTGCAAGAGAGAGTGTCTAGAGAGACACTTGAACATAACCCTTAAAAAGGGTATAATAAAAAGAAATAGAAAATAATCTTTATTGAAAAATGATAAAATGCTTAAGAAGCATTAAGTGCATTTTACAATAGGGGATGCACCCCTTTATATACAAGTGAGAAAAGGAGAGTTCTTAAGGAGCTCTCCTTGTAATCGTTGGACTAGTTCAACGGTTATAAATGTAACCGTTGAACTAGTCCAACAGTTATCTTACTAGTTAAGTTCCAAGTGAAACTTAACTAGATAGAGTTGTCTAGTTCTATTAACTAGACACTAAAAAAATAAAAAGAAAAAATAGAAAAATACATAAAAAATAAAATTACATAAAATATATATATATATATAATAATATGAATATCATTATTATTATATATATTTTATATTTTATCAGTGCGTACCCTTTGGCTACTAGTCTGGCTTTATGTTTTTCCAATGTTTCATCATTCTTAGTTTTTACCTTAAAGGCCCATCTATATCCTAGTGATTTCTTCCCAACAGTCAATTGCCACGTTTTAGATTTTTCTAATGCTCTTATTTCTTCACACATTGGATTCTGCCATTCTGAATAGTTTTTAGCTTGATTGTATGAGATTGGTTCAGAGTAAGAGAAAATTTTTGCTAGACAGACTCTGTATTGAGGGGGCAAAGGATTCATGTCACGAATCAATCAGGTTCTCTATGTTGTCTTTCAGATTGCCTAATATTTCTAGTTTCTTGGGCTGATGTCCACCACAATGAGTATGTATTTGATTATCATCAATTTGATTCCCTTCTTAGAATTCAATTCTAAGAATATATATTCATCTTCTCTCTTAGGCACATTTTTATCAAAAAAACTTTTCTTTTTCTAAAAAGATAACATTTTCATATGGAGTTATATTTTGAAGTTTTGACAATACACTGCGGTAAGAGCTGCCTCAACCCAAAAATGTTTTGGAACACCTTTGGAGATGAGTAAGGTCCTCGTAGTTTGTACTATATGCCTATGTTTTCGTTCGGCTAATCCATTTTATTGGGATGTGTTTGCATAAGACCTTTGGTGTAAGATTCCATTGGATTCTAAATAACTTTTGAAATCGTTTGACATGTATTCTCTCCCTGAATCAGAATAAAAAAATAGATATATTTGTTTTGAACAGATTTGTAACTAATTTGTGATTTTTTTTGAAGTTTTCAAATACTTCATTTTTGTGCCTAAGAAAGTAAATCCCTGTATAATGAGAATAGTCATCCACAAAGATAACATAATATACGTATCCACCTTTAGATTTTACTGGAGCCAGACCCCAAACATCAAAGTGTATTAATTCAAGTGGTTAGGAAGCAAAAAAGGTCCCCTCTTGATAAGGAATGAATTTCATCTTTGCAAGTATACAATCCATACATTGAATTTTCTCATTATAAAAATTTCTCAAATGAGTTACATTTGATAGTTTAGCAATACTAGGATGTCCTAGTCTTTGATGCCACAAAATCAAATCTAATTTTTGTAGATTGAGACAAATTGATTTCTTTTGAATAATTAACTGATCCATGTAGCAGAGATCGCTTTGTCTATGGCCTTTCCTAATCGGCTTCTTTAACTGGAGATCCTGTATTAAGCATTGGTTAGATGTGAGGGAGACACTACAACCTTGATAAGTGATTTGAGAAACTGAAAGTAAGTTTAAATTAATTTTTAAAATAATTCTTATTTTTGGAATACAAAAATTTAAAGATTTTTCAAAAATTTCAATTCCTTTAACTTCACAAGAGGTGCCACTCGCAGTAAAAATATTCTTCTTACTTGAATCAATACTATGGTCAGTAAGCTTGGAACTATTATAAGTCATGAAATGAAGCACCAAAATCTAAGAGCCAATGAGTCATACCAGGTGGTATAGACGACAACACTAGTTGTGGAGGAACTTTTAAGAAGAGGTTGCAAGGCTTCCATCAATTGAGGTAGCGACATATTCCCTATGGATTTACTTGAACTCTCTTTGTCAACTTGGGAAGCACCAACCAAAGCGATTTTATTTTGTTCTTTAGCTTTAAATTCTTGACAATATGGTTTGATATGTTCTGTTTCTCCACAATTGTAACAAATAAGTTTCTTCTTTCCATCTCCTTTTCCTTCATAAGACCAAGGTTTTCCAAAATTGATATTTTTGTAGAAGTGGGGAGGCTTATATGTATGAGAATTAACACCTGGTGTTGAAACAGCTCGAACATTGTCCTTGGATTCCTTTGATTTGGTTTGAGATTTTAACGTCGTTTCTTCCATGCAAACTTAGCAAAAACTTCATGAATAGATGAAAGTTCTTCTTGCTTTCTATGGAGGATGTTACTCCTCATTTGTTCAAATTCAGGTCATAGACCTCTCATAAATTGCAAAAATTGTTCATTCACAATTTCTTTCTTTGTTTATTGGGCATCTTTTGGGGTTTCCCAAATGAGTTTCATTTTTGCCATTTGATCCCACAACTTTTTGAGTCTCATAATACTCTCTTATATTCTTTTCTTCTTGTTTGCAAGTGTGAATTTTGTCTTGCAACTCCCATCTATATGCAACATCAGTTTAAGTATAAGTTTGTTTAATGAAGAGCCAAGCTTCATCGACTGTTTCAAATTCTAATATGGTCTCACATGTGTTCTCACTCATGCTTCCCATAAATGAGAGGACCTTTTGCATGTCCAATCTCCCATTCTTTCATAGATTTCTTATAATTTAAGAAAGTTTTTCTTTCTCTTCTCCTTTAAGGATCTCTTCTTTAGTAGTTCCATCCTTTTCGCTAATAGACTTTGTGAGAATATCTTGTGGTTCCATCGAGGAATCAACAACATATTCCCACAAGCCTTTTTCGATTAGGATTCTTTTGATGGCGGTGACCCATACATTATAGTTATTTCCATCAAACTTAATAGGGACCACCGTCACCAATTCCTTATCGGCCATCTTTAGAGAGGATACAACAAACAAACAAAACAACAACTACGCCTTCATCCCAAAACAATTGGGGTCAGCGATATGAACCAACAAAGAAAATCATTCTGGGTCTTCCACATGAATCCTTCTCCTCCATTCATTTCTATCCAATGCCATGTCCTCGGTGAGGTTCAAAGCATTCATATCCTTTCCTATCACCTCCATCCATGTCTTCCTAGGCCTACCCCGACCTCTTTTAACTAATATATTTTCCCATTTCTCCATCCTTCTAACTGGAGCATCATTAGACCTTCGTCGAATATGTCCAAACCACCGTAAATGATTCTCTCTCATCTTATTTTCAATGGGTGCAACGCCTACCTTCTTACGTATCTCCTCGTTCCGAATCTTATCTTTTATTGTATTTCCACACATCCATCTCAGCATACGCATCTCAGCTACACTCAGTTTTTGAATATGATGTCTCTTGGCAGCCCAACATTCCGTACTATATAGTAAAGCGGGTCTAATAGTCGTCCTATATAACTTTCCCTTCAACCGCAATGACATTCTATGATCGCACAACACTCCAGTTGCACTCTTCCATTTCATCCACCGAACCTTTATCCTATGATTTACATCTCCATCAATTTCTCCATACTTTTGAATGATAGATCCCAAATATCTGAAAGAATCATCCACCGGTATTTCTTGCTCACCAAGCTTCACTACACTCCCATCACTACTTCGTTGCTTACTAAATCGACATTCCATGTATTTTGTCTTACTCTTACTCAACTTCAAACCTCTTGCTTCCAATGTCTGTCTCCATAATTCTAACTTAGCATTAACCCCAGCTCTAGACTCATCAATCAAAACAATATCATCAGCAAACAACATACACCACGACACATTTTCTTGAATTGATCTCGTAAGCTCATCCATCACTATAGTAAATAGGAAAGGGCTTAAAGCAAATCCTTGATGTAACCCAACCATTATAGGAAAATTGGTTGTCACCCCTCCACAAGTGCGGACATTGGTTACTACTCCTTCATACATATCTTTAATTATACTAATATACTTGAGAGAAACACCTTTTTTCATCATTGTCCACCAGAGAACGTCCCTAGGTACTCTATCGTAAGCCTTCTCCAAATCAATAAAAACCATATGCAAATCTTTGTTCCTCTCTCTATTTCTCTCAATAAGTTGTCTAAGAAGATGTATAGCTTCCATAGTTGATCTTCCAGGCATAAAACCAAATTGATTCTCCGATATCATGACAATCTTCCTCAACCTAGACTCAATCACCCTCTCCCAAAGTTTCATAGCATGACTCATGAGTTTTATACCACGATAGTTTGTGCAATCTTGTATATCACCCTTATTCTTATATAGAGGTATCAAAGTACTCTTCCTCCCCTCATTAGGCATCTTATTTGTCCGCCAAATCTTGTTGAAAGATTTGTCAACCATTCTAAACCTTTCTCTCCCAAGCATTTCCAAGCCTCGATAGGTATACCATCTGGGCCAACTGCCCTTCTTGATTTCATTTTCTTCAAAGCCCCTACAATTTCTTTCTTTTGAATCTTGCGCATGAAGTCACGATTCATCTCATGAAAAGGAATGAAAAAGTCTCCAAGATCCTGAGCATGACTTTCATTAGAAACAAAAAATAAAAAGATATAGAATCAAGAAGATTTGTAGGTCAATTCTCCACAAATTTGTTAGGATGAACTCTACTCCTTAAAAATCAGCCCCACGAGCATCAATCTTCAAGTAAGGCTATGGGCACGCTTCCTGAGGCTCTATCCGATCTTCTCGATCTTCCATGAGTCTCTTGAATGTCTCAATAACATCAAAAGAGCATCTAGGCTCTGATACCATGTAACGAAATACAAAAATGTCACTTATGGACATACACAATCACAATGACCACTTATGGGTCAATTACATAAGCACAATTGTGGGCATCTGATATCTCTATTTCTAAGCTTATTACGCCATTTTGTCAATTCAAGGTTGAAAAACAACTTGAAAAGAGGATAACTAATAAGAGGTGGTCTCAAATATTCATTCAGTGACCTAAAGCCTCTGGAATCCTTGAGCTTGATGGTTTTTCAGCCATAACACATTCCTACAGGAGACCATCCATGCAACTCTTTTGGCTTGGTTTGAGTGTTTGACTTTCCATTACAGATGGGCATGTTCGGTTTGCAGTTCTAACCATTGTTGCAGACATGGGAATCTTGCCAAATGTCGTTTTCTCCCCTGAGACGCAAACATGTCATAGCTAGCTACTTTTAAAACCCTTCCACCACTGAAAGTTCCATGACTTTTTGGTGCCTTAGCAAAAAATCAATTTAATTATCAGTCTATGCATGCTTGATCTTGTATATGGACACAAGGTTTTTTGAGCTACTGTGTAGTGAAAGTCCCATGAATGGAATAGGCTGATGTGCCTAAATTGCAATATTTCAAGAGATGTTGCTCCTTCCAAATTCAAACAGTTTGTTGCTGAGCTATACTTGCATGCTCACAATTAAAAAATCGTGTCAAATGTTAACACTGATTGCTGCATCTTGATTTTTGTATCTCTGTCTGATGCACGTCTTTTACTTAGTGCATTATGTACACATATAGATGATTTCTCATGCGTCTGACAACTACTCCCATCATACATCAGAACCAGCCTGCTTTGGAGAAGGATCGGTATAAAATTCGACAAGCATTTATAGCGGAATCTGGAAACTCTCTTATCGTTGCTGATTATGGGCAGGTGTTGTGACTCAAGTTTCCGTGATAGTGGTGTTCGTTTGCTAGCTGTTTGTATTTTCACATTTCTATTCTGACAGTTACATGAATTACATTTTTTTGTGTAGCTGGAGTTGAGGATTTTAGCCCATCTTTCAAACTGCAAGAGTATGCTAGATGCCTTCAAAGCTGGTGGAGATTTCCATTCTAGGACAGCAATGAATATGTATCCTCATATACGAGAAGCTGTTGAAAAAAAGAGAGTTCTGCTTGAATGGTCTCCAAAACCTGGTGAAGATAAACCTCCTGTTCCTCTTTTGAAGGTAAATTCTCCCTTTATAAAATTGATAATTCCTCATTCTAATATGTATGTTAAAAGTTTCTAAACTTGATTCTGCAACTTGAACAACATTGTAATTCCTATGCTTATTTTCTTTGTGGAAGGCCCTCTTCAAACTATATTTCCTTTTTTTCCTTCAAACCTCACATCCAAATGACAGAGGAAATGTGTTGGCTCAATTCTGTTTTTTAATGCTAATTCAGTAAGGACACATGAATTTGAAATGAAATGGGGATCTTTGAAACACGAGCTTTGATTAACAAGAGCAAGTGTCAAGAATGACACTAAAGCATAACCCTTAAAAAGGGTATAACTGGAAACAAAATAAAAATAAAAATGTATTCTTTATTGATATGAAAAACCAATTGCTTAAGAAGCATTGGAGTAAAATACAAGAGGGGCTGCACCCCTTTATATACACAGCTGAAAGAGGACTCAATAGAGCTGTTGGGCACAGTCCAACAGCTCTATTAAGAGCTGTTGGACTGTGTCAGTCCAACAGCTCTATTGCTAGTCAAGTCTGGACAGGACTTGACTAGCAACAGTCATTCTAGTTCAAACTGAACTAGATGACATAAAGACAAAAAATAAAAATAAAGGAAAAAAAATACAGAAAAGAAAGAAATTAAAAATGTATTTATATATATATAATAATATAATATTATTATATATACATATATGTACAGTTTTACATTTTAACACTCCCCCTCAAACTTACGGTACAATGAGCGAAAGTTTGTCTAAGAGAAAGTGAAATCGGGGAGCAGCGAGAGGCTTTGTAAAGAGGTCTGCTAACTGATATTCTGAAGTGACATATGGCAGATCAATTATCCCGTGTAGATATTCCTCTCTGACGTAGTGACAATCCATTTCGATGTGTTTGGTGCGTTCGTGGAATGTTCTGTTACTGGCAATGTAGATCGCACTTTTGTTGTCACAACACATTTGTGAAGCCTTTGTTGCTTCAACTCCCATGTCCGCAAGCAGTCGTCGGAGCCAAACTACTTCCATGGTCGTGGTTGCCATGGCTCTGTATTCAGCTTCGGTGGATGAGAGAGATACCTTATGCTGCTTTTTACACCTCCACGAGATTAATGATTCCCCTAAAAAGACACAAAAGCCAGTGGTTGAGTGTCTGTTATTGGGATCACCTCCCCAATCAGCATCAGTATATGCAATTAAATCAAGAGAAGAGGAGGAAGATAAGAAAAGTCCTCGTGAAAGAGAGGACTTGATGTATCTGATAATACGCATGACTGCTCCCATATGAACAGAAGTAGGAGCATGTTGAAATTGACTTGCTGTATGAACAGCATGTGCTATATCTGGTCTGGTAATGGATAGATAGGAAAGTGCCCCGACAAGCTGTATGTAAGGAGTAGGGTCTGCAAGAAGTTCTCCATCATCAATCTTCATTTTAACATTAACAATTTCTGGAGTGTCAACTTTCTTATCATCAGTAATACCAGACCTGAAAACAATATCAAAAGCAAATTTAGTCTGAGATAATAAATATCCTCTAGGAGAATAAGCAACTTCAATGCCTAAAAAATATTTCAACAAGCCCAAATCAGTCATTTCAAAATGAGATTTAAGAAGTGTTTTGATTGTTTCAACTCCCTGTTTATCGCTTCCGGTGATGATCATATCATCCACATAGAGAAGAAGCACAATGATCCCTGCATCAGAATTCTTAATAAACAAAGCAGTGTCAGTTAAACAGAATTGAAAACCAATATCAATCATAACACGACTAAACCTATCATACCAAGCTTTTGGTGCTTGTTTAAGTCCATAAAGAGCTTTTTCTAAGCGAAGGATTTTACCCTTAGGAATACTTAGACCAGGAGGGGGTTCCATATATACTTCTTCAACTAGCTTTCCATTTAAAAAAGCATTTTTGACATCCATTTGAAAAATAGACCATTTTTTGATAGAAGCTAAGGCAATTAAGGTTCGGACAATAGTCATACGAGCCACCAGAGCAAAGGTTTCTTCATAATCAATCCCATATTCTTGGGCATAACCTTTGGCTACTAAACGGGCTTTATATCTTTCAAGAGTACCATCACTCTTGGTTTTAATTTTATAAACCCATCGACATCCTATAGTTTTCTTCCCTGGAGGAAGATCTTGAATATTCCATGTAGAAGCCTTTTCAAGTGCATCTAATTCAGCTTTCATGGCTTCTATCCATTTGATATCATTTTTTGCTTGAAAATATGTGGATGGTTCTTCATATGAGTGAATTAATGCAATAACTGCCCTATATGTGGGTGAGAAAGACTCGTATGATACAAACTTTTCTGGAGGCCTCGAGATTCGGGATGATTGTCTAGTTGGAATGTTAGAATATTTCTCAAGTGCACATGGAGTATTAGACTCTTGTCGCCTGGAATATTGAATACTAGTATCTCTATGAACTTCTTCATTTTCAACATTAAGATCAATAATTCTTGGATCATCATCAAAGTTACAATCAAGGTCATATTCATCAGATGTTGATGTTAGATCTAGCAAAAAGGAGTACTCAGTGACGTCTTTTAATTTTCTAAAATCAAAGAAGCTCTCCTTTTCAAGAAAGGAAACATTTTTAGACACATATAGTTTATTATTTTTGAAGTCAAAACATCTATAACCTTTCTGGTTTTCAGCATATCCTAAAAAGGCACAGGGAATCGCACGAGGGGAAAGTTTATCATTTTTGTCAGTAAATATGAAACATTTGCACCCAAATATTCTTAATCTAGAGTAGTCTGGAGAAATGTTCATAAGTTTTTCAATGGGAGTGATATTTTGTAACGAAGAAGATGGCATCCTATTAATGAGATAGGTGGCAGTTAAGGCAGCTTCTGCCCAAAAGTCTTTAGGGACTTGATTTGCTATTAATAAAGTTCTAGTGGTTTCTATAATATGGCGATGTTTTCGTTCTGCCAGTCCATTTTGTTGAGGTGTATAAGGACAAGATCTTTGATGTGTGATGCCATGCAATTTAAGATAATTTTGAAAATCTGTGGATAAAAACTCTCCCCCTGAATCTGTGCGAAAAATAGTAATATCATTTTGAAATTTGTTTTTAACCATATTATGAAAAGTTTGAAAGTATGAAAATACTTCAGACTTATGTTTGAGAAAGTACATCCACGTATGTCGGGAGAAATCATCGACAAAAATAACATAGTAAACAAATCCTCCTTTAGAAATTACTGGTGCAGGACCCCAAACATCCGAGTGTATTAATTCAAGTGGTCTTGAAGAGAAAAAGGTTCTGTTCTGAAATGGTAATCTTTTCATTTTGCCGAGAATACAATCTTTACAATCAAATGATTCAGAGTTACAAAATTTCCCTAGATTTGGAAAATGTTGGATTTTGGCTATATGTGGGTGACCAAGTCTCTTATGCCACAGTTCCAACTCTATTTTTTGAATATTATAACAAAAAGCTTTCTTCGGCATTTCCAAAAAATCCATGTAATAGAGTCCTCCTTCTCTATGGCCTTCCCCAATCAGCTTGCCTGACTGGCGATCCTGTACCCAACAACCATGAGAAGAAAAAGAAATATTACACCCATAATCAGAAATTTGAGATACAGATAAAAGATTTAAATTTAATTTGGGAACATGTCTAATTTCTGGAATAAAAAAATTTTTTGTTTTATAAATTTTTTCAAAATCTCCTATTCCTTCTATTTCAAGAGAAGTCCCATCAGCAGTAAAGACCTTTGACACACTTGTTTTATTTTTAACACATTTGGATAGACTTTGATTATTTGGGGTCATATGAAAAGATGCACCAGAGTTAAGAAGCCAAGAAATTTTACCTAAATCAGAAAAAGATGAGGCTGCTGCGCCGGTTGAAGCTTCAGATGAGGAAGAGGCACCTTTGATGAGAGGCTGAAGGATCTCCATTAGTTGGGCCAGGGAAACTGGTGCATCCTGATCTTTAGGCTCCGATCCAGCAATTGCAGCTCTTTTTTCTCTCAGCTCCTTAAGTTTGGGACATTGTGGCCTGTAGTGTCCCGGTTCATGACAGTGATGACAAATAACTTTCTTCTTATCATAGTCACCATTTTGTCGGTTAAAGTGAGGAGGCCTATATGATCGAACATGATTCCCTGGTCTAGACACGGCTAAAACGGAATCATCTTCAATTTTTAAAGAACCTTTCCGGAGACGATTTTCTTCCATTGTTAACTCTTCAATAGTTTCAACAATAGAAGGAATTTTTCCCCGGTGAAGTAGGGCCGATTTAGTGGTTTCAAATTCCGGCCTTAATCCAGTGATAAACTGGTAAAAATGTTCGGCATCGACTTGTTTCTGACGAAGCTCGATGTCTTCGGCACAATGCCACTTTGGTTCTAAAAGGGAAAGTTCTTCCCAAAGTTCGGACAACCCATTGTAATATTCACGAATAGTTTTGTCTCCTTGTGTCATCATTCGAACTTTTTCTTGGAGGTTGCACACGTGTGCAATATCTTTAAGGGAATACATATTCTTAAGGTATTCCCATGCCTTATCGGCATGATCAAATTTGGCAAGACTTGAGCATTTTTTAATGTCAACGCTATTGATAAGCCATGACATTATCTTCGCATGAGATATTCTCCATTCTTTCCATTTCTTCTAGTATGAGGCAATAGCCTTGATTTTCTCTTCTTCCGATAGAGGGACGTCTTTATCTCCCTCCTTTTTAGTAAGAGATAGCTTAGGTTCCGAATCGGAACCATCCACAATCCCCCATAAGCCTTTTCCCCATATATGGTGCTTCATGATTGAAGCCCATGTTACATAGTTCGTATCGCTTAGTTTCATAGGCATGATGGTGACTTTATCATTGTCATCCATCGATTACAAGGAGAGAAAGAATAGGGATAGAAGAGAAACAAGAAGGAAAATGAGAAAGAAAGAAAAAAAATACAACAAGATGTGAAATCTTCTCCAATGAAGTGATAAAACACTTCTCTTCAAGTGGCGAACACTTTTGCAAATGGGCACGGAAACCGAGGCAGCTTTTCCTCAAGATTTAGTACTTCCGCGGCTCTGATACCATGAAATGAAATGGGGATCTTCGAAACACGAGCTTTGATTAACAAGAGCAAGTGTCAAGAATGACACTAAAGCATAACCCTTAAAAAGGGTATAACTGGAAACAAAATAAAAATAAAAATGTATTCTTTATTGATATGAAAAACCAATTGCTTAAGAAGCATTGGAGTAAAATACGAGAGGGGCTGCACCCCTTTATATACACAGCTGAAAGAGGACTCAATAGAGCTGTTGGGCACAGTCCAACAGCTCTATTAAGAGCTGTTGGACTGTGTCAGTCCAACAGCTCTATTGCTAGTCAAGTCTGGACAGGACTTGACTAGCAACAGTCATTCTAGTTCAAACTGAACTAGATGACATAAAGACAAAAAATAAAAATAAAGGAAAAAAAAAATACAGAAAAGAAAGAAATTAAAAATGTATTTATATATATATAATAATATAATATTATTATATATACATATATGTACAGTTTTACATTTTAACAGAATTAGGACCCAAAAACTCGTGGTAGTGTCACTGCTTTGGATGCATAATTGATCTACTTGATTCTTCTGAGTTGTCTAGCTTTTAGTTTGGCACCCTGAAAATTTGATGGATATTTCCTTGCTTGGATTTTATTTTGATGACAGAACATCAATCTTGCAAGAATATAAAAAGATTTTGAGCTTAAAAAATGAATGGGTGAGATATGTTAATTATCTGGCTTGACTATGCAGCAACTAATTCTGAATATTTCATATTAAGGATGCCTTTGCCTCAGAAAGAAGGAAAGCGAAGATGCTCAACTTTTCTATTGCCTATGGAAAGACTCCAGTGGGGCTTGCTCGGGATTGGAAGGTATACATACATTTGTTATTTTCACTGTTATCAACTGCATGGCATAAAAATGTCTCTTTATAAGGTTGCAACTGATTTTGATCTTGAATATTCTGGATCCATGAGATGGTCAATATATGCAAGCTAGACAAGATGATCTTTACTTTTCTCCTCTTTTTTCTTAAGATATAAATTGGACCCGGTGTAAATTGACACCTCAAATCAGGCTTAATTATACTTTTTTTCTTCTTCTTTTCTCATGAGGCTAGTAAGGTTCTTCACCTTGCTTGGTCATACCTAGCTTATATTGAAAATCTTTTCTACGCGACCAGGATTGAAGATTATTGAAGGTAAATGTGCCTTGATTGTTTTAAACCCCATCTTCAACACCTGTTACCTCGGTCTCTATCTCAGTTCACATCAATAATAAGGATAGTACTGTTAAATTATATGTTCCATTTTTTATGTTTTTGTATATATATATTGTTTATGTATATACATATAATTATATGCTCTTTTGGGTATATATATATCTATATATATATCAGTCAAAACTATCAACGATATTTTCAAAATTTCCTGATATTATCACTGTATTTTCAGCAAATGATATTATAGGTAAAACAGCACAATATTTTTAAAATATTGCAATATTATCATGAGAATATCACAATATTCTTGTGATAATAGCGGGATACTATCAATTATCTTACTTTTTTATATATTTTATTTTTTTAATCCTCTGAAATTTTCTTGAAACTTATCACCAAACCTATAATTTCGTGAGAAATAGCCTTGCTGAGATATAGCCAATACCGATATTTATGACTATGATATATATATGTATGTATTTTTTTTTATATATTTTAGACTGTATATTAGGATTTTTTGTTTTCTTATTTTTCATTTTTTGTAATTTATATGCCCTTTAAGGTTATTTCAATCTTTTGGCTAGCTAGTCATTGGTGTAAGAAAAACAAAAATCAGATGTATAGAAAACATCACAGCTACCTTTCTGCAGGAGGAGAGAGAGAGGGAGAGAGGGAGATGCTAAAAAACGACAGCCACAAACAATAGGCACACCCTAATTGTATTATATGCACCTTAATATAAATTAGGTTTAAAATACAAACAAATTACAAAAGATGCCATTACATGAAATAAAACAGAATGCGTGATCTGACGTCCTAAATCTGGATCCAATCCAGATCCAGGACATCTAATCACGTTTTATCACCCTCCCTCAAGTTGTGCATGGTCTTGAACCATGGACAACTTGTTCTTTAAGAACCAAAATTGTTGCTTTGTTAGGCCTTTAGTGAATATATCAACAACTTGTGAGGCTCAATCTCCTTGTCTTCAACCTTTGTTTGATGAAGTGTTGATCTATCTCAATATGTTTTGTGCGACCATGCTCTATTGAATTATAAGCAATGTTAATGGTACTCTGATTATCACACAACAAAAATGATTGAGAAACTTCTTTTCTTAGATCAGCTAGAAGATGTCTGATCCATGTAGCTTCAACAGTCCCAGCTGCCATAAACCTGTATTCTGCTTCAGTACTGAACCTAGCAATAGCTCTTTGCTTTCTGCTACTTCATGACACCAAATTTCTTTCAATGAATATACAATATCCAGAAATAGATCTTCTCTCATCTAGATCTCCTGCCCAATCTGCATCTGTATAAGTGCTGATTTTGTGACCCTTATTGTCAAGCCAGTTTCTTTGATAAATAAAATTATCTCCAACGGTTCCTTTTAAAAATATTAAAATTCTCTCTACAGAATCAACATGACCAGTTTTTAGCTCGTGCATAAATTGAGATACCTGATTAACATAATAGACAATGTCTGGTCTGGTGAAGGTAAGATACTGAAGCATCCCAACAATGCTGCGATATTTAGTTAGATCATTATATAAGTCTCCATTGTTAGAGCTTAGCCTTTGATGCAAAACACTAGGTGTGTTTAAGTGTTTACAATTTGTCATTCCTACCTTGCTCAAAAGTTCAAGAGTGTATTTATGTTGAGTAAGAGTTAAAACATCTTCTCTTCTGTCCAACAATTTCTTTAATGTCTGTATATGACTGTCTGAATTGCCTTTAAGAATTATGTCATCAACATATATAAGTAATAAGGTAGTAACATCTTTATTCTTGAAAATGAACAGGAAATGGTCTAGAGAGCATCTGTGAAAACTATAATTTTGAATTTTGAGAGAAAAAATCTCAAACCAAGAGCAAGAAGCTTGCTTTAACCCATAAAGTGCTCTTTTCAGTTTGCACACATAATCCTTGGGATCTCCTTTAACATATCTAGGGCGTTGTTTCATCAAAACTTTTTCCTTCATATCTCCATGTAAAAACATTTTTTACATCTAATTGACTCAGCTGCCATCCATAATCAATTGCCAAAGATATAACAATCCGTATTGTTCTCATTTTAACCACAGGACTGAAAGTCTCATAATAATCTTGCCCATACTCTTTTGTAAAACCTCGTGCCACAAGTCTCACTTTATATCTCTCAATACATCCATCAAGCTTATATTTAATCTTATAAACCCACTTGCTCCCAGCAACGTTTTTCTTCTTGGGCCTAGGACCAATTTCCTAGGTTTGGCATTCATGTAGAGCTTCCATCTCTTCATTCATAGTATCTATCCATTTATGGGATTTAATGGCTTGATAGAAGTTGACTGGTTCATCATGTTTCTCGACTTGAGACAAACAACTGAAAATCCATGAAAAAGTTATCAAAGCTAACCCACCTTTGAATACGATGATGTATCCTTTTTGATCTTCTTAATGAAGGCTGACTCATACTTTGCTCGACATTGTCCGTGACATGATCTCTTTCTCTTTTAACATAAATTTGACGAGAGAATCTTTGAAATTTTCTAGGCATTTCATTTTCTGAAGAATGTGGAGGTTCGAGATTTTGTCTACTTGAGCTTAATTCTTCACAAAAATGGTTGACAAGACTCCCTTTCACTTTCAAACAATTTTGCACTCATCCAGGGATCATAAACTTCAACATTTCGAGATGAGTTCTACTCTTGAGACAATGCCGTGCTCTCAAAATTTTGTTTATCAAAAACAACATTTTTGGAAATCTTGATACGCCGGATCATAACATTTGTATCCTTTATAATCATTCACATATCCAACAAACCTGCATTTCATTGCTTTATCTTAAAATTTATTCCTTAGACTTGTCAATATGTACATACAAACACAACCAAAAGTGCGCAATTCATTATAATAAGGATGTTTTCCAAATAGAGTAAAGTATGAAGACTTGTCCTTTAAAATTTCCATGGGCAGTGTAAACACCCCAAATTTTCCAAGTCCATTCTCTAAGCCTAATCCAAATCCAAATCCCATTTTTTATCATGAATTTGGGTTTTTCATTTTAATTTTTAGAAATCCATATTCAGGGTTCGATGGCAATTTTGGGTCAATTTTCTTCATTTTTACCGTCAATTGAGATCCAGATTCAATTTCTATTCAAAAACCTCGAATCCAGATCTTTTTTAAGATTCAA
This sequence comes from Nuphar pumila, assembly GCF_984573655.1. Lineage (NCBI taxonomy): Eukaryota > Viridiplantae > Streptophyta > Magnoliopsida > Nymphaeales > Nymphaeaceae > Nuphar > Nuphar pumila. Next base: position 118,491,453 of record NC_143259.1, on the reverse strand, counting down.
AACTAATCCTCTTATTCCAAAAATAAATCCAGTATTTTCCTCATTTCAAAATCGATATTTCAAAACTGGATCCATTTTAAAACCTTGATTTAGATTTTTTTTCAAACTGGATCCAGATCCAAATTTAAAATCCAATTTTTATCCTAATTTCAAAATCAATTCTTGGATTTTCAAAATCCAGCATTTGGTGAAAATCTTTTGAAAAATACCCTGGATCCAGTTTATAATTCAAGTTGGATTTTAAAATATCAAAATGGATCCAGATCCAAATATAAAATCCATTTTTTATCATAAATCAATTCTTGAATTTTAAATTCAAAATCCAATCTTTATTTCAAAACAATCTTTGAATTTCAAAATCCAAATCCAATGTTTTTGGCAAAGTCTTTCAAAATTCAATATGGATTCAGTGTCAATTCAATTTTAAATTTCAAAAAAAATAAAAATGGTTCTCATATCCAAATGAGATCCATTATTTCTAAATTTCCCTTTGTTTTCATTTTTTATTTTCAAAACCTTTCATTTTAGTATTTGGTATAAAAAAGGAAAAAAATTCTCTTTTGTAAAGGCGCCACTTGTCATTTTTCAAAATTTAAAGTGGATTTTCATTTTAAAATTTGTTGTAGCTTTTAAAACCTCATTTTCACTTGATTTTAAGTTCCCCTTTTGTTTTTAAAACCCCACATGTTCACACACTTGGAGATGGTGCCATGTGTCAGTATTTTAGCAAAATACCCACTTTACCCATCTCAGAATTTTTAAAATGCCCATATGGGGAGGTCGACCCCCCCTTTGAATGCCATGTGGCAAGAGCCTTCTAGAGGCCTTGCCAAATCAGTTTTGCGCTAGCCAATTTTCAAACTTTTAATGCCTAAACTACCCCCACCTTAGGCTATAAATAGAAGCCAAAAGGGAGGGGTCGATCATCTTGAATTCTCCTCTCCTTCTCATCTTTACTGTAATTTCCTGGTGGTGGCTGAAGTGAGGTAGGAGGAAGCTCAACCAAGGTGAGCTCTCTTCCCTTCTTTCAATTAGTTTTTCCATTTTTTTAAAATTTCTAAGTATCGCTCCCCTCCTCTCTTCTTTCAATTTCTTTCTAATTTCATAAGTAGCAATGTAGATTTACTTCATTTCTGTATTAGTTTTAATTCTATGCTTTTTGATCCATTCAATTCGCGATTTGATTCATGCAATTTTGTTTTAGCCATTAGGATTATGAGATTTGATCTTCTATAGATCAAATCTCATATTCGATCGGCCAAATGAATCTCAATTTATGCTCCAGTACTTTGATTATGTTTACGAATGCATTTTATCTTAAATTTTCATCATCCATGCATTCATTCATGATCTAAAACATTAGATCTCACGTTTGAGCATCCACGCATGCATAATTTGCTTTTATCATGTTCAGTTGCCTTTAGATTGCATTTTCAATCCTGGTGCGTTTTAGACCTGTTAATTCACCAGTAATTAGAGCTCATTTTGATCTGAATTTTTTACTGTAACTTTATGCATATGTTTTCGGGATCTCCACAAAAAATCAGATCATTCTGAGTTCGTTGGACTCACTTTAAAAATCAGAATTCGGAGCCTGTTATTCTGCACCGTCAGGATTTTAGCAGAATCAGGACCGACTTGCCGGAATGATATCTTCCTAATCGGAGATGATCTCTCCGATTCGTAAAAAGTGGAGTGTCTAGGATTAAATCTAGTATGTTCATGCCAAATTTCAACAAATTTTATGGTGTTTTCATACCTGTTTTTGGTCGGAAACTACAATCTTATCACTCTGTGTTGTTTTAACAGTTCAGATTTTGATCCGTTTTGTCAGAATCATATCTCCTCAACGGGAGGTCATTTTTTAAATATGTAAAAAGGATTCTCTTCATTTATATGTCTAGTTTATCTCTGTCAATTTTTAGAAATTTCTATAGTCAATTTCTATTTTATTTTGATTAAATACCGGAACCTTGTATTCTGATTCTGTATGTATTTTGATTCTGGCCCCATATTATAACTATTAGTCTTCTTCAGCAAATCGTCATTCGATTTGCAACATCCTTCAGCAAATCGTTGTTCGATTTATAGTGTCATTCAGCAAATCGAATTCTTCAGCAAATCGTCATTCGATTTGCAACATCCTTCAGCAAATCGTTGTTCGATTTGTAGTGTCCTTCAGCAAATCGCCGTTCGATTTGCGGTGTCCTTCGACCAATCGCCATTCGATTTGCGGTGTCCTTCGGCCATTCACCATTGCGATTTGTAGTCTCCTTCAGCAAATCGCTATTGCGATTTACAGTGTCTTTCAGGAAATCGCTGTGCGGTTTATAGTTTTTTTTCCAGTAAATTGCTATTGCGATTTACAGTGCCTTCAGTAAATCGCTATTGCGATTTACAGTGTCCTCAGCAAATCATTATGCGATTTGCGTAAATCGCTACTCGAATCAGGACCAACTTGCCTGAGGCGTATCTCCCTAACCGGAGATCGTATTTTCGATCTGTAAAAAGCAATGTCTTTGTGATTGAATCTAGTTTATTTCTGCCAATTTTCAGCGATTTTTATGACCATTTCATGTCTGGTTTTGGTCGAAAAACAGAACCCTGTCATTCTGTATCATTTGGGTTACTCAGGTTTTAGCCCATTTTGCTAGTCGTATCTCCCCAACGGGAGATCATTTTTTAGATCTGTAAAAAGGGTTTTCTTCCTTTTCGTGTCTAGTTTATTCCTGTCAATTTTTTATAAATTTTTATACTCATTTTGCTATTTCGATTCTTTTAAAAACCGGAACTGGTTACAGAACTTCAGGTTCTGTAACAAGTTTATTTTCTGAAATAGAGTAGTGACTTTTTGAAGTCACCATTTCTAAACCAAAACTGATTTTCCCATTCTGTAACTTGGGAAAGTTTCCTAATCATGTTAGGAAACTTCTTCCACAAATTCGGTACAATTTGAATTCGTATGGCCTCTGAAACATCCAAATTACAGAAGCCTGCTCACTTTTCTCAAATTTTTGTTTTCTGAAACTTAAGCCTTAATGCTTGATTAATATCTAGAGATCCAAAGAGAGTTTGCACAATCTGTAAAAAAGAAATATTTTCTCTGTTGTGCCATGAATCCTTGGGATCAATTTGAGCTCTTTTTGTCTTCATTTCAGCCAAAACACTCTGGCTGGTTTTTTGTGGAATTTTACTTCTGCAAATTCCTGTTTTATTTGACAAAAGGCCTTAAATTCAATTTTTTCTTCCATGATTTCTAAAAAATCTTCAATCTTAAATGGTTTTTAAGGTAAGTCCAGAGTCTTCATAATGATTTTGAGCATTTTTACATGTCATTTACCTTATTTTGTTTAATTCTTTCATTATTTTGGAGCTTAAAAGGCTTATTTTGGTTAATTTCCTTCAATTTTCCAATATTGAAGGAAAAACTAATTAAGCCTACATTTATTACTAATATGTTTGTTCAATTTTGCAGGTATTTTATTTTCTTTATTATTTCTTTTTTCAATTGTTGTGTTGATTCAAAGGTTGTAATACTGAGATTAATAAGAATTTTTATTTTTATGCTTAGTTTAGAATGAATGAGCATATAGATTAATTTTAAATTCTCATAATTGATTGTTGCATTTTTCTTTTATTTTTTTTTAATTCACTATGAACACCCCGAATAAGCACCTGCACCATTTAATAAAGGGTAAATAAAACTAAGTAAAGTTTCTATTTACCGCCGTAGTCGGAATATGAATAATACTTAGAATTATTATTCTTTGTTAAAATACAAAAATCGACTTACACTCTTAAGTCAATTTCAAAATTATCATATTTTCAAAAAAACATTTTCTTCCTTTATTAGAATTCAAAATAAAGATTAAATCAAAATATATTTGTGGCCATAGTCATGAATATATGAAAATTTAATCTTGTTTTAATTCTATAAAGGCACAAAAAATCATTTTATTCTTTATTGAAATTTAAATAAAGATTAAATTAGAATATCTTTGTGACCATAGTCATGAATATATTAAAATTTAATCTTATTTTTAATTCTATTAAAGAATGAATTTTGATTTTAATTCTAATGTCAAATAAATTCTTTTTGCATTCGTCATTTAAGATAAAATTACCTCATTGTTTTATATTTTTCGTTTAAATTATTCAAATTATTTTCAAATTTCCAAGTAATTATCGAAATTTATTTGAATTTATTTTCAAAATTGATTTTTGAAAATTCTAAATTCCAATTTCTAATTCAAATTCTATTTCAATTTCAAATTCCTTTTCATTTAAAATTAAATTTCCAAATTTTAAATTCAACCTTGAATTTGAATTTTGAATTCTAAATTCCATTTCAATTCTGATTATCAATTTTTAATTTCATTTTCAAATTTAATTCCATTTTCAATTCTAAATTTTTTATTTCAGATTTCAAAATTAACTTCAAATTACATTTCAAATTTTCAATTTCGATTCCAAATTCAATTTTGAATTTCCAATTTTCAAAACAAATTCAAAGTTTAAGATCAATTTCAGATTCAATTTTGATTTTCAATTCAACATTAAGTTTTTATTCTAATTTCAATTTTATACTCAAAATTCGATTTCGATTTCAATTTTCAATTCAAACTTCAATTTCAACTCTTATTTCAAAGTTCAATTTTAAATTCCAATTCTAATTCAAAGTTCAAGCTGTAATTCTGATTTCAAGTTTAAAATTCAAGTTAAATTCCAAGCTTCGATTTCAATTCTGATTTCAAATTCAAAGTTCAACTTCCATTCTAAATCTCAATTTCAAACTCTCAAATCCAAGTTTCAAAATAAATTTTCATTTCCACTTTCAAATTCAAATCTTAAACTTCAAAGCAGAATTGATTTTTCAATCTCTACTTTAATTTTTTATTTTAAGTTTAATCTTTCAAATTCGAAATTCCAAAGCAAACTTTAGCTTCAATCCCCGAATTCAAATTTCCAATTCAAAACATTTTTCCAAAACAATTCAAGTTATTTTTAAAGTTTATTCTGGATAATTATTCAGTTCTCTAAATCATCCAATCATTCTATCCAAGTTCCTTTCGGTTCATTTGCAGGTTCACTTCAAAGAGATTTCAAAATTTCTAAAACATATTCACAACGATTTCTGAATATTTTCTGAAATTAGTTTCGAAATTCACTTGGAAATTTAAACTCTGAAATAATTTCAACACTTTCAAACCAAGCAATTCCTCAAAGCATATATTTCTTCATTCTCATAGCACAAGTATGATTCCATGTGCATTTAGGACGTAGAATAATCACTTAGATAAATTTAGGCAAAGCAAAGGCATACATTCGATCCTTGGTTCAATTACCACTGGTAAAGGTGCTAGGAACGGCTGAACCTCGTACCGACAAGCGAGTCCTGTCTCTCAATTTCTCGCAAATTTTTTAAAATAGAGGCGAGTAAATTTTCAAAATCTTTTTCAAAAGGTCGAGTGAGACCTTGTTAGGTTTTTTCTTCTTTTCCCTAAAAAAATAAAGGAAAAGAGGAAATTTTTTGCAGCGATCATAGCTGGCAGTTGTTGAGATTAAGTGGTTTTAAGTTTTCTTTAAACTATAGGTTTTTTGATATTTCTTGTTTAATGAGGGACTTGTATGTAAATTTTTACATTGGCCTCTCTCTATTTAACATAGAGATTAGCCCTAATCAATATTAACGAGTTCTCTCTCAGCCGACCTCTCTCTCTCTCTCTTTTTCTCTCCTCTCCTCTCGTTTGCCTTAGCTTTGGTGCTCCTTATTCAAGTCGCCACATGGTATCAGAGCAGTGGATCTCGGGAGCCTGAAAACGTGATCGTTCTACACCAAATCGTAAACAGGTGTGGTTATTTTTTTTATCTAATTGCATAGATCTGATCACAAATTTGATGTCTGACTAACGTCATGACACAGATCTGTAATCAGATCTGCAGATCGATTGCAGCTGGGAGTTACAAAAGAGCAGGCGTGATTCCTTGTTTTCGTGGAAGTTTTTTTTAGCAGGCGTAACCTGTGTGCCGTGGAAGCAGCATGCATGATTCCCTGTTTTGTTAATTTCTGTGTCGGGGAAACAACAGTTGTGATTCCTGTTTTCGTGGAAGTTTTTTTCAGTAGGGGTAATCTGTGTGCCGTGGAAGCAACATGCGTGATTCCCTGTTTTGTGGAATTTTTTTTTCGTGTCGTGGGATTCATTTGTTGAGTGCAGGTGCTAAAATCAGACCATGAACAAGTTGTCATGTTGGACGCTGATCTATATTTCTTAGCTGTTTTTCCCATTGTGTCTGACGTGGGTTGAATAGTCAGGTGCGGTCGTGGTATTGGCTGATGCATGATTGTGAAACACGCTGCTTTTTTTGTCGATTGTAGCTTGTCGTGAATTTATTTCTGGTGTGGCAACCTTTGTGTAGTCGTGGACTTGGTTGACGTGTGATTATAAAACACGCAGTTCAAGTGAGTGAATCTGGATTTTGTTTTGGCAGCTGAAATAACATCAAATATTCAGTATGGGTGAAACTTCGAAATGTGATTCCAAAAATGAATATACTGGGGAGTATAAGGCTTTTGCAAATCCCTTCTCGTATGGTTCTTCTGTGAGATTGAATGAAACTAACTATGCCAGGTGGTGCAGAACTTTTATGATGTCGGTATTTGGATATCGTAGAAAACATATTTTGTTGGAAAATGAACCCAATGAAAAAGTGGGAAAATACGTTACTTGGGACGAAGATAATGACATCGTTATGTCATGGATCATGAATAGTGTCGAACCCCATATTGCAGACGATCTAATTTACTATAATACAGCCAAACAGATGTGGGACAATATTCGAGATACGTACTCACAAGAGACTAATGTGAGTCTTATCCTGCAAGTCGAACAGGAGATATATAATTTGCAGCAGGGAGATCAGACCTTGGCCCAGTACTATGCCTCCGTCAAAGCTGCGTTTTAAAGACTCAATGCTCACATGCCTCTTTGTTGTTCGAAGCAAAAGGATCATCAATAACAGACTATGATTGCTCGGTTTCTCACAGGTTTATCTTCAGAATTCTCTTTGGCAAAAGTCCAAATGTTGACTGGATTGCATACAATCGTCGGAGTAGACTTGCGATCTCTCTTCCACAATCTCAGCCTGTGTCCCAGTCATCTGCTCTAGCTGTCTCATCTGGTTATGGGCGTGAAAATATTCAGAATATCAGAGGACGAGATCGTGGCAGAGGTATGGGAGGCAGATGAAAACTTCAATATACATTTTGTGGAAAATCTGGACATTTAAAAGATCATTGTTGGGATAAGCATGGTCGGCCAACCTCTTCTTCATCAAAGTCAAATGCTCCAAAAGCAAATGATAATACCTCTGCAAGTGACAGTATTACCCTTAGTCGAGCAGAATATGATAAGCTGATAGCTCTTCGCCCTTCGAGCTCCTCCTCTCCTGTAGCCGGTGTTGTCTACTCAACAGGGAATCATCTTCATCTGAATGATAGTAAGTGGATTATTGACTCTGGTGCATCCAAACATTTGTGTGAAAATTCACTTGTCTTTTCAGATCTAAAGGATATTATTGTTCATCGAGGAGTCTCATTAGCCGATGGGAGTTCCTCACCAGTTGTTGGTCAAGGAAATATTTCTATATCTTCTACCTTACAATTGAAAAATGTTCTTCATGCTCCCAACTTTCCTCAGAGTTTACTCTCTGTTTGTTGCCTTACAAAAGAACTAAACTTCTCACCGTACACGGCCGACTATACTTCTCTAGGGCTAGGCATCCCTAAGATTTTCTTGAGTCAGGCACTGCCTTCTCGTTCCGCAGTTATCAATGGTTCTGCCTGGACATAGATGCACCCTTTTTCAGCTCAAATTATTTGCTAGGGGTGAAACCTAGTTGCAGTCCGCACATCCTAATTCCAGGATTTACCATTTTAAGCATGCGGATTTCAGTGCTTATCCATGATAAAAACCATTGCCTAAAAAAGCTACCTTCGAGTTAGGGAGCAAAGCGACGGATTTAATCTCTTTAGTTTTTCCCTTGATAAAAAACTCAATCAGTTCGGGAGCGAAGCGACCAATCTTTTCTTGGGTTTTAACCCTTGACTAAAAAACTCAAGTTGTTAGGGAGCGAAGCGACCAATCTTTTCTTTTGTTTTTACCCTTGACTAAAAATAAAAGTTGTTAGGGAGCGAAGCGACCGATGTCTTTGGTTTTCGTCCCTGGGATAAAAAAGAAAAGAAGTTAGGGAGCGAAGCGACCGAGCAACAATGCAAGCTGACGAAGGTGCCATCCCTGAGTCAGCGATTAAGAAGGCTTATCTTCCGCTTCGGGATTAAGAAATCAATCCCTCCGCTGCTAGCTCGCTGCTTCGGGGTTAATAAATCAACGCCTCCGCTGCTTGTTGTTTTTGTTAGCAAGAAAACAACTAACAAAGTAAGGGAGCGAAGCGACCGTTGTTGTTTACAAGAGTTGTTGTCTTATTCTTTTTGTAACTACAAGAGTAAGGGAGCGAAGCGACCGATAAAGAAGGTAACAATTGAGGGAGCAAAGCGACCGATAGAGTGAGTGAGCAAAGCGAACGAGCGGTAAAGCTTTAATCTATGTAGCTTCTGTGCTAAGAGAGGGAGGCTGGGTCCAGACTCCCGAACGCTTAGTAGTAGAAATCGCTTCCTTAAGGGAAGCTAACCCTTACCTAAGTGAGAGAGTATGGGACGTCACCCATACTATCTCACCAAAAGCAATACAATACATGTGTAAGGGAGTCACTTAGGTTATGAATGAGAATGTAAGCTAAACAAAGATGGTACTAAGTGACTCCCGCTCCAACAACAATAGTAGCTCACTTGAAGTTCTAGATGTTATATAACCGGGAGGTTAAGTAACACTAACTCAATCAACAACTATGCAAGTACCCGTTAGGACGAGGGCACTGCTCCCTCCATCTCACCTCCTCTGTATGGAGGAGACTTTGGTTGTTCATTTCATGTCCTTTTTTCCCATAAGAGAAGGTGAAGCGACTGGAGCTCAAATAGGCGCATAAGGGCCTTTTGAGCGCAAGGCGCGTAGCCTTCGATTAGGTTCTAAAGGAGGGAGCAGCTACAGGAGTTAAACGAGCAGATCGTTAGATCTGCGGGCAACAACAAGCTTATCCGCAGATAAGCGATACAGACAGCAAGCTTGCTTTTCTTTTCTTTTAGGTTTAAAATTAAAAGCAAAGCAAGCTGACGAAGGGGTTCGAGCCCCCGAGTCAGCGATTGCTCGTTGCTTCCACTTCGGAATTAATAAATTAATCCCTCCGCTCCGCAGCTTCCCCGGAGCCCAAGATCCTGTATCCCTAGAGACAGGATCGAAAGGGCGACTGCGGAGCCGAAACACCTGTTGTACCCCTGGGGAAGCAGGAGCTGAGGCGCCACCAAGTAGGTGGGGGGGTCCAACATTGGACAAACACAACCCCATAATGGGGAATAACAAAATGGTCCACTAAGGGACACCACAATAAGCCTACGAAGAGGCATAAGCTACATATGCTTTATTGAATGAGGGCCTAAAAGGCCATAATGAGCATATGCATATATTATCATAAAATGAATTAACACTTAAAGAAATCATTAATGAACATGCTCCAAACATACTTTAGTCAAAATGAACACGGATACAAATGTTCAAAAGGTTTGACGAATATGAGCTTCAATAAGAGGGGCTTTATAAATGTATATTTAACACACATAGATCAACAATAGAGTTTTTCACATCTTTAGGGAGAAGATATATGTCAATCAAATGTCATATATAAGAAGCATAATTTGACTAAGTATATTAAAACATCCACCCAAGATTCAAGAATGAATATCATTTGAGACAAAAGACTCATTTTGCATATCAAATACAAAAGTGGCCGAAAAACTGTAAGCACTTAATATATAGATTAAATGCTAAAATATCAATTTGATTTAAAAACATATCATAGATATGATTCACTTGTATCTAAAAACACAAGTTATGAATGAAATTTTGTAATTTTCAATAGTAGTTCATCCACTACAAGCAAATACCTCATTAGTCCTCAAAAACCTACAAATCAAGTGTATAAGCTATTTAGAACAAGAACATAACCATAATGCCATTAAAGGCCAAAAGACACACAAAGGTGTGTAAAAATACATCTTGTCTACATGTAATAATACTTGAAATGAGTGTATCAACGACAAGAACAAGAGAATGCATGCCATCATGGACCAAAAAATCTCTTGTCTACGTAAAAAGACACTAAAAAACAAGTATGTTTAGCTACTAGAACAAGAGTATCAAGCCAACCATGGGCTAAAACACAATACATCTCTTGTCTACATAAAATGACACTTGAAATGAGTGGAAGAAGCCAATCATGGGCATACATTGCAGCGACTAGGATAAGGACACAAATGCCAACATGGACTGAAATCACACCAACAAGAAAAATTAACTTAAAAAAATATAAAAATATCTAAAATTATAAATAAATAAAAAATGTTTTATTGATGAAGCAACAACCAACAAGAAATAAAAAATCTCAAATAAATACTGAAAAAATACGAGATTAACATGTAAAAGTAACATTAATGCAACAACTTGATCTCTGTAAGTATCTAAGAAATAAAATAAGAGCATTCATTCAATAAAAAATAACATTAACAACGAAATGCATATTACCATTAACATCATGTCATAATTAAAAAATGAATGTTAGCATTAACAACCAAATGTTAATATATTTGTCCAAAACTCTTCAAAATGAGAGTGTTAACATTTACAATTACAAGATCAAAAGGAGCATAACACATGACAGACTGCTAAAGATCCTCGCTTGCAGTTGACAGGGACACCAAATGTAGGACCAACATGATGAGTTGTTGAGCCTGATTCATAGTTTTTGCCCTTGCAGGAAGGGGGGTCCGGGGGCTCCCCCCCAGCGCGGGTCCCTGCTTAAAACAATAAATGGCAGGGGCCTTGGCCACTGCCTGATAGAGACCACAATCGGCAGGGGCCAAGGGCCCTGCCTGCCGGAATAAATCGCACGGCAAGGGTCGTGCCCTTGCTCGATGAAGAGATTGAAGAGAGGGAGGCAGACACGAAGGAAAATGAAGACAATGAAGGGGGTCGGGGTTACCTGGAGTTTGGCAAGGGCTGTCGGCATCACGGCTGCTTCCAGCGTAAAGGAGGAGGCTGAGAAGGGCGAAACTGTGAGAGACGAGAGAGAGGGACTGCGAGAGACGACAGAGAGAGGGACTGCGAAAGACGAGAGAGAGAGGTGGGAGAGACCGAGACGTGAGGTGAGAGACTGTGAGAGATGAGAGAGAGAGGGGCTGCGAGAGACGAGAGAGAGAGAGGGAGAAACTGTGAGAGACGAGAGAGAGGGGCTGCGAGAGACAAATTAGGGCCCCCGACCCTCATTAGGGTTGGGGGTAACATTTTAATGTTGGTCAAATGAGGGCTTTGACCCTCATTTGACCAACAACATGAGGAGTGTGTGCCTCACGATGAGGCGCACCTCGCCTCAAGGCGTATGAGGCGTACGCCTTGATGCTTTTACCCTTCATGACTGCGCCTCAAGGCACAAAGGCCCTCGCCTTGAGGCAAGGCACACATTTTGCGCCTTGAGGCACATTTTTAATAACATTGAGTCAAACTAGTTGTTGAGAATAGGTGGTTTTAAGTAAATAGGTGGTTTTAAGTTAAGTCGTTTTATATATTAGAGGTTATTTGAATTTTTTATTTTATAGTAGGCTTAAATGTAACTACTCTTTTCAGTCTCTCTCTATTTAATATAGAGAGAAGCCCTAATAACAAAACCAAGTGTGGATTTATTTATTTTTAGATCTGATGACAGATCTGGCCCAGATCTAATGACCAACGTGGGAGTGATCTTCAGGTCTGGCAGCCGTAACCCCCTTCTCTTGATCGAGATCTGCTGATTTTTTTTGGATTTAGCAGCTGATAACATTGTTTACCTTCGTATGGCTATCGTGCCCCTGTCGTGATTTGATTACCTTCGTATGGTTGTTTGTCCTTTGAAGAAATGAACTTCCTGTTTGTTAGCAGTCGTGATTTACAACATGCTGTCGTGATTGTCATGGTTGTCGTGATTGTTGTGATTCTTCAGGCTATCGTTAATCTATTTACTGTCGTAATTGCACTGCTGGCGTGACTATAACATCTATCTTTATTTTTTTTGCTGTCGTGATCAGTGGAAACAACAAGTTTGTTTTATCTACTGTGATGAAAATTATCAGTTTTGTTGTTGTCGAGGGAGTCTGTGTGGAGGATAGATGCTGGTCGTCGGTTCTGGTTGATGCGTGATTGACTCATATGTGTGTGCAGTTGTTCAATATTCATGTGTGTGGGCTGTTGTCCACTACTGTAGTAGAAATTGCAGGCTTGACTCCCTGCTGTACCGGGAAAATACTCTTCTTGTGGCCTACTGTACCTTGTTGTCGTTGGCTTGTTTTTTTTAACAGCTGTTGGGTTGTTGTGTGAGTGGAACACAAGTTATTGAAATTTGTCCCTGCTGAAACAAAAGTATATTTTTTTAGTATGGCTGAAACTTCAAAATGTGATTCCAAATTGGAACATATTGGAGAATATAAAGCATTTGCCAATCCTTTTTCGTACGGGTCTTCTGTAAGATTGAATGAAACCAACTATGCCAGATGGTCCAGAACGTTTATGATGTCGGTATCTGGCCATCGTCGAAAACATATTTTGTTGGAAGATGGATCCACTGAAAAATTGGGAAAATATGTTACTTGGGATGAAGATAATGACATAGTTATGTCATGGATCATGAATAGTGTCGAACCCCATATTGCAGATTGATTGATTTACTATAATACAGCCAAACTAATGTGGGACAATCTTCGTGATACATACTCACAAGAAACGAATGTAAGTCGTGTCCTACAAGTCGAACAGGCGATATATAATTTGCAGCAGGGAGATCAGACCTTAGCCCAGTACTATGCCTCTGTCAAAGCTGCGTTTGAAAGACTTAATGCTCACAGGCCTCTGTGTTGCTCGAAGCAGAAGGATCATCAAGAACAAACCATGGTTGCTCGTTTTCTTACCGGTCTCTCTTCAGATTTTTCTGTTGCAAAAGTTCAAATGTTGACTGGATCAGATGTTCCTACTCTTGCTGATGCATACAATCGTCTGAGTAGACTAGCGATCTCTCTTCCACAATCTCAGCCTGTGACTCAATCATCTGCCCTTGTTGTCTCATCCGGTTATGGGCATGGAAATATTCAGAATATCAGAGGACGAGGTCGTGGACGTGGTATGGGAGGCAGAGGAAAGCTTTAATGCACATTCTGTGGAAAATCTGGACATTTAGAAGATCACTGCTGGGATAAGCATGGTCGGCCAACCTCTTCTTCATCAAAGTTATATTCTCCTAAAGCAAATGTGACTACTACCGAGACAACAAATGTACAAAAGAATATCGCTGACAATGAAAGTAGTATCACCCTTAGTCGTGCGGAATATGATGAGCTGATAGCTCTTCGACCTTTGAGTTTCATTCCTCCTGTAGCCGGTGTTGCATATTCAACCGGAAATCATCTTCATCCGACTAATAGTAAGTGGGTTATTGACTCTGGTGCATCCAGACATTTGTGTGGAAATTCACGTGTTTTTTCAGATCTAAAGGATATCAAGGCTCAGATTGGAGTCTCCTTAGCCGATGGGAGCTCCTCTCCGGTTGTCGGTCAGGGAAATATTTCTATATCCTCCTCATTACAGTTGAAAAATGCTCTTCATGCTCCAAAATTTCCTCAAAGTTTACTCTCTGCTAGTTGCCTTATAAAAGAACAAAACTGTAGAGTAATATTTGATCCAATGGGTTGTCATTTTCAGGATTTGCTGACGGGGAAGAAGATTGGTGGAGGCTATGAAGAAAATGGAATTTACTACCTACATCATCCAATGGTTATTGTTCATGCTGCAGTGGAACATTCATTTAGTCCTATTCAGTGGCATCGTCGTCTTGGTCATCCCTCATTGTCAAAGCTTCGGTCGGTCTTTCCTCAGATTCCTTCCACCACATCGCTTCAGTGTGAAGCATGTCAATTGGGCAAGCATCATCGAAGTTCGTTTCCTTCGAGTCAGAGTCGGTCTAGTAATAAAGTTTTTGAACTTCTTCATGCAGATGTATGGGGTCCTAGTAAGATTCTTACTAGGACTCAGTGTCGTTATTATTTTGTTATTGTTGATGATTTCTCTAAGTTGTTATGGGTATTTTTAATAAAAGAATGATCTGAAGTTCCAAGTATTATTAAATCCCTAATTCTTGAAATAAGAACTCAGTTTGACTCTATTGTCAAGATTATTCGCACTGATAATGCTCTCGAGTTTAAATCAAAAGGTCTGTTACAATTTTACCAAGATCATGGCATCCAACCCCAAACTTCCTGTGCCTATTCATATCAACAAAATGGGGTGGCTGAGCGAAAACATCGGCACCTACTTGATGTTGCCAGGACCATTATGATTCAATCCAATGTTCCTGCATTATATTGGGGTGATGCGATTACCACTGCTTGCTATCTGATCAACCGCATGCCTTCGTCTTCTGTGGGTGATCACATTCCATTACATATCCTAAAACCTAATGCTCCACTTTTTTCCTTATCACCAAAAATATTTGGATGTGTTTGTTTTGTACACAAACTTGGCCCTGACCATGATAAATTAGCCGCTCAAGCTACAAAATGTATATTTATCGGTTATCCAAAAAATCAAAAGGGCTATCGATGTTATGATCCCATTTCTCGCCGAGAGTATGTCAGTGCGGATGTATCTTTCCTGGAATCCTCTCCATATTACTCTATTTCTGGTTCCCCGCTGCAGGTTGATCCAGCTGAGTCTTTTCCATTACCTATACCTCATTTTCCTTTGGAATTTGTGCCCTCATTACCGAACCAAACTTTATCCTCCTCCAGATTTAATAATCCTCCATTGGTATATGTGCGTAGAGCTCCACTTCCGCAAGAGCCTTCATCTTCTTCTTCTCCTGAGGTAAGTTCTACTGACAATCGTGATCTTCAGGATGGTGATAACATGCCTATTGCTCTACGAAAGGGGACAAGACAATGTACCTTATATCCCATATCTCATTTTGTCTCCCATGCCAGAATTGAACATCAGATGAAGTCTTTTATTTCAGCCTTATCTGTTGAAACTATTCCTCTGAACTATCAACAGGCCGAACTTGATACTCGCTGGAAGCAGGCTATGCAAGAAGAAATGACAGCTTTAGTATCTCAGCATACCTGGGATCTAGTCGATTCCCCAGCAGGTGCTGACATTGTTGGATGTAAATGGGTATATACAATAAAGTACAAAGCTGATGGTTCTATTGAAAGGTACAAGGCTAGATTAGTCGCGAAAGGGTATACTCAGACATATGGAATTGACTTCTTTGAAACTTTTTCTCCTGTTGCACGGATGGGTACCATCCGTCTTGTTCTCTCAGTAGCTGTTCAGCATGGTTGGAGCTTGTACCAATTAGATGTGAAAATGCATTTCTATATGGGGATCTATCTGAGACCGTTTACATGCAACAACCTCCAGGATTCGAGGTTGAGGGGGAGTGTCATAAGGTGTGTAGATTGAGAAAGGCGATTTATGGCCTGAAACAAAGTCCTCGTGCATGATTTCAAAAATTGTTTGAAGTGATGTCATGTTTTGGCTTTAATAGATCAGCAGCAGATCATACACTTTTTATAAAGAAAACTAGCTCTGACATAGTTGTTATGGTGGTATATGTGGATGACATCATTCTTACAGGAAATGATGTGAAAGCTATTGAAGCCACAAAGGCTCATCTTCAAAAACACTTTGTTAAAAAAGACCTTGGTTCACTCAGGTATTTTCTGGGTATAGAAGTTGCCAGGAGCCGTGAAGGGATGGTTTTGTCTCAACGGAAGTATGTTCTTGACTTATTAAAGGAAACAAGAATGTTGGGAGCTAAACCAGCAAATATTCCCATGGACCATAAAGTTCAGTTGTTTGAAGAAGGGTCAAAACTGGTTGATAGCAAGAGCTATCGTTCCCTAGTAGGGAATCTACTGTATGTAACTGTGACTAGGCCGGATATTGCTTTAGCTGTAAGCAAAGTTAGTCAGATTATGGACAAACCAACTGAGGTACACTGGAATGCAGCTATTATGATTCTCAGATACCTAAAATCTTCTCCTGGAAAGGGGTTATTGTTCAGAAAAAATGGAAATCTGGAGATAGTGGCCTGTTCTGATGCTGACTATGCAGGATCTGTAGTGGATAGAAAATCTACCACAGGTTTCTGTGTGTTTCTGGGAGACAACTTGATCTCTTGGAAAAGTAAGAAACAAAATGTTGTTTCTAGGTCAAATGCAGAATCTGAATATCGGGCTATGGCCCAAACAGCTGCTGAATTGATATGGGTTCGTACTATTCTTAATGATCTTCAGGTGAAAGTTTCTTCTCCCATGACCATGATGTGTGATAATAAAGCGGCAACATATATAGCGAACAATCTTGTATTTCATGAGAGAACAAAGCACATTGAGGTTGATTGCCACTATGTAAGAGATATGGTTCAAGCTGGTCATATCACTACCAAATACCTAAAGTCTGAAGACCAAGTTGCAGATATGTTTACAAAACCTCTTGCTAGATCAAATTTCTCAAAATGTTGTGACAAGCTGAGCATGATTGATATCTATGCTCCAGCTTGAGGGGGAGTGTTGAGAATAGGTGGTTTTAAGTAAATAGGTGGTTTTAAGTTAAGTCGTTTTATATATTAGAGGTTATTTGAATTTTTTATTTTATAGTAGGCTTAAATGTAACTACTCTTTTCAGCCTCTCTCTATTTAATATAGAGAGAAGCCCTAATAACAATTAAGATGTTCTATTACTTGCAGCCGTCTCTCTCTCTCGTCTCTCGTCTCTCGTCTCTCTCTCTCTTACCCTCTATCTCTCTCTACCTAGGGTTCGGTGCTTTCATTTCTTCCGCAACACTAGTCATGTTTTTCACTTTATATTGATCATTCTTTTGTTGTACGGTTGAGAGATGATGGATGTAAATAGTGTGTTGTGTATTTTTTTATTTCTTCTTTTGGCTATGCTCATTGTGTTTAGCCAAATGCATTGTGATAAGGCATTTGGATTTCATCTATTTTTTATGAGATTGTTATTTTTCTTTATTTTGTCTTGGATTCCATGCCACTCCGTGACTGTTTTGTGTATTTTATTTTTTATTTATTTTCTTTACACCCACCTAGCTAAAACTGTTGGGTGCAGGCTGTATCTTCTCAATCAGATACCATGGATGCATGCAATAAAGTATGTTTGATGGGAATCACACCTTGGATAATGTTTTTTTGGACATAAAAATATGATTTTTCAAGTCATGAGATTTAAGTACATTGTGGACTGTTGATCTCTGGAGAGGAAAGGGCAGAGAAGAAAATGTTCTTCGCACATTTTTTTTTTTTTGCTTTTTGCATTGGCTTGGCTCTTCAATCAAGAAGGCATGTTAGATGGGTGCAGGTGGAACCAGAGTTACCAGTCGAGGAAGCGGGAGCGGGAAGCGATACGGGAAGCGGGAGCGGGAAGCGAGGCACTTTAAAAAATTTAGGAAGCGGGGAAGCGTGGGACCACTTAGAAGAAAATTCCGAACCGTCTCGGAAACGACCTAGGAAGCGAACCGGAAGCGACCTAGGAAGCGAACCGGAAGCGAGGGGAAGCGAAAAATGAAAAAATGGGGAAGCGAGGGGGAAGCGAGGGGGAAGCGTGGGGGAAGCGTGGGGGAAACGTGGGGGAAGCGTGGGGTAAGCGCGCTTCCCATTTATGGGAAGCGTGTTTCCCATAAAAGGGGGACGCGCTTCCCATAAAAGGGAAGCGCGCTTCCCAAAAAAGGGGGACGCTTCCCCTCACGCTTCGGAAGCGCGACGTTTCGCGCTTCCGAAGCGCGCTTCGGGGAAGCGCGCTTCCCCTTTTGCCTAGGCGCTTCCGGTAACTCTGGGTGGAACCATAGCACCATACCATTAACACCCCCCCATGTGTGTGGTCATGCGAGCGTAAACTTCATTCTTCCCATTCCTATGTAGAAAGAAAAAATAAATGTGAGCTCATGCAGACCATTGATTTTTTATTGTGAATTGTGAATATTGTCTTGTGAGTGAATTTTCAATGTGTATAATTCTCGAAATGCAATTGACAAACCATTTTGTCTTCCAACTCAATTTTTGTTTAATCAGGTTTCGCTTAAGGAGGCAAAAGAAACCGTAAAGCTTTGGTACAATGAAAGACAGGAGGTACTTCATTGGCAAGAAGAGCGCAAAGCAGAAGCTCACGAAAAGCACTGCGTTCATACGTTGCTTGGGAGGGCCCGTCATTTCCCTTCTTTGGCTCATGCTAGTAGTGCTCTTCGATCGCACATTGAACGTGCTGCTATCAATACTCCAGTGCAGGTTGTTTCTTCTGCACTTTACTTCCAATATGTTCATAAATGTTTAATTTCATCAAGTATTCATTCTTTACTATCTTGTCTTGTAACTTAATTAGGGAAGTGCAGCAGATGTTGCTATGTGTGCAATGCTTGAAATATCCAAGAATTCAACCTTGAAAGAGCTGGGATGGAAGTTAATACTGCAGGTAAAGTCTTAGATGTTCTTTCACACCCTTTTTTGGTTGGTTTTCTATTCCAATTCCTAGTTGCTTTATTTCATATTTGTGTGTGTGTGTGTGTGACTTGGCTATATCATGGAGGCCATAAAATATAATGCTTTCCCATGTCATTTGGCACTCAATTAGATGGGAGCTGTATGGGTTTGCTCCAATGTTGTTAATAGCATTAAAGCGTAGCAAGGTGTAGGATCTGCTCATGAAGCGAGGCGTATAGCGTAAGCTTCACAAAAAGTATTAAAAAAAATCTAAAATAAAAAACAAAAAACAAAAAATAAACAATAAACAATAAGCAATAAATTATTTGTGAACCAATAATGAATAATTGAACATTGATTGGAGGATTTAAAATAAATCACAAAATGAATTTCAAC
The DNA here is from genome assembly GCF_984573655.1 of Nuphar pumila. NCBI lineage: Eukaryota > Viridiplantae > Streptophyta > Magnoliopsida > Nymphaeales > Nymphaeaceae > Nuphar > Nuphar pumila. The sequence goes on along the minus strand of NC_143259.1, from coordinate 118,472,378 downwards.
TGTCAACATTCTACATATGGGCCAACAAAAAGGTGCATTTTTCTTTATAATTTTTATATCCTTAATGTACTATGTTGGAAAACCATTGTACAGGAGCAGCAAATTCAGATACGTATACCATAGGAAATTAGCAATGGAAAAAGGCACTAAATTTTTACCCCCAAAAAAAGACACTAAATGAATTTCAAACCTTAGATTGACAAGGGAATTAACAAAACTTAAATTACAAATTTACTAGAGGGAAACAACAAAGAATCAGACAACATGATCAAATTTTTAAGGGCTTTAGTTTACATCATTAAACAATTATTCTAGCTGTAACTAACTAAAAATCAAAACATTTCAGCAATTCACATACAATTTTCATACATACAAAAAACAGAGCTAAATAGCTCTGTATAGAGGACAACATGCTATAAGAAAAGAAAATAAACATCTGGACTGCCTTTATTGACGAACGAAAAAATGAAAAAAATATTGAAAAAGATATGAGAAAACATGCTACCATGAAGAGCAGAAAAGAAAAAGAGGAAGAAGAAAAAACAAAACAAAAAAAACAAACATAAAAGAAGATGAAGAAAGAAACAAAAAGGAAGGAAAATAAGAAGGGAAGAAAAAAAGAAAAGGGAAGAAAACAAAAGAAAAGAAGAAAGGGAAGAAAAAAAGAAGGGGCGGAAAGGAACAAGAAAGAAAAAAACAGAAAACAAGAGAAAAAAGAATGGGCAGAAAGGAAGAAGAAGAAGAAACAAACAAAGAAAAATAAAGAAAAAGAAGAAGAGAAAAAAGAAAAGAAAAGAAAAAGAAGGAAAAGAAGAAGAAGAAGAAGAGGAGGAGGAGGAGGAGAAGAAGAAGAAACTATGAATGAAAAAAGAAGGATAAGTAGAAGGGGAAAAAAACAAAAAAGAAAAGGAGAGAGAGAGGAAGATTTTTTGTGCCGCCGATGATTTTAGGAATCACCATATCCAATGGTCACCTACAGAAGGAAGAAAGAAGAGGAAAAGGGGAAATAGGGAACCGACCACCCTCTTACATCTTACCTTTTTTTTTATTTTAATCAAAGAAACTAGTCAATTGGGGGTTTTGACTTCCATTTGACCACACTGAATGAGGCGTGCCTTAAGGCTAATGAGGTGCATGCCTTGACCATTATTGTGTTTTTTATGAGCGAGTAATATGAATTTCTGAACTTCCAGTTTTTTGTTTGGCTGTCTACCAACGGGGCCTTCGCTTGTATGGCAAGAGCAGTTAGTGCATGTCACTTTGTGTTGGGACATTGCAAGTTCAAACCCCATGGTATGGTTGTATAACTGGTAGGGGTCTGCCTAACCCCAACTTTCTCTATCGAAAAAAATGCCATCTACATATATGAGGATGATGGTGATACATTCTTTGTCTCTGAATAAGAAGAGATAATGATCTAGGGCTGATCGTTTGATTCCACACTTTTGGACCTCAATTGAGAATCTTTTGAATCACAACCTTGATGTTTGTTTCAGTCCATATATCAACCTTTTCAATATGCAAATATATTTTTGAGTATCTTATTTACAATATCCTTGAGGTTGCTCCATATATACCTCTTCTTTCAAATCCCTATGTAAGAACACATTTTTAACCAGTGTTGTCGTACGATACCGTACGATACATATAATTACTTTTGGGTTTTGCGATATCATACACTTGTATTGCGATACGAGTGTGTATTGTACCCGTATCAGGTGCATCGTGTGATACACTCATGTATCATGTCATATCGTATGATACAGGCTATGCCATATGGGTGCGGGTGCGGGGGTGCGGCAAAAATATAAAAAATTATATATATAAAGTCCAAAAGTTGGACATAAATGACCCTAGGTGCGTTGACTGCACCCAGGATCAGGTTGATCGCATCGGGTGCGGGTGTGACGCGGGTGCGACACCTAGTTGGAGAGTCCCTGTGACATAGGATACAGGGTTTACTGTATGATAGACCTTCGACACATTTTAAAAAGGCCAAAAGTAAAAAAAAAAAAATTTTGAGTTTTAAATACCTTTTGAGGGCCGACTTCTCCATTTGTCTAGAGGCCATTAGAAGTGCATTTTCATCGTTTTTTCACACAAAGAAGTGTGTTAAGGTAAAAAAAGTGCATTTCCACCGTTTTTTCATCCAAAGAAGTGGGTTAAGGTAAAAAAAAGTGCATTTCTACCATTTTTTCACTCAAGAAAATGGATTAAGGTAAAAAAATCTTTATTATGAATAAAATTACAAAGTTGAATTCTCGAAAATTAAAGATTTATATCAAGGTAGAAATCAGGATGCACACTCCAACAAAGATGACATGAAATGATTCGGCATGACAATGGCGCACTCAAGTAATGAGTGAAAACCGATTAAAAATCGAGTGCAACTATTGTCATAATATTTTTGTTTAATGTAATATGAAAGTATGAGTCTTGTGGCATGTTCTTAATTGCAAGATATTTAATAATTTGCATTATTCTTGTGAGATATGCATGCAATATTATCTAAGATTCTATATTAGTTGATGTTTGATGATGTCTTATGCGGCTCACAGAGACAAATGCTTCATATGTGATTTTATGATTGTATTTTGTGCAATTCATCATTGTTTCATGTTATATGATTTTTTTAGAACTTTGCTAAAAAAAATGAATTTTTATTAAAAATTTATGATACGATACGAGTAACAATATAATACTTACAACCTTGTTTTTAACATCTAGTTGATTTAAAACTCATTCATGTTGCAAGGCAAGAGATAACACTACTTTGATGCTTCCCATTTTGACCACCGGATTGAAAGTTTCGTCATGGTCCAACTCATATTCCTGCCTGAAGCCTTTTGCAACCAGTCCTATTTAAATTTGACTTTATATTACCCATTTTGATCCACTGCATTCTTGTCACTCATGTAGTATCCTAATCTAGTGAATCATGTAAAAATTAGAGCATCAATGTGTATCAAAACCCTACTCAATCATCCAAGAGAGAAAGAGGACTTGAGAGAAGAGGGAAACTTTTCTTCTAAGAATAGAGGCTGCACTCCTTGAAAGTCGTGCCCTCTTGTTTTATAGCATCTTATACTTTGACATTGGACATATATGCCCCTCATTAGGGGTTACAACAATATTATAATAAAGGGTAAATATGTCAAGGAATTTTACAAGTTAAAACATAACACCCCGTGTGTGGATCTTGGATCCTAATGATCCGATCCATTCCACACGTCTTAACAATTGGTGTGCTCATTTGTAATAAAAACCAAGATGGTTCTTTTTGCCATTTTCATCCAAAAGTTCAAGGGAATGGATGAGACTTGCCTCCAGCAAGGCTGGCCTGTCCACTACCATTGCCAGAATGGCTTGTATTGCTTAAGCTTTTCATTGTTGTCATAGAAAATGCGAAAAAAAACCCAAGAGACCAACAAAAAGTTTTACTTTTTTTTTCCTTTTTCAAGTAATGGCATGGAGGCGAATTATTTTTTGGTGGTGCTACCTGGCAAGGGGCAAGGGCTGTACTACACCAATGTTTTAAAAGCCAATGACTCGGGACCTGACTCATGACTCAGCAAGTCAACTCGATGACTCAGCCAAGTGATGTTAACTTTTTAATGTATTGAATCAACCCTTCTCATATATATATATATCCGTGCTAAATGGTTTTTTCATTTTTTGTTTTTTTAATTGACCGTATAGATGTGATCTAAGTACTTGATTTTATAAGGATCAACTCTTGAAGTGTTCGATTCTGATGCATGGGTGAGTTTTTATAAGGTTCGAAAAATCAACTGTCCAAAGTCTTTGTAAATTTTCGAGGCTCCAAGTATCATTTTTTTCATCTAAAACACATGATCCAGGTGTGGATTCTTAGTAAATTGACCATGCCCAACACATTTATGGGGTCAAAACGGTGAAAAAAATAACGGAAAAGCCGAAAAACCCATTTAGCATATTTTATTTATTATGGATGTATTACCCTATATATATATATATATATATATATGTGGTGGGGATGTGCTTACAATATCAATGAGTGAAAACCTATGTCACATGGACTCGGCTAGGGAGGCGCCGCACCCGAGTCGACACCCCCCGACACGAGTGCGGCTTCAGACTCGACCCGGACTCGGTCAACGCCGAGTCAGACTCGGTCAACGCTGAGTCAGACTCGGTCAACACCGAGTCAGACTCGGTCAACGAGTCGAGGCCGAGTCCGTCCACATTTTGGACTCGGTCAACTTTGACCGAGTCCAAAAATGTCCATTTTTAGGATAAAAAACAAAAAAAAATATTTTTTATATATCTTTTTAAAAATATATATATATAACCAGACTCTGCAATGCAGTTGCACAGTCTGTGACTGTGCAATTGCAACTACACAGTCACTGCATTGCACAGTCTGTGACTATGCAGTCACAGACTGCATTATGCAGTCTGTGCAACTGTTAACGTATAAAGTTTAAACATTTGAATGTCAAAACTGAACAAATCACAAAGATGTGAATGCTATAGTAAAGGGGTCATTTAAAAAATTGGACCAGTACAGATTATGGACCATTTCACAAGGTCATAGTTTGTTTTTTTTCCTTTAACCATGGCCCATAGATGTGTTTACCTTAATTTTAATTGTTTAATAGAATTATTGTTATATATATATATATATATATATATATATATATATATATATATATATATATATATATATATATATATATATATATATATATAGCCGAGTCCCCGTGTCCAAAATTTTTGAAATTGCGCCGCACCCATGTTGCACCCGCACCTGCACCCATGTGACATAGGTGAAAACTCATATGCAAGTTGTTTTACACGTATTCAACATAGTATTGTTAGAAATTGACCCTTGGATCATGTATTTTCGACATAAAAATATTTTTCTTTAAGTTATTGGTGCATCTCTGGTCGATGATTTTTGAATCACCAATAAATCCCATACACATCAGATTCCAGTGATTTAAAAGTCGTTACCCACCAGACAGACCATGTAGACCATAACTATAAGGTTAGATTCACTTAGAAAAACATGAGCAATACTATATTTGCTCGTTTCAACTAATTGATACTGTTTGCATACCCAAGACTTTTATGTATATATATATATAGTTACATCAGTATATTTACATATACATTATGCAAAATATTTACATTGTAACCCATACAATATAAATAAATACATAAGTAATGTACGAATACATGACTTAGGCTGAGTCATATGAGAACTCAGCTGACTCGGCCGAGTCTTGTGGGAAACCTGGTCAAACAAGTTTTTTGACCAGGTGAATGGGCGAGTTGAGCCGTGTCAACTGAGTCACCGAGTTGACTTGGTGAGTTTTTAAACATTGCACTACACTTGCAACTTTCAAATTGCAACAAGAGCAGTTCCACTCGTACCGCTTTCTTCCACACAAGGCTGAAAGTGGTCAGAGAGAGAGAGAGAGATTCTAGGCTGATCTCTCACTTGGTATAGGACTGATTGTTGGACCGATCCGTCCCACTGAGTGAATGATATCATTCTTCTATGACGTTCATTTTTTTAATGTTTTTTTTTATCAGTTATGACCACTTGAAAGCGAGAAAACCAAAAATGAGTTATAAAAGTTCATTTCGGTGTAGATACATGATGAAGTGATACTGGAAGGGCCTAGCGGAACAGCAGAGCTTGCCAAAGGAATAGTGGTCGAGTGCATGTCCAAACCTTTCTATGGCACCAATTTTCTGAGGGTTGACCTGGTGGTTGATGCTAAGTGTGCACTGAACTGGTATGCCGCCAAGTAAGCTGTATTGAACTGTTTTGGTTACTCCATGTGGGTCTATGAAGACCATATCCTTGTGCCGAAGATTCTGTGGAAAGCCGCCATTGATGAGACTTGCGCCCTTTGTGTTAATTTGATTGTGTTGGGAAAGATTTTTTACGCTGATGCCTTTGGGGCAGTGCATTGAGGTCAGAGTGAAGAGCTTTGGAGAGGACTGCTAACAGAAGCGTAAAGTATTTTGCCATGTAGCTCAAGGCATGGGAGCACGCATATCATATAGTGTGTGCAAAGAGCGGCATTTGGAGATACTCTAGAACCTTAAGCCTCGGTAAAACAGTTTTTGTTCTCCCATTTGTCTTTCATGTAAATTATCTTTCTTTTAGTTTCCAAGAAATTGATTGTCATCCTTGCAGATTATGCTCTGCTTGGCATAAACTAGGAAAGTGATTGATGATTGCAGAGCCATGTTGGAAAAAAAGAGGACAAACGATTTTGAAGCTGTCTCCCGTGTAAAGTCGTGACTATCATCTCTCTTTTTTTTTGTTCAATTCCTACATAGCCGGACATTCCATACGTGTCAGCAGGTGGATGTTTGTTTAAATTAAAATGATCATTTGCACTCAGTGCGTAACTGTTTTACTAACTAGTTTCCTTAATGCTACGTTAAAAGTAAGCCTGCATTTACTCTTTAAAACAATTCTTGCATTTTAAGTTGCGATCCATGGAGTCTTGAATCATCTCTTGGTATCGATTGCTCAAAGTTCAAGCCAACGAGGCAGCATAACTTGTGACCAAGTGAGCAAGTCTGGTGCGTCTGACTGCACTCTTACAGTCCTTTTTGGCATATGAGTGCAGTTTTGGACAAAGTTGAATGTTGAAGAGACTGCAGTATTGAACGAAGTTAAGCATGGAATTGCTCAGTAACATCGATTGAATCAAAGCATTAATCTTAGAAAGCCTTACCATGTCTACCCAATTTTCTTCCATTTACAACATTTCAAGGTTAGCATTTGCTGGTGCTTTTGCTTATCCAAAAGAAGAATTTCTTAGAATAAAGCTCGTGAGAACTTGTATATACATAATCAATTATGCTCAATGCATCCATCTCTAGGACCAGCTACTCTATGCTGCTGCTCAGAAATCCAAATTTGAACTCATTGAACTTTATCAAAAGTTCTTTAAGTTAACTAATAAAACCATATAATTCATAAATCTCATTAACGGGTGAATTGCATTTATTTCATACTTTTTATGCAAAATTACATATAAAATACAATTTGCCTCTAAGAGGAAACCCACTCTCCGTCCCCAAAAGGAGAAGCACAAAAGCACCAAAAGATTTACATTAGACCCATTGGCAAAGAACTGATCTGCTATTTCTTAAGCGGCTGTACGTTGATCCGCCAGGCTGATGCTAGCTGCAGAATCAATTCATCTGCTGAGGCTCCCTCCCAATCATCGGGTAGGTCCAACGTTGATGCTTCATGTAAACTCAACAATATTGCTTTCTTGCACTCAAAAGATATGCCCAAGAAATCTCCTCCATTTTCCACCACTAAATCCACCAACTGCATAGAAAAGTCATGCTATATTAATCAAACAGTACCATTTAGATCTGAGAAGTTGTACACTTGCTATTAAAGACCCAAATCCCCAGCTGACTACCACTGTTCGAGTAGGTATTCACATGAATTCTCAAGTTAGATCAAGTATGTGCAGCAGAAAAAAAACATGGTCATGAAAGTACGCACTTGTAACCAAAATGTTTGTCATGGATAACATAAAAAGGAAAATATTCAAACATTTTATTGAAAATGGCAATAAGGATGCTTGATTAACTAATCTGGAGGCCCTTTCTACCCCACCCTTTTGCCAGGCCTCTGATACACCCAGATATTAACGAGAGCCAAAAGCATTTTAGACCCACAAGCAGGGCCGACTTAATTGCTCCATTCCGCGTGCCCTCAGAAAGACATGAGTCACTATTGGTTTTGCCTGTGGAGACCTCAAACACAGACAAAGAAAGGAACAAGGAAATATATATTAGAAGTTTAGAACAGCTATCACAATGACAACATGCAGGCATACAATGTACCTCCCAATATCCATACCATCCGCCTTTTAATGTTTTAGAGAAGCAATAAGTTCTCTGCATTTCCTCATGTCATTGGAAGTATTCACCACAAAAAAGAAAAAGAACTATAACGAAGAAAAGTTAGTTGGACAAAATTTCCAAGATGTGGAAGTGCAAGGTTGAGCATATTTCTGCCATAAAAGAGCTGATGCAAGTCTACCTTTCCTGCAGAACCATGGGCCACCGCATCTCAACTGCTAACACAGGCAGGCCTAAGAATAAAAACTGTCAGGAAGTAATATATGCTTGGACCACTGGATGACACAAGACAACTGAGACGATTTCAATGCAGTGGAAAAACTGAGAACATCAGTGCTATTGAGACCAAAGCAAACTTAGCACCACCGCATTTTAAGTATTGGTTGGCATATTGGATCGCTTGCTGACAAGATTGACAACTCAGAGGTGATTTCATTGCATGTGAATACTGAGAACATCCCAGGGTTCTTCCTCACCTCTCCTGCCAGGGGTCCAGTTGAACACTTGAGTCTTTTTTCTCTATGCTCATGGAAATGGCTGGGCCCGGTAACATGGGGTTTCCTTGCGGAAAACCATCAGAGGTTTCCTTTAAAGGCTAGGTCAGTCATCGATTGGGGATAGAAGAGAGTTGGATTAATCCCCAATTGAGACCAAGCAAACTTAGCAGCCCTGCATTCAATCATGATTGGTGGACTGGATCTATTTAATAAAAAGAAAAATAGTATAATGCAATTTTAGTTGGTGAAGTGTGCATATGAAATTAAGATTCATAACATTATGCAATACAAATTGTATAATTAGATAAAACATGGACATATTGATACAAAATTGAATGATCATGATAATGAATGATAGCCAAAACAAGATAGCCTATATCCCAATAGGAATGATTACCATGCTGAGAAACACATGAACTAGCATAAAATACACAAACAAAATCAGTTAACATTGCACACTAGTAGTGCAGACATAAATTTAACTTATGAGAACTGTGAAATATTGCAAATTTCCATAGTTCAGTTGCTTCTGCATCAAAACAGCAATGGGGCATAAGGAAACAATTACCTGCCGGATCCATGACAAACCAATATCAAGTAAGCTTTGTTCTTGAAGAAACTGTGCAAGTGCATGCAAAACCTCGCTTGCAATTTCACTAGAAAGCTGGTCCATAACTGGACCAGATATGTCCATCAGCTTCACAAGAAGCAGGTCATCACCTGTAGACAGGACATCTGCATATGCAGAATCCACATCACCTGCATGAAGTGAATCCACAGCCTGGCTCCACGTTCCCCAAATTGGCCTCCTTTCCTGCTCCGAGTTATCATTTGTTAGGGCTTCAGCAGTTAATTCAGGGATGGCCACCCGTGACGATGTTTGAGAGATCCCACCATCTTCCCCAGCTATGCGGATTGCCTCCAGTGTAGCCTCATCCTTTGAAGCCTGCCATACACTCCGTGCTGAAGGCCCCTCACCAAGCCTGATGGTTTCAGGACCCTTGTCCCACCCTCTCCTGCCACCAATCTGATCAACATTGTCTTCAGTTCTGGACAATCTCCCATCACTTGTAGCACTATTTATAGCTCTTTTAGATGTAAGGTGTCCACTTCTTGGACTTCCATAAGCAAAAGAATCCCATGCGTCAGTTGCATCTGATCGCCATGATGGATCTCTTCCCCATGCTCCAAGCACATTACAATCAGAAGGAAACCTATCTGAAAACATCCGCCCGTCACCATTCCTACCCATTTTGGAACCAGCATAATCAGAATGTCCATTGTAATTACCTAAAGGCCTAATGGAGGATCCTTCAAGCCCCAGAATCAAGTTATTTCCCCTCCTACCAGGTGCAAGTGCCAGATCACGAACCATCTCTTCAACAACTCTCTCAAGGCCATGCACCCTTTTTTCCAGAGTCACCATACTATCATGGGAACAGCCCATGAAATCCTGCAATTAAATAATAACAAGAAACACCAAATTTTATTCAAGCTTTATCTATAGAACTGTATTATTTGGTACAAAACAGAAGACACATACAATAATATCATCAGAAGGATGATTTTTTTTTAACTGAACCGAAGAAAATTTTATCAAAAACATGAGTTGAAGATAAAAGAAAATACGTGATGCCAACATTTACCAAATGGCAAAAGGTTGAGATAAACAAAACAACCTAAACACAGTTGAAAAAATGCAATTATATTCAAAGAAATTTCTTAAATAAGAAGGCATAATAAGGTTCTCTATGATCTAACTTCAAGCCATGGACAATGCCCAAATCTAGTTGACAACAAATTGTGAACTCTTCTTTATAAACATATGCCCCCAATAGTTGTCAAAAAATCTTCCCATGAATGAGAATGAACTTCGAAGTGTTTATATACCTGCAACATATTCATGATATGTGCCTGTTGCCGTTCCAGTTGTGCCAACTGCCTCTGTATTCCCAACCAGTTTCCTTTACCCATGGGATTGTCCGAGAGACCATCACTTCTAGATAAACCAATTCGAGAGCCAAACAACTCTTTCTGATTGTTTTCGATCTTATCATTGTAATCCAAATCTTTCAACCTCAAATCCTTTCCCCTAAAAGTTCTTTGCTCTGACCACCTATCACGGGGTACATCCTCAGCTACTTGTCCCTTATTATATGCCCTTGTGCTATCACCATTACTACAGTCACTCAGGTTGCTGCATTGCATCATAGTATTTCCCTCACTAACCAAATTATTAGCAGTATTGTCCTGTGATCCTTCTTCGATTTGTGACTGAGATGACTGAAGACATTTCCGAGGTACCACCACCTCCACAGGAAAATCACCTGGGCCCCTTGATTCCAGTTTTTGGAAGAATTCTGGATTCAGTTCTTTATCATTCAATATTGGTGGCTTCTTCTTAAATGGTCCAACTTTTTTATCGGACATGGTGTTCATTTGAGGTTTGGAAAGAGAATCAGCAACAGAAGCAGAAGCCTTGGATGGATCTTTTACATAGGACTCTGACTTCACACCAGTGGGACTTGATGTTTGAAGATCCGGCTTTTCTAAAAGTGCATTTGACTCTCGCTTCTTGCCTTCTGAAATCCCATTAAAAATTTAAAATTGCAAAGGTCAAAGAAATGACATGAAGTAAATCAAACGTAGTCAACAACATGAAATGCACTCACCCTGAGGCACTGTTTTCGTTTCTTCTGGGTTTCCATCTGCTTCTTTTCCTGTAACATTTTTCCATAGTTGTAATGCCTCTGTCATGCTATCTCGAACAGGTTTCACCTGCCACAATATGGCGCAGATTGATATTTCAGAAGTTCAGCCATTTGGCACATTTTGCAGTCCAAAAGTGATTAGAAAACAAATTTCAAGTTTGTACATACAAAGCGTTTGAATTGGTGTTTATTAGCTTATTCTTTGGATAAACTGAACTTGAGCAGTTTCAGTTTCATACAAAAAAAAGGCCAGAGATATGAAATGTGAAGCACGAAACCACAAAAGTACCTTATCAAAACGATAAGCTTCCAATGCAGTGATGGTTGAGGCCCCTCCATCGCTAATCAAATGGCTTGAATGAGATGCCAGATGAGACAGAACATCAGCCGCTGCCTTGCGTGTGGCCCAATCGCTACTCTCAAGACATTCATGAATACATTGCATGAGTACTGGCATACTTTGTGGTGCTATTGCCCCCACCTACAAAAGATTGCTTATTAACTAGTTTATCAGTTCCCCCCACTCTTTCTACTATACATCTATAAAATCTCTCAGACTTATTAAAAGCATGTGTTTCCATCAGTTCACATACTGTTAGAAGAAGCTGAGAACAAATTGACATTGCGAGATCCAACTCACAGAAAAGGGACCTGAATCTAGTATAAGATTTAAGTCGATAAATGGTTTGAATAAACATGTTAGACAGCTTGTCCAGTGTAGCACCAAAGGTGCTTGTTCTATTCTAACAAGTGAATGCATACATGGGCTCACTACAGGGTTTGGTTTGGTTTGGTTTGGGTTTGGTTTGTCATGTTTTTGTTCTTCTCCCAATTGATCAAGGGAATGCACAAACACATAAGAGAAATATCCAAAACCGATAAAATTTTTTAACGAAGAAAAAAAAAGAGAAATACTTCAGCAACCATCATGGCATTAGTAATGCTTCCTAGGGGGGTAACCCCCAGCTTACCCTATCGAAAAAATAAAACCATCATGACATTAATCTACGTTCATTAACCAACATCTTGATTTCTCCAAGTTTTCTTGTTGGGCAATCAATGATCACAAAAAATGCTGGCACCAACATCGACACCAACAATGAGAAAAATGTGAATCCAAACGATTCAAACAAAACCAAATCAAATGAGATCAAAGAAGAAGAAGAAACGGTTGGGGCGGCCATACTTGGGCAAGGCTCGAGACGAGAGACAGCAAGGCCGCTTTGGCCAAGAAATTCGGATTGCCCAGGAACTTGCACACCCTGGGGCATAGCTTTTGGAACGCAGCAACAGGCGGATCGCTCGCACACTCGACCAATCTCCCCAGGCACATTGCAGATCCGGCTTGCACAGTCTTGTTCTGCTCACTCAATGCCTCAAGGAACGGCTTGACCATCAGCCCCACCACCAACCCACCATTGTGCTTCTCACCTTCCTTGAGGTACTGCTCAGCCAAGACCCCAACCGCGGATTGACAGGCCTCATGGACGCCCGATTCGTGGTCTTTTAGCCTCTTGACAATGTGGGCGATGATCTTGGGGAGGTGGGATGAGAGGGAATCCGGGTGGGAGAGGGAGAGGCTGGCGAGGAGCTTGATGGATTGCTTGTGGACGATGGGCTTCTGTTGGGAGTCGGCAGCGTCGTAGAGGCAATTGAGGAACATGGGAATGGAGTCGAGGGAGAGTGTTTGGGAGATCTTGTCTAGGTCGTCGGCGGCGATCTGGTAGGTGTCGCGATCGGAGAGCTTGCTGAGGGAGGTGAGGATCCGGTTCTTGAGTTCGACCATTTGGAGGTGGGAGGAGAGAGGGGAGGCTCGCGAAGATGCCGAGGATGAGGAGGAAGAGGGGTTGGAGGGTTTGGGCTTAGAAGAGGGCTTGATGGTGTTGTTGGGAGGAGGAGGAGGAGTGGTGTTGATGGTTGGAGCAGGCATTTTACAGCTCTCTTTTTGTTGGGTACGGAGTTTGCAGGAAGTTTGAGGGGGAAATGGTTGATATGTTGAAGAGGAAAGGATGGATTTGAGGACAGAAGGAGAGATTTTTGAGGATGGAAAGCTCGATTTTTGACTCTCTCATTCACCGAGAGGTCGAGCACTTTATTTATAATCATAAGAGAGTTTTATAATATATGGAATAACAAAGTTTGAGATTTACAACGTTTAGAATACACTTCTATAACACACATGAATTATTGTTGTTGATAATTCTATAAAAAACGGTAACATCGGTTTATCAATTATAGTTTTTGATAATCAGATTTTATCAAATTAACAAATGAGCAGTTGGATCATGATTGAGCCGGATTCTATGAACACCTTTATCATTTTTTTGTTTCATGAGAATGTAAAACCCACTTAAAAAAAACATTTGGACCCATGGTCGATCTGAATTCGACCGGCGCCGCTGCATACCTCCTCCCTTACAAAAAAGGGGTGTTTGGATCACCTCCCCCGTGCTTTAAAAACACGCAAGGGGAGAGGAGACCTTTACTTTGCAGCCCCCTCTCCCCTGCTCATCCTCACCCTCACCCTCACCTCCCACCCCCCTCTGGATCGTGCTCTCTCTCTCTCTCTCTCTCTCTCTCTCTCTCTCTCGCTCCCGGGGTGCGGAAGCACCGATGACGCCGGTCGACATCGCCGATCGACGACGCTGACCCCCTCTTCTAGGTATGTTCTTCTGTCTTCCTCTTCTTTTCTTCTTTTTCTGGCTGCCAGAGGCCGACGGAAGGCCGGTGGCTCCCTGTCGTGCCCTCCCCCTCTCTTTGTCTTCTTTTCCCCCCTCCTTCGATCTCCTCTATTGTCGGAGGCACAACAGGAAGTCGACAACCCCTCCCGCTCCCTCTGTGCCAACCAGAAGGTCGGTAGGGGACTGATGGTCCCTTGCCGCACATTCCCCCTTGTCTTGGCTTTGTCGGAAGACTGGCGCCCCTGCTGCTCCTTCTCCTCTTTTTTGTTGCGCTGTTGGAAGGTTGGCAGGAGGTCGACGGCCCTTGCCATGCTCTCCCTCTCCCTTCTTCACTGTTTTTGTTAGGCAGGGCCCCCACTGCCATTCAATGTCCATCAGTAGGGGCCTTGGCCTCTGCCGTTCGTTTTGTTCATGCAGGCAGGCATGAGCCTCGGCCCCTATCGATTGTGATATTGTCAAGCAGGGGCCAAGGCCCCTGCAATTTGTAGTCGGTTAGGCAGGGGCCAGGGCCCCTGCCATTTGCTGTTTGTTAGGCAGGGGCTGAGGCCCCTGCCATTTGAAGTCGGTCTGGCAGGGGCCGAGGCCCTTGCCAATTGAAGTCTGCCAGGTAGGGGCCTTGGCCTCTATCGTTCATCTAGTTTCGTCAGGCAGAAGCCTCAGCCCCTACCATTCTAGGTTTGTCATGCAGTGGCCTTGGGCCCCTGTCGTTCGATATTTTCCGATAAGCAGGGCCCCTACCGCTCATGGGCTTCGTCGACAGGGCAAGCCCTACCACTGCCCCATTTTGTTCTTTATTATGATTATAACATACTTAGCGTTCACACTTTTGCAGATCTCACGACTGATCCCATTCGTGCTCCGCGTCTTGAGCCCCGCATCACCTACACTCGTAAGCGCTCACAGCGACGTAACTTCCTGAGGTAGGAGATAGTCGCACGAGGATTTTGGATGAATTAAATAAAGATTTAGAAAATTGAGATAATGACAGATGATACTTATATGACTCATGATTTATTGTTCCTTGCTTGTCCTTATATCCCTGAAATCATATGCTTCATGTAACCGACATATTGTGCATGCTTAATTAGTTCTGCAGTTAGTTCTTGTCATTATTTTTCTTCACTTGTTTCTTGTTGTCGCTGCACCGCATGCGATTAGATTTGCTATTACATTTCTGTTGCCGCCCTCAGGCAAGCCTCGTGGGGCGTGCAGATGCGCATACCATATTTTATGTCTTTTGGAAAGGTGTGAAATTGCGTACAAACACTACAAGCTCGAGAAGAGGATTTTCTTTATGCAAGGCCCGACTCCTCGAGCACAAATCCTATCTATAATGCTTGTGCATTGCTAGATGCAACTATTTGTACCCTGAGTCGGTTACCCGAAAAGAATGATCGGATCCATGGCAATCCCAAGACTTGTTTGAGATTTTCTATTTCGTAGTGTTTGAGCATGCCAAGTATATTACTGTTTTTAAGTCATATGAAACACTGTGTGGGGTTATTCTTCGAGAAACCCATGACTTACTGTCATTATTGGACCTTTTTTTTAACAGATATAATATGTTTACTATAATGAGTAGTATGAGAGGTTGTTGAGCACCTTGAGCTGTGAAATAAACACTCTGTTGAAATAAATAAAGATAATGATGTTCGCATCTACAAGCCAGATGCTCAAAGAGTAATTCATGTCAAGTTTGAACTAAATGAATTACAACATATTAAATGTTACCTTTTCATTGTAGTCGTACATTTGGACATGTACGATCGTACCTTTGGACAAGTATGTCTGGTTTGTGTTACGATGATTGGATGATGGGGTTGTGGCAATCTCGAAATGTGTAAATAACACAATGTTGAGATCACATAAATGGTGATGATTCACCTTCACAGACAAGATGCTTGAGTTGGTTGAGAGACCAGAGCATGCAAAATGGGTCTTTAGTTAACTAACACCTGATGCACTCATTTGAACTGCTGACTCCCGTCAAAAGAGAGGACGAAAAAGTATAAAACTCTGATGAACAGGCCATTAATGATAGTTACGGGCAAAAGACTCTGCTTTTCCTATCATCAGAGTTAGGGAAAATGGGCTACAAAAGTTAGCTTAACATTTCTGCAGAAGTTGGATGCATCCATTGAAACAAGTGGCCTTTAGGAAATTCTCTTTCGATCACCGACCATCCCCTTAAGAGCGGACTCAACTAGCTATTCAGGGTATTGAAAATACATGACATAATAGACCCCCGAACTAGTCTCATTTGTTTCTATGATTTGTGCCTTTTGTGTACCCGCAAGACCAGCTAATATCGAAACATAAATTAACCCGTTCTCATTGCGAGTTTAATTGTTCATGCCTGTTGTGACATTACACTTGTTAGTTAAACTATTTATGTAGTTGTTTACTTGTATTAATTAGCTGACTGTGCTAGTTAACTGCACATAATGTTGCTTACATCTTGTGTTGTCTCTTTCCTTCAGTTTAGGTGTTCTTTGTATATGTTGCTCAGATTTAATTTCTCGTAATTACAAATACTAGTACTGCTTTCAATAAAATAAATTATTTTTCATGTGATGTCCTACTTTATTTATTCTATATTGTCTATTTGTGCGCATACCAATTTGTTATGAAACTGACCCATTTCATGAGCAGGTGGCAAGTAAGACTTTACAGACGGCCGATGGTGCGATGCAACATGGCTCGAGATCACCCTCTTTCTGCTGGCGTCCTGACTATTCTTTGTGAATAAGGTTGGTTTGTAAGCTAACGTGCCTAAAGTTGTCAACTTGTTTTTCTTTCTAAAAAGAAATTGTTTCCGCTGAAGTCTTTAAAACTAAACCCTGAAATTTGAAAAGTTTTTTCTATTTTTTTTTTTAAATTTACAAGTTAAAATTTTTAGGGCGTTACAACTTGGTATCAGAGCAGTTAAGAAAGAGATGAATCTGGACCGTCGAGTATCGCATTACGTTGTAAGTCTTTTGTGTTTGATTTGCATGCTTAAACTAAAAGTAATATCCTTGTTTTGTCTGTCTGCTTGACCAAATGGTAGCCATAACGAGAAGTGGCAGACCGTGTCTATTTTCACCATGACAGATTAGGTAGAAAATTAACAATCTTATAGTCTTGGGTTAAGACTTTTTGTTTTTCAATACAGATTTTGTCATGCAAAAGTTTATCAATGAAATCATGTATGAATTTTGTGTCTCCGAGATTCTTATGATTGTGATGCTTATATTAGCATTAAGGTGAATGACATCTCACACCTACAAATGATTAATTTTGACTTATTAGGTGGATGATATATCACACCTATATAGTTTTATTGCAAATGGTCACATTATGATTGTCTGAGTACCTGTATAGCATGATTGATGCGTATCATGAATGTCTAACTAAATTACTTAGGAGGTATGTGCATGTGTTTTCATGTTGAATATAATCGAATATGATTTGATGCAAGAATTGTGAATGCTTATGAAGATGATGCAATGATCTGAATGTCTTAGAGGTATATAAACTTGAATCTTACATGCATAACTCAAACTACGTAGGAGTTGCATATGTTGAGGTTTAGTTGCTTCATATTATGAAATATGTATGTTCACGTATGCATAGAACTCATACTTTGGTTATGCATGCTTCAAGGTTTAATTTTCGACATGTAATATTTCTTGTGGCAATGATATAATGTGTAGGATATTATGCTTTTGTATGATGTAATTTAAATGCCATGTGATATGAAATATTGAATGCATGCAATAAATGTTTAAGTTTAATAGTGAATTATGATTCATGGAACCTTATTGGTGAAATATGTGATTTTTATGATTTGAGGACCATATAAAGTGATGTGATGCATATTGATGGTATACATGCTTGTGCCCATATTGGTGGCTACTGACCCAATAATGATCAATTGTATTAATGCATGCATCACTAAATCTGGTACCTTTTGAAGACCTGTCCCCAAAGGATTCTCTGTGAGGGTATGTATGATCAAGATCAGGTAATCCAGCTACAACAATAAATCTCTGTAAAGAAGTACACTGTCCAAGAGCGGGTAGCCGCAAAGACGGTAAATTTCTGTGAGGAAGTGTATTGTCTAAGATTAGGTAAACCATCTAGGGCAAAAATTTCTTGTGAGGTCGTACATTTCCCAGACCAGGTGATCCAACGTGGATCTTGTGAATTTTGATTATATAAAAATTTATGGTGAGTTGTGATGATCTTCTAAGGTTGATTGAGATAGCTAGTTATGAATTTATAGATTTGATCTTCTAAGGTTTATAGAGAATCAAATCCTTATTTATCTTAGATCTTGATATGAGGTTATGCTTGGGTTTTCTAAGGAAAGATGGGGTCATTCTGAGAATGACACCTTAAGCGAAATCATGACAGTTGGTCGCACAAGGCCTTAAGAAATGAGAATAAGTTAAGGTTATTACGAACAAAGAGTCTGTTAAAAATATCAAGGACAATAAACAATAACTTGATTATGATAAAATACAGAGACCCCATTCAAGAAAAAACAATTTATTAAAAAAATCACGCATATTTTGTTCAACTGAAACCTTTCTCAGGAACTCATTATGAGTTATCCTGATCACTTTAAAATCATACATGTTTGGGATCACACACACACACATGTTGTGCATCTTCCTCAATACCGATTAACTCAGACTACGATCTCTCTGAAGAGTCATTCAATGAAATTTTGCATACAAAATTCTTTTAAGAGGGGGTAAGATGTAAAACCCACTTAAAAAAACCATTTAGACCCAGGATGAATATGAATTCGGTAACCCGTTAGGGTTAAAACTCGCAGGGCTAAGGGTTTCTTTTAAAACTCTCTCCCCCACATCGCTGCATACCTCCTCCCTTACAAAAAAGGGAAACCCTTTGAGGGTTTCCCATTTTTCTCACCTCCCCCATTCTTTAAAAACACGCAAGGGGAGGGGAGGCCTTTACCTCGCAGCCCCCTCTCCCTTGCTCATCCTCACCCTCACCTTTTGTCCCTGTCCCAATTGTGCTCTCTCTCTCTCTCTCTCTCTCTCTCTCTCTCTCTCTCTCTCTCTCTCTCTCTCTCTCTCTGCGACAACACCGACGACGTTGGTTGATAGCGTCGATCGACGATGTCGGGCCCCTCTTCCAGGTATGCTCTTCTTCTGTCTTCCTCTTCTTTTCTTTTTCTTCTTTTTCTTCTTTTTCTAGCTGTTGGAGGGCTAATAGGAGGCCAGTGGCTCCCTGTCGTGCTTTCCCCCTCTCCCTGTCTTCTTCCCCCCCTCCTTCTTCGATCTCCTCTATTGTCGGAGGCACAGCAGAAGGCCGACAACCCCTATCGTTCCCTCCCACTCCCTCTGTGCCTACCGAAAGGTTGGCATGGGACCGACGACCCCCTGCCGCATATTCTCCCTCGTCATGGCTTTGCCAAAAGGCCGATAGGAGGTTGGCAGCCCCCTGCTGCTCCTTCCCCCTCTTTTTATCTGCGTTGTCGAAAGGATGGCAGGAGGTCGACGACCCTTGCTGCTCCTTTTCCCTCTTTTTCTCTACGTCGTCGAAAGGCTGGCAGGAGGCCGATGACCCCTGCCATGCTCTCCCTCCCTCTTTTTCATTGTTTTTGTTGGGTAACCCCCCCCCCCCCTGCCATTCGATGTCCATCAGCAGAAGCCTTGGCCCCTACTATTCATTTTGTCCAGGCAGGGGCCTCGACCCCTGCCGATCGTGATATTTCCAAGCAGGGGTTGAGGCACCTGCCATTTGCTATTTGTTAGGCAGGGGCCAAGGCCCCTGCCATTTGAAGCCGGTTTGGAAGGGGTCGAGGCCTTTGCCATTTGAAGTCTGTCAGGCAGGGGCCTTGGCCCCTGCCGTTCATCTAGTTTCGTCAGGTAGGAGCCTCAACCCCTGCCATTCGAGGTTTGTTAGGCAGGGGCCTTGGGCCCCTACCGTATGATATTTTCCGATAAGGAGGGGGCTTGGCCCCTACCACTCGTTAGATTTTGTATGACAGGGACCTCGGCCCCTGCCGCTCATACGCTTCGTCGACAGGGCAGACCGTACCATTGCCCATTTTTGTTCTTTATTATGATTATAGCATACTTAGCGTTCACACTTTTGCAGTTCTCATGATGGATTCCATTTGTGCTCTGTGGCCCGAGCCTCGCATCACCTACACTCCTAGGCGCTCATAGCAACACAACCTCTCGAGGTAGGGGACAGTCGCATGAGGATTTTGGATGAATTAAATAAAGATTTAGGAAATTGAGATAATAACATATGATACTTATATGACTCATGATTTACTGTTTCTTGTTTGTCTTTATATCTCTGAAATCATATACTTCCTGTAACTGACATATTGTGCATGTTAAGTTAGTTCTGCAGTTAGTTCCTGTCATTATTTTTCTTCACTTGCTTCTTATTGCCGTTACACCGCATGTGATTAGATTTGCTATTATATTTCTGTTGCCACCCTCAGGCAAAGTTTCGCAGGGCATGCAAGTGTGCGTACCATATTTTGTGCCTTTCGAAAAGGTACGAAATTGCATATAGGCACTACAAGCTCGAGAAGAGGATCTTTTTTGTGCAAGGCCTGACTCCTCGAGCACAAATCCTGTCTATAATGCTTGTGTGTTGCTAGATGCAACTATTTGTACCCTGAGTCCGTTACTCGGAAAGAATGATTGGATTCACGGCGATCACAAGACTTGTTTGAGCATGCCAAGTATATTATTGCTTTTAAGTCATACGAAACACTGTGTGGGGTTATCCTTTGAGAAACCCATGACTTATTGTCATCGTTGGACCTTTTTTTTGGACATGTATGGTATGTTTACTACAATGAGTAGTATGAGAGGTCGTTGAGCACCTCGAGTTGTGCAATAAGCACTATGTTGAAATAAATAAAGATGATGTTGTTCACCTCTACAAGCCAAATGCTCAAAGAGCAATGCATGTTAAGTTTGAACTAAATGAATTACAATATATTGGATGTTACCCTTTCATCATAGTCATACCTTTAGATATGTATGATCGTACATTTGGATAGGTACATCTGGTTTGTGTTACGATGATTGGATGATGGGGTTGTGGCAACCTCGAAATATGCAAATAACACAATCTTGATATTACATAAATGGTGATGATTCGCCTTCACAGGCAAGATGCTTGAGTTGGTTGAGAGGAAAAAGCATACAGAATGAGTCTTTAGTTAACTAACACCTGATGCACCCATTCGAACTGTTGACTCTCGTCAAAAGAGAGGGCAAAAAGGTATAAAACTCTGATGAACAGGCCATTAATGATAGTTACGGGCAAGAGACTCAGTTTTCCCTGTCATCGGAGTTAGAGAAAATGGGCTACAAAAGTTAGCTTAACACTTCTGGAGAAGTTGGATGCATCCATTGGAACAAGTGGCCTTTAGGAAATTCTCTTTCGGTCACTGACCGTCCCCTTAGGAGTGGACTCAACTAGCTATTCAGGGTATTGAAAATATATGACATAATAGACCCCCGAACTAGTCTCATTTGTTTCTATGATTCCTGCCTTTTGTGTACCCGCAAGGCTAGCTAATAGCGAAACATAAATTAACCCGTTCTCATTGCTAGTTCAATTATTCATGCCTATTGTGGCATTACACTTGTTAGTTAAACTACTTATGTAGTTCTTTACTTGTATTAATTAGCTAACCGTGCTAGTTAACTACACATAATGTTACTTACATCTTGTGTTGTCTCTTTTCTTCAGTTTAGATGTTCTTTGCATATGTTAGTCAGATTTAATTTCTTGCAATTACAAATGCTACTACTGTTTTCAATAAAATAAACTACTTATCTTGTGATGTCTTATTTTATTTATTCTATATTATCTATTTGTGTACCTACCTGTTTGTTATGAAACTGAGTCATTTCATGGGCATGTGGGAAGTAGAACTTTACAAACGGTCGATGGCGCGATGAAACATGACTCGAGATCACCCTCTTTCTATTGGCGTTCAAGCTATTTTTTGTGAATAAGGTTGGTTTGTAAGCTAACGTGCCCAGAATTATCAACTTGTTTTCCTTTTATAAAAAAAATTTGCTTCCACTGAAGTCTTTAAAACCAAACCCTAAAATTTGAAAGATTTTCTCTAAATGTTTTCAAAATTTATAAGTTAAAATTTTTGGGGCGTTATAGAGAAAGTCATGTAAGCGTTATCTGTGAGCTCAACGTGGGGTCAACGACATTGAGCTTGTCATGAATAAAAACAAACCTAAAAAAAAAAAAAAGTTTAATGAGACTGTCACCCAACTTATCAGGGAAGGTGATAAACTGAACTTGAAGATGACCCTTTTGCACATGAACAAAATGAAAATCAATTTCAACATGTTTTGTACGATCTTGGAAAATTAGATTCGCTTCGAGATATAAAGCTCTAATATTATCACACCAAAGAATGGGTGGAGAAGAAGGAGCAAAGCCAAGCTCAGTGAGAAGAGACTTGAGCCAAAGAAGATCAGACGCAACACAAGCGAGAAACTTGTATTCGGCTTCAGTACTGGATCGGGCTACGGTCTGTTGCTTGCAAGAAGACCATGAAACCAAATTAAAGCCCAAAAAGACAACAAAACCACTTGTAGACTTACGATCTTTAAGGCTACCAACCCAGTCAGCATCAGAGAAGGCGTTGAGCTAGAGAGAAGAACAAGCCATGGTGAATGGTATCCTTGATATAACGAAGGATGCGTTTGACGGTAGACTAATGGGTAACTGTAGTTGCATAAATTGACAAACTTTGTTGAACACAAAGGCAATGTCAGGTCATGTGATAGTGAGGTATTGAAGACCATACAAAGGCAATGCCAGGTCATGTGATAGTGAGGTATTGAAGACCACCCACGATGTGCTCCGATATAGAGTGGAGTCATGAAAAAGAGGGGTATCATCTTTAGATAGCCAAGTAGAGGCACTCAGAGGAGTAGATATCAGATTCACATCAGCCATAGATGCATGACAAAGTAGAGTAAGTGCATAGCTGTGTTGGCAGAGAAAAAACCTTGATGAAGCATAGTGGACTTCAATGCCCCAAAAATAATTTAAGCGACCAAGATCTTTGATGAAAAAAGCAAAACTAAGGCACTGAATCAATTGCTTAATGGCAACGGTGGAACTGTCGATGATTATGATATCATCAACATAAACCAGTAAATAAATCACCTAACCTAACCACTGTCTTGAAAGATAAATAACAAAGCATCAGAAAAAGGGATGCAAAACCCGCGAGGTTGAAGATAAGAGCTAAGACGCTAGTACCAGGTACGTGGAGCCTGCTTGAGACCGTACAAGGCTCGATCCAACTTGCATACATGATGAAGAAAAAAAGTCTTCAAAATCTGGAGGTTGTGCCATATAAACATCTTCAGAAAGGAGACCATTTAAAAAGGCATTATTAAAGTCCAATTGGTGTATCAACCAATCTGACGAGACTGCAAGAGCAAGAACAATGTGGATGGTGGTGGGTTTCATAATGGGACTAAAAGTCTCCAAAAAATTGATGTCTTCGTTCTTTTGTGTTCACTTTGAATTCTTTTGTCTGAGAAGTAATACCTACGGACCCAGACTTGAAAGGTCCCAGATCAGGGTTGTTACATTTCTATAATCAAATATGGGTAGGCCTTCTAGCTGAGTATTATTATGAGCAACTTCAACCGAAGAGCACATCTTGGATCTTCTTTTTCTTAGGATTTTTTTGGCACAAATCTCGAAGTACTCTCTGATGTGGGTTCTGCAGACTGAGGCAGAGTCCTTGGCAAATTCTCACTGCAACCGAGTTGTAGGTTCTTCAAGTACTCAATTTCCTGCAAGATCAGGGAGGCTGTGGCGCCCCTGGTGCCTATTGCTACAGGATTATCTGCTGCCATCCTTGCAGATTGCCTTGTAAAGCCTTCACGCAAGCTTTTTATAGTTCTAAGTTTTGTTGGGGGTAACAATATGCAAGAGAGGAGAATTGTTTGGTGAGCAATGGTGATTGGCTAACTCTGGTGATGTATACTAGAAACTATCGGAAAATTTCATGAAAGATATTTATTTATTTTATATTATTCTTCATAAAGAAAAACATGGACATGTCACCTTTGGAGTGTAAGTGGGTAGAATTAGATTTTGCAAAGTGATGAGATTCGTTGAATGGTGGTGATGATGTTCTCATAGTATTTTTGGTGTTTGCATTCATTTAAAACTTTCTGGATGGTTATGTGTGTGTGAACATGAAAGACATGTTTGTTTTGGTCATAGGTGAGAAAGTAGAAGCCGAGAGAGTAGAATCTGAGAAAGTAGATCATATGGTCACAGTTGGCAATCACAATTTCTATTTTTTCGTGTTCCACTAACCTTGACAAAGTACGGTGATTGTGATTTATAATCACATGATCCAGGTATCACAGGGCATTGCAAACATGCTCAAAGTTGTTCAACTTTTCTCACTACTTATAAATTGTAAAGTTCCATTGTAATTCGTTCAACTTGGGCATAGTATCACCAATGTTTACCAAGCGAATTGTTTGAAAAAAGATCAATTGGTTTTTCAAAAGTACCGCTAAATTAAATATGTTTTGTAGACAATGCCCTCCATAGTGTTTTCCAACTAAACCGATGCTATGAAATTTTAAAATGTGTTGATGATAATATATTGACCAAAAAATAATGGGAAATTGGATAAAGGCAATGTAATGCGTGGCCATGCCTTCTATATTAATTTTAGTATACTCCAAGCATTCATATGTTTCTTAATATATAGACTTGTCACCGACGAAGCATTTTCAGCCACCAGATGGCCCACCGAAGAATCGTTCGGACGGGTTTAATCAATATTCGGAGGGTTCACTTGCAATTATATGGAGTATCGATGCTATAACTAACCAAAAAGAGAAATTTGCTTCACAATTTTTTATTGAATGGGGCATTCTTTGCCCAAGGCATGATAAGTCATGGCCTACGGCACAGGGATACTCCATGTAGTTTCCTCTTATATACCATTCCTAAAGAAAAATTACACAAGAATGGTGCACTCCATGTCCTCGTAAGTTTTTACCAACGGGGCTCCACTTGCTTGGTAGGATAAGTTAGTGCACGTAACCTTGTGTTGGGACGTTGCAAGTTCAAAACCCAATAGTATGAGTTGTATAACTGGTGGGGTCTGCCTAACCATAGCTTTCTTTGTCAAAAAAAAAAAGTTTGTAACATAAGTCATTGCTGTTACCAACTCCTCGTGTTTCTTTGGGGCATGGTATTACATCTTGTGGGTGGAGCAATTTATTATGAAAGGCGTGCTCCTAAGACAAAAGGAAGCCAAAACTTGGTTCATGTCGCACTCAGGCAGTAAAGTAAGCCCAGGTTATGGTGGGTCCAGGTTGTGGTTCACGTTTTTTTTTTTTCTCGACAGAGAAATCTGGGGTTAGGCAGATCCTTATCAATTATACAACTATACTATAGGGATTCCAACTTGCAACGTCTCAACACAAGGTGAGGTGCACTAACTGCTCCTGTCATGGTGAAATTAGAAACTAGGAGAAACATGGGTGGGTGAACTTGACCAAGGAGATCTTGTTGTTGATTCAACACCGGAATAATAATCATTCTTTTCTTGATCTGTGATCTACCACAGAACCGGCATCACACGGACACATGGAAGCTTGCCTTGGTTGCAAGGCTTCGCGGTGCTTTGGTGGAGCGTCCCTGTCGATGATTTGACGTCTTCCTTGCAGGCGAGTGTTTGTCGTAATGAGGACCTACCAGTTCCTTACACCACATGGCAAGAATCCTCAGTCCTGATAGTTTTGTTCCCAACAATGTCTGTCAATTGTGGGAACCTTTTTTACTTTTTTTTGGATTCAAGGTTGGTAAAGGGCCGCCATTAAGGCCACCAATCAAAATTCAAACAATGATAATCATGCCCCTAGCAGACATCTTTGCTCAAATCCAGCAATTAAGCCCCCCGTTCATCCTTGTGCTCCAAAGAGAGGTTCTCAAACTGTATGTAGCGAACTTCATGGATTCAGCAGAGATGATTTGTCCGAGTCAAATCAAGCTATTCCGCAACAGTATTCCATTTCCTGTCTGCAGGTAGCGATCTGCCTGACCCCAGCATGGCGATAAAAAATAACAATAATAATAATATTTGAACTAAACATTAGTTTGAATTTAACAAGTTGTTGCAGGTAGATTTTGTCCGAAATCGGCTAACAAAATGAGGCCATGCTCTAAGGTGAAAAATGCACACCATAACTCAATTTGGCCCTCACTTTTCCTGAATGACTTGCTAAACGTGTTCCTCCTCCTTTCTTGGTTAAAGCCTTCCCCAGGTGGCCTTACTTGGGAAATCCAGTAAACACCAAAGACAATGCAGTAAAATTAAGGGAACGCCCAACACAAAAGACGTGCCAAGTTGAATGCATGAAATTTCAATTTCTGAAGACATGGACTAGTTCACAATTCGACCACAAAGCAGGAGATCGAAAGAATTAGAATTTGATTTTATTGCTAAAAGATAACCATTAACAGTCATTAGATACATGCTGATTCGGAGGCCCCACCAAACCAAAACCATCCACTTTCCCCCAGAATTCACACCAACGGAAAGGAGAGGAGAAAAAAACAGAAGCAGGTCCCCAGAACATGCAACGGAGGATGAGATTATACATGCCAAATGACCAAAGTATTCATATATCACTAGCAACAACTTGATACATAAAAAACCCGAGTTGAGATCCCGACATCCCACACCCGTTTGGATAGGAGCTCAAGCATTCCCTCTCAAGAATTTTTTTTTTTACTCGAGAACCAGAAGGAAACTAGATTGCCAGCTATGCCGCTATGATTATGATCACAATAAGAAGGATAACACCGAAAATCACTAGTAGCAAGCATGTCTGCAGGGGAGAAAACATCACCGTCATCAGGATATTTAATTGTGTTTCCCTAATTAAAGAATGTCAAAATATATTTAACACGTCATTTACCAGTGATGAATTTGATCTTTGAGTTTTTGCTGCTTTTGCTAATTGAGTTTTCCCTTGTGCGGTAGCTGCATAGGAACTCTCGATGTTGGAATCAATATCATCTGCAAGTAGGAAAAAATTATTAGTGTTATTTCACGAGGTGATTTACAGAACAATCTGCAGTTGGAAAAACAAACCGATCATAGCTCCTTGTTCATGAACAAGCACAGCTAGGTCTTTAAAAATTTCATTAACTTCACCAATTTGCTGCTGGATCTCTTGAATCCCCTGCTCCCGTTCCTCAATGATTGCCTCATTAAATGCAACCTCATTGTCAAGTAACAGGACCTCGTATCTAGGAAGGAAAACGAGCAATAGCGAATAAGAACATTTGGGAAAGAAATTCTATGGCCCTTCCAATACCAGACTAAATAAAAGCAAACTGATTTAGCTTCTACTATATGGCAAAAATGAACATTTCTTGCTTAAAAGATTTCCCGACAAATGTCACCATCAACATAAATTCCTGATTGATCGACTCAACATCTGGAAATTCCAACTCATTTTCAGAAGTAAAAAATCATGATTT
This sequence comes from Nuphar pumila, assembly GCF_984573655.1. Classification (NCBI taxonomy): domain Eukaryota; kingdom Viridiplantae; phylum Streptophyta; class Magnoliopsida; order Nymphaeales; family Nymphaeaceae; genus Nuphar; species Nuphar pumila. The sequence goes on along the minus strand of NC_143259.1, from coordinate 118,445,036 downwards.
AGCCACTCCCGCAAATTATGTTAACAAAAGGGTCAAAATTCACAGCCCTCAAATCTACTAATTTGCGTCATATACATTTTCCCTTACTCAATTATACAAAATTGGTGAATCGTTTAGTTTATATCAGCTAATCAAGAATTTGAAGCAAGTCATGGATTTAACTAGATAATAAAATTTGACTGAAGTCTCATTGATGAATTCCCAAGTAATCAACAATACCTTGTCAGCAATGGAGAAAAAATAAGAAACAATGTACAGATCACCATTTACCGGGGGAAGCAGCAGAAGACACTCGAGAAAAGGAAAAAAATGTACTGACTTAACAAATTATTTGCTCATTAAATTAGCCAATGTAATTTTGGCAGAGGGAACATATGGCAATATGTGATTAAACTTTCATACTTGTATCACAGCTGGCATCTACTAATAAGCCTGGTCAGTGAGTTAAAATGGTAAAAAGTTATGCTGGGTGGCATAGTGGGAGGGGGCCTTGGCTACTAGGTGGGTGGTCAAGGTTCCATTCTCACAGAAGTCAGCCCCTTGCATTATAAAGAGTAAGGGTATCATGCCCCTTGCTTATGCCGAAGCAAGGCAAACTCCCTGGGGGCAAGGGGTGCACCACAGGTTTACACAGTCGAGGCAGTGACCATAAGTACGGCAGGCATAGCCAGCGCATCCCGGGGGTGGTTTCCCTATTCCTCATGAAAAAAAAAAGACTAAATAGAATATGATCAAGGAAAGCAGAAACAACAGTAATAATGATACAAGAACCCTCATTTGTAAGGTTGAAAACATTTTATCAATAACTAAATTGTTGCAACTCTTTAAACTGCAACAATATTAATACAAGAATGATAACTATGAAGAACAATATCTAGTAATAACAGGGGAACCAGTAAATTTCACCTTCTGGACTCAACAAGAAGAGCACGTTGTTCAGGAGATTTATCTGGACTTATATCTAGCTCACTGGCTATAAAACTGCAGAAATTTGAAAAATGGCAGAGTATCAGCATATTTTTAACTAATAAATGGACATGAATAATCAAAGCCTAGTGAGCGACAGAGCAGAGGAAGGCATCTAGATGACATATACAAGCACAAACAATTTGTATGATCATATCATTATCTTCTGTTGCATGGACCCTTTCCTGGTGAGGAAGAATGTCTGATGGCTAATTTTGAACTCCACTTGCATGGTTGCCAATTGAAAACAAAGGGTCCATATGTTTATATACAAAAGGAAAAGAAACACATGCTGATTGAAAATGAAGTTAATACAGTGCAAGACTTTCAAGTCCCTTTCAACCTCATGTGACCCCAAATACAAAGGGCTTCATGTGATTCAAAATCATGTGATTCCATCTCATGTGAATTGAAATCATGTGATTCCAAATCACAGGGTGGACACTGATTTGGAATCACATAAGTGTAACCCCAAACGTGAGAGAAGGATTCTTATTTGGGGCCACACAAACATGCCCCCAAGTAAAAACCAATTACTTTGGCAGCCTGGAAACTATGACCATCCTCCTAAGTTCATAAATCTCAGTGGCATCTGAATTATGTGATATCTACATATATATATATATATATATATATATATATATATATATATATATATATATTTTTAGCGAAATGGGAACCACAGCAAGAGTCATGTTCAGATATTCACAACCTCCCACCCCCAAAAGAAAAAAAAAAGGGTATCCAGACACATAGGCCATCCTGAAAAGCTAACTAAAGCAGGCCTAGTAGCCTTTTTGACCCTCAATGACCAAATTGCAGAATTGCAGCTAACCACAGACCAGTGGCCACCAGTTTCCAGCATACTCCGAGGAAAATGCACTGTGATTACCTTGAAGGTAGAACAGCTTGGGGAACAAAGGGGGTATATGCAGTTTCTCTCTCAGCCGCAAGCCTTTGAGCCTTCTGAAATTCCTTCAAAATTGTTTGGAAATCTTTTGCAAGCTTTGCATCAGCGATCTTTTTGTTAGCCTGCATTTAGCGTGTGGAAAGTGATCTCCTTACCATATGATCCATACAAAATGCACTTGAATAAAGATGTTTTTCAAATTAAATAAGAAGCTTATGCTGTGAAAAATATTGACTAGCTAGTGGGTTCCTTAAATTAATAACCTTAATCTATAACATAGGAGGTCATGAGCAAATGAAGAAAACCACATAACCATAGAAAAATAAATATGATGTTGATATGTGTAAGGAAATATGCGAAAATACAAAATAAGGACCTCTAAGGGATTACAAGATCATAAACACAAAGTGCAACTAAGGGACGATGCAAGAGCACAAAAGCACAAGACAAGCACTAGGTACATTCAAGACATTAAAGAACTAAAGATAAGAACACAAAATATAAAAAATATTAATATTATTGGGCATGAATGCTTAAGAGAAGCATCAAGGAATGTGGGAGAACAAATCCTCTAATTTATACACTATGTCACATGGGTGCGGGTGCGGCACTTTCAAAAAACTTGGGTGCGGCAGGGGCAAAAATGTAAATATATATATATATAGAGAGAGAGAGAGAAGGGGGGTCCGGGAGTTCCCCCCGGCGCGGGTCCTGCTGTGCGGTCAGCGGGCGGGGGTCCAGGGGGGGCGCCCATGGTGGAGGGTTATAGGGGGGCAGCGCCCCCCCCCCCCAAGATTTTTTTTTAAATTCTGCAGCACATTTCATAGGGCAAATTAAAAAAAAATCCAAAAAATGGACCGAAATGACCCTGGGTGCGGTCAACGCTGCTAGCCGAATCCCTGTGACATAGTTTATACACATTATAAGAGAGAGACCATATGGGAGCTCCCAATAGAGTCGTTGGGAGCTCCCGACGGTTATATTTATGACCGTTGGAGAGCCCCCAAATGACTCTATGGTCAAAAGACCATAGAGTTGTTGTTTAAAAGGGCAACAGACAAAAAAGAAAATTAATAAAAAAAGAGAAAAAATATTCCTAATGAACAGTTCATATTACAAGAGTAAAATGATGAAAATACTGAAAAGAAGTGTTTTCTCTGGTTACGGGTCATGGATCTGAAGATCCAGACCCGTGACATCCACTTCTTCATTAATGACATTATGTAATATAAGTTATTGTAATGAGGGTATTTTAGTACCCTAATTTTGTAATCACATGTTAATATAAAGGAATATACACAGCAGCCGACCCTATGACAATAGGGCATCGGTTTCTCCCAACTTCTCTCTCCCTTTCTCTCTCTCTCTCTGTTTTCATCTCTCACGCGTGGAAGGACCTGGAGATTCAAAATCTGACATGGTATCAGAGCCACGCTTCAGTTGAAACTGGAATCGATCTCAAAGGTACGTCTGATAGATCTATCCCTTCTCGATTTCCTCTTCTAAGTCAAGAAAACATTCTTCTTCAGTCCTCTTATTTCATCTGATATTTTTTTTTGGGACACGACTGACCCATCCCATTCTTTGCTTCTCAATCAGATCTGACGATAATCAGATCTGACTTCTTCTCCCCATAGTTTTCTTTCCGTTCCTTTTTATTTTTCTTTTCCTTCGGTGGTGGCCGAACCTTGGTTTCCCCACAGTTTTCTTTCTGTCTCTTGAACTTGATCAGATCTGACGTTAATCAGATCTGATCAAACCATCTCTTTACCTAATCTAAGTCAACTCAGAGAGGACTGAGTGACTTAGCCCAGATTTTCGACCCAGCCCAGATTTTCAACCCAAATCCCTTGTTGAAAATACCTTTTCTTCATCCCTACATTTTCATTGATAGCATACCCAGTTTATCGCTCTTGATAGCAACATGATCTAATCACGCAGGGCCCTATTTTGATTCAGCTGCATCCTTGATCAGATCTGATCAAGCCGATACAGAAATTCATATTCACATTTTTTTTGGATTTTCATATCCGATATTCCTTTTCATATACAAATCAGAAATCCGATTGACATTCAATTTTTGTTTCATATCAGTAATCTGAATTAGTTTCTGCAATCTGATAGCCATTGATCTGAACACATTCTTAATTCTGTGAAACATGGATTCACTTCCTAGCCAGTCAGTTCTTTCTTCAAGTTTCCTCAGCCAACTCGTGTCTGAAAAATTAAATAATGGTAACTTCTTGACTTGGAAGAGGCAAATCATACCTTTCATTAGGAGTCGGGATCTTTCTGGAGATCTGGATGGATCTATCCAAGTTCCTCCTGAGTTCATTGTTAGTTTGGATCATGGATCCGACCCGATCCACCTCGTGATGCGTGAGCGGTGGCATGATTGTAATTAGTTTTTATTACCTGTGTAAAGTTATACCTTGTATTGTATCACTTATAAATAATAAGTAAAAAGGGAAAACCCTATTGCCGCCGACTACTCTTCTCTCTCTTCTCCTTTACCTCATCTCTAACCCTTGCAAGTTGGTATTTCTGATATTTCTGACATGGTATCAGAGCACAGGCACGGAAATCGATCATATGGAAGGCCTATAAGGACCAGCACGTGAAAGGACGTAGGCTCTATTTCTGTTTTTTCCTCTGTCTCTTTTCCTTAATCAGATTTCTCCAGTTTCTCTTTTTCTTAATCTGATTTCACGCATTCCAGTTTTGCACATCCTTATTTCTCTTTCGATTCCTTTTCTTTTCCAATATTTTCCTGGTTCACACGTTACACAGCATTGCTATTTCTCTGTGCACACAGCATTGCTATTTTTTTTTTTAGTAACGTGTGTGTGGAGATTATTTTTCAGCACAGCATTGTTCTTTTTCCTCAATACACTGTTAAGTACAGTCAGCATTTAATATTTTCTGGTTTGCACGTCACTATTTTTTTGTGCAACGTGTGTGCTGACATCATTTTCAGCACACAGTATTGCTGTTTTTCTTCCCCTTAATACACTGTTAAGTACAGTTTGGCCTCTCATTCTTCATATAATCCATGGATTCCAAATTGAACCCTAGTTTTCTTACTCACCTCATGACCCACAAGTTATCCCATGATAACTATTTGCTTTGGAAACGTCAAATTGTGCCTTTTATTCGCAGTCATGGTCTTTATGGGCATCTAGATGGGCGATCACCCGCCCCACCTACACATATCATGCAAGAAATAACAGGTGAAGATGGGAAGGTGAGTCAACTCCGAACTACCAATCCGGCTTATGACATATGGGTACAACGGGATCAGACATTAGTTGCTTACATAACCTCCACACTTTCTGATCGTGTTTTACAAACTATTTCTGATGACCAATCTGCTGCCGAGTTGTGGAATGGACTAGCTCATTCTTTTTCTCAGGTTTCCGAATCTCGGGCTTTGCAACTCAAGTGGAAATTCCAATCCATGCGAAAAAAAAAAAACAAATCCATTACAGAGTTCATGGGGGATGTCAGAGTGATTACAGATCAGTTAGCTGCCATTGGAAGTCCTGTATCAGATAAGGATATGGTACAACAGGTATTAGGTAGTCTTGGACCTGAATATCGCATGTTTTGCACGGCACTCCAAGTTGTCTCAGTCCTTCCATGTTTTGATGATCTTCAATCTAAGCCTTTGCAATATGAGGTCAGTTTAAATCAGGAACACGCGTCAGATGATGCTCATCCTGTGATGATGACACATACCCCTATTCAAACAGGAGTTTTATTTACTCCCCCTCGTTCCAATGGAACACCTATGAACAAAGGAGGATTACTGCCTACACCAGGTGGAGGAGGTATTGGTTCAAGCAGTGTACCACGAGGAGGACGTGTTCCTACTTGTTTTCTATGCAACAAGCGGGGACATGTTAAAGCAAACTGCTGGTACAATCCTCAGAACCGGAACAAATCAGGGAGGCCAGATAGTAGGCCAGGGCAGAAGGCAACTCATCAGTTTGCCCGTACTCCTCAGGGACAGGTTCTTCCACAGGACGTACAAAATATCCTTATGACTACTTTCAATCAGATGAACTTGCGCCAAAATGAGGAAGGTATATGGTATATTGATTCAGGGGCAGCAGCACACGTTACTTCTGATGCAGGTAAATTTTCTCACTTGACTCCTTACACGGGAAATGGCACTATAGTCATAGGAGATGGATCTCACCACCCCATCTCTCACACTGGAAATATCTCCCTTTCTTTGCCTGAATCTCAATTACCCTTGTCAAATGTCTTACTCACACCTGCTATTCAAAAGAATATCCTATATGTGTCAAAATTAGTTGATGAAACAAATTCTTCCATTGAATTTACTCCTTCTTTTGTTTATCTTAAGGACCTTCACACCAAGAAGACGCGCGGGAACATGTACGTCTTTGAAGAATCATATGTGCCTTTGAAGACGTCGTCTTCCGTAGCCGTGGCTTCTTCAGCTTCTTCCTTTCCAACATTTTTGAGTCGATCTACAGATCATAGTTCTTCAACTAGAGTCTTGAAACTTAATAAGCCAGACTTATGGCATCTTCGTTTGGGTCATTGTAGTCAAGTTTTTCTTGACAAGTTGTCTGTTAAAGGTTTAATACCCGTAGTCAGTTTAGAGTCAAAATGTCCAAGTTGTCACTTATGCAATAGTCATGTACTTCCTTTTCATAGTATCAATAAAAGAGCAACAAAGCCTTTCGAGATTATATGCTCAGATGTTTGGGGTCCTGCACCCACTGCCTCTCTTTCTGGATCTCGATACTATGTACTCTTTCTTGACTCCTACACTCGTTTTAGTTGGATTTACTTCATGAAAAACAAACATGAGGTTTTCAAGTTGTTCAAACAGTTTCATGCACTAGTCCAAAACCAATTCAATACCAATGTTGTATATTTCCAGTGTGATGGGGGGGGGGGGAGAATACATATCCCATGATTTTAGTGAATATTTGAAGGAGCATGGCATTACACGTAACATTTCTTGCCCTCATACCCCTCAGCAAAATGGAGTTGCTGAGAGAAAGCACAGGCATATTGTTGAAACAGCCTTGAGCATGATGCATACTATGGGCATTCCTTTTTCCCTTTGGACCGAGGTTTTCCATACAGCTGTTTACGTTATCAACAGGTTGCCCATGACCATCCTTGAAGATAATTCTCCGTATTTTATTCTTTATAATTGTCATCCATCATATGAAGAACTACATCCTTTTGGTTGTGTATGTTATGTTCATATTGATCATTCATTGAGAAATAAGTTTCAAGACAGAGCTGTACAGTGCAAGTTTCTTGGGTATGCAGATGACTATAAAGGATACAGGTGTTATGATCCTCATACAGGCAAAATTCGGGTATCTAGAAATGTTGTTTTTGATGATGAAAATTTTGACACTCTGGGTTCATCTTCCACAGATACACAGGACAGTTATGATCCTTGGCTCAGTGACTCACTTTTATATGACTCGTTGCCTTATGAGGATTCATCTTCATTGACAGACAATGAACCCTATACTTTCGATGTGGAACCACATATGGAAGACATTCCTCCTACAACAACATCCTCACGTTTTTCTGGTCTTGTTTATTCTCGTAGAACTCACCCAGTCAATGATGAGACTCCTCTACGACGTTCCACTCGGGTTAGACATCCTATAGATCGTTGGGTAAGTTATAAAAATTTCTCTTTGGATTTTCAAACATTTCTAACCAGAGTTTCCAAAGAAACAAAACCTTTCTCTTTTCATGAGGTTGTCCATTCCCGTGCCTGGGTAGAGGCGATGGATGAAGAAATGGAAGCATTGCATGAATGCAATACATGGGAAATTGTGCCAAGGCCAGATAACAAGAATGTTGTAGGATCCAAATGGGTGTACAAGATCAAGCACAAACCGGATGGCAGTGTTGAGCGCTATAAGGCTCGTCTGGTTGCACGAGGCTTCACACAGCAATATGGGCAGGACTACGATGAAACGTTCAGCCCAGTAGTAAAACTGGGCACAGTCAGGATTGTCATTGCATTGGCGTTACAACATGGATGGTCACTCAGTCAACTTGATGTTAAAAATGCTTTTCTGCATGGTGAACTAAAGGAAGAAGTTTACATGGAGCAGCCACCTGGATGGTTTGAAAGTTTTTCCACAGAGATCCAGCATCATGGGTTCAATAAAAGTGTTCTAGACCATTCATTGTTCATCTTCAAAAGTGGTTCAGCTATTGTTTGGGTGCTTATATATGTTGATGATATCATTATTACTGGGAGTGATGAGGATCACATATCTTGGGTTAAGTCTATGCTGATGGCTAAATTCAAGATGAAAGACTTGGGTCCCTTGCGATATTTTTTGGGTGTGGAAGTTGATAGTCGACATGAGACTATTACATTGAGCCAACATAAGTACACTATTGATATTTTACTCGCTACAGGGATGGAGAATTGTAAACCAATTAGCACACCTTGCCTTCTAAATCATAAGTTAAGTGCTAAAGAAGGCACTACTTATCATGATCCTACTTTGTATCGCAGAGTTGTAGGGATGTTACAATACTTAACATTCACTAAGCCTGACATAGCATATTCTGTCAATCAGGCCTCTCAGTTTATGCATGCTTCTACAGATGCACATATGGAAGCAGTAAAAAGAATCCTTTGGTATTTAAAGGGTACGATTGGAGATGGTTTGATGTATAACAAAGACACAGCTTATACGTCAGGACATCAACTATTCACCTACACAGACGCGGACTGGGCTGGTGATCCTGATGAGCGCAGATCAGTTTCAGGGTATTGCATCCTTATCAGCAATAATGTTGTAACATGGAGTAGCAAGAAGCAAAAGGCAATGGCGCGATCTAGTACTGAAGCCGAGTATCGTGCAATGGCAGCAGGAACAGCCGATGTTACGTGGGTGAGACACCTACTGCAAGAATTACAAGAACCGATCTCGTCCTCTGCTTCTTTGTGATAATCAGAGTGCTATTAATATTGCCTTCAATCCCATTCTTCATTGTCGCACGAAGCATATCGAAATCGATCAACACTTTGTTAGACAAAAGGTGGAAGAAAAAGAAATTGAACCTGCATATGTTAGGTCAGATATGCAAGTTGCTGACATTTTTACCAAGGGATTATCCACTCATCAGTTTTGGGCACTCAAAGACAAGTTGAGCATGATCAAAGACCATACTCAACTTGAGGGAGGATGTTAGTTTGGATCATGGATCTGACCCGATCCACCTTGTGATGCGTGAGCGGTGGCATGATTGTAATTAGTTTTTATTACATGTGTAAAGTTATACCCTGTATTGTATCACTTATAAATAATAAGTAAAAAGGGAAAACCCTATTGCCGCCAACTACTCTTCTCTCTCTTCTCCTTCTTTACCTCATCTCTAACCCTTGCAGGTTGGTATTTCTGATATTTCTGACATTCATATCACGAGAAGAAAGGGACAGCAAAGGGGAATCTACTACAGTATATGTTAGAAATCCTGAATTTGTGGCTTGGATGAAAAGAGACCAAGCGCTAGTTGCTTATATTACATCAACACTGTCACAAGAGGTTCTTGTAGCCATTCCAGATGACTGCACTGCCATGCAACTTTGGAACAGACTTGTTCAGACATACTCACAGGTTTCTCAGGCCAGGATTATGTTTCTTAAAAAAGAATTTCAAATGTTAAGAAAGGATTCCATGACCATCATGGAATATTTGAACAAAATAAAGGTTATCACATATCAGCTAGCAGTTGTTGGAAGTACAGTTTCTGATAAAGATTTGGTACAGCAAACCCTCAGTGGATTGGGACACGACTATCATATGATTGTCACTTCCCTGTTATGTTTACCTGAGCTGCCCAACTTTGAAGATCTGCGCGCAAAATTGTTACAATATGAGATGAATCTAAAGGGATTTTCTGAAGAATCATCTATGCATACTGGGGCACAAGAAGTTCTTGCTACAGGGGTTACTTATGCACGAGGATGAGAAAGCTATGATATCAAGGGAAAGGGAGCACAAGGGAGAAGTGGTCATGGAGGTCGTGGATTATTGCCTACACCCAACTCATATACCAATCCACAAAGACAGAGGCCAATTCCTACCTGCTTTCTGTGTAATAAAAAGGGGCATATCAAAGCTAACTGTTGGTTCAATCTCCTAAATAAAGGAAAATCAACACAAATTGAAGCAAAAAGAGGCACAGACAGTACAAGGACCAACGGAGAAGTAAAAGAGTTGTTGTTGTCAGCCTTAGCAGAATTGAATCTGAAACAAAATGAGCAAGGTACTTGGTATGTGGACTCTGGCGCAACGACTCACGTTACTGGTGATGCAAGTAAGCTCCTAAAACTTGTTCCTTACATTGGTAGTAGTATAGTTACTGGAGATGGATCACACCACTCTGTCTTGCATATTGGAAACTCCATTATACCCTTGCCCGAATCTTCCATCAACCTTTCAAAGGTTCTTTATGCTCCTAATATCAAGAAAAACATTGTTTCAGTTTCTAAACTTGTTGATGATATCAAAGCCTCAGTTGAATTTACTCCCTCTTCTGTTCTTGTTAAGGATCTCTGCACGAAGGAGACGTTCGCTAGAGGAAAACGGCAAGGCAATATGTAGGTTTTTCAAGAAGATCCTTCAGCACATATTAGCTCTGTAGACCCAAACTTGAAGCTCCAATCATTGTTGCCTTCTGAAAATCCTACCTGCGTTTTTAGTGTCTTTGAAATCAATAAGTCAAACCTTTGGCATGGTCGTCTAGGTCACTGCAGTAGTAGTTTCATTGAAAAGCTTGTTTCAAACAACCTCATTCCCAAGTCAAGTCTAGGAATAAATGTCAATGACAACAAATGTTCTAGTTGTCTCTTATGTAGGAGTCATGTTTTACCATTTCATTCTATCAATAAAAGAGCTTCAAGACCTTTTGAGATTTTCTGTTCTGATGTTTGGGGGCCTGCTCCAGTTGCTTCCATATCTTGAACTAGATATTATCTTTTATTTGTTGACAGTTATTCTCGCTATTCTTGGATATTTTTCATGAAACATAAATCTGAGACTTTCAAGTTGTTCCGTAACTTTCATTCCTTTGTCAAAAACCAATTTTCTGAAAACATCCTAAGTTTTCAATGTGACGGAGGAGGTGAATTCTCTTCCATTGACTTTACTAACTTTCTTCAAAGTAACGGGATAAGGAAAAATGTGTCTTGCCCACACACACCTCAGCAGAATGGGATTGCTGAAAGGAAGCATCGCCATATTGTTGAGAGTGCGATGAGCATGATGCATGACAGTAATCTTCCGATCACTTTATGGACAGAGGCTTTTCATTCTGCAGTTCATGTGATAAATCGTTGCCCATGACTATTTTGGAAAACAAGTCTTCTTACTTGTCTTTTTTTGGTATACACCCCAACTACTATGATTTGCATGTGTTTGGTTGTTTATGCTATGTTCATGTTGACAGTTCAAGGAGACATAAGTTTCAGGACAAGGCTTTGAAGTGCAGGTCTGTGGGTTATGCTGATGACTATAAAGGGTACATGTGCTATGATCCGGTGAGCAAGCGCATCAAAATATCAAGAAATGTCATCTTCGATGAATTGAATTTTGATTGTCGATGTACTAGTTCTTCAAAATCAAAACCTAAAGTTGAGGCTTATTATCCTTGGTTGAATTATGAACTTCTCTCAGGAGCTAGTGATGCTTGCTTAAATTGCACTCAAAAGGATAAGAAACTTATGTCTACTGATAGGATGATTGCTCATGAAAATACAGACCCAACTTTGAATCCAGGAAGGTATAAAGGCCTTGTCTACACTCGACGAGAAAGAGAGTCACCCACCATAGTTGATTCAGACATGGACACATCCAACATCGTTGATACTAGAAGATCTACACGTTCTCGCCATCCAATTGAAAGGTGGGTCAGTTATGAAAATTTCTCATTAGATTTTCAACTCTTTCTAACAGCCTTGAATAAAGAAGATGAACCCACAACGTTCTCTCAAGCATCAAATTCCAGAAGATGGATTGAAGCAATGAATGAGGAGATGAAAGCTCTACATGAATGTGGTACGTGGGATGTCGTATCAAGACCACCTAACAGAAACGTTGTTGGTTCGAAATGGGTGTACAAAATAAAGTATAAACCAGATGGGACTATAGAGCGATATAAGGCGAGACTTGTAGCCAAAGGTTTTACACAGGAGCAAGGACAGGATTATGATGAAAGTTTTAGTCCAGTGGTGAGGATGGGCACAATCAGAGTCATACTTTCTTTAGCTATTGAACACCAATGGACTATTAGCCAACTTGATGTGAAGAATGCTTTTCTTCATGGAGATTTGAGAGAAGAAGTTTACATGGAACAACCCACTGGTTACGCAGAAGGTAATCCTACAAAATATGTCTGCAGACTAAAAAGGGAGATATATGGATTGAAGCAGGCATCTCGATCTTGGTTTGACAGCTTTTCTCTTGAAATACAAAAATATGGTTTTAAGAAATCTCTTCTTGACCACTCCTTATTTATATTTAAGAACCAAGACACAATTACTCTGTTGTTGATATATGTGGATGATATCATCATCACTGGCAATTCCAATGAGCACATTAAAGAAGTCAAACATCTCTTGAATCAAAGGTTCAAAATGAAGGACCTTGGCAAACTACGGTACTTTCTTGGAGTTGAAGTCGACAGTACCTCTGAAGAAATGACTCTCACTCAACATAAGTATACCATTGATGTTCTCAATAAAGCGGGTACGAAAGACCGCAAGCCCTTTGAAATGAAATGGGGATCTTCGAAACACGAGCTTAGATTAACAAGAGCAAGTGTCAAGAATGACACTAAAGCATAACCCTTAAAAAGGGTATAACTGGAAACAAAATAAAAATAAAAATGTATTTTTTATTGATATGAAAAACCAATTGCTTAAGAAGCATTGGAGTAAAATACAAGAGGGGCTGCACCCCTTTATATACACAGCTGAAAGAGGACTCAATAGAGCTGTTGGGCACAGTCCAACAGCTCTATTGCTAGTCAAGTCTGGACAGGACTTGACTAGCAACAGTCATTCTAGTTCAAACTGAACTAGATGACATAAAGACAAAAAATAAAAAATAAAGGAAAAAAATTACATAAAAGAAAGAAATGAAAAATGTATATATATATAATATAATATTATTATATATACATATATGTACAGTTTTACATTTTAACACTCCCCCTCAAACTTACGGTACAATGAGCAAAAGTTTGTCTAAGAGAAAGTGAAATCGGGGAGCAGCGAGAGGCTTTGTAAAGAAGTCTGCTAACTGATATTCTGAAGTGACATATGGCAGATCAATTATCCCGTGTAGATATTCCTCTCTGACGTAGTGACAATCCATTTCGATGTGTTTGGTGCGTTCGTGGAATGTTCTGTTACTGGCAATGTAGATTGCACTTTTGTTGTCACAACACATTTGTGAAGCCTTTGTTGCTTCAACTCCCATGTCAGCAAGCAGTCGTCGGAGCCAAACTACTTCCATGGTCGTGGTTGCCATGGCTCTGTATTCAGCTTCGGTGGATGAGAGAGATACCTTCTGCTGCTTTTTACACCTCCACGAGATTAATGATTCCCCTAAAAAGACACAAAAGCCAGTGGTTGAGTGTTTGTTATTGGGATCACCTCCCCAATCAGCATCAGTATATGCAATTAAATCAAGAGAAGAGGAGGAAGATAAGAAAAGTCCTCGTGAAAGAGAGGACTTGATGTATCTGATAATACGCATGACTGCTCCCATATGAACAGAAGTAGGAGCATGTTGAAATTGACTTGCTGTATGAACAGCATGTGCTATATCTGGTCTGGTAATGGATAGATAGGAAAGTGCCCCGACAAGCTGTATGTAAGGAGTAGGGTCTGCAAGAAGTTCTCCATCATCAATCTTCATTTTAACATTAACAACTTCTGGAGTGTCGACTTTCTTATCATCAGTAATACCAGACCTGAAAACAATATCAAAAGCAAATTTAGTCTGAGATAATAAATATCCTCTAGGAGAATAAGCAACTTCAATGCCTAAAAAATATCTCAACAAGCCCAAATCAGTCATTTCAAAATGAGATTTAAGAAGTGTTTTGATTGTTTCAACTCCCTGTTTATCGCTTCCGGTGATGATCATATCATCCACATAGAGAAGAAGCACAATGATCCCTGCATCAGAATTCTTAATAAACAAAGCAGTGTCAGTTAAACAGAATTGAAAACCAATATCAATCATAACACGACTAAACCTATCATACCAAGCTTTTGGTGCTTGTTTAAGTCCATAAAGAGCTTTTTCTAAGCGGAGGACTTTACCCTTAGGAATACTTAGACCAGGAGGGGGTTCCATATATACTTCTTCAACTAGCTTTCCATTTAAAAAAGCATTTTTGACATCCATTTGAAAAATAGACCATTTTTTGATAGAAGCTAAGGCAATTAAGGTTCGGACAGTAGTCATACGAGCCACCGGAGCAAAGGTTTCTTCATAATCAATCCCATATTCTTGGGCATAACCTTTGGCTACTAAACGGGCTTTATATCTTTCAAGAGTACCATCACTCTTGGTTTTAATTTTATAAACCCATCGACATCCTATAGTTTTCTTCCCTGGAGGAAGATCTTGAATATTCCATGTAGAAGCCTTTTCAAGTGCATCTAATTCAGCTTTCATGGCTTCTATCCATTTGATATCATTTTTTGCTTGAAAATATGTGGATGGTTCTTCATATGAGTGAATTAATGCAATAACTGCCCTATATGTGGGTGAGAAAGACTCGTATGATACAAACTTTCCTGGAGGCCTCGAGATTCGGGTTGATTGTCTAGTTGGAATGTTAGAATATTTCTCAAGTGCACATGGAGGATTAGACTCTTGTCGCCTGGAATATTGAATACTAGTATCTCTATGAACTTCTTCATTTTCAACATTAAGATCAATAATTCTTTGATCATCATCAAAGTTACAGTCAAGGTCATATTCATTAGATGTTGATGTTAGATCTAGCAAAAAGGAGTACTCAGTGACGTCTTTTAATTTTCTAAAATCAAAGAAGCTCTCCTTTTCAAGAAAGGAAACATTTCTAGACACATATAGTTTATTATTTTTGAAGTCAAAACATCTATAACCTTTCTGGTTTTCAGCATATCCTAAAAAGGCACAGGGAATCGCACGAGAGGAAAGTTTATCATTTTTGTCAGTAAATATGAAACATTTGCACCCAAATATTCTTAGTCTAGAGTAGTCTGGAGAAATATTCATAAGTTTTTCAATGGGAGTGATATTTTGTAACGAAGATGGCATCCTATTAATGAGATATGTGGCAGTTAAGGCAGCTTCTGCCCAAAAGTCTTTCAGGACTTGATTTGCTATTAATAAAGTCCTAGTGGTTTCTATAATATGGCGATGTCTTTCGGAAGCATTGCATGAATGCAATACATGGGAAATTGTGCCAAGGCCAGATAACAAGAATGTTGTAGGATCCAAATGGGTGTACAAGATCAAGCACAAACCGGATGGCAGTGTTGAGCGCTATAAGGCTCGTCTGGTTGCACGAGGCTTCACACAGCAATATGGGCAGGACTACGATGAAACGTTCAGCCCAGTAGTAAAACTGGGCACAGTCAGGATTGTCATTGCATTGGCGTTACAACATGGATGGTCACTCAGTCAACTTGATGTTAAAAATGCTTTTCTGCATGGTGAACTAAAGGAAGAAGTTTACATGGAGCAGCCACCTGGATGGTTTGAAAGTTTTTCCACAGAGATCCAGCATCATGGGTTCAATAAAAGTGTTCTAGACCATTCATTGTTCATCTTCAAAAGTGGTTCAGCTATTGTTTGGGTGCTTATATATGTTGATGATATCATTATTACTGGGAGTGATGAGGATCACATATCTTGGGTTAAGTCTATGCTGATGGCTAAATTCAAGATGAAAGACTTGGGTCCCTTGCGATATTTTTTGGGTGTGGAAGTTGATAGTCGACATGAGACTATTACATTGAGCCAACATAAGTACACTATTGATATTTTACTCGCTACAGGGATGGAGAATTGTAAACCAATTAGCACACCTTGCCTTCTAAATCATAAGTTAAGTGCTAAAGAAGGCACTACTTATCATGATCCTACTTTGTATCGCAGAGTTGTAGGGATGTTACAATACTTAACATTCACTAAGCCTGACATAGCATATTCTGTCAATCAGGCCTCTCAGTTTATGCATGCTTCTACAGATGCACATATGGAAGCAGTAAAAAGAATCCTTTGGTATTTAAAGGGTACGATTGGAGATGGTTTGATGTATAACAAAGACACAGCTTATACGTCAGGACATCAACTATTCACCTACACAGACGCGGACTGGGCTGGTGATCCTGATGAGCGCAGATCAGTTTCAGGGTATTGCATCCTTATCAGCAATAATGTTGTAACATGGAGTAGCAAGAAGCAAAAGGCAATGGCGCGATCTAGTACTGAAGCCGAGTATCGTGCAATGGCAGCAGGAACAGCCGATGTTACGTGGGTGAGACACCTACTGCAAGAATTACAAGAACCGATCTCGTCCTCTGCTTCTTTGTGATAATCAGAGTGCTATTAATATTGCCTTCAATCCCATTCTTCATTGTCGCACGAAGCATATCGAAATCGATCAACACTTTGTTAGACAAAAGGTGGAAGAAAAAGAAATTGAACCTGCATATGTTAGGTCAGATATGCAAGTTGCTGACATTTTTACCAAGGGATTATCCACTCATCAGTTTTGGGCACTCAAAGACAAGTTGAGCATGATCAAAGACCATACTCAACTTGAGGGAGGATGTTAGTTTGGATCATGGATCTGACCCGATCCACCTTGTGATGCGTGAGCGGTGGCATGATTGTAATTAGTTTTTATTACATGTGTAAAGTTATACCCTGTATTGTATCACTTATAAATAATAAGTAAAAAGGGAAAACCCTATTGCCGCCAACTACTCTTCTCTCTCTTCTCCTTCTTTACCTCATCTCTAACCCTTGCAGGTTGGTATTTCTGATATTTCTGACATTCATATCACGAGAAGAAAGGGACAGCAAAGGGGAATCTACTACAGTATATGTTAGAAATCCTGAATTTGTGGCTTGGATGAAAAGAGACCAAGCGCTAGTTGCTTATATTACATCAACACTGTCACAAGAGGTTCTTGTAGCCATTCCAGATGACTGCACTGCCATGCAACTTTGGAACAGACTTGTTCAGACATACTCACAGGTTTCTCAGGCCAGGATTATGTTTCTTAAAAAAGAATTTCAAATGTTAAGAAAGGATTCCATGACCATCATGGAATATTTGAACAAAATAAAGGTTATCACATATCAGCTAGCAGTTGTTGGAAGTACAGTTTCTGATAAAGATTTGGTACAGCAAACCCTCAGTGGATTGGGACACGACTATCATATGATTGTCACTTCCCTGTTATGTTTACCTGAGCTGCCCAACTTTGAAGATCTGCGCGCAAAATTGTTACAATATGAGATGAATCTAAAGGGATTTTCTGAAGAATCATCTATGCATACTGGGGCACAAGAAGTTCTTGCTACAGGGGTTACTTATGCACGAGGATGAGAAAGCTATGATATCAAGGGAAAGGGAGCACAAGGGAGAAGTGGTCATGGAGGTCGTGGATTATTGCCTACACCCAACTCATATACCAATCCACAAAGACAGAGGCCAATTCCTACCTGCTTTCTGTGTAATAAAAAGGGGCATATCAAAGCTAACTGTTGGTTCAATCTCCTAAATAAAGGAAAATCAACACAAATTGAAGCAAAAAGAGGCACAGACAGTACAAGGACCAACGGAGAAGTAAAAGAGTTGTTGTTGTCAGCCTTAGCAGAATTGAATCTGAAACAAAATGAGCAAGGTACTTGGTATGTGGACTCTGGCGCAACGACTCACGTTACTGGTGATGCAAGTAAGCTCCTAAAACTTGTTCCTTACATTGGTAGTAGTATAGTTACTGGAGATGGATCACACCACTCTGTCTTGCATATTGGAAACTCCATTATACCCTTGCCCGAATCTTCCATCAACCTTTCAAAGGTTCTTTATGCTCCTAATATCAAGAAAAACATTGTTTCAGTTTCTAAACTTGTTGATGATATCAAAGCCTCAGTTGAATTTACTCCCTCTTCTGTTCTTGTTAAGGATCTCTGCACGAAGGAGACGTTCGCTAGAGGAAAACGGCAAGGCAATATGTAGGTTTTTCAAGAAGATCCTTCAGCACATATTAGCTCTGTAGACCCAAACTTGAAGCTCCAATCATTGTTGCCTTCTGAAAATCCTACCTGCGTTTTTAGTGTCTTTGAAATCAATAAGTCAAACCTTTGGCATGGTCGTCTAGGTCACTGCAGTAGTAGTTTCATTGAAAAGCTTGTTTCAAACAACCTCATTCCCAAGTCAAGTCTAGGAATAAATGTCAATGACAACAAATGTTCTAGTTGTCTCTTATGTAGGAGTCATGTTTTACCATTTCATTCTATCAATAAAAGAGCTTCAAGACCTTTTGAGATTTTCTGTTCTGATGTTTGGGGGCCTGCTCCAGTTGCTTCCATATCTTGAACTAGATATTATCTTTTATTTGTTGACAGTTATTCTCGCTATTCTTGGATATTTTTCATGAAACATAAATCTGAGACTTTCAAGTTGTTCCGTAACTTTCATTCCTTTGTCAAAAACCAATTTTCTGAAAACATCCTAAGTTTTCAATGTGACGGAGGAGGTGAATTCTCTTCCATTGACTTTACTAACTTTCTTCAAAGTAACGGGATAAGGAAAAATGTGTCTTGCCCACACACACCTCAGCAAAATGGGATTGCTGAAAGGAAGCATCGCCATATTGTTGAGAGTGCGATGAGCATGATGCATGACAGTAATCTTCCGATCACTTTATGGACAGAGGCTTTTCATTCTGCAGTTCATGTGATAAATCGTTGCCCATGACTATTTTGGAAAACAAGTCTTCTTACTTGTCTTTTTTTGGTATACACCCCAACTACTATGATTTGCATGTGTTTGGTTGTTTATGCTATGTTCATGTTGACAGTTCAAGGAGACATAAGTTTCAGGACAAGGCTTTGAAGTGCAGGTCTGTGGGTTATGCTGATGACTATAAAGGGTACATGTGCTATGATCCGGTGAGCAAGCGCATCAAAATATCAAGAAATGTCATCTTCGATGAATTGAATTTTGATTGTCGATGTACTAGTTCTTCAAAATCAAAACCTAAAGTTGAGGCTTATTATCCTTGGTTGAATTATGAACTTCTCTCAGGAGCTAGTGATGCTTGCTTAAATTGCACTCAAAAGGATAAGAAACTTATGTCTACTGATAGGATGATTGCTCATGAAAATACAGACCCAACTTTGAATCCAGGAAGGTATAAAGGCCTTGTCTACACTCGACGAGAAAGAGAGTCACCCACCATAGTTGATTCAGACATGGACACATCCAACATCGTTGATACTAGAAGATCTACACGTTCTCGCCATCCAATTGAAAGGTGGGTCAGTTATGAAAATTTCTCATTAGATTTTCAACTCTTTCTAACAGCCTTGAATAAAGAAGATGAACCCACAACGTTCTCTCAAGCATCAAATTCCAGAAGATGGATTGAAGCAATGAATGAGGAGATGAAAGCTCTACATGAATGTGGTACGTGGGATGTCGTATCAAGACCACCTAACAGAAACGTTGTTGGTTCGAAATGGGTGTACAAAATAAAGTATAAACCAGATGGGACTATAGAGCGATATAAGGCGAGACTTGTAGCCAAAGGTTTTACACAGGAGCAAGGACAGGATTATGATGAAAGTTTTAGTCCAGTGGTGAGGATGGGGACAATCAGAGTCATACTTTCTTTAGCTATTGAACACCAATGGACTATTAGCCAACTTGATGTGAAGAATGCTTTTCTTCATGGAGATTTGAGAGAAGAAGTTTACATGGAACAACCCACTGGTTACGCAGAAGGTAATCCTACAAAATATGTCTGCAGACTAAAAAGGGAGATATATGGATTGAAGCAGGCATCTCGATCTTGGTTTGACAGCTTTTCTCTTGAAATACAAAAATATGGTTTTAAGAAATCTCTTCTTGACCACTCCTTATTTATATTTAAGAACCAAGACACAATTACTCTGTTGTTGATATATGTGGATGATATCATCATCACTGGCAATTCCAATGAGCACATTAAAGAAGTCAAACATCTCTTGAATCAAAGGTTCAAAATGAAGGACCTTGGCAAACTACGGTACTTTCTTGGAGTTGAAGTCGACAGTACCTCTGAAGAAATGACTCTCACTCAACATAAGTATACCATTGATGTTCTCAATAAAGCGGGTACGAAAGACCGCAAGCCCTTTGAAATGAAATGGGGATCTTCGAAACACGAGCTTAGATTAACAAGAACAAGTGTCAAGAATGACACTAAAGCATAACCCTTAAAAAGGGTATAACTGGAAACAAAATAAAAATAAAAATGTATTTTTTATTGATATGAAAAACCAATTGCTTAAGAAGCATTGGAGTAAAATACAAGAGGGGCTGCACCCCTTTATATACACAGCTGAAAGAGGACTCAATAGAGCTGTTGGGCACAGTCCAACAGCTCTATTGCTAGTCAAGTCTGGACAGGACTTGACTAGCAACAGTCATTCTAGTTCAAACTGAACTAGATGACATAAAGACAAAAAATAAAAAATAAAGGAAAAAAATTACATAAAAGAAAGAAATGAAAAATGTATATATATATATATAATATAATATTATTATATATACATATATGTACAGTTTTACATTTTAACACTCCCCCTCAAACTTACGGTACAATGAGCAAAAGTTTGTCTAAGAGAAAGTGAAATCGGGGAGCAGCGAGAGGCTTTGTAAAGAAGTCTGCTAACTGATATTCTGAAGTGACATATGGCAGATCAATTATCCCGTGTAGATATTCCTCTCTGACGTAGTGACAATCCATTTCGATGTGTTTGGTGCGTTCGTGGAATGTTCTGTTACTGGCAATGTAGATCGCACTTTTGTTGTCACAACACATTTGTGAAGCCTTTGTTGCTTCAACTCCCATGTCAGCAAGCAGTCGTCGGAGCCAAACTACTTCCATGGTCGTGGTTGCCATGGCTCTGTATTCAGCTTCGGTGGATGAGAGAGATACCTTCTGCTGCTTTTTACACCTCCACGAGATTAATGATTCCCCTAAAAAGACACAAAAGCCAGTGGTTGAGTGTTTGTTATTGGGATCACCTCCCCAATCAGCATCAGTATATGCAATTAAATCAAGAGAAGAGGAGGAAGATAAGAAAAGTCCTCGTGAAAGAGAGGACTTGATGTATCTGATAATACGCATGACTGCTCCCATATGAACAGAAGTAGGAGCATGTTGAAATTGACTTGCTGTATGAACAGCATGTGCTATATCTGGTCTGGTAATGGATAGATAGGAAAGTGCCCCGACAAGCTGTATGTAAGGAGTAGGGTCTGCAAGAAGTTCTCCATCATCAATCTTCATTTTAACATTAACAACTTCTGGAGTGTCGACTTTCTTATCATCAGTAATACCAGACCTGAAAACAATATCAAAAGCAAATTTAGTCTGAGATAATAAATATCCTCTAGGAGAATAAGCAACTTCAATGCCTAAAAAATATCTCAACAAGCCCAAATCAGTCATTTCAAAATGAGATTTAAGAAGTGTTTTGATTGTTTCAACTCCCTGTTTATCGCTTCCGGTGATGATCATATCATCCACATAGAGAAGAAGCACAATGATCCCTGCATCAGAATTCTTAATAAACAAAGCAGTGTCAGTTAAACAGAATTGAAAACCAATATCAATCATAACACGACTAAACCTATCATACCAAGCTTTTGGTGCTTGTTTAAGTCCATAAAGAGCTTTTTCTAAGCGGAGGACTTTACCCTTAGGAATACTTAGACCAGGAGGGGGTTCCATATATACTTCTTCAACTAGCTTTCCATTTAAAAAAGCATTTTTGACATCCATTTGAAAAATAGACCATTTTTTGATAGAAGCTAAGGCAATTAAGGTTCGGACAGTAGTCATACGAGCCACCGGAGCAAAGGTTTCTTCATAATCAATCCCATATTCTTGGGCATAACCTTTGGCTACTAAACGGGCTTTATATCTTTCAAGAGTACCATCACTCTTGGTTTTAATTTTATAAACCCATCGACATCCTATAGTTTTCTTCCCTGGAGGAAGATCTTGAATATTCCATGTAGAAGCCTTTTCAAGTGCATCTAATTCAGCTTTCATGGCTTCTATCCATTTGATATCATTTTTTGCTTGAAAATATGTGGATGGTTCTTCATATGAGTGAATTAATGCAATAACTGCCCTATATGTGGGTGAGAAAGACTCGTATGATACAAACTTTCCTGGAGGCCTCGAGATTCGGGTTGATTGTCTAGTTGGAATGTTAGAATATTTCTCAAGTGCACATGGAGGATTAGACTCTTGTCGCCTGGAATATTGAATACTAGTATCTCTATGAACTTCTTCATTTTCAACATTAAGATCAATAATTCTTTGATCATCATCAAAGTTACAGTCAAGGTCATATTCATTAGATGTTGATGTTAGATCTAGCAAAAAGGAGTACTCAGTGACGTCTTTTAATTTTCTAAAATCAAAGAAGCTCTCCTTTTCAAGAAAGGAAACATTTCTAGACACATATAGTTTATTATTTTTGAAGTCAAAACATCTATAACCTTTCTGGTTTTCAGCATATCCTAAAAAGGCACAGGGAATCGCACGAGGGGAAAGTTTATCATTTTTGTCAGTAAATATGAAACATTTGCACCCAAATATTCTTAGTCTAGAGTAGTCTGGAGAAATATTCATAAGTTTTTCAATGGGAGTGATATTTTGTAACGAAGATGGCATCCTATTAATGAGATATGTGGCAGTTAAGGCAGCTTCTGCCCAAAAGTCTTTCGGGACTTGATTTGCTATTAATAAAGTCCTAGTGGTTTCTATAATATGGCGATGTTTTCGTTCTGCCAGTCCATTTTGTTGAGGTTTCTATAATACAGCTCTATTGCTAGTCAAGTCTAGACAGGACTTGACTAGCAACAGTCATTCTAGTTCAAACTGAACTAGATGACATAAAGACAAAAAATAAAAAATAAAGGAAAAAAATTACAGAAAAGAAAGAAATGAAAAATGTATATATATATATAATATAATATTATTATATATACATATATGTACAGTTTTACATTTTAACACCCTTGAGCACTCCTAGCGTTCTTCATCAAAGGCTTAGCTCTCAAGACGGAGATCCATTTGATAATCTCACACAGTACCGTAGCATAGTGGGTATGTTACAATACCTCACTTTTTCTCGCCCTGATATAGTCTACTCGGTGAATCAGGTTTCTCAGTTTATGCATGCACCATGTGAAGGGCATATGGAAGCAGTTAAACGGATACTACGATATCTGAAGGGAACGGTTGGGGATGGTCTCATATATAAGCGAAAGACAAATGGGCAAAATGCACATGAGATCACTATTTATTCTGATGCGGACTGGGCGGGAGATCCAGATGAACGTAGATCAGTATCCGGCTATTGTGTATTTGTTGGGATGAATTTGGTTTCTTGGAATAGTAAGAAACAAAAGGTTGTTGCCAAATCCAGTACAGAGGCTGAATACAGGTCAATGGCAACCGCCACTGCTGAGGCTACTTGGGTTAGACATCTACTGACAGAAGTCGGAGAATCGATATCTCGATCACTTCTTTTGTGTGACAACCAGAGTGCCATTAGTATGTCCTTTAATCCAATCCATCACAGTCGTGCCAAACATATTGAAATAGACCAGCATTTTGTGAGACAAAAGGTAGAAGAGAAAGAGATTGAGCCTGAATTTGTTCGAACTACAGATCAAGTGGCGGATATATTTACAAAATGATTGACAAAAGATAGATTTTGGACGTTAAAAGGCAAGTTGTTCATGATTCAAGATCATGCACAACTTGAGGGAGGGTGAAAAGAAGTGTTTTCTCTGGTTACGGGTCATGGATCTGAAGATCCAGACCCGTGACATCCACTTCTTCATTAATGGCATTATGTAATATAAGTTATTGTAATGAGGGTATTTTAGTACCCTAATTTTGTAATCACATGTTAATATAAAGGAATATACACAACAGCCGACCCTATGACAATAGGGCATCGGTTTCTCCCAACTTCTCTCTCCCTCCCTTTCTCTCTCTCTCTGTTTTCAGCTCTCACGCATGGAAGGACCTGGAGATTCAAAATCTGAGAAATACCCCTAGAGGATATTACCTATTACATTATTAAAAACAATATATATATAACTTAACACCCTCCCTCAAACTTACGGTGTGATACATCGGAAGTTGAGAAATACAAAAAAAATCAATGGAAAGGATCCAAGTCTTAAGTGTCTTCAATAAAAATCTCTATCTTTATGACATATCACAAAATTGTGCAAATACAAGTCTTTAAATGTCTTCATTGATGATCATCCCCAAATTCCTTCATCAGCTATCTCCATCTTCATGATGGATCAAAAATATTATTTTTTCAATTCATCGCATCTTTAAGAACCTATAGAGAAAACAAAGCAAAGGTCCCAACTACACAAAAGAAGGTATTTTAACCAAATAGTTATGAAGTTTCAAAACAAATATATATATTTTGAACAAAAATAATACTCAAGTAAAAAAAAATTCAAACAAAGTAGTAATAAATTTTGAAAACATTTAGACAATCATTAAGAAAGATAAAAGCATACTTCAAAAGAGAAATTTTTATGAAATCAAATTCAAACATCATAAATACAAAATCAACATATTTTTTAAGAAAACATAAATATTGATCATAAGAGAATTTAATCACCAAAGAACATATCAATTATCAAGAAGAGATAAACAATCATGTATTAATAATATCCCAAATTTTTAGAAAAACTCTCCAAATATAACAAATTATCAATTTTTACTAAAACAACATGCATATAAAGTATAACACTTCAAGAAAGAACCCTCAAGAAAAGAGGAGTTAATTAATTTTATGCATGCAATAATGTGAACAAGATACTCAATTTGAAACATATATATATGCAATATATTTAATACAAATAATAATGAATGAGAGCAATCTCATAAATCACTGAGTTTAAGTACAAAGGACCAAATAACAATTTTAAAACATATATATGTTATCAATGAAATGCATGAAAATTTATCAATGAACATTTTTCATACAAGGAAAAACAAGTAGAAAAAGTTTAAAATGTTAATGGAGAGATTTTAAAAATCTCACAAATATCAAAGAGTGATATTTTGTAAACCTCAACAATAGTTCGACCACCACAATCAATCACCTTACTAAACCCCCAAACCTCAAAAATCAAATGTATCAGCTACTAGCACAAAAACATAATTACAATATCACTAATGGGCTACAACACACATAAAAAGTGTGAATAACCAACAATATCTATTGTCTACATAAAATGACACTTAAACAAGTGTATCAACTACTAGAACAAAAGCATAATCACAATGTCACATATGGGCAACAAAACATACAAAAAGTGTGAATAACAAGAGCACAATCATAATGCCACATATAGGCAAAACAAATACACAAAAAGTGCAAATAACCAATGGATGAATATAACTCACCATAATGAAAAACATCTCTAGTCTACATAAAATGACACTTAAATCAGAGGCATAATAGAAGGAAACACATGAAGAGAGTTTGTAATGAAAATAAACTAATGTCATCAAGAAGATAAGGAAAAGATTTACAAATCAAGGCAAAAATATTAAATATAACAACCTTTTGAAACACCATGTCTTTAAAAAATAGATAGTCATTACAGATAAACATAATTATAAGCATCTATAATACAAATGACAAAATATCCAAATGAGTGATACAATACTTACAAAACCAGAGATCAAACAAATGTCAGTTAGAACCAAACTATAAGCCAACAATCTAAACTGACAAAATCGAGCACACTACTCACCCTAACAAACCACTCCGGTTCAACAAAAGCAACATGGATCTAGAGACCAATCATCCATCAATTAGATTTAAAACATGTGTCAACATGACACCCATAAATTTTGATAATTACAAATTAATAAGATGACTTGAGGTGCACAAATAGCTCACCTCAACGGCTAACTCTGACCCAATAACAATAAGGCAAAAAACAAAAGATGCAACATATAAAAAATCTGTGATGGATAAAAAAAATGCCATAAGGCTATAAATACTCACTAAAATCAATTTTCAAATAAGTGAGTTCATATATAAGAACCGAACTAAAAAGACAAAGTTTTCAAATCAAATTCAATAAAAGTATATGAAAACTTAGAATGAATATAGTGCAGTCATGTGCATAACAAGATGACAATTGATGCAATCATATGTATAGTCAATATAAGCAAGCTATGTAGAGAGATAGTTCAATCTAGATTACAAGTTTACTATGAGACAACAATGGCATATAATATTAAAGAGGGCCAAAACATATATATATAGAGATGCTTAAAAGACCATATAGAAAACCAAGTGCATACACAAGAACAACCAATCATGGATACTCACAAAGGGATCAAAAACTCATGTATATGCAATAATCTTAATAACTTAAAGTCACATATCTTATACAAAAACTACGAAGAATCACATAAGATATGCATAAAAACACATTTAAGCATGTATGCAAGTGATAGATTAAGGCACCAAGTGTATATACAAAAAAGGGTACAATATAAAAATTAATAATTTTTAAATAATAAGTATGCAATGAATAAAGAGTCTTTAATCAAGAATACACATGTCCGCCAAAGATCTAATTGGACAAGCACGTCCATTAATAATGGACAAGTATTAAAGTGAATCATGAGGAAAACGCCTATAACACCAACAAAGGCTATGTCACATGGGTGTGGGTGCGGGTGCGGGTGCGGGTGCGGGTGCGGGTGCGACACGGGTGCGGCGCAATTTCAAAAATTTTGGACACGGGGACTCGGCTATATATATATTAAAAAAAAATAAAATATATATATATATATATATAAGACTCGGTCAAAGTTGTGCCCATTAGGGGACAGGTGATGAGTTGTGAAGGCATTCTGTACACTTTCTTCATACAGGAATAATTCACTTTTGGGCACTTTCTTCATACACTGTAATAATTCACTTTCTTCAAACAGGAAAAAACCACAAAAACTTGAGTTGTGCCCATTCTGTACTTAAAACTTGAAAGTGTACAGGTTTTTTAGTTGTGATGGGTTTTTTTCCTTACAGCTGTAGCCCAGAAAATTTAAAAAAAAATTCAAAAAAAAAAATTTCCAAAAAATGGACCAAAATGACCCTGGGTGCGTTGACCGCACCCAGGGTCGGGTTGACCGAGTCCGAGCCGCACCCGTGTCCGCACCCGTGTCCGCACCCGTGTCGGTGCGTGTCGACGCGGGTGCGGCGACCTTGGAGCCGAGTCCGTGTGACATAGCAAAGGGCAAACATAAAGAAGTTTCTCATAATGCTCAACTTAATATTTTATTAAAAATTAAGTATGTAATAAAAACATAATATTTAAATTTCATACAAAACATGTAAGATAATATTCAATAAAGAGCCATGAGACTAAAGAAAATAACACAATCATAAGGTCCACAAACGAACCAACAAGAGACATTTATTAAAGTGAATGACTTCCATAAGAAATCATACTCAATACCTTATGCATGAATAGACAATCTCATTCATCATTTAAGGCAATCACAAGTGAACAATGATCAAATACCAATAATAAAAATTATTTATTCATAAGCTAAATCATAATTTTTAATACTTCAAAAGTTATTTTAAGTTTCACATAAGAACACAAAGAGTAAAGAGAGAAAAATTAAACTCAAGTTAAGCACAATTTTATAAGATCATACTTGTGAAAAACACACAACACCATTTCAAATTATTTTAAAAATATGAGACAAATTTTCAAAAAGAAACAAAACAATGTTCAATAATAAATACAAACATGATTTGATATTTATAACCACAAATTGTTTAAATAAAGCATCTAAATGCCAACAATACATGCTCAAGAATACTAGATCATATGAATACATATCAAATAAAACAAGTTTAGTAAAAACTAAGATTCAAACTAGATCTCATAAAAGCATACACATAAAATTTCATAAGATCAAACAACTATTATAAACCTTATGAAAATAAATCCAACGATAATTTTAAAAAGCAACATTTAAAAATTTTAGTTTTTAATAAAAATAACAAATAATTTTCAAAGATAAGAAAAATGTGTGCTTTTTCTTGCATAATGCATGAGATAGATAACACAAGAAACACTTAAAGATACAAGATACAGATCGAGTCAAGATTTTCTTTGAATCCAAGCCACACAACGATCACGAATCATTCACGAAGCACAAACTAGAACCAAAGAATCCCAAGAACCAAAATAGGCAAAATGCCAAAAAAGATTTATTGGCTTTGATACCATGTAATGAAATATGCAAAAATACAAAATGAGGGCCTCTAAGGGCTTACAAGATCATAAACACAAAGTGCACATGAACATACATAAGTCCAACTAAGGGACAATACAAGAGTACAAAGGCACAACACAAGCACTAAGTGCATTCAAGACATTAAAGAACTAAAGAGAACATAAAATATAAAAAATATTAATATTATTGAGCATGAATGCTTAAGAGAAGCATTAAGGAGTATGGGAGAACAAATCTCCTTATTTATACACATTACAAGAGAAAGACTATATGGGAGCTCCCAATAGAGTCGTTGGGAGCTGCCAATAGTCATATTTATCACCGTTGGAGAGCCCCCAATGACTCTATGGTCAAAAGAGCAAAAGACAAAAAGGAAAAATTGTTCCTAATGAAAAGTCCCTATTACAAGAGTAAAATAACAAAAATACCCCTAAAGGGTATTACCTATTACATTATTAAAAATAATATATATATGTATAATATAAAGTATAAACCAAATATATATGTATGAAAATACATATATATACATGTACAACTTAACAATATGACCTTCAGCTTATCATACCACCAGAAGAACATGTGAATGACAATAAGGAAACATGGTATGCTCTATGTCACACGGGCTCGGCTAGGGAGGCGCCGCACCCGAGTCGACACGCCCCGAGATGGGTGCGGCTTCGGACTCAGCCCGAACTCGGTCAACGCCGAGTCGGACTCGGTCAACGAGTCGAGGCCAAGTCTGTCCACATTTTGGACTCGGTCAACTTTGACTGAGTCCAAAAATGTCCATTTTTAGGACAAAAAACAAAAAAATCATTTTATATATATATATATATATTTTTTTTAAATATATAACCAGATTGTGCAATGCAGTTGCACAGTCACAGACTGTACAACTGTAACTGCACGGTCTGTGACTGTGCACAGTCACAGACTGCATTGCACAATCAGTGCAACTGTTAACGTATAAAGTTTAAACATTTAAATGTCAAAACTAAACAGATCACAAAGATGTGAATGCTATAGTAAAGGGGTCATTTCAAAAATTGGACCAGCACTACAGATTATGGACCATTTCACAAGGTCATAGTTTCAAGTTTTTTTTCCTTTAACCATGACCCATAGATGTGTTTACCTTAATTTTAATTGTTTACTAGAATTATTGTTATATATATATATAGTCGAGTCCCCGTGTCCAAAATTTTTGAAATTGCGCCGCACTCGTGTCGCACCCGCTGTAAAAGTATCTTCAACAAGATACTAAAGTCAAAGGAACGATATAAATGTGTGAACATACACACACCAAGAACACTTGGAACACTTGTGCACCAAAAGCACAAAATACGAAATTACAAATGTGCAAATGCACTCATAAGTTTCATAAACACTAAAATGGTTGGGCAATCAATCCCAACACTCTCTTACAAATACAATGGAGAGAGCCCATATTTATAGGGCTAAAGGAGACCTTGGAAGGGGCTCCACATAGTCGTTGGAGCCCCTCCAACGGTCACAAATGTGACCGTTGGAGGGGTCCAACGACTAGTGTGTTGGGCCCCTCCCAAGGTAGGTACAAAGCATTTATTGAAAGAAAAAGAAAAAATAAAAATGGGAAAAGAAATTACAAGACATATTCGAAAAAGAATATGTGTAAAAAAGACTAAACTACCCCTAAGACTAAAGATAGAATTATATATATATTTTACATATATAATAGGTAGATACATATACATATATTATATATATGTATATGTATTACCTTATATATGTAAAATATATATACGAAGTAACAAGTTTGGATTACATATTTTAACACCCGCACCCATGTGACATAGGGTATGCTAAATTTCCAGTGGCATGCAAAAAATGTTAGATTAAAAAAATTGCAAATTAATTGTTTGATTAAAGGAATTGAAGACCTAGAGATACTAGAGAAGATATACAGAAATAAAAATAACCAAAGAATTATGTAAGAAGGAAAAAACCTGAACAAAACACAAAGAGGGGAATTTGGCAAAGATAAGCAATGATTATTACTTTGAGAAGGAAAAACCACAACCACACACACACAGATGCATACAAAGTGCACCGCAAAACAAAGTTATTACAAATGCCATCCTAGAATGCTTGTCAGGTCAAGCATGTGGTTATCCAGTAACATAGGAAAATATGCATTACCACTTATTGAACGATTTGGAGAATGAATTACAGAAAGGGGTTACCAATAGGTTAGCAAACTTATATCTTGGCATATATAATTGGGACACGCCAAAACAGTCGGCGTACCCATGTCAACACGGGGGCGGATACTGGTGCAGTGCGGGTATGCCACGGGTCGGATTGAGTCCAGCGCAGACCCAATTTTTTTTCTTAAAATCAGCTTTGGTCAAATCAAGGTCAAAGGGGTGAGCCATTTTGGTCCTGCCCCATCCAATACTCTCTCTCTCTCGTTTCCCTCTTCTCTCTATCTCTCTCTCAGCAACAGCAAGGACACTTAAAGGATCTCACCTCCAGTGACATTCCGGCGATACTATTATTTGAAATTGTTATTAGCTTGTTATAACTTGTTTCTTCAATTGTTAATTTGTTAGTTGTAGCTTGTTGTTTCTTAGTTCTTACTTGAATTTTGATTCTTTGAATAAAGTTGTTAGCATGTTAGTAGTTTAGTTGGTTGTTAAATTAATTTATGTTATTGCCTTGTTGGAATAATGGAATTTGATTCTTTGAATTTATTTTGTACTTATGTGATATATATATATAGACGTGTCCCTGTACCCACATTTTTTTGAATTGTCGTGTCGTACCCTCCATACCCGCACCCACACTCAGGTGACAGATCTTGGCAGCTTGATCAACAAACAAGCATGGGGACTATAGATTTTGAACACATGCAATAAGCTCTAAACGACATGGGAGAACATTTGAACATTCATAAAATCTTGTGAGACTGCTCCAAGTCATCAGGCATGTGGGCAGAGAAGTCAGGTTTTAGCTGAGTGAATACTTCTCTATTATTCGAGCATGCTATGTTGAACAAAGCTAAGCTTGACCCAACACTGGACTAGCTTGTTAGAAATTGGCTAATATTGTTAAGACCAAGCTTGAGCTTTGAAACAAGCAAAGCTTGACAGAGAATGTAAACCATCAGACATCAGTATATGCTATTAATGTCATCCAAGATAGTATGGCCTACTAATGTAAACTTCGTATTCTGTCACGCACCAAACAAGTCCAATTTGCATGTCATGATATGGTATCACAGATTTTAAAATGTAGAAAAAAATTTGTAATGCATTGAATCCTACAAAATGATAAGAGGTGTTCTGCAAAGTCTTCTATGCATCTAACAAGGACCACTTGAGAGGAAAAAGAAAAATCCAACTTTAAGAAAGCATAAGGCTTCATTTTGGGACTCCTAGCAGCTTGGGCGACTTGAAAACACACAACTCATGTTAGTTCGAGTCCTTATTTCTCCTTTAATTTTCTTGTACCTTTCAGTATTATTTATTGAACAAGATTATTTGGAGAATCAATAGACCCATAGCAAATACATGTGGGCCAAATAGAGAAGTGCAATATATGGATGAAAGAAAGCCAGCACTAGTACTGTTAGTGTAACTCATAGCTTGTATCCAGAATTAGTTTGAAGAAATAAGAAAAGGTAGGATCCTGCCCTAGATGGTTCTGAAGCAACACGGTAAACATGAAGATATATATCATTAATACTCACACTAACTTCAGCATGCTGATCAGTTTCACTAGCCGCTTTAAGCTTTGCAGATGTTTCTTTAACCAACTGCCCAATGTGTTGTCGAGTTTTATGCCTGCAAAAGAAGGGACAATTCATATGAATAATCATCAGCAAGAACCAGATAACATTCTCACTTTCCAGATCCAGTACGAAAAACAGTGGCATTTACTGAAGTAACATCATCAGATTCCAGATAGTCATAAAAGCGTTATCAAAGTAGCACATGTATAAATTGTAAATCCTACTTTTGACCCTTATAGACTGACCCTAAGAAACCAAAAGACCAAGCAACCTACACCCAATGAACATGCAAAATCAGTAAGAAAGAAGCCATCTTAAATCCAATGGACATGCAATGTTATTCCCCAGAACAAACTTTTTATTCAAAATCAGTAACCACTAATAAAGAAGCAAAAATGAATGATAGACTTATGTGAATTCAGAACAGTAATGAATAAGACAAAACAGTGACCAGATCTAATTATCTCCCTGAAATGCCAATTTTTTCTTGTGGTAGGGAAAGTATGATGAGACAGTGCAGACCAGTGTTGTGAAAAGCGTAGGCGTAGCGAGGCGCTCCACCAAAATCTGAGGCGAGGCGTAAGCCTCAAGGCGTAAAGCATAAGCCTCAAAAAAAAAATGAAAACTTTAAAAAACTCTAAAAAATATCTAAAATTATAAATAAATAATGCTTTATTGATGAAGCAACAACCAACAAGAAATAAAAAATCTCAAATAAATATTGACAGAACATGAGATTAACATGTAAAAGTAACATTAATGCAACAAGTTGATCTAAGTAAGTATCTAAGAAATAAAATATGAGCATTCATTCAATAAAAAATTAACAACGAAATGCATATTAGCATTAACAACATCATGTCATAATTAGAAAATGCATGTTAGCATTAACAACCAAGCGTTAATATATTTGTCCAAAACTCTTCAAAATGAGAGTAAAGCACAGATATACGCTAACATATAAGAATATTCAATAAAAAAACTTAATATCAAACAATTAAAAAATTGGGTAACTTTATTATTCAAATGTAGTGTGTTGACTTTTTGCCACTAGCATTCACTAAAAGTAGCTTGTCAACATAAGGGCTAAAATTCATCTATTAATATGAAATAATAGATAAAGGTTGATTCAAGCTGCAAAGAGCTTCTTGTTCACTTTTTTCTAATGAAATCTCGTTGAATCTATAAACTCACATAGGTACAGCTATGGGTATGGATGCAGGTGTGAGCACATAGGGTACAACATCAGAATTTACAAAAGTATTGGGTATAGGGGTACAACACAGCTATGTGTGTGTATGTGTGGATGTGTGTATTTTTTTTGTTTGAGAAAAAATAGGTATACATGCATGTGTGTTCGTGCGTATCAAGCACCATACAATAATGAATAAAAACAACCCTTTATGCACCTTAAAATGGATCAAAATAGGTAATGGATTGGGTTTGATTGGTCAAATCCAAAACTGGTCTGGCCGATGACGATTGAAGTATCAGTACCTGATGAGTTATGGAGCCTGATTCAGAGTTTTTTCTCTTGCAGTAATGGGGGTCCGGGGGCTCCCCCCCGATGCAGGGGTCTTAAAGGGGCAACGCCCCTCAGAAGAATTTTTTTTGGGGGGGGGGGGGCTTATGTTTGAGACCCGGTTTCTTATGGATCAAAACCGATTTGTTTAGGTTTAGGGTTGTCGCCCTTGCCTTGTATAAATTATTTTTTTCCTTTCTCTCTTGTATTTGTCGAGAAAGAGCAATAAATGGGGGCTTTGTAGAGATGTGGGAGACGAGCGAGAAGTTGGAGAGAGTGAGTGAGAGACCAAGACGAGCGAGAGGTGGGAGAGAGTGAGTGAGAGACGAGGCTGACAAAATGAGAGCCCCCGACCCTAATTAGGGTCGGGGCCCCTAATATTTAACCATAATTTTTGGTCAAATGGGGGCTTTGACCCCCATTTGACTAAAAATTTTAGGTGTGTACGCCTCACCTTGAGGCGTACGCCTCAAAGCACATGAGGCGTACGCCTCAGGGCATTTGCACTTTTATGTTGTGCCTCAAGGCACAAAGGCCCTCGCCTTGAGGCGAGGTGAGCTTTTTGCGCCTTGAGGCACGTTTTTAATAACACTGGTGCAGACCCTTCCATCAAAATGGTGGAAAAAACCAGCATCAGGATAGGTATCAGCTACCTTTTCTCCGAGATAGAGTAGCTCTGGGAAAAGCAATATGATGGCAACCATTCTTAAGCATCAGATATGAACATGGTGTTAGATTTCACTAGGATTCACTAGGATCTATCATACGTGAAAAGAGAGATGAAAGAGAAAGGAGTTGCGGTTGTCACGATTTCCAATAATGAAATCGTGACCTAAAACGTGTATATATATTCTTTGTTTACGGTATGGATCGGGTCTGATATATTATCCAGACCCGGAATACAAAATAACAAATACAAGTAAAGAATACATAGACAAATAGACTTTTTCAGCTTCCCTCAGGTTGATCATAGTTTTGAACCATGAACAACTTGCCTTTAAGTGTCCAAAAACGATCCTTGGTCAAGCCTTTTGTGAATATGTCTTCAACTTGTCTTTCAGTGTTAACAAATTCGAGCTCGATCTCCTTTTCTTCAACCTTTTGTCTCACAAAATGTTGATCTATCTCAATGTACTTGGCACGACTATGATGAACCGGATTGAATGACATGTTGAGAGCACTTTGATTGTCGCATAGCAAGACAGACCGAGATATCACTTCTCCCACTTCAGTTAGCAAATGCCTGACCCATGTGACTTCAGCAGTAGCGGCAACCATGAATCTGTACTCAGCCTCAGTACTTGATCTAGCAATGACCTTTTGTTTTCTACTGCTCCAGGATACTAAGTTTCTTCCAATGAAGATGCAATATCCTGATGTAGACCTTCGTTCATCTGGATCCCCTGCCCAGTCTGCATCACAATATACAGTAATCTCGCGCATGTCCTTGCCAGATGGTTTTGGAGAATATATCAATCCATCCTCAACTGTTCGTTTCATATATCTGAGTATCCTTTTAGCATCTTCCATATGCCCAGTACGCGGTTCATGCATGAACTGGGACACCTGATTGACTGAATAAACAATATCAGGTCGAGTGAATGTGAGATATTGTAACATCCCTATTAGGCTGCGGTACCTGGTGAGATCCTCACACAAGTCTCCATCATGGGCACTCAGTTTTTGGTGAAGAATACTTGGAGTCTCTAGACGTTTACAATCCTTCATACCTGCTTTGGTTAGAACATTCATCGTATACTTGTGTTGGGTGAGAGTCAACCTATCAGCTCGGCTATCAACTTCAACTCCAAGAAAATAACGCAGGGCTCCAAGGTCTTTCATTTTGAATATCTGACTCAGTAGTTTCTTTACTTCTTTGATATGATCCTCGGTGATGACAATGTCATCAACATAAATTAGCAATAAGGTGATCACATTTTGCCCTCTAAAGATGAACAATAAGTGATCTAGTAGGGAGTGAGCAAAGCCATGCTTTTGAATCTCAAGAGAGAAGTTGTCAAACAAAGAGCGAGATGCTTGCTTTAGACCATAGATAGCCCTTTTTAGTTTGCATACATTTGTCTTACAATCTTCCTCATAATATCCAGGTGGTTGTTCCATATAAACTTTCTCCTTCAAATCTCCATGCAAAAATGCATTATTAACATTAAGCTGACTCAGTGTCCACCCATGTTCAACAGCTAAGGAAAGAATGATTCGAATCGTTCCCATTCTCACCATTGGACTAAAAGTATCATCATAGTCTTGGCCTGCTTCTTGTGTGAAACCCTTTGCTACGAGTCTTGCCTTGTATCGTCCAATGGTCCCATCTGGTTTATATTTTATTTTGTAGACCCATTTGCATCCTACCACATTTCTGTCAGGCAGTCTGGGAACAATTTCCCAGGTTCCACATTCATGCAAGGCTTGCATTTCATCATTCATGGCTTCTACCCATTTCTTAGAAGTGATTGCCTGGTAGTACATAATAGGTTCATCCTCCTTGTTGAGAGCAGTCAAAAAAAGTTGAAAATCCATGGAGAAATTGTTGTAGCTAACCCACCTATCAATAGGATGCCGCATGCGACTGAACCTCCTGACGTCAAGGGTGTGTGAGGAGGTAGGTGCAGCCTCTTGAGCCCGATTTAGGAGTCCTGAAGCAGCCGTTTTTTGTCTGGTGTAGGAAATGCCCTTACACCTTCCCGATTCCAATGGTGGTGTTGCTTCACAGCTCTGTGATTCCGATATACCAACGATCTTTGGACTCTCTTCTTCATGTTGCACACAGTCCGAATGACATTCTTCATTTGAATTATCAAAGAGCTTTGAATTTAGCCAAGGGTAATAAACTTCAACTGAGGTAGAGGACATGTCACCTGTGTCAATTTTATGATTGAAGTTCAGCTCGTCAAAAACAACATTTCTCGAGATTTTGATGTGTCTGCTAATAGGATCATAACATCTGTATCCTTTGTAGTCATCCACATATCCCACAAATCTACACTTCTGAGCCTTATCCTGAAACTTGTTTCTCAAAGACTGATCAATATGCACATAACAAACACATCCAAAAACACATAAGTCATGATAATTTGGATGAATTCCAAAAAGGCAGTGATAAGGAGATTTGTTTTCTAAAACAACCATGGGAAGTCTATTTATCACATATACAGCAGAATGCAAAGCTTCTGTCCACAGATTGATGGGAAGATGATTGTCATAACGCATACTCATCGCACTTTCAACAATATGCCTATGTTTACGCTCAACAATCCCATTCTGTTGTGGTGTGTGGGCATGACACTCTTCTTTATATCCCATTATTTTGAAGAAAAGAAATGGAGTCACTAGATGTGAACTCCCTTCCTCCATCACATTGAAAAAATTGAATGGACTCGAAGAATTGATTTTTTACTACATAGAGGAAGTTCTGAAACAAAAGGAAAACTTTAGACTTATTTTTCATGAAGTATATCCAGGTGTATCGAGAGTAACTGTCAACAAAAATTAGATAGTACTTGCTTCCGGATCCAAAGATGACCGAAGCATGCCCCCATACATCAGAACATATTACCTCAAAAGGCTTTGAAGCTCTCTTATTAATGGAACGAAAAGGTAATACATGACTCTTGCATAAAAGACATATGGAACACTTTTGGCTTCTCTCTTCCACATTGAGACTTTCTTTTGGAATGAGATTATTAGAAACAAGTTTCTCAATAAAATGACTCCCACAATGTCCTAAACGACCGTGCCATAGAGAAGGCTTATTACGTTCAGAAATACTAAGAACATTTTCAGAAAGACATAACTCTAATGAAGACTTCAAATCCGGGTGAGCAGGACAGGCCGAATGACATAGGTCTTCTTGAAAGACATACATATTGACTTGTCTCTTTCCTTCAGCGAATGTTTTCCTCGTCCTTGACCTATACAGAGAAAGGAGTAAATTCAACTGAAACATGATTATCATCAACAAGTTTAGAAACAGAGACAATATTTTTCTTGATATTGGGAGCATAAAGGACATTGGAGAGTTTAAGAGTAGAATGTGGCAGGGGGATGATAGACTTTCCAATGTGAGTAACAAGGTGGGAAGATCCATCTCCAGTGACAATCTTATTTTTTTCAAAATAAGGAATAGGTTTGAAAAGTTTACCTGCATCACCTGTCACGTGAGTTGCGGACCCATAGTCAACGAACCAAGTTCCTTGTTCATTTTGCTTTAGATTCAATCCCGACAAGGCAGATATTAACAACTCTTTAATCTCCACTGTTTGTGGTGCTGCTGGTCTTCCTTTTGGATGTTGCCTAATGGGACTTTCCTTTATTTTTAGGATTATGCCAACAATTCGCCTTGATATGCCCCCTTTTGTTGCAAAAGAAGCATGTGGGAATGGATCTTGATCCCTGAGTAACGGTGGGTGAAGGAAGTAATCCACGTCCCCCGTGTCCATTTTGCCCTTGTCCTCGACCATAAGTCATTCCTGTAGCAAAGACCAAGTATTCGTATGAGTATGATTATCCTTAGAAAAGCCTTTAGGGTCATTTCATACAGAATTAATTTAGCCCGAAGCTTATCAAAGGTGGGAAGAGTAGGCAAACACAATAATAAAGTAACAATCATGTTATATTCTGATCCCAATCCACTCAAGGTTTGTTGCACCATATCATTGTCGCTCACAACACATCCTATAACCGCAAGTTGATTTGTAATGGTCTTCATCTTGTTTAGATATTCCATGATAGTCATGGAGTCTTTTCTCAGTAGCTCAAATTTTCTCTTGAGAAAAAACATTCTTACTTGAGAAACTTGTGAATATATCTGAACCAGTCTCTCCCAAAGTTGCATGGTTGTGCAATTGTCAGGAATTGCAATAAGTACCTCTTGAGAGAGTATAGAGGTAACATACGCGACCATTGACTGATCTTTCTTTTCCCAGTTAAGGTATTCTGCATTTTTGACATACACAATTGAGATTGCCCCTTTATCATCCTTCTCTTCTCGCGCAATGAATTCCAATGGGGCTGAAGCGGTTCCATCCAGATGACCTAAGAGACCTTGACTCCTTATAAAACAATCGGCAGTGGTGCCATCCCGCTTGTAGGGGACTGCAGAAGTTTTGCAACAGTGCGGTTGCCAGAACTGTTGCCCTTTTCAATGGACCTAACGACAGTCCAGCAACCGGCATTGCCGAAACTGTCAAGGGTTTTGTATGAGGCAGACTCGGTCTGCGATTCTGCAGACCGAGTTGTCCAACAAACTCAGTCTGCACTTCTGCAGACCGAATCGGCCAACAGACTCGGTCCAGACGAACCATACTGAGCCTGGTCAGCCTGACCAAGTAGGCTCAGTCTGGGTGTGCCCAGACCAAGTCAAGCATTCGAATGTGTGCATACCGACTCGTCTGGGATGAGTCATGTCTGCGACGTGTGGAAGACTGACTCGGTCCGTCCAGACCAAGTCGGGGTCTGTACACCTTCGGCAGACCGGTTCGGACTGGACGACCAAGTTGGGTCTGCAATGTTTGACGAACCGACTCAGTCTATGATCAGACCGAGTCGAGCCTGTGACAATTCATTAAGCGACTCAACCAAGTCAGATCGATGAAATGCACGGACCAACTCGGTCATGCCAAGTCGGATCCGATCAGACGACCCAATTTAGATCTAGACAAACTATTGCGAGTGGGTTTGGAATGAGAATACTGAATCCAGGATCCAAATCGGAATTGAGTTGAGGACCTAAGTGACTCATTTTTAGTATGGAGGTGGATCTTAAAATAACATAATGTAAAGATGACATAGAGGTTGCTAAGAATGGTCGAAAGAGCAAAAAAAAAAGACCAATTTGCCTTTGGTATGCATACATAGTAAACAAGGTATAAGTTGGAAAAGTCGGATTCAGGTGATTCTTGGATTCTACTGCTTGAATAGAATCCATTAGTAGGGGATGTGAGGACAAACTCTGAAAGAATGAAATCAGAGTTTGATGGTTAAGTTTAAGGGTATTTTGATAATTTTGACAATGATACGAGGTATTTATTGATTTCAGATCAAAGGTTGCGTGAGACTAAGAATTGAAATTTAAGTGTTCCAGGTAAGTGAACATTCACAAATTCCTCCTTAGTTGACTA
This sequence comes from Nuphar pumila, assembly GCF_984573655.1. Lineage (NCBI taxonomy): Eukaryota > Viridiplantae > Streptophyta > Magnoliopsida > Nymphaeales > Nymphaeaceae > Nuphar > Nuphar pumila. The sequence goes on along the minus strand of NC_143259.1, from coordinate 118,405,070 downwards.
AAACATATGCTAGCAAGTTTAGGCATCTTTCAATGTGGTTCTAAGTGCTTTAAATATGCTAGTTTTGTTGATTGTGAATAGACACTATTTTGCATGCTTAAAAATCTATAAAGTTCAAGTGTGATGCTTAAACTTGATCATGCATATTTCCTGATTTATGACATAAATGTGACATAACATGATTGCACGTAAGAGATTGATGTATTATGTGAGAATTGAGGATAGAGTTTCAGAGTCTCAGGTTAGGTATTACCTTGAAGAATGTCGCGTTTATGCTTTGTGAGGGACATTGTAAGTGTCGTGAATTAATCTGTACAGGATTGTCATCCTTAACGGTTCAAACATGTGAACACGTGTTAAAAAGTAGTTAGTGGCTATACATTGATGATTGTATAACGTACTGACTTCAAGATGTGAATAGTGAGAGAAAGTGGTGTATAGGATGACCACACGGAACATGATGGGGAACTCTATTAGGAGGCATGGTCTAGGACAATGTTGACGTGTGTGCCTCGTGAGTAACTTGAGAATATCTCATATGTTCCTAGTTAACCCTTAGAGGTTAAAACATTGCCTACTAGACACATGTAGGATGTAGCATGAACCGCAAAACCTTGGGGGTAGATATAACTTCTTGAATCACCTTAAGGGCAGTTATAACCAAGGTTGTTAAATGCGATGAGGCGAAGCGAGGCGTTGAGCCTGCACTTCGCCTCTGAGGCGTACGCCTCTCACAACTGGTATGGAAGTGAAGCGGTGGGAGGGGAGGCAGTAAGAGAAGGACCACGCGCCCAGCTGGTACGGAAGCGAGGGATATGCCGGTCGTCCGGTGGTCGGAGAAGACTAAGCAGCAGCTGCAGCACAGCAACTCCGGTGGTCGGTGGTTACAACTGGTCGGAGGTTGATGAGGGGCGCATCACAGCAACGCCTCAGTACCTTGAGCATGCGCCTCGCCTCTGAGGCGTACGCTTCAGGTACTGAGGCGTACGCCTCTCACAACACTGGTTATAACTCCTTGAAATACTTTGGAGGCAGGTATAGCCACCCTGACTCTTCGGCTAGGTACCAATTGAGCTCTTGAGATCTCGACATGTAATCGGCGAGCATCTGCAGCATCTGTGTCCATAGTATGGACCGGTTCGGACTACGTTTTTGTGAGTGGTTCATATGTCTGGCCAACATTGTAGGCTCTGCGTTGTCTACATGGGTTGCTACGCTTGAGAAGGCTATGTCCGGAATAACCGATTAGAGTAGAAGATGTATTTGAGAATGATAATAGATATACGATAAAATAGGAGTAAAATTAATAAATAACATGTGTGCATAAGTAGCAAACTAAACTAAGACTAGGAGCTTAAAGCTCACTACAGTTGCAATGGTCGTGTCTATTTGTAAATAGAATCTTATTGGATTGTAGACTCACCCCTTCTTTTGGTTACAACTATAGGTTCAGGAATTGTTCACTCACAAGACCTAGTATCGGATTGCGACTCTGCCACATCAAAAGTATGGTTCACCTTTACTTTTTATTATGCTTTTGTCTTTGGATGGTTATGATATTGTAAATGGATGTATAGACCTTCAATTATTAAATGAAAAAAAAAATTGTCATGGTTTTGAGTTGTTTTTTAGATTGGTTTTGAGCTGTTTTTGAGATTATTGAGTATTTTTCCTATGAGAACTAACGTCCACGAACCCGGGCTCGAGAGGCCCTGGATCGGGTTCTTTTTGAAAAAGTTGAATTTTGAAAGAAGAATTTTGTTTGGATTTGAAATAATTTGAAGGTCCTAAAAGAATGATAATTACAAACATCCAAATGAATAAGTGGCAAGAGTCATAGGAAGGTCCATGTAAGTCCTAAACTTATAAGTGCCTCATGTGAGCAGAAATGGACGCTAACAGTGATAGTGGTAATGAGAGCGACCATAAAGGTAGTAGGAGCTCAGGAAGGCAGAGGCATCCCGAAGTGATCCAGACATATCAAATGATTGTTGTCTTTTCGCTCTTCGTGACGGTCATGCTAGACATCACTAGGGCAATGGAGAATATGATACCTCTTGTTCCTTCTATAACCCCAATTTCAGACACAATCAACAACTGGGGGCACAATGAATGAGAGGAAGGGGTAGCACCACCCCAACCACCTGTTAAAGAATCGATAGAGTCACGAGGACGTCCTCCTTTCAGGCACGTCAGGAGAGGTTCACTAGTAAATCGAGGTGGTAAGGGAGCTGCAGCATGTTGTTCGGGTTGTGACAGGCCTTGCTTCGGCCAAAATAGGTTCAGGCCCAGCAATGCTACACCTACTAGTAGCGGGAGAAGTCAAAAGCAACCTGATGCATCTTGTCACGAGGGTGTTCAAAGGTCGATGGTGCAACAAGACAAGGGCACTAATGTCATAGAAAAGGAACAAATAAGAGAATCTGCACAACCTCTTCGAGGAATGACCTTATAGAGAAGAGGCGGGGGCATATGAATAGGAACGCGTACCTACGTGCTTTTAACAGCATGACAGTGTCAACATCAGTTAGGGTTCAAACTCTGAGGAAGAAGAAGACCCTATTTACACCCCTAGTACCCCTACACCATAGTGTTTTTTTTAATGATGTTTTTGTTTAAATCTTGTAATAAAGGCATGTGGTGGCCTAGTGTTCGTAGTAACGGGTTGTATTATGGAAGAACCCGTGAAAAGTTATAAAAACGTTGTTTTTCTTAATAAATAGTAAGCTTCTTATGACGAATGTGCAAACCTATGAGAATGTGAATAAGGAAATGCAATCTTTTAGCTATATCACATGGGTGCGGGTGCGGGTGTGGGTGCGGGTGCGGGTGCGGGTGAGAGGGTGCGACACTTTCAAAAAACTTGGGTGCGGGGTTGCGGCAAAAATATATATTTTAAGTTTAAAGTTTTAACAGTTAACAACATTAACACCGAGCCCCTCCCTGCGCTCTCTGTGTGCAGGAAAGGGGTCGAGCCCCCTCCCTGTCCTCCCTCTTTGTGCAGGGGAAGGGCAGAGCCCCCTCCCTGCGCTCTCTGTGTGCAGGGGAGGGGCCGAGCCCCTCCCTATCCTCCCACTTTGTGCAGGGGAGGGTTCGAAGAGGAGAGTAGAAGGAGTCATAGAGGAGAGGAGGAGAGCAGAGGGAGTCAGAGAGGAGAGAGCGTATTTGAGGAAGAGAGGTCCGACGAAGCGGTCGTCATCAGCGGTGAGGTTAGGCGAAGGCCGATCGGCGTCGGCTTCAGGAGGAGAGGAAGGGTGGATTAGGGCAAAAAAATTTGCCCTAATCCTCCCCTCTGCAGCATATTTCATCGGACGAAAAAAAAATCTAAAAATTGGACATAAATGACCCTTGGTGCGTTAACCGCACCAGGTGTCGCACCTGCACGCGCACCCGCATCGTGTCGACGCGGGTGCGACACCTGGTTTGTCGAGTCCCTATAACAGTCTTTTAGTAATCACTCTACTCATGTTGCAGTATGAGGACTCGTCAAGGAACATCATATCAGTCAAGAAGCTCACAAGCAGGAGACGTGTAGGCCCTTCTCTAGCGAAGCATATGAATGAGGATTCTGCAAGGAGAAGTACAACAAGCCCCATTGGTCCTGTGTCTGGAGAGAAGAAGGGAGGAGACTCGGATTGAGCTGCATGAAAAAACTCTAAAGCCCTTTCGGGTTTTGTTTTCACGGGTTTTGTTTTCACGGGTTTTTCAAAATCTCTTTTTTGCCCTTTTAAAAAAACTCATTCTTTTAATTTTTTTGGAAAAAAAGTTTAAAAAAAAAAGATAAATCTGTAAAATTGCCCCTTCGTACACCTTTAATGGGGTGTGCGCACCCCATTGAAGGGGTACACGCACCCCATTAAAAAGGTATGTGCACCCCTTTAATGGGATGTGCTTCCCCATGCATTTCAAAAGCACCATGTTTCGCACTTCCGAAACGCGTATCAGGGAAGCGCGCTTCCCCTACTATATTGGCGCTTCCGGTAACCCTGAGTATTACATTGAAGAATGTCACGTTTAAGGCTTGGAAAGGGCATTGTAAGTGTCATGAATTAATCTATAGTGGGTTGTACATTAGTATAATTAAGGATATGTATGAAGGAGTAGTAACCAATGTCCGCACTTGTGGAGGGGTGACAACCAATTTTCCTATAATGGTTGGGTTACATCAAGGATTTGCTTTAAGCCCTTTCCTATTTACTATAGTGATGGATGAGCTTACGAGATCAATTCAAGAAAATGTGCCGTGGTGTATGTTGTTTGCTGATGATATTGTTTTGATTGATGAGTCTAGAGCTGGGGTTAATGCTAAGTTAGAATTATGGAGACAGACATTGGAAGCAAGAGGTTTTAAGTTGAGTAAGAGTAAGACAAAATACATAGAATGTCGATTTAGTAAGCAACGAAGTAGTGATGGGAGTGTAGTGAAGCTTGGTGAACACGAAATACCGGTGGATGATTCTTTCAAATATTTGGGATCTATCATTCAAAAGTATGGAGAAATTGATGGAGATGTAAATCATAGGATAAAGGTTGGGTGGATGAAATGGAAGAGTGCAACTGGAGTGTTGTGCGATTGTAGAATGCCATTGCGGTTGAAGGGAAAGTTTTATAGGACAACTATTAGGCTCGCTTTACTATATAGTACGGAATGTTGGGCTGCCAAGAGACATCATATTTAAAAAATGAGTGTAGCTGAGATGCGTATGCTTAGATGGATGTGTGGAAATACAATAAAAGATAAGATTCGAATGAGGAGATACGTAAGAAGGTAGGCGTTGCACCCATTGAAAATAAGATGAGAGAGAATCGTTTACGGTGGTTTGGTCATATTCGGCGAAGGCCTAATGATGCTCCAGTTAGAAGGATGGAGAAATGGGAAAATATATTAGTTAAAAGAGGTCGGGGTAGGCCTAGGAAGACTTGGATGGAGATGATAGGAAAGGATATGAATGCATTGGATAGAAATGATTGGAGGAGAAAAAAACCCAGAATGATTTTCTTTGTTGGTTCATATCGCCGACCCCAATTGTTTTAGGATGAAGGCGTAGTTGTTGTTGTTGTTGTTGGGTTGTCAACCTTAACAGTTCAGACATGTGAACACGTGTTAAAAAGTAGTTAGTGGATATACATTGATGATTGTATAACGTGCTGACTTCAAGATATGAATAGTGAGAGAAAGTGGTGTATAGGATGATCACACAGAATATGATGAAGAACTCTACTAGGAGGCATGGTCTAGGGCAATGTTGATGTGTGTGCCTCGTGAGTAATTTGAGAATATCTCAAACGTTCCTAGGTAACCCTTAGAGGTTAAAACATTGTCACTAAACACATGTAGGATGTAGCATAAACCACAAAACCTTGGGGGCAGGTATAGCTCCTTGAATCACCTTGGGAGCAGGTATAGCTCCTTAAGATACTTTGGGGGCAGGTATAGCCACACTGACTCTTCGGCTAGCTACTGATTGAGCTCTTAAGATCTCAGCATGCAATCGGTGAGCAGCTGCAGTACCAGTGTTCATAGTTTAAGTCGGTTTGGACTACGTTATTGTGAGTGATTCATATGTCTGGCCAACATCGTAGACTCTGCGTTGTCTATATAGGTTGCTATATTCGAGAAGGTTATGTCTAGAATAACCGATTAGAGTAGAAGATGTATTTGAGAATGATAATAGAGATACGATAAAATATGAGTAAAACTAATAAATAAAATATTTACATAAGTAGCAAACTAAACTAAGACTAGGAGCTTAGATATCACTATAGTTGTAACGATCGTATCTATTTATAAATAAAACCTTAGTGGGTTATAGACTCACCCTTTCTTTTTGTTACAACTGTTGGTTCAAGAAGTGCGACTCTGCAAAAGTATGGTTCACCTTAACTTTTTATTCTGCTTTTGTCTTTGGATAGTTACGATACAATTATTAAATAGAAAAATAAATAAATAAACTTTTTGACATGGTTTTGAGCTTTTTTTTAGATTATTGATTATTTTTTCTCAGGGAACTAACGTCCACCAACCCGGGCTCGAGAGGCCCCGGGGGGGGGGGGGGGGGTCATTACACCTCCTCTTAAAATAACCCCAAAAAGATCATAAATCAATGAGGAAAAAATGCAGAGAGTTCAAGAAAAAGCGGCCCTCCCTAATTCCACCAAAAAAGGGGGCCAAAAAACATAGTTGCACTCAATTCTGCACGCAAACCCCCATCCCTGATCCCGTAAAAAAAAAAAGGAATTGGGCATGCAAGAGCCCAAAAGATGAAACTTTTACCAGGGATTAGGAAACCAGAAGCAGGAAGAAGAATAAGGGATATAAGGGATTGAATCGAGAATAAACTCACAGTTTCTCACGGAGCTCAGGCGTGTCCTTTGGGGTGCCGAGGGTGTTGACGAGGCGCTGAAAGGTGGAGACGGCTGTGTTTATCTGAAATACTCCGGCGACCACCGCCTGAGAAGGATCCTGCTTCCCGTTCGCCACATCACGCCGGAAAGGCAACGGCCGCCCAGATTCCAGATCCTGGAAGCTCATCGTCGCCAAAACTCAACGAATTTCCCACCCCCCCTCAGGAACTCCCAGAAGAGGAGAGAAAGGAATTTCTTACTTCTTTCTCCCGCGGAAAACCTACCAAGCCTTCGAATTCCCACGGGAATTGCACCTGCCCAACCGAATCAATCGAGAGAGAGAGATAAGAATTTAGCAATTTAGGGCAGAGGGGAAAAGCAATTCCAGGCTGTTTCGAAGGCGGATCGGAAGGGAAGGCGCAATGACGGTTTTAGTCTCTTTTGCTTCTCAAATTCGATATCCGGTGGACAACCTTTTGTAATGCATTGCCCGCCACGTTAATTATGGTGCAAACGGATTGGTTATGGGCCGGAGACCGAATTTGAATGACATCCAATAAAGTGAAGTTTGAATCCAGATCCGGAATATGTGTGATGTTGTAACTATTATCACTGAAAACAATTAAGGCTGCAAACAAGCTTTTCTCTACTGGTAAAAAGGTGCAGATGGATCGGATCCAAACCTGAGCATGGTTCTGACATAAAATAATGAAGATCTATATCCGATTTGAATGTGAAATAATCCAATTAAGAAAATTAACTCTGACCCGACTACACATTTGGATCTTATTTTAGGAATCTGTATCCATAAATAAGGTGTAGGATCTGAGTCAGAAGCCAAACAAATCCAATCCATGTGAACCATCGATTGTTAATTGGTACTTGTGAGAATGGGTTTGGATAAAATGGCCAACGATCCAACGGTGGCTTTGGGCAAGTGTAGACTAACCGGTTGGCTGGTAGCTGAGCGCCCCTACGGAACTGATCTGCTCGTTTTGTACTGTCCCAATCATAGTGACAAAAGTTTTAAACGGCAATTTCTCGTTTTTCAAAAACTCGTGAGAAATTGAAATTTTTTCAGAAATCTCGCATTTTTTTGGCAAAATCTTGGCAATAAAAAAATAAATTAAAAAATATAAAATGTATTTTTTTAAGAAAATATTAATATAAATTATTTAAAAATAAAAATACATGTTTTTGTCACGATAAATAGCTGTTTAAAACGTAAATATCATGTTTAAATCACGGTATTTATGTTTTTTCATAAATTTTGAGAGATTTTGAAAATCTCGTGAGAAATTACCGTTTTAACCTTTCAGGCAATTTCTTGGGATATTATCGCGATATTTGTCACTATGGTCCCAATTCCCAAAAGGCAGATTTGCGAAAAAATCGAGTCACTACATTTAACCACCTGTTTTATGTGAATGGCATTTTAAATAATACTGGGTTAAGTCGACATATCTTACGGTCTTTTATTAAACAAATCAATAATTTAACATATAAGCAAGTTGCTAAATGTTAATAAAGTAAATAATAACTCAACCGGCTTCGTGTACATTACTATTTTTTTGTAAATCTCTGTTCGTTGTCTGCGTGGCAGAGAGAGAGATATGATAATGAAACGTTTTACTACTAAAAGGTCCCGTTTTGCTAAAAAAAAATCTTCTTTCTTTTCCAGTGGCACAATGTTTTAGGTTCAGACTAGAAAGACTCTTGTTCCAACACCTCTCTCTCTCTCGTAAGTATCAGTTTAATTTTTTCAGAAAAACTGAAAAAGGTATTCTTTAAAATCTATATTTAGTTTTTGGGGAAACTAAAATATGTAAATTAGTATGAAGCGATATTTTTATAGTGTTTTTGCAAATGAAACCCTTTAGATGCTATGCTATGCTTTTGACATGATTCATTTGCTTGAAATTGACTATTGGATCATCGAAATCAGATCATGAAACGTGGTTTTATATGCTTGAATATTTACAAAAATTATAAGCCATTGATTTTCAAACATTAAAAGATCTTTCTTATAATCGTATAATAAAATTTAAAAATAAAAAAAACCTATAAAATTCTCTGTGCATACCAGTTTATATAATGTAACGATTTACATATTCTAGTTACCATAATTTTTTTGTATTTCTTCATATTTTGCTAGTGAATTTTTATTTTTTATTTTTAGCGAGAGACATAGGCTTCTTCCGTGCCCAACCACATAAATCTCGTGACTTTTCTTGTTTTTTCTTCATCTACTATGTTGTAGTTAAGTTAAAAGATTAAAAACAGTAAACGGTCCTGTCTGTCTGATTAGTCATCCTGCACCAACCCCCCTTAAACCATGAGCCAATAATACCAGGGCAACGCAGATGAGAAGCCACATGGCACAGGGCGACTATATCATTCAGCACGTCTGTGGGCAACTGGGGATCGAAAACTCCTGGACCAATGGGCACCACCGACTCCGACATGTGAAAGTGCAGCTAAGCTGGGCCCCACAATGCCAGTGCAGACATGGTGATTTGTCTTGGAGTTTTGCTGGGTCCAAGTCTATCAGGGACGCTTTTTGGAAAGCAGAAGCGCATCAGGTGATCTGCCACTAGTGATATTCGTGTTTCATTCCATGATGTAACTTGTCCAGGCTGTTCTTGGGTCGGTAGATTGTGCAACGAACCATCTCCGGTAAAGAATCAACACAACATGATCCTTGCATAAATCATGACCAATCAGACCGGATAGCTCCAAGCTACCGATTTTGTCAAGGGCGGATCAGGTGCAATCACATTGCAAACTTTTTGAGTGAGTATGCAGCTGTGGGGGCGTGTGCAATGTGATCTGCCGCCGCAAGCATTCAATGTCCAACAATGTTGCTCGTGAGAAAGGGGCACCATCAAACTTCCCCACAATTTATTTTATTTATGAGTGTTTATACAAATCTGATCGAGGTGTGTATAACCAAAATTTTGATTGCTTTTTGACAAATATATAAATCATATTTATTTTTTACTTTCTTTTTCTTTCGCATACTATTTTTTCTTTTTTCTTTAATTTAGTAATTATTATTATTTAACTCCGCCTATACACTGCCGGTCCCAAGCCCGGATAAAGGAGGAGGGTTGCGGTAGGTCTGTGACAGCTAGCATAAAAACTTTGTCATACCCTATGAAAATGAACCAATATGAGAATTTCGTTGAGGTGTTCCCTACTGAGCGACGCGCTGTACTCTCTAGGCCCGGAGGCAGTGATAAATGGGCAAGGGTTGCTAGGTCGTCGCCCAGAAGCGACGCGTCACACCGGTGCCCGAGTGTGGTGTCAAATAGGCAAGGGTTCCCTCACTTTGTTGGACGGGTGGGGGTAAAGAAGTTAGTCCAAGACCATAAAATTAGGTCAGCCACTTGGAACATAGGGTCTTTAACTGGTAAGTTGGTAGAGTTAGTAGATGTTATGTGTAGGAGAAAGATTGATATTTTATGTCTTCAAGAGATCAAATGGGTAGGTGAGAAAGCAAAAGTGATAGAACCTTGGGGATATAAGATTTGGTATATATGAATAAATAGGAATAGGAATGGAATAGGGATTGTTATGAGTCGTCAGTTTATAGATTATGTAGTTAAGGTCCGTAGGAAAGGTGATAGAATTTTACTTATTAAATTAGTATTAGGTACAGATATTATTAATATTATTAGTGTTTATGCACCTAAGTAGGTTTAGATTATTCCATTAAGCATCAATTTTGGGAAGATTTAGATGAAGTAGTACAAGGGATATCTTATGGAGAAAAGCTTTTCATCGGCGGTGACCTTAATGGACATGTAGGCATTACTAGGGATGGATTTGAGAGTATCTACGGAGGCTATGGTATAGGAGAAAGAAATGAAAGCGGAGAAAGGATTTTAGATTTTTGTTTGTCCTATGATATGATCTTAGCTAACACTTGGTTTAGGAAGAGGGAGTCTCACCTAGTAACATTTAAAAGTGGGGTTAATACGAGTCAGATAGATTTTTTCCTACTTAGAAAGAGAGATAGGGGTTGTTGCATCGATTGTAAGGTTATACCGGGAGAAAGTGTAGCTACACAACATAGAGTCTTAATTTTAGATCTTAGAATTAGACAATGCCGCAAAAGGGATAGACATAGGATAGATCCTAGAATTAAGTGGTGGGCACTGAAAGGAGCTAAACAAGGAATGTTTGTAGAGCAGGTAGTTAAAGAAGTTGATTGGTGTCTCGAGGAGGATTCAGAATCAATGTGGAATAAGATAGCAGGTGGCATGAGAAAAGTGGCTAAGGAGGTATTGGGTGAGTCTAAAGGCGGTGCACCACTAGGTAAGGATACATCATGGTGGAACGAGGATGTCAAATTAGCTATTAAGGTTAAAAGAGAGTGTTATAGAAATCTAAGTAAGAGTCGTGATAATGAGAATTTGGAGAAGTATATGTTAGCAAAGAAGGAAACTAAAAAAGTTGTTCGAAACGCGAGGGCTAAGGTATATAAGGAGGTTTATGACAAGTTGGATACCAAAGAAGGCGAGAAGGATATTTATAGGCTTGCAAAGATGAGAGATAGGAAATCGAAGGATTGGGGTATGGTTAGATGTATCAAAGATGAAATACAAAGGGTTTTAGTCAAAGATGAGGAGATTAAGGAGAGATGGAAAGATTATTTTGATAAGCTATTTAATGATAGTTATGCTCAAGATCTTGGAGACTTCTCCATTCCTTTTCATGAGATAAATCGTGACTTCATGCGCAAGATTCAAAAGAAAAAAATTGCAGAGGCTTTGAAGAAAATGAAATCAAGAAGGGCAATTGGCCCAGATGGTATACCTATCGAGGCTTGGAAATGCTTGGGAGAGAAAGGTTTAGAATGATTGACAAATCTTTTTAACTTAATTTGGTGAACAAATAAGATGCCTAATGAGTGAAGGAAGAGTACTTTGGTGCCTTTATATAAGAATAAGGGTGATATACAAGATTGCACAAACTATCGTGGTATAAAACTCATGAGTCATACTATGAAACTTTGGGAGAGGGTGATTGAGTCTAGGTTGAGGAAGGTTGTCATGATATCGGAGAATCAATTTGGTTTTATGCCTGGAAGATCAACTATGGAAGCTATACATCTTCTTAGACAACTTATTGAAAGCTATAGAGAGAGGAACAAAGATTTGCATATGGTTTTTATTGATTTAGAGAAGGCATACGATAGAGTACCTAGGGACGTTCTCTGGTGGACAATGATGAAGAAAGGTGTTTCTCTCAAGTACATTAGTATAATTAAAGATATGTATGGAGTAGTAACCAATGTCCGCACTTGTGGAGGAGTGACAACCAATTTTCCGATAACGGTTGGGTTACATCAAGGATCTGCTTTAAGCCCTTTCCTATTTGCGATAGTGATGGATGAGCTTACGAGATCAATTCAAGAAAATGTACCGTGGTGTATGTTGTTTGCTGATGATATTGTTTTGATTGATGAGTCTAGAGCTGGGGTTAATGCTAAGTTAGAATTATGGAGACAGACATTGGAAGCTAGAGGTTTTAAGTTGAGTAAGAGTAAGATTGAATATATGGAATGTCGGTTTAGTAAGCAACGAAGTAGTGATGGGAGTGTAGTGAAGCTTGGTGAGCAAGAAATACCGGTGAATGATTATTTCAAATATTTGGGATCCATCATTCATAAGTATGGAGAAATTGATGGAGATGTAAATCATAGGATAAAGGTTGGGTGGATGAAATGGAAAAGTGCAACTGGAGTGTTGTGCGATCGTAGAATACCATTGCGGTTGAAGGGAAAGTTTTATAGGACGACTATTAGACCCGCTTTACTATATGCTACGGAATGTTGGGCTGCCAAGAGACATCATATTCAAAAAATGAGTGTAGCTGAGATGTTGATGCTTAGATGGATGTGTGGAAATACAATAAAAGATAAGATTCGGAACGAGGAGATACGTAAGAAGGTAGGTGTTGCACCCATTGAAAATAAGATGCGAGAGAATCGTTTACGGTGGTTTGGACATATTCGGCGAAGGCCTAATGATGCTCCAGTTAGAAGGTTGGAGAAATGGGAAACTATATTAGTTAAAAGAGGTCGGGGTAGGCCTAGGAAGACTTGGATGGAGATAATAGGAAATGATATGAATGCTTTGAACCTCACCGAGGACATGGCATTGGATAGAAATGATTGGAGGAAAAGGATTTATGTGGAAGACCCAAAATGAATTTCTTTTTTGGTTCATATCGCTGACCCCAATTGTTTTGGGATGAAGGCGTAGTTGTAGTTGTTGTTAGTAATTATTATTATTTCTACAACTAGGACATACTTGGGAGTTACCGCAGTTTGGGCAGTAGCTTGAGAGTTCGTTGCAGTGCTACATCTACAGTCGCACCTTCTCGGAACAGAGCGTCATAAAATGTGAATACAAACTGCGACAGATCGTTTTCTTCCTCGTCACAATCATTCGTGGGCTGTTCACCTTTCTCAAGATCGCTATCTTCCCAATCGCGCACAGGGCTTGATGGCTCCGCTTCTTCTTCAGCGTCTTCTTCGCCAATCACAAACCGCCCATTCTCTAAATCATTCATATCTCCTGAGCCAACCCGACCATCAAGAAATACAGCTGACTGTGCCTCTGTCGGTTCTTCTGATGGCGAGACTACTGCTTTTGCACCAGAGTCCAGAAAAGCCTTCACCAGGCTGGGGATGAGGCCATACTTTCCTGTGCAGATTATAATTCTGTCTCTCCATGCACCAATCTGCATTCGATTGCGTATCAGTGTAAAAATGAGAACTTCAACGTGAACGGAAAACTTGGAAGATCACACAACACATTCGTGTTTGCATGATCACAACATGGCCCTTCATGTCATCCAAATCTACACACAGGCAACCAAATTTACTTCAAATGCCAATGGAAAAGCAGGAAGATCAGATACTCGTGTTTGCATGATCGTAATATGGCCCTTAATGTCACCCAAATCTACACAGGTAACCGAATTTTCTTCCAAGGTAAAAATCCCTCCTTGATAATGCAATGAGCTGTTTGTCGCATAAGGTATCTAGTAATCAAAGGCCAACCATAAAAGGCACTGGTCAATGGACTTTGTTAATACGCCCGCAAGGGTTGCACACACCTGGCTATGTGGGTCAGCTTAAAGCATTAAGTTGAAAGAGGTTGAGAATTCAATATCTGAGGGATGCATCCTTTAGCCGCAAGGCCCAAGTCAAATGGAAAACCATCTCCGATAGGCAAGGGGGAGTACTAATGGAGTTTTACACTACATACCAACTCCAATCCACGGTCAACGTGACACCTCTCAGCTCGTAATGGGATGTCCAAACCAGAAACCACAATGGTGGTTTGTCCATGCTAATTGAAAAAAGAGACTTCATTAATACATTGGCCTGGTCTGAGCACGATACAAGAACTTATATAGACAGGACAAGAACAGGTCTGTGCGATAATGATTAAATTGCAAAAATTCACATAAGATCATGGCCACAAAGATTCAAGGTTCTCAATTGTCTTGAATGAAATAGAAGAATGGAAAACAACATTTTCTTCAGACTGGATAAGGGGATTAAAAAATAAAGGCCTTCCCCATCTTTGCCAAGAACTTAAAGGCCAGCTTGGGCATTTGTTTGCATGGAAAATTTGTTCATGCATTGCAGGCCTCAATTGCAGTTGCGCTTCATCTTCTACGCCTAGATTTTTCTTTGAGCAGAATCAAAGATCTCACTTAAGATTGCCTTCACGCCATCATCTGCAAACACATGTTTGATAGCGTTTCTCGATAGTTCAAACATCTGAGCTCTACTAAGACCTGCACAAAGAAAGAGCAGTGTTTATTGATGAATCATAAAAGTTCAAAGCAATACTTTCAAAATTAAGATTTATTATGACTAGTGTGCCCGACTTGTGGAAAGTCCACTCCAGATACTTGGTTTTATAGATTGCATGTATTGGTACAGGAGAAGCCCCTCAGAGCTCACGATCCTCCACCCAATTCATGGACAAATCCTATATGGGCAACTCAGGGAAGAACCATATAAGGTTGGTCCTAGAATCATCCTAGTGGCTTCTGTCCAAAGATTCCAAACCAAACCTGGTAACCACAACAGGAAAATCTAAAAACTTGCTCCCTCTAGCCAAGCCAAGCGTCAATGCCATGGGCTACCAGAACCAGAAAATCCACCAAAATCAGCAGTTGATTGATTTGCTAATAAAATCATCATCATCCTGTTGGTTTAGCAACCTAACCAAACTAGACCATCAAGATGCACAGACTCAACAACTAAGTAGTCACTTATCTGGACCAACCACCCGAGTCATCATGGACTCAAACCATAGTTACAAGATTGTTTGGTTTGGGAGCAAACCAAATCCGCTCAGCTCGGACCAAAAAAGCACGGTTACTTTCCATTCATCATGAATCAGATTAGGTCTCTTAAGGGCAGACATAATTCAATTACAAAATAGTTCCAGAAGATAGTTGAGGAAACTCCCTGAAGAAACCCAGAAATTCACCAAAATTAGGAAATAAGAAAAAATAAAGAAAAAATAAGAGAAATTGAGACTAAAGGAAATTGAAGAACAAAAGTTTACAAAAATACAAATTCAAATTCAAAATAAAAAGCTTTCAGTAAGACAGAAATATAATCCTAGCAATCTAACAGGCCATTTCAATATACCACTAAAATTGTTAATGCTGCAAAATTTTGAAGTATATGAGAAATTGGAAGGTAAATTGTTCTTTTTTTTCTTCTGCTACTCATCTAAATGATGGAAAATCTGGCCTGACCACATGGACTCATCCAATCTCCCATGAGTCAGATTGAATCACATGTATCATTGAAACCCATGTCAGCTAAAAACGAATCAGTGTTAATTTCCATTCAACAATCTGTGCTAAAAACGATCTGGAGAAAGATCTTTAATGCAAAATGATTACGAAATTTTAATAGAAAAAGTGAAAGAAAATGTTGATATCTGAAATTCAGAAAAACTGTTCCTGTTTCTGAGAAATATCCATACATATAAAAAATTTATTAAAAAATGTCATGCTACTATATGTTTCTGACAGTGAGTAGCATCATCTATGGCAACATACCAAATGTTGATGCAGCAAGATAATACTCGCGAGAGAGACTGGTCAAAAAAATCCCAGCATCATCAGTGCAAAGAACCAGAGGGTGGTTGGCACGAAATAAATCATCTGCATAACATGTTATGTGCACAACATAAATAAACAGCATCTTTCCTTCAATAACATTTTTGTCAATACTACATAGAATTAACTTCGACAGTCATGGACATCTCTCATTACTATGTAACAAAAGTTAAAATAATTTTATATCAAGAGATATGTTTAAGACATCTCCCTAATGTTTGCTACCAAATAACATCTTTGAGACGGAAGGATAAGAACAAACCAAAATGGTGATCATGTATGGAAGAAACAGAATTGGTCCGAACATTAGATGTCAAGCAGATTTCAACCTGCACCAGATAAATATTGAGGTCAAATTGATAAAAAATTGAAAGGGAAGTACTCAATGAAGCATAGATTTAGTATGTTCATGGAAGAAAGAATGGTGCACCGGAATGTTTAGTGACTTCAACTTTGTCCATTCTTCACCTTCCAAACAACAGGCATGGCCTATCCTTTGGGGGCAAAACTCCAGCATTGATTTTATTTCCTTTGGATTAGGTACCTATATGTACTAGGTTATAAAAGTAAATATGTTAGTAATGAGCAACATGCTGCAATCTAAACAACAGATATCCAACAATACAACACACCTCTCCACAGTGGAGAGTGATAGGAAGGCCTTGTTCCTTAGCCCAACTTAATGTTGGCAAGAAGGTTAACCTGCAAAGAAAAATAATCAGAATCATCAACTGAAAAGAAAAAATCTCAATAAAAGACACAAAAAGAGCTAAATACCAGTCTCCAACCACAGGATTGCCAGAAAGATCAATACCAACTACACCCTGATTTCTCATTTCCAACGCCAGCTGGACCTATTGATAGTCAAAATATACGGCAGGCATTGCAGGTCAGAGAAAACCATCTTTGCTACCCTTCACAAGGACCATCTACTTCAGTTCACAAGGAAAAAACTGAAGGCAGTAAACAGGTGGTAGCCTTCTTTTCTAACAATGTAGTGAAGCTAGTGATTCAGAATAAGTACATTAACATATTAAATCCTTTATTTTTTTGGCTAGGACAAGGGGGAAAACCCCGCATTTTGGCAGGCCTCTGGTTGGTAAAACCCTTGAGGTTCCCCCAGTGCACCAGGGAGTACACCCAGATTCAACCTTGTGGCAAGAGAGTGGACACCTTGGTTTCAAACCATAGTCATCTTATGTCAGGTGACAAACCATGGGGCCCCTAAGCCAGGAAGGTGGAGCCCTGTGGGCCATATGAAATCCATTTTTAACATTACTAACCAACATAAACTTGCTCTAGACAGAAGCCACATAAATCATATTCTCATAGAACTTAACAGAACCTACAAAAGTATCCTACAGGCTAAGTCCTCAAACATACCGTCTCCATGGCTGAAGCAGTGCTCTCACGTCGGTCGATGCTAAGAAG
This sequence comes from Nuphar pumila, assembly GCF_984573655.1. Lineage (NCBI taxonomy): Eukaryota > Viridiplantae > Streptophyta > Magnoliopsida > Nymphaeales > Nymphaeaceae > Nuphar > Nuphar pumila. The sequence continues at coordinate 118,388,126 of NC_143259.1, read as the reverse complement.
AAGGCGAACAAATATTGCCCTCTTTTTTTTTCCTTCAAATGCATCATTCATGGTGGTTGACAGTTCAGACATCTCTAGGTTTCCACATGAAGGAAGAGATAAAACTTCTACTGTCTCAACAGCCCTCAAACCATCCATTACTGCTTCCATATAAGAGCTTTTATTCATCCCTAGCATTTCATTCTTCTGAGAATGTTGAGAACAAATATTTCATTCACTACATGCTTCTGTTCGCAAATGAATTTACACTAAGGAATGAGAGTTTTTTTGCTTGATATTAAATACCTTAGGAGTTGTACGTAATTCCAAGTAAACAACATTATCAGCAGCAAAATCTTCAACCACCTGCTTTAAAAGATGAAGCCAGATGATGACAATTCAAATTAAGTTGTTACTTCTACAAGTGACGAGTTGTACCTCTTTGGTGATTCTCGAGACAGTAGCATGATTGGTTGTAATTTTGTGGATCAAATCAAACAATTTGAAGCACTCAGCAAGAGAGCGATCACCTACAAAAAGAGAGTGCCAAGACAAAATTATCATCAAATTTCCACGCAAAGAGAAAGAGATCCTGTCCATAAAGAACACTTTCATCTAGATCCGTCACCAAAGTACTTGCCAACACTCTGACCACTACATAACCTACATCATAACGTCATACAAATTTTCCTTGTATAGTTTTACATAAGATCGACATTGTAAATGATCCATGATACAGATACATCCTACATTGGCATTCATGGTTCTAAAATCCTTTGTCTAACCATCTTGAGGTTTGTGCTCATGGCATGATTTATACTCCATTGGAGAGGCGTACACATTTTAGAGGTATTTACAGACATACATTTGTCAAAATACAGCATCAGATCATAAAAGCGGCTATAGATAAAAAGCTATTCTAAACATATCAAAAAGATAAAAAAAAGTTAGGACCTATTCCTGAAGTCCACAATGCCAAAAGAAAGGGAAAAAATGAGCACAGATGCATGTGTGTGTGTGTACATGCAAATGCATTTTCATGTTTAAGGTTTTGAAGGAAATCTCACTTCCTTCATAGCAAGCAACTTTCTTTGATTTTCAAACATATCATTCTCATTGTGGCAGAAGACCCAAACAACAAGCAAAAGGATTTGTAATATTGAAGACTTGCAGAATTCATGTGTCACATTTTTAGCATGAATCCTCCACTTTTTATTTATTTCACTAATTTGTCTAAGTTCTTAAGGTTTTCACGTGATTTAATTTTTATGGTGAACTAACAGATCTCTTATTAGTAAATTTTTAATATGCTACGTGAAAGTGAATATAGAAAACATTAATTAGATAATCTTCAAGATTGACCAGAACAACAACCAACATGTAAACATGGGGAAGTGGGAGACCAGGTTGAAGGGAATTCAAGTTTGCTACAGCATAGTTTAGAAATTTTATTTCAAAGGCCCTTTCTCCTTAATCAAGTATATCATAAAAGTCATTAACTATAGCCACAATGGTGCTAGTTTTTAGTGTTAGCAAAAAAGTATAAGCTACTTTTTTTGCTTTCTTTTCTCTTCTTGATGAGTTTATTTTGTGAGACCATATAGATTATTAAGATGGTTTATCATCCATCAGTGGATTTTGTCTTCCCAATTTCTTTCATTCTTCTTGATTTAAAATGAAATGATTAAGGAACATCCCTTGAACAATCTTTTCTTGAGATATCTGCAATAAAGACTATAGAAAGGCTAAGAACATGACAAAACATACATTTCTTGATTACATGCTCCACATCAGGAAAAAATAAAACGCCTTTTTCCCCCAAGTCTTTTGCAAGCTCCCTGAAAGGGAAAACTATGGTCAGCCATAGTGAAACATGTAAACCAAGAGGAGTTGCACAATAGATTTATGAATCCAAATGAGAAAAAAAAGTCCAGTAAAATGTTTTTTTTAAATGAACAGTTTGAACGTCCACCAATATCTCTGTCAAAGTATCAGAACTCATAACATATATTTCCTTAAGAAGAAATAAAAACTGAAAAAATAAGTCCTTCAAGGGGATCTGCTGTAACGTTACAAGTTGATTACAAGAAAGCTTAATATGGCAAATGGTTCATAATTTTCAAATAAACTTGTCAAGATCACACGAGCACCATAAACACATTGGCAAGGGATTAATTAGTCACAGTTCAGGAAACTCATGTGCAAGAGCATGCAATGACATCCAGTAGATATAGATGGTGCCATTATGCTTGCATATATGATGCACAAGAATGAAAGCATATGCTGATACCCAATCTCAAAGTAGCGAAAGGGAATAACTGATTCTGAGTTTATTGATCCTAAACCCACGTTTTTTCTAATATAGCTTCTCTGTAACACGAAATTGTGAAGCATTATTCATCAATGACCATAAATGAACTTTCCTACATCTTTCTTCCCTTCATGCTAAATCTTCTGTTTTTGCTTAATTAATTCATAAAATGGATTTAACAAGAAGCTAATTGCTAGTACTGAAGCACATATTTGTTGATCTTTTTTTTGTAATGCTTATGTCCTACAAACACGTTTGGTCCAACATGTGATGAATGGTCCGAAACTCATCCAAGCTTTTGGAGCTTGTTCCAAACTCTGTAAAGCTTTTTTGAGTTTACTTCGACCAACTTGCAATTCCCCCAAATTGATTTATGAACAAACTACTTTACCATTCAAACTTTTCCATGGAAAAAATCCTTCTCAATATCTAGTTAAGCATGAAATCAGCGTATGGTAGCTCCAGTGCTCTACAAAAATTAAAAATTTAAGATTTATCCAGAACATAAGGCAATTCTGTCACTTGAAAGAAGAGCGGTTTTACTCGCATGATATGTCCCACTCAGCATGTGAGATAATTTCGTCCAGGATGAAGGCGATAAGTAGATGCAAATGGGGTATCAACCAAACATCATTTCGGTAGAAAAAGACATGCACTAAAAATCTGGAATTATCCATTTTGCTTGAAACAGCAATCTGTGTGAAGGGGGCGATCTTGATGTTGTTGAGAGCTAGAAGAAGAAGAAAGAAGAAGAAGAAGAAAACAAAAAAACCAGGAAGTCCAACTGAGACTTGGAAGGAGGTAGCAAGAGAGACGACACGAAGGGACGACAAGCGCATAGGGGCATAGTGCCATTTTCATGTAGAAAGAAAAAACGGCGAGAAACACAACCCGAAAACGCAAGACATGCAGATGGGACAAGGCTTGATGATGGTGGTGGTGGTGGTGTCGGAGAATGACTTAAAGACCTCCATGGGAAACTCTTAAACCCAATATTTTTTAATGAATATCTAATCGAAGCCCCAAGAAGAAATACCAACTAGCCAATACAAGATAAGATCATAAGACGACCACAAAAGAGAGAGAGAGAGAGAGAGTCTTACAGTAGGGTAGAATCCCGAACGGATCCGTTAAGGTGAGCGTGGAGCTCGATCTTCGGTTGTGCAATGCACCATTCCATATCGACAAGCCCGCTTTCTTCCCCCATCTTCAACCAGAGAGCGGTCTTTGGGAAAATTTGAAGCCTCTCATTTCTATTTATGGAGCCGACACCCCTCTTCATTATCTTATCCCCATCATTATTTGTTATTAATTAATATTTGTTATTCATCACGTTAATCCTTGTAATTTTATGCCCGTGTCAATCCTTATGCCTCTCCAAAAAAGAGTCAAACTGAGCCAGTAGTGGGTTTGGTACGGAATACCAAAGTCAAGCTTGAGTCCGAGCTTAGCGTCCAAATCTAATCTCGGGTTGATTTCATTAGCAAGCTCCACATGATTGCCTCAAGGGGGGGTTGGCGTAGTGGGGTGGGGCCTTGGCTGCTAGACGAGCAGTCAAGGTTTGATTCTCATGGACGCTGTCTCTATGCGCAAGCCAGCGCATGGCATAGGCCCCGTGCGTGTGTGTGTGTGTGTGTGTGGGGGGGGGGGGGGGGGGGGGGTTATGCTGCCGGCATGACGACCGTAGATATAGCAGGCTGAGCCAGCACGATCAGGTCTTCCTGCCAGGTGCAGTTTCTTCACCATGATTCATACGACTCCAAATCAAAATTTGATTTAGAATCCCACAAAACCAAACTTTCCCTGTCATCATTGTGGTAATGTCAACAGCAAACCTTTATTAACCAGTATGACGAAGCTACTTCGTGCGAGAGAGCTAAGAGAGGACCATATGACGGTTCTCCTTTGCATGCACATTTGTGCCCAACAGTTTGTAGGCATCTCAATTGTTTGTCATTCATTTTGGAAAACATGTATTCTAAGTATTCTCGATCACAATAAGAAAGCATCCATCCATCCATGAGCAGTGCACGTCCTTATAGATTAAAGGTATAAAACCCACTAAATTTAAAAAAAAAAAATCAAATCTGGATCGGATCCAAACCCGACCAGGGCCTATTAGGGTTAAAACATGCAGGGGGCCACATTTTTTTTTTAAAAAACCACTCCCCCCCGAAGTTGTGTTTCCCCTCGTCCCCATTACAAAACGGGAAACCCTTCCTGTTCGACACCCCCGTTCCCATTAAGAAGCGCAGAGGGGAGGGAGGCTCACGACCTGCACCTCCCTCCTCCTCCCTCTCGTCTCCACCTCCCTCTCCTTCCCCCTGCGTACATCGGCATGCAGCCCCGGTCGACGTCCACTCCTCCCTCAACCTCGTCGGAGCCCGCCCAGTGGCGGCGGCCTTGCTCCCCTTTGGTAAATCCCGACACCCCCTCTCTCTTTCTCCTGTGCCTTCATCTTCTTCTTTTTATGTTTCTCCTTCTTCTACTTCTTCTTTCTCTGGGTTCGCTGGGAGACCAATGAACCCCTGTTGCGCCCCCTCTCTCTCTCTTTGGATGTCGGAGAGCCGGCAGAAGGCCGGTGGCCCCCTATTGTGCCTCGTCTGTCTCTCTGCGTTTCTTCGGGAGGCCGACGGGCCCCTGCCATGCCTTCCCCCTGCTCCCTCTGTTTGTCGAAGGGTCGGCAGGTGGCCGACGGCCCCTGTCGTGCCCTCCCTTATTCTCTGTTTTCCCTGCCCTTGTTTTGATCCCCTAACAGGGGACTGACGCCCTTGTCCCTTTGTTTTGAGCATCGGATAGGGGATTGGAACCCCCTGTTTTTTTATTTTTCCCACTGGTTCCCCTTGACCGATCGGCAGGCAAGGGTGATGCCTATGCCACCTTCTTTCATGCAGTAGGTCGATAGGAGCCGAGTCCTTGTCGCCTTTTCAGGTTGGCAGGGGCCGAGCCCCTGCCACTTTGAATTTTCAGGTGGATCGATAGTGGCTCAGCCCCTGCCGCCTCCTGTATACATCAGCGAGATGGCATGGGCCGAGCCCTGCCATTTTTCTGCCTTTTCGACAGGTTGGTAGGGGCCAAGCCCCTGCCCCTGTTTACGATAACATAAGACAGGTAGAGGACTTAGCCCTTGCAGCCTTCTGTCTCCCTTATGGATTGGCAAGGGTTGGGTCCCCTGTCACTTACCGCCCCCTGCAGCTTTCTGTGCCCTACGACTGGCCCCTTGTTAGGGTTACCAGCAGAGTGGCGGGCAGTGGTTGCACCCCTGTCCCTTCGCTAATTATTGATAGGCTGACAGGGGTTGTACCCCTGTCCCTTTCTCTTCTTTAGAATGACCATAACTTTCTAAGTTTTCACACTTTTGCAGATTTATGCAACGGCTCCCGCTCGTGCCCGACGACTCAAGCCCTACATCATCTACACTCGTAGGCGCACACAGTGATGAACCTCTCGAGGTAGGAGAAAGTCACACGAGGACTTTGGATGAATTAAATAAAGATTTAAGAAATTGAGATAATGACAAATGATACATATATGACTTGTGATTTACTATTCTTTGCTTGTCTTTATATCCCTGAAATCATATGTTTCCTATAGCCGACATATTTTGCATGCTTATTTAGTTCTGCAGTTAGTTCCTGTCGTTAATTTCCTTCACTTGCTTCTCGTTATCGTTGCACCACATGTGATTAGATTTGCTATTACATTTATGTTCTAGTTGTCGCCCTCAGGCAAATCTCGTGGGGCGTGCACGTACGTGTACCACATTTTGTGACTTTCAGAAAGGTGCACAATTACATACATGCACTACAAGCTCGAGGAGAGGATCCTCTTAGTGCAAGGCCCAACTCCTTGAGCACAAATCCTGTTTATAAAGCTTGTGTTTCATCTGTGTGTTGTTAGATGCAACTATTTATACCGTGAGTCGGTTACTCAAAAAGAATGATTGGATTCATGGTGATCCTAAGTCTTGTTTAAGATTTCCTATTTCGTAGTGATTGAGTATGCCAAGTATATTATTGCTTTTATGTCATATAAAACACTATGTTGGGTTATCCTTCGAGAGACCTGTGACCTACTATCATAGTCGGTCCTTTGGACATGTACGGTATATACATTACGATAAGAAGTATGTGAGGTCGTTGAGCACCTCGAAGTATATAATGAGCACGTTGTTGAAATAAGTGAAAATAATGATGTTCGCCTCCATAGGCCAAATGTTCAAAGAGCAATGCATGTCAAGTTTGAACTAAATGAATTACAACATATTAAATGTTTACCCTCTCATCGTAGTCATACCTTTAGGTAGGTATGACCATACTTCTGGACAAGTACCTCACAATGGTGTTACGATGTTTGGATAATGAGGTTGTGACAACCTCGAAGCGTGCATATAACACAATGCTGAGATCATATAAATGGTGACAATTCGCCTTCACAGGCAACATGCTCGAGTGGGTCTAGTAGACCAAATCATATAGAATGGGGCGGCGGTTAAGAAACCTTCGTTGTGCCCATTCGACCTTCACGATTCATCAAGGGAGATGATGGATGGTAGAAAAATTTTGATGGATAGGTTGTTAACAATCACCTCACGAGCAAAAGACTCGACTTCTCCAGTCAGAGTTAGGAGAATTGGGATTACCATAAATTATCCTAAGTGGTAACTCCCAAGTAGTTCTGCAGAAGTTGGATGCATCTATGGACCACGAATGCCTTTGGGGATTTACTCTTTTGGTCATTGATCGTCCCCTTAGGAGCGGACTCAGTCAATCATTCGAGTTATTGAAAAATACTTGACATAATAAACTCATAGATCGGTCTCAGCTATTTCTACGTTTCGCGTTTGTGCGTACCCATAGGCTAATTAATATCAGAACTCAAAGAATATCTTATTCACAATAATTGTAGATTATTGAGATTCATACTACTTACGATGTTGTTTATATCTTGTAAAGAATATCTCTTTCAGTACAATGGATATTTGCATATGTTGCACCTGCTAAAATAGGTGTACTTTCTCACATTTTAATTATATATTTTAATTACTGCTTTTAATGAAATAGACTGCTTGTCTCATGAATGTCTTACTTTATTTTATTCTACATTGTCTATTTGTGCACCTACTAGTTTGTTATGAAACTGACTCATTTCATGGGCAGGTGGCAAGTAGGACTTTATATACGGCCAATGGCGCGATGCAACATGACTCGAGATCACCCTCTTTCTGCTGGCATCCTGGCTATTCTTTATAGATAAGGTTGGTTTGTAAGCTAACATACCCAGAAATGTCAACTTGTTTTCCTTTCTAAAAAGAAATTGCTTTCGTTGAAGTCTTTAAAACCAAACCTTGAAATTTGAAAGGTTTTTTCTAAATGATTTCAAAATTTACAAGTTAAAATTTTGGAGCGTTACAACTTGGTATCAGAGCAATTAAGAAAGAGGTGAATCTTGACCATCGAGCATCCCATCGCGTTGTAAGTCTTTTGTGTTTGATTTGCATGCATAAACTAAAAGTAATATCTTTGTTTTGTCTGAATGATTGACCGAATGATAGCCATAACGAGAAGTGGTGGACCGTGTTTATTTTACCATGACAGGTTAGGTAGAAAATTAGCGAATAGATACTATGATAGTCTTAGGTTAAGACTTTTTGTTTTTCAGTACAGATTTTGTCAAACAAAAGTTTATAAATGAAATCACGAATGAATTTTATGCCCCCGAGATTCTTATGATTATGATGCTTATATTAGCATTTAGGTGAATGGCACCCCCCGCCTACAAATAATTAGATTTTCCTTATCAGGTGAATGATATATCACACCTACATAGTTTTATTGCAAATTATCACATTATGATTGTCTGAGTAAGTATATCATACATGTATAAAATGATTGATGAATATCATGAATGTCTAACTAAATTACTTAAGAGGTATGTGTGTATGTTTTCACACTGAATATAATCGAATGTGATTTGATGTAAAAATTATGAATGCTTATGAAGATGATTCAATGATCTGAATATCTTAGAGATATATAAACTTTAATCCTACGTGCATAACTCTAGAAATACCTAGGAGTTGCGTATGTTGAGGTTTAGTTGCTTCATATTATGAAATATGTATGTTCACGTATGCATAAAACTCATACTTTGGTTATGCTTGCTTTGAGGTTTAATTTTTGACATGCAATATTCCTTGTGGCAATGATATAATGTGAATGATATTACGCTTTTGTATGATGTGATTTAAATGCTACATGCTGTGAAATATTGAATGCATGTGATAAATGTTTAAGTTTAATAGTGAACTATGATTCATGAAACCTTATTGGTGAAATGTGTAATTTTTATGATTTGAGAACCATATGAAGTGATGTGATGCATATTAATGATATACATGCTTGCGCCCATATTGATGGCTACCGACCCTGAGAGTGATCAATTGTATTGATGTATGTATCACTGAATATGATACTTATTGAGGACCTGCCCCCAAAGGATTCTCTATGAGGGTATGTATGATCAAGATCAGGTAATCCGGCTAGAGCGGTAAATTTCTGTAAGGAATTACACTGTCCAAGAGCGGGTAGTCACAAAGATGGTAAATTTCTGTCAGGAAGTATATTGTCCAAGACCAGGTAAACCATCTATGACATAAATTTCTTCTAAGGTCGTACATTTCCCAGACCAGGTTATCCGGCGTGGATCTTGTGAATTTTGATTACTTAAAATGTTATGGTGAGTTGTGATGATCTTCTAAGGTTGATTGAGATAACTAGTTATGAATTTATATATTTAGCTTTCTTTTGTAGCGCGATTAAAGAATCAGATACTTATTGATCTTAGATCTTGATATGAGGTTATGCTTGAGTCTTTTTAGGAAAGATAGAGTCATTCTGAGAATGACACATTAAGCGAAGTCATGACAGGTGGCCGCATAAAGACTTGAGAAATTAGAATAAGTTAAGGTTATTTCGGATGAAAAGTCTATTAGAAATAGCAAGGAGAACAAACAATAACCTAATTATGATAAAATACAGAGACCCCATTCAAGAAACAAAAGTTTACTAAGAAAATCACACATATATTTTGTTCAACTGAAACCTTTCTCAGGAACTCATTATGAGTTGTCCTGATCTCTTTAAAAGCATGTGTTTGAGATCACACACACATGTTGTGCATCTTCATCAATACTAATTAACTTAGACTATGATCTCTACGTTGAGTCATTCAATGAAATTTCATGGACAAAATTCTTTTAAGAGGGGTAGGATGTAAAACGCATAATTTTTTAAAAAAAAAAAACGGATCCGGGTCGGATCCAGACCTGACCCGAGCCCGTTAGGATCAAAAACACGTTGGGGGAGAGGATTTTTTAAAAAAAAACCCTATTCCCCCCCCCCCCTCACAGTTGTGTTTCCCCTCATCCCCAATATAAAATGTGAAACCCTTTAAGGTTTCCCTATTCGACATCCCCGTTCCCTTTAAGCACAGAGGAGAAGGAGGGTCCTCATGACCTGCACCTCCCTCCTCCTCCCTCTCGACTTTGCCTCCCTCTCCTTCCCTCTGCGTACACCAGCAGGCAGCCCCGACCAACGTCTGCTGCTCCCTCAACCTCGTCAGAGCCCGCCCATTGTCGACGACCTCGCTCCTATCTGGTAAATCCCAACACCCCTTCTCTCTATCTCTTATGTCTTCATCTTCTTCTTGTTTTGTTTCTCCTTCTTCTTCTTTCTCTGGGTTCACTGGGAGGTCGACGACCCCTTGTCGCGCCCTTTCTCTCTATCTTTGGATGCCAGAGAGCCGACCAGAGGCCAACGGCCTCCTGTCGCGCCCTCCCCCTTCTTCCCTTCTCTCTCTACGTACGCCGAGAGGCTGACACCCCCTATCGCGCCTCCTCTGTCTCTCTGCGTTTGTCAGGAGGTTGATAGGAGGCTGGCGACCCCCGGACATGCCTTCCTCTGCTCCCTTTGTTTGTCGTAGGGCCGGCAGGTGGCCCTATCGTGCCCTCCCTTTCTCTTTGTTCCCCCTGCCCTTGTTCTGATTCCCTGACAGGGGACCGACGCCCCTGTCCCTTTGTTCTGGGCATCGAACAAGGGGTTGGTATCCCTTGTTCTTTGATTTTTTCTGCCAGACAGGGGGGTCGATGCCCCCTGTCTCCTTCATCGATCGACAGATAGGGGGCCAACACCCCTTGCTCTTTTCCTATTGACGGACAAGAGGGGGGGGGGGGGTCGAGACCCCTTGGTTCCCCTTGACCGGTCGACAGGCAGGGGCGATGCCCCTACCACCACTGACACCTTCTTTCATGCGGTAGGTCGCCAGGGAGTGAGTCATTGCCGCCTTTTCAGGTCAGCAGGAGCCAAGCCCCTGCCACTGTGCATTTTCAGGTAGATCGATAGGAGCTCAGTCCTTGCCGCCTCCTGTATACGTCAACGAGATGGTAGGGGTCGAGCTCTGCCATTTTTCTGCCTTTTCGGCAGGTCGACAGGGGCCAAGCCCCTGCCCCTGTTTGCGATAACAGTAGGTCAACAGGGGACTTAGCCACTGTAGCCTTCTGTCTCCCTTGCGGATCGGCAAGGGTTGGGTCCCCTGCCGCTTACCGCCCCCTACCGCTTTATGTGCCCTGCCACTGCCCCCTTCTTAGGGTTACCAACAGAGTGGTGGGCAGGGGTTGCACCTCTGTTCCTTCGCTAATTATTGATAGACTGGCAAAGGCTATACCCATGTCCCTTTCTGTTCTTTAGAATGACTATAGCTTTCTAAGTTTTTACACTTTTGCAGATTTACGCAATGGATCCCGCTCGTGCCCTGCGACTCGAGCCCTACATCATCTACACTCGTAAGCGCACACAACCTTTCGAGGTAGGAAAAAGTCGCATAGGGACTTTGGATGAATTAAATAAAGATTTAGAAAATTGAGATAATGACAGATGATACTTATATGACTCGTGATTTACTGTTCCTTGTTTTTCTTTATATCCCTGAAATCATATGCTTCCTATAGTCGACATATTTTGCATGTTTCCTATAGTCGACATATTTTGCATGCTTATTAAGTTTTGCAGTTAGTTTTTATCATTAATTTTCTTCACTTGCTTCTTGTTGTCGTTGCACTGCATGTGATTAGATTTGCTATTATATTTCGGTTCTAGTTGTCGCCCTCAGGCAAGCCTCACAGGGCGTGTAGGTACGCGTATCATATTTTATAACTTTCAAAAAGGTGCGAAATTGCATACAGGCACTACAAGCTCGAGAAGAGGATCTTCTTTGTGCAAGGCCCGACTCCTCGAGCACAAATCCTGTTTATAAAGCTTGTGTTCCATCTATGAGTTATTATATGCAACTATTTATACCCCGAGTCGGATACTCAAAAAGAATGATTGGATACACGATGATCACAAGTCTTGTTTAAGATTTCCTATTTCATAGTGATTGAGTATGCCAAGTATATTATTGCTTTTATGTCATACAAAACATTGTGTTGGGTTATCCTTCGAGAGACTCATGGCCTACTATCGTGGTCGGACCTTTGGACATGTACGGTATATACATTACGATAAGAAATATTTGAGGTCGTTAAGCACCTCAAAGTGTGTAATGAGCACACTGTTGAAATAAGTGAAAATAATGTTGTTCACCTCCATAGGCCAAATGCTCAAAGAGTAATGCATGTCAAGTTTGAACTAAATGAATTGGAACATATTAAATGTTTACCTTCTCATCTTAGTCGTACCTTTAAGGATGTATGACCATACTTTTGGACAAATACCTCTTATTGGTATTACGATGTTTGGATAATGAGGCTGTGACAACCTCGAAGCATGGATTAGCACAATGCTGAGATCACATAAATGGTGACAATTTACCTTCGCAGGCAAGATGCTCGAGTGGGTCTAGTAGACTAAAGCATGTAGAATGGGGCGGCGGTTAAGAAACCTTTGTTGTGCCTATTCGACCTTCACGATTCATCAAGGAAGATGATGGATGGTAGAAAAACTCTGATGGACAGGTTGTTAACAATCACCCCACAGGCAAAAGACTCGGCTTTCTCAGTCATCGGAGTTAGGCGAATTGGGATTACCATAAATTATCCTAGGTGGTAACTCTCAAGTAGTTCTGCAGAAGTTGGATGCATTCATGGGCCACGAATGCCTTTGAGGATTTACTCTCTTGGTCACTGACTGTCCCTTTAGGAGCGGACTCAGTCAGTCATTCGGGCTATTAAAAAATACTTGACATAATAAACCCCCAGATCGATCTCGGCTATTTCTACGTTTCGCATCTGTGCGTACCCATAGACCAATTAATATCAGAACTTAAAAGAATATCCTGTTCACAATAATTATAGATGATTGAGATTCATACTACTTACGATGTTTATATCTTGTAAAAAATATCTCTTTCAGTACAATGAATATTTGCATATGTTGCGCCTGCTAAAATATGTGTACTTTTTCGCATTTTAATTATATATTTTAATTACTGATTTTAATGAAATAGACTGTTTGTCTCATGAATGTCCCACTTTATTTTATTCTACATTGTCTATTTGTGTATCTACCAGTTATGAAACTGACTCATTTCATGGGCAGGTGACAAGTATGACTTTACATACGATCGATGACACGATGCAATATGACTTGAGATCACCCTCTTTATGCTGACATCATGGCTATTCTTTGTGGATAAGGTTGATTTGTAAACTAACATGACCAGAATTGTCAACTTATTTTTCTTTCTAAAAAGAAATTACTTTCGTTGAAGTCTTTAAAACCAAACCCTGAAATTTGAAATTTTTTATCTAAATGATTTCAAAATCTACAAGTTAAAATTTTGAGGCGTTACAAAAAGCATGGTCAAATCCATTGAAACGATGTTTGTTGCAACCTGTCCAATAAATGGATGGGAAGGGCACTAGAACCATGTACAAGAAGCATCATGAAAGTCTCATTTAGGATTCAGAGATTTTTATTATACTTGTCCATGCACTAAACTTGTTTTTAAGAAATCAAATTTTCAATTAATTCGTTCAAAAATGAAATTATGAAAAATTATTTCTTCAGCTGTTATCCAAATGGACAATGAGCTCAATTCTCACAGTTCCCATGCACTGTACTTGAGCACAGTATTGGGGATTATGGTTCTTCACGAGTAACTGTACTGAGTTGAAGTTGAATCACCAACTCCATGTAGCTTTTGACTTGATCTCAGGCTCTCAGCTAGAGTTGAGTTATTAGGTCAAGGTGGCAAATGCCTGAAGAAAACCAACACGTACTTGACTCAACAATTGAACAATAGTAAGACGGTACAGAAATGGAATACATTCTCCTTTTCTTTATAACTCACTGTTCACCAAAGCTTTTGGTTCTGTAATTCTTTACCCACAAAAGTAACAAGTTCATTCAGTGGAACAAGCCAAAATAAGAAAGAAGTCTGACCTTGTTTTGTAGCAACCATACTACATGAAAGGAGTGAAACAGTTCTATTCAAGACCACCCTTGTTTGAACAAAAATGCCTTACAAATGTGAAAATGTAAAGATTTCAGCATGCCACAGCTCCACAGCTCAGCTGCTTCTTGATGACAGAGCAAGAGCGTGCACGGAAGAAAAATATAATAAACGAAAGAAAATAATAGCTTCTACTTCTTCCCAGCGTTTCCTTCTTTTCTTCTCACGATTATCATCTGCATATTTGACCTTGCCTTTGTATGGTTCTGGGGGCCTCCACTTCCTTCCTGAAGCACAGAAGTCACCTACTGCACATTTATCATACCCTTTAACTGCTATTCTTGTATTATCCTCAACCTTAACTTCGAAGCCATCAGGTATTGCCATCCTTACTGGATGTGAGAACCCAAGATTCAGTACCTAGGTTCATCCTCCAACATTGCACAATAACCTACACCAATCAGCTGAAGCCTCTTCTCAAACCCTTTTGATACACCAATGATCATGTTGTCCATAAGAGTTCTGAAACAGGTCAAAGAAAATAACATAAGAACACAAAGACTTATGTTCTGAAAATTATGATGCTCTTTCGACTGCTTTTCAAACAATAACACAAGCATATAGATCACGCACCAGCCCAACGCAAGTAAAATGAACAGAACAATGAGTGTAACTCTTTGAGACGTAATAGTCAGAGAGAGGCAAATAATATGTAAGAGAGAGAGAGAGAGCTTCTAATCATTTTTAAAAAGGCTAAACCAGCAATTTGCATGTACTTTCAACAAGATGCTCGACAGAGAAATACTATATCAGGTGTGAAGAAGAAGACGACACGAGAAAGATTTTGTGATGATACATGTCATTACATCTGAGACAGGTAATATGTACCAAAAGCTTAAATTCTGCTTGTCACCAAGATTCTTGAAACCCATCAAAACATCCAAGAATATGTATTTCATCTACTTAAATCCTGATGTACATTCAGTGGTACATGAAGTACACATTCAACTAAGCAATATTTCATTTGGTGTTTCATTCGCTGTAATGGATCCAGCAATCAATTGAAAACAGTTGGAACCTGTCAGATGGCTACAGCGAAGAGGGGGCTAATGGATCATAGTTTCCAGGATTTGCTACTTGATCTCGGGAAACTATTCCCTCTGTGACAGACCAATAATAATCATTTTTATTTCACCTTTTTTTTAGGGTTTAAATGGCAAGAGATGTTAGTAACATGGTCACGTTTATTTTTCTTGTGTTAAGATGATGAAATTAACATATTAGTATTCTGTGATTCCAGGTGCATCAGCAATCCAACTCACTTATATGTGTCTTTTGCAACACCAATGGTTAAACCAATTGGAGTCCTGTCAAAGTCTAGAAGCAGGCTCAGAGTACAAAACTGAAAATTTTCCAAATGACATATATGCATCTTTGCATGTTTGTGTATGATTGGCATGCATAACTACTGACTCAATCAAATTTCATGCTGCAATGCCCACATTGAGATCAAAATATTATTTTACTTAAACCTGAATATAGCTTAATGAATATTTTGAAGCAGCATAGCAGCAAAATCCTATCAGAGATACTAAAGAGAATAGCCAAAACTTGCAGATATGCATGTGTTGATACAAATTTTGGGTAGGGAAAGATGTGACTTACCTAGATTACGCAAAATCATCTTTGAAATCGTAGGGGACACTGTTGCAAGCTCCAACCCTCCCTTTGCTTGACGGGAAGGTAAAGATGGGGCAGGTTTCTTAATCTCAGTTGCTCGAATCGCACCGCTGCGGATTCCAATATGCAAATCAAAGATAAAAACATGTATAAATACCTAAGATTAAATAAAATTGGAATAAACAAATTAGAGATGTGGGAAAATACCTTTTTCGGACTCGAGGGTCCGTTTTATCGTTTAAGCTCCTTTTTGTCTGTTAGCATCTCCACGTATGTATGAATGTTCTTCAATGACATCGGAACAACGTTCCGACAAGGCTTGGGTAGACGTGTTCTTGCAGGGCCAACACGTGGGTATTTAGGTTCTAGATTTTCTGATAATTTTCAGATGTTCAAGGTATAGGGGTGAGTCTCTATTTATAGAGTTCAACATGAGATATGGATTACATATCCAGGAGAGTCTTCTCGTACGAAAACTCGTCAAAGAAGAGTCTTCCCACCCTAGAGGACGTGCAGGGCGGTTGGGATGAGATACGGATAAGCTTTAAAGTTTCTCCGCGTGTTTG
Source organism: Nuphar pumila (assembly GCF_984573655.1). NCBI lineage: Eukaryota > Viridiplantae > Streptophyta > Magnoliopsida > Nymphaeales > Nymphaeaceae > Nuphar > Nuphar pumila. The sequence goes on along the minus strand of NC_143259.1, from coordinate 118,372,139 downwards.
GTACAGTGGACAACGAAGTGACTGTGTCATCCCCTAGTGGACGACGCTCCGTGTTCTGCCGTCCTGCGACGGACGGCATTTCAGGTGGTCCATTCTACCATCCCGTGATAGACGACGGTTTGGTCTGTCATCTGTGTAAAGTTGTTCAATTCTTGTTAGGTACTTGCAAACACTTGTCTTCAAAAGATGTTACCAATTAGGCTGAAAAAGGTGAATAGTGTTTCGGGTCTGGATCCTGTACCAGGCCCGAATTACTATTCACCTGTCCAGACTCAAGTTCATTCCTGTATAAGTGTAACTTGTTTTATTTCTTTTGTATTCGGGTTCGGATATTACACCAAACCCGACCCGACCCACTGTATATACTTAAGTATATTAATACCAACATTAGGTCACGATTTCATAAGTGAAATCGTGACAGCCGCAGTCGTGTTTTGCATCCCTCTTCTCGTCTCTCTCTCTCCCTCTCTCCTTTTCTGTTTTCTCTTTCTTAATGCAGGTACAAACGAAAATCTAACATGGTATCAGAGCGTAGATCCATCTAGAGGCAAAAAAAAAAAGGTTCTTGCTCGTGACAAAGATCAAGAAATTGAGGTTTTCGCTGTTCTTCTTCGTCTCCTCTTTTTCTGTCGTCTCCTCTTTTTCTGTCGTCTCCTCTTTTTCTGTTCTTCGTCTCCTCTTTTTCTGTCCGTTCCTCTTTCATCTTTCTGAAACCTCTTGTGTACTCACACCCCACGTGAGTTATCTCTTTGTGAATCTGTGATTCACGTGAACCCTATTCACGTGAATCCAGATCGTGGGTTGACAACAACATTTCACGTGAACTAGTTCACGTGAATCATCCTTTTTCTCCCAGGCATTAAACTCGTGAATTGATTCACGTGAGACATTAAACTCACCCTTATTAATTGTTTGATTCCATTTTTCTTTTCTACATTCTCTAAAATTTTATCTCTGTACCCTCGGATGCTATAGGGTTTCTCTTGATTCCTATGTTTGCTGTGCATTATTATTATTCTTGATCATTCTTTACTGTACTAGTAAAAAAAAAAGGAAAAAGGGATACGTGACTTGTGATTTTTTTTTCTTTTCTACGTAAGTCTTCTTCTTGGTGCATAGAAAAGTTCAAGTTCCTTCATCCTCTGAACTTAATCGTCTGTGATCCTCTGACAGCCAAAAAAAAAAAAAAGGGGTGTTGGACGAGGGTTGAACATTTCTGTTGATTCTTAATCTCTATGGATCCCTATCACTCTCAATCAAATCTCTCTTCGAGTTTTCTCAACCAACTTGTTTCTGAGAAGTTGAATACCTCAAATTTCTTGATCTGGAAGAGGCAAATTATTCCTTTCATAAGGAGTCAAGGCCTCTTAGGCCACCTAGATGGAACCACTCCAGTTCCACCAGAATTTAGTCCGAGAGAAGAAAAAGATGATAAAGGGGTGAGTTCCATCGTGTATGTCAAGAGTGCTGAATTTTTCAATTGGGAAAGAAAAGACCAATTAGTTGTTGCATACATCACATCAACCCTGTCTCAAGAGATCCTCCTTGCCATTCCTGACAATTGTACAACTCTACAACTCTGGGAACGACTGGTTCAGACGTATTCGCAGGTTTCTCAAGCAAGAGTAGTTTTTCTAAAAAGAGAATTTCAATTGTTAAGAAAAGATTCCATGACCATCATGGAATATTTGAACAAGATGAAGGTGATCACAGATCAGCTTGCAGTTATAGGGTGTGCCATTAGTGACAATGACATGGTACAATAAACCCTGAGTGGATTGGGGTCCGACTACAATATGATAGTCACTTCACTATTGTGCCTCCCTGTTCTTCCTACCTTTGATGAGCTACGAGCCAAATTGATCCAGTATGAAATGACTCTGAAGGGATTCTCTGAAGAAACTCATAATCATCCAAATTCTCAAGAAGTTTTTGCTACAGGAGTGACTTATGGTAGAGGACGGGGACGAGGAGGACAAGGGCGAAGTGGGCACGGAGGGCGTGGTTTACTTCCCACTCCAAACATGTTTACTCATGCGCAGGGAACAAGATCTATCCCTACTTGCTTTCTTTGTAACAAAAAGGGGCACATCAAGGCGAATTGCTGGCATAATCCAGAGAATAAAGGAAAGAGTCCACAGATAGAAACCAAGAGAAAGTTCACAAATACCAGAGACAGTGGAGAGATTAAAGATTTGCTGATATCTGCCTTGTCAGAGTTAAAGTTGAAGCAGAGTGATGAAGGCACTTGGTTTGTCGATTCCGGAGCAGCGACTCATGTGACAGGCGATGCAGGTAAAATTTCTAACCCTATCCCTTATTTTGGAAAAAGTAAGATTGTCACTGGAGATGGATCCCACCATCCTGTTTCACATGTTGGAAAGACTGTCATTCCCATGTCACATTCCACTCTTACTCTTTCTGACGTTCTTCATGCTCCTGACATTAAGAAAAATATTGTCTCCGTCTCCAAACTTATTGATGATAATAATGCTTCAGTCGAATTCACTCCCTTCTCTGTGCAGGTCAAGGACCTACGCACGAGGGAAACATTCGCTGAAGGGAAGAGACGAGGCAACATATATGTCTTTGAAGAAGCTCCATGTCATGATGTTCGCTCTTCTCACCTGATTTCGAAGCCTTCATCAGAGTCGTGTTCATCCTCTTCTGCCAGTGTTTTTAGTATCTCTGAATGTAATAAGCCATTCTTATGGCATAGTCGGTTAGGACATTGTGGGAGTCATTTTATTGAGAAACTTGTTTCTAATAATCTCATTCCAAAGGAAAGTCTTAATGGGGATGAGAGTAGTCATAAATGTTCCAGTTGTCTTTCATGCAAGAGTCATGTATTACCTTTCCATTCCATTAATAAGAGAGCTTCAAAACCTTTTGAGATTATTTGTTCTGATGTGTGGGGACCCGCCCCAATTGTCTCTGGGTCTGGAAGCAGATATTATCTAATCTTTGTTGATAGTTATTCTCGATACACCTGGATATATTTCTTAAAACATAAGTCAGAAGTCTTCTCTTTGTTTCAAAGTTTTCTTTCTTTGGTTAAAAACCAATTTTCTGAGTCTATTCAGTTTTTCCAATGTGATGGAGGAGGGAAATTTTCATCCCGTGATTTTATTTCTTTTCTTCGAAATAACGAAATAGGAAGAAGGGTGTCCTGCCCTCACACTCCTCAACAAAATGGGATTGCTGAACGAAAATATAGGCACATCGTTGAAAGTGCCATGAGTATGCTTCATGACAGCAATCTTCCCATCGATCTATGGACAGAAGCATTTCATTCTGCCGTGCATGTGATAAATAGATTGCCAATGGTTGTTCTGGAGAATAAGTCCCCTTATCACTGCCTCTTTGGAGCTCATCCTAGTTATCAGGATCTGCGTGTTTTCGGATGTGTTTGCTATGTGCATATTGATCGGTCCCTGAGAAACAAGTTTCAAGACAAGGCCCAGAAGTGTAGGTTTGTGGGTTACGCAGATGACTACAAAGGATATAGGTGTTATGATCCCATCAACAAACGTATCAGAATCTCAAGAAATGTTGTCTTTGATGAACAAAATTTTGATGACAAAGCTGATGCAACGAATATACCAACTGAAGTTTACTATCCTTGGTTGAGTTCAGAACTTTTTGCTAACTCCAGTGAAGCATGTTCATCAGATTGCGTGCAGCGAGAAGAAGAGATGTCTGAAAACACTGAGACGTCGGGGCCACATGATTCCGAAAAAATACCGGGCAGATACAAAGGCATTGTCTATTCTAGACAGAGACCGATAACATCAAGCCATTCAGATCATGTCCCAGTCAGTAATCCGACTCCTTCTCACACTCTTGAGGTCAGAAAATCGAGCCGCATACGACATCCCATTGCCAGGTGGGTTAGTTATAACAACTTCTCCTTGGATCTTCAACTGTTTTTAACTGCTCTCAATAAGGAAGATGAGCCCACTATATACTACCAGGCAGCCACTTCTACCAAATGGGTAGAAGCCATGAATGATGAAATGCAAGCTTTACATGAATGTGGAACTTGGGAAGTTGTTCCCAGACCGCCTGACAAAAATATTGTCGGGTGTAAATGGGTCTACAAGATAAAGTACAAGCCAGATGGAACCATTGAACGATACAAGGCAAGGCTCGTGGCAAAAGGATTTACTCAAGAAGCAGGGCAAGACTATGATGAGACTTTTAGTCCGGTTGTAAGAATGGGAACAATTCGGATTATTATCTCTCTGGCTGTTGAGCATGGGTGGAAGTTGAGTCAACTTGATGTAAAGAATGCTTTCTTGCATGGGGACTTAAAGGAGGAAGTGTATATGGAGCAACCCCCTGGATATCAAGAACAAAATTGTAAAACCCATGTGTGCAGGTTAAAGAGAGCTATCTATGGTCTGAAGCAAGCATCTCGGTCTTGGTTTGATAGCTTCTCACTAGAGATTCAGAAACATGGATTTTCACGTTCCATGATGGACCACTCATTGTTCATTTTCAAAAGTCAGATTGTGACCACTCTGTTATTAATTTATGTCGATGATATTGTTATCACAGGAAACTCTGCGGTCCACATCCAAGAAGTAAAAGATTTACTAGGTCAGAGGTTCAAAATGAAAGATCTTGGAGCTCTACGCTATTTTCTTGGTGTGGAAGTTGATAATCAGACTCATGGCTTGACACTCACTCAGCACAAGTACACCGTGGATGTTCTCCGCAAGGCAGGCATGCAAGACTGCAAACCTCTGGGAACTCCGAGTGTGCTTCATCAAAACTTAGCGTCCATGATGGAGATCTGTGTGATGACCCCACCAGGTATCGAAGCATAATAGGAATGTTACAGTATCTCACATTCACTAGACCTGATATTGTTTATTCAGTCAATCAAGTGTCTCAATTTATGCATGCGCCACGTACTGGACATATGGAAGCAGTCAAGAGGATCCTTAGATATCTGAAAGGGACTATTGGTGATGGACTGACATACTCACCACAACCATATGGCAAAAATGAACATAGACTCACTGTATATTGTGATGCAGACTGGGCAGGAGATCCTGATGAACGAAGATCTACATCAGGATATTGCGTCTTCATTGGAAGAAATTTAGTCTCTTGGAGCAGTAGAAAACAAAAGGCTATCGCTAGGTCAAGTACTGAGGCTGAGTATAGATCTATGGCTGCTGCTATTGCAGAAGTCACATGGATCAGACATCTACTGACTGAAGTAGGAGAAAAGATCTCCCACACTATCTTGCTATGTGATAATCAAAGTGCTATAAACATGTCATTCAATCCAGTACATCACAGTCGTGCTAAGCACATTGAGATTGACCAACACTTTGTGAGGCAGAAAGTCGAAGAAAAAGAGATTGAGCCTGAGTTTGTTAATACTGAAAGACAAGTTGCAGACCTATTTACGAAAGGGTTAACAAAGGATCGTTTTTGGACGCTTAAAGGCAAGTTGTGCATGGTCCATAACCATGATCAACTTGAGGGGGGGTGAAAAAGGTGAATAGTGTTTCGGGTCTGGATCCTGTACCAGACCCGAATTACTATTCACCTGTCCAGACTCAAGTTCATTCCTGTATAAGTGTAACTTGTTTTATTTCTTTTGTATTCGGGTTCGGATATTACACCAAACCCGACCCGACCCACTGTATATACTTAAGTATATTAATACCAACATTAGGTCACGATTTCATAAGTGAAATCGTGACAGCCGCAGTCGTGTTTTGCATCCCTCTTCTCGTCTCTCTCTCTCCCTCTCTCCTTTTCTGTTTTCTCTTTCTTAATGCAGGTACAAACAAAAATCTAACATAGGCATCATGAAATTTTGGTGTATACAATATCTTTCTTTGCCATTAATCAATGTGATTCGGTTTATGACAAAGAAGTAGACACTCAATACTTGAAACACTAGGTCGTCGAGACTAAATTTAGTTATTTCGAACAAGATCGGGCTAGTGTTTGAAGAAAAACCAAGTTGTCGAGACCGTGATTGGTCTCACCGAACGAGGTGGGTCTCAGCATCCAAAGTGAGGAGTTGGACTATCGAGACCGTTATAGGTTTCGCCGAACGAGGTCAGATCAGTCCGATGATAACTGGATTGCCAAGACCATTTGATGGTCTTGCCAAGCGAGGTCGGTGTCAGTGTTGAAGGGTGAATTGGATTTTCGAGACCATCTGTAGTCTCGCCGAGCAAAGTTGGGCTGGTTTGTAGATGATTGGATTGCGTAGACCATTTGATGGTCTTGTCGAGTAAGATCGGTGTCAGTGACAAGAAAGCATTTTATTTGTAGTAGAGAGAGAAAATGTTGGGCTTAAGGCAGGGGTAGCATAAGAGAAATGTGGCTCTCTTTCATGCCTTTTAGGATCATTTTGAATTTTGATACCTTTTGATGTTTTTTTTTTTAGAATTTGTGGGGGAGAGTGCTAGGAGTCCTACACATCTTGTGGGTTCATAGATAGGGTGAAGTTGCCCAGTAAGGCCTTGTGATCATCGCAAAATTTTTCCTCTCTCGTTGGTGGTTTCTCTCTCTTCCTTCTCTTTTCCTTTTCCAACCTCTATTTTCCTCCTTTTTGAAGGGAAAGAAAATAAAAGACAGAAAAGAAAGAGAGAAGAGAAAAAGAAAGAAGAGGGAAGAGAAAGGAACTCTTTTGCGCGGTCTCACTTGACCTTAATTTGAAAAATATTTAGAAATTTAACTCGCCTCCGTTTTAAAAATTCGCGGAGAGACGGGATTCGCTCGTCAGTACGAGGTTCGACCGTTCCTAGCGCTTTTACCAGGGGTAATCGAACCAAGGATCGAATCTATGCCTTTTGCTTTGCCTAAATATAATCTAAGAATTTATTCTAACTCCAAATGCACAAAGAACCATGCTTGTGCAAATGCAAAAATGTATGCTCCTTTTGAAAATTGATTCGGAAATTTCCAAGTATTCTGAGATGAACTCGGGAGGGAAGTGAAGGAATGATTGAATCTAACTTAGAACTTGGGATAGATCAGAGAAGTTCTAAGTTTTTGAAGTAAATCAGGATTCGGAAAAATAAATGAGAAAGAATGACTTGAAGTTTTAAAATGAAAGGAAATGAAGTTTCAAAGTCAAAATCGATTTTGAATTTTGGATTTTGAATTTAGAAAAGAAAATGAATACTTGAGATGGAATTGAATTTGGATTTTTAAGTTTGGAATGGATCTGAGATAATCAAATGGTATTTAAGAATGGAAGTAGATTTAGGGAGTTCAGATGAGATCTGAAAAATGGAATTTGGATTAGAATTGGGAATGAAATTGGATCTAAAGATGGATTTAAGGTCTGAGATCTGAGATTCGAGATAAGATTGGGTTCTGGATCCTAAGATGGATTTGGATCAGAAGTCTAAGATCCAACATGTGATTGAACTCTGGATCCTAAAAATAGAACTGGATCTGAAGTCTGAAATCCAAAATTGAAACTGGATTCTGGATCTTAAGATGGATTTTGGATCTGAAGTCTAAGATCCAAAGTGGAATTGGATTCTGGATCCTAAGATGGATTTGGATCTGAAGTCTGAGATCCAATGTAGAATTATATTCTGGATCCTAGAATGGAAATTTGGACCTGAAGTCTAAGATCCAAAGTGAAATTGGTTCTGGATCCTATAGATAAATTGGATCTGGAGTCTGAGATCCAATATGAGTGTTGAATTTTGGATCTTAAGATGGATTTGGAGTTAAAAAGAGGAATCAAAAATTTCTTAGTCTGATTTAAATTTGGGAAAAGGAATTTTTTAGAAATTTGAATTTTGAATATATAGATGAATCCCAAAGTCAATTTAGACTTGGGACTTGAAGCTTGAAATGAATCAAGAATCTCAAAGTTAAATTGAACTTTGAGTTTGATTAGAGTCTTTTGAAAATGAATTTGAAATTTCAAAGTAAAATTTGAGCTTTGAAAATGAATTTGAATTTGGAAATCTTGAATATGAAATGAAATTAAAATCTCAAAGTTAATTCGGACTCTGAGATGGAAAATGAAATAGAATTGAAAAAGATGAATAGGATTGAAGATTGATTGAAGAAGATATTTACATCACTTGGAGTTTTGAAAAACTAATTTTGAAAATATGATGCAGTTCTATCCTAAATGATAAATGAATTTAAAGGATTTTGAAATTGGATTTTGAAAAGCTGTCTCATTCTTTGGATGAATTAAAATAAGATTGAAGATATAATACATCCTTGACTATGGTCATTGAATGTATTATATAATAATCTATATTTAAATTCAGGTGAAGAATAAAACACATTTGGTGCTTTTATAGAATTTAAAATGAAATTAACTCTCAATATACCCTGACTATGACCATTGGTATATATTTTGAATTAATTTTAAGTTAAATTCTAATAAAAGAAAAAGATATTTAAGGAAAATATGATGAATTTTGAAAACAGATCCATTATGGATCCAGTGTTGTTTAGTAAAAGATAAAAATCCTAAGTTTTGTCCATACCCTGACTATGGCCATTGATATGGATCATCAACTTAGGATTGATTTACCTCTTACGAAATGGTGCACGTGTCATTCGTGTTTCACCATTGTGAGATTTTGAGAAAAAAAAAAACAAAAATGCATGAAGAACGAGTAATTCATGATATCTACAATGCTCATTCATTCTATCTAAAACTGGAAATGTAAATTCTCATTAAGGCTTAACTTATTACAGTAATCAAACTTGAGAATACAATTCCCAAGTAATGTTATTTTTTTTTTTTTTACATATTCCCTTGGTTAGAAAACGTGCACCTATATATATATATATATATATATATATATATATATATATATATATATATATATATATATATATATAGGCAATGCCATGAAGGTCTATATGCAACGAATGAAGGCAAGGGCCAGGATGGTTTTAAGGTGAACCATCGTGGAATATAATGGCCATAGTAGTTCATGATGAACCACTATGAGGAAAAAGAATGTGACTATAGTTGTTCTTGATGAGCTACTATAGCAAAAACTGATCATAATGGTTCATTGTGAACCTTTATAAGGAAAAGAATGACAGTGATGATGATTCTAGATGAACTATTATAACAAAGAAAAGCCACAGTGGTTTCTTGAAAAATACTGTAAAAGAATGACAATTATGATAATTCTAGATGACTATCATGACTAAGAAAAGCCACAGTGGTTCCTTGGGAACCACTGTAAAAGAATGATGGTTATGATAGTTCTAGATGAACTATCATAACTAAGAAAAAGCCACAGTGGTTCCTTGGGAACCACTGTAAAAGAATGATGGTTATGATAGTTCTAGATGAACTATCATAACTAAGAAAAAGCTACATTGGTTCCTTGGGAACCACTGTAAAAGAAAGGCAGTTATGATAGTTCTAGATAACTATCATAACTAAGAAGAAGCCACAGTGGTTCCTTGGGAACCACTGTAAAAGAAAGATGGTTATGATAGTTCTAGATGAACTATCATAACTAAGAAAAAGCCACAGTGATTCCTTGGGAACCACGGTGAGAAGAGAAAGAAAGGAAAGAACCGAAATGCAACAAGCAGTGCATACCCTATAGGTGCAATGGGCAGCTGGACAGCATTGACAACAAGATGGTAGTAAAGGAGTTTACCGAACAACTCATGTAAGAGAAAAAAAAAATGAGATAAGATGCTGTAATAGGAAGGAAAAAAATGTGAACTACTGCTGTAAACCGAGAATTGAGTTATCAGCTGTATATACAATAAAACATGGGTTGTTGTGACAAACAGGAATTGATGTAATGAAAGGATCTAATCATATAAGAGAAATACACCTGCAGACATTTTCTTTAAAAAAAAAAGAAAAGAAATTTGAAGCACTACACATAGATTAACCATCTTACCTTCTGGGTTGTAAGCTTAAACTGGATATGATAAAACCTCTGTTTTGCAGGGTCTTTAAAGGAGGGAGTCACGCTCTTCTCTTCTATTATGGAGGTCTTCTGCCCCTGGAGTAAAGGAGATGATCTGGGGGAAGAGGGCGGTCAGCGAAAGATGGATGAGGTGCGCCACCAAAAAAAAATCGGATCCCCTTTTCTCCTTCGTTGTTGTCTTTATATAGAGAGAGGAGAAGAAACGAGAAGGGGAATCTGTTGGGGAAGGCTCGAGAAGGAGGAGGTTAGGGATCAATGGTTGGAGAAGGAGGGCGTTGCAGATGGACGAAGGGTGGAGGCTGTAAGTGGATGTCGCGCATGGGGCTGGCCGGGGGAAGCTTCGTGAAGGTGGGGGAAATTGAAGATGATGTTGGCGATCAAGGGTTGCCCTGAAGCAAAAGGGGGATGAGCGGTTAATGGAAACGGGGCGTGCGAAGCCGTTGCAGATGAAGGGCGAATGGAGGCCATGGGGGTTTCGAGAGGGGGTCTCGCACATGGGGGAGACTTGGTGATGGCGGGATGGAGAGAGTGGCCGAGGGAGGAAAGCGAGTTAGGGTTTTCAAAAACCCTAACTCGACCCTCAAACCTCGAAATTTAGTTTTTCCAAAAACAGGCCTCCTTTTCAGGTTTTTTCTAAAAGGATGGTTAAAGGTGAGTTTTTCGGCAAAAATCTTTAAAAACCGCGTAGTCTTCCCTAATTTCTTTGGTTTTTTGCATGATTTTTCCATTTTTTGTATTTTTAGAATAAAATCCTAAAGTTTGTAAGAAAACAAGGATTAAAACTAATTTTTTTGTATTTTTCTGAGAGATATTTACAAAAGTATTTTTCTGAGAATTTCAGACCATTTCGGAGAGATTTCTTCAGAAGAATGGGTTTGGACCCAAGTTTTGAGAAAATATTCGAGCTTTAAACCTCGAATTTAGGAATATAATACGATGGATCCAAACGGATACCGGACGAAGAGTCTGAGCTTTTCAAAAGATTATTTTGGTAATTTTGAGAATTTAATTTAAAATTGGATAATGAAACTCAGATTTGGATTTTGATAATGGATCCGGATCCGAAATTGAGTCAGATATGGAAAATGAATTTAATTTCAACCAAATTTTGAGAAACAAAATGGAATTTAGATTTAAAACTGACTCAATTACCCAGAAAATGGGGGCAAAGGGCAGAGAAGGGGATATTTACAACATTTTGAAAAATTTGGGGTGTTCACAGATGCCCCTCTTTGCTACTAAGCCGGTTGAAAGCCGAGCTTAGTGGCAAAGACACACTCCAAATTTTGAAAAATGCCCCAGTCAGCTGATCCGAGCTGGATGTGGAAGACTTATTTTGAAAACACGGCTCTTTGGGCTTGAAACCTTATCTTGAATGGTCCTGGGGGGATGAAATCCTTGACAATGACACGACTGAATGTTAGAAATGAGGAAATCGCGATGGGACTTTGGGCGAAGATCTCGAAATGGTGAAAGATAAGGATTTTGATCAAGTCTCGTGGGTGAGACAAGATCAGCCCTTTGAAATGACTCTGGTTTAGCCCGTAACCTGGATGGGACGAAGATATATCAAAATAACCTGAATGAGGAAAGGAATATATGAGGACTTTGATGGGACATTTATGAGAGAAATGCCTCATGCGACGGAACTCAAGGACGATCCTTTCCTGGATGGATGTACAAAGAGCACAGATTCCTTTGTGGGGAAAACCATGATGGGATGGGAAGGATTACCTCGTCTAAACGAGGCTCAGGTTTAACCCAAACCTGAAAGGAAGGTACCTCGCGGAGCGAGGTTCAGGCTTCACCCTTATCCTGAGAGGGACGACCATACAGAATCTTCGAGTGAAGAAACCGTGATGGGACAACAAATGCATCGCCGAAGCGAGATTCAGGTTTAACCCTTGACCTGAGCGGGAGATGATGCGGAATCTTTGAATGGAGAAACCGTGATGGGACCTTCAGAATTTGGATGAACAAATCTGAAAGGGGTCTGCGAGAAGAGAAAATCAAGGGATTCCCTAAAGCTTTGGAAAAGGGATGATCTTGGGCGCCTCATTGCTGAGACTAATATCAGCTTTCTAAAACAGACGACCTCTCGCAGAAGGTTTAGGTGATACCTCGAGGAGCGAGGTAACATGTTTAATCCTTAGCCTGAATGGATACAGAATCCTCGAGGAGCGAGGAAAACTGTGATGTGCCTCTAGACTTTGCACAACAAGTCCAAGAGGGGTTTTTGCAAAAGGATGAAAATGGGGGTCCCTAAAGCTTAAAAAGGGGTTGTTCTTGGGCGCCTCATTGCTGAGACTGAAAATAGCTTTTGACAATAACAGATCTTTTGCAAAAAGTTCAGGTTTTAACCCTTATCCTGAGCGGGAGATGATGCAGAATCTTTGAATGGAGAAACCGTGATGGGACCTTCAGAATTTGGATGAACAAATCTGAAAGGGGTCTGCGAGAAGAGAAAATCAAGGGATTCCCTAAAGCTTTGGAAAAGGGATGATCTTGGGCGCCTCATTGCTGAGACTAATATCAGCTTTCTAAAACAGACGACCTCTCGCAGAAGGTTTAGGTGATACCTCGAGGAGCGAGGTAACATGTTTAATCCTTAGCCTGAATGGATACAGAATCCTCGAGGAGCGAGGAAAACTGTGATGGGCCTCTAGACTTTGCACAAGTCCAAGAGGGGTTTTTGCAAAAGGATGAAAATGGGGGTCCCTAAAGCTTAAAAAGGGGTTGTTCTTGGGCGCCTCATTGCTGAGACTGAAAATAGCTTTTGACAATAACAGATCTTTTGCAAAAAGTTCAGGTTTTAACCCTTATCCTGAGCGGGAACTATCTATGACGGGACAATGGGGAGCACAGGGAAGTGTGCGAATCTGAGAGCGCTCAGATCAGACGGAAGGAAAGGACTTTTCAATCCTAAGGAGGGATGACGTCAGGATACGTCAAAACGATCTTCAAGTTCACACTTCATGTTGGGATAATCAGAAAATATTGCCAATAAGATGCCAAAAATTGTAGTTGATTCGGAATGATTGAATTTGCGCATATGTGAAAACATCACCTCTTTCTACCTAGAGTATTAACTCCAAGGGGGCTAACTCTGTAGAATCAAGAATCAAATTCAAATTCGTTGCTGTTGAGTTTCTTCAAGGAAGATATCAATTTCCTTGATATGAAAAGGGAGGAAAACATTCTTAGCTTCATGAAAGCAATTAAGTGAAAATACATTGATAAAGAATTTCACATAGATAAAGATGATTCTTTGACAGTTTCGGGCAGTTTGATATCCTGGGCATTTCCCATGATGATCTGTTTGCACTCTTTTGAACTATGGATCTTTTCTGGGTTCTTTTACATCTTCCTTCATTTTGGAGATGCTCCTGACTTTTCTCTCTTTTTCGAGGAAGGGTACGTCACAAACTCCTTCATCTTGGAGATGCTCTGATCCTTCTTTTTCTTTCTCGAGAATTATGACATTGGTCCTTGGGTTGAAATCTCTAAATGATAGCAGAAATCAAATATCTTTCAGGGTTTGTCGGTAGGTTCATCGCATCCGCCTTCATCTTGACGGTGATCCGAACTTTCCCTGGAAGGATCTGTCGCAAACTCCGTCATCTTGGAGATGTTTCAAATCTTCTTTGGCCCCGGGGGTCCACTCGCTTAATTCGCCTTCATCTTGACGACAATTGAGAGATCCCTTTTGCGGATATTTGATTGCAGCTTAACCTGGATGACTGAGGATATATGGATTGAGTAGGTTCTTTTTACTGCCCAGGATATTTCCACTGTCTTACTGCAAAAGAATACTCTTTAAGCATGCGCCATAGCTATGATCAATATCAGCTCACTCATGGCTTTCCAACATCATTGAATTTTCCTCTGCCGATCATATCGAGGATTTTTTCTTCATCCTCTAGGTTGACCAACAGAATAAGCTTGAATTTAGCTCTTATTTCGCAAGAGTCCTGCTCTTTTGAAAATAATATTGAAGGTAGCTTGAGATAATTCTTGTGCGATGAAAATTTTGAGATCAACAATGACTTTTGATAGCAAATTGGCAACGTATTCTAAAAGTCCTTGATGAAAGAGATTGCTTGATATCGAACTGACACGTCCCTGACAAAATTCTTCTCTCTTTTTCCCCAAAAAGAGAGACTCAGGCTTAAGCCCTTACCTGAATGGGAAGTTGGAAATACTCCTCTCTTCCCTGAAAGAGGAGGTGTTTGCAAAACGGAACTTTCGAAGAGAAATTAAGTTTTCGTCAAAACTCCCTATCTCTAGGCTTCTCTTATGGAAAGGCGGTCGAAAACAAAGTTGAGAAAGTATTACAGAGGAACGAGTCCATCATATTCTCCCTAGAAGAGGGTTCTCTGTGAAAGGGTTGGCCAGAGATGATAACAAAACAGGGGCCACAAAAGAAACGAGCTTCCGTCGAAGCTCTCCCTGGAAAAAGGGTTCTCTTGTGTAAAGTTGGTTGTTGTTTTGCAAACTGTTCGCGAGGAAAACGAGTCCCTTCAAACTCTCCCTGGAAGAGGGTCCTTGCGAACGAAAGTTGGTTGTATGCGAAAAGAACGAGCTCCCTCGAACTCTCCCTAAAGAGGGTCCTTCGCAAGAGAAAAAGATTGATCCTTGATAAAATGGTGACCTGAAGGTCGAAATTGAGAATTTATAGTTTGAAATGATGATGTTTGGTTAGCACAAAGGCTGAACCTGGATGGCTAACTGATTAGTCAGCCAAACACTAGCACGAGCGCTAGATGTGCCAGCACGAGCACTGGATTTCGAAAAATGCCCCAGTACGAGCGTTGGGTTTTCGAAAAATGCCCACCAGTACGAGCACTGGGTTTTCGAAAAATGCACACCAGTACGAGCACTGGGTTTTCGAAATGCACACCAGCGCGAGTACTGGGTTTTTGAAATGCACACCAGCGCGAGTACTGGGTTTTTGAAATGCACACCAGTACGAGCACCGGGTTTTCGAAATGCACACCAGTACGAGCACCGGGTTTTTGAAATGCACTTCAACACGAGCACTGGATGGTTCAATAGGAGAATTTGAAAAATGAGACCGACATTCAAAGATACTTGAGAATTAAGCGAGAATGATTGCCGGTGTTTCAGGATTATCCCTTATCCTGAAGGGGAAATAGAATGGACATTTTAATGCAAATTTAGGGAAAATGAAAAATCCTAGTCGGAACTCTGTTTTTTCAAATATAAGAAATGAGTGAGAATTGAGTTTGAAAACTCGAATTCTAAACACGAGCATCGGATTCAAAAGGAAGTTCAAGTCGGGACTTGAGACTTCAAAAATAAGAATATACAAAAAGGGAAAATCCGAGTCGGAACCCGGTTTTTAAATACAAGACAGAAAGTGAGAATCGGGTTCGAAAACTCGAATTCTCAAAACAAAGAGTTGTCCAACACGAGCGTTGGATTCAAAAGGAAGTTCAAGTCGGAACTTGAGACTTCAAAAATAAGAATATACAAAAAGGAAAATCCGAGTCGGAACCCGGTTTTTTTTTTTTAAATACCAGAAAGAAAGTGAGAATCGGGTTCGAAAACTCGAATTCCCAAAACAAATAATTATTCAACACGAGTGTTGGATTCAAAAGGAAGTTCAAGTCGGAACTTGAGACTTCAAAAATAAGAATATACAAAAAGGAAAATCCAAGTCGGAACCCGGTTTTTAAATACAAGAAAAAAAGTGAGAATCGGGTTCGAAAACTCGAATTCTCAAAACAAAGAGTTATCCAACACGAGCGTTGGATTCAAAAGGAAGTTCAAGTCGGAACTTGAGACTTCAAAAATAAGAATATACTAAAAAGGAAAATCCGAGTCGGAACCCGGTTTTTAAATACCAGAAAGAAAGTGAGAATCGGGTTTGAAAACTCGAATTCTCAAAACAAAGAATTATCCAACACGAGCGTTGGATTCAAAAGGAAGTTCAAGTCGGAACTTGAGACTTCAAAAATAAGAATATACAAAAAAGGAAAATCCGAGTCGGAACCCGGTTTTTAAATACCAGAAAGAAAGTGAGAATCGGGTTCGAAAACTCGAATTCTCAAAACAAAGAATTATCCAATACGAGCGTTGGATTCAAAAGGAAGTTCAAGTCGGAACTTGAGACTTCAAAAATAAGAATATACAAAAAAAGAAAATCCGAGTCGGAACCCGGTTTTTAAATACCAGAAAGAAAGTGAGAATCGGGTTCGAAAACTCGAATTCTCAAAACAAAGAATTATCCAACACGAGCGTTGGATTCAAAAGGAAGTTCAAGTCGGAACTTGAGACTTCAAAAATAAGAATATACAAAAGGAAAATCCGAGTCGGAACCTGGATGAAAAGGAGATAATTCTTATCCAAGAGTCGGATTTTTAGAGAGAAAAAAAATGCATGAATAGGTTCCGATGATTACAAAGATTTATTCAAGATTCTTGACCTAAGATGGTCTGAATTTTGATGACTTCAGGATTTTCCCTTATCCTGGAGGAGAATGAATAAAAGATTAATATGAATTGAAGAGTTTATGGGAAGTAGTTCAGGTTTTAACCCTTAACCTGAAAGGGATGCAAAATAGAAGATCGATAAAATTTAAAAGTTTGATAAAAACTCAAAAAAACTTGACAAAATGATAAAATGGATAACGAATTGATGAAAATTCAATTAAATCAGAAAATGAAATAGATGTAATAAAAAAATAGATCAACTGAAAGATTGACAAGTTTTTCAGAAAGAGAGTTCGTCTAATCCTGCCTGCATATGACGAAGGAAGACATGTATAAACCAAAAATAATAATAAAAAAATGCCCCAGTATCAGGGAGAAAATATGAGAATTTAATAGAAAAATCGTCGCTTTATTGAGAGAGATTCTTCTGAAGAGTACAAAAGGCTAGGAATTTAAGTGTAAAATCTCTTCAAATGTAAAGCATTAATAGGATCTGGCAATTCCGCTCCATCTGCATTGATCAGACGATAGGAATTACGGGGCAATGCTTCCTTAACCACATAAGGGCCTTCCCAATTGGGTGACCACTTGCCCTTTGGCCGATGCTTGAGATGAGCTGTCGATCTGAGCACAAGATCATTAACTCGAAACCTTCTCTCAATGACTGACTTGGCGTAGTGCCTAGCTATCCTCTAACGATAGGCCTGAGCGTGTTCTGCTGCCTTGAGCCTTTTCTCGTCTAGTAGATCAAGCTGTACCAATCTCTGCTGATGATACTGATCAAGCGGAAGTTCAACGAGTGACGCAAACTTGAGTGCGGGCTTCTGAACATGTAGAGGTAACACCACCTCTGTTCCATAAACAAGTTCTGAAGGCGTAGCATTTGTTGGGGTTCGAATGGTGGTTCGGTACGCCCAAAGTGCATCGTGCATCTTCTCGTGCCAATCACGGCCTGTTTCCACTGTTCTTTCCAGAATGCGGATCAAAATCTTGTTGGTGGCCTCAGCCTGACCATTCCCTTGGGGATAGTAAGGAGCTGAGAAGTGGTGATGAATCCCGAACTTCGAGCAGAAGGACTTAATCTTCTCATTTTTGAAATGACTGCCATTGTCCGACACAATATCATGTGGGACGCCGAAGCGACAGAGAAGATTTTTATGAATAAATGAAACTACATGTCGGCCTTTTACTGTTCGCAGAGTTACAACCTTGACCCATTTGGTGAAGTATTCTGTAGCCGCGAGAAAGTATTTGTGGCCATTAGATGCAGAAGGAGTGATTGGACCAACTACGTCGAAGGCCCACATTGAAAAGGGCCAAGGAGAGACTACGGATTGCAAGTATGCAGCTGGCGCATGAATGGAAGGCGTGTGCATCTGACACTTGACGCATTTCCTTACAAATTGGTGGCAATCTTGCTGCATGGTTTTCCAATAATATCCCGCGCGGATAATCTGCTTGACGAGTGTTTGGTAGCCGACGTGGCCGCCACAAATTCCTTCGTGTGCCTCTTGGATAATTTCCATGGCTTCGTCTTTGTCTAAGCATCTGGCATACTCAGAACTGAACCCACGACGGTAGAGAGTATTGGCAAGGATAAAATAGCGGACTGACATGTGTTGAATCGCATGTTGCTCCTTTCTTGGCATTTCTGCTGGAAACTCACCGGTTTCAATAAAGCTTTTGATGTCTTGATACCAAGGCTTTTCCTTCTGAGCGGCCTGGTTCACTTGCTCAACTGGAATGTAGGCAGGTTGATCAAGTCTGCCGATTTCGAAGGAACGACAGGATTCACTGTCTTTGAAAGACAAAATAGAGCCCAAGCAGGCTAAACCATCGGCAATGTGATTGTATTCCCTCTTGACATGATTGAGCTGAAATTCTTCAAAGTTGCCTATGAGAGCTAAGGCAATCTTCTGATAAGGGATTAACTTTGAATCCTTGACTTGCCATTAAGCATTAACTTGGCTGATAACAAGTAATGAGTCGCCGAAGGCGTGTACTCTCTTGACATCAAAGTTGTGAAAAATTTTGAGGCCTTGTATTAGAGCTTCATACTCAGCCATGTTGTGGGTACATTGGAAATTGAGTTTGAGGGAATAGGGGAACATCTCCTTTTCAGGAGTGATTAACAAGATCCCAATTCCTATACCAGACATATTTCTGGCTCCATCAAAGAATAGAGTCTAGAGTGGAGATTCCTGAATACTGCAAATGCGATCGTCAGGAAAATCGTCTTCTGCTTTGATCTCTTTTGTCAACGGAAAATCTGCTAACTGATCTGCGATGGACTGACCCTTGACTGACTTCTGAGAAACGTACTCCAAATCATACTGCATCAGGAGGACTTGCCATTTCGCAATCCGTCCAGTAAGAAACGGCTGCTCAAGGATGTATTTGAGAGGGTTGAGCCTCGACAGGATCTTGATTTCTGATGCCATTAGATAATGTCTCAGTTTCTGACACATCCATACTAAGGCTAGACATGTTTTCTCCATCTGAGAATATCTCTTTTCATAATCGATGAAAGTCTTGCTGATGTAGTAGATGGCATGCTCTATCCGGCTGCCTTCCTCATACTGCGCAAGAAATCCGCCACAAGCATTGTGGTTGACAGAAATATATAAAAGGAGTGGTTTTCCGAGTTCTGGCGGCTTCAGAACAGGTGGATTGAGAAGATACTGCTTGATGCGCTCAAATGAGAGCTGACATTCTGGTCCCCATTCAAATTTCACTTCTTTTCTCAGCAAGTGATTGAAGGGCTCGCATCTCATGGCCAAATTAGAGATAAAACGCCGAATTGACTGAATACCGCCTTGAAGGCTTCGCAGTTCTTTAAGATTGGTGGGAGGCGGCATATCAATGATCGCCTTTGCCTTGGCAGGATCCACCTCTATGCCTTTCCTGCTGATCATGTAGCCAAGCAGCTAGACTGACTCTACCCCAAAGACACATTTCTGCGGATTGAGTCGTAATTTGTAGAGGATAAGTCTTTCAAAGACTTGGCCGAGAGCATCAAGATGATCCTCTCCTTCTTTTGACTTGACCAGGATGTCATCCACATAGGCATCCATGTTCTTGTGCATCTGATCATGAAAGATCACTGCCATAGCCCTCTGGTAGGTCGCCCCGGCATTCTTGAGTCCAAACGGCATGACTGTATAGCAAAAGGTGCCCCAAGGCGTGGTAAAAGAAGTTTTGGATTGGTCACGAGCGGCCAATTTGATTTGATTGTAGCCCGAGTATCCATCCATGAAGGAGAACATGGCATGGCCTGCCGTGCTATCGATCAGAAGATCGATGTTGGGGAGTGGATAATCATCTTTTGGGGTTGCTTTGTTCAGATCTCGGAAATCGATGCAGATTCGAACTTTGCCATTCTTTTTGGGGACTGCCACAATGTTCGCCAACCAATCTGGGTATTCGATGGTCCGAATGAACCCTGCTTTTAACAGCTCTTCAAGTCCTTCTTTAACTTGCGGTGCTACTCGAGGATCCATCTTTCTGAGTTTCTGCTTGATTGGTTTGCAATCTAGCTTCAACACAAGGCGATGCTCGACTAACTTGGAGTCTAAACCTGGCATATCCTCATAAGTCCAAGCGAAGACTTCCTGATGCTGTTTGAGGAAGTAGATGAGTCTCTCCTTCTCATCTAAACTTAGACTGGAACCAATTTTGAGGATTCTTGGATCATCTTCTGAACCAATATTGACATCCTCTGTTGGATCCTGAACCAATGGCGATGGTTCATCCTGCTTCTGAATTCTGGCAAACCTTGAATTGTCGAGTCGAATTCTGCCAACTCTTCAATCTGCTCTGTCATTTTGCTGATTTCTGCCCCTGCCTTCGCTTTGTATGCTTTGGCTGGTTTATTTTGAAAAAGGTTGGCATTGATAACGAGCTTTTTGAATGATTTAAGAGCCATGATCACGGCAATCCTGTAAGTGAAAAGGAGGCTTTTGAGAAAAAGGGGAAATATCTGAAAAATAGCCTTTTGTACAGAGATAGAGAATGTCAACATAGATAAGGATATAAGCAGAGAATTTGTGTACACCAAGATGAACAGAGCGAACAAACTTTTCATAGATTAAGTAAACTTTGATATTTACAAGCGACTGTTTGAGACAAGGAAAGAAATTGGGGCGGATCTTGCCCTTACAAGATGACAAAAAGGAAAGAGAATAGAAAACACCGGCATTATTGAGCTCCCTTGACGAAGATGGTCTTTCTGCCGGATGACTGACCGGTGAAACCCAAGCCTGTGCCGGTGACATGCTGAACAGGGATGATCGGCTCCAGAATGCCGTCTTCATTTTTGCCTAGGCCCCTGAAGGGTTGATATCCGTGCTTCATTAGGAGGTCAAATCCTTTCCTTGATTTGGAGAATCGAGGAAACAAAGGATGATCTCTAAATGAGGTGCAATCGAGGCGTCCTCCTAGCTTGAAGAAGCGAGGTCCCTGCCACTGAACAACTGCGGTGACATTTTCTGTTGGCTGGATTTCCTTCAGATTCAGCATATCCAGGCTTTCACTCAGATCAATCTCTTCGGCTTCCCGGATGCTCGGGATGTCGGCAGTGAAAGTGGGACGGGGAATCATCGGCTGCGGGAGTCGTTCTTCCGGATCCTCTCCTAGGACCGTGGTGATCATGCCTCCCTTCGACCATTTGATACACTGGTGCAGGGTTGATGGGACCGCGTTGGCATTGTGAATCCAAGTGCGTCCGAGGAGCAGATTGTATGTTGGTGGTACATTGACCACATGGAAGAGTACAGTATGCACTGAATAGTTGATGAAGATCTCGAGAAATATCTTCCCCTTGGCTGGCTGTCCATGGTTATCAAAACCGTAGATAGTGATCGGATCTGGGGTGTATTCCTCTTCTTTTAGGCCCAATGCCTTGGCTGTCATCTCTGGACAGATATTGAGGCTGCTACCTCCATCAACGAGTACATGAGGGACTGTCATGCCCCTGGTCCGCACTACTATGTATAGGGCGTTGTGAAACGAATGAGGCTTTGGCAAATCCTCATCAGAAAAAGTGATTGGTGCATTCGTCATGGCCTGATTGACGATCTGAGTCATATCTTGCGGGGTCATGCTAGGCTTGACTTTGATCTTTCTAAGAAGATCTTCTAGCACTTGTTGGTGCTCAGATGAAGCGTGGGTCAGGTCCAGGATAGAGATGTTGGACAATGCAGTAATCGGCTTCTGAACTGACCCTGAAGCCTCTTCTCTCTTCGAAGCTGCCTTGATAAAGCGCTTCGGGATCCTGGGGACTACTTTGGCAGTTCCTGTTGCTGCCTTTGTTGGTTTGCTGGAAGATGGGATGACATCCGCCCTCTTGACGGATGACTGTGCTTGGCGAAGGACTAGGACCTGATGTTAATCCTGAATGTCCTGTCTAGAACATGGTTGGATACTGTCTTGCAAAGAGAATGCTTGCTCTAAGATGACCGAAGCTGAATGCTTAGGGAATGGTTTGGACAAGACTTCTGGCTGTGCTCATCCTCGTCCTCAATTAACATTTTTTGTCAATACAGTCCTGAATGATGTTCTTGAGAACAAAGCAATGCTCGGTTTCATGTCCGACAGTCCGATGGAATTTGCAGAATTTGTCAGTCCATTTACCCATAGCGACAGGAGGATCAGCCACCTTGGGAAGTTTGATCATTCCTTTCGACATCATATATTCTAAGATGTCTTCGCGGGACTGCTCTAATGCTGAAAATTCCCGATCATAACTCCAACCTTCGTGCTTCGGCTTTTCTGGCTGTTTCGCTTCTGGCTGGGGCGCTGGTTGGATGGGCTTAACAAATTTTCCTTTCTGGGCTGCCGAGTTTGCCCTTTCGGCACTGGGATGTCCTGAATTCTTGCTGCGGCCCTTCTTGTTCTTCTTTTTGCCGGAACCACTGCTGCCCTGATCTGTCAATCCTGCGGCATAGGCGACGTGCGCCTTTTTCTTTTGATCAGGATTTCCTCTGACAAAAGGATATCCTTTGTATAGACCATTGTCCAGGCCGGTCTCGAGCCACTCGGCTCTCTCAATTAATTTGATGAATGACTTGGCAGGTGAAGTGGAAATGAGGTTCCTCAAAGGCTGAGCGAAATTATTCAGAATAATCTGCAGGGCGTGCTCCTCCGGGATGGGGACCTTCATTCTGTTACAGGTGCTCCTCCACCTGTGGATGAACTCACTGACTTTCTCATTCTCCATCTGTTTTAAATTGTACAGATGATTGAGGGTTGGTGAGGCTTCAACATTGAACATGAAGCGCTCAATGAATAAGTTGACAACTTTATCGAACTCTCGTAGTTCGATAGGATTAATGTGGTCTGCATACCACCTGGCCGCTACCCCTTCAAGGCTGCGAGGAAAGCATATGAATAACGCCTGATTATCTTTTCTGAAGCGGCCGCACTCGGCATAAAAGGTGGCCAAATGAGCCTTGGGGTTACTGGTTTCATCGAATTTAAGAAACTTTCGAGGGAGATTCTCCAAATTGTCATCCCCGTCCAGACCATGATAGAAGTCTTCACCGGAGTAGGTCTGCTTGCCCTTGCTTTTAGCTTGAATATCTTTGATGGCCCAATTCATTTCTTTCATTTGCTCCTGCATCGGGTCATTGGTTGGAACGGGCTTGTTGATTGATTCGGGCTCTGCAGCGGTCTTTGCAAACTGCGGTGGAGGATTCTGATAGACAAACTGCTCTTCTTCTTCTGATTCCTCAACTGATTCTGTTTCTTCAGAAGTGGTGTCGTGCTGTACTTGCTTTCTAACAATCCTGACTGGCTTCTTTACAGCCTTTTTCTTTGGCTTGCTTTTTGGAACCGCTTCTTTCTGACTGGCCTCGGACTGTTCAGCCATCATTTTGGTCATCATTCTTTTAAACAGATTATACATGGCTGGATCGATATCATCTGTTTGATTCTGTCCTCTGACCGATTTGGGAGAATCCATCCTTTCGGCTTCGCTATCGCTGTGTTGAGGAACTGTTTCTTTTTCTGCCCTTGTTACGACCATTTTGCCAATGCCAGTGATTCCTGTTAAATATTGTGAAAAGAATGATTAGGGTTTGGAGGAATTTTTTTTTTTGGAAATGTGATTTTTAGAAAAAGACATGAGGGAAGGAATTTTGGCAAATTTTTGCGATGATCGCGTCGTCCTTTTATGGTGACAAAACGCGCCTTATGACCTAGGCGAGAACAGACAAAAAGAAGTCTCATCGCTGGGGATGAATCCGTAACTATATGAAATAAAATAAGATTTGGCCACAAAATAAAAGTTTGCATTTTCATTGATTGACAAAATTTAAATACAAAGAGAAGGTGGGCAGACAGTTAGCCACCATTCTCGATACTCTGATGATACATTAGGACCAGGAAATATAGACAAAGGAATAAAGGAGTCCCAAGTGTATTTGGCGACGTGGTATGCTCCAGACCACTGATCTGACCGTAGATCGAACTCTGGCATGCGGCCTGTCGGGAAGCGAGTGTTGACACGAACCTGCCGCTGCGAAAACTGTCTGAGACATCTCTCTGGCTGATAGTCTAAGCAGAAGAAAGGGCCGAGCAGTTTGTAACGCTTGTCACGAGCATAGGTGTAGCGAGGAATGGTCTCTCTTATGTCGAAGAAGTCCCAAATGATTTCTTCCTGATGCAGTTTCTCGATCAAAGCTCGGCACTGAATGACTGACTTCGGCTGCTTGCTGCTGAATCTGAAAGAGCTGGCTTTTGACGGTACATGCCGCAGGAACCACGACTGCAAGGCATACGTGCATCCTTCTACCAAAATGGTCTCTCCGAGGGCAAATCGAGCTAAACCTCTGTAGAGAAAAGCTAGAGCTGCCATGGAGACTGAAAGCTGACGGGTCTGCTTGCTTCCCCATCTTCGAAAAAGCTGGGCGACTCTGATATCGATGAAATTCTGACCATCCTGAAAGAATGCTAGCCCCACTGTGCATAGGACCATGGCATGCTGGATTCTTTCCTTCGCTGCTCGAGATAAGGTATCGACTTCTTCGTAGGCCCCATATTTGTTGTATAGTTCGAACAGATCGATGAACTGATTTCCGCTGATCTCTGTGAGAGGCCAGGATCTGCTCCCTGTAGCTCTGGCCAATGCTTCTCGAACATCTACCCCTTTGACATTGATCAAAAATTGTTGCTCGACTGGATCATCTGGCTGACCAGCTGGTTCTGGCAATCCCATGATATCATTGAACTCGTCCATTAGCATAGTCATCTCTCTCCACGGAAACCAAAATGTGCAGATACGCGGATTCCATCGCTCTGCCATAGCTTGAATTAGACTGCCGTTGATGGTTCGCTTGCCAACTGCCGATGCCATCTCCAATCCACAATCATCCAAGTGGTCTGGGAACATACGCGAGAAGGCGGTGAACCAAGAATAGTACCATCGAGGGAAGAAGGTACGGGACTGAATGACCCGATGATCTGGGGTTCCATCCCTTATTTGATAGAAGACATGATCCCAAGGAAAGATAGCATCGGGAGATTCGGATGCCATCAGAGTGATATTGAGGCAAAAAAGAGGAAGAGAGTCAGGTAGAATGCAGGACTTACGGATAGACTTTTCGATGAAAGAAGGGGACAAACATTAATCCTGGAAATTTTGAAAAGAACAGGGGGTTTGAAAAAGATTTTCCAGGGTTTTTAAGAAAAAGTTTTGACATAAAAACAAAAAGGAAAAGAATATAGGCAAAGGGAAAAAATATGCAACTGGGGTTTTTGAAAATAGAGGAAGTTTTAAAGAGTACACCCAGGGTTTTAAAAGAGGTCGATATAGGAGAACATAAGGAAAACATCGCATAATCATAGCTGAAAAAACAAGGATGCGCACACAGCACTTCCTAAAGTCTGACTCTATATGCAATATTTGAAATAGCTTGTAGGACCTTAATCCTAACTCTATGGTTCAGATCATCTGATTCCAATCAAGGTATGCCGATATACTCAAGCCGAAGCTCGAAGTACGTGGCATATAGGATATTTCTCCGGTTCTAAGGTAAGGGCTTCCCAATCCTTGAGCGCCTACCGATATACCTCAGACTATGGCCCTTAGGTACGTGGTAGGGGGGCGTGAACCCAAATAAGTGGTCCAGTTGTGAGGCTCTCTCCCGAACTATGGTTCAGTGAGACAGCCCAGCAACGTGAAGACCGGGACAATATAGGTAAAGTTGTTTTCAAAATATGATCAATATGCAAATAAAATCAGAAGGCTCTAATGCAAGTCCTAAAGAGATAGATTTTAAATGAAAAGAAGCATACACTTGCATACATTGTCTGCATTCAATCCCTAAAATTGAGGAGAGTTGTATTTAAGACCTAAGTTTAATGTGAACATGGATAATCTCCTCAATATGGTCCTACCAAACCATACTTAGATCCTATATGCAATGATGTCAGCTTTAGGACAAAGTCTAGGCTCCTAAGGTGTGCATGGAAATGTAGCTGACATAAAAGAATAAAGACTTAGAAAATATTTAAGCAAAGCAAAGGCATAGATCCAACCGGACGAAGACGAGTCCCATCACGGTCGCCAAAACTGTGATCATCGCAAAATTTTTCCTCTCTCGTTGGTGGTTTCTCTCTCTTCCTTCTCTTTTCCTTTTCCAACCTCTATTTTCCTCCTTTTTGAAGGGAAAGAAAATAAAAGACAGAAAAGAAAGAGAGAAGAGAAAAAGAAAGAAGAGGGAAGAGAAAGGAACTCTTTTGCGCGGTCTCACTTGACCTTAATTTGAAAAATATTTAGAAATTTAACTCGCCTCCGTTTTAAAAATTCGCGGAAAAAATGGAGAGACGGGATTCGCTCGTCGGTACGAGGTTCGACCGTTCCTAGCGCCTTTACCAGGGGTAATCGAACCAAGGATCGAATCTATGCCTTTTGCTTTGCCTAAATATAATCTAAGAATTTATTCTAACTCCAAATGCACAAAGAACCATGCTTGTGCAAATGCAAAAATGTATGCTCCTTTTGAAAATTGATTCGGAAATTTCCAAGTATTCTGAGATGAACTCGGGAGGGAAGTGAAGGAATGATTGAATCTAACTTAGAACTTGGGATAGATCAGAGAAGTTCTAAGTTTTTGAAGTAAATCAGGATTCGGAAAAATAAATGAGAAAGAATGACTTGAAGTTTTAAAATGAAAGGAAATGAAGTTTCAAAGTCAAAATCGATTTTGAATTTTGGATTTTGAATTTAGAAAAGAAAATGAATACTTGAGATGGAATTGAATTTGGATTTTTAAGTTTGGAATGGATCTGAGATAATCAAATGGTATTTAAGAATGGAAGTGGATTTAGGGAGTTCAGATGAGATCTGAAAAATGGAATTTGGATTAGAATTGGGAATGAAATTGGATCTAAAGATGGATTTAAGGTCTGAGATCTGAGATTCGAGATAAGATTGGGTTCTGGATCCTAAGATGGATTTGGATCAGAAGTCTAAGATCCAACATGTGATTGAACTCTGGATCCTAAAAATAGAACTGGATCTGAAGTCTGAAATCAACAATTGAAACTGGATTCTGGATCTTAAGATGGATTTTGGATCTGAAGTCTAAGATCTAAAGTGGAATTGGATTCTGGATCCTAAGATGGATTTGGATCTGAAGTCTGAGATCCAATGTAGAATTATATTCTGGATCCTAGAATGGAAATTTGGACCTGAAGTCTAAGATCCAAAGTGAAATTGGTTCTGGATCCTATAGATAAATTGGATCTGGAGTCTGAGATCCAATATGAGTGTTGAATTTTGGATCTTAAGATGGATTTGGAGTTAAAAAGAGGAATCAAGAATTTCTAAGTCTGATTTAAATTTGGGAAAAGGAATTTTTTAGAAATTTGAATTTTGAATATATAGATGAATCCCAAAGTCAATTTAGACTTGGGACTTGAAGCTTGAAATGAATCAAGAATCTCAAAGTTAAATTGAACTTTGAGTTTGATTGGAGTCTTTTGAAAATGAATTTGAAATTTCAAAGTAAAATTTGAGCTTTGAAAATGAATTTGAATTTGGAAATCTTGAATATGAAATGAAATTAAAATCTCAAAGTTAATTCGGACTCTGAGATGGAAAATGAAATAGAATTGAAAAAGATGAATAGGATTGAAGATTGATTGAAGAAGATATTTACATCACTTGGAGTTTTGAAAAACTAATTTTGAAAATATGATGCAGTTCTATCCTAAATGATGAATGAATTTAAAGGATTTTGAAATTGGATTTTGAAAAGATGTCTCATTCTTTGGATGAATTAAAATAAGATTGAAGATATAATACATCCTTGACTATGGTCATTGAATGTATTATATAATAATCTATATTTAAATTCAGGTGAAGAATAAAACACATTTGGTGCTTTTATAGAATTTAAAATGAAATTAACTCTCAATATACCCTGACTATGGCCATTGGTATATATTTTGAATTAATTTTAAGTTAAATTCTAATAAAAGAAAAAGATATTTAAGGAAAATATGATGAATTTTGAAAACAGATCCATTATGGATCCAGTGTTGTTTAGTAAAAGATAAAAATCCTAAGTTTTGTCCATACCCTGACTATGGCCATTGATATGGATCATCAACTTAGGATTGATTTACCTCTTACGAAATGGTGCACGTGTAATTCGTGTTTCACCATTGTGAGATTTTGAGAAAAAAAAAAAAACAAAAATGCATGAAGAACGAGTAATTCATGATATCTACAATGCTCATTCATTCTATCTAAAACTGGAAATGTAAATTCTCATTAAGGCTTAACTTATTACAGTAATCAAACTTGAAAATACAATTCCCAAGTAATGTTATTTTTTTTTTTTTTTACATATTCCCTTGGTTAGAAAACGTGCACCTATATATATATATATATATATATATATATATATATATATATATATATAGGCAATGCCATGAAGGTCTATATGCAACGAATGAAGGCAAGGGCCAGGATGGTTTTAAGGTGAACCATCGTGGAATATAATGGCCATAGTAGTTCATGATGAACCACTATGAGGAAAAAGAATGTGACTATAGTTGTTCTTGATGAGCTACTATAGCAAAAACTGATCATAATGGTTCATTGTGAACCTTTATAAGGAAAAGAATGACAGTGATGATGATTCTAGATGAACTATTATAACAAAGAAAAGCCACAGTGGTTTCTTGAAAAATACTGTAAAAGAATGACAATTATGATAATTCTAGATGACTATCATGACTAAGAAAAGCCACAGTGGTTCCTTGGGAACCACTGTAAAAGAATGATGGTTATGATAGTTCTAGATGAACTATCATAACTAAGAAAAAGCCACAGTGGTTCCTTGGGAACCACTGTAAAAGAATGATGGTTATGATAGTTCTAGATGAACTATCATAACTAAGAAAAAGCTACATTGGTTCCTTGGGAACCACTGTAAAAGAAAGGCAGTTATGATAGTTCTAGATAACTATCATAACTAAGAAGAAGCCACAGTGGTTCCTTGGGAACCACTGTAAAAGAAAGATGGTTATGATAGTTCTAGATGAACTATCATAACTAAGAAAAAGCCACAGTGATTCCTTGGGAACCACGGTGAGAAGAGAAAGAAAGGAAAGAACCGAAATGCAACAAGCAGTGCATACCCTATAGGTGCAATGGGCAGCTGGACAGCATTGACAACAAGATGGTAGTAAAGGAGTTTACCGAACAACTCATGTAAGAGAAAAAAAAAATGAGATAAGATGCTGTAATAGGAAGGAAAAAAATGTGAACTACTGCTGTAAACCGAGAATTGAGTTATCAGCTGTATATACAATAAAACATGGGTTGTTGTGACAAACAGGAATTGATGTAATGAAAGGATCTAATCATATAAGAGAAATACACCTGCAGACATTTTCTTTAAAAAAAAAAGAAAAGAAATTTGAAGCACTACACATAGATTAACCATCTTACCTTCTGGGTTGTAAGCTTAAACTGGATATGATAAAACCTCTGTTTTGCAGGGTCTTTAAAGGAGGGAGTCACGCTCTTCTCTTCTATTATGGAGGTCTTCTGCCCCTGGAGTAAAGGAGATGATCTGGGGGAAGAGGGCGGTCAGCGAAAGATGGATGAGGTGCGCCACCAAAAAAAAATCGGATCCCCTTTTCTCCTTCGTTGTTGTCTTTATATAGAGAGAGGAGAAGAAACGAGAAGGGGAATCTGTTGGGGAAGGCTCGAGAAGGAGGAGGTTAGGGATCAATGGTTGGAGAAGGAGGGCGTTGCAGATGGACGAAGGGTGGAGGCTGTAAGTGGATGTCGCGCATGGGGCTGGCCGGGGGAAGCTTCGTGAAGGTGGGGGAAATTGAAGATGATGTTGGCGATCAAGGGTTGCCCTGAAGCAAAAGGGGGATGAGCGGTTAATGGAAACGGGGCGTGCGAAGCCGTTGCAGATGAAGGGCGAATGGAGGCCATGGGGGTTTCGAGAGGGGGTCTCGCACATGGGGGAGACTTGGTGATGGCGGGATGGAGAGAGTGGCCGAGGGAGGAAAGCGAGTTAGGGTTTTCAAAAACCCTAACTCGACCCTCAAACCTCGAAATTTAGTTTTTCCAAAAACAGGCCTCCTTTTCAGGTTTTTTCTAAAAGGATGGTTAAAGGTGAGTTTTTCGGCAAAAATCTTCAAAAACCGCGTAGTCTTCCCTAATTTCTTTGGTTTTTTGCATGATTTTTCCATTTTTTGTATTTTTAGAATAAAATCCTAAAGTTTGTAAGAAAACAAGGATTAAAACTAATTTTTTTGTATTTTTCTGAGAGATATTTACAAAAGTATTTTTCTGAGAATTTCAGACCATTTCGGAGAGATTTCTTCAGAAGAATGGGTTTGGACCCAAGTTTTGAGAAAATATTCGAGCTTTAAACCTCGAATTGAGGAATATAATACGATGGATCCAAACGGATACCGGACGAAGAGTCTGAGCTTTTCAAAAGATTATTTTGGTAATTTTGAGAATTTAATTTAAAATTGGATAATGAAACTCAGATTTGGATTTTGATAATGGATCCGGATCCGAAATTGAGTCAGATATGGAAAATGAATTTAATTTCAACCAAATTTTGAGAAACAAAATGGAATTTAGATTTAAAACTGACTCAATTACCCAGAAAATGGGGGCAAAGGGCAGAGAAGGGGATATTTACAACATTTTGAAAAATTTGGGGTGTTCACAGGCCTTAGGGTGGATATACCCTCCTAAGATGATCAATTTATACGTAAGACTTCCTGCTCCAATGAGAGGAGTCAGGCATACTTTGGTCAAGTAGCACCGAAGAGAAAGCAAATTTTTCTATGTACTCCTCAGACACAAGATCCCTATGGATTGACTCTTTGATGCATGCAATGGGTTTTTATGATATGCAGAGTGACTCATGCATTTGTGATAGAATGGGTTGCATGCGACAAATATGAATGATTAATCATATAAGGTCACAATTTTTTGTTCTTTTTTTAAAAAATTAGAACCTTCTTAATAAGTTGATTATTGCACTTGAGGTTCCTACACTTTAGACTGACCTCCTCTCAGGTTGGTCTAAGATAGCGACACTCGGCTTCACTGGTATTTTCTCTTCTCTAATTTCGACTTGGTTTTAAATGACTAGTTATAGAGATATGAAATTAAGTTTCAAGGAATTCCTATTAGATCTGATAGTCTCCACTAAGGCTTGAACTCTGAAGGACTAGAGCTTGATGAGAATGCATTCAAATGCATATCTTTCCCATGGGTAAGCTTCCTAGAGTCTTTGTTGTTAGCTCAGAAGAGCTTATTCCTCACTTTTGTCATCCTTTGACCTAAGACTTAACAACCATGGGTCTCATCGCTTCCCGGTCCAGGAGGGATGCCTCTAGCTATCCAATCTCTACCTTCAAAGGCCATATAACTAGAACCTGTCACCTTGCCATAGGTCTAGAGGTAAGTATTGACTTTCTACTAGCTCTAACTTTTTTATTCTAACCTCTACCCCTAAGGCAATCTCATGACCGGAGCCTGCCACCTCGCTATGGACTCGGAATATATGTCAGCCTAAGTGCAATGCCCTTTTTTATGCTTTGCTCTTCTTTTTTTGGCATTTTCTCTTTTTGCACTTTCTTTTCTTTTTTTTTCATGTTTTTCAATGTTTTTCTCCATCGAGACAAATAAAAAAGACTCCTTAGGGGGGCAACCTATGATGCATATTTGCATTGAATATATGGTCCTTCGTAACCTAGACCTTGGGTTCCCACTTTGGATAGTGTTGGGAGAGGATCTCTTATGCCCTACTGATTTTTTCCCGGTCCATGAAAAGGTTGGTACCCCATGTTCAAGGCGATTCTCCACCCATTGAGGTATTTCGAGACTTGTATGTACTGAGGGTGACTTTCAAACTGAGAATCGTTTATCCTCTTATTGTGCTTGAGGCTTTTGTGTCGAGAGACAATTCTGTGAGGAAATAAGGGTGTACCCTTTTTTACTTGGTTCGCCTCACTTCCCAGATGTTTCTTCTTGAGCGAGAGCATGAGACTGTCCTTTTATAGGACATGATCTTTCTTGGACATAGAAGGGGAGACCTTGGTGTGATCAACTAGTGGGTCCAGGCGAATCACAGTTATCTGAGGGGATGTCCTTGAAATTTCTTCTTTTCCCTGTGGGACGTATATTTTTTATACTTTCATGCCCCCCTGATAGCATACTTGAGGAACTGTTGATGGCAGATAGGGACCATCACTATATGAGATGACTCGAGGAATAAAGACTGTTGTATTGGTTAATGCTTTGTGCTCGTTGACCCGTTTCAGGAACCATTCCTCTTTGGGCTCACAGGCTTCGACTTCTTCCTCTTCATTGTAGTTTATGTCCTCGTTTTCTTGGGACTGTTTTTGCTCTTGATTTACGAGGAGGTCACCACTTTCGATGTTGTCCTGGATAACGTATCAGAGGATAAAACATTCCTCGATGTCGTGCCCCAGAGCTCTGTGGTACCGACAATACTTAGTCGGGTAATTTCTTTTCATTTGCGATGGGTTAGACACCTCAAGCAACTTTACCAACCCTTCCTTTAATAGGAGATTCAGAACGTATGATCGGGCTTGTTGGAACTTAAAGGCAGTAGCCTTGATAAGTTCAGCATATGTTTTAACCTGAGCTATATTCATGAGGTTCTGTAGAAGTTGAGAGAAGTTGTCCATCAAGATGGCCAGTGCATGAGAGTGTGAGATCAACTCCTTCATCCTATTGGCCAAGGACCGCTATCAGTTTATGAATTCATGAGCACTTTTGTCCTTTTGTTTTAGGTCATAAAGTTGGTTTTGTAATAAAGTATGCAAAAATGTAATCTAAGAATGCTAATGCATTCACAATGTCCAAGAATGAACAAACACAAAGGCACAAGAGATAGATAAAAGAGAAGTCCACTATGGAACAATACAACAAGCCTTAAAAAGGCTACACAAATAAAAAGTAAATAGATTTATTGAAGAGGAGCCCTCAAAAGCTTAAAGATACAAGGGGAGAACACCCCTATTTATACACAAAATGAATGGGCAAAAGGGAGCCATTGGGGGCTCCCACATGTCGTTGGGTCATATTTATGACCGTTGGGGGGTCCCAACAACTATATTGTGGGACCCCCAATGCATATTAAATAAAAAATAAATAAAAAAAGACTACCTATTTAAATAGTTGTTTTTAGAAACAACTATATAAATTGACCAAAATACCCCTATCGGGTATTATACACACACATATATATATATACATATATTTTAATACCCCCCTAAAAGTTTACGGAGATATTACCGAAAGTTTGCTAAGAAAAAAAATAAAACGAAGAGCAGGAAGAGCTTTAGTGAAGAAGTCCGCCAATTGATACTCTGATGTGACATATAGCAGGGTAACCGTTCCTCTCAGAAATTCATCACGTAGATAGTGGCAGTCCATCTCTATATATTTGGTGTGCTCACGGAAGGTGTGATTGATGACAATGTAAATTACACTTTTGTTATCACAACATAACTTCGAAGGACTGGAGATGTCAACACCCATATCTTTGAGAAGACTTCGTAACCAAATGAGTTCTATAGTAGTAGTTGTGATAGCCCGGTATTCAACTTCAGTAGGAAGAAAGTGAGACTTTCTGATGCTTCTTGCATCTCTAGGCAATTAGAGAATCTCCTAAAAAGACACAAAACTAGTATTTGAGATTCTATCATTAGGGTTTCCTCCCCAATCAGCATCAGTATAAGCAAGTAAATTTAATGAAGATAAAGAGGATAAAAATAGCTCTTTAGTGATGATATTCTTAAGATATCTGATGATTCTTAGCACAACACTCACGTGGACAATTGTAGGAGCATGTTGAAACTGACTAGCAGAGTAAACGACATGAGCAATATCTGGTATGGTAATCGTTAGATAGGTGAGAGAGCCAATGAGTTGCATGTAGGGTGTGGGATCTTCTACAAGAGTCCCATCCTCCAGTCTTAATTTAGCATTGATCAGTTCAGGAATTTTTCACCTTCTTATCATTTGAAATTCCAGATTTAGTATATATATCTGCAGAAAGTTTCATTTGAGAAAGAATATAACCGCGGGGAGAGTATGCAACTTCAATTCCTAAAAAATATCTTAAGAATCCTAAGTCAGACATATCAAAATTATCTTTTAATATATTTTTAACATTACGAACACCAATTTGATCGTTCCCTGTTATAATCATATCATCTACATAGAGTAGAAGAATAACAATACTAGTTCATGCATTTTTTACAAAGAGAGCAGTGTCAGTATAACATGAACGAAAGCCCAGACTAATCATGACATCACTAAATCTATCATATCAAGCTATGAGAGCCTACTTAAGACCATATAATGCTTTTAAAAGTTTAAGAGTTTTTCCCTGTTCAATGTTAAATCCCGGCGGAGGATCCATACAGACTTCTTCATTTAGGTTTTCATTAAAAAAGACATTTTTAACATCCAATTGATATATAGGTTATTTTCTTGTTGATACCACATCTATTAGGGTCGTAACACTAGTCATTCTAGTCACGGGTGCAAAGGTTTCCTCGTAGTCAATATCATATTCTTGTAAGTATCCTTTAGCTACTAATCTTGCTTCATATCGTTCTAAATTTCCATCACTTTTAGTTTTAACTTAAAAAACTCACAACATCCAATCGGTTTCTTATTTGAAAGAAGTTTAACTATTTCCCAAGTGTTAGCTTTCTTAAGAGCATCTAGTTCTATATTCATGGCTTCAATCCAATGTGGTATATTTTTGGCTTGATTATAATATATGAGCTCATGATAGAAGTGTAATTAAGCAAGTCCTATAATTAGGTGTTAGAGTTTCATATAACACAAACCTATTTGGTAAAATGGATTCTTTAGTAGATCGTCTAAGAGATGCTTCTTCTAGAGACTCATTGTTTTGAGAGATTTTTTCTAAGGCACTAATAGGTTTATTTTGCTCACGCCGGGTATAAACTTGAAGGTTTTGATCAATGATATCATCATTGTTTGGTGATGTTTCAATATTAGAGTTTTCATGATGTGTATGAATCATCACTAGTATGCATATCTTCCGTTGAAGAAAGATCATACAAAAACATATAGTTAATTTCATCTTTCTTATCAAGATTTTCAAAACCACTTTCATCTTCTAAGAAGGTCACATCTTTGAAAACATAAAGTTTGTTATTTTTTAAATCAAAGCATCTATATCCTTTTATATTTTCACCATATCCAAAGAAAACACATTCAATCGCTTTTGAAGACAACTTATCTCTTTCATGTAAAAGTACAAAGCATTTGAAATCGAAAATACGTAAGCAATTAAAGTCGGGTACCATGTTGAAAAGTTTTTCATAAGGAGAGACATTTTTCAAATCGGACGATGATATACAATTTATTAAATAAATGAAAGTCAAAACGACTTCGGCCCAAAAAATTTTAGAGATATTTTTAGAAATAAGTAGTGTTATAGCAGTTTCTACAATATGCCTATGTTTTCTTTCTGCTAGCCCGTTTTGTTGAGGTGTTCTAAGACTCGATCTTTGATGATAAATTCCATTTTGCTTTAGATAATTTTGAAAATCATTGGATGATATTCTCCACCCGAATCAGATCTAAGAATAGATATATCACTTTGAAATTGATTTTTAATTTTTACGCAAAATTCTTTAAAAAAGGAGAAGGCTTCCAATTTAAGATTAAGAAAATAGATTCATACATACCTTGTAAAATCATCGATGAATGTTATATAATATGAATAACCACCCTTAGACATAACCAAAGATGGACCCCATACATCCGAGTACACCAATTCAAAAGGTCTTGTTGAAATAAATGTTTTAGTTGGAAATGGAATAAACTTTATTTTTCCAAAAATACAATTTTTGCAATTGATATCTTTTTCTTTACAAAATTTGTTCCCAAAAGGAAAAATATACATTTTTGAGTAGCTTGGATGTCCAAGTCTTTTATGCCAAGTTTCAATACTTTTGTCTTGGACATAAGCACAAAATGAGTTTAAAAGAAGAGTCAAATGATCCATAAAATAGAGGTCTTCCTTCCTATGGTCTTGCCTAATTCACTTCCCGGACTGGAGATCCTACACAAAGCAACCATTAGATGAGAAAGATATTTCACATCCATGGTCGACAATTTAAAAAACCGAAAAAGGTTTAGGTTTAATTTTGGAACAACTCTAACTTTTGGAACAAAAAAAAATTAAGAATTTTTGGGATCTAGTGTTCCTATACTCTTTATTTTTAAAAAAGTTTCATCGACCGTAGAGACACAAGAAATTTGTTAATTGGTGCATACATCAGTTAAAGCATGTTCATGAGAAGTCATATGAAAAGATGCTTCGAACTCTAAAACCTAAGAATACGTACCGGGTGGTGATGTGGAGGCAATGGTGGCACCCGATGTAGAGAAGGTAGCTTTGAGAATTTGTTGAAGAGCCATGAAAATTTGTCAAAGTGTTTCTTTAAGATCTTCATTCTTGCCTTCATCTTCCTTTTTGGTGGTTGATTCTTCAACGGAAGCAACCATAGGCTTGAAAGTTCTATTTAATTTGGGGCAAGTGGGTTTAACATGACTTGGCTCATAATAATGATGACAAACAATCATCTTTCTACCTTCACCATTGTTATTATTGTTGGTATAGTTACCTTGCCTCCCAAAGTTTGGGGGGGGGGGGGGGGGGTTATATGTTTTAACATTGTTGCCGAGTTTAGACACGGCTAAGACCTCATCAACACTCTTACTCATGTCAAGCCTAGTTTATTCTTGAGTAATTTCGACAATAGTATCTTTCAAAAGAGGAAGAGTAGATCTATTTAGAAGAGAGGGTCTTACTTGCTCAAATTCGGGACAAAGCCTAAATAGAAACTGAAACAATCTTTCTTGTTCCATTGGTTTTTGCCTAAGTTTCACATCCTCAATGGCCACCCACTTAGGCTCCAAAAGTGTTAACTCATCTCATAGAGGATTTAAAGCATTATACTAATCTTGAATGCTCAAATCACCTTGCTTGGTGGTTCTTACTTTTTCTTGCAAAAAAAAAGTTATTGCAAGATCTTTTTGGGTATACATATCATTCGTAAAGAACCAAACTTCATTGGCTCTATGAAATTTAACTATATTAGCACATACCTTGAGTTCTACATTATTCATGAACCATGCAAGAATTTTTGGATGATTGTTGTTGCAATCTTCCACCTTTCTTTTATGTTCTTCAATTACCTTGAGGCGAGCATCTACCTCAAGAGCTTTTTCTTGATCTCATTCTATCTTGGTGAGCTTTAGTTGAAGTTTCGGA
Organism: Nuphar pumila; assembly: GCF_984573655.1. Taxonomy (NCBI): domain Eukaryota; kingdom Viridiplantae; phylum Streptophyta; class Magnoliopsida; order Nymphaeales; family Nymphaeaceae; genus Nuphar; species Nuphar pumila. The sequence continues at coordinate 118,334,909 of NC_143259.1, read as the reverse complement.
ATAGAACCCATTACATAACCCCAAAGTTTTTTTCCTTTGAGATTATTCTCCATTGCGGATGCCCACATCATGTAATTCTTACAATTGAGTTTGAAGGAAAGATCAATCTTGGATTCCATTGCACGGATAGGATACGAGAGGGAAGGGGAAGAGCGTTGTCATGACTTCAACTCCAAGAACCGTATGGCTCTGATACCATGTAATAAAGTATGCAAAAATATAATCTAAGAATGCTAATGCATTCACAATGTCTAAGAATGGACAAACACAAAGGCACAAGAGATAGATACGAGAGAAGTCCACTATCGAACAATACAACAAGCCTTAAAAAGGCTATACAAATAAAAAGTAAATAAATTTATTGAGGAAGAGCTCTCAAAAGCTTAAAGATACAAGGGGAGAACATCCTTATTTATACACAAAATGAATGGGCAAAAGGGAACCATTGGGGACTCCCACATGTTGTCGTTGGGTCATATTTATGACCGTTGGGGGGTCCCAACGACTATATTGTGGGACCCCCAATGCATATTAAATAAAAAAAAGATAAAAAAACTACCTATTTAAATAGTTGTTTTTAGAAACAACTATGTAAAATGACCAAAATACCTCTTTCGGGTATATATATATATAGGCTTATGGTAGGAAGGGCCTCCAAGTTGAAGCGAAAACGGTTTATGAATAGATTTATAACTTGCTTAAATTCCCTGACATGTTATAGGTTTAGGGTAGAGAATCATTTCAGTGCCTCTCCTCTTAAACTTCTGGATAACCAGTTGATCAGCTTCCTATCGTTGTTTTGATATTTGGCTACACTGTCCATGAATAGGGTCATGTGAGTCCTTGGGTCCCCTTTCCCACTGAATTTCAAAAACTTGAAGGGTGTGTCATTATCATCATTATATCCCTCAAGCAAAAATCGTTCATGGAGTATTCTCTCTGGTCCATATCCATGTATCTCATTCTCGATGTTAGGTTATGGACCATGTTTGTCTGACTCGAACGACATGGTTTGGACTAGACGGGTCAACCCGGATTTGTAGACTCTCCTCTCCACATCATATACTTGAGACTCTCCTCACTGACTGTACTCTGTCATCTTGTGACTCTAGAGTCCGTCTGCGCCTTCTTCTTGTCTCTTTGTCGGACTGTACCCTTTCATATTCTGATTTGTGAGCTCTTCTAGCTCTTCTTTTAACTCGTGCATGTTCTTGTGCCAACCGCTCTTGGATCTCTCATTTTTTCATCCATCCTTTTCATATTTCGTTTGGCTTGTGCTAGCATATCTTCTTCTTTGGACCGGGTTTTGAAATGAGAGGTCCTAAGAGTTCGTCTCTTAGTGAACTCACCTGTGCTAGAGTTGTCTGTCTCGTAACCCGCATTAGGGACTTTACGAAACTGGTGAGGGTGTTGTTCTTCAAACCAAGCTTTGAAACGCGAGGCCCTAGGGATTCATCTTTTGGTAAACTCATCCGTGCTAAAACTACCCGTCTCATAACCCGGATGGGGGACTTTATGAGATCGATGAGGGTACTGACGTGAGTTGGACTCAAGGAACATCAGAGTCTTTCTCCTTTTTTGGTCGTTTATAGACTCATCAGGAATGTCTGTGTGGATCCTTTATTCAGGATCCTCATCGAATATAATGTTTTGAATCATATGGAGTGGCATCCCGTATGTGAGATTCTCCAGAAGTGGTTCCTTTGGGATTGATTGAATTTAAAATTTACAAGATTTAGATCGGATATGCATTATACGCCAAACAATTAGTTCACACAGGCCCAAACAAGTAATCAAGAGATTTTCATAATAATTGGTACCTTAGAAAGTTGAATCCACTGATTCGCGAGGTCTCTTCGAGTTCTAGGGTTTCAGGGTTTTCTTTCGGGTCCACACCGTTATACCCAAGCTAACAACTTAAGGGTACTAGTATGAAATATCCGGCTCTAATGGTACAGACACTGATGTATTCGAGCTAACAATTTAAAGGTATTAATGGAGAGATCCGAAGATCCAAATGATAGGATAAGAGATTTTTTAAAATTTTTGCAATAAAAAATAGTTTTTTTTACTGAGAGAAAGATAAAAATAAATAAAGAACACAATGAAATCAAGCAATGTTTCAAACAAAACAATAACTTGATGAAGGTTGTGTTTTTCTATTTTCTATATGACATACAAGTCTCCAACAAGGGTCTCTAGAATGTGATAAGCCTAAAACCTACTATTTATGCATGAATCTACTGCAGAGCAACCTATTCGTGAGATAAAAAAAATAAACAAAAAATCTACGAAAAGAAACAAAAAAAAAGCGAAAGACGTGGGGGTTTGCAGACGGTGCTGCCTGTCAGTGGACGACAGAACCTACAGACGCGAGGGTCTATGGACGGCGCTGCTAGCCAGCGAACGACAAAACCTGTAGACGCGAGGGTTTGCGGATGGCACTGCTAGTTAGCGAACGACAGAACCTGCAAACGCGAGGGTCTGCAGAGGGCAGAATCCGGACGTTTAAAGGCCGGCGGACAGCGAACAACCAAATATAGTGTACGACGGTCAACGGACGACCAAAACTTAGCAGACGGCGAAACAGAGATTGTCATCCAGACAAAGACAGAAACCCAAAAACCAAAGATTTTGGGCTCGTCAGGGCTCAAAATCTCCCCATAATGCAATTCTAGCTACAAAAATTTTAAAAAAAAATACGGCATCACATCACGATTTCCTAAAACTGTTGATAAAAATTTTGAGTTGGAAAAAATGAGACTTACCCAGATTACGCAAAATCATCTTTGAAATCGTAAGGGACGTCATTGCAAGCTCCCATCGTCCTTCGCCTGATGGGAAGGTAAAGACGGGGCAGGTTTCTCAATCTCCGTAGCTCGAACTGTGTCATTGCAAATTGCAATATGCAAATTAAAGATAAAAACGTGTACAAATACCTAATCCAAAGATTAAATAAAATTAGAATAAACAGATTAGGGATATGGGAAAATACCTTTTTCAAACTCAGGTGTTTTTTTATCATTCAAGCTCCTTTTTGTTTGGTAGCACCTCCATGTAGGTATGAGTGTTCTTTAATGGCATCGGGACAGCGTTCTGACAAGGCTTGGGTAGACGTGTTATTGCAGGGTCAGCATGTGGGTATCTAGCTTCTAGATTTTTTGATAATTTTTAAATGTTCAAGGTATAGAGGTGAGCTCCTATTTATAGAGTTCAACATGAGATATGGATTACTCATTCAGGAGAGTCTTCTCGTACGAAAACTCATCCAAGAAGAGTCCTCTCACCCTGAAAGACGTGTAGGGCGGTTAGGATGAGATAGGGATAAGCCTCAAAGCTTCTCTGCGTGTTCAGTATAATAGACGACGAAGTGATTGTGTCGTCCCCTAACGGACGACGCTCTGTGTTCTGCCATCCTGTGACGGACGGTGTTCCCGTTCTGCGGTCCAGTAATGGACGACAGTCCATCCTGCGGTCTCGTGACGGACGACGGTTCGTTCTGCCGTCTTTGCACTGCAAACACTTGTCTTTAAAAGATGTTAGTAATTGGGCATCATGAAATTTTGGTGTCTACAGTGTGGACACCCCAAGGCATGTAAAACTTATTTGAGAAAGCTCTTCTGATGGAGGTTAATAAGTCAACAGTTATTAGATAACACAATATAGATCATTATTAAATAGCCAGAGAAAGAAAGAGGCTTGCTGAAGGTCGTAGACTGCCATGGGCAACAGTGAGGGTCAGACATTTCACATGTACAGGCCTGCAACATGGCTTGGAAAGAGGATCTGCCAGAAGAAAGCCTAAGAGCATGTTTGCTGTCACTGAAACCAGAGCCCTGATCCCACTTACATTCATTTCTTCAATCCCCCTTCCTGGAGAAATACATCACAGGATTTTACAAATTTGTTAACATTTTCGTAGACATGGAAGCATTGCGTCTTGCCCATATTTATTTGATTGCAACATGAAGCATGAAACTGGAGCTACGGCATTCTGCTTTCTATGATAACAAATGTAACCGACCTTATGTCACACATTATACCAACAAAAAATTCCTGAATTCTTACACATGGTTCCAGAAAGGGAAGAGAGGAAAGATGTAAAAAATGTATGGATGTAGCATGAGAGGGCCTAACCAATATGTCACAGAAAGCTTCAGAGGACCACATTAAGAAAAAGTTCCACATTCGAATGAAGAGAAAAGAAGAAGAAAAAAAAGTCTGCTAGCCACCATAATTTGTGAATAATCTACAAATAAGAAAGAAAAATACCTGAATAACCCATGCATTTGATTGACTCTTCTGGTCTCCAGGGCCTTGGAGACCTTCAGCAGTCCAGAGTTTGATCGTTCTAGCTTCAGTTCACGTGGATAAGTCCTAGAGAGCTCGCCCAGTGGACCCTTTATCCTCAAATCCTGCCCTTCCAAGGTGATAGTCACATTGAATGGAACCTCTATCGGCTGCTTCCTAATTCTCGATTCCTTGCACTCCACATTCTTCCTCAAAAATGCTACTCTCGTGACAGGAGGACTCCCGTTACTGAGTTCACTTCTTTCACCAAAAGAAAGCGGATTTCAGAGAGCTGAAACAGCAGAAAGAAAGATCGAACTCAGAACTTCAGTTACTAAATTATCCAGTTAATGACCACTCAATTTGTTATTAGGAGTAGACAAAATCTAAAATAATCGGCTTCATATTTCACCATTATCAACGAACAACTCAAACAGGTGAAACATTTTCCAGGACAATGGATTACAGACAATTCAATAAACAGCAAAATCGATCCAATTCTAGGGATTTCCCGAGCAAAAGCAGGAGTTTCAGTTGGATGTAAACCCAAATCGCAGAACAAACAATTCCACAAGCGAATGTCGCCAACAATGGAGACCAACTCACCTGGCCATCTCCAATTCAACCAATAAAAAGGAACAATTCTAGAGCTAAAAAAGAAAAAAGATTACATGGCCAACCATGTTAGGGCGGTGGTTTGCGGAAAAAAAAAGCCAAACTTAACAAGACCCAAAACATGATTCCATGGACAAAGTCTTTCAAATCAAGAAGAATAACATAAGCACAAATTCCGCAACTCTAGAAACCCAGGTGAAACAAAAGGGAAATCGAAAGAGAAGGAAAGACCGTTTTAGCATTCCTCCATTTAATTCATGCCGGCGTTCACAAGCCAAAAATGGAAACTTATTCACAACATAACAAGCAAGAAAAGGCCCAATATACGCTTAATTTTTTAAACCCCAATCGTATCCGTGAAGCTCAATCTGTCTACCTATTGGGACAAAAAAAAAGATATAGAATCCTCGTCTTCTTTGAGGAACACATAAAAACAGAGCAAATCACGAAAAAGGAAAACATGGGGTTGGTTTATACACGGGAATTAGTGCACCAAAAGATAGATGGAAGGGATGAAGATGCCGTGGACTCACCATGAATGGAAAGAGCACGCCATGGAAGCCATGGATGAAAGGGTGCCTTGACTAAACAGTGCGCATGAGGGGAGGGCTCTCCATATCCCTCCCTTCACTACTCATCCACATTCAAAACGACGAGTGCATTTTAATTGACGCCATGACCAGTGTAAAATTTAAAGTACCTATAAGACTCAAAAAACAATTACATAGAATTTAGGCAGGGGCAGCGGGGGCAGAGTTATAGTCAACCAGACTGAATCAACTAAGCCCAGTGAGAAAGTGCTAGAACATGTGACAAGTTCGAATACTAATAGTGTGTGCTTGCAATTCGAGAGCAATGGATTTTGCGTTGGACTACAATTTTGACAAATCAGACAATAATTATAAAAAAAGACAGCAATCATCTAACATGACCCTAAAATCGTACTTATGCAAGTTCAACATGGATATTAATTAGAAAGAACTTATCAATTTAGCAAACAGATAAAAACTTGCAAAACATGGCCAATTCTGAGTGTGTTGGTTCCTATTTTGTGTCAGTGTCACTCAATTCTTCATCCTTATTAGTTCTTATGTTGTGTAGCAATAATCTGTAATCATCCTTGAAGGAACAGCTGATAGACTGATTCTGTGATCCTCTCCTGCAGTATCAAACACTTTGATGGTTTCAAATTATAAAACTGTAACCATGATGATGATTTGGTATGTTGTCTACTAAAAGATTGAATTTGCCTGACTGCAATTATCTACAAGAACGGTTACTGTGGCTATCAAGCTATCCTGTATAGGAAATAAAATAAAAATTAAGTAAAAAAATGTTAAGGGTACTTATTTTATATGAAGAACCTCAACTTAAACTTATGGCACAGGAATGTCAGCAACAAGCAATTGGCCCAACGATTAGTTTTGGAAAACTAGAGTGTTGTTGGGGCTTTGTCATTTCTCGTGTCCTGCACAATTTAGTATGTCAAATTTTCAGGTAAGCGTATGAACACCGACAGGGTTTAGGTTGTTAGGGAACGACGTTCTGACTGGGATGCATAATATAAAGGAGGATCCCTGCTTAAATATGAGGAATCTATGGATTTTACAAGTGTTGTTGAATACTACAAGAAGTTTAACATAAAATTACATAACTACCTTAAAAAAATAGCCTCGGGGCTAACACTCACTAACCCCAGCTTATGGACTGGGAAGCTGACCCTCCTCTAGCTAATTTATATTCAGGTAGGAAACAAGCTCCACAATTCTTCAACACAGGCATACATACAGAGGGAAAGTTTAACTAGCAGTCTAGAACAATTGGCTACACCAATTCAACGTGGACACAAGTCATGGTTTTGAGATTAGGTGCGAGGTGGATTCGCTGATCCATTATTCTTGCATGCTAGCTACACTAGACCAATGGCCCCACTAACTGCTGTCAACATGGCTTCAGTGGTGCGATATGTGGGGGTGGACCAATGGAGAAGCTGAGCAGAATCATTCTTTAGCTGAGCGACACAGTCCAGGGATCAATATGTTTTAGCAAATTTTGTAGGCACAATACCCACTGAACACTGTTGGGGAAAACACTGACATTATCGTGCATAGACCATACCTTCCAAATGCAGGCAGTTGGGGACCATCCAAAGTAGCTTCCCAGGAGTTGTTCTTTTACTTTGTAATGCCATAGGGGGGCACTGGGCAGGTAGCCCCACAAGCATATCTCCACGGGGCCCCTTGGAATTGCTGATTCCAAAACAACCACCTTGGGGTAAAAAAGTTTGAAAAAAGCGAACAGATATCATGTTTTGCATGTATGTACACGACAGCATACACATCTCAGCACATGGTAGCTTATAGGCAGGTGCATGGGAGATTTTAATTAGACAATACGCATGTTACCAAGAACCAACACAAACATAAAGTCCCCATCGCTAGAGTCCTAAGCAAGGTAGGCTTTTATATTTTGCAGTTCATTTTTCACTCGCTCCATCACTAGAGACCTAAGCAAGGTAGGCTTTTAAAGGAACAATAGATTAATATTGCAGTCCAATTATTAGTCGTACTTGATCTAAATGGAAGTCAATGCAGCAATCACGTCACTTGATCTAAATAGTTTTGGGACAACTTTTCTATTTTGTAAACTTCCTAGTTCTTTGGACCATAAAAAAATTTCGTTTATCCCTGTTGTTAAAGTAAAAACGTGTCCCCATCTCATAACAGTATTCATAAGAAATAATGGGCAATAAAAAACGGTGTATAAACTCAAATCTTGGTTTGCAAGAGTCCAAATTCAGTCTGGAGGAAGTGATTAGCTTTTCTCTTGATCCTAAATGGACCACAGAACATGCAGAATACCGAGAATGTATACCGACACCAGGTGAGAGTCCTTACTGGCTTCTTCTTCAAGTGGATCAGAAAAATATATTCTTTTCTTTTTTGAAAGAAATAAAAGTGAAGATTACCGCTTTTCCTAAAACAAGCATCAGCCAAACTTTTTTAAAGAAATATTCGTCATGACTGACTGAGATGGGAGGAAGAATTTCATGATGAATGTTAAAGAAGCATAAGGACAGGTAATCACCGTGGGCTCCAGTGATTTACCACCTAACTCCAAGAATTCCAGAAATCCAATTTCCCACTTAATTTCTGTACTTAAACCCTTGACCAAACGCCTCACCCGACAGTCCTATCATATAACATATTCCACCCTCTGCTTCCTCACTGAAGACAGTTGTATATATTACCGAGCAATAATCACATGCACCACGTGCGTCTCTCACGGGTGGCTGCCTGCATTGATGAGAGGACGACCCCCCGTGATGTCTTTGGCTTTGTCCTTTTTTTTTACTGACATAAGTGCCCTAGATAATTTACTCCTTTTCTATGAGTTCTGCAAAGAAGATACAAAGGCATCCTTATTAGTTTTCACGTGAACGGTTGAGTGAGTGAATAGTGTATCTTGAATTCCATGTTGCCACCGTGAGTTGCAGTTACCCACGCTGTGGATAACCTCCGGCAGAATGTGTTCCTTCCGATATACATGCATAGAATCAGAGGGAACAGTTACTCAAATTGTTTCCTTTCTACGCTTATAAAAGGGGTATCCATGAGTGACCCCAACACAGGAAAAATATAAAAGTGAAGAGGTAGAAACCCTTTACCTTTTCATCCAGTATTTTTTCATTCAGAGGGAAAGGTAATCCTGTTCATCGACTGCTACAAGTAGCCTACACTCATTGGAGGGCAACAGTTCGGCTGAGAAAGAGAAGCTCCCCCTGCTCCAGCCACCACCAGCCATCATCCGAGCTCAACGATGGCTGCGTTAGGTATGCTCCTGCATGTTGTCCTTTGCTTTTCTGTCGCTGTGCGCAAGTTGCCGCCCAACAATGGGTTATGGGCCCATGCATCTGTCACTACGTTTATGCCCTTCAGACCAGGGGTTTTTTCTGACGGGATTGTCGCCTGTATGACTACCCCTTTCTTTCCCTTTTCTCGAACTCAATAGGGTCAAATTTTAAAGGTAGAAAGGAGCATATGCCATATTCAGAGATATAATAACCAGTTCATACGGTTTTAAGACCGGTTCAGGAGTTTTATAACTGGTTCTTTCAGTTTTGAGACCAATTCAAGGGTCATTTGACCGGTTCATCCATTTTGGGGACCGTTTCGGAGGACATTTGATCAGTTCTTTCGGTTTTAAGACTGGTTCAGGGGTCTTTTTGTAACGTCTCAAAATTTTAACCTAGATTTTTCAGGGTTTTTTTTTTACCAACAAATGATTCTAGGGTTAAGCATTCCAGAACGATACAGGAAGGTAAAAGCAACCATACCATTTATTTTTATTTCAATAATAATAGAATCCAAACAGAGTTTATCACATCATCAGTCTTAAGACAAAAATTTCAATCAAAAAGCCATTAGGACCGCCAGGGAACAAATAGATCCAGTTCTGGTCAGCGCCGCATCCTGCTTCGCTCATGGACTACTCTGTGCCTGAAAATGATAAAAATTATAGGAATTAGACTACCACGTCTAAGTAGGAAAACTGTAATTATTCTTGCAAGTAGATCATGTGTCAGGTGTGTGATGTGGGTGTCGTGTTTGATTTTCAGTCTAAACATAAACACATAAGGAATTTGATGCAACCGCAATAACAAACATATATCTAAATAAAAAGGTGGGTGATGTAACAGTTATACTTAATCACAAAAAGCACGTTATGCAACTACAACAATTAAGCAAGGTATTAAGCAATTAAAGCAGAACTTATACTAACATGAATAACATCTATATAACATTCATAATATGAATTCAATTAACTAATATATGCACAGTTTAGAAAGTTGTTTCATCATAAGCACCAAATATAAAGCATGATGAAAGAGTATGCAAATGTCTTTTTAATGACTCCAACACAGTGATACCTAACTGTTCTAGTTGATGTTTATCTTTTCTTATCCCGCGGGTACACACGGGCCAAGGCAACCATCACAGAAGAGAACGTTCGGGGGTATATTATTCAAAGTTGTCTTATTAACCCGAACATTCTAACTGTGACTGAAATCCCAAGGGAGCGGCCAGTGACCGAGAGAAACTCCCAAAGGCCAAAACTAAAACAGGATGCATCACTAACTTCTGCAGAAGAACATGAAACTACCGCCTAGGACACAATTGGTAGACCGGGTCCCCCGACTCTGAGGACTGGGACCAACGAGTCGCTTTTACACTCGAAACTAAACACATGTCCCCAGAGTTTTGTACCACCTACCCTCTCCAAGGTAAGCCCGAAACTGAGTGGGTTACTCTTTTTATTTAAATTTATTTCCCGAAGTACAGGGCCTTTTCCCAACTTCCTTCTACTACCACGGCAGTAGAATTCCCATCCTTAGTTTATTTACCAAGGTGACTAAACCCTCCAAATCCTTTTTCTATATTGATTGCTCAAACCCACTCAAAGTGCTCCGGTGCCTTTAAACCAGTCAAGCACAGAAATTAAATTTAAGTTTCTTACCAGTGTTTTGATCATTATTCATAATGTTTCGGTACCTTTAAACCGTCAAGCACCAAGACCCCGGTGCCTTTAAACCAGTCGGGCGCACAACCTTTAATATTAAGTTTTTCATCAGTTTTATTGCCATAGCATACAAGCTAATAGTCTAGTACCCGTACCAGGTATTCAACCCATATTGCCCATTAGGCTGGGTTTCTCAAATGACACTAGTTATAGTTCATCCAATCCATTTTGTGTTATGTTAAATCATAATGGGTATAGTCCCTTTTAGATGATTGAGCATGGTGCATATACACAACAGCTAATGGAGTACTGCTGAAACGACTCACCCAGCCTATCTAAGCCTATAAATTTTGAATCCAACATGTGCAAGAATTAAGTCTTAACATTTTCCTCCAACAGGTACAAGGGGTTTTGGATTGATTAGGTCACAGTCCAACTACAGTAATTGGGCCTGTTGGTTATCACAATTCAGCATGCAAATTTTGCCATGAGCATAAAATTGGGGTAAAGCAAACAATGTATAGGTATCCATTACAAGTAGTTTTCTTCAAAATAATAAGCTGCACAGTTAAGGCTACTTTTCATATGCTACAGCCTATTGATCAACATATTGCAAGCTAATATAAGTTAACCAAAGTTATGTATACAGGTCCTAGGCATGCCTCACATCAACCTTTCATATAATGCTTAAAGAAAGTTGCACAAAACAATTCATGAAATCTTTAAAAATATGTGCAGAACTAATTCATGAGCTTCCAAGCATTTTTCCTTCAAATATCAGATCTTGATGAAATAAAAAATACAATCCTTTAGTTGATATCCGAGTGTACGAAAAACCAAACCGCACTTAATTCAATTACTCGAAACAGTCCTGTATTTAAGTGTGTGAGTGATATGTGACCTGGTTACATACTAATCTACGTGTTTAAGAATCAGCATACTATTTTATGTATTTATTCCACATGTTATTTGCAAGATAGAACCCTTAATAGTGGTACAACAATTTACTTAATAGTAACCTGTGAAACCTTACCTTAAACTTTATGGATTTGGAAACATAACATGTTAATATAAGGGATAATCAGAACCAGAATCATCTAAAAAAAGACAAGCAGAGTCTGATATATGAAGTGAATGTGAAATAGCCATCAACAGCTAACCAGACTTGCTAACAGTAAGCGAAGTCACTTCACTGTCAAATGGTATAAAACCGATTTGATAACAAACTACCTATAATACTTTTTGTCACGTCAGCTTACAGTATCAACTTACTAAGTCCTAAATGTTAGCAGGCATACCACTCATCAATATCTGGATAGATTAACAGTTAACTAAACAAAACAAAAAGATTTCAACACTTTCAATTTAACATGAAATCAAACTCAAAAATTAACAGAGATTCATATACTTGACAACTACACAATCGTCATATTGGTTTGGGTACCAGCAGTGTACCCAATCATGACCCATACTGCAGAAAATTGCACGATACTTCAAAAAAAAAAAATTAAAGAACAGGTACAACTATTTAGAGATTCGTGAATCCCTTAACAGGACTCAGCAAAAATCCCATTTGAAGTCCCCTCATTACACGAATACCCCATCACTTATTTGGATTTTTCACCGTAGCCGAAATTGAAATTCCCTTTTTACAGAAATGTGAAACCATTAACCCCCTTTACGATAACACTCCTAAACAAACCCTATCGATTTGGGTTGTAGACAACCCACACTCCACCAACACATGATAATCCTGAAAAAAAACAATCACAGAAACCTACCATTATTCGGCGAGGGTGTTGCGGCATCCACGAGAGGGGTCGGTCGGCCTGGACAGCACCACCACCGGAGAGGTCGGTTGCGTCTCCTGACACGGCTTCAATCAGCAGGCCCGAGCTCGGGGGAGGGGAATCCGAGGGTTAGAGCGAGAAGAGAGAGAGAGAGAGAGAGAGAGAGAGAGAGAGAGAGAGAGAGAGAGAGAGAGAGAGAGAGAGAGAGAGAGAGAGAGAGAATGGAATTGAGAGAGAGGGGTTCGGGGTCCCCTCTTTGTAGGAGGGTGGCCACCCAAAAAGGAAGGAGCTCCTCCTCCCGGCGGCTGCGGTGTGCTCCCCCACCTCCCATCTCCTTATGTGTTAGGGTTCGGCTGAACCCTAACACCCGATATCTCAGGGGAGAGGGTTTCCCCTCTCAAAAACTTTTTATCGGGCAACCCATATCGGGTTGCCCCCTTTTTAACCCCTCTTTTCATTTAACAGGGTGTGGGTCGAGTCCGGGTCCGAACCACGACCTGCGATGCCGGATCCGATTGCGGTTTGGATCCGGGTCGCGTGGATAGCAGTGGATCCAGGAGTTGGATCCACTTGAGTCCAACAATGGTTTTTTAAAAAAAAATTTATTATTACTTATTTATTTATATAGTATTACTAAAATACTCAATTATGCACATTTTTCTTTTGGATCCAATAATGGATCCCAGGCCCAAATCCACATAATTCTTTAAGTTTTAGTGTAAAATTTGTGGTTGTTACACTTTTTAACTGATTCTTTCCATTTTGAGTCCGGTTCAAGGAATTATGTCTCCAGATCAAGGAATTATGTCACTGATTCATAAAGATAGAGAACCGATTCAATTAATTGGTGACCACTTTCAAGGTTTTATTTCATCGATTTATCAATTTTTTATATGAATATGTTTTTCTTCTTCAGTCTATGGGCATAAGCATTAAGTTACAACAATGATTAAAGCTTTATGTCATATTTTTATGAATATCCAATGTTGGCATTAAGGATAGTTAGATAATTTAGTGAATTCACATCACCAAAGTGACTAAATACATGTATGTTGTCGAAAATTTCAGTACTACCATACAACTTTAGCCAATATAAATATTGTACTTAGATTCGTGAAACAATAAATTATCCAAAGGAAGTTTTATCGTGTTTGAAATTTAGGTAGGATAAAATAAGGTAAATATATCGAGATACATCACACATATGCATCCAAAGGTACCTTGTGTTAATAGTCTAACTTCACATGAACCTTAGTTGTATCAAATATGGTCGGTAGGCGAAGTGATTTCGCGTGTTGGAGCTCTTACCAAAGTAAGGCTTCAATGACCCCCCTACACTCGCCTGAAAATAAACATATCAAGGGCTTTTATTCATTTATTGCTTTTTTCATTTAGTTTTGTCTCGTATGAATGCCTTTTGGTACATATCTTTTGTCATGCAGTTTCTAGTCCTGTGATTCTAGATGGCTCTAGTTGAATTTTCTTTCTACATGAATCTAACTTTAGTGACTGGAAAGAAATTGTTCTCTTTACATTAGGGTATATGGATTTAGATCTGGGCCTAAGAATAAATAAACCTGTTGTCGTGACTAATCAAAGCATTGCTGATCAAAATAGTGCTTTTGATAAGTGAGAGCGCTCAAATAGGCTTAGCCTATTGCTTTTACAATCTAAAGTGACTAAGAATATTCACAATGCTATCCCACAATGCAAGACAGTGAGAGAATTTCTGAGTGCTATTGAAGCACAATTCGTGAATTCAAATAAGGCCAAAGCCAGTACCCTGATATCAAAGCATGAATCTATAAAATATACTGGAGAGGGGAATATTCGTCAGCACATTTTAGAAATGAGAAACATAGTGTCTCAGCTGAATGACATGAAGCCGACAATTTCTGATTCTTTCTTAGTGCATTTAGTTTTAGCGTCCTTACCCTTGGAATACAGACCTTTCAAAAACTCTTACAACACGCATAATGATGAATGAACGTTCAATGAACTTATGTCCAAGTGTGTTGAAGAAGAAAAGTGATTGAAAGGAGAGAATGTATAGTGTGCACATATGGTTTTTCATGGACCCAAGATACGACTGAAGAAGAATGCATTCAAGAAAAATGTTAGAAAGAAGCCAACAAGGGATAAGACATCCTAAGGAAAGCAATCTGACTCTGCTCCCATAAAATGCTTCTTTTGCAAGAAGAAGGGACACAGAAAGATAAATTCTATAAAATACAAGAAGTGGTTAGAAAATAAAGGTAATTTATCATTTATTTTTCATAAATGTAATTTGTTACAAATTCCTGAAAATAGTTGATAGATTGATTCTGGTGCTACTGAAACTGTCTATAGTTGTTCTTGAGTATAAGGGAACCAACAATGCATGAAAAGGGCATCTATTCGGGAAATAAGATGTGTTCGCATGTGAAGGGTGTTGGGACCTACATAATTACTTTAGATATATGCATAGATTTCAATTTTCATGATATCTTTTATGTTTCATCATATAGTAGAAACTTAATTTCAATTTTAAAATTGGATAAATTTGGATATTGTTTTAAGTTTGAAAATTCCAAATTGTCCATTTACAAAAATTCTATTAAAATTGGCTCTGCATCGGTTTATGATGGTTTGTACAAATTGAACATGAAGATCCAAACTCAGAAGTCCCTGACTTCTGAATACACATTTGTTGTAAATAAATATAGCTTAATAAATGATAAATCCTTCATGCTTTTGCATTGAAGGTTGGGTCATATCTCTGAAAAGAGAATAAAGATAATCGTAAATGAAGAGATCTTGAAATCGCTAATTTTTTACCAACAGTGACCCATGTGTTGATTGTATAAAAGCTAAGTATACAAACACATACAAAGAGGGTGTCGAACACAGTAGTGAGATATTAGAGATAGTCCACACAGATGTATGTGGACCTTTTATCTCTTGTTACATAGGCAAAAAATAT
Organism: Nuphar pumila; assembly: GCF_984573655.1. Taxonomy (NCBI): domain Eukaryota; kingdom Viridiplantae; phylum Streptophyta; class Magnoliopsida; order Nymphaeales; family Nymphaeaceae; genus Nuphar; species Nuphar pumila. The sequence goes on along the minus strand of NC_143259.1, from coordinate 118,319,732 downwards.
TTTGTCATATTTATTGATGACTATTCACGGTATATGTATTTCTATCTGATCTTTGAAAAATCTGATATTTTTTAGATGTTAAAAAACTTTAAGAAAGAAGTAGAGAAACAAACTGATAAAGTTATTAAGATAGTCAGGTCTGATAGAGGTGACGAATATTATGGTAGGTTTACTGAGATGGGGCAAAAAAAGGACCATTAGCGTAATTTCTCAAAGAGAAAGGCATTATGCCTCAATATATCATGCCTGGTAGTGCCTAGCATAATGATGTAGCTTAAAGGAAAAATCATACGCTTAAAGAAATGGTCAGGGCCATGTTGAATTAATCAACACTTCACATGAAGTTGTGGGGTGAAGCCTTAAGAATAGCTGTGTATAATTTAAATAAGGTACCTACAAAATCTGTGTCTAAAACTTTCTACGAGTTATGGATAGGTAAGAAACTATCTTTGTCTTATATGCACATATGGGGATGTTCTGCATAAGCTAAGTTGTATAACCCCCACATTAAAGTCTTTGATCCAAGAACAACCAGTAGATATTTTATTGGTTATCTAGAAAGATCAAAAGGATATAGGTTTTATTGTTCATCTCACTCACCACATATTATTGAAACAGATAAGGCAAAATTTCTTGAAGATGGTTTAGTAGGATTAAGTGCACTTCAAAACTTTGATTTTGAGGAAGTAAAAGATTTAGTTTCACCATATGTTAAAGAAAATACTAAAAGATACCACATTATGATCCCTAATGGTGATCTGGTTGATCACCAGGTTGCTGATGCACAAATCCAAAGTGAACCTATTGTGAACTATGCATATGAGTACGAACATGTTCAATCTGAGCCTGAAGAACAACTTGTTTGGAGATCCACAAGAATTAGGAGATCCGCCATGCATCCTGATTATAAAGTATACCTTCAGGAGCTTGATGATTTCATAGATATAGACGATGACCCGTTGACCTTTATGGAAGCTGTAGAAAACAAACAGTCTTCACACTGGATAGAAGCCATGAAAGAAGAGTTATACTCTATGGCTAAGAATCAAGTATGAAATCTTGTCGAGTTACCTAAGGGAGTAAAACCCGTAAGGTGTAAATAGGTCTTTAAGACAAAAAAGGACTCCAAAGGTAACATAGAGATATAATGCAAGATTGACTGCTAAAGGGTTCATCCAGACGGAGTGCATTGACTATAATGAGACATTTTCTTCTATCTCAACTAAAGAGTCAATGAGAATAATTTTGACTCTCGTAGCTTATTATGACTTGGAGCTACACCAGATGGATGTGAAAACAACGTTCCTCAACGGAGATCTAAAAGAAAATGTATACATGGATCAAACTCTTAGTTTCTCTAAAAATGATCGTCTGGTTTGCAAGCTCAACAAATCTACATATGGACTTAAACAGGCCTCCCGACAATAGTATATTAAATTTTTCTAAGTTATTATGACTTTCGGGTTTACAGAAAACATTATTGATTAATGTATATACCTTAAGAAAAGTGAGAGTAAGTTTATTATATTGATGTTGTATGTGGATGACATTTTGCTTGCAACCAATGATATGAAGTTACTTTCAGAGACAAAACAGTTTCTTGCATCACATTTTGATATGAAAGATATGAGTGAGGTTGCTTATGTACTTGACATAGAGATTCGTCGAGACAAAGCAAAAGGTTTTCTAGGCCTTTCCCAAAGATCCTATATAAATAAGGTGTTAAAGCGATATGGAATAAAAAATTGTTCTCTTAGTTCAACACTCATATCAAAAGATGACAAACTGAGCCAAAATGATTGTCCACATGATGATATTGACAAAGTACAGATAAGTGTTTGTCCATATGCCTCAGTTGTTGACAGCTTGTAATATGCGCAGACTTGTTCTCGTTCAGATATTTCCTTCGCAGTAGGGATGCTTGGTAGATTTTAGTCTCTAACACAGACATATCTCATTGAAAGGCTGTCAAGAAAGTCTTGCGGTATTTGCAAGGGACAAAAGACTATATGTTGACGTATCATAAAGTTGATCACCTCGAGGTCATTGACTACTCAGATACGAACTTAGGAGGATGACTTGATAGTAGAAAGTTTACTATTAGGTATGTCTTCTTACTTGCTGGGGGCACGATCATTTGAAGAAGTGGAAAACAGACGACTACTGATGCTCACACTATGAAGACAAAATTTATAACATTGTACGAGACTATCTCGGAAGCCATATGATTGAGGAACTTTATATCATAGTTAAATGTGGTCGATTTTATTGAGAAGTCACTGAAAGTCTACTGTGATAATGAAGCTGCGATGTTATTTTCGAACAAAAGCACTACATCATGCAAGCATATGAAGCTAAAATATTTTATTGTTAAAGAAATGATAGAGAATCATCTAGTGCATATTGTTAATATTGATATCAAAGAGATGATTGTTGATCCTTTTATTAAAGGGCTAGCAACGAGATTATATTCTAAAGAATATGAGTTTGTTAACTCTTTTTGACATATGCGATTACATTTAGTTCATTGATTCTCTTTGTTATTTATTTATTGTCGATCTTATAAAGATTAGACATTCAAAAGATCTATATAATAAATTATAAAAGTTAATATATTCATCAAGTCATTCTCATAAAATCTTTTAATTAAAGGATTTAACGTCGAAACAAGTGAGAATGTTTGGGATAAACCACTCAGAGTTGTAGATAACCTCTCTTACAAGTGTTCCTTCCTGTGTACATGCCTAGAATCGAGAAAAACGGTTAAGCAAACCGTTCTCTTTCTGCGCCGTGATCCTGCTCACTGTACAAGTAGCCTGCGCTCATTAGAGGGCAGCAGTCCGGCTGATAAAGAGAAGCTCTCCCTGCTCCAGCCACCGCCAGCCATCATCCGAGCTCAACGATGGCTGCCTCAGGTATGCTCCTGCATGCTGTCTTTTGCTTTTCTGTCTCTGTGCACAGGTCGCCGCCCAACATTTCACTCAAGTGGCATGTTCTGTCTCTTGCCTCACCAAGGGTTCTGTGTCCATTTGCATCAGAATACGTGGGTGAGTACAGTCCATTAGAATACAAGAAGCTTAAACAACACACACAGATGGACAATAGGCGGTATTAGAGATGCATAAAAAGGGGTTGAAATGTGATAATAAAAGGGTTCGGGAAGTTTCTGTAAAGAGCTGATTATTTGGCCGGCTTTTGCAGTGTACTGTTTCTCTGTTGCTTCTCCCCGGCTAAGGTTCTCTCGAAAAGGCAATCGATGCTTATTACGCACGATATAACGGAGGTGGTCCAATTTGATGCTGGCAAGTAGGTTACTTTCTTTTCATTCTAACTCGGAAAATGACTTCAAAGGAAGAATCATGATCCTTGCTGTTTGCCTAAACCTGTTTACAGATTCTCAATAGTGAAACTACTGCTTTAAATGCTTGTTGGCTGAGCTGGTTGTCTACCTATTCATGCTTATTGCATTTGAACTGAGTTCCACGTTGGTTCCTCGATTTTTAATTGTACCCATCTGTGTACTGATTCTTTATGTTTTGCTGGTTCGCTTGTCTTCCCTCTCATGGCTTATGAAGTTGGATTTTGAATTGGTTCATATAGAGAGATTTATGGCCTTAATTTGATTTACTCTTTCGATATTGTAGTTAACTTGCATTCCATTCTCTATATCTGTTTTGGTGACATCTTGTCACCTCTTCCACTCTTCTGTTACTTGCTGTTTTTACTGATTAATTCAACTTTCCTTACTTTCAACAAAAAAAATAAAAAGGTTCATTACATACCAAAAACTTGGTTACTGGATTACTTGAAGAGCACGTCTCAGAAACCCATGAACAAACGTTTTGCTTCATAGTTGGTATGTTCTTTTGGTTACTTTCATTCAGTTCTTCTTGGTGTTTGTTTTGCGCTTTACTTCATAGTTGGTATGCTCTTTTGGTTACTCTCGTTTAGTTCTTCTTGGTGTTTGATTTGTCTGATTAGTTCCAAGAGTTGGTCCGTGTTGGCTAGTCACAGTTTGGTTGTCGTTGGGTGGTAGTTTGGATATTCAAGTGTCCCAAATTCCCCATCTGAATTTGGTATTGAGAGGAATTGATCAGGTTCAGCTGTCTTTCACCATGAAACCCGGTTTGCTTGCTTCTGTGGTGGTCTTCTGGTGTTGGTTTACTGTCCAAGTTATGGGGCAAAACAGCACCAGTGTTGCTTCAAAGCAGAGAGTTGTGAATGTTGGTGCGTTGTTCACTTTCGACTCAACAATTGGGAGAGTAGTGAAAGCAGCAATACAGGCAGCAGTCGATGATGTGAATGCAGATTCTAGTATTCTACAGGACACGAGGTTAAACGTCATTATGCAGGACACTAAATGCAATGGTTTTCTTGGAACCGTACAAGGTATGGTTGTTTTAATTTTCCTCTATCTCTGTCTTCGGTTTCTAAGATTTTCAAACTTATTCTGCTTTCTGAAGGTGGAATTATTTGTTCTTGTTTATTAGTTTTTTTTTTCATGTGAGATAATTTCATATTCTATTTTTCTTTTAATCCTTATGCGGAATAGTCCTAGGAGGTGGTCACAATTGACACCCCTCATCTAAGCTGGTCTGGCATTTTATCTCCAGCAAAGACATTATGCCAGTCATCATCTCGTTCTGCTGATGGAATTGTTCACATAATCAGATAATGAGGTTGCACACCCACTTCAATTTTGTGAACTTAGAACCCCCATTTTCTGGCATGCTCCTAGTGATGTTGTATATTTTGTGAGCTTATTTATATTCCCTCACACATTTAACAAGGATGTAATCAAATGACGTTCACATCCCTCACTTAAGATGATGGTCCAAATAGATTAGAAACACACACATCATTAACAGAAAATCCATCTTAATCTTCACAATGAAAAAAACAGATGTCATTGGAATTTCTTTTGCAAGATAAAGTGAGATTTCTTGGTAAATACTTATTAAAACTTATAGTGGCTATTGTAGAACAGACATATTAGCAATGATGGATAGCATGTCTATTTGTAATTCTTGAAATTGACTGCCTTGTACTTGCAGCTTTGCAGCTGATGGAAAAGGATGTCGTGGCAATAATTGGCCCTCAATCATCAGTAATTGGTCATGTGATCTCCCATGTGGTTAATGAGCTTCATGTGCCTCTGCTGTCATTTGCAGCTACTGACCCAACTCTGTCTGCACTGCAATATCCTTTTTTCCTCCGTACAATTCAGAGTGACTATTTCCAAATGAAGGCAGTTGCTGATCTAATCGAGTATTACAAATGGAAGGAGGTCATAGCCATATTTGTGGATGATGACTATGGGAGAAATGGGATATCTGCATTGGGTGATGCACTTGCGCAGAAACATTCCAAAATTTCCTATAAAGCTGCATTGCCATCTGGTGCTGATGCCAATTCAGTTAAAGACATGTTGTCTTCAGTAAATTTGATGGAAGCCCGGGTATATATTGTACATGTGAATCCAGACTCGGGCCTGTCAATCTTTTCTATTGCAAAAAACCTTGGGATGCTGAGCAGTGGCTATGTATGGATAGCAACAGATTGGCTAGCTTCTGTTTTAGATTCATCTGAGTCTTTCAGTAGTAATACAACAAATCTTCTTCAAGGAGTTGTGGTGTTTCACCATCATATACCAGATTCAAGCCTCAAAAGAGATTTTACTTCTAGATGGGGCTCTCTTGTTAAGCAGGGGAAAGCTACTTCAGGCTTGAATTCGTATGGGCTTTATGCTTATGATACTGTTTGGATAATTGCTCATGCTGTTAATGATTTTTTGAGTGGAGGAGGAAACATTACTTTCTCTGACGATCCCAAATTACATAATTTGAATGGAAGTGCATTTAATCTAGCAGTACTCCAGGTGTTTAATGGAGGCCAGCAGTTACTTCAGAGATTGTTGCAGATAAACTCTACAGGTCTCACTGGTCAGATCCAGTTTAATTCAGATAAAGAATTGATTCATCCAGCATTTGATATAATTAATATTGGTGGGAAGGGATCTATGAAAATCGGTTACTGGTCCAATTATTCTGGTTTGTCAATTGATCCCCCGGAAACATTATATGGAAAGCCACCAAACACTTTTGACAGCCCACAACTCCCTAGTGTTATATGGCCTGGTGAAACAACAGTAAAACCACGTGGATGGGTGTTCCCAAACAACGGGAAACCATTGAGAATTGGTGTTCCTTACAGAGTAGGTTATAAGCAGATTGTATCAAAAGGAAGTAGCCCTGACACTGCAAAAGGTTTTTGCATAGACGTGTTTGAGGCTGCAGTTAAACTGCTGCCTTATCCTGTACCCCACCAATTTATATTATATGGAGATGGCAAATCAAACCCAAGCTACAATGATCTTATCAGTATGATTGTTTTAAATGTCAGTAAGCATTATGTGTTTTTCCCAGTGTCCTGTGATTATTTATTTAATGTTTACTATGTTCATAAAATTTATCTTTGTTAAGCCACTTTGCATGTTTGCCATCTTCAGAAATTTGATGCTGCTGTTGGGGACATAGCCATTGTTACAAACAGGACAAGGATTGTTGATTTTACTCAGCCTTTTATCGAATCTGGCCTTGTTATAGTTGCACCAGTGAAGGAGATTAACTCAAGTCCTTGGTCCTTTCTGAAGCCATTTACATGGCAGATGTGGTTGGTGACGGGAGTCTTTTTTCTTATTGTTGGGGCTGTCATCTGGATTCTGGAGCATCGTGCAAATGATCAATTCCGTGGTCCACCAAGTCAACATTTGGTGACAATATTTTGGTAATGCATAATCTCTCTTTGTTTCTTTGTTGTTTTCCTTTTCTTTTTGTTTTTATCCCCAGATTATTTCCCATTCAAAGAGGATTCTAAGTTTCCTTTCCCATTGAGTGCAAACGTTTTACTGTACTACAAGCTGGTGTTCATTTATATGTTTTGTTTTTCTTCCCTTGTCATTAATTTTGCATTTCTTGTGGATTAATTTCAATCAGTTATATTTTGTTGCATTGCCCTCTTTTATTATATTTATTAATCATTAGGTAAAATGTGTTATTGGTGCTAAAGACACTAGACCTTTGTAAGAAATAACTTTAGTTTACATCAATGTTTTCTGTATGAAAGGCACATTTTTCATAAACTAGCGCTGTCAGATGGGAAACCACTTTCCCAGGGAGAGGGGTTGTGAAGGCGGTCTCGAGGTAAATGCAATATTTCATAAGAAGATGGTGGGACCAACCATATAGATCTTTGTTTCAAGCATGGTGGGAAAACGTCAAACAAATGGACCCTGAATGTTGGTTAGTTTCCTCTTAACATTGTGAGACATGCTTAGATTATGCTTTGTCATATGGAGGCTTCAATAAGATGAGATGAAACGGAAAGTGCTCATACATTAATTAAATAGTTGGAATCCACCACAGGGAAAAGGACATGTCTTGCACGATATTTATTCAGGCTAATGAATTAAGAAATAGCCCAAGAATATGTGATACTCTTATCATTAAAAAACATATGAAACTATGCATAGTATATTCTTAAATGGTTAATATGTCCTCAAAGGTATCACCTTACGAAGTTACAAATGGGTAATTCTCACTGGTTAGATGACTCACTTTATAGATGTGTAAGACTAGAAAGTGATGATCTATTTATCTTTTTCCCAGAAATTTTAACCCTTTTTGCAACATCTTCAGATTTTCACCTCAAAAAATGCATATTGATGTGCTATTATTTTTCCAGGACATATCAGTTTATATAATATAATATAATATAATATAATATAATATAATATCTATATATACTCTTCAGTGACTTCATTACATTCTTCAGCATCCTATGGATTGGTGAGTGGAGCAGGTGAAAGCGAAACCCAGTTACTAGGATATGCAGTCTTTACATGTGTCAGGATTATGCATCCACACTGATGTACATGTGCACATGCACCAACATATACAATCCAAGAGGTTTATCATACCTTATTAAGATACCAACCTTTATATTGGTGACATATTAAAAGTGTCTATTGTTGAAAGTTTAGGGATTAACAATTGAAGGAATCAAATGAGAAGGGAAATTGAATAAAATTTGATGTTCACCCAATCAATGCTTTCCCTCTTACTCACACTGTCTGCCTCTTCTATTTATATGGCTATCCTGTTTGGTCTCACCGGCCTACCAAACGTCCCAGCCAAAGTTCACAACACCTTCTTTACAAAATGTCTCTCCATTTGAAAAACTCTTTAAAATGACTCCGTATTTTAGAAGATTAAGAATCTTTGGTTGTAAGTGTTACGTGCTTACTCATAAAAATGATAAACTATCTCCAAAAGCCATTGAATGTGTTTTCTTTTGATATGAGAAAAACAAAAAAGGTACTATTGTTTTGGCTCAATAAATAACAAACTCTATGTTTCTAAAGATGTCACCTTCATTTAAAATGAAAATGGATTTGATAGCAAAAGAACTAAAAAAGAAATTGACTATTCATTTATATTTGATCTATTGTCAAGACATGATGAGTTTAACGGTACTTGTGTTAGACCCTATTAGACATACCTAGACTGCCCTAGACTCTCGGGATCAAATCCTTGCAGATCTTGACTAAAAACCCTACTCGAACGACTTATCAGACCTAGTTTCGACCTTTCTGATTTAGCCGTTTGACCTTATTTTTCTTATACTTTCCAAACGATTGAGATGTGTCACGACATAGATCTTAGGATTGCGGGTAGGGGCCACAATATATTCAAACTAGTTATCCTATAAACATGCTTCAAACATATATGACAAATTAATCAATGAATTGCAATACTCAACACAATTATCTTACAAGCATGCTTCACACACACATATTTATAATATTTTAAAGAATGAATTGCAAGAATCAATATAATTATCCTAAAAACATGCTTTACATATACATGATAAGCTAATCAATCAATTGCAATATTCAAATTAGTTACCATATAATCATATTTCACACACACACACATATATACATATATATATATATATATATAAATATAAATAAATAATGTTTTAAAGATTGAATCTCTTTCTCTCAAATTAACTATCCAAAAAGGCTTCATACACACATATATATGATAATTTAATAAATATATATATTTAAACTAGTTATACTATAAACATGCTTCAAATATATATGACAAATTAATCAATGAATTGCAATATTCAACATAATTATCTTACAAACATGCTTCACATACACATATATTTATATATAACATTTTAAACACTGAACTGCAATAATCAAATTAGTTATCTTACACACACATACACATACACACACACACACACACACACATATATATATATATATATATATATATATATATATATATATATATGACAATTTAATCAATGGTCGAATGTAAAATTGATATATAACCTTGCTTCCTTTTGTATTTTTGAAATCTTTCCAGTTTCCAACGTAAATTGCTTATATAGAAATTTGAAACAACACATTCTCCTATCTCCTATATTCCAAGAGGATCTATGTTTGTAAATATTGGAAAACATCCGGTTTTCACCTTCACTACTTTCAACTTATTTTACCATTTCTGCAGTTTTTCCCACTTGACTCCTGTCCAAAATCATCAATCATATAATTTAAGGATGATGAGCATCGAAACCTCATTATCCTCAATACTCAATGCCATGCAATTATTTGGGTGGTGGTGGCTTGCAGGTCATGATAAAGGCACATGTTTTCAGTTTGTTTTTCTCCTCTATACTTAGCTGTAGACTGTCATTTTCTGCACAATTTTCTATTGAAGTGCTAATTTATATGTGTCATTTTCTTGTTCTATTTAAACCAAAAAGTTCTTTAGTAGAAAGTTTTTCAGAAATATGATATGCAGTCCATGTGCTTTTCACAATATCACAGACCGTGAAATTGTTAACCCATTTTTCTCATCTTCTATTTGTTCCATTTGTCCCTTTCATGGTTATGGTAGCGAGTGTCTTGTACTTACTGTTCTTTGCAGCCTAATTTTGGTTCCTGGCCCCAAGGGCATCCCGAAATTCCTCCAAACTGTAGCATGGAATCATCCCCTAGTCATAGCTTTAAATTTTAATATTTTTTTATGTTGAAACATATCTAATACCCTGTCAATGCAATTGAACTACCCAAGCATGTGTTATTCAATTAAGATCATCCTGTACGTATACTTTCAGTTCTCTAATCCAATCCTTCTAAAGCCACCGAGTATTTGTTCCTTAAATCACCTCCCATTCAAATTTTGTGTCTTTTTTATTTGATCTATAGTTAATTTCATATAAGATTTTCTCTGATATCACACTTCATGGATCTTGAGACTACTTATGCTTCTATCCTTTGAAGCTATATCCACAGCCAGCTACCGATTTAAGCACCCATCTGGAACATAAGTGAACTTCCCTTCTCTTCAGAATGGTTTCAGAACTTCGAGGGATTTCGATTTCATTTTTATTATCTTTTATCAATTAATCTTCAAGTTGCTGAAAATTATGGTGCAAAAAGCTCAAGACAAATAATGTCATACAACTCTGTTATGCAACAGTTAAAACTATTTGTGATGGTTCATGTTAACATTCAGTTAATATTCTATAATATGGATTTGTCAATTGCAATGAATTCTATGCAACAAAAGTTAAAGATGACAGAGGTGGTTATGGAAGGCGAAGTCAAGAGAGATGTTAGTACCATGGTGCGATTAATGATTAATCACTTGTCACATTGATATTCAACTGATGGGACAATGTATGCGTGCATGTAATGACTTGACCTGACAAAAGAACAAAAATACCCTTGTAAGTCGTATACAAGAGTTTGTGCTTAGATAGTTGCTTTTGATGCACAACTTTTAGTGTTATCTTGATCTTGGTAAGTTATTGCCGAGTGTTAGTTCCTATTGGATACTAATGACACTAATGGTTTATCTACTCCATCTTGCAGGTTTGGCTTTTCAACAATGTTCTTTGCGCATAGTAAGTACATCTTACAATGTTCATTGCCACAACTTTCCTATATATTTTACTGCCAACTTATTTCCAGTTCGGCTAATTATGCAACCTTTTATTTGAACTATTTGATTAAAATTAATAATGTATGACCTGAATTTATTTCAGGGGAGGACACTGTCAGCACACTTGGACGTTTTGTGATGATCATATGGCTGTTTGTTGTACTGATTGTCAATTCGAGCTACACGGCAAGTTTGACATCAATCCTTACAGTGCAGCAGCTTTCTTCACGGATCGAAGGAATTGACAGCTTGATCTCAAGCAATGATCCAATAGGATATCAAACTGGTTCATTCGCTAGAAATTATATGATTGAAGAGCTGAATGTTGCAGGTTCAAGGCTCAAACCTTTGGGGAATCCTGACGAATATGCAAATGCTCTTTTGCTTGGGCCAAGCAATGGAGGAGTTGCTGCAATTGTTGATGAGCTTCCTTATGTGGAACTCTTCTTGTCAAAAAACTGCAAGTTCAAGATTGTGGGACAGGAATTCACCAAAAGTGGATGGGGATTTGTAAGTATTTCCATGTTAGTCATTTACAGATTGGCATTTATACGGTAAACTATAGAACTCCTGTATTTATTATAAATCATGCCATTATGGCCAGAAATTTGTTCAATCAATAACTACTATACTCTCATTTGGATTGATATTCCTGGTGCTTCACTTTCAGTTAGAACTTTTATTCCTGTTAGTTGGTACCTTTATAGGGCTAAGAGGTTAAACAACAATGATCAAAACTTTCCATTATTTAGCTAAATGATAATTTGAATTAGTCCTCACATGCTACTTCATTCTTTGCCGCATCTGTCATAATTTTGGATTTCCTTATTATAAGTTGTACCTCACTGATCCTAGCTTTCATAACATTCTGATAAGAATGTGCTGGATTTGTTCAAGATTTTGCTATCATTTCTGTGAATTGTGGCATGCATCATAAAAAGCTTTTTTTCATGAGAATACATGTGGTAGTTTGATGTTGCTTTGCATTCACACTTTAGCACCTTCTTTAATTACAATGCATAATGACCAATTTGTAGTTCTTTTCCATTATTCTACTGTTCATTATGATAGCAAGAAATATTTACGAGTCAGTATGAATCCCTGTGTTCTCTGCAGGCTTTCCAAAGAGACTCGCCATTAGCAGTTGATATGTCAACTGCCATACTTGCACTTTCAGAAAATGGTGACCTTCAGAGGATACATGATGAATGGTTACAGAAAAGTGGGTGCACCAATAAGAGCAATGATGCATCTTCTAACCAACTTGGCCTCCAGAGCTTCTGGGGACTCTTCCTTATTTGTGGGGTAGTGTCCGTTCTTGCACTTGCAATTTTCCTTATACGTGCAGCTATCCAGTTCATAAAGTACGGTGGCAACAATGGTGAGCATGCTTCATCTGACTCAAGTCACCAACCTGTGAGAGAAAAATCTGGCATCAGGGACTTTTTTGGCTTCTTAGATGAAAAGGAAGGGGAGGTCTCTAAAACAATGAAAAGGAAACAAAGTGACAAGCACCAAGGAAGTTCAAGTTCTCAGAATCACAATTTTAATGACCACTCCACCTCTCCTGCTTGAGGTATAACTGAGTAACTTCCTACTAAAAAGAATGGAAGGTGCAATGCATGCTTTCTCTTTTTCATCAAACTTTATGCATCAAAGATTATGCCATAGTATACTGAAGTGTAAGAAGGGTGACTAGAAATAGTAACATCAAAGTCTCGGAAGATGAGGATGATTGCAATAATCAACTAAGATTTCTTTGCTGGCATCCAGATGGGCTTTACCTTCATTTGATCCAGAATTTTGAAAAATTGTCCAATTTCCTATGTATCAACAGCAGTTAAGTAGATAACTACTGGTCTGATATTCCATGAATTGAGAAATCCTATCTTACAACTACAAAGTGTAACAACTGCAGCTTGGGTGGAAGAAATGAATATCCACTAGGCTGCTCTGTCAAAAGCTATTACTAAACATAACTGGAATACATAGTGTTGATTTGTTTCATCTAGTTTATAAGTTCTGTTTTCAGACTCTGGAAGCTAGAGCAGACTTGGGCCATTGTTCCATCCAGGACATTGGTCGTGCAAGCTTGGTGTGTTTGGGACAATCAAACTTCACAAGCTCTGCCTAACATGGGCTACTCAAGAACCCTTCTGCCAACCGTATCTACTAAAGTTTGAAACTTCCCACTTGCTTGCTCTAGCATGTCAATTTCTTGAATAAGGACGCAAATGAAAAACAAGAGTCCCCACTGATGCAAATAGTTCAGGCACCTCATAAACTGCTCAACCAAGTGTCTCAAGTCAACAGTAAGCAGCAGCGAGACCTGCAGTTTGCATGCAATTATCAATCCACTATCAAAATACATTTATGGGTTCTGTATGTCTTATCCTTTTTTCTTGTTTCATGGCCGTTAGATTTGAGTGAAGTTTCATGTGCATGTTACCAACAGGGCCGTGTTTCATAAAGTAGCTCTATTGGAAAATTAACCAAAGGGCATGCAAAGAAAGAAGAGTGAATGTACACATTCACGGTTGGAGACAGCAACTTGTCAAGGCTTTGGAAGTCCATGCATCTTCCAAATTCTAATCCAAACTTATAACTGCTTAATTTGGTATAGAATGTACAAGAAGCATGCAAAAATTGATAAATGAACTCAACATGTCTTTGTTGCTGAAAACTAATAAAAAACACAATAAATGTAGGGAAAAAAGTAGCTTGGACATACGGGCTCATTTGCCAACTTGATAACTGTTCAGCTTTAACATGTCCTCCACTTTCCAAGCCTTCCCGCTTCATGTTGATGGTACTCAATACACCACTCATGTGGCTTCACACTTCCCTCTCTCCAAGGTCCAACATCAATTTCCAACCATTCGATGTAAACATAAGAAATGCTTTATTTTTCTTGGATAGGCAAGCTGGGGTTAGGCAGGCCCTTACCACTTTTAATAATAAAAAAGGGCAGATTGCATACAATCAGAATTGTCCCTTATGGGATGTCAGTCAAGGGGATTATCTTTCCAAGATTCACCATCCCCAACCTAGCTAATAGGCTAGTCACCTAGCCAAAAAATTTGTGTGTCTATCGACCTTTTGTATCTTAATTCTATCAAAACTGTACAACAACAAAAAAAAGATGTCCTGATGGCACTCGTTATTGCTCCCTCGACCCTCCAAAACCTTGTTAGTTCGTCTGACCAAATCTGTTATGCCGGTTTCAATAATGAAATTCTCAGTCTTCCTGTCCTACAGAACCCCGGCCCCAAGTTGACCATAGGGATGGCAGTGGACCGGGGGAAAGCGGGGCCCCGCCCCGCCTCGCCCCGTTTGGACTGGGGATGGAGGGTATGAAACGGGGATGGAGGCGGGGACGAAGGTTAAAATCCATCCCCGTCCGGGGGTGGAGGCGGGGATGGACTGGCACGTTCCCCCGCCCCGCCCCGCCCCGCCCCATCCCCGCCCCGCCCCGGCCCATCCCCGCCCCGCCCCCGGCCCATCCCCGTCCCGGCCCCGCCCCGCCCCATCCCCGCCCCCAACCCTTTATATTTTTCTACATGTTTACTAACCCTAACTCCCTTCCCTAATTTCCTAACCCTGGAGCCGCCGAGCCGGGCCGTCGCCTCTTCCCCTTCCCCATTCGCATTATCATTGGAGCTGGGCCGTCGCCGACCACCGTTGGCCGACGCCGACCACCGTTTGCCGACACCGACCACCGTTGGCCGACACGATCTCTCCCTCCTTCCATGGCTGATGCATTGTTTGACATCTTCTGAGATCTTAAAAACAACTTTTGACATGGCTGAGGCATTGTTTGTTTGTCAGCGTATGAACTATCAAAAAAAGAAGGTAAGGTTGGGACACCTGAGAGACCACTCTCCGATCTTGGTAATCTAAGTTATCGTGGCTACTGGACTAGGGTTTTGCTTGACATTCTGAAGAAGCATAAGGGCAATATTTCCATTCTGCTTTCTTTCTGGACCTTCATGTTTTAAATTTGTGTTGCACTCTGTGGTTTTGCTTGTGCTATCAAATCTTCTCATATAGTGGACACATTTTTCTGTGATTATAAAGCAGGTTTCAATAGGTTAATTTTTTCATTTATAGTGGTTGTTTGATTTGGCTTAATTTTTTTTAACATTTCAGATCAACTTATTTGCATATTCATTTTTCTAATTATTAAATAATATTCTCCAGTTCAGAAAAAATTGGAGGATGAGGAACTGAGTCCATTCAATATCTTCTAGAGCATGATCCATGGATGTTATGTATTAGTTTACTAGGCACAAGTAAAATCTAATTTTTGTCTGGGCTATGAAGGCGGGGAGATCCTGTTTTCCATGTGGATGAATTCATTTATCATTAACTGAAATATTAACGTGAATGATTTCTAAGTAGGGATGCAATTTGACAAACGGGGACGGGGACGGGGCGGGGGTGGAGGACACGAAACGGGGATGAAGGCGGGGGTGGAGGATAAAATCCATCCCCGCCGCGGAGGCAGGGCGGGGGTGGAGGATAAAATTTTGAGGCGGGGCGGGGGTGGAAACCTTGTCCCCCGCCCCGCCCCGCCCCACTGCCATCCCTAGTTGACCATCCTCTACCTTCTATGCTATGAGAAGCATCCAACCTCTATAAAGTAGTCGGCATAGTTGCGAATCATGAAACCTATTTTCCACTCTTCCTGGAAAAAGCTGAAAACATTGATTTTTCTCCATCCTGAAGGTGGGGGGTCCCAAGCATCCAAGGATCTCCATCTATTTGCCTATGAATCATTGGAGTTTCGGAGAAAGTGCATCACGTCTTTCCTTACCGTGAGAAGGGACTCATTGAGAAGTGTCTCATTCGTTTTGTTTGTTGTGTCAAACAAGATTTCATTCCTCATAAACTAGGTCCTCCATACATGTAACACCCCGATTTGAGACTTTGAGAGTCCAAGTTCGATTGGTATTGCTTCTCAAAGAGAAAACATACAAACAAAACATGATTAATTTATTTTTTCTAATAACTCAATTTCTTTTACAAAGTTCATCATTCATAATATACAGAAATAATAATTTGATAGGTATTCAATGACAAGAAATAAACTAATAAGTACTCTGCTATAAATTCAGACTAGTCAATCACGTTCTGCTTGTGCTAGTGTGTCTAAAACCTACAATTGTAATTATACAGAAAGTAAGTCTATAACTCAGTAAAGAATATTTATAAGCAAATTAATAATAATTTTAATTTACAACTGTAGTGGAGCTCTAAGCCTTTAGTCTAAATTTAGTTTTCGACACACCACACAAGGTTTGTATGTTTTAAATTTCTCCCTTAACTCTCTCAATCAAACACTCACTCATGTCAGACTATAACACTAAGTCGACTATACCGGTCATAGTTGTCTATGAGCATAAAAACCATCATAGAATACCCAAATTCTACATTATTGACGAGACTATAAACCATACACTCCTAGTAATCCCCGGATCACCAGGTACTACAGTGAAACAATAAGGTAGACCTCACCGGTAGCGGAAGGTCAGGCTCAAACTCAAATTCGACATGGTTCATGATATATCATAACCATAACAACTTTCAACCATCCATGGTTGTCTAGAGTCTCAGATATTATGTGAATATAATCCTAAGTCATATTTTATGTTCATTATATTGAACCTTACTCCCAAGCTCGTGTTTTACCCATTCTTCCACGAGTGCTATCGTGAAATAATCATGTTGGATCTCACTCTCAATCTTAGAATGGCATTAGGGTTCACATTTTGTATCATACTAAGCATGCAAAGAGGTAGAATCTTTACATCATTAAATCACCGACGACCCACTCTCCATAATGGTTGCACTCTGGCCGTGAACCAGGTAGCCCTTTTCGCAGGTCACCACTTTTAGGATTTAAAGGGTTATGCATGTTAATTTAAATATAAAATTCACATGACATGACTAGATTTAAAGAACTCAAGGCTAATCACAATCTCATCACAATGCATGTTATTTGCAGATTATAACATAGATATGTTATCATAAAAATAATTTCTTTCTAATATGCATGACATATCACGACTAACGTGTTTATATAATCATCTCATTGCAATAATCTTATGTATGATCATTTTATGCATATCGTGTTTACACTCAAGAGCTACATTTCTAAACATGCTAATATGCAACATCAATAATAACATGCAACATAATATGGTTTGTTCACAACTAAGATTACTTATAATATCTCTTACCTCGAATACAAATATTGTACTCTGGTCGCAATTGAGTCTCAAGTAGCTCTAACAATAGGATCTGATCATCATACAAGCATGTTCATATTAATACACATAACTTCTCTATATTTTGACAAAATTACCAAAATACTCCTAAGTTGACTTGTTAGACCTCAATTTTTGTGCCCCTGATTTGACCAAAATCAGAGGACAAGAAGATTTTTCTCTATGATATGAGTCCAACACAATAAACCTCACTTAATTCTAAATTTGGAGTGCAAAGTTATGTCTATTTTACTTAATCAGATATTGGGTACACCTAGGAATAATTTGGTTATTTCAACTCTTATGATTTGACCTGACTCATCTTAGGTCAAAACAAGTTCGATTTGAGTTTTAAGTACTAGGTTTACTGAATCTAGTCTCGACTCATCTGAGTTTTGTTTAAAAACTTAATTGGATTATCAAAATTCATAATTAATCACAAGCTGGATCCAAATTCAATTCTGGTCTGGATCTAAAACTGTTAGATTGAATCTAGAGCTAATTCTGATCTAGATCTAGAACTTATCCATCCAGCTATGAGTTGGATCCAGATCCAGCTCTGATATGGATTCAGAACTATCGAACTCGATCCAAAACTGATCTATCTAGTTGGATCCAGATCTAGCTTTGAGCTGGATCCAACACTGATCCAAACCAGATCCAGTTTTGATCTAGATCTAGATTTGTTAGACGAGATTTGGACCCAATTTTGTTTGAATCCAGTTTAATTTGGATCAGTTCAGACCGACTCGATCGAACTTGACCTAGATTCGGTCTGGTTCAGATCAGACCAAATCCAAAAAGGAACCAAGACCCTCTCAAACTTGACTTGGTCAGAACGGATTCGGTCAACCAAGTCGAGTCTGAAACAGTTGACCAAACTCAGTCTAGATTGAACCGAACCGAGTCAATCTTGGTCAAACCCAACTCAGTTTTGTTCACACCTAGATCCGTTCGATCTGACCGAGCCTAACCGGTACAGTAGATTATTTTTTTTGTTTACTTGGTTCGATCTGGGTTTGACCCGGACCGCCTGGTTTGGTTTGGGCCGCACCTAAACCGACCCAAGTCAGAACTTTGTATAAGGCAGAAGGGGCACAACCTCTTTCGACTTCTTCTCCCTCTGCTGCAGAGCGGCGGGCAACCAAAGTTGACCCTCTCTTTCTCTCTCTCTCTGCAACAAGGCTGACAACTATGGTTGTCGTCTTTTATTGTCTAATTTTTTTTCTTCTATGGTCGCTGACGATGAGCTTGGGTAAGCCTCTCTCCCTCTCTACAACTCTTTCTCATTTTTTTCCCTCACACTCTCTCACTCTCTAAAGAGCCCCCACGGTGGGTGAGGATAAACCTCACACCATCCGTCAATCGTGGGGGGCGAGGTTTATCCTCACCCCCCTATGACGACAATGGGGAAGACAGTTCCGCAAATGAGGAGAACCGTCTTCCCCTGATCTATTTTTTTTCTCCACCCAATGAACTCGTCAGGTGGTTTTACAATACAACAAATTGAAGGGCCCTATCCCAACTCACAATAGTCGGTTGGATCTTAGCAGTGGACCGTTTCTTGAGTACTAGTTTGATATTGTTGGGGGAGCTTCCATTTCCTACCATAGAGGGATAAGATTCTATTCCACAAGCTTTTAGTCCACGGGCACTACAGGAAAAGGTGACCAGTGGTCCCTTCTTCGGCGCATTCACACATACTGCACATGTAAGGCAACGAGAAATTTAAATCTTTCAGTCTTAGTGTGAGAAGCTTCCCTTCTACTGCAAACCTAAGGCTTAGGGGTGCTCTTGGGAACCCATGTTTACACCAAATTAGCTTAACTATATGATCTTGACTGCCTTTCTCCCTATGCATTTCTCAGATTGCTTTGATTGAGAAATTCCTGGGGGCTTTCCATACCAACATATCCAGATTGGAGGGTTGCCATTCACAAAGTTGAATGTTCCTATATACCTCATCTGAAAGTCTCAGCCCTAATAAACATGAGAAATGTTTTTCTTGAGGAAAGTGTCTTATTTTCAACGTGCGACCCCTCCTTTGCGCAGACTCATTTTCCAGAGATTGTGTTCTGCGGAAGAAGGCACTACGACAGGCAGACATGCATTGAAGCTATCTCTTAATTATTTGAATTCACCTTCTTAAATGTGTTAGATTTGTCTTGCAATACCTGTGTCTGCAGTGACTGAATGAAGCTACATTGCAACAGAGATGAGCTTACATGCAAGTAAGGCCGAAGGAGACACACATGCTTAAGTACTCATCATTCGTACGTAAGAGCACCATAAAGATGGTGAATCATCGCAATCAACTTAAAGATTGCACTATTTGAATTATACAAATATAAAGTTAGGAAACCATGATCGCTAACCACGGTGGTGATGGTGATGATGATCACAATCATCATGTATTGGCTATATAAGTGTCAAAATTTATCCTCTAGTTATATACACCTAGTAAATGATCGAAGAGGGTGGTGTATGTTCTCCCCCGAAGACGGTCGTTAGCTACATCTCGTGCTCGGGGGTCCCAATAAGTGCCATGTATAAGAGCTCATGGAGCTCGTATCCCCATGTGTGTCAGCATCACTTAGCATCAGAATCTGGTGCGGTTGCAAAGACTTAAGTACCCTTTCCTGCTATGCTCGTCATGAAACATCGGTTCGAGAAAATTACAAAAATATCCTCCATTCAAAAGAAGGGAAACAACGGTTCGAGAAAAGGACAAAAAAATCCTCCATCCAGAAAGTATGATGTTAACTCTTCAAAGTCCAAATGTTCCATTTTCGCCTTAAGCAGTGAACTTTTGCGCCATCTGCTGTAACAGGAGCTCCCTTTGACAACGCAAACTGTGTCGTCGTCTTTAGTCGAGGTTTTCGCCTTATTTTTTAGCATGTTTTACAACACATTATCGCCTTCTCGTTCTTGCCTTGTGTTACAAAACATTCCCGTGTTCGCGATTGACTGGTTCGATCATTGCTGGGTGTCATAGGCGAATTTGTCGACCATCTCTTTTTACAGTCTTATTTTTCTTTGTCGTTAGGCATTATGGAAGAAAGCAATGATGCACAAACATTCCAACCAGTGCCATTAAGGCATCGTGAGTATCTTTCCATGTCATCATGCTATCGTTGAAGAACATATGTCATCTTGAGTGCCATTAAAACATTGTTTTGTTATTACAGGTGGATCTTGTCCTTTCGATGATTGAAAACTTATCAATATTTGTAAGATGCTGGGATCTGTTGACAAGAATGCTTATTTACAAATGCAAGGAAGGGCCTTTTCCCCATTCGATATCCTCCATTCACTCAGTATATGCATTGTATCTCAAATCGCGGTTTAAGTAACATGCTACCGATTTGTGAGATATTGTTTTGTTATTTAATATCGATTTGTTTGCTATTATGTTGAATTTATGTATCGATTTATAATATATTTTGCGATATATTTATCAATTTGTAAGATATTATGTGTTTTGTAGTGTCGATTTGTAAGTTATTATGCTGAATTGTTATATCGATTTGTAATATATTATGATATGTATATCAATTTGTAAAGATATTATGTGTTTTGTAGTATATATTTGTAAGATATTTGTAGAAAGACTTTTAAAACGTGTGCGTGCAGAAATACATTTTTATGCGCTTGCAGTGGCGATTTTCGTATGCAAATCATTGCGCAGTTAGTGATTTCTGTTGAACTCGCTTCACAGCATCATAGATATAATTAAAGCGCTATCGTCAACAAACATATACTACATGTCGTTTCTTTTATTGGCATGGTAAGTAACAACTCGATGCATAGTATAAGCAAATAACAAACCGCAATTGCCTTTATATTGCGATTCACTAAATCGTTTCTTTGACTTGCTTAACCTTATCAGTATCCATTGTTATATGCATCCTGAATGAATCATAGTAAACGTATGTACTTGCTAATGCAAATTGATATCTTGCTTATAGCAGTGGTGAGCTTATCATCTGGTTGTAACGAAAATGATCTATCTCAATCATTTGAAAGATATGGAGAAGTGAACATATGTATTAATGGCACACCTGAAGAAGTGAACACGTGCACTAATGATGCACATGATAACAAGGATGCGTGCATTGGATTCACTCTTGACTTGAATGTTTCGACAGAAGAAATGCAATTCGATAATAAGGTAGACGATCCTGACAGTACACTTGATAAAGGTGCAGGCACTGAGAATATACATGATAGTACACCTGGCTCTGTTCCAGTAGAAGGAATGCAGTTTAATACTGAGGATGCTGCATATAAATGTTACAATGATTATGCCTTAAAATTTGGCTTCAGTGTTAGAAGGTTTTCGTGGTCAAAAAATACACAGGGTGTCGTGGTGAGAAAAACATATGTTTGTTCTAAGGAAGGTTGGAAGAAATCAATTGGAAATCCAACAAGGAGCATGCCAGAATCAAGATGTGGATGTCCAGCGAGAATAATGTTAAGAAGACTTTTGAATGAGAAATATATAGTTCATACTTTAATCAGTGATCATAATCATGATTTATCTGCTTCATTTATGACTCATATGTTAAGGTCACATCGTAAAGTAACTGTAGCGAATGCTGCAATGACTGTAATAATTGATAACACTAGCATTGCACCAATGAAGACATACAATTTATTTGCCCACATAGATGGTGACCACAAGAATATGTCATTCACACCTATGAATCTAAGAAACCATTTGAGAAGGAAGAGGACATATAACATGAAGAATGAATAAATATGTTCTTTGGTTTATTACTTACAGAAGAAATCAAGCATTGACCCTAGTTTCTTTAGTGCAATGCAACTGGATAAAGATGAATATGCTGTGAATATGTTTTGGGCAGATTCAAAGTCAAGAGTAGATTATGAATGCTTCAATGATATGCTTGTTTTTTATACAACAATGAAGATTAATACTGAACAGTGGCCATTTGCGCAGTTTGTCAGAGTGAACCATCACTCACAGAGTTGTATATTAGGCGACACTTTTTTGTATGACCAGACCAAGGAAAGCTTTGAGTGGTTGTTCAGAGTATTTACACATGTAATGAATGAAAAACAACCTGAAGTTGTACTTATAGATGGTGATCACGCAATTGCGGCTACAATGTTTCATGTGTAGCTAGATGCACATCATCGCCTATGTTTGTAGCATATCTTTCAAAATGCAGCAAAGAACATAGGACACATATTTAATCAGAAGACAGAGTTTGACAAAAAATTTACAAGGTATGTACTTGAGAGCATAGACGAGGTCACCTTTATGTCATATTGAGAGGAAATGATTCAGATATACGACCTTGAAGACTGTCTGTGGTTACAAAATTTATATGCAGAAAAAGAGAAGTGGGCATTGGCATATAGAAGACAATACTTTTGTGCAGGTATGATAAGCACACAAAGAGCTAAATCTATGCATGCCACGCTGAAAAAAACTCAGTATTCATGTTTAACAATGTTTCACTTCTTAGAACAATATGAATTATTTATAGATGGTCTAAGACAAAATGAGCTTAAACAAGATGTGAAATGCTTCAATACATGTCCTGTAACTTTTTGCATAAAAATATTGATGCGACCTGCAGATCTGTATACACTAACTGTATTTGAATGGATTAAGAAAGATGTTATACATGTCATGAATTGCAACATAGAAGGACTCATGCAAACCGAGAATATGCACAAATATCATATTTTATGGGAGGGCGAAGAGCATCAGAAAAGACAACAAGCACATGTCACGTACAATGTTGACAACAGAAAAGTTGAATGTACGTGCAAAATGTATGAATTCAAAGGTATTTTATGTTGTCATGCATTAAAGACACTTAATCGAGAGAAGATACAAGAAATACCTGAATCATATTTAATGCGAAGATGGAGAATACAAGTAAAGATTGAACTGCTGGATATGGATAATATCAGTCAATCTGATGTTGATGAGAAATGCCACATAGCCTTCTGTTACCAACATCTCTGTAGGTCATTTATGCATGTTGTAAATTTGGCATCGAAAAGTGAAGAAGCCTATGTATGCATGAGAAAAGCGTCAAGGGAGTTACTTGAAAATGTGCAGTTAATTCACCATCAGTCCGTTGCAGCTCATGAATACCAGTCTAAGAAAATGAGATCGAACAACGTAGGTGAAAATCATGCTTCTTTTGACACTCCTGAGAAGTTGCGCCGAAGCGTAAACATCATCTTCAACAAGTCAGGTGTGAACGTTGTTGATTATGATGAAAATATTCACCAAGCAAAGGGTATCAAAAGAAAACCTGCCTCCATCCTTTGCTCCATCACCTCCGTTCTCTGCTTTTTAATTTCTTCTCTTCCTTCTGCTTTTTCTTTTTCCTTTCCTTCTCTTCCTCCTCCTGCTTCTTCCTTTCTCTTCCTCGTCCTCTTGCTTCTTCCTTTCTCTTTTCTTCTCTTCCTCATCTACTTGCTTCTTTCTTTTCCTTTTCTCTTTCCTTTGTCTTTCCTTCTCTTCCTCATCCTCCTTCTTCTTCCTTTGACTTTCATTCTTTTCTTCATCCTAATGCTTCTTTCTTTGCCTTTCCAATTCCATCTTCATCATTTGTTTTTCCTTCTCTTCCTCCACCTTCTTCTTCTTTAATTGACTTTCCCTCTCCTCCGCCTCCTTATCCATTTACCTTATCCTCTTTCGCTGTGCTAAATACTCCTGGATCATCATTTGTCTTTCCTTCTCTTCCTCCTCCTCCTTATTCTTCAATTGCCTTTCCCTCTTTTTTTTTTGTCTTTTCCTCTCCTCCATCATTTTCCTTTTCTTCCTTTGCTTTTCATTCTTCTCCTCCTTCTTCCCTTGCCTTTCCCTCTCCGCCTTCTTCATTTGCCTTTGCTTTTCATTCTCCTCCTTCTTCCTTTGCTTTTCCTTCTCTTTATCATCCTTCTTCTTCATCTTTAGTTCTTCTTCATTCTTCTTTTGATCTTTAGCCTCAACATCTGATGGATAATCCTCCACATAATACAATTTCAACGTTTTGTCCCTGTCCTTATCATTCTCAATCTTCATTATATTTTGGTACCTTTCATAACGCTTATATAGATGAGACTGACAGATAACTTCTCTAATATTCATCCCATAAAACGCTGAGGGATTTTTTGTCTGACAAGCTTCAGACATTGCTAACCTGCACAACACATAAATTTAACCACATCATTATACGTTACAACTGCCTCCCCAAGTATATAATAGTACAAATTATCCTATTCGTTAAACGATCATCAACATTACAAATCATCACAATATTTGGCTTCATAAGTAAACACCATTGTAAGATTTAACAAACTTTAGTACAAATCAAGGTAACTTCATAAATACACATCGCTATTGTTTTAAATGTATAAATCGTTGCAAATTCAAACTTACAAATTGTTGTATAAATTGCAGCCTTCATAAGTATATATCGTTGAAATGTTTGGCCTTCGTAAGAACCAATCGTGCTAACCATTTTTTGATGCCCACAAGGTGGATAGGTACAAATCAATTTGTTTTCGTATGATAATAGGTGTTATTTAGCATGGAGACGGCCACCCAGTTATAAGATTTAGCATTTAGATTTACAAATCGATTCATTTGCATAACAAAACCTTACACGAAACTCACTGAAATGATAGGAGTTTTGGTAATCTGACAATAGAGGAGAAACACCCAAAAGGTAGATGCAGCTGATGGTGGCAACGATGCTGCCACTGCGCAGATGAAGATAAAGGATGCTCCGATGGCAGCAGACGGCGACAAAGGGTGCTGCGACGGTAGGAGATGACGACAAAGTTTGCGCCGTCAAAGGAAGTTCCTGTTATAGCAGATTGTGCAAAAGTTTACTGCTTAGGGCGAAAACGAAACATTTGGACTATAAAGAGTTAATATCATTGTCGAACCAGCGTTTCACTTTTCTAGATGGAGGATCTCAAACCGTCGTTTCCCTTTTTTTTAATAGAGGATATTTTTGTCATCTTCCAAAACCGTCGTTTCATGGCAAGAATGGTAGGAAAAGGTATTTATGTCTTTGCAATCGCACCGGATTACAATGCTAAGTGGTGCTGACAAACATAGGGATACGAGTCGCACATGCTTATATACGTGGTGCTCATTGGGACCCCCGAACACGAGATGTAGCTAACGACCATCTTTGGGGGGGGGGCATATAACCTGCTTCGAAATGATCACCCTCACGGATGCAAGTATATGCATGACTAATACATCGCACGTCATGCATCCGTAGATCATGGTGACCACAACCATGATCTCATACTCACAATAAAGTCTCATGGTGAGGTGTATACAGGTTTTTTTTTTTGGGATGTGCACATCAATTTTTTTCCTTTTTATTTATTTATTTTCTAACTGTACGTGTTCTACCGGGTTAATAGGTGGTTGAATCAGTAGGGATGCATCCAACTCCAACAAGTAAACATTTTCTTTAGGCTTTGTTTGCCGACCCATGTTGGAGGGAGCTGCAAGGAGTAAGAGGAAGTAGAATTACTGAAATTCAAGAAAAATGAAATTAGGATCTTTTGTTTGAAAGCATAAACAACTCTTTCAAGGATTCAGGCCGCAACTACTCTGGATTCCTCATCTTGTTTGAGAACCCATAGTATGGTATTTGGATAGAGATAGGGCCTATATATATTTAAAAAAGGGTAGGTACCTGATCCTTTTTGTGCCTTAAGCGTGCCTACCGAACTTGGACAAGGGTTTTAAGGTTGTTTTTTAAAAATCTTACCCCACATATGTATTCTGCACGATTGATTTACTAGGAAATGGCACTTGGATCATGCTTTTTTGAGAAAATTTGAATTTTTTAAGCATTGATTACTTTTTAAAATTATAGACCCTTGATTTTTTAATCTTATAAAAACCCAACTTGGTGTTTGAATCAGATGATCCAAAATTTGATTCCCACAAAATCAAGCATGTAGATCACATCTGTATGGTCAGATTTTAGAAAAATAAAAACAATCTTTTCAAAGCTCGATAAGCACAAAAAAGCGTGAGGCACCTACCCGTTACTTTATATATATATTATGTTTGCATACATATTATTATGTATACATATATATTTTGTGTATATATAAAAACTAATATATATATATATATATAACATAAAAATATAGGATTTCCTATTGTTTACTGAGCTAAAATAGGTAAATATAAGATTTATTGAAGTAAATGGGGTAAAGATTTTGAACCATAAAAAAATATAAAAATATAAAAATATAGGAAGCCACCAGAGTCCTTGTGATTTAAGGACTTGAAAATACCTCATCTTTTTAAGGGAAATTCAAATGGGTGTTTTTGGGGAGTTGGAGTCGGCTGATTTCAGCCTAAAATCTTGACTCCTCCCAAATGACAGTTAAATCCGTGAGATGAGTGTCACGTTGGATCTCTAATTACACTACAAATACTTTGTTAACATGCTCTCAAATAGAGCCTTACAGGTTAAAATAATTAACAGTAGATATATTTTTTATTTTAAACTATATATATAGAGAAGGTGGTAGCTGTCTACCACTTTTCTAGTCTACTGCAAATGAACAAGTGTTTTCAGGTTGTGTTTTTTCCAAATCTGACCTCAAATAGTTGATTTGCTACGTATCACACTTGGATATTTTGTTTATCATAAAAATCATGATTTTTTAAGCCTTGAATATTGATGAGAATCTTACACCATTGATTTTTAAACATTATAAAGACCTAACTTGAATATTAATGAGAATCGTACACTATTGATTTTTAAACCCTATAAAAACCTACCTTAGCGTCCGAATCAGACAATCCAAGAATAGATTCCTATAAAATCAAGAATGGAAAACACGTGTATGATCATATTTAAGGAAAACTTGAAAAAACCCATCAAATGTTGGATAAATTGGCATTAGGCCCAAAAAGTGGTAGGCAGCTGCCTCTCTCTCTCTCTCTCTCTCTCTATATATATATATATATATATATATATATATATATATATATATATATATATATATATACACAGAAAACACAAACCAAGGCTGATTCCTAAAAACTGGGGTCATGCCAAATGCCAGGCACATCCATACAGTCGGATTATTTGAAAAAAGTAGCTATGGCTGTTGCACTCAAAGCATATACATTAAGCAAGCTGTGCGCATCCACCCCCCTCTCTCCACGGGTATCTCATCCAACGGTCTCTCTCTCTCTCTCTCTGCCTGATTCTCACCTGACGGCTGACGGAGTCTTCTATCTCTGCAGGATTTTCGCCAGACGCCTGACGGTTTTTATTTGTTAGTTGGAAGAAGGACCGTTGGTTTTTAGTAGGTTTGGTACAAAATGAAGGAGGTTTGTTGTATTAAATTATTTATTTATTTTTTGTTCAAGTGTCACAGGAACATACAACCAAAATAGCGTGTCCGTGTGCTATAAAGTACGAGATACGTACGCTCGTCAACAGCTGGTTATGTCATTTATTTCCACAGCTGTTACAAGGAGCAGCAACGCATTTCCCATTGTGCATGTGCAACGTCCTCCTTTCTCACCCTTCAATGTTCGCATTTCGAGAAAGATATGAGGTTTTGACTCCTAATATCCTCTTGTTTTTATCTTTTTAAAATTCTCTAGTATAAAAAAAAAACAAAAAAAACGTATGAATCAAGTTATCGGGCACCATTAGCACCTGAATCTTGGGAACAGGCCTCTCAGTTGTGTCTGATAGAGGGGCGATCAGGTGCTTAATGCACAAATTTCATGCAACCAAACCCACCCTGTAAAAAAAATTTTTTTTTTATCATTTTTACATTGAAAAATCTCGGGTCTTAATTGGAACTCGGGTCGGGCCTGGGTCTGGTATAAAATTTCATGAACTATACCCGGGTCTGTGTATTAATTGAACCTTCGAGTTCGGATATGGGTCTTATTATTTATCACCATAACCGGACCTTATAGGGTTTGGTTCAAGTGACAACCCCTACCGGCTATTAGCTGGAAAATGGTTAGACAACGGACAACTTATTGTGAGGGGTTAAGAACTCCCTCACCACATTTAAAAAAACATGGATGAGAATGTTTTTTTTCCAAATTTGGTTGAAAACCCAAATTTAGTTAAAACTTGATTTGCTGGCATCCAGATAGTCACTAAGGCAGTTTTGTTTTGTTTTTTGGGTCAAATCTAGACATGATTCTGAGTGTTACCTAAATAGGAGGTTAGTGGAAACTTGGTGAGGACGATGATGATGGGGTGGGCTTAGTTGTAGTAAAACAATAAAAATGATTAAGTAATTGAATACATGTTGTTTGAAAAGAAAAAAGACATTGGAAAACCGAATTAACAAGAAATTCATCAAATAGCATATAACACATGATGTCTTAATGTATTCATTTTTCTGCAACAAAAGCAAAAAGATTTAAAATAACATAGCTGATATGCCTATCCGTATGGTTTATACTTTAAAATACTCCAAAACACGGACACGTTAAAACAGACACGCTCCTAGCGACATGACACGTAGTACGTGCAAGCATTTTTAGTCTTCTTTTGAATATAGTACAAAAGCCCTTTATCAGCTCTTCCGTCAATGCGCGCGCACACTCTCTCTCTCTTCTCTATCATGTAAAATGACAGTAATACCCCCAAGAGGGACGGAATGATCCATTCCTCCGGGACAAATCTCCAAACACGGCCAACCGCATTCACAGGACCAAAAAAAAGGGTAGGGAGTCAGGTCAACACTCCTCGTCGCCATATGATTAGAACATTGATGGTATACTTATCTTTTTATTATAAAAGACAGAAAAGGCGAAAAGCCACCCAGTTCGGGGTACATAGGGTCTCCGGCTCACCTGTTTTTGAGTGTTTGATTGACCAACCAACAACGTCTCCGTCTCCGGCCATTCCTCCTCCAGTCCAGTCCTCCACTGAGGGCCAAGGCTTTGGGACCGGGAGGGTCTCGGGGAGGATGACTCCGCACGACACCACCCTCCGAAGCACAACCCCATCGACATTTTCCCCTTAGAAACTGACAAGGAAAATAAGGTTTGGACATGGCGACCCTTCCCACCAGTAGGCCGCAGCTTCACCCTTCCCTCCTCCTCACCGGATTCCGGCCGCCAGCCATGGCCTACCTACGCCGGAGGATCTCCGCCCTCGCCAACGCCCGCTGCCTCCCTGTTGCCGGCCAGCTCTCCCTCATCAGCCGCCTCTTCCGCTACCTCTGGGACCGCATCGTCTCCTGCTCCTCCGGCAAGCCCCCCTCCTACCGCCGCCTCCACAGGACTTCCTCCTCCTCCGTGCAGTTCTCCGACGGCGACGCTGGCTGTGGCGGGGACGACGTGTTCGCGGCTCCGTCCGTGGCCGACTCGGAGACCGACCCGGATAAGGTGGTTCTTAAGGTCAGCCTCCTGGGCGATTGCCATATTGGGAAGACCAGCTTCGGGGTAGGTGATCGATTCTCTTTGTTTTTGTGTTTTTTTTTTTTATGATCGGGGTTGATAGATTCTACGCGTTCTCTTTTTCTTTTTTAATCCCTTCGATTGATTGTGGTTGGTTTTGTTGAGTATGATGAAGGTCAAGTATGTGGGTGAAGCCGAACAGAGGAGGTGCTTGCAGATGACAGGTTTGAATTTGATGGATAAGATACTGTTGGTGAAAGGAGCAAAGATCGCCTTCAGTATTTGGGACGTTGGAGGTATTGTAATTTTTTTTCATGTATATATATATATATATATATATATATATATATATATATATATATATATATATATATATATATATATATATATATATATATATATATATATATTAAGGTTCTTAAATCTCTAATTTTTTTTGGTTAATTTAGGTGATAGTCAATATGTGGATTACGTTGCGTTGGCTTGTAAAGATGCAGCGGCTATTTTGATAATGTTTGATCTCACAAATCGGTGTACGCTTAATAGGTTGGTTTCTTGATTTTTCCATTTATTCATTGTTTGGGTGATTTTGAAGATTTTTTTTTTTGTTGCTTAGTTCTCGTTTTGGTTAATTTCAGTTGTTTCTTTTGTTTTCATGAAATGTTTCATGCTCTGTTTTTGGGATAAGTTGACTATCTAATTTCACACTGTTTTTGTTTAAGAAGGATCCGGGTTTTTTAATTAGCTAGGGATAAATTGATGGTCTCCCTCCCTTCTTTTTGTTTAATTTTGGTTTATTCTTTCTTTTCTTTTTTTACACTTTGAGACTTTAATTGCATAGTATGTTTCTAGATTTTCTTGACTTCCTGTTTTCAGAAATATTTTTATTAGATGAACTAAAATTTCTTGAGTTTTATCAACTTACCGGGAAGCATGCTAATTTTCCGTACTGAATTATATCTTTACCAGTTTTGTTCTAATATTCTGTCTTGTAATGTTCTGAAATTTTGTATGGAAGTAATAATTGAATACGTAATATGTTATCGTACCTGTGATTGACTTGATGGATGTGCTTCAAATTCTTTTTAGTGGTATTGTGCTTCAATTGTTGTTTAACATGCTAAATTTTCCTTTTCGATTAATTTTCATGTGGATGCAGTGTTATTGAATGGTATAGACAAGCAAGGAGATGGAACAAAGTAAGTTTTTGTTTTTGTTTTCCTTCTCTTCATTTTTTTTCTCACATTTACTTTTTGTTCTTGCCGATTTGGGGTGGCAGATGATTTCACATTCATTGCCATCCATCCGACCATGGGTGCTTAATCTGTAAATATTTGACTCAATTGAATGTTTGTAACTAATCTTATTTCTTTTCCTTGGACACAGACAGCAATTTCAATCCTGATTGGAACCAAATTTGATGATTTTGTTCATCTTCCTCTCGATGTGCAATGGACAATCGTGAGTCAGGTAACACAAACTTTTCATGGTGAATTTTGCCCTTTAATGTCCTTCCACAAGAAGCATGAATGAAACGTTACTTTAATTTACTGTAAGGCTCTGTTTGGGAGCCGGTGTTGGAAGCGGAGATGGGGATTTCCGAGATCCCACTCGTATCTGCTCATTGTTTTGGAGGAGTTTAGAGGGGAGATCAGTTGGGACTCTCTGGTCATTAAGTTTGGCAGAGTTCAACATCCTTCCGAGGATGTTATTGTGAACTCCTCCCTCATCTCTGCTCTCATATCCCTCTCGACACTGGCTCTGAAACAGAGCCTAAATCTTGCTATAGGGATAGTAGGAAATGCCATTGATTTTCTGGTGTTATGAACAATCATGTTTTCAAGACCTTTAGTTTGATTGTGATTCAATTGTCTACTCTATTTGAAACAAGTTTCTGAATCAGCAGCAAACTCTTTTCTCTTGCTTCTTTTGCTCTCAAGATCTGGTTTCTTCCTTCATCTGAAAAATAAATTCATTGTTTTTTTTTCCTGGTGGGCTATTTAATTTACAGCCATGCCCAATCTGTAAATATTAATTATAACTTTATTTTATATGGGAATTACTAGCCCCCTATGTCACAATGGTGCGGTACGGGTGCGTGAAACAATTTCAAAAATTTTGGATGCAGGGACACGACTATATATATATATATATATTTAAATATATATAACAATAATAAGATTGTAAATTTTAAAGCAAAAATAAAAAAATAATTCTATTGAAGTAACAACACAAACTTATCAAAATATAACACATAAAGAAGCTTGTGAATGTGATAACAACAAAACTTATCATAAATCTTCGTCTGAATTAATTTTAATAAATGAACAAAAATAGACTCGATCAAAGTTGATTAAGTCCAAAATGTGAACGGACTCGGCCCCGGTGCGTTGACTGAGTTCGACACTTAGTTGACCGTGTCTGCACCCGTGTCGGGGCATGTCAACGCGGGTGCGTCGACCTTTTAGCCGAGTCCGTGTGACTAGCCCCCCCTTGTATTTTCTGTCTTCTAGTTTGGTGAAGGATAAGCTGTTATAGAAATAGAAGATCAGTCATTCAGTTAATCTTTTCTTTTATGCCTAGTTACCTGTTTCCCTGAATCATCACTTTCTCTTTGTACCCTCATCATTACGAAAGGGATAAGTTTATCAGTTCTGGGGGCTTCTTTTTTTTTTTTCTGAAAATGATAAACTTAAAAAACATGCAAATTACTGTTTGGTACTCGAGTTAATTTGTTCCAACTTCCAAGGACTTCTTTATTCTCTTCCCCATCTTGACTGTGATAGGAAAGAACAAAAAAAGTCATTTCTTCCTGGCCTATACAGTGGCACAATTATTGTAACTTCAAAGATGGTCTTCATTCCAAGCTACTTAGACTGTCCTTATTTGAAGATTAGACAAGAGTTCATCTGTACTCCTTGATAGTCTTCTTTTTTCTTTTTCCCCTCTTTTTCTTGAATAATTGCATAGTGAAGGTTCTTGTTTCTGTCAGGCGAGGACATACGCATATGCAATGAAGGCAACTCTATTTTTCTCAAGCGCAACACACAACATCAATGTGAATAAGATCTTCAAATTCATCACAGCCAAGTTCTTCAATTTGCCATGGACCATCGAGCGGAACCTGACTATCGGGGAGCCCATCATCGACTTCTGATATTTTCTTACCGGTTCGTGGAGCTTGTACATATGCATGTAGTTCAATTCATGAAAAAATCTCCAGATTGGTAGCTCTGGTGGCTTCGGTTTTCCGATAATTTTGTTGTTGTGTGGTTGGATCATAGTTTCTTTGGCAGGGAGGCCGTGTATTTAAGAATGACCAGGTGATTACGTGGTCTGATTTATTGCCTTGTTAACATGTCAAGCTTGTTTTAATTGTAAAGATCACTTACAGATGAATAGAGCGAGCCTGTTCTTCTTCCCCAATGTGATGGTAATAATAGCAACATTGTAAAGCTTACTAGTTATTCATGATATTTTAATGGGTGATCACACCACAGAAGACGAAGGCTAATCTAAGCAACTTGTTTTGTTAATAATTAGAATATGCTAATCTCAAAGCCTTGGGCGATTCTTTAGAAACCATGGAGTGGTTGGTTATCATGCCTCCAACTAATTATTGCCCTCAAAAGTTAGTCCGCTTTAGATATTTATAACTGTGACCACATGAACTTGCTGCCTTTTGTAAATGGTTCAGCCTGTGATGTGGACCCCCTTCTTTTTCTCAAAATCCTTATGACCATCGCTTCAATTATTCATGGGTAATGAATGCTATTATGGTCGGTGAGCTCATCGTTCCTTGCATGAGATGTCACATGGACACGGCAAAAAGACACAGGATACTCCAGTTTTTGTGAATATTTTTTTGTTAAGAATAATATGTAAGAGGACAGGACACGAGAATGAATTGGAGTATCCTTGTGACATATAAGCATGGGCAGCCGATGCTGTTTCAAGAAGCGCCCCAAAGGGGATAGAGTAGTTGGAGCGGTCCTCGGCTGGTTGATGGCCAGTTGGGGTTCGTTCAACTCCTGCTGACGCTACTCCCCTTGCTCAATCCAGATCCAAAGCCTGCATAGGCCCCGTGGTGGTGTGTGCTCCTAGCCCTGGCGTTTCCCATTCAGTCTCCTCATTCAGTTTCCCTAAGGTGATTAAGTCTCCTCATTCAGTTTCCCATGGCAAAAAAAAAAAAAAAAGAGGGGCCTTTTCCCACCAACGTGTATCCAACCAAGTTATCTAGGAAGATCGTTTTCCTTATCGTTTGGGTAAAGGGAAGGGGATTCTTGAGCAGTTCTTAGGCCAAAAAAGCATCCCATCATTTTACATAAGATGGTCAAATGTATTATTATCCATCCAGCTGAAGCATTTGGATGGCTAGGGTCAGTCCGCAACTGGACCAATCCTTGCCGTTGGTTAGACGGCTACGATTGAATGTGAGATGGAACCTATTCTATGTCAAATGATGGGATCCGTGGTCGTTCTTAGACACATCTCATGAGCAAGAGGCCCCAAGTGCTTTCAAATGTAAAGATTGCCACAGCATTCTCCCATGATCCTTTGGGTTTCTATTGCACTGCTTACATGGTGTTTTTCCTTTTCATGTCACGGTACTTGCGTGAGAAATACTTAGGCTTAAGAGGGTGGCCCCCTTTCTAAAACCTTCATGACCTGACTTTCTTTGTTTGGTGATGGCTTGATGGCTTCACTTTTATTCATATTATTGAGCGCCACAATAAGTGAAGGGTCTTTTAATTCTTGGATGGATTTCATCTGCTTTCAACTTTAAGCTCAACGGTTAATGTGTTGTCACATGCAAAGGCATGTAAAGGTAAAGAAGTCTTTTCTCAAAGTATCATACATCATTTCATATTTGCCAAATTGCATTCCTGCTTTTAGAAATCCTTGGTTCCTTTCCTCCCACCGATTCTTAAGGTTACTCATCCAAACTTTTTGCCAAAAACATGTTTTCAAACTTGCATGAATATTCTTTTCCTCTACCCATTCTTTGTATGCTAGTAGAAGTGGTTGTGGTTGTTTGAGAGAGAGCGAGAGAGTCCAAATAACAAAGAATTTTAGGGAAAAGCAAATGAATCACAGGCTTATTGTAGAAACCCCGTTACAAGTATATTATATGAAGGGCATTATTTTCTTCCGTATGTAAGTTTAGGATATTTTTCCACTTTGACCAAAAGAATGGATGTTTTGATTCTTTGTTTCAAAGCTGATTCTTAGGTC
The DNA here is from genome assembly GCF_984573655.1 of Nuphar pumila. NCBI lineage: Eukaryota > Viridiplantae > Streptophyta > Magnoliopsida > Nymphaeales > Nymphaeaceae > Nuphar > Nuphar pumila. The sequence goes on along the minus strand of NC_143259.1, from coordinate 118,284,795 downwards.
AGTCATGCACGTGTTACCTTTCCCCCTCTTTAATAAAGGTTATTTGGCTTTGAAAATGAAAAGAAAGAAAGAAAGAAAGAAAGAAAAAATAAAGAAATAAAGAAAGAGGTGCATGTGCATCTGGATTCTTGCGAATTACACTCCCACTTCATGCCTTTTAATATTTTGGTGATGTACCCATCGTTTTGCCATGAATGTCTAATTTGATAGGAATTTTGATTTGATTTTTTTTCTTTTATATATATTTAAGAAACCACTTTTAGCGAAACAGGTTATATGTTTCCATCCTGAACACGTAGGTGTGCGTTCTCGGGTCTGAATGAGCACCACGTATGTAAGCACGTGGGGCTCGTTTCTCCGTGCGTGTCGGCATCACTTAGCATCGAAGTTCGGTGCATTTGTAAAGACTTAAGTACCTTTTCCGCCATTAGCATCATAAAATGACGTTTCGAGTGAAGGATAAAAATGTTCTCTCACCAGAGTTTGCAAATACTTAAGTACCCTTTCCCGCCATTAGCGTTATAAAATGACGTTTTGAGTAAAGAACAAAAATGTCCTCCCTCCAGAGTTTGCAAATTCTTAAGTACCCTTTCCCGCCATTAGCGCCATAAAATGATGTTTCGAGTAAAAGACAAAAATGTCCTCCTGCTAGAAATGGTTAAAATCATCATTATTTTTGCCCTAAAGAGTAAACTTCTCTACATTAACAGGAGCTCCTCGCAATATGTTGCCCTAAACGTTCTGGATCACCCTTTGACGACGCACCATCTACTGTAACAAAAGCTCCCTTTGACGATACAACCTTTGTCGTCATCTGCTGCCGTCGGAGCACCCTTTGTCGTCGTCTGCTATCATTGGAGCACCCTTTGATGTCATCTGTTGCCGTCGGAGCACCCTTTGTCATCGTCTGCTATCATTGAAGCACCCTTTGACGTCGTCTGCTGCCGTCGAAGCACCCTTTGTCGTCATCTGCTGTCATTGGAGCACCCTTTGACGTCATCTGCTCCCGTCGAAGCACCCTTTATCGTCGTCTGCTGTCGTCAAAGCACCTTTTGACATCGTTTGTTGTCGTTGGAGCACCCTTTGTCGTTGTTTGCTGCCGTCAAAGCATAGTCGGAGCACCGTTGCCACCATCGGCTGCATCTACCTTCTAGGTGTTTCTTCTCCACTGTCGGATTAGCAAAACTTGTGTCCTAAAAGGTGAGTTTTGTGTAAGTTTTCGTTATGTAAACAAATTAATTTGTAAATCCGAATGTTAAATCTTACAAGTGGTTATACTATACATGCTAAATAACACCTATTTTTATACTGAAGCAAGAGTCGTGAAATGCGACGATATGTACTTATGAAGGCTAAATTTCTACAACGATTTGTAAGTTTGAAATTAACAAAGAGTTATACATTTAATCCAGTAGCTATTTGTTCGATGCAGCAACGATTTATACGTTTGAAGCAATAGCGATTTACGATTTATGAGTCATGATTTATATATTTAAAGCATCAATGATTTATACATTTAATGCAATAGTGATTTATGATTTACAACAATATGTATTTATGAAAGATTCGATTTCTACAACGATTTGTATGTTTGAAGGAGCGCTTTGTACGTTCGATGCAACAATGATTTATATGTTTGAAGCAATAGTCATGTATATTTATGATTTATGAAGTTACCACGATTTGTACTTAAGTTTATTAAATTGTACTACGATGTTTACTTATGAAGCCAAAACGTTACAACGATATGTACTTATAAAGGGTGTGATTTGTACAACGATTTATACGTTTGAAGCAACAACGATTTATACGTTTGATGCAGTAGCGATGTATAATTATGAAGTTACCTTGATTTGTACTTAATTTTGCTAAATCGTACTACAATGTTTATTTATGAAGCCAAATATTACGACGGCTTGTAATGTTGGTGATTGTTTAACGAATGTGATAATTTGTAATAATATATACTTGAGAAAGCGGTTATAACATACAATGATGCGGTTAAATTTATGTGTTGTGCAGGTTAGCAATAACTACAATTCGTAAGATAAGAAAGCCTTCGTCGTTTGAGGGGATGACTCTTAGAGAAATCATTCGCCAATCCGATATATGTGAGGGTTATGTAAAGAACATTGAAGGAACAAATTGTTGGATATTTATTATGCGAAACCTGATCCTTCAGATATTGAAGATGAGAAAGATGAGGAAGAACTAAAGATGAAGAAGAAGAAGAAGGATGACAAAGAGAAGGAAAAACAAAGGAAGAAGGAGGAGGAGAATGAAAACTACGTGCACTTATGAGGCAAAAGGATTTCTTCTTGCCGACCATGCAAAATTAAATTTAGATGCACATCATTCTTCATGTTATCTGTCATAATCGTCAGTTGCATCACACTATACTATGCATCAAATTGTTATTTACCGTGCCAATAAAAAAAATGACTTATCGTATATGTGTGTTGACAATAGTGATTCAAGGGACAATGATTTAATGACATCTACGATGCTGCAAAATGATTTCAATTTTAATCGCTAAATGAACAACGATTTGAATACACATATCACCACCGCAATCATGCAACAATGTAAATAGTATGTTAAATACAAATATCATACAAATTGACACTAGCAAACACATAGTATGTTACAAATCGATATACATATCACATAATATATTACAAATCGATACAAAAATTCAGCATAATAGCTTACAAATCGATATTAACAAACAAAACAATATCTTGCAAATCAATAGTATGTTACTACAACCGCGATTTGCGTTATACTATTCCAATATTTTCTATATAAAGGCAAATCAGTGTTGCTTACATAGACGTCATTGCTTAAATCACAAATATCGCAATCGGAATCCAGGTCTCACAAGGCATATCGATTTTTGACAATGAGCGGGATGTGAAACGATGTTTCTTTTATAAATGAATGACACATATTTTTTTAACAAAGGCAAATTGTTGTGGTGATTTATGATTTACACATTTAAAGCAACAACGATTTATACATTTAATGTATTAGAGATTTATGATTTATAAAGTTACCAAGATTTGTAATCAAGTTTGCTAAATCATACAATGATGTTTAATGTTGAAGTCCAACTTATGAACGGTGTGATATCTACGTCGATTTATACATTTGAAGCAGCGATTTGTATGTTTAAAGCAGGAACCCTAAAACCCTTAATGCCTAAACCCTAACCCTAAAACCTAAACCCTAACCCTAAACCCTAAAACTCTAAACCTAAACCCTAACCCTAAACCCTTAACCTAAACCCTTAATATCTTACTAAACCCTAACCCTAAACCCTTAATATCTTACTAAACCCTAATGCTAAACCATAAACCCTTAATATATTACTAAACCTTAAACCCTAAACCCTAACTTTAAACCCTAAACCCTTAACATCTTACTAAACCATAACCCTAGACCCTAAACCCTTAACATAAACCCTAAGCCCTTAATATCTTACTAAACCCTAAACCTAAATCCTAAACCCTTAATATCTTACTAAACCCTAAACCCTAAACCCTAAACCCTAAACCCTAACCCTAACCCTAACCCTTAATATCTTACTAAACCGTAATGTCAAACCATAAACCCTTAATATATTACTAAACCCTAAACCCTAATCCCTTAATATCTTACTAAACCATAAACCTAGACCCTAAACCCTAAACCTTAACCCTAACCCTAACCCTAACCCTAACCCTAACCCTAACCCTAAACCCAAACCCTTAACCTAAATCCTAAACCATTAATATCTTATTAAACCTTAATATATTTGTAAACCCTAAACCTTAAACCCTAAACCCTAACCCTAAAACCTATAAACTAAACCCTCGATTATGAAGATGATTCGGTATATCGATTTATAAGCTATAAACAGAAATTTCCATATCGATTTATATGATATTTGATTATCGATTTGCGTTATACTATGACAATATTTTCGTAATAAAGGCAAATCGACTAAACATTACAACGATTTTTAAGATATCAATAGGATTTGCCATGTTGATTTAAGAAAATGTTTTGATTCTTAATATCGATTTAAGATATTGTTTTGATTCTCAATATTGATTTTTAAGATATTAAAATGAATTTTCAAATTGATTTAAGATATTGTTCTGAATCTTAATATCAATTTCTGTGCTGATTCTTGATATCGATTTAAGTTATTGTTTTGATTCTTAATAATGATTTATATGTTATTGTTATGATTCTAAATATTGAGTTATATGTTGATTTTGTATATCGATTTATAAGCTATCAACATGAATTTCCATATCGATTTGTATGATGCTATGACAATATTTTCGTAACAAAGGCAAATAGACTAAACCGTTGTCACTGAATAAATCGTTGTAATGATCAACGTTCGTAAATAAAAATCAAACAATCGTTTAGCGTTGTGTATATCGAAAATGCCATTGATTTGCTTTTACGAGCTGTTTCTATCGCGATTTACACAGTTGAGTTAATAAACGTCTGAAACAGTGAATTATGAAACGTAAAAGCAATCTACTAGTAATGAATCACTTTGCATAAATTTTGATAAACGACTAAAATGATTTGCACAAATGCGCTCTGTACTCATGCACCGCGATTTTTATTCAGATGTGGCTGACATAGACGTCATTGTGTAAATCGTTATACCATCGCGATTTACACAATGACGTCTGTCTTTTAGACAATGAGCTTTGTCTAAGTGAATGACACGTACCATCATGATTTACACAATGACGTATGAAAGTCACGTGCTATCGCGATTTGCTTTTACAAACAGATATCGTTCTCGCCATAATTTCGTAACTATAAATCCACATGATTTAAAACCATATTCACATATAAAAAATATTAGAATTTAGATACAATACATCATGACCAATGGTTTGGCTCAGATACAATACATGACCATCATAAAAAAGAAAACAGATATCATCACAAGTATGAAACCCACGTCCAAATTATTGATAAGATTCTAATGCAATCCAGGTGCGAGAATGTGAAAAGCTATTTATGGGAGTACATTTTCGTCAAACACATATCTATCTTTATGAGACTCTCATTTTTATAGAAGCGATCACCAAAACATCTGTATCGTTCATCGTCGAGTTCATTTTCTGCTGTAAAACGATTCTATTTGTAGCTACAAGTACCAGAATTCAAATCGCGATGGGTATGTTGTAGAAATCAATACATCATGTTGTTGTAACCAAAGAATATATTCCTCTATTCTTCATGTTGTTCGACCTCTTCCTTCTCAAATGGTTTCTTAGATCCATAGGTGTGAATGATATATTCTCGCGACCACCATCTATACACGCGCACAAATTATATGTCTTCCTTGGTGCAATGCCGACACTATCAACTATTTCAGCAACTACAACATGCACTTCGATTGCTTTACGATGTTACCTTAACATATGAGTCATAAAAGAAGGGGCTAATTCATGGTTATGATCATTGATCAAAGTACGAACTACATATTTCCCATTCGGAAGTCTTTTTAATACCATTCTCGCTGAACAACCACATCTTGAATCTGGCTTGCTTCTTGTTGGATTTTCACTTGACTTCTTTCGACCTTGATTAGAACAAACATATGCTTTTCTCACCACGATACCTTGTGCATTTTTTGCCCAAGAATACCTTCTAACACTGAATCCAAGTTTTAAGGCATAATCATTGTAAAATTTGTATGCAACTTTCTCATTATTAAACTGCATTTCCTCTACGGGAACAGAGTCAAGTGTAATATCATGTAGACTTGAGGTGACTGCATCTTTTGTCAAGTGCACTGTCATGATCGTCTACCTTATTATTGAATTGCATTTTGTCTGATGGAATATCATTATCGAATTGCATTTCGTCTGCTGGAATATTCAAGTCTAGAGTGAATCCAATGTCAGCACCCTTATTATCATGTGCATCAATAGTGCACATATTCACTTCTTCAGATGCGTCGATAGTACGGATGTTCGTTGCTCCATGACTTTCCAGTGATTGAGACACATCATCTTCACTGCAACCAGTTGATATGCTTAACACTGTCATAAGCAAAACATCAATTTGCGTTAGCCAGCACATATGTTTACAGCAATTCAGCAAAATATATTACAAATCGATAATAACAATCAAAACAATATCTCAAAAATCGATACTGAAAAATAAATAACATCTTACAAATCGATTTACAGAAATTCAACATAATATATTACAAATCGAGATTAACAAGCAAAACAATATATCATAAATCGACACTAGAAAACACATAATATCTTACAGACCGAGTACGACAATTCAACATAATATATTACAAATCGATATTAACAAACAAAACAATATCTCACAAATTGACACTGGAAAACACATAACATCTTACAAATCGATATACGAAAATTCAACAAAATATATTACAAATCAAGATTTTCAACCGAAACAATATCTTATAAATGAATCTAGAAAATACATAATATCTTACAAATCCATATACGACAATTCCGCATAATATATTACAAATCGATATTATCAAGCGAAACAATATCTCACAAATCGACACTAGAAAATACATAATATATTATAAATGGATATACGGCATTTCAACCTAATATATTACAAATCGATATTAATAAACAAAAAAATATCTCACAAATCGATATACATATTATTACAACCGCGATTTGCGTTACATTGAATATACTGAGTGAATGGACGATACCGGATGGGGTAGAGGCCCTTGCTAGCATCTATAACCAAGCATTCTTGTCAACAGGTCCCAGCGTCTTATAAATGTCTTCAAGTTTTCAATCATTGAAACGATAAAATCTACCTGCAATAACAAAACAATGCCTTAATGATACTTACGATGACATACGTTCTTCAACAATAGCATGATGACATGGAAAAATACTCACGATGTGACCTTAATGGCACTTGTTGGAATGTTTGTGCTTCCATACTGCCTAACGAAAACGAAAAAGAAGAGAAGATTGTAAAAAGAGATGGCTGACAAATCTTCCTATAACGCCCACCAATGATCGAACCAGTTGTTCGATATATAGTTATCTCTACGAGGTAAGAACAAACCCAAAAAAGTTTTTTATCTAACACAAGGCAAGAACGAGAAGGCGGTCATGTGTTGTAACACAAGCTAAAAACAAAGGCGGAATGTGCAAATCTATTTACGAGGAGCGGGAGGACATTTTTTTCGTCCAACGCATATCTATCTTACGAGAGGACATTTGTATATGTTATTTTATTATAAAGTCATCGTGGGTAACATTGGCATATGAAGTATCGCAAGTCCCAAAATATTCATCCATGCACGGGAACACACAATTTGTGTTCCCGAGAGAATACACAACACCCTCTCCCTTTTAGAACCATACCTAGTGTCTGCCTGCCCTACTTACGATCACTGTCCAGCTTAAAATTTATGGGCTCAATCCAACAAAATACTGAGAAAATTTCATTTAGAGACCAACCCTTAGCACCCAAGTTCCAAGAATGGGCCTCACGTGTTTCTGAATTTTCTGATATAGGCCTTTGTTTTCTTGAAAGCTGCCAAACGCAGACCTACCTTTATTATTACCAATTGGCCCAAGTTAAATCTAAGTCAAACTACAATAACAACATTCATAATCAATAGCTATAAATACTTACCCTTTCTTTTTTGTGAGGATAAATCGCCATTTTTCACCTTCAAGGGACAATCCAAGGAACCTAAAAAGAATCATGTTTTTCAAGATGAGGATGTCGACTTGAGGTCTCTATTTGATATCAGGAATTAAAAAAAAAAGTCAGGCTTATTTCAAGAATTAGGAGAAAAATGTCGGCTCCTAAAAAGAATTTTCCTTATTACATTCAAGCACCTACTCTATTAAATGCATTTTAAATACCTGGTTGGGGCAACTAAGGCTGAGTAATTGTCTCGTCAACTTGGAGTTTTACACATTGTTTTAAAACCAAGTGATGGTCACTCGGCTCGTTCACTAATGACTCGGCTTGGTCAACTAGAGGCCATGTTAACTTTATATATATATATATATATATATATATATATATATATATATATATATATATATATATATATATATATATATATATACTATCTATATTTTATAGTATTTTATTAATATATAATAGATATTATATAATATGTTTTATAATATATTTAATGTGTAATTATATATATATATATATGCATGACTCGCCCATGACTCTCGCCGAGTTTTGTAAAAACCAAGTTTAACCTGAGCGATCCGAGCCGAGTCACTGGGTTGACTGGGCGCGTTTTTAAACCATGGTTTTACCTCACAAAGAGGCGAGCCCATTAAGTGACCGGGTTCTGGTGAGGGTTTACTTTTGCCACAAAAAACAAGGTTTTTATTTAAGCTGAAATTTAATTCTGATTTGGTAAAGAGGCAAATGACATGACACCAAACGTTCTTTTAAGTAGGCCAATAAGATTTGGGAAGCTGTAAATGAGGGATATGCTTTTTTTTTATATATATTATTAAAGTAGGACAGTAACAAGTTGAAGGCAATGTGGGGTCTATTTGAACAGTCGCATTGATGAAGTTGGAAACTCTCACATTAACCTTGGGGACCAAACCTTCCAATGGCTGTTTCAAGCGAAATTGGTAATCTTCAAAACCAACAAGCTGAAGTTTACTCTTGATTTCATGTGTCATAGAAAACAAGGACCAATCTACGATCTTGAATCGTCTATGAGAAAGTAAGTTCTAATATTTGGTGCTGTTTGAAGCGATGATTATAATGTTCCACCTTTTCACAGCAGATTTGGTCATCATCATTGTGGTTTTCTCTACTTGGAGAAATGATGGGTCTTTCATGCGGTTTTAGAAAAAATCAGGGAACCTTATGGGGGCAGAATTCAAGAACTAAATGCTGTGCTTTCAGCTTGGGCTGCAATGATGATTGAGGGTTGCCCACCTGATTTAGGAATTTTATTTTTTTGATACGTGCCTGCTGCTATGTTGCAACCATCATGCCACTAATTAATTAAATTAGAAGGTTTGAACCACCTGAACCTTTCTCAGTGATGAGCCCGTTGGTTGAATTGGAACGTGTGGAGCACCATGCATGATCCATGGTGGTCTGTATTTCTTACAAAAAGGAAGATATATATATATATATATATATATATATATAGCCTTTTATCGGTGGGTGTTGCTCAAAACTATCCTTATGGTTTTTTTTTTATCTATTTTTCATTTTTCTTTGAGATGGTGGGTGTTGGGTTCTTTACAAAAATTTAGTCCTACATCAAGGTTTTTTAAAAACCTTTTGTCCTTGTAGAGAGTGGGTGATGCCTTTAAAAGGCAAGGCTTTTAAGGGCATTAGATCTTGAGTCTTTACCCTTAAATCTTGAATTTTTGAATTTTGATTTGACTTTTTTTTAGTACTTAAAATGAATTTAATCTTTAAGTCTAAAAATGTCTTTGACCAGTTTATTTATGAACCTTGACTTTGTATTGAATCTTTTTGGATCCCTTTGAATCTTATTCTAATCCATTTAGACTTTACCTGACTTTTTTGCATGGGCATTAAAGATTCATACGATATCATTGGCTTGATTGACACTGACTCGATCAAGGTCAAAATTGACCTTGCTAAGGTCATTTTTGTCTCTTTTTGATGCCCTTCTTGGGCTAGCAGTTTAAGCTTTTATGGCTATGGCCCATTAAAGCTAGCGTCATGGGTGACCTGAGGCTAGGGCCTATATAAACCTTAACCCTATCCCATTTTTCTCATCTCATCCTCAGCCCTATGCTCTTTACTCTCCCATAAGCTCTGTACTCTTACTCTTCTTTTGGTTGTTCAGAGTTCGAGTAGTTCGGATTCAATCTTGAGATTCATATTCGGTTATAGTTCTCCTATCTTAAATTCAGATTTGATTACAGTTCGAATTTTATCTTGAGATTCAGATCCGATTGTAATTCATATTTATTTTTAAGATTCAGATCCAATTATTGTTCTGATAAATGACATATAAATTTGTAATTGAAATAAGGCATGCCTTAGTCATAAGTTGGACATGAGCATGTTCTTTTTTAACATAAATAAAGTGAATGATGGCATTACATAATATATTGCATTTTTACTTCACTTTGGAGTATGTTATGAATTGTTAGTTTCATATATTTATGTAAATGATTATCTTATATATGAATGGCTATGAAATTGAATGCCATGAATTAAAATGAGAATGATTTTGAGTTTTCATGCATACAAGTGATGCATTTATGAATGTCATGAAATGAATGATGATTTATGTGATTGAATATCATGTTCTTATTATGATGTGAATTCTCTTGACTCTCATTTCTAAAATGATGAAAATTATACTTGACTGCATCATTTCAACTTGAATTGCATTCTTCAAGTTTAGTTTTGGTTTTCTACGGGCATGTGGTTGATGCCTTACAATATTTACAGATAACCTCATGGAGGATTGAAGCGAAGTGCGGGTTGCTACGTGGCTAAAAACTTCACTTTTACCTACTACGATTCTTGGAGGGATTAGGCAAAAGTTTGAGATCATTAAAAACTTGCATAAATTTTACTTTTTGTCTGAATCCTTACATTTAAAGAAATATAATATTTTAGAATGAGAATATTTTTAAATTCTATCATTTCATTCCTATTATGTTCTTGCATATGGTTTAAAACTTTAAATATTTACATAAATCCTCAATTATCTTAAATCATGATATGTTTTGTCTTCCGTATTTTTCTTTTTCACGTGTGAGAAACCTTTAGAGTAATAGTCTCAATCAAGTTGTGTTTATAAATGATTATATATTGAATCTGATACTGAGAGGTTAATATACACTTGTTCTTGCACTCAAGTAGGTCGTCTAGTATTTGAAACAGTTGGAATGTGACCATAGATGAATGTGTTGATATATTACTTTCGAAAATCATGTGAATTGTTTATATAAATAAAAAGCTTAAAAATTTTCTTAAAATTTAGACTTTGAGAAAGTTTTTTAAAAAATAGATTTTTGAGGGACATTACACTAAAGAAGGATTGAGGACGGAGACAGGGCAGGGCAAGACAAGGCGAGGATCGAGGATGGGGCCGAGCAGAAGAAAGCCTAAGTCCTTCCCCGCACATCTTTTGGTTTTAACTTTCATTCCTGCCTCCATTCCTGTTTCATGTCCTCCATCTCGAGTCCAAACAAGATGAGGCAGAGCAGGGTTCCATCCCTAGTTATTGCATGCAAGACAAACACTTCAACGATCTAAGGTCTATAAAATAGAACATATATAATATATTTATTACTAGTTATTAAGCTTATATGAGTCCAGAAGAGTTGAACACCTGTTTATTGTGTTCGGCTTGCCTAGCCTCATTCAAGTGAGCTCTTTATGAGCCCAAGACAAGCCAAGCCATCAGCAAGTACACCCAACTTCAGCCGTGTGGCAAGGGGCCGCATGAACGTTTTCAAATTTATGTTCATGGTGCCGGATCTGGATTCAGTATTAGCATCTCAAATCAGATCTAGATTGGTATCACCTGAGTTTGAACCAGATCCGACCCGTTAACACCCCTAGACCCATCCCCCACCAGAGCACAGGTTAAGGTGGGAAGGAGGGGCACTGGTCCGCCAAATTTTGCGATATGGGGTGTCTCAACCCGACATTACTGTTCCCTAGCTGCTTGGTCTCATCCATTCGGAGCTCCAAATTGAGGGGTTCCATTGCTTTCAAGACTGTTGCTAGTCATGCTTTAGCCCCTACCCTCTTACTCAATCCCTGCAGAGCTTCGGTTTTGCGTTCACAGCGCTCCCTTATTAGTAGACTGGAGTGTAGGACATGCTGTACAAGTACAAACTCTGCACTCTCTTCTCCTCCAAATGCTTGGTATGCTCTTCTCTAGCATCCTATTCAGTACAATCCCTCTTGTTTGGATGTTCAGTTTTGTGGGTTCTCAATTTCGTGATTCTTATTGGTTTCTTCTGATTTTTGTTTTTCTTTGTGATTTTATTCTTGTGGGGATTGTTTGGTTTACCATGTTTGGTGCCTGCTGAAAGAAAACAAATGCTTGTGGTATTTGGTGGACATAAATGAAGCTTAAGATTATTCATCTCTTATTGAATGAGGTTTTTGGGTTTTCCTTGGTTTGATATATTGAGAATTAAGGAAGATTATGCGATTTTTCTTACATGAAAAAGCTTTATGGAAACCAGACTAATTTCGATTGAGCATCATATTTAACGAATGGTTTTGTCCCTTGTACGTTTGTATTACTATGATTGGTCATTGGGGTAACCCATTTGGTTTCTTAACAGCATGAAGGTGATTCGGATTTGGATTCTGTACTAATTTTGATATGTCGTCCTCTAGTTTCCCTATATATGATGAGGTCAAGGCTTTGTGCTCCTCATGATCGATGGAGATGGTTATTTTTACTTTGGTTTGTAGATTCAGTTGTCATGCTTAGATTGTTAGGAAGCATTCCATGGAAAACATGAAGGAATAAACATATATCAAGCACATAACAGGAAATACAATAAGAGAGAACATGAAAGACATAGGAAAGAACATGAGAAATTGTCAATATGAGAGGCATGGAAGTTTGTACAAAGTACACGCATGTTATATCAGAAGCCTCCAATGGACTTTTAGCCTGAAGATTGTCTGGAAAAGTTTGAATTTCATGTAATTGACAATGTCATCAACTGTAGCTTCTCAATTGGATATCCAATCAGTTATTTCACTATCACTTATTTCATGTTGATAGGCTGTGCACTCTGTTTGTCATTAAAATTTGTGGTCTTGATTTGGTTGCAGCAATCCTGAATATGACCGCTTACTCCCATGTCCATCACATAATAGACTACCGAGGGTGGAACATCTAGTAGTTCTAGGAGGAGGACCTGTTCTTGACTATATTTGTAAAGCTTTGAATCTCCCTCCTCTGTAAGTACAGATGCCTGGTCTTTTACCAATAATCCGTACCACAATTATGCTTTCATATTGTAAAACGTGACAAAGAGAAGACTTATAATTTCTCATGAAGGTATGTTGCAGATCTCATCCATTTTGGGGCTGTTTATTATGCATTGGTGTGTCCTGAACCTCCTGCAAGTGCCACAGCTGAGCAAATCCGGTTGTTCAAGGAAGTTACTGATCCTGCAGTTCTTAAGAAAAGAACATCTATCAAGGGTAAAACTGTGCGGGAAGCACAAAAGACATTCAGAATAACTCATGTTAACGAGTTTGTAGAAGCTGGAACCTATTTACGCGTACATGTACACCCAAAACGTTTCCCAAGGTAAATGACTTGGTAACCAATATTCTGTAATTAGTTCATACTTCAAATTGATTAATTTGTTTGGATATTTCAAAAGTTCTTGGTACCTGAGATACACCACCATGGCATCAGTTTAACTTCATCTTGTGTATTTAGCATAAATTTGTTATTTAGCATGTGAAGGACATGACTATGAGATTATGAAACTTGATATCTCGGTTCAGGTGTTATGAAATTGATTGGAAATCAAGGATTATTGCAACAACTGAATCTTATGTTGTTCTTGACAAACCTGCTGGTACTTCAGTAAGTAATTCATTTATTTCTTGCACTTAACATCATCACCTTTCATCTTTTATGATATCAATGAATGTTGATAGGTTGGTGGAACAACAGACAATGTAGAAGAAACCTGTGCAACATTTGCCTCACGTGCTCTGGGCTTATCTATTCCCTTAAAAACGACCCATCAGATTGATAATTGCACTGAAGGCTGGTGAGTGATCCTGAATAAACTTGAGATGAAAATGAAGACCTCATACATTGTCTTACTGTTTCAAATTATTTACTTACAGTGTTGTGTTTGCTAAAACAAAGGAATACTGCTCCGTTTTTCATGGAAAGATTAGGGTATGTGTATATGAACTATTGGTTCTCAGGAAAGAGTTATCAGCTTTTATATTAAGCTAAATCAATATAATCAGAGTTGAATATACTTCTAATCTTTCATGATTCTAATGACCTTAGTTTTAAATCTTGATATCTGCAAGCCAGGAAAAACAAGTTAAAAAGCTCTATCTTGCTCTTGCTGCTGCACCTGTTCCTGTTGGAATAATCTCTCATTATATGCGACCAGTCAATATAGCCCCAAGGATTGTATCAAGAGGTAAAATTTGATGCTTTAATATAATCATTGAATATGGATATTAGCTTTTCCTCTGGGGATCTTATTTGAGCTACATCTTGAAGAATTATTCCTTCACATCTTTGTATACTTTTTCCTTTTCTATGTGCTGCAAATGGTGTGATGAACTTTATGGTAAGATAAGAAGGGGAAAGCAAGGTCCTTTCTAACAAAGTTTAGAAAAGCAAGCTCTTTAAATATATCCCTTACTACAAAAACACCTAACCAACGCCCAACTTTTGTCTTTATCCACTATTGGAGAAACTTGCGTCTTTGGTTTTTCTGTAGTATTTCTTGTACTATGTATGCAACAATTATCACCTAGATCTAGCCCCTGGTACACATCTGCCACACCTATTTCTATTCTGATAGGCAAAGCAATCAGGTGAATGACTTTTGGGGTTGCTTCTCAAGGGCACTATTTGTCTTTTAGTGTTAGTCATCATCTTTTGACTCCTACATAATGGATCTTGCAATTGGGCAACAGTAATAGTAAATAGACAATCCTAGACATATCAGAGGGTTTAATATAACTTCCACTGATCAGATGTATATCAATGCAAGATATGCGCATATTAAGGCACAGATTTTTCTACTAGAGAAATAGATTTCTCGCACACATGCCGGCAGAGAGCCACTACCACCACATGCTGCCCCCCCCCCCACACACACACACACAGCAGAGGCATGCATGCCTGCATGCACCTTTATCTCTAGCAAGACTTACTGAATAATCAAGTATATAAATTTTAAAGACAGAAAGAAAAGATTAAAGAGCACATAGAGAAGGAGAATGTGCAGGCCTATAAATGGTAACTGAAACCACTCACTGAAATATTCAACAGCACCCCTTTACATTCATGATGCAAAATTTCCCCTTTTCAGATTACACCTCTTACATGGTAATTAGATCAATGAAAAATGTCTATATATTGTCAGCCTTTGCAATCCTTAAGCTAGTTAATTTGGTTTGCTTCTATTTTTTATGGTCCAACTCTGTATTTTGGCTTGTAGGTTTTATTAAAGGATGGCATTTATGTCAACTTGAGGTACTGGAATGTCGAGAGGTGCCATGGACAAATGCTGCTATTTCAGCACAATATTGTGTCGAAGATTGTGGATGGCCATCAAAAGATGTTGCTTATGAATGCAAAATCAATCTGTTAACCGGCAAAACCCACCAGGTGCTGGATCACTTTCTCTCTTCATCTTCTCAAATTTTGACTTAAAATGCATACTGGTAGCATAAGAGGCGTTAGGTAAAAAGAAATACTTTTGAATTATGCATATTTTTTCACCCATCACCCTGGACCATTTCATCTCCTCAAGTTTTCCGCCTCATTCTGGGGATCGTCATGCCTGATCCCAGAGATTTTCTGATATATCGATTGTCATCATGATGAGATTCTTCCGCATATGCAGATCAGAGCACAACTGGCTGCCTGTGGTGCTCCGATAGTTGGTGATTCAATGTACATGCCTGCTGTGGTGAAGGAGATGAAGGATCCAGTCGTCAATCCATTTGCCATGCAGGATATGAGTCGGGAAGATAGAGAAAAATCTATAGCAGAGTGGATTTCTCACCACGGGAAGGAGCCAAGTGTGGCAATTGGTTTGCAAGCTTGTCAGATCTCTTGGGATGAAGGGGACCATTTTTACACCGCAGGAGCACCTTGGTGGAGGTGACTGAAATCATGAGATTCTGAGTTCATCCTTAACCAGGGGATGTGTCTATTTTTATGTTTCACAATGACTGACTCAGAGATGTCTACATTGTTTGGTTCACATGAACCGACTTTGAGATTTATGACTATTTTTTGTTTCACATGGATTTGGTGCTTAGGAGAAGCAAGATGCAGCGTGATTTGGAAGTAAAACAACTCTATAGTTGAAGAGCAAAATAGCAATTCATCCCATTCTTATAAAATTTTATAACTCTGGCAAATTAGTAATGGATTCTTTTGTTGCTTGTGTATTGTCATGCGTGGAACACAGTTTTATGATAAGTGGAACTTGCAATTTGATATGGCCAAAATGCGTGATTTAGCTGAAGTAGACAACGACGGTTGAGGAGATCGTTAAGGAGAATTGAAAATAAAGCAGAAGTTGCTAAGAGAGACTTTGGGGGATCAGTATGTTCCAACATGGGTGCGGGGGAGTTGTGGTTCTTCCATGTTTGCAATATGGGGCTGCCAGGGAGGTGGGGGTTGTGGTGACATTGGAAAGAATAGTTTTGTGCAGCTAAATCTAAAACCAATTCATAAATCTCACTGATCACAAAGCTATACAAGGAAAAACACGTCTCTCTCTCTCTCTCTCTCTCTCTCTCTCTCTCTCTCTCTCTCTCTCTCTCTCTCTCTCTCTCTCTCAGGTACAAAATGCAGGCATACCGTAGTCCAAATAAAGTTCGTTCTTTTTTCCTTTGATAGGATAAAGCTGGGTGTGATATGAACTACATATTGGCTCAAATATTGTTTCTATTGGACACGTTTGAGATAACCAGCAAATATAATGCATTTTTGGTCTTTCTCTATTGACCATGTTGAAATGTAAACATTTACCTAAATGATATCGGAGATAAGGTTTTATATCTACCACTTTTATTACCCATAGGTAATGATTCTCTCACAAAAAAAAAGACCGGGGCAGGGGCAAATAGAACCTTAATTCAGAAGAATGAACAAAAAATGAGTGATTCATAATTTTATGGTTTTCATTTACATGCATCTCCTTTTGGTATAATACACAGTTTGCTATAATACAGATCTTCCCCTCCATGTGTGCCAGTCTTTAATACCAGCTTGTTGATTGTCAAAATTGAATAATTTGTGCAAAGACCCCCCATAATTTGTGCAAAGACCCCCCCATATTTCACCAGAACCTATCCTTATTGACGCTCATGTATCCAGCCATGACTTTCCCTCCAGTATTCCTCATTCCATCTATTAGATAACACCACGTCGATCCAAGTGCACCTATGAAGAAATCTGCTTCGGTTGCCATTAAAAAATTAACCATTGGATAGTTTGTACTGGTCAACCTACCTAGGCTTGCCTCATAATCTGCCATTGATGTATTGCCCACTTGTCTTGCCACATTCTTTGTGTAGTAGAACCTCCAACCAGTGTACATCGTCGAGTTGTCGACTACATCCTGCAGTATCCATACGGTTACATGGACCTCAGAAAACCATACACTAGAAACTGGAAAATTTATGTTGTAGAATACCAAACAAAATACTATTCTACCAAGAGATCATGGAAGCATGAATGGTTGTCAAATATGCTTGTACAGTAAGATTTGGATAATGTGCTTCGTGGGGTTTATCTCAATTTTACCAACATCAACAGCGTGTTGGTTATATTCATATAGCTAATATTGTGAAGTCAATGAAGCTGAAACGCACAGGTTAACCATGAGTAGGGTTGAATTGGGCACCAATCAGGTGAGTCATCTGACCTCCCTATTTCATATCTCAATTTTTTTTTGAAAGAATAATATCATTGAAACAGCAATTGGTGAACCAATACTTTATATCTCAATTCAATCTACTGAACCACAATTTGTACTCATTGGAAGATTGTTTTCTTATCAATCCTTTCGTAATTATTAAAAACTTGTTATCAGAATCTTGTCCACACAGAATTGATTATCTTAAGTGCCTGACAAGAGTTGTCAATGCCCATAATGGCATGCCACTCTCTTATGAGCATTACAACCCAGTAATATATACCGAACACTCTCTAGTTATCTTCCACAGAGCTGGGCTTCAGTTTTGTTATGATATTCTCATAAATACTTCTGCGGTGAAAATGTTTTAATGTCCATTTGCTTATGCATTAATTATACATGTTACACTATTGGTTAAATAATCTTGCTTAGACTGTGTTAAAGAGTATGTTAATGCATACTTGAATTAGTCTAGGTTCCATAGAAAGCGCTCCTATATTCAGAGAAGATGTCAAGACATGAACACTTGTCATCCTAGAAATGTTCTTTATCATGGAAATACCACTGCAGAGTTTGTGTAGGAAGCGCCTTTTGAACCAACAATTATTCGGGCAAGATCCTGGAATATTATCTAAATTCTACACTCGATCTTCGTAACTTGAAGTGATGGAAAAGAGAAAGTGAAAAACTAACGTTAACAATGAATGCCATTGTTATGTACTCTCTAGATGTTAATGGGAAGCCATAACTGTAAGCATTCGGGCTTAGAATGCTTTACTTAACACAACCACAAACATTCTCTCTTATGTTATAATGTTGTGGGTGTCATGAATTCTGTACCCACGCCCATCCATGATCCGGTTCGAAATACTTTTTGAAAATGAGATCTTGAATGAGGATTGTGGTGGTTGTGGACTTCGGTCAAGGGTGCGGGGGACGTAGCCTCCCCCGGTATGTCATGTCCTATTGTACTGACTATGTTCTTGTTCGCTTTTCATATATATAGTTGCTTCCTTTTGGTGTTAAGAGGATGAGGGTTTTGGGGTGTATTAAGGATTAGGGTGTAACCCCCTCCAATGAAATCGTCGGAGGGGATGAGTCTAAAAAAAAAATTTAAAAAGAGGAAAGACGGTTTTCTATTTGGGGGGTGAGTCTACAACTTAATAAAAAATAATTATAAGCAAATAAACACTTAAACTTACAACTGTAGTAGGCTCTATGCCCCTAGTTTGAGTTTAATTTTTTACACACCACACATGTTTATATGTTTTAATTACTCCCTAATATACTTTTAAACACTCTATCACACCACACTACTCCTAGGTCGGTTATACTGGTCATAATTGTCTATGGGTGTAGCAACCCGCGTAGAACACCCCAATTCTACATGTTGGCCAGATAATGAACCATACACTCCCACTGGTCTTCGGACCACCAAGCATTGCAGTGAAACAAAAAAGGAAACCCCGCCGGTAACTAGTTGGGAGGTCAGGCTCAATCTTAATCTCGGTATGGTTTATGCTATATCCTAACTATGATGGTTCTCAACCATCTATGATCGTCTAGAGTTTCTAACCACTGTGTAGTGTGATAAAGTGTTTAAGAGTGTATTAGAGGGTAATTAAAAGATACAAACTTATGTGGTATGTCAAAAATTAAACTCAGAATAGAGGCTTAAAGTCCACTACAATTATAAGTTTAAGTGTTATTTGCTTATAATTATTTCTTACTGGGTTGTAGACTAACCCCATTGTTTAATTACAACTGTAGGTTTCAGGCATACTAAAACAGACAGAACTTGATAGACTACTTCTTCGGCAGAGCACTTGATAGTTTTTACTTCTTGTCATTGAATATTTATGTAATTGTTATCTTCTTTTGTTATGAATGATGAACAATGTAAAGAAAATAAGTTATTGAAAGATAATAAAAAAAATTAGTCATATTTTCTCTGTGTGAACTCTATACACTTTTCCTTTGGAAAGTAATACCAACCAAACTCAGACACTTGAGGTCTCAGATCGGGGTGTTACAAAATGATTTCAGAGCTAGGTTCACATAAAGAAGTTCATCATTTATAACAAATTCAATGATATAGAATATGATATAAATCTCTGCTCAATAAAAATACGTTAGTAACTAGGTTGTTTTGTGATTAAAAAATGGTTAGCAAGTGCAATAATCATGAAGACCCTAGAGCACAAGACCCTTCTGAGCCACTTGTCGTAGGAAGAGAGGAGTTTGTCACTGCAATGGCAATGACAACTAGAGTCATGACAATTATGTCTCAGATAGTTAGAGATTTGACACCACTATTCCTGCCAATTTATATCATAGTCGGTAAGAGAGACGCTTACCGACAGGACTACCCCAACACTACTCGAGGGCGACAACCTCAGTCTTATGGGTGAGGGACTCACCAATCCCACCGTTAGAGAGCTCGATCAGTATGTGGCCGGATGACGAGAAATTAGATGACAGCTCAAGGAGGAGTCATAAGGAAAGCATCCCTAGCGTAAACTTTGTGTCTCGAAGAGGGTCGCGTATGACCAGTGCACGGAGACGACATATGTTCTGAGCCAGTTATGCAGCTGCCATGAGTGCAACAAATCGAGGAGCTTCACATCTAGTTGAGAAGTTTCTTTCTGAAGAAATTGTAAGGATAACAATTCAGGTCACTGAAGCAACATGGCAAGCTGTTGAAGCAAACATGAACGACTCATTATTAGGGCAGGGACGGACAACATCGAGTAGTTCATAGAAATGGGGCAGGATGAAGATCCCACTGATGATTCAGCCTCACCTACCTATACTTCTGCTTCACCGACCTACACTCATGCTTCACCCGAGTATGACCTAAATGCTCCTCTTACGACTCACCTTCAACAGACACGAAGGAGTTTAGAGAGAGAACCAAGTTTAGGATGGATTGGAGAATGATATAGTGAAACATTTAGAAATACTTAGCTTATTTAGTTTAATTTGATTATCTTTTGTCTTGTATTATTTTTTTTTTTTTGCTTTTATATTTTATTTTCATGTAATACAATGAAGAATAAAATAAATATTTTCCTATACGAGTCATAATTCTTTGCCTATGATTAAATCTTGTACGAGTATAAATTATGCAAATGAGGATAAGTTATTTATGTGATAATTTCAATGCAGCATACATAGTCACTCGTAGGGGAACGTCTTATCTATCAAAGGATACTGTAGCGGCCAGATGGAAGAGGGGATAACTCAACGCAACAACTGGAAATAGAAAGCGACTTACCATACCATCCCGAAGGGCACCTTCATCATCCTCCACCTCAGAAGATGCGCAAGTTCATAGAGCATGTTCATTTCTTCATACTCCTGAGAGGCATGCTCCACATGAGAGTAGAGAAGAGAGTATGGAGATCCCTCAAGGATCGCCAAGGGAAAGCATCACAGGAGAAAGTGCGAGGATACCACCAAAGTATACCACAAACAATATTCTATATGAGCTTTTATAAACAACCCGAGCTCAGCAAAATCAACCCTAAACGATTATTTCTGGCATCACTTTATGGGCGAAAAGATTCAAGAACATGCAACCTCCACTTTTCGATGACACTCTTGAAGGTGTTGTAGCAGAGAATTGGCTCATGCAGGTGGAAAATGCCTTGGATGCCATTCAATGTCTAAAGGATTAGAGGGTATGGAT
Organism: Nuphar pumila; assembly: GCF_984573655.1. NCBI lineage: Eukaryota > Viridiplantae > Streptophyta > Magnoliopsida > Nymphaeales > Nymphaeaceae > Nuphar > Nuphar pumila. The sequence continues at coordinate 118,263,447 of NC_143259.1, read as the reverse complement.
AGCTATGTCAAATTTGACCAGTGATGCAGAGCATTGGTGGAGGTCAATCAAGGATACCTTGGAGTAGGACACGTATTTGCTTTGGTCTAACTTTGTGGGGAGATTCTATAGACAATTCTTTCTGAAGTGTTAGAGGGTGCAAAAGGAAGAAGAATTCAAGAAGTTGAAGCAGGGCAATATGATTGTAGCTCAGTATATAGTTCGCTTTAACTCTTTCTCGTTTTGCCAAGTGCTTTGTGACGAATGAAAAGGAGAAGCGCAGGCAATTTGAGAGAGGCTTGAGACCCAAAATTCTGAGGTTGGTAGGGCCACAACAAATAAATAAGTACATCCGGCTCATAGACTATGCCTCAAGGTATAATTTTGGGGAATTGAAGACGAAAGAAAAGCTTCAAGAGAAAGAGAAGCCTAAGAATGAAGATAAGGCCATGCATAATGGTAGCGATGTGACAGAGTCCTCTCGAAGAAAATTTCAATATAAGGAGAGATTTCAGTGAGACCACAAGAGACAGTACGAAGGTCAAACCCTTGGTCAGAACCAAGGTAAGCAAGTCAAGAATGTGGGAAGCTAGCAAGCTAAAAGGCAAAAGATCCAGAAGTCGGCCCAGTCGAACAACGCATGCATGACTTGTGGTCTCTAGAGGCACGAGGGTAAATATGACCTAAGAAATGTCAGGTGCTTCAACTGCCAGTAGATGGGTCACTATGCCAACGACTGCCTGCAACCTGATCGGAGGAGCAGTGCACCCCCAAAGTAGAAGCCCGTGGTACCAGGTCATGCTTATGTGACTGCTCTTCAAGAAGCTTTTGCTAGTCTCGGAGTGGTTTAATGTACACTCCCTATTTCTGGTATTCTAGCACATGTATTGTTTGATTCTAGAGCTACATATAGTTTTACCACCTCAACTTTTGAAAAATGGTTGCCTATTGCACATTCTCGATTGAGTGTTTCTTACTTGATAGAAACACCTATAGGCGAGTCCACCGTTGTAGACACGATATATAATAATTGTATAGTGAAAATAGAAAACTGTGAGTTGCTTATGAACTTATTGTAACTCAATTTCAAAGATATAGATGTTGTTCTTGGCATGGGTTGGTTGTCGGACCATCATGCCACAATTGATTGTAAAAAAAGTGTGTCAGTTTTCAAACCCCCAAGACTCCAACTTTCATATATCAGGGTGTTAGGAAACTATCAAAACCAATGATCATATCTTGACTAAAGGCAAATAAATATATTCAAGAAGGATGCATGGGATTTCTAGCCTACATGAAGACTGAAGAGAGAGATAACCTCACATTATCTGATGTAAACATAGTTCATGAATATGCTGATATTTTTCTGGAAGAACTTCAAATTCTTCCTCTTGATCGAGAAATTGAATTTCATATCAACCTTGTCCCATAAACAACTCCCATTTCGAAGGTTCATTATCAGATGAGACCTGCAAAACTTAAGAAGCAATTGCAAGAATTGTTGAAGAAAGGTTTTATTCGACCGTCAGTATCTCCTTGGGGTGATCCAATTTTGTTCGTCAAGAAGAAGGATGTATCACTGCGAATGTGTATAGATTATCAGCAACTGAATATAGTGACCATCAAAAATAAATATCCATTATCGTGAATTGATGATTTGTTAGATCAACTTCAAGGAGCTACATGTTTCTCGAAGTTGGATCTAGGATTAGGTTATCATCAGCTGAAGATTAAGAAAGAAGATGTGGCTAAGATGACATTTAGATCACAATATGACCATTATGAATTCTTGGTCATGTCTTTTGGTCTGACTAATGCACCAACAATCTTCATGGATATGATGATTAGGGTTTTCAGACCATATTTGGATAAGTTCATAGTGGTATTTATTGATAACATCCTCATTTATTCCACCACAGGAGAGTAATATGAATAACACCTGAGGATAGTTCTGCAAACACTCAAAGAACATCAACTCTGCGCCAAATTCTCTAAGTGTGCCTTTTGGTTGGAACAAGTGTCCTTCCTTGGACATATTGTTTCTAAAGATAAAATTATGGTAGACCCTGCGAAGATTGAAGCAGTCACCAATCGGTCTAAACCCAAGAATCCTACCAAGATTTGTAATATGAATAACACCTGAATACTTGTGAGATAAGGAAGGTGGCAAAGTCAGTCTATATGTCGTCTGACAAACTCTCACAAGTATCTTGAAGGGTCTAATATATCTTGGATTCAATTTTCCTCTTCGACTAAAACACATTACTCCCTTAAAAGAAGATATCTTCAAAAATACATGATCACCTTGCTCAAACTTTAACTCACAACGTCTTTTATCTGCATAACTTTTTTCTCGACTTTGCATTGCCAGAAGACGCTCTCAAATGAATCTCACCTGGTCTGCCATCTGTTGCATCAATTCAAGCCCTAAAAATCTTCTTTCTCCGATCTCATGCCAACACAAGGGTATTTGGCTCTGTCAACTGTACAATGCCTCAAACAAAGCTATGCCTATACTTGTTTGAAAATTATTATTGTAGGCAAACTATATCAGAGGTAAGATATCATTCCATGAGTCATTATACTCTAAAGTGCATGCTCGCAACATGTCCTTCAGGATCTGAATGGTTTGCTTTGATTGTCCGTCTGACTGAGGGTAAAATGTCATAATCATTTTTAACTGTGTTCCCATAGCTTCTTGAAAACTTTGTTAGAAATGTGAAGTAAACTTCGAGTCTCTATCCGAAACAATCGAATCAGGTACTTCATGGAATCTGACAATCTCTTTAATAAACAATTGAGCCAACTGGTCACAAGAGTGAGTTGTCTTATAGGCCAAAAAGTGAGCTGACTTAGTTAGCCTGTCAGCAATCACCCATGCTGAATTCATCATATTTTTGGTTCTTGGGAGACTTGAGACAAAATACATAATGACATCTACCCATTTTTTTTAGATATTAGTGATTGTAGTAACCCACCGGGTCGTTGGTGCTCAATCTTCACTTGCTGGCACAACAGACACTCGATTACAAACTCAACAATATCTCCCTTTATTCTGCTCCACAAAAATGTATCTTTCAAATCTCAATACATTTTGATGCTGCTAGGGTGAATGACATATCTAGAGTGGTGTGTCTCGCCCAATAACTGATGTCTGAGCTGGTTATCCTTAGGAATGCACACTCTATTACGAAATTGAAGAAGTCCTTGATCATTAACTTTAAAGTCTGACTCCTCTCTTTCTGAAATCTCCTGCCTCACTTGGGCTAACTCTGGATCTAAGGGTTACTTTTCCTTAATTTGCTCTCACAATTCTGACTTTAATGTGATTTGCATAGATAATAATCAATTTAGTAAGCATTGAGTTTCTGCTTTCTGATGCACGATCGAAGAAAATAAATCTCAATATGTGAGTCTGGCTAATGCTTCTGACTTTTTGCTAAGAGCATCAGTGACTACATTCACTTTTCTCGAATGATACTTCAGCTCAAAATCATAATCTTTTAAAAATTTCAGTCATCTTTTCTACCTTAAATTCAAGTCTCTTTGCGAAAACAAATATTTGAGGCTTTGGTAGTCAGTAAAAACTTTAAATTGCTCATCATATAAGTAGTGTCTCTATATTTTAAGCGCGAAAATGACCACTGCAAGCTCCAAGTCATGCATCAGATAATTGACTTCATGTGTTTTAAGTTGGCGAGATGCATAAGCTATCACCTTACTATGTTGCATCAGAACGCAACCCAATCTCTTATAAGAGGCATCACTATAAATAGTGAAACCTCTGAATCCATAAGGTAAGACCAATACTTGAGCAGTGGTCAAACACTTCTTTATTTTATGAAAACTCCGCTCACACTTGTCATTCTACTCAAACTTTACGTCTTTCTTAGTGAGCTTTGTCATTAGAGCTGCCAATAGAGAAAACCCGTCTACAAATCATCGATAATACGAATATAATTGTATAATGACCAGATCCTACTGTTAGAGCATCTTGAGACTCGATTATGACTAGAGTACGATATTCACACTCGAGGTAAGGGATATTATAAGTAATTTTAGATGTGAATAAATATTTTTACGTTGCATATTATTGTTGTGAATTAACATGATTAGTATGATAACTTTTAAGTATAAAAATGATATGCATAATTTGATCATGCATGATATTATGAGATGATTGTATACGCATGTTAATTGTGGAATGCATATTAGTTATTGTATGTCATGCATATTAGAAAGATTATTTTGTGATAGCATATCTATATCATAAATAACTAATAACATGCATTTGATGAGATTGTGTTTAGGCTTAAAATTAACATGCATAATAACCCCTTAAATTTTGAAAGTGGCGACCTATGGTAATTGTTGCCTGGTTCGTGACCAGAATGCAACCACCATGGAGAGTGGGACACCGGTAATTTAATGATGTGGAGGCCCTACATCGTTGTATACTTATTATGAGATAAGTGTAAGTCTTAATGTCATCATGAGACTTAAAGAATGAGATATGTCGTGATCATTTCTCGATATTACTCGTGAGAGAATGAATGAAATACCTGTTTGAGAATATGGGTATGTGTTGAACTTAGCCTATGACTTAGGGTTACACTCACACAGTGATTGAGGACTCTATACGATCATAGATGGTTGAGAACCATCATGGTTAGGATGTAGCATGGGCCATACCGAAATTGAGATTGAGCATTCTCCTGACTAGCTATCGGCGGGGTCCTCTTTTTTGTTTCACTGCAGTGTCTGGTGGTCCGAGGACCACTATGAGTGTATGATTCATTGTCTGACCAACATGCATAATTGGGGTGTTCTACGCGAATTACTACGCTCATAGATGGCTATGACCGGTATAACGGACTTAGGAGTAGTGTAGTGTGATAAAGTATTTAAGAGTGTATTGGAGGGTAATTAAAAGATACAAATTTGCATGGTGTATCGAAACCTAAACTCAGAATATAGGAGCTTAGAGCCCACTACAGTTGTAAGTTTAAGTGTTATTTGCTTATGATTATTTCTTATTGGGTTGTAGACTCACCCCCCTGTATAATTATAATTGTTCCAAGTACACTAGCACAAACATGACTTGATAGACGACTTCGGCAGAGCACTTAGTAGTTTTTACTTGTCATTGAATATTTATGTAGTTGTTATCTTCTTTTGTTATGAATGATGAACAATATAAAGAAAATGAGTTATTGGAAGATAATGAAAAAAAAATAGTCATGTTTTCTCTGTGTGAACTCTGTATACTTTTTATATGAAAAGTAATATCAACCGAACTCAGACTCCTAAGGTCACAGATCAGAGTATTACATGGGGTTTTGCAAACTCTGCATCTCGTTATTGTATTTGCTTACATATTGCTAGTGGATTTTCTCTACTTCCGTGGATATAGTAGGCATGAGTGCATGTTTTCTCTCTTTTCCCCCCCTCTTTATCTTGTGATTTGTTGGTTTACATAACATTCTAAATAACATGGTGTAGCCTATATCAATGTTGCTTTTTCGATAAAATGACCTTTCTGATAGGTATTGGCGGTTGCTGTTAATCTCAGCTTCTATAACTTGCCTTTCCATTTATGGATTATGGTTAAACATTATAATCAGGATTAGCGCACAATGCATATTTACCTGCATTTCTGTGGAGAGCCAGACATTTTTTAAATCCAGAAAGTGTCTTCTTATGCGATCAGCAAGCTGCATATATGTGTCAAAAGAAGACAACTTCATTTCACATGATTTGTCTCCCATTCTCACATGTATGCTCAATAATGGTCTGGGAACCCATGGCTTCCAACTGGACCAGACATACTGTTCCATCTCTGTTGGGGGTCCGCCAGCTTCTACCTGTATGGGAAAGTAGCATTCATATCCTTGGCATAGCTGTGATAGCACGGAATTTCTAATTTAACTCCTAAAAATCAACATCTTCAGCAGCTTTAATTTAAATCATAAACCAAATGTTTCTTTTGACATTTATAGGTATTGCTACAATTTCTGTGACTTATTATTATTATTATTTTATATGATGAAGGAAAACCCTCACCGAGAACTGGGACACCTAATGGACCCGTCTACCCGCGAGGTAAAACTTCGGGCTGAGGACACGACCACCCAGCCTGACTTGCCCCAACAGTGATAAAGCAACGACAGCTTCATGCACCAGTGGTGTTCGATCCTGGACATTCAGCATGACACAGGACCCTGCTGACCACATTTGATCCTGAAGCATGTTTAAATAGTATGTAGAATGCATACCTAAGGCAGTTACGTAGAAAGAATCTATTCAAACTCTGCAGACCTTCAAAGTTTCTTGGCGAAGAAGGGTTTGTGCACGCCCTCAAGGATAAAACCATCATTTACGAAACAAATTAAAAAAAAAAAAACAGCTAAGATATGACATTTAGTGCTTCAAAATTCAGAGGTGTAACACAAAAAAGAGTTTCGAAATAATGTCATTATTAAAATCAAAAGCCGAATGAATCAAGCATTATAGCTCAAAGTTGTCTTTTAAAAGTGCATTAGTAAAAGTAGAATATTCTATTTCACCACAAAAGGTAATAATCTGACCCCTGCCCTCTTTGAGAGTGATGGGTCCAGGCTTTGCATTAGAGTTTGCAAAAGGGCATCAATGTGTTTGTACACATCTTTGGCTTCCACTAGGGCCTGTGAATGAGCCCAACAAACCTAACAGAGGGTGTCCAAGCTCTGCTCGTTTCTTGTGCCTAGCTGAGCTGAGCTGAGCTTGAGCTCATGAAAAGTCCGAGCTAAACGAGCTGAGCATGAGCTATCTTATTTACAAAAAAATATATATTCTTTTCAGATTTGAAAATAATAGAATTTGGACTGTAAACCTACTAAGCCAAGCTCAAACTGCTCATTACAAAATAAATAGTTGTTTCAAACTAGTAAGCACAATAGGATTTGAACTCTAAACTCATTGCTTGCAAGCCAAACACTTCAACCATTTTCGCTCTATGATATAAAATATAGGTAAAATATATTTTCTACTAATTAACAAGCCTATGAACGACGAGCCAAACCAAACATTGGTTGTTCATGCTTGAGCTTATCCAGCCTAGTTCACAAGCTCGAACGAGCTCCTTACTAGCCAAACATGAGCTGAACCACAACTCATCTCGTTTCCCAGCCCTAGCTCCTAGGCATTAATTAATCCATAACTGGTGGCCAGGCATTTGAAAGAAAATTCACAAGTGAGGCATAGATACATACCTTTGAGATACTATAGTATATTGATTGGCAAGTTTATATATATAGCTTGAAGACGATATGCGTAAGGGAAACTCAACCAAGAGGAAGACAAAGTCGAGTCTACATTTAAAAATTTGCTCGTGGAGATGGACAGATCTTCTCCATGAGTATGATAATAAACAGTAAGGTGGTAAATAACACATCATGTTATTTGGGACGACTGTATCGTACCTTTGGCCACTGCTTGGGCAGCACACTTAGAACCATTTCTGCAGCTTGCATTCCAAAAGCTTCATGTCTGGCGACGTTGAGTAGCTCACAGGTGTACTCACTTGTGAACCTCATCAAATAGCGCACTGCCTACCAAACCAAGTGTAAACAGACAAATAAGCACTCTCTTGCTTTTCACATTGTAAAGTATTCACAAGCTCTTTTTCTTTTTCTTTTTTTGAAAGGCAAGCTGTGGTTAGGCAGACCCCCACCTGTTACACAACATATCATTGGGTTTTGAACTTGCAACGTCCCAACACATGGTGACGTGCACTAACAGCTCCTACCAAAGAAGTGGAGCCCCCATTGGTTATTCACAAGCTCTTATTATCACCATGCACATACGAAGAGAAACAATAAAACAAAATGTCGTCAAATGTGACCTCAAAATTCTGTGAAACTGGATATTTCTAGTCTCCAAAAAGAACTGGGGATCATGTTGTAGTGTCCAATCCGAGCCAGGGGAACCCACATCAAAATCATACACATGCTAGTGTCAGATTCAGATTATGGTCGAAAAATCATAAAAGGGGCATACTGGATCCAGTCTGTTTGCATCCCTAGCTAACATATTAGGTTGGCATCAAGGCTTTGTCCTTTGGTCTTCTACCGGTTAGCTAAGACTTTGACTAGGTTCGCCTAGCAGCATTACATAGTCAATAGCGTAACTACCCCCCTAGGACTCATTAATTTGATCGGGAGTGCTCAGATTTCACTCGAACTCTCCTGACCTACAACAGGATGCATTGAACTCACACTCTTCTTGAACATTTACCTTGATTTGCTTGAAAATTGTGAAAAAAAAAGCGTATTGAACCTATATTTTTGTGTAAGAATTAGTATGAATGGCTGAGTCACGGGTAGGTGATATTCACAACGCACTTTGTTCTAAAGTTGGCAGCTTTTTAACTCTTAGATTGATCGACCATGCCTTTTTGGTGCCTCTGTGATTTACAGGCTGACAACCCAATGAAATGATGATGTCTGGCAAGATTTATTATCAGATAATAAAAAAAAAGCGCTTTATTTTGGGTCAATTAGTTCTTCAGTGAGAGAGAATCTTGTGCTCACTCACGACCTACTCTCTTATCTTTGGTATTAGTCAGCATTCAAGTAGAAAGTGGAGCAGTTGCCTAGATGTGGTTAGCAATGGATAAACGCTTGTAGGAAAATTTCAAACGCTTTCATTTTTTTTAACTATGTTTAATGGAAACATGCGATTGCCAAACAATACCAAAATCTAGAATTGAATAAGTTAAAGATGGTGGTTAGAACTATTAGGTGTCCCTGATCCCATCTTGTTTCATCTTGGGAATATATGTAAAGGATGCAGGTACCTACCCAATTTGGTTTTGCTAGTCCAGCATAATTTGAATACCAGCATGCTAAATTTTATGAAAGTAATTCTCAGTTAAGTACTCATTACAGAAACACCCATTTTAAAACCGCATAGAACAACCAAAAAGGATCTAAGTTATTAACATAAATTTAATTGCTTGCCAAGTTGAATATGAAGAAGCCTAATGTGATAGCTGTAAAGTTTCAGGTGATACCTGTGCACGCCACCACCTCCTATCCATTTTCCTGTGACTCTTGAGCAACCTTCCATCTATCTCGGTTGTTGGCTGCAAACCTTCCCATGGGCTACCCCACACTCTGCAGATGGGCTGTAAATATTTAATTATAGAGGCCAAAGTTCGATTTAGTTATCTAAGTTAAACTATACAAACACATGCCTCTCTAGCTGTCTCACCTTGGAACCTTTCCAGTCCATATCTCCTTCGATGTATAGTTTACATTTGTTGTTACTGTTTCATTCTTCCAAGCATCTTCCATTTTCATCAGCTGTAAAGCACGTTCTTGGCATTGTGGTGATGTCTCGAGGAAAAAGTAGCAAGACCAGTGAGACCGCAAAGTCCCTGCAGTATCGGATTCAAATTTTATCAGATTGAACTCCTGATTTCATTATGTTATGTGTACCTATACGGTTTCCTTCATGAAGAATTGAGAATAATTGTTTACTTCAACACTGGAATCAGTGGAAAATTCAAGCTATGATTCAGGGTTGAACATTTGTATTTGGAATCATTACAGGAAAAAAAAATGTATTTTATACATGAGAGAAAGTTAGACAGTTATTGCAGGGAAAAAGACTGATTCCAATGAAAGCAGCTACCATATATGGATAATGACAAATGTTCACTAACAAAGATTACCATTTAAACAACCTTTATGGTCTGCTCGATTGAAGTAATTTGTGACAAGAACCCTTTTCTCTTTGATTGCTATAGCTAACAGTCCAGTCATTGCAGCAATTTGAGCCCCAATACCAAAACCACGCTCCCTCTCCCAATCAGCAACAAGAAACCTAATTTGAGGATCATTGCAGTTTTCAGGATGTTGATGCACCCAGAGGTATTGCTGAACTTTTTTGGTTAAAGGATAATTATCTTCGTCTGCTCCAACAACCTAAAATTTCAAGTGATATCAAATATGATCAAAAGGAAGTAAAGAAATCAAAGACACTGTTAAAATGAAAAGAGTTCATATTGTAAACATTCTCCTTAAAAGAGGAAGGCTACAGGATCATTTTTGAGGTATTAAGCACTTGGAACTAATAGTGATATGTGCTATTTCGACCTGTTTGGTTCAAATCTGATCATTTATCTTATTCATACAACAACAACAACAACAACTACGCCTTCATCCCAAAACAATTGGGGTCAGCGATATGAACCAAAAAAGAAATTCATTTTGGGTCTTCCACATGAATCCTTTTCCTCCAATCATTTCTATCCAACGCCATGTCCTCGTTGAGGTTCAAAGCATTCATATCCTTTCCTATCATCTCCATCCAAGTCTTCCTAGGCCTACCCCGACCTCTTTTAACTAATATATTTTCCCATTTCTCCAACCTTCTAACTGGAGCATCATTAGGCCTTCGCCGAATATGTCCAAACCACCGTAAACGATTCTCTCGCATCTTATTTTCAATGGGTGCAACACCTACCTTCTTACGTATCTCTTCGTTCTGAATCTTATCTTTTATTGTATTTCCACACATCCATCTAAGCATCCGCATCTCAGCTACACTCATTTTTTGAATATGATGTCTCTTGGCAGCCCAACATTCCGTACCATATAGTAAAGCGGGTCTAATAGTCGTCCTATAAAACTTTCCCTTCAACCGCAATGGCATTCTACGATCGCACAGCACTCCAGTAGCACTTTTCCATTTCATCCACCCAACCTTTATCCTATGATTTACATCTCCATCAATTTCTCCATACTTTTGAATGATGGATCCCAAATATTTGAAATAATCATTCACCGGTATATCTTGCTCACCAAGCTTCACTACACTCCCATCACTACTTCGTTGCTTACTAAACCGACATTCCATATATTCAGTCTTACTCTTACTCAACTTAAAACCTCTAGCTTCCAATGTCTGTCTCCATAATTCTAACTTAGCATTAACCCCAGCTCTAGACTCATCAATCAAAACAATATCATCAGCAAACAACATACACCACAGTACATTTTCTTGAATTGATCTCGTAAGCTCATCCATCACTATCGCAAATAGGAAAGGGCTTAAAGCAGATCCTTGATGTAACCCAACCGTTATCGAAAAATTGGTTGTCACCCCTCCACAAGTGCGGACATTGGTTACTACTCCTTCATACATATCTTTAATTATACTAATGTACTTGAGAGAAACACCTTTCTTCATCATTGTCCACCAGAGAACGTCCCTAGGTACTCTATCGTATGCCTTCTCTAAATCAATAAAAACCATATGCAAATCTTTGTTCCTCTCTCTATATCTTTCAATAAGTTGTCTAAGAAGATGTATAGCTTCCATAGTTGATCTTCCAGGCATAAAACCAAATTGATTCTCCGATATCATGACAACCTTCCTCAACCTAGACTCAATCACCCTCTCCCAAAGTTTCATAGTATGACTCATGAGTTTTATACCACGATAGTTTGTGCAATCTTGTATATCACCCTTATTCTTATATAAAGGCACCAAAGTACTCTTCCTCCACTCATTAGGCATCTTATTTGTTCGCCAAATCAAGATAAAAAGATTTGTCAACCAATCTAAATCTTTCTCTCCCAAGCATTTCCAAGCCTCGATAGGTATACCATCTGGGCCAACTGCCCTTCTTGATTTCATTTTCTTCAAAGCCTCTGCAATTTCTTTCTTTTGAATCTTGCGCATGAAGTCACGATTTATCTCATGAAAAGGAATGGAGAAGTCTCCAAGATCTTGAGCATGACTATCATTAAATAGCTTATCAAAATAATCTTTCCATCTCTCCTTAATCTCCTCATCTTTGACTAAAACCCTTTGTGTTTCATCTTTGATACATCTAACCATACCCAAATCCTTCGATTTCCTATCTCTCATCTTTGCAAGCCTATAAATATCCTTCTCGCCTTCTTTGGTATCCAACTTGTCATAAACCTCCTTATATACCTTAGCCCTCGCGTTTCAAACAACTTTTTTAGCTTCCTTCTTTGCTATCATATACTTCTCCAAATTCTCATTATCACGACTCTTACTTAGATTTCTATAACACTCTCTTTTAACCTTAATAGCTAATTTGACATCCTCATTCCACCATGATGTATCCTTACCTAGTGGTGCACCGCCTTTAGACTCACCCAATACCTCCTTAGCTACTTTTCTCATACCACCCGCTATATTATTTCACATTGATTCTGAATCCTCCTCGAGACACCAATCAACTTCCTTAACTACCTGCTCTACAAACATTCCTTGTTTAGCTCCTTTCAGTGCCCACCACTTAATTCTAGGATCTATCCTATGTCTATCCCTTTTGCGGCATTGTCTAATTCTAAGATCTAAAATTAAGACTCTATGTTGTATAGCTACACTTTCTCCTGGTATAACCTTACAATCGATGCAACAACCCCTATCTCTCTTTCTAAGTAGGAAAAAATCTATCTGATTCGTATTAACCCCACTTTTAAATGTTACTAGGTGAGACTCCCTCTTCCTAAACCAAGTGTTTGCTAAGATCATATCATAGGACAAACAAAAATCTAAAATCCTTTCTCCACTTTCATTTCTTTCTCGTATACCATAGCCTCCATGGATATTCTCAAATCCATCCCTACTAATGCCTACATGTCCATTAAGGTCACCGCCGATGAAAAACTTTTCTCCATAAGATGTCTCTTGTACTACTCCATCTAAATCTTCCCAAAATTGATGCTTAATGGAATCATCTAAACCTACTTGAGGTGCATAAACACTAATAATATTAATAATATCCGTACCTAATACTAATTTAATAAGTAAAATTCTATCACCCTTCCTACGGACCTCAACTACATTATCTATAAACTGACGACTCATAACAATCCCTACTCCATTCCTATTCCTATTTATTCCTGTATACCAAATCTTATATCCCCAAGGTTCTATCACTTTAGCTTTCTCACCTACCCATTTGGTCTCTTGAAGACATAAAATATCAATCTTTCTCCTACACATAACATCTACTAACTCTACCAACTTACCAGTTAAAGACCCTATGTTCCAAGTGGCTAACCTAATTTTATGGTCTTGGACTAACTTCTTTACCCCCACCCATCCAACAAAGTGAGGGAACCCTTGCCTATTTGACACCACACCCGGGCGCCGGTGTGACGCGTCGCTTCTGGGCGACGACCTAGCAACCCTTGCACATTTATCACTGCCTCCGGGCCTAGAGAGTACAGCGCGTCGCTCAGTAGGGAACGCCCCAACGAAATTTTCATATTGGTTCATTTTCATAGGATATGACAAAGTTTTTATGCTGGCTGTCACAGGCCTACCGCAACCCTCCTCCTTTGTCCGGGCTTGGGACCGGCAGTGTATAACTACACAGGCGGAGTTATCATTTATCTTATTCATGTGTGATCAAATATTGAAATGATGTTTTCGCATATTTCTTAGATTAGCTCTAATAAATATTTATATGTACTTGATGCAGTTCTTTTTCCTTTTTGATTTGTCCCAACCATGGGCATCTTTATGTTCAATCAATACCCTTCAGGATAAACAAACTTGTCTATGGTTTCTCTGATTTTCAGAGCAGTAAGCACCTCAAGGACAACAAATATTGTCGAGAACATTCAGTTTGTAGGTTCCTGTTGCTAGTGTGCCTGTATCTTATACTACTAAAAGAAGCTTGGAAATAACCAAGGCTTGAATGAAATTGGGTTCTGATGGTTCTTGAAATGCCTGTCTATACGATTTTATAATGAAGAATAAGGTAAAGTCAAAGTAACAGAACATTGCAGTCCCATTGAATATTGATCACACATATCTGATATCTCCAGAGAGCAGGCTTCCCCCTTCTCCTGGGATGTGCTTGGCTATAACAATACATCATCAATGCTTCATGGTGAAAGTAGAAAGACACTTTCCCCTGCTTCACGCATCAAAAATAGCATTTTCCTGGCAATTTTTACGAGTAGGAAATGCCATGGTGTGAAGCAACTGGGTCGAGATTCATACCCATGGAGGATTAGCTCCTTCAGATATTACTGGAATTGCCTTGGCACTCTCTTCATCTTTCAGAGATAATGTTAGATCTGAAAGTCCAGTGGTTAGGAATCCTTGCCAACCTGGCCATGGCGGCCCCATCTTATCAAGGTGTTCATACAATTTTGTTCTGGATTTGCAGTCTTCAAGATGAGGTGCTTTGGGAATGCTCAATCTATCTGCACTTGTTTTGCTCCACTGATGTTGTTTCTGATCACCAGAAGTCAGCAGCTCTTGCCAAGCAGAGTATAAGAATGTGATTCTAGGACCAATGCCCATTTCCTTTACTGCTTTAACAGATTCGAACTCTCCACCTATTAAAAAAATACTGTGAAATGATGTATCTCTAGAGAGAAAAAACTGGTGTAGATCATTGGTCCAGAAAATAAAATTTGAAGAAAAAACAGAACTATACAGCGGGAGGTAATTGTCCAAGATTGAAAACTCAAGACCGTTTAGATTACCATATTCACGTGAACAATGTTACATTGATAAATACACTAATTTCTATATCGTGAGTAAAATTAGTTTTCCTTGTTCTTAATTTTTTCTTTTCTTTTCTTTTATTCAAATCTCCTAAACTCAGACATGGAGAAAAACGAGTTATCTGAAACTTATTGTACTTCAGAAAGATTAAAAATAAAAGAAAATTTCTTGCACTGGTTTATATGATGGATTTTGGCAATTGGCATCCTTAACGAAACATCAGAAATTTCTCTGCTTCGTTTCCCTTTTTTTCTTACAATCCTCAAAGTTGCTTGATGTTTTTTGTTGTTAAATTTCAATAAATGACATGAATGTGTAGTGCTGTGGAATGTTTCCCTAAAATAAAATTTAAAAAGTTAAATAAAATCCTTGTACACTTTACCCCTATGGACTGCGGCCACTGTCTGGTTTCTCATACTCCCATCTGCATCTGCCATGGGCATTTTCAATTCCCCTGCTCCGAACTGTTGTAGCCAAACAGAAGTGATGGCAGCAAGAAAAAGATACGTGACACAGACTCCAGCCAAGAAACCCATCACGGCCACCTTGCAAGCAGCAGAGTTGCTCATTTGCATAGCTCTCTGAGATACCACTCTCTCAAAATTCTTCTGCAGACCCCCACCTTCCATTTCCATATTCTCCACCAATTCAAACTCCTCAAGAACTATATCAGCTCCGAATCCTGACACCCATCAAAACTCTCTCTCTCTCTCTCTCTCTCTCTCTCTCTCTCTCTCTCTCTCTCTCTCTCCAAATTTGGCAAAAAGAGACTCGCTCTTTCTCTTCAAAACAACGCAAAGTTCGCAAAAGACGACACACGAACGTGAATAGAACTGTGGCTACTAAACAGAAAAGGAAAGCCTCCACTACTCTACATTAATTCCATCATCAATTTCAGTGCACGCATAAACCAACACTATCACCTCCACTAGCTGAATCCTCATCCTATGTTTTTAATTCCAGTATCAATTTCACTGCACGCATAAACTAACACTATCACCTCCACTAGCTAGCTGAATCCTCATCCTATGTTTTTAATTCCATTATCAATTTCAGTACACGCATAAACTAACACTATCACCTCCTCTAGCTGAATCCTCATCCTATGTTTTTTTACATATTCAATGAGCAGCGGAGAAGCCGTATGGGAATTTGCCTTGCTGCAAGGACAAGGGGCAGATGGAATACAAGCAAAGCAGCTTTGGCAGAAACAAACTGCAAGCTTCGTAACTTCATGGTGGCAGTCTAAAGAGAAGAGGCTTGCCCAGAAATCATTGGTGGTAGTTGAGTTTTAATAATAAACCAAAGCTGTGGTCCCCAGAGCCACTTTCTGACAGCTGTTTCTGGCATGGGATGTTGGAGTAAAGCAGACCCCCAAACAAAACTCAGACGTTTCCTCAAAGATGATGGATAAAATGCGCACCATGCACATGTATCTTGGATGAGGACATGAATTTTGCCTTGAAAAATCTGATCCCCCAACATGGTCAGATGGTCTTGCCAATATATATGATCTTCTCTTATCACGTGTAGTGAAAGGTTTTGAACTTCATCATCCTTGATTAAGTTTCTTTCAACAAGATTTCCCTTGATTAAGAAATGACAAGTATGCCACTAGCGCAAGATGTGGGCAAAAAAATTTTTTTTTTTTTGGCACAAAGGAAAACCCTCACTGAGTTTGTACCTAACGGTAGCCTCCATGCAACATGTAGCCATATGACCCATCATGTTCAACGATGCATCCGTATGTACTATCTATCTCAAGTCATATTGTTGGTCAGATGGCAGACTCATCCAAGATGCATGAGTGGGTTGCTTATATATATATATATATATATATATATATATATATAGATAGATAGATAGATCAGATTCACCTTGTTCTAGATCATTATTAACTTTTTGCATCAAAAGCAGGGAGGAAGGGAAAGGAATGGCGTAGGCCTTAAGAATGTGAAGAATGCAAAGTGATGTCAAAGCGAGAAATCAATGCATTGATTGTTTGTATGTAAAGTTCACTCTTAGTGCCAAGGGACGTTACTGCATTTGATTTTCGTAGGGCAGTGGTAAAGTTTGATAAAAAAAAAAAAACTTTACCACTCTGAATAGCTAAGAGCTAAAAAAACCGAGGTAGGTTCGCAAAGTCTGAAAAAGAACAGAGAACTTAATGCAGGATTTAAACCAAGCTACGTTTAAGCCCGAGAGTACAGTTGGAGAATGAAGACAACCTTCTCATTCTTGACGGAAAGTAGAAAAGAAAAACAGAGTCGAAAAGTGCAAAAAGGAAATAAAAGAACCAACCACCCTAACTTGTCAGGGAAGGATTGAATTAGTAGACTGACATGCTTCAGGGCTCACACTGCATGCAGCAACAAACTCTACCATTTTCCCATCCTGAAAGTCTAAACTCTCACGTGTAACCCTTTTGGTGTAGACTTAAATGCCATCATTCTCTGAGCAGTTGGCGATGCGCCACCCCAGAATTAACCTAGTGCACTGGCTCGACTGGTTTAAGTTGAACGATCGAGCTGCATGTGGCTGGGCCAATTAACCTAGATCACGAACGAGTTTGTGACAAACCGAGTCCCACGAGCTGCTCAGTTAGTTTAGAAGCCCTACACCCCAGAATGAACGCAGTGCGCACCAGCCACCGATTATATATCAAAGATGGATGGATACTTTCACTGAGATACGGCCGCACACATTAGAGAAGATACGAAGCTTTTGCGTTGCAATTTGAAAATCCTGTTCCAAGTGAAAGCTGTTGGTGGGACCTCACCTCCCGATCTCATTGTCCAAATTGTTCGTCCTCCAACTCCAACAGGTACACCCAGACCATGGATTCACCGTTGACAACAAGCAGAGAAGGTCAAGGACTGGCGCACTAGATTTCCCAACGGAGTTCGCTTCCCTTCAATAATTGCTCATCTTAGAAGCAAGGATGCAGTTTACGAAAATTTTACGTAAAGGTTCTGTATCCCTACATTGCCTTTGTGCGGACAGCGTGCATACGGACGCGCATGTACAGTTTGATTCTGCAAAAAACAGCACCATATACTTTCTAGTTATTTCTAGGTACAAATGCCTCTCTATTTTTTTTTTCATGAAACTAACTTTACAGGTCTGATCTATGGGAATTTATGTCACATAGGTAGATAGGTTTTTATATAGCTTCAAAAATCAATGTGCAATACTTTCCTAGGTCCTAAAATCAGGCTTTTTCATAAAAACAATATTCAAAGGCCAATCCTCACTATTTTGGACATGCTGAATCCATCTATGAGGTCTGATTGGATCAAAACAAATGGAGATCTAGACTAGTTTGTACGAACATATATATATATATATATATATATATATATATATAGTAATGGGCAGGTGCCTGATGCTTTTTGTGCCTACTGAGCTTTAGAAAGATTGTTTCTGTTTTTTTTTTTTTAGATCTGACCATACAGATGTAATCTACATGCTTGATTTTATGAAAATCGAATTTTGGGTTGTCCAATTCTAACACCAAGTTAGGTTTTTATAAGATTAAAAAATTAGCTGTTTATAATTTTTAAAAATATTCAATGCTTAAAAAATATTCTTTTTTCTCAAAAAAAACATTATCTAAGTGTGATTTCCTAGCAAATCGATCGTGCAGAACACATGAAAGGTCAGATTTTTGAAAAATCAAAACTCCTCTCGACTGGTGGTAGGAACACAATAAACACAAAAAGCGTCAGACACCTACCCATTAATCTATAGTAACGCTTTTTGTGCCTTCCCCGTGCCTACCGAACTTTAGAAAGATTGTTTCTATTTTTTTCTAAAATCAATATAAAAAGTGGTAGGTGCACAACTACCGGTGGGATCACGTTGGCCGTCCATCACACCCCGTGATGGAAGGCCAGCACTCAAAAACTGTAAAAATGTGTTTTTGCGCATTTTTGAGCCTGTAGCGATGCTTTAAAGTGTCGCTAACACCTCAGGAGGGATGCATTGGTTATTTTCTAAAATGATATTTAGCAGCAGCATTTTTGGGTAAAAATGTTGTTTTCAGCATTTTTTGCGGCAAAAAAGGCTGTGCCTCTATCACGGCCCCATGATGGAGGCTCAACGCTCAGCAGCCTTCCACTGGCAGCTGCACACCTAAGGGTTACACAGCTCTCTCTCTCTCTCTCTCTCTCTCTCTCTCTCTCTCTCTCTCTCTCTCTCTCTCTCTATATATATATATATATATATATATATATATATAGTTTTGCAAAATTTTGCATTGAATGCTTCTCTTTTCTTCCAGAGCAGTAAGTATTACATTTAGGTGTGTTTTTTATTTCGACAAGAAAGATGGGGTTAGGAAGACTCCTACCAGTTATACAATCATACAATTTGGGGCTTGAACTTGTAACGTCCCAACACAAGGTGACGTGCACTAACTGCTCCTGCCAGACAAGAGGAGACCCAGTTGGTATTTTTAGATACAAAGATAACACCTTTTTCTTTTGCTTTATTTGGAGGTTCATTCCACGAGATTCCAGTTCCTCCTTTTATCATGAATTCCAACAAGACCGGTTCACTGCTGCTCTAATTCATATTACCACCATATAAGAGGTTATTGTGCTTTCCCATCTGCTGCTGTTTTTCTTTATTGCGATTACTTGAATTCACAGTTCACTCTTTTGAGAATTCACATCCAACAGTCAGCCTTAAATCCAAACGCAACCTTAATTTCCATAAATATAACGGATTCCTCATTTCCAGTTAAATTTCCATAAATATAACGGTTCATTTCCAGTTAAGGGCTGGTGTGCGACAGATTCAGCTAATAAATCCTTATTACTTGCTGGATGGTAAACAGATGATGCTAGATTAACCCATAGGTAAATGGCTTTGGTGGAAAGAGGCCATGAAACAACTGAAGAAATCATGGACGGTTTGTGTTGACAGTCCTATTATTCAACAGCCATGTGGTACAACTTGATAGTAAATGCAAGGACAAACCACTGGATTGGTAATAAGATGAAACCAGATCGACGAGTCAATTTGGTAATATATATGTGGAAGTGGCTAACGATGTTGGAAGGCCATAAAAGCAGGGACAATCACCCCCAAGTCACGAGCAGGGACCATCACTTAACAGAGTAGGTAACTCTCTCTCTCTCTCTGTCACATACATACATACACACACACTCACACTCTTCAGCACTAGAGTGTGCATAAGAGGCACTTTTTTAGTGAAAACATTTAAGATGTAGATAGCATAGCACCTGCACTATGGGGCTGGTCCACTCTCACGGTGTTTACCACTCCATAGGGTGGGACCAATTAGGGATTTATCCTATTTTCTCACAAAAAAAAAGAAAAAAAGAAGCCCATCATTCTCTCAAGGCCATTGTCCACAATAACTCACAACCACGTACGGTATACAGAAAACAGGAAGCAGAAGCCCGAGAAAAGCATCAATCAAAAGACTAAACCAAGAACTATTAACAGATCTTTCTTATCACAGTAACAAAACTGCAAAGCAAAGAGTTGCTAAATGCTGGAGCAACTCAGCAAAGTAGACAAACTGCGGATTTAGTTTATTCTTCTCTTATTACTTCTTCCTGGCTTCAGCTACTAAACCGGCACATTTATTAAAAAATTCAGCTGAGCTTGGGATCTTCTCTCTTTGGAGGATCAAGCTGCAGATAGTAAAATGGTTCAGTTGGTTCTTCCCTGCATAAAATTTAAAGGGTCGCAAGATCAGATTATGACCCCCAATATCATCTGAAGGTAACAGCCTCAGATTAGAGAACAGCATTAGATAAATATTCCAGAACCATCCAAGGATAAAAGGTCCAGCATGGTAAGTGTGATCCTACTGTTTTCGTCCATCTTAGAGATGAATGCATGGGAAGGTGTACCAATGCCACACAGTAATGGTAAGGATTGTAGTTAACATGTTTTTACGGAAAAAAAAAATGAAAATGCACACATACATAAGTCTGAGATTCTCAGCATGGCAACATACCAGGAATCATAGATACATAATAAATCTTGAGAAGATTTCAGCATCTAGAAATGTGAAAAACATAAAATAACAAAAAAGAAGAAGAAAAGAACATGTTTTATTAATTTTCATTGAAAAAAGAAGGGACAGAAGACGTCTTTAAAATATTAAAAATTAGCATAACTCTTATTTCAAATAGAAAACAGAAACATTCCTAAGAATATAATGATAGTATTGCATTAGCATTGCAATAGTAACAAGAATATTTTTGTTATCACGATATCTTCAAAATATCACATAAATGCACCATTTAAATAGGTTTTCATTTTCCAGCATTAACATCATGATTTTTCAACAGAATGGCAATATCTGCAACAATGATAATCAACAATGAAAATGTCTCATAAAAGTACGATGTGAATAGGTTTTCACATAAATGCCTGTGCAAATGCTGTCCATGTGAAGGATGTGGATGGATGCGTGCCATCCAAAATATTAGATCAGATGGTCACAAACTGAGTGTCGCGAAAGACCTTTTTTGCGAGATCTTCACAGATCAGATGGCATGTGTCCACCCACACCTTGTAAGAATGGACGATAGTTGGCATGGACACACACACACACACAAGGGGTAATACATCCATGCTAGATGAAACATGCTAAATGGGTTTTTTGGGCTTTTTCATTTTATTTTTAAATTATCTATGTACTTGATTCTATAGGGATCAGCTCTTGAAGCATTTGATTCTGACACATGAGTGGGTTTTTATAAGGTTTGAAAAATCAACGGTCCAAAATTTTTGAAAATTTTTGAGGCTTCAATTATAATTTTTTTCATCAAAAACACATGACGAAAAAGAGACCATGCCCAACATTTAGCATGTTTCATTTAGCACGGATGTATTACCCCCCACACAAGCATCAAGAGAGAAAAGGGGACCTGTAGACTTCCATGCTGTTGTGAACATCAACAGTTTGTTAAAATGTAAAACATATAGATATAATAATAATATAAATAATATTATTATATATATATTTTTCTGTAATTTTATTTTATTTTTCTGTATTTTTTCTGTATTTATTTTTGTGTTTTTTAGTGTCTAGTTCTAATAGAACTAGACTAACCTTATCTAGTTAAGTTCCACTTGAAACTTAACTAGAAAGGTAATTGATGGAATAGTCCAACGGTTACATTTCTAACTGTTGGACCATTCCAACGGCTACAAAGAGAGCTCTCAACTACTGGTTTTTGTGTGTTCCTAGGTGAAACCTTAATTTCGTGGAGGTGCAAGAAGCAGCAAAAAGTCTCTCTTTCCTCCACCGAAACTGAATACAGAGCCATGGCAACCACCACTATGGAGGTTGTTTGGCTCAGACGATTGCTAGCGGATATGGGAGCTAAAGCAACACAAGCTTCAAAGATGTGTTGTGACAACAAAAGTGCGATCTACATTGCAAACAACCGGACATTTCATGAGCGCACTAAACACATTGAGATGGACTATCACTATGTCAGAGAGGAATACTTACATGGAACAATTGATCTGCCATATATTACATCAGAATATCAATTAGCAGACTTTTTCACCAAGCCTCTAGTTGCTCCCAGATTTCACTTCCTCTTAGACAAACTTTCGCTCATTGTACCGTAAGTTTGAGGGGGAGTGTTAAAATGTAAACTGTAATATATATATATATATATATATATATATATATATATTATTTAATATTATTATATTTTCTTTTATTATTTTTCTTTATTTTCTTTTTTAGCATCTAGTTCAATAGAAACTAGATATTTGATCCAATCAAGTTCCTGTTGGAACTTGACTGTGCAAATAGCTGTTGGACTGTAGTCCAACAGCTATAATAAATGATGTTGGACTATAGTCCAACAGCTATAATAATAAATGTTGTTGGACTGTAGTCCAACAGCTATATTAAGAGACGTTGGAATCCAACGTCTCGTTTGGAGAGCTCAAAATGAGCTCTCCTCTCTCTTCCACTTTTTTGTATATATAGGGGTGAAACCCCTTCAATGTAAAACAATGCTTCTTAAGCATTTTGTTCATGAATAAAGTATTATTTATTTTTCAAGTGTTCTTCCTTTTATACCCTTTCAAGGGTCATGCTTGTAGTGTCTCCAATAGACACTTGTTTGTGAGTTATTTGTGCATTTGTTGAAGACCACCATTTCATTACATGGTATCAGAGCTACGAAATCCTTAGATCTTGAAGTGCTTCCGCCTCGATTTTCGTGCCACATTTACAAAAGGTGTTTCATCACCTTGTTCTTGGCTCAAGAAGATTTGTTTGAAGAAAGGCGAACTTGTGCTACAAAAAAATTTGGTTTTGTATCCTCTCTTATTCCTTTGTCTACTCTTTTTCTTTTCTTTTTATTTTTCTCTCTCTCTCCTCCTATTTATTCCTCTCTTACCCTTGTAAAAGATGGATGACAATGATAAGATCACCATCATTCCTATGAAGCTAAATGATACTAACTATGTAATGTGGGCTTCGATTATGAAGCACCACATTTGGGGAAAAGGTTTATGGGGTATAGTGGATGGTTCCGATTTGGAACCTAAACTATCTCTTACCAAAAAAGAGAGTGATAAAGAGGTTCCTCTAACGGAAGAAGAGAAGAGTAAGGTGTTAGCCACTTATGAAAAGAAATGGAAAGAATGGAGGATAGGGCATGCAAAAATTATGTCATGGCTCATCAATAGCATAGACATTAAAAAATGCTCTAGTCTAGCTAAGTTTGAGCATGCCGATAAGGCTTGGGAATACCTCAAAAACATGTATTCCCTTAAAGATATTGCACATGTATGCAATTTACAAGATAAAGTTCGGACAATGACTCAAAAAGATAAAACTATTCGAGAATATTATAATGAGTTGTCCGAACTTTGGGAAGAGTTGGCTCTTCTTGAGCCCAAATGGCATTGTGCCGAAGACATCGAGCTTCGCCAAAAGCAACTCGATATGGAACATTTCTATCAATTTGTGAATGGTCCAAGGCCGGAGTTTGAATCCACCAAATCGACCCTTTTACATCGTGGAAAAATTTCTTCTATTGTTGATACTATAGAAGAGCTCACTATGGAGGAAAATAGACTTATAAAAAGTACTCCAAAAGTTGATGATGACTCTGTTTTAGCTGTATCTAGACCGGGGAATCAGACTCGTACTTACAAGCCGCCTCATTTTGGAAGGCAAAATGGCGACTTAAATAAAAGAAAATAATAAAAGAAAATATAATAATATTAAATAATATATATATATATATATTACAGTTTACATTTTAACATCAATGACCCAAGGTGATAAAACTATACGTGAATACTATAATGAACTATCGAAACTTTGGGGTGAATTGGTTATTTTAGAGCCAAAATGGCATTGTCCTGAGGACATTGAGCTCCGGCAAAAGCAACTTGACATGGAACACTTTTATCAATTTGTAAATGGTCTAAGACCAGAATTCGAGTCAACTAAGTCGGCCCTTCTTCATCGGGAAAAAGTTCCCTCTATTGTCGATACTATAAAGGAATTAACTATGGAGGAAAACAGAATAAAAAAGAATACTCCAAAGACTGAAGATGATTCAGTGCTAGCTGTATCTAGACCGAGGAATCATGTACGATCTTATAAACCTCAACATTTTAACCGACAAAGTGGTGACTATGACAAGAAAAAGGTTATTTGCCATCATTGTCATGAACCTGGACACTACAGGCCACAATGTCCCAAGCTTAAGGAGTTGAGAGAGAAAAGAGCTATGATTGCTGGATCGGAGCTCAAAGATCAGGATGCACCAGTTTTCATGGCTCAACTAATGGAGATTCTCCAACCTCTCATCAAAGGAGCCTCATCTTCATCTGAAGCTTCAATTGGCGCAGCTGCCTCATCTTTTTCCGATCCAGGTAACTTTCCTTGGCTCCTTGACTCTGATGCTTCTTTCCATATGAGTCCAAATAATCAAAGTCTATCCGAATGTGTTAAAAATAAAAAAGTGTGTCAAAAGTTTTTACAGCTGATGGAACTTCTCTTGAAATAGAAGGAATATGAAATTTTGAAAAAATTCATAAAACTAAAAAAAATTTTATCCCAGAAGTTAGATATATTCTCAAATTAAATTTAAATCTTTTATTTGTATCTCAAATATCTGATTATGGATGTAATATTTCATTTTCTTCTCATGGTTGCTGGGTTCAAGATCGTCAGTCAGGAAAGTTGATTGGGGAAGGCCATAGAGAAGGAGGACTCTATTACATGGATTTTTTGGAAATGCCGAAGAATGCCTTTTGCTATAACATTCAGAAAATTGAGTTGGAACTGTGGCATAAAAGGCTTGGTCAACCACATGTAGCCAAAATCCAACATTTTCCAAATCTAGAAAAAATTTGTAACTCTGAATCATTTGATTGTAAAGATTGTATTCTTGGCAAAATGAAAAAATTATCATTTTAGAACAAAACTTTTATCTCTTCAAGACCACTTAAATTAGTACACTCGAATGTTTGGGGTCCCGCACCAGTAATTTCTAAAAGAAGACTTGCTTATTACGTTATTTTTGTCGATGAATTTTCCCGACATACGTGGATTTACTTTCTTAAACATAAGTCTAAAGTATTTTCATACTTTCCAACATTTCATAATATGGTTAAAAACAAGTTTCAAAATAATATTACTATTTTTCGCACAGATTCAGGGGGAGAATTTTTATCCACAGATTTTAAAAATTATCTTAATTTACATGGCATCACACATCAAAGGTCATGTCCATAGACACCTCAACAAAATGGGTTGGCAGAACGTAAACATCGACATATTATGGAAACTACTAGGACTTTATTAATAGCAAATTAAGTCCCGAAAGAATTTGGGGGCAGAAGCTTCCTTATCTGCCACCTATCTGATTAATAGAATGTCATCCTCTTCTTTGCAAAATATAACTCCCATTGAAAAACTTATGAACGTTTCTCTAGATTACTCTAGACTCAGAATATTTGGATGCAAGTGTTTCATATTTACCGACAAAAATGATAAACTTTTTCCTCGTGTGATTCCTTGTGCCTTTTTAGGGTATGCTGAAAATAAAAAAGGTTATAGGTGTTTTGACCTAAAAAATAATAGATTATGTGTTTAGAAATGTTTCCTTTCTCAAAAAGGAGAGCTTCTTTGATTTTGAAAAACCAAAGGAAGTCATTGAGTACTCTTTTTTGTTAGATCTGACATCAAAATCTGATGAATATGATCTTGACTATAACTTTGATAATGATCAAGGAATTATTGATCTTGATCATAATGTTGACAATGAAGAAATTCATAGAGACACTAGTATAGGCGACGAGAGCCTAATCTTTCTGTGCACTTAAAAGATATTCTGACATTCGAACTAGACGGTTATCCCGAGTTTCGAGGCCTCCAGGAAAGTTTATGTCATACGAGTCCTTCTCACCTACGTATAGGGCAGTCATTGCATTAATTCACTCATATGAAGAACCATCTACATATCTTCAAGCAAAAAATGATGTCAAATGGATAGAAGTCATGAAAACTGAATTAGATGCACTCGAAAAGGCTTCTACATGAAATATTCAAGATCTTCCTCCGGGCAAGAAAACTATAGGATGTCGTTGAGTTTATAAAATTAAAACCAAGGGTGATGGCACTCTTGAAAGATATAAAGCCCGATTAGTAGCCAAAGGGTATGCCCAAGAATATGGCATTGATTATGAAGAAACCTTTGCACCTGTAGCTCGTATGACAACAGTCAGAACCTTAATTGCCTTAGCCTCCATCAAGAAATGGTTCATCTTCCAAATGGATGTCAAAAATGCATTTTTAAATGGAAAGCTAGTTAAAGAAGTATACATGGAACCCCCTCCAGGTCTCAATATTCCTAAGGGTAAAGTCCTTCGCTTAGAAAAAACCCTTTATGGACTTAAACAAGCACCAAAAGCTTGGTATGATAGATTTAGTCGTGTTATGATTGATATTGGGTTTCAATTTTGTTTAACTGACACTGCTTTGTTTATTAAGAATTCTGATGCAGGAATCATTGTGCTTCTTCTCTATGTGGATGATATGATCATCACCAGAAGCGATAAACAGAGAGTTGAAACGATCAAAACACTTCTTAAATCTCACTTTGAAATGACTGATTTAGGCTTATTGAGATATTTTTTAGGCATTGAAGTTGCCTATTCTACTAGAGGATAATTATTGTCCCAAACTAAATTTGCTTTTGATATTGTTTTCAGGTTTGGTATTACTGATGACAAGAAAGTAGACACTCCAAAAGTTGTCAATGTTAAAATGAAGGTTGATGATGGAGTTCTTGCAGATCCTACCCCTTACAGACAGCTTGTCGGGGCACTTTCCTATCTATTCATTACCAGACCAAACATAGCACTAGGGATGGCAGTGGACCGGGGGAAAGCGGGGCCCCGCCCCGCCTCGCCCCGTTTGGACCGAGGATGAAGGGTATGAAACGGGGATGGAGGCGGGGACGAAGGTTAAAATCCATCCCCGTCCGGGGGTGGAGGCGGGGATGGACTGGCACGTTCCCCCGCCCCGCCCCGGCCCATCCCTGCCCTGGCCTCGGCCCATCCCCGTCCCGGCCCGGCCCGGCCACGCCCCATCCCCGTCCCGGCCCCGCCCCATCCCCGCCCCCAACCCTTTATATTTTTAAACCCTAACTCCCTTCCCTAATTTCCTAACCCTAGAGCCGCCGAGTTGGGTCGTCGCCTCTTCCCCTTCCCCATCTGCATTATCACTGTAGCCGGGCCATCGCCGACCACCGTTGGCCGTCGCAGGGGGAGGCCTCCACCCTCATACTCAGCCTCCTCTGCAAGCTCGACGGGAGGGCGGAGCTCTACCGAGACGTACCCCTCTCCTACCTCTTCCTTACGAACAATCTTCAGTACATCATCGTTAAGGTGCAGAGCTCCAATCTCCGACTCGTCCTCGGCGACGCTTGGGTGAGAATGCACACCAAGAAGCTTCGGCAGTACGTCGCTAACTACGAGCACATGGCGTGGAGCGAGGTCGTGGCGGCCATGGCGAAGATGCCGGTGGTGATCGATGCCGAAAGCGCGAGGCGGGCTTTCAGGCGGTTCAACTCCGCCTTCGAGGAGGCATACCGGGCGCAGACTGCGTCGATCGTGGTGGAGGACATGAAACGGGGACGGAGACGGGGACGGGGACGGGGACGGGGCGGGGACGGGGACGGGGCGGGGGTGGAGGACATGAAACGGGGATGAAGGCAGGGGTGGAGGATAAAATCCATTCCCGCCGCGGAGGCGGGGCGGGGGTGGAGGATAAAATTTTGAGGCTGGGTGGGGGTGGAAACCTTGTCCCCCGCCCCACTGCCATCCTTACATAGCACATGTTGTTCACACAACAAGTCAGTTTCAGCACGCTCTCACCTCTGTTCATATGGGAGCAATCATGTGTATTATCAGATACATTCAGTCCTCTTTTTCACGAGGACTTTTCTTGTCTTCCTCCTCCTCTCTTGATTTAATTGCATATACTGATGCTGATTAAGGAGGTGATCCCAACAACAGACACTCAACCACTGGTTTTTGTGTCTTCTTAGGTGAATCATTAATCTCGTGGAGGTGCAAAAAGCAGCAGAAGGTCTCTCTATCATCCACTGAAGCTGAATACAGAGCCATGACAACCACGACCATGAAAGTAGTTTAGCTCTGACGTTTGATTGCTGACATGGGAGCTGAAGCAACAAAAGCTTCACAAATGTGTTGTGACAACAAAAGTGCGATCTACATTGCAAGTAACAGAACATTTCACGAACGCACCAAACACATCGAAATGGATTGTCATTACGTAAGAGAGGAATATCTACATGGGACAATTGATCTGTCATATGTTACTTCAGAATATCAGTTAGCAGATTTCTTTACAAAGCCTCTCGCTGCTCCTCGTTTTCACTTCCTCTTAGACAAACTTTCGCTCATTATACCGTAAGTTTGAGGGGGAGTGTTAAAATAAATATAATAATAATATAAATATTATTATTATATCTATATTTTCTGTAATTCTATTTCATTTTTCTGTATTTATTTTTGTATTTTTTAGTGGTTCTAATAGAACTAGACTAACCTTATCTAGTTAAGTTCCACTTGGAACTTAACTAGAAAGGTAACTATTGAAATGGTCCAATGGTTACATTTATAACTGTTGGACCATTCCAACGGCTACAAGGAGAGCTCCTTAAGAGCTCTCCTCTTCTTCCCTTTTTCAAACTTGTATATATAGGGGTGCAGACCCTCTTGTAAAAGTATTCCAATGCTTCTTAAGCATTAGGTTCTCCAGCTTCAATAAAGAATATATTTTATTCTTTTTTTGTTTCCTTTTATACCCTTTTAAGGGTTATGCTTAAGTGTCCTTTTAAGACACTTTTCTTATGAATCTTAGTTCGTGTTTTGAAGATCCTCATTTCATTTCACAGTTCACCACAAATTTATACACTAACAAACATAAGAATGATATGATAGTTTCATCCATTAATTGTCACAAGCTATGGGAAATGTACAATGACTATTGCTGAAATTTCTCCATAAAATTACAAAAATGTCAGGTTTTTCTGCTTAATCTGAACCTATAAATGTGTTTATCATGGTTTACTCAGCAGAAAACATACATCAGATTACATATTTTAATGTTCTGGTGTGTTTTTTAGAGTAAAAAAATCAACTGCTCATATCATATCGCACAAAAACTTCATGACAAAAGACTTAAGTAATGCTAATCCAAAATAAAAGAAATATTCAAGTTTTTTTCGCTAAATCACTTTAATTTAAAGCATTTCTTTTAGCAAACAAGCTAGGAGAAGAACACCTGCAACTATGAGAGAGAGAGAGAGAGTCTATTATATATGGTACTGGATGTCCATAACTTAAGTTGGTACACCCTTGGTTTACATAGATCTAATCACCAAAAGTCAAAACAAACCTTTGGATCATGTTTAGCATGATCTATGTACTATTTCCGTGTGTTAAAGTTCACCCAACTTGATTTCTTTGGCTACTTTTAAACCATTCTCATCTTCATGAGTTGTGAGATGATCTTTCACCATCTTGAAATTGAGTCTTACGGCAGAGATGATTAAACCTGGTACCATGATAAATAGATCATGCTAAACACATTGGTACAGTTAGATCCAACATTTTGTGGCTAGATCCATGCAAACAAGAGTGTGCACCATCATATGGTATCATGGTGTCTCATGCAATTGAAATTCTTTGGAGGTCGATGAATTTTAAAACATAATCAATATTCAGTACAAATTCAAGATATGATTGAAAAAAAAAACTCAATCATCTGCAAGTGCTTTGTTTGTGATCCAAGTTACTATCTAATAGTTAATTTTTTAAATTTTTATACAACAACAACAACAACTACGCCTTCATCCCAAAACAATTGGGGTCAGCGATATGAACCAAAAAAGAAATTCATTTTGGGTCTTCCACATGAATCCTTTTCCTTCAATCATTTCTATCCAACGCCATGTCCTCGGTGAGGTTCAAAGCATTCATATCCTTTCCTATCATCTCCATCCAAGTCTTCCTAGGCCTACCCCGACCTCTTTTAACTAATATATTTTCTCATTTCTCCAACCTTCTAACTGGAGCATCATTAGGCCTTCGCCGAATATGTCCAAACCACCGTAAACGATTCTCTCGCATCTTATTTTCAATGGGTGCAACACCTACCTTCTTACGTATCAATTCGTTCCGAATCTTATCTTTTATTGTATTTCCACACATCCATCTAAGCATCCGCATCTCAGCTACACTCATTTTTTGAATATGATGTCTCTTGGCAGCCCAACATTCCGTACCATATAGTAAAGCGGGTCTAATAGTCGTCCTATAAAACTTTCCCTTCAACCGCAATGGCATTCTACGATCGCACAGCACTCCAGTAGCACTTTTCCATTTCATCCACCCAACCTTTATCCTATGATTTACATCTCCATCAATTTCTCCATACTTTTGAATGATAGATCCCAAATATTTGAAATAATCATTCACCGGTATATCTTGCTCACAAAGCTTCACTACACTCCCATCACTACTTCGTTGCTTACTAAACCGACATTCCATATATTCAGTCTTACTCTTACTCAACTTAAAACCTCTAGCTTCCAATGTCTGTCTCCATAATTCTAACTTAGCATTAACCCCAGCTCTAGACTCATCAATCAAAACAATATCATCAGCAAACAACATACACCACGGTACATTTTCTTGAATTGATCTCGTAAGCTCATCCATCACTATCGCAAATAGGAAAGGGCTTAAAGCAGATCCTTGATGTAACCCAACCGTTATCGAAAAATTGGTTGTCACCCCTCCACAAGTGCGGACATTGGTTACTACTCCTTCATACATATCTTTAATTATACTAATGTACTTGAGAGAAACACCTTTCTTCATCATTGTCCACCAGAGAACGTCCCTAGGTACTCTATCGTATGCCTTCTCTAAATCAATAAAAACCATATGCAAATCTTTGTTCCTCTCTCTATATCTTTCAATAAGTTGTCTAAGAAGATGTATAGCTTCCATAGTTGATCTTCCAGGCATAAAACCAAATTGATTCTCCGATATCATGACAACCTTCCTCAACCTAGACTCAATCACCCTCTCCCAAAGTTTCATAGTATGACTCATGAGTTTTATACCACGATAGTTTGTG
The DNA here is from genome assembly GCF_984573655.1 of Nuphar pumila. Taxonomy (NCBI): domain Eukaryota; kingdom Viridiplantae; phylum Streptophyta; class Magnoliopsida; order Nymphaeales; family Nymphaeaceae; genus Nuphar; species Nuphar pumila. The sequence goes on along the minus strand of NC_143259.1, from coordinate 118,232,204 downwards.
CAATCTTGTATATCACCCTTATTCTTATATAAAGGCACCAAAGTACTCTTCCTCCACTCATTAGGCATCTTATTTGTACGCTAAATCAAGTTAAAAAGATTTGTCAACCATTCTAAACCTTTCTCTCCCAAGCATTTCCAAGCCTCGATAGGTATACCATCTGGGCCAACTGCCCTTCTTGATTTCATTTTCTTCAAAGCCTCTGCAATTTCTTTCTTTTGAATCTTGCGCATGAAGTCACGATTTTTATATTATTAAAAAAAAATTAATAAATATAATGGTTGGGTTACATCAAGGATCTGCTTTAAGCCCTTTCCTATTTGCTATAGTGATGGATGAGCTTACGAGATCAATTCAAGAAAATGTGTCGTGGTGTATGTTGTTTGCTGATGATATTGTTTTGATTGATGAGTCTAGAGCTGGGGTTAATGCTAAGTTAGAATTATGGAGACAGACATTGGAAGCAAGAGGTTTTAAGTTGAGTAAGAGTAAGACAGAATACATGAAATGTCGGTTTAGTAAGCAACAAAGTAGTGATGGGAGTATAGTGAAGCTTGGTGAGCAAGAAATATCGGTGGATGATTGTTTCAAATATTTGGGATCTATCATTCAAAAGTATGGAGAAATTGATGGATATGTAAATCATAGGATAAAGGTTGGGTGGATGAAATGGAAAAGTGCAACTGGAGTATTGTGCGATCGTAGAATGCCATTGCGGTTGAATGGAAAGTTTTATAGGACGACTATTAGGCCCGCTTTACTATATGGTACGGAATGTTGGGCTGCCAAGAGACATCATATTCAAAAAATGAGTGTAGCTGAGATGCGTATGCTGAGATGGATGTGTGGAAATACAATAAAAGATAAGATTCAGAACGAGGAGATACGTAAGAAGATAGGTGTTGCACCCATTGAAAATAAGATGAGAGAGAATCGTTTACGGTGGTTTGGACATATTCGGCGAAGGCCTAATGATGCTCCAGTTAGAAGGATGGAGAAATGGGAAAATATATTAGTTAAAAGAGGTCGGGGTAGGCCTAGGAAGACATGGATGGAGGTGATAGGAAAGGATATGAGTGCTTTGAACCTCACCGAGGACATGGCATTGGATAGAAATGATTGGAGGAGAAGGATTCATGTGGAAGACCCAGAATGATTTTCTTTTTTGGTTCATATCGTCGACCCCAATTGTTTTGGGATGAAGGCGTAGTTGTTGTTGTTGTTGTATTAAAAAATTAATAAATAACTCAAACCCATCAGGCCAGCCCGATAGCCGGCGGGCCGGGTTTCAGCCCGATACCTAACGGGCCTGGGCTTCAAATCATGGCCCAAACCCGGCCCATGGCAGGCCGGGTCGGCTTGGCCGATGGGGCCTCCAGGGCCGTTGCCCACCCCTACTTTCAAGTACTACAAACACTTTAATGTTTGCATATGGATGTTATCATAAGGACTACTAATCAATTTCTATAAAACAAAAACTCTGTCTAAACAAACTTAATCCATGATTAAAAGTTCCAATGGCAAAAAAAATCAAGCCCTGTACGAATAAGCACATCTATCAGCTACATGATCATATCCATTTGCCCCATTATGCTTGATGGAGTAAAATTGTAGAAAAACAAATATAATCTTCATAATGAACATTCTAGAAGTTTGGCAGTAAAATCTCCAAAGTAAAAATTGGGTATCCCATATGGTAACATACCCAGGCTTGGAACGCATGCATCTCCAGAAAAGCTTGAAAGGGCCTGGGACTGTTTTAAATGGATTTCCTTCAAAACAAGCCTGCACAAGGTTTAAGAATAAATGAGGCCTACACATAACTACCTATATATGAAGCACTATATGAAATAGGCAAAGAAATATTCATCCACAAAAAAATTTCATTATTCATGAAATACAGAACCTTACATAACGAGTGAACTTCAACAAAGTGAAAACGAGAAAACGTTACCTAAATAGAGCAATAGAAAAACTGGACTCGCAAATGAATATTCACATAAACAACAGATGATGCCAATGCTACAATTGATGTTGCCATGCATGAATTGTTTACTCTTCACTGGAAGGCGAAAAATACAAAGTTGATGTTGTTAAGTTCCATGTCTCTGCATCTAGAAAACTAGACATCCCATTTTTATCCAATGCCTTCACCCGGCCTATATTACTAGTAACTAGGAGAGGTGGTCATACCCCCACATATTCCTAGCCATTTTCCCACAATTCCTAGTGACGCCTACTGCTGCAGCTCGCATCCAAAGCCAAGAATGAAAAATTTTAGCTCAAGGATGAAAAGCTCAAAAGACGATTGGCTTATTGCACTTCCATTCGAACTCGAACTAATGTGGCTACACCTGGTTTTCTCCATTTGCAGCCTAAAGTCCCAGTACAGAAACGAATCAATGAATAATTGTGGTCCAGAGATTGCACTAAAGGCGAATTAAATTAAAATAGAATATGAATTCACCATATGCATCGCGAGGAAGCGTGGACACCACATCAAACACACACACGCACACACACACGCGCGCGAAAACAACACTGAAGCCTCGAATCGACATAAAAACAACCAGAAAATATAAATTGACGAGAACCCAAATGTTTGCACTTCAATATGAGATAACAACGAGCAAATAAGTCGTAACTAAAGTCAACCAGAAGAAAGGGGAATGAATGCATCAACCCCTTCTGATTCAATAGTAGCATAGAAAACTAAAACACAAAGAAGAAGAAACAAGAAATTATATCAACTTCAAAATGCTCGCTCAACATAAAAAACCATGATTTCGTTTTTTTTTTAAGAAAGGGGGGCAATGGGTTCTCTGTGATTTGGGGTTTATGGAATTCATAAAATTTAATCTTTTCTAACGAACAGAAACAGGAAAAAAGGTGGGGTGAAGGGAAGAGTGAGGGGGGGAAGAAAAGGAGAAGGAAGGACCTGGATGACGTCCTCGGCTCGATCGTTGCAGCGGTGAGCCTTGGGTTCACGAGTCTCACCTTCCGGCAGACCCCACGGACTCTCCCGCCTTGGGACGGGCCTGGACGTCATCTCTCTCTCTCTCTCTCTCTCTAATCGGGGTCAGATTTTAAACAGACCTGTTTTTTAATCGGGTCCAGCAATTGGACCTGACCTGACACTAAACTCATTCGGGTTCAGATTTGAGCTTGGTATGAGAGGTAGTTTTAATTGGAAAAAACCGCAAGTCCATTTCTCTTGTGATCAACCATCAGATCTTTATTGAGGCTGCCCCTAACTAGCCGGGCTTTAAGCCTCTCTTTTTTCAAAGTATAAAGTTAAAAAAATAAGTAACAAAAAATCTAATTTGTTTCATTTGCAACTCGAATAAACATAGGATATAAACAAGTTATATTTGGTTCATTGTGGACATTACGGAACCCAACTTAAACAGATTTACATTTATATGAAAAAAAGCTAATATCGAATCTGGATCCCGTTAACTATTTATACTAATCGAACCAAATTCAACTAGGATGTGAGCATTATTGATGAGATATTGAGAATTTGGATGTGAATGCAAAAACTCTAAGCTAAATCAAAATCTTCTTAATAATTAGATTACTCTACCAGATCTAATCAATTGGATATGACCAAATGCATACTATTGAGTCTGACTTCCTTATAAACACAAATGCAGGCCGTTTGACCTGTGTTGGCTGAGTTAGATTTGCTCTAAATAATCAAAATAAATATATACGAAGTTAAAAAACAAAAGAATAAACATTTTGATGGAAAAATAAATATTTCCAATTGATTATTTAATAAAAACCCATATTTTCTGATCTACATGCACGTTGGATTTGGATTTGGATTTGGGTTTCAGATTTTCTGTCACCTTACCCAATTGGACCATGATCTTGGGAAAGAGAAAATGGATTTGCTCCATTTGAAATTGTCGTTAGCCTACTAGGGCTCCACTCATCTGGTGGACTCTATGAACATCACTAAGGCCTGTGTGGGAGCTAGACTGCGGAGGAGATGAGAATGGAGATGGTATTTAATGAAGGTGTAATTAATATTGGAAGATGACAATAAAATTTAGAGTGAAGATAGGTCATTTTTAACTCCATCTTGTTGACAACTCCTTCACCAGGGGAAGCCACGTTGTAGGGAGGGTGGGCACCCACCCTGACCCACAATAATCACCCAATGGGGTATGGGTCAGGGTGAGCTCACCATGACCCGCTTGCTACATGTGGGTAGTGCACACCTGGGTGGGCACTCGTGCCATACCTAAAGGTGTTGACGGTCCACAACTCTTTCAAACCCAACCACCCCGATACCCTAACCTAACCCCTCTCTCTCTCCCTCTCTTCATGCGACCCCATTGTGCAGTTGCACATGCCCTCCCTATGATGGTTCCACTCCGATGGCCCGTACCCTGTCTAGCGGCATCAACAATGGCCTGTCCTCTATCTTTGAGCAGGGTTCTTGGTTCTTTTGGAGAGTTGCACCTTCTTACGAGGGACTTTAATTGCTTGTTGTTCATCCATGATTCCAACCTTCCAGTTTTTCCATCGGCATCTATGCAGGGTTTCCAGAATTTTGTCCAACTGCACCAACTCTACCTTGTTCCTCCCGTCGGTGAGGCTTTCTCGTGGTCTAATAGACGATCTTGTTCATGTTGCAGACTGCTAGACTATGTGCTCGTCTCCCCAAATCTTCTGGTGATCCTTTCCGACATCACCTGCTTTCTTCTTCCTCTTTCTGTCTCTAACCATAGTCAGGTCATTACTTATTGGGGGAAGAGTTTTCCTCTACTAGGTTTTTCATCTTTGAACAGTGGTGGCTGAAGAAGCCGGATTTTGAATCTGTGGTCTTTCGTTCGTGGAACGGGCCTTCCAATGCGGTGAAAGTTGCCGCTCGTTGCCTTATGAAGCTCTTTCGCCTGTCCCGCGACATAAAAGCTTGGCTTTGGTCTAATAGCATTAACAAATTCCAGCAATTGGACGCCTAGGAACAAGAGTTGTTTGTCGTTCATCACTCTTTATCGTTCCCGGACTCTCTATTTGATTCCTCTATTTAAAGCTTAAAGGCCAGATCTGCTGAGCTTTCTCTGCTTTTGCAATCCTTACAGATCAAGGATGAAATTCGATGGAAGCAGCGGTCGAGAGTGCATTGGCTTGCCACTGGTGATGGCAATACCAGATTTTTTCACTCCTTCGCTTCATACCGGCATAGAAGGCATGTTACCCCTTCTATCTCCATTGAGGGTGTAACCTATTCTGTCGACAATGTCATCTTCGTGGTTTCTCTCTACTTCAAGGCCCTTTATGCTACCTAGCCCTCCGCCAACGGCTCTATTGGTCCTCTCCTCGTTCAGACTATTGACCCAGCCCAATCCAGATCCATGCAATCTCCATTCATTGACGATAAGATCTTTTTGGCTATTAAGGACCTGTTAGGTTGGAAAGCTCTTGACTTCGACGACTTTTTTGTGGACTTCTTCTGTATCCTTTGGTCCTGCACTAAGAATGATGTTATCAAAGTCTTCGTTGAGTTCCAGCGCAATTGTTGGTTGTCGATTCACACGCACTTAGCCATTGTCTCTCTCATCCCTAAGGACATGGCATCCTCTGATATCTCAAGATTCCGTCCTATCTTAGTTTTTTTTTTTTTTTTTTTTGGGGGGGGGGGGGGAGGAGGCTCTACCGCATTATTGCTAAAGTTTTGGCTAACAGGCTCAGAGTCATCGCTTCTTAGATTTTCTCAGATTTCCAGATCGCTTTTATCCTCCTTAGGCGAATTCATCACTCCTTTATCCTGGCCTCGGAAGTCCTACACTCTTGAAATATCAGTGGCTAGCCTTTTTCTCTCTCAAGCTCGACTTCTATAAAGCCTTCAACTCGATTCATTGGCCTTTCTTATTCCATATGCTTGACAACTTCGGTATCGGTCATCGTTTCTCTCGATGGGTGCGTAAGCTAGTTTCAAATGCTCATTCTATGATTAAGATCAATAGAGTTAGAGGCTCGCAGTTCAAGCTTGGGTGTGGTATTCGGCAAGGCTGCCATCTTTCTCCTTTGTTATTTAACGTTGTTGTTGAGGGCCTCATGGTTTTGTTCAAGAGGGCTGCGAATTATGGCTTTATTGATCCTCTCAGCATCCAGGAATTCCCACATCGTATTCTCACCTACGCTGACAATATGATCCTTTTCGACCGCGTCTCTGTGCAACAAATGTTGAGATTCAAGCTTATTCTTCAGTTTTTCCTCTCTCTGTCGGGTTTATCTTTGAAAGACAGTAAATGTTGTATGTCCATGTTCAATGCCTCCCCTTCCTTGCTGGCCATTGGGCAACAGATTTTTTGTTACACTACTTCGGATCCTTCTATTTCATATCTGGGTCTCCTTTTGCAATTTACGTGCATTCCCTCAGCCGCTTGGAATGCCACTCTTCAAAAAGTTCAGACCAAAATTTCTTCTTGGTAGGCTTCCTACCTTTCCATTGCAGGTAGGCTTACCCACATCAAGCATGTCTTATCCTCTATCCCAGAATTCCTTATGTCTATGTTCTTAATGCTCAGGGGCGTGAGAAGAAATTCTCTCATTTGATGATGGATTTCCTCTAATCTGGTTGTCATCCTTAGACTAAGCGCCACTTGGTGGATTGAAATTCTTTGTTGCTCCCTAGGTATATAGCGGGTCTGAGGATTCTTGCTCCGAGACTTAGAAGTATTGCTCTTGTCGTGAAGCAATGTTGGATGGCGCACCGTCCTAGCAATCTGTGCGCTCCCTTATTGCATGCTAAATATGGCTTCCTTGAGTCATTCTTTTTTTATCGTCATCATCACAGGTTTCCTACTTTGCACCTGCATCGCATGTGGCTTAAAGCCATGTCTTTCGTCCTCATGAATGAGGGTGATCTCGACCCTGTCGCCCAACTTTTTCATCGGGCACTTGCTTTTAGTGGCACTTTCTGCACCAAATCTCTTTATCGATCTCTTCTTCTACCTAGAGCTGACTGGCTACCTGAGCATTTGTTATGGGCTAAAGGCCCAACTTCGCGTTCTCGGTTCTTAGCTTGGTTGATTCTGCATGATCGGGTCCAGACGGATAGCTTCCTCAAAAGAGTGGGTTTTTAGCTTCCAAGAAGGTGTGTCCTGTACAATGCGATGGAAGAATCCACCTATCATTTGTTTTGGGCTTGCCCCATCTTTATGGATCTCTTCAAGAGTATGTAGAACAAACCTGATGTCAACGTGCGACAAGACTCCTTCGCACTCGATCTTCTGCAGGGCCCGCCGCAGGTGCGCAGTTGCAAGAGATGACGGCTGATCTGGAGAACTTGGCTCCTCACTACCTGGTGGGATGTTTGGATGAACCGCAACAATGCGATATTCTGTCAAACTCCGATTGTTTTCAATAAGCTCGTGCATTGCATCTTGGTTGATGTATAAGCATATTTGTGCCTCTGCTACTCTGGTCTCCACTGCCTTCAGCCGCCCTCTCTTCCTCCTGACCCTGGCTGAATTTGTCAGAATTTCGTTCTTTTTTTGGCCTTTTGTCCCTATGTTTTCCTGTTTTTGCTTTTGTATTTTTGGCCCTTGGTGTGGGAGTGCTATTTGTTTGCTCGCGGGCTCAACATTTGTTGACCCTTTGTCTTAGTAATGTTGATGTTTCGTTTTGCTCTCTATCTCTCTCAACTTTGTTGGATTGAGTTCGGTCGTTCATCATCTGGCAGCCTTTCCAGTGCACAACCTTAGCTCTGGTGGTTGAGATGCTGAGTCTCCTTCTTTTTTTCAAATCCTTTATTTTTAAAAAGGCATGATAGGGTTTTGATTTTAGGGTTTTAAAATTAGCTTAATCTATTGTTAGGGTTTATGTTTTTGATGTAGTTTTTTTTTAAATACTATGAATGTTTAGTTAGGGTTTTAGGGTTTCTTGTGTTTTATTTTTTTCAATTTGCATTAGGCATGAGTAATAAATGCTTTGATTTGGGTTATAATATTAGGCTTTTTTCAATTTTTTTAAATCTATGATTTTTTTTTTACTTTGGGTATTAATTAGGATTTTTCTAAATGACTTGAGTATGTATGTAATTAGGGTTTCAAGGTGTTTTGTATTTTTTTTAATTATCATTAAGCATGATTCCGTTAATGAATGTTTAATTTTGGTTATCAAATCCTTAAATCTTTGATTTTTGTTAGAATTAAAAAAATTTATTTTGGTTTGTCAAATGACATAAATATTTAATTTAGAGCTTTTTTTTAATTAGCATATTGATGAATGATTTAGGGTTTAGATCAAGTTTTTTATATTGACATAAACAGATAGTTTTTTGTGCTAGTTTTTTTTTTGTGTTTTTAATTACCATTAAGCATGAATCGATAAATACTGTATGACTTGATTTTGGTTAGAATATTAGGTTTTTTATTAATTAGCATAAATCATAACTTTTTTGTTTATTGAAATTGAGGTTTTGATTTTATTTTTTTAGGATGAGATAATATTTGGTTATGGTTTTAAGGTTTTCTTATGCTTTTTTTTAATCACTATTAGGCATGGACCATAAATATTGCTTGATTTCATTTTAGTTAGAATACTAGGGTTTTCCTATCAACCAGCATAAATGAATAATTTATAATGTTTATAGTTATTAGCATTTTGATTTGTTTTTTTTAGAATGACATAATTAAATGTTTAGTTTATGGATTTAGGGTTTTTTTTGTGTTTTTTATAATTAGCATTAGGCATGAATCCATGAATATTCCATGAACTTATTTCAATTAGAATATTAAGAGTTTTTTTTTTATTAATTATCATAAATAAATAATTATGATGTTTGCCAAAACTAAGGTTTTGATTTGAACTTTTTAGAATAAGATAAATGTTTAATTATGTTTTTATAGTTTTTTTATTTTTTGAAATTATCATTAAGCATGAATCCACGAATATTTTGTGATTTGATTTTGGTTAAAATAGTAGGTCTTTTTTTTATCAATTAACATAAATACATAATCTATGATATTTGAATGAATTAAGATTTTGATTTGGTGTCTTTAAAATGACATAAATGTTTAGTTGTGGTTTTAGTTTTTTTTTTATGTTTTTTTAATTATCATTAGACATGAATCCATGAATATTGCTTAATTTGATTTTTGTTAGAATATTAGGGTTTTTATCCGTTAACATAAATGCACCTGGCTGCCCCCCCTCCCACCCCGTTCCTCGCATCCCATTTTTTTCTCCGCTCTCATCACCGCTATCATCTCCTGTCCGAGACACCGGCTTCCAAAGGATGCTCATGATTTTGAAACCCATGGGTGTGTCTCTTGAGAGGCAAGGGAGACATGGGGGAGTGAGCCATATTGTTTTCCTTGGGTTAAAAAAATTGTAACTGTTGTTTGTTGCTTACCGGTAAGGGATTTTATTGCCAGTTCAGTTCCACTCTTCCCCCTTTGGAGTCCTGATTGGGTGCAATTACATGGCACAAAATTTATGCATTAAGTACCTGATTGCTTTCTATCAGGCCTTGGTCCCCACAATTGACAGGCCCTGTCCCAAGATGGAGGTTGATCAGGTGCTTAATGCACAAATATTTGTGCAATCATATTGCACTTGATCTTTTCACCTTTGGCATCCTCCATGTTCATACCGCCTGTTAACTCTTATGATGTAAGTTGTTTTGATCAAATTTGACTCAATAGATGAATTCAGCATGGTCGATAATTAATTTTTTATTTTTTATAAAATAAAAAAATATGATTTTTTAAATCACATTTTTTTTATTTTGGGGATTTAAAAAATAAATGATATAGATCACATCTGTGGAGTCTGATTTGATGAAAACAACCATAAACATTGGGATGACTTTGGGGATGAGCAGAACCCAGTTATTGCACCACAGACATTGATGGTTACATACGTGAGCATGATTAGGGGTGAGTAATTAAGTGGGTGCTTAGTACGAGCACAATTCTAAGCTTCATTTTTTACTTAACGAATGGAGCTTGTGTGCCAAATAAAACAGACTTGAACTCGTGACAGAGTTTCTTAAGAGTTTTGATGAGCTTGTTTGATACACACACGGTCGCGTGCAAACTGTTTGTAGAAACTCTTAACAAGGTTGATAGAACTGAACTGAAGCTTGGGCTCCCCTTGTCTGGCAGGAGCAGCTAGTGCAGGTCACCTTGTGTTGGAACGTTGCAGGTTCAAAACCCAATGGTATAGTTGCATAACCGGTAGGGGTCTGCCTATCCCCAGCTTGCCTTTGAAAAAAAAAATGAATGTAAGTCAATCTTAGTTTTGGGGCTAACAAACCTCTTTGTATCTCGCTCTTTTTTCTCTCGTTATCTTTACTTCTCGACTCAAAGTTTTCATAATGAATGAAAGTAGCGAAGATAAGTCCAAATATATGATCATCCACGCCCAACCATCCCAACTATGTTCTCCAATGTTTGCCCAATTGAAACGATATCATGACTTGTTTTGCATATTAATTAAAGTCGTCAAAATGCATTTTCTTCCACGGCGTCTCCTCCATCTTCCAATGATCTCAAAAACGTATTAGCATTCTTTGTTTTTTATCCAAACCAACCAACCAGACTTTGTTTTGGACCAAGTTATGCGTGGAGTAACCTGGTCGATCCCAACTCTCTAGATCCAGACCCGGTCGACTCGACCCAATCTACCTATTTGGTCAAAGGATTGTTTTGTCATTGGCCAGGGAGTGCTGAAGATGGGAATAAAGATTTAAAATAGTCGTCGTCCATCTAGAGAGAGAGAGAGAGAGAGAGAGAGAGAGAGTGCTACTGCAAAGTGCAAAGAGAACAAGAGGGGTGATGGCTGCAACAGCTTCCTCCCTCATTGTGCTCGTTGTAAACGCAATCCTGTTTATGATCTTCATCGTGATCGTGTTCGCGGCGTCGCTCATGAACGTGCAAACCATTCTTTCGCACATTGTAATACCCCGATTTGAGACCTCGAGAGTCCAAGTCCGATTGATATTACTTAAGAGAGGAAAAACATACATAGTTCAAATAGAGAAAACATTACTACATTTATTTTTTAATAAACTCAATTAATTTCTTTAACAAAGTTCATCATTCATAACATATGAAAATAATAACTGCATGAGTGTTCAATGACAAAAAAATAAAACTAACAAATACTCTGCTGCACAGTTTGAATAACTGATCATGTCATCCCTAATCTAGTGTGACTAAAACTTACACTTGTAATTATATAGAAGGTGAATCTACAACTCAGAAAAGAATATTTATAAGCAATAAATGACTTTAACTAAAAGTGCAGTGGGCTCTAAGCTTCTAATTTGAATTTAGTTTTTGACACACCATACAAGGTTTGTATGTTTTAAATTCCCCTCTTAACTCTCTCAATCAAACACTAACTCAAAATAGACTATAACACTAAGTCGATTATACCGGTTATAGCCGTATACAGGTGTAACAATCCGAGTAAAATACTCTAATTCTACATTATTGGCCAAACTACTAACCATACACTCTCAGTGATCCCTAGATCACCAGGTATTGCAGTGAAACAACAAGGGGAACCCCATCAATAGCTAGCCGGGAGGTCAGGCTCAAAATCAACATGGTTCATGTTGTATTAACATAATATCCTTTACCTTGAATATGATTGTTGTATTCTAGTCACAATCGAGTCTCAAATAGCTCTAATAATAAAATCTTATCATCATACAAACATGTTCATATTAATACACATATCTTCTTTATATTTTGATAAAATTATTAAAATACCATTTTGAGCAGACTCATCAAATTTTGATTTTTGTGACTCTTATTTGACCAGAACCATAGAACAAAAATATTTCTTTCTACGATACGAGTTCAACGCACCAAACCTCACTCAATTTTAAGTCTGAAGTGCAAAGTTATGCCCATTTTACTTAATCGAATATTAGGTACACCTAAGGGTAATTTGATCATTTTAACTCTTATAATTAGACCCAACTCATCCTAGGTCAAAAACAGATTCGGTCTGAGTTTAGAATACTAGGTTTACTTAACCTACTCTCGCCCAATTGAGTTTTGTTTAAAAATTCAATTAGATTATCAAAATTCATAATAAATCACAAATAGATCCAGATCTAGTTCTGATCTAGATTCAAAACTGTCAAACTTGATCTAGACCTAGTTTTGATCTAGATCCAGAACTGATTCATCCAACTATGAGTTAGATCCAGATTCAACTCTGATCTGTATCCTGAACTGTCAAACTTGATTCAGACCCAATATTGATCTAGATCTAAAATTGATCCAAACAACTATAAGTTGGATCCAAATTCAGCTACTTATTGGATCCAACATTGATCCAAACAATTTTAAATTGAATCTAGACCCAGTTCTGATTTGGATTTAGATTAGTCAGACAAGATTCAAACCCAATTTTTTATCTAGATCCAAAATTGATCTATCTATCTTATACCAGATCCAGACTCAAATTTTTTTAATCTGAATTTAGTTTAACTTGGATCAGTCCAGACTGACTGGATTGAACTGAACCCAAATCTGATTTGGTGCATATCCAAATAAGAAACTGAGACCCTGTTAGACCCGACTCAATTCAATTTGGTCAGAACCCGTTTGGTCAACTGAGTCGAGTTTGAAACTGTTGATCAAACTCGGTTTGGACTGATCTGATTGAGTTGGTACGATCGAGTCGGACCTGACCGAACCAGCATGGTCAATTTTTTTTTACTTAGTTTGGTCTGGATGGCACCCAAACTACTAGGTTTGGTCTAGGTCATACCCAGACCGTCTCAAGATTCGACAATTGGGTATAAGACAGAAGGGGCACAACCCCTTCTCGACCTTTGTCCCTCTCTGCTGCAGACGTTGTCGACAACCTCTGGTTGTTGGCCGTCTCTCTTTTTATATGGTTGTGGATTTTGTTGTTTGCATTTTTTTTCTGCAACTTGTCGGGCTTCTAAACGAATGGAAAGGGGAGGATCAAAAGGAAAAAGGTGTACCTGCGATAGTCGCCCGCGGCATGCTCCAATAAACCTCTCCCACTCCCTCTGCAACTCTCTTTCTCTCTTTCTCACACCCTATCTCTCATTTTTTTTCTTTTCAAACTCTCTCTCGGGGGACAGAAGGGAGCACCGTGAGAGCTCTCACGGTAGGTGAGGATAACCCTCACCCTCCGCATGTTGTTCATGAGGGGTGAGGCTTATCCTCCCCCTTCCATGGTGATTGAGTAAGATGAGTTTTTTTTTTTACCTTTCTCACCTGACAAATTTGTCTAGTGGTTTTACACACACCTCTTCCAGAAACTGTTCATCCGGCTCAAGTCGTGGTACAAGGATCGGTTTGGGGACCCCCAAGTTCTTTGTGGGACTGATGTGAGTGGAGTTGTTGTTCCACTAGCCCCTCACCCTCGCCAATGCTCGCCCTCCTTGCCATGAGGCCCTGGCTTAACTCCACCTGTGTTGCCCATAACTCCTCCATCCTAACCTCCATGGTCTCTCTCTCTCTCTCTCTTTCTCATCATCAGAGATCTGGCGAAACTTAAAGATGGTTCTCTGTTTCTCGATATTCGTATCGTGGACTGGTTCCAGCATGATAAAAATTCATGGTGGAGCACTAGAAAGATTTGGGTTGGCTCCATTACCCTTCAGATGATCTAAATTTTACAGTTACAACAAACCTTTATCTGATCTGAATGAGGGACTATTATTATTTGGAGACCCCGCGCAATAATGCCACATTTTCCCTAAAAAAATATTAAAACAAAAAATTTATTTGTTATAAAGAAACTGTAAATTTGAGAGATTTTTTTTTTAGGCATTAAATGTGTATCTCAAAATTTATGTTCAATATTTTGGAGACTATATCGATTTCTAAAAATAACACGATAAAATGTACTGACTTTGGAACGAAAAAAATTTGGCTACTCTAGCAGTAAAACAAACCAGCACTCACACAATAAAAATAAAACACAACAAAGAAATTGCACAGATACACCAGCGATTTAACGTGGTTCGGTATAAACCTACGTCCACAATAATATCTCTCTATTCTAAACTCACAAATAGAGGTTCTCTCTTAATATATTTATATGTGTTACATTGAGAGTCCAATATAGATAATGTGACATGAGGATAAGGAATCCTAGTCTTAGCCAACAGTTTAGCATCCTTATCATATAGTTTTGATAAAACCAACTGTACACTAGACAATTTGTGCACTATTCTCTCAACAGAATTATCATGATCTTTAAGGAGGACATTTGCCTTATCGTGCTCTTCATCATGACTCTTAGAAACTGTTTCCCTCAGTGGGACTTTGATGGAAGAGTCTGGAATCGTAACTCTAACAGCCCCCCGCAAACCCAATGGGCCTTCACGCACATTGAGCTTGAACTGCAAAAATGAGAATTGTTGAGACGATAACAACTTAGTAAACAAATCAGCTAGTTGATCATGAGTATATAAATACCAAACCTGTAACTCCTTCTTGGCGACTTTGTCATGAACAAATGAATATCTATTTCGATATGATTTGTGCAAGAATGAAACACCGGATGAGAATCAAGGTATGTGGCACCTATGTTGTCACACCAGGTGATAGGAGGAGGACCATTGAAACCTAGTTCACTTCAGCAGCAGAGTTAGAGAGAGCATGATACTCAGCTTCAGTGCTTGAGTGGGAGACAATATGTTGTTTCTTAGAGCTCCAAGAAACCAAATTAGGACCAATGAACACAACATACCCACTCATAGATTTGCGATCGTCGGGACAACCGGCCTAATCCGCATCCATGTACACAGAGATGTCAAAATTAGTGGAGTGAGTCATAAGCAATCCATAGGAAATCGTGGACTTGAGGTAACGGAGAATACGCTTGACAGCCTGCCAATGATCAAGAGTGGGGCGATGCATGAACTGACACACTTTGTTCACAACACAAGACATATTCGGTCGAGTCAAGGTAATGTATTGCAAGGCTCCCACAGTGTTGCGATATAGAGTATGGTCTTCAAAAGCAGTTCCACTAAAGGCAGGCAATGAAAGACTGGTCGCCATTGGTGAAGCAATGGGTTTGGTGCTAGGCATGTTGGTCCGACTAAGAAGATTTAGAATATACTTGCATTGACATAAAAGCAACCCAGTGGAAAGAGAAAGAACCTCAATGCCGAGAAAAAAATGCAGTGGACCCAAATCCTTGAGAGCAAACTCATGCCCCATATCAGATATGAGGGACCGAATGTGAGAAGTAGAGTTCCCAATCACAATAATATTGTCCACATAAATTAGCACAAAAAATAATAATAGACAAAGCCCGAAAAATAAAGAGAGAATTGTCCATCTGGGAACCAATAAAACCCATGTTCAAGAGAAAGGAACTAAGTCGATGATACCATGCACGCAGAGCTTGTTTCAGGCCATATAAGGTACAATGCAACTTGCACACA
Source organism: Nuphar pumila (assembly GCF_984573655.1). Classification (NCBI taxonomy): domain Eukaryota; kingdom Viridiplantae; phylum Streptophyta; class Magnoliopsida; order Nymphaeales; family Nymphaeaceae; genus Nuphar; species Nuphar pumila. The sequence goes on along the minus strand of NC_143259.1, from coordinate 118,216,783 downwards.
TAGTGGGGAAACCGAGTGTCTTGAAAGCTAGGGGGTTGTGCCATGGAGAAAGGCATTTTGCACATCAAGTTGATGGATCGACCAGTTGTCACCAGTGACAAGAGCAAGGATAATGCGAATAGTAGTGGGTTTAACCACGAGGCTGAACGTTTCAAAATAATTCACACCTTGTTGATCAAATCCTTTGGCGACAAGCTGAGCGTTAAAGCATTCAAGACTGCCATCCGACCGCCATTTAATTTTGTAAATCTATTTGCATCCAATAATGTGATGATTAGCGGAAGGAATAAGCACCCAAGTGCCATTATAGATTAGGGCATTTAACTCTAAGTACATAGCTTGCCGCCATCGGGGATCTTGATTGGCAATGTTTAAGAAAGTCGATTCCATATCTTGGTTTAGCTCAGAGAGAAGAGCAACCAGAAGAGGGTGTTTGGTGGAGAGGAAAAGTTTTGGTTTTCGAGTGTCATCCATGGTGTGAGTAACCATGGGGTGAGTTCAAACCGACGCTGGAGAGGAAGGCACGGATCCCATGAAGACGAGATCGGTAGGTGTAGAAGGGGGTCCATAAAAACTTGCAGGGAGAGGAGAAAGAAGAAGTGGAAGGGATATGTATAGGGGCTGCCGAAAGAGGGTAGGGTGGATGAGGTATGGCAAGTGGAACCGATGTAAGAGATAGAGAGAGAGGGCAGAGATGGGGTCAGAGAAGGACGACTAAGCTGAGAGAAAGGAAACCGAGATTCATAAAAAATATGCCAAAAAATAAGAAGTTTGAAGGTGGTCATGTTGAGACACACATAGCCCTTGTGATGGGGGGTATACCCTAAGAAGGTGCACAAAGTGGAGCGAGGATCAAGTTTATGACGGCGATAAGGACGAAGATAGGGAAAACTGGCATAACTGAAAACATGCAAAAAAGAATAATCGGGAGGGACTTAAAAAAGAATTTCTAGAGGAGTTTTATGAGCAATGGTGTGCGACGGGAGGCGATTGATAAGATAAACTACAGTTTGAAAATCATAAGGCCAAAATTTTAAGGGGACGGTAGAGTGGGTCATAAGTGTGAAACCAACATCGACAATGTGTCAATGTTTGCGTTCGGCGCTCTCATTTTGCTCATGAGTATGGGAATAAGAGATCCGGCCAATCCCACAAGCATGTAAATAGGTAGAAACATTACGATACTCACCGCCCCAATCCATATAGAGGAATTTAATCTTACCATTACAAACATTCTCAACATGCGACTTGAATTGCCTGAAAACATCAAACACTTGCAATTTTTTATTAAGCATATAAATCCAACAATAACGAGAATATGCATTAATAAAACTGACATAATATCATTCATTATTAAGTGAAACAATAGGGGTTGGTCCCCAAACATCAGAAAAAATCAAATCTAAAGGTTTAGTCACTTGATGAGAAAAAGAAACAAAAGACGAGTTATGATTCTTACCGATATAACATGCCTCACAAACTTTATTTTTCAAACCATTTATGAAAAGGTAAATGAAGTCGATGAAGCACATGTTAAACAATCTTAGACGATGGATGACCAAGGCATTAATGACATTGATCAAACTAATCACGTTCGCTCACCATTGCTTCTATATGCCATCCTGCTGAATGGGAAAGCCGATAAAGGCCTCCATCACTCTTTCTGCTAGCTAGAAGTTTTTCAGAAGCCTTATCCTTAATGTAACAATAATCAAGATGAAACTCAACAAATAAGTTATTATCTATGGCCAACTTATTATCTGATATCAAATTTTTCATAATACAAGGAACATGTAAAACATCTTTGAGAAAGAAGGGAGCTTTAGGAAAACAAATCATACCAACATTATGAATTTACAAACCTGAGCCATTGTTGACTTTAAGAGTGCCATTGCCTTGATATTCAGAGTGCAGTGACATATTGTTGAGGTCGTTGGTGACATGGTGAGTGGCACCAGAATCAGGGTACCAAGAATCATCACTATACATCACAGGAGTAGCATGATAGGCTTGCAGAGAGTTTGATTGATAGAGTAAGGCATATTGAAAGCACTTCCTTGCCGTGTGACCTAGTTTGTTGCACGCTTGACAAATAACTCTATTTGATGAATTCGCAAGGCCTCAAAGTGAATCTCGATAACTACCATGATTTCTATTATTCTTTTCGCGATAGCCGCCCCGCCAATTAGAGTTTTGATTTTGATTTTGGTAGGTAGTGAGGTTAATCGTAGGCATGGTCACATCAGAAACTTGCTCATTTTCACTTAATTGAGCTTCATGAATCAACAAAAGTTCATGAAGTTCATTAAGTGTTAGAGGTTCGATGCAAGTAGTAATGGTCGTACAGAATGAATTGAATTCAGACGGTAGGACACGAAGAATATGAGTCATTAAATCAACTTCAGAAACTGGTTTGGCGGCCACTGCCAGTTGATGCGAGATTATTTTCGCATCCTAAATATATTCTTTAATGCTTTGAGTGCCTTTCTTTAACTCAAATAATCGATTTTTTAATTGCATGATTCAGGCTCGAGACTAAGCAGCATAAGCAAGTTTCAAAGAACTCCAAATCTTATAGGATGTGGAGAGACCCACAACATGAGTGTGTACAGATTCATATAACGATGATAAGATCCAACTGAGTAAAAGTTGATAATGACGATACCATAATATGAAATCTGGATTGATTTCTTTTGAATTTATTTTGAATTTCATAGGACACGACTTAGACTTATCAACAAGACCAGTAAAGTCATACGATTTCAAAATAGGCAGAAATTGTGATTCCCATAATAAATAATTGTCGACCGTTAATTTGGTAGTTAAAAAATGATGAAGGACAGATTGAAAATTCGGTTGGGGTAAAATCATACTGAGATTACCTGAAGCCTCTGACTGATTTTCTGGTTGTTGAGTATTGTTGGAGAACAAGGTTGAGTTTGCCATTGATGCAAACTACTATGGCTCTGATATCATAAAATGAACCAGCACTCATACAATGAAAATAAAACACAATAAAGAAATTGCACAGATGCACCAACGATTTAACGTGGTTCGGTATAAGCCTACATCCACGATAATATCTCTCTATTCTAAACTTACAAATAGAGGTTCTCTCTTAATCTTTTTATATGTGTTACATTGAGAGTCCAATATAGCTAACGTGACATGAGGATAAGGAATCATAGTCTTAGCCAATGGCTTAGCATCCTTATCGTACGGTTTTGATAAAACCGACTGTACACTAGACGGTTTGTGCACTCTTCTCTCAACAAAATTATCTTGATCTTCAAGGAGGACATTTGCCTTATCTTGCTCTTCATCGGGACTTTTAGAAAATGTTTCCCTCGGTGGGACTATGATGGAAGAGTTTGGAATCGTAACTCTAACAAACAGAAACCACCCGTTCCTTTCACTTTTTCTTCGTTTTTTAGTAAAATCAAGCGGATATGATTTATATAATTCGCTCAGTCAAAAAAATGTTTTAGATAATCCGATGGAGTTGTATAAACAGATTTTTTTAAGGGGGCTAATGGCATGCGATGCTTCAATTTTTCAATATTAAAGAAAATTATAATTTTACATCAAAACCACCCAATCCTAAATGCATTTCTTTGTAAATTGACTATGCTTAACGCATTCCTAGGGTCATGTTAGCAAAATAAAACTTGCTTAAACGAGATTCAGCTAAACAGTACCATACTCTAGAGTGGAGCAAATATTTTCCCTTTTCCTAATGTGCTTAATGTTTATTACACAAGTTAGTAGTAGGGACCGATCTTCAGCTCTCCCATCTTCAGCATCCCGAGAGATACTGGGGACAACATAATAAGGCCCTTTTTTTAGGAGGGAGGATCAAGTGCCATGTGATTGTACAAATTTTGTGTGCTGGTGCACTTGATCATCCCCCCTCTTTCCGGCCTGTTAGTTGTGGGGCCCAACATCAGATGGTGGCTGATCAGGTCCAGCAGCACACTTAAAGTGTGCAATCACATTGCACGTGAGCCATTGATATGGGTGGTGGCTATTGGCTAGTCCCCGGTGGTCTGGTCGGACTCGCTGTCCCTGTGTTTGGAGGTAACCACTTTGCCAAAGAATAGGATCCACAATGCATCCTAACTTTTTCCCTTTACCCGCCGGATTCATTCAAACAAGCCTTTAATGAATCTCACCATTTTGTTCTGAGTAAGCCAACAATGGCTTATTTAGTCTTACACGCTGTCAGGACAGCGACCATAAGTACGTCCAGTGCGGCTAAGTCTCTGATTCTGAAGGTAGTTACTCTGTATAAATATCAAAAAAGAAGAAAGAAAAAAGAAAAAAGGTAGTTGTGAAGTGGGTTAAAGAAGAAGCATATCCATATTCGGATGAAATTGGTTGAGGTAGCTTTGTTTCATGGAACTGAAACCCATTTTGTGGAATTAAAGAATATTGGTCAATGAATTGCACGTAAAACAGTGGGATATTACATTGTGGTACGTACCTTGCTTCATGAGTGCACCGAGGGATTTGAACCTGGGCCTTCAACTTGGCACAGGACCCTGCTTACCGCATGGTATACCACCACGGTGGTAGCTGGATCTCAATCTTTGTTTGGACATTTTAAGATCAGATCCAATCTGGATGTATCATATCCAAATATTCCTGATGTATTTAGATGTGTGATAATCCAAATCTCGACTGTATTTGATTCGCTCACCATGATCTGAATTCAACCCATTCCATTCATTCAACTGAATCTGAAAATGCATGTTACATGAGAGAGAGAGAGAGAGAGAGAGTATTTTTTTCCACTTAAGGGGATGTGTCAAACTGTCAAGTGTGACTTCAAACATAAAAAGTCACTTTGTCTGTGGATCTATTTTCTCATTGACTCGAGCAAATAGATGGTGTTACATAACAAAGTGTTCGTTTTCACATGAAAATGAATCATTTTCCCACTTTTCAAACATACCCTTATAGAGAATTTAAAGCTGTGTCAACCTTAAAACATAAGATTGAGGTGCTCTGATCCTCTTGAGAATGTGCAGCACTAGTTTTTAAACAAAAGCTACATTTGGAAGAGAAATATTTTCAGAGGAAGAGAAAATTTTGCTTATGAAAAACATTGCCTTGAATTTTTTTTAAAATGTTTTGTCGCCAAGAGGAAAGTCATGCATGGTTCACTTGGTGGAGAAAATCAATGGGCTTTGAGATGGCCTTTAGATGTGAAAATTGTCCGAGGTACGGTTGGAAAAATCATATCATGTGAAATATTTCATCACTGTTGGAAACAGTTGGAGAGGTTCCACTGTTCCATGTAACCGGAACCCAGCTGTTTCTCACCTTTGGGGACTGAATGTGATGGTTAGGATGCATGCGTCCCCATGCTTATCAAGCATTTTCGTTTCATTTTTTTTGGCATTATGTTAGGTTCAAAGGGTCTTGTTGAGCTTGATTTTGATGGTTCTATTCTGGTTACTAAATGAGCCTGTAATTTAATTAATGCGGTTCAATCAATGTGATCTACGTCCACGATGAAAGCACTTTCTAACTCTCTTAAACCATTTTTCTGAGGGCAGATGAGGCCTTTATATAGAATTCATATGAGTAACACGGTTGAGGTTTCTCAAGGAAACCATGTTTTGAACAACATCAGACTCATTAACAGTTACATGATCAGGACTCTTTACAAAAATTATCTTTCTGTATTGGACGGACAAGATTACATTTGATCAAATTTTGATCAGGGTTGGGAGTGGGCCTTATCTTCTTTCTTGAATTGCTCTCTTGCTTGATGCTGACCTTTGCTGTTATTGTGTGGCTGGGGACTCCTAATACAATTAGCCTTCTTTAATTTATCTTCAAGATTATGACTCTGATCAATCTTTAATCTTTTTAGAGATTGATTAGAAACATAACTCTTCTCATCTGAACGTCCCCTGTTGTCTTTCTGGATGCTTCTCATCACGTGGATGGATATGATTCAGATCCAATTGGTTTGGATTCATTTTATCCTTAATAGGGCCTCATACTTAATATGATTCAGGTCAGATGGCACCAGTAGAGACCAAAAACGCTTAGACCCCACCAATCACGTGAAGTAGACATCACTTAAGTATGAGGAATGATTCTCAGTCTCTCCTCACGATAGCAGATCAGGTCATGCCTCTCTTTGCAGAAAAGAGGCCCTTTTTTCTATAAAAGAGAGCTTCTTTCACAGGAGGAAAAGGCATGAAACAAACGCCCCTTAAGATCTTTGATCTTACTTACTGAAAGGGTTTGCGAAAACTGGTTAGGTGGACCAAGTAGAGCAATACTTTGGATCGATAACGAAACATGCTTAAAACCATGACTGTGCCACTGCAGGTAACGAGCTGCCGCTCTTTGTCACAAAGGGTCGTCTTCTACTTAATTTGCCAAAAATCCTGGGCACTTTAACCACTTCACCAAGCGCAGACGCTTTTGGTACATGAAACTGATCCGCTTTTTAACACATCGTAACAGAGAAAGGGGAGTTAAAAACTTATCATATTCTCAACGCAAGGAGTCTAGATACAGTATTTTATTCTTCCAAATGTAGTATACGCTTGTTCCCCATTAAAAAACCCCATGGGGACGATGCTGTGGAACCCTCACAAGTCATAATACCTATCCTGCTCTTTGTACCCTCACAAAGTTACGAATAGGGTCCAAACAAACATTTAGACTTGGTACAGTTATTACCGAACGATCTCTTTTGTTCATTTTGTCCAATCCTGGACAAGCCATCAAATTAAACATACCCTTAAAACACGGTACAACAATTACATACACAGAACTACATCTACATCAACTAAAGCTGCTGAATGAACCAAACAAAATCCAATGCTCCACTGAAGAGCCGGCCGCCTTCACCAAGTAGTTACAGCATCTCCCCACGACTAATGAATGCACACAGAGGAAGACGGCATCATCATCCTTTACCGTTTTGCCTGTCAGAGATCAGATAATCATAGAACATGAGAGAGAGAGAGAGAGAGAGAGAGAGAGAGAGAGAGAGAGCTTGTGATTCAGGTTCACAGATTGACCAGGGGAAGATGCAGATGAAGCAAACATAAGGCTATGCCAAAGCTCGCACAGGGGCATGGAAGATGACGATGGAGTAGACAATAACAGAGATCCTCTTCATGGTGTTGCCGACACTGAATGTCAAGGCCGATATCTCATCCAACATGTATGAGACCTGGTTGTACAAGTGATAGAACACACTCAGAGCTGCAACCCACCTGACCCCATCAAAACAAAGCCAAACAATCTTCAGGAGAATATGCATGCATATCGAGAATATTGAATCAATGCACAATAAACATCCATCTACGTGATGAAGTGAAACCTATATGAAGGAGGATGAACAATAAAGAACATCCTTATGCCTAAATATACTCCATTGAAACTATAATATTTAAGGCTACCTGGATCACAAGATATCCCCTCTGTGATCCGTGGTTAACCAATTATCAAAAAACATCATATACCCAATATGGGCAATTCACAATGAGAAACGTAATCCAATCATATGACCCTAACCGCAGGGCAGTTTCAGCTATCGGGATTGGCAATGAAAGCTGGTCACAAATAAATCATTTTCACACCATGAAAATGATGCATGGCAAAGTTATGAAAGATTTTTCTTCCCCTTGTTTGTCTTTTATGTTGTTAAAAAAACTTAAAGATCGTGATACAAGCTCATGCCCAAACAAGTCATCTTTCTGTTCTCAGCGTTCACAAAGAGTCGTCTTTTTCTTGAAAGCTACGGCAGCATCAAATACTACAAAAGATTCCTGCCAATTAAGAAAGATTCCAACTTAATATAAGATCTTAAGATACAAACAGAACACCATAAAATTGAACCTCAGAATCATGTGGAAGTCATCATACTTGAGATGAATAACCACAACCTATATAGGACTCGGCAAAATAGGTGCCGCACCCGTGTCGACGCGACGCGATGCGGGTGCGTGTGCGGTCAACACAGCCCTGGGTGTGGTCAATGCACCCAAGGTTATTTTCGTTCACTTTTTGGCATTAAAAAAAAACATGTAACGTAGAAAAATATTTATTTATATCTAAAATTACTTATAATATCTCTTACCTCAAGTGTGAACATTATGCTTTCACCGCAATCGAGTTTCAAGAAGCTCTAACAGTGTAATTTGGTCAATACACAAACATGCTTGCATTAATGCATAAAACCACTTACAGAATTACCACAATACCTCTTTTGAATTGACTCGTAAAACCTTGTTTTTTGTATCACTAATTTAACCAGAACAACTGGGTAAGTAGATTTCTCTCTCGATACGAGTTCAACGCATCAAACCTCACTCAATTATGAGTTTGAAGTGCAAAATTATGTTCATTTTACCAAAATGGATCTCGGGTACCCAAAAGAGTATTATGGTCATTTCCAATTTTGATATAATTTGAGACTATCTTATGATCTGATCCATTTATGATTTAGATCCATCCTTGTCTGCTTTGATCTAGATCTATTACTCATCTGAATCCATAACAGTCTGACTGAATTCAGAATGGTCTGACTGGATCCAGAACATTCTAACTGGATCTATAATAGTCTGACTGGATCTAGTATATTTTAACTGGATCGAGAACAATTTGACTGAATCCATACACTCTGATTGGATCCATAACTATCTGACTGAATCCAAAACAGTCTGCTCTAGATTCAATTCAGATATGGATCAAAGACTGATCCAATCAGATCCAGAACAGTCAATTCGGATCCAGAACAGGTCCGGATCAAACTGGATCCAAACTGATAACCCAGATTCAGTTAGATCGAATCGGTTCAGCCTGACTCGGCTTTATCCAAACTAGTTCAGACTCGATTCCACTTGAACCGGTTCAATTAGAACCGATTCAATCCGAACCAGTTCAACAAAAGTTCCTTTTTTTTTCAAGGTTGTCTCGGCCTGTTCGGTCTGGGTTGCACCCAGGCTGAACCAGACCCTCCATATTTTTTTTTATTCTAGCTCGGTCTGGGCACAACCCAGACCGGCGCACCCAGATCGACCCGACCCCCCAAATAAAACCCCAACAGAGGGCGTAAGGGGTATCTCCCCTTTCGTTATCCCCTTCTTCTTAAACAGAGAGGGGTTGGCCACCGGCATCGGCCGACCGATCCCCTCCTTCTACCCTCCCTCTGACTCTCTCTCTCTCTCTCACCCTCGTCCTCTGTACTTTTTTTTCTTTTCCTCTATACATTGTCGGCAGTCATGGCTGTCGGCCCTTGCTCATCGAAAAAAGGAAAGAAGAAGAAGATGAAGAAGGGGAAGAGGAGCGGGTGTTCACCTAACTGTCGTCGCCGTCACTGTCGCTATCATCGTCGTCGGTAAGTGCCCCTCACTCAGTGTCTCTTCTGCTCTCTCTCTATCTCTCCCTCTGCCGCTCGTTGGGATGTGATGGAGGAAGTCTGCGTGAGGGCTTTTATAGCCCTCATAAAGGGTGAGGATAAGCCTCACCCTCACGGTTTCCTTTTTGGGGAAACTGTTGTTCCCCTCCCCCCCATTTTTTTTTACGCTTATCCCCTCCAGCGATCTCACGGGCAGTTACAATGACCCAGCCCATTCGCTAAAGGGACCAATGTTCAGTGGGTCAGTTCATCTCAACCCAAACCGATTTGTCATAAAATAATTCTTATAATACCAAAAGCATTGAATTAAATGAAATATTAAGGCACCCATTTAATTATCTTTCTATTTCTCATATGGTACAGACCCATGCAGATAGGGTCAAACCCCGCCCATGGTGAGCTGGGTCAGCTTGGCCTACCAAGAAGTAACCAAGCTTTGGTTGCCCTCATCGAAATCAGAGACCTAATCGGGCTGGTTGGTTAAGCTTGTTGTAACCCTGTAGTGTAAACTCATGGCACACCTGTTGTTGCCTGAGAAATAGTCAAGCTTAGGCTGAGCAAGAGCTCTCATTAATCCAAGGAGCAAGGAGCTGATGCTCTTGGAAATGGAACCCTAATCACCCATCTAGTGGCAGAGGTCCCGGGCTCAGTAAATCCCATCTAAAAAATATGAACCAGGACTTTCATATCTCATAAACTGGTGCATCCAAACACGCTCTTTTGAACAAGGCAAGTACAAGTCACGAATCAGTTATAAACCATAAGGCACATTATGCTCCTGCCTATCAAATCCACACACTCCCCCAATAAACCAAAAAAAAGTGACAGCTCCAAAATTGTTCGATGCATAAAAGGAATCCCCCTCTCTTTATAGACAGTGAGAGGGGGGGAGACCTCTCCCAAATCTCTTCTGAGAAGATGGATACTTGGGGGTAGGGTAGGGTCCTTCAATGGAAGAAGGCAAGTACAAATCTAGGGCACCAAACTCCATGAAGAATGGAGGATTCCTATTGGAACGCCAACCAAACAGCAGAAAGGCGTCGGAATTCCCTCAGATGCCGCCTCCTCTTCCTGCTGCTGCTTCTGCCGTCCCTCTCCCTCCCGCCTCTTCTTCCCTTCTGGAACGGTTTAGGGTTTTCTTGAGGGAGAGGGAGGAGGAGATGGGCGTTTCGTCGGAGGGCCCCATCCAGGAGGAGATCGTCGACCTCTACCAGGAGGCGCTCTCGGAGCTCACCTTCAACTCCAAGCCCATCATCACCGACCTCACCATCATCGCTGGCGAGCAGTTGGCCTTCGGGAAGGGAATCGCCGCCGTCATCTGTTCCCGAATTGTCCAGGTAGGGGGCTTTCCTCGGATTTCGATTCTAGGGTTTTGTTGTTCTTGTTTGGTTATCGCGATTTGGAAGCTTTTTTCTTTTGTTTGAGTGTTTTTCCCCTGTTTGGTTGAATTATTGAGTGATTGAACAGAAAAAGAATGTTTTTTCCTCTTCTCTTCTTATTGGGTGGGTGTATCTGTAATTTGGTTTTTGGTTGGGATTCGATTTATTCATTGTTTGTATGTATTTCCACTCGCTGGTTGCAAGAAAGAGATATTCGCCGGACTTTGAACAAGAAGACGTGATGGGTGGATGGTGGTTTTATGAATCATACAATTGAAAAGCTGCTTGTTTTTGCGCATTTTTGTTCTTTTTTCAACCGTACGCACGCTGTGAAATTCAATGTTTAGTGCCTTTGAAGCAGTCTCTCGTTCGTATTGGCGCCAATTTTGCATCATGGGTTTCAGTGAGTTGAGTTTTGAAGCCACTCTCAGTTCTCCCACTTATAGATGAATCTCTTTGCTAAATTTATCCTGGTTCTACTGTTGTGAATTTTAGTAGATGATTTTAACCCTCTTGGGCAAGGATAAAATGGGTTTAGTTCACATTGGTTGGGTGATGCGGCCAAATGATAGTTTGTCGATATTTATCATATCGTATTGCATATCAGAGGGATTCAGATGGGGATGGAATTTCGGATCCCTTTCTGAAACTATTGAGATGCTTCACTCGGTTTCTCTTAAAGTTTGAAGTGTAAATTTTTAGAATTGGTGCAGAGTCCTAGCAGGTGCAAGCATGGGGAGTTTGAAAGCTAAATGCTGAAGAGTCCCTCCTTATCATCGGGTTTTATGTTATCTAAATGCAGTCAGCTTTCTGCTTTTATTTATCTGCTTGTAGTTATATAGGTTTAGATTCTGGACTTGCTGTTACTTAGTGCCAGTGCCCTCCCCGCTTGGTATTCATAGGCATTTTCTTCGCCTAGTCTTATCATCTTGCATCAAAGCACTCTTTCATGTTGGAGTTGTATCTTACCATGTAGTGAAAATCACAACTCAATTTCTAGGGGCCAGGGCCCTAAAAGGCCTAGTCAGCGCCTAGCGGCACTGGTCTGTCTAGTCCGGTCAGAAAAAAGTTTATGAAAAACAAAATATCATGATGAATTATTAAAGTAAACAACAAGCATATATTCAACATGAAATTTATAGCAAAACAAATGTTCAACACAACAAATATTTAACACAATAGATGTTCAGCTCGACAAGTATTCAGCATAAAAAATATTTGGCACAGTAATTTCAGCAACAGAAAAGCCACAAAAGAACATAAGATGATTTTTAAGTCTGACAATTACAAAATTAGGAATAAAGAAAACTTGAGATGCTAATCAAGAATATAAAAGCTACTTTAGAGCCAGAAAATTTTCAAATAAGTTATCCGAAGATGACTATCAACTGTCACTGAACAAAGGACAACCAAACCTGTAAATATAATAAAATTATAAAAGCTTTTTGAAATTAAATCTCAATCTAAATCCATCTGTAGTTCAAGAAAACAGAGGAAAAAGAATAATGCACATGCAATTGACAATTATAAGAATTCCAATCTTTTGAAAAGAATCATCAACTACCCAAAAACAGAAAATGTATGAAAAACAAGAACCAAGTCAAAGTTTTTTGTGTCATCACTCCAGTGATCTGGATTTTGAGGTGGAGGTTTTGTGTTATATTTTTATATCATGTGTCATCTTGATCTTTTCCCTGTCGACATTAGCAATCACCAGAGCTATTGACATTGATATGCATCCTCATACTCTATATCATGGGCAAGGGTTATTAATTCTGCTGACAGTTAATGAGGTTATCGGGTTTTGTATTAAAACTTTCAAGGTTTCTTCATGAAGTTTGTATTTATCTCATATTTGATGCATTGTCTAGGCATGAGCTGATATAGCTTAAATCTGGAAACTTTTTTGGATAATGGTGTTGAACGGTTGAACCTATTTGTTTGGACTTCATTCCCATGGTTTTAGTTGCTTCAATCATAATGTTATGTCTGTCATCATATTCAAATTTTTTCTTTCAGGTTCCTACAGAACAGAAGCTACCTTCATTGTATCTTCTAGATAGCATTGTGAAGAACATTGGTGGCGACTATGTGAGGTACTTCGCTACACGTCTTCCTGAGGTGAGTAACTCTTTGTTCACAATAAACACACACATTTATTGATCACCTACAGGTTTTCCTTTTTCTCTTACATTATGAAGGCATCTAACATGAGCATTGACTTGAATTGCATTGGCTTTCCTGTCATGAGACAGTTATTTCTCATGTGTGTGCATGCTGTCTGGCTCTCTTGTCATGACTCGTGAGATAGGAATTTCTCATCTACTGCGTACATGTATTTCTGCGAAGAATTATTCAACGTTACTGCTTCTTATTAGTTTTCTTTTGCTAGGTTTTTTGTAAAGTTTATAGACAAGTTGATTCGAGTTTATATCCAGCAATGCGCCACCTTTTCCGAACGTGGTCTGGGGTTTTCCCCTCAAATGTTCTCCGTGTTATTGAGGCTGATTTACAGTTTTCTCCGATGAGAAGTCAGTCTTCTGGGTTGACATTGTCCAGAACATCAGAAACAAATTCGCCTAGGCCAGCACATGGTATCCATGTCAATCCAAAGTACTTGGAGGCACGATGCTGTATTGACCAAAACATAGTAAGTGCTGGTTTTGTTTTGTATGTGCATACTTGTGATTATTTTCTTAGTTTTATCTTATCTATTTTATCGAGTAGAGTGCATACATTTGACATGTCTTATACATGCAGGTAGATAAAAGTAGTCCTCAGAATAGTGTGCAAAGCAGTTCTTTTGAAGAGGAGAGGTTGGAGAGGGAGACTACAGGAAGCTCAAAAGGATGGTCTGGAGCTTCTTCAAAATTCCATGTGTGCAGTTTTCTTGGCCTGATCTTCTCAAAATTTTTGATGAACTCTTTGTGGCATAGCAACCTGATGCCTATTTCTGTAACTTATGTCAGGCTTGATCTTTTAAGTTGATCTACCATTAGTCATGTAGCTTTAATAAGCTTTTATTGTGTGTGTTTGATTGTTTTTCAACTTCAGTGCACTTGTCCATATTTTGGGTTACGCACAAAGTAGAGAAGGATGGTTCTCTTTGTCTTGACCAAACGGTCCAAACCCAAGTAGTTTTACCTGATCGACTTGTTTAGTCTCCGAAGTTTTGGAAAACCTTTCAGTTTTCAGAGCAGTTGAATGTGAATTGCACTTACCTAATGTTGCAGTGAGGTAGAGGTGGTCAGAATATTTAGTCTTGTTGCTTCCTTCGGCATCAAGATATTGACAGCGGATCTGTGTTATTTTTTTTTGTTTTTAACATCTGTGAGTTCTGATCCTTTTCTTACTGTGCAGGGCAAACAACATCATGGAAAGGTTGCTTCAAATGTACAAGCCTATGGGAGAATGCCTCCTGGTGGATACAGTGAGTATGACTTTGATCAGGGAGAATTCAGTTCTCCAAGAACGGGAATTGGAAGAGCTGACCTACCAAGGTTGCCAATAGAGAAGACACCCTCACCTATTATTGGGAACCAAAGGTTGGTTTCACCATCACGGGTTAAGCTTTCAAGATCTCTTTCTCCTTCAAGGTCTTCCTCACCCTCCGATGGTGGGTTTGCAATGACTAAGTCTCCTAGAAGAGCTGTAGCTGAAAGAGTCTCACCACCACGCTCTCTATTTGGTAATAAAGCAGTTGAAGTTAGCAGTGACCAGAGAATTTGGCAGGACATGCGTTGGTCTCATGATGGTAACCAAATGTTAGGAACTGCTGCTGAGAAATTGGTATATGGGCAGAGCAATGGATACAGTCATCACCATAAACCCCTATCAGGAGTACTCACCGATGCATATGGAAACTACAAGGGAAACGGTACCTTTCATGGAAAGGTGCCAAAAATTGAGCAAATTGATGTGACTGGCATAAACAATGGTTCAGCTACAGGAAGTTGGCAAAATTCAGAGGAAGAAGAGTATGTTTGGGAGGATATGAGTCCAACTTTATCTGATCGTAGCAAGAAAAATGACCTTGCATCATCTGGGAGCACTTCTGGACGTATAAACACTTGGAGCAACACACAAGTTTTTAAAGCTGAACTAAGTAGAGGCAATCACCCTAGTCAGGATTTGCGCTCGTTTACGAATGATTCTCACAGTTTTGTTGAGGAGGGAAATCCTGTTCTATATGTATGGGACTTGCTCTTGTTTCTTACCTTTTATATGCAATTTATTAACATATCTAGTTGCTTTTTCTTTTGTTCTTTTGTTTGAGGAAATAATCTTTGTTGATAATCATTTGAATTGTGCTGTTAGCTTAAACTTCAATGGTGGGAGGTGCTGTTAGATTCACCTTTAGGAATATGAGAGATTTCTGCACAAGATAGTGCCCTTATAAAATATTTCTTGTGAAATAATAAATGTTCTGGCAGGCTTTAATGCACTCTTTATGTTGCCTTATTGGCTTGAGTGCTAGTGTAGGACATCTGTTAAGATCCGCCTTTTGGAAATGCGAGGCATATTACTGTAAAAATATCTTCAAAGATGTGCACTACAAGCACAAGCTCCACAAAGGGATACATGTACAAAGACACATCAAGAAATAAAAGTACACAAAGGTATAAATAGAACACTTGAAATGCAAAAGATTGAATCTATTGAGCAAGGGTGAGCACAAAGGCTCCCAAAAGAATGAGTTACAATAGTTGGGATACACCCCTATTTATAATACAAGAGGAGACCAAAAGGAGGGGCTCCTACTAGACGTTGGAGCCCCTCTAACGGTTAGAAATCTAACCGTTGAAGAGGGGTCCAACGTCTCCCCCTCCTTTGACTTTTAGTCAAAAAAGTAAAAAAAAAGGAAAAAGAAGAAAAAAAAGAAAAGAGAAAAAGGAAAAGAGAAAAGAAGAAAAGGGAAAAAAGAAGAAAAGTTACATGCACATTCACAAGTGTGAATATGTGTAAAATGGGAAATGACAGAAATGCCCCTGGGGCTACATAAAGAAATATATATATATATATATAATATGTATATATCCTTCTATATATATATAAATATATGTATACATGATTTGATACAATTTAACACCCCCCTCAAACTTAGGGCGTGATGACCGAAAGTTTGCCAAGAAGAAAATTAAATATGGGGGAACATAGCGCCTTTGTGAAAAAGTCTGCCAACTGGTATTCTGAAGTCACATAAGGAAGGTCTATGATTTTCTGTAAGTAGGCTTCTCTGACATAGTAGCAGTTCATCTCAATGAGCTTGGTACGCTCATGAAAAGTGTGATTTTTATCAATATAGATTGTACTTTTATTATCAACACAATCGTGTAGGTCCTTGGATCAGTACTCCCATATCCTGCAACAATTGTTGAATCCACACAATCTCCATAGTCGTGGAGGCCATGACTCGATATTCTGCTTCTGTTGAGGAAAGAGACACCTTCTGTTGTTTCTTGCATCTCCATGAGATCAGTGATTCACCTAGAAAAATACAAAAACTAATGGTGGAGTGACGATTATTTGGGTCACCTCTCCAATCAAAGTCAGTATACGCAATCAATTCTAAATTAGAAGACGAGGAAAGAAATACTCCCTTGTTTATTATGCCCTTTATGTATCTGACAATACGAAGTACAACACTCATGAACTGAAGTGGGGGCATGTTGAAATTGACTTACAGTATGTACGACATGAGATATGTCTAACCGTGTGATACTAAGATACATAAGTGATCCCACAAGCTGTTGATAGGGAGTAGGATTTTCTAAAGAAATCCTATCATCACCCTTCATTTTTTAGCCCACAACTTCAGGGGTTCCAAAATTTTTCATCTGTAATGCCGGACCGGTCAAGAATCTCGCAAGCCAGTTTAGTTTGAGACAAAAAATAACCTCTATGAGAGTAAGCATTCTCAATACCCCAAAAACATGTCAGATACCCTAAGTCTGATATTTCAAACCTTTCTTTTAGAGTGGATTTGATATTTTTGATCCCCTTAATATCATTGCCCGTTATTAGTATATCATCAACATATAACAACAAAATTACAATTCTTGCATCAGACTTTTTGACAAAGAGAGCAATGTCAATATAACAAGAATTGAATCCAGTTTCAACCATTACTTCATTAAATCGATCATACCAAGCCTTTGGGGCTTGTTTTAAACCATACAAGGCTTTTCTAAGCTAAATTTTTTTACCCTTTGGTATATTCATGCTAGGGGGGACCTCCATGTGGACTTTTTCGTTTAGGTCCCCATTTAGAAAGGCATTTTTAATGTCCATTTGATATATGTTCCATTTTTTAATTGATGCAATAATGATTAAACATCTCACAGTAACCATTCTTGCCACAGGAGCAAATGTTTCTTCATAATCAATACCATATTCCTGGCTATAACCTTTTGCTACAAGTTGGGCCTTATATCTCTTAAGAGTCCCATCACTCTTGGTCTTAACCTTAAAGACTCATCTACATCCTATTGTCTTTTTCCCTTCTGGAAGACTTTGAAATTCCCAAGTTTTGGCTCTGTTAAAGGCACAAAGTTCATTATCCATTGCATCTCTCCGTTCTAATCTTTCTTTAGCTTCTTCGAAGTTTCTGAGTTCTTCATACGAGTGAATGACACTAAGGCAAACCCTATGTTTTGGGGAAAAAGATTCATAGGATATAAATCTGGAAGGGTTTCTCCTAGGTCTTTCAGTTCTTCGTAAGTTGCTATCTTGAGATGACTCACTAAAATCATTATATCTTCCCATCGCACTTCTAAACATATTTCTATCTCTATGTGAATATGTAATTGGTTCATTTACTGCTTTTACCGGTTGAACAAACAAGGGAGCTTCCTTATCAATGTTCTCATTATTTGTTTCATCATCACTAAAGAAATCTTCATTCCTATTTACTAATTCAAATAAAAAGGAATAATAAGCATTATCGGGGAGGGTTGTGTCCTTCTCAAAGCCACTTTCATTTTCCAAAAAGGTGGCATTTCTTGAGACATACAGTTTATCATTTTGAAGGTCATAATACCTAAAACCTAAGTCACACGGACTCGGCTAGGGAGGCGGCGCACCCGAGACGACACGCCCCAACACGGGTGCGAACTCAGGTGCGGCCCGGACTCGGTCAACGATGAGTCAGACTCGGTCAACGATGAGTCAGACTCGATCAACGTATCGAGGCCGAGTTCATCCTCGTTTTGGACTCGGTCAACGTTGACTGAGTCCAAAAATATCCATTTTCGAAATGTGTTTTGGATCTGGGTCGGGTCTGGATCTGGACCCGACCCAGATCCAAACTTCATCTCGAACCCTAAAAGGGGTTTACGAAAGGGGGAGGGGCTTACCCTGTCGATTTTGCCTCCCCCCATCCCCTGCAGCTTCCTCACGCCGACGATCCACTCCGATGACGATAGCCACAGGCGACGCCAGCCACCGTCTCCTCCTCTCCTCCGTCAACAGGTATGCCCCCCATTCCCACTCTCTCATCTTCTTCTGACTGGGGAGCCCCTTGCCTCCGTCCCCTGCCGGAAAAAAAGAACGAGGCAAGGTGATCCGCACTTGCCTCGTTCTCATTTTCCGACAACCCCCCTCCCTGCACCCTCTGCTCGCAGAAGAGGGGCTCGACCCCTCCCTGTGCCTCCGATTCACAGAGGAGGGGCTCGGCCCCTCCTCGTTTTCCTTTTGTTCGGCAGGGGTAAGAAGGAGGAGTGGAGGAAGGAGGGGGCTCGGCTGACAGGCCGAGCCTTGCCCCGTCGAACAGAAGGGAAACGAGGAGGGGCCTTCCCCCACTCCTCCTTCTTACCCCTGCCTGGCACCCCTGTCAGAAAAAAGAACGAGGCAGGGGGCTCCGCCCCTGCCTCGTTCTTATTTTCTGGCAGCCCCCCTCCCTACACCCGCCCCTCACAAAAGTGGGGCTCGGCCCCTCCCCTGCCGCCTTTTGGCTTTTTGGCAAGGGCGAAGCCCCTGCCACTGATAAGGTTCAGCAGGAGCTTGCCTTGCCCCTCCTTTTTGCGTCAGACCTGGTTTGAACCTGATTTGCACAAGGGGAACAAACCTCGAGCTCCTATTACTATTATTTTGAAGTGTTTATTAACTTTATTTTATTTACTTATTTTCTTTTCAATTTTCACTTTTCAGATATAATGGCGAGTTCTTGATAGTGTCAATACATTTGGTTCAAGTTCTAACCCTGAATTAAAAGATTCTCGACCACTTTGGAGGCTTGTGACAAAAGGGATAAAAGCTAGTGGTGGTGGTGGGAATGTGCAGTTTCATTGTATGTAAGACTGTTTTCACAGGTTCTTATACGCGTGTGAAAGCACATCTTTTGTATATTCGTGGTCAATGAATTAATGCATGTTCTGGGGTTGACAAAGATATGTTAAAGCAATTAAAGAAAGAACAAGAGGAAGCTGAAAAGAAGAAAATTGCAGAAATGAGAAGCGATTCGATTAATCTGTCTTTTCCTATTGCTAGTGATATACAAGAAGAGCTTTTAAAGAAAAGAAAGATGGAAAGCAATAAAACGATACAAGTGTCATTCAAAAACATGGCAAGAGCAGAAATTGATAAAAAGATTGGTCGATTCTTTTACTCAAACTCAATTCCTTTTAATGTAGCTAGAAGTCCATACTGGAAATATATGATTACATCTTTGGCTAATTGTAATTTGAGTGATTATGTGCCTCCTAGTTCAGAAAAACTAAGAACAGTCATTCTTGCAGAGGAAAAAAAATAGAATTGAAGACTTGTTAGAGACAAAAAAATTTGCATGGAAACGACATGGAGTGTCGATTGTTTTTGATGGGTGGACTGATATACAAAAGCGACCACTGATAAACTTCATTGCTTGCTTACTTAATGGGCCAATCTTTTTGAAGATTGTTGATGCATCTGGAGAGTATAAAGATGTTGAATATTTAAAGAGATTATTTGTCGAAGTGATAAAAGAAGTGGGTGAAGAAAGTGTGATGCAAATCATTACTGACAATGCTCCAGTTTGCAGTCGTGCAAGAATGAATTTGGCAAGTGAAGATACATATTCAAATATTTTTTGGACTCCTTGTGCAGCACACAGTTTAAATTTGGCACTTAAGAGTATATGCAATCCATCAAAAGATGATGCACATGCACATGAAATGTGTTTATGGATTGAGGAAATAAAGCATGATGTTCGAAATATTAGAATTTTTATCGTAAACCATCATCATGTCCTTTCTATATTTAATAGGCATTCTGATCTCAAGTTACTGAAAGTTGTTGAAACTCATTTTGCTTCTCTCATTGTTATGATGAAAAGAATTAAGCAACTCAAGAATGCAATGATGATGATGGTGGCTTATCAAGACTGAGATTTTTATCGTATTGAAGATGATGTCAAGACTCAAACTATCAAAAAATGCACCTTTGATGATTTTTAGTGGGATAAAATTACATATTTTGTTGAAATTACAGAGCCTATTTGAGAAATGTTGAGAGAAGTTGACAGAGATGTACCCATGCTTCATAGAATTTATGAAATATGGGACAATATAATTGAAAAAGTTCAAAGTATCATTTTCAAACATGAGAAGAAAGATATTGCACTTGATGATTCAGAATTTTACAATCATGTACATTCAGTTTTAGTGAGAAGATGAGATAAAAGCAATACACCTTTGCATTGCATGACACACTCTCTCAATCCAAAATACTATGCAAAAAAATGGTTGGCAACAGGTGTTGGTCGTGTTTCTCCACATGAAAATCCTGAGATATCAAGAAATAAAATGATATGTTTGGGAAGACTTTTTAATAATCCTCACATGTTTAAGGTTGTAAATAGTGAGTTTGAAAAGTTTTCTACTGGAAGATTTGATTCTTTAGCAATACTCGTGGCAAGGGATGAGGAAGATCCCCTTAATTGGTGGGCAACATATGGATCAGATACACAAAATCTGCAATGTCTTGCAATGAAGTTGTTATCCCAACCTGCTACATCATCTTGTTGTGAAAGAAATTAGAGTACATATGCTCAAATTCACAACATTAAAAGAAACAAACTCACTAGTAAAAGAGCAAAGGATTTGGTTTATGTTCACTCTAATCTACGATTAATTTCTCGCCGCACCAAAAAAGAGTATAGGTAATTTTTTTCTTTGTATTCAAAGTTTGTATTTAAATATTTGTATTCAAAGTTTTAAGTTAGATACTAATATAGTTATTTTTTGATGCAGTTGTGGACCATCCAAGAATTGGGATATAAATCCAGAAGATTTTGATTTGGAGGGAGAACATAATTTGTATACTCTCAACATGGACTACCTCGATCTTGTTCTTCCCTCTAATTCAGACGATGGGGCAGATTTATGATAAGTTTTGTTGTTTATCACACTCACAAGCTTCTTTATGTGTTATATTTTGGTAAGTTTGTGTTGTTAAAAATTGCTTTTTTATTTTTGCTTTAAAATTTACAATTTTTATGTGTTAATTTATTATATATATATATATATATAACCGAGTCCCCGTGTTCGAATTTTTTGGAATTGCGCCGCACCCACACCCACACCCATGTGACATAGCCTAAAACTTTTTTGTGTTTTTGAATAACCACAGGGAATAGCTTTAGGGGATAACTTATCATTTTTATCAGTAAGAACAAAACATTTGCAGCCAAAAATTCGTAATCTATTATAATCGGGTTCTTTTTTATATAAAACTTCAAAAGGAGATATTTGGCTTAAATTTTTAGATGGAAGACGATTTATTAGATAGACAGAGGCCAGGGCAGCTTCGGCTCAAAATCTTTTTGGAATCTTTTGAGAAATAAGTAGAGTCCTTGTAGTTTCAATAATATGTCTGTGTTTTCGTTTAGCTAAGCCGTTTTATTGAAGAGTTTTGGGACAAGACCTTTAATGAATGATCCCATTACTCTCTATATAGCTTTTAAAATCATTTGAGAGAAATTCACTCCCTGAATCTGTTCTAAAGATTTGTAACTTCCTATTGAATTGGGTTTTTTTTATCACATAAAAATTCTTAAAAGTGGAAAAGACTTCACGCTTATGCTTTAGAAAGCATATCCAACTGTATCTTGAATAGTTATCAATATAAATAACATAATATGAAAAACCTCTCTTAGATACTACAGGTGCGGGTCCCCATGCATCCGAATGCAAAATTTCAAAAGGCTTAGTTGAAAACATAGATCTTGAACCAAAAGGTAAGGTTTTCATTTTTCTCAGAATACAATCATTACAACTAAAATTTTCTTTACATAATGTTTTAGCAAAATTAATATGAGAAACCTTGTCAATATTTGGATGCCCAAGGCGTTTATGCCAAACATTTATATCTTTATGTTGGACAATGTTACAAAAGGAGGTTTTTGGAATTTGAAGAAACTCCATGAAATAGAGGTCATCCTTTCTAGAGCCTTCCCCAATCAACTTCCCGGACCGACAATCCTGTATCCAACATTTATGTGATGAGAATTTTATCACTTTTATGATCCGAAAGTTGAGAGACGGAAAACAAGTTCAAATTTAATTTTGGAATAAATCTAACTTAAGGAACAAAAAAATTCTTGTTTTTCAAAGTCTCCAATTTTTTTAATTTCAAGAGAAGCCTCATCCGCAGTAGAAACAAAGGATGGCGAGAGGTTTTTAGAATAATTGGTTAGTGTAAAAACATTTGGAGTCATATGAAAGGATGCACCCGAGTCTAATAGCCAAAGAATTTTACATGGAGGAGAGAAGGAGGATGCAACGGCTCCAGAGATTAATCCTTTGAGGAGTGGTTGAAGAGCTTCAATAATTTGATTTAGAGATAGATTAACATTGTTGGAGGTAGACGACGTCTCCTCTTGGAAGGTTGTCAACATGACTATCATCTTTTTTCATTTGGGACACGGGTTTTATGTGCCCGGGTTCTTTACAAAAATGACACACGATTTTACTGTAGTCTCTTCTTCCATAATGTTCGTTATTTTCTCTTCCTCGATTCTTGTTGAAGTGGGGAGGTTTATAAGTTTTGACATTGCTCCCCGGTCTAGATACAACGTAAGCTCCCTCATTCTCGTTTTTAGAGGGGACAACCAACACATTTTGATTGGTTTTATTCATTCCCAATCTAGTTTCTTCTCCACTTAATTTGGTAAGAACATCTTCTAAAGGTGGAGAAGAAAAAGAAGATAAAATAGAGGATCTAGACTGTTTAAACTCGGGTCTAAGCCCATTTAAGAAATTAAAAAAGTGATCATCTTCAAGTTGTTTTTGCCTCAATTCAATTGCCTCTCCACTCCATTTATGTTCAAGGAGAGCGAGTTCATCCCAAATAGCCGATAATTCAGCAAAATATTCTCTAACCGACATCTCTCCTTGATGAAGAGTCAAAGCCTTCTTTTGAGGGTAATATTTATGGGACAAGTCTTTTAACGTATACATTCGTTCAAGATACTCTCATACTTGATATGCTTTTTTGAATTTCAATATATTGGCATTGATCTTTGTTTTCATCGAAGAGAAAAACCACAAAGGGATTTTGTAGTTTTTCATCTCCCACTCTTCATGCCTTTTATTGTATTCCTCAAAAGTTTTTTCTCTTTCTTCTCCGTCAAGAACCTTAATCTCCCCTTTCTCAAAGATAGTGATTTTAGGTTCGGGTTCGGGAATAGTTCCTTGAACATATCCCCAAAGACCCTTACCTTTGATATGAGCCTCCATATTCCCAGCCCATATATGATAATTAAATCTATTTAATTTGAAGCCACGAGAGAAGTGAGTGTCCTTTTCGCCCATTAGAGAGAAGAAAAAAGAGAAGAGATGCGTACCACAAGGAGATATAAGGTCCTACTTGATGTAGGATGCTTCCAAAATATTGAATGAAGAAACTAGTCTTTACCTCAGTCACCAAAACTTGATGGCATGCTTTTCGAGGCACCTAATAGAGAGAACAAAATATACGATCTTCTTTTCTCCCAACCTTGCTTTGATACCATGTAAAAATATCTTTAACGATGCGCACTACAAGCACAAGCTCCACAAAGGGATACATGTACAAAGACCATAGTTGCCAGTCGAGCAGGAGCGGGAAGCGAGGCACTTCTAAAATTTTAGGAAGCGGGAAGCGCGAGACAACTTAGGAGCGAACTAGGAAGCATCTCGGAAGCGACTCGAAAGTGACCTAGGAAGCGACCTAAAAAGCGAAAGAAAAGCGAATAAGGATCGAAAGGGAAGTAAAAATGTAATTATATAGTTTTATTTTATCAAAAAATAAGATTTATGTTATCATTGACAAAATAAAACATGTATCTAAGATAATAAATAATATAAGTTGCAATTATCTAACAAATGCATCATATTACAATTGTCAAGCATTTAAAAAATAATACAAGAGAAGATCATAATTCACATTCTTGTTGCAACCATTTAACAAATGCATGCAAGCACTAAATAATGCATTAAGAAAATAAATACATTTGATTAAAAAGCGTATCTTTTTCAGTGAAAAAATCAAATGACTTATTATTTGATGTTGTAATTGTTATAAATCTTGTAATCTTTGCAACATAAAAAATGAGAAATCAATAAACTCAAAGATCACATAGAGATATGGTTAAATTTTTAAGCTATAAAGTTCTAAACTGTAAACTATAAGCTATAAAGTTCTAAACTATAAACTTAAAATTAACATAATCCACTACTTCACTTCATCATGCAAGGTTTAAAATAAAAGTACATATCAAAACAACAAAATATTACAAGACCATGACAAAAAAAGTAACATAAAAGTTTCTAAGTTGGACTACTCCAATTACATCATCAAAAGAATAATTAAAAATTTAAAGTTCATTAATCTGTCATCTTTCTCTTCCCCTTCAAGTCAGCAATAGATCGAGAACTTTCTGCATCATCACGTGCTTCTTGTCCTCCACGACCATGCCTTCTGCTCCTTCCTTCATTTCCTATAATGAATATGTTAAAAAATAAAATTGTTCAAAAACTTTAATTTAAAATATAAAAAATATATATATAGAAAAAAGTAAAAAAAAAAAATACAAGATCAACATACCTTGCCTAGGTTTCCTGCTAAAGAAACGATCAATCCGGCCTTGAGGAACTGATGGTCGCTCTTGTATATCTGCAGTTCTACTAGCTCTGTTGGATTGATTTGTATCTTCTTCAACTTTATTTGTATGTATAATTATTGAAAGTAATGGACCTCTTGGTTTTGCATCTTTGGGTTTGGATTTGAAAATAGTGCTTGATTGTTGTGCACTATCATTCAAATCTCTCCAACGCATGACCTCTGATCTCAACGTATTTTCTTCTACAATAGAAAGTTCTGGATTGATATCTCATTTTCGACTAGGTCCTTCTTTATAGCAATTGTTGCACCTTTTTATAATAAGAATATAAAATATGAATGCTAATAAACAATGAATGATAGAAAAAGAGAAAAAAAAATACCAAAACAAAAGTATTACACAGTTTAATTATACCTGTCAATCAATTGAAGATTTGAATGAATATACACCAAGGTATCATCACGATCTTCATTGAGCCTATTTCTTTTAACATTGTGAATATAACTATAGGTGCTCTACACTCTTTCTGCAGAAGATGTGCTAATAGGTTGAGATAAAACCTTAATGACTAATGCTCTCAACTCAGGTGTATCACCGCCATAAAAACGCCACCAATTAAGCACCGACATTGTAGGATTCAATACATCTATTCTTGCTGCATTTCAGCTAAATTTTTCACTTCTTGATGCGAAAGCCACAAGTTGGGACCTATAAAGTGTAGATAGCTCTTCATTTCCAGCAGATGTGACTTCAAGCGCGAGCATTGCATCGTCTAAGATATCATTATCTTTTTCTGCAAAAAAAATGTTTAATAACTATAAAAAGAAAATGCAAATGAAATAATAAAACAATTAAATTATTAAACTTTAAACTTTATTAAATAGATAGAATAAATTTTTTACCTGGAGAAACTCGTTTGACCCCTCCTGCTGTTGGGATCTTGAGATAATCCGACTCGTAATATTTTGGAGTAAGCATGTGGGCTAGACTATGGAGATGCA
Organism: Nuphar pumila; assembly: GCF_984573655.1. Taxonomy (NCBI): domain Eukaryota; kingdom Viridiplantae; phylum Streptophyta; class Magnoliopsida; order Nymphaeales; family Nymphaeaceae; genus Nuphar; species Nuphar pumila. Next base: position 118,190,932 of record NC_143259.1, on the reverse strand, counting down.
CATTCATTCTATCCCATCTATTTGAGACAATCTGATGAATCTTTTCATACAAATCTGGTTGGCCTTTTAGATTGTCTTTGATTTCTCCCAACATGTTGTCCATGCCTTCATACACTTCACCAATTATAGGGCCTTCTTGATCACAAAATTTAATCATCTTATATATGAATTTTGTAATCAATAATGCTAAACGTACAGAATCCCAATATTTTTCATCAAGAACAATTGTTTCTGTTGTAACAATCCTTTTTTTCATAGTTTCATCTGTGCATGATTGCTTCCATTCACTCCATCTATCTAAAATTACTATGACCCTCAAGCTCTCCCTCACATCAAGCAAGCGCTTCAAAGTAGTATAATGTGAAGCAAACTTTGTTTTTACAATTTTTATTAGCTATAATTTTTCATTGCTTCTAAAGATTACTAGTGCTTTTGAATGATTTGTGATATACTTCATAATTTCTTTACTCTGCAAATATGTTTCTCCCAACCAATGAAACTCATGTGGCAAATCCTTAAAGATCAAATTCAGTGTGTGCACAACACAAGGTGACCAAAAAATATACTTATACGTTTGTTTTAATTCTTCACATGCTAAATTGCAATTTGCTACATTGTTTGTAATCACTTGCACTACATTAGAAGGCCCCACAAGTTTAAATTCCGTCTTCAAAAACTTGGCAATGTTTACGGCTGACTGTTGCACATTAAAAAAATTGCTTGCATATAAGAACATTGAGCCAAAACCTATGTCACATGGGTGCGGGTGCGAGGGTGCGGCACTTTCAAAAAACTTGGGTGCGTGGGTGCGGCAAAAAAAAAAATATATATATATATATATAATATAAAATTTTTGCAGGGGAGGGGTCGAGCCCCCTCCTTGCGCCCTCTTTGTGCAGGGGTCGAGTTGTGGAGTCTGATTTAGAGTTTTTGCCCTTGCAGAAAGGGGGGTTCGGGGGGTCCCGGGGGGCCGCCCCTGGCGGGGTCTTTGGGGGCAGCGCCCCCTAGAACAAATTTTTTTAATAAAAAATTTATTATTTTTAATAAAAAAATTGGACAAAAATGACTGTGCCGGTCAACGCACCCAGGGTCGGGTTGACCGCACTCGGTGCCGCACCCGCACCGACACCCGCGTCGAGTCACGTCGATGCGGGTGCGGCACTCTGCTAGTTGAATCCCTGTGACATAGGCCAAAAGAGTTTGATACAAGTATATTTATCAAGTGTTTGTTCTTGATATTTGTTCAGCCGTCTGAGACAATGGAAACTTCAAACTCCTCAAACTTTTCTTGAAATTCATTTAACTCTCTGTGAACACACTCTTTCTCACTGTCAAGCAACGTTGTTCGCGCTTTTTCATATGATGGGGGTTTATATCTAGGCACTTGACTAACTGTAGATATCATCTCTTCCCAATATGGTGATCGAAGCACATTGAAAGGTATGCCATTTGCACACAAAAATCTGATAATTTTGTGATCTACATCATTTCTTTCTACCTTTTTAAAGGTATCACGAATATCAACTGTTTTTCGGCTTCCACTAGATGATGTAGTCATACTAATAGGCTTCTTCGAATTATCAATTCTTGATCTTCTCAACTCAAATGCACTTAATGAAACCTCCACTCGACGAACTTGCCTCTTAATTTTTCTTGCCAATTCTGTATTTTTTGCAACTACAAGGCAAAAGGCAATCCCAACACTTTGTTCCTTTAAAGATCCCATGAGATGTGCAAAAACTCGAGTATATGACCCATGATAAATATTTTTGCAGTGCCTGCACATAAAAACCTGGGTTTCACTTTGTTTTTCTTGCCCACTCTTCTTTTGTTTCAATACATGACGCCATAGCACTGTTGTTTTATGCATGCTAGGTGGTTCATCATCTTGGTCATCTTCAGAATAGTAGTCATCCAAGTCATATTCTTCTTCATCTTCCTCATCAAAACAATTTTCGTTTTTGTCTTAAAAATGATATAGACAATCAGAAGACCTCTTGCCCTTTCTTGCATTGTCCTTCCCAACACCACTAGACGATTCATGCTCCAAATTGTACAAAGAATCATCATCGTTATCATAATTATCGTGATCATAGCTTGTGATGGTCATTAATGAAACAAAGAAGAGGTAAATATACCTACATCATAAAAGTATAGGAATCATTTTAGAACACTTTAAAAAAACTATTATTAACAGCAAAGGATGGAGAGTGAAGAACACAAATCATTAATGAAACTGGAATGCCAAAACAAAAGGAAAAAAAGAGAGACCCAAAGTGAACCATGACCGTCCCTTGCAATCGAATTCCTGTAAATTACCGTGGGGTTTACTAAACAACAACTTTAGTGTCAGTGCACATAAACTAATCGTGCTCATTTCTTAAAATATCCAGACAATATGTATCACACATAGCTTCGCAGTCACAATTTAAATTTCAGAACTGTGAAACCAATCAGATTTCCTTTTTCTAATAGCATTAACACCCGTAATGAATACAGAGGAAAGCATCAAGCCTTAAAATTCAACTTTAATTAAACTAAATCTCAAACAAACATGACACTTGAAACACCACAGATTTAATTTAAACCAGGAAATCACAAAAAGGTAGAAGCGCCTGATAAATCCAATCTAAAAAGAACTGCAGACTATAGTTCTATTTATTCTTATCAGAAATTTTGGTTTAATGCCCATCAAATCAACTTTTACGAATGAGTACTTGAATCAGCCAAGAGTCCAAGACTCAATGCATATAACAAAAACTGTGTATAAAACCCATAAGGTTATATATATGATTCTTGAAAACCTGTCCGTAATAAACATCAGACTTATACACACAAGCATCGATCAATCGATTTAACTGCGATCAGTGTGAACCCATTTTAGAAGGATGCATATTAAAACATTATAACGCCAATCAATTTATTTCAAACAGAAACAATCTTGATCATACGTGAACCTAGTACAAGAAACAAGCAGATCAACATTTAAACCAACACATCTAATTTAAACAGAATTAAAATCTCAGCAAAATTCCTTAAAAGAAATTAGATCTTTTTATGTTCATCGAAAACCCAAATCAGAAAACTGATTCCCGAATCAGCAAAGACAGTTAGTGTTTCGCCTGTATCACAGGGGGTGTACTCGAAGTGATACAACGATTCCTATACAAGGCGACGATAGCCCCTATTCGAGTCTAAAGCCACTCACCCTAGGGTAACTGCCTTCATTGATTCCACTTTTTGACAGATTGCAAAAAATTGAATGGGAGACATTCAAACAGACTTAAGAAAAAAGAGGAAGAGGACATCAGAACTGGTTTAAAGAAATAAAAAATTACCGTGTGTTCACCCACATCCGGAACAACCAAGAAAAGTTGGTCGTCGGACGTCAATGGATTTTAGAAATGCAAAGTCTCAGACTCGTCCGAACGTTAGTGGATGAGAGAGGAGAGCAAATCGAAAGAGAGACGTCGTCGCTCGTCGGACGTCAGTGGATGAGAGAGGAGTGCATGCCTGAACAGAGACATTGCCAACGTCGCTCGAGGAGGCCTTCGGTCGTCGAACGTCAATTGAGGAGGAGGTTGCCAGTTGTTGGAGGTCACCGGTCGTCTGTGGCCGAAAATGAGAGAGAGAGAGAGAGAGAGGAGTTGGGTGAAGAACAAAACCCTAAGCCTTCGTTTTTACGTTTTTTTAAATGTCTATTTTGCCCTTATTCAGAAAAATATTTTCTTTTAGTTTCTTGTTTTTCATGTGTTAAATTAGCTTTAAAAAGGACAAAATAGACATTTCATAAATGTGTTTCCCTTTAAAGGGGGAGACGCATCCCCCTTCAAAGGGGTGCGCGAGGGACACATTTCTTCTATTTTACGTGTATTTCCCCATGCGTTTCGAAAGCACCGCGTTTCACGCTTCTGAAGTGCATATCGGGGAAGCGCGCTTCCCCTGATACATGTGCGTTTCCGGTAACTCTGACGATCACACACCAAGAACACTTGAATAAAAGTACACAAAAGTACAAAGAGAACACTTGAAATGCAAAAGATTGAATCTATTGAGCAAGGGTGAGCATAAAGGCTCCCAAAAGAATGATTTACAATAGTGGGGATACACCCCTATTTATAATACAAGAGGAGACCAAAAGGAGGGGCTCCTACTAGACGTTGAAGCCTATCAAACGGTTAGAAATCTAACCGTTGGAAGGGGGTCCAATGCATGGTTGCCAGTTGAGGAAGCGAGAGCGGGAAGCGATACAGGAAGCAAGAGCGGGAAGCGAGACACTTTCAAAATTTTAGGAAGCGGGAAGCGTGGGACCACTTAGGAGCGAATCAGGAATCGTCTCGGAAGCGACCTAGGAAGCGAGGGGGAAGCGAAAAAAATAAAAAATACAAAAAAAAAATTAGAAAAAATGGGAGAAGCGTGGGGGAAGCATGGGGGAAGCGCGCTTCCCATTTAAAAATGGCACTTTCCCGCGCATTTCGGAAGCACGCTTCCCCACTTACCTAGGCGCTTCCGGTAACTCTGGTCCAACGTCTCCTCCTCCTTTGACTTTTAGTCAAAAAAGTAAAAAGAAAAAAGAAAAGGAAAAAGGAAGAAAGAAAAGAAAAGAAAAGAAAAGAAAAGAGAAAAAGGAAAAGAGAAAAGAAGAAAAGTTACATGCACGTTCACAAGTGTGAATATGCGTAAAATAGGAAATGACAGAAATGCCCCTGGGGCTACATAAAGAATATATATATATATAATAGTAGATACGTATGCATATATATATGCATATGTATACATGATTTGATACAATTTAACAATTACTGCCATAAAACACTGTTTCTCATTAATATAGGCGTTCCTGCAGGTTTAGCTTTATCACCATTTCCTGATTACTTCGTTTGGTTCAACATAACATTTATCTTTGGAAAAAAATAGTAGATTGTCTTATTGAATATGGTTTTATTAATTAACTTGTATTTATGCTGAAGTGATCCAATTTTGTTTCCTCTGGCATAGTAGTTTTCTTGGAAACAAGGGGACATAAGGTAACTTCGTTTGATGGATTGAAAGGGGAGTTTCTGTTTGACACTAAAATCCTTCAATGGAAAAATACTTACATGCATTGTACTTTGCTCTCATCGGTTAGTGATTCATGGATTCATTGTTTTTTTTGTCTTTACTGTTATCTCTTTGCGTGTTTGACATTTTGTTTGTTATGTGAAGAGCAGTTAATTGCTTTTCCGAAAGATGAATGGTGTTCCGATCTTTTCCTCTTAAGAACTACTTCCAGCTTTTATTTAACTATTAAAGTCGTCATTTGTTTCACCTAGAGCACCTTCATCTTTTCATTTTGTATTTGCTGGCTCTCCATTTCTTTGGTGGACTTTTGGTTGTTATTCTGTTTTGTTGTCCGCCTAAATTAGCTTGCATGTGAGTAAAAATAATAGAAGCACATGTTTGGAGAATTAGATTACCTCATTTTCATGATGATCTTACCATTTTGAAAGATTGGGTGTGTGCTTTCATCCTATAAAAATGAGATGCTGTTTTCTTCTTTCAGCCCAGAATATCCTGAAATAGAACGTAGTGGTTTAATTTGCCCATACTGATTTCATGGTGCTGGATTCATTGATGCTTAGAGCTGAGGCTCCGTCAATTTGCATTTCTGGAGTGGGTTGATAAAGTAATGTGTTTTTTTCTTGAAAAAGCAACCCCATTGTTAATCCCTGAATGATGCCAATTTTTCTCACACTGTCCTGGGAGCATTCTGAATCTCTCTCATCTCCTACAGTAGTGCTACATAATGATCTCAATCTCATATTAATCTATAGTTGCTATCTTTTTTGTCTTGTAGCCTGGCCGTAGTTACACTGGCAGGGAGTCTCTGGTCACTAGAGGTGATAGGAATGAGGCAGTACCTCACATTCGGTCTTCTGGTACTGTTGAAGAGCACAGCACTTCATTACATCGTCTTGCACAACCTTCACAACGGCACCTTGAGCCAAGGTCAGGGTTAAAAGCTTTCCAGTTTGGAACTCCAACCAGTGGGGTTACACAGTTAAGTGGTCAGCCAGCCTCTTTCACTAGCGGTCATGTGCTTGAAACCAGTGCTTTAGACAGGTATTCAAGTGTCCATGCAAAAACGGGATATTTACAGCCAGAATCTTATGGTTTGGATAATTTGCCTGCATCGGCGAGAATGTTGACCATGGAGAAGTATGCCACACAAAGGCCACATTCACCTTCTATTACATGGCCTTCACAAAGAGCACATCCTATGCCTTTAGGTCCGATTTCTAGGACTCCTGCACAAAAAAGTCAATATGATTTTCTTGATCTTAAGAAGTCTCAAGTAAGCCAAAGTCGAAATCCACCTATAATTGCAAATCTTCCACAAGTAGATGACATTGAGATGAAGGCATTGAACCCTGTTAAGTTTCTGGAGTTGCCTTATCAGCACTCTCTTTTAACACAACCAAAGAAACCTGACCAGGAGCAAGTTATTGCTGTTCTTCCGCAACAAGAAAGTTCTATGTTTTCTGCAGGACCCCGGCTATCAGCGCATGTTTTGGCACATCCCATAAATCAAGGAACAGCCCAAGAACTGTGTAGTGTTGGTGTTGCACGAGTAAATTCGATATCTGGACCGTACCCTTTATTTATTACAGGCAATACTTCCTCTGTGCATCTTCTGGGAAAACCTCCACTACCACCAGGACCACCACCTGCCTCATTACAAGTGGGACCTCCATTACAGAATATGGGTCCCATCCTGCCTCATCCACAGTCAGGAAATGCATTTATGGGCCCAAAGCCAGGGAATCCACTTACAGGCCTTATAAATTCCCTTATGGCTAAGGGATTGATTAAACCTCCATCAACTTTACAGGTAATTTTAGTGATCGTTAAGCTTTTTGTTTTGCATGTGGATTCATTCTGTGGTATGCAATCTTCATCTCATGGCTAATGATATGAACCCACAGTTAACAACATACACTTACTTTCAGGAGTCGATCGGATTGGAGTTTACTGAGCAACTTCTGAAGGTCCGTCATGAGTCTGCAATTAATGCACTATATGCTGACTTGCCTAGGCAATGCACAACATGTGGGCTACGCTTTAAATCGCAGGAAGAGCACAGCAGTCACATGGATTGGCATGTGACAAAGAATCGTATTTCTAAGAATCGTAAGCAAAAACAGTCACGCAAGTGGTTTGTAAGTGCTAAAGAATGGCTAAGTGGAGCAGAGGGGGTGGGGGCCGATGTTGTTCCAGCGTTTTTTCCTACGGAAACAGTTTTAGAGAAGAAAGAAGAAGAAATGGCTGTCCCAGCAGATGAAAACCAGAATGTTTGTGCATTATGTGGTGAACCTTTTGAAGATTTTTACAGTGATGAAACGGAAGAATGGATGTATAAAGGAGCAGTGTACATGAATGCTCCAGATGGATATCAGGAAGGCATGGAAAGGTCTCAATTGGGACCCATTGTGCACTCCAAGTGTAGGTCGGAGTCAGCATCGATCTCTCGTGAAGATTTTGATGGGGTTGAAACGGTATGCTATTTTGATTATCTAAGCTTTTCTTTACAAGGCACTATTTCTGTTATTGTAATGCTATAGTTGTTTGTGATCCACTCACTCTGGCTAACCTCTGTTATGATAAATGTGCCAGTCTATCTCTAAACCATGTTTAACACAGAAAAGGTATTCCGTATGCATAACTGTGTGCATATCTGTCAAACCATGTTTAACATGGAAAAGGTATGCAGTATGTGTGTATGAAACAGTTAGCAGTTTTTCATGAAAATCTTTTAAGAAGCTGAACCTCTTTGGGAGTATCAAGTATGAAGTGGCTGAAAAGAATCTGTATTTATCATCGTGAGTCTTGGCTTTTTAAACCATCTAAACCGTTTTGGAAAGTGAAATCAAAGCGTGTTGGTTTCTTTTTCTCCATTTAACTTTGTTAAGTGTGGCTGAGACCCATGTGTGTATTATTTCCATGTTTTCCAGTTCTGTTTCTTGTATTGGTATCTCTTATCTATGTGCATTTTATCTGCTTATTTGTTTGACGAAGTTATGCATTTGTGATTTTTTTAAAGTTTGATATCATATTTCATTTGCATTTGATAGACCCAAATTATGTTTTCACGCAACCGTCATCACCATTTATTGCACACTGGGAAAATAGGTAAAAGTTGACTTTTTTCTTTGTTGTTTCCAGGGCGATGACGATATATTGGGTAATGAAAGGAAAAGAATTCGGCTCTCGTTTTAGTGCAGATTCAATTCTCACTTGTATATTAGTAGAGTCTAAACGTGGCACATAAAAGCTTCTTGTGGAGGGCTGAATCTGTAAGTTTTTGCATCATGGCAATCTTGTATCTGTAAATTTGGACGTTGTACCACCGATTCTCCTTGATCAAAAGAAACCTCTCTCTCTCTCTCTCTCTCTCTCTCTCTCTCTCTCTCTCTCTCTCTCTTATCTCGCTCTGCAGACTGTACGTCAAAGTTTGATAGATGAATGTAACTATTTGTTTAAGCAAGCTCCCTGGTTTTAGTTTCAACGTTCTTATAGTTGCCACTTACCAAGTTGTAAAGGAATCCATCGAGTTGTTCATTTAGGTTATGTGCAGGATGACTAATGTGCAAGTTCTATCTGTGGGCATTTGCCTTGGTGGAGCATGGACCACATCAACCAAGGAATCCCGTAGTGAGCTGCTCCTGGCTGTTTCTGAGGTGGGCCAAGCCACTGGAGAAGTTTCTGGAATGTTGGTAAAGAATTTTTTACTATGCAGACCGTAGGGGGGGGCGGGGTAGTTTCGTTTAGAAGATGGGGAGTGTTAAATGGATGTATTTGTCCATGGACGCTATCTCTAGTGTAAAATATGTGACTTTATGAGAATTAACTTCCCGTCTTTTGGACTTTTAATCATGGTTATACTTTAATGTACTAGTAAAGTAGTCCGTTTTCTTTATTATTTTCATTTAAAACTTTTTTTTTCAGATAATCAAGTGCACTAAAAAACTGCTTATTTTCAGAATTTTCAAAACCTGAAATATTAAAAACATGAAAATCTTAAAGCCAGATGATTAAATTTCTGGATTTGTATCCAAACAGGCCCTAATGTATGAATGGATTCTAGGATTGTGGTGAAAACTTGGGTCCAGCTGAAACTCTGCCTAGCCTGTGGTGGTGGAACGGTCCACAGTGCAGCTTCTGTGCATATAGCTCGTAGCCAGGTCTTACCAGCCATGGGCTGATACGAGGCTCTGTTTGAGAGTTGGTGGTAGGGATAGGGGGTTAAGGATTTTGGCTGTGTTTGGTCAAACTACTAGGGTGGTCATTGTTTGGGAGCAAGGCGTTGATAAGGTGGTTTATGAAAATGAGAAAGGAGGTGAGTCACCTTATCCTTTGCATAAGAACTCGTACGAGGAAGTTTTCACAAGGTGTTAATAAGATTGAAAATGCGTTTCTGCAGCAAAAGAATTGCATGGCTTTCCATCATAATGTTGTCAAAACATCGCTAAAAATGGCATTATATTTTGAAGGAATGCTTAAAACATTGATAAGTCATGACATAGTGAAAATATCTCAATTTTATTGTTGTTAATGCATACATATTCATTCAAAAAAATCACATATATGTCACAATCTTAATGCGGCATATTTGATTTACCAGCGATGCCTCAAATGAAACTCTCACCTTATCTTTTACCTTCTTTTATTCGAAAAATGATTGTATTGTATGACTAATTTGACCCGATTCCTTAAGAACCTTATCATTTTTTATATTCTTTTGATGTCCAAAATCGTAAATATTTGACATCGTTAGGACTTTTTTATTCTTCACAAATGTGAATTTAAGTTTTTTGTGATAGAATTGTACCTCACGTTGGCTATTTTCAACACCCACTTAAATAAAGAATCACATGTTTTTTTATTCGAATTTAGATCTCACGAACATCGCATAAATTTATTTGCAAAAATTTGGTGAAAATGAAACCACAAGATCACAAATATCCTAATGTTTCATATATACATCAATATTTCACATAAATATATTTGCAAAACAACTCTCACAAATATCCTACTTTTTCGCATATACTTCTCGAAATCACATAAATTTATGTGCAAAACTACAAACAAAATCACAAATATGCTAGTTAAATATTTGTGAAATTTTTATTATATGTGAATTTTCTTAATAGTTGTGATTTTGTCGAATCATATATATATATATATATATATATATATATATATATATATATATATATATATAGATATATATTTGTTTTTGTTTGAGGGTTTTTTCTTCTCATTTGTTTCTATAAAGAACTTCTCTATAGAACCCTTACGACGATTCTTGCATTCAAAGGAGTTTCATACAATATATACAGGGGTATCCCCATGCATATTTCTATTTAATATCACAACCTACAACCAGGGGTGTGAACAAATCCAACTCGTCATCATTGAATATCCTCATGTATATTTGTGTTTGATTGTTACTATGAATGCTTTTTGTATGTTTTCTTGTATTGTCATCAATGTCTCCAACCGTCGGATTTAACGTTTAGGGTTTACTATGTTTACAGTTTTTTGCATAGAAATTTATATATTGTTGTAGATGATTTATGATTGTTTGCTTGTTCTTTAATATTTGTTGTTCTTGTGTTTGTGTAATAAGGTTAGGGTTGAAAGAGCTAAAGTACACTATCGTGGTTGTTGTAGGCAGTCAATGATGGCATCAAAAAAGGGTTAAAGTATACTACCATAGGTATGATTATACTAATTAAAAATCTTTACTGGTTTTCAAAAACATTATCTTTAAGAAATTTATGGCTTTGATGTCTTTGTAAAATCGGATATATGATGGACTTATTGAGCCTACTGTATAGTTATTCTCCAAAGAACCAAGAAATGTGTATAGATGTTGAAGATGATGATGATATAGAATCAATGTTAACCAGTAGTGATGTTTACTTAAAAGTATCCAAAGTTAATGAAGGAGCACTTAAAAAAGGGGTAGTTGATCAATGAAATGATGTGAATCCCATGGAGAATATGCATGTATCTCAAGTATCATCTATCGAGTTGAATCCTTTGCTGATTACCCAAATAGTGGACGATATTGATGTTGTACATGAGAAAAGAAGTATCAGTGATCTTCATCACAATAATTTGAATGACATGCAACCTTTTCGAGCATACGACAATGCTAGGTATAAGTTATAATTTTGATGTATTTTATGATTGAGATGTAGGTGTAATGATGAATGTGATATTTTGATAGTTAATCTTGAATATTGAAAATGTAGGAATGATGCATGCATAAAAGTAAACAAAGTGATAGATACAATGAATCTTGATTTAGTTGTTTCAATCGATCAGTCAATTAGTGATAGCAACGATCATGTTGACAATGTAGAATCAAATGATATCGATAATGATGAGTATACCATGTCAATATGAGATAATGAAGACATTGATAATATTGGATAAATAAGGGTGGGTGAAAGTGATGAACTAATGGCATTGGGGAATGTGAACCCTTGGTTCTCGTTCAATGGGTTCTCATATAATGAAAAACAATTAAAAATCATTAAAGCGGAGACATCTAATTTATATGAGCAATTGCATAATGAAAAGCTTAATGATTATGAACAATTTCAATGGATATCAACATACTTAAACGATCAAGAAATTATTTTGGACAAAAGGTTTAATGATCTTTAGCACTGTCATGAGTTTTTGAAACATCATGTGATTATTAATAACTATAAAACAAAATTCTTAAAGAGATATAATAACTGAGTCACCGTCGTATGCACGAGGAAGAACACTCATCCGATGGTTGATTGCCCCTAGAAGATCCATTGCACAAATGTACGAAGAGCATGTTTTTTTCAAGTGAAGAAGTATGATAGTGATCATACATGTGTAGATCATTGAGCAACCTTGAAGCGGAGAAAGTGTCTTTCAAGTGTTATTCACAAACACATGCATAATAACTCGAAGATTATGAATAACATCAGTCGCGAAAAAGGTGTAGAGGTTACTTATAAACAAGCATGGCGTAGACGAGAACACACTAAAGTTGCATTATATGGTTCATTCGAATAGTCCTTCAAAATGCTTTTCGCCTATTTGGATCATTTGCTGAATGCTAACCTAGGATCATAAGGGTATATTAAAATCGATCGAAAAGTTCAATTTAAGTACATGTTCTTATCCTTCCTGCCAAACATCGATGAAGTTTTAAAAGAAGGCCCTCCAGTTTTTATGGTAGATGACACATTCCTAAAACGAAGATACACATGTATATTGTTGTTGGCCCATAATATTGATTATTGTGGTAAGATATTTCTGATAGCATTTATAGTTGTTGATAGAGAATCCAAAGATTCATGAGCATGATTTATAGAGATATTAAAGCACAAATTAGTACACTTTGATGAGTTTAAAAAGAGAAGCGTATTGACAATTATCTTAGATAGGCATCCAAGTTTAAAGTATGTTGTCCCTTACACATGGCCTACATGTTATATTCGATTCTGCATGAAGCATTTGACAGAGAACTTTTCGAAGAAATTTGGTTCACCACTCATTGCACTTTGGTGGAGTGTAGCTTGAGCAACCACAAAACAATAATGCAATTATTTTCTTAATAAAGTTAATGAACAAAGCACAAGCACATACCATGATATTGCTACTAACATGGATCTGAAAGATTGGGCTAACTATCACTTTAAAGCAAAAATATATGACTGCTTAACATCTAATATAGCAGAGAACTTCAATTCATGAATTCTCTTAAAACATGACAACCCCCTAATTTCACTTATTGAAAAGTTTTGTCTCATGCTAATGAAACTATTTTTGAAAAGAAAGATTGCAGGACAACATATGATGTGTGTTGTGGTGCCAAAGGTAAAAGAAAAACTAAAGAAACTGAAGAAAAAGACACAACAAATGCGTGTGCAAGTAGCGCAATGCTTTCGACAATGGTTTAAAGCCTGCAACTAATCTCTTGGTTACAATGTTGATGTCTAAATACACTTATGCTCTTATGAAGAGTGACAGTTTAGCAGGATTCCTTGCAAACATACGATCATATGCATTTTGTATGAGGGCAACCTACTAGAGGATTACTGTAATAAGTTATTTGAAGTTGATCGTATCGAGCGGCATATAATCAATATTCATTCTTCTCGAAGGCGGATAATATTTCACATCACTCTACCTGCTCTTATAGTTATCTATCCACCAAAAGTGGTTCACAAAGCAGGGCGACCTAAGGTTAATAGATGGAGAATAAAACACAAGAACGTTGTGCCATATAAGTGCAGTGTGGTGAGGTTGGCCACAACATGCAGCACTATGAATAACAGTATGTATGCATGTATATATATATCCAGTGTTGTTTAATGAATTGTTTCTTTGTATGTATAACTAGTGTTTTTTAATTGATTGCTTATTTATGTGTATATCTAATGTTTTTTAATTAATTGCTTCTTTATATGTATATCTAGGTAGTTCGAGATATATGACTATACACATTCTTACAAAAGAAATGGATTCAAAAGGCTCTGAGTTTTGAAGAGCAAAGAACAACCTATCGTACATCATTTATAAGTAATATCCTGAATCATGTGTGTATATTTGATATTAATCATATATAATTTATTTTAATGTTAATAACATATCAATGAGAAAGGAAAAACTACACAAGAGAACACCCCAGAACCGAAAGAGTATGAGTTTGATAAAGAAATGTCTATTTGCAAGTGACGTGAGTGTTAATTTTGCATGTTAATTAATTTATTTTTTGTTATGCTTGCACGTAATTTTGTTTGTTCTTTTGTTACTACACTAGATTTACTATATAATATATAGTAAGATTCATAAAAATACTCAAAGTGGCTCACAATGATGACAAAAAAAGAAAACTTGCTGAAGACCCTTTACCTTACCCCGTATTTCTTCGTGAATTATAAAAGTAATGTTTATATTATTTTACTACCGATTAATAAAAACTAACTAGTAAATCTTATTTGTTCACAGCAAATGGTCGCAACTAAAAGGCGACGAGGTGGAACAACCGATTGCTTGGAGAGCAACAACTTGCCGTATCATTTCCTTGATGCATACAAGGTATGTTTTTACACAACTTTGCATACTTATAAATAAATTTTTACATGCACAACTTCGTTACACTAGATTTATGTTACAGCTCTTAATTCTTTTTAACTGGGGCAACAAGCACTAAGTTTTTTGAGAATTGAACATGAAAAAAAGGACTTCAACCTATACAATTTTACGTTGAACACATATTTGCCAGATAAAAACCTTAAACAAATAGTATGATAACATAACATACTCAATAATATAGCAGATTCTGTGACGAGTAGGGAAATGAGCCAATGAGGCCTGAATCCAACAGAATGGTTCAGTTTTGCATCAGATTCGAGACTCACCTCAACGCAAAGCCTCCCATAAAATATAGCATTCTTGAATTTATGGTTGCAACATTTCAGTGGCCTCCTGATTTTACTGCAATATTGAAGTCTCCTAGAAGCTGAGCATAAATAAAAATAATATCTTTGAATTATGATGGTTTATTTGTATAAAAAATTAGGGATAAATCTTTAGTGAGATATATTCTCCTTTTACCTAAGTTTTCAAAATGATAGATTTTGGAGGGAAACTTTTTCCATTTGAAAAAACCACCAAGTCCTATATAAATCATGGAAAAGGAACTTTTTGCCGATTTATATTCTCTGGAGTCAACTTAGAGGGCAAAGCTATTTGAGGCTTCACAATTTGGCTTTACCTTTAGATTCACCTAGACGATATAGCGAGAAAGTGTAAGACTTAGTTGTGTTGTGAAAGCTAAGTTGTAGCATATCTTATTGCACCATGGATCTATTCTTGAAGGGGGAATTATACGTTTAAAGAAAGCATCCCTCCGGTGTACCTCCAAGCAATTATTGGAATTCAAAAATCATAGAAAGTTTGCAAGTTTAGTTGACATAGCACGAAACCAAGAGATTTCTGACAAAAAAAATTGAAATGAAAGATCTTGAAAATGCCTCTTTTGTATTAGGAATCCAGATACATCTAAACCATTCTTGGGGTATTCTTGAATTATCACAAAAGAGCTATATCGAAAGGATTCTGGAAAGGTATGGCATGAAGGATTGCAAACTAGGGGATACTCCTGTTGCTAAAGGAGACATGTTTAGTCTCGCTCAGTGCCCCAAACATCAGTTTAAAATTAAGGCTATGAAACAAATTCTCTATGCATCTGCTATGGGGAGTCTTATGTATGCTCAGATATGTACGCATCCGGACTTAGCGTACATTGTTGAGATGTTAGGTATATATCTTAGTAACCCAGGTATGGATCATTGAAAAACAACCAAATGGGTTATACGGTATTTGCAAAAAACAAAATGTTATATGCTCACATACAGGAAGTCAGATCAGTTGAAGATCATTGGGTATTCTGATTCTAACTTTACGGGATGTCAAGACTGTCGCAGATTCACGTCAGGCTATATTTTTCTGTTGGCCGGGGGAGCTATTTTATGGAAGAGTGTCAAGCAGACACTCATTGCTTCTTTCATCATGACAGCAAAATTCGTGGCTTGTTATGAGGCATCCAACCATGGGATATGACTATATAATGTTGTCACAGGACTGTGAAATTTGGATAATGTTGGAAGACCGCTAAAGTTATTTTGTGACAATAATTCAGCAGTGCTATATTCTAATAACAACAGGAGCTCATCGAAGTCAAAACATATTGACATTAAGTTCCTTGTTGTTAAATAAAGATTGCAGAATGGTCAGATATCGATAAAACATATTGGCATAAACTCCATGATCGTGGATCCGCTTACTAAAGGTTTGCCACCCAAGGTCTTTCACGAACATACTGCTCGCATGGGTGTTTTATCATTTTATGACATGCTGGTTTAGTGGGAGTTTGTATTTATACATTCTATGATATAATGAAGTTTCTTTTGCCACTTTGGCATAAAGTTAAAGTTTCAATTTCATTTTGTACTCATTATGTTGTGATCTCACTAAAGTTTTCAGTACGACCAATTGGAAATAGGCATGTTTGATCATATTGTATGTAATTTCCATGCTTCACATCCATACTTGATCCATGTCATTTGGTTGTGTCAATATACGTGATCATTGATGGGTCCAATTATGTTATCTGTAATAAAGACCGCTTTGGTTTTATGTTAACATGATCAATGAACCAAATTGGTAGAGATATCTATTGATAAGACAATATTTTAAACTCATAAGGTTACAATGTGTGGTTATAAGGTTATGAATGTAGTCCAAGCGGGAGATGGTTAGAAAATCGTTAAATATGCAGGTTTTGGAAGATTATACCCGTCAACGATGATTCAGGTATAACTTTCACTTTAAGTTTGATTTCTGTTTTGATTTCAACGGCTCAGCGAGAACGTGTATTCGATCCTACTGTAGTTTTCGGTGGATTTATAATCCAACATAGTAAACCCCAAGTTAATTGTGATGAGCAACCATCTTTTTCTTCTTTGTTTTAGAGTCAGTAATTTGTTTTTCTTCCTGTGTTTCAGTGGACTCCTTGTGTTCTTGTTGTAGTAGCGTTCAATTTGTTTTGGTCATTTAAAAGTAATGAATTTCTTTGCCAAGCTAATGAAAGCTTCTCAGATGTCTTCCCTAGGTGATCATAAATATTAATCTTGGTAAGTCGAGACTACTGTTATTCATGTTTCTATTGTCTGCTCTTTTTTATTTTGGGCTGCCACAATATTTGTAATATGACAACAGGTTTCTTAAATGTATTATAATTTTTCCTTGTACCCTTTCTTTTTCTTTGGGTAATGGTTTATTTCTGTTTATGTTTTATCTGGCAATGCGTTGTCTTTGTTTATAAATCCACTTTTGTTTGTGAGTTGAATCAAAATAGTTCTCTTACGCAGATATGCCAACCTATCTTACCTTTTTGTTTGTCCCACAGCAGGCCAATCTCCCTATGAATTGGATTAAAACCAACTTTTGCTAATTCTCTTTCGCATGTTAAGCAAAACAGGAAAAATAAGAAACATGGTAGTTGTGGATGCTTGAGAACGAATTTGTCACTAGCAGTCCAATAGGCAGAGCTTGTTTCAGTCCTGACAGTATTTGCAAGAAGCCTTAAGCTGTTTCTTTTTTCGGCTAAGACAAGGGCAAACCCCATTCTCATCAGCCGTCACCCTGGATGGGTGTGAACCCACACTACAGGAAAAAGGATCTTTAGTGGCATTCGCAAATTTGCCGGGGAAAATCACCACTAATCCAAGGAGTGCCGATCCCTCGTAGGCCGCTACTGGTCGTGTCTCTATAGGCCTATAGTCACTATTTTTAGTCTATACCCGCAATTGTAATTATCAGCTGGCCCGAGTTTATTATTAACAATATTCAACTTGTCCAATTTATTGAACTATGCCAAATGCAATGATATTTATGAAATTTTCCCTATTATTTTTAGGGGTTATATATAGATCATTTTTTCTTTAGTAGCAAAACGAAAGCCACAAATGTGTGAAAATGCACATGATGGTCACATTTTAAAGTATCAAGAACATTTCATGAAAATAACAAAAAATGACTTATTGACCCCTAAAACAACAATGCAAAATTAAAAAATTAACATCACATTTGAGATAGTTTGACAATTTAAGCAGGTCAAACACTCTTTTATGTTAAACTAAAAGAGTTAAAGCTTAACAACACATGCATTTTCAAACTTAACATGTGGTCAGTGGGGTCCTGTGTCAAGCTGAAGGTCCATGATCGAATCCTGCTGATGCATTAGGCTGCCGTTGCTTTATCATGGTTGGAGCACTTAAGGTTGGGTGGTCGGGTCCTCAACCTAGAGTTTTACCTCACAGGGAGGCAGGCCCATTAAGCGATCCGGTTCTTTATGAGGGTTTTCCTTCATCTTAAAAAAAAAAAAAGAATTTTAAGTTTAACATGCAAACACAGAACACGTATTGCCCTTTTTGGCTTTGCATTTGAGACCTTGAATTAAAAATTTCCATCTATGTTTTTTCTCACAAACTTTCTTCTTCTTTATGTAATCGTTAGCAATAAAACAAACCGTGAGCTCTCATAAATTTTGGGTGCGTCATCATAAATGTCATTCCAGCTTTTCCAATTGAGCTTGAACTAAAAAGAAAGTAGTTTCATATTCCAAAGTTGGGTCACAGTATTTAATTGGAAGTTCTTATTAATTGCAACTTTATTTAACTTGTATGGAATGATTTCAAGAAAGGACCCAAAAGAAAAAGATGAATTTTGTTGGTAGACTAAGTTAGTCATCAATATGAACCTGTCAGAGGCTTAGAAGCGACGTAACTTCGGGTAATCACAAACACCAAAAGCAGGCCTTTTAGTGCACAAACAATGCACAATACACACGCACAAGCAGAAGCAACAGTACGAGCATGCACAATCACAAAGAGAGCAAAGAGGCAAGAATGCAAAAAACTTCTTTATATATACTTGAAAGCAAAGTACATCAAGAGGAGAAGAGAGGGTCCAAATACACGAGGTTCCTATGCCGTAAGGCCTTATGAGGCACTCGAGAGTGCCAAAGAGGTATATACATAAAAAATAAAAAGGTGAAAAATATGATGGTCCAGAACATGCTCTCCCGCCTAAGTTGGCGTCGTTCTCGATGTCAATTGTTCATGGTAGTCTTCTACAAGTTGTCGATGATGAAACATGCCGCTGACCTTTTCCCAGGTGGCTTTACATTCTGGCAATCTGTTCCACTGCACTAAGTACTTTTTGACTTCCCCAAGGTAGTTGTTGGAATGGTTGAGGATAACTTCGGGTTCCCTGTCTGGAGTGCTGACTGTTGAGGGTGTACACTGCAGAATGAGAGCACGTTAAGGCATTCTCTGTTGAGGGTCTCCATCTACATAGAACAACTTTAGGTTGCATATGCAGAATAATAGGTGCACTTTAAAGTTTGCTCACAAGTTCAGTCGGTACGCCTAGTTTTTCACACGCTTGATAATGGTGAAGGGACCATCATACTTGCGAATAAGGCTTGTACAATCGGAAAAGAGTTTTGCCAATACCTTGTCTCCAACACGATATTATGTGGATCGATGCTTTTTATCTGCCTATTTCTTCATGCGCTTGGTCACCTTGTCCAAATATGCTTTTGCTAACTCTATCTAATCTTGTCAGTTCCTGACAAACTTGTATGCATAGGGTGCTTTGCCACGTCTTCGCGCAGCAAAGGAGTGCAAAGTCTATGGTTGTTGTCCGATTACAACTTTGAATGGACTGTGATCGGATGACTCGCTCTTTTGGAGGTTGTAGCAGAATTGAGCTGCATCAAGTAAATCAACCAAATCTCTTTGATTGATACTGACAAAGTGCCACCGATATTTCTCCAACATGCCATTGATCTTCTTTGTCGGTTCGTCAGTTTGGGGGTGAAAACTTGTGTTGAAATACAAGTTTATCCCCATTAAGTGAAACACTTCTCGCTAAAACTTGCCAATGAAGCGAGCATCACGATCGCTGATAATATCATATGGGATTCCTCACTGCTTGACTACATTTTGCATGAACAACTTCGCAGTATCGACAACTGAGTAGGTGGCAAGGGCTGACATGAAGATAGCATACTTCAAAAACTTGTCTACAACTACATAGATAGAACTGCAACCTTGTGATTTTGGCAAGCTCATAATGAAATCCATGGTTATACACTCCCACAGATGGCTTGGCACAGGTAGGGGCTCCAATAGTCCACCAGATCTCTGATTGATGGGCTTGTCTTGTTGGCAAATCAAGCAAGTCCACATATAAGCATCCACATCATCGCGTATCTGTGACTAAGAGAATGCGCACTACAACAATGCTAATGTTCTCTATTGTCATTGGTGACCCATCAAGGTAGTATCACGTCACTCATACATTAAGCACCTCTGTAGAGTATTCTGTCGTGAAATATATAGACGATCACCCACTGAGCGGATCAAATCGTATTACAACTAAAATCTTTGTGTCTTTCTTTCCTTCACCAATGTGATTAGTTGTTGGGCCATTGGGTCACTCTTTAAAGTTTCTCAAACCTTCTTGAGAAGATCGCTCGTCGGTTGGCTCACACTGCCATCCCAAGCGAGTAAAGCTGCAAGTTCTGCCTTTCGACTCAAGGCGTTAGCAACAACATTGGTCATGCCAAGCTTGTATTTTAGGACCATATCGAATTCTGCCAAGAAATCTTGTCAACGTGCTTGCCTTGGACTCAACTTCTTTTGAGTCTAAAAGTAGCTTGTCGCAACATTGTCAGTACACACAATAAATTGTGACCCCAAAAGATAGTGCCTCCATGTGCAGAGACAATGTACGACTGCCAATATCTCACGATCATGCACAATGTATCGACACTTGGCATCATTCAACTTCCGACTCTCAAATGCAATAAGATGTCCTTTCTGGAGCAACACCCCTCTGATAACAAAGTTAGACACATCGGTCTGCACTTCAAATGGTTGTTGATAGTCAGACAACCTTAGCACTGGTTCCTCTGTCAGGGTGCACTTCAACCCATCAAAAACCTTCTGGCATGCCTCAGACCATAGCCATGGTTTGTCTTTCTTCATTTGATATGTGAGCGCAGTAGCAATCTATGAATATTCCTTGATGAAGCGCCAATAATAATTTGCAAGTCTCAAGAAATAGTGTAATTCAAGAACCTTAGAAGGCGGCTCCCATGCTTTAATAGCCACAATCTTCTTGTGGTCCATTTTCAATGTGCCTCCTCCCATAATATGGCTAAAAATGTGAATTTCCTTCTGAAGAAAGAGGTACTTCTCCCGCTTAACATACAACTTGTGGTCCTTCAGAGACTGAAATACAATATGAAGGTGTCAAACATGCTGCTCATTAGAATTATTATACACTACTATGTCATCCAAGTACACAACAACAAACTTGTCAAGGTGCAGGTAGAAGATTTTGTTCATCAGAGTTGAGAAGGTAGCGGGAGCGTTTGTCAAGCCGAAGGGCATAACAAAAAATTTGAATGCCCCATATCGCATTATACAAGTAGTTTTTGGCTTATCCCCTTCCACAACTCTGACTTGCCAGTAGTCAGATCTCAAGTCTAACTTAGAGAAGACATTCACTTTTACGAGCTGATCAAACAAGTCTGCTATCAAAAGAAGCATATACTTGTTCTTTAAAGTCATTTTGTCCAGCGCTCTATAGTAGACACACAGGCACTTCAACCCATCGTGCTTTGTCTGAAACAGTATAGGCGCTCCAAATGGAGCTTTGGATGGTTGGATGATTCCTGCTTCGAGCATGTCATCCAATTGCTTGTGTAATTTATGCAGCTCAGGAATTGCCATGCGATAGGGAGCCATTACAGGTGGTTGTTCACTCGGCACTAGTTCGATCTGGTGGTCCACCTTATGCCTCAAAGGTAGCTTCTTTGACAGTTTAACATAACATCACCAAAGTCCTCCAATACGAATAGTGAGGCCCTAGGACATCAATGGCTTCTCTCACTTCATTCGTGGCATGAATTGTGACAAAAAAAGTCTCATCACTATTTTTCATGCCTTTCTTCAATTGGAGTGCGGACATGCAAGCACTCACAAGGCTTCACCGACATCGCAGTAACCATGCATGGTTGATTCTCACTCTCAAAGTTGAGAGCGTTGAGGTGAGGCATCAACACTACCTTGTTGCTTCTCAAGAATTTCATTCCAATGATGACTTTGAAATCATCCATAGGCGTGACTGATAGCGTGATCCTTTCTGACCAATTGTGGATCCACACTGATGCATCACGAACAACACCGAAGATGGCCTTGGCTTTCGAGTTAACTGCTTTCATGCGGCTCTCCTTCCTTTCCCACTGCAATCCCAACCGTTTTGTCTCTTCACGCGAGATAAAACTATGTGTGGCACTTGTGTCTACCAATGCCTTGGTGAGTCTTTCGTTGAGTAGAAGTTCCAAGTATATTAATTCTTTATATACGATCGATTCTACAACAGTTGTCACCTTCACTACATTCATCATCTGCATTGCACCAACTGTTGGTGCCTCTACAGGTTGATGAACTTCTTCTTCTTAAACAGCATTCGCAACTCGAGGTGCATCGTTATTCCTGTTGGGACATGTATCTGTCCAATGATCACCGTGGCAGATACGACAGTCACGGTGATGATAGTTGTCGCCCTAAAAGTTATTCTAGTTTTGACTATTATTTTGGCCATCCTATCGACCTTGATTATGTTGGTTCCCATAGCCAGCATTTTGCGCATGATCATTCCTTCGGTTGTTCCTTTGATTGTTATGGTCATTTCTCTGTTGTTTGCCTTAAAATGTTGCGGTGTTTCTGTCAAGCTCGACAAGTTTCTCTGCAACCACAAGTGTCTCAGCTAGCATTGCAGGGTCATGCCGAATGAGTTCTGTGTTTGCCCACCCTTGAAAACCGTTAGTGAAATAAAACAACCGATCTTGATCATATATTCTCTTGACTTCCATCATTATCGAATTGAATGCCTTGACATAGTCATGCACTTACCCTATCTGTTTCAATGCCAACAACCTTTTGTGGGTCATTTTCTCTTGATTTTTAGACAAAAAGTAGTCTCATAATTATTTTTAAAGGTCCTCCCATGAGACTATAACAACCAACTCACGTCAAATGTCACTCAAGCGACGTCTCTACCAAAGAGTCTCTTCATCCGCAAAGTACATTATTGTAGTCTGCAGCCTATTTGTGTCTTCTTTTATTCTTGCAACTTTCAAGAACTGATCTATTTCATAGATAAAGTTTTTGAGATCCTTCGAGTCTCGCATGCCCTTATACTTTGCGGGCTCAGGTAGCCTGTAACGTGGCCTATCCACATGCGTCACAGTGTCGTCAGCTGGAGCAATTCTCAATTGCCGCTCAAACTGGTCATTCTTTTGTCATATAACATCCAATTCAGCAACCATGATGTTGAACCAACCTAGCAGATCATCAAATTTGGTGGCAAGGTCCTCCACCGAATAACCAAATCTAGTGGCAAGACTTTCCACAAAGTCTTCCACTCCCTCTACCGTTGTCTTGATCTCTACGTTGATATCTTTAAAAGCAACACAAGTCCCACTGACAAATTTCTCCATGTTTGTCATTGTTTCTGACAGCTTGGCAACATCACGCGAGATGACTGACACCTAATCATTGGCCATGAAGTCTTCTTCAGGAAGAACCATACTGCCTCAAGGAGTCATGACATTCTTCTTCGATGCCATTGTCAATCCCAATGTCGACAAGGCTCTGGTACCAACTTATCACGAGCTTAGAAGTGAAGGCCCCCACGACGTAGCTTCAGGTAATCACATACATCGAAAGCAAGCCTTTTTAGTGCACAAGCACTGCATAACACACATGCACAAGCGAAAGCAAGAGTATGCGCATGCACAATCACAAAGAGAGCAAAGGGGAAAGGATGCAAAAAGTTTCTTTATAGATACTTGAAAGCAAAGTACATAAAGAGGAGAATAAAGGATCTTAATACACTGGGTTCTTAAGCCGTAAGGCCTTGTGGGGCACTCGAGAGTGCCAAAGAGGTATATACATCAGAAACAAAAAGGTGAAAAATATGGCGGTCCAGAGCAGAACCAATGCCCTGAAAATTTGAAAATCGTTTGAGAAATTCTAGGGGACGGTTCAATAATTGGTATACCATTCTTTCTTCTATTATAGATGCAAGTTGAATTGGCTCAATCAGACCACATAGACGTCTTCAGCATAATTTGTTTACTATGGACCACATTTTGGATCGTGTTTTCGTGATGTAAAAATATGATTTTTTTGCATTGTAAAACCTTGGTACATTGTAGGTTATTGGATTGATTTTATTGAAACTTTTTCTCCCATGATAAAACCTACAAGTATTCGTATTGTCATGTTTGTGCCTTTGGCTTACGTTTAAAAAAATTGTCAACTTGATATTAAAAATGTCTTTTTTCATAGTTTTCTAGCTAGATGAACCAGCGCTAGGATTTCTGGATTTGAAAAGACCAATGCATGTTTGCAAACCTAAGAGAGCATTATATGAGCTCAGGCAGTCCTCTTGCACTTGGTTTGATAGATTTATCATTTTTTTTGTTGGCCATGGGATTTTACTGCAGACTTATCCCTCTTTATCCATCAAAGCACACAAGGGCGCATTTTTCTTCTCCTTTTCATCGATGATATCATAATTACAGGCAATAATCTCATATTTTTTACCAAAAGTTGTTAATAAATTGAATAGAAAATTTGCCATGAAAGATCTAGGTGACATTCATTTTTAGGAGATCCAAGTTAAACAGTTTCATGGGGCATTATTTTTAGACCATACTAAATATGCATGTGATATAATAGATAAGCCTCATATGAAATTGTTGTACTTGGTGATAATTTTATATCTTGAAGTGCAAAAAAGTAACCGACAGATGCTCTATCTAACTATGAAGTTGACTGCAGGTCACTTGCATCCACTACAACTGGAATAACATAGATCATGTTCATTATTTGCGACCTTGGTATTTTTACTTCTCAAGCACCAACAATTTTTTGTGATAATGCACTACAAGAATATGGGTCAATAGCGGCGACACAAAATGTCACCATTATTGATGGAGTTGAACTGCCACAATAAAGGCGACTTCATATACTGCCGTTATAGATATAAAAATAATGGTGATTTTATATATCGTTGTTAAAGATATGTCTCTAACGACGATTAATAAATATTGTTGTTATAGATTCTCTTTAACGATGATATATGTGGTCGTTAAATATTGTCATTAAAACACTTTTGATTGCAATATTTATTGGCCATTAAATATCTCCATTATTGATCAATAATGACGATATTAGGACATCTTTGTTATAGAGTTTTACTCTATAACAGTGACTTATACGTCGCTGTTATCGATGTGTTATTAACAACGACATATGCAGCCATTAAATGTTGTTGTTATTGGATTAGGGTCAATAGCAGTGATATACATTGCTCTATAACGGTGACATAAATGTTGTTGTTATTGAGCCTATTATTAAGGCACAAGGGACCAACATAATTTCTTTTTTTTTGTGCTCTCTCTCTCTCTCTCTCTCTCTCTCTCCGACCTCCCTCCTCTCTGCTTAGGTGATGCTGCCGGACCCGGCCTCCCTCCTCCCTGCTCAGCTGACGCCGCTAGACCTTAGCATCCCTCCTGCTCAACTGATGTTGTTGAAATGGCCCCTTTCGAAGGTCTCTCTCTCTCTCTCTCTTCTTCCTCCTCCTTTTCTACTTTTTTTTTTCTTCTTCTTCTTCTTCTCGATCAATCATAATTGGCTTTAAAAGGATATAGCCAACCTACCTGGCTTTAAAGGATTTTTCATTTTTTTCTAAAATTTGATCATGCAGATATGATCTACATGCTTGATTTTATAGTTATCAACTCTTGGATCATTCGAATCTAACACACAAGTAGGTTCTTATAAGATTTGGAAATCAATGGTCTATAATTTTAAAAATTATTCAATGCTTAAAAAGTCATGTTTTTTATCGAAAAATATGATCCAAGTATCATTTTCTAGCAAATCAACTATTCTGAACACGGGTCAAATTTGCAAAATGCAATCTGAAAACACCTATTTAATGGTGATAGGCAGCTACCACTTTTATTATATATATTGGCTACTAATGAAGGTAAGAAACTAAGAAGTAGAATTCACTTTTTCTTTAAAAAAAAAATCATTTTTTGTAGATCAAATGTTATGGATGTGATCTACATGGGTCGTTTAGCAATTATTGAATTTATATCAGATGCCATGATATTAGGTTATGGAAACCCTACTTGACATCTAGTGATAAATTGAAATATTTGATAGTTTTAGTCTGTTATAGTTAATTTTGATTGTGTCAAACACGTAGTTACATGTATTAGTAGTTGTCATGAAGAATATTTTAGTAATTTTATGAAAATGTTTAAGCCCTATGTGTTAGTCGACTAATAAATGAAGTGTACTTTGCCACAAAACTACTAAAATTTCATTGCCTATTAGGATTTGAACTTTAAGGAATAAATATTTGAACTTGTTAATCATCAAACTTTATTCCCCTAAACAAATGTCACACTGCCATGTTGCTCCAGTTATTAGTTTCATTTTGCTAACAATAGTAAATTTTACAAGATGACTTTTATGAATCTAATTTTTGAAAATACCTTTAGTAGCATTATCTCACAGGAAAAATTATCATGTAATTTTGAAATTTATGAGTTAGATTTAAAGTTGGTGAGTTTGGTAATACTGACGCACACATGCAAGCACAAATGCACATGCTTCAATCAAGTACTATAGTGGCTGGTTCAAGTTATTATATCTTAAGATATGTTTGGAAAACACAAAAATCATGTTTTTTTTAATTTGAAGATTATGTGTATAAAACAGGAACATAAAACTTTCAAGAAAGAGTTCATTCTTATTCTCTCTCTCTCTTTTGATTTCAAGCAAGAGTTTACTCTTACTCTCTCTGTATTTTGATTTCTAGTTTCATTGATTGAATTAAAAAATGAGCATACAACACTAAGTATCCAAATAATGCAGCAAAAAGCCTAAGCACATTACAAAAATGCAATACTAATGAAAATAGGCAAAAGGCCCTCCATAAATACGAAATTTTGAAAAGAGTAATAAGATCCTACAAGTGCATGATAGATTGTTTGAGTATGTTCAATAAGATATGTTTTGGATCCAAATCTTCTTTAACTGGATATAGGTTTGGGTGGGCTTTGAGAGAGGTTTTAGGGTAGGCTCATCAGAACCGGGCTTCACATGGGTCTCTCCTACTTGGGTCTGAGTAATTTTGGGAATGGAGATATGTGGACGTAGATGGCTTTATGTTTTAGTGTTTCTTCAACAATTAAGGCCACTTGAATCACATGCCTCATGGATATAAGTTTAGAACTGTTCAATTTAGTATTTAAGTGAATCTAGCCCCCATAAATATACTTGGTGATCTGTTTATTTTCAGTTTGTTGGATCCAAGCTCGAGACCTGAGGCTGTAAAATTCTATAGTATACTCCAAAACAGATCTAAGTCCTCAAGTAAGTAAGCAATATTTCATGTGTGCTCGATCCATTTCAGCATCTCTGTCGGCATCACATGGATCAAATCTTTGGACCTGTGGGCTGCTTTGGGCTTGAGAATGGATTTGGATGACGTGTGGGTCTTAGGTTGGGCAATGGTGTGGATGGGCGAAGGGATGAGTTTGAATAGGATCTGACTGAATTGGGTAAGTAGATGGATTTGGTTTATAGTGAGTGTTTCGGTCTGTAGGGGGTTTCTTGTATTGATTTGGGACCGAATAGGATTAGGTTGGGATAAATGGATTGTGGATATGATTTCAGGTCAAACAGATTGAGGTTTACACCATTTTGGACCGTACCTGGGTTCAAAACCATAAGAAAACGGTTCTGAATATGAGAACGAGGCTGAATTGAATAAGAACCGGTCTGTAAGGTTCACGTAGATCCAAACCGGTTTGAAAAAGAACCGGTTCAGTGGCACAACTCATCCTGCCTCCCATTCACATGGTTAGGGCACAGAAGCTACCCAACAACCCGCCTCACTGAGGGGAGGAACAGAAGGGCCTGACCACTGGGTCTGCTCTGCATTTTCCAAGACCTGAAAGGTACTTGGGGGAACCCTGTCTAAACCATCCACCAAATATGGAAACCCTAAAACAAATCATGTCCGAACACAAGAGGGTCTAAACTTTTTTGATATTACCGATTCCCATATGAATGCCCCTCTCGAATTCAGCATTTATGGTTACCAAACATGGGAGAGTTGAATTTGTTGATGTTGGACGGTTCCCTTGTTGTATATATATATATACATTCTGCCACACATCTTTTTTTTTTTGTTTGGAGCCTTTAGGTTTTGAACCGCCACTAAAGACCTAGTTTTCGCTCAGGTCCAGGTCTTTAGCAGCGGTTCAAAACTGCGCTAAAAAGTCATATTTTGCATAATTTTTGTTGCGCTGCTGATCGCTTGCCTGATCAGTGGCACAAAATCGTTCAAAAAACGTCAAGAGGTTTTATTGGATTTTTAATAATTTTTTTCAAAATTCTGACCGTATAGATGTGATCTATATATATGCTTGTTTTTATAGGAATTCATTCTTGGAGCAATTGATTATGATGCATGAAGAGTTTTTTATGAGTTTCAAAATGAATGGCATACAATTTTTATAAATTTTTGAGGTTTCAAATATCAAATTTTCTATTCAAAATTCATGATTCAAGTATCGATTTATAGTAAATCAATCATGCCCAAGACATAGGTATGGTCTGAATTTTGAAAAAAAAACCCTTTGAAGTGGTTTGGAAGGGTTTCCATTGAAAAGGTTTTCATTCTTATATATATATATATATATATATATATATATATATATATATATATATATATATATATATATATATATATATATATATATATATATATAGTGAGTGATGGACGGCCACAAAAAACATGAAAAAAGAAAAAAAATGCGCTATTTACCCCTGTGGTGGTTTTGACCATCGCTAAAGGTACCAACAGAAATTAGGGCATTTAGCGACAGTAAAAAATCATCACTAAAAATGTTTTTATCATTTTTTAGGGTTTTTTTGCACTGGCCATCCATCAAGCCCCGCAATGGACGGCCAGCTCAATTGCGCAGGTAGCTGCTTACCTAAGGGTTGCACAGCTACCATATGATGCTCTCAGAGGACCTACTCCCTTATCCAAACCATTGGATTGTTTCTAATTCAATGGTTTAGATGAGGTTGAAAGTGGGACAGCTTTTCATAATTAATGGCTTTATGAAAAGTAAATGAGAGGGGGAGGCCGTTTTCAAATTCCAAAAATGAAATAAATGATCCCTCTTTCTCTAGTTTATATTTGGGCATGAAATGCTTGAAATTAATAGCATCAATGCATGTAATCAATGGATGATGAATAAGGATGAGTGACATATTCTTACAGGCATGGCATGCATCCATGTCTATCATGTCACATTTTTTGGGCTAATTTATAAAAAAGTTGCCCTTTCTCTTTCTCTAGTTCATATTTATACATTGCTGCATTATACGTATGCATGCATGGACAGATGATGGATTTGGACACATGGATGGATGATCAACATGATGCATAGTTTGAAGTCATGGCAGGATCTGGCAAATAAAATGACAGAGAACTTTCAACGTTGAAATCCTTTACTCCACCAGCCATGCCACCCTCATTTGATTTTCAGGAACAATTATTAATGCAAAACCATTAAATTTAGTGCCTCTTTTTCTTCCATTTATCTTTTTGAAAGCCATTAAATATAGAAGACCATCAAAATTTCAACCTCATCTAAACCGTTAGATTAGATACAACCCAACGGTTTACATAAGGGAGTAGGTGAACCAGGAGCACCTTATATATATATATATATATATATATATATATATATATATATATATATATATATATATATAATGCGCCATCGTTGTTGACATTCGATGCATGTTATTGCTACAATTTAACAATCAATTATTATAGGATATTGATTATTGCCTTTTCTGTTTCAGATCAATTGGGTCTCTTTCTCCTAAGAATTGCCACTTAATGAACTTCATTGTGGATGGTTTTTTTTGAGGAATACATCAGCACCAAGCCTAAAAATGTGGACTTGAATGACTCTAAGTTTGGGACAACAATAACTGGCAAGGGACCCAGCTTTGACTATACTACTCGGCAGGTCATTTCAACTCCAACGACTTGGTCAGAGTTGGTCGTCTAAGATTAGCTCGGGTAGAGTCCATTGTGACAAAAATTTTAAACGGGAAAATTAATAATGGCAGCAAGATTCTTGTGAATAACTTAAATTGTTTTTAACTTTTCATTGCATCTTTATCCAAAAAAAAATAATGGCAAAAATAAATAAGTTAGAAAACTAGAACAAAAATATGCAACAAAGCAACAAAGGGTGAAAATTATAATAAACAAAATAACCTATTTTCCCAAGAAATAGCTGTTAAAAACGTAACCATCATGATAAAATTATGACATTTTCATTTGAACGATAATATAATGAGTTTTGAAAATATCATGATATTTTGGTACCATTTTTTGAGGATATTTTCAAGTCATCGCCAACCTTTGGCATTATCTGGTAGACATAACAATAAATTACCTCCATGAAATTGTAGAGCACTCGGGCCTACTAAACGAAAACCTTCAAAACAACCTACCAAGCTTTAGGAGAAGGACAGTGTGCCTTCTTTCATGTTAAAGACAACTGTTTGCAGAGTCCAAGCACAAGGAAGTGGGGATTTCCAAAGTCCCTACTATGTTAACTTTTTATAGATAACCCATGCAGGATTCGAACCCGAGACCTATCGGTTAAGATAGTGTGACCTAACCATTCAGCTATCTCATTCACACATGTCAATCGTAAAAGAAAATGAAAAACATGGTGTTGGATCATATTTCGGATCACGCAGTTTCACAATCAACATCATGACATAAAGCAAGAAATACAACAGTATGGAAATCATGAATGACAGTCGATCGAAACAAGAACAAGGAGCAAGCATAACAATTTCCGCATAAAACCAAAATCGAAACAGCAGCATATGAACAAATAGATGCATAAAACACAATAAAAACAATGAAATCATGTTAATACTGTGTAAAAGACTAAGGCGTACGAAAGTACTCTTCTTAGATAATATTCGCCCCCACATACAATGCAAACAGGGTCCGACGCCCTTCCCCCAGGATACAATAGCCTCGGCGATCTGGATTGGTGCACGTCGATAGTAAATCGCCCTTCGAAAACAACCTCAGGAACTACAACTGCAGACCTCACAGTTTTAGCAAAGCAAGAGAGAGAGAGATGATAGAGTGTACATCCGTCCCATTGAAACTTTTCTAACCACTTTTATATAGACATGGAAGATATCTGTTTGAAAAGACATGACTCTTGAAGAGTTGCCCATTTTGAATAGACATGACCCTTGCAAAGAGTTACCAAATTTGAACAAGTGTGATTTGATATGGCCCTAAAGGGCCAATTACCCGAACCCGAACTTGGCTCGGCACGGCGGGCGCGCGCATGTGTGTGGTAGTCATCCTAACCCCTTGTTCTTAGGAACAAGTGTAAGAGTTTACATATGAGTTATAAAGCCCACAACAAACTCAAACACCATCAATATGGTACTATTCCACAACATCAAAACCAAACTTTTTCCAAAAAAAAAAAAACACCCCACGTTTTTTCTTGGAATTTTCTCTCCCCTCCCTTCTTGCACCTAACACATGATACTTTTATACATGGTTTACAGTGACTACATGAAATTCTTGGGAGTTTGAACTCCCGGTAACCCTGTCCAAACACTCCCATTACAGCACACTTTAGAAGAGAATCTATATCTTTGTAATAAATTTTCAAAGATGCCCCTTACTATTTATTGAGTCAACTGACACTCAAGTGTGATTGCTTGTAGAAAATAGAAAGTATTATCTTTCCATGGTTAAATGGGCTATGGATGTCGTGTCAGAACTTGGTCCTTGAAAAAAGAATAAAGCTATGAAACAAAAAAACAACAACTCCCACTGTTCCTATTTCCAACTGGAAACTGAACAAGATAAGTTCTCAACTAAACCAACATTATTAAAACTTCATAAACATTATATTTCTGATTGATTAACAAACACTAAATAAAGTCAGTTTAGAAATATACCATGGTTGACTGCATTTATCCAGTGCTTTAAAGTATAACAACCAATGTCGATGAAAAAAATCCTTAATGAAGTATTCTCAAGTGCTGCACTTATGGGGACACATCTAAATTTCTCTTCAACTTTTCTTTAGCAATATAGTGATAATGATTATGATCACCATGATTAGGATAAACAACCACCACTAAGATATCATGTTTGGGAGCCTTGCAATGGGATGAAATTAAACAAGGTTTCAGTGTTTTGCCAAGGAGTTGCTAAAATCATCCTCTTGTGAAAGGTGTTGAAATGTGCCCAATGTATTGTTTCAGCAACGCCGCTGATCTCAAACTGCAAGAGAGTATAGGAGCATGGCGGAAACCACGACACAACCTCCGATTCAAGGTTCCCAAACATAGCATAAAAAACAATCAATTTCAATTATTCGGACTTGTGAATTGAATGAATAGTTCCATAAATATTTGGACACATGTAAATGCTTACACAACCTACTTTGTATATCCTGTTTTATTTTTAAGAAATTCCTCAAGAAGTGCTCCCATGAGTGTATGATTCTGAAATATCATTTCGAGTTAAAAAGTGGCCTAAATTAAACATATTGAAATCTAGCTTGAGATCAAGCTCCATCAATCTGGCGATAGGCTCCTGAGACCAAGAGCGGTTTTAAGATGCAACCATCTGCTCTCTCTCTTTTTTTTCAAATTAAAGTGGTTAAAAACTGACTTTGCGCAAAACATTTTTCTATAAAAAATAAGCAGAACTACATAGGAAACACCTAAACAAGTGAGGCAGCATACAAAAAAAAAAAGAGAACAGGGGATGAAGAATACTGATCATCCTAAAATATTCAGCATGGGGGTTGAAGATGGTCTTGGGATGCCATGCAAGCATATTGCCAGTGCACATGGTTGTACCATATCGGTCCCCTCAACATGAGATGGATACCTACCACCACCGCAGTGGTTACTCATGTGGTCATCGGTGTCTTGTGTTAAGCTAAATGCCCAGGATCGGAACGCATTGGTACATGGGGCTGATGTTGCTTTATGACTGTTGGGCACATAAGGTTCGGTGGTCGTGTACTCAACTCGGAGTTTTATGAAGGCTTGCTCATTAAGTGTCCCTGTCGTCGGTGAGGGTTTTCTTTGGTAAAAAAAAAAAAAGGATAGGCATCTACCTAACACAAGATGATTTGCATAAAAATGTGTGGATAAAAGCATGAGAGCTGGACCAAGTGTACAATTTCATAGCAAAATAATGAATCGATATGATGCATTTTGGTAATATATGAATATGCAGCATTCAATGTCGAAAGAAACTATAGCCACCAGCCTGCTAATAGTGACAAAAAAGTACCCGTTTGGAAAGGTATGGACCTTTCCCAACGTTTGAGACTTTGCTACTGTTTTACCTTTATCCCATTATCAGAAATGCAATAACAGGTGTTTAAGCTTTTTTAGGAGTTATTCCTTGTTTTTTACATGACGAGAAACCCTCGCCGAGAACCGGCTACTTGATAAATCCGTCACCCGCCCCTGAAAACCTCGAGTGGGGACCGACGACGTCGAAAGCTACTTCAGAGAGTTTAATTTTTTTTTTTTGAGAGAGAGAAATAAGAATTTATTCAGTAGTGGTGAGTCATTACATTGTGGTCGTAACTGATGAGAGTTTCTTGCTGCAGCAAAACAGAATCAAGATGCAAACATTCCAAAAAACCCTAGAATTAGTTCGGCCAAGCCCAAATGATGTATGAAACAGGATACATTGCATTTGCAGTAGGAACCAGAAACAGAAGACAGAGGTATAAGTAGATCTGTACCAAACCGCCTTTGAAAACCCATCCTCCAGAAATCGAACAGAGAACTGCCGAACGACCCTGCCAAACCCTACAAATCATACTACTAACCAAAATTGCAGAGTCTTGACAAAAAACCTCTTTACTCTCGCCCTTCCAAACACAACAACAGTAAACAAACATTGAAAAACATTTCAGTTGCGCATGCAGTATTCACACATTTTCATTCTCTCATGATCTGTGGAACCACCTTTGTTATGAGGTCATAAACTTTAGTTGCATTCTTTGAAGACCAGAATCTCCCTCCAGATTTACAAATTGAAGATAAAACGACTTCACGTCTTCAGCAGGAGCATTACACAAACATAAACAGCATATAACGTTTAGAGAATGCAACAACACCTGTCAACGGGCCAATATAAGTATGCAAACCAGCAAAAACACAGCGATGATTCTTCTTTCAAACTAAGTACCAAGCCGATAACACTCAAACCCACCAAATGAATTTTCAGTTGCTACCGCGGCCATCAAATTGTAAAGCAATTAGAACATCTCTTAAAAAACTGAAACGACTCCAACTCAAATTAAAATCCTTCATGCTAGAGAAAGTAAGGACCGAAAGAATGTGCACGGTGGAAAATCGATTCAACTTCTTTTCCACAAAGAGTACACATACTAGCCAGGTGGGGAAGCAGATCAAGTCATGTTGAACACGAGTTTTTTTTGCTCATGCCAACATTGTGGCCATCCGTTTTGTATTTTGAAAAGTTAAAAATTCAACATAACAGTTATATGCTCGTGTTCATGATGTTGGCATGAGCAAAAAAAACTCGTGTTCATCATGACCTGATTTGACACCATGATGTTGAATTCTTGAATCGGTATTTATTCTTTGTAGATGCCATGAGAGATTTTCAAAGAGGAAGCCCAATTTTCCATAATGCCTTCTTAGGCAACCAAGGTACCGTCAAACCGAACAAGAGCAAGTAAAGAGAGCTTGAGTTGAAAACCCCATTGCTAGGGAGGGTCCACATAACATTATCTTCCTTGTCAGTACCACCATCAGCCTAACTTATGCAGTTAGGGCAGTCCATTGGACAAAAAACCTTTCGGATGGATTTTTATAAAAGGCAAGTCCCAAGTAGTTTGGGAAGGGGACCAAATTTCTGACACTTACTTCCTTTGAGAGGCCACATAAAGACATAAAATGTATCTTTAAGTTGCCCAAGTTGCCACCAATTGTCTTGCCAAAAGAGAGTAGAGTTGTCATTCTCAACTTCATCCTGAATACCAAGACAAAAGATTTCAATAACCTCAACCCACCCTTTTCAAATACCAGAGCCCTTTTTCTAAGCATGGTTTTTGGCCCGATTGCACGACCACCCATCAAGAACATATTTTTCGATAAAAATGGTGTCCAACTTGCTCTCCTTGTACAATCACCTATAACCATTTTGCCAAGAGAGCAAGGTTGAACTTTTCAAGTAATGAATTCCTAGACAACCATAGTCGAGAACAATTGCCAACACACTAGGGGATTGAAAGAGCCCGCCGATTTGCCCGACCAAATAAATCTTTGAAACAATCTAATAAATCTCTTTTCGACCTATCTTGAAATCTTAAAAATTTGCATGTCTGAACCATTGCAACCGGGTTCCGCCCACAGCCCATATCTTCTCACCGCTTGACAATGCAACATCTGAAAGGTTATCGGATATTGAGTGTAATGTTGCTGAGGTCAACACTTCTGTTGGGCATGGCAACAACACTCTTTCGGGTGGTACCACCATCATCGCCGGCAAGGCCTACTACAATGCCACCACATGGAAACAAGTTTACCCGGTCAAAGCAAATGAGGCGTTGGGTATCATTTTGATGCCCCCATCTTCCCCTATGCATTTGCAATGTTCATAGGATTTCATGCAAAGCAGGTTATATGTCCCCCCCCCCCGAACAGGGCATTTAGCTACATCTCATGTTCGGGGGTCCCAAAGAGCACCACGTATGTAAGCATGTGTGTTTCGTATCCCCATGTTTGTCAACATTAATTAGTGTTGGAGTTTGATGCAATTGCAAAGACTTAAGTACCCTTTCCTCCATTGGTGCAAAAAAAAATGACGATTCTTGAAAAGAAGTGGTTGTAAAGACTTAAGTGCCCCGAAGATAATTATTTAAGACTCAGTCTCTGCACTGCAGGATTATCTGAGAAAGAAATCTCCCCTGAAGGAGGCCATGAACATCAACCCTCTCACTCTCTCTCTCCCTTCTATTTCTGCTTCTATGCACATCCAACAGAAAATCTTACATTGCTCCATCAAGCATCGGCTGACCTGCACATTGACTGTTGTGGAGCCTGATTTAGAGTTTTTACCCTTACAGGAGGAGGGTTTGGGGGTTCATCCCAACGTGGGTAGCATCATTCAACTAAATGAGTTGTAGATCCTGATTCAGAGTTTTTACCCTTATAGGAGAGGGGTCTAGGGGCTCCTCCCAACGTGGGTAGCATCATTCAACTTGAAGAGTTGTGGAGTCTGATTCAAAGTTTTTACCCTTACAGAAAAGGGGGGTCTGAGGGCTCCTCCCAGCGTGGGTAGCATCATTCAACTTGAAGACTTGTGGAGTCTGATTCAGAGTTTTTACCCTTACAGAAGGGGGGTCTGAGGGCTCCTCTTAGCGTGGGTAGCATAATTCAACTTGACGAGTTGTGGAGTCTGATTTACAGTTTTTACCTTTATAGGAGGAGGGTTTGGGGGCTCCTCCCAATGTGGATAGCATCGTTCAACTTGATGAGTTGTGGAGCCTGATTTAGAGTTTTTGCCCTTACAGGAGGGGGGTTTGGGGGCTCCTCCCAGCGTGGGTAGCATCATTCAACTTGAAGAGTTGTGGAGTCTGATTCAAAGTTTTTACTCATTCATATTTTAAGGCATTAGATCTCATGTTTGAACATCCACGCATGTGCAGTTTGCTTTCATCATGTTCAGTTGCTTTCTAGATTATACTTTGAATTCTGGTGCATTTTAGATCTATCGATTTGTATGTAACTAGAGCTCATTTTAATCTGAATTTTTTACTGCAACTTCATACATATGTCTTCATGCTCTCCACCAAAAATCAGATCATTCTGAGTTTGTTTGACCCACTTTAAAAATCAAGATTCAGAACCTGTTATTTTGCACTGTCAGGATTTTAGCAGAATCAGGACCAACTTGCGGGAGTGATTTCTCCCTAACCAGAGATGATCTTTCCAATCCGCAAAAAGGGTTGTTTGGTAAATTGAATCTAGTTTGTTAATACCAAATTTCAGTGATTTTTATGGTGTTTTCATACCAGTTTTGGGTCAAAAACCATAACCCTATCACCCTATGTCATTTCAATGGCTCAGATTTTGATCTGTTTTGTTTGAATTTTATTTCCCTAATGGGATATCATTTTTCAATTCTGTAAAACGGGTTCTCTTCGTTTATGTGTCTAGTTCATCTTTGTAAATTTTCAAAAATTTTCATAATCAATTACTATTTTATTTTGATTAAATACGAGAACCTTGTATCCAGATTTTATAAATATTCTGATTTTGGCCTCCATATCATGACTGTTGTAGCACTTCTTCAACAAATCGCTATTTGATTGACAATATTCTTCAGCAAATTGTTGTTATAATTTTTTTGGGTCTCTAATGAGTCCCTACTATGATTTGTAGTATTTTTAGGTCTCCAACGAGCCTCACAATGATTTATAGTGTTGTCCGGTCTTTTAACTATGATTTATAGTGCTTTGGGGTCTCCAACGAGCCCCACAGCGATTTGTAGTGTTTTTCGGTCTTTTAACTATGATTTATAGTATTTTCGGGTCTCTAACGAGACCCACAGCGATTTATAGTGTTGCTGGACCTCGCTATAGCGATTTGTAGTGTTTCTCGCTAAACACTACAGCGATTTGTGATACAAATCGCTATCCGAATTAGGACCAACTTGTCAGGGTCATATCTCCCTAACCAAAGATTG
This sequence comes from Nuphar pumila, assembly GCF_984573655.1. NCBI lineage: Eukaryota > Viridiplantae > Streptophyta > Magnoliopsida > Nymphaeales > Nymphaeaceae > Nuphar > Nuphar pumila. The sequence continues at coordinate 118,153,324 of NC_143259.1, read as the reverse complement.
GATTTCAAATCCGTAAAAAGTGGTGTCTTTGTTATAAAGTCTAGTTTATTCATGTAAATTTTCAGCAATTTCTATGTTCATTTGATACCCAATTTGGATCTAAAACCAGACTCCTATCAGTCTGCCTTATTTGAGTGACATAGGTTTTTATTTCATTTTGTAAGAGTCATATCTCCCCAACGGAAGATCATTTTCCAAATCCGTAAAAAAGGTTTTCTTTCTCTATGTGTCTAGTTTATATCTAGAAAGTTTTATAACTTTCTATGCTCATTTGATATTTCAAATCTGTTAAAAACTGAGACATGTTATTATTTCCTTTTAACTAAGTGGATGGAAGTTAATTATAACTTGTTGGAGACATGTCTCGGTTTTTAACATGTTTGAAATATCAAATGAGCATAAAAAGTTACAAAACTTTCCAGATATAAACTAGACACATAGAGAAAGAAAACCTTTTTTACGGATTTGGAAAATAATCTTTCGTTGGGGAGATATGACTCTTACAAAATGAAATAAAAACCTATGTCACTCAAATAAGGCAGACTGATAGGAGTCTGGTTTTAGATCCAAATGGGGTATCAAATGACCATAAAAATTGCTGAAAATTTACAGAAATAAAGTAGACTTTATAACAAAGACACCATTTTTTACGAATTTGAAATTTGATCTTTGGTTAGGGAGATATGACCCTGACAAGTTGGTCCTGATTCGGATAGCGATTTGTATCACAAATTGTTGTAGTGTTTAGCGAGAAACACTACAAATCGCTATAGCGAGGTCCAACAATACTATAAATCGCTGTGGGTCTCGTTAGAGACCCGAAAACACTATAAATCATAGTTAAAAGACGAAAAATACTACAAATCGTTGTGGGGCTCGTTGGAGACCCCAAAGCACTATAAATCATAGTTAAAAGACCGGACAACACTATAAATCATTGTGAGGCTCGTTGGAGACCCAAAAATACTACAAATCATAGTAGGGACTCATTAGAGACCCAAAAAAATCATAACAATGATTTGCTGAAGAATATTGTCAATCAAATAGCGATTTGTTGAAGAAGTGCTATAACAGTCATGATATGGGGGCCAAAATCAGAACATTTATAAAATCTGGATACAAGGTTCTCGTATTTAATCAAAATAAAATAATAATTGACCATGAAAATTTCTGAAAATTTACAGGAATATACTAGACACATAAACGAAGAGAACCCGTTTTACAGAATTGAAAAATGATCTCCCATTAGGGAAATAAAATTCAAACAAAATGGATGGGATGAACTAGACACATAAACGAAGAGAACTTGTTTTACAGAATTGAAAAATGATATCCCATTAGGGAAATAAAATTCAAACAAAATGGATCAAAATCTGAGCCATTAAAATGACATAGGGTGATAGGGTTATGGTTTTTGACCCAAAACTGGTATAAAAACACCATAGAAATCAATGAAATTTGGTATTAACAAACTAGATTCAATTTAGAAAACAACCCTTTTTACGGATTGGAAAGATCATCTCTGGTTAGGGAGAAATCACTCCCTCAAGTTGGTCCTGATTCTGCTAAAATCCTGACGGTGCAAAATAACAGGTTCTGAATCTCAATTTTTAAAGTGAGTCAAACAAACTCAGAATGATCTTATTTTTGGTGGAGAGCATGAAGACAAATGCATGAAGTTGCAGTAAAAAATTCAGATTAAAATGAGCTCTGGTTACATACAAATCGATAGATCTAAAATGTACCATAATTCAAAGTATAATCTAGAAAGCAACTGAACATGATGAAAGCAAACTGCACATGCGTGGATGTTCAAACATGAGCTCTAATGCCTTAAAATATGAATGGGTAAAAACTTTGAATCAGACTCCACAACTCTTCAAGTTGAATGATGCTACCCACGCTGGGAGGAGCCCTCACCCCCCCTCCTGTAAGGGCAAAAACTCTAAATCAGGCTCCACAACTCATCAAGTTGAACGATGCTACAGTCTGTGTGCAGGTCAGTCGGTGTTTGATGGAGAAATGTTGGATCGTTTGTTGGTTGTGCACAGAAGTAGAAAGAGAAGGGCGAGAGAGTGAGATGAGGTTTTACCCCTCTCTTGTAAGGGTAAAAACTCTGAATCAGGATCTATAACTCATTTAGTTGAATGATGCTACCCACGCTGGGAGGAGCCCCCAAACCCTCCTCCTGTAAGGGTAAAAACTCTGAATCAGGCTCCACAACAGTCAATGTGCAGGTCAGTCGGTGCTTGATGGAGCAATGTAGGATCTTCTGCTGGATGTGCACAGAAGCAAAAAGAGAATGGGGAGAGAGAGTGAGAGGGTTGATGTTCATTGCCTCCTCCAGGGGAGATTTCTTTCTCGGATAATCATGCAGTACAAAGACTGGGTCTTAAATAATCATTTTTGGGGCACTTAAGTCTTTTCAAGAATCCTCCCTTGATTTCTTCTCTAGAGAGAGAGAGGGTTTTACAGTGTTTTACGGAGAAAGAAGAAGAAGACTTTGAAGAGTCAACATCATCCTCGACTTTCTGGATGGAGGACATGTTTTTCCTTTTTTTGAACTGTTTGTTTTTTTTTTTTTGAATGAAGGGCATTTTTGTCATTTTCTCAAACCATCACTTTATGAGAAGAATAGCAAGAAAGGGTACTTAAGTCTTTGCAACAACACCAGAGTCCGATGCAAAGTTATGTCAACATACACGGGAATACGAGCCCCATGTGCTTGTATACGTGGTGCTCATTCAAAGCCCCGAACACAGACGTGGGATTCAGTGAATCATCGGGGGGGAACATACACCACCCTCTCGATTTCATGGCTTACGCTGGCCGGATTTTCGTTAGTCCGGCCTTGGCCGAGCCTTCACAGGTGGGAGGTGAACAACCTCATCATCATGAGGTGGGGCTTCCCAAGGACATCTCATTGGCAGTTGTTTCTCCCAAAGCTTCTTTTCAAGAGGGATCCATTTTTTGGCTTTTCAAATCCCTTCAAAGGTGAAATCCTTTCTTGGAAACTCCCAACCATCATACGAAGTCATAATAAGCCAGCCTCCTCTTTCCTTTTTGGGAGGTTGTGGGGCTACCACAAGCCACTCAACACATTTTTGAAGACAACAGTCTCCCAATCGACTGATAGGGGATCGATTGGGCCGGTTCCTGCCCCGGATCCAATTGCCCCACCCTCTTTTTCAGTGGTTTCTGAAGTCTGCACTGATCATGCCATGCCTCGTGGTCTTGACCCATTTCCCTGCCACAAATGGACCTAACCAACATGCAGGTGGAGGATCCAGTGTATCTGACCCTCAACCCGGATCTACCTTCAGGAGTTACCGTGTTATGGAATCAAGTCATTTATTTGACCTTGTTGGATACCGACTGGACTATGCTTGGACATACTAGACCAAATGCTTCAGATGATGAAGGTGCTATATAGGCTTTGTTTGTTGCAGTGACAATGGCCCTTTCTCAGCCAAATGTCATCCTGGATTACTTACGGGAGGCTAACCCATATCATGGCTCAATGAATCCGGACTTTGGGCCAAACTTTGTTCCCATATCCGCCCTATGGATTGATCTTGGCCAAATCCCACATTTGGATTTGAGGACACCTTACCCGATCTCAACTGCTTTTAGTTTCACCAAACCCCTCTCGATCTGAATCTTAACCTCTTGGATTGGGTGTCCCCCATCTAGTTTTCATCTAGTTATCGTTGGATTACCCCTGATTTGGAACCAGACCTGGGGCCTTTTTACCAAGACCTGCTCCCATTTGAACTAGTCCCAGTTACCCAGCATCTGAACTTCCTCGTACCGGACTTGCCCACGTCTTCCCTCTACCCAGACCTGAACCTGCCTGCGTCTATTCCTCTATTTGGTCAACACCTTAACCAACCCCGTCTATCATGCTTTTTGGTTGAACTAGACGATCTAGTTGGTTCAGTTTAGTGCAATCAACCTCATCAACATGCACCTCGGCTAACCCCTCTGCCACCCTCTTTCTGCATGGATGATGCTACTCTCGACTCATCTCCCTTACCTACTCTACCTCCGACCAGTTTGTCTGACCCTAACCTGCCACAGGAAGCCTAATGCAACTCATGGCTTGAGTGGCAACAATTAGTAGATTTTTCTATCTAATAAGATTCTTCACTTGAAGCTGGATGTAATTTGCATTCAAGAGACAAAGTTGAGTTTCATTGATAAGCAATTCATGGAGTTTTGGAGAGATTGTGATTTTTCCTATAAACCAACTAGAGGGCAATCAGGTGGCATATTGCTTGTTTGGGGATTGAGTATTCGAGCTAAGATTTATGCCTTGGGAGAGTTTTCCATTTTTCTACTTCTTGATAACCCCACAAGTGGAGGGCATATTCTCTTTACCACGGTTTACGGACCTTGCACTAGCTCGCTCAAAAGGAATTTTTGGAATGAGCACAAGCATATTCACAATGAGGCGATTATGTCCATTACGAACCAATGGTGCATATGTGGGACTTCAATTCCATCTTAAGGATGATGGATTCTAATACCAATCAGCAGTATACTACTAGCATGTGTTGTTTTGTGCATTTCCTTGATGATTGTTGCCTCACAGACATGCCAATGTAAGGAGTGAAGTTCAATTGGTCCAATAAAAGAGTGCCCTTGACTTTAAGAAAATTGGACCATTTTCTCTCCTCATTACCGATGCTTCGAAATCATCATGACTTGGGTGCAATAACGGATCCTATATCTATTTTGGACTACTCCATGATTTAGTTGTCTTGGGGCTTAGGAGGACTATGCACTAAAAGCTCCTTCCTTATGGAGCTTTGGTGTTTTCAGGAGGCAAATGTCATAGGCTATTCAGACTTGGTTTGGCGAAGCTCCCTCCTCGAAAAGGTGGGTTGCATTAAGAATCCAATCTAAATTGGGTTTCGTGAGAGCCAAATTAATTTATTGGAACAAAAACCATTGCCAAGCTAAGTTCAAGGTCATCAATGAATGGGATGCCCACTTATCCATATTGCAAAGGATGGAAGGGGACATGGTCGATGTAGAAGCGGCCACCACCATCAAATTATAAAAGGAGAAACTTGTCTATGACATTTGTGAATAGCAGGTCCGAGAATGCATTCAATGGAAGTAACATGACAAAGCTCATTGGCTAAAATCGGAGGAGCATAACACCAAATTCTTTCATATGTGTGCATCAAATAGAAGGAGAATCAACCATACTTCATCAATGAACATTAGAGGTGACACTCTCCAAGGTATGCACATTCTAACTCATGCAACTTCCTATTTTAAAGATCGATTCTCATATGTGGTTGATGCCTCTTATGATATGTCAAAGCTCATTGGCTAAAATTGGAGGAGCATAACACCAAATTCTTTCATATGTGTGCATCAAATAGAAGGAGAATCAATCATATTTCATCAATGAACATTGGAGGCAACACTCTTCAAGGTATGCACATTCTACCTCATGCAACTTCCTATTTTAAAGATCGATTCTCATATGTGGTTGATGCCTCTTATGATATGTCAAATTTATACTTTACAAAATTAAGTGAGGCTAGTCTTCACAACATCATTGGGCCCCTTTCGTTGGAGGAAAATAAAAAGGCGGTTTGGAGTTTTTCCAATGGTAAAACACCGGGACTTGATGGGTTCCCTATTAATTTTTCTGAAGAATCTTGGGATTTTATAAAAGATGACCTCCTACAAATGATGGTCGACTTCCACTCTAATGTGATGATCCCTCAATCCTTGTATAGATCGACCCTTATTCTTATCCCCAAAGACCCACAAGCAGATTCGATTGATCGGTTTTGACTTATTTCTTTAGTGAGCTCCATTTTCAAGATCATTTCTAAAGTGCTTGCAACAAGGTTAAAGCTCATGGTGGGGTATGTAATTTCAAAGTCCCAAAGTGCCTTTATTCCCAGAAGAAGGTTGCATAATTCAAACATTATTGCATGAGGCCTTTCATTACATTAGATCTTCGGGTAAGAAGCACTTCGTCTTGAAAATTGTTTTGGAAAAGGCATTTGATTCCTTAGATTGGCGATTTCTTTTAAACTATATGGATTTATTGTGTTTGGATGGTAAGTGGCACTCTTAGATAGAGGGGTTGTTTAATGTCTTATCCGTTATGTCAATGAATGGGAAAAATGGCATTTTCTTCAAACCCAAGTGAGGTTTTCGTTAAGGGGACCCACTCTCACCTCTAATATTCACTTTTTCATTGGAGGCCCTTTCAGTTTTGAGAAATTTGGAGATGGAAAATGGCTTATTCACGGGTTGCAATGTCTCGAATAATGTTTTCATTTCTTATCTTCTTTTTGCTGATGATCCCTTGGTGTTTAGGGAGGCTTCCAACCAAATTATTGGGTGTTTTGGATTCTCTTGCAAAGTTTTGTCGACATGTCTGGTATGTACATGAATGGTTCTAAAACCAAAGTCTTGGAATTCAACGGTCCTTCAAGAGAGATGCAAAGATTGGCCACCTCGATTGTTTAATGTGAAGCGGGATCCTTAGCCATAACATATCTTGGCCTTCCTCTCCACTTTGGCATCTCTAGAAAGCTTTGTTGGTCAATTCTAGAGGACAAGGTAACTAAAAGAATCCAAAATTGTGCGAATTGTTTGCTATCTAAGGCTACGCGCAACTCTTTGATTAAGTTTACACCCCCAGAAAGAGTTTAAATTCAATAACTCTTTTTTTTTATTCTTTATTTTGCATGAATCTTTGAATCACTTTTGATCCACAAGCCAAAAGAGTAGCAAGCCAAAAATGAATGGTTAGCACATATTTTGAACCAATGAATGCAAGCACATTGAAGTTGTTATCAAGAGAACAATAGAGGATGAAAGATGATGAAGATCCATAATTATCTGACTATGAGGAATGTAGCACTTCCTTGCAAACGCTTTTGTCTGATGCCAAGTTCGGTGTCATGTAAACTATGTACGAAATAAAGCAAACCACAAGAAAAAAATAGAAAAGTCTATGTCTACAGGCAAAGGAGGAATGAAAAATCTACTAGCAAGATGTGAAGGTTTACAATGCTGAGATACAAAGCCCTTAAAACTCTAATTCTAAATACACTGGAAAACATTCATATGCTAACCCCAAAAAGGGCCGTATCATGTGCTCACATCTGGATGATATTGATTTATTGCAAATAGACTCAGCTCATGATATTGTTTTGATTGATGAGTCTAGAGCTGGGGTTAATGCTAAGTTAGAATTATGGAGACAGACATTGGAAGCTAGAGGTTTTAAGTTGAGTAAGAGTAAGACTGAATATATGGAATGTCGGTTTAGTAAGCAACGAAGTAGTGATGGGAGTGTAGTGAAGCTTGGTGAGCAAGATATACCGGTGAATGATTATTTCAAATATTTGGGATCCATCATTCAAAAGTATGGAGAAATTGATGGAGATGTAAATCATAGGATAAAGGTTGGGTGGATGAAATGGAAAAGTGCTACTGGAGTGCTGTGCGATCGTAGAATGCCATTGCGGTTGAAGGGAAAGTTTTATAGGACGACTATTAGACCCGCTTTACTATATGGTACGGAATGTTGGGCTGCCAAGAGACATCATATTCAAAAAATGAGTGTAGCTGAGATGCGGATGCTTAGATGGATGTGTGGAAATACAATAAAAGATAAGATTCGGAACGAAGAGATACGTAAGAAGGTAGGTGTTGCACCCATTGAAAATAAGATGCGAGAGAATCGTTTACGGTGGTTTGGACATATTCGGCGAAGGCCTAATGATGCTCCAGTTAGAAGGTTGGAGAAATGGGAAAATATATTAGTTAAAAGAGGTCGGGGTAGGCCTAGGAAGACTTGGATGGAGATGATAGGAAAGGATATGAATGCTTTGAACCTCACCGAAGACATGGCGTTGGATAGAAATGATTGGAGGAAAAGGATTCATGTGGAAGACCCAAAATGAATTTCTTTTTTGGTTCATATCGCTGACCCCAATTGTTTTGGGATGAAGGCGTAGTTGTTGTTGTTGTTGTTGTTGTAGACTCCGCTCATCCCTTATGTCATCCCTATCATGATGCCCCTGATTGAGATTTCATTGATGCAAGGTGTTTTTTGTCAAATCGGACTCCGTAGATGTGATCTACATAATTCATTTAGTGAAGATCAACATTTAAGTCATTAAAACTGACTTGTGTGTGCAATATTTTTTGGTGATTCAAAAAGCAACAGGTGATAAAACACCAAATTTTGTGATTTATTTATTATTTTTTTATGTTGAAGAAATATGATCCAAGGGTCGATTTGTATTAAATCAAGCATGCATGTTGAATCCATCCATAGGGTTAGATCTGATCAAAACAATTTGCATCATAAGATTTAAGAGGGTATGAATGAGCTCAACCAAACTATCTTATCTTTGACAGGGCAACGAAAATGGTGACTGCCCATGCTATTTATGTAGCATTTGTTTTGGGAATGTTCATTCTTTAAGTTTGTTTTCTATTGTTGTGGGAGGTTAGGTACAATTCAAGTTCATCTGAATTCTTGGGCCCGTGATCTCCTATTGAGGCCAGGTTTGGTTGCAAGGAGTCTACGGAAAAATTATAGAACTACCTTTCAAAAAATTTGTGAAAATTAAGGATTTATATCCAGGTAGAAAATAGGCTCCACACTCCTCCAACAGTAGGCTCATCCTGGTTGATATTTTCTATATGGCTGATACAAAGTGGGGATTCCACAACCTATATTGGTTACAGCTGCTATTTTCTTATTTTTTTCTTTTTGAGAGAGGGAGGGAATTACAGTGGCTATTTTCATGTACCACTGATCTTTTAAATTCTCTTATGCATTGCTCCTTGAACTCATCTATACTATGATTTTGGTGTTGTGAATGCAAGCATTGTTTTCTTCTTCTTATTAAATAAATAAATAAAAACTACCGGTTCTATTCTTGTTAACTATAAAAAAATGCGGTGTGCATCTGAATTATGAGGCTTAATTTGTTAGGTATGCATATGATGTTAACAGGCCCTGATTTGGCAAATAACTCTTTATATGAGCATAAATAGAAACAGAACTTCCAACAGGAAAAAAGTTGAAAATAAATATGAAGTTATAAACAGAACTATGCTAGCTATAAATACCTCAAAATATTTCCTAGGAATGCCAAAATCCTGGAATCCCAGATCTATAATCCTAACTACGAGTGGGTTCGATATTGCATAACGATTCTACCATCATTCCAATGCTAATGTGATTTGAGTACTCGTGGAAATGTATCTTTCTGACATCTATAGTACCATATTTTGGAAATGTGATTATCAAGGTTGCCGTCCATTGAGGTTGAAACAACATGGGTTGCATCAAGGGGAGGCACTACAATACGGACTAAGCCAATCTCTTCAATTAGATTATAATGATTCAGTGTCAATGACTACTTCTATTGCCAATGGAATCAAATCGAATAGTAGATGGAGTGATACCTCATAAATTTCGGTTATATTAACATCAGAAAGGGACACTAAGAAGTTGAACCTTGTGAAGTATATATTTGTGGCATAGTAATTAACCACACACACACACAGCTTAATCTGCCATTAAGTTATTCAGGTTAATTGGTAAATCTTGCTAAAAGATAAACCAATAAAAGGTCCTTCCGTGTACTCCCCAGTGGGCGCGGGAGGGGGAGTGGGCGGGTGGGAGTCCCTTGGTGTCCAAAAAAGCAAAAGGTCCTTCCATGCTTCATTCTACTTCAATATCAAAACAGTGGTCTATATCTAAATCGTTGTTTTTTTATATCTATCAAACCTACCATAAGAGAGAGAGAGAGAGAGAGAGAGAGAGAGAGAGAGAGAGAGAGAGAGAGAGAGAGAGAAATGGTACTATAGTGCGGGACTTCGTTATAGTATGCTCCGGGTTTTACAAAAAAACAAAACTAACCAGTGCAGTATAATTGATTTATTGTTTCCATTTGTTATATTGGGTCCAAACAAACAACAGTAACCAGGGCAGATGACAGATCTATTGTTTCGATTTGTTATATTATGTCCAAAGAAAAATATTCTCGAAGCGATGGATTATTATATTGTAATGTAGGCCAAAGACATTTCTCTAGCGTTAAAGTTATGTGAATTGATGTGTACATCCTTCACAACCAATCATGGAGTACCGTTGCCTCTTGAAATAAGCTGCAAATTAACTTCGAAAACAAACCTTGCAAGAAATAGTCGCAAATATTGGTTTAAAGTATGTTGTGATTTTAATGCAACAAATTCGCAATATGTCAAAGTTCATATAAATCATGCTAAATTTGTTTTTGAAAGAAATAATATCACCATAAATTCAATTTATCGTATAGTAATGACTACTTCAACACAAATTTTTTAGAACCCAAACATTGTTATTTTTTCATTTTCAAATGTTTTCTATAATTTTATACTATTTAATTCCTTTTTTCCCCAAGTTTTAGTTAATATTTTGCAAAAAACAAATTTTAAAAGGAAATTGCGACATCTTTTTTGCTGAAAAAATTATCATTACGATATTTTTTGAAAGCCTTTGGAGTATGCAAAACAAATGTACCATGAGAGCTTCAATCAAAAAGGCATGCTTTCTTTCACAAAAAAAAAAGAGATGCATGTTTAAATTTTCTACTACTATTGCCTTCGTTAAAATGTTCAGTAAATAAAAGCTATTATGGCTTTAACGCTTCCACAATACTGCTCTCTCTCTCTCTCTCTCTCTACACACACACACACACACACACACATATATATATATATATATTATAGCCATGCAAGCAAGGCATGAGCATAATAACCAAGCCGCGTCTGCGTGAGCGCAGTGAGCATTTATTGAGTGATTGCAGAGGGAAGGTGAGGCTGAAAACTTAATATTTATTACTGGAATCCCAGTCGATTAGTAGTAAGAAAAGAAAATGAAGTAAAAAGGCGCAATACTTAATGCAAGCGACGTAATTGCTGCTGCTGCTCTCTCTCTCTCTCAAGAAAAGTGCAGATTTGCAAGTTTTGCTCCGATTCTTCGTCCATGCCACGATAATAGGGCATTTGTCCTTTAAATTCCACCCGCGCATGTACTGTAAATGTTAGATTTACAAATATAATACGTGTATTATCCTTTGACAGATAGTAGCAGTAAATTTGCTCCTAACAATCTTATTCTTATTAAAGCTCTCTCTCTCTTTCTCTCTCAAATTAAATGCATCCGCACCTCTCGGTTTTACCCTCTCCCATCCCTTCCCATTCCTCTCCCACTTCACTGTCAAGGTTCACATCCCTTTGAACGCTCTCACAGACAGAGAGAGAGAGAGAGAGAGAGAGAGAGAGGAGGGGGAGGGTGGATCTGCCGCCCATCAGATGCTCATACAAGGTCAAAGGCAAAATCCTGACGCTGTTGTTGGCTCTCTCTTTGTGAAACAGCTGGAACTGCACCAACAGGGCTCTTATACCGGGACTCTTCCGATGAGTGATGGCCTGCTTTACAGAAAAATGGATGTGGGTATGAACGAAAACCTGGATTCCAGTTGGGTCTTTGATAATCACACATGGGTCGGTTCAGTTTTGAAGAAAACTCCTTCATCAGTAAGTATCATATATATATATATAGAGAGAGAGAGAGAGTTGTTTCTGTGTTTTTCCTTCTCTTCATGTTTTTTTTTCTTAAAACGGTTTTAGAATACCTGGGTGATCTCCACGCACTTTTTGTTTTTGGTAGATGGTCTACACGTTTTTCCTTCCCCGAGATAAGTCTGTATTTTTTTAGGGCGGTTTTGTGAGATCTATTTTTCATAGGTGGTTTCAAAAAGTCAGTCTCCATCGTCAACCCTAGTTCTGGTTACGTCTTACACAAAAAAAATAAAAAAAAAAGTTAAAAAGTTGGAATTTAGGGAGCAAAAACTTTAGTCTACCTCAGTCGGCTTAGTACTTGTTAATCATGGATTTGTTCAACGGATTCTAGTGAAACCCCCATAAAACATGTGTAAAGTATTAAAATAAAAGCAAATATGCATACCCTCCATAACCTAAGCCTAGACCACAGCGAGCACGAGAGAGGTGGCCGGAATAATGGTTCCGGCAAGGCATTCTGTGCCTAAGATGGCGAGCCTAGCTCAAAGAGGGGTCGGATTTGGGTTTTCGACCATCACACCGACGCAGGTCAGAATCTCTCTCTCTCTCTCTCTCTCTCTCTCTCTCTCTCTTACAAACCCCAAAAAAACAAGGAAAAGGAAAGGAAAGGGAAAACATCAAATTAAAAGATAAGAACAATTCCTGCTTCCAGGCTCCCTGAGAAACGTGAACATTTGTCACTCCTCGGTAAACAAAAAGGCCCATATATAAGAAAACTTCCCTGCATACGGCCGTCCTAATTTAAGGAATCCATTTTGGTATGCGAGAAACGCGTAAAACTTTTTACCATTGCACACCCTCACCTTCTGCTTCTTATCATCTCTCGTCTGCCTTGTTTGTTTTCTTGTCTTGGGTTGACTTGATATATTGGATCCCTTTCTTTGTTTCATATACATGAGTATGAGGGGAAAACAAGAGGAAATCTGAAGGATGTGTGGGTGTGCTGCAGCCGAACCTGATGGATGGACTGCATGACATGAGCCATTCAACAGAGAGCGAGATGGCCCTTGCCAAGATGAGAGAAGATGAGTTCGAGAGCAAATCAGGAAGTGAAAATCTTGAGGGTGCATCTGGGGAGGATAACGATCAGGGCCGCCGGCCCAAGAAGAAGAGATACCATCGCCACACACAGCATCAGATTCAAGAAATGGAAGCGTAAGAGACAGTACCCTCCCATATTATTTCTATAAACACATGAAAATCCTTCACATTCAGTTTCTTATTTTGGTTTTTAGTTATCAATTTGAGGTTTCCATTTCCCATTTGTTCATCTGGGAGATAAAAAATACCATAATCAATTATTTGTTTGTAATTGTTTTTTGTGTGCAAGGGTCAGTCTAAGCATCTCTGAAACATAGAAAGAGGATATTTTACAGAGTAAGATATCGAAACAAAATTGGATGCAAATATTTCTCTGTTTGTGCAGGTTTTTTAAAGAATGCCCACATCCAGATGATAAGCAAAGGAAAGAGTTAAGCCGGGAATTGGGGTTGGAGCCCCTCCAAGTAAAGTTTTGGTTTCAAAACAAACGCACACAAATGAAGGTAAAACATGCAAAATGACAAGTATTCAAAAAAATTAAATAAATTGTAGACGTTAGTGACCAAGAGAGTAATATATGGAAGGAGAATATCTTGGAAGACTATTTTGGTAATTGTTTGTTATTTTTTTTCTCTTTTGGACTGATCTTTACTTTTTTTGCTGCAGACACAACATGAGCGCCATGAGAATTCACAGCTTAGAGCGGAAAATGAGAAGCTGAGAGTTGAGAACATGAGATACAAGGAAGCACTAGGTAATGCTTCCTGCCCCAACTGTGGTGGCCCTACTGCTTTGGGTGAAATGTCATTCGACGAACAACACTTGAGGATAGAGAATGCCCGTCTCAGAGAGGAGGTACTGAAAATGACATTTATTAACATTGAGAACTTAACACCATGGTTTTCCAATACAACACTTAAAACATCCATCTACTAATGCAAATAAATGAATATTGTAGTCTCCTATTCATATGGAAAGTACAATATCATGGACAAATTGTGTCCACTTATATTATATGATTTTTCATGCACAACTATGTAAGGTAAGATACATTATCTAAATTAATGAAGTCCACACTATGCTTTATTTTTCACTCACAGATTGATAGGATTTCGGGAATTGCTGCCAAGTATGTTGGGAAGCCCATGGTTTCGTACCCGCCATTGTTGCAGCCTATCTCTCGCTCTTCTCTAGACCTTGCAGTAGGGAACTTTGGGGTTCAACCAGGCATGGGAGGGGAAATTTTTGGAGGTGGGGACTTGTTGAACAAGCCTATGGCAGGACAGCTTGAAATAGAGAAGCCCATGGTTATAGAACTAGCCGTTGCTGCAATGGAAGAACTCATCAAAATGGCACAATTGGGTGAACCCTTGTGGATTCCCGGAGGTGTCGATAACTCGACTGAAGTACTCTGTGAAGAAGAATACCTTAGAACATTTCCTCGAGGGATTGGGCCTAGGCCCTTCGGTTTGAAATCTGAAGCCTCGCGAGAATCGGCAGTTGTGATCATGAACGCAACCAACTTGGTTGAGATCCTCATGGATGTGGTAAGAACAACATTCCGGAGGTGCTTATATGAAATATGAACTACATTAATCCAATACATGCAGTTTGTTTTGCGGAAATTCTCGGTGGTTCATTAATGGTTAAAAAACGTGCAATGAGGTCTGAAGAGCAGAATGTTCATAGATTGTTTTGCAACAGTACAGGTTAATTCTGATTAATTTTTTAAGCTGATATACTTAGCTTAAACAAGCCGACACTGCGACCCAAGTATATATTGCTCAGTCTCTGTGGCTATTGTAATCGGTAACTGCCGCTTTTTCTTGTTCACAGAATCAGTGGTCAAGTGTGTTCTTTCACATCATTTCAAGAGCAATAACGTTGGATATTTTGTCAACTGGAGTTGCAGGAAATTGGAATGGGGCACTACAAGTGGTATCTCTCTCTCTCCCTCTCTCTGATTTTTAGGGTTTACATATCATACCTTTGTTAGACTTTCAAAGGTGGAAAAGAGCAAAAACCGGTTTGTCATCTAGCTTTCCTTTGGCTTTATAAAGCAAGAACCAAGAAGTTCTAATTAATCACTTTAACAGATGTCAGCTGAGTTCCAAATGCCCTCTCCACTAGTGCCTACTAGAGAGAGCTACTTTGTTAGATACTGCAAGCACCATCCAGATGGAAGTTGGGCGGTTGTTGACGTCTCCCTGGACAGTATACGCCCCAGTTCCCAGCCAGTATTAAGGTGTAGAAGAAGGCCATCCGGATGTCTAATCCAAGAAATGCCTAATGGTTACTCTAAGGTTAGAAACAATGAACCAGTTTTTTTTTTCTTTTTTCCAATTTATTTAGACAATACATTAGCAAGATGCATGCGCATGGGCATTTATATGCGTATTCTTTCCTTCCTTTTTTCTTAATTTTGATGCTCAAGCTGAAGATTTGGAGTTGAAGACTATTGATATCATGGTTTAATTGGGCAACTTATATTTCAGGATGCTTTTGACGTTGAATTGATAAGCTTGCACTAATTCTCTGTCATAGATAAACTAGATCATGCAGGTGCCGTTAAACCGGTTTCACAGTTTAACGACAACTAACTACAAGTGTGGCGCATATGCAAATAGAACACTCACGCACACATGCAGATATACAATTTGGTGCAGATCTGTTTCCCCCTACCTGCACAAGTTTAATATACAACAAATTTTTGCTTCTAACGATGCATGCAGAATGTGTGTATGTGTGTAAACAAGAGACGTGAAGAGAGAGAGCGAGAGCACGCAGTGCGTGTGTTTGGGTGCACGTGCTTGCGCGCTCACATGCACGGGCATGAGTTTTCATGTGTTCGATTGAACAAACATGCACTCATGGGCGTCCTTGAGCATAAAGATACACAAGCACTCGTGTGCAAAATGCATGCCAACACGCGCGTTCATCATATGTTTTTTTTTTAAATTTTTTAACAAATTGCATGTATCCATGAATGTATGCGCATGTGTTTCGTGCGTTTACACGCACTTTTTATATTTTAGCAAGTTCGTTAAATCTGCATCAAGTAATGTGTTTGTCAATGACATGTTTCAACGTTATATATCTGTATAATATAATGTCTAACAAACAAAACCAAGTTGTTCAATCCCATACCATACACGAAATTGTATCTGCATCCATATATATTTTTAATATGAAACGTTTTCCAATTTGACTGTTTTTCTTTTACCTTGCATAATGGATTATTGTAAAATTGCAGGTTACGTGGGTCGAGCATGTTGAGGCTGACGACAGAGCAGTTCATAACATTTATAGATCGTTGGTCAATAATGGCCTGGCCTTTGGTGCAAAAAGATGGGTAGCGACCCTCGATCGACAATGTGAACGACTGGCCAGCGCCATGGCTAGTAACATTCCTCCAAGAGATGGTGGTGGTATGTAATGAACCGTAAAATTCATAAAGATCCAAATTTCGTTGTTTCTTTTGCACCATTAAAGCATGCATGTATAGTCTCCGGAAAAGAAAATACAACGAAGTGGACACTTTTCAGAAAATTGGTATCTTGGTTTACTGTGTTTCTTTTTCAGTTATAGCCAGCCCAGAGGGGAGGAGGAGTATGCTGAAGTTGGCAGAGAGAATGGTTATAAGTTTTTGTGCGGGTGTGAGTGCAACTACGGCGCACACATGGACTACTTTATCAGGAAGTGGGGCGGAGGACGTGAGGGTCATGACTAGAAAGAGCATTGGTGATCCAGGAAGGCCACCAGGCATTGTTCTTAGCGCAGCTACTTCCTTTTGGCTACCTGTCCCACCAAAGAAGGTCTTTGATTTCCTTCGAGATGAGAATTCCAGAAATGAGGTACTCTCTCTCTCTTTTTCTATTTTGTGAATAGAACTAGCATATCTTCTTTATTTTGAAATAAAGATAACGTTGGTATAGAGAGATGTCAAATATCAGATTTGCATCGGCGTCTCCCCTCTGCACAAGAACGCCCAGTGAAGGGTCCGACCCTACGTCACTAGCATAACAAGGTCTTCGTGTTGGGTGTGGTTTTTTCGTGTTATAAATTGAAAAAAATTAATATATCAGATGCTTCCATGGCACAAGTTGCCATCGACAGGTTTCTGTAGGATTCAGAAGGTATTATATGTTTGTAATGCAAAGTTAATACAAGTATGCATATTATGCGTTAGCATTGAGGCTCGATGCATGTATTGTTCATATTGGATTGCGTAAAACATGTCTAACATTGTTTCCATTCTGTTGTTTTCACGGTCAGATGTAACTTCTTGTGAGCCACAAAAAACACAGAAAATCGCTGCATGTCACGCACAGTGATTTTTCTTGCTGAGTACTTTGTTAAGTGCTTGGCCCGATCATTGGATCTGCCATCTCTGTGCTGTTGTTTATTGTTTTTATGCTTTTCAGTGATGTGATTCTCTTTATCTCTGAGAAAAAAAGTATGTGAAACATGCAAAATGAATCATTTGGAAGAAACATAGATGTGCTGATTCAAGGGAAAGTAGATAAAAGCCTACGCCTTGAGAATGACCAGAAATTTGCTCCAGATAACTAATCTTTTGTATTGTTTGCTGTAACAGTGGGACATTCTCTCAAACGGTGGAGTAGTACAAGAAATGGCCCATATTGCCAATGGCCATGATCCAGGCAACTGTGTCTCACTTCTACGAGTAAATGTAAGTTAATTTTGCACCATCATTTTATGTTTGATGCGTAAACATAGACATATATCTTATGGTCTCATTCTAGGGATAAAATACCAACTGCAACATCATGTTTGCATACTTTACTGAGTGTATTTTGCAGTTTCAATATCCAATAAGACATGATGCTATATATGTCAATAATTGTACCACTGCAGTGGTGATCCATGTGGTCAGCGGAGGCCTGTGTCAAGCTAATGGCTCAGGATCAAATCCTGCTGGTACATGAGGGATGCCATTAGTTTATCATAGTTGGGGGCATGTAAGGCTGGGTGATCGTGTCCTTAACCCAGAGTTTTACCATGCAAGAAAGGGGACCCATTAAGTGACCCACTTATCCGTGAGGGTTTTCCATCATAAAAAAACAATAATTTATATATCTATTGGCCTGGGACAGTCAGTATGTGTGTGTACATTAAAGGAGTATACAACTGCTGAGGGTGCAAGAATCTAAAAGAACTTTTTTTTCCTCTTATTGTTTTTCAGAGTACAAATTCAAACCAAAGCAACATGCTGATATTGCAAGAGAGCTGCACGGATGCATCAGGGTCGTATGTGGTCTATGCACCCGTCGACATAGTGGCCATGAATGCCGTCCTGACGGGTGGGGACCCAGAGTGTGTGGCCCTTCTGCCCTCAGGGTTCGCCATAGTGCCCGATGGGTCCACCACCCCGACTGGAGGAGAGATGGGGTCCACTGGAGGAGGGTCCCTCTTGACTGTGGCGTTTCAGATATTGGTCGATTCGGCTCCCACTGCAAAGCTCTCTCTAGGATCAGTGGCAACCGTTAACAGCCTCATTGCGTGCACCGTTGATAGGATTAAGGCCTCCGTTACGTGCGAGAATAATGCATGAACTCAACATAAAGTTCATGCATGGATGCTTTCATATCCGCAATGACAGGTAAAATTGAGTTTCTTCTGTTCTTTATATACCGATTTCTATATGATATACATATATGCAGAAATGTGTTTTCATTTCGTGCTTGTACACATCAATACATGCACACATGAAACTTTCCTAGGGTTTCTTCCGGATAAGCGTTAGCACGTTCATTTACTTGTAAAAAAGTTGGCAATTTACACCCGCCCTAGTCGCCGGAGTGGTAGCGGGCATGGCGAGAAGGTGCTGACCCCTTCATCTCAGGTTAGACTCCCACCGGGTATAAAAGGGTGCCTTTCACTGGAGGGCTCTGTAAAGGATTGGATGTCGGTGAGCCCACAAGGAGATTACATGTTTCGGTGGAGAACTTAGTCATCTAAAAAATGCCGAATTTGGTTGGCTTGGATAAGGTGGGTGGCCGTGGAATGAGCATCCAAAACCTTCTTTGAAACTTGTTCACATTCTTGTTTTGAGAAATGGGTTGGCAGGTGTTTTTGAAGATGATGAATATTGAAACTATATTTAGTTGTTTCCATTGAAACTTGGGCTTTGCTCAAACGTTTAATTGGTGCTCTTCATAGGTAGTAAGAGTCAACCGATCTAAACAAGCTACTGGAGAAGAATGAAGATGTGTTCATGAGAACAGTTTCAAGCATATGCACATAGTTTAAGATTTCATATTAGGGTTTAGCTTGTTGCAAGTTAAAAGAGAAAGTCGTCCTTCACTACTCTTGCCTTCTCAATTACGTAAACCGGTTCAAGGGACGTTTACAACAAGGGGCATTTTGGTCCGTTTCGTTATAGTAAAAGTTTCCTAAGTTTTCACCCCTTCCCCTCCTACACCATTTACATGGTCAAGGACCAAAACTGTCAATTTATGACACAAGGCACATGATGAGGTTCCTTCACTTTTTTTTTTTTACCATGTGTGCTTCTGCATGTGTGGACAAAACTGATGACGGAAGCAGGGTTTATTTTCCAAGGTCAAACCAGGGTTTGTCACTTTCTCCTCACTTTTTAGGGTTAGGGTTCGGACTAGGGTTGGAGGGAAAAAGTTGGTTCCCACAATTTCCTTTGAAACTTGTGCACTTTTTGTCATTTTCCTCTGTTTTGATCAATTGGCTCTCATTGATTGCTTCTGCAGTAACGGGTGGCGAAAAGCGTGCGAGTCGAAAAGAAAGTAGGAAGTCAAGAACGCACCTTGGATGCACCTTGCCACGTGGCGTGCACATGCACCTCTATGCAAGGGTATTGGTTCGGGTATTGACTTTCCCTTCAAAAGTATTGTTACTATTCTTGACCTTTTAGGGCTCAAAAGCAAGGCCTTTTCATCTTATGGAGGATTAAAGGTTTAGAGATATATGCGTCATTTCCTAGTTTACTTCTCTCGCTTGTTTACTTCTGTGTCTTATTTGTTTGGTGTCTAACAACTGGTGCCAGGGGATCTTTGGTTTTGACCATTGGAAGGAAAGTAAAGTTTGTGGTGCTTTTGCTAGGGTTGGTTCAATCTTTCTATTATCTTCTCGATTTTCTATCTTTCTTTTTTTTTATGAGAAAAGGAGAATAGTACTCCCTTCAAAAATGATTGTTCATGACCCTGAGCCTTTATTGACTTGGAGATGGAGTTGAGTGTAACGTCTCCATATCAAAGTTGGAGGAGGTTGGGGACTTGACTTACTTCAAGCTCATGGTTTGACTGGATAAACCAAATTGTTTTGGGAAAGCAAACTTACTGTTACAAATTATGTTTTACTGTTTGGGTGGGTGTGAAAAAACGAAAAGTCTATTTTCAAGTTGATCGGACATCGTAAGTTTGAAATTCGGAGGTGGCATCCCTTACTGCAAGGTCGAAATTACTGTGTATAGTTTTTGGTGGGTGGAGAGGGCCTCAAGGGTTTTAGTTTTACTAACTAAAAAAACATACCATTTAAGTTATGAAAATTGGCATAATGATTAGAGTTTCACTCTAATGAAAGAGGTGAGGGAATTAACGTTGGTGACGACTGTGATGATAGTGGTGATAACAATGATAACGATGATGATGACAGCAACAACGAACCATACTTGCAGTAGCTCATCTCGGTATTCTTTTGGATCCATATATATGCAGAGATCAAATCCATTCCATGGAGCACAACTTTGCTCTTGCTCATTAGGACTTAACCTCCCATGGGGTTGGGAGACACGCCAATCCACTTGTGGCTCGACTCGTGCTCGGCTCGTAAAGAACTCATTCAAACTCATAAAGTAGGCTAGGCAAGCTGAATATGAACAAATAGGTACTCAGCTTTGCTTGGCTAGGCTTGCAGAAACCCTTCAGCAGTAAGAAATATATTTTATATGTTTTACACATTTTATATGTTCTTCTTTGTAATCCTGTTTCTCTCAGTTCTAAAACAATGTATTTTTTATAAACAAGCGAGCTTGAACTCAACCCGAACTAGGCTTGGCAAACTGAGCCAAGCTTGAACACTTCAAGCTCTTACTAGCCCTAACTTTCCACAAGACTTGCCATCGATAAGATTATATGCTAAGTTCTAGATAATGCATGAAACATCTAAAAAAGAAAAAAAAAAGCAAAAGGAAAGGGAAGAAGGTGATCATGATCTTCAATTCATCATAAACCCCTTGTCCTTGTATAGTACACCTTAGTTCGAAGCATGAGCTGTCCGATTGAATAAACGGTACCTTCTTCCTAAGCAACCCCTGATTTTACGTTCTAGTTGGTTGGGCTAACTTGTATTTGATTGCATCAGTGCTCACACCAAAAGAAAACAGTCCATCACTTTGCAATTGCATAACCCCATAAGAATCCCACAGTTTCGAGGTGGAAGGTTTTTGCTTAACTGTGGTTATTGATCATATTACCAGCATCAGCAACGGGCACTGCCAGTTGAGAAATTACAACAGGGTTTGAATTGCATAGAGCCAACCACAGTGCCCCTTCTTTAGCACATGTAAAAAGATGCAAGTATTTTACGCTGAGACAACTACAGAGATGATGTGCATGGATGTTGCTTTACCCCCACGTACGACTGGTGCGTCCTGTGCAATGTTTTATAAAGCATCTGTACAAGACGTGCTTTGTCCTGTCCTGAATGCCACGAGCCCTGCCGAACAACAAACGCAAGACAGTGGCCAGACAGAGACTGGTCGGTCCCTACACGGATCCAAGTAGCCTTGGACAGAAAAACAGTCCAAAGCAACTGGATGCCCTCCATCATGAAGGTAAATGGCACCCAAAACCCATCCAAAAGGTCGGTGTTTTATCTGGATGAGCCCCATAAAAAATCTGATGTTCACTTTCTAGATGAACAACATCCATGAAAGATACATAGACGGCTGAGAATATTCCAAAACCAGGTGCTTTTGGTAAGTATTGGGTGTCGTTGATTTTCATGATGAATGTCATCTAGGTGCTTTGGAACGGCTTGTGGTTGGAGACGGTAATACTAAATTTTTTCACTCATATGCTTTGCATCGTCATAGAAGGAATATCATTCCATCAATCACCATTGGAAACGTTCTTTACTTTAATCAACACGTTATTTCAGTTGTCACTCAGTATTTTAAAGATTTATACTCTATTTAGCTTACCACGGAGGGTGTTATTGATCCTGTTTTTGTTGGGTCGATTCAACAAGATCAAGCCAGATCTATGCAAATGAAGTTCTTTGAAGACAAGATTTTTAAGGCCATGAAAGGTTTGTTGGGGTGGAAAGCTCCATGTTCTAATGCGTTTCATATGGATTTCTTCAAAAAAATTTGCTCTTATGTCAAGCCTGATGTTATTAACATGTTTGATGAGTTCTATCGCAATTCCAGATTGCCTATTCAAACTCACTTGACTATTATATCTTTAATTCTGAAAAATGATGTTGTCACTGATATCTCTAGGTTTCCTTCGATTTTTGTGATGATCGCCAAGGTCTTGGCTAATAGGTTGAAGGTCGTGACTCACCAAATATTTTTGAACTCTCAGTTCGCTTTTATCCACAATAAGATGATTCACCATTCTTTCATCTTGGCCTCTGAAGTCATTCACTCCTTATATCTTAGTGGTCAACACTATTTTTCTCTTAAATTAGATTTTCACAAAGCTTTTGATTATCTGCATTGGCGTTTCTTATTTCAAATGTTATCCAATTTTGTCATTGGTCATCATTTTTCTGGAATTGGTTGCTAATGCTCAGACCATGATTAAGATTAACGACATTAGAGGTGGCCAGATCAAGTTAGGGCATGGATTACGACAAGGCTGCCCTCTCTCGCCTTTGTTGCTCAACGTCATTGCTGAGGGCCTCATGGTGTTGCTTAAGCGTGCTGCGGAGAAGCGCCTAATAGATCCTTTAGATGTTTCAGATTTCTCATATCATATTCTTATTTATGCTGATGATATAGTTATTTTTGGGCGACCAAACGTGCAACAGATGCTTAGATTCAAACTTATTCTTCAGTTCTTTCTCTCTCTTTCAGGGCTTTCTCTAAATGATAACAAATGCTCTCTTACTATGTTCAATGCTGAGTCTTCTATGCTTGAAGCGGGGCAACCAATTTTTAATTGCGCGATCCTTAAGTTATCGATGACGTATTTGGGCCTGCTGTTACAAGTGAAGCACCTCTCCTCCGTTGCTTGGGCTCAAACTATTCAAAAAGTGAAAAATAAGTTTTTTTCGTGACAGACATCTTATCTCCATCATTGACCGTCTAACTTTAATCAGATATGTTTTTTCCTCTATCCCTAAATTTTTTATGTTAGTATTCGTGATGCTCGTGGGTGTGGAGAAGCAGATTTGTCGCTTAATGGCGGATTTCCTTTGGTCTGGGTGTCAACTCTAAGGGAAGTGCCATTTGGTTGGTTGGCGAACGGTGATGTTACCTAGGCGTATGGCTGACTTAGGTGTTTTTGCGCCCAGATAGAAGAGTATTGCTCTTGTGGCCAAGCAATGTTGGTTGGCCCATCAACCGAGTTCTCCATGTGCTCATTTGCTTCATGCTAAATATGATGCTCATGGTCTATTTCTTCTTCATCATGAAAATCGGGGGTTGGCGATCTCGCACTTGCGAAGCATGTGACTAACAACCTTATCGTTCTTCATAGATCAAATTGGGGATGCGAGAAATTACGATCAGTGGTCATAATGGGCGATTGCGCCAAATGGTGTGTTCCACACCCACAAAGTGTATAGATCGTTGATCCTTCGGGGGGCTGATTGGTTCTTTGAGTGCATGTTATGGGCTAAGGGCCCTTCTCCAAGATCTCGGGTCCTGGCATGGTTAATTTTGCATGATAGGCTTCAAACTCATAGTTATTTAAAGAGGTTGGGTTTTCAGTTACCTAGCTGGTGTGTGCTTTCTCAAGCTACTGAAGAAACTACCTTTCATTTATTCTGGACATGCCCAATCTTCGCGGTCCTCTTTAATAGGACGTGGAGATCTCCAAACGTGATTGTCAAAGAGGAGTCTTTCGCGCTTGATCTTCTTCTGGGCCCTGTTCGGATTAGACGATGCAAGCGGTGGAAGCTGATTTGGAAGACATG
Organism: Nuphar pumila; assembly: GCF_984573655.1. NCBI lineage: Eukaryota > Viridiplantae > Streptophyta > Magnoliopsida > Nymphaeales > Nymphaeaceae > Nuphar > Nuphar pumila. The sequence continues at coordinate 118,129,510 of NC_143259.1, read as the reverse complement.
GTTGCTTACTACTTGGTGGTTTGTTTAGATGGCGCGTAATGATGCTATTTTCTGACAACTTTTGGTCGTTCTTAATAATCTTGTTCATAAAATCCTGGTTGATGTATATGTGATTTTTCGTATGCATCTTAGAGACCTTCCCTTCCATCTGATCAACGTTCACTCATTGGTGGTGCCTTCTAGTCCAGCGGATCCTAGTTGAGCTTGGCTTTGTTGTCTGTTGCTATATGTTTATAGTTTCTTTTTCTTCAGCTTCTTTTTTTTCTATTTCTGTTTTCTTTCTTGTTCGGTTCATGGGTTCAACATTTTGTTGATCTTCATATGTGGTAATGTTGATCTTCTTTTGTCTCTCTCTCTCTCTCTCATGCTCGATTTCTTGTTTATGTTTTCTTTTTGCTTTTGTTGTAATTGCCTTGTTTTCTGTTATATTTTCTTGCTTCCCATGGAAGTTGATGTGAGCTTTCCATATTTTTCATTAATGAATACTCTCTGAATTAAAAAAAAATGGAAGAAAGGCCATCTTGTTGATTCGTTGGAGCTGCCAAATTGGTGTGGAGAGAGGTCATACTCAGGTGGTCCAAAAATATTGAAAATGTGGTGTGCTCATATTGAAATTATTCTAATAGCGATATACGAATATGAGTTGACATTGGTGTGCTCACAACCGTTAACACTTATGACCTAAATGCCACGCACATTCATCCATGTCAATGAAAGGACAAGTCAAGTATAAGATGTTTAAGACTTAGATACATATAAAGAGTAACTCATTTTCATAGGATGTAGCTAGAGTTCAAGGGCCGTTTGTCATTGACGCTAACTCTCCTCCTTCATCCAGGCTTGGGATTGTCCCTAGTAGGGTTGACGACCCCCTATCTGTCATAGACTATGCTTGAGGATGTCATACTCTAGGTGATAAGTAGAAAGATCTCATGAAGTGGTAATTGTTTGTGCTACAACATGAGTGCATTTTAGGATGGAATGAGATAGCTCAATGGTTAGGTCATACTATCATAACCTAGAGGTCTAAAATCCTACAAGATTTATCCTCTCTCTCTCTCTCTCTCTCTCTCTCTCTCTCTCTCTCTCTCTCTCTATATATATATATATATATATATATATATATATATATATATATATATATATATAGAACGAGAGAGAGAGAGAGTTTGTTGCCCTATTGGGTAAGGAACTCCCTAATTAGAACTCATAAGGAGAGGTTGTTTTGATCAAATCTAACACCATGGATGTGTTCATTATGATCAAAATAGTAGAAATCAACTCTTGAATCATAATTTTTGTACATAAAGCCATCTTTTTTTTTTGAGGTTTGAAAATTTAGTTATTATAGGCTGTTGATTTTTCAACTCTCATAAAATCTGACATATATGTCAGAAAAACATGATCCAAATGTCACTTTATGCTAAACTTAATGTGCATATCACATTTGGAGAATCAAATGTGTAAAAAACTAAAAAAAGTAAAAATATTATATTTTTTAACTAGAGGTTCCTTAACCACTGAGTGTAACCAATATTATCCATGTATATAGTTAGTTAGTTAGAAGGATGAGTGATATCATGTTAAGAATCATCAGCGACAATAAAAAAGCATGTTCTAGGAGCACCTATTTCCACTTAATAGAAATCATAGTTATAGATTTGCATCTTCTCGTTCTGACCTTATAGATATACTCAACATAGCTTATTTGATAGGAATCATGTTTTTTAGACATAAAAATACAATTTGGTGCATTGTAATCTGTTGATTTTTGAAGATCTTAAAAAAACTACATATATGTTATAGTCACATGATCCAAAACCTGTTTTCCAAATAATGATTGTAGATTATATCTATATGCGATCAACAAAACAAACTAATTTAAAAAAAAAAATTTAAGGTTCTATTACGTGGGAGTAGGTGCGCTCCGAGAGCACCCAGTCATTACTAAATGTTTGCAAATCTTGCCTTCCTAAAAGGAGTAAGAAAAGTAAGTGAAGAATCACGTTGTCCGCATAAAAGTTGTGCAAGTAGCATGGTGGTTAGTCCAGGCATATATACCATGGTTGCAAATCATGGGGAGGAAATCAAGATCTGGAGGCTAATGGAAGGACTTCTATTTGCCAATATGTCAGCTCATGTATAGGAAATTAGGCATGGATGGAAGGTTGTCCACATAAATATATACCACGATAAGCAGAGATCCCCAATAGGGTATTTGGAAATTAAGATAACAAAAAATATGCGGAAGCAATATAGGATCTAACAAAAGCACAATCAAATCACATCACAAGGGTTTACGTGGTTCGGTCAACACGACCTACATCCACGGGGCACAGAGAGAATAATCCACTATAATGAAAGTAGAGAGTACAACGTCCAATAGATTGCCCAAAGCTAAAGATAATAACAACAAAGAAATCACAGGAAGAAATGAATACAAGATTACCTCTCGGGTGCACAACCCGAGTCAAAGCTCACACCACAACCAATACCTCTCTCTGAGGATCAATGTGTGGTGACGAACCTTCTTCCTTCCTATTCTTCTTTCTACTCTCTCTCTCTTACTTCTTTTCTCTCTGCACACTGCACACAACCACTCTACCCTTCTCCTTACAGCACACAGCCTTTGCACCCCTATTTATAGATGGCATAGAGTCTTCTAAATATGAACCTTCTAGAAGTGAGCCTTCTAGACTCATTCCAGAAACCGATGGGGTTTTAACCCTTCAACTTCCTGCATTAATGGGAGTTAGGTGGCTATTCCACTTCCCCACATCATTAATGAGGGGATAGGGCTGACCCTTCAACTTCTCCTGCATTAATGATAAGTGAGTAGCTATTCCACTTCCCCACACCATTAATTAGGAATAGGGCTGGACCCAACAATCTCCCCCTCCAGCCCAAGGGGATACTCCAATTCAACTAATCAACTGAAGTTTATGTCGGCCAATTGCCGACATGTATTTTGTTTCTCCATCGGTAAGGCCTTTGTCAGCATATCTGCACCATTATCATTTATGGAGATCTTTGCAAGATGAAGCAAATTTTTCTCAAACACATCTCGGATCCAATGGTACCTGATATCTATATGCTTTGACTTTGAGTGAAAACTCGGATTCTTGGCGAGATGAATGGCACTCTGACTGTCGCAGTACACCAAGTACTTGTCTTGCTCAAAACCCAACTCCATCAAGAATCTTTTCATCCACAACATCTCTTTGCAAGCTTCTGTAAGAGCAATGTACTCTGCCTCAGTAGTAGACAAAGCAATACACATTTACAATTTTGACTGCCATGACACAACTCCCCCTGCAAAAGTGAGTACAAAACCAGATATGGACTTCCTCGTATTAATATCTTCAGCCATATCTGCATCTGTGTAACCTGTCAAGACAGGTGATCCACCATCGAAGCTTAAACAAACTTTGGAGCTCCCTTTGAGATATCTAAAGATCCACTTTACTATTGTCCAATGCTCTTTTCCTGGATTTGCAAGGAATCTACTAGCAACACCTATTGCATATGCGATGTCTGGTCTCGTATATACCATCGCGTACATCAAGCTTCCGACTGCTGAAGCATAAGGAACTTTCTTCATTTTCTCATTCTCCTCGTCACTTGATGGACTCTGCTCCGAGTTCAGCTTAAAGTGACCTGCAAAAAGAGAACCAACTGGCTTTGCATTGTTCATACTGAACCTGTCCAACACTTTTTCGATGTATTTCTCCTGTGATAACCATATCTTCTTGGTTTTTCTATCACGAGAGATCTGCATGCCCAATATTTCCTTTGTTGGCCCCATGTTCTTCATTGCAAAGGTCTTACTCACTTCCTTCTTAAGCCTGTCAATTATAGACATATCTTTTCCAAGGATAAGCATATCATCAACATATAACAAGAGAATAATAAAATTCTCACCGAACCATTTTATGTAGACACAATGATCTGCAGTCGATCTATTGTATCTACTTTCAGCCATAAATGAATCAAATTTCTTGTACCACTATCTTGGAGCTTGCTTCAGCCCATGCAAGCTCTTTTTCAACCTACATACAAGATTTTCTTTACCTTTGACTTTAAAGCCTTCTGGTTGCTTCATGTATATCTCCTCATCCAAATCACCATGGAGGAAAGCAGTCTTCACATCTAGCTGCTCAATCTCCAAGTCTAGGCTAACAACAATACCTAGAGCAACACGAATAGAAGACATTTTAACAACAGGAGAGAAAATCTCTTCAAAGTCAATACCTTGCTTTTGACCAAAGCCTTTCACAACCAATCTAGCTTTGTACTTTGGTTGAGAACATTGTTCTTGAGTCTTCAACTTGAAAACCTACTTGTTCTTCAAGGCCTTTCTGCCTTCTGGTAGTTCCACCAAATCATAAGTGTGGTTCTTCTGCAATGCATCTATCTCATCGTGCATAGCTATTAGCCATTGCTCTTTCTGCTCACACTCTTGTGCTTTCTGGTAACTCTCTGGTTCACCTGCATCAGTAAGCATCACATACTCATGTGGAGAACACCTTCTGGAAGGTTGTGACTCTCTTAAAGATCTTCTCAGTTGGGGTTCTGGAAGAGGTTGTTCTCTAACTTCTTTCTGCTCAACATGGCCTACAGGTAAATCAACATCTGCCTCTGCATCATCTTCCTGTAATGTTCTTCCTTCAACTTGTGCCACTGGAGGAGTAACTGGATCTAACTGGATAGATCCACCTGCAGAAGTCTGAATTGACACCTCTTTCTTGATATCTTCAAGTGTCTGGTCTTCAAAGAATACCATGTCTTTGGATCTGAATACCTTTTGCTTCTCTGGATCCCATAGCCTGTAGCCGAATTCGGCATCACCATATCCCAGAAAAATGTATTGCCTCGTTTTATCATCAAGCTTGGACCTCTCCTCCTTGGGGATATGTGCAAATGCCCTGCATCTAAATACCCTCAGGTGCTTGTAAGACACATCCTTTCCTGACCATGCCCTATCTGCAACATCATTTACTAAGGCATGAGCAGGAGACAAGTTGATCACATCAACTGTTGTCCTTAAGGCCTCACCCCAGAATTTCTTTGGCAGCTTGGACTGTGCAAGCATACACCTGATTCTTTATGCAATTGTACGATTCATCATTTCTGCAATTGCATTGTGTTGTGGGGTACCTGGAACTGTCAACTCATGGCGAATTCCATGAATTTTATAATATTCATCGAATGGACCTGTGTACTCGCCACCATTATCTGACCTGATGCATTTCAGTTGTTTTCCTGTTTCTCTCCCAATCATAGCATGGAATTGCTTGAATACATCAAAAACCTGATCCTTGGTTTTCAGAGGGTATGCCCAAACCTTTCTGGAGAAGTCATTCATAAAAGTAACAAAATAAAGTGCACCATTGAAAGTTTTCACATCAGTAAAACCATTAACAGTTTTTGTTCTCAGAGGACCATAAACATCAGTATAAACTCGCTCTAGAATGTGAGATTTTCTATGAAAGACATTTCTAACAAAGGATACTCTATGTTGCTTACCAGCTAAGCAATGAACACACGGGTTTAGACGTGTACCTTTTAACTCTTAGAGTTGCTCCCTCTTAGCAAGAATCTGCAAGCCCTTCTCACTCATGTGGCCTAATCGATTGTGCCACAAATCAATAAAAGAGTCCTCAGTTGTATTCAACTGTCTCTTGCATACCTTGTCTTGCATCTTGTAAAGAGTACAACATCTCTTTCCTCTGGCCTGAACCAATGACCCGCTGCTGAGTTTTCACTGTCATTGGCTAAAAACACTGCTTCTGCCCTCTTCATCAAGCTTTCCTACTGAAAGCAAATTCAACCTCAAGTCTGGAACATGTCTGACATCCTTGAGCACCAACATGTACCCAAGACTGGTCTGGAGATGAATATCTTCAATACCTATAATTTCTGACGTTCCTATGTTTCCCATTCGGACAACACCAAAATTATCGGTCTTGTATGTATTGAAATATTCTCTCCGTAGTGTGGCATGGTACGAGGCTCCTGTGTCTATGACCCAATATGTATCCTGATATACACAGATACATGGATCATTAGTAGTAGACAAAATCACAAGCTCACCTTAACTGTGGCTGTGGTATCTTCTTTAGTTTCTAATGATTATGTCTCTTTCCCTTTTTTCTGATTTTTCTTTGGCTCTTTGCACTGATTCTGGAAGTGCCTTTTCTTTCCACAATTATAGCAAGTGATGTTCTTCCTTGACCTGGACTTGCTCCTATATCTGCGGTCATTTTCCTGCCCTTTGACCGACCCCTGCCTTTGGATGAACTCACCATCAATCCTTCACCAGAATCCTCATTCGGTGATGGTCTTCTCCTAATTTTATTGGAAATTAGCGTACCTGTGACCTCTTCCATATCCAATATTTCTTTTCCATAAATTATGGTTGTCACAATATGCTCATAAAATGGTGACAATGAGGTTAGTAACAACAAAGTTTTATCCCCATCTTCAAGTTTAACATCCAGACTAAACATACCAGCAATAATCTTATTAAACACACTAAGATGGCCAAGAATGAGAGTAGCTTCCTTCATACGAAGACTATAAAGTTGTTTCTTGAGGTGTAACTTGTTGGACAAGTTCTTGGTCATGTAGAGGCTCTCTAGCAGCAACCACAATCTCGTTGATGTCCTCTCTTCCATCACGTTACACATGACTTCATCTGATAGATACAACTCAATCACACCAGCAGCCCTCAAGTCAAGATCATCACATTCATCATCGATCATGCTTTTTGGCTTATTCGCCTTCCCGACAAGAGCCTTGTGCAACCCTTGCTGTGCAAGTAGAGCTTTCACCCTTTTTTGCCATAAGGAAAAGTTTCTTTTGCCATCAAACCTCTCCACCTCAAACTTAGAGTTAACTGACTTAGAAGACATGATTTTCCACGAACCTGCTCTGATACCACTTGTTGGAAAATTAAGATAACAAAAAATATGCGGAAGCAATATAGGATCTAACAAAGGCACAATCAAATCACAACACAAAGATTTACGTGGTTCGGTCAACACGACCTACATCCACGGGGCACAAAGAGAATAATCCACTATAATGAAAGTAGAGAGTACAATGTAGAGAGTACAACGTCCAATAGCTTGCCCAAAGCTAAAGATAATAACAACAAAGAAATCACAGGAAGAAATGAATACAAGATTACCTCTCAGGTGCACAACCCGAGTCAAAGCCCACACCACAACCAACACTTCTCTCTGAGGATCAATGCGTAGTGACGAACCTTCTTCCTTCCTTTTCTTCTTTCTACTCTCTCTCTTACTTTTTCTCTCTCTACACACTGCACACAACCACTCTACCCTTCTCCTTCCAGCACACAGCCTATGCACCCCTATTTATAGATGGCATAGAGTCTTCTAGATATGAACCTTCTAGAAGTGAGCCTTCTAGACTCATTACAGAAACCGAAGGGGTTTTAACCCTTCAACTTCCTGCATTAATGGGAGTTAGGTGGCTATTTCACTTCCCCACATCATTAATGAGGGGATAGGGCCGACCCTTCAACTTCTCCTGCATTAATGAGAAGTGGGTGGCTATTCCACTTCCCCACACCATTAATTAAGAATAGGGCTGGACCCAACATAGGGAATGGTCTGGCCGAGCCAGCTGGTTTGGGCATGGTATCACCAACCTAGGGCCGTCATGTGGACCCTGGTTAGATAATACACATAATAATGCTGGGAGCCCACCTTGCCAGATCCTTTCCCAAGCATCTCTGAACATGCGTATAACTAACTTTTTAAGGCCATGCCTTAAAAGCGTGGCTCTCTTTAAAAAAATCAAGACATCCACTTGTTCAGCAAGAGAATAGATCAAGTAAAATGGTGTTTTACAATATTATTGTGAAACACCAACGAAACTTGACACTCGTTTAGTGTACAAGTAATTACTTCACGGTGGAGGTATCATTTCTATGTTGATCATTTTACATAAAATGTTTTACCTGATATTCAACACACACTCTCAGGTGAAAGCAGATCAGGTCATGCTGAACATGAGCGTTTTTGCTCATGAACCACGTGGCATTCATCCAAAATGCAAACAGACGGCCATGATGTCGGCATGAGCAAAAACGCTCATGTTCAGCATGACCTGATCTGCTTCCCTCTCAGGTTATATAAGACTTGTTAATTTAAACACTTTTCCTTTCCTTTTGTCGCATAATTTTTGCTTACGTTTGTGTAGAGGCCAGATCAAGTGCCATGACATTGCCCCAAGGGGGGTTGGCCTTGGCTTCTAGATGGGTAGGCAAAGTTTGATTCTCTGCGTAGCACAGGCCTCGGGGCAGGGGTCCTAGCCTCAGAGTTTTACGCTGCTGGCATGATGATCATAGGTATGGCAGGCTGAGCCAGCGCAACCAAGTCTTCGTGCCGGACGCAGTTTCTTGGTTATAAATTCAAAAAAAAAAGTTCCATGACATTGCACAAAATTGGTGGCTGTGAATCGTGGATCCCTGCAGTAGATGGTGGGTACATACCAATTTTGTGCAATGTGATTGTACCTGAATCTGGCCGTTTAGCATATCTGTGTTGAGTCTACGCGAGGGCAAGAAGAATTCATTTGATCAAGGTAGACTCTTTTTTTTATAGGCAAGCTAGAGTTAGGGCAGACCCCCACCGGGTGTACAAGGAAGGTAGACTTTCTTGACTCCCATTGTGAGTTTGAAACTCGAGGGGGTGTCCCTTGCTGCAAAGTTAAAGTTGGGTGTCCTGATGGGTGGTAAGGGAGATTTTCATAAACTAGAAGCTTACCGATAAATAGTTGAGAGCAGATCAGGTGATATGTCAATTCATTTTATACATATACTTTTGGACTCCATCGTTTATCAGAGCCCGCTCTTCTCTTATTGGTGGATCAAGTGCCCGCTCTTCTCTTATTGGTGGATCAAGTGCCCGCCATGACAACTTCTAACATCTGATCATGATTGGCTTTTGCTTGTATAAATATGATGTTGAACAGAGAATCCTGAGCGTTTTTGTAAACACACTGGCATTTTCCATGTATACAGTTTTTTTTTATCATCATTAGTCATTACCCGAATGTAAAAGAAGAAAGAAAAATTGGCATTGGCTGAGAGATACGGGGGGAATTGTCGTGTGAACACTAAATTCCATGAGGCAGAGAGACAAGACTATCAATGTGGTCACACCTACAAGGCTCCGCCTGATCGAAGCAGGTTATATGTCCCCCCCCCCCCCTCAAAACACGCAGGTGCATCTTTGGGGGGTCCTAATGAGTGCCACATATATAAGCACGTGGGCTCATATCTCTATGTGTGTCGGCATTATTTAGCATCGGAGTTTGGTGTGGTTGCAAAGACTTAAGTACTCTTTCTCGCTACGAAACGATGGTTTGAAAAAGGAAAAAAATGTCTTTCATCCAGAAAATGGAGGATGATCTTAACTCTTCAGAGTCCAAACGTTTCGTTTTTGCCCTAAGCAGTAAACTTTTGCACAATCTGCTGTAACATAAGCTCCCTTTGACGACGCACCATTTATCATCGTCTACTATCGTCGAAGCACCCTTTGTCGTCGTCTACTGTCGCTGGAGCACCCTTTGTCATCGTCCACTACAAGAAAAACTTTAATTAGCGACAGACATTTGCGACAGAAATAATTCGTCGCCAATTTACGATGGATTAGCTAGAGAAAATTATCTGTCACTAACATTTGCGTAATTAGCAACAGAAAACTTCTGTCACTACTCCGTCACTACTTGGCGACGGATTAGCGACGGGAAAAATTCATCTCAAGTTCCTTCACACTTTAGTGATGGATCATCGGCAAAAAAATTTCGTCGCTACTCCATCGCCAAGTAGCGACGGAGTAGAGACGAAATTGTTCCGTCGCTAATTTCTCTCATAAAACTCTAATGCGAGCTCCTTTTCCCTTTATGTTTCATCTGTCGCCCGCCCGCTACCCGTCGCCCGCCCACCGCCTCTCTTGTTCCCCTCTCGTTCCCTCTCCCATTCTCTCTCTCGTTGTTCCCCTTCTGTGTTTTCCAACGTGCCCCGTCTGGCGACCTCCTCTTTCGTTCTCTCTCTCGTTGCTTTCCCTCTGCGTTTTTCGGCGAACCGACGACCCCAGCCCACGATGACCCTCTCAGCGACCTCTCGTCGGTGCCTCCCACAGGTAACCCTCTCCCTTGCTTTTTTCTCTTGAAATAAGGGTCACCGACAATCCGACAGAGGGCCTCCAACCTTTGTTGGAGCCTCCCCTTCCCCCTATGGTTATTGAAGGGTCAGCAGAGGCCTAACAGCCTCTATCAGGCCTTCTCCACCCCTCTGTAGTCGATGGGGGCTGACAGAAGCCCCAATCGCCTCTGCCAAGCCCTTCTATTGCCCCGATCTCTAGTAGGACAGAGGGCTTCGCTCCTGTTCTTTCGAATGTCGACAGGGAGTCTCTGTCCTTCCTTTTCTTTTTTAATTTTATATCGGGGTGGGTGAACTCTCTCTCTCTCTCTCTCTCTCTCTCTCTATATATATATATATATATATATATATATATATATATATATATATATATATATATATATATATATATATATATATATAACACCAGGGATGTGAAGCTTCCCACGTTTAGAGAGTTGGGTTCCACTCGTCCCCATCTTCGTACCCCTCTTAAATCTTAAGATATAATCATAAGTACGGTAAGTTAAGCTAGCTCGACTAGGTCTTTGATCCAAAGGTGGTTTTTCCATTCTTCATTAAAAAAATTGTTTTGATCAAATCTGACTTTATAGATGGATTCAACATTATGGATTTAATAAGAACCTACCCTTGGATGTGTTTTTTTAATGAAAAAAAATTGATTTTTTAAAAGCACAACATTTTGTGTTTGTTTAACTATTGATTTTTTGAGTTGCCAAAATATCATGCACATAAGTCTGATTCTAGTTAATTATTTAAATGAAGATCTTCACTAAATGAATGATGCAAATCAAATCTATATAGTTCAATTTGATCAAAACAACTTGCAACAATGAAATCTCAAGAAGCTGGTATGAAAATTTGAAGATAGGGATGGCTTTGGGAATAAGTGGAACTCATTTAACGTTTGGAACAACCAAACTAGCACCCCTCTCATGACTTGTGAGACACTTTCTAAGCAGTCTGCTGTTTCGTCAACAAAGAACAACTCCTCAAAAGAAGTGAGGATCCTCTTTGATCAACCTTAGGACCAAAACTGAAAATCGTTTTGCCACTACTATGGTCCAATCAGCAAACCTCCTAGTGAAGACTATGACCCATCCTACAAGGGACACAGTAGGAAAATATGGCCCGCAACTTTATATATATATATATATATATATATATATATATATATATATATATATAGATAGAGAGAGAGAGAGAGAGAGGTGCAAATAGCTTATGAAAGATGCATTTCCAAGGGTTTTTTCCTTTCTTTTTTTTTAAATTTGTTCAGATGTGATCATTTTTGCTTGATTTTGTAGGTATTAGCTCGAGTTATCTGACTGTGACGTGAATAATTGTTTTAGGACTTCAAAAATCAATGGTTCGAAATTTTTGTCAATATTCAAACCCCAAAAGATCATGTTTTTTCATCAAGAAAATGATTTAATGGACCATTCCTGGCAAATGGAACATGTTGAACATAGCCGCAAGGTTGGATTTGCGAAAAAATTTGCCAAAGATGGCTCCTTTATACATAATATGTACCCATAGCGGTATGAATCCTCTCCCAATCCTATATTCGCATAAGTGAAGGTTAAAAGTGTGTCAAATCCCTATATCTTCCATCATTTTACAGCCCATGGTTTTTATCCAAACATGATTCTTAATTGGACAACTCTTCAAAGTAACTGAATGCATAGTTTTGGATCATGCTCAAATCCTAGCATGATTAAGATGTGCGCATTGCATCATGCTCAAATCCTAAGAAAAAAATCCCAGTCCCGTAAATCGTTGGCTAGATGGAAAAATCTGCACCAAGTTGGCAGCTTCCTCTGCCTCAACCTTGAGTGGAGTGAGTTATTCTGGAGAATTTCAAAGATGCCTTCGAGGAAAGAAAAAGTACAAATGAGAAAACCAAGACCAAGAAGACCGACAGACGACAGTTGGAGAGATTTGGTGGTGCACTTTCCCCATTCTACACCTAGAGAGGTTCAAAGCCACCTATTTTACTTGCCTTAACCTTGAGGGGAGCCCGCCTGTGTCTTTGACTTTGGCCGATAACCTATTTTCTTTTGTTTCTCCCTGTGTCTTTGTCTTTGGCCAACAAGAGTAACGTGCATGGCAGGTGCGTAGCAGAGCAAAATGTGCGATGCTTAATGCTAAGCATCGCATGCAACTTAAAATGTCATGCGAAAAGAAATAAGAAAAATACAAATGCAAAAGCATGCAAATTGGGTAAATACCAGTGGTGAGTAAGTGATGTAAGCGCATCACATGTTATTTACTTTATTGGATGCAACATTTTCTTGCTCACACACTCACTTAGTTGTGGATATCTAACACTGTTTTGCTGAAGTTTGAAGATCATGCTGAGCATGATTTGAATGTATGAGAATAAAAGTGTTTTTATTTTTGTAGTTCGGAGACCATGCTAGTCATGGTTGTAGTTAGCGGGATATTAAGTGTATTTGTTGCAGGTACATGTTTCACATTATTATGATATGAATGATTAAATGTATTGCAATGTTTGACATAACTATCTATGCTTGCATGAAGTTATTTTCGATTTGATTATGCATTTCATGTGAAATTGTATAATAAAAATATGCTTAAAATGAATGTATTGTGTTATGTATATATATATATCAAATAATTACATCTATCATCAATGCATGATAAATTAACGTACATGCAGAGTTCATGCATAGTTATAAAATTGATTACATGTAGGACCTTCATGTAGCCCACATTTTGGTAAAAAAGCATAAAAAATAGCTTTTTCATCCCGCGCGACATCAAACGTGCCCTTATTTTGGACCTAAAGCTGCCTTTGCTTCAACTTATATGGGTCGGACCATCCAACTCACAAATTGCTCTCAAAATGATCACCCAAAATTGTGGGATATTCTAACTACAGTACATGCAAGGAAAATTTTCAATTAAGAGCCAACATATTGCCTTTAATCTTAAAAAAGAGGCTTTATTCTTCTTAATTTTTGTTATGGCTCAGGTTTCCTAATCAATGTTATCGGCCTTGTGTCGCTTATCGTTTGGCCAACTATTCAGGTGAATCGGCCTGATACCGATAATCAAGTGAATCGTTCTGAATCAGTTTCGCCAGTCAGAAAGTGGCACATGTTAAAGCCATTAAAATAATAAATTTAAGTATTTTTTATATTTATTAAAAAATAACCGATTCATGAGTGAAGCGTCTACCGATACGATACCCACCCATATTGACAACTTTGGTAAAAACGGTCAAGTAGGGACCTCAGCTAAGCTTAACATCCGTCCTTTTGAATTGGAAATACTCGATTCATCTTCATGACAAAAGGGTAAATAATAATGAAAGCCCAACTTATTTCGCAGTTTTCAGGAACTTTTGAAACGTTTTGCCCAATTTTGGTCTGGTAGGTAGGGCTAGAGGTGGGCAACGGGCAGCCCGAACTGGACCGGCCCGCAGCCTGGCTCGGGCCGTGTGTAACATAAATGATATAATATACATGTTATACATAATATAATAAGGTTGGTTCGGCCATGGGCTGGTGTTTTCCCAATAGGCCGGCCAAACTGGGCTTTTGGCCCTGCCCGTCAATTGATGGTTCGGGATTTGACTGAGTCAGCCTGATCAACGACCCGGTCAATTAGTGGGTCGGCCAGTTGTCCACCCTTAGTTAGGGCTATCAATGGGTGACGGGTATGACCTTGACCTGAACCCAAATTCTGGAGTACGAGCATAAAAATACTGTTTTCAATAATATTAGGGTTGATCCCACCCGACCAATATGTTGGTCCGGTTTGGGTTATGATTTTTGGCAGGTATCCGATTCTACTTTGCTTTTTTTGACGGGTACTCGACCCAACCAAAGTGTTCTATACATATTTTTAAGTAAAAGTAAACTTCTGAAATTATCCGGATTCAGGTTTAAGATTTCAATTTCGTGACATGATGAAACCCGAACTTGACACTTTGTTATTTGAGCGGGTTTGGGTAAGCAATTGGATTTGAGAAGAGATCTGGTTCAAACTTCAAATCCAACCCAGACCCGAAAAGTAATTTACCTATAATTCCCATGAGGCGCTCGTCGCTAGGGTTTTTGCTTTCGCGTAGCTGAGAGAGAGAGAGAGAGAGCAAGGCCGTTGCTGCTGCGCACTAGAGCAATCTACTCTGGTTCGATTCCCAGCAATTCTCTGCAACCATGGGTCGTATGCATAGTCTCGGGTAAGTCTCTCTCTCTCTCTCTCTCTCTCTCTCCATTGCGGTTCTTATTGTCTCTTCTTGTCTGCAACAGAAAGGGTATCTCTTCTTCCGCTTTGCCCTACAAGAGGACTCCTCCCAGCTGGCTCAAGATCTCCTCTCAGGATGTAAGATGATCTTTTTCCTTTAGATCAAAATGGTTTTTTTTTTGTCTTAATGTTTTGAGCGATAGAATTGTCGTTCTCTGCTGAATTCTTTGAAACAAGCGTTTCGAATGATATGAAGTGGGATTAAAGTTTCTCTTTTTCTCCTTTCACGTCCTTGAACGTTTTAGAGCTTGTTGCAAAAGTGGCTGCATTTTGTTATCTTATTTTGTTTATGGGGTGTTTTGATGCATCCATTTATCTTGAAAGGTTGGATAAGTTGGAAATTTGAATTGTAAACGACAATGCCAATTTCCCAGCTTATCTCACTTTTCTGAATAAGTGGGGACATCCAAACAACCCCTTATCGGCGCTAGATCAATAGAAGTCATTTTATTTGACATTTCTGATATTTTAAATAATTGGTATTCAGTTTGGTCATGTTTATTGTTTGCATTCACGATCCCCATTTTATTGCAATATTAGTTCTGCTAGGAAGACGCTGTTCTGCTTACAAAGCTTTTTTTTTAATTAAAAGGGTCTGCTTTATTTCTTGTTCTAAGGATGTCTATATGGTAATCACAAAACATGTGCATAATGGTAAAAAAAATCTCCTTAATGGTTTCAGTATTCATATATTGTATGGGTTTTCCCTTTTGGCTATGATTGCTTGGCATTATTTTGACAAAGAATAGCATCTGAACTTATTCTTTGTTTAACATTTATTTGCTATGCAGGTTGAGGAGAATATATGCAAGTTTGCTAAGAAGGGTTTGACTCCATCCCAGATTGGTGTCATTCTTCGCGACTCCCATGGTATCGCACAGGTCAAGAGTGTGACTGGGAGTAAGATCCTTCGTATTCTTAAAGCTCATGGTATGTTATTGCTATACTCTTGAGTGTATATTAGGGATGTCAATGAACCACTGAATTAGATTCTGTTTATTTTCATTTGGTAAGCCAAAACCATGTCCGATTATAATTGGACACAAATATTGTTTTGATTTTTCGCTACTGAATCCAACAAATATCCGAATTTGATGAATATACGAATCCGTTTACATTTAAAAAAAGCAGATTTGGTATGAGCTTTTAACCATCCGAATCCAAATTCAAATTCAAATCTGTTTAGCCAACATCCGATTAGTTGAATATGGTATTGGCCACATCCAATCCCGATCCGAACCATTTACATCCCTAGTGTACATTGTGTTGGGATCTTATTTTGAGGATTTTAAATTATTTCTTGGCATACATTATGATGCAGCCCTTGCACCTGAAATCCCTGAGGATTTGTACCATCTTATCAAGAAGGCCGTTGCTGTTAGGAAACACCTTGAGAGAAACCGCAAGGATAAGGATTCAAAATTCAGATTGATCTTGGTTGAGAGCCGGATTCATCGTTTGGCTCGCTACTACAAGAGAACGAAGAAACTTGCCCCCATCTGGAAATAGTGAGTAACTAATGCTTCAGCTAGTTAGTTCATGAAATGTGTGTTTTTTCATATGCTTGTGTTTTCAAGATAAATGTGGCATCATGCTCTGTTGGCTGACTACTTCAATTATCAGGGTTTCTTAAATAAATGTGAACTTACACTTTATTGGCTATGTTTTCATTATCAAGTAGGAGGTGTACATTCAGATTTTTGAATCTTCCATGCTTTAGTTAATCAGTTTTAAAATCACAGCTAGTTAACCATATATGTTTAGCAGTGTACCATATGCAGTTGTCCACTGAATGTTTGTATCAGCAATTGCAGTACAGACATTTCTAGATTTTAACACTATCAGTATGTTTCATATGTACTGGGAGAATTTGACTACTTTACTGTAACTTGTATGTCATTCATTTGATAAACAGAGGGGCAGATGAGAAGTTTGATCGCTTTCATCATCTGATCTCCTTACATGATGAGCAACTATCCTGAAAGAATTGAATAAGAAAATCTGTGGCCACCTTCATTAATAATTAATTTCTTCTCCGAGTTCAAATATAATAACTACTTTTGGGATACCGTGTCAAGCTGCAAACATTGAATGTGAAGTTTGTCTTTAGTAATTGATGCTATTATAGTGGTATGAACAGGCATCGTGCCATGATCAATAATTTTATGTTCCACCATTGAAAACAGTTTTCAGGACATTTTATGTTGTAAGCTTGCAATTTGCTCGTGTGATAGAAGTTTATTATGTTTTTTTCCCTATCATTGAAGTGATGTATATGCTGTTCCTGTTTAAAATTCATTCCTCTAAAATTCTACAGACATTGGTTTCCTTGCATCCATTTATTTAAACTCCTGAAAAAAGAATTTGATACCATCTTCTTTATGAGCTATATGAGTTTGATCTAAAGTCAATATTTTTTTGAGAGATGCTAAATGAAAGTTAAGTAAAACTGGTTAACTCTCTGTCTCTCTGTCTCTGTCTCTCTCTCTCTCTCTCGTTTTTGGAGTATAATGTTGGTTAATTGTTCTTTCTTGGAAGATCACCTAGTTTGATGTGTCTATAATTGCAATTTCAACTTATCTTTCTACCGTCCTGCAAATATTCATTACTGGTGGATTCTATCCAAATCCTTGCATATGGTTCAACTTGCTTTCACTTGAAAATTGTGCAATTTTCTACTATTGATGTCTCCTTTAAGATTCATTATTACCCACGGTGTTGGGATCTTCCTTGGAAATGCTTCTAGGAAGGTTCCGTAACATTACCTGATTCGATACACATCTCCTGCCGGTCAATGGATATTTAATACCCTAATCTAGAACCTTCTTCATTAACAACCTCTGTTTGGAGGATTTGATGGATGTTCATGTGCTGCTTTGTTTCAGTTTTGTCCTGCCTGTGTTGATTTTACATATTAGACGTGATTCTTTTGCTACTGGACTTGCTTAGAATGAGACTGATGCAATCTTTCTGGTTTTACAGTGAAGCTGCCACGGCCAACACTCTGGTGTCTTAGAAAGTGTCTGCTTCCAGGTGAAAGCAATCTTCAAACACTAAAGTAGGACGTGGTTCATGTCTTGTGGTTTTACCATCATGGATGCATCGGCTGAACGATTGACTCCTGCTCTCTTATTGTCTTTATTTTTTTTTACTGGACTTCAGATTTTTGCTTTCCGTAACACTAGTACTTAATCATCGCCGTTCAGTGTATTATGCCCTTTTGATGGAGGGGCCTGAATATTTAGATTTTGCTCATTGAGTATAGGACATGGGGACAGTCTCTCTCTCTCTCTCACACTCACTCACACACACAGGCTATCTATGCTCCCAGCTGGGTATGTAATTGGTCAAATTATACCATATTTTCGGGAGCCAATAATAAGTAGGCTCAGACCTGAGCCTGGAAAGGTCTTGGGCTTATGGCGAGCTCTTTGAAGGTCCAACTTGAGCCGAGCCCATGTCAACTCTGGTGGATCTGAAGTTGGATCAGGTGCAATGTGATTGCACACTTTTTGTATGCTGCTTCACCTAATTGCCTACCATCTTTGGGATACAGCCTATCAGCTGTGGGGCCCAACATCAGATGGTGGATGATCAGGTGCAGCAGCACACCTGATCTCGATTCGATGGATCTATTTTCAAGGACCATCGAGCTCAATCGCTTTCCGAGTGGTTAATCTGCCCTTGATACTTGTTTTTTTCTTTTTTGAAGGATATTTGACTTTGCTACTTGTTGCACGATTCAGAAAATGGACACCTCTTATAAACTATTTCAATGTTTATCAGAAACTTGTTCTTACATATTGTTAAAGTTGCACCAATATGGGTTTCAAGCTAAAATGTTACTTGAAACTTTATAGACCCTCAAGTACCAGTACTGTTGCCTTGTACCCGCACCATTTCTCTTCTATCAGTTATGATCATTACAAAATTGTGGCTTCTGTTTTACAACCACGATCATTGTAATCATCACAGTGATAGATGTTGGTGTTCTTTCAAAAAAAGAAAAGTAAAATAATAAGATATTCTGTCAGTTGTTTAACATGGTAAATAACGATAGTTTTTCTTTTTTTCTTTTTAATTTTTTTTTCTTTTAAATTACTTTTTTCGATCAAATCTGACAACGAAAATGAGAAACATAAAAAACAGAAGAAAAAAAACTCTCAAATTTTCACAAGGGAATGGCCTTTTCTGGCCATTATGTTTGTCATGCAAGCTTTTAGTGCTCAGCCAAAGGTTTTGGTTCTTTGTTGTAATTGGTGATCCGGGATCCAGCTTCCTCGGTATAACCCCCTTCCAATAAAGGACAGGAGACAGGTCTTTATGCTGGAATTCCTTGAGTTTATAGCTATGTAAAGTGAAAAAAAATTGGGTTAAATGATTTCCTGATTAGCAGGTCTGGTCGTAATAAGTTTGGTGTGCTTTTCAGTAAGTTGCAGCCTGAATAGTTTGACCAATATCAATACTCAAGTGAATCGTTTTGAATCGACCAAATATAGTTAAAAAATATTACATGTCAATTAGAATGTGACACGTCTTAAATCCATTAAAATAACATTAAATATAATTTTAAGTATTTTTTATATTTATTAAAAAATAGCCGATTCAGGGCTGGAAGTGATTGATTTTCTTCCGATAAGGTAAGGATCGTCCGATACAAGCCCTGATACTGACAACATTAGTTTTGACCAAATCTAAACTCATGGATGTATTCATCATGGTCAAAATAGTAGAAATCAAATCTTTAATCATAATTTTTGGACTTAAAAAACATGTTTGTTTGATGTTTAAAAATTTGGTACATTGTAGGCCTGCTGATTTTTCAATCCTCAAGAAATCTGACATGAAAAACATTATCCAAAGACCAGTTTCTACTAAACTTGATAGATGGATCATATCTGATGGTCAGATACGTAAAAAAAAAGAAAGAAAGTACAACTATGGCAGTCCTATCACTTTTAAAAAAAACATATTTTTAAATATATTTTTTTTTAGCAAATATAACCATGTAAATGTGACATCCAGGATTAAAAACCTAAGAACCGGCTCTTATAACATTGGACGTGTCCTTGTAAGAGTGTAGAGTGGATGCAAACATCAACAAAAGTCACACCTAGCCACCCGGCCCACCCCACGTCACTTTCATGGTCGAAATCCTGCTGGTTGTAACACGTACAGCAGGTTAAACTAAGTTCTTTAGGCTACATTTAAACTTACATGAACAGACACTTCAACATTCAAACTGAGATCAATATTTTGTGTCATTGTTATCAAATCTTAGATCTAATCCGACCCATTCGCAATATTTATGTTTAAAACTTACTGCATCGAGATTCGCACGATGAAACTCGAGTATGGATCCAATTCTACTGCATCGGGCCTAACTTAGATCTGGATTCCGACGCTGACTTAATGCATAAAATTCAGATTCAGACTCGGATCTATTATAATACAGACATTGTGTGACCCGTTCGCACCCTATGGCAGGGCATCATATTCATTGTATTCCTATTCTAGTAAATGGTGATTTGTTATTGGTTGAGGACCACGAAGTGGACAGAGGATCGATAAGGCTCATTTTGACTCGGTCCAGAGTAGGTGTGAGTCTTTCAAAGAGACTTGGTCAAGCCGAACTGGTGGCAATCTTGTTATTTCTGATAACCTGAAGGGCGAAAAATGTTCCGAAGACAAAAGTTCTTGTGCTATTTTGCGGTCCACCACGCTGGAGCGGCAATTTTCTCTCTCTCTCTACCAAGCCGCACGTGTGCGCGTTTGCTGGCTGGTTCCTTCCTTGCGTTGGGAACTCCTGTAGCAAAACCCCTACAATGTCAAAAAACTACAAAAGTATTCTTTTGCATGATCGCTCAACCCTAACCCGTACTAACGGCTTTGATTGAAGTACATGGTTTTTTACGAAAGAAAAAATGGGGTTAGGCAGGCCACTACCAGTTATACAACTATACCATTAAAAAAGGGTTTGAACCTGTGACATCTCAACACAAGGTGACGTGCACTAACTGCTCCTATTAGACAAGCTGAGCGCCGGTTGATTGATTGAAGGACATGTTACATACAATAAGAATTGCAATAAGCTGGAAATACTATTTCTATGTGTTGCCAAAATATGATTTTGTCAAAACCTAGTTGTTAAGGATAGTGTTGTCAAAAACATCATCTTGTGAATAATGTTGAATTGCAGCATGGGAGCTGCCAATTCCATTCTCAATGCAGCGTTTTTGTCAACACCATTATTCTCAATCACGAGAAAGCATCATAGACGCATGGGAGGGTGGTGTGTGTTCTCCCCCGAAGACGGCCGTTAACCACAGTACATGTTCGGGGTCCCAATAAGCATCACATATATAAGCACATGAGGCTCGTATTCCCATGTGTGTCGGCATCACTTAGCATCGGAGTCCGGTGCAATTGCAAAGACATAAATACCCTTTCCTGCTATTCTCGTCATGAAACGACGTTCGAGAAAATGATAAAAATGTCCATTCAAAAAAAAAAACGATGATTCGAGAAAAGAACAAAAATATCCTCCATCCAGAAAGTAGAGGATGATGTTAACTCTTCAAAATCCAAATGTTTCGTTTTTGCCCTAAGCAGTAAACTCTTGCATCATCTACTGTAACAAGAGCTCCCTTTGACAACGCAAACTTTGTCACCGGAGTAGCAGCCTTTTCCGTCGTCTCGAATCTAGGTTTTCGCCTTGATTTTTAGCTTGTGTTACAACACGTTGTCGCCTTCTCGTTCCTACCTTGTGTTACAAAACATTCATGGGTTCGCGATCGACTGGTTCAATCATTGGTGGGTGTCATAGGGCATTTGCCAACCATCTTTTTTTACAGTCTTCTCTTCTTTTTCGTTATCGTTAGGCGTTATAAAAGAAAGCAATGATGCACAAACATTCCAACAAGTGTCATTATGGCGTTGTGAGTACCTTTTCATGTCATCATGCTATCGTTGAAGAACGTAGTCGTGAGTGCCATTAAAGCATTATTTTGTTATTGCAGGTGGATCTTGTCCTTTCGATGGTTGAAAACTTAATGATATTTGTAAGACGTTGTGACCTGTTGACAAGAATGCTTAATTACAGATGCGAGGAAGGGCCGCTACCCCATCTGGTATCCTCCATTCACTCAGTATATGCAATGTATCGCAAATCGCGGTTGTAGTAACATACTACCGATTTATGAGATATCGTTTTGTTTGTTAATATCGATTTGTAAGCTATTATGCTAAATTTTTGTATCGATTTGTAATATATTTTGCGATATGTATATCGATTTGTAAGATATTATGCGTTTTGAGGTATCGATTTGTAAGCTATTATGTTGAATTGTTGTATCGATTTGTAATATATTATGCGATATGTATATCGATTTGTAAGATATTATGTGTTTTCTAGTATCGATTTGTAAGATATTTGTAGAAAGACTTTTAAAACGTGTGCGTGGAGAAATACATTATTACGCGCTTGCGGTGGCGATTTTTGTATTCAAATTGTTGCTCTGTTAGCGATTTTTATTGAAATCGCTTCACAGCATCGTAGATATAATTAAATCGCTATCGTCACCACACATATATGACAAATTGTTTCTTTTATTGGCACGGTAAGTAACAATTCGATGCATAGTATAAGCAAATAACAAATCGTCGCTGCTTTTATACTGTGATTCATTCAATCATTTTTTTGACTTGCTAAACCTTATCAGTATCCGTTGTTATATGCATTTTGAATAAATTGTAGTAAACATATGCGCTTGCTAACACAAATTTATATCTTGCTTATAACAGTGGTGAGCTTATCATCTGGTTGTAATGAAGATGATCTATCTCAATCATTTGAAAGATATGTAAAAGTGAACATTTGTACTAATGACGCACCTAAAGAAGTGAACATGTGCACTAATGATGCACATGATAACAAGGGTGTAGGCATTGAATTCACTATTGACTTGAATGTTCCAGCAGAAGAAATGCAATTCGATAATGAGGTAGATGATCGTGACAGTACACTTGATAAAGGTGCAAGCACTAGTAATGTACATGATGGTACACCTGACTCATGTTCCTGTAGAAGAAATGCAGTTTAATAATGAGGATGCTGCATATAAATTTTACAATGATTATGCCTTAAAATTTGGCTTCAGTGTTAGAAGGTATTCTTGGTCAAAAAATGCACAGGGTATCGTGGTGAGAAATACATATGTTTGTTCTAAGGAAGGTTGGAAGAAGTCAAGTGGAAATCCAACAAGGAGCATGTCATAATCAAGATGTAAATGTCCAGCGAAAATGGTGTTAAGAAGACTCCTGAATGAGAAATATGTAGTTCATACTTTAATCAGTGATTATAACCATGAATTAGCAGCTTCACATATGAGTCCTATGTTAAGGTCATATCGTAAAGTAACTGAAGTGCATGTTGCAATTGCTGAAATAGCTGATATCGTCGGCATTACACCAAGAAAGACATATAATTTATTTGCGCACATAGATGGTGGTCACGAGAATATGTCATTCACACCTATGGATCTAAGAAACCACTTGAGAAGGAAGATGACATATAACATGAAGAATGGAGAAATATGTTCTTTGGTTGATTACTTACATAAGGAATCAAGCATTGACCCTGGTTTCTTTAGTGCAATGCAACTGGATGAAGATGGATATGTTGTGAATATGTTTTGGGCAGATTCAAAGTCAAGAGTAGATTATGAATGCTTCAATGATGTGCTTGTTTTTTATACGACAATGAAGATTAATACTGAATAGTGGTCATTTGCGCAGTTTGTCAGAGTGAACCATCACTCATAGAGTTGTATATTAGGTGGCACTTTTTTGTATGACCAGACCAAGGAAAGCTTTGAGTGACTGTTCAGAGTATTTACACAAACAATGAATGGGAAGCAACTTGAAGTTGTACAATGATTTGTACGTTTGAAGCAACAATGATTTATATGTTTGTTGTAGTAGCGATGTGTAATAATGAAGTTACCTCGATTTGTACTTAATTTTGCTAAATCGTACTACAATGTTTACTTATGAAGCCAAATATTGCGACGACTTATAATGTTGGTGATTGTGTAACCAATGTGATAATTTGTAATAATATATACTTGGGGAGGAGGTTGTAACATATAATGATGCAGTTAAATTTAAGTGTTGTCCGTTGAGAACAGAACATCGATTTAAAATTTTGAACTAGCAGGGGAGAAAAGCCGCAATATTTTTTTTTCTGTCTGTAACGGCTATATCACACTGGCTTTTTTAGACACATTTCCTCTTATCACTCCCCAATCGCTCTCTCTCTCTCTCTCTTTCTGACGATAATGATGTCTGAAATGGAGAGGACAACCGCAATGTCACCGCACAAGTCGCCTGCGGCAGCTCTAAGAAGCAAGGGCGCCTCCTGTGCCTCCCAACTCCTCAGCCTCCAACCACCACCATCCCTTCTTATCGATGTTGTGCCTCCCACCCCTCATCCCATGCCCAAAGTTTCTCTTTCGCTTACCTCACCCGTCGCCAATCATCCGCCAATCCGATATATATGAGGGTTATGTAAAGTACCAAAATATAATAAACAATGAGATTATGATTTATTATTTACGTTTAAAGCAGAATGATTTATACGTTTGATGCAATAGTGATTTATACTTGTTGCGATAACGATTCACATGACAACTATTTAATTACAGGTACGACGCGTTGAAGTGATTTTCATAGAAATCGCTAAATGAGCAACGATTTGAACACGCAAATGGTCACCTCATGTTTCTACAATGTAAATTCCTTACACACAGGTTTCAATTACATTCTACAAATATCTAACAAATCAACACTAGAAAGCACTTAATATTTTATAAGTTGGTACACATATCGCATAATATATTACTATACCTAACCCTATACCCTAAACCCTTAATATCTTACTAAACCCTAATGCTAAACCCTAAACCCATAATATATTACTAAACCCTAAACCCTAAACCCTAAACCTTAAAATTATAAATCGTACAACATAAAACCCTAAACCCTAATCCTAAACCCTAAACCTAAATCCTAAACCCTAACCCTAAACCTAAAACCCTAACCCTAAACCCTAAATCCTTAATATCTTACTAAACCCTAACGTTAAACCCTAAAACCTTAATATCTTACTAAACCCTAACGCTAAACCCTAAACCCTTAGTATATTACTAAACCTTAATCCTTAAATCCTAAACCCTTTAACCCTAAACCCTAAACCCTAAACTCTAATCCCTAAACCATAAACCTAAACCCTAACCCTAACCCTAACCCTAAACCCCAAACCCTAAAACCCTAAGCCTAAGCCTAAGCCCTAAACCCTAAAACCCTAAACCTCAACTGTAAACCAGAATTACGCACCTAGCATACATATTTTGAATACACAAATCGCCACCTCATGCACGCAAATCGTAACAATATAAATTTTGCAGACACATGTTTCAAAATCATAATATAAATATCTTGCAAATTGACATATCTTAAAAATCGATATAATATGGCACATGTGTTTTGAGATATTATTTTGGTTGTTAATATCGATTTGTAATATATTATGCCGAATTGCCGTATATCTATTTGTAAGATATTATGTGTTTCCTAGTGTCGATTTGTAAGATATTATTTTGTTTGTTAATATCGATCTGTAATATATTATGCTGAATTGCCGTATATCGATTTGTAAGATATTATGTATTTTCTAGTGTCGATTTGTGAGATATTGTTTTGGTTGTTAATATCGATTTGTAGTATATTATGTTGAATTGTCGTATATCGATTTGTAAGGCATTATGCGAAATTGTCGTATACCAATTTGTAATATATTATGTTGAATTATCGTATATCGATTTGTAACATTATGTGTTTTCTAGTGTCGATTTGTGAGATATGATTTTTTTTTAATATCGATTTATGTATAAGTGTAGCACACAAATGCCATTGAACAAATCGTTGTAATGATAGATGTTCGTAACTAAAAATCAAACAAGCATTTAGCGTTGTGTACAGTAAAAATGCCACTGATTTGCTTTTATGAGTTGTGTTCCTATCGCGATTTACACAATGATTGATAAACGTCTGAAACGATTTGCACTAACATTGACCGTGCACTTTTACCGCAATTTGTACTGATGCACAATGTGATTTTTATCCAGATGTAGCCGACATAGACGTCATTATGTAAACCGTTATACCATCGTGATTTACATAATGACGTATGTCTTTTAGACAATGAGCTTTGTCTAAGTGAATGATGAGTACCATCGTGATTTACACAATGACGTATAAAGGCTACATGCTATCGCAATTTGTTTTTACGGGCTATGTCTATGTCAACGATATTTTCTAATCGCTTTTATGGGCAGTTGGGGTTTAGGGTTTAGGTTTAAGGATTTTGGGTTTTACTTCAACGATACAAATCGAGTTAACTTCTTAAATACAAATCGATTTCATTCACAAAGATATATTGGTCTCACCGTAACTTCATAACTACAAATCCACATTATTTACAACCACATTCATATACAAAAAATATTAGTATTTAGTTACAATACATCATGACCAATGGTTTGGCTTAGATATAATACATGACCATCATAAAGAAAGAAAAAAAATATCATCACCAGTATGAAACCCACGTCTAAAATAGTGATGTGCTTCTAATGCAATCCAGGTGCAGGAATGTGGAAAGCTATTTATGGGAGGACATTTATGTCAAACATATATCTATCTTTTAGAGACTCCCATTTTTACAGAAGAGATCACCAAAACATCCATATCGTTTATCGTCGAGTTCATTTCCTGCTGCAAAGCGATTTTATATGCAGCTGCGGATACATCCTCTTCATAAAAATGAGCTCATTAGTAATGGCAGCACATTGCATCATTTTCCTCGGACTGAAACTGATAAAGACTCTAGCAATGGTGCACCTTGAGAATATGTTTCACAAACTTCAGCTCAAGCATTGTCTCCTTGAAGAGCCGATGGGCTACATCATAAATCGCTTTTACGTATTTGTCATGAAGTATATCGAAAACAAATACCTAAAAGCGATTTATGATGTAGCTCATCGGCTCCTTCAAGGGGATAGTGCCTGAGCTGAAATTGGTGAAGCATGTTGTCAAGAGTGCACCAATGCTAGAGTCTCTAAGAATCAACCTTAGTCCGAGAAAAATGGTACAGTGGGTTGTCATTACTAATGAGCGCATTTTCTTGGCGATGATGTATCCGCAGCTACACATAGAATTGCTTTGCAGTAGGAAATGAACTCGATGATGAACGATATAGATGTTTTGGTGATCTCTTCTGTAAAAATCAGTCTCGAAAAGATAGATATGCGTTTGACGGAAATGTTGAAGAAGGAGAAGAAGAAAAAGAAGAAGGCGGAGAAGAAAAAAAAAAGAAGTTGCGCTGTCGCAGAAAAGAGGAAGAGAGGTTAAATAGACTAGGGTTTTACACATGGACAATGGGTCGGGTAGGGTTTTATATATATCTATATTAGGGTTTTATATTTTGCAGGGTTTTATGCATGTGTACCCAATCGACATGATGTTTAGACTTAGTAAAGTACGAATTGATTTAAGAATCTACCGCGACAACGATATATCTTTGTTCGCCTTTGTGAACAAAATTGATACTAGAAAACACATAATATCTTACAAATCGATATACATATCGCATAATATATTACAAATCGATATGGAAATTCAGCATAATAGCTTATAAATCGACTCTACAAAACACATAAAATCTTACAAATCGATGTACATATGGTAAAATATATTACAAATCGATACAAAAATTCAGCATAATAGCTTACAAATCGATATTAACAAACAAAACAATATCTCACAAATTGGTAGAATGTTACTACAACCGCGATTTACGATACATTGCATATACTGAGTGAATGTCGATACCGACTGTAGCATATTTGTCATGAAGTATATCGAAGATTAGGCAAATATTTTTCCAACTATAAAGTATGGTTTTGAAGCTGCGATTCAACTACAGCTTATGTATGGTGATTTGTATATGTGAATGGTAGATGAGACAACAATTTTCACTAATTGTATAAGCACTGAGCAACGATGATTTACCTACGGTATCAAAATTATAGCTCTATAGGCTAGATGAGACAACGATTTATACATGTGAATGATACATATTACAATAATTTATACATGTGAATGATATATTATTAAACAGAATTCACACGCCATTCCTGTGTTTCATAGCTTTTTGGATGAAGCCATTTTCATGAATGGTGATCCAAAAAATATTAACAATTCTATTTTTGTGGCTCACGATTCATGAAAATGACTTCATCTAAAAACTCTTTCTTTGTGAACAAAATCGATACTAGAAAACACATAATATCTTACAAATCGATATATATATATTGCATAATATATTACAAATCAATATAGAAATTTAGCATAATAGCTTATAAATTGACTCTACAAAACACATAAAATCTTACAAATCATTATACATATGGCAAAATATATTACAAATCGATACAGAAATTCAGCATAATAGCTTACAAATCGATATTAACAAACAAAACAAACATATGCCTTTTTCACCACGACACCCTGTGCATTTTTTGCCTAAGAATACCTTCTAACACTAAAGCCAAGTTGTAAGGCATAATCATTATAAAATTTATATGCAGCTTCCTCATTATTAAACTGCATTCCCTCTACGAAAACATAGTCAAGTGTACTATCATGTAGACTTGAGGTGCCTGCACCTTTGTCAAGTGCATTGTCATGATCGTCTGCTACCTAAACCCTAAATCCATACTATCTAAACCCATAACCCAAAATCCTAAACCCTACTATCTAAACCCTAAACACTAAACCCTACTACCTAAACCCTAAATCTATACTATATAAACCCTAAACCCTACTACCTAAACCCAAAACCCAAAACCCAAAACCCAAAAAGATAAATCCTAAACCCTAAACCCTACTATCTAAACCCTAAACACTAAACCCTACTACCTAAACCCTAAATTCATATTATCTAAACCCAAAACCCAAAACCCAAAACCCAAAACCCAAAACCCAAAACCCAAAACCCAAAACCCAAAACCCAAAACCCTAAACCCATAACTCAAAACCCAAAACCCTAAACCCTACACCATAAACCCTAAACCTTAAACCCTAAACCCTAATCCCTAATCCCTAAACCCTAAACCCTAAAGCCTTTGTACACCGCATACATCGTTAATCCCTTTTGTGATTTTTATTTACGTAGGGTAAGCATCACAACGATTTCTGAGCAGTACACATCTCTGATTGCTTATTGGATTTTCATTTACGAAGGGCGAACATTACAAGCCTTTGTTCACTGCATACATCGCTAATCCCTTTTGCGATTTTCATTTACGGAGACTGAGCGTTACAACAATTTTTAAATAGTACACATCTCTAATCACTTATTGGATTTTCATTTACGAAAGGCAAACATTACAAGCCTTTGTTCACCGCATACATCACTAATCCCTTTTGTAATTTTTATTTATGGAGGGTGAGCATTACAATGATTTCTAAACAGTAAACATCTCTAATTGCATATATAATTTTCATTTAAAAAGGGCGAACATTACAAGCCTTTGTATACCGCATACATCGCTAATCCTTTTTGCGATTTTCATTCATGTAGGGTGAGCATCACAACGATTTTTGAACAGTACACATCTCTAATCGCTTATTGGATTTTCATTTATGAAGGGCGAACATTACAAGTCTTTGTTCACCGCATACATCGCTAATCCCTTTTGCGATTTTTATTTACAGAGGGTAAGCGTTACAACGATTTCTGAACAGTACACATCTCTAATCGCTTATAGGATTTTCATTTACGAAAGGCGAACATTACAAGCCTTTGTTTCCTGTACACAACGGTAATCCCTTTTGTGTTTTTTATTTACGTAGGGTGAGCATTACAACGATTTCGGAATAGTACATATCTCTAATCGCTTATAGGATTTTCATTTACGAAAGGCGAACATTACAAGCTTTAACACTACAAGCCTTTGTTCACCGCATACATCGCTAATCCCTTTTGCGATAGAGGTGACAAATAATAGTCCAACTTA
This sequence comes from Nuphar pumila, assembly GCF_984573655.1. Taxonomy (NCBI): domain Eukaryota; kingdom Viridiplantae; phylum Streptophyta; class Magnoliopsida; order Nymphaeales; family Nymphaeaceae; genus Nuphar; species Nuphar pumila. Next base: position 118,099,897 of record NC_143259.1, on the reverse strand, counting down.
TTTGTGTGTTTAGTAAAATTAAAAATTTATTTCAACCCAGAAAGATTTACATAATTTGTATACAGTCTTATAAAATTTGTATATAAAATTTGGTATACACAGTCTACAAAGTCTGTTAGAAATCTCTGTACATCATATTAATCCTGAGGGGGTCGCGTCGTTCATTGCCTTGTAAGTACTCTTAACGGCTGATTCTTTTTTTTCCCCATTTAGAAACTCAGTCAATTTTTGGCACAGTTTAGTGCGAAATCCCGATATATCATCCTGCAATAAAAATGTAATATGACACCAATATATAAATTGAGTCCCTAATAACAGAGGATAATAAAGAGCATACATCATCGAAATTAGGTTCTCGTCCATTATATATTGCTTCAATATACTTCATTATGAATACGCCATAATCGATGCCATTACTTTGTAAAGGAGCATGGCCTGCATAGAGCAAACTCCACTCGCCAATGTTGACACCCAAGATGTTTTTTAGGAATCTCTCTTGTAGTTAATGCAAAATATAGTAAAATTTGGGCCACTGTAAAAGATACAATACACTTATAGATAGAAACTTACCAAATGCATAATGTCAAGTTGTACACCAGTGTGAAAGTCCAATGAGTTGTAGCACCATAGTTGTTTTTCTCGTAAATCCAATAAGACCCAATGCTCAGCAGTTTGCCAGAGTGTAGGAATCAATATTTATGAATTGATAGACAAATTGTGTTAGGGATGTTAGGCCTAAACCTTGGACAAGAGGTTTGTTCACTTACCTTTTCACTTGACCAAAAGTCTTCGCAGTGATCATCGTTACCCTAGCATGGTAGTGCATCTTGAAATCCAATGGTTCATTGAACAAAAGAGTGATAATAGTAAGATTAAAACAAGAAGCAACAAGAGTAAATCATAAAAAAAAATAAACAAATAAAAGTACCGATATACCATGAAATAAGGGGTGGCGATGGATCTAGTATTACTTGTTGCGTTGCTTGTAATATACATGACGAAATCGAATATAGTCTGTTTGTAACAAATATAAACTTGTTAACATACATACCCATGGCATACATAAATATATAACTGATAGTGGTTTCATACGTACAAAATTACTGATAGTGTTCCCTTCTATAAATTTATCTTGCAGCCGATTGATGTTCTGTTGGAGATCTTTGCAGCATTTTTGCCCACTTTTTTTTATGGATATTCCACTGACATGAGCAGAATATTCAGTAAACGACATTGAAAATGTTTTCTACAGTACACAACACAAATCGAATATATGCCATAAAAGAGACAAATGTTGCAGAAACTAGTCACGAGGTTTAAAAAATATATGCCTGAATCACCATCGCTTGTCGTGTAGCTGTGGTCGTCAACTTCATCGCCATCGTTGTCCATCTAGCTGTCATCGTCTTCTTCGTCGACATCACTAGTCGTGTAGCTGTCATCATCTCCTTCCTCGATATGAATACCCCCTTTACGACGAAGCAGGTTATATGTTCATTTCACGAACACAAGAATTAATTATTGGTTCGTCTGTTCCTTAATCACGTAGCAAAGCGAAGCGACACCCTCCTGAACTTGTGCGACGTGTCATTCATATATAAAGGAAACATTATTTCACCTACCACACGTAAATTAATTGCATTGCGCATTAATTAAATAAAAAAAATATCATTTCATCTTACTTTTACAAAACTAGTCGATGCAATATGACGTATCAGTCTAAACATCATGTCAATTTATTTATTTATTTCTTTTTCGCAATTTATGAATCAGTCATTGTGTAAATCGCGATAGGACATATCGTTTATATTGACAAAGCTCGTAACAACAAATCACAATAGGACAAATATTGTTAAATTATGAAACTTAAAGTATTGTGGTTGTAAGTCAATTTGTATTTATTAAGTTACCTAGATTTGTATTTATTAAATTATCTAGATTTGTAGTCTGAACAATGTCTCGATTTGTGTGATGGGTTTTTAGGTGAGGGAGTGACCAGACCCCACTCGTTGTCTAAGTCTAAAACCCTAATCTATTTAACTTGTCTTCCTCTTTCTTTTCTGCGGCAGAGCAACTTCTTTTTTTTTTTCTCTTACGCCTTCATCTTCTTCCTCTTATTTTCCTTCTTCTTTCTTGTATTTTTCTTTTTTCTTTCTTCTTCTGTATTCCTTCTACTTTTGCTTGATGGATGGTGTTTGATGTTGATACCGTAGTTGTTTCATGGCGTGCAAAAAGATCTGTATAATCTTTAATGATGATTATAGTGGTTATCTTCTGTGGATACATCGATATATTCATGACACATACGACTGTGGCATATTTGTCAAGAAGTATATCGAAGCTTACACAAAATATAACAACCATAATCATCCTCAATCTTTGCCACCATACCAGAGCAAGCACAAATATTCTGTATGATAGACAGGTGGGTGCTGATGATAATCTATTTGATCTATTCCTACCGTCGGACTCTCAATCATTCGCAAACCATACTTTTCAGTTGAAAAAATATCTACCTAATCTTCAATATACTTCATGACAAATATGCTAGTCGTGCGGGCTGCATCTTCTCTGCCTGTTGGGATCCATAACTTTATCTGCTGCCAATATACATCATGACAAAAAACTTGCAAACGGATAAGGACCTCCATTGGTAGATAGATTTGCCTTCAATCGTTTTCAGTGACTACCGAAGGCCACTAAGTAAACTGAAAGTGTTGATGCTGATGATGATGTCGATGATGTCTGTTTCGAAGCACATAGCTATTTGGACATGGGTTGATGCTGATGATGATGTATGTTTTCTTTGATGTTGATGATGGTCATGTATTGTATCTAAGTCAAACCATTGGTCATGATGTATTGTAACTAAATACTCATGTAAATGAATGTGGTTGTAATGTACCGTTAAAAATATTTATAATAACGAGTGTTAAATATCTTACGACTGTTACTAAGAATGTTAATGATTACAACGATGTACACTAATGAAAGTTAAATGCTAAAGTGATAACGATTTGTACTAAGGAATATAAATTTCTGCAACAATCATTACTTATGAATGCAAACGATTACAACGATTTACAACATTGAAAGTTGAATGCTAAAGCCATAATGATATGTACTAAGGAATACAAAATCTTACAAAAATCATTACTTAAGAAGGCAAACGATTACTATGATTTACAGTACTAAAAGTTACATGCGTAAGCAATAACGATTTATACTAAGGAATACAAAATCCTGCAACGATCATTACTTGAGAATGAAAACAATTACAATGATTTACAGTACTGAAAGATAAATGCTAAAAAGATCACAATTTGTACTAACGAAGTCAAAATTCTGCAACGATGATTACTTAAGATTGCTAAACATTTCAACGATTTATACTACTGAATGATAAATGCTGAAACGATTCTAAATGATTTTAGACCATTTACCTCATTTAGTTGTAGACCGTCTAAGATAAACTTAGCATTATCTTGCTTTACATTAATTCTAGACCACCAGCCGATCTTTAGGAAAACCACAAATCGCAGGGCAACACTAAGGCCGCAACGCCACAATATGCTCCCACGCCTAGGTCTACAACATAAATATATTAGTAAGACTATAACCTTCAACAAATTTTTTTCTACTTTTCGATTTGTATCAGTCATTGTGTAATTCGCGGTAAGATAAATCATTGTACATGTATTGTATCTGAATCATTATACCAAATATTGTCCCAAAGCAATATACACAATGACGTCTGTATCGGTCAAGTTAACTTGATTTGTTCTTTACTAAATCTAAACATCGTGTCGATTTGTTTATTATTTCTTGTCTGCCATTTTCGAATGTCATTGTGTAAATCACGATGAAACGTATTGTTCTTTAGGACAAAGCTCATGAAGGAAAATCACAATAGCATATTCAAACAGATTTGGCTTGATTATTTGGTGGGATGGCTTTACAGATCGTGATAAAACACCTTCTATAAAAAAACAAATCACATTCTCTTATATACAACTGATTGCAAGCCAATCATGATCTTTTATAAAAAATAAATGTGATCACTTTTATTTATGAAAGAAGAACATTACAATGATCTGTTCAGTGGCACTTGTGTGTTATAATTATTAAAAAAAATAATTAAAGAATATTATGTTACAAAAAATAATTATAGAATTACAACAAAGAATTATAGAATTACAACAAATAATTATCGGGATAGAAAGAATCACTATTGTTTATTCAGTGGCACTTGATGACTCATATGGACTATGATATACAAATTGTCTCTTTTTTTTTCTTGGTGGACTCTCTATCCTCGGTGGCCTCTTGGTTCCATCAATCTTATTATAAACATTGGTCATCATCTCAACCAGTGACTGCATTTGTCTCCCCAAATTGCTCACCTCCTTCTGTAAGTCCTTATTCTCCCTCTCTAACATCTCAAACCTTGTGCTGAAGACTACGTTCTCTTTTATGAGCTGTGTTCGCTCCTCATCGTATACTGTTATTGAGGTAATTGTTATTGTAGTCGGAGGGAGACGATGGACGTGTTTTCTATGCTGGGATGTGGCATGATGAGGGACAAGAGAGAGGTATGGGTTCTCAATATTCTCAATCTTCAGATTTCAACGCATGGGTTCTCAATATTTTTGGAAATAGTTAGGATCATACTGTCGTTCTTTATAATCATACGCTATGGCACGGACACCTCCTTTGTTCCAGCTATCCAATTGTTCCCTGTAGCATTTGTGTCAATTCACATTCCTGACCCCACCACTATTCATCTTCCTTCTGACTTCCACAGGCTTCTTTGTGATAGACTGTCCCAAGCCAGATTGTAGGAGAACTCGACTACCATGCTGGAACTCGGCTTCATAATTGCTAAACAACCAATTATCGCGGTCAGACACTCTCACACCCTCAACAACAAGCTCTTGGTCCTCGTCCTCTCCATCTCCATACGGTCTCCACACAACCTGTATATTGGAGATTATGGTTTAGGTATAGATGATTATTCATGCTAATGAATGCTAAATATTAAAATTATTTATAATAACGAGTGCTAAATATATTATAATGACTGTTACTAAGAATACAAATGATTACTATGATTTACAGTACTAAAAGATAAATGATAAAGCAATAATGATTTGTACTAACGAAGACAAATTCTTGCAACGATGATTACTTAAGAATGCTAAACATTTTAACGATTTATACTACTGAATGATAAATGTTGAACCGATTATAAACAATTTTAAACCATGTACCTCATTTAGTTGCAGACCATCTAAAATGAACTTAGCATTATCCTCCTTGACATTTATTCTAGCTCACCGATCGATCTTTGGAAAACCACAAATCGCAGGGCCATATTAAGGACACAACACGATAATATGCTCCCACTCTCAGACCTAAAAAAATAATATATTAGTAAGACTACAACCTTCAACAAGCTTAGTCTACAAGTACTAAATATGTAATAAATAAATACCTGAACAAATGGCCAAAACCCCCCAACGGTTTTTATACCCTTACTCGCATGATAAAGTTGATTATACAAGTGTGCGAGCATAGCAGCACCCCATGTATAGTTGTCGACTTCATTTAAGTCTTCCAGGAACTGCAACCACAAGTAACTTATTCTCGAATCAAAACAATCGAAAAATAAAGTAAGACCAAAAAAATAAAGAAGAAAGCCACACAACTCTTAGTCAACTCTTTCAGATGCACATGTAGTGGACCGGCCTTCCCATTTATTATGAAAAGAAGAAACTTTCATCGATGTAGAATTGCTTCCACCAGAAATACATTGACTTTAGTTGTCCATTGACATTCCTATATGGGCCGTGCACTTTTCCCTTGCGTTATAGTTTGAATCCCGTAATAAGACAACATTGCCATGACACTTAAGGCTAGTAATCCGCGCCACATCTTGTAGGGTCATGGTGATATCAAAAGAATCAAACTGGAATGTGTTCGTCTGATGAATTCACTTATTTACCAGTTGGTCATGGTGTTCCAGCACGTTTCAAAATAATGTTGGTCCAGAAAGCCACCAAAGTGCATATTTTGTAATCGATCCTTCTTATATTCGCTTAGTTGTCCATACCACGATAGAACTACAGGCCACTGACACTGACCTTCGAGCTTTTCACCTGGTGGTCTACTTCTCTTCTGACCTTTCTGTAATACAAAATAGCATATTATTCATATTAATTGTAAATTAGTCTCATTTGTACTTATACACCTCGTTATAAACAATAATCGCTATAAATAATAATCATTGCACACACTATCACAATAATCGGTATATATAGTAATCAATATCACAGTAATTGCTATATAACCTATCACAGTAAATCGTTCACAGTAATCGCTATACATTAATCGCTATACATAGTAATCGCTATTACAGTAATACCTATCACAGTAAATCGTCACAGACATGATCGATTTACGTACCTTGGTCATAATTTTCTCCTCTTCATCCCCTCCCTCCTTTCTCTGCCTTTCTTGTTACTCTGCCACCTCCCATTGCTTTTCTACTTCTTCTATCATTCGCTCCATCGTCTCTCTCATCTGCTTTTCAATTTCTTCCTTCATTTCCCTTTCCTTCTCTTTCTCCTCATGCTTCTTCATTTCTCTTTCTTTATCTTCCTCGTTCTCCTTCTCCTTCATTTGTCTTTCCTTCTCTTCCCCGTCCTTCTCCTTCATTTGCCTTTCATTTTCTTCCTCATCCTGATGCTTCTTCTTTTGCCTTTCATCTTTCATCTTCATTATTTGCCTTTTCTTCTCTTCCTCCTCCTTCTTCAATTGTCTTTCTCTCTCTTCCTCCTCCTCCTCCTTTTTTTGCCTTTCTTTCTCCTCCTCCTCCTCCTCCTCCTCTTTCTTCATTTGCCTTGTCTGCCTTTGCTTATCAAAATATTCTTGCTTTATTAGTTGCCTTTTATTCTCTTCCTCCTCCTTCTTCTTCTTCAATTGTCTTTCTCTCTCCTCCTCCTTATTCTTTTTTTGCTTTTTCCTCTCATCCTCCTCATTCTTTTTTTGCCTTTCATTCTCCTTCTCCTTCTTCTTCCTTTGCCTTTCCATCTCCTCCTCCTTCTTCCTTTGCCTTTGCTTTTCGTTCTCGATCCTCCTCCTTCTTCCTTTGCTTTTTCTTCTCTTTGTCATCCTTCTTCATTATCTTTAGTTCTTCCTTATTCTTCTTTTGGTCTTCAGCCTCAATATCTGATGGATAATCCTCCACATAATACAATTCCAACTCTTTGTCTCTGTCTTTATTATTCTCAATCTTCATGTTATTTTGGTACCTTTGATAACACTCATATAGATAAGACTAACAGATAACTTCTCTAATATTCATTATATAGAATGGCGGGGGATTTCTTGTCTGACGAGCTTTAGACATTGTTAACTTGCACAACACATAAATTTAACCGCATCATTATATGTTACAACTGCCTCCCCAAGTATATAATAATACAAATTATCCTATTCGTTATACAATCACCAACATTACAAATCGTCGCAATATTTGGCTTCATAAGTAAACATCGTTGTAAGATTTAGCAAACTTAAGTACGAATCGAGGTAACTTCATAAATACACATCTTTAGTGCTTTAAATATATAAATCGTTGCTGCTTCAAACTTACAAATCATTGTATAAATCACAACCTTCATAAGTACATATCGTTGTAACGTTTGGCTTCATACATATACATTGTTGTACGATTTATCAAACTTAAGTATAAATTGTGGTATTTTCATTAAATCATTACTATTTCAAACATATAAATTGTTGTTGCATCGAACGTACAAATCGTTGTAGAAATATAGCCTTCATAAGTACATATCGTTGAAATGTTTAGCCTTCATAAGAACAAATCGTGCTAACTAACTGTTTTTCGACGCCTAGAAGGTGGATATGTACAAATCGATTTGTTTCAGTATGAAAATAAGTGTTATTTAGCATGAATAGTAAAACCAATTGTAAGATTTAGCATTCATATTTACAAATCGATTTATTTGGATAACGAAACCTTGGTAATCCGATAGTGGAGGAGAAACATTCAAAAGGTAGACGCAGCCGATGGTGGCAACAATGTTGTCACTGCACAAACGACGACAAAGGATGCTCCGATAGCAGCATACGATGAAAAAAGATGCTCTGACGACAACAGACGACAAAAAATGGTGCTCTGGCGACAACAGACGATGACAAAGAGTGCTCTGGCGATAGCAGAAGACGATACAACTGCTACTCCAGTGGCAGGAGATGATGACAAAGTTTGTGTCGTCAAAGGGAGCTCATGTTATAGCAGATGGTGCAAAAGTTTACTGCTTAGGGCGAAAATGAAACATTTGGACTATAAAGAGTTAACATTATTGTCGAACCGGCGTTTCACTTTTCTAGATGGAGGATCTTGAACCATCATTTCCCTTTTTTTGAATGGAGGATATTTTTGTCATCTTCCAGAACCGTCGTTTCATGGAAAGAATGACGGGAAAGGGTACTTATGTCTTTGCAATCACACCGGATTATGATGTTAAGTGATGCTGACAAACATGAGGATACGAGCCACACATGCTTACATATGTGGCGCTCGTTGGGACCCCCGAACACGCGATGTAGCGAACAACCGTCTTTGGGGGGGGGCATATAACCTGCTTCGGGTTAGGCAGACCCCTACCAGTTATACAACTATACCATTGGGGTTTGAACCCGTGACATCTCAACTCAAGGTGACGTGCACTAGCTGCTCCTATTAGACAAGTTGATTGATTGAAGGACATGTTACATACAATAAGAATTGCAATGAGCTGAAAATACTATTTCTATGTGTTGCCAAAATATGATTTTGTCAAAACCTAGTGTTAAGGATAGCGTTGTCAAAAACATCATCTTGTGAATAATGTTGAATTGCAGCATGGGAGCTGCCAATTCCATTCTCAATGCAGCGTTTTTGTCAACACCACTGTTCTCAAACAGCAGAAAGCATCAGAGAAACTGCAAAGCACCTCTGATTCAAAACTCCCGAAAGGAGAATAAGGTTTGTTAGCATTGCTAAGCCAACCTTGATTGACTCAACCAAATCCAAGCGCATGTTATAAACCTCTCAACACAAATAAGGAATAGAGTGGGACATCTAAAATCCATATACTCAGTTTTCGCAATAGAAATGACATCCAATTAATATTCATATTCAGATTTTAAGCCAATCGGATCCAAACTCGATAATAGCTTTTCTCACCTGCATGGGAATCCAAGTCCCGTCACATTGGATTCGGTAATGCCAACATTAGAACCGAACCCAACGGAACCCTACTTGGGAAAGAAAGACCAAGCTTGGAGAGGAGTGGTATATTTTGTAATTTTCTGGGTAAACGTGTCCGGAGTACGAAGGGAGTTACGCGGGAGGAAGGTGTAAGAAAAGTTACATTAAGGCTGGTTGACGCCATAACGGCTGCCTGGTTGTAAGAGAGCGAGAGGATTTAGCGGAGAACTCATTAATCCACCGATTAACTCTTTCTAATTGAAGGGAGCATCTCCTTCCCAAACCCATCATTATCTCCTAATATCGATCTCCCATGCCCCAATCTCCTCCCCTCCTGCTCGTCCCTTATCTCCCATCGCTAGCGATCGATCTGGATCCCGCAGATCGCCTTCTCTTCGATCCATCTCTCTGGGGATCCATCTCGTGATTGCTAGCGAAGAATCAAACGAATTCTTCTTCATTTTTTGCTAAATTTCTCCATTTTCCATCGATTTTTTGAGGTCGAATTCGTTCATTGGATCGATTTTGTATTGCTCTCCTCATTTTTTGAATATTTTCGTCATTTTTTCTTGTAATTGTTACAATTTTCGTTATTTTGAGTCGTCGTAATGTGGAAGAGTAGCGAGGACGCCGATTCGTACTATGAGATTCGGCCAGGATGCGAAGTACCCAAGACTCAATTCAGGATCAAGGTATGAAAAGAAAAAAAACTATTTTTAGAGTGTTTTGGTTCGATCCTGATGAATCGAGTTTATTTCTTTCTTTCTTTCTTTTTCCAATTGCTTGATGCTTTGATAATGTCGATAGATATTGTAAATGCTTGTGAACGGTTCAATTGGTGGGATCGTTCTTCTTCCTTGCCGTCTTTTTGGTGATTGAGATGTGGATTTGGCATTAGGATTTGGTTTTACTGGAGGCACAAACGATGATACCAACTACGCGATTGAATAATTTGGATTCAGGAAGGAAGCAAGTTCTTCTGATTTTCATTGCTATTGCTGGGATTAGTTAGGAAGATTGTTACCGGGTCGATCAATAGAAGGATGAAGTGGAAAATAGAAAGGAGGTGGCGGATTACGTTCATTATTGTTAGTATGATTCTTGCGAGTATCGAGTAGTAAAAAATTTGTTGAAGTGGTTGGAAATGCAGGTGAATCTAGACAGTAAAGTAGGGGCGAATGGGAGGCAAAGTTCAAAGTCGAAATGTGAACAAACAATCGTTGAAGAAAATCCAAATAAAGGCAATAAAACGTTGAGTGCCATCTACCATGCATCATTTTTCTGCCCTTTTGGTGTTATCAGGAACCCTTGAACAGGATATCGAGACTCCTCCCTTCAGTAGGATTATGTTGAATGTAGGAACTATCCTTGTTGTTGCTATAATTTGATAATTTCCTATTCATTGTTTTGGTGATTGCTCTCAAACTGAATTCCATTCTTCATGATCTGAGTGCTGCGTGCATTTGAGATTTCAGATATGTTACAAAGTTGCTTGTTACTGTAATTGTCAATGATTTCTATTAGTGGGTGATGACTAGTATGATTGCTGAATGCTTGAATGTTGGGCTTTCGTTCTTATGTGTTGTGAGCTGGAAATTCATGTTATCATATTGCAACCACCATTGCCAATATTGTCGATTATTTTGCAGTGGGCATCTGTTGTGATTTTGGGGCCTGCACCCAGAATCACACTAGGTCAGATCTGATATTGATGCGATTAAGGAACACATACAATCATAATAAAACCAGCAAATAAGCAAATAACCACAAGACAAGAAGGTTTTACATGGTTCGGTAAAACCTCCTAACATCACCATCTTTTTGGTAAACCAGTGTTTTACACTTCCAGTGGACTTTCAACCTCCCACACAGCTGATATATGACTTGAATGTTTAATTTCCTTAGGTATTGGTAGATCTCTCTCTTAATATCAATTTATAATCTCAAAATTGGGGAATGGTTTTTGGGAGTCTGCTACTTCAGGATTTGTTCTCCTACTTGAGCGAGGCTGTTAACTGGAATTTCACATGCTTATTGCTTTTCTGTTAGGAAGTTGTATTACAGTACTTTGAATGTACTCATTAAACTTGAGAACCCCTGAGTCTTAAGATATTGTGGAATTTTGCAACTTGTTCAGGTTGGATCAAGTTGATGGAGTGATTTTTCCCTGTTTCTTTAATGAATGACTTGTATCTTGGATTTTGGAATATAAGACAATATCAGTTTTCTCTGTGACTAAGAAAGCTTATGCTATGCAACCATGAATCTCCTGGAACATTAATCTTTGTGCAGGATAGATCCACATGATATTAAATTTGACTGGATCCCACATGTTGCATGGCACGATCTATTTAATACAGAGCATGATTCAAATCAAGTGAAACTAGCACGATGTTTGGCCATGCTATATTGCTGTCATCTGGGTCATTGGTTTTGTGTCTTTCACCAAAAACCTATTTTCACATCAAAGTTGACTTATCCATAGCATGTCAAGTTATAAACAGACCACTTAAATGAACAAGGCTCAGATCTTCAGGCTGGTCTATTCCATAAAAATTCATTCATTCACCTAGATCAGGGGTGGAGCCAGGAATCTAAACTAGTCTGGGCACAAATGCACAGTAAAAAATAAATCAAAACCCTAAATTCTAACGACATGATTCATAGACATGCTAATTGAAAAAGAAACATAAAACCCCTAAAATTCTAACCAAAATCAAGCATGGATTCATAAATCATGTTTGATGTTGATTAAAAAAAGACAAAAATGCCTAATTAAATATTCATGACATTTAAGAAACCAAATAAAAAACTTAAATTCTAACAAAAATCAAAGGTTTAGGGGTTTGATAAGTAATAACCAAAACAAGCATTCATTAATGGAATCATTTTAATGAAATATAAAAACAAAAAGTAACACAAAAAACCCCAAAAATTGTAATTAAACATTTGTATCATTTGGAAAAATGCAAACCAATACCCTAATCACTAAAAAAATCATGGTTTTATGTTCATTGAAAAAAACCCTAATATTCTAACTAAAATCAAGTGTTCATTACATGACTAATGCTAATTAAAAACATACAAAAACCTTAAAACCCTAATTAAACATTCATGCTTTTTAAAAAAAACTAAATAAGAAAACAAAAACCCTAGCAAGCATCATACATTATGCCAAAAAGAGAAAATAAAGCCCCTAAAATCAAAACATTCATGCTATTATTAGATAATTCCTAATAAAAAGAAAAAAAAATTAAACCCATAATTAAACATTTATGTCATTTGAAAAAGTTCAAATCAATACCTTAATTTCTAAAAAAATTATAAATTTATGCTAACTGAAAAAGACCTAATTGTCTAACCAAAATCAAGCATCCATTACTTGCCTCATGCTAATTTAAAAAAAAACACAAGAACCCTAATCCTAAAATAGGGCATGCAAAAAAAAAAAATCTAGTCGGAGAGAATCGAGTGGCAGATGGACGGACACAAGGCATCGATTAGAGAGAGAGAGAGAGAGTACCTAAGAAACAACATTTCCCCAGACAATTTCATCTGCACCCTTCTTCGTAATTGGAGACTACAGTAAAAACCTCTTGATCATTCCTATAGGAAGACTTCTTCCTTCCTTCTCTTTTGGGTTTTTTCCCTTGTTGATTCTTACGAGTAGCTATGCCTAACAAAGAAAACTATCTAACCTTCCTGGATTCCTGCGAAATGAGGGAAGGAGGAATGAGAGGACTAGCAGAAGTAGGTGTCATTGCCGCCTCTGGTGAGAAGAGGAGAGAGAGAGAGAGGGGTATCATACTCCCCTTTGAGTCGGGATTAGGTGGGTCGTGCGCGTGCCCCCTTTGGGTCTGGGCCATCAGGCACGAGTGGTGCCCACCCTGACCCAGGGCACTGCCCACCTGCCTTGCGGGTCAGGGTGGTTACAACCCACATACCCTACGGGTTAGGGTGGGCACTGCCCACCCTGACCCGTACCCCTTTGGGGGTTTTTTGTGGGTCAGGGTGGGCACGTGCTCACCCTCCCCACAAGGTGGCTCCGGCCTGACCCAGATATGTTTTGATGACATGAGATTCTACTTTCTTATATTTGAATATGAGCTATACACTGGGAGGAAGAGATAGGTGCATAGACACTGGAGAAACAAGGTTTCTATCTGAAGATCTGGATTTTGCAGTTTTGCTAAGAGGTTTGACCTTATTTTTTGAAAGAAACAAGGTTGTTGCCATAGCGATTAAGATTTGATTACAACACATTCTACAGTTTGAACTATATTCTCCAAGAATAGATTATAATGATTGACATGCCCTCAACTATATTTTTATTGAAGGCTGGTTGGTGCTTTCACCTAGCACTCACAAGGAAATGTATCATGAGAACTGCACTCACAAGTGTGTCAGGAAAGCTTTCTTTCCAAACATTTTCAGTTCCATGTTGTCTTGTTTCCTTTCATATGCAAAAAGACTTAGGGTTGCTAACCTTCATATTAACAAATGGAAAGCCTGGACATGTTTCTCTCAAATGGTGGAAGCTTGTTTAGGTCTGAACATTTTTCATAAGATTGATTTTCATTTTTTTGTTAAAAGTTCAAAATGCACACAATACATGGCATGCACTCACATGCAAGCATATAAAAAAGGATGGCCATTGACCAATGATTGATGGAATGAACTATTATCTCTATGCAGAACAGAAAAAGAACACTCAGTGAACGAGCATGGCGTGCTGCTTTTACAGAAGAAGGCCGTGTCCAAGTTGGTGATACACTTGGCCGAATTCATCGATGGGTAAGAATCAAATAGTGTCTACTTACAGTCAGTCATGCTGAGAAAGAACAAATGCATAAGCTTTCACTCAGTCATGCTTAGAAAGAACAGATGCACTACTGAGGCATCATGAGTTAGTTTTCACGCCCTAGTCTAAAGTGCTAGTGTGTTTTGGACTCAATGCTTATGTCTTAGAGATGAATGTTGTGAAAATATCCATTATTTTTTGTGATATAACTAAATCTGCTGTGCAAATATGACATATGAATCTGTTATTTTTGCTACAGAATACAGATACTTCTACAAGGTGGACTGGACTAGTTTCTAAACTTCTCAATATGTGTAGACGTGTGCAACATGTTGCATTTTCCATCTCTATATCATTACCAGCTAACATACTAATTGCAAAAATCAAACAAAAAAGACAAAATATGTATAGGAAATCTGCACAATTTTTGTTTGCCTGACAGGATGGATAAACTGTTTCTTGGGCCGAAGAAAATTCCCTAGCAGCTGTATTTATTCCTCAAGAAAGTTCTAGTTTAAAAGGAATTGAGTCTGGGATGAAAAACTAGACTCTGATTTAATCAGCTTTGATATCTAATACTCCCTGTTCATTTTTCTTAATCTCATGCATGTATTTTCTGCTTCACTTGTATTAATTAAGTCTTATTTGGTGGGATTAAATTGTCTTACCTCAGTTGATATTTTATTACCTTCAATTACGCATGTAATTTCTTCTCAAAAAATGATTGTAGTAAATATAGTTCAGTGGTCAATGGATACGTTTACCTTTTGCTCATGATACATCTTGTTCTTACTGTAATATTTGAAGGGTTTTTCATGTTAATGAGTTTTTAATTGCCCTTTCCATGTTCAATGTCTGATTGATGGATTTATGCACTTTCTTATTTTCCTGATTAGGGAATCCACCCATCCATCAGAGGAGAAGTTTGGGAGTTTCTTCTTGGTTGTTTTGATCCCGATAGCACTTACGAAGAGAGGAACCAAATAAGACAACGTAGGAGGTATCTAAATTTCTTAAATGCTTCCCTAAGTTTGTTGGTATCCATAATAATCCTTTCAAGGTTTTAGAATTCTACTCTCTTTACTCCAATATGAAGAAAACTTGAGTTGCCTAGAAATATCAGCATGCATCCTTGGCTATAATTTTCTCTTTTTCCTTTTCTTCTTCAATAAAGTTTAAGTGAATAACATTAAGAACATTTCAAATGGAGTACATGAAAAGATTCAAGGAGGCTTCAATCACGAACCAAAAGTCCACCAATCTTCAACTTGAGTAGATAACAAAAGTGTTCTCTAAGGACACACTTACAACACCCACAAAGGGAACCACAAAGTGTTCTAAAAGAACACTCACAAATCCGATAAAGGGGATACACAAGAAGGCAATAAAAAAAAATATTTTATTCAATGAAAAGAGTGTGCAAAAGCATACAATACAAGGAGGGGAAGACCCCTATATATACACAATCATGAGGGAGAGTTAGAGGGAAGACAAAAAGAAAGGGAAGAAGGCCCATTCCCATTAGCTAGAAATCTAGCTGTTGGGAGAGCCCAATGGCTAGAAATCTAGCCGTTGGGGGCTTAGTCAAACTTAGTTTGACTAAGTCCAAAACAGTTCCAAAAATAATAACTTAATAAAAGCTATATATATATATATATATATATATATATATATATATATATATATATATATATATATATATATATATGTCACATAGGTGCGGGTGCGAATGCGGCACTTTAAAAAAACTTGGGTGCGGGGGGTGCGGGAGGGTATATATATTTTAATATATATATATAATTTTTTTAATATTTTAATATATATATGTATATATATATATATAACTTATCCATAAATCAAGCTCCCAATGAGATTCAAATTTGGGTTCAAATTCAAATGCAAAAAATTCATACTGAATCAGGATCTGATTAGTTAATCGGGTTACAAGCGGATTCAATCATTCAACAATAAAACAATTGCTTGAAATTGGAGCAAATCTCTCCCTATTTAATACAGAAATCTTCCAATGCATTTATGACAAAGCTCTGTAAAAAGTATAAAAGAATGTACATGGCTCAACTTTTTATGACAAAACTTGTAAAAGCAGTAAAAGAATGTACGTGGCTCAGAACATTTAATGCAAAACATTTCAAAGCTTTGTAAAATACGCGGCTGACGCTGGGATGGCTCAACTTTTTATAACAAACTTTTATAAAAATATTAACAGAATGTACGTGGCTCAGAGCATTTAATGCACAACGTTTCAAAGCTTTGTAAAATACGTGGCTGACGTTGGGATAAAACTTTAAATATTTTTAAATTTCCGACGTGAAGCATCTTTTTCGGGGGTACCCCTTGGGGGTGGGGGGGGCTTGAGGTACCCCATTCTCGAGGTACTCTTGAGCCCCTTTCTTTTTTTAAATTTTGGACAAAAATAACCTTGGGTGCAAGTTGACTGCACCCAGGGTGACATTGACCGCACTGGGTACCGCACTTGCACCTGCTTCACATCGTGTCAACGTGGGTGCGACGACCTCTATGCTGAGTCCATGTGACATAATATATATGTATATACATATTATTGTATATACATAATATATATATATATATATATATAATTACACATATACAGTTTAACACTCCCTCAAACTTACGGTAGAATAACCAAAAGTTTGCGTAGAAGAAAGTGAAATCTAGGAGCAGCGGGAGGTTTGGTGAAGAAGTTTGTCAATTGATACTCTGATGTGACATAAGGTAGTTCAATAATCCCTTGAAGGTATTCCTCTCGCACATAGTGGAAGTTCATCTCAACGTGCTTTGTTCTTTTATGAAAGGTGTTGTTGGCAACGTAGATAACACTCTTATTGTCACAACACATCTTTGACGCTCCTAGTATATGGACTCCCATATCAGCCAACGGTCTTCTCAGCCAAACTACCTCCATTGTGATTGTGGCCATAGCCCGGTTACTCAACTTTAGTTGAAGAAAGAGAGACATTCTTGTGCTTTTTGCATCTCCATGAGATTAACGATTCATCTAGAAAAATACAGAAACCAGTGGTTTGAATGCCTATTGTTGGGATCTCATCCCTAATATTCATCGGTATATGCAAGTGATATTGTTCATAATGAAATACATTGATTCATGGTCAATACATAACTTTGCTAAACCTATCATACTAGGCTTTAGGTATCTATTTCAACCCATATAATGCCTTTTATAGGCGAAGAGTCTTTCCTTGAGGAAGACTCATACCAAGGGGTGCCTCTATTTATAATTCTTCCATAAGATTTTCATTTAAAAGGCATTTTTAGCATCGATTTGGTATATAGACCAGTTTTTAATTGAAGCCACTGCAATAAGAGTTCTAATCGTGGTCATGCAGGCAACCGATGCAAAGGTTTCTTCATAATCAATGTTATGTTCTTGCAAATATCTCATTGCAACTAGCCTAGCTTTATATCCCTCAAGGGTTTGTAAATGTATCCTCAACGAGATACTATGATCAAGACGTCAATATTCTTGATAAAGAATGGCGCACATGCACAAAAAGAACACTTATAACACTTGTGCATACAAGCACAAAATCACAAACTTCTCACAAATGCACCAAAGGCATAAAAACAAATATTTGAACTTTATTAGGAGCATGAGCTTTGACTAAAAGCCATAAGAATACAAAGGGGGGGAAGCCCCTATTTATAGGCAAGCAAAGGAGCCACATAGGGGGCTCCCAAGAGAGTCGTTGGGAGCCCCCAACGGTCACATATGTGACCGTTGGAGGCTCCCCAACGACTCTTTGGGGAGCCTCCCTATGTGGCACATATTACAAAAACAAAAAAATAAAAGAAAAAGAAAAAAAAGAAAAAAGGAAAAATAAAAAGGAAAAAAGTTACAAGCATATTCCAAAATAGAATATGCGTAAAAGAGGAATTTACAGAAATACCCTTTTTGGGTGAACAATGAGACAAAAGGAAATATATAAATATATATATATATATATAGATACATATACATATATACATAGTTCATATGTATATGTATCTCTTTCTATATATATTTGATATTACAATATCGATACATAATTTAACACCCCCCTCAAACTTAGGGCATGATGACCGAAAGTTTGCCAAGGAGAAAGTTGAATCGTGGTGCACATAAGGCTTTGGTGAAAAAAATCTGCCAACTGATATTCTGAAGTAACATAAGGTAGATCAATGACTTCTTTTAAATAGGCTTCACGAACATAGTGACAGTCCATTTCAATGTGCTTAGTCCGCTCGTGGAAAGTATGATTTTTGGCAATGTAAATTGCACTCTTGTTATCACAACATAGCTTAGTAGGCCCTTCAATAGTGATCCCCATGTATTCAAGCAGCTGATGGATCCATACAATTTCCATGGTAGTAGTTGTCATGGCATGATATTCGGCTTCAGTTGACGATAGAGACACTTTTTGTTGCTTTTTACATCTCTACGAAATCAGTGAGTCTCCTAAGAACACACAAAAAACAGTGGTGGAGTGACGGTTATTTGGGTCACCTGCCCAATCAAAGTCAGTATAAGCAATTAATTTTAAATCAGAAGAAGGGGACAGAAAAACTCCCTTATTTAGAGTACCCTTTATGTATTTTACGACTCGCAAGATGACACTCATGTGGGCGAAAGTTGGTGCATGTTGAAACTGGCTTGCAGTATGAACTGCATGAGAAATATCTGGTCTGGTGATACTCAGATACATAAATGATCCAACAAGCTGTCTGTAGGGAGTAGGATCCGGAAGGGGAACACCATCATCAATCTTCATTTTAGCCCCTACTATAGCAGGAGTTTCACAAACCTTTTAATCTGTAATACCTGATCTGTCAATGATCTCAGAAGCAAGCTTAGTTTGAGACAAGAAATACCCTCTCTGAGAGTATGCTACTTTAATACCAAAAAAATATGTTAGAAAACCCAAATCAGACATTTCAAATTTATCTTTTAAAATTGATTTTATACTCTTAACTCCGTTAGAATCACTACCAGTGATGAACATATCATCCACATATAACAGCAAGATCACAATCCCTGCATTGGATTTTCTAACAAACAAAGCAATGTCACTTTTCGAAGGCGAAGCACCTTTATTTTAGGAGTCTCTATTCCAGGAGGAGCATCCATATATACTTCTTCATTTAGATCTCCGTTTAGGAAGACATTCTTAACATCCATTTGATAGATGTTTCACTTGTTGATTGAGGCAACCGTTATAAGACATCAGACAGTGACCATTCGAGCCACCGGGGTAAAGGTCTCTTCATAACCAATCCCATATTTTTGACTATACCTCTTTGCAACCAGACAGGCCTTATATCTCTCGAGGGACACATCACTCTTAGTCTTAACCTTAAATACCCATCTACACCCTATTGCTTTCTTACCTTTAGGAAGGTCTTGAATTTCCCATGTCTTGACTCTTCTCAGCGCTCTGAGTTCATTATCCATTGCGGCTATCCATTCAGGACATTTCCGTGCTTCCTCGAAGTTTATAGGTTCTATGTAAGAATGAATGACGCTTAGACAAGCTCTATGTTTAGGTGAAAAAGATTTATATGAGATAAACCTAGAAGGAGTTTTTTTATGTCTTTCGGTCCTATGAAGGTTCTCCTTACTTTGAGGAGTAGTTCTACTAGTATCATCATATCTTTCAAGAGCACTTCTGAAGGTGTTTCTATCTCTATGAGTATAGATGATGGGATCTCTAGGAGGTTCCTCATCGATATGTTGATGAAATGGAGAGGATACAGGACTGGTTTCTTTGGTTTCATTTTCATTTGAGTTATTCTGATTTGACTCATCATCACTAGTATCATCTCTTTCAGTTAAAAGATCAAATAGAAAGCAATAGTTTACATTCTCGGCATTAGATTCAAGATTTTCGAAACCACTGAGATTTTCCAAAAAACTTGCATTTTTGGAAGCATATAGTTTATCATTTTTAATATCATAACATTGAAAACCCTTTTGAGTTTCGGAATAACCAAGAAAAACACAAGGAATGGCCTTTGGGGAGAGTTTGTCATTTTTATCAGTAAGGACAAAACATTTATATCCAAAACCCCTTAACATGCTATAATCAGGTTCTTTCTCATACAATCATTCAAATGGAGAAATCTTGTTCAAATTTTTTGATGGGAGTCTATTTATGAGATAGACCGATGTAAGGGTTGCCTCAACCCATAGTCTTTTTCGAATATTCTGCGAAATGAGCAAGGTTCTAGTGGTTTCAATGATATGCTTATGTTTTCGTTCAGCCAACCCATTTTGTTGTTGGGGTTTTTGGACAAGATTTTTGATGGAGAATTCCATGACTTTCAAGATAACTTTTGAATTCATTTGAAAGATATTCGCCACCGGAGTCGGTCCTAAGAATTTTTAAACTTTCATTGAATTGATTTAAAACCATCATATGAAATGTTTTAAAAATTAAAAAAACTTCATGTTTATGTTTAAGAAAATAGATCCAACAAAATCTAGTGTAATCGTCCACAAAAATAACATAGTATGAGAATCCTCCTTTAGATATCACAGGAGCCGGACCCCATACATCAGAGTGAACAATTTCAAAAGATTTTGTTCTAAACATGGATCTTTGAGTAAATGGTAGACTTTTCATTTTCCCAAGAATACATTCATTACATACAAAATTCTCATTACAAAGATGCTTAATAAAAGACAAATAAGAGATTTTAACAATGTTGGGATGCCCTAGTCTCTTATGCCATACATGAATATCTTTGTTTCGAGCAACATTACAAAACTGATTCTTGGGAATTTGGAGAAAATCAACATAGTAGAGGTCTTCTCTCCTAGAGCCTTCCCCAATCAACTTCCTAGACTGGCGATCATGTATCCAACATTTATTAGAAGAAAATTTTATATCACAACCATAGTCCGAGAGTTGAGAGACCGAAAGTAAATTTAAGTTTAATTTTGGTATAAGACGAATTTTTGGAACAAAGAAATCTTGTTTTTCAAAATTGCCTATTCCTTTAATTTCAAGAAGTATTCCATCTGCTGTTGAGACAAAAGATGAAAGAGAATTTTTAGAAAAAATGGAAAGAGAACAAGCACTTTGAGTCATGTGAAAAGATGCACCGGAATCTAGGAGCCAAGATGTCTTACCGATAGGTGAAGAGGATGATATAGCGGCTCCGGAAATGCCTCCCTTGAGAAGAGGTTGTAGAGCATCCAAAATTTGTTGAAGGGAAAGAGGCCCATTTGATGAAGATGGTCGTTCCTCTGGTTAGGATGCCATAGCCGCAACAAGTATTTTCTTCCATTTGGGGTAAATGGGTTTGATATGCCTAGGTTCTTTACAAAAATGGCAAGTTAATTTGCTATAGTCTCTTTTGTCATATCGATCATTTCTTCCTTGACCTTGATTTTTGAAATGAGGAGGTTTGTAGGCCTTCATATTATTCCTGGGTCTTGACACGACATTTACCCCTTCATAATTATTTTGAGAAGAAAAGGTAGCAAGGATGCTAGGATTATTCTTACCAATCCCCATACGGGTTTCCTCACCACTTAGCTTAGTGATTACATCTTCAATGGAGGGAGATGTGAAGGCGGATAGAAGAGAGCACCAAATTTGTTCAAATTCGGGTCTAAGTCCATTTAGAAAATTAAAGAATCGATCTTCCTCTAGTTGTTTGTGTCTTAATTCGATCGCTTCTCTGCTCCATTTTGGTTCGAGCATAGCGAACTCGTCCCAAATAGAAGATAGTTCGGCAAAATATTCCCAAATAGACATATCATTTTGTTGAAGGGTCAATGCCCTCTTTTGGAGGTAATACTTGTGTGATAAGTCCCTTGAAGTATACATTTTTTCAAGGTACAACCAAGCTTCAGAGGCATTTTTGAACTTAATGATGTTGGCGTTGATCTTGGTTTTTACGGATGAAAAAATCCAAGACAAGATTTTGAAGTTCTTCATCTCCCACTCATCATGCCTTTTTTAATACTCTTCTAGGGCTTTTTGTCTATCTTCCCCTTTGAGAATCTTAATATCTCCTTTTTCAATGATGGTAAGTTTAGGTTCGGGTTCGGGTTCCGGTATTGAACCTTGAACGGACCCCCAAAGGCCCTTTTCTTTGATATGAGCTTCCATATTGCCGGCCCAAACATGGTAGTTCGAACCATTAAGTTTAAAACCAAGGGAGAAATGAGAGTCTTTTTCGCCCATTAGAGAGGATAGAAGATGAGAAAAACACGTACCTCAAAATTTTTTCACGTCTTTCTTGACAAGAGAGGCTTCTAAAATATTGCTCGAGAAGGATGACTCGCTTCAATCTTCAAAATCTTGAAGGCACGATTTTCGAGACACTCGAAAATAAGGATACGCACGATCCTCTTCTTTCAACGAGGCTCTGATACCATGTAAAAGTATCCTCAACGAGATACTATGATCAAGACGTCAATATTCTTGATAAAGAATGGTACACATGCACAAAAAGAACACTTATAACACTTGTGTGTACAAGCACAAAATCACAAACTTCTCACAAATGCACCAAAGGCATAAAAACAAATATTCGAATTTTATTAGGAGCATGGGCTTTGACTCAAAGACATAAGAATACAAAGGCGGGGAAGCCCCTATTTATAGGCAAGCAAAGGAGCCACATAGGGGGCTCCCAAGAGAGTCGTTGGGAGCCCCCAACGGTCACATATGTGACCGTTGGAGGCTCCCCAACGACTCTTTGGGGAGCCTCCCTATGTGGCACATATTACAAAAACAAAAAAATAAAAGAAAAAGAAAAAAGAAGAAAAAAGTTACAAGTATGTTCCAAAATGGAATATGCGTAAAACATGAATTTACAGAAATACCCTTTTCGGGTGAACAATGAGACAAAAGGAAATATATAAATATATTTATATATAGAGAGAGATACATATACATATATACATAGTTCATATGTATATGTATCTCTCTCTCTCTATATATATATGTGATATTACAATATCGATACATAATTTAACAACCATCACTCTTGATTTTTATTTTATATACCCATCTACAACCTATGGGTTTCTTTCTTGGTGGAAGATTTTGAATAAACAAAGTTTGAGCCTTTTCCAAAGTTTTATGTTCTACCCTCAAAGCTTTCACCCATTCAGGGTATTCTTTGGCCTGAGCATAAGATGAGGGTTGTAACACTTATAAAATTTTATCGCCTAATTAGACTTGAATTTCATGGTCAAATTTGGTACGAGGATATTCTCATTGCTTTTATTTTTATTTTAATTTGGATCCAGGATATCCTATTTGGATCTTCGAAATTAGATCTCGGATATCCTTGTTAGAAATTAATGTTGTACATATGTATATACTTAAATATATATGTATGCATATATATGTGCATATATATACATACTCTTCATAATCTACTTATGTAAGAGTATGTCTATATATATATATTTATTTAAGTATATGCATATATAGGTGGCGCCCTCTTTTAATTATTTTTGTATATTTATTTTCTTTCTTTCTTTCTTTTTGTTTTTGTTCTTTTTGTTTTTGTTCTTTTTTTTTTCGTTGATTGTTTAAACAGCCGTTGGGATGATTCCCAACGACTCTATTTAGAACCGTTGGGAGATGCCCAATGACTACAATCTTTCTTCAATGTTAGAGCCGTTGGGAGATGCCCAACGGCTACAGTCCTTCTTCAACGTGTATATATATTGGGCTTTTGGCCCCTTTGTAAAATGAACTTTTTGTGAGAAAATCTTTTAATAAAGATTATAGTTTTCACTTATGCCTTGGTGCATTCTATGATTTTTTTTGCCTTAGTGCATTGTTTGTGAGAGAATATTATTATCAAGTCATTATTTGACTTGATTAGCACTAATATTAGTACTTTCTTTTATGGTATCAAACTTGGGTTGACTACTTCGCTCATTTTTCTCTCGTGGAGGCTGTCTCCTAAAAGCGTGTTGGTGGCTGCATCGTAAAGTATGCTGGTGATCCTCCATTTATATTGTTTCCTCCTTCAACATAGCTGAATTCTTGTCTCATCACTCAAGAAACTCCAATTTCGTCCTACCATTCAAGCTTGACGGTAGCAACTATATCATTTGGGCAGGACATTTGGAGACATTCATAAAAGGTCAAGGATTATGGGGATACGTTAGAGGTACTATCTCGGAACCTACTCCTAAACTTGCTATATGTGAAAATAATGTTGAGACAAGTCTTGAAGGAAAAGAAAGAGAAAAAGCAATGGAACAATATTATAAAAAATTAGATGAATGAGACATGAAAAATGCAATTTTTTTTATCTTGGATGCTAAGTGGGGTCGAAACCAAGATTGCTTCAAATCTTTTATGCTAGAAGAAGGCAAGTGAAGCATAGGAATACCTTAAAGGTATGTTTACCGAGAAAGATATGACTCATAAATATTATCTCCAAGAAAAAGCTAGAAACATCAAACAAGGAGATAAGAATGTTAGAAACTACTTTATGGAGTTGTCTTCCATTTGGACTCAACTCGCTCAATTTGAACCAAAATGGGAAGGAAAATGTATTGAGATGCGGAGGGCTCAAGTTGAAAAAGATAGACTTTTTGCATTTCTTTATGGTTTGAGACCCGAGTTTGAATAAACTAGGGCCTCTTTATTATCTTCTTCATCACCTCCTCCTATTCATGAAATTTTTACTAAACTTAGTGGAGAAGAGACTAGACTTAATATGAGCAAGAATGATAATGTTCTTGCTACACCTAGTATCACTCAAGAAGATGATTGTGCTCTCGCCGCCTCCAAACCGGGAAATCATATCAAGCCTTATAGGTCTCCACACTTCATTAAAAATCAAAATAAAGGAGAATACAAAATAATTTGTCATAATTGTCATGAATCCGATCACATCAAACCCCAATGTCCTAGATTCAAAAAGGGTTGCGGTGGCTCTATCAAAACAAGAAGAAGACACCATAAGCCTCAAAGATTTCTCCAAGTCATTGGCACAATTAACGGAGGCACTACAACCACTATTTAAAGGATCTACATCGGGGGCGGCTATTGCATCTTTTCCAGCTCCCAGTATGTGTTCTTGGCTTCTTGACTCTGGAGCTTCGTTTCATATGACCCGACATAAGTCTATTTTATCCGAATGTCAACCTAACTCAAATGCATCTTTTGTTTTTACTGCTGATGGAATGTCTTTGGAAATAAAGGGTATTGAAAATTTTAAAAGTAATTTGACTAAACACAACACGTTTTACATTCTAAAAGTTATATTTATACCAAAACTACGCCTTAACTTACTTTTCGTCTCTCAAATCTTGGATCATGGATGCGATATTGTATTCTCATCAAACAAATGTTGGGTGCAGGATCGCCAGTTCAGGAAAATGATTGAAGAAGGTTCTAGGCAAGGAGACTTTTATTACATGAATTCACTTTGTATTCCAAAAGAATCTTTTTGTAATGTTGCCCAAAAAAAAGATATCAAAGTTTGACATCATAGACTTGGTCATCCAAATGTAAGAAAATTAAATTTTGTACTTGTAACTAAAGATTTTTGCCAAGACAATTTTGAATGTAAGAAATGCATACTTGAAAAAATGATATATTTGCCTTTTCGAGAAAGAACTTTTTATTCCCTCTATGCCTTTTGAGTTGGTTCATTTAGATGTGTGAGGTCCTGCTCCTATAGTCTCTAAAGGAGGATTCTCATGCTATGTTGTGTTCATTGATGATTATACTAGATATTATTGGATTTATTTTCTTAAATTTATGTCTGATGTGTTTGCATCCTTCAAAAGTTTTCATAACACGATCAAAACTCAATTTGAAAGCAAGATTAAAATCCTAAGAACAGACTTTGGGAGAGAATATTTATCAAATGATTTTAAACAATTTTTATAAAATGAAGGAATTTTGCACCAAAGATCGTGTCTTAAAACACCTTAACAAAATAAAATTTCAGAAAAGAAACATAAACATATTATAGAAACTACAAGGACATTACTTATTGCTAGAAATGTTCTAAAAAAAATTTGGGCTGAAGTTGCCCTAACCTCAGTATATCTTATCAATAGGATGCCATCAAAATCGCTATCAAATAAATTTTCCTTTGAAAAACTATTTAAGTATAAACCTGATTATCAAAGACTTAGAATCTTTGGTTGCAAGTGTTATGTTTTAAATGATAAGGGAGACAAATTATCCTCCAAGGCTATTCCTTGTACTTTCATTGGGTATTCTGAATCACAAAAAGAGTTTAAATGCTATGATATTAAAAATGATAAACTTCTCGTCTCAAGGAATGTTAATTTCGTTGAAAATGAAAATGGATTTAAAGGATGTATGTCACAAAATGTAAATGTTGATTACTCTTTCTTGTTTAAACTACTTTCTAATTATAGGAATGATGATAGCCAAGTTACTTCTATAGAAAGAGAAACAACAGTTGAACCAATAATATACACTAGAAGGAATAGAAACATACCCACAGAAAACCTAAATACTCACGAATCATTAGAATCTCTCTCCGAACAAACTATCATTCGTAGATCTGAGAGAACTCCAAAAATTCCCAATAGATTTGTTTCTTATGACTCGTTCTCTCCTAAACATAGGGCATGCCTTTTAGCTATTCATTCATGCTTCGAACTTTCTTGTTATAATGAAGCAAAAAATCTTCCTGAATAGGAAAAAGCAATGCGTATTGAACTAGATGCATTAGAAGGTGCCAATACTTGAAAAATCCTAAATTTACCTCCTGGAAAGAAAACCATAGGTTGTAGATGGGTCTTCAAAATCAAGATAAAGAGTGATGGATCCCTGTAGAGAAATAAAGTCAGGTTAGTTGCAAAAAGATATTCTCAGGAGTATGGAGAAGAATATGAAGAAACCTTTGCTCATGTTGCCAGAATGACAATCGTTAGAATTCTTGTGGCTATTGCTGTTGTTAAAAATTGAAATATATTTCAAATGGATGTTAAGAATGCCTTTTTAAACGACAATCTTAATGAGGAAGTATATATGGATGTTTCACCTGGGTTGTTAGTCCCTAAAGGCAAAGTGCTTAGATTAAGAAAAGCCCTGTATGGACTTAAACAAGCACCTAAAGCATGGCTTGACACATTTAACGACGTTATTACAAAGTATGGTTTTAAAGCTTGTTATACTGACACAACTTTGTTTGTCAAGAATTTTTCTACATGTATTATAATTCTTCTTCTATATGTTGATGATATGTTGATTATAGGGATTGACAAGGAAGGAGTTAAAAAAGTAAAACAGTTTTTAAAAAATACTTTTGAAATGACTGATCTTGGATTTTTAACATATTTTCTTGGAATAGAGGTCTCATACTCTAATAGAGGATATATATTGTCACAAACAAAGTTTGCTTTAGATATCATTGACAGGTCAAGACTATCAGACGACAAAGTTGCTGACACTCAAAAGATTCTTGGAACAAAGATGCAAGCTGATGATGGGGTTCCTTTGGACAATCCAACTACATTCAAACAACTAGTTGGATCTCTCATGTACCTAAGTATTACTAGACCTGTTATAGCTCATGCAGTTCATGTGGCCAGTCAGTTTTAGCATACTCCAACGTCGGCTCATATAAGTGTTGTCATGAGAATCATCAAATACATTAAAGACACCATCAATAAGGGAGTTTTTCTGTCCTCCTCTTCCTCATTTGATCTTATTGCTTACTTAGGTGCTGATTGGGGAGGAGATCCAAATAACAGACGTTCAACAACTGTTTTTTGTGTATTTTTAGGGGAATCCGTGATTTCGTGGAAATGTAAGAAACAATAAAAAGTGTCGTTGTCATCCACAGAAGTTAAGTATAGAGCAATGACCACCACCACCATGGAGATTGTATGGCTCAAACAACTAATTGCAGATATGGGAGTTCATTTTCAGAATCTTACGAGATTATGCTGCGACAACAAGAGTTCTATATACATTGCTCGCAATCACACATTTCATGAACGGACTAAGCATATAGAAATGGACTGCCATTTTGTTCATGAAGAGTACTTAAAGAGGACAATTGACCTCCCGTATGTAACATCAGAATATCAACTTGCTGATTTCTTCACCAAGGCTTTCTGTTCACCTAGATTCAATTTTCTTCTTGACAAACTTTCAGTGATTGCACAGGGGACTGATAGAAATTAATGTTGTAGATACATATATACTTAAATATATATGTATGTATATATATATATGTGCATATATATATACATACTCTTCATAATCTACTTATGTAAGAATATGTATATATATATATTTAAGTTATATACATATATAGGTGGCACCCTCTTTTAATTATTTTTGTATATTTATTTTCTTTCTTTCTTTTTATTTTTGTTTTTTTTCTTTTTGTTATTTTTTCTTTTTCTTTTTGTTGATTGTTTGAACCGCCGTTGGGAGTCAGCGTGTATATATATTGGGCTTTTGGCCCCTTTGTAAAATGAACTTTTTGTGAGAAGTTTTTTTAATAAAGATTCTAGTTTTCACTTATGCCTTGGTGCATTCTATGATATTTTTTGCCTTAGTGCATTGTTTGTGACAAAATATTATTATCAAGTCATTATTTGACTTGATTAGCACTAATATTAGTGCTTCCTTTCAATCCTATCAGGATCTTCCCAAAAGGCTTGTTTGGATTGGGAATGTCGGATCCCCGATATAATAATTGTTTTTTTTTTTAAACGAAAGGGTCCAGTTAGATTCAGATATTGGACCCATAACATTTTATGTGGATCCACAAATCCAAATCAGATATTGGATTTGAATTCTTAATATGGAATCCATAACTTTTATTCGGATCTCGAAATGGAGTTCCAGAAAATCTGGATCCTTGAATGGACCCGGATAGTTCAAACATGAACCTAAAAGCATAATGGATCATGGGATCCAGTGTAGAAAATCCAATTTTTTTTTAAACCCATCATGTCACACGTTATGGCATGGTACAATGGAAAAAAAAGTATAGAAATTTGAGTTAATTTTTGGGTCGTTACAAGGGTTCTACATATGAGTGAATTAGGGTTATGCACGCCTGATATTTTGAAGAAAAGGAATCATAAGATAAAAAATTTGATGGGGGTTTTGATACTCTGGATGATTTCCTAATTTGCAGTTCATCTTTATTATGGTTAGAAAACTTTTCAAGTGCACATGGAGGATTTTGATTTCCCTACCTAGAATATTGAATACAAGTTTGATCATTGTGGGGAAATTTATCAAGTGATTCAAAGTTGCTAGATTTAATAACGTTCTCCAAATCACGCTCGCAATCACAGTTGTCAATATCTTATTTTGAAACATGATCAAACAAAAAAAAGTACTCGGTTACTTTGGTTTATCAAAGAAATTTTCTTTTTTCAAGAAGGCTACATTTCGAGCAATGTATAATTTTTCATTTTTAGAATCATAACACTTATATCCTTTTTTATTATCGGCACAACCAAACAACAAAGAATAGCTCTAGGAGATAATTTATCATTCTTATTTGTAAAAATAAAATATTTGCAACCAAAAGTTCATAATCTTGAATGATCAGGGGTGAGTTTAAAGAGTTTTTCAACCAATGAGATATTGTGCAAAGAAGAAGATGACATTCTTTTTATAGGATAAACATCGGTCATGACAACTTCTGCCCAAAAAACTTTAGGCATATAGCTAGCAATAAGTAAAGTTCTTGAAGTTTCAATAATGTGCCTATGTTTTCTCTCAACTAAGTCATTTTGTTGTGGTGTGTGTAGATAAGATCTTTGATGTGTGATGCCATATGAGTCGAGATAATTTTTAAATTCATTTGTTTATTCCTGAATCAGCACGAAATATAGAAATATCATTTTCAAATCTATTTCTGACCATCTTATGGAAACTTTGAAAATGGGAAAATACTTCAGATGTATGCTTAAGGAAGTAAATCCAAATATATCTAGTAGAGTCATCCACAAAAATAACATAATATGCATATCCACCTTTAGCCAGTTGTTGTTGGACCCAAACATCCGAATGAACCAACTCAAATGGTCTAGATGAAATAAAAACTCTATTTTTAAATGACAATCTTTTCATTTTTTTAAGAATAGAGTCTTCACAAGTAAAATCATTAATATTACAATTTTTTTCCAAAACTTGAAAAATATTAGATTTTAGATACACTAGGATGTCCTAATCTTCTATGCCACAAGTTTAAATCCAATTTTTTGATATTACAACAAAAAACATCTTTCAGTATCTCCAAAAAATCTATGTAGTAGAGACTTCCCTCTCCGTGGCCTTGCCCAATCAGCTTTTCTGACTGGCGATTTTGCACCAAACATTTATTTGAAGTGAAGGAGATATTACAACCATATTCGAATATTTGAGATACTGATACAACAACAACAACAACAACTACGCCTTCATCCCAAAACAATTGGGGTCAGCGATATGAACCAAAAAAGAAATTCATTTTGGGTCTTCCACATGAATCCTTTTCCTCCAATCATTTCTATCCAACGCCATGTCCTCAGTGAGGTTCAAAGCATTCATATCCTTTCCTATCATCTCCATCCAAGTCTTCCTAGGCCTACCCCGACCTCTTTTAACTAATATATTTTCCCATTTCTCCAACCTTCTAACTGGAGCATCATTAGGCCTTCGCCGAATATGTCCAAACCACCGTAAACGATTCTCTCGCATCTTATTTTCAATGGGTGCAACACCTACCTTCTTACGTATCTCTTCGTTCCGAATCTTATCTTTTATTGTATTTCCACACATCCATCTAAGCATCCGCATCTCAGCTACACTCATTTTTTGAATATGATGTCTCTTGGCAGCCCAACATTCCGTACCATATAGTAAAGCGGGTCTAATAGTCGTCCTATAAAACTTTCCCTTCAACCGCAATGGCATTCTACGATCGCACAGCACTCCAGTAGCACTTTTCCATTTCATCCACCCAACCTTTATCCTATGATTTACATCTCCATCAATTTCATATTTGAGATACTGATAAAAGATTTAAATTTAATTTAGGAATATATTTAATTTTTGAAACGAGATTTTTTTTGGAGTTTGGAAGGTCCTTTTCAAAACTTTCTATTCCTTTGATTTCAAGAAGCATACCATCGGCTATAAAAACTTTTAACACACTTGAGTTGCTATAACATTTGGATAAAATATGATAGTTTGGGGTTATGTGAAAAGATGCTTTAGAATCAAGAAGCCAAAGAATCTTACCTGGGTCCGAATTAGATGATACAACGGGCTCAGCTAAGGAAGTTGATTCTCTAAGAAGCGGTTGAAGGGCTTCAACTAATTGAGCTAGAGACATGCTTCCAATAGATGATTCATGGGGTATGGGAATGTCCTTGTCTTTTGATTCTTGTGAAGAGCCAACCGAAGCAACTTTCTTCTCAAATGTTCATTTTAGTTTAGGATATTGGAGCGTAGTGTGTTTGGGTTCATGACAATAATAACAAATGATTTTCTTTCCCTCATAGTCATTTCCTTGTCTTCTATAGTGAGATGATCCTCTAAGAAGAGGTTGAAGGGCTTTAACTAATTGAGCTAGAGACATGCTTCCAATAGATGATTCATGGGGTGTGGGAATGTCATTTTTCTTTGACTCTTGTGAAGAACCAACCAAATAAACTTTCTTCTCAAATGTCCCTTTTAGTTTAGGATATTGGGGCCTAGTGTGTTCGGGTTCATGACAATAATAACAAATGATTTATTTCTCTCATAGTCATTTACTTGTCTTCTATAGTGAGGTGACTTATATACACGAACATAGTTTCCTGGTTTAGAAACGACCAATACCGAGTTAACTGTACTTTTGCTTACATGCTTTTTCAATCTATTTTCTTTCATACTTAACTCTTCTATAGTATATTCAATAGAAGAAACTTTTCCTCTATAGAGAAGAATAAACTTTGTAGATTCAAATTCCAGTCTTAAACCGCTAATGAATTGGTAAAAGTGCTTCATATCTATTTGTCTTTGGTGGAGTTCTATATCTTCGGGACAATACCATCTTTGCTCTAGAAGAGCCAATTCTTTCCAAAGTTCAGATAGGTCATTATAATATTCTCTAATAGTTTTATCTCCTTGGACCATAGTGCGAACTCTATCTTACATATTATGTAATATCTTTAAGAGAATACATTCTCTTAAGATAATTCGAAGCCTTGATAGCATGCTCAAATTTGACAAGACTCACATCCACATTACTAATAAGCCAAGACATGCTCTTGGCATGTCTCATCCTCCGTTCCTTCCGCTTCTTCTCATAAGTAGTTATAGCCTTAGCTTTCTTATTTTCGGTTAGAGGTACCTCTTTTTCACCCTCTACCTTAATGAGAACTAATTTGGGTTTCTTATTGGATCCATCTACTAGTCCCCACAACGCTTTTCCCCAAATAAGGTGTTTCATAATAGAAGCCCATGTTACATAATTGAAATCATTGTGTTTTATGGGTTTAATGGTGACATTATCATTGCCATCCATTTTTTACAAGGGCTAAGAGAGGAGGAAAGAAAGATAAAGAGAAAAGAGAGAAGAGGAGAAAGGAGAGGTAATACAAGGAACACAAGCACTCCACCAATGATTCACACGATCACTTGAACACTTGCAAGATCATCGACACTTTGAAGAAGAGTCTTCAAATGAGTTTAATACGTCCAAGCTCTGATACCACGTAAAGATTCAAGGAGGCTTCAATCACGAACCAAAAGTCCAGTTCTTTATCACCAACAAGGGGAACCACAAAGTGTTCTAAAAGAATACATTCACAAATCTCACAAAGGGGATACACAAGAAGAAAATAAAAAAAATTATTTTATTCAATGGAAAGAGTGTGTAAAAGCATACAATAGGAGAAGACCCCTATATATACACATTCACGAAGGGGAGTTAGAGGGAAGAAGACAAAAAGAAAGAGAAGAAGGCCCATTCCCAATGGCCAGATTTCTAGCTGTTGGGAGAGCCCAACAACTAGAAATCTAACATTTGGGGATTGGGGGTCTTAGTCAAACTTAGTTTGACTAAGTCCAAAACAGTCCCAAAAATAATAACTTAATAAAAAATAAACTGTACATATATACATACATATATATATATATATGTATATACACATTATTGTATATATATATATATATATATACAGTTTAACAGTACAATCCTTCGTCATGGGAATATTTTCTTGGTGTGATTTTATTGTTCTAATATATAAACACAACACCGCAAGCACACACAGACTTTTTGTGTGAGCCTGTGAGAGAGTGTATGTGTGTGCATGCATGCATACACACGTGCATGTGTGTGTGTGCATGCATGCATACACACGTGCATGTGTGTGTGTGTGCATATGTTAATCCTTGCCTGATCCAGTTGGGTAACTCCTTGTTCCTGTTATCCCCTCCTTTGGGCCCTCTCAAAATCCGGCCATGGTCAACAACATGAACTGAATTTGGAACCATTTGCTACTTCATCACGTATCGTAGTTAGACACAAACCATGTTTGATTAAAATAATCTGGACTGACACAACCCTTTATAGTGGTATATGCAAGTTCAGTAGCTTTGGATTCAAGATTTTGACTAACAGTGTTTAGATTGAGTAGAGTTCTCTTAGATGCAATGATTTGGGGTCATGTGTGGAACTTTCTTGTTGAGAAACTTGACTAAAACTCAAAAGATATCAACTAGTTCATCAATTGTTTCACAAAGGTTGGATAAGTGTGGGTGGTTTGGGGAATTTTCTGTCCAAATTTCTGCATATTTTATCCAAGTCCTATTATACAATGTATGTATAACCTAGATGGCATAACTTGTGCTGCCAAAACGTTGATTTCTCTTGACTTTTATTGGTTATGAAACTATTACAGCGTTATGAAGCTGAATCAGGTAACTAATTTTTCATTTTTGGTCTTCTATCTAGTTACATACTGCGTTGTGCTAGTTCAGGAAGGCCTACCTTCCGAGCTATATACTATGAATCAGTGGAGAGTAAAGCAAACTGTAGACTTGCTTGGGTCATGGGCATCATAACCATCACCAAATAAAGGCGTTTATGCTGATTTAGTGATGCAAGAGCGGGGCAACCATATCCAGATCTACACAGTCTATTGGATCATTTGAGATCCATATTATTTAGTTTGGTATTTAAATCATTTGTAATGGACCTTGGATCCAAGATTCAGGTTTTATTAGATTAGGGTGAGTTATATCTTTTAGAGGGTTATCAGTTTAGGGATTCTAATAGGATTATAATTCTTCCCCTATAAATATAGAGAAGATCTAGGATTAGAGTCAGTCAAGGTCAGAGTTCAAATTGAATTGAATTTCATATTTGGTAATTTCCAGTTTATTTGATTTATTCCTGCTTTGCATTAAATTCTCATATTTTCTATCTATTTCTTGTATTTCTCAGCTTTTCCTAGATATAATCTTACTTGGTTAGATTTTCTTGTAAATCTTGCCCTCCTGGTTTATATCAATAGGTATCAAAGCAAGGATCATCATCTCGATTCCATTTGAGGGAAGATCCTGTTGGTTTCTTCATTTTCGGGGCATTCAATTCAGGGAGCAACAAATGACAGAAACGAGTATGGAGTTATCTAGGCAAGAACGCAAGGAGCTACTAAGGGAGGCAGAGTGAATATCTCTAGAGTTGAAAAAGTTTATGGCAGAAGTAAGACAACATGTAGATGCTTGGAAGAAGATCAAATGGATGAAGATCTCACATGACAAAGGGGATGGTAAGAACCTGAATCAACTAGCCCTCCCAGCCCTATCACCGTCGAGTCCAGCAACACCGCTAGTGACCCCTCCTCCACTGTTACCTACCCCTTCGTCTTTGCCACCATCATCTGTTCCTTTTTCCCTTTTGCCTTCTCCATCACCACCGATATCCCCTCCTGCAACATCACCCAACCCTTCTCCTACTATCTCCACCACCACTACCACCACCACCACCACCAATTTCTCCTCTAACCTGAGCATCGACCGATGGAGGTCAGACCCATTGACAGTGAGCTGCAACCCACCACCCCCTTGTCCGTCATCACAAACATCATTCTCTTATCCTTTGTCTACCCTTTCCGATTTTTTGCCGGATCCTTACCCACCCACAGCCTCCCCACGAGTTGACCCAGTCGGACCACCCACAGCATTGCCCTCTTCTTCTTTCCATCAAGTTCAGGTAGTGGGGGTCTTCCTACCGACCCACCACCATCCGGCGACCTACCGTCGGACAGACCAGGCCGATAGGGGCTCCTTCCCCTGACAGGAACCACCAGTGGTGAGCCTTGGTTCAGTGGCCCTCTCTTCTCATCCCAACCCTACTTGGTGAAGGGGGGACACCCCATCGGACGACAACCGTTCGATGGTGATCCATTGGACAATGACGGGCAGTAGGATCCCTACCGGCGAGGGTAGCCCTGCCCCCTGTCGAGGCGGGTGGGGAGCCCTTTCTCGTGGTCTCCCAACATGGGTGGACTCCCACCCGAAAATTCAAGGGAGAGAACCGGTTCAACCCCCTACTCGGTTTTGATGTTTGTTCTCAGGCCCAGAACCCGGTTTCAAGTGTTTTGGGCTCGAGCCCGACCCAAAACCCATTAGTTCCAGGCCTTGGATCATCGATTCCTGCTCCGATGGACCTTTTTCACTACTTCGGTCTACCGGGTTGGGTCTGTACTTTTTTTTTTCCTATTTCTACCCAAACCCCAAACCCTTCCTATCCAAGAACTTTTGATCCACACCCTTACCCAAAAACCCTTTTAAACCCACTTGAACCTATCTAGACCTTATCTCCTAAACAAATCCTACATCGATCATTTATTGACAACATATCCTATCCATTTGACTCTGGACCCATCCAAGCCTACTTCAACCCATTTAAGGAATACTTGGGTCCAATTGATACTACATGGATCGAACTACCTCTTAAGTTGGCACATCATAATTTGCTCCATGTTCCATATGAATATCTATTTGCTTCTTTGCTACACCAACCACTCGTTGATCGGATCATCATTTATCGCTTGCTTGAGAATTCTTTGGCTCCGATCTCATCAGTGTTCGTGCATCTGCATCCCTCAAAAGTTGCAACAGTCTGTCATCGTAAGTGGAATCAAGACTTGAGGACAAGTCTTCTCTAACCGAGGGAGAATGATGTAGGAGCGGAGCGACCATATCCAAATCCACACAGTCTATTGGATTATTTGAGATCTATATTATTTAGTTTGGTACTTAAATAATTTGAAATGGAACTTGGATCCATGATCTTGGTTTTATTAGATTAGGATGAGTTTTATCTTTTAGAGGGTTATCAGCTTAGGGAGTCTAATAGGATTAGAATTTTTTCCCTATAAATATAGGGAAGATCTAGGATTAGAGTCAGTAAAGCTCAGAGTTCAGATTGAATTGAATTTCATATTTGTTAATTTCCAATTAATTTGATTTATTCCTTGCTTTGTGTTAAATTCCCTCATTTTCTAGCTATTTCTCGTATTTCCCATATTTTCCTAGATATAATCATAGTTGGTTAGATTTTCTCGTAAATTAGGCCCTCTCGGTTTACATCATTTAGCCACTTGTGCAGTTTGATGTGCGGTTTGTCCTAACAAAATGTCAAGAGCTAGATGTTAAAAGAAAACTATCATTTGTAATCTCATAGCTTATCTAATATGTAATACATCCCTCATATGTAATCTTTTTGTAGTTTAATTACATAGTCTAGTTAGGGTTAGGATAGTTTTTTTTTTAGTTTCTTTTTAGACCTTTTTCGCCTTTGTGCCTTTTTACCAAAGTCAAAAAGCGCAAAGAAGAGTAAGTCGTTGGGAGCCCAACGGCTCCCTCTTCCCTCTCATTCTCTTGTATTATAAATAGGGGATTCTCCCCTCTTATTTTGCATTCTTGAGTGTGGGTTTCTCCCACTTGAATGAAAGTATTTTCTTATTCCATTTTGCTTTGCATACTCTTTTTGAGTTTGGTGTATGAACCCTAGTGGTTCTTGTGAGTGCATGCTATTTGTGAACCTTCGTGGTTCTTTTGTGAGATTGGTTGTGAGCATCATTTGAAGATCCAATTGTAGACTTCATTTTCTTACATGGTATCAAAGCGATAGTTGTGATCAAGTCATTTATCTTGGTGCATTGGGAAGCGTGTCATTCAAAATTTCTTTTTTGAAAGAAAGAGGTGAAGTTCTTTACAAGTGGTGATCATGTGAAAGCTTGGGAGATTGGAGAAATTCTTGTGCACATCATCCGTGGTGGAGTAATATTACCTTTGGTCCTCTCTTTTCTCATCTTCTTCTTTACTCTTCTCCTAGTCATTTCTTTTCTCAATACTTGTAAAATGGATGACAACGATAATGTCACCATTAAGAGCATCAAACTAAACGACTCAAACTATGTTACATGGGCTTCTATCATGAAGCATCTTATATGGGGAAAGGGCTTGTGGGGATTAGTGGATGAGACCGATTTGGAACCTACATTAATCCTCACAAAGATAGAAGGAGAGAGAAAGAGAGAAATTCCTCTCATGGAAGTGGAAAAAATTAGAGCTATTGCGACTTACAAAAAAAAAATGAAAAGAATGAAAGTTTTTCACCTGTATAGAGAAAAGAGAGAGAGAGAGAGACGAAGAAGAAACCCAAGGCCTTTTTGGCTGTTACGATTTTTATTTTCTCATCCTTAGAATCGTGACCTAAAAGGTATTTTTATAATGTTACAACACAGAGATATGGATCTGGGTCTGGTGTATCCAGACTCGACAGTCTAAGTGGGTTACAATACATAAGTATGGATATTACACAATCCATGGATCGACGTGGATCGGGTCGGATCCTTTTCACCTTTTTCACCCCCCCTCAAGTTGATCATGGTTTTGGACCATGAACAACTTGCCTTTAAGCATCCAAAAACGATCCTTTGTTAACCCTTTGGTAAATAGATCTGCAACTTGTCTTTCAGTATTGACGAACTCAGGCTCAATCTCTTTTTCTTCAACCTTCTGTCTCACAAAGTGTTGGTTGATCTCAATGTGCTTGACACGACTATGATGTACTGGATTGAATGACATGTTGATAGCACTTTGGTTGTCACATAGTAAAGTAGTGTGGGAAATCTTTTCTCCTACTTCGGTTAGTAGATTCCTGATCCATGTGACTTCGGCAATAGCAGCAGCCATAGATCTATACTCAGCCTCAGTGCTTGATCTAGCGATGACCTTTTGTTTTCTACTGCTCCAAGAGACTAAATTTTTTTCGATAAAGACGCAATATCCTGATGTAGATCTTCGTTTATCAGGATCTCCTGCCCAGTCTGCATCACAATATACAGTGAGTCTGTGCTCATCTTTGCCATATGACTGTGGTGAATATATCAATCCATCCCCAATAGTCCCTTTCAGATATCTAAGGATCTTCTTGACCGCTTCCATATGTCCAGTATGTGGC
Organism: Nuphar pumila; assembly: GCF_984573655.1. Taxonomy (NCBI): domain Eukaryota; kingdom Viridiplantae; phylum Streptophyta; class Magnoliopsida; order Nymphaeales; family Nymphaeaceae; genus Nuphar; species Nuphar pumila. The sequence goes on along the minus strand of NC_143259.1, from coordinate 118,061,327 downwards.
GCATGCATAAATTGAGACACTTGATTTACTGAATAAACAATATCAGGTCTGGTGAATGTGAGGTACTGTAACATTCCTATTATGCTTCGATACCTGGTGGGGTCATCACACAGATCTCCATCCTGAGCGCTAAGTTTTTGATGAAGCACACTCGGAGTTCCCAGAGGTTTGCAGTCTTGCATGTCTGCCTTGCTGAGAACGTCTATGGTGTACTTGTGCTGAGTGAGTGTCAAGCCATGAGCCTGGTTATCAACTTCTACGCCAAGAAAACAACGTAGAACTCCAAGATCTTTCATTTTGAACCTCTGACCTAGTAAGTCTTTTACTTCTTGGATGTGAGTCACAGAGTTTCCTGTGATGACAATATCATCGACATAAATTAATAACAGAGTGCTCACAGTCTGACTTCTAAAGATAAATAATGAGTGGTCCAGCATAGAATATGAAAATCCATGTTTCTGAATCTCTAGCGAGAAGCTATCAAACCATGAGCGAGATGCTTGCTTCAGATCATAGATAGCTCTTTTTAACCTGCACGTATGAGTTTTATAATTTTGTTCTTGATACCCAGGGGGTTGCTCCATGTATACTTCCTCCTTTAAGTCCCCATGTAAGAATGCATTTTTCACATCAAGCTGACTCAACTTCCATCCATGTTCAATAGCCAAGGAAATAATAATTCGGATTGTTCCCATTCTTACAACCGGACTGAAGGTCTCATCATAGTCTTGCCCTGCTTCTTGAGTGAATCCTTTTGCCACAAGCCTTGCCTTGTATCGTTCAATAGTTCCACCTGGCTAGTACTTTATTTTGTAGACCCATTTACATCCGACAACATTTTTGTCAGGTGGTCTGGGAACAACTTCCCAGGTTCCACATTCATGCAAGGCTTGCATTTCATCATTCATGGCTTCTACCCACTTGGTAGAAGTGGTTGCTTGGTAGTACATGGTGGGCTCATCTTCCTTATTGAGAGCAGTTAAGAAGAGTTGAAAATCCAATGAGAAGTTGTTGTAACTAACCCACCTGTCAATGGGATGTCGTATGCGGTTTGATTTTCTGACCTCAAGAGTATGAGAAGGAGTCGGATTGCCGTCTGAGACATGATCTGAATGGCTTGATGTTGTCGGTTTCTGTCTAGAATAGACGATGCCTTTGTATCTGCCTGGTACTTCTTCTGTATTCTGTGATCCCGACGTCCCAGTGTCTTCAAAACTCTCTTCTTCTTGCTGCACGCAATCTAAGGAGCATGCTTCATTGGAGTCAACAAAAAGTTCTGAACTCAACCAAGGATAGTAAACTTCAGTTGGCATATTCGTTGCATCAGCTCCGTCATCAAAATTTTGTTCATCAAAGACAACATTTCTTGAGATTCTGATACGTTTGTTGGTGGGATCATAACACCTATATCCTTTGTAGTCATCTGCATATCCCACAAACCTACATTTCTGGGCTTTGTCCTGAAACTTGTTTCTCAGAGACTGATCAATATGCACATAACAAACACAACCAAAGACACGCAAATCATTATAACTAGGATGAACTCCAAAAGGACAGTGATAAGGAGACTTATTTTCCAGAACAACCATGGGCAGTCTATTTATCACATGCACGGCAGAATGAAAGGCTTCTGTCCATAGGTTGATAGGGAGATTACTGTCATGAAGCATACTCATGGCACTTTCAACAATATGTCTATGTTTTCGTTCAGCAATCCCATTTTGTTGAGGGGTGTGGGGGCAGGACACCCTTCTTCCTATTCCATTATTTCGAAGAAAAGAAACAAAATCACGGGATGAGAATTCCCCACCTCCATCACATTGAAAAAATTGAATGGACTCAGAAAATTGATTTTTGACCAAGGAAAGAAAATTTTGAAACAAAGAGAAAACTTCTGACTTATTCTTTATGAAATATATCCAAGTGTATCGAGAATAACTATCAACAAAGATTAGATAGTATCTGCTCTCAGATCCAGAGACAATTGGGGTGGGTCCCCATACATCAGAACAAATAATCTCAAAAGGTTTTGAAGTTTTCTTATTAATGGAATGGAAAGGCAATACATGACTCTTACATGAAAGACAACTGAAACACTTATGACTGCTCTCATTCCCATTGAGACTTTCTTTTGGAATGAGATTATTAGAGACAAGTTTCTCAATGAAATGACTCCCATAATGTCCTAACCGACTATGCCATAAGAACGGCTTATTACATTCAGAAATACTAAAAACACCGACAGAAGAAGATGAATACGACTTTAACTAAGGCTTCAAATTCAGATGAGCAGGGCGGACAGCATGACATGGAGCTTCTTCAAAGACATACATATGTAATGAGATATTGCGAAAATATAAAGAGTGCATACAAGCACTTACAACAATGAATAAAAGAGACAATATCACAAATCCACTAAGAGACAATACAAGCACAAGCCTTTAAGAAGGCAACAATATAAAAAGTCTCTTATTGAAAAGAGAGAGAGCTCTCAAGAATGGAAAAAATACAAGGGGATCACCCCTATTTATACAAAAGGGCGAGGAGAGAAAGAGAGGCAAAATGCCTCAAAAGGAGAGCCCAAAAGGGGGCTCCCATGGAGTCGTTGGGAGCCCCCAATGGTTGGAGCCCCTTTTGGCCTTTAAAAAATACAAAAAAATAAATGAAAAAATAAGAAAAGAAAAATACATTTTAACAAAAAACTGAAAATAGTTGTTTTCTAAAACAACTATGTGAATTTACAAAAATACCCCTATCGTGTATTGATGCAATATATATATATATATATATATATAAGAGATACATTTTAACCTATGTCACACAGACTCGGCTAGGGAGGCGCCGCACCCGAGTCGACACGCCCCGACACGGGTGCGGACACGGGTGCGGCTTCGGACTCGGCCTGGACTCGGTCAACGCCGAGTCGGACTCGGTCAACGCCGAGTCGGACTCGGTCAACGAGTCGAGGCCGAGTCCGTCCACTTTTGGACTCGGTCAACTTTGATCGAGTCCAAAATTGTCCATTTTTATAGCAAAAAACAAAAAAAATGATCTTTTTATATAGTTTTTAAAATATATATAGCATGAAAAAAGCTAATTATCATTTAATTCTCTCTCTCATAAGCCCCATAAAAAATTATTCTTAAATATTATCATCTAATTCTCTCTCTCAATCTTAAAAGCTAATAAATTCTCATCCACGAGTACCAACACTTTTCATCCACCGAGTTCTATCTCTTATAAAGGCTAATAAATTCTCATCCACCAGTACCAACATTTTTCATCCACCGAGATCATTTAATTCTCTCTCTTTTTCAAATCTAGCTTTGAAAAATTAAAAGCTTTTAATGCTTTTAATTAATGTTATAATTTTAGCAAAAGATGTTTAATGCATTTACCAGAACATGCTTTTAGTTAATGCTTTTAATTAATACCTTGATGATGTTTTATTCCCATGGTAGCTAAGACTCAGCCGAGTCAATGATAAACTCAGCCAAGTTTGGTTCTAACCCAGTTATACTACTATTTTAACTCAGTTAATTCAGGATCTGAGACAACTCGGAAGAGTCACGAGCCGAGTGTCCAAAATTTATATAGATATATGCACACACAGGATATATTATTATATATATATATATATTTAAAAAAAAAATATTTATATATATAGCCGAGTCCCCGTGTCCAAAATTTTTAAAATTGTGCCGCACCCGTGTCGCACCCGCACCCGCACCCGCACCCATGTGACATAGATTTTAACACTCCCTCTCAAACTTTACGGGGAAATGACGAAAAGTTTGCCAAGAAGGAACATGAAGCGAGGAGCCGGAAGAGCTTTAGTAAAGAAGTCCGCCAACTGATATTCTGAAGTGACATGCGGTAGGGTAATTGTTCCTCGTAAGAATTCGTCACAAACATAGTGGCAATCCATTTCGATATGTTTTGTACGCTTATGGAATGTATGATTGCTCGCAATATAGATGACACTCTTGTTGTCGCAACATAATTTTGAGGCTTCGGTAATATCAACCCCCATGTCTTTAAGCAGACTGCGAAGCCATACAAGTTTCATTGTCGTGGTTTCCATAGCCCGATACTCAGCTTCCGTGGATGACAGTGAAACTTTTTGCTGCTTCTTGCATCGCTAAGCAATCAAAGAGTCCCCTAAAAAAACACAAAAACCAGTAGTTGAGACTCGATCATTGGGATTATCTCCCCAATCTGCATCAGTATAAGCAAGAAGAATTAAGGAAGAAGAGGAGGATAGAAATAGCCCTTTATTGATGGTATTCCGAATGTAGCGGATGATTCAGAGAACAACACTCATATGCACAGTTGTAGGAGCATGCTGAAATTGGCTAACTGAGTGAACCGCATGGGTGATATCTGGTCTGGTGATGGTTAAATAGGTAAGAGACCCAATGAGTTGTCTGTAAGGTGTGGGATCTTCCAGAAGAACCCCATCCTCCAACCGTAATTTGACATTAATAGCCTCGGGAATCTCTACTTTCTTGTCATCAGAAATCCCAAACTTAGAACAGATATCTGCAGCAAGCTTCATCTGTGACAAAATATATCCTCGAGAAGAATATGCAACTTCAATTCCAAGAAAATATCTAAGAAAACCTAAATCAGACATATCAAAATTATTTTTTAACATATTTTTAACATCAATAATACTATTTTGATCATTCCCAGTGATAATCATATCATCAACATAAAGCAACAATATTATGATACTAGTACCTGCATTTTTAACAAAAAGAGCAGTGGCAGTATAACAAGAGTGAAATCCTAACTTTACCATGATATCACTGAAATGATCATACCAAGCCTTAGGAGCTTGTTTGAGGCCATATAATGCCTTCAAAAGCCGACTTGCTTAACATTAATTCTGGGTGGCGGATCCATGTAAACTTCTTCACTTAAACTGCCATTTAAAAATGCATTTTTTACATCAAGTTGATAAACAAGTCATTTTTGGTTGATGCGACAACTATTAAGGTTCTGACACTGGTCATTCGGGCTACGGGAGCGAATGTTTCTTCATAATCAACGCCATATTCTTGGGAGTATCCCTTAGCGACTAATCTAGCTTTATATCGTTCCAAAGAGCCATCGCTTTTAGTTTTAACTTTGAAGACCCAACGACACCCAATAGGTTTTTTGTGTGAGGGCAGATTAACTATTTCCCAAGTATTAGCCTTTTTTAATGCATTTAGTTCAACTTGCATTGCTTCAACCCAATGTGGTATAGATTTAGCTTGATTATAGTGAGCGGGTTCAAAATAAGAATGTAAGGTTATTAAACACGCCCGATAGTTGGGGGTTAAGGAATCATAGGATACAAACCTATTTGGGGGTATTGATATTCTAGAAGAATGTCTAACTTGTGGTTCCTCAGTAGATTCAGAAATTTGAGAGTATTTTTCAAGGGCACTAATAGGATTTTCTTGATTTCTTCTTGAGTAAACATTTATATTTGTATCACTATCATTTATATTTGAATCACTATCATTTGAGGATGTTATATCAAGATGGGACACTTCACGTGTATCTTCTATGTTTTCAAGAAAATCTTCTTGTATGTCATAAATAAGGTCATATAAGAATATATAATCAATTTCATTTGTTTCTTCTATTTTATCAAAACCGTTCTCTTTTTCTAGAAATGTTACATCTTTTGAAACATATAGTTTATCATTTTTAAAATCATAACATCTATACCCTTTTTTATTTTCACCATATCCTAGAAAAACACATTTAATTGCTTTTGGAGACAACTTATCCCTTTTATGTAATAAGACAAAACATTTGCAACAAAAAATACGAAGACGATTGAAATCAGGTGAAAATTTGAAGAGCTTTTCATAGGGAGAAGCATTTTTTAATTTGGAAGAAGGCATTCTATTGATTAGATAAGTTGAGGTTAGAACGGCTTCAACCCAAAACTTCTTTGGAATATTCCTAGAGACAAGTAATGTTCTAGCGGTTTCTATAATATGCCTATGTTTCCTTTCCGCTAGGCCATTTTGTTGAGGAGTCCTAGGACATGACTTTTGATGGCAAATTCCATTTTGGGTTAAATAGTTTTGAAATTCGTGGGATAAGTATTCACCACCAGAATCAGATCTTAAAATAGATATGTTATTTTGGAATTGATTTTGAATTTTTTTATGAAAATCTTTAAAGGAAGTAAATACTTCTGATTTATGACTAAGAAAATAAATCCAAACATACCGAGTAAAGTCATCAATAAAAGTAACATAATATGAATAACCCCCTTTAGACATAACCGGAGAAGGCCCCCAAACATCCGAATGCACGAATTCAAAAGGTCTTGATGAGAGAAAAGTTCTAGTTGGAAATGGAATAGACTTCATTTTTCCAAAAATGCAATATTTGCAATTAATTTCTTTTTCCTTACAAAATTTGTTTCCAAAAGGAAAGAGATACATTTTGGAATAACTTGGATGACCAAGTCTTTTATGCCAAGTTTCTATGTTTTTTTTTCTTGGACATAAGAACAAAAATAATTTGTAGGGAGATCGAGATGGTCCATATAATAGAGGTCTCCCTTTCTATGGCCTTGCCCAATCCGCTTCCCGGACCGGAGATCCTGCACAAAGCAACCATTAGATGAGAAAGATATTTCACATCCATGGTCGGCAATTTGAGAGACCGAAAAAATATTTAAATTTAGTTTGGGAACAACTCTTACTTTTGGAACACAAAAATTTTGAGAATCTTTAAAAGAGCCAATACTTGAAATTTTTAAAAAAGTTCCATCGGCCGTAGAGACACAAGAGTCCTTTGAATTGGTGCAAACATCAATAAGTGCATTTTCATGGGGGTCATATGAAAAGAGGCTCCGGAGTCAAGGATCTAAGAATACGTACCGGGTGAAGATGACGAAGCAATAGCCGCACCCGATGTGGAGGAAGAAACTTTTAGAATTTGTTGGAGAGCCATAGATATTTGTCCAAGAGTTTCTTTGATGTCATTGTTCTTGCCTTCGTCTTCTTTGGTGATAGTTTCTTCAAGAGAGGCCACCTTAGGCTTGAAAGTTCCATTAAGCTTTGGATAAGCGGGTTTAATGTGACCCGGCTCATAGCAATGATGACAAACAATCATTTTTCTTCCTCCATTGTAGTTTCCTTGTTTTCCAAAATGAGGAGGTTTATAGGTTCTAACATTGTTACCCGGTTTTGATACGGCAAGTACTTCATCAACATGTTTACTCATGCCAAGTCTTGTCTCCTCTTGAGTGATTTTGGCAATAGCATCCTCAATAGGAGGAAAAATAGATCTATGGAGAAGTGAGGATCTCACTTGCTCAAATTCGGGACATAGCCCAAAAAGGAATTGAAACAATCGTTCTTGTTACATTTGTTTTTGTCTTAAATCAATATCTTCCATAGAAACCTATTTTGGCTCCAAGAGAGCCAATTCATCCCATAGTGGGTTTAGGGCACTATAATAGTCTTGAATGCTAGAATCACCTTGTTTGGTGGTTCTAATCTTTTCTTGCAAGAAATATGCTCTTGCAAGATCCTTTTGGGTATACATACCCTTCATAAAGGACCAAGTCTCATTGGCTCTACGAAATTTAGCTATATTAGCACATACCTTAAGCTCAACATTGTTCATAAACCACACAAGGATTTTTGCGTGATTGCTTTCCCAATCTTCCACTTCCTTTTGATGATTTTCAATGGCCTTGAGGCGAGCATCTCCTTCAAGAGCCTTTTCTTGACCTTCTTCGTCCTTTGTGAGCATAAGCTTAGGTTTCGATATAAAAAGCCTCTTATTGAAAAAAGAGAGAGCTCTCAAGAATGATAAAAATACAAGGGGATCACCCCTATTTATACAAAAGGGAGAGGAGAGAAAGAGAGGCAAAATGCCTCAAAAGGAGAGCCCAAAAGGGGGCTCCCATGGAGTCGTTGGGAGCCCCCAACGGTCACATTTGTGACCGTTGGGGGCTCCAACGACTCTATGGTTGAAGCCCCTTTTGGCCTTTAAAAAATACAAAAAAATAAATGAAAAAATAAGAAAAGAAAAATACATTTTAACAAAAAATTGAAAATAGTTGTTTTCTGAAACAACTATGTGAATTTACAAAAATACCCCTATCAGGTATTGATGCAATATTATATATATATAAGAGATACATTTTAACAACATATTGCCTCGTCTTTTTCCTTCAGCGAATGTTTCCCTCATGCGTAGGTCCTTGACCTGCACAGAGAAGGGAGTAAATTCAACTGAAGCATTATTATCATCAATAAGCTTGGAGACTGAGATAATGTTTTTCTTAATGTCAGGAGCATGAAGAACGTCAGAAAGAGTAAGAGTGGAATGTGACATGAGAATGACAGTTTTTTCAACATGAGAAACAGGATGGTGGGATCAATCTCCAGTAACAATCTTACTTTTTCCAAAATAAGGAATAGGATTAGTAATCTTACCTGCATCACCTGTCACATGAGTCGCTGCTCCTGAGTCAACAAACCAAGTGCCTTCATCACTCTGCTTCAATTTCAACTCTGACAAGGCAGATATTAGTAGATCTTTCATCTCTCCACTATCTCTGGTATTTGTGAACTTTCTTTTCGTTTTTGTCTGTGGGCCCTTTCCTTTATTCTCTGGATTGTGCCAACAATTCGCCATGATATGCCTATTTTTGTTACAAAAGAAGCAAGTGGGGATGGATCTTGATCCCTGCGCATGAGCAGACATATTTGGAGTGGGGAGCAGACCACGCCCTCCGTATCCACTTCGCCCTTGTCCTCCTCGTCCTCGTCCTCTACCATAAGTCACTCTTGTGGCAAAAACTTCTTGAGAATTTGTGTGGATGTGAGTTTCTTCAGAGAATCCCTTCAGAGTCATTTCATACTGAATCAATTTCGCCCGTAACGCATCGAAGGAAGAAAGAGCAGGAAGGCACAATAGTGAATTGACTATCATATTGTAGTCAGATCCCAATCCACTCAGAGTTTGTTGCACCATGTCATTGTCGCTTACGGCACATCCTATAACTGCAAGTTGATTTGTGATGGTCTTCATCTTGTTCAAATATTCCTTGATGGTCATGGATTCTTTTTTTAACAACTGAAATTCCCTTTTCAGGAAAACCATCCTTGCTTGAGAAACCTGCGAATACGTTTGAACCAGTCGCTCCCAGAGTTGTAGCGCTATACAATTGTCGAGAATGGCAACTAGAACTTCTTGAGACAGGGTTGAGGTGATGTATGCGACAATTGATTGATCTTTCCTTTCCCAATTGAGAAATTCTATATTTTTGACATACACGATCGAACTCGCCCCTTGATCATCTTTCTCTTCTCTCGGGACAAATTCTGGTGGAACAAGGGTGGTTTCATCCAGGTGACCTAAGAGACCTTGACTCCTTATAAAAGGAATAATTTGTCTCTTCCAAATCAAGAAATTTGAGGTATTCAATTTTTCAGAAACGAGTTGGTTGAGGAAGCTTGAAGAAAGATTTGATTGAGAGAGATAAGGGTCCATTTGAGAATGAAAAACAACAAGAATGTCAACCAGAGTGTTCACAAAAAGTTCAGCCCGCTTTCCTTTTTTTTTTAATCGTAGGTTGTCAGATTCAGGGAACTCAGTTTCTGAACCTTTTTTATGCAGTCCAGAAACTGAGATTGATGTGATGAAGAATGCCTTCACACGTTAAAAGAACTCCTTTTTTTTATAAGAATAGAAATAGATAATAAAGGAATAAGTTTCACAACATAGCAGTAAAGAATCATAAAAAAAAAATCGAATATGCAAAGACAGACTTAGAGGAGATTAGGTAAGGAAGATCAAGAAAAAATTAAGGAGAGATTCAGTGTTTCACGTGAAACAGTCACCCACAGTCTGTGTTCACGTAAACAGGGTGCACGTGAATCACAGATTCACCAAATATGAAACCCACGTGAATAGAGGTCACGTGGATTACGGTTTCACAAAGAAAAGAAACCCACGTGAGGTGTGGGTACACAGGAGATTTCAGAAAGAGGGGACGAGTGAGCAAAGAGGGGAGGAAATGGAGAGGAACAGAAGAAAAGGGAGAAAGGAAAAAAAAACATTGATTTTCCGAACTTCGCTCTTGCCGGAATCCTTTTCAGCCTTAGACGAACCTGCTCTGATACCATGAAAGTTTTTCACCTGTATAGAGAAAAGAGAGAGAGAGAGAGAGAGAGAGAGAGAGAGAGAGACGAGGAAGAAACCCAAGGCCTTTTTGGCTGTTACGATTTTTATTTCTCATCCTTAGAATCGTGAACTAAAAGGTGTTTTTATAATGTTGCAACACAGAGATATGGATCCGGGTCTGGTGTATCCAGACCCGACAGTCTAAGTGGGTTATAATACATAAGTATGAATATTACACAATCCATGGATCGACATGGATCGGGTCGGATCCTTTTCACCTTTTTCAAAGAATGGAGAATGGGACATCGCAAGATTATGTCTTGGCTCATATCTAGCGTGGACATCAAGAAATGCTCAAGCCTTGCAAAATTTGAGCATGACAATGATGCTTGGGATTATCTTAAGAGAATTTATTCTCTTAAAGATATTGCACATGTGCAACTTACAAATCAAAGTTAGAAATATGGTTCAAGGAGGCAAGAATATTAGAGAATACTATAATGGCTTATCGGAGTTATGGGAAGAGTTGACACTTTTTGAACTGAAGTGGCATTGCCCACAAGATATAGAACTCTGCCAAAACCAAATAAATGCAGAGCACTTTTTTCAATTTATTAAAGGACTAAGATCGGAGTTCGAATCTATTAAGTTCATTATTCTTTATCGAGGGAAGGTGCCTTCGATAGAAGACACCATAGAAAGAGCTAAGTATGGAAGAAAATAGGCTCAAGAGTAGAATCACCAAGTGTGATGATGACTCGATTCTTGTTGTATCCAGACCAGGAAATAATGTTCGAACATACAAACCCCCAAACTACGAAATAACAAATGATGAAAGGCAAGGAAATGAATCTGAAAAAAGAAAAATTATTTGTTATTATTGTCGTGAACCAGAACATGTCAAAACTCATTGTCCAAAATTGAAGAGACCTTATGATAAAAAGGTTGCCTCTGTCGGACCTCCACAAGAATCAAATGAATCTTCTATTGGAAGTATGTCTTTAGCTCAATTGGTGGAGGCACTTCAACCACTACTCAAGGAAACATCTTCATCAGCTGGAGCCACAGTCTCTTTCGTTAGCACTTCTGATCCAGGTAAATCTCCTTGGCTTCTTGATTCAGGTGCCTCCTTTCACATGACACCAAATATAAACATATTATCGGAATGCCATAACTCAAATGTATCAAATGTTTTTATCGCTGATGGGACATCACTTGAAATCAAAGGAATAGGAAATTTTGAAAATAATTTCAAAGACCCAAAAGGTTTTTACATTCCAAAAATTAGATATATCCCTAAGTTAAACCTCAATCTCTTATCTGTTTCTCAATTATTTGACCATGGATATAATGTTTCCTTCTCCTCTCGTGGTTGTCGAGTGCAGGATCACCAGTCAGGGAAATTGATTGGGGAATGCCATAAAGAATGAGGCCTTTATTACATATATTTTTTGGAAATTCCCAAGAATGATTTATGTTGTAATGTTCAAAAAATGAACTTGGATCTATGGCACAAGAGACTTGGCCATCCTAGTATATCCAAGATTCATTTTTTTCCAAAGATGGAGCATTTTTTGTAATTTTGAGCCCTTTAAATGTGAAGAATGCATTGGAAAAATGAAGAAATTACCCTCTCAAGAAAGAAATTTTATCTCTTCTCGACCACTTGAGTTAGTTCATTTAGATGTATAAGGCCCTGCACCTGTCATATCCGAAGGAGGTTTTACATATTATGTCATCTTCGTAGATGACTTTACAAGGCATACTTGGATTTATTTTCTCAAATATAAGTCTGAGGTTTTCTTACACTTTCAAATATTTTACAACTTAGTTAAAAATTAGTTTAAAAATGATATTTTCATTTTTCGCACTGATTCGGTGGGAGAGTACTTATCAAAAGAATTTAAAGACTATTTGAATTTACATGAAATTACACATCAAAGGTCATGTTCGTATACTCCACAACAAAATAGTTTAGCAGAAAGAAAACATAGACATATTATTGAAACAACAAGAACTTTACTCATTACTCACAAAGTACCAAATTTTTTTTGGGCCAAAGCTACTCTAACTGCAGTTTATCTCATTAATAGAATGCCATCATCTTCACTAAACAATATATCTCCTATTGAAAAACTTTTCAAACAAATCCCAGATTATTCGAGATTAAGGTTATTTGGGTGTAAATGCTTTGTTTTTTTTAACAAAAATGACAAACTCTCTCCTTGTGCTATTTCGTGTGTTTCTTGGCTACGCAAACCATAAAAAAGGTTATAGATGTTTTGATCTCAAAACTAAAAGGTTATGTGTCAAAGAATGTATCTTTTCTTGAAAAAGAAAGTTTTTTTGAAGTCAAGAACTCTAGAGAAATAGATAAGTACTCTTTCCTATTGCACTTAGCTCCAAAGATCAGTGAAAGCGATATTGATCTCGAAGATCAAAATGACATAGTAAGTACTGAATCATCTCATGATAATCAAGGTTGTATTCAATACTCCAGACGGGGTAACTCTGAACAACCTTGTGCTCTAGAAAAATATACTAAAGCACAAGATCAAATAGTAACCAGGAGATCATCTAGGGTGTCAAAGGTTCCCAGAAAATTTGTATCCTATGAGTCTTTCTCACCGAAACATCAAGCTTACATCGTTTTAATACACTCCTACACAGAACCTTCTAATTATGATACAACAAAAGAACACCCTGAATGGGTCGAAGCTATGACAACAGAGTTAAATGCATTAGAAAAGGCAAATACGTGGTTTATTCAAGATATTTCGCCAGGTAAAAAGCTCATAGGATGTCGATGGGTATACAAAGTTAAGACCAAGAGTGATGGTACTCTTGAGAGGTTTAAAGCCCGACTAGTTGCCAAAGGCTATTCTCAAGAATATGGAATAGACTATGAAGAAACCTTCGCACCAGTCGCCAGAATGACCACAGTTAGAATCTTAATTGCTCTTGCCTCTGTAAAGAAATGTCATATATACCAGATAGATGTCAAGAATGTTTTTCTCAATGGAAGCCTAGCTGAGGAAGTATATATGAAACCACCTCATGGTATTAAGACCCCTCAAGGGAAAGCTCTTCGTTTACATAAAGCTTTATATGGCCTTAAGCAAGCCCCAAAGGCGTGGTATAATAAATTCAGTCAAGTTATGCTTGATTTTGGTTTTCAATCTTGTCTTACTGACATAACTTTGTTTGTTAAGAATTCTGATGCATGTATTATTATTTTTCTCTTCTATGTGGACGACATGATCATCACAGGAAGTGATAAACAGGGAGTTAACAATATCAAAAAATTTCTCAAAACACATTTCAAAATGAGTGATTTGGGATTCTTAAATTTTTTCCTTGGTATAGAAGTTGTTTATTCCTCTAGAGGTTATTTGTTAACTCTGTCTAAATTTGCCCTAGATATTATTGACAAGTCTGGTACTTCTGATGAAAAACAGGTTAACACTCCTGAAGTGGTGAACATCAAAATGAAGATTGATGAGGAAGAGCTACTGAAAAATCCTACACCTTACAGACAACTTGTCGGGGCGTTGTTTTATCTCTCTATTACCAGACCCGACATTGCGCATGTTGTCCACACCGCAAGTCAATTCCAGCATGCGCCTACTACTGTTCATATGGGAGCTATTTTACACATTATTAGATACATTAAAACTTTCATCTTTAGAGGACTTTTTTTATTTACTTCTTCCTCGTTAGAATTAACTGCTTATACTGATGCAAATTGGGCAGGTGATCCTAATGATCGATACTCAACTACTGGTTTTTTTGTGTTTCTAGGTAAATCTTTGATTTTATGGAGGTGCAAGAAGCAACAAAATGTTTTTCTTTCATCAACAGAAGCCGAGTACAGAGCATGGCTACAACCACCATGAAAATAGTTTGGCTAAGGTGATTGCTTCAAGACATGGGAGTTATGTGTACAAGAGCATCACGGTTGTGCTGCGACAACAAAAGTTTTATTTACATTGCCAGCAACCGAACATTCCATGAATGAACTAAGCATATCGAGATGGATTGTCACTACGTACGAGAGAAATTCTTATGCGACACCATTGATCTTTTATATGTCTCTTCAGAATATCAACTAACAGTTATGTCACATGGGTGCGGGTGCGGGTGCGGGGATTCGGCACTTTCAAAAAACCCAGGTGCGGGGGTGCGGCAGGGGCAAAAATGTAAATATATATACATATAAGGGGGTCCGGGGGTTATCCTATTGCATCCAATTTTGAAAAAAAAAAAGCAGTTTGCAATTGAGCCAGCTGAGTGTGGTTCATTCAACTCATGCTTGTCATGAGCTCAATCTTGATCGGATTGCTGGAGTTATAAGCCGAGTTTGAACACCCCAAGCTGGGTTGTTTATGAACATTGGTTGCTGATAATAGTGACGTTATGTGGGCTATCAGCTTGGGTCCTTTGCACAATAAATGGTGGTGATTAGGGCTGTTAAGGGGAGTAATATGTAGGCGGGATTTGGGTCATGATTTTTGTCATGTACCTGACCCGATCCAAGTATAAAATGCATTATTTATAATAAAAAATCTGAAATTATGCAGGTCTGAATCTGGAATTCCACTTTTGTAACCCGATAAAACCCGAACATGAACTCGAGCCTGTGATTTGTTATTTGGGGGGGGTCAGATATACCCTAATGGGTCGTGTACTAGACCCGTTGACAGCCCTAGATGAAGAGAACGAACGGGTGATGATCTCATAACATCGATTTGGCAAATCAACGATCTACTCAATCACAGTTAAATGCAAATAATTAAAGTTTAAGCTGCTTTTGTAAATGTTAGATAAGTTTTGGGTTTATTGAATTTACTTTAGAAAAAACCCGATAAATTTACTGAAAAAAAAATAAAACTGGAATAAATAAAGAACGAAATATTCGCTCCCGTCTTCCCGCAATTTTTCCTCTCTCTCTCTCTCTCATCGATGCATCCCCAAACCCTAAGATTTCCGATCGCGGAGAGCCCCATTCCGGTCGACAATCATCTCTGTTTCTACCCATCTTCCCGATTTCGCGTTTTTCCCGGTTTTTTCAGGACCGATTTCGCGAAATCCCCCGGTTTCCCATGCATCAAGCATGGGCTTCCCGCGATCAGGAACTGCGAAGATCTCGGCTCCGCCACCCCGAAGAGGATCGACTCCGACCGCCAGCAATCGACGGGAGCTCGCGAAGCCAGCGATATCTAGGCGAAGAACGTCGACATCGCGACGCTCGGGAACCTCTGCATCGACATCGTCCTCGGTGTGCCCAGCTTGCCACCCGCTTCCGCCAAGAATGGACCAAAATGACCCTGGGTGCGGTCAACGCACCCAGGGTCGGGTTGACTGCACCCGAACCCGCGTCGAGTCGCGTCGACGTGGGTGCGGCACCCTGCTAGCCGAATCCCTGTGACATAGACTGACAGATTTCTTTATCAAACCTCTCGCTGCTTCTCAATTTCACTTTCTCTTGGACAAACTTTTGGTTATTCAACCGTAAGTTTGAGGGGGAGTGTTAAAAGAAAACTATCATTTGTAATCTCATAGCTTATCTCATATGTAATACATCCCTCATATGTAATCTTTTTTTAGTTTAGTTACATAGTCTAGTTAGGGTTAGGATAGTTATCTTTTTTTTTAGTTTCTTTTTAGACATTTTTAGCCTTTGTGCTTTTTGACCAAAGTCAAAAAGCATAAGTCAAAAAGCACAAAGAAGAGTGAGCCGTTGGACTCCCAACGGTTCTCAATAGAGCCGTTGGGAGACCAACGACTCCCTCTTCCCTCTTCCCTCTCATTCTCTTGTATTATAAATAGGGGATTCTCCCCTCTTATTTTGTATTCTTGAGTGTGGGTTTCTCCCACTTGAATGAAAGTATTTTCTTATTCCCTTTTGCTTTGCATACTCTTTTTGAGTTTGCTGTATGAACCCTAGTGGGTCTTGTGAGTGCATGCTATTTGTGAACCTTCGTGGTTCTTTTGTGAGATTGGTTGTGAGCATCATTTGAAGATCCAATTGTGGACTTCATTTCTTTACACTAGAATAGGCCATTCATCTCATTCGGCTAGGTATCCTCCTGATTTGTTGGTGCTTAGCTTGCATACCTGCTATTTTTTCCTTTGTTTGAGTCATCCTACAGGACTAGTTTTCTGCAGGTGTGTATCATGTTCATGGCTTGTTTGGCTTGCATAGGGAACATACTAATTTCATATCGAAATGCTTGCATAAGGTATGTCAACAATTTCCTCTGTACTCACGTTTTGGGACTTCATTTTGTTTGGCTAACTGAGCAGTTTGGTATTGAAATTCTACAAAACATATGGTTAAGATGGTCCCCTTGAGCCATGCACTACCACATTTTGATAATGGTGTAATGTGCTGTTGGTGTAAATGGAGTGCGTGTATGCAACAATGAATTGTGAATTGGTCCTATGGGAGTAAGAAAGATAGGAGGAGAGGAAGTGAATGAGGGTCGAGTGAGAGAGAAAAAGAGAAAAAAAAGAATGTCTATCATTCACTATGTTACAGGGACATGCCATTTTTGGCTGTGGTGTCCTTGGTGATACGACCTCACAGACAATGACACATATGGATGTTATTTTTATTACTTTTAATAAAATTTGTATTGTTTTTAATAGTACAATAAAAAAGATATCTTTTTTGTATTAAAATATCAAAAGAAAATTTTGTTGATAAGTGTTTTAAAAATGTGTGCAATTGTATCTTATTTTTCAAAAAATTTATGAACTTGTGTCACAGGTTGGGTCCTATGGTACTTTTGTGACATCGATCATTCAATATCTCAATGCCATACACATATATTTTCTCATGGACAGAGCTACTCTTATAGACAAAAACTACTAATCTGTACAATATGGGTAAAGGACAAAACCATATATGCACAATACAGAAAATATAAACATAAAACTGTATTACTATCTTTGACACTCTTGTAGGCCACAGATGGTTGCTTGCTACTTCCTTTTCTCTTCAAGAATGTCATGTTTCATTGATTTACCTTGGTAGCTTTAGTCCTAATTGAAGCATCAGATCCATAGTAAGTTCTTGTTAGAAGGTTTTCTCCAGTGGTTTAAGATTCTTTATCTTTATCTTATACTACTAGTATGTACATATGCTGGTGCTATTTCTATCTCTCATCATACTTCGACTTTATTTTTAAATTTTTTTGCAATAGGGTGTTATTTGATCATCTTTTTCTCTTTCAAAGTACCTACAAGATGAGATGATTGTAATGACAGTCTAAGGAGAACACTTTTTATTTCTCTATGAAATTATGTTACCCTTGACATTTCTTGGGTTTATTTCATCCTTATACTTTTATCCTTCTTTTTTCCCTCAGTTCTTTTCAATAGCTTCATCATTTTGTAACATCCTCAATTATGGGATCCTCCATAGGTATTTTTTTGTTAATGTAAAATGGCCAAATGATTGATAAAGGACTCTTTCTTATTGCTTTTTTTTTTCTTATCACAAACATAAATTTTATGAGTTCATGTTATATTAGCTGTGATTTATTGAATATTTTATAGTTTCTTTCATATTTATATCTTTTAGATCTGCCTTTTGTGAAAAGAAGACCATATAGATGTTTCTAAACTTGTAAAAGTATATAGTTCTTCTGGGGGACTTCATTATGTTCTTTCTATTCTGCTATATAGATGACTTTCCTGTGATACCCATTTATTTTTCTCTTCATCAGAAAGCTTAGTCAGTTTGGATACTAGTGCCAGATTTTATGAGAATAAAAGTTTGTGTTTAGATTATTTCCACAATTCTCCTTTTCAATTTTCAAGCTCCTTTTTTTGTGAATTTACTGTGGTTTCTTCTATAGGAAATTCATAAGTTTGCTTACTTTTATGAGTTTTTCATCTTTGGTTGTAGGGAGCAATACGCTGTGTGGAAAGAAGAATGTCGAAAGTTGAATGCCGTCATTGGTAGTGGAAGGATTATAACCGCACCAATAATCACTGAAGATGGTGTTCCTATTCAGGATCCCATAGTACTTTTGGAAGCTAACCCAGACAGAGATTTATCCTCAATCAAGCATGATAGTGGTGGTGATGAAAGTGAGAATGATAGCAATGGAGAAGATCAGGAAAGTAGAGTACATGACGAATCGAGTTTGAATGCTTATGCTTCTGGGTTTGATAAAATAGAGTCTACTGAAAGGGCTCCATTAGACAAGAAAGAAATTCAGTGGAAGCTTACTCTGCACCAGATAGGTAGACGTTTGTTTTCTTTTTCCAGTCTGTATCATGTTTCTGCAGCCTGTGTAGTTAATAATTCTGCTTATCTGATGATATGATCACCACGTAGCAGCATATATAGATAATTCTGCATTTAAATTCTTTGACCTTTAAGGCTGTATTTTGCCATTTGTTCATTATTGTATGCCTTATATCATTTTTACTTGTAAGGATATCTCAACAAACAGATATAGGTCATTTGTTTATCAGAGACCTTTAATCCCTTTCACGTGATTAATAACCATCATATTGTTTGGCATTTTCCGTACTTCAATTTGCAACTTAAATGTTGTGTTGCAATCAAAGCATTTGACTAACACAAACCTTTTTTTTTTATCTTTTGCTATTACATTGAGCTGCTATAATCATTATCAAACTCTCCTGTTGTTGCTTAAACAATAGAAAGAAATAAAAGTCGTACAACTTTAATTGATCCTTTTGATTTCTGAGAACTCCAAAAGGTATGCTTTTGAGTATCATATCCATTGCTGCTATGGTGAACATGGCTGGGAAGTATTCTTCATGTAACTGTATGGTTTGTTTTTCCACCATTCAGGTCTTTTCTTTGACCTTTTAAGTCCAACTGATATATTGGTGGTTCAATCAGCACATTGGACATTGCTGTTCTATTTTAAGCAGTTTTTTACATCTCTTCTCAACACTGTTGGTTCATTGTTACAATGGCCTTTACAATATGATTAGTGATGTATTCCTAATTTAATATGCTTGTTTTTGCATCTTGTTATTTCTCTTTTGTGTTATATTTTGCTTCTTTTTCTACTTTTTGCCATGTATTGTTCTATCAGTTGAGAATGTCTGGAATGAAATCTTTTATTGTATGAGATGAAAAATGATCAGGAAGAGATGTTGAATCTTTTCTAACCCAGTCTATAATATTCCCTATAGTTTATTCCTGTCAGTGCATTTATTGGAAGTTTGTGGTCATTAGGAGCTTCCCAATAGCACTTGGAATTGGAAATAGAATATGTAAATAGTATATACTATCCATATTTTTTGGCTCTATGGTGGTTGCCTGGTTGGTTAATGAGGGATTTAGTATGATGAAAATATAATTTCCGTAACTTCATATCATATATTTTATGATGTTTGGTGAAGTTCTCATGATTGATCTCTTTGCTAGGTTTGGATGTTGTTCGTACTGATAGAACATTAGTTTTCTATGAGAAGCAAGAAAATTTGTCAAAGCTGTGGGATATTTTGGCTGTTTATGCATGGATAGATAAGGATGTCGGTTACTGCCAAGGTATGTTTGTACTTTCCTGTTGCTCGTTAAATTAAGAAATATAATTGCCCCTTGTTAGTTGACACATGTTATGTTTTTATTTAGTTTACTGCTCTTAAAAAGTTTAGCTGGAATTGTGTATTGTTTGTTATTTCTGTTCATAGAATTTTGTATGCAATTGCATGCAGGGATGAGTGATCTGTGTTCTCCGATGATTATTCTCCTTGAGGATGAAGCTGATGCATTCTGGTGCTTTGAGCGCCTAATGTGCAGGCTGGTACTCTATACAACTTCTGCCTGCAACCTATCCTCTAGATATATTTGTTGCACAGAAATGTTTATTGGTCCACCGAAATTTTGCAAGCATTTGTGTGCTGCATTGCTGATAAGCAACACATGGTCCTTGAGGACCTCGAACCATAGTCACAAGTATTGCCAATAATTACAATTTACTGTGCTTTTTGTAATAAATTAAGAAACCCTTAAATAAAGGGAAAAAAGTGATAAGTTGAATTTATTATATTCTCTATTTGTTGTGATTTTATGAAAAAAATCATGTTACAATCATGATTTATAATATACCAGCAAATTTTAGGGAATTTTGGGTGTTAAACCTTTTCTCCCCAGCATCATAAGTTGGTAGATAAGAGAGGTCCCTAGAAGTAACACTTTCACCAGAACTCATGGAGTGTATTTCTGCCATCATATACAATCAGAAGGACCTTACCACAGATTTTGCAATATAAAGTAAAAACTCATTCCACTCTGAATTCCATGTGGAAGGTACACTTGGATAATGGGGACTCAAAGGTATGGGAAAGCTTTTTATAATGGTTGGAGTGTTCCTCATTGATACAGGACTGAAAAACAGTAAGCATGATATTGCTTCATAGCTATTTAAATTTCATATGCCAAGGATACAAGATCGGTGCTAAATGCAACATTTTATTGGATTTCTGGTGTTTTTTCGAAAATCTGACCGTACAGATGATGTGATATGTATGCTTGTTTTTATAGGAACCAGTTATTGGAGCTTTTGATTCCGATGCATGGATAGGTTTTTATAAGGTTTCAAAAATCAACGGCGTACAAATTTCATAAATTTTCGAGGTTCCAAATACCATTTTTTCCATCCAAAATGCATGATCCAAGTGTTTATTTCTAGTAAATCAATCACGCTGAACACATCTGTACGGTCAGAAATTTGAAAAACACCAAAAATCCAATAAAATGTTTCATTTAGCATCGTGCCATATTTAGCATGGATCCTGTATCCCATATGCCAATATTAGTC
The DNA here is from genome assembly GCF_984573655.1 of Nuphar pumila. Lineage (NCBI taxonomy): Eukaryota > Viridiplantae > Streptophyta > Magnoliopsida > Nymphaeales > Nymphaeaceae > Nuphar > Nuphar pumila. The sequence continues at coordinate 118,040,352 of NC_143259.1, read as the reverse complement.
TATGATGAATTATGAATTATGGCTATATTCTATGTATACTATATTAGTATGTGTGGAGTAATATATTATATCATACATATGTGGTTATCTGTATAGCAATGTTGTAAGAATTGTCTCAGGGAATCGGCCTATTCCAATTCGAAGCTGAATCAAACTGAATCGGCCAACTTTTAACCAGAAAATGGCACATGTCACAAAAAATATTAAAATAATATTAAGATATTAAAATATTACAAAAATTAATTTAAGCCTTTTTACAAAATATTTAAAATAAGCCAAAACAGGTTGGTTTCGTATCAATTTTAAGCTGATATGATATGAATTGGCCGATTCTCAATGATATTGACGATATTTCTGTATAGTACTGATGTGTTGTGCATTATTTTTATTTGCTAAGATTCTTTTAGAAGAACAGATATTCTTGAAAATATCCACCAATATTACCTGGTCAAAAGTATCATGGAAAAATATTTATAACAAAAATATCCTGGAAGGATTTTTGTGACTATGTTTTGAACATGCATTTGTGTGAGTTTTTAGTCCTTAATGGTATTAGCCACATGATCTCCATAATCTTATAGATGATGTATTCTATATTACTTTGTTTTTTTTTTTTCCATTGATGGCATGTTTGTATTTAGTTTTAGTATCAAGTCTCAAATTTGTATAATTTCTTATTGGTGCAGTTTTAGTATCAAGTCTCAAATTTGTATAATTTCTCATTGGTGCTCAGTGATCCTTTAATATCCATCTGATGTGAACATTTTTTATACAACCATGGAATACAATGCCTATACTGTTTAAGTACAACTCCACAACCACTTGCTGGTCCTTTATCACATTATGATATTGCTTGAGATATTTAATAATGTTCATTCAATGGGTGAATGTTAATCCTGTGCTATTTGAATTGCTCTCTCTCTCTCTCTCTCTCTTTGTGATACTTTTTCCATGAGATAGTTACTTACGTTGCATATTTCCTTTGTGTGAAATTTAAAGCGACGAAACTTTAGATGCACAGAGAGCTCAGTGGGGGTGGAGCAACAGCTTCATAGTCTAGCATCAATAACTCAAGTTCTTGATCCAAAGCTTCATCAGCACTTTGGTAAATTAACTCTTTCTCATTCCTTCTGGGTTTGTTTTTGTTGTTGGTTCACCTTCAACTATTCAAATTGCTTACTGTTAGCTTTGAATTAAGGCATTGCATGATTGAACCAGTGAAGTCATTTCCATAATTGTACATGAATATTTTTCCAATCCTTTTGGAAGTCATATATGATATATTAATAGTGATAAATCTATCGAACATTAGGTCCTCAATTTCTATGAAGTTATGAACTTTTTTCCTGAATAAAAATCTCTTGTATTTGTGCATGATCATTGTGATCTGCAACCTTTGTGGTTTCATTTTGTTTTGGTCCTGTGTAGGAGAACAACAGCTTCACATGCACCTTTCAAGGTATCTTTCAAGTGTGTGTGAGAATTAAGTTTATTTTGGAAAAACTGAATAAGATAGAATAGCTCATTATTATGGCACTTCGATAATTTCATTTCAAAAAATAAAAAATGCAATGCATGTTAAAGTTTGATAATGAGTTGCATCATATGATGGAAGACGATTCATTGACTGCAGAGACACTTGGTGGAGGAGACTACCTATTTGCATTCCGCATGCTGATGGTGCTATTTCGTAGAGAGTTTTCATTTGGAGACTCATTATTTCTTTGGGAGGTATGCAATTATTTAGCAGAATTTTGGAAGTGGAACTAAAACTGATCCTGGAATCATGTTGTTCCTATATGTTCTCACCTGCATCTGTTTGTGAGATACCTTGTATGGTACATTGCATTGCTTCACATAATCATTGTACTTTTTGAGGCTTCTAGTGACTGTTGAATTTAATTACGGTGATTTTGGTGTGCTTCATCTATTTTATGCTAGTACTAGAAGCCATGTGGGTTATATAACAATCATCAGCTCATCTAGCCCTTGCACTACTGTGAATGGCACTAAGTTTATTGTGGTAGTACAACCCATTTCAACGAGCAGTTTTACACAAGTACATGGCACCTATATAACATGGGTACTCCTACTCAGCTCCATACCCATGTCAACATGGGTATTGGTACTAGGTACTCCTAGGTATAGGTCAATGAGTTTGGACTTTATCTGTTTGTCCATCTTATAACCCAGTCAAACTGTTGTCAACTCTCAGGATCAAAATGTCAACATTAGTCTATGTTTGTTGATTATTAGTTATTAGTAAGCTTTATATCTTAACATACTTAACACATCTATCTCGTAATTGATGGTCTACAACTTTATTTTTTGAAAAAATTACAAAAACACGCCTGACTTTTGACCTATTTACAAAAGCACACCTAACTGTTGAAAAATTACAAATACCTGCCTGAGTTAACAAACTAATCCTCAAAGACATGTCTCCCCCAACTCAAATGGTTTTACTATGGTTCAGCTAAGTTTTGGCATGACAAAATTACTTTACGGCTCTCCTCTGTCTGTTTCTCAATAATGGTGTTTAAATCTTCTGTCGTTCCATGGCTGCCACTTATGGCAACAGAAAATATACTAAAAAGAAAAAATTGAGTTTTCATTATGCATTTAGTTGAAGGCCCTCAATCATTAGACTCTCCCTCTCTTTCAAACAAGAGACCAACATTCTAGCAATGATCTACAAGGTCTACATTGTTAGGCAATAAAATCAAAATCATTACAAGAAAACTCTTGGGGAAAACCCTTATTCCAACATGAATGTAAAAAATAATAAGAGCTCTCCAACATTAAACTAACATGAAGGAGGAACAGCCAATCAAGAAGGTTTTGAAAGGTCTTCTTGCTTCATCACCTTTCAACACCTCAAAAACAAAAAGAATCCACCGCCAGCCAAAGTTTGTGTGGCATACAGCATGTCTAAGGTGTGAATGGAGCAAAAACGACAGAATTTTGTTCTCCAAAGCCAAATGAGTTTGAGAGAGCTGCCATTAACACCATTTAAACAGTGACCCATTTTTCTTTTTGTAAGGGGAAAGACGTCTTAGACTTCCTGATTGAGAGAGAGAATCATTATCATCACCCATCATCCATCTCCCATCATTATCACCATCTCTTTCCTTCTTGTCTCCTCCATCCGTTACTTGACTAATCTCCATGGGCATTCACTCAATTTCAAAACTCTAGCTCCGTCCCAGTCCCTTCGTCTCTGATCTGCACCCACGACCCCATGTGGGTGTGATTCCTCCCTTTTTCATGTGATGGGTGTTGATTGAGAGCACAAGATGAGAAGGTGTTGAGAGTGAGAGAGTGGTTTTGACTCAAGTTTAGGATAAAATGACTAAAAGATGCATTAGAAGGGCAATTAAGTAATCTTATTATGCCAGTCCATGGTAAAGCCAGCTCAGTTAGGGGAGCATTCCTTTGAGAATTAGTTTCTCAACTCAGGCGGCTATTTGTAAATTTTCAAAGGTTAGGTTGTTTTTGTAAATAGTTCAAAAATTAGGCATACAACAACAACAACAACTACGCCTTCATCCCAAAACAATTGGGGTCAGCGATATGAACCAAAAAAGAAATTCATTTTGGGTCTTCCACATGAATCCTTTTCCTCCAATCATTTCTATCCAACGCCATGTCCTCGGTGAGGTTCAAAGCATTCATATCCTTTCCTATCATCTCCATCCAAGTCTTCCTAGGCCTACCCCGACCTCTTTTAACTAATATATTTTCCCATTTCTCCAACCTTCTAACTGGAGCATCATTAGGCCTTCGCCGAATATGTCCAAACCACCGTAAACGATTCTCTCGCATCTTATTTTCAATGGGTGCAACACCTACCTTCTTACGTATCTCTTCGTTCCGAATCTTATCTTTTATTGTATTTCCACACATCCATCTAAGCATCCGCATCTCAGCTACACTCATTTTTTGAATATGATGTCTCTTGGCAGCCCAACATTCCGTACCATATAGTAAAGCGGGTCTAATAGTCGTCCTATAAAACTTTCCCTTCAACCGCAATGGCATTCTACGATCGCACAGCACTCCAGTAGCACTTTTCCATTTCATCCACCCAACCTTTATCCTATGATTTACATCTCCATCAATTTCTCCATACTTTTGAATGATGGATCCCAAATATTTGAAATAATCATTCACCGGTATATCTTGCTCACCAAGCTTCACTACACTCCCATCACTACTTCGTTGCTTACTAAACCGACATTCCATATATTCAGTCTTACTCTTACTCAACTTAAAACCTCTAGCTTCCAATGTCTGTCTCCATAATTCTAACTTAGCATTAACCCCAGCTCTAGACTCATCAATCAAAACAATATCATCAGCAAACAACATACACCACGGTACATTTTCTTGAATTGATCTCGTAAGCTCATCCATCACTATCGCAAATAGGAAAGGGCTTAAAGCAGATCCTTGATGTAACCCAACCGTTATCGGAAAATTGGTTGTCACCCCTCCACAAGTGCGGACATTGGTTACTACTCCTTCATACATATCTTTAATTATACTAATGTACTTGAGAGAAACACCTTCAAAAATTAGGCATGTTTTTGTAAATTTTTCTTTTTTATGATGAGCAACCCTCGCCAAGGCGAGGAAAGCCCCGGGTGGGGCCTCACAACCACCCTGCCTTATGTGGCCCACTTTTGAAAGCTACGGACACACCCTTGCACCAGTGGGGTTTGATCCAGTGCTTTCATATCAGCACCCTCACAACCACTGCGTTGGCCATGCGGGAGAGCCTTGCGGTGGTGGCAGTCTACTACTTTATGTAGGGCGTTTCATAAATCGTATCATAATTGTGCACTTTCTACGTGTGTTTTTTTTTGTGTGTGTGTGTGGTCATATCCTCATATATCATTCTTTTAGAAAATTTCTTAGACCTTTTGTAACTGTTGTACACCATTCCTGGATCCATACCTATGTGACATTAGTACATGCTTATGCACTGTGTGTGTGGATGTGAATATCACACCGGTTGGGTAATTTATGTTGTATGCTTGAATGTTTGGACATGTATGCTGAATTTATCATCTGCAAGCCTACATGAAGAGCCTCTTTATGGTTGCATTTGTATACTTATATGCATGTCCATGCGCTAGTGCGTGTTTATGTTTGTGTGTGTGCTCCATGTGCTTGGGTAATTTATGTTGTATGTTTCCATCTTTGGATGTATATGTTAAATACTTCATATCCAAGGCTCTACAGATTCATGGTTGCATCTGTATACATGTGTCTATGTTTCTCTACATGCACTAGTGTTATGTCAAGAGTCAATTTCTATGTTTTAGTTCTATGTTCAGTTTCAGTTTCTCCTCTGGAAACCTTCGTTGACTTATCTGTCAACATTGCTGTAGATGATGTGGGCTTTGGAGTACGATCCTAATTTGTTCATTATGTACGAAGAGCCTGGGTCGGCCGATGAAAAAGCTGAGGGGTCCAAAGAAAAGCCAAGAAAACAATTTGGAAAGTTTGAACGGGAGAATATGAAAAATGGAGCAAAGAACCTTGAACCCACCCCTATATCAGTCTTTCTTGTTGCGAGTATTCTAAAGGGCAATAGTGCAAAGCTTCTGCAGGAAGCACGAGGTCTGGATGACGTTGTAAAGGTACATATTCATGTGAAGCCATCCTCTGTATGTTGTTGAGGTTATTGATAATTTGAACTTCAAAAAGTGCTCTATCTTGCTTTTGTTTATTGATTACTCTCTCTCTCTCTCTCCGTCTTTATATGGGAGTTAGATTTTGAATGATCTTACCGGAAATCTGGATGCAAGAAAAGCATGCAGCACTGCTATTAAGCTTCACAAGTCGTACCTAAAGAAGGTCAGTGAACCCAGCGACATTTTCCCCTTTTCTTTTACCAATTGTGGAGCTTTAGCTTGAAGTTTTGTTTCCTTTTTCAGGCCAAGAAGAACGTTAATACGGTCTAAGCATGGATTCTTGATTGAATGTAGCACACCTCATAACAAGGGAGGAAAATTCAAAAAAAAAAAAACAGCAGCCAAGCTGACTAAGTAATTTATATAGGTTGAATTTCATGATTTGTTTATTGTGATGATCAAGCCCACATTGAATTGGTCCTTTCCCTGTATTTTCCTTTGCATTCAACAAGACGGATGAACTGGATCTGTGTATTTATTGCTGGGGCATTTGGTTTTCTAAAATCGGTGTTCCCAGGATCGTCTCTGTATATCTTGTGTTGTCATACATGTACGATCGCCAACATTTTGGCAGCTTGTTGTATATTAATAAAAGTATCAGCAATTTGACATGAAGCTTGAGAAAAACACTATCTTCTACATTTTCATTTTTTTACTCTGAAATGTGCATATTGGTTGAAATAGTGTTTAGGTGAACCCATTAATGTACTACTATATTTGATTGTTTAATCATTCTTATTAATGTACTAAGTTTAACAACCACAAACCATATCAGTTCAGAATCTTTACCAAAAAGATAAAAAAGCTCATTAACAGCTCCCGTGTTGCCATTTTCCCCTGGTGCTCTTGAAAGCATCATTCACATTTGAAAAATAAGCATCTATAAAAGAAACAACAGTTGCATTCTTGTCTTGGCGTATAGGTCAGGATTACAAGACAGTCTCACCTTTTGAAAAGAAACCATGTGGAATGGCCCCAAGAGGGGCAAGGAGAACAGTAACAGTACAGCAGAAATTGAAGCCTTAGAGGTGAAAACACAGTACAGCAGAAATTGAAGCTTTAGAGGTGAAAACACAGATGGAATACATTTGAATTTAAAGGCTGATATCAGAAATGACAGACGGTATCAACTAAATCAGCGTGTCCCCGTGTCAACACGTAGACTCCTGGACACACCATTTTACCTTCGTACATATAAGTTTGTATTCAATTTATAATTTATAATTATATTTTTAGTTTATAACTTTATATTTTTAATATATATATATATATATATATATATATATTTTGATTGATGAGTATAGAGCTGGGGTTAATGCTAAGTTAGAATTATGGAGACAGACATTGGAAGCAAGAGGTTTTACGTTGAGTAAGAGTAAGACAGAATATATGGAATGTCGGTTTAGTAAGCAACGCAATAGTGATGAGAGTGTAGTGAAGCTTGGCGAGCAAGAAATATCGGTGGATGACTGTTTCAAATATTTGGGATTTATCATTCGAAATGATGGAGAAATTGATGAAGATATAAACCATAGGATAAAGGTTGGGTGGATGAAATGGAAAAGTGCAACTGGAGTGTTGTGCGATCATAGAATGCCATTGCGGTTGAAGGGAAAATTTTATAGGACGACAATTAAGCCCGCTTTATTATATGGTACGAAATGTTGGGCTGCCAAGTGACATCATATTCAAAAAATGAGTGTAGGTGAGATGCGTATGCTTCGATGGATGTGTGAAAATACAATAAAAGATAAAATTCGAAATGAGGAGATACGTAAGAAGGTAGGCGTTGCATCCATTGAAAATAAGATGAGAGAAAATCGTTTACGGTTGTTTGGACATATTCGACGAACGCCTAATGATGCTCCTGTTAGAAGGATGGACAAATGGAAAAATCTATTAGTCAAAAGAGGTTGAGGTAGGCCTAAGAAGACTTGGATGGAGATGATAGGAAAGGATATGAATGCTTTGAACCTCACCGAGGACATGGCATTGGATAGAAATGATGAGAGGAGAAGGATTCATGTGGAGGACCCAGAATGATTTTCTTTTTTGGCTCATATCGCCGACCCCAATTGTTTTGGGATGAAGGCGTAGTTGTTGTTGTTGATATATATATATATATATATATATATATATATAGCCATGTCCCATGCCCATGTTTTTTGGAATTGCCGTATAGTACCCTCCTTACCCGTACCCAGGGGACAGCTAAATCCAATTATGTCATGAAGGGGGCAGGTCAATGCCAGAAAATGTCAAAATTAAAAGGCTGTTACATGAAGAAAAGTTAAATAAGCACGTAGATGGACACTCTTCACTCCTCCGGTTCGGCTTTAAGAACTGCTAGCTCTATAGTTTTTTACAAAAGCAGTAATGCAGACGTGCATCTAAAAGTCATGCAACTCTTCTGATTGGACCTCTCCATTAACGAACTCATCCATATCCGCGTACTAAGCATTTTTTGTAGTACGAGTTAGGTTGAGACTAACATGCCAAGGCAGGTGTGTCGAAAGTACTGAAATGCATGTTCAACACAGCTCTTAAAAGTGTCAAATTATGACCACAAATGACCAAAATTCGGATGCCTTTTTATGGCCGGCCTCACAAGGACAAGTTTAAATTGGAACGATGGGTATAATGCAGAATGCATGAACAAAATAATGCAATTTATGATGATTCTCTTTTGCTTCTTTCTCTCCCTAACGTACCACCACATAAATTTGTGAACATAATAACTTAGGGAGCTTGTGAACAGCATAGTTGGTAAACCCGGCTATCCTCGAACTGGGCTGGCTCGGATACATGATCAATGAACAAGTCAAACGCAAAATTATCCACAAGGGAGAGGGCCAGCTTGCCTCAGATAACACAAGAAGTCGCAAGAAACTACTTTACACAAAAGAACAGATGGCAGAAAGCCTCACTCTGTACTTGGACTATTCCCTTCATATGGCAAATCATCCTTGTAATCGATCAAAGTTCATTGATTCACATCTTCAAAATGAGAATCTTGCAACCTCCTCATCTTCGCCGTCATCTTCTTCCTCTTCCATGTCAGAGATAATCTGATTATCTTCCTCTTCATCTTCTTCTTCAACTTCCTCTTCCTCTTCTTTCTTTAAACCAGTGCTCAAGACCACAGTCTCACCTCCTGTCTTCTCCATGTTTGCACGCCGACGCTCTTCCTCCAATCGCTGCTTCTCAGCTCGTCTCTTATCAAGATCAACCCTGCAAAAGAAAAGCACTTGCCAATCAGAGGATATCCTAAATGCAGGCACACTAATTTGACAGAAGAAACATCAGAGATTTGTACTTGTAGCTCTCCATGTACTCTGCACTAGCTTCTATGGCCTTGAAGGATTTGTCAACTCCTTCACCATCTCGTGCTGACACTCCCACAAGACTTGAGGTTTCTGTAGAACTCATCGAGCACCAGAGAAAGGCTTCTAGACAAAGTTGATGTATGGCTCGACATGAGTTTGCTTTGGAGGTACTTGTACTTCTAGTTTGGTGGCTTTTAGGATGTGTTAGGGATGAAAACGGGTTGGTTTTCGGATCCCAAAATACATTGGGGAGTCAGGTCAGTTCGGATCTGGGGCAGCTAAATTTTGCAAATTCTTCTTCCTGGATCCGACCCATTTGCAAACCCTAGGATGTGTCATGATCTCATGTGTCCCTGTGTGGAAATTTCCTAGTTTTATTTTTCTACAAAGAATGCTGCAGTTTTCTGCACTTTGTCTTTCCCTGACATATTGTCAATGTTGTTGTCACCATTCAGTGGATGCAAGATTTTGACGTATTTCATGCTGCACTAGAGTCCGATTCATTAAATGTTAACACCAACGGCAAACGAGTATTAAGACTATGCTGCAAGCATAGAGCATGTTGCTCATGAAAGTCACAGAATTTGTTGAGCGAGGAGTGTCAACAACATATGCAATCACAGTAGGAAACGTTGACGCAAAAGCTTCAGTAATTATGGCCCCTGATACTGAAGCTGACCAAGTGAATATTTCAATCTGACCAGGAGTGTCAACAAGAACATAATCCAATTGATCTGCTCGCTTCTCAATAACTGATATCACCTATTACATAATCCATTAAAGCATAAATATGCATCTGAAAGATGTAAATAAACATGGCTGAGAAAACAAATGTAACCAGCAAAATATAGGTCATTTAAGTTGATACCTCATCAAACTTTGTAGAAAACAGATTTAGTGAGGTAAGAATACCACCATTTGGCCCAAGATTGAACTCCTTCATTACTTCTTTATATCTAACAGTGTCTCGAATATCAATATTGGCACCAAATGGAAGGGACATGACTGCTGGATCAGATTTAAGACATATCCCCGGATATTTGATGCATGGGTATGTCCAACCAAGCGATGCAACAGAGTGGTCTTTCCACTTCCTGAATGAGTACAGTGACAGTATTGCCTGTATTACCATCATCTAGAAAGCTAATTGATAACTCTGCCAAAACTTCATATTCATGAAAAAACAAGAAGCAAGAAAAAATCATGTAACACATTCTGTCAGGGACTATACCTGCCATCCCAATAACTATAATAATAACGGGTTTTCTCTTGAAGTTAATTGATGAAGTTCCAGCTCTGGCAGATGATGTCTCCCCAATATGCAACTTTCCTATTGAGCATGAAATGTCCTCATCGACAGGTTTTGCCTTCAGATCACAACCGAAAGGCAACAAAAAACAGACTTCCATATACATATCATGTAAGGAAGATGTAAAACAAAAATGATGGTCTATACAAATCAAAAGATGAAGTGTTTTAGGCTTCTACCTCATCATTTGGTGGATTTTCCATCTCCATTTGATCCTTCTAAATATTTGGCACCTCTGGTTATTCCTGTAAGTGGAAGCAAAATAATGTTGATACACAAAATCAAGTGAAGAAGCTATCCTAAAATCATAGTCACAGCTATAGGTGACATTTTGAAAATATAGCGATAACATAGCTGTAAATTCATAAAACGATACTAAAGGCAAAATATCACGATATTTTGAAAATATCAGAAATTTATATATGACACAATATTGTCGGGGTATTATCATGATATTATGAGTTACCTTTTACTTTTTTACTTATTTTCTACATCTTAACTACATTTTTCTTCTTGCTTTTATATTTTTTACTTATTTCTTTTATTACATGTGTACTTTATTATCCAGACATGTTATTGTTCTTAATTTATACTATTTTTATATTTTTTTAAAAAAATTAAGCACCTAGTTTTTTCCGTGATTTTCCCAAGATTTATCAACTAAACCTACATTATCACGAGAAATTTCCTTGCCGAGATATAGCCGAGACAGATATTTGTGACTATGCCTAAAATATGCGGAAAATGTAGTTCCAATTTAAATTGTGCTTAAAAATGCCTTAAGGGCACATTTGTTTCAGCCCAAAACGAGTGAAAGCAGACAGGTGAAATGAATGCCCCTATGAGATTTTCCCATGGGAGGGGTTTTTTTTGTGACAGTTTTTCCTCTGGCCGCTGTGTAACAGACGTGCCCTAATAGAATAAATCAAACGAAAGAAGGGAAGATAACACAACGTATTTTCAGTTATTAAGACTTGCACAAAAATTATCCAAAAACAAAAAAGACTTGCACAAATGTATAACGACTTCCATAAGTACAAGGTCAACCTAATACACAATCATAATGCATAAAAGACACACTTCAGGGATGTAAACCACAGCACATGATCAAACCATTTGCATGGAAGTAAAAATGATGGGAAAGATGCAACCTAGAGACACTAAAGTAAACCAGGAAATCAATCGGTAACCTTAGTTATGGTTTCATGATCAATAATTATGTCAAACATACGGTAACCAAGCAAGTTTTCTAACAAAATTTCACTTTACAAACATATTCCTTTATGAAATTACTACAAAACTATTTGGGTCATTTCTCATTATTCACGATGGTCAGACCAACTTGAAGAATTCGGTTAATGGTAGGCCACAAAATTCCTACCAAGTCTACCACCCCCTCCACCATCAAACCCATCTCCATCCCTTCCAGCAATCCCAACTCCAACACCAACTCTTGCTCCATCGCCCAGACACAAAAAAAAAAAACTGCCCCATCACCCAGACCTCCAACACCAGCATACACCGCCACTGCCAAGAGAGAGAGAGAGAAAGACTCACTGCACTGCTAAGTGCTGACGATGCCTCAATCACCAAGTCACCCGCCACCGCACCGCTGGTTGGCTGTCGATGCCCCTTCACCCGGCAATCCGACCTCCGATGGGGCTAGGGTTATCCGGTTCTGAGAGGCAAAAAATGAGAGACAAGTAAGCAATGAAATGGGAAAGGGCAACAGCGGGAGATGGGGTTTTTGGGCTTTGGGTGCCTTTTGTTTAAAAAAAAAACAAAAGGGAAGCGATTTTTTGCTGCGAGATTTTCAATTTCTCGCAGGATTTTGTCACAAACGGAATTTTCGCAAGAAATTCGCCAAATTGGCAAAGCTTTTTATCGTTGAGTGAATTTATCGTATTTCTCGAGATATTCGTCACAATGCTTCATTCTTAGTCTTTCTATTTCCTTTTCCTCTTCCCATTCTCACTCACAGTACCTTTGTCACCTCTTCAACCCAGTCCGGACTCCGGATCATACTTAGAAATAAGGGGGGCATCGGGCCCGCCCGGTCAACGGCCTGGCCCATCAATGATGCCCGATTCGGACTGCCCGTTGGGAAAACCCTGGCCCAAACTCGCCCGTTAGGCCCATAGCCTAATCGAGCCTATTATATAATATATTATATATATAATATAACATATATATAACTGGTAGGACCGGGCCAGCCCATGTTGGCCCCCGCTTTAGGCTGGACCGAGCCAGGGCCAAATATATTTGCCCAGGCCCGGTTCATTGTGGGCTAGGCCGGCCCATGGGCTGCCGGGCCCTGTGCCCACCTCTAAGTAGAAATTTGACTTACTGCCCTTTTTTTTTTTTGTAGTCCACCGACCTTAGGTTGGTAAAACACTTGAGGGCCCCCTTGCCCTACAAGAGACTACACTCAGCTTCGACATTACTGTAAAGGAGGATGCCCACTCATGGGTTTCTAACTTGTGACTTCCTGTACTGTGCTTTTTTTTTTTACACAAAAAAGGACAACCTTTTAAGGGGGCCTTTCAATGATAGGGGGAACTTGGTTATGAGAAAACCAATTTTTTAACTTGTTTGGGTGACCAAAAAAGTTAATAATAATAAGACTGGTCATTTTCCGGCCAGCCACTGGGCCAAAAAATGGTTGAATGGTGTCCGGCCGGTAAGTATGGCTCCATCTCGATCATTTCTCGGCCGGTGGTTGTCCGAAATGTCAAAAATCTAAAAATAATCAAAATAGAAGTCCGACCAACCATCGGCTGGACAATGGTGTCGCTCACTCTGAACGACATCATCGCAGCCATTTTCCAACTTGTGGGTGGCCAGAAAATGGTTAGGATGGTGTTGCCCCCACACCAGGCAACACCATCTCAGCCATTTTTTGGCCAGTAGGTTGCCAAAAAATGGTCAGATGGCCAGAAAATTAAGAAAAAAAAAGAACATTTTTCAACCATTTTCGGTCAGCCGTCAACCAGAAAATGGCCGAATGGGAATCCAATCATTTTCCAGCTGCTGGGCAGCCGGAAATGATCGGACCATCATTGGATGTGGAGGGGGGGTGTTGAAAGGTTTAAGGGCCCTCTCGATAAACCAAGTTTGATATTTATTATTTAGTAGTGAAGGGAGGATAATTTTTTCAATTAGCTGAAAACCGGGTTTTGAGCCTAAAATTGGATTTACACCGAGAACCTTGTTTAAAACTGGGTTTTGGGTGTAATCCAAACGGTACCTAAGAAAAAATGTTGTGAATAGCATTGAGACTTAGTGAGATGTAAAGAGTAAGCTTCACAAAAAATATTAAAAAGTTTTTTCAAATAAAAGATAAAAAATAAACAATGCCTAAGGACTTAATAATTAAATGATGATCATTTAACATGAAACTAAAAACAATTAATACTAATATAACATAAACAAATAAATTAACTCAAGGGATTTGGTGCAATTTGATGCGGCCATTCAAGTTGTTTTAATCAAATCTCCATAGATGTGATTTACGCCATTCATTTAGTAAAGATCAACAATTAAATCGCTGAAATCTGACTTGTGTGCAGTATTTTTTGGCGATTCAAAAACCAACACTTGACAAAACATACAATTTTGTATTTAAAAAAATCATATTTTTTTGGTAAAAAAATACAATCCAAGGGTCAGTTCTTATTAAATCGACCATGCTGAATCCAATAAGGCTCAATTCAATCAAAACAACTTGCATTGCAAGATTTAAGAGGGGTATTAAGATGGGGGATGAGTGGAACCGCTCTCTCACCTTAAGTCATGACATTTTCCAAACATTGTTGGTTTCTCAAACATTGTTATAAGTTATGCTTTATGTATGATTCCTGTCTAAAGCTTATACAACAACAACAACGCCTTCATCCCAAAACAATTGGGGTCGGCGATATGAACCAACAAAGAAAATCATTCTGGGTCTTCCACATGAACCCTTCTCCTCCAATCATTTTTATCCAATGCCATGTCCTCGATGAGGTTCAAAGCATTCATATCCTTTCCTATCATCTCCATCTAAGTCTTTCTAGGCCTACCCCGACCTCTTTTAACTAATATATTTTTCCATTTTTCCATCCTTCTAACTGGAGCATCATTAGGCCTTCGCCGAATATGATTCATGTCTAAAGCTTATGCAGATCTAATAATAAGCTCACTGCCAGACTTAGCAAGCCTTGAAGTACGACATCCATCCCTTCTGTTCGTCCCAACTTCCCATTAAGAAGCTGGGAGTGTGTATAGAGTGCTTTCTTCCAGGCAGGATCAGGTGCAATCACATTGCACAAATGCAATGTGCTGCTGCACCTGATCACCCTCCATCTTCTGTTGACGTGTGGGGCTCAACAGCAAATGGATGGTCATCAGATGCAGCGGCACATTGCATTTGTGCAATGTGATTGCACCTGATCCCATCACGCTTTCTTCTTATTGCATGTCGTGATGATGGAAGAGAATTTATAGCATATGGAAAAGAAGATAATCAATCACCACATTTTCATTCAGTTTTAGCAAATCAAGACGAACGCTTTCAAATAATTTGTTGAAAAATTCACAATGTGAAAGATTAGAAGGAATAAAGAATGTTTGAAATGAAACTAAAAACCACATAGCATGCCTAAATCATTAAAGTTAAACCACACTATCTCACAAAAAGATTTAAAAAATAAATAAATTTAATTTACATATGGTAGTCTGTCCAAATTCCTCCATTTTTGTCCTTCACGTGAGGGGTCCAAGAATAACCACCAACACTACTTAATTGACACCAATCATGCTTATCTTTCTCATAAAAGGTGGTACCCAACCATTCCTAAATGCACTTTGATTGTCCAACAATATGTGCACTTTGCAAACAAAGTGTTTTGGTCATGACAAACTTGCACCAAGTAATGAGGGTTGTAGACTCAGTTCAGCTTTCATCGTGCTCTACACGCATCTGTACCAGCTTATCTGCGTTTGAAGTTTTATGCTTGGGAGGTTTAGAAGATCTTGTTGCAGAGGAACCCTTGTGCTTCTTGCGTCTGGATGTCTTTGGTGGGATTTCACGTGCAGGGGAGCTAACAAGCATGTCAGGGCCCTGTTGAAGTAGCTCAGCAGGTTGCTGAAACTCTGCACATTTCCAACCATAAATTAGCAATAGTATTAGCTCACAATGATATCTTTGGTGTTCCATAAAACAAAAGAAACAAATTCATTTAAACCTACAGCTACTTTCTTATGTAATATAGTGCTTGCTGTTTGGCCTACTCCACTCCAAGCACATGATACAATATGTACTAAATAAAGAAAATTTAGATTCCCCCAAACGCTTTGGCCTAATTCCATACAGACCCAAGGTTTGAAGAATACCGTATTGCCAAACTCCACCAACTGTTTCCCAGTTTCCATCATTCACTCCAAATAACACCCAGAGTACCTTTCCGTCAGTAGAACTGAGTGGAAAAGGTAAAGTTGTAACTGAATTTACAATGTTACTCAGTACTCTCTTTATCGTTTGCATGTATTTATGATTTCTTATCTTCTTAAAAGGGCATATAAATGGAAAAGGTAAAGCAACAAAGATCTGCGAGTCAATGGTAAAACCCAAAGAGGGTTATTTGGGAGGGGGAGTGACAAGTTTTACCAAGTAGTAGAAGGAAATGCAGATTGTCCATAAACAACAGGCAAATTAGACTCTAGTTTCTAGATTGTTCTGTTCAGAATTTGATATGCTTCAGATGTCAAATCTATATTTTTGAAGAATTATGTCTAATCTACACCATCAATCAGTTTCATTATCTAAAAAGCTAGATTGACATGCACATTGCTTGATCGAAAGCATAGAGTATGGAATGGATCATAACAATTACAAGGAATCTGCTTTGTCTTCTTTTCAACGTGTCTAGTATGGCAAGACAAAAGCTTTTTGGTGCACAAAAGGATAGAGAAATTTTTTTATTTCAAGAATGTATTGTGAAGGATAGAGAGGTATATCAACTCACGGTTTACCATTGAATAACTTTTGTAGGTACTGCAAAGAAAGCAAGAGTATAGTGGTACATTGATCTTTTTTACGGTGATCCTTTTCCTCGTTCGAAAATCTCCTCCCTTCTTCCACTCCATCCCGAAGAGTAACTAGGACCAATTCAGTCACGTTTTTATGTTTCAATTGAACACTTTCCATTTTTTTTATTATGATCAAGGGAGAAGATTATTCTTTTTACCAAACATATGCATATCAAATCACGATCTTATAATCTTATCTTATAATAATAAGAAGAAGAAGAGATCTTTCTCGATCAAATCCCCTTGTCCCTCATTCTTCGAGAATCTACCTTTTCATTTCTTAGCCAATTTTTCCTGCATCCACAGTAAATGCAACTAAACTGCAACCATCCTATTAATCAACAAGTACCCTCCAACGAAAAGTAAATTATGAATGTCATAAAGACTACGTCTATAATAAAGGCCTTGTCTTCCTTAACAACATTGGGGTTTAAAGGCTAGAGCCCATTGATCATGCATATTTTACTCATATTTTTATATACTTTTATGCATGATCTTGTGCATACTCAATGTTTAAATGTCCATGTTTGGTTGATTTTGATGTGTTTTCATGCAAGAAAGCTTCGTTTCGAATTTCATCGAAATCTGAGTTAAAATGAGCAATTTGGAGCAATTTGATGGCCTTTGGATCAAACCCCGAAAAACGGATAGAGTAAAATTTTAAACTCCAGATTTGACCCACCTATGTTTTATAAATAGTTTAGTTTCTATCATGGTTTTTAGAAATATTGTTTTAGTTGAGGTATTTTGAAAATTGTTGAAATTAGAAGTTTTTTTTAGAAAATTTTTAAAAGTTCTCTTCTAACCCTAAGCTCCCATTATAAAAAGGAGTTTAAGAGGAGAGGGACGTTTTTTACTCCTTGGGATTCACGCCCCCTCCTCCCCTTGCCTCTTCTCTTTCTCCCGTCACCCTCCCCCCTCTTCTTCTCTTTCTTCTTTCTTCTTCATCTCTTTTTTCTTCTTCTTCTTCTTCTTCTTCTTTCATATCTTCCCTTCTCCCTCCACTAGCTAGCTGGTTTGGGTTCTTCTCATGATTGAAGATCAACTCCGAAGGTGCGTGACAAGCCACAACGTAGAGGAAAGGCCGTTCTTCTTCTCTCCAATCCGTCGGAGGCGAACCATGCGGTGAGTGAGTCTCTTCTCCCTTCTTTCTTTAGTTTAGGTTTGCATGCATATAGATTAGTTTTTTTTTTATTTATTTCAGCATTAAAGTTTAATTTTTATTTGTGTAAAAATCTGATTTTTAAAACTAGCAGCTAAGGCAGCCGGTCGGCCCAACCCAAGCTGCCGACCATATCTGTGCAGTCGCAAACGGTCGGTCAAACCTGTTTGCGTGATTTTTTTTAGTTAGTTGTAGAGATCGGTTGTTAGTTTTGTTATTTTTTTTATACTAGGTTAGCATTTTAATTAGGGATACGCATGTTAGGATAACGTTTTTGCAAAAACTTCATGTAAGTTTGATATTAAAAATCTGGTTTGTGCATATTTCATAACACCGAAACCGAGTTTCATGTGTTCTATGAAATCCATTTTTTTTTTTGCAAAACTGTGACCTATTCTTTTCCCAATTAAAGTCGTTTCTTTTCTTAAATTTAGTGGTAGCGATTTGTTATATTTAGATTTATTTCAATTATTGTTTTAGTGGGACTAACCGTAACTAGAATAGATAGTCTAGTTTGCCGTTATTTTTGTGTTGTTTTTGAGTTTTGCAAGTGGGTCATGAACTTACTGATCTTAGGTGGAACGCGGCAGCAGTAGACATATCAAGGCCGTACATACGAGGACAACATGAGCTAGTTCGAGAGCAGATGAAGACCTGCTATTTTTATTTTTTTAGGGCATTAGGCCAATTATTTATTCTGGGTTGTATTAATTTTTATTTTTGCTTGAACATTTATAATAGGATTAATTGCGCATTGGTTTATTTTTTGAGGCAATAAGGAGTGTGTTTTGTTTGGAGTATAAAGTTTTAACCCGTTTCCTGAGTTTGACCCGGATTTCACCATTAGTTCGAGCCGATTATTCATAATTTTATGCACAGTTTACACTAAAAAAAAATCATTGAAAATATATTTTGAAAATACTTTTAAGAAAAGTTGCATCACACATCTACTTTAACAACTTTATTCACTGTCCAGAGTTTTGAGTCACCTAAACTCGACCAGTAAGAGCTTGCTAGGCCAAGTAATAGGCATAATTGTTTCTTTGTTACCAAGAGTTTGGAGACCTAGGATTACATCCATTCCTTGGGAATATGTTTCCTATCGGTTGACACTAACCGTAGAAGAGTGAAATCTTCATGAGCTTTGGAAATCGAGCAAGAGCCTACTATGCAAGTAAAACAACCCAGATGATATAATATGTAAAATGGACTCTTCTAACAGGCTAGTGCACCCGCGTCACCCCAGCACTAATGCAGGTGTGACACTTGGACATGGCTTCCTTTGTGCTAGGTGAAGTCAACCACACTGAGGTCCATTTCTGTCTAAAAGTAGACTGTGTTAACCCTTACCAAGCCCAGTTTTATCTATATTATATATATATATATGTAATATACACACACACCCAACACTCAAGTTTTTTGAAATTGCCGTGTTGCACCCTCTGCACCTGCACCCCCGTGTCTGCACCTGCACCCACACCTATGTGACATAGCTGATATGCACCTATGTTATTTTTTAACTTATAGCCTACTGGGTGAATATAACATTTCAACTTA
Source organism: Nuphar pumila (assembly GCF_984573655.1). Taxonomy (NCBI): domain Eukaryota; kingdom Viridiplantae; phylum Streptophyta; class Magnoliopsida; order Nymphaeales; family Nymphaeaceae; genus Nuphar; species Nuphar pumila. The sequence goes on along the minus strand of NC_143259.1, from coordinate 118,021,227 downwards.
ACTCAAAGGTCAACTCAAAGTAATTAAGGAAGAAAAAGTAAACAAACGATTCACTTACCATCAGACGTCCAAGATGACACATCCCTTTGTCCAAAGTTGGCTAATGATATTGATGAGAATTCAGGGGCTGTCTTAAACTCGTTCATCTGCATAGTTTAAAAAGAATCATTAAGTGAAAAAGAAACTATAAGAAATATATATAGAAGACACAGCAATGGTAATGTCTACACGAAACCCTGCTCAGTTATTGAACATATTGTAGGGTTTTTGTTGATTTGTCAGGACATCAACTAAAATCTAATAATGCAAAGGACATGGCTAAGTCCTTTAACTTGAGTTCCATGAAATGGTCAATTTCACTTGACAGAAAAATATAACTAGAACATCAATTCTATTGTTTGTATGTGTTGTTCATAGTAATAGAATGGAGCTCTATATGTCTAGTAACATGTCCAGTGAAATCTGAAATGTACATATTCTTTTGCAGCATCTGTTTTAACTATCTGAACTGTACATATTCTTTTGCAGCATCTGTTTTTACATTTTACTGCCCTCATTTGGAGTGTGTCAAAGTTATAATTTTTTCACCAATGTTTTCTTGGTGCTATGATGTCGATCGGACTCTGTTTAGAGGGACCTCATTACGATCCCCAAGTTTTGGGTCGAGCCAACACCCAAAGCCCATTGAACTCCTTTTGGGCTTTAATTATGCAGATACAAGATGGGGTAACATGTCAATAAATCCTTTTAGTAAACCTTGTTAGCATCCCTTTTCTGGTTGCACATATCCAATCACCAAGGAATAAAGTTGTCCGGAGTAATGTGCTGGTAGGAATTAGTTTTTATTTAACAAATTTAACACCAGCAGAATAAGTTATTTAGTTAGACCACAGATTTTTTTCACTCTATTTAGAAGTAAACCTTTAGAAATTACTGGCTATGATCAAGCTTAGTAAGATAATAACTAGCTCATGGTGACCATTTTCAAAGCAGGTAATTAGACCTTAGTTGCTGACCGCTCGCTCTAGAAAATGATTAACAGCTATCTTTGCTACAATGTTGGTGGTGAGGATGATAAAGAAAAAAAGTGAAAAAGAAAAAGAAACTCTTTCTTTTACATACCCAACTAGGAGCATTCATGGATGAGGCATCCAAACCTATATGTGCCACATGCCTCACATCTGTGGGATACCCTATTTCCATTTCATGCTCTTTGTAAACTGCAGGCAAAAAATCAATGTAAAACTATAAAACCAACAATAGAACTTTAACATCACTACATTCATCAATGAACCAATCTTGGCAATGAAATACAATACCAAAAATTTGTGATATGTATTTCAACCCCTTGAAGAACCCCTTCATCTTGGTCCCCATGACTAAAGGTCTTTTCAACCAACTATACGCTGACAATTAGGGGAAAAGAAAAAATTAACACCACATGCATTAAGATTCCTTCACTTTCTCTAGAAAGTAAAAAAAAAAATTCCACATGAAAATTTCAAGAAAAATAAAAAGAAAACGCAAGCAATACCTTCTTTAAAAGCTACCCAAGAAACAAACTTACTCCAACAAGCTCCCATTGTCAATCATCTTCAAAAGATGGTGGTTGCACATAGTAGAATCTTATGTTTATGAATCAAAGAGGAAGATTAGAAAAAGAGAATGATAAAACAAAAATCACCCAAAGAAAGAAATGTTATGAAGAAACAGAGATGGTGATCATTCTGTCACAGAAAGGAGAGATGGAGGGAGGGAAGGGAACACGCAGAGAGGATCAAACAGAGTATCTGAAACGAATTGGTATGTGAAAATAAACGCTCACATGGGGGCGTTACTGAGTTCTGCTATAACCACCACGAGCAATCATCAGGGGAGCGACCAAAACGCTCCTCTTGTTTCCCTCTCTAGATGCTCTATTTGTGGGAGGGGCTCTTAGGGGATGGAATAAAAACGGGGCTGAAATGTTTGAAATAGCAACTTCTAAATTAGAGAAGCTTCCATTTCGTTATTAATAAACAAGCGAGACGGATCACCAAAATCTAGAGAGAGAGAGAGAGAGAGGGCGGGGTAGTTGTCTCGTGCTGTCATCTATTGAGCCAGCAAATCTCTTCAGCCTTTTCTTTGTTGCACGACCCTTCATTAAATTACTGAGAAGTGAGAAGCCACTGGTTTGATGATTTCTTTGTCAAGGCCCCCAGGCATCCTTGAGGGTATATGTTTTTAATTCCTTTACCTTTTAAAGGGGGTATTTGGATGCATTCTTTACAGTAAATGGGGATCAGCAATAAGTAAACAAACCAATCAGGGAATTTGCAGTCTTATCAATACCTACCATCTAGGTTTGGTTTTGCTGGGCCATATGACTTCAAATCAAATTTGATTGGGAGCGAATCGCATGACGTCGTATGTGAATATGAATCACTTTCTGACCTTTGGTTCAAAATGAGATTCACCTTTTCATTTGTACGAGAATTTGAATCTCACGATACCTTAAGTTTTTTGAAAAATAACCGACTGATGAGGACAAATCTGTCAAGACAAATTAGCAGACGGAAAATGAGGTCTTTGAATTAGGACTAATGTGGTAAGGTAATGACCATGAGCATTTTACATAAGGCAATTAATATTTTAACCAGAGCACTTACTGTATGGGTTGTGTTAGGTAAACACTTCAAATTTTCCACTTTCGCTGGTAAACTTTTTTCTCTTGCCACTGAAACCCACTCTCTAAATCTTTTAGGGAACCAGTTGATCAACATATGAGGCACGGCTATTTATAGCTCGAATTTTGCCCCAAATTTAAAATATTTCAAAATTCAATCTTCACTTTGACCAAATTTCAGTTATCAACTTTTAATCCTCGAACAGAAATGTTCAATTCTTTGTCTCTCTCAAGGGTTCAGACTTCAAATCACTCATCCAGAGTTTGCATTTTGCATATCATTTTACATTATTTTATATCATTTCATTGTATTTTATATCATTCTCGAGATCCAGCACTCTGGTTTTTCAAAATCTTCAATCCATATTTGATTTTAAAACTTTTCTTTCGAAATCAATTTAAAAAATCTGGGTTTTAGATCGATATTTGTCATTTGTCAACCCCAAGGATCTTATATTTTTTTATTTCAAAATATTTTTCTTAGAAAGTGATTTGGATTCGTTTTAAACTCAATTTTTAACTGAATTCAATTCTTAAATGAGACTCATCTAGGTGGTGTCGCTTCTGGATCCCTTCTTTCATCCAAATTTCTCAAATTTTAGAGTTTTAGTTGATTTAGGACTCTGTCTTTTCACTTTTTTTAAACTCTTCAAATTTTCATTTTGGTTTTAAATCAGAAGCAGTCTTATCACTCATCACTTTCTTTCATTTTGACTAAAATCTTAGAGTTTTAGTCAGACTATAACTCTATCACAAAGTTTCAGTCGGATTAGGATTCTATCTCTCATTATTATTTTTACTCATTTTCAATAAAATCTTTCAAAATCTTTTGAAAAAAATCAGAATTTTAGAGTTTTAGTCTGATCAGGACTCTATTCTAGAGTTTTAGTTGCATTAGAACTCTAACCCAGACTTCATTTTCGAGAAAATCTTTCAAAACCTTTTTCATTTATCCTTCAAAAAATCAAATTTAAAAATTTTTAGGACTTTATTGTAGAGTTTCAAAATTTTAGGACTTTGCCCTAGAGTTTCAGTCGGGTCAGAATTCAACTCTGATTCCATCTTTTTATTCTCATTTTACTTATTTTTGGAAAACAAATCCAATTCTAAGAGTTTCAAAAATTTTAGGACTCTATCCTAGAGTTCCGGTTAATTAGGACTTTAACCTTGATTTCATCTTTTTGTTATTTTTCACTAATCTCTGAAGAAGATCTTTCAAAACCTCTTCGTTTGTCTTTCAAAAGCCCAAATGTCAGAGTTTCAAAATTTTAGGACTCTAGTCAGGAGTTTCAGTTGGTTTAGGACTCTAAATTTCTCGATTTTATCCTTTGCCTTTATTTTCATCTGTTTTAAAAACCCTTTTTAACTTTTATTTTAATCATTTTTAAAACCCTAACGAGGAGCCCACATAGTAGGTGGCATCATATTTGGGAAGTGTTTAGGTTAGTTTAGGATTTAGTTAGTGTTATACCTAGATTAGAAGTTCAAAAGAGTCAAAATTGATTTTAAAAATCCATTTTCACTTTAATATTTTTAACTTTGTTTTTAGGGTTTTAACAAACCAAATGTGGGCCCACATTAGGTGGCACCACATTTGATCTTTTTAGGGTTTAATTAGAACTCAATTAGGTTAGTTAGAATTGGATTAGGTTAGAACACTCCACAAACAATTGCCCCTCTCATTTTAGTTTATCTTTTTTAGTTAAGAAAGTTTTAAACCAACCAAAACTCTTTCTAATTAATGTTTTGAAAATTCTATAAATGGAAGACTGAAAGGGGGTTAACCCATGTTTTCTCACCCTCTCTCTCCCTATCTCAAAACTGTGTTCCTCTCTCTCCTCCATTTCTGCAACCCCCAAGGTGAGTCATCTTCTTCTCTTTTTTTATTTATTTTTTATATATTTTTGCCATTGCCACCCCTTTTAGCATGCTTTTCTCTTTCTTTTTGCCTCAAGAAATCGTGTGAAGGCTGCATGATGATGATCATCTAAGTGTTTAAGGCCATTTACATGATTTTGATCTATTAACAATGTTTACTTTTTGTTTATTATGCTAAACGCCCGAAAAATATCGAGATTCAACTATTCGATAGGTCGAATCTCTCTTTCAATGGCTAAATCAAATTTCAACCATGTTTTCTCTGATTTTTTTATCATATTAATGTTTATTTTATTTGTTCAAGCATCAAACCATGATTTGTTGCATTATTCATATTTTTTAATAATTTTTACATCCTTAAATTAGGTTTATTTATGTGCTTTATTGATAATATGCATTCTTGATTTCGGGCATACGGGAACAACGTTATTTCATATGCATTTTTTTGTCAATAAAATCTATTTTTTTAGGATTAAACTGTGCATGTGTCAGTGACTTTCCATAAAAAATTTGGATTATTTTTTATTCTATAACCCTGCTAAAAAATCAGAAACCAAACTCTGATTCATGTAACGTGAAAACGGCAGGGATGGCTTATCGAAGTGATATCTCCCTCATCAAAGATCCGATCAGCAATCCCTAAAAAACAGTGGGTTTGTAATGATGTCTAGTATATTCTGCAAAAAATTTAGATTTTTCTATGGTCATTTGCTATTTTTACTTTGTCAAAAAAAAGAATCAATTTTTAAGAGACCGTTATGCATCATTTTAGCTTTAGGGCAACTTGCGCAGATTGTACCTCCCTAACCAAAGATTTGATTGATGATTCGTAAAAAGTCACGAATTTAGAAGCATGCCTAGTTTTATCAGTGTGATTTATGTAAATTTTGAACTCTATTTGCTATTTTTAATTAAACCAAAATCAGAACTGCCTTTTTTAGAATCGTTATACATTCACCGGAAGCAAGCGTATATTGCCAGGACGATATCTCCCTAACCGGAGATGCTTTTGCCAATATGTAAAAAGAAATATTTTTTTCCGAATGTCTAGTTTCTCCATGTAAAATTTTACTATTTTTTATTACTGTTTGATGCCTGATTTGGGTCTGACACTATGATAGGTATGTGTCCACTGGCAAAATCACATATTTTTATATTTTTATTTAATTTTCATATCAAAATAATACCAAAAATATATTTTTTTGATTAAATCTTAATTTTATGGTTATTAAAAGTGTCCATGTCGATTTTTGTGAATTTTGAAATTTATTTGATGCATTATTTGGTTAAATTATGAAAACATGATGCCCACGGAATCTTGATTCAACTAAAACACAGGCAAAAATTGATATTTTTATAATATTTCAAGTTTTTCATGAAAAGTTTCATATTTTTAGAGTTTGATTATGTTCATAATCATGCTAGGGTGCTCCATACCCGATTTGGTGTTGATTTGAATTTGTTTGATCCCTAAATTAAAAGTTTTACAAAAAAACTTTTCTGAAAACCCTGATTTCAAGGCCATAGTCTTGTTTTCAGGGGTATTTTGTTTATTTTTTTTAAAATCTGAATTTTAAAGTTATTTATTTTTATTATTTATTCAATTTTTCATCATCTTTTATTATGTTTATATCAGGGAAGCAAGGAAAAAGGCTTATATCCAGATAAATCTAGCAATTTCTAGATATTGCTGGATAAATCCTAAAAAGCCAACATATCTCCACTAACAAGTTTGCTAATTTTGCAGGGACTCTCAAGATTATATTTTTCTTTATTTTGTCTTCTTTTATTTTAATTTATTATTGATGTAGACTATAATTTGGAATAAGAATTTACTTTTTCTGCTTAGAATAGGGTTGCATTGCATATAGTTTATTTTCAATAATGTCAATGTGTGATGGATGATGATTCATGCATATTCAAATTCATAATGGTCTACATGAATGACACGTGCACTCGCTTCTAAGGAGTTAATAAACTCGATTGAGTTCGTATTTGTGGTCATAGTCAGAATACGAACAATATCCAGATTTATCATCTTCTTTTAAGCCACAAATAACCTACACTCTTAGGCATTGTCAGAAACCATTGCATATTTAAAAACTTTTCTAAGTATTTTTCCCATTTTAGAATCAAATGAACTATATTTAATGCATATTTGTGGCCATAGTCAAGAATATGTGTTGTGTTTATTTCATCTGAATTTTGTAAGGCACATAAACTCCTTTTGTCAAAGAATTTCCATAAATTCTTCATAAAATATTTTCTCAAATTGCATTCATGCATCACCTAGGTTATATTGTATCATAAAAAGAATTTCACAGGGCTACACGCCCATCCTTTTGATCAAACCAAAAGTTCAAATCTCAAAAAAAATGATTTTCTTAAAATCTCTAAAGTTTCCTTCAGAAATCGATTTTCTTAAAGCATCAGGATTTCTTCAGAAATCAATTTTATTTTCTTCAAAAATATTTCCCAAATGTGATTCACGATTTTCAAAGTGTCCCCCTTTTCCAAGTATTTTAAATATTTGAAGCATACATCATGTTTTCAATCTGCATTTTCTAAAGTTCATAGCACATGCCTCATTCTTTGTGCATTTAGGAATAAAACATCGATTTACACAAGTTGAGCAAAGCAAAGTACGTGATTGATCCTTGGTTCGATTACCCATGGTTATGGCGCCAAGAACGATTGAACCTTGTATCGACAGGCGAGTCTCATTCTTCGGAATTATCTTGCATTTTAAAATGGAGGCGAGTTATTTTCAAAAAATCTATTTCAAATGTCAGTTTAACTTGCAAAAATAAAATTTTGCAATGCTAACAAGTTTGGCGACCGTGATGGGACCTGACTTCGCCTAATCAATCTTGTGTTTTGTTCTATTCAACTTGTCAAAATCGTATTCTATAATGTCAGCTTTATTTCGTGTGAGCCTAGGAGCCTAGAATCAAACCTAGCTGACATGGGTTGCATGTAGACTTAGGCATGGTTTGGTAGGACCGATTGAGGAGACATTATTCATGCTCATATAGACTTAGGTCAAATACAATCCTCCTTAATCTAGGATCTGATTGAAAACAATGTTTGCTTCTCATAAATTCTTCAAAATTCTACTTTAGGTCATTAGAGCCTTCTGTTTTTTTGCATGTTGATCATATTTCAAAAACAACCCCATCTACTTTTACCTGGCCACCACATTGTTGGGCTTTCTTCCAGAACCATAGTTCGGGACAAAGCCTCACAACTGGGTCACCTATTTGGGTTGATCCCTCCCTGCCACGTACCAAGGGTCATAGTCTAAAGTATATCGGCAATCGCTCAAGGATGTTGAAAAATATGAGCCTAGAACCTGAGAAATTCTTTTTATGCCACCCATATCAAGCCTTGGCTTGAGTATATCGGCATAACATGATTGGACATAAATGATCTGAGCTTTAGAGTTAGGGTTAGGGTCCTACAGCTATTTCAAAACTTGTGCATCTAGAGTCAACCCTTTAAGAAATGTTGTATGAGCATACTTGATTGTGCAGGATGTGATTGAATGTACTTTAGTAATTCTCTTTTATTCTTTTTATTTTCTTATATTTTTCATAATTTTTCTGAAAATACTAGACGATTCTTAAAATGCCTTATTTTCCATTTATTTTCATGTATTACCTAACTTTCTCTTTTATTTTCATAAAACCCTGGATGATTTTTGCAAATCCTCTGCTTTTCCTCAAAACTCCAGGCATTTTTTTCCTTCCTTTTATCTGGATCTTGAATTTCTGCCTTATTTTGATCCTGTCTGCAATTTTTTCAAAAAATTGTGTATACTTAAGTATTGTCCTTACTTATTCTTTATTTTTCAGTCTGTCCTGATGGTATCCAGTCAGCTTGATTCAGACTTTTCTGAGAGTCATATCTCTTATGAGGTGCGACAAGGTCTCCCTGATCATCAGACTCTAAACACTAGACCCTTCCTTTCCTGGTGGTACTATTCTTGGCTTAAAAACTTCTCTCGTATGTTCTCGAACCATCTGAACAACTGTGGACTGGAACTGGCTTCTTCAGTGAGAAAGCAAATAATTAATGGTAATTTGATTCAAGCATTGGCAGAACGGTGGAATCCACGTACATGTACCTTCTAGTTCTCGTGGAGAGAGATGACTCTACTATTGAATGAATTTTCAGAGATTATGGGTCTATCTGAGCCAACTGGTCAACCAGAGGATCCATTAGAGCAACAATTTTTTATTAATGTCAAGGGACTGACCCCCGAGATGCCTTAGCCCGAATGATCGAATGCAGATTCTGGCTGCTGATAGAAGTCTATGAGACTCAGTGTGTCGACTTGTTTGAGCTATACAGACAGTATAAAACTTCTAAAGAAGTCGACTTCTTATCCTGAGTCGCGTGAAAGAGGATTCATCATGCAATGGTCTTGTGCACAGTAGGACTAGCCTTCTTTCAGGACGAACAAAACTACATTGATATCAGAATAGTGCAACTTTTGCAAAGATGGGGAAGTCGGCAGACCAACCGTCTCTCGATCGCCATGGCCACACTCACTTTCCTGTACCATGGATTAACCTGCTTTATGCTCAAAGATTCAATTTTAGTAGAAGGGTGCATCTACGCATTATAATCTTGGTTCTTCTGGCATGTGCCGACTTGAGCCAACTCATTAAGATACAACAACAAAAAGCTACTACCTACTTCTCAGTACAGACTCCTGATCAAGAACCTCCATGAAAAAGAAATCGTGTGAGACTACTTCGACCGTCAGGAGTCACCCCCTCGATACACTTATGTGTATGGCAAGCAGTTCAAGTTGCTCAGGCCCTTCTTCTCCATTTATTACTAGCCAGAGTGATGTGTCAGACAATTCTCACAGAGGCAAAGGCGCGTCGAGGCTTTATTGTTATCAGGCATTGTGCCAGAGTTTGATCTAAAGTTTGCTCAGTGATTCGAAACATATTATTCTGCCAAGCACAGTTGAGATTCTTTTGTTACCCTCTGGTCCTCGAGTATCTTCTGATTACCATGAGTGGTGGCAGATCATTTGTCCACCCCCTCTTTGTCAAGTTTATTATTAATAAAATTATTTTCCTTCAATAATTCTTATTTTATCATAGTTTGACGACCTCGCCTAGGTAACAAGGCATATTTTAGTTGTTTATTTCCTTTACGAGAATAACAACACAATTGCTATAATTCCTACGATGACCCCATCCCTAGTAATGAGATATCCTTCAAATTGTCAACCTAATCATCATCAGATATTTTTCCTCTATTCATTTTATCTAAAATCACCATTCTCAAATTCTAACCATTTATCTCATTCTGCAGAGAGCATCAGTATTCCCGAGTGGTTTGGACTAGATCAGGCAAGAAGACTGTACCATATCAGCGCATCAGTGATATCAGCAGCAAGCAAGAAATGGATTCTCCAAGATCTGTCAGAAAATAGAGTCAGACTGACAAGGATGACATCGATCCCGCCACATATCAGTTGTTTAAGAAAATGATGATTAAAATGATGTCGGAGCAAGCTGAAAACAATCTCAAAAAGGCTCCCATCAAGAAGGCATTTGTCGCCTTCTCCAAAAATATCACATATCCAACCAAAACCATGGGCCAAAACAATAGCAGCAGCATAAAAAGAAAAAAAGGTAATGCCCTCAAGCATGATAACAAGTCTTCTAGTTCCCTGCAGAAACCAAGCACTCAAGAGAAGATAAAGCGCGACAGTTGGGGTTATGACCGTGAGTTCACTCCTTTAGATCAACCGCTTGAGGATGTTCTTGAATACTTGATTGAAAAAGATATGATCAAACTTCCAAGGGTGGCCGATCCTCCAAACATCCTAGGGAAATGGAAAGATTGTTTCTGTAAGTTCCACTGAGCAATAGGGTATGATATTGAATGTTGTTTTTTCTTCAAAAACATCATTCAATACTGCATCGACAAAAAGCTTCTTGTGGTAGATGAAGAAGAAGATCAGTCGACCGTCTTGACCAAGCCTTTCCTTGATCATTCAAGAAAATAACAATGTCAATGCTTTCTCATCTTGCTTTTGTATTTTTAAAGGGACGATGTAGTCTCGTTTCTTTTCTTGATTTGTCATTCTTTCTTTAATGCATCAATAAAATTATCTATTTTCCTTATAACTTGGCGTCATCTCCTTCTTTGCAAAAAATGTTTGCTTGTGAGGAGTGACCTCTTTCAGAGGGCCTTCTGAATCAATCAAGAAGTGCACCGTCCATCTTTCCCTTGTTACCTTCAGAGAGCATTCATCAAATGTCAATTATTTATCCTTTCGTCCAACATCGTACTTTCCAGTTACACTAAGGCATTTTTTTTGAAAACTTGTCTTCACTTCAAAATGTTCTGTATGCAGGCAGGATAAAACAAAATCTCTTACCATCCATTTGCATCTATTTGCATTCATTTGCATTTATTTGCATTCATTTGCATTTATTTGCATTCATTTACATTTATTTGCATTAATTTGTATCAAATTTATTACCCATTCAGGATAGGAGATAATCCTGATACTCCGACAAGTTGTCCAAGTCATCGTGAGGGTGAAGGTTGAAAATCTTTCATCACAACCAACAAGCACTTTTCAAAACACCAGTTTTTTTTCAAATTCGACCTGCGGGTCGAGTCTTTTATCAAAACCATTTTTGTCGGTCATGCCAAAATCAACCTTCGGGTTAAGCCTTTTTCCTAAATCCAGTTCTTACTGGTCGAACCTTCCTAAATTCGATTTTTATTGGTCGAACTTTCTAAATACGGTTTTCACTGGTCAAACTTTCTAAAATCCAGTTTTCACTGGTCGAACTTCCTAAATCCAGTTTCACGGGTTGAACTTCCTAAATCTGGTTTCACTGGTCGAACTTTCTAAAATCCAGTTTTGACTGGTCGAACTTCCTAAATCCAGTTTTCACTAGTCGAACTTTCTAAAATCTAGTTTTTACAGGTCAAACTTCCTAAATTCGATTTTCACTGGTCGAATTCTCTAAATCTAGTTTTCACTTGTCGAACTTTCTAAATCTAGTTTTTACTGGTCGAACTTCCTAAATCCGGTTTTCACTAGTCAAACTGCCTAAATCCAGCTTTTTACTGGTCAAACTTTATAATTCCGGGTTTCATTGGTCAAACTCTCTGAATCTAGTTTCACGTTGGTCAAACCATTCCCAAAATTCAGTCTTCGCACTGATCGATCTTTCAAAATTCAGCTTTCAAGTCAATTTTCAAATCCAACTCTCGAGTTGGTCTAGTTTTCCTTCAACGATCCGAGCCTCGTCTCTAGTAACCCAACTTCCTAATTTGGTTTAGTTTTTCCTTTGGGATTCGAGTTTCGACTTGAAGTTTCTTTCATTAAAATCCTAATTGTTTTAGTTTTTCCTTCAGGATTCGAGTTTCGACTCGAAATTTCTTTCCTCAAAATCCTAATTTGTTTAGTTTTTCCTTTGGGATTAGAGTTTCAATTCAAATTTTCTTTCCTTAAAACCTTATTTCGGTTTAGTTTTCCCTTTGGGATTCAAGTTCCGACTCAAATTTTCTTTTCTTAAAACCTTAATTCGATCTAGTTTTTCCTTCAGGATTCGAGTTCTGACTCGAAATTTTTTTCTTTAAAATCTAATTGGTCTAGTTTTCCTTTGAAGATTTGAGTTCTGACTCTAATTTTCTTTTCTTTAAATCTGAATATAGTTTTCCTTTGGGATTCAGGTTCCGACTCGAATTTTCTTTCCTTTAAATCCAAATGGGTATAATTTTTCTTTGAGGTTCGAGTTCCGACTCGAATTTTCTCTCTTTCAAATTCAAGAATTGGTTTAGAAAATTCGAGTTCCGACTCAAATTTTCTTCCAAATCCAATTCATGTAGTTTTCCTTTGAAGATTCGAGTCCCTACTCGAACCTTCTTTCAAATTCAAAAATTGGTCTAGAAGATTCGAGTTTCAACTCAAATTTTCTTTCAAAACCAATTCATATAGTTTTTCTTCGAAGATTCGAGTTTCAACTCGAACTTTTCTGCCAAACTCAGTTTCTACACTTGTCCTGTCAAATCCAATTTTTGAATTGGTCCTTTCACCAAAATCCAGCTTTGCGTTGGTTATTTTATCGAATCCAATTTTTATAATGGTCGCTCTTTCAAATTCAATGCTTATACTGGTTTCGCACCAAGATTCATGTTTCATGTCAAGTTTTAGATCTTTTAGTCAATCATTTTGTCAGGGAGACCTTCGGGTCGCCCATATTTATCAATTAGACCTCTGGGTCAATCAATTTTTAGCAATCAAATTTTATCAAATCGACCTTCGGGTCACCAATTTTTATCAAGCAAACCTTCGGGTTGCCAATTCTATCCAAGTCAGTATTTTTCAACCTTCGGGTTGCATCCATTAATCATGGTCATCCAAGATTCGACCTTTGTGTCGAACTCGTTCCCAATTGGCCCAAAATCAATTATCAATCATTTTTCTTGCGAGGGACCCCTTTTCCAGAGAGAGTTCAAGGGAGCTCATTTTTTTCATGCAATTATTTTTTTATTCGTTGAACCTCTTTTAGGGAGAGTTTGAAGGGACTCGTGCTTCGTGAATAGTTCACAAAATAATTTTTTATTATCACACAAGAAGCCCCTTTTTCAGGGAGAGTTTCGACGAAAGCTCGTTCTCCTTGTGGCCCTCCAATATTTTTGTTAGGTCATCCTGTCATCGAGGGCCCTTTTTTAGATAGAGCATGATGGACTCACTCTTTTATGATAATTTATCGATCTTATCAAATTGGCCACCTTTCTATAAGAGAAGCCTAAAGTTAGAGAGTTTTGACAAAAACTTAATTTCTCTTCGAAAGTTCGTATTCCAAACACCTCCTCTTCAGGAAAGAGATGAGTATTTTTTATTACCCGTTCAGGTAAGGGTCAAACCTGAGTCTCTCCTTTGATGAAAGAAGAGGAGAATTTAGCCATGGATGTGTCAATCGAATGTCGAGCGATTTCTTTTACCAAGGATTTCAAGAATATTTTGCCAATTTATCATAAAAAATAGTTGTTGATCTCAAAACTTTTATAGCACAAAAAAATTACCTCACATTACCTTCAGTACTCCTTCCAAAAGGACAAAGCTTTTGCGAAGAAAGACTCGAAATTCAAGCTTTTATGTTGGTCAACCAAAAGGATGAAGAAAAATCCTCGATATGGCTAGCAAGAAAAATTCAATGATGTTGAAAAGCCGTAAGTGAATTGATATTGATCATATTTATGACACATTTTAAAGACTATTCTTCTGGTAATAAGGTAGTGGAAATATCCTCAGCGAAATAGAATCCACTCAATCTCAATATCTCTTCAATCATTCAAGCTGCAATTAATTATCTGCAAAAGGGATCTCTCAATCATCGTCAAGCTGAAGACTGATGGATGAGTTGAACCCCCTGGGCCAAAGAAGACTCAAATCATCTTCAAGTTGAAAGAGCATGTGATGTGTCCTTCCAGGGAAAGTTCAAATCATCGCCAAGTTGAAGGCTGATGTGATGAACCTCCCGCCAATCCCTGAAAGATATTTGATTACTATTACCATCAAAAGATTTTTAATCCAATGAGACAATTTTATCAATTTAATTCTTGAGACTAAAGAAGACTCGAAATATCTCCAAGTTGAAGAAGTATGTGACGTGTCTTTCCAGGAAAAATCAAAACATCACCAAGTTGAAGGCTGATGTAATGAAATTCTCGCCAAATCCCATGAGCGCCTATTTTTCATGTTTCAAAAGAATGCAAAAGATCATCAAGAAATTTCAATCAGAGAGCCAATATTATCAATATAATTATTAGGACCAAAGAAGACGTGGATCATCTCCAAGTTGAAGGAGTGTGTGACATGTCCTTTAAGAAAAAATCAGAACATTACCAAGTTGAAGGCTGATGTGCTGAAATTCTTGTCAAATCCCAAGAGAGCTCGCTTTTCATGTCTCAAAGAGTGCAAAAAGATCATTATGGGTAACCCCGGATATGAAAATTGCTAAAACTGTCAAGAATTATCTTTATTCATGTGAAATTCTTTTATCAATATCCTTTCACTAATTGCTTTTATAATACTGAGAACAAATTTTTTTCTTTTCATATCAAGGAGATAGACAACTTCCTTGAAGAAACCCAACAACAATAATTTGATTTGGATTCTGGATTATACAAAATTAGCCCAGTTGGAGGTAATATTCTAGGTAGAAGAGTGAATATATTTTTTGCACAAATGTGCTTATTTTCAAGTATTTTGAATAAACTATAATTTTTATCATTTTGGCAATATTTTCAAGCTATTCCGACATGAAGCACAGAACTTGATGTCTATTTTGATATATTTTGGCATTGTTGTTATCCCTCTTTAGGACTTGATAACAAAAGTTTTCAAGATCCTTCCCTTCTATTTTTAATCTGAGTGCCCAAGCTCTCAGATTCGCACACTTCCTTGTGTTCCCCACTGTCCCACCATAGACAGTTCCCATAGGGTAAGGGTTAAATCTGAATTATTTTTGCAAAAGGTTATTGTTTTAAAAGTCATTCAGTCTTAGCAATGAGACGCTCAAGATCAACCTCTTTTCAAGCTTTAGACAACCCCATTTTCTTCCTTTTGCAAACCCCTCTCGGATTTATTGTACAAGATCCAAAGGTTCCATCATGGTTTCTTCATTTGAGGATTTCGTTATCCATACCCGTTCAAGTTAAGGGTTACACTTGAGCCTCACTTTGTGAGGTATTTTATCCATACCCGTTCAGGTTAAGGGTTACACATGAACCTCACTTCGTGAGGTATTTTGTCCATCCCCGTTCAGGTTAAGGATTAAGCCTGAACCTTGTTCTTCCATGAGGTATTTTTTGTCCCATTTAGGTTAAGCGTCAAGTCTGAACCTTGTTCTTCAATGAGGTATTTTTCGTCCTATCCAAGTTAAGGGTCAAGCCTGAACCTTGTTCTTTCACGAGGTATTTTTTTCCTTTCAGGACAAGGGTTAAAACCTGAATCATTTTTACCAAAAGACCATTTTTTAAAAGCTATTTAGTCTTAGTCATGAGACTCCCAAGATCACTCTCTTTTCCAAAGCTTTTAGGAAACCCCATTTTCATTGCCTTTTTTGCAACCCCTCATTCTATGAGGTCTCTTTCGTGGTCTTTTCTCTCGAGGATTCCATTCCATGCCCGTTCAAGTTAAGGGTTACATCTGAGCCTCCTCCGCGAGGTAGCTTCTCCTCATTCAGATAAGGGTCAAGCCTGAGCCTCATTCTGATGAGGTGAATTTTCTTCTCCATTCTTCATGCCATATCTACCACTATCACTCGAATCAATTTTTTCATACTCAGACAGATTCTTCTAACTGGGGTATTTTATAGTTCAAATTTGGTGTATTTTCTTTGCCACTAAGCTTGGTCTTCAACCGACTTAGTAGCAAAGATGGGCATCTGTAAACACCCCAAATTTTTTACTTTTGCTCACAAACTCATTCCTCTTTCCACTGCAACCCACTCTCTAAATCATTCAGAGAACTTGTTGGTCGACATCTGAGCCAGGGCTATTCAGAGCCTGAATTTTGCCCCAAATTCAAAATATTTTAAAATTCAATCTCCACTTTGGCCAAATTTCAGTTATCAACTTTTCATCCTCGAATATGATTGTTCAATTCTTTGTCTCTGCCAGGGGTTCAGACTTCAAATCACTCATCCAGGGTTTGCATTTTGCATATCATTTCACATCATTTTATATCATTTCATATTATTTCATATTATTTCATGGCATTTCATTGTATTTCATGTCATTCTCGAAATCCAACACTCTGGTTTTTCAAAATCTTTAATCCAAATTTGATTTTAAAACTTTTCTTTCAAAATCAATTTCAAAAATCTGGGTTTTAGATTGATATTTGTCATTTGTCAACCCCCAGGATCTTATATTTTTTTTATTTCAAAATATTTTCCTTAGAAAGCGATTTGGATTCGTTTTAAACTCAATTTTTAACTCATCTCAATTCTCAGATGAGACCCATCTAGGTGGTGTTGCTTTTGGATCCCTTCTTTCATCCAAATTTTAAAGTTTTAGTTGATTTAGGACTGTCTTTTCACCTTTTTTAAACTCTTCAAAATTTTATTTTGGTTTTAAATCAGAGGTAGTCTTATCCCTCGTCACTTTCTTTCATTTTGGCCAAAATCTTAGAGTTTCTGTCAGACTAGGACTCTATCATAGAGTTTCAGTCGGATTAGGACTCTATCTCTCATTGTTATTTTTACTCATTTTCAATGAAATCTTTCGAAAGAAATCAAAATTTTAGAGTTTTAGTCGGATCAGGACTCTATTCTAGAGTTTCAGTTGGATTAGGACTCTAACCTTGACTTTATTTTCGAGAAAATCTTTCAAAAACTTTTTCATTTATCCTTCAAAAAATCAAATTTCAAAATTTTAGGACTTTATTATAGAGTTTTAAAATTTTAGGACTCTACCCTGGAGTTTCAGTCGGGTCAGAACTCAACTTTGATTTCATTTTTTATTCTCATTTTATATATTTTTTGAAAACAGATCTAATTCTAAGAGTTTCAAAATTTTAGGACTCTATCCTAGAGTTCTGGTTAATTAGGACTCTAACCCTGATTTTGTCTTTTTGTTATTTTTCACTAATCTCTGAAAAAGATCTTTCAAAAACTCTTCGTTTGTCTTTCAAAAGCCCAAATATCAGAGTTTCAAAATTTTAGGACTCTAGTCAGGAGTTTCAATTGGTTTAGGACTCGAAATTTCTCGATTTTATCCTTTGCCTTTATTTTCATCTATTTTAAAAATCCTTTTTAACCTTTATTTTAGTCCTTTTTAAAACCCTAATGAGGGGCCCACACAGTGAGTGGCGCCACATTTGGGAAGTGTTTAGGTTAGTTTAGGATTTAGTTAGTGTTATACCAGATTAGAAGTTCAAAAGAGTCAAAATTGATTTTAAAAATTTATTTTCACATTAATATTTTTAACTTTGTTTTTAGGGTTTTAACAAACCAAATGTGGGCCCACATTAGGTGGTGCCACATTTGATGTTTTTAGGGTTTAATTAGGACTCAATTAGGTTACTTAGAGTTGGATTATGTTAGAACACTTTACCAAAAATCGCTCCTCATTTTAGTTTATATTTTTTTGTTAAGAAAGTTTTAAATCAACCAAAACTCTTTCTAATTAATGTTTTGAAAAATCTATAAAAGGGGGACTTCAAGGGGGTCAACCCATGTTTTCTCACCCTCTCTCTCTCTCTCAAAACCATGGACCTCTCTCTGCTCCATTGTTGCAGCTCCCAAGGTGAGTCATCTTCTTCTCTTTTTTTATTTTTTTTATTTTTTTATATATTTTTGTCATTGTCACCCCTTTTAGCATGTTTTTCTCTTTCTTTTTGCCTCAAGAAATCATGTGAAGGATACATGATGATGATTATCTAAGTGTTTAAGGCCATTTACGTGATTTTAATTCATTAACAATGTTTACTTTTTGTTTATTATGCTAAACGTCCGAAAAAGATCGAGATTCGACCGTTCGATAGGTCGAATCCCTCTTTTAATGGCCAAATCAAATTCTAACCATATTTTTCTTATTTTTTTTGTTTATTTTATCATGTTAATGTTCATTTAGTTTGTTCAAGCATCAAACCATGATTTGTTGCATTATTTGCATTTTTTAATGATTTTTACATGCTTAAATTAGGTTTATTCACATGCTTTATTGATAATATGCATTCTTGATTCCGAGCATGCGGGAACAACGTTATTTCATGTACATTTTTATGTTAATAAAATTTTATTTTTAGGGTTAAACTGTGCATGTGTCTGTGACTTTCCATAAAAAATTTGGATTATTTTGGGTTCTGTAAACCTGCTAAAAAATTAGAAACCAAACTCTAATTCTTGTACCGTGAGAACGCTATATGGAATCGGGGATGGCTTGTTGAATTGATATCTCCCTCATTGAAGATCTGATCCGCAATCCATAAAAAACAGTGAGTTCATCAAGATGTCTAGTATATCCTGTGAAAATTTCATAATTTTCTATGGTCATTAGTTATTTTTACTCTGTCACAAATCAGAATATGTTTCTAAGAGATCGTTATGCATCGTTTTAGCTTTGGGGCAACTTGTGTGGATCGTACCTCCCTAACTGAAGATCTGATTAATGATTCGTAATAAGTCACGGATTCAAAAGTATGCTTAGTTTTATTAGTATAATTTATGTAATTTTTGAACTTTGTTTACTATTTTTAATTAAACCAAAATCAGAAATGTCTTTTTTGGAACCGTTATACATTCGCCAGAATCAAGCGTATATTGCCGGAACAATATCTCCCTAACCAGAGATGCTTTTTCTGGTCTGTAAAAGAAAATCTTTTTGTTCGAATGTCTAGTTTTTTCATATGAAATTTTATTATTTTTCATTACTGTTTGAAGCCTGATTCGGGTCTGACACTGTGATAGGTAAGTGCCCACTGGCAAAATCACATTTTTATGGTTTTATTTAATTTTCATATCAAAATAATACAAAAAATATATTTTTTTGTTTGCATCTTAATTTTATGGTTATTAGCAGTGTCTATGTTGATTTTTGTGAATTTTGGAATTTATTTAATGTATTATTTGGTTAAATCATGAAAATAAGATATCTGCGGAGTCCTGATTCAACTGAAACACGGGCAAAAATTGATATTTTTATAATATTTCAAGTTTTTCATGAAAAGTTTCATATTTTTAGAGTTTGATCATGTTCATAATCATGCTAGGGTTCTCCACACCCGATTTGGTGTTGATTTGAATCTGTTTGATTCCTGAATTAAAAGTTTTATAAAAAATCTTTTTTGAAAACCCTGATTTTAAGGCCATAGTCTTGTTTTCGGGGCATTTTGATCATTTTCCCTAAAATGCTGAATTTAAAGTTATTTATTTTTATTATTTATTTAATTTTGCATCATCTTTTATTATGTTTATCTCAGGAAAGCATGGAAAAAGGCTTATATATGGATAAATCTAGTAATTTCTAGATATTTCTAGATAAATCATGAAAAGCTGACATATCTCCACTAACAAGTTTGCTAATTTTACAGGGACTCTCAAGATTATATTTTCTTTTATTTCTTCTTCTTTTATTTTAATTTATTATTGATGTAGACTGTAATTTAGAATAAGAATTTACTTTTCCTACTTAGAATAGGGTTGCATTGCATATAGTTTATTTTCACTAATGTCAATATGTGATGGATGATGATTCATGCATATTCAAATTCACAATGATCTATATGGATGGCACGTGCACTCGCTTCTAAGGAGTTAATAAACTTGATTGAGTTCGTATTTGTGGTCATAGTCAGAATACGAACAATCTCCAAATTTATCTTCTTTTAAGCCACAAACAACCTACGTTCTTAAGCATTTTCAGAAACCATTGCATATTTCAAAACTTTTCTAAGTATTTTTCCCTTTTAGAATCAAATGAACTATATTAAATGCATATTCGTGGCCATAGTCAGGAATACGTGTCGAGTTTATTTTATCTAAATTTTGTAAGGCACATAAACACCTTTTGTCAAAGATTTTCCATAAATTCTTCAAAAAATATTTTCTTAAATTGCATTCATGCATCATATAGGTTAGATTGCATCATGAAAAGAATTTCACAGGGCTACACACCCATCCTTTTGATCAAACCAAAAGTTCAAATCTAAAAAAAAATTGATTTTCTTAAAATCTCTAAAGTTTTCTTCAGAAATCGATTCTCTCAAAGCATCAGGATTTCTTCAAAAATCGATTTTATTTTCTTCAAAAATATTTCCCAAATGTGATTCATGATTTTCAAAGTGTCTCTTTTTGCAAGTATTTCAAATATTTGAAGCATACATCATGTTTTCAATCTGCATTTTCCAAAATTTATAATACATGTCTGATTCTTTATGCATTTAGGAATTGAACATTGATTTAGACAAGTTGAGCAAAGCAAAGCACGTGATTGATCCTTTGTTCGATTACCCCTGGTTATGGTGCCAGGAACGGTTGAAACTCGTACCGATAGGTGAGTCACATTCTTCGAAATTATCCTGCATTTTAAAACAGAGAATCTTTTTCAAAGGTCAGTTTGACTTACAAAAGTAAAATTTTACAATAATAATATGTTCTTGAATAACTTGAACTGAAAAGTTTTATCACACCAAGAAATAAATATTACCGACCTAAAATTGCATGAATGGTAAGATAAGTTTGAGGAGCTTTATAATAATTGCCAATCCAATCTAATCTTAATTTTTCAAGTCAAAAAACCTCCAATCTCAAATTGTAAAGATGGCAGGAAGAGAGTTGTTAGCTAACAGGTAAAACTTATTTTCTCCCAAAAATTCATAGTAAAAACGAGGTGGGGACTCGTGAATGCCACTAAGTTAACGGGACATCATGAATTTGAAACCCATAGGTGGCGTTCCTTAATGCAAGGTCGAAGCTGAGTTTACATTTTGGTGGGCAGGAGGGACCTAAAGAATTTTACCCAAGGTTTAAAAACTCTCAAAATCAAGCCAGTGACTCGATTAGACTCAGTCACTTACTAGGTCAAACCAGTGAATGACTCGGAAATGAACAAAACTTGGCCGATTCATGGGCTGACTTACCCGAGTCAGCCGAGTTTTAGCATCACTTGGCCAAGTAAGCTCATGACTTGACCGAGTCTTATATATTTATATATTGTATATAATTACATATATATATATATATTATGTGTATTATACATCAAAAGGTACTTGACAAGTCTATTAGGTGGTGTTGGTAGCCAAATATAGATCCGATTAATAGTCAGATCTTGGTTTGGTATTAAGTTTTGTATTAAACACAAACCTGAATCTGACTAAAAAAACGACTTGATTAAGTGTAAATACCGGTTTTAAGCTAGTTGGATTCAGGTTCGGTTTTATCTTTTTCCATCTGGATCCCATTAACCCAAAGCCAATTAAGTCACACTTAGTAATGACTAGATCCTACCTGAATCCAAACAGTTTACATCCCTATGTGTAATCCTAACTATTTACATCTATGTGCAAAAAATGGATACAAGAAGCCATGAGTGAATCGAAAGCGGGAAAGCCATTGGTAAAATTTTAAAAGTAGCACTATTATGAAGCGATTATGCAAGTGTAAAGTGAGAAGTGACAAGAAGCAAGAGAGAAACCCAAAGAGAATTCATCTAGAAAACAAGGAGGAAGCAAACTTCTCAGTAAAGAGAATCATCCAGTTTCCAATCTCTTAAAAGAGATTTTCTCAAAGCTTCCTATCTTTTGGGGGGAACCGAGGAGTTTTTCCCTTCTTAATCGAGCTTTCAGAAAGAAACGAGTTTCCTCATATAGCAAAAAGTTTTGGGTAATTGTGGTTTCAACACCAACAATCCCCAGGTTCGGAACTCTTCCCAATGGTTCTGATCCGATTAGAGACAGAGTCACTCAAAGACCGTTAGGGGCATCCTCATCAAGGGTATTTTCGTCTGTTTGAAGTCTCCCCTCCCGCGAAAACTGTTTCCGTTGGGTTGATAAAATCGATTCCGTTCGAAAAGCGTTACAAATCTCCCGGGAATTTTTTTTTTTTTGCGGTGGAACACCCAACTGTGGGCCCGAAATCCCCGTTCCGCCGTTCGCCACCAGTCCGTACCCGAGTTCTCCCCCTCGTTTTCTTCCGTTTCGGTTGAGAAATTTTGGGGTGAGCCTTCTTTTGCCCGCGATTCTTATATTCGATCCCTTCTCTGTTTTCTAATTTTTTCCTGCGTATTTGTCGTGTGCCGTTCTTGTGGGAAATAGTCATGCTTTCGTCTTCCTGATTTTGCGTCAAGTATTTTCGTCGTTTTGAGGAGTACTGCCGGCTTGAGGACGCTGTTGTGGAACAGAAGGTGGACAAGAAATCTTGTTATCTTACCTTCTTATGTCAATTTTTTATCTCCAGTTTCTTCGTTTTTGTTGGAACCCCTTTTTGATATGAGATGCCCATTAGACCATTTTCAGAATTGGGTCTTCCTGGCAAAATTTGGGGCGAAGGCAATTTGGTGTTCGAGTTTTTGACGTTAAAAAAGGAAAAGTGGAAGAAGAAACTTGCAATATGTGTAGGTAGAGATTAGCATCTTTGTTTGCCCTTCAAACTATTTCAATCTTTTCTTGTGAATGGAACAACCGATTAGTTTATATTCTTTGTAAAATGTTTTTCTGGTTGCTATATTTATTCTTCTAAATCTTCCTTAACAACTATGAAATTTTATGCTCACGAGGGCTTCGCTCATCTAGTCGGGACGACTCGTGAATGTCACCAACTTGATGGGATGTCAAGAGTTTGAAACTTGCAGGTCTGCACTTTTGCCGTGAGGTAGAAGTTGGGTGTAGTCCCTGGTGAGCGATGATGAAACCTAGGGTTTTTTGTTGATGAATTGAGTGAGCAACCGTTGCTAGGTCTCTTACCTTGAGAACGGTTTCTCCGTGTAAATATAAAATAGGTATTTTTTTCTCGTTTATCTAAGAAAAAAGGATGGAAACTTGTTCATTTTTATGATGTTTGATGTGGATAATTTTTAAAAAGGGGGAGTTAAGACAGCAAGAATTTTTTCATATCATGCGATATGAAGAATGCTGCTACCAGCAAATTAATCTCCCCCCCTACATAATCCGTTTATAGCTTACATAACCGCAACTGTGAACAACCTTGCATAATTTTCCAAATGTCTACCAAACGTTTTCTTTCAATTGATACAAACACCAAAGCTTTTAGCTTTTTATGGTTTTCAGTTTCTCATCAAATATTTAGGTTGGGGAGTAAGAGAAAACCCCGATAGAATCGTTTAATAAAAATAAATTTGACTGTGTTGGACAGTTTAAGGCTTAAGAGTGCAATAGTTAACTAAGAACATTTATGTATGCTTTTAAAATTTTGAAAAACATAGATGCCCTTTTGGTTATTACCCAGTTAATTTTCATTTGTTTTGTTTTTTTAATTCCTCGTGTTTTTTCCTCTTCTTTCTAACTACCACAAAGGTTTCATGCCAATTTCTACCGAGTTCACATCTGCACTGCATGGTGGGCATGCAGCAGCCATCCATCTTGACATTTCTTGAGAAGGGTGTGGTGTCCATGTCCTCATTTTTTTACAGAAGAGAGGAGGTTTAAGTCTGATAGATGACAAAACAAACAAAGTTTTTCCTTGTCATGGAGTGCCGGGATAAAAAAATCCTATAATAAGTAACATTGCAAGGCGAGCCAACGGGTGTAAGAAAGTCGCGGGAAGGGAGGGTCTCGTTGAAGGTGTGATATCGTGGAGAGAGAAACGGAGAGAACGTGGTTAGCCATAACCGTAGGAAAGTGCCAAGAAGAAGGGTAAGGTGTAAAACCTCTACCAAATTTTAATGTTGAAGAGTCTCCACCAACCCATGCCCCATTTGTCCAATCAGTTTTATTCTTTTTAGAATGCTTTTCTGGTTGGTATTTTCTTTCCTCTTTGCTGAAATCTTGCTTTACAAATATGGAAAATTTCTCCCTTTTTTCTGATGTCTGTGATGTGAAGATGGAAATCTTCCTTACAGATTTCTTTCTCATTTGATAAATGAGTAGGTAACAAGTAATTCTCAAGTTTTTTGGTTTTCTGATTAAGTTGCTTGATAACTATTCCCTTCTTCCAGAGGGACTGAAAATTGATCTTTTTGTCACGTATGTTTTGAACAGAGGACACCTCATTCTTCATGATGCTTGAAACTTTGGTTGGAAGGAGAACTTTCAAATTGGAGCATTGCCATTGATGGAAGACGCTAATGGTGGTGAAAGTGTGAACAACTCTGGTGCAAGCGAGGAACAGGTCCTTTTGAGCTCAGACAAGAAACCAAAGAGGAAGGCCAAGAGTTCCAGGCCGAAGGATACAGAGTCCCCTTCTTCCTCTTCAAGAAGTTCGTCTGAAAGCGACGATTTCTTCCAACTAGAGCCAAGCCTACTGGGCGAGGCATCTGGAGACAGCCCATCTCCTCTTTTGCCTCCAAAAGAGAAGTTTAGAGAACAGAACCAGAGTGATTTGGAACTGGAACTGGGGGCATCACCAGTACTCATGTATGATTCAGTGAACAAATCGGCGGAGAATTCTGGTGGCTTGCCGAAGCAATTGCCGCCTGTCCAGATGATGACCAAGACGGACGACATCGACAATTATCGAATACCATCCTCTGTTTTCGCAAGGACCAAATCTCAGGCGCCCATGGAATGGAGTGTGGCGTCCAATGAGTCCCTGTTCAGTATTCACATGGGAGGGAATTCAAGTTTCTCGAGAGACCATGTTCTCTTATTAGGAAAGTCTGGAGAATTGGGTGTATTTC
The DNA here is from genome assembly GCF_984573655.1 of Nuphar pumila. NCBI lineage: Eukaryota > Viridiplantae > Streptophyta > Magnoliopsida > Nymphaeales > Nymphaeaceae > Nuphar > Nuphar pumila. The sequence continues at coordinate 117,996,329 of NC_143259.1, read as the reverse complement.
CGGAGAACGGGAATTCAATCCCAGAAATGGGGGGTTTAGATGATGCAGGGAGCTTAGAGCAAAGACTAGGAGTTCATGGTGATATAGGTGATGCTTCGAGCAGTGCGGAAAAATCACGTAAGGAGGTGATTATTCCAGGACAACAGCAGCAGAATGCTGACGGTGGTGAGGAAGGGAAGGCACAATGCCCTTCATTTTCTCCAAAGGCCGTGAGTCCTCGCCCTTCTGATAGTAGCAATGCTAGCACAAAGTCATTCGCCTTTCCAATGTATGGTCTCTCTCTCTCTCTCTCTCTCTCTCTCTCTCTCTCTGGTTTAAGAGTTTCATGTGTCTCAAGTGTTGCTGTAGAATAGATTGTTCCGAGTCCCAGATTGACCCTTCTGAGTTTGAACTTTGAAGTCTCGATTTGGGGTTCTTCTTCATAATTGATTTCCAACTCGTTGGTTGGAAGAGAATTGGAGTCTCCCTAGTGAAATTGATAAAATCATGAGTAGTTTCCCATGTCCAAAAGCTAGTCAGATATTTGGTTCATAAAACTGTATAAATGTACCAGAGTTTTCAATCGCTTTTGATTCTGGATATCAAGTCATTCAAGTAAGACCAAAGTTGAACCCCAAGTTGCTAATAGTTGCTAATTAGATTGTCAGTTTCTCTATGCATTCAAGGGCACATTTACGTGCACTTTTCTTGTGTGAATGAATCAGAATGTGCAAATGAGAATGTGATTCCAATTCACAGGATTCCCCATGTGAATCGAAAGCACACAAGATGTGTGTAAATAAATCAGATTTGACTCATTTACAAATCAATTTACACACGTTTACAGATCGGTGTCTATATTACCTTATGTGAATCATTTCCACACTGCAAAATTTACGCAAGTTTTCAAGCTGGTGGGTAAATTGCCTCACATGTCATAATCTCACAATTGTGAGATTCCAATTCACATTGGAGGCCAAGGAAATATACCCAAGTCATCTTGGGTTACCCAGCAATCCATTTGTTGAAGCCTTGAATATGTCCAAGTATCAGACTAGGGTGATTTGATCGGTTTCCCTAGGCAAAGGTTAACTTGACTAGTCAACCTGATACTTCTTTTATCGGAATGTGCAGATTAACAACAGAAGAAAAAAGTGCCTCAATCAAGTTGGAAAAAGAAAAGTGTGGCTCAATCAATGTGGAGAAAGAGCCCACAGAACAGCCTCCTGCTGCTGCAGACCAACAAACCGGTTGGTTTTCTTGTGTGTGCTGCTGCCCACACTGTTGCTGACATTCTCACCATATGCTTCCATGGGGTTATATTGATCTGAGTTTCTGATAGGCTCATTTACTTTGTCTGTGATTCATATTCATATACAAGTTCTTGACAGGAAAAATTGACACCTATATGGGTCCTCATGACTATTCATGCTTCTCAGAGGCTCATGTTGTGGTGTTTGGGTGAGACTTGGTGTCCTGATTTGGCATTTCCAAAATGGAGAACGGGGAGCACGCTGTTCCCTTACTATTCTTATTGCAGATGCTTGAGAATTTAATGAGTTGCAACTGCAAGTCAAAAAGCCTTTGTTTTGAATTTAATGAGTATTGCAACTGCAAATCAAAAAACCTTTGTTTTTATGTAGAGGAACACAACTCTCTCTCTCTCTCTCTCTCTCTCTCTCTCTCCAACAAGTGAAGTGGGGAGGTGAAATATTTTCTTCTTGAGGGCCTGTTTGTTTCATTCACATGGGAGGAAAGTTTTTATGAGAAAAGGTATGGATTTCTAAAAAAATCCAGCTATCTCAGCCTTCTATGGAATGATTTGCACATGAAAATTGGCAGATCTGAAAAATTGGTGCCCACTTATGCCAGCATGACATTTTTCAACTATGATTATTTGATGTTTGTTTCATTCATGGTGGAAAAAAGGGTGAGAAAATGATGCCATCTCAGCAATCTCCCATCAAAATTTCATGAAACAAATGAGCTGTAAGAAAATAAACACCCTTGGATTGTTTATTTTTTTAATGCCCATGCAAAGAGGTTAGGGCCAAGGTCTAAATCGATCCGAGTAAGATCCAAAAGACAAATGCAAAGTCAAAGTTCATTGATGAGCTGATCAAGGTCAAAGTCCATTAATGGTCAACAATCAAAGTGAAAATCCAAAAGACAACCTGATTTTTTGTCTTGTAATTGATCACCTACCTTGACTCTCCTCTACTTCCCCCCTTCCAACCCAGGAAAAAAAAGAAAGAAAAAAAAAACTGATCCAACCCAATTGTTGATCAAGGTCCAAGACCAAGGTAGATAAATCAGGTTGTATCTTGTCAAGAGAGGATTAATGGTTCAGCCTTGCTATATGAGGCCTCAACCCACATGAAGCTAAGAGCGGATCAGGTGGAATCACGTTGAACATAAAAAATGTGCAGCGGCATCTGGCAGCCCTCCATCTTTGAGATACTGCCTATCAGCTGAAGGTCCAACAGTGAAATGAAAGACTACCAGGTGTAGCGACACACTTTTGGTGTGCACTGTAATTGCATCAGATCCACCCTCCATGAAGCCTTGTTCCTCCATAAAGATTTTTCAGTTGTGCCAAGCACGTTCATCTAAGCCTACAATCAAGTTGGCAGTAGCCAACCCCATTATACAAAAGTGCCGTAGTTGAGAAGATGTATGTGCATGTGTTGGGTGTTACCATATGCTGAACATGCACGGCTGTTACTTGGAATAATTGCTATCTTGTGTATATAGTCGTGTAGATTGCCACCTTGTAACATGCTGGCTAGAAGTTTCATAATTTGTATAACTAGAGGTCACCTTCTACTAGGGATGGGCAACAGGCCCGGTGGCCCGATGGGCCAAGCCCACCTGACCCGTCATGGGCCGGGTTTGGGCCATAATTTTAGGCCCAGGCTCGTTAGGTAGCAGGCCGAAACCCATCCCGTTATATAAGTGGGTCGGGCCCGACCCGACCCTTTGGGCCTGAGTTATTTATTAAATTTTTTAATAATATAAAATTTTTATAAATTAATTATTACATTTAATTCATTTTTTGTTAATTTTAAGAATGAGTAACTATTACTAGTTATTTAATTTTATGTTTTTTATTTAATACATTTTTTTGGTATTCTAAGAATTATTGTATTAATTTTATTAAAAAATAACCTACAAATAGGTTTGGACTCGGAGGGACCCGACCTGTTCACATTGGCCCGTTAGGCTAATGGGTTGGGCCACGAGCTTCTCTTCAAATCCGAGCCGATTAAAAACCAGGCCAAAACCCAGCCCGTTAGTAAACGGGCCGGGTCAGCTCTGTCCATTAGCAGGCCGGGGCCGATGCCCACCCATACCTTCTAGTGATATATAATTAAATGAGAAGTTGCATGATGTATTTAGTAGATGTGCTTTGGAAATGTAAGTCTTTTTATGTGTTTTTATAAAATTATAAAAATCCCCTATGTGTCATTTTTACTTTTTGTTTTTGTTTTTATTCTACTAATTTTTTTTTTTGTTATTCCAGTCATTTTTTACTTTTGTTAGGAATATAAACTTGTGGCCAATATTTTAAAGTCCGAAAAAAGGATACGGACATCAACAGGTTCTAAAAATGGAACATGGATCCTATCATATAACATATGATGAGATCCATAGTATAGGCTAGGATTAGTCCACATTCTCAACCTCCGGAATGTGGACTAATCCTATCCGTCCAGACACATGGGTTGACATAGGATCCCAATCGCATCATATGTGGTAGTATAGGATCCCTTCTCCTGAAAACGTAACTTGTCCGAGTTTAGAGAGAGAGAGAGAGAGGGAGAGAGATTATCCATTGATTTTAGATGCAGAAAGACACTTAACAGTTGTGCATTTGGGGATGCACTAAATGTCATCCATTGATTCAAGTAGCAGAAAGAAACTAAAGTTACAAATGCCATCAAAATCAGGCAACATCGGACCGTCCATCCATCAGATTAACTATGGCTTGATCGACAACAGTTGTGGCTATCTCAACCGTAGTTGAGGCGAAATATGTCATTCTGCACGAAGAAGCTTCCCTGCATCGTTGGGACCAAGTGAAACATCTGCACAAATTATGCCTTTCGTTAGGACTAAGAGCTCTTTCTTGATTTCAATTCCTAGCAATTACAACACTATAAAAAAGTTAAATCACCCATGAGGTAGTCCTTCACTACCTTTTGAAGAGTATTTTACAGCTTAATTAGTGGTGACAAGGTCACATATTTTTCCATAATATTTACATAAATGTCACACGGGGTGCTTAATTAAACATTTTATTCTAGTTAAGATTTGTTTAACCAACAAGTAAAACATGACCAAGTTCATGAAGCCAAAGTAAAAAATGTTTCTTAAGTTCATGAAGTTGGCCAGGTTTCATCTCTCTCTCTCTCTCTCTCTCTCCCAAAAAACGTCATCTCATGATTCTCTCTCTCTCTCTCTTGGATGTGGTAAACCACCTCTATAGCTTTTTATTTCGTTTTTTCATGCTTACAGAAACAAGTGAAAAAATTTTATTTATAAAATTTGTCATATCATAACTCATAGGCAAATTTTTCTTTTCCTGTGAAAAATTTTCTTGCTTTCAAACATGCCCTTAAAGTAAGAAATCTTTTATATCATGAAATATATTGAGAACAAATTAACTCAGAAAGGTATTAAAAGCCGATTTCTGTTTGGTCGGTGGGGTTTGTTTGGGGAGAGAAGTACCTGACTAAATCGCAGCTGGTGTTCTTCACCGGGCAAATGTAGGTTGCCACTCACAAATACAATGATTCCACCTGCAATAGACGAGGGCTGCGAATCGATGGTAGAGATGGAATGCTTGCATTGATCGAACGGTAGCTGGCAGAGCCGCTGAGATATGTCAGCAGCTCCATGGAACTTCTGGCCTTCAAACGTCAACAATGAAGATGGTTGGTAGAGTGTTAGTAGTAAAGATCGATTACTATCAAAGAGGTAATAATAATGATCAACAAATGCCTTGGCCACGATCTCTATTTGTTGCTCCAATTCATTTTCTCCTTCCATTCTCTCTCTCTCTCTCTCTCTCTCTCTCTCTCTCTCTCTCTAGATGTACTTTCTTATATAAGATCAAAAGCAAGGATCTTAAAGGAACAAAGCTTTTTTTGGCTGTAATTGTACGCAACGAATCTTCAGAAAAAGATGTCAAATACAAGAAAGGGATAAAGGATAACCGAATATGGTGGCTTTACTTTAAGGTACTGCTGGTATGATCGCCCTCATTTTCAAATAACCCATATAACCCTTTTCAATTTTGCAGAATATAATGCGAATTATGAAAGGATTACTAAAAATTTCTCTACTGAACTTGAAGGTTCTTTCGGTCGATATCTAAAGTGTTGAACATTGGACTTTCCATCTTATGTTATTATTTTTTTCCTAATTTGCATTATAATGTGCAAAGTAGGTGCTTACTTTATGAGCACACTTGCATGTTACGTAGATCTTGCTTGCCAGTAATGCTCAATATTGGTGGTACAATGAAGATGAAACTTAGATATATATGAGCCCAGGCCCACCATGTGTTCAAACTGCACATGTGTGTGTCCATAGCTTTCAGAGGCGGGCCAAGGCAGGGTAGTCGTGGGGACTCACCCGGGGTTTTCCTAGTCTCGGCGAGGGTTTCTCGTCACAAAAAAAAAAAAAAGTGGATCAGATTTAGTCTAATATCTAACAAAATACAATTCCATTAAGTCGGATTCAGTAAGCTAAAAGCATATTCAATTATAATCATGGTTTTGAGTTTCAAATCTGAATTGGAAGGATATCAGATTCAACAGATATCTGAATTTGATTACATGTAAAAAAAATGATCTGGTATGAGCTTCTCTCCATCCGAATTCGCATCTGTTTAGCCAATATCTAATTAGTCAGATATGGTATTTGGCCACATTCACATCCCAAACACGACCATGTTCTTGAAGCCCATAATTTTCTACTACTAAAAGCTATGGGGTTCAAGAACTTGGGCTTCTTTTAAGATGTTTGTATAGAAACGTAAGGCTTTGAGAAGATGGTCATGAATTAATTTCAAGGTTGCATCTGAATGAACATTTCGGTGATATCCTAAAACAATATCGGCATTTTGTAAATTCTATAACTTAGTGGTACTGCTTGCTTAATTTAAAGAAGATGAAAGAATAAAGGGATGGAGGAATTTTGTTTGTGAGTAGTGGGAACGCCGAAAGCAGAAAATATTCACCCTTTTGTTTTCTTCCAAGCTTCTAAGCATTAGTGATCTGCTGCGAATTTGAGTAGCAATGGTTGACAGCCCATATCATTTCAAGAATCAAGCCGGCATTGTTGAAAAAAACCTTGGTTCCTTGATCAGCTGAATAAAAAGAATAAAAAAAAACAATTAAAAATATAGAAATATATAAAAATTGTTAATAACAAACCTCAAAGGGTTTTACCAAATCGAGGCCAGTCAATATTTGGGAGGGAGAGGGAGGCTGGGTTTCCCTTGGATTATCAAAAAAAGAAAAATAATAATAATATCATGTTTAAAACGGTATATTCAAAATATTGTGATTTTTTCAAAGTTATATTCGGTTTTGAAAATAATCATGATAAAAAATCACGATATCATATCGCTGATAGTTGTAGAGGTGAGCAACAGTTCGGGCAGTCCGAGGGGCCAAGCCGACCTGGCCCACCATTGGCCAGGTTTGGATTAGGGTTTTAGGCTCTGGCCCTTTTGCTACCGGGCCGAAACCTGGCCCGTTATTTAAATGGGCTGGGCTCAGGTCAGCCCACAGCTACTGGGCCGACCCGATGTATTAATTGCTTTAGTAATATAGAAACTAAAGCTAATAGTTGCATTAATTGTATTGCAATTAATATGGAGGTGTGAATTTTATGTTTTTTATTAATTCATTACTTTTAAAATTAATTTGCTAACTTAATTTTCAAAATAACTTAAAAATGAGTTTGGGCACCGACCCCCTAAACATTGGCACATTAGGCCAATGAGATGGGTTGTGGGTTGCCTTTCAAAACAGAGCCCATCAAGAACTGGGCTGAAACCTGGTCCATTAGTAAATGGATCAGGCTCCAGACCGGGTCACACTCAAAACCTGATTGGCCAAGCTCCAATGAGCCGGGCCGGGCCGGGCCGATGGCCACCTTTATATTTGCTACTATGGTGTCACCTTTACCAAGCGAATGTAAACTGGACAACTTTTGTCACTACAACAAAGCAGTAGATTAGCGACGACCACATTTCATCGCTAATCCGTTGCTACGCCTGTTAGCGACGGATTAGCGACGACGAGGCAACGGTATGCTTACGTCGCGAATTTTTCGACGCTAACTGGCGACGGAATAAATCCGCCGCCAGGTTCGTCACTAAGTGCGACAGACTAACGAGCGCTGTATTTCGTCGCCAATCCGCCGGTACTAAACGGCGACCACGGCTTGGCGACGGATTTACGTCCATCGCTAAGCCGTCGCTAGATTTATATGAATAGCGACGGGTGGTTCCGTCACTAATCTGTCGCAAACACGAAAAAAAATTAAAAAATTTTATTTGAAAATTAAATACCGAGAACGATACAATTTATATTTCCTGTACAATTTATATTTTTTGTAAATAAAAAACAAACCACACAAAAATTTCCATATAAAAAGAATCTACAACAATTAATCGTTCCACCTTAAAATTAACAAGTTTAATTATTTACAATTCAACAATTACAATTAGGAAACATAAAAAAATAGAACTTCTTCAACATAGTTCTCTAATCATCGCCAAGATTTTGTACGTCTTCTTGTTCATTGCCTTTATTTGTCCCTTCAGCTCCGCTACGCTGATTATCGCTAGCAGCCTACATAAGAAAAGAACAATCAGTATTGATAAACAAAATGTAATGAAATAAATTACACACTATATGTGATTCTATCATGTGCTCATGTGTGTTCTAAGGCAATAAAAAACTCTATATGTGATTCTATCATGCTCATATGTGCTCTAAGGCAGGCAAAAAGTTATATATGTGATTCTATCATGCTCATATGTGTGCTAAGGCAGTCAAAAAATTGAATATGTGATTATAACATGTTCATATGTGTTCTAAGGTAGCTAGAAAAACTCTATATGTGATTCTACCATGCTCAGATGTGCTTTAAGGTAGACAAAAAGCTATATATGTGATTTGATCATGCTCGTATGTGTGCTAAGGGAGTCAAAAAATTGAATATGTGATTATAGCATGCTCATATGTGCTCTAAGGCAGGCAAAGCAAAAAAATTTATATGTGATTCTATCATAAATGATATATGTTCTAAGGCAGTAAAAAAACTCTATATGTGATTCTATCATGCTCATATGTGTGCTAAGGCAGTCAAAAAACTAAATATGTGATTATAACATGCTCATATGTGTTCTTAGGCAGTCAAAAAACTGAATATGTAATGATAGCATGCTCATATGTGTTCTAAGGCAGTCAAAAAAACTTTATATGTGATTCTATCATGCTCATATGTGTTCTTAGGCAGTCAAAAAACTGAATATGTGATTATAGCATGCTCATATGTGCTTTAAGGCAGGCAAAAAAATTTATATGTGCTTATAGCATGCTCATATGTGCTCTAAGGCAATAAAAAAACTCTATATGTTATTATAGTATGCTCATATGTGCTCTAAGGCAATAAAAAAACTCTATATGTGATTCTATCATGCTCATATGTGCTCTAAGGCAGGCAAAAAGTTATATATGTGAGGTTTGTAGTACAAGATTTTGCTCACTAGCTTGAAAATTCTTCCTCGTCACTAGTTTGACTTTCTTCTTCTTCTTCTTTTTCTTCTTCTTCTTCTTCTTCTTCATTGTTTGCCCATCCACTTGGTACATCATTTGGATCACATTCCTCTATGAATGTTTCATCGGCCAATGGAGATATGACATGCATATCATGCGCAACATTGTGACCATAAGTGAAGTCATAGACATCAGCTGATTGATAGTAATCGTTGTCTTCAGCTAACTCATATTCTTGTAACTGATCATACTTGGGGTATAGTTTGGACTTCACCTTGTAAACTGCCCACCATTCATTTCTATCTGACTTTTTTATACTCGGATATGAAGTATAATAAACTTGTTGAGTTTGCGAGGCTAATATGAATGGTTCATATGTTTTAAACCTGGATTTATGATTCACCTCCACAATGCCTGAAGCTTTGTCGAGTCTTGTTGCAGTTGGATCAAACCAATGACACTTGAATAAAGTTACCCTGTTATTCATGCCTAAGTAAGTCAACTCCATTATTTTCTCTATAACACCGTAGTAATTATGTTCATTTTCACCGTAGCTGCTACCCTTGACACACACACCACTATTTATCGTTGATTTGTTTATACCGTAATCTTTTGTATGGAATCGATAACCATTTACGATATACCCGTTGTAGCATTGCACAACTTTGGTCGGACCATTTTCTAAATCACATATTCCTTGATCTTTAACATCACCATGACGAACCTACGCACAAACATAAACAATGATTGTGATCACGATCAATTTAGTAACTTAGTGTTGTTTATAAGTACAAAATTTATGTTAGCTTCTATACCAACTGTTTCAACCACTCCACAAACTTAATTTCACGTTCTTTTTATACTTCTGCATCAATGAGATGTGAAACTTCGCTTTGCAACTCCAGATCAAATCGTCTACAAACCACAAATACTTATATTACCGAGCCATGTATCCACATATAGAACATAAAAGGATTTATAATTGAGTTGCATATACATATACTTACTCGATGTATAGGTCGATCGCTGAGCAATTAAAAAGAATATAGATGTGTGTTGTGGCTTGCTCTCGATCTGTCAATAGCCTTGATCGGCAACTACCAAATGCATGCCCAAGTGGTTGAAATATCGACAGCTTGTCAGCTACAGTTGTTCTCCATCATCGTTACGGGGCAGGCATGTGTAACGTGTTGGAATATGTGGTTCGAAGTACATAGATGAGAATTTTGAAATCTCTTCTAAAGTGTACGCCTCACAAATAGAGCCTTCTACTCTTGCTTTATTACGAACCTTTTTTTTACGTCGAACATGCATCTGACAAGAATATACATTTCAAATTTTAAATATCTGTCATTAAAGAGACAACTATAAAAAAACATATACCTTTCAAATGGGTACATCCATCGATATTGCACAGGGCCACCAACCCTTAGTTCATATGGCAGATGTATGATCAAATGTTCCATAACATCGAAAAATGCTGGCGGAAATATCTTGTCTACCAGACAAACAGTGGTGATGACAGAGTCCTTGAGATTCTTTATATCTGATACTACGACCTCTGATGCGCACAATGTTCAGAAAAATCCGCTCAACTCAGACAATACCCCCCATATAGGTTTGTCTAACATATCATGGAATGCTAGGGGTATCAATCGTTGCATAAAGATATGCCAATCATGGCTCTTCAACCCATATAATTGTCCATCGTCAATCTTCACAGCCCGAGTAATGTTAGAGACATATTCATCTGGAAATCTCAGTTGTCTCAACCATTGACATACATGTTTTATTTGATCAGGTCCGAACACGTACTTTGCCTTTGGTTTCAGTATTTTGCCATTATACTCTTTGAGTTCCAATTCTGGTCTTTTACATATTAATTTTAAATCCATACGGGCCTTCGGATTATCCTTCATTTTTTCTTTAATATTCATTATTGTATTGAACGCATTATCAAACACATTTTTCTCTATATGCATCACATCCAAATTATGTTCTATCAATAGGGTCGGCCAATACGGTAGTTCCCAAAAAATAGATTTCTTCATCCAATTGTGATCCTTCCCAAATCCACGAAAGGGTGTAGAACTGCGGGCATCTGTTAATACATCTGGAAAGTATCGCAATCTTCTTAGAATCTCTATGTCAGACAATCTTGAGGATGGACCTTCCGTTTCAGTTGTGCCTGCTTTAAACGCATTCTTTTGTCGTCGGAACGGATGATCGCTGGGTAGAAATCGACGATGGCACTCAAACCAGCAAGGCTTCCTTCCATGCCTCAATCTAAAAGCTTTGAAATCCTCCATGCAGTACGGACAAGCCAACCTCCCATGTGTGCTCCAACCAGATAGCATACCATATGCAGGGAAGTCACTGATTGTCCATAGAACAACGACCTTCATGTTGAAATTTTATTTTTTGTGGGCATCATACGTGGTAACACCGTCATCCCACAGTACTTTTAGTTCATCAATCAATGACCTTAAATATACAACAAGATTTTGGCCAGGTGAGGTCGGACCAGGGATCAACAGAGACAAAAAAAGAATTGGACGTTTCATACACAAGCTTGGTGGAAGGTTATATGGAGTTACAAATACTGGCCAGCATGAGTATGGAGTTGATCTAGCCCCAAATGGATTAAATCCATCTGTACATAGACCGAGTCTAACATTTCGCACTTACATTGTGAAGTTCTGATGAGTACGATCAAAGTGCTTCCAAGCTTCAGCGTCAACAGGATGCGTGATCTTGTTTTCATCGCGTCGAACTTTATTTGCATGTCATCTCATGTGTTTAGCTGTCCTTGAAGACATATACAATCGCATAAATGGTCAAAACATGATTGACTCAAATTATACTCGGACTTCAAATTCATTAGTTGAAGAACTGCAAACAAGATAGTGTGACTCTCGCAACCGTTTCAAAGTGGCTCATCAGCATCTCTAAGTAAATCATAAAATCTACTAGCTGCATCGTTTGGTGATTCTTCATCTACGACAGTTCTTACATTACTAGAACTCATAGCATAACCCAGTTTTGTTCCTTCGACATCAAATATCAAATTCGTATATGGATTATCGTGCACCACATTCACTCGTGCATCAAAATCGTTTCTAAATTCTTCTCCATGAAACGTCTAATTCTGATAATCACTCACAAAACCCTTCCTGTATAGGTGATGTCTAACGCTATGAGGTTCTACAAATCGATTATTCTTACAAATCTTGCATGGACACCTAATCTGACATGTGGGATCCACTGTACTGACACTTGTTATTGCAAATTCAATAAAACTGTCAACACCATCCATATATTCATGTGATAACTCATTGTCCACTATCCTACGGTACATTCATTCATGGTTTGCAGTCATTTTTTTATGATGTTACAAATAATAGCCTAACAAATTAAAAGAAAACAATCAGAATGCTACGATGAAGAACATATCAAATTTATCATGCAATATATGATGTCATACAATAACAAGAATTTTGATGCATGCATTGATAACTTAATATTTTAATGTGCAAACTATCAATGACACGATACAATCATTTGAAGCATGCTTTCATTATACAATTTCACATGGAAGTCATAATCAAATTGAAAGTAACTACATGCAAGCATGGATACAATTACATCAAACATTGCAATACATTGTAATCATTCATATCAAACAAATGACAAACATGTACTTGCAGCAAACACACTTCAATATCTCACTAACTACTACCATGCCTAGCATGGACTCCGTACTCCAAAAATAAGAACACTTCAATATTCATACATTAAAATCATGCTCAGCATGATCTCCGAACTCCAACAAAACAACCCTAAATATTAACAACTAAGTGAGTGTGTGAACAATAAAGTGTTACATCTAATAAATTAAATAACATGTGATACGCTTGCATCACTTACTCACCACGGGTATTTACCCGATTTGCATTGTTTTTGTCCCTTACTTACCACAAGTGGTTGAGCACGAGTTGGTTCCATTGAAAAATCTACACAAAAAAATGATGTTTTAAAATGAAGTCACCACGAAAAAAAAAACGAAGCAAATAAAAGCATCTTGCATAGGGCTTGAGAAGCCTAGTACCTAATGACCTACCGAAACCGCAGGGGGTCGACCCCCTGTAGGAACACAGAGGGTCGACCCTCTGCCGGAACATAGGGGGTTAACCCCCTGCCGGAATAGCAGGGGTCGACTCCCTGTCGGAAACCCCAGGCGGTCGACCCGCTGCCGGAAACCGTTTCCGGCAGCGGGTCGACCCCCTACAGGACACGACAGGGGGTCAACCCTCTGCCGGGGTCGACCCCCTACTGAACAAGGCAAGGGGTCGACCCCCTGCCGGAACCGCAGGGGTCGACCCTCTGCCGGAACCGTAGGGGGTCGACCCCTTGCCGGGGTCGAGTGCCTGCCGGGGTCGACCCTCTACCGGAGTCGACCCCCTGCCAGACATGATAAGGGGTTGACCCCCTGCCGGGGTTGACCCCCGGCCGGACACGGCAAGGGGTTGACCGCCGGCCGGACACGGCAAGGGGTTGACCCCCGGCCGGACACGGCAAGGGGTCGACCCCCGACCGGACACGGCAAGGGGTCGACCCCCTACTGGACACGGCAAGGGGTTGACCCTCTGCCGGGGTCGACCCCCTACCGGACACGGCAAGGGGTCGACCCCCTGCCGGAACCGTAGGGGGTCGACCCCTTGCCGGGGTCGAGCGCCTGCTGAGGTCGACCCTCTACCGGGGTCGACCCCCTGCCGGACACGGCAGAGGGTCGACCCTCTATCGGGGTCGAGTGCCTGGCGGAGTCGACCCCCTGCCGAAAAACGCAGAGGGTCGACCCCCAATCCATTTAACGGTTGGGCCCAAAAATACCTGCGCTTCCTCCGGGCGGCGGCGGCGGAAGGTTGACAGAGATCGACTTCCGGCGAACGGTGGGGGCCGGCAGAGAGGTCGACAGGATGGATAGGGTGGCCAAAGGAAGAGGGCGGCAGGAGGGAGAGGGCGGCGGGCGGGAGCAGCGAAAGAAGAAAGGAAAAAGAGGGCTGGGATTAGGGGTTATGCGACATTTAGCGACGACTTAGCGACAGATTACTTCTGTCGCTAAGCCATCATAATTCAAAACACAAAAAAGGCGACAGAATATATTCCGTCGCCCAGGCCGTCGCTAAATAGCGACGGAATATAATCTGTCACAATTCCGTCGCTAAATGTCAGATTTATTACGACAAAATATTCTCTCGCACAATCTGTCGCTACTTAGCGACGGATTTTGCGAGAAAAAATAATTTGTCTCTATTTTTGTAAAATTCTCCAATTATAGCGACGGATCCATTTCTCTCGTTAATCCGTCGCTAAGTAGCGACGGAATAATGTCGTCGCTAAATTCTGTCGCTAATCAACTGTTTTTTTGTAGTGTGTTCAGATGTAGGCATTACTAAATCGTACATGATAGTTGCCTAATTGGATTTGACTGGGATTCAGGTTCAACATTGAACATGGATTGGATTCCAATGTAAACCATAAAACTGAACCAAACCCATATTGTCGGCATCCCCAGTTCTCCTCAAAGATTCCCCTAAATACTTGACTAGGTGATCCACGTAACTCTTGGCTACGCTAGATCAATTGTCTAAAAATATGTCCTCACTAGATGATGGCATTTCTAGCTGTTAAAATGTCCACGATACAGCTAACTTGACTTGTTCAAATCTAGACTTGCAATAATGGAGTACGGATACGATGGGGTCTATCCTAAATCCAATCCTAGCCGTCCAGCCGACAACAAGGATTGGTCCACATTTTGACTTGGATGTGGATTGATCCTAGCCATACGTATGCAGACGGTTAGGATCGACATAAAATCATTTTTTATCATATATCAAAGGATAGAATCCTTTTTGGCAATAATGTGATGCACAATATGCAACACGCTCCAGTTTTACTTGATTTGCAAAGTTGGAACATGCTGATCCACTACTGCTGACCATCCATTTCAACATTTCTTGAGATGAACACCCATCTTCAGAAATGCCAATATGGACGGTTGTCAGGCATGTTGCTGCATGCCCACCACGCAGCGACGCAGCATGTAATGTGAAGTCTTTATTTTTCCTTTGTTGGTAAACAACAGTGTCATTAAAAATGCGCCTCAAGGCATAAACAGCGTGCCTCGCCTCAAGGCGAGGGGCTTTATGCCTTGAGACGCATGTACAAAGCGCAATAGTTTCGAAGAATACGCCTCATATGCCTTAAGACGCATGCCTCGAGGCGAGGCGTACACGCCTTGAATTTTTTAGTCAAATGAGGGTCAAAGCCCTCATTTGACCAAATATTAGGGTTTTTTTACGCAATTTTAACTAAGCTGCTAGTAAAAAGGGCATTTACTACCCTGTTCAAGCCCGTTGACCGTAAGTACGTCTGTCCAAGCCAATACGGTAAGGTCTCTGATCCTAGGGGTGGTTTCTGTGTAAATATAAAAAAAAGGGCATGATAAATGCACAGGCAATGTCAGGTAGGGGTGTCAATGAGTTGGTGTTATGATACCCCTTTCATAAGACACCGGGTCTCAAACATAAGCCCAAATATATATATATATATATATATATATATATATATATATATATATATATATATATATATATATATATATATATATATATATATATATATATATATATATATATCTTCTGGGGGGTGCTGCTCCTCTAAGACCCTCGCCAAGGGTGGCCCCTCTGACCCCCCCGCTCACTGAATGCGCAGTCGGACCCGCGTCGGGGGGAGCCCTCAGACCCCCTTACTACAAGGGCAAAAACTCTGAATCAGGCTCCACAACTCATCAATTGGATCTATGTTAAAATGAGTGGGTCCAAACCTGAATCCGACTAAGTAATGTAGGTATCATATCAAGATTTGGGTTTAACTGGATTTTTATAAGAAAAACTATAACCAGATCCGATAAAAATTACATAAACTAGACTCAGTCCATACCTGGCAAAATAATATTTTAAATTATTTTACATTGAAAATTTAAGAATCTTAACCAAAGTCCGGTCAGAACTAGTTTGGTATAAAATTTTATAAACCATACCCAACCCATATAATAATCGGATCTCATGGGTCCAACCTGAATAATTAATCAGAATCTCTTCTTTGCAACCAAACCCTGGCCCTATAAGATACAATATGTGTCAGGATCGGGTCATACCCAATCCATTGACACCCTTAGTAGCAGGTTCACAAATTTGCAGTCTAATAGACACTCAAAGCAACCACTTTTATGAAGTCATTGAGATTAGTTGCTTTGTTTCACAGAAAATTAATATCGCCGTGTCAACTTGTTCAATGTATTCAATTTTGTAGGAGCAATAATCTCTTCTAGAATGTGACGTTAAACTCTTTTAGTGGCAAAATCAAGTCATGCAATTACATGCAGTCACAACCCTATATATATATATATATATATATATATATATATATATATATATATATATATATATATATATATATATATATATTAACATTTGGTTGTTAATGCTAAAATGCATTTTCTAATTATGACATGATATTGTTAATGCTATTATGTATTTCGTTGTTAATGTTAATTTTTTATTTAATGAATGCTCATGTTTTATTTCTTAGATACTTACATAGATCAAGTTGCTGCATTAATGTTATTTTTACATGTTAATCTCATATTTTTTCAGTATTTATTTTGAGATTTTTTATTTCTTGTTGGTTGTTGCTTCATCAATAAAGAATTTTTTATTTATCTATAATTTTAGATATTTTTTATAGTTTTTTTAAGTTTAAAAAAAACACTTTGAGGCTTACGCTTTACGCCTCAAGGCTAAAGCCTCGCCTCAGATTTTGGTGGAGCACCTCGCTACGCCTCGACGCTTTTCACAACACTGGTAAATAGTCTTTTCAAAAATTGACCCGCAATTTTGCCTTCCAATTCAATATCAACTAAAGACCCTAACACCAACGGGGCTTCGCGTGGTTGGTAGGAGCTGTCAGTGCACGTCTCCATGTAGTGGGACGCTGCAGGTTCAAAACTCCAGTGGTATGTTGAATAATAACTGGTGAGGCCTGCCTAAACCCAGTTTGCCTTTAAAAAAATAAAAAAACTGAAGATCCTAACTCATAATTGAAATGGTTCAAGTCTCAACCACGTAAAGCCTGACCTTGAGCCGGATCTGATTGGATACAATCCCATTTATATAAGCCTCACGCTGTAAATTTTCAGGTGCAACTTTCACTTTCAGGAAGATAAACATCTTGTTAGTGTTTCAAGAGAAGTAATTGTGAGCTCAAGTGTGATTGTTGGGTAGGCATCGACAATATTTTGAATTTCTTAGAAACTTTATCACAAGAAATCAGGATTCGAAAATTCATCATAGAATCACAGTAAATATTAAATATTATAGTGCTTATTGAGTGTAATCCTTGTCTTTTCCTGAATTTTGTATTGTAGGGGTGGCAATCGGGTCGGGTTGGTGGGTCGTGTCGGCGGGTCAGCATACCTCAACACAAACCCGTCCCGTTTATTAAACGGGTCGGTTGTGGCAAACACTAACCCGGCCCATTTATTAAACGGGTAACCCAACACAACACGGTTAACCCGTTTAATAAACGGGTCGAGTCGGGTAAATGGGTTGGCGGGTTAGCGGGCGAGTTGGTGGATGGGTCAAGTAAACGGGTTGGCGGGTCGGGTTCGGGTGAACGGGTTGCCCCGCCCGCCTAACCCGTTTATTAAACGGTTCAGCCGGGTTGGCATACCCCTAACATGAACCTGACCCGTTTAATAAACGGGTTAGGCGGGTCGACCCGTTTATGACACGAACCCATTTAAGCCAAACCCAAACCCGCCTAAGAAGCGGGTTGGCGGGTCGTGTCAGAAATTGCCACCTCTAATCCTAACCATGATGGTTATCAACCATCCATGGTCCTCCAGAGTCTCAAATCCGGTGTGAGTGTAACCCTAAGTCATGACTAAGTTCAACACATTGAACCACATTCTCAAACTCGCATATCACTTGTTTCCTCACGAGTGATGTCATGAACTGATCATAATGAATCTCTTTCTTAATTCTCATGATGACCTTAGGACCCATACATCTCTCACTAAGCACGCAATGATGTAGTGTCTCTACATCGTTAAATTATCGGGGGCCCACTCTCCATGGTGGTTGCACTCTTGCCGCGAACCAGGTAGCCCTTGCCACAGGTCACCACTTTCGAGATTTAAGAAGTCCTGCATGTTGATCTCAAAATATTCATTCATACAATATGAATAGAATAAATAGGACTTCAATCTAAACATAATCTCATCACAATGCATGATATTAATAACCACATAGACATGCGTTCACAAATCTAATCTCTTTCTAATATGCATGACAAACCACAACAAACATGTATATGAATTCTACTCAGAATGTCAAGCATGAAAATTTTATGTATTTCATGATCTCATTCAAAGACTATCGTGCTACTTATATTCTTTTTACAATATTACAATAACATACAATGTAAAAATATTTATTCACCTCTAAAATTACTTATAATATCTCTTACCTCAAGTGCGAACATTGTGCTTTCACCGCAATCGAGTCTCAAGGTGCTCTAACAGTAGGATCTAGTCATTACACTAACATATTTATATTAATGTACAATTTTTTTATAAAATTACCAAAATACCCCTCTTGAATCGACTCATGAAACCTTGATTTTTATGTAACTAGTTTAACCAAAACTAATGGACAAGTAGATTTTTCTCTTCGATATGAGTCCAATGCACTAAATCTCACTCAATTCTAAGTTCACAGTGCAAAGTTATGTCTATTTTACCCAAAATGGGTCTCAGGTACTCAAAAGGATATTCTGATCATTTTGGATTTCGATACAATTCTAGAATTATCTGATCCAGATCCATCTATGATCTAGATCCAACACAGTTCAATTGGATCCAGATTCATTACTCATCTAAGTCCAGAACTGTCTAACTGGATCCAGACAGTCTAACTGAATCTAGACTCAATTTTGATATAGATCTAGGACTGATCCAATCATATCCAGAACAATCAGTCTGGATCCAGAACAGGTCCATATCAAACTGGATCTGAACTAAGAACCCAGATCCAATCAGACTAAACCAGTTTGGTCTGACTCGGGTTGATCCAAACCAATTCGACTCAGACCCGATTCGGTCTGAACTGGTTCCCCGTGAACCGGTTTGGTCTGAACCAGTTCAGTTCATACTAATTTGGTCTGAACCGACTCACATCAACCGGTTCGGCTAGACCCAGTTTGGTCTGAACTGGTTCATCCTGAACCGGTTCAACCAACACACATTTTTTTCATACTGACCTGACCTCGGGTTCGGTCTGGGCGCGACCCAGGCCGACCCAGTTTCACCAATTTTTTTTTTTAAAAGCAGACTCAGTCTAGGCGCGACCCAGACCGACCCCCCTCCCCCCCTGATAAAAACCTAACAGGGGAGGGGTGGGGGATGGGGCAGAAGGGCATCACTCCTTCTGTCTCCCCTTCATCTCAATCAAAGAGGGGGCGATCGTCAGAGCCGGCTCTCTCATTCCTTTTTGCGGTAGAGGGACTGGTCACCGACGTTGGTCGACTGACCCTCCCTCCCCTCCCCCTCTAACTCTCTCTCTCTACCTCACCCTCATTCTCTTCTTTTCTTTTTTTCTTCTCTCTGTAAATCACCGGCAGCCATGGTTGTCGGCCCTCGCTCACCAGAAAAGAAGAGAACGAAGAAGAAGGGGAAGAGGAGAAGGGTGCTCACCTTGCTGCCACTGTCGCGGTTGCTGTCCCCGGTAAGCTCCTCTCTCACTCTCTAGGTTGCACTCTTTGTCTCTCCCTCTGTCGTTCGTTGAGGTGCGATGAAGGGGGCTGCGTGAGGGCTTTCATAGCCCACATGCAGGGTGAGGATAATCCCCACCTTTCGCGGATTTTAAGGGGTGAGGTTTATCCTCATCCCCCATTCTTTCATGGGAAGGCAGTTTCCCTAATTGGGAAACCGACTTTCCCCTCTTTTTTTTTACGTTTATCCCATCCGGCAATCTCGCCGAAGGAAGTTACAACATTGTTCCGGGCACAGAATCAGACAAGTCCCTTGAAACAAGCAACACACTCCCCCTCACAAAACAACCAGTCAAAAGTTTCACATTACGGGTGCTCCAGTCAAGGAGCACTCGGACATAGAGTGGCATGTCATAGTTAATTAATAGGGGTTGCACAAAGACAAGGCTGAGTTGAGTTTTAAATTGAGAAATATGCTACCAAGATACCCGATTTTACTTTCCAAACCCAGACTTAGAACTATGTTATTGGCACACTCGCTTGAGAAGGACATGCCCCCACCGAATGACATTGTGCGGTACACCACAAAAACATAAGAAAATTGAGTCCATGACACCACTTTTGAAAAATAAATTCATGAGAATTGCATGTTGCTAGGTATAAAAGTTGGGTGTTTTGGGATTTTCAGTTGACTGAATGTGAATTCATTAAGGGATGAGTTGTAATTCAAGTGCCAAAAAACTGTGAAAGAACATGGGTTCCTGTTAGAGGAACCGGATCCAATCCATATCTAAATGGATTAAGCCCACACGCTCGGAGAGACCTCTCTCACATGGAAACCTCTATACATATTGGAAAAGGTTTATCTGATAAAGAAACCAATCAAGATAAGAATGAAGAACAAATTAGGAAAATTCAAGAAGATAAACAATCCATAATTGTTAATGTTAAGGATTCTTTAGACTAAAGGGTTTCCAAAAATCATGATTGTTTAATGGAATCTCTTCCTATGAAAATGGTTGGGAGAGAAAGAGGAGAGAACCTTCTGTGGACGTAGGTCTGACAAGCTGAACCACGTCAAACATTGTTTGTGTGAGAGTGCATCGTGTGATTGTGTGTGCGCTTTCAATTCCACATGTTTCAACAGTTTAAATTACCAGTTTTTTAGATGGTAATTTTGTTGGTGTATCTTCAGAATCACACACAAAAAGCATACCTGAAGACGCCATGGTGTGCGAGTGCAGATGCTCGGCGTTCTCCTCAGCCATTCGACACCCATGATGAGCCTAGGTCTGAGATCGACGGTGAGCAGGACCCTGAACCCAGTTTAAGCTTAACGTGAGCTAAACTGAAGATATGCAATGTCTCTCATCATTCATTGCAGCCACCCCTTTATATAGTGGAGGGAGAGGAGGTACAGTGAATGTGGACACTCCACATTCACGTAACCTCCTCCCATATGGCATTAACTGCCCTCCACTATGATGCCTACTAGCCCACTAATCTTTTAATGTCAAACCGGATCACTCAATGAGTTGGACCCAGATCCAAATGTCCAACATTCTCCCACTTAACCCATTGACACTAAAAGTATACTAAATTGAGGTTTATACCGTTATCTCGATTTAATTCTTCATGTGGGTTCACATGCTACCCTTTATCACAAGAATGAATCATATGAGTCATGGAGATGAACATCTCTTTATGAAATATCATATTTCTATATACTACAATACAATTCATAATTAGTGCTTTAGCATGTTGAAATTACCTTTATGAATAAGTTGGTCTTTTACCTATTCTATTGGTCATTTAATATTGTTATTTTGCTATTTTCTTTAACCATATGAGAGATTCTGTATGCAAAATCAACAATACACAAAACTATAGAGAATCAAATTCATATACACAAATGTGATCACATAATGTATTGTCATACATCAGAAAGAATAAAAAAGACCCATCCCATTTATATGTTGGAAATACAATCCCGGTGTTAGCCCTTTAGTAAGGGGATCCGCAGTCATTTCCTTCGTCTCAATTGTATCAATATATACCAAATGATTCTCCGTCCTTTCTTTAACAACAAAGTATTTTAACTCTAAGTGTCGACACGAGCTTGAGCTCTTGTTGTTATTTAAAAAGGATACAACTGCTTCATTATCACAAAAGATCTTTAGTGGTCTCTCAATAGAGTCCACAATACCAAGACCTATAATAAAGTTTCTTATTCAAATGGCCTGTAACAAAGTCTCGTATAGAGCAATAAATTCTGTCTATATGGTATGAGCAACAGTGGTAGACTGCTTTCCACTTCTTCATGAGACAACAACACCCGCTAGTAGAAAAATATATCCAGTAGTGGATTTTCTACTGTCAATACACCCTCCTAAGTCTGCATCAGAGTATTCAATGACCTCTAGGTGGTCAACTTTGTTATAGGTCAACATATAGTCTTTCGTTCTTTGTAAATAGTGCATGACCTTCTTCGTTGTCTTCTAATGTGCAATGTCTAGATTTGACTAATATTTACCAAGCATTCCCACAACAAATGCTATATCAGGTCGAGTGCAGGTCTGCGCGTACTGCAAACTCCCAACAGCCGAAGCATATGTGAGAGCTACCATCTGAGCCTTTGAAATATCATCCTGAAGACAGTCCTTTAACCTCAATTTATCCCCTTTCACTATAGGTGCCGAACTAGGAGAATAATTTTTTATCCCCTTATCTTTTGAGACCTTAAGGATATAGGATTTTTGAGAGAGGCCAAAGACACCCTTAGTTCTATCACGATGGATCTCGATTCCAAGGACATATGCAGCCTCACTCATGTCCTTCATATCGAAATGAGAGGAAAAAAAATCTTTTGTTTCATGTAATAGACTTAAATCATTAGTTGCAAGAAGAATATCGTCAATATATAAAACCAAAATCATGAACGTACTCCCACTAGTCTTTATGTAAATGCACTGATCAACAATATTTTCAGTGAATCCAAAGTTCATAATTACCTGATTGAACTTTTTATACCACTGGCGTGAGGCTTGTTTAAGTCCATAAATTGTCTTCTTCAATTTGCAAACTAAATTATTTGAGTCATATATACTAAAGCTAGGAGGTTGTTGCATGTATACCTCCTCGTCCAGATCCTCATTCAGAAAAGCAGTTTTCACATCTATCTGATGTAACTCTAAATCAAAATAACCTACAAGCGATATGATTATTCTCAACGATTCCTTAGTTGAGACAGAAGAAAAAGTCTCATTATAATCAATGCCCTCTATTTGTGTGAAACCTTTTGCAACAAGCCTAGCCTTGTACCTCTCCATATGATCTTTAGAGTCTGTTTTGGTCTTATAGACCTATTTACAACCAACAGGTCTGACTCCATCAGGTCGAGGTACAAGATCTCACACTTGGTTCTTTGCTATAGAGTAAAACTCTTCTTTTATGACATTGATCAAATGTGTCGATCTTTCACTTTCAATGACTTCTGCGAATATGAAGGGATCTTCATCAATGTCTATGAAATCATTAGACTCTTTCAATGATTTCCTGATTCTCGTGGTCCTCCATACAGATGCTACAGGTGGTTCAAAATGAGCATTTGTATCCTATTGTTGTTGTATATCCTCATCAACAACCAAATCTATTTGGGATTGATGTTCATTGATCAGACTTTCTCTTACATTATCCAAAGGGACAATAATAGGAAGAATCATGTATTTATCTTTAGCATGTGTGAAACTTGAATCATGTATTTCCTCAAAATCAATATTTTGAGACGCATCTATCCCAACAGAACCACTTTTCAAAAATCTTGCTTTATCTATTTTCACTATCTGTGGTGTATAAGATGGACAATAAAACCTAAAGCCCTTTAACCTTTCTGGAAAACCAATGAAAATCCACTAGTCGTCCTAGGATCAAAAGCTTTTATATGTGGGTTATACAATTTAGCTTCTGTCAGACATCCTCATATGCACATATATGACAAAAAAGGTTTTCTACCTATCCATTACTCGTAAGAAGTCTTTTGAATAGCCTTCATAGGAAGCTTATTCAAAATATGCATTGTTGTCCTAAGAGCTTCACCCCACAAGGTCAAAAAAAGTTTGAGTGATTCAACATTGCTCAAACCATTTCTTTAAGCATACGATTTTTTCTTTCAGCTACACCATTCTGGTAAGCACTATCAGGTATGATATACTGAGGTACAATGCCTTCCTCTTTTAGAAACCACGCTAATGACCCTTTCTTCTGTCTCATCTCAGTAAAGCGACCAAAATATTTGCCACCTCTATCAGATCTGACAACCTTAATAACTTCACTGGTTTGTTTCTCTACTTCTTTCTTGAATTCCTTAAAAACTTGAAAGACTTCTGATTTTTCAAATAATAAGTAGAGATATATATACCGTGAATAATTATCTATAAAGGTGACAAAATACTTTTCACCCGTATAACACAGTGAAAAAGGACTGCAAATATCCGTATGCACTATCTCCAACTTTTCATTGTTGCGTTTAACATTTTTCTTATACGTGTTAGACTGCTTAGCCTTTATGTGGTCAACACATGGCTCTATATTTGTGAAATCAAGGGATCCAAGAATTCATTCTTTCACAAGTCTTTGGACTCTTTTTTCGAGATATGTCCAAACCTTCGATACCAAAGCAAATATGATTGATCTTCCTTTAGGTCACGTTTATTGTCAATCAATGTGTTTTCAACAGAATGGGATTCCTGAATTTAGACTTCGGTTTTTAACCAATATAAATCATCACACACATATGCAGAACCTACATTAATAAAAAATTTGATAATAACAAGCTTAGAGTTTTCAAATTTAAAACTAAAACCAAACTTATCAAGTTTTGAAATTGAAATCAGGTTCCAACTATAGGATGAAACATAAAATGTATCAACCAAATCCAAAATGAATCCTTATTCTAACACTACCCTGCAGGTCCCAACGTTC
This sequence comes from Nuphar pumila, assembly GCF_984573655.1. Classification (NCBI taxonomy): domain Eukaryota; kingdom Viridiplantae; phylum Streptophyta; class Magnoliopsida; order Nymphaeales; family Nymphaeaceae; genus Nuphar; species Nuphar pumila. The sequence continues at coordinate 117,971,733 of NC_143259.1, read as the reverse complement.
TTGACATACGAACACATCTTATTTCCTTAGAAGATGCTTCTTTCATACTCTATTGGTTCCCTTTTGTTCAAAAATGCCTGCAATGAGTTGACAATGTGCACCATGACACCAGAATCAATCCACCAACTATGCAATGGAACATGAATCAAATTGCACTCATGAGAAATGAATGACTCATTACCTTTATTTTCAAGTCATTTCTTATGCTTCAAGCAGTCCAGTTTTTTTATGTTCATTCTTCTTGCAGAAGAAACACTTTATACAAGAGCCTCCTTATTGGGATTTAGCTTTCGTTTGAGAGTTTGAACTCTTCCCAAAAACTTTCTTTTGATTCTTCCTCTTGAAGGAGCTTTTCTTTGGCCTCGACCTCTATTTATCCTTATGAGAGGTCATATGTGCACTTGGCACCCTCTCACCCTTCAGTCTATCATCTTCTTCAACACACTTGGCCAAAAGGACATTAAAAGACTATTCATTGTTATGTGTATTATAGGAGATTTTGAAGGGTCCATACTTATTAGGTAACGAGGTTAAGATCAGATGAACCAAGAAGGAGTCGGAGATGGCGAACTTCATATCATTCAGTTGAGTCGCAATATTTCTTATTTCCAAAATGTGCTGTCGGATGGGACTGTCTCCAGTATATTTCATAGACACTAATTTGGACATGAGCGTACTGACTTTTGCCTTATTAGAAGTGATGAATTGAGCCTCAATGGCTCCCAAAAATTCTTTCATTGTCCTGCAGTGAGGAATTGCACCTCAAATATTTTTAGTCACTCTAAATTGCAAAAGTGACCGGCTAAGTCTATTCGAACGCTCTCACTTCTCAGAGGCAACCTTCTGTTCAGTTGTGCTCTGCTCTGTAAGAGCAAGAGGTTCGTTAGTTCTAAGGGTCAAGTCTAGGTTCATATAGTCCAAAGTGAATAACACAATTTCTTTCCAATCAAAGAAATTTGATTCGTCTAAAAGGGGGATATTACTAGAACTGTCGATAAGAAAGAATCTTGATACAAAAAAGAACGAAAACAAAAAGACATTACTATTATTGCTCATACGAGACTTGTGGTGAAAAGGTAAAAGTGAGACCCTTTATTTTTTTCACCTTTTTCTGAGACAAGCATAGTTAAGCCATTATCGTTCTACTTTGGCGAAAACGACAATACTCATAGTTGCTTCGTCTCTTCAATTCTCAAAGAATTGACTTCAGTTGGTGAAACTAGCAGATCATGTAACTAGAAGCAATTCAGCATTGTACCTTTGGGTACGAACATGCTTCATGGGTTGGATTACACATCCACTATTACACCCTGTGTGAATTTGGAACAGAACGACCTACCTTTGGATATGATCGATGTTTCATAAATTTGCACACAATCATAATAATGAATCTTAATATGGTTTAAAAAATCCTTAATCAACACAACTCAGATCACTTTGGTGATTACATGAATTGGTCAATCAAGATCTTTTACCGAAAATATATTCGTATTATGGAGCATGCACATGCACACATTTTAATACATGTATATTCATAACAAAATATTCTTTATATCATCAAAATACAAGTTTATGCTTCAACTTATATGCATAAACTAATTTGGATGATAAAATATCATGAATTTAGTCATAATTCATGCTTAAAACATCATGTACAACTTAACCAACATAAAACACATAAATTCATATGCATAAGTCATGAATTCTTAATAATGAATACTTACAAAGCATGACAAATAACAAAAGCAAGTTCATATGGGTAAAATCCGGAGTCCTCAAGTAGGAACTGGTCTGTAAATACTTTGAACCGGTCTGAAACTGCCCCCAACCGGTCATCTAAGGGTCTGAACCTGATGAACCGGTGCATAACATAAATAAAAGCTCATGAAACCCTATAACTGAATGAGAAAATCCATGTATTTTCATAGATTCATGAAAACAGGGTTTCTACATCTCAGAATCGGTGAAAAATGGCTTTGAACCGGTTCCGAAAAGGGCCTTATCAGTCACAGATCTGGTTCAGTTCCAAATAGTGCCTAGATCCTATTATGAATCCAATCTGATCCAAATAAGATTCGGGTCTGACCCGGTCCGAACAGAAACATGGGTCTGACCCAGTCCAAACCGGTCTCGGATCTGACTCAATCCAAACTGAACCCGGGTCTGACTCAGTCTTAATTGGACCAGGTCCAAATAGGACCTAGGTCAAACCCAGTCTGACCCGGTCCGAACTGGACCAGGATTGGACCCAATCCTGAACCGGATCTGGGTCGGTCCCTCTGGTCCTAACCTAGTGGATCAGACCCAGACCTGGATCACGAATGGGTTAGGGTCAGAGCTGACCCGAAAAAATGCAATGGCAGATCTGTTAGGGTTAATGCCTTTTAAAGACCGGCTTTTGGTTTCTGATGAACTGAAAGTCGCCACTCTTATGATGGGGAAGAAGGTGAGCAGCCTCACCGAACTACAGACGACACCAATGATGGCAACCAATGCCGGCTATAGGCCCATGAAGAGAAAACTCCCCCCCCCGGGCGACGCTCAGGCCAGTGACATTGGCCCATCCGGCGACGACAACCGGTGCACGGAGGAGCCCTAATGCCCTCGGCGATGAAAAACACCCCAGCGGCACCGAAAAAGCTGCTGATGGTGGGCACCCAAATGATGGCAACCGGGTGGTTGGCCAGATCAGGGACGATCGACAAAACAGGGATGACCCATTTAGAGTTGCCCTCCTCTGAGCATACGGTGATTGCGGTCGGTGATACGGGTATCCATGGCTCTCTCACCTCCTCGAGGAAGGCCACTATCCAAAACCCCAGCCCAACGGCTGGAGAAAAAATAGGGATTTTCAACCCTGGTTGTCGCACGTCATCGGACGAACGCCGACGTTCCGAGGAAAACATCCCCCCCTTCGGTGACGTTCTGCGGTGACCCCGACGTCGGTCGACCACCTTGCAACCCAACGACGCAGGTAAAAACCCTTAAGCTGACTATTTTTTTTGTCGAGAATAACAGTCGCCTCACGGCGACAGTCACCTCACGTCGCCATCTACTGGTGACCTATATAGATGGGCTGTCAAGAAACAGTATTGCCCCCACAATGACAGTTTCAGTCTGTAGCAGTCGTCTCACGATGACAGATTGTCAAAAAAAATAGTCACCTCACGGTGACTGTCTCCGTCGACCTGCGATCCATGTTGCCTCATGGAAACAGTTACAATTGACTCGCAGCACAAAAAATCGTCAGCAGACCCAAGCATGCATGATACGCCGAAAAAACTCTCGACGCAGGTGCAACGAAAGCATGGTGAGCCCATAACCCAATGTTGGCGTATCTTTAGAATCACACACAGAAAGCATACCTAAAGACGCCATGGTGTGCGAGTGTGAGTGCTCAGTGTTCTCCTTAGTCAGTCGATGCCCATGATGAGCCCAGGCCTAAGATCGACGATGAGCAAGACCCTGAACCCAGTTTAAGCTTAACGTGAACTAGGTTGAAGATATGCAATGTCTCTCTTTATCCAATGCAGTCAGCCATCCTTTTATATAATGGAGGAGGGAGAGGAGGTAAAGTGAATGTGGATATTCGACGTTGACTTAACCTCCTCTCTTATGGCATTAACTGCCCTCGACTATAATGGCCACTACCCACTAATCTTTTAATGTCAAACCGGGTCACCCAATGAGTTGGACCCAGCTCCAAATGTCCAAAAAATTTGAGTTACAATGGTAGGAACCCACTTTCATTCCTTGTTGAAGTCAAGGAAAAACGGCAGAAGCTAAATTCTTGAGGAATGAACCCCAAACAGGAAAAAAATGTAGGGACTCCAGAGTTCTTCCCAGCATATATCCTGAACCCGAATTTGACTGGTGCAGATGAGCTCATTCTGACTAATGCCTGCATGGTTTCACTGAGCATTAGCCTCATTTTCTGCATGGTGTGTTTAGATGGGGCTGGATCATGGTCCCTACCTGCAAATAGCAGTGTGACCAGAATATGAAAAAGAGCAGCAATACTTACACAATCTGATGGTTGTTCCATATGAAGGAGTAGGTATGGAAGTCTTTGGTGGGATCGAACCACAGGGAATGCCTCATCTCCCTGCCTCCATACCGCCTTTGTATATATTGGTCTGGAGTGTATAGGGCTGCCCTGACCGGTTGCCTAAGAACTCAAAATCCAACTCATCCCTCTTTGGCCCTGTGTTTGAGATCATCTGCACAATTGATAATCCACCATTCATATGTAACCGTAAATGTAAAAGTATAATGATTGAATGATTCATATTAAAAGTAACATGTTTGAAATTCATGTTTTAAGTTTTTTTTTATGACGGATTCATATTTTAAGTTACAAAACACCCCACCATTAGCCAATGGGGAATGAGATTTTCATATTATTGGACCATTTCAGGAAAACAATCAAATAATCAAAAAGTTGGTCAAATTTCTCCATCTTAGTTCAGAGTACCAAAATTTCATTCAATCGTTCGGCGCTTATAGCTTAACTCTGACCTTTGGAAGAAGAAAAACTAAGAAAAAAAAAAGTATGCAATAAATTAGCAATGATCAAACTACTCTATCATTTTCTTTTTTTTCGAGACTCTCTCTCTCTATCTATCTCTCTCTATCTCTCTCTCTCTCTCTCTCTCTATCTCTCTCTCTCTCTAGCAAGAAGATTGTGTTATACCAACCTGGTGAAAATTGGATTTCAGAAAAGAGATTTCAAGCCTAGAGGCACATTCTTAAGATCGCTATCTTTAGAACTTTAATCGCCCCACTCCGAAAATTCCGAAGATGCGAAAAAGGGTTTTGTTACGACTGAGTTCCCATGATACAACTAAGCTTGAACCTCAAGAGAGTCATTGCTTCGCAAGAACAGATGACCTCTCCCACACATGAACTCTGCAAGCCAAACCGAGAAGAAAGAATGGAGAAAACTGGAGAGTCAGAGATTCTGATTATCTTCAAAAGACGAAAATAGAAAAATTTATAGACTTTTAGAGAGGCCAAAACGTTTTGCGATAAATGAGATTAATGGCCATAAATCTGACAGTTTGAAAATAGGACGAAAAGGTACCTGAACGATCACCCACCTTTGACTGTTAATCAAAGGCCTTCAAAACCGCCCAACAGTCACAAAGCGCCTTAAACTCAATATAAATGATATTAAAACTTTTCAAACGGCCAGATATCTCAAAATCGAAAAATCAAAACGGATATTTGCGCCTCATATGCACACACGCACATTGCGCCTCAAGCGCACACGCATGCGCGCAAACGGCGGATGCGCAGCAACGTCCGCAAGCCACCCATGGACACAAGACTTACCAAAGTAAAGAATAGAGAACAAAGTCTGTATTTAAACCACTAGAAAAACTGATTTCTCTTAGATATGGGACTAAATTTTTTAAAACACTTTTGATGGAAAGAAATCATCAATTTTAAAACTTTCCTAACAGATTGTCAAAAAAAATTAAAATCTAAATGATTCCAGAGGAATGATGATGGTGAGATCCAATCTCAAGAGCAAAGACTCACATAATAAGCAGTGACAACGCCAGCGGAATCGAATCGCCTCCCACCACCTTCAGCTTCATACTGAACCACCCAAATCTGTACCTATTCTTTGTTTGGAATCCACATCCTATTCAACCAAAAAGAAAAAAAGAACATGTAAGTCGGAAATGGGAATTACTAAAACAACAAGAATGCTCATAAATCTATCATGATTATAACAAACCCAATACAATAGATCTCTGAAATATAAAAGTACGACCAAAATCTTCATGCCACTAACATCAAAGAAAAAGATGTTTCTAATCCTGTTTTCTTATCAAGAGTGAGGTACCACGTTTGGCCATCTTCAGATGTGCCGAAAGTGCTGCAGTGCCCACATTACATCAAAGCTGTTCTTGAAAGAAAAGGAGCTGCTGGCAGCCATTAGCCTTACAAGATCTACAAGGCATAGCAGGAAGAGAACCCTGTACGCCTTCATCTCTGACGGGGAAGGAAGAAAGTGGAAGGAGACAGAGATTCACTGGTAGTAGCATAGTGGCCGCTGAGCTTTAAAGCCAGCAGGAGTTTCCGAAAAGTATGTGCCAGACTAGCTCGGATTCAATATTAGAATTAAGATATATATATATAATTTATTTTGGGTTGGCCTTTTTTTCCTACTTACTTTGTCACACTTATCAAGCTACCCCTACATAATGTTTATATGTCAGGAGTACCCTCCTAAATGCTTGGACAAATATAACTAAGGGTGTCAATGGGGCGGGTTTGACACGGACCCAACCAGGGTTTGGTGATAAATAAGAAGGCTCGAATAGAATCCAGGTCGGACGCAAGGAGTCTGATTAAAATATGAAGTTGGGTATGGCTTGTGAACTTTCAAACCAGACCTAAGCCCGACCGGAGTTCCAACAAAGATCCGCAATTTTTCAATGTAAAAAATATAAATTTACCAGGTATGGTTTAGGTTTGTTTCATGTAATCCTTATATGATTCGGGTATGGTTTCTCTCATGGTGAGTTCGATTAGACCCAGATCTGAACCTGGTACCAACATTTCAAATCAGGTTTAGGTCTGGTTCTAGAGGAGTCCGAACCAAACTCGACCCATTGACATCCCTAAATATAGCTTACCCAAAACAAGATTGCTAAAATGGAAAAAAAGAATGAAAAATGTCTTGAGAAAAGAAAACGAAACGAGCTTTTTCAAACACATGTGAAACAAAAAACAGGCACCAACTAAGAAACAAAGCCTGGGTATCTATCTTAACCCGATCTTGTGTTTGAATACCTATGTTAATATGGATCTAAATCAATGCATTGAGATCCAATTCTATAAAACAAACAAATGCCTTAAATCCAGATTTTCAAATAACCATACAATTAAGTGAAGTTGCATATGCATTAGCCAGATTTGTTGGTTTAACATGACTCAGTTTCTAACAGGACTCCATTATTGAATCCAAGGCCCTTAGCTTGGGTTTGGATCAGATCCAAGTTCTATCGTAACATGTGTAATCCTGAGTCAATTATGACAAGTAGGTGGCTTCACAAAGTCTAAAACAAGTTTATTGCATTTGTTGGTTTGTTTGAGATTTGCAGGAAAAGGCTGGTTATTTTTGGCAGGTTTGTTTCACTTATTGTTACAGTTGACTCATTTGTTAAATGAAAAAAGTCATAGGGAAAATCCAGCATTTCATTGGCATTATTATTTGTTTGGGAGACCACAAATTTTCTACTTTAAGTTGTGGAATGATTGACTCTAAATTAATTATGTATCATTAAATTATGATGAATTATAAATAGCATTTTTTTTACCTTTAATTAGACAGTAAATTAGGTTTTTTTTACTATGAGGAACCATGTCAAAGAAAGGAAAAACCTGTCACGACCACCTTGCCTTACGTGGCCCACCTCTAAAAGCTATGCGCATACTCATGCACCAGCAGGGTTTGATTATACAGTAAATTAAATTGTTAAACTTACCATTTTAGTTTAATTCATGATCATTTGGTCGTTTGTGGTTACTCGTGAATAGCATCACATGCGAGGGTGGTGTTTGAATGCAACCATTTTTTTTTTCTTACACTCGATTTCTTACGAAATCTATGTTGAAAAATGACTCAAACCACTATTGATAGATCGAAAAAACAAAACACAATAAAAGATAAACAAATCATTCTCACAAAGAACCGAGATTTTATGTAGTTCAGCACGAGTTGCTTATGTCACGGCCGTACTGAGATCCTCTTTTAGATTGAAAAAACAAACTCACTCACAATTACAAAAGACGGTTTGCCCTCTTTAAATATAAAGAGTTTAGGGCAACCTATTCAGGGTAAAATTATAGAACTACAAAGAACAAGTTTATATATACATTATATTCAATCATGAATTTGTACTATCTTATATTTAGTAAAATTACAATTCTTGTTTATCTTCAATTGTTATTTGCAAATTTTTTAAATAAATTTTAACTGTTTGAGACTTATTTTGGACTTGTAGGCAACACTTAATCTCGCTTAAGAGTCAACGTGAATTTGAGTGCATTCGTAAGGCTAAATTATTGTATTTTTTTGCAGGGTTGAATGTATGTGAACCTTGTGTTTATGCATGGTTAAAGTTAGGTTGAATGCATATAATGTTGTGTTTTTTGCAGGGTTGAACATGTGAATGTTTGAATTGTTGAGAATTGAATATATGTAAATGTTATGTTTTTTCAAGGTTGAACATGTAAATGTTAGAGTTACGAAGGGTTGAATGTACATGTAAAATGTTGTATTTTTTATAGGGTTGAATGTGTTAATGTTGAAGTTATGAAGGGTTGAATGTATGTGTAAATGTTATATTTTTTGCAGAGTTGAATATGTGAATGTTGGAATTATGGAGGGTTGAATGTGCGTGTAAATGTTATATTTTTTGCATGGTTGAATGTATGTGAATGTTGTGTTTTTTAGTAATAGTTGACTATGTGCAAATGTTGTGCTTATATAGGGTTGAATAAATGTATATGAATATTATGCTTTTGCAGAGTTGAATAATATATATGATTGCCAGATATTGTAAAACAAAAATATATTAATAAAATATAATAAATATTAAAAATATAATAAGACATTTACTATCCAATTTAGCGCCTAGTGCTATTTTAGCACCAATAGAAACAATTTTACTAGTGCTAAATTAGCCCCAATAAAAACTTTTTACTGGCGCTAAAATAGCAACAGTAAAAAGGTTTTTTTACCACCAAAGTTTTTTTCTTGGCATTGTTTTTACACTAGTGAATATTTTTTACTAGCGCTAAAATGACACCAATAAAATTTCTTTTTTGGTCGTGCTTTCGATCATTCTAGTTGTAAAAATTAACAATGGTTACAATTCAGGTTAATCCTCTAACATAGAACATTTGTCTAAGTTATAGAACGGTAAGCTAAACATTGATTGAAGTTCTAATTATCCAATCAATAAATAATGCACAAATTCAAACCAGATCAATACAAAAAGTTTTTTGAGTCCATAAGCATGTTACTGAAGATGGCAATGAAGAAAATGTATTGGTCATAACAACACAAAGCAAACTCCGCATAGAGCACACAGTTTTTTTAGTCCATCTCTGCTAATAGCAACAGTAGAGTCTGCATAAAAAAAAACACAAAGCAAACCCAACATAGAGCACCCAGAAGGCCAAACAAACACCTAAAATTGATTAACAACCCATTAGAGGAACCCATTACATCAAGGAAAATCAAAGGGCAAGCTTATCTTCTACTTTTGATGATCCAATAAGTCCCTTCATAGTTAAATATGGTTTTATATCATTACTCAAAGTTCGATTTCAAATACCAAATTTCAAGTAAATTTACTATAATCTCATAAAGAAAATACAAACAAAATATTACATCATTGATTGATAATTTATTAAATTGTATTGTTAGTGGCCACGCCCCAACCAGTTGAAAATTAAATTTTTGTTTTTTGTTTTTCAGTTTATAAACTATAACCGTGAGATCTTTGTCTCACCGTTATAGGCGAGATCCCTATCTTGCTATAATAGCGAGTTAATTCTCCCTGTTATAGCTCATAAAGTGAGATAGAAATCTCTTTGTTATATCCTATCTCAGCGTTAAAACAACCTCACCATTAAAGATTGTCACAATGCTATTGGTGTTTTCAGTTTCGATGAAATTATTCACTGGTGTTGGTTTATCCTTTAACGACAAGATATAAATGTTGTCATTATTACTCAATCATTTTTTTGGCGACTTATCAACAAAAATTCTCGTTGTTATAGGCCTATAATAGCGAGAAATAAGGCAATAGTAGTGAGATATATCGTCACTATTGACATGCATTCTTGTAGTGGTTCCAACACAAGGTGGTGTGCACTAGTTGATCCTACCAGCCAAGCGGTGCCCCCATTGGTGAATATATGTTTAAAGTTAAATTGTCGTAACTTTCATTATTTTTAACGTGAACTAAATGTTATATTGCTGAGAAGGCCTGTAGTTAATGTTGTACATACGAGTTGGATCTAGGCTTGGTCCCACTTTGAGTTGTCACTTGGATCTAGGATTGGAACTAAGCAGAGATCCCAATTTGAGTTGCTAACAACGTGTCCTAGTTCAGGACCCACCAGACATGGCCAAGGCAAGACTGGGTCCTTTATGGAAAGGACAAGACTGGGCGGTGCACTGGTAGCCCATAGCCCGGCCCGAAGGGGTCAGGCTTAGGCATAGGATTTAAAAGAAGGATCAACCTCAACTAGGCTTAAACCCAACCCGACAAGATATCAGGCCAGGCCAACATGTGGGCTAACGGGTTGGCCCATGAGCTTCTTATATATATATATATATATAGTAGAGCGTAGGTGCTTGTGATACGTGGTTGATGGATTTTTCAGGTTTTCTTCGTTTTACTTTTAAATTCTGACCTTATAGATGTGATCTATGTACTTGATTTTATAGGGATCAACTCTTGAAGTGTTCAATTCTGACACATGAGTGAGTTTTTATAAGGTTTAAAAAATCAACAGTCCAAAATCTTTGTAAATCTTTTAGGCTCCAAATATCATTTTTTCATCGAAAACACATGATCCCGGTGTGGATTCCTCATAAATCAACCATGCCCAATACATTTATCGGGTCAAAACTACGAAAAAACAACACTGGAAGAGTATAAAACCCATCAAGCACCTAATGTTCAACCCCCTAAGCTCCACTATATATATATAGTAATGGATAGAGAGAGAAAGAGTAGAGGGTAGGTGCATAATGATAAGTGCTTAATGGGTTTTCCTGCTCTTCCGGTGTTTTTTTGTAGTTTCAACCCCATAAATGTGTTGGGCATGGTTGATTTATGAGGAATCCACACATGGATCATGTGTTTTCAATGAAAAAAATGATATTTGGAGCCTTGAAAATTTACAATGATTTTGGACCATTGATTTTTAGAACCTTATAAAAACCCACTCATGTGTCAGAATAGAACACTTCAAGAGCTGATTCCTATAAAATCAAGTAAATGGATCACATCTTAACGGTCATAATTAAAAAAAAAACTTGAAAAACCCATTAAGCACGTATCATTAAGCACCAGCACTCTACTATATATATATATATATATATATATATATATATATATATATATATATATATATATATATATATATATATTGGGTTCCATTTAACTTTTTGTAATTTTTTTATTTTTACTAAAAAAAAGTATGGATTGAAGAAAATGAATGTGCTATGTGTGAATATAGGATAACTTGTAACCTGGTCTGACCCAATCTGAATTAGGCTCAAAGGTCAAACTGGAGGTTGTGATTTTCTATTAGACCTGGGCCTGACCCAAACTGGGCTAAGGCCCGACCCGTTTGCTGTTGGACCCGATCACTCAACCACGTCTCCAACATCAGTGACCAAAATGCAGTGCGAGAGCAGAAAGCTATTCTAGTCTTGGGGATCTGTTTAGATCCGTTTTATAGTCTGGATTTTTATTAATCTTGGTCTTCTTTTGTAGTGAACATTGAATCAAAGTTATTGGTTCATATCCAAAATTTGAAAAGTTATCAAGATTAGGAACTTATCTGGATTAGTGTTTGATCAAAATTAGGAACTTTATGTAGATTACTTAGAAAATGTGCTTTCATACTCGTAAGAATCTTCTTCACTATCATGAAATCTAAAAAGGGCATTTCAATAATTCGGAATGTTGAACTAAAGATGGAGAAAATTCATAGGAGGTGCATTTATATCTGGTATGTTGATGTTTTTTTGTAGCACTATGTTACAATTGGGCAGTAATGGAAAGAAAAATATTAACAATTGAGCACAGATTTTGAATCCTTCTTATGAGGGACCGAATTCTATGCCTACCAAACTCAACTGCACGGCCCCTCCTCAACAACTGACTGTGTTGCTACCGCAAAAGATTACAAGGGTAATATTATACTGCAATTTACTACTTTTTTACAGTTATGACCGTGTTTTTCAAATACAGACATCGGAATTTTTTCATTCACCCGTGTGGCCAGCAGAAGGTATGAATGGGTTATAAAAAATAAAAAATTGGGTATGGTTTTTGTATATTTCCAACATGTATGGAATTTTAAAAAAGATTGATGAAAAGGGATTGGAGGTAATATCCTATTTTTGGATAGAGATTGGTCAAGTAGTTTCCTATTATACAGGAGGAAGAGGAGGAGGAAGAAAGTGGGTGGGCAGTTTCCTACCTTTAAGGAGTTTGACTGTATCAGCATTTTGTTTCTAATATAGATATTTCTAGTTGAAAAAAGTATACCTTCTTGATACAACAATATATCAAAAGTTAAGCAAACTAAACCATCATTGCAGTGTCATCAACCATAGCATAATATTGCGATACTTGGGGGTGTACTCAACTGCATCTTAAATGGTGTTTGCCTTCAACTACCCATGATGTTCTTGTTGTTGTGAAAGGGGAAACAATGGACGTGGTCTTTGAGGTATCTAATAACAAGCACACCATTGAAGTTGGTTTTTTTGACACAGTGCTGGAGATGAAAGAGAGGCTTGAGAGAAAGCACGGCTTCCCCATCGCTAGACAGACTCTAGTCTACAATGGCAAAGTGTTAAAAGATGAACATGACACTGAATACTATGAGATCTATGAAGGATGCCACATTCATGTCCTCTTGGAGCCTGAGAGAAGAAAGGTGCAGGTCATGGTGAAGAGGCCAACTCGCCAGTACCCTCTAGAGATCGACGTTTCCGATACGGTTGGGTTCTTGAAGGAGAAGATCCAAGAATGCGAGAGTGTTCCCGCTAGTCGATTGTCGGCGATGCACTCCGGCATAGAAATGGAGGATCATCGGTGCCTAGGTGAGTATGGTGTATCTGATCAGTCCGAAATCAATGTTGTAATGAAGCCTAACACACCTACAAAGATGATTAGGGTGTTTGTGGAGACATCAAAGGGAAGTGTTAAGATCCCACTTGATGTTAATGCTTCAAGCACTGTTCATGATCTTAAGATGAAGCTTGAAGATAAGGGTATTGCACCAAACGAGCACTTCTTTGTTTATAACCATGATGTCATGTATGACAACCGTACACTACGTTGGCATAAGGTTCAAGATGGAGATACTCTGTGCGTTTTCAAGGGTAGTGTTAGTGGTGGAATGTAGGCATCTATCAACTCTAGGGTTTTGATAGATAGAAATTGATTGCACCTTTAGATTTCCTCTCTGTCTGCAAATTTAGCAATGGACTTTTTTGTGAATAACGTGTTTAATTTTAGTTTTCTTTCTTTTTGTTTTCATTCATCTCATTTTTATGATGAGGGCATTTTTCATGCTGTGACGCGCCTGACAGCCACCCATATCAACATTTTTCGATATGGAGACCACGCTCATCTCTAAAAATGCCAAGATGGGTGGCTGGCAACGAAGATACATCATACAGAACCGCTGCATATACTGTGAACACTTTTATGATATATCAGTTGGCTCTGTTTGGGTGCGTTGCATAGGGATGGAAACATTGCTTCCAAGCCTTCCATGTGTTGCCAATTGCCTGGTGTAGACAAAATGTGGTGTTGGGTATGGAGTCGCCAAAAGCATTCTCTTGTGAATGTTGCTCAAATGTAGTGTTGAGTGTCTCCCCTCCCTATTTGCTTGTTACATTTACGAACAAAAAAAAAAGAAGAGAGAGACAAGCCGGCTGCCACAGTGACTGCCAACACCGTCAGATGAGAAAGAGAGAGTTAGAGACATAGAGTGGAGCCCTCTATCTCAGCCATCGCCCACTGAGATAGAGAGGCCAGAGACAGAGGGTGCCTTCTGTCTGTCTCAGTCGCCGACAACCAGGGTTGCTGACGGCACTACCATGAGAAGAGGAGCAAGGCAAAGGGTGCCCCTACCTCAACCGTCGGCAACCATGTGGTTGTCGGCATCGCTCAGCCAAGGGAGAGACAGAAGAAAGAGGGTGTGGTCCTCTATCTCGATAGTTTTAACAAGACTCAGCCTAGGTGTGAACCCATACCAAGTCTGGTTGGTCTGCAACCATACCAACTCGGTCTGGGTGCAAGCCAGGTTGAGTCTCGTCACAATATATATATATATATATATATATATATATATATATATATATATATATATATATATATATATATATATATATATATAAAATTGAGACAGAAACCATCTCAGTTTTCTATCATGAACCGAACCAAGCAAACCAGGTCTGGGTCCAATTGGACCAAACTCATATAGAACCATGTCTGATCCAGTTTGGACGAAACCCATACTGAATGGGGTATGGTCCAGTTCGTACCAGTAGTGACTGGATCTCTCTCTTTTTGATCTAGTAGGTATCAAACTCATACTGAACTGGGTTTGGTTCAGTTTATACCAAACTAGGTTTGAATCCAGTTTATTTAACTAAGAAAAAAAAATAAAAATTGTACCTTTTAAGGTTCAGTTCAGACTTAACCTAGACCAAGCTAGGTCTAGGATAGGTTATGTGAATCTCAAAAGAAGTAAGTGTGAAAGAGAGTGAGATAAAGAATGGGTTGGACCCTATTTGAGTGTATATTTAAATGTATGTGAAGATATAGTTATATAGAGAGAGAGAGAGTAGTGCGTGACCACTTTGGAACATGACCCAAATGAACTTGCGCCATGATGGACGTTCAACGGCATTGTTTTTGCAAAAAGACTTTTAGCGACGATAAAAGTGTTATTTGACGCAAACTTGCATTGAGCGTTCATCGCACGTGTGATGGACGCTCAACGCAAGTTTGTTCTAGTAATGTTCAAAAATGATCATGCACCTACACATTTTCGTGTGTGTATGTATATATATATAAGGATGTGCCGGGGATAAATTAAACCTAGGCTCAGTCAGTCAAGTCTAGACTGAACTCTGAGACCAATTTTAACCGAGACTAAGTCAACTCAGTAAAAAGACCAAACTATCCTTATGATATGGGGTTAGTAAAATGATCATAACTTCTCATACCGAACTCGGAATCGGGTGAGGTTGGGTTCATTGGAATGGGGATGCAAAAAGGAATCTACCTGTTCTGATCTCATGACTAAACATGTAATATGGAAATCGAGGCCAAATAGACCAACTTTGAGGAAGGTAGTTTGGTAATTTTGTATGAATTATCAGTTTGATAATGTGAATTTTTGTGTAATCAACATATCTGACTACTATGAGAGAGACGCGACTGTAGGTTGAGTGTTTAGTTCTCGCATTTGAAGTAAGGAATATTATAAGTTTGTCTAATTAATCATAAACAATATTTTTATTTACATGTATGAGATAGTTGCATGAAATTATATATGCTTGAGAATTGTAGTTGTTACTTCTCATATAATATAGTTGTATTTTAAAAATAAATGGTGCATTCTTGAGAGATCGAATGAATGAATATGAGTTGACTACAATGTTAAGAATGATTTCATATATTCCTGAGCTTTATTATGATATGCATGATTAGAAAAGTAATTTATTTTAGACAAAAATACATATATTGAGCCTGAGAACATAGAACTACATGCATGAGAATAGAACTTAGTATTTGAGTAATTTTTTTGAGTCTCTTCTTTCAGTTATGTTTATTGCAAAATTGAGTTATCTTAGCATGATAGACTTAATCTCATAAATCCCAGAAGAGGCGATGGGTGAAAAGGGTTACCTGATGGCCGTAAGAGTGAGAGCTGCTATAAGCGTGGGCAGTCAGTGATTTATTAACATAAAAGACACTATATCTTTGCATGCTTAGATATTTATGAATATCACAACCCTAGAAAAACTTTAAAAAATATAATTGAAATAGAGAGAAAATGAACTTGAGGTAGTTCACGTGGGAAAACAAGAGTTGCATAAAATATCTTAAGGGCTATTTTCACACAATGATTGGGACTCTAAGGAAATCAGGATGTTGTACGAATCATGAACCTTGGAGCAGGTATAATTCCTTTGATACTGACTCCCGACTAGCTACCGGTGAGTTTTTTCACTTTAATGCTTTGTAATCCATAAATCACACATGAGAGTGGTTCATAGTCTGACCAACATCATAAAATTTAAGTATTTTATATGAGTTGCTATGCTCATAGTAGGTTATTACTAATATAGTCAATCTAGTATAGTACTTAGCATTGAGTGAATGCGAACTTATGAGTTTGAGAAAGTTAATAGAGGAATTTAAAATAGACAAACTAGTATGTTCAGTAATAAAAAATTAAACTAAGACTAGGGGCATATAGCCCCACTACAATTGTAATTTAGAGTCATAAATTGTTTATAATTATTCTTTTCTGAGTTTTAGACTCACCCTTTTAATAATTACAACTCTATGTTCCAGGAGTTTTATCAGAGGCAGATCGATGTAGGTGCTTCTGCCAACAGGTGTTCACAAATGTCCAAAGAGTTTAGTAAAGATTTTTATTTTTTATGTCTTGATTTCTTGAACGATATATTAAATGTGTGCTTTTGAGATGAATGATGTAGCTGATATGACCTTGGTTATGATATGATAATGTTTTAATTTTGAAAAAAAATTATACCATGATTCCATTGTATTTACTTTGTGCTCTTCCCTCTGAGAAGCAATACCTACGAACCTGAACTAGAGAGGTCCCAGATCGAGGTGTTACAAGGACCATGACCTTCTAACTCTCCAAAAGGTTGACTAGGTTAGGGTAGGATGAGTTTCTTTACCAAACAAGCATTGCATATAGTAAGTTATCACGTGGTGCACATCGTTAGTTCATTCATCTGACTAGGCCTCATATGCACATGCATGCACAACTTCTATCAGTGTATCAGAAACAGAGATAAGAATGGCACAAAAATATGCAGAGATGGAAACAAGGTGACTCTTTGAGATCGCTTTCAATCAAACTAATATTTTATAAATAAAGAGCCTTTCTTTTTCTTTTTTTTATAGGCAAGCTGACTGACAACCATTCAGCTATATCATTTGACCCCACACAATCGATCTATAGTTATTCTAGCTTCTTTGGTGCCGAATACTAAAGTTGACTCCATGTGCCCTTTTATGGCGGTATTGTTTAACATCATCCATGGGATATATCCCTTTATCCAATAATGGTCTTTCAATTACCAATGAAGGCTTCGCATGGTTGGTAGGAGTTGTCAGTGCACGTCTCTTTGTGGTGAGACATTGTAGGTTTAAACCCCAATGGTAAGTTGAACAGGTAGGAGTATGCCTAACCCCAGCTTGCCTTTCAAAAAAAAATAAAAAATAATGGCCTTTCAATTATTGACCTAATGTCGTTTTGGTGGGGAACTTCATCATAAAACATTACTGACCGAACGCACCATTGAGTCATGGAAGTCGATTGTTTGGCTTCAGTTGTGACATTGGTATAACTAAATCCTTCCTAATCGGGCTTAAGTTGTATTTAGAGTATAACTGTAACATCTCGATTTGGGACCTCAAGAGTCTGAGTCCGGTTGGTATTACTTTTCAGAGAAAAAGCATACATAGTTTACACAGAGAAAATATGGCTAAAATCTTTTTTCATTTTTTTTTCAAATAACTCACTTTCTTTCATAATGTTCATTATTCATAACATAAAGAAATAACAATACATAAATTTTCAATGATAAGAAAATTAAAAACTACCAAGTGCTCTACTAAAGAAGAAGTTGATTATGTCTTACCTGTGCTAGTGTGTTTAGATCCTATAGTTGTAATTATATAAGGGGTGAGTCTACAACTCATTAAGGAATAATTATAAGCAAATAAACACATTAACTTACAACTATAGTGGACTCTAAGCCCCAAGTCTGAATTTAATTTTTGACACACCACACAAGTTTGTATATTTTAATTACCTCCCACCAACTCTCTCAAACACTCTATCATACAAAAATATCACTAGGCTGGCTATACCAGTCATAGCCGTCTATGGGCGTATCAACCCGCACAGAATACCCCAACTCTACATGTTGGTCAGACAATGAACCATACACTTCTAGTGATCTCCAGACCACCAGACACTGTAGTGAAACAAAAAGGGGGACCCCACCGGTAGCTAGTCAGGATGTTAGACTAAAACTCAATCTCGATATGATTTATGCTACATCCTAACCATGATGGTTATCAACCATTCATGGTCGTCTAGATTCTCAAATACTGTGTGACTATAACCCTAAGTCATAAGTTAATTTCAACACATTGAACCACATTCTCAAACTCGTATTTTACTCATTCTCTCATTAATGATATCGTGAATTGATCACGATGAATCTCACTCTTTAATTTCAGGATGACATTAGGGTCCACACTTATCACATATTAAGCATGCAACAATATAGAGTCTCAACATCATTAAACCATCGATGGCCCACTCTCCATGGTGGCTGCACTCTGGTCGTGAACCAAGTAGCTTTTACCACAGGTCGTCACTTCCAAAAATTTAAGGAGTTATACATGTTAATCTCAATATATCCATTCACATAACATGAATAAAATAAAAGAACTTATATCAAATCACAATCTCATCATAATGCATGTTATTAACAATTTATCACACAAATATGCTATCATAAAATAATCTCTTTCTAATATGCACTATATATCATGACTAACAGGTGTATATAATCATCTCATAATTTCATGTATGGTAATTTTATACAAATCATGTTCATGCCCTAATGCTATCTTTCTAATCATGCTAACTCACAACATTATAATAACATACAATGCAAAGAGGTTTATTCAAAGCTAAAATTACTTATAATATCTCTTATCTCGAATACGAATGCTGGACTATGATCAAAATCAAGTCTCAAGATGCTCTAATAGTAGGATCTAATCATTATACAAGCATATTCATATTAATACACAAATCTCTTATATTTTGATAAAATTACCAAAATACCCCTCTTAAGCTCACTCGTCAAACCTTGATTTTTTATGCCTTTGATTTGACCAAAACTAAAGCACAAGTAGATTCTTCTCTATGATACGAGTTCAACGCACCAAACTTCACTCAATTCTGAGTTCAGAATGCAAAGTTATGCATATTTTACCAAAATAGACCTTGGTTATGCATATAAGGGAATTTTGGTCATTTCAAAAATTATTCTCAAAATTTAAAATTTAATTACAAACTAAATTCATATCCACTTCTTATTTGAATCCCAAACTATCTGACTGGATCCAAACCTATTTCTGATCCGAATCTAGAAATGGTTCATCAAGCAATAAGTTGGATTTAGAACCAACTATAATTTGGATCCAGAACTGTCAGACTGGATCCAGACTCAACTCTAATTTGGATCTAAAACTGGTCTATTCAATTAGATCTAGATCCATTTTTATCTAGATCCAGTACTGATCCAAACTAGATCGAGTTCTGTTTTGGATCCAGAATAGTCTGACAAGATCCAAACCCAGATCTCTATGGATCCAGTTTTATTTGGATCAGTCCAAACTGACAGGATTGGACTGTATCCAAATTTGGTATGATCCAAATCAAACCAGTTTGGATCTAAGACCCAGTCAGACCCAACTCAGTTTGGTTCACACCTGGACCGGTTCGGTCTAACCTAGTCGGTTAGATTCAGACAGGTTTAGATCAGACCAATTCGGTCAAAATTGGTTCAACAAATATAATGTTTTTTTTACAAACTTGGTTCGGTCTGGGTGCAACCCAGACTGACCCAGTTGGTCGCACCCAGCAAACCCAGCCTTTCCATTTTTTTAAAAAGAAATAAAAGCGAAAGGCACAGAGTTCCTTTCATCTTTTCTGTTGCAGAGGGGGACGACCCTCTCTCTCTCTCTCTCTCTCTCTCTCTCTCTCTCTCTCTCTCTCTCTCTCTCTCTCTCTCTCTCTCAACAACATTCGGGGTTTTCTCCTCTCTCTTTTTTTCTCTGCAGCTCGCCGACAGTCAGGGTTGCCAACCCTCTTTTCAACCGAAAAAAGGAAAGAAGATGAAGATTCTTACCACATCGTCGGACGAATTCTAGGTATGCTCTCCTCTGAACTTTTTTTTTCTTCTTGTCTCTCTCTCTCGCTCTCTCCCTCTTGCTCTACTGTGGTGGGTAGCGCACCACACGATGGGGTGAGGATAACCTCCCCCCCCCCCCCCCCTCTGCCCCACCCACCCCAGTCCCCCAAATTGTTATGGGGGAGGCAGTTCCCCCAAATAGAGAACCATTTTTTTCTTCTTTTTTTTAAACTCTATCCCCTCTGAGGATTCCGTCAGAGAGGGGTTTTACAATTCTACCCCCTTAAAATAAGATTTGTCCTGAATCGTACCTAGAAATAATTCTAAAAATTATGCATGATGTCTGATTCACGCTTTCATGTAGCCTCAATTTTATTGTGATGACCCCATCTGACTAATACTAGAGATATTTCTTTATTTTTCAACTGTTGTACTTTCTTATCCAAGATTTGTATAGTCTTATCACGCATTCTTAAATCATCTTGTATTTCCAAAACTGACTCAATTGCATCTAGTATATGGGAGGAATGAGGCACATATTTCTGCAACATAGAGACGTGAAACACGTTGTGAATTCAGGAAAATGAATGTGGCAAGGCCAATCGGTATGTTGTCTGACCAACTCTCATGAGTATGTCAAAGGGTCCAATATATCTTGGACTCAATTTTTCCTTCTGACCAAAGTGCATTATTCCCTTAAAGAATGATATCTTCAAAAATACATAATCACCTTGCTCAAATTCTAACTTGTGATATCTTTGGTTTGCATAACTTTTTTGTCGACTTTGCGCTGCCACATTATGCTCTCAAATAAATCTCACCTGGTTTGTCATACGCTACACCAAATCAAGCTCTAATAATCTTCTTTCTCTGACCTCATCCCAAAACAAGGGTATTCGGCACCGTCTACCATACAGTGCTTCAAATGTAGTTGTGTTTATGCTTGCCTGAAAGCTATTATTGTAGGCAAACTCTATTAGAGGTAGGATGTCATTATATGAGTCACTATACTCTAAAGTACATGCATGTAACATGTCTTCTAGAGTTTGAATGGTTCGCTCTGACGGGGGGTGAAATATCATACTCATTTTCAACTGTGTCCCCATTGCCTCCTGAAAACTCTGTCAGAATCGCAACGTAAACTTGGAGTCTCTATCTAAAAGAATCAAATCAGGTACTTCATACAGTCTTACTATCTCTTTGATAAAAAGTTGGGTCAACTGGTCACAAGAGTAAGTTGCCTTACAAGCCAAGAAGTGAGCTGACCTAGTTAGTCTGTCAATAATCACTCACACTGATTCTATCTCATTCATGGTCTTTAAAAGTCCTGAGATGAAGTTCATAAGTCCATAGTGACATATGCCCATTTTCATTTAGGTATGAGGAGTGATTGTAGTAGTCCATCGTATCGTTGGTGCTCAATCTTCAGTTGTTGGCACACCAGACACTTGCTTACAAACTCATCAATGTCTCTTTTCATTCTGCTCCACTAAAACATATCCTTCAGATCGTGATACATTTTGGTACTATTATAATAGATGGCATATCTAGAGTGGCGTGTCTCGCTCAACAACTGATTCTTGAGTCGGTCATCCTTATGAATGCACACTCTATGATAAAAATTTGAGAAGTTCTTGATCATCAACTTTGAAATCTGACTCCTCGCTTTCCAAATTTTCTTTCTCATTTGGGCCAACTCTGGATTTAAGGGTTGTTTTTCTTTAATTTGCTCTCACAATTCTAACCTCCATATGGTTTGCACAAACAATAACTGACCTTGTAAGCATCAAGCTTCTACTTTTTCATGCACAACTATAGAAAATAAATCCCAATCTGCGAGGTTGGTCAATGCTCTTGACTTTCTGCTAAGAGCTTTATCGACTACATTCGCCTTTTTCGAGTAATATTTCTGCTCAAAGTCATAATCTTTTAAAAAAAATAGTCATTTTCTCTATCTCAAGTTCAAGTCTCATTGCGAAAACAAATATTTGATGCTTTGATGGTCAGTAAAAACTTAAAATTGTTTGTTGTATAGGTAGTGTCTATATATCTAAAGGGTGAATACAACCACTGCTAGCTCCAAGTCATGCATCATATAGTTGACTTCATGTATTTTCAATTAGCGAAATACATAAAATATCACATTATCATACTACATCATAACGCAATCCAAACCCTTGTGAGAAGCATCACTGTAAATAGTGAAACCTCCAGATCCATAAGGTATGACCAACACTGGAGCAGTAGTCAAATAATTTTTTATTTCCTTGAAACTCCACTCACACTTGTCATTCCACTCAAATTTTGCGTCTTTCTTAGTGAGCTTTATCATTGGAGCTGCCAATATAGAAAATCCTTCCATAAATTGTCGGTAGTACCCAACCAATCTCAAGAAACTATGAATCTCTGTAGGATTATTGGGTCTAGCTCAATTGGTGATTGCTTCAATCTTCGCAAGGTCTATCATAATTCTCTCTTTAGATACAATATGACTATGGAAGAACACTTGCTCCAACCAAAATATGTACTTAGAGAATTTGGCATATAGTTGATGTTCTCTAAGTATCTACAGAACTATCCTTAGGTATTATTTGTGTTTATCCCTCATAGTTGAATAAATAAGAATGTCATCAACAAATACCATCATGAACTTACCCAAATATGGTCTGAAACCATGTTCATCATATCCATGAAGGTTGTTGGTGCATTAGTCACACCAAAAGGCATGAGCAAAAATTCATAATGATTGTATCTTGATTTGAACGTTGTTTTAGCCACATCTTCTTCCTTAATCTTCAGTTGATGATAACTCAATCTTAGATCTAACTTCGAAGAACATGCAGCTCTTTGAAGTTGATTGAACAATTCATTAATACACGACAACGAATATTTATTCTTGATAGTCACTATATTCAATTGTCGATAATCTATACACATTCATAGTGATCTATCTTTTTTCTTGATGAACAGAATTGGAGCACCCCAAGGATATACTAACGATAAGATAAAGCCTTTCTCCAATAATTCTTGTTGTTGCTTCTTGAGTTCCTTAAGTTGTACAGGTCACATTCGATAAGGAGCCTTCGAAATGGGTGTTGTTTCCATAATAAGATCGATCTGAAATTCAATTTTTCGATCAGTAGATCCTTCTAAAAAATATCAGCATATTCTCGAACTATGTTCATATCTGATATGGTGAGGTCCTCTCTCCCTTCGATCTTCATATAAGCTAGAAATCCAATGCATCATTCTTGAATGTATTTGTTAGCCTTCAGACAAGATATGGTTGTTGGCTTAGGTAGTTTCCTAACACCCTGATATGTGAAAGTTGGAGTCTGAAGGGTTTGAAAACTAATACACTTTTTTTGCAATCAATGGTGGCATGGTGGTTCGATAACTAGTCCATACAAAGGACAACGTCTATATCTTTAAAATTGAGTTGTAATATATTCACAGGCAACTGACGATTCTCTATTTTTACTATACAATTGTTATACATAGTGCCCACTACGATGGACTTGCCTATAGGTGTTTATATCAAGTAAGAAAATCTCAATCGTGAAGGTGCAACTGGCAACCATTTTTCAAAGGTTAGGTAGTGAAACTATGTGTAGCTCCAGAGTCAAACAACACATGTGCTACATTGAAATCATCACGTAATAGACTTGTCCCTATTTGAATAATTTATACCCGAACAAAATTCTATCATATGCTAGCAATTATGATACTCATTTGGTCAAAAGTATTTTATTTTATTAATCATCCTAGTACACATAAGAAAATATTACTAAGAAAGTACGAAGAAAACAAAGCAAAAAGGAATAACCTAATCGCACTAAATAAAGTTAAGTATTCCTAAATACATCATCATATCACTCTTCAATCCATCTGAAGCTTGATTATCTTCATGTACTCTTTCACGTCTGCTGAGGGTGAGTCATGGGAAGAGCATTCAAGTAATATGAGGGCGAAGTCAGAATGTACATAGGTGAAGCAGAATCAACAGTAGGATCCTCAGGCACAAGAAGGGTACCTATATTATATGGGGGTGAAGCGGGAGTGTAGGTAGGTGAGGCGAGCGTAAGAGTAAGATCTTCATCATAGTATCCTTCCTACAAACTTCTCGATGTTGCTCATCCCCGTGCTAATCTTGGGATGCTTCCATTCATTTTTGCAGCGTGCCATGCTGCTTCTGCGGCCTAAATTGTCACTCTCCGGGTTCCTTCAGAAAGAAACTCTTCAGTCAGATTTGAAACTCTTTGATTGACTATACTCATGGCAGCTATATAGCTGACTTAGGACATATGTCATCCCATTGTACTAGTCATTCTAGATTATTTTTGAGACACAAAGTTCACACTAGGTGATGCTCTCCTTGCGACTCCTTTCAGAGCTGACATTCAATTTCTCATTGTTCGCCGTCACACTGACCGAGCTCTTTGATAGTGGGACTGGTGAGTCTCTCGCCCATAGGGTTGTGGTTGCCGCTTGTAAAATTGTGGTCGTCACCTCGGAGTAGTGTCAGGGTCGTCATGTAGATATGCATCTCTCTCTCCGGTTATGATATAAATCAGCGGGGGCGTGGTGTTAACTCTCTAACTATTTGAGTCATGTTCATAATGACTTCAGTAGCCATCGTCATTGCAGCAATGAGCTCTTCTCTTCTTACGATCGGTGGCTTAGAAGGGTCTTGCACCTTAGGGTCTTAGTGATTATAGTGCTTGCTACTCATTCCTAATAACAAAACAACCTAATCAGTAATATGTTTTCTCGAGCAAAGACTTATATCATATTATATGTCATTGAACTTGTTATGAATGATGAACCATTTTTGTGTGAATCTGACTTTGATATCATTTTGTAACACCCGATCTGTGACCTCGAGAGTCCGAGTCCGGTTGGTATTACTTTCTAGAGCGAACGTATACAAAGTTCACATAGAGAAAACATGGCTAAAATTTTTTTTTCATTCTTTTTCAAATAACTCACTTTCTTTCACAATGTTCATCATTCATAACATAAAGAAATAACAATACATAAATGTTCAATGACAAGAAAATTAAAAACTAACAAGTGCTCTGCTGAATAAGAAGTTGATCACGTCCTGCATGTGCTAATGTGCCTGGATCCTACAATTTTAATTATACAGGAGGGTGAGTCTACAATCCAGTAAAGAATAATTATAAGCAAATAAATATTTTAACTTACAAGTATAGTGGGCGCTAAGCCTCTTGTCTGAATTTAGTTTTCGACACACTACATAAGTTTGTATATTTTAATTATCCCCTACTAATTCTCTTAAAAACTTTGTCACATCAAACTATTATTAGGTCGACTATACAGGTCATAGCCATCTATGGGTGTAGCAACCCGCGTAGAACACCCCAGTTCTACATGTTGGCTAGACAATGAACTATACACTCTCAGTGATTCCTTGACTACCATGCATTGTAGTGAAACAAAAAGAGAACTCATTCGATAGCTAGCTGGGAGGTAAGGCTCAATCTCAATCTTAGTATATATGCTACATCTTAACCATGATAGTTATCAACCATCTATAATCGTCTAGAATCTCAAACACTGTGTGAGTATAACCCTAAGTCATAAGCTAAGTTCAACACATTGAACCACATTATCAAACTCGTATTTTACTCATTCTCTCATGAATGATATCGTGAAATGATCACGACGGATCTCACTCTTTAATCTCAGGATGACATTAAGGTTCACACTTATCTCATACAAAGCATTCAATGATGTAGACTCTCCACATCGTTAAATCACTGGTGGCCCACTCTCCATGGTAGTTACACTCTGACTGTAACCTAGGTAGTCCTTACCATATGTCGCCAATTTTGAGATTAAGGAGTTATGCATGCTAATCTCAATATATTCATTCATATAATATGAATAGAATAAAGAGACTAAAATCTAATCACAATCTCATCATAATGTATGTTATGAACAATTTATCATATAGATATTCTATCATAAAATAATCTCTTTCTAACATGCATGACATATCATGACTAACAAGTGTATGTAATCATCTCATAATTTTATGTATGATTATTTTATGCACATCATGTTCATACTTAAATGCTATCTTTTTAATCATGCTAACTCACAATATTACAATAACATGCAACGTAAAGAAGTTTATTTACAACTAAAATTACTTATAATATCTCTTACCTCGAATACAAATGTTGGCCTATGATCGAAATCGAGTATCAAGATGCTCCATCAGTAGGACCTGATCATTATACAAGCATATTCATATTAATATACAAACCTCTTATAATTTGAAAAATTACCAAAATACCCCTCTCAAGATGACTCATCAAACATCAATTTTTTTGTTCCTCTTATTTGACCAAAATCAGAGGACACGTAGATTCCCCTCTACGACATGAGTCCAACGCACTAAACATCACTCAATGTCAAGTTTGGAGTAGAAAGTTATGCCCATTTTTACCGAAATGGGTCTTGGTTACACACGTAAAGGTATTTTGGTTATTTCAAAAATTATTCTCAAAATTTAAAATTTAATCATAATCTGGATCCAGATTCACTTTTGATCTGGATCCAAAATTGTCTGACCGAATCCAGACTCATTTCTGATCCGAATCCAAAGCTGGTTCATCAAACAATAAGTTGGATCTGGATCCAGCTATGATATGGATCCAGAACTATTAGACTGGATCTAGACCCAGTTCTGATTTGGATCTAAAACTGATCCATTCAATTCAATCCAGATATAGTTTTGATATAGATCCAGTACTGATCCAAAGCAGATCCAGTTCTATTTTAGATCCAGAACAATTAGACAAGATCTAAACCCAAATCCCTCTGGATGCAGTTCTATTTGGATTGATCCAAATTGACTGGATCAGTCTGATCCAGATCAAACCCGTTTGGACCCGAGACCCAGTCAGATCTGACTCGGTCTGGTTCACACCTAAACCGATTCGATTTGACTGAGTCAGTTCGATCCAGTTTGATAGATATAAATTTTTTTTTACAAACGTGGTTCGGTCTGGGTGCGACCCAGATCGACCCGGTCGGTTGCACCCAGGCAAACCCAGTCTTCCCTTTTTTTTTAAGAAATAAAAGCGGAAGGGGTAGAGCCCCTTCCGTCTTTTCTGTTGCACAGGGTGTCGACACTCTCTCTCTAGGGATGGCAGTGGGGCGGGGCGGGGGACAAGGTCTCCAGCCCCGCCCTGCCTCAAGATTTTATCCTCCACCCCCGCCTCCATCCCCGGCGGGGAATGGATTTTATCCTCCATCCCCGTTTCATGTCCTCCATCCCTGGTTCAAACGGGGATGAGGCGGGGCGGGGATATTGCGGGGAAAAGTGATCGGGGTGGGGATGAGGCGGGGAAAAGGGCACGTCCATCCCCGCCTCCACCCCCGGACGGGGATGGATTTTAACCTTTGTCCCCGCCTCCATCCCCGTTTCATACCCTTCATCCCCGGTCCAAACGGAGCGAGGCGGGGCAGGGCCCCGCTTTCCCCCGGTCCACTGCCATCTCTCTCTCTCTCTGCAATATTCAGGGTTTTCCCCTCTCTTTTTTGTTGTTTCCCCAAATCATTACAGGGGAGGTCTTTTCCCTTTTTTTTAACTCTATCTCCATGAACGATTTCGTCGAAGGAGGGTTTTACAATAACTCTGGCTTTCTCTTGGGTTTTAGTTTACGCCCGTGTGTGTGTGGGGGGGGGGGGGTGGGGGGGGGGTGCGTTTAAATTTATATATGTTTGATTTGCTGGGCCAAATGTGACTCTAAATTAAATAGGATTTGGAGTCTTTTAAATAAGAATCATAAGAGCCCCCTTGTGGTTTCTCATCCTCAGGTAAATGATAAAGGGACTCTCATTTGCAAAGGCAAAGACCAACTCTAGTTGGTTTCTCACCACTCATTTCTAATGTTTGGTAGCCAATAGCAATGAAATTCATTCTCCCATTTTAAAATGACACCAAACATGTGAATTTACAAGAAAGTATGAACCTAAAAGCTTCAAAGATTTTAATTAAGTATAATTATTAATCTATAAATGATAAGTAGTTGAGTTGTAGGCTTGCTTTTCTCCTTGAGTAGTGTTTGTTTTTTGGAGGTAGTATTCGCAAGCAATCTCTAAAATTACTTGGACATAATCCCAGCGAATTGGATACGAGGATTCTCTTATTTGTCAACCAAACCCAAACTCATTCTAAAAAAAAATTAGCAATTCTCTTATATTTGTGAAATAATTAGAAAATAAGGATTTGAAGTAAATTGACATAAGTGAATTCCCTCATGTTTTTTTGCTAGGCCAATCATTTTGAAAACAATTATTTTATTTTGTCAAACAATCCTAACAAGTTTCAAACTCATAAGGGTGTCCCTTGGCACAAGGTCAAAGCTAGGTGAACTTCCTGATGTGCAGAGGAAATCTCAAGGGTTTTTACCAACAAAAGGTCTACTACGGCCGGTGATTAGAGAATTTTTTCCTTAGCCTTGTAAAAAAAAAAAACCCTAAAAACAAGGATTTTAGAAGAAAATGGTGGATGCTTTCATGATTTCACTCCAAACAATCACATTGTAAGAATCAGATCAATTTCCCCACTTTTTACCCTACAATAATTCATCCCAAAGCCGCACAAATGGAATCATGTGAAAAGAGTAGCAAAGAAAAAAATGTGAGGGTAGGTGAATCAACTAATCTAATGGAGTAGTGGGATGGGACGTAGCCTGTTAAACGGGCTGTGTAGGTTCAAATCTCATGGGTGTCACCGTTTGCACAAACCGAAGCTTGACAACTCCTTGAGAACAAGTAGAGCAGGCAAAGTCAGCACAACCCACCTTACCTTCCAAGAAATAGAGAGGGAGAAGACTCAGAGTTTTCCGAGACGAACCGGATTCGATGGTCGCCGACGCAAGCGATTGCGTATGGAGCGGGGATTCTAGGTCATTCGGGACACGTGGCCATTTTTAATTGGGAAACCTATCGTGGCGGTCCCGTCATTTGTAATGGTAGACGGAAGAGGTTGGGCGACCGCTTCATTATTAATAGCGCCTCTGCCCTCCCTTCCCTTCTCATCTCTTGTGAACCTATTCTTTTCTCCGATCTTCTTTCAAGAAGGCCTTCTGTGCTCTTTGTGATTTTCTTTGTTCTTCTCAAGGTAAGCGTTCTCTCTCCCTCTCCTTTTTTCTGATTTTTCCTCTTTCTCTCCTTTTTGTGCCTGTTTTTAAGAAAATAAGCGTTGAATATTTTATTTATTTTTCTGATCTTGCCGAGGGGTCAATCGTTCGTCTATTATTGTTCTCATCCGATCTTTCAAGATTGGTTTTTAATCATATGATCTTTCAATATTGATCTTTTTATCCGGAAGATTGTTGCCTTTTCGCTTTCGATCTGGTTTTTGCTTCTTTTGCGTCGGTGAATATTTTGATATTTTCTGTTTTTCTTTGTTTTCCTGTGCTTTCGATCTGATGTTTAGTGATAGATATGAGATCTAGTTTCTTTTGCTTTTCGATTTGGAAGGTCATCTCCTTCTAGAGATCGATTCTGGCTGATTTGTTGTCTTTTTTTTTTTTACAAATATTTGATGATTTGTTCTTATAACCAATACTTTATCTGTTGGATACTATCGACTAGAGATAGGTAAAGGTTGATCGGTTGCCTGTTTTAATAACAAAATTTTTCTTTTCTCAGTAAATCGCTGGTTGTTATGTTCTCCCTTTTGATTTGGTTTATGCAATACTTTGCGAGTTTTTTGGGGATTTTCTTCATGGTATTCGTTCCTTTTTTGGATTATATGTATTGTTTTCTACATTGTTTTTTTATATAAAAGTACAATTTTTTATCCGATATAGTAATCCTATTACTTGATTTTTTATTTCGACCTCCTATCTTTATTCTCGTTTTTGTTTGTTTTTTTTTTCCTTTTTCCAAGAGTTCTGGACCTAGATTGGAGGACTCATATATTTTGCTGCTTTTGTTATGACTGCAGATGCAGATCTTCGTGAAAACACTCACTGGGAAGACCATCACTCTCGAGGTCGAGAGTTCCGACACGATCGACAATGTCAAGGCCAAAATCCAGGACAAGGAGGGAATCCCTCCGGACCAGCAGAGGCTGATCTTCGCTGGGAAGCAGCTGGAGGATGGCCGCACCCTGGCCGACTACAACATCCAGAAGGAGTCGACCCTCCACCTGGTGCTCCGTCTGAGGGGAGGCATGCAGATCTTCGTCAAAACCCTGACGGGGAAGACCATCACTTTGGAGGTTGAGAGCTCCGATACCATCGACAACGTCAAGGCTAAGATTCAGGATAAGGAGGGAATCCCCCCAGACCAGCAGCGTCTGATTTTCGCCGGAAAACAGCTCGAGGATGGCCGGACCTTGGCTGACTACAACATTCAGAAGGAATCGACGCTTCATCTCGTCCTCCGTCTGAGAGGGGGGATGCAGATCTTCGTCAAGACCCTAACCGGAAAGACGATCACCCTCGAGGTGGAGAGCTCCGACACCATTGACAACGTCAAGGCCAAGATCCAGGATAAGGAGGGGATCCCACCGGACCAGCAGAGGCTTATCTTCGCCGGGAAGCAACTGGAGGATGGCCGCACATTGGCTGACTACAACATTCAGAAGGAGTCGACTTTGCATCTCGTCCTGCGTCTCAGGGGAGGGATGCAGATCTTCGTCAAAACCTTGACAGGGAAGACGATCACCCTGGAGGTCGAGAGCTCCGACACCATTGACAACGTCAAGGCCAAGATTCAGGACAAGGAGGGGATCCCACCGGACCAGCAGAGGCTTATCTTCGCCGGGAAACAGCTTGAGGATGGCCGCACCCTGGCCGATTACAACATTCAAAAGGAGTCGACCCTCCACCTCGTTCTCCGTCTCAGGGGAGGCATGCAGATTTTCGTCAAGACCCTCACCGGCAAGACGATCACTTTGGAGGTGGAGAGCTCTGACACCATCGACAATGTGAAGGCTAAGATTCAGGACAAGGAGGGCATTCCCCCGGACCAGCAGCGTCTGATTTTTGCAGGGAAGCAGCTGGAGGACGGGCGTACCCTCGCCGATTACAACATTCAGAAGGAGTCCACACTCCATCTGGTGCTCCGGCTGCGTGGTGGTATGCAGATCTTCGTGAAGACCCTTACCGGGAAGACCATCACCCTGGAGGTTGAGAGCTCGGATACGATTGACAATGTGAAGGCGAAGATCCAGGACAAGGAGGGGATCCCACCGGACCAGCAGCGTCTCATCTTCGCTGGTAAACAGCTCGAGGATGGTCGCACCCTGGCTGATTATAACATCCAGAAGGAATCCACCCTCCACCTTGTCCTTCGTCTCCGCGGTGGTCTGTGAATCGTCTTCACTGGTCCGGTGTCTCTGCGTCGTCATAAAAACTCTGTTTTCGGTCTTTTTCTTTCTTTAGTGGTATGTTCTGGGAATGATGGGCGGCGGGGCGGTTCATTGTGACCACCCCTGGGATGATTGCTATGGGTGTTACGTCTATAAAAACTACTAGGGTGTATTATCTTTATGAATATCTTTCCTTTATTACGTGGCATTACGTCTATAAAAGCCACTAGGATATTATCTTTATGAATATCTTTCCTTTATTATGTGGTGTATCTTTTCTGTTATTTTGGTGCTGTGCTGTTTTTTACGCCTTTTGTTTATCTCTATATCGTTGAAGCATTGAATGGAAAAGCGATTCTCAATCTAAAGACTTATTTAGGGATGGCACCGGAGGAAAAGAGGATCACCTGCCCCGTTTGGGGGCGGACATGAGACGGGGAATAGACCCGGGGGGTGTAAATAAAAAAGCCCGGGGATGAACTTACACTTTTTCCCTGAGCCGTTCTATCCTTAATTTTTTTTAGTAAAATGATTAAAATACTTTTAATTATTTAATAAAATTATATATAACTCATATATTCTTAATACTAAGTTTTTAACCCGAAAACCTAAAATCATCAAACAAGATGTCAACCACTCCTAGTGCATCCAATTTTGCGCAAAATCACACAAGAAGCGTCATTTGATGAAAAAATTTATTTTTAGCCGCTGATCTGTGTGGGATCAATGGCAAAAATGAGGCCACTAACAATGGACATTGATACACCTCTCTCTCTCTATATATATATATATATATATATATATATATATATATATATATATATATATATATATATATATATATATATATACATACGGTTTATATTTGGTACAATCATTTGTACCTACATTTAGTCTGAGAGTTGTTTTGACACGACATGTCTCTGGTTGTGTCCTACAAATCGCGAGTGTCATCCTTGAGTCAGAAAGTCTTGAATGGTGTCTTCTTGCCGTCCGAAACCGATAATACTAATGCATTTCAACTCCTTGACCCAGTTCTCGGTCATATGGGGGTGGGTCTTGCTGGTGAAGGTTGGGGGATCAAGCTTTAGAAACTTCTCATACGGCATTGTCGTGTGCTGGCTTGACTCAGAAGAAGGTGCTTGATCTTGTTGTGTGTGAACCCAGCGTTGTATCGCTTCAGCCAGAATACTAAATAAATCCATAACGAATCTTGAATGTGTGAAAGCACTTAGTTCAACCTCTAAAAGAGCGAATAATACTCGTGCCCTTCTAATCCAACAACCAAATCCAATAACAATGTCACACCAAAGCTGTAATGCAGCCTTTGAATGGAGAGGGTTGTGTATGTTCGCCCCCGATGATTCACTGAATCCCACGTCCGTGTTCGAGGGATCGAATGAGCGCCACGTATTCATGCACATGGGGCTCGTATTCCCGTGTATGTTGACATAACTTTGCATCGGACTCTGGTGCTGTTGCAAAGACTTAATCACCCTTACTTGCTTTTCTTGCCCTGAAACGACGGTTTGAGGAAATGACAAAAATATCCTCCATTCAAAAGTTGTGAAACGACGGGTGGGGAAAAGGACAAAAAGTCCTCCTTCCAGAAAGTTTGATGTTAACCATTTAAAGTGGAGACGTTCGCCTGCGCCATCTGCTGTAACAGTGCTCCCATTATCAACGTTCCAGTGTTACAAAACATTCCAGTGTCTTCTCTTCATTACTGCTGTCGTTAGGCATCATGGAAGAAAGCAATGATTCACAAACATTCCAACCAGTGCCATTAAGGCACAGTGAGTAGCTTTTCATCTCATCATGCTATCGATGAAGAAGGCATGTCGTCTTGTGTGTCATTAAGGCATTGTTTGGTTATTGCAGGTAGATCTTGTTATTACGAAGGTTGAAAACTTATCGATATTTGTAAGACGCTGGGACTTGTTGACAAGAACGCTTGTTTGCAGATGCTAGGAAGGGCCTCTACCCCATCAGGTATCCTACAGTCACTCATCATATGCATTGTATCTGAAACCGCTGTATTAGTAACAGACTCTCATTTTTGTGAGATACATTTTTGTTAGTTAATATCGATTTGTTTGCTATTATGTTCAAGTTCTTCCTTATCGATTTGTAATTTATTGTGCGATATATTTATCGACCTTTTAGATAGTATGTTTTTGTATCGTCGAGTTATAAGTTATAAAAACTGAACTGCCGTATCGATTTTCAATATCTGACAAATCGCTATACATATCGTTTTGTAAGATATTATATGTTTTGTAATATGTATTTGTAAGATATTTGTACACAGACTTTGAAAACGTTTTGGTGCAGAAACACATCTTGACACGCATGGCGGGGCGATTTGCGAACATGCATATCGTTGCTCTCTCAGCGACTTCTATTGAACTCGCTTTAGAGCCTCGTGGATATTATGAGAGCGTTATCGTCAACACACATGTACGACATGTTTATTTTATTGGCATGGTAAGCGACACGTCGATGCTCAGCACAAGCAAACATCAAATCGCACTTGCTTTGATACTTTCATTCATTAAATCGTTGCTTTGACTTGCGTAACCCTAGTGGTATCCGTTCTTATATGCATCCTGATTAAATCGTAGTAAACCTATGCCGCTTGCTAACGGAAATTGATATATTGCTTACAAAACATTCCACTGTCTTCTTTTATTTGTCGTTGTTGTTAGGAATTAAGGAAGAAAGCAATGATGCACAAACATTCCAACCAGTTCCATCAAGGCGGCGTGAGTAGCTTCCCAGCATCATGCTATCGATGAAGAAGGCATGTCGTCTTGTGTGTCATTAAGGCTTTGTTTGGTTATTACATGTAGATCTTGTTCTTACGAAGGTTGGAAACTTATCGATATTTGTAAGACGCTGGGACCTGTTGACAGGAATGCTTGTTTGCAGATGCTAGGAAGGGCCTCTACCCCCATCAGGTATCCTACATTCACTCATCATATGCATTGTATCTCAAACCGCTGTATTAGTAACAAACTCTCGTTTTTGTGAGATAATATCGACTTGTTTGCCATGTTACTGCAAACACAAATTGATATATTGCTTAAAACATTATTGAGCTTATCATCAGGTTGTAATAAAGACGATGTAGCTCAATCAATAGAAAGATCTGAAGAATTGAATATCTATGCTTATGACCCAACTGAAGAATTGAACATCTGCACTGACGATGCACATGAAAAGAAGGGTGCAGGCATTAAACCCACTATTGACTTGAATATTCCAGTGGAAGAAATGCAATTCAATGATGAGGTAGACTACCATGACAGCGCACATAATAAAAGTGTATGCACCGGGAATGTACACGGAAGTACACCTGACTTCAATGTTCCAGGAGAAGAAATGCAATTCAATAATGATCCTGATTTTGATGTCAGTACACTTAATAAAACCGTAGGAACTGGGAATGTACATGGAATTGCACTTGACTATGTTCCTGTACAAGGAATGCATTTTAATAACGAAAAAGATGCATATAAATTTTACAATGATTATGCCTTAAAAGTTGGCTTCAGTGTGAGAAGGTTTTCTTGGTCAAAAAATGCACAGGGTGTCTTGGTTAGAAAGACATATGTCTGTTCCAAGCAAGGTTGGAAGAAATCAATGGGAAATCCAACTAGGAGCACGCCAGAATCAAGATGTGGATGTCAGGCGAGATTGGTTTTGAGAAGACATCCGAATGGGAAATTTGTCGTGCGTACTTTAATCAGTGATCATAATCATGATTTATCTGCATCATTTATGACTCCTATGCTAAGGTCATATCGTAAAGTAACTGTAGCTCATGCTGCAATGGCTGAAATAGCCGATAGCGCCGGCATTGCACCAAGGAAGACATACAATTTGTTTACCCGCATTGATGGTGGTCGCGAAAATGTGCCATTCGCACCTTTGGATCTTAGAAACCACTTGAGCAGGAAGAGGACAGATAACATGAAGAACGGAGAAATATGTTGTTTGGTTCGTTACTTACAGAATAAATCAAGCAATGAACATGGTTTCTTTAGTGCAATGCAAGTGGACACAGATGGATATGCCGTGAATATGTTTTGGTCAGATTCAAGGTCTAGATTAGATTATGAATGCTTCAATGATGTGCTTGTGTTTGATACTACAGTAAAGATTAACACTGAACAGTGGCCATTTGCACAGTTTGTGGGAGTGAACCATCACGCACAGAGTTGTATATTAGGCGGTGCTTTTGTGTATGACTAGACCAAGGAAACCTTTGAGTGGTTGTTCAGAGTATTTACACAGGCAATGAACGGGAAGCATCCTGAAACTGTACTTACAGATGGTGATCACGCAATTGCGGCTGCAGTGCTTCATGTGTGGCCAGATGCACATCATCGCCTGTGTTTGTGGCATATCTTTCAAAATGCAGCAAAGAACATAGGACACATATTTAATCAGAAGACAGGGTTTGACAAACATTTTACAAGGTGTGTACTTCGTAGCGTAGACGAGGTCACATTTAAGTCAGATTGGGACAAAATGATTAAGACATACGACCTTGCTGACTGTCTGTGGTTACAAAATTTATATGCAGAAAAAGAGAAGTGGGCATTGGCATATGGAAGACAATACTTTTGTGCAGGTATGATAAGCACACAAAGAGCCGAATCTATGCATGCCACGCTGAAGAAAACCCTGTATTCATGTTTAACAATGTTTCGTTTCATGGAACAATATGAATTATTTGTAGACGGTCTAAGACAGAATGAGCTTGAACAAGACGTGAAATGCTTCAATACACGACCTCTAACTTTTGGCATGAAAATATTGATGCGACCTGCAGCTCTGTATACACTAACTGTATTTGAATGGATCAAGAAAGAGGTGTTGCATGTCATGAATTGCAGAATAGAAGAACTAGTGCAAACCGAGAATATGCACAAATACCATATTTTTTGTCAGGGCGAAAAGCATCAGGAAAGGCAAGAAGCGCATGTCACGTACAATGTCGACAACGGAAGGGTAGAATGTTCATGCAAAATGTATGAATTCAAAGGTATCCTATGCTGTCATGCATTAAAGGCACTCAATCAAGAGAAGATACAAGAAATACCTGAGTCTTACGTAATGCGAAGATGGACGAGACGCGCGAAGATTGAAATGCTCGTTATGGACAATGCGAGTAAATCTGGTGTTGACGAGAAGTGCCACATAGCCTCCTGTTACCAACAACTGTGTAGGTCATTCATGCATGTTGCTGATTTGGCATCGAGAAGCGAAGAAGGCTATGCATGTGCGAGAAAAGCTGCAACGGAGTTACTTGAAAATGTGGAGTTAATTCACATTAAGTCTTTTGCAGCGAATGAATACCAACCGAAGATAATGGGATCGAACAACGTAGGTCAAAATCATGTCTCGCTTGACACTCCCAAGAAGTTGTGCCGAAGCGTAAACATTATCTTCAACAAGTCAGTAGTGAACGTTGTTGATTATGATGGACATATTCATGAAGCAAAGGGTATCAAAAGAAAACCTGCCTCTGATCGCAGTCGTCGGAGGGCAAAGGGTGCACTAGAATTGGTTGGCAAGAAAAGGACTAAGAAACAACCAACCTGTAATAAAAAACAACAAAGCCCTTCGAATGAACAGGTATGTAAAACATTATATTGTTTCCCATTGCGTGAGGCTTGTCAAATAGCTAACTCGTGTAATGTCCATTATGCAGCAATACCCTGCAGAAGTACCGGCAAACGTTCAAACCTACATTCCTCCCGACCAGATTTCCGGCAACGATCGCTACAGTTTTACAAGGCTTTTGGTATGTAATCGATGTTGCGAGGAGGTATGCATTTCTTGTGAAACTTAATTCAGTGTCTAATATTTTCTCTTTCATGACAGGCTACGATGCAGTCGACAGATAGGTTTGGCACACAGGAATCTTGTGTGGGCTATTAACTTAGTTGGCATGCTTCTTTGCATGACCCGATCTCCACAATGCCGGATTTTTTGAGAGTTTATAGTCGTTTGTCATTGACGACTTGCGGTTCGTGGTTGAATTTGTTTAAATCGATAGATAGCGGGTTTTTGCTTCTGCAGAAAGGCGATTGATGACATCACTGTATGGCGATTTGTGGTTATCGTTGAATAGCGATATGTGGCATCGCAGAGTAGAACGTTGTTGATTATTGTTGGACTGTCAATCTTAGCGTGATGCGAAGGATTGTTCAAGTGTGCTGCGATGTGTGGCATCGCAGCGTAGGACTGTCAATCACTGTGCTGCGATGCCACAGATCGCTATTCAACGATAACCACAAATCGCCATACACCTCCAGTGAACTTCTTCTCCAGCAAATCTTTCGCGTTCCCGACACCTCCACTTGCCTTTTGAAATCATTATTGTTATCTTATGAAAAGTTGTATCCATATATTATAAATAAAAGGCTACTCAATGTGTATTTTTCAACGGATACCCATAAATGTTTGAGTTGTCGTACAATATTCATTGATCATGTTGGTTGAGCAGTACATCTTTTAGGTCATAAATAGTCGCACAAGCACTGGAAGGTGTGTTTGTCTTCTACTTCGTGAACCAGCAACAATCAAACCGACGATTCCTTCATAAACCTGGAGATCCGCCCTCGAACATAGAAAATTATAGTCGGTGAGGCAGACGAAGACAGCTACACGACCAACAATGGCGAATCCTGGGTATATTGTCTACACATAGTCTACATGTTCAGCAAAATCCGTCTCTTTCATGCATTTTTTGCGATTTGTTTTTGTGTACTATATAATGTAATTTAAATATCGGTCGTTGCAATGTCCGCATTCATTTCAGTCGAACATCCACCGACGAAGTTGGGCGAAAACTTAGTCAATCACTCCTGGAGGACATCAACCGAATGCGCAGTGAATTTGCACAATGCAACATGATCAGTAATTTTGTTAGTATTAAACTAGTAGTAGTTGTCTATAAACGTAAGCCATGTGTACGTATGATCAATACAACACCATTTTTGCTGCAAACAGACTATATCCGATTTCGTAAATTATATTAAAAGCAACGCACCAAGCCAGACTGTGAGCGTCGTCAGCCCATATTTCATGGTATATCGGTTGTATTTTATGTTGCTTTTCATTATTGATTTAGTCCAATTGATTCATATGTTAACGTTGGTGTTAGCAATGTTTATTTCGGTTTGCAGACTATATTACGTTGTTTGCCATACTCTAGTGGATTTCAAGACGGCAAACCTTATTGGGTTAATGGTAATCACTGCAGAGACCTTATGACAAGTGAAAAGGTAAGCAAACAAACCTACAGTGCAATATTACAGCGTGACAGTGGTAACAACATTTCTTCGATCTGTTTGCAGATATTGATTCCTACACTCTAGCAGTCTGAAAAGCATTGGATCTTATACGTGATGGATTTACGCGAAAAACAACTATGGTGTTACAATTCGTTGGAAGTTGACAGTGGTTTACGGCTAGACATTTCCCATCTCGTAAGATTCCATCTATATGAGTATCGTGTAGTGTACTGGGGTCATGAATTTACTTTCGGTCGCATTATTCTCAGATCGGTTTCCTCATAGCCATTTTGGGAGTCGATGTCAGCGAGTGGATCTATCGCACGGCATACCATGCTCCTTTACAAGATAATGGCGTTGATTGCGGCGTATTTGTAATGAAGTACATTGAAGCGATATACAATGGTGCAGAACCCTGTTTCAACGTTGTATGTCATTCCTTGGCCTCTGTTATTGGCAATTAAGGACATGTCTATTGCTTCTAGTTTACAATCTGTTTTTGCAGGTTGATATACCCGGATTTCGCGAAGAACTCTGCAAAAAGTTGACGTCCTTTCTAATTTCGGAGGAGAAACTGACGAAGGCGAGGTCTAAAAGGCTTGTAATTGATAAAAGATGTGCGCTCAACCCGCGTGATTGACAGTCGCAGGGTGAGACTGCGATGTGTGCAATGAACAAAGACTTCTAATGTTCGAAATGATAATATTCAACATCGCTATGAAATGTTGTATGCTTAAACATCGCTTTAATGTCGCGTTCGTATTTTACGAATAGTACAAAGCGATACGCTTGGTGGTCTAACGACAAACTACACTGCTACGACCATGAAAACCTGTGGCAGCATTTGAAAATTGCTTGAATTTTAAACGACGGTTTCTTCAATTATGATCTTACAGACCTATGAAAAAGGTATAGACGAATACGACAACTGCGTCGAAGTCGCCTATGCACTCGATTCAAGAATAAGTCGTGTATGCAGGAATTGTCGATTATGTCGGTTCCTTATTCGCGAAGCAAAGTGAAACTGTGTGTTGTGTCATTCAAATATTAATGAAACATCCTATCACCCTCCATCAGTTTTCGAGTATATACGTCAGTTTCATTAAACCAAAAGCAAATCTTAAATAAAAAAACATTCCGCATTAATGAAAACAATGTCATGCCAAAGGGCTATTCTGAATGGTAGTCAATGCGATTGGACCGAATCTTTGGGTCTCAAATAAATCCACAAGTACGTCTAAAGAAATCGCCTTAGGTATACATTACCGTCGGTTCATCAATACAGCGATTTCTAAAAACAAACCTTTCTTATTGATAAGTTCACGTAATGCGATATTTAAAAATATCTTTCGCCAGAGAAAAATATGTTGGTCGTACTTGTGCTGGTCGAAAGCACCAGCAACCCAACACAATATGTTGGTCGAAACAGAGAAAAACTACAGAAAATGGGTTACCGCCTGAACTAGGAACCCAAATCTATCATCAAAATTGCACCCAAACACCCAAATAGCCCTTCAAATCAGACCCAATCTATCACACACCAAAAAATGACCAGATTACAATTGATTTGGGCAAACAAAACCCACCGATAGCATCACAATCACAAACTTTTTGCATTCAGGGTACTGTTCATCAGTTTTTTCAGAAAATACAAGAAAATCCACTAAAAATTGAGATTTCATCCGACCATTAAAATTCTTGATTTATTCAATCACAAAAAATCAAGAGCTAATGGAATCCAACATCAATCGACCAAAAGTTCAAGACTTCAAGGTTGGTACGGACGTCAGCTGTGGAGAACACAAACTGAGGTGGGTCCCAGCACGACCGATGCAGATGAAGCTTCTTCCTCTCACCGATCTTCAACAAAGCACCCTTTCATTTTCAATAGAGCTCTGATACCATATTGAAATCGGGAAACCAGCAAGAACAAAAGGAGAATAGAGAGGGAAGACAACTTAAGCTTCATTAGCAAAAAACCCTGAAAAGGTTACAACATATAGGGGTCGACCTTCTTTTACACTACATGACAAAAATTTAGATACCCACTAACACCTTGAAACATTACAGTTATACACTACATGACTTGGCGGAGCTTCTGCTGGCCACCCTCAGCGCGACTGCACCTACCGGGTTACTGTCGAGGAGGACGGCGAGAACGGTGATGGAGGGCCTCGTTAGGTTGTACAGACAGAGCAAACGATAGGTTTCACTTTATACTATTCTGTCTGCCGTTCGTTTTATACTCAATCAATTTTCCGCATATTTCATTGCGTATTATCGGAATATGTTCCTGCAACAAAACAGGTAATGTGAAATCCAATATATAACAGGAATACCCAATAACATCGGATACGAAGCTCATACAGCGTGGAAACAAGGTTGGTCTCCATTGTATATTGCTTCAATATGCTTCATTACGAATATGCCACAATCGACCCCATTACTTTGTAACGGAGCATCGTCAGCACAGAGCAACATCCACTCACCAATGTCGACACCCATTTGCCCGTTAAGGAATCCCGCCTGTGAAAAAGGGATAATATATTACAGTCCGGTCCACCTCGAATAGCTACTTCACCTTTGGGTACAAGCTTACCAAATGCATAGCATCGCGTTCTACGCCACTGTGGCAGTCCAATGAGTTGTAGCACCATAGTTGTTTTAGCTGAAAATTCATCTCGTATAGGACCCAATGGTCTGGATGTTGCCAGAGTGTAGGAAGTAAAATCTGTGAATCGATAAAATCATTTTTCGTTCCAGAGACTTATCGTGATGGGGATGTTACGAATAAACCTTGGATAAGAGGTTTGTTCACTTACCTTTCCAAATTTCGAAATGTCTATGCACTCATCATCGTTGTTCCAACAAGGTAGTGCATCTTCGAATCCTATGCCGTATGGCTTTCTCCAGACGTACATCTGTTGCACGAAATAGCAAGGTTTAACCACCAAGAAACGTGAGTACGTCATGAAAGCAAACAGAACAACTGCGGCACAGACATACCATGAAATACGGGCTGATGATGCGTACTGTATTGCTCGTTGGGTTGCTCTGAATGTAATTGACAAAATCATACATTGTCTGGTTGCACAAAGTTATGAACTTCAGAACATGCAAACCGATGACCTAGAAATTGATAGTGGACAAATACTTACAAAATTACTTATAGTGTTCCCATATGCAAATTCATCTTGCATCTACTCGATGTCATCTACGAACTCGTCAGGGCGTTGCCGCCCACCCAAGACTGTGGATGTTGCACTGAGTGCACCATGAGCGTGGTATTCAGGATTGGACATTGAAATTATTGTCTACAGTAAACAACACTAGTCCAAATACGACATAAAAAGCCAAATGTTCACTAAACTGCTCAGGCGTTTCAAAGAATATACCTCTTAAGCGCTAGTCCTAGTACTGTGGATGTGGTTGTCTTCTTGTTCAGAGCCGTGCGTGGCCGTTTTGCTGCCATCGTCCACTCCATTGGCAA
Organism: Nuphar pumila; assembly: GCF_984573655.1. NCBI lineage: Eukaryota > Viridiplantae > Streptophyta > Magnoliopsida > Nymphaeales > Nymphaeaceae > Nuphar > Nuphar pumila. The sequence continues at coordinate 117,929,575 of NC_143259.1, read as the reverse complement.
CGTGCCTGGTCGTTTAGCTCCCATCCTCCTATCCGTTTGCTCCGTGCCTGGTCGTTTTTCTCCCCTCGTCCACTCCTCTGGCGTTGTGCCTGGTCGTTTTGCTACCATCGTCCTCTCTGTTGCCGCCGTGCCCGATCGTAGTGCTCCTATCGTCTTTGGTGTCGTGCCGGGTCGTATTGCTCCACTATTCCTCTTCTTGTCCGCCATGGCTGGTCGTATTGCTCCGATTGTCCCCTTCTTCGGCGCCATGCCTGGACGGAGATATCGATGGCACCTTTGCAACGGGGATACTGAAACGCCGTCCTCACCTACAAAGGTAAAGTCCTTTAACGTGCAGCCATTTTTTGAAAACAGCCCACTAATTAATTGATTGCGTTTAAAAAAAATATAAATACGGCTTTTCGCATGCCGCCTTTTTTTGATAACCGCGCCAAATTAAATGCTTGCGTTCGAAGTATTCAAAAATACGTCTTTCCATGCCGCTCATTAAGTTTTAAATATTCAAAAATACGTTTTCCACGTGTGATTAGACATTTGAACAATACCCACAAATCACTATGCTGCGATGCCACAGATCGCTCTCCGACTCAAAGCACGAAGCTAATTAATTGATTGCGTTTAAAAAAAATATAAATACGGCTTTTTTGTAAAAAAAATGTAGTTATTCAATCATACATATATGTGTTCTAAGGCTGTCAAAAAAAAATTATAGTGACACAATCATGCATATTTGTGTTCTAAGATTGTGATTTTTTTTTATAGTGATTCAATCATGCATATATGTGTTCTAAGGTTGCCAAAAAAAATATAGTGATTCAATCATGCATATATGTGTTATAATGCTATAAAAAAAATTCATGGTGATTCAATCATGCATATATGTGTTCTAAGGTTGTCAAAAAAAAATCATAGTGATTCAATCATGCATATATGTGTTCTAAGGCTGTCAAAAAATTTTCAATCTGCCATATATATGTTCTAAGGCTGTCAACAAAACTTCATAGTGATTCAATCACTCATATATGTGTTGTAAGGTTGTCCAATCATGCATATATGTGTTCTAAGGTTGCCAAAAAAAATTCATAGTTATTTAATCATGCATATATGTGTTCTAAGGCTGTTAAAAATTTTTTTTAGTGATTCAATCATGCATATATGTGTTCCAAGGCTTTCAAAAAAATTTCAATCTTGCACATATGTATTCTAAGGCCCTAAAAAAAATCATAGTGATTCAATCTTGCATATATATGTTCGTAGATTGTAAAAAAAAACTCATAGTGATTCAATCATGCATATATGTGTTGTAAGTCGGTCAAAAAAATTATGTTGATTCAATCATGCATATATGGGTTGTAATGTTGCCAAATAATTTTATAGTGACTCAATCATGCATATATGTGTTCTAACGTTGTCAATATTTTTTTATATTGATTCAATCATGAATATATGTGTTCTAAGCTTGTCAAAAAACATTATAGTGATTCACTCATGCATATATGTGTTATATTGCTGTCAAAAAAAAATCTTAGACATTGAATCATGCATATATTTGTGATTAAATATATGTGTTCTAAGGTTGTCAAAAAAAATCATAGTGATTCAATCATGCATATATGTGTTCTAAGGCTACCAAAAAAATTTTATAGTGACTCAATCTTGCATATATGTATTCTAAGGCTCTCATAAAAAAAAATCATAGTGATTCAATCATGCAAAAAAATGTTATAAGGCTGTCAAAAAAATATCATAGTGGTTCAATATTGAATATATGTGTTCTGAGGTTGTCAAAAAAAAAATAATAGTGATTCAATCATGCATAAATATGTTCTAAGCTTTTGAAAAAAAAAATTATAGTGATTCAATCATGCATATATGTGTTTTACCGCTATAAAAAAATTTTATAGTGATTTAATTATGCATATATGTGTTCTAAGTTTGTAAAAAAAAATTATAGTGATTCAATCATGCATATATGTGTTCTACGGTTGTCAAAAAAAATTTAGTGATTCAATCTTGCATATATGTATTCTAATGTTGTAAAAAAAAATCATAGTGATTCAATCAAGCATATATGTCTTCTAAGGTTGTCAAAAAAAATTCATAGTGATTTAATCAAGCATATATATGTTCTAAGTTTGTCAAAAAAACTTCATAGTGATTCAATCATGCATATATGTGTTCTAATGCGATCTGTGGCATCGCAGCACAGTGATTGACAGTCCTACGCTGCGATGCCACACATCGCAGCACACTTGAACAATCCTTCGCATCACGCTAAGATTGACAGTCCAACAATAATCAACAACGTTCTACGCTGCGATGCCACATATCGCTATCCATGTGTGATTAGACATTCGAACAATACCCAAAAATCACTATGTTGCGATGCTACAGATCGCTCTCCGACTCAAAGCACGAAGCTAATTAATTGATTGCGTTTAAAAAAAATATAAATACGGCTTTTCGCATGCCGCCTTTTTTTTATAACCGCCGCCAAATTAAATGCTTGTGTTCGAAGTATTCAAAAATACGTCTTTCCATGCCGCTCATTAAGGTTTAAATATTCAAAAATACGTTTTCCACGAGTGATTTGACATTCGAACAATACCTACAAATCACTATGCTGCGATGCCACAGATCGTTCTCCGACTCAAAGCACGAAGTATCCAGCGATGGCAACAAATCCTTTCCTTATCTATTGATTATTTGCATCGCTGTAATCAGCGATGGCAAACAATCGCTGTATTTGTCTTCGCCAATACTTTGTGCGCTATTCTTTCGAGGCGAAGACAAATACAGCGATTGCGAAGACAAAGATCTTTATAAAAGTAATTTCAATTGTAATCATTGCATTTTTTGAAAAATGAGAAGCTTGACTTTTGAACAAAGATCTACGTTTACAAACAAATCTTTTGAACTTGTGCACTCGGATTTATGCTGTGATGCCACATATCGCTCTCCGACTCAAAGCACGAAGTATCCAGCGATGGCAACAAATCCTTTCCTTATCTATTGATTATTTGCATCGCTGTAATCAGCGATGACAAACAATCGTTATATTTGTCTTCGCTAATACTTTGTGCGCTATTCTTTCGAGGACCGACACCCGTAGTATCTATGGGAGGATTTGCTTACTATGCTATTTTTTTTATGATTATTCAAGATTTTGTTGGATATACTTCCTTAAACATAAGCATGAAGTCTTTGCATCGTTTAAGACATATCATATGATGATTAAAAATCAATTTAATGATAATTTAAAAATCTTTAGAGTTGATTCCGGAGGAGAGTATCTTTCAAATGATTTTAAAAACTATCTTGAAAACCATAGAATAGTTCATCATAGATCTTGTCCAAAAACACCACAACAAAACAGTCTAGCTGAAAGAAAACATAGGTATATTATTGAAACAACTAGAACTTTACTCATTTCTCAAAACATTCCAAAAAGTTTTTGGGCCGAGGCGGCTCTTACATCCGTTTATCTTATAAATCACTTTTCTTCAAAAAATCTAAACAAAACTTCAGCTTTTAAAATTTTATACCAAAAAGAACCCGACTAAAATAGGTTAAGAATCTTTGGATGTAAATGTTTTGTCCTTACCGACAAAAATGACAAACTCTCACCAAAAGTCATTCCTTATGCATTTCTTGGATATTCTGAAACTCAAAAAAGATTTAGATGCTATGATATTAAGAACGACAAACTATATGTTTCTAGGAATGTGACTTTCTTAGGAAACGTTAGTGGTTTTGAGAAGGATGAATCCCATAAAAAGAATATGGATTACTCTTTCTTGTTTAAGTTACTATCTAGAAATGATGATATTTTTAGTGATGATGAACTCAATTAGTTTAGTAAAAAAGAAAATATAGATGAAGACAATCATCCTTCTTATCAACCTACTAATCCTCCCATAGAGGAAAGTTTATTTATTACCGAGACCCAAAGTCGGAAAGATGTAATAATAAAGAATTAAACAGTAAAAGAATTTCACGTTACCGCAACTCATTATACAATTACAACAAATGTATAGTGTGATAAAAATGAAAATCTAGGATTTATTTCGAGTCACTGGACGAATCTGATGAAATTTCATAGACTTGTCTCTCACTTTTTATTGGTGGACCGTCTATCCTGGGTGGCCTCCTCGTTGCGAAACCTTGCCTAAGAAGACTGGTCATCATGTCCACCACTGCATTCAATTGGGTCCCCATAGTGCTTACTTCTGTCCTTAATTTCTTATTCTCCCTCTCAATAAGTTCGAACCTTGCGGCAGAGACAGTCTTCTCTTTTGGAGCAAGAGTTCGGTCTTCCTCGTGATTTGTTACTGATGGACTAGTCGTATTAACCAGATCGAGGCGACGTTTTGGTTGTAGAGGCTGGGCTACAACATGAGAAGGGACAGTTGGGAGGCATGGGTTGATAATTTTCTCAATCTTCCGATTTCACCGCATTGGTTTCCAATAGCTTTCGAAATAGAAGGGATCAAATTGTCGTCCTTCATGATCATACGGTACGGCAGGGAAACCACCTGAGTTCTAATTAAATAATTTGTCCCTGTACTGATCGCTCCAATTCACGTGCTTGCCCCCACCATTATTCATCTTCCTTCTCACCTCCAAAGGCTTATTTGGGATAGACTGCCCCAAGCCAGATTGTAGGAGAACTCGACTACCTTGCTGCATCTCGGCTTCAAAATTGCAAAATAGCCACAAATCGCGGTAAGACAATCTAGCAGCCTCCGCAACAACGTCTTCATCATCGTCCTCTCCATCTCCATAAGGTCTCCACAAAACCTGTACATTGGTAATTCTTTTTAATAACGAATGACAAATATATTAAAATTTATTTACGCATGATATGGCAACAACGATATGCACTACGGAAGACAATCCTGCAACGATGTATACTTAAGAATGTTGAACATTACAACGACTTATAATACTCAATGGTAAATGCTGACGCGATTGTAAATAATTTTAGAACGTTTACCTCGTTTAATTGCAGCCCATCTAAAATGGACTTAGCATTATAAACTGCGACGTTTATTCTGGCCCAGCGACCGATCTTTGGAAAACCACAAATCGGAAGGCCACACCGTGGACGCAATGGGATAATATGTTCCAACGCCCAGGCCTAACAAAAAAAATATTATTAGCAACGCCACAGACTGCAATGAGATTTGTCTACAAATACTAAGTATGCAATCAACAAATACCTGAACAAATGGCCAAAATCCGCCAACTATTTTCGTACCATTACTCGCACGGTGGAGTTGACTGTACAGGTGTGCGAGCATAGCGGCACCCCAGGCATAGTTGTCGACTTCGTCTAAGTCTGCCAGGTACTGCAGCCACATAGAACTTATTCTCGAACCAGAACAATCGGAAAATAATATAAGAGCAAAAAAATATAGAAGGAAGCCGCGCAACTCTTGATCAGCTGTTTCAGATGCACAAGTAGCGGAGTGGCCTTCCCATTTATTATGAAAAACTGAGACCTTCATTGATGTGGAATTGCTTCCACCAGAAATACATTGACTCCATTCGTCCATCGACATTCCTAGAAGGGCAGTGCAGTTTTCCCTTGCGTTATAGTTTGAATGCCGTAATAGGACAGCACTGCCATCGCACTTAAGGCCAGTGATCCTCGCCACATCTTCTAGAGTCATGGTGATCTCAAAAGAATCAAACTGGAATGTGTTAGTCTTATCATTCCACTTATTTACCAGGTGAGTCATGGTATTCCAGCAAGTTTCAAAATATTGCTGGTCCAAAAGGCCACCGAAGTGCATATTTCGTAGTCGGTCCTTCTAATATGCACTCAGTTGACCATACCAAGACAGAACTACAGGCCATTGACAGCGACCTCCGAGCTTTTCACCTGGTGCTCTACTTCTCCTGTGACCTCCCTGTAACACAAAATAACATATTATTCCTACAAATTATAAATTACTTTCATTTGTACTTATAAATACTATTCTACTAACCGCTATAAATAATATCGGTTGCAGACATACTATCGCAGTAATCGCTATAAATATCAATACCTAACACAGTAATCGCTATACCAAAATCGCTAAACATATTATTAAATCTTCGCAGACAGGACGGATATATTTACCTTGGTCGCTATTTTCTGCTGTTCTCGCTCCAACCTGGGACTTTCTGGTGGGTCCACTGCCTAGAACTGCCTTTCAATCTCCATCTCTACCGGCTCCACCGTCGCCTTCCTTTCTCTCGCCTTCCTTTTCTCATCCTCCTTTTGCTTCCTTTCTTTGTCCCTATTCTCCTCCTCCTCCTTCTGCTTCCTTTCTCTCTCCTTTTCCGCCTGCTCCTTCTGATTCCTTTTTCTCTCGCGTTTATCCTCCTCCTTCTCCTTCCTTTCTCTCTCCCTTTTCTCCTCCTCCTCCTTCTCCTTCCTTTCTCTCTTTCTTTTCTCCTCCTCCTCCTTCTGCTTCCTTTCTCTCTGCCTTTTCTCCTCCTCCTTCTCCTTCCTTTCTCTCTCCCTTTTCTCCTCCTCTTCCTTCTGCTTCCTTTCTCTCTGCCTTTTCTCCTCCTCCTTCTCCTTCCTTTTTCTCTCCCTTTTCTCCTCCTCCTCCTTCTGCTTCCTTTCTCTCTGCCTTTTCTCCTCCTCCTTCTCCTTTCTTTCTCTCTCCCTTTTCTCCTCCTGCATCCTTTCTCTCTCCTTTTTCGCATCCTCCTCCTTCGCCTTCCTTTCTCTCTCCTTTATCTCATCCTCCTTCTGCTTCCTTTGTCTCTCCCTTTTCGCCTCTTCCTCTTGCTTCTTCCTTTCCCTTTCCTTTTCTTCCTCCTCCTTCTCCTTCAGCCGCCTTTCTTTCTCCTCGATTTCTTATTTCCTTCTTTGCAGCAGTTCTTCCACCTGCTTCTTTCTTTCCCTTTCCTTTTCTTCCTCTTTCTCCTTCTGCCGCCTTTCTTTCTCTTGCAGTTGTTGTTTCCTTCTTTCCTGCAATTCTTCCTCCTGCTTCTTCCTTTCTCTTTCCTTCTCTACCTCCTCCTCCTTCTGCTTCCGTTGCCTTTCCTTCTTTTCCTCATTCTCCTTCTGCTGCCTTTGCATTTCCTTAGCTTCCTCAAACTCCAACTCTCTCCTTCGCCTTTCCTTTTCTTTCTCAAACTGAGGAATATTCTGTTCCTTCTCTTCCTCCTCCTTATTCATTTGCCTTCGCCTCTCCTCCGCCTCCTTGTGTCGCATTGCTCTACTCTCCAAGTTTCTCCTATGAGCCTCCGCCATCATATTGCTAACATCCCTTTCCCACTCCTCTGCCTTCTTCTTCCTCTTTTCCATCTGTTGTGCGTTAATCCTCCGCCTTCTATTTATATTCTCATCAATATTTCTGGCCTTTGCCTTCTGTTCGTCATCCTTGTTCTGCATCTTTCGTTCTTCAGAGTTCTTCCTTTGGTCCGCAGCCTCGATATCTGATGGATAATCCTCCGCAAAATACGATTCCAAGGCTTTTTCCCCGTCTTCATCGTTCTCAATCTTAAGTATATTTTGGTATCTTTCAAAAACTTTAGATAGCTGGGACTGGCGGATCACTTCTCTAATAGACAATCCATAGAACGACGGGGTATCTCTAATCTGATGAGGCGCAGACATTGTTAACCTGCACAACACAATACACGATCATCATCATTAGAAATCGTCGAAATATTTGGGTTTATAATACAAATCCTTGTATAAGAACCAATCTTCAGATTGAAGAAAGAAAACTTACACGAAACTCACCGAAACGATGGGAATTTGGATATTCCAACTGTAGAGTAAACAACAGTAACAACTAATACGCAACAGAAGGTGGCAACGATGCTGCGACTGCGCGTAAGACGAAAACAGATGCTCTGGTAAAAAGGAAAGGATGCTCCGGCAACTCGAGATGAAAGCAAAGAATCTCCGATAGAGTGCTTAGAGCGAGAAAGGATTTTTTTGAACTATTTGTATCATACAACATAACGCTTGCTACATACGCAAACTCTGCGGAACGTTTTCCCGCGATATCGATGGAGGGCAGTTTTGTCATTTTCACAAACCGACGATTCAGTTTTCTAGAAGGAGGGCATTTATGTCTGTCCGAGGAAGAGGAACCGACGATTCAGTTTTCTAGAAGGAGGGCATTTATTTCTGTAAATTTTCAGCGATATCTATTGTCATTTCATTCCCCATTTTAACTTCAACGATACATTACAACCACCTGCAGAACATTTTCCCGCGATATCGATGGAGGGCAGTTTTGTCATTTTCACGAACCGACGATTCAGTTTTCTAGAAGGAGGGCATTTATGTCCATCCGAAGAAGAGGAACCGACGATTCAGTTTTCTAGAAGGAGGGCATTTATTTCTGTAAATTTTCAGCGATATCTATTGTCATTTCATTCCCCATTTTAACTTCAACGATACATTACAACCACCTGCGGAACGTTTTCCCGCGATATCGATGGAGGGCAGTTTTGTCATTTTCACGAACTGACGATTCAGTTTTCTAGAAGGAGGGCATTTATGTCCGTCCGAGGAAGAGGAACCGACGATTCAGTTTTCTAGAAGGAGGGCATTTATTTCTGTAAATTTTCAGCGATATCTATTGTCATTTCATTCCCTATTTTAACTTCAACGATACATTACAACCACCTGCGAAACATTTTTCCGCGATATCGATGGAGGGCAGTTTTGTCATTTTCACGAACCGACGATTCAGTTTTCTAGAAGGAGGGCATTTATGTCCGTCCCAGGAAGAGGAAGCGAATGGCGGTAAAGGTTACTTAAGTCTTTGCTGCGACACCAAATTACGATGCAATATGATGGCGACCCACATGGGGATACATGCCGGTCTGCATCTTATACGTGGCGCAGTTTGGAACCCCCGAACATGAGATCTCAGTACCGGCTCTGTAAATAATTCCGCAAATCGCTATAGCGATTTGTAGTGTCTTCCGCAAATCGCTATAGCGATTTGTAGTGTTATTCAGTAAGCAAATCGCTGTAAATCCCTACCCGAATTAGGACCAACTTGTCAGGACCATATCTCCTTAACCGGAGGTCATATTCCAAATCCGTAAAAAGTGGTGTCTTCGTTATTGAGTCTAGTTTATTTCTGTAAATTTTCAGCGATTTCTATTGTCAATTCATTCCCCATTTTAACTTCAACGATACATTACAACCACAATCATCAAAAGAAAGATTGCCCAAGCCTTGCCGGATTCTGCACTGTTGCTTTTGAAATTGTTTGGGTCCTCTCGAGCGAGCTCTCCAAGCAATGAGAGTCCCATCATCGCCAAATCTTCCAAGGTGATCGTCATCTCTCCCCACGGAAACACAAAGGTGTTGGTCTCCCAGCACCATGCTTCAAACAGAGCCCTTATCACGTTGGCCTGGCACTTTATGTTCCCTAAGGATGCCTTCAAAGCCCCGTAGATCCCAACCTTGTTCCAACCTCCTCCGAACTTGGGTTCCAGTCGCCGAAACCTGTCGGACAGCCCGGGCAGCGGCCTCATTGCACCTTCTAACCTGCAATTTCCGGACCAATCTGCCCTGCCGGACTTGATTTCGGCTTCGAGGGGTGGCATTTCCATCGACGTCTCAAACGCCGCAACCTCCTCTTCTTCTTCCACCTCTCCAACGGTTGGCTGCAACAGTTGGGCTTCACCCTTCCAAACAGCTATGCTCAGAGTAACATGTCAACGTCCCACTGATAGGCAAAACAACATTTCGAAGGTTATTTATCATAATGCCAGCTTTAGTTGAATCTGTTTTGATTGCAATGTTTGAAGCATCTCTTTCTTGCTTTGATTGTTTGTGTTTGTTGCTTGCTGCTTAAGTGCTTCTCAGTAAGCAGAATCTGGCCCTCATGCTCATCTCGATTGGATTACTGAGATTCCACCAGTAAGATCCGTAGTCCTTCTTGCTGCTAACTCTTTACATTTGCAGGTTGTTTCTTCAAATGATTATAATAATGACAAATATGCGAAGGAGTTCAGTATCAGTGTTTCTAATGCTCTTGCTACTTGTCCTGCTCGGGTTTTGCCAACTCCTCGTGTGAGTTGATCAGAATAATGAACAAAACAATAAATTACATATGATCAACTCACACGAGGAGTTGGCAAAACCCGAGCAGGACAAGTAGCAAGCGCATTAGAAACACTGATACTGAACTCCTTCGCATATTTGTCATTATTATAATCATTTGAAGAAACAACCTGCAAATGTAAAGAGTTAGCAGCAAGGACTACGGATCTTACTGGAGAAATCTCAACCCTCTAACTCTCTCTCTCTCCCTTCTATTTCTGCTTCTGTGCACATCCATCAGAAGATCCTACATTGCTCCATCAAGCACCGACTGACCTGCACATTGACTGTTGTGGGTCCTTACTGATGAGCTGCCTCTAAATTTATTCGACTCTGGGTCCTTACTGCACTTGAAGTTGAGTCGTTGTATTTTTTGTTATTCGGTGGGTGGTGAGGCCCTCCTCTACTCTCTCAAGACTCTTAGCTTGGGCAATCTTTCTTTTGATGATTACAACCACAATCATCAAAAGAAAGATTGCCCAAGCTAAGAGTCTTGAGAGAGTAGAGGAGGGCCTCACCACCCACCGAATAACAAAAAATACAACGACTCAACTTCAAGTGCAGTAAGGACCCAGAGTCGAATAAATTTAGAGGCAGGTCATCAGTAAGGACCCACAACAGTCAATGTGCAGGTCAGTCGGTGCTTGATGAAGCAATGTAGGATCTTCTGATGGATGTGCACAGAAGCAGAAATAGAAGGGAGAGAGAGCGAGATAGGGTTGATGAGCCCCCGAACCCCCCTCCTGTAAGGGCAAAAGGCCATGAACACGCTGGGAGGAGCCCTCAGACCCCCCTTCTGTAAGGGTAAAAGCTCTAAATCAGACTCCATAACTCTTCAAGTTGAATGATGCTACCCACACTGGGAGGAGCTCTCAAACCCCCCTTTCTGTAAGGGTAAAAACTCTAAATCAGACTCCACAACTCTTCAAGTTGAATGATGCTACCGACGCTGAGAGGAGCCCCCAGACCCTCCTTCTGTAAGGGTAAAAACTCTGAATCAGGCTCCACAACAGTAAATGTGCAGGTCAGTCGGTGCTTGATGGAGCAATGTATGATCTTCTAATGGATGTGCACAAAAGCAGAAATAGAAGGGAGAGAGAGTGGGAGTTGAATGATGCTACCCACGCTGGGATGAGCCCCCAAACCCTCCTCCTGTAAGGGTAAAAACTTTGAATCAGGCTCCACAACAGTCAATGTGCAGGTCAGTCGGTGCTTGATGGAGCAATGTATGATCTTCTAATGGATGTGCACAGAAGCAGAAATAGAAGGGAGAGAGAGAGAGTAAGAGGGTTGATGTTCATGGCCTCCTCCAGGGGAGATTTCTTTTTCGGATAATCCTCCAGTGCAGAGACTGGGTCTTAAATAATCATCTTCGGGGCACTTAAGTCTTTACAACCACTCCTTTTCAAGAACCGTCATTTTTTTTTGCACCAATGAAGGAGAGGGTACTTAAGTCTTTGCAATCGCATCAAACTCCAACGCTAATTAATGCTGACAAACATGGGGATACGAGACGCACATGCTTACATACGTGGTGCTCTTTGGGACCCCCGATCATGAGATGTAGCTAACTGCCCTGTTCGGGGGGGGAACATATAACCTGCTTCGCTTTGAATGCGTCTTTCAAGAGGCCTACAGGTACTTCATGACTGAGGAAAGGTCGTTGCTAACCCCATGTTGACGTTTTTTCTAAGCAATGTTACCTATATCACTCACGAACGTCGAACATTCACTTGTCTGACCCTATTTCACTATGCATGATTGGACCACCTAATGTGTTCCTTAGGGGTATGTTTGATGGCTTGTCGAGGGTCAGACAAAATGAACAAAAAAACATAACATAACATTGGTTTTGTAAAAAAATGTTTCAAGTCTAATGTTTGTTTGGACCGTACTCAGATGCTATGTTCCAAATGTCCGTTGTTTGGTGATGATGTTTGGACAACATGGATAGTCATGGATAATGGGTTGAATTACTTTGTTTTGGATCATATGACTCGATCCGTCCACCATTTTACATGTTTTAACAAGTTTATTATGGTTTTTTGCCTTGAATACCAAATTAGATCCAAATACCATAACATAAAAAAAAAGTTTAAAATCTAAAAATCTTGGATTAGATCTAAATATTAAAGAATGTTTCATTCATTACAAATGACAACAACAAAAACATTATTTTAGTTTATTATAGCGCCTCCCTTACCAATTATGCCACCACATGCACTATTTGGAACTATAAGTCGCAACTTTGATGCAGAATCCACATCATCACCATCTTCAACATGTAACTCAATAACATATATTTATCAAGAAAAATGTACAAATTTAATATTGAATTCACAAAGAAATTTAATATTGAATTCACAAAGAAATTTAATATTGAATTCACAATTGATGTGCAACCATGCCAGCAATAAGAAAAAAAACTTGTATTACAATGGTACCCTCACTCTGCAATTTAAAAAGTATAAGTTCTATTGCACTAAGTATCTCACTAACACTTCCAATTATCATAATGATTCTATCTGTTGTTCTTGGAAAATATTCATTGTTACATGGGACAATTGGATACGAGTTCCAGATTGTAACTGCAACTCGATGATTGTTGAACCACCTTTGCCAATGACAAATCCAGCTGCTGCATTTGATACAAAAACTTGAAACTCGTGGGCTTCTCCTTCTCATCTAATAGACATGCTCGCATCACAAAGAAAAGATAAATACATAAAAAATAAATAAACAAGCAATTTAAAGAATGGCATATAACGATTCAAATAGCTTGAGAAATGATTTACTTGAACAAAAAGATCTCACAGAAAAATCTACTGTACTGAGTGGGTGTTGGGCTCACAGAAAAGAATGGCATTTAATGATTCAAATAGCTTGAGAAGTGGGTGTTGGGCTGTGTAATTCATTAGTTTTAAACAGTTGTACAAGATTCTTAGTTTTTGACTCGTGCATCATAAATTAAATTACTCATTTTCTATCAAAATCAAGTATAATGAATTTCATAACATACTAGTGGAAGAACAAGTGTGCTGTCTAACAACAAAACCATACTTTATGCATGAGCTAATGTTGGTTTTCGTATCAACATGAAGGGCATGATACATACTCCAGCAGTTCAGGCAAAATTTGACATTAGAAAACTAAGCCACAAAATCCATCCAGAGATTAAGATGCAAATGTAACTTCCATGCATTGAAGTTTGTTATCAAGATTCAGATAACTGGTTCCTTATTGGTTAGAAGGATTCGGCAATATGATGCAAGGTGGAGCCCCTTGGATGTGCATTTGCTTGAGAGATTCCTCCCTGGTGCTTATTCTGAAAAGGATTCTTTGAAAAACCCATCCAAATATCTTGCTTTGCACCTGAGGTTTGAAGTGGATATGATAGCATACTCTCTATGCGAACTTGGAGGAGAACATGAGAGAAAACAACTTCAATCTTACAAAGAGATTCATTTTCCTTCTCGTCATGTGGACAAAGAATGCTAAGTATGTTTCTTTTTTCACTGAGCTAAAAGTTTTTCTTATATCATCGATGCATAAACCTTTACAGACAAGTATTTGAATGCCATAACTAGTGTAAACAACACAGCATTTAAAAGTCATGGGTCTATCCTGGTGCTCTGGTGCAACTTGGCCCAGATCTGTCCATGTTAATTTAGGGACTCAAGCTTCTTGATCCATTCAGGTTACTTGGAAAAATTATCCTTTGAAGTTGCAGAAAGTTAGATCCTCTGATGAGCTCTGTTAACTTTGCATTCCAATAATTCCAGTCCAATAATTTTTTAACAAGTCCATTATGATTCATACCCAATTGTCAACTTGTTGTTATGTGAGATTCCGTAGACACTTGAAAAATCACAAACTATACTTTGGATTTACAAATCCAAACACAGAAACCCCCATCAGTCATTTTGAGCTAGAAAATTTTGACATGGCAAATATCAAAATGGACTAACATACTAAATTTCTCAATAAATAACATGTCATTTTGAACTAGAAGACATTGCATCATTCATGCAGGGCAGAGATTCTAAAATCTAATAAAAATTGCAAAAAAAGTAGATGCTTGCAACAAATAGCACTTCATAACAAAATCAGTCATTCACAAATGTTTCAAACATCAAAGCTAAGGTATTATGATCTCCCGCTTCAAATAATGAATTTCTTTACAAATACTTACTTTGAGTCAACAGGACACTTCTTAATCAAGAACAACATGTTTGTGTTGCTCCAGTGCACACTCTATGAATATCTTTCAGGTGATGTGTCATTTCCTGGACAAGCGTCAGTCCTTCGCTTTCACTTCTAAGGGAATTAAGTGTATGCTCAAGAAAATTTGTTTGTCTCAAGAGCCTCTAATATCTTATTCAAGTATAGAATTTCATTTTCAATAGAGGGTAAATCATTTCCTCTTCCAGAAGTGGTAGATGTCTTCAAATCATTATCACAATTGGCGGTAAGTAAATGATCACCATCGCTTGGTCTATTTGTGAAATGTAAACCTTTGGCAATTTTCCCTCTTCCTGTAATAGATAAATTGTCTCCAATTGAAAAATCCTCCTCTCCTTCAATGTCATTACCTTGTGCCACTTCTATGTGCTTCACATCTTTAAAATGAGTCTGACCAAGTTTGTCCAAGTTTTTTAGACATTTCAAAAGGTAGTGTTGTTCATCTTCAAAATTTAGCAAAGAACATTCTTCAAAATTTAGCACCGAACACCCTCACAAATCCTAACAAACACCACGAAAAAAACCAAAAAAAATAATCTATGAACAATCAAATCGAAATACCTAAAAATTAACTAAAAAAACAGATTCTGCAACAAAAATTAACAAAAAACATAGAAAAAATGGAAAGAAAAAAGAAACGAAGGAAAGGAAAGGAATATACAGACTCGAAGGCGCTCTTCTCCTCGGATTTTTCCAGCTCTTTCAGAAATATTAGCAAAATTAAGATCGAATGAAAGTCATTGCTCTGATTTTGTGGAGTTTTCCCATTTCGTTGGTGGTGGCGACAGTCGCCGGAGAGAGACACATCGTTGGCCTCGCCTCCCCCTCTGCCCCGCCGCTGCACAGGTGAGAAATGATTTGGGTGCGCCCATCGAGGCATTTTGACTTCGTTCTCCCCGTCCTCGTTCTTTTTGTAACGAGGAGGAGGGTCGAACGAAAATATCGTATTAATATGGATGTGGTGGATGCGTGAAACGCGTTGTTCGGCGCATCCAATGTTTGTTAAAAATGATGTTCTCAACGTCTTTTTTGTCCGATGCGACACACGGAACGAGCCATCAAACATACCCTAGAGGAATTAGCTCTAATCCACATCGACCCTCATTCGTGCCAAACACTATGAGTATGATGCTCTTAAGTCTAGTTGAAAAGAAATTTAACCAAATCACTAAAGGCATCATCTAGTCTATTGGTCTAACACAACGTAGAACCATACTCTACTACACACCATCGCATGCCATGTTGTCACCGCACACACACGTAGTTGATGGCCTAATGCATACCGCTTGTTACTATGCCTTGATGCATTTCTCATTCAATTGTGCTTCACTCTACCCTTGAAATATTATTTATGACATGCATTTTAGAGTTGTGTTTGAATCTTATGTGATAGACCTATAATATAGCCATTTTTACCTCTCTCTCTAGTAAGTCAGTCGATGTTGTGGACCAACCTTGAGATCGGAGGGTTCGGACTGGGTACAATTTTATGGTTTCTATCCCAGATCTGTGTCCCACTCAACCTAATATAAAATAGAACTAGTTCATATTCCAGTAAGTACATGTATTTCAAACCCAATAAGATATCAATAATATTTATTAAAAGCTTGTGGATCTTAAATGAAAATAAGCCTGTATTTGGGTCCACATATCTTAGTTATCAATGGGATTTATCCTATTCGCTTTGAACCAAGCATGTTTGAATTAAAACCGGTGATGATCAAGATTGACCTGACCCATTATGAGAGAGAGAGAGAGAGAGAGAGAGAGAGAGAGAGATTATAACCATCAACATTACCAAAAAAGTTCAACCAACATTGAACCCGTCGGAAACACAAAAAAGGCCCCAAACATGCCTAGAAGCCCATAAAACAAAAATTAAAAACAAAAGACACAGTAAACTGACGAGATTCAACCTGGAACAAGTGGGGGCCAGGGTGACAGATTGTGCTGAAGATCGGGAGGTTAATGCACAAAATGGCGTACACGTTTGCCAAAATACAATTCACAAATTTATTAAAAACTGCCGAAACTTATCAAAAAATGGCATTGTTGCGTATCATCCAAACGGCCCACCAGAACGAGAGTAGCCACGTTCGCCAAATAATCCGCCATTTATTGTAACTACGAACTGATTGATGGCCCCACAACAGGTTGAAAGCGAACGACTCCTGTCGTACGCTAACAATCGGCTTATTCCAGGTAACCTTGAAGATGTTTTGAAAAATAGGGCACTCCCAAAAAAGGTGAAACGCAGATTCTTCGGCCACCTCGCACAACACACATTTACTTGAAAGATGGAAGATGATGGGTTTGAGGAAGTTGTATGTCTGCACCCATTCGTGTAAGATAAGTTATGCTAGGAAGCGTGAGCCAGGAGTCGGTCCCTTGCCCCAGATAAGGCGCGCAGAGAACCGATCCACCCCCGAAGGAAGGAGTGAGAGGTAACAGGCTTTTGTGCAAAAAGAGTCGTTAGGCGCAAAGGCGCGGCCAAAGAACTGGGATTGTGGGCCATCATTGCCATCATTTGAAAGAACAACAGACCAAGCTTTGGTCCACGAACGATGCAGCTGTGATACGGCTTGCCGAATCACGCTGTGTCTACCAAAAAATGATTCAACAAGCCTGTATTTAGCGAGAACATAGCTTGCACGCGGGGACCCTGGTTGGTGTACAAGCTAGCTTTGCTTTACGACGAGCATCATACTCCTCAACTTGGGATTTGAACCCCCCAAACCCGCCCTATACAGAGGAAGCCTTAGGGTTTCTCACCCCACCAGGTGGCACTTGGTGTTGGTACCTCGCACAGACCACAAGAAGTTCGCCAACACTCGAGAGAGCTTCTTACTGACCCCATAGGCATCAAGAACATAAACATAAAGAATTCTGGCATAGTATTTAAAACGTGCTTGATGACAGTAAGTCTACCAGTGATAAAAAGGTAGGAAGCTTGACAGACTGATATTTTATTTTGAACCCTTTGAAGAGCTGCATTTCAGGTTGCCATTGGGATACATGTGATCTATAGTGGAAGACCCAAGTAAGAAAAGGAGTTTTTCGAGACAACGCATTTGAAGATCTGTTGGCTCATGGCCAACATAAATGTAGAGGCATTGACCATGAACATACAACACTTATCATTGTTCATAGATAAATCTGACATCAATAGGAAAAAAAGAAGGATAAGCTTGAATATTAACATTTGTTGGATGGAGACCCTGCCAAAAATAATTATGTCATCGGCGTAAGTAAGGATATGACTCGAAAACTCCTGAATACCGAGGGAATCAATTAGACCACACTCTACTGCTCTCTTAAACAAAACTACAAGGCCTTCAGAAACGACGTTAAAGAGTAAATGAGACAAGAGACATCATTTCCGAAGACCACGACCAAGTTTAAATTGCTGGCCACAGACCCCATTGATATGAATTTGGTAGGGAAAGTGAGAGAGGAAGGGTGGATAGGGAGGGGAGGAAAACTAGAGAGAAAAGTAAGATTGACATTGAGAATTACGTTTGGTGGCATCTCATTTGATTTAGAAAGTGAATTTCTTTCAACTTGAATGCCTTAAGCTAACCCAGCTAGGAGCCATCATGAGCCTGTGAACCTTATCAATTAAATATTAAACAATTCAAGCTTGAGTAACTTTCTATGCCTTTTGATTGTCAAAAACTAATGTCTACCACGGTTTACTGACCAGATTCAAGTGGGTGTTGCTTTAAGGGTGTGTTTGATTAACAAGAGATACTGGAATCTCAAAACCAAGGTTTTAGAGTCACACCCCTTTCCATCAGACTTGAAAATCTCAGTTTTGGGAGGGTTTTCAAGGAGGTTGGATCAAGGCATGGACCCAACATTTCGATCCACTAAACCTCATTTTCTTCAGAGATCTGAGGTAATCAAACACACTCTAAGCACACTTTGATTGCCTTAGATTTGAGATCCAAGAATTCAGTCTGGCACGAGGCTCACGTTAGATCCTCAATTTTGCAAACATTGAGATTATTAAAACCTCCTATAATACATTGATCTATGGGGTTTCGGGCCTAGGATCCTTATATTCGAGATTGATCTCAGATTGTTTCGAATCTCAAATCCAACACAATCAAACTTACATTTCAATGCCATGGTCTCACCAAAGATTCACATATGCACTAGATAAGGCACGGGGCTCACGCCTTGATCCAACCTCCCTTAAAAGCGAGATCTCAAATTCATTTGATTTCCACCAAAAGTCTCTTGATCCAACCTCCCTCAAAGGGTGCGTTTGCCTACCACATACGCTGGAAAACCACCACCACAACCCCTTCCCCCAATGGAAAATGTTTCTACATCTTGGTGCTCCATTTCTGCCAGAAAAGAGAGCCCCATGTTTGCGTTGCTTTGAAGGGCCCCATGAAAATGCATCATAACTCGTGTTTTTTTTTTTGCAAAGAGCCCCAACTTTCTGCATCACACAAACACACACAAAAGGGAGATCTCATATCCTCTGATTTGAGATCCCAAAAATAAGGCAAATCCATATCAAATCCGTGGATTTCTATTCCAACCAACGAGGTGAGGACTGACTAAAAACCTAAGGATCTGAGATTAGTGTGCATTCAAACGCACCCTAACATGGGCTATGATCTTAGTAGGCTCAGACCTTGACCTTGGGTCAAACTAGCTAGGTCTCTTCGGTTCAGGTAAACCCACGGAGTCAACGACCTTCTCTTTATTTCCCTCAATCCTTTGCTCCATCATCATGATGCCATAGTATCTCTCTCTCCCTGGAAAATGGCTCGGCCCATCGTCCTCCTCCTCTTCTTCGTTTCCCTAATTTCGATCCTCCCCTCCAAAATCTCCCCGGAATCCGACGCCGATCTGGTCGCCGACCTACTCGCGCTGCAGCAGCGGTCCCCTTCAGGCGTCATCCATCTTGATGACCACATCCTGCGCCGGTTCCTCCTCTCCCCAGCAAACCCTCGCCCCTATTCCCTCCTCATCTTCTTCGACGCCACCCAACTCCACGACAAGACCGAGCTCCACCTCCAGAAGCTCCGCTCCGAGTTCTCCCTCGTGGCCGCCTCCTTCATCAAGAACAACCGAGGCCAGGAGTCCGAGACCCAACTCTTCTTCTGCGACATGGAGTTCAAGGAATCGCAGGCGAGCTTTGGCCTCTTCGGCGTTAACGCCCTCCCCCACATCCGTTTGGTCCCTCCCCACGTGAAGAAACCGGCCGATTCCTACCCCATGGATCAGGCTGACTTCTCGCGCCTCTCGGAGGGGATATCGAGCTTCATCGAGGCGAAGACAAAGCTCTCCGTTGGTCCCATCGAGCGCCCGCCTCCGATCTCGAAGACCCAGATGGTGATCTTGGCCCTGATCTTGTTGGCCTCTGCGCCCTTCGTGGTGAAGAGGGTCCTGGAGGGGGATACCCTGCTCCACGAACCCAAGGCGTGGCTCGTCGGAGCCGTCTTCGTCTACTTCTTCAGCGTCTCCGGGACGATGCACAACGTGATCCGAAACATGCCCATGTTCATGTCCGATCGCAACGACCCCTCAAAGCTGATCTTCTTCTACCAGGGCTCCGGAATGCAGCTCGGGGCCGAAGGATTTGCTGTTGGGTTCCTCTACACCATCGTTGGGGTGCTCTTGGCGCTTATCATTAACGTCCTCGTTTACGCTAAGAACGCGAATTTGCAGAGGGCGGTCATGTTCGTTTCGATATTGGTGTCGTTCTGGGCTGTGAAGAAGGTGATTTACCTGGACAATTGGAAGACGGGGTACACGATTCATGCTTTCTGGCCTTCTCCGAGGCATTGAAGGTTATTTTTGCTTGCTTTCAAAATCCTTGTTTCTTGTTTCATCGTTGGATTCAGAATGCTGACTGAGATTTTAAGCAATCTTATGAATGTTTCAGTGAGACGATTTTGTGAGATTTAGTAGCCTCGAAGTTGTAATTTTTATATTTGATATGCCTTTGTTTGAGGGGGATGGTTTCTCGTATTGAGCTACTGAAATAGAAGATATGTTGTCTAAATGGTGTTTGACATTGAATTAATTCTTAACAGCATAGTCACTTAAACATAGTTCCGATCAACGATTTGATTGTCTACTTGTTTCAGCAAGATTTGTGGCATCATAATCTTTTCTGACCATTCAATTGGATCGGAGCATCATGTTGTGATTCATTCTCTCTTTTTTGCTGTAGATTCTTTAGTCTACACTGCTTTCTGTGCCAACTCTCTCTGTAGTTCAGTTATTAAATTTCTAAATACCCAGATCTGGTGGTCCAGCGTTGTTACACTATATGTTCAGGTTGTTATCTCTTGATGACAAAAATCAAATTTCCAAAGAGGTGGATGCAGCTCTCTATGATATTGATTAAAAGGAACGAGCAAGATTAAATATAGGATCCAAAGGAGCAGAGGCCTTTGCTGGGAGCGTTGGGACAATTAAGCATGGTAACACTTAATTATTCCTACCATGAGTTTATTCCTTATCCAATTGGCGGAGTTCAGATCAGTAAAGAAATAATTGTACAATATAACCAGTAAATTAATCAAAATACATGCAAACAAAGGAATTGTCGCTATAAAATTTGAGAGGTGTATTTAGGTGAGCAATTTCTCTTCTATCAAAGGGTTTTGGCTTTGGATGCTGAAAATAGTTGGCTTTTTTCTTTTATTTTGATGCTTCCTTATTTGATGAAAATATCAGTGCTCTTGTTTGTCTAGGGAACCTTGTATCATATAATGGAAAAAAAGTTATGCATATAGTTATATACCATAGGCTAGCCATGCTCAATGTGAAAAATCTTGTTTGAGAAATGTCACCATCTCTTTGTTGTAGTTGTGACATTGATTTTTTTTAGTTTGTGATATGAGAATTGCATCATTAAAAATAGAACAACAAAAGTTGAGAATAAGAGAGATGAAAATTCTAATGTTGAGAATAACATACTGTTTCGTCATTGTTGCCTCCATCTCAAATGTCGAGAAACAAAGGTGATCTTGTAAAAGTATTTCAAAAGATTCTTGTTCATAGTGCAGTTAGGATTTAAAAGAAGTGATGCTTCCTCATTTGCATGGGGCTGACTGTTTGGCAAAAGGAAGGCAATAAAAAGGTGATGTGAGGGAAAGAGCTAGATGTTTCCTCAGGTACTTTGATTGGGTGAGGGGAATGGATTTGGGAGTTGGAGAATTGGGCACATTTCCAATGATAGCTTGATGGGTTTTTTTTTCCGCTGAAGAAGTTGGGAACTATGTCACATGGGTGCGGGTGCGGGGGTGCGACACCTTAAAAAAACTTGGGTGCGGGGGTGCGGCAAAAACAATATATATAAAGTCCAAAAGTTGGACATAAATGACCTTGGGTGCGTTACCACACCCAGGGTCAGGTTGACTGCACCCGCACGCGCACCCGCATCGCATCGACGCGAGTGCGACACCCAGTTGGCCGAGTCCCTGTGACATAGGCTGGGAATGAGGTCCCCCTCCATTAAAATGCATTGTACACAAAACACACAACCCAAAAAACTATACAACAAAAAAAGAGTGGCGCATTACATGTAGAATTATTCTTGTCCCACCTGCCAGTCACTCTCTTTTTGTTAACCCAACATTTCTGCTCGCCCGGTCCTAAAGGAACCAAAATGAAGATACCAACATCCAACACGAGCACGTTTTGCAAAATGAAAATATTATTCAGTCTGCTGACAATATTCACATACCTCACATTAAGACTACATCTCCCCTTGATGATCTCCCGTATCTAGATTCTCCAAGCGAAATTATTAGAAACCAAAGATATTTCATCTTTCCTGCTTGTGAGCAAATATAAAAGCCTATCAAGCAACGAGGTCTCAAGGATGATGATCCCTTCACTAGACCAAAATGTTCCTAAGTATCTAAACTCCCTCTCTTTGCCTCTTACCGAATATTCTACGTGAGTAAAGGAACCCTTACGAATTGCTACCACTTGGATATGAATAGCTTTACGATTCACAGGAAGCCTCTCATTGGGAATAAAAGGTAAACTTGTCAAAGCCAGATAACTTTGTCCTGTGTAGAGGGCCATTTAAGTTTCATGAAGTTTTCCACACATGAGGCCCAAACCTCCTATTGCGTGCAAGGAGGGGGCAACCTGATCATGACTAACCCTATTACGGAACACCCAAATCTTCCATACTACAATGTGAAACACTATACTCCATCAGGTCGTGAGCCAACTCCTCCCAAGGTCCTCTGAGTGCCACCCAGTGTTATTAAAAATGCGCCTCAAGGCACAAAAAGCGTGCCTCGCCTCAAGGCGAGGGGCTTCATGCCTTGAGGTGCATGTGTAAAGCGCAAAACCCCCTAGGCGTGCGCCTCATAGGTCTTGAGGCGCGCCTCAGAATGAGGCGTACATGGGCTTAAACAAAGCGCTTCCGAACCCTTTATGTTCCTTTATTTTTTTCTCACCCCTTATCTCTATTTTTTTTCTCACAGCCTTCTCTCTCTCACGGCTCTCACTGGCTCACAACATTCTCTCTCGCGTGGTGGAGCCGAAATAGCTACATTTTTTTTTCTCTCGTTCTCCTCTTCTTCTTCTTATCTCGTCTCTCGCGTGATACAACATTCTCTCTCTCCCTCTCGTGATACAGTTGCCCCTCTCTCTTTTTTTTATTTTTGTTTTTGTCTCACCCATCTCTCCGTTTTTTTCTCATTTTTATGATGGCATGTGATGGATTTTGTCTCTCTTTGTTTTAATACAATGCATTCAACTATTCTAATTGAGAAAATGTGCACTTCATGCATAAATATACAATGTTTATCTTTTTTTTTTTAATTTTTTTTTCTGTTTTTTTAATTTTTTTCTGTTTTTCCAATGTATTGGAGTTTCAGGATACAACAACAACAACAACTACGCCTTCATCCCAAAACAATTGGGGTCAGCGATATGAATAGGGTATGACTAAGTTTTTATGCTGGCTGTCACAGGCCTACCGCAACCCTCCTCCTTTATCCGGGCTTGGGACCGGCAATGTATAACTAAACAGTTATACACAGGCGGAGTTTCAAGATATTGTAATTAAATATTTTTATGCTTGAAGTTTATTTTTAAATATTTTCATGCTTGTGCTTCTTTCTAACTATTTTTTAGTGTTAAAGTAACACCTTATTGCTCCCATTTTTGTTGTTATCATGAAGCTTTTATTCTAATTTTCCACCATGCATTCATTATGTGGTGGTGAGCCACATCTCCTTATCTGTTTTTGTCACTTTTCCTTTGTTTTTGTGTGCTTAATATGAATTTAGTAACAATATATTGTATCTGTATAATATGAAAGTGGAGGAACTAGTAGCAGTTTCTAGGTAAGCAAAGCTTTCACTTTATATCGATTTGTGTTTTTCAGGTGAGCTTAATCAGGTTAACAGAATGAGCCATAAACACATTTTGATATGCTTACTTGAAGTTGGTCCTTGTATGAAATACATTCCCATTATTGATCATATGGGGCATCACTAATTCTTGTCATCAATGTATATGCTCAACCAATTTCTATTATGTGACAACTAATTAAACACCAAGGTCGGTATGAAAGTGCATTTTTTCCCCTGTAGGTGGCTCATTATGGTCAACAGATAATTGTAGTGATTCTGAATTAATATATGAATGCATGTGCCCGTGCATGAACACTAGGGAATGTGGATGAAACCTAAATGTGACATAAATGGCTAATTTCTTCTTTGTCATGAAGAAATCTGAATGGGATGCATGAGACATTGGATTTAATTTCCCGTAAATGGTGTGCTTGAAAGAAAATATTAATGATCATGGGCATGGAAGTTGATAAAAGGATATGTGGTTGATTGAAAAGATATATAGTAACCATCCATAGTCCTTTTATAGAACATAGAGGTATATAATGTGCATAGGAACCATTCTGGAGCCTTAGTCTAGTAATAACATGAATATTCACCAATGCACACATCATAGCTTGATAGTGCTTTTGCTAAAGATGTGTCATTTTCCTTATGGTCATTTTTCAGAGTTTTATTATGGTTTTCTTGATAATTTTAAAGTTATTTAATTAGTTTTTAAATTGTATATGTTGATTCTTATTGAATATGAATCTAATTTTTTGTGTTAATATATATTTTATTATATGCATTTTTGCAGTCGAACAATGAGAAAAGATGTAGGATGGGATCATGGAGCTAAAGTTTCAAATCTCACTAAAGATCTCAAACTCGTAGGACATGTAATTTGCAATTACTGTCATAAACTGACTACAGAAGACATCTATAGGTTAAAACATCACTTAGCTGGCCCAAAACATGGTGTAAGCATGTGCGAAGCGGTTTTACCTGATGTGAAAAGATTTTTTTAGAATCATCTAAGGTATTAGAAGAAAAAAAAAAACAATATGAAGAACAAAATAACTTGGATATCGGGAGGAGGGTTTATTTTGGATCATCAATAAGCGATAATGTGAACAAAGAAACCAGTGGATCATGTAATGATGCAAAAACAAGCACAGGTGGTCCTATGAACCTCTTTGTGAACAAAGAAGAACGACAAACCATAATAAACATTGCTTTCAAAAGGGATGAAAGAAAAAATGTTTGTCGTGCCATTGGTAGATTTTTTTTATTCAAATGCCTTATCATTTAATCTTTGCAAGTGTTCATATTTTGGTGCAATGGTAGAAGTTATTGCAAATTATGGGCGAGAGTTCAAACCGCCTTCTTATCATGAGATCAGAACGCGGATTTTGAAGGACGAGGTAGATTGTACTCACAAAATTTTAAAAGAGTTAAAAAAGGAATAGCTAAAGGTTGGTTGCAGCTAGGGGTGGCAATTTCTGACACGACCCGCCAACCCGCCTCTTAGGCGGGTTCGGGTTGGGCTTAAGCCAACCCGTTTAATAAACGGGTCGACCCGTGTAACCCGTTTATTAAACAGGTCGGGTTCGGGTTGGGGGTGTGCCAACCCGGCTGACCCGTTTAATAAACGGGTTAGGCGGGTGGGTCGACCCGCCGACCCGTCTGCCCGACCCGCCAACCCGACCCGCCAACCTGCCAACCTGATCCGTCAACCCGCCAACCTGACCCGCGAACCTGAAAACCCGTTTACCTGACCCAACCCATTTATTAAATGGGTTGGCGGGTCGTGTCGGGTTACCCGTTTATTAAACGGGTCGGGTTCGTGTTTGCTACAGCCGACCCGTTTAATAAACGGGTCGGGTTCGGGTTGAGGTATGCTGACCCGCCAACCCGAACCGATTGCCACCCCTAGTTGCAGCATTATGGCAGATTGTTGAGCAGATGAAAAAGGAAGAAACTTAATTAATTTTCTTGTGAGCAGCTCATCTGAGACAATATTTTTGAAGTCCGTTGACATCAGCGACATGAAAAAAACTGGTGTAAATTTGTGTAAGTTGTTTGAAGAAGTTAAAGAAGTTGGTGAAAGTAATGTGGAGCAATTCATTACAGATAATTTACCAAATTATGTGGCAGCTGAGAATATGTTAACAACAGAAAAAACATGTTTTGGGATACCATGTGCGGCGCATTGCTTGGATCTTATGTTAGAAGATATTGGAAAGATAACAATTTTTAAAGATACAGTGGAAAAGGCAAATTTTTTTTTAAGATATATTTATAGTGATGCATGTGTATTAAATTTGATGAAAAAAGTTCGCAAAGAAGAAAGAACTTCTATGTCCATCCGTCACTCATTTTGCCACAACATATCTTACGCTTTATAGTATTGGATGCTATAAGAAAGAGTTGAAGTCGATGTTCTTATCTTCAAATTTTAGATCATCTATTTACTATAAGAAATCTGTTGTTAAGAACATTTTTTATATTGTTCTTAATGATCATAAGTTTTGAGTTGCCATATCATATGCAATTAAAGCTACGCTGTCTCTCGTGAAAGTGTTGCGATTAGTTGATACAGATGAACCTGCTATGGGATTTTTGTACGAGACAATGGATAGAGTAAAAGAGAAAATTACTTTAAACCTTGACAAGGTTGAAAGAAATATAAACCTATTTGGAATATCATTGTTAGTCGATGGGACTTGAAACTTCATAAGCCTTTCCATGCAATTGCCTATTATTTAAATCCACATTTTCATTATGTCGACAACTTCAACTCGGATGGAGAAGTTACGAGTGACCAGTGTTGTTAAAAGCGTTGAGGCGTAGCGAGGCGCTCCACCAAAATCTGAGGCGAGGCGTAAGCCTTAAATTTTTTTTTTTAAACTTAAAAAAAACTATAAAAATGATCTAAAATTATAAATAAATAAGAAATGCTTTATTGATGAAGCGCCAACCAACACGAAATAAAAAATCTCAAATAAATATGAAAAAAATATGAGATTAACATGTAATTAGGACCTCACTGATGCAAGTTGTTTTCATCAAATTGGACCCTGTGTATGTGATCTACATCATCCATTTAGTGAAGATCGGCATTTGAATAGACAGAATCCGACTTATGTGCAAGACTTTTTTGCTGATTCAAAAATCAATAACCATTAATAAAAACATGGTTTTTTTGTTAAAGAACACTGTCAAAATAAATTGAAAATCATGTTTTTTTTTGTTAAAGAACACTATCAAAAGATTGATTTCTATTAAATCAACCGTGTTGAACCCATCGATAGGGCCAGATTGATCAAAATAACTTAGTACCAATGAGATCTCAGAGGGAGTTATGACCACAAAAGATGATATAGGGATGAGTGGAGTCGGGTTCCCCATAAACGTAGGTTACACGGTTTCACAAAGAACAAATGACAAAAGAAGAAGCTGGGGAAAAACACACAGATCTTACCTGTCACCCGAATGCGCAGAGGTCGTCGGAATGGACGGCGGTGGCGGTGAGTCGCTGGCCGATGGCGAGTGGTGGCCGGCGGCGAGTGGTGGCCGGCGGCGAGTGGTGGCCGGCGGGTCACCGATGGCTTCTCAGCAGAGGAAAGAAGAAGGTGGAAGAGTGGTGGCCGGCGGCGAGTGGTGGCCGACGGGTCGCCGATGGCTTCTCAGCAAAGGAAAGAAGAAGGTGGAAGAGTGGTGGCCGGCGGCGAGTGGTGGCCGGCGACGAGTGGTGGCCGGCGGCGAGTGGTGGCCGACGGCGAGCGGTGGCCGGCGGCGAGCGGTGGCCGGCGACGAGCGGTGGCCGGCGGCGAGCAGTGGCGGGGGACGAGAGGGGACGGAGTGGAGAGAGAAGGGGCGAGGGCTTTCCCTCGCCCCGAAGCGTCTGTCTTTTTTAAAGACAAGTTCTCGATCTTTCGAGAATACGGGCCCGGATCCGGGTCGATCTCGGGTCCGGGCCATCCGATTTCTTAATGCGCGCCTCAGTTTGAGGCGCGCCTCGCCTCAAGGCGTACGCCTCAAGGCGCATGAGGCGTACGCCTTGAGGCTGTTGCACTTTTTAAGTGCGCCTCAAGGCGAAAAGGGCCTCGCCTCGAGGCGAGGCGCGCTTTTTGCGCCTTGAGGCATGTTTTTAACAACACTGCGAGTGACTTTTATAATTGTGTTGAGAAACACTCTCATTTTGAAGAGTTTTGGACAAATATATTAACATTTGGTTGTTTATGCTAACTTGCATTTTCTAATTATGACATTGTATTGTTAATGCTATGATGCATTTCATTATTAATGCTAATTTTATTTAATGAATGCTCATGTTTTATTTGTTAGATACTTACATAGATCATGTTGTTGCATTAATGTTACTTTTACATGTTAATCTCATATTTTTCAGTATTTATTTGAGATTTTTTATTTCCTGTTGGTTGTTGCTTCATCAATAAAGATTTTTTTATTTTTTTATAATTTTAGACATTTTTTTTATAGTTTTTTTAAGTTAAAAAAAAATTGTGGCTTACGCTTTACGCCTCGCCTCAGATTTTGGTGGAGCGCCTTGCTATGCCTCAACGCTTTTCACAACACTGGTGCCACCACTTCAGTTCCAAATTTAATTGGTATTGAGGGCATCTTCTCTTCCCAAACTTCCTCACAATCCACTCCCAATTAGCTGTGGCCACCTGACACTCTACAAATATATGATGGGCTGATTCCTTCGTCTACATAGGAAGCAACAGTTCCCTAACTGAATACCAAATGTTGAAGTCTGTCAAGCGTAAGCAACCTTCCTTCACAAGCCAAATAAATTGTCCACCCAGCTTGTGGAAGTGTATTTGGGGCCCATATAAAGGTCCGCCAGTCCTCTATAGGTTTGATATGTCTAATGCCCTCCCAAAGCTCCTTCATGCTAAGGGATCTATCTGGCTGCCCATTTCACAATAAGATGTCTGGCATATCTGAAAGATGGATAGCCAAGGAACTATCAACTGAGCAATAAGATTTTGCTTATATACCTCCAATACCTATGCCACTGTCTTACTAAGGTCTTTTTCAATAAGACTGTATATGTCTCCATCTATATGCACAGTGACGGGACCACCACACCAAGGGTCAGTCCTAAAGCGAACACCTAGACCGTCATGAACTTCCCAAATGAAATTTCCCTTGACTGCTACCCATCCCCAAAGTATCACTTTCCAGCTCCATGAGCTCCTTGCACATGCCACATGTCCACATGCTTTTGGTGCAAAGATACTTAGAACTTATGAACCTACCCCGACGGTCTTCCTGGTTATGACAAAACTTGATGAGTCCCGTTAGTATCCGAGAGTGATCGAAGCCCAATTCCACCCTCCTGAACTGGCCTACACAACTTATTCCACTTCATCAGATGGATGCTATTGCCCAGTATTGTGGAAAGTGTTGAGGCGTAGCGAGGTGCTCCACCAAAATTTGAGGCGAGGCGTAAAGCGTAAGCCTCAATTTTTTTTAAAACTTAAAAAAACTATAAAAAATATATAAAATTATAAAAAATAAAAAAATCTTTATTGATGAAGCAACAACCAACAGAAAATAAAAAATCTCAAATAAATACTGAAAAATATGATATTAACATGTAAAAGTAACATTAATGCAACAACTTGATCTATATAACAACAAACAACAACAACAACTACGCCTTCATCCCAAAATAATTGGGGTCGGCGATATGAACCAACAAAGAAAATCATTATGGGTCTTCCACATGAATCCTTCTCCTCCATTCATTTCTATCCAATGCCATGTCCTCGGTGAGGTTCAAAGCATTCATATCCTTTCTTATCACCTCCATCCATGTCTTTCTAGGCCTACCCCGACCTCTTTTAACTAATATATTTTCCCATTTCTCCATCCTTCTAACTGGAGCATCATTAGGCCTTCGTCGAATATGTCCAAACCACCGTAAACGATTCTCTCTCATCTTATTTTCAATGGGTGCAACGCCTACCTTCTTACGTATCTCCTCGTTCTGAATCTTATCTTTTATTGTATTTCCACACATCCATCTCGGCATACGCATCTCAGCTACACTCATTTTTTGAATATGATGTCTCTTGGCAGCCCAACATTCCGTACTATATAGTAAAGCGGGCCTAATAGTAGTCCTATAAAACTTTCCCTTCAACCACAATGGCATTCTACGATCGCACAACACTCCAGTTGCACTCTTCCATTTCATCCACCCAACCTTTATCCTATGATTTACATCTCCATCAATTTCTCCATACTTTTGAATGATAGATCCCAAATATTTGAAAGAATCATCCACCGGTATTTCGTGCTTACCAAGCTTCACTACACTCCCATCACTACTTCGTTGCTTACTAAATCGACATTTCATGTATTCTGTCTTACTCTTACTCAACTTAAAACCTCTTGCTTCCAATGTCTGTCTCCATAATTCTAACTTAGCATTAACCCCAGCTCTAGACTCATCAATCAAAACAATATCATCAGCAAACAACATACACCACGGCACATTTTCTTGAATTGATCTCGTAAGCTCATCCATCACTATAGCAAATAGTAAAGGGCTTAAAGCAGATCCTTGATGTAACCCAACCGTTATAGGAAAATTGCTTGTCACCCCTCCACAAGTGCGGACATTGGTTACTACTCCTTCATACATATCTTTAATTATACTAATGTACTTGAGAGAAACACCTTTCTTCATCATTGTCCACCAGAGAACGTCCCTAGGTACTCTATCGTAAGCCTTCTCCAAATCAATAAAAACCATATGCAAATCTTTGTTCCTCTCTCTATTTCTCTCAATAAGTTGTCTAAGAAGATGTATAGCTTCCATAGTTGATCTTCCAGGCATAAAACCAAATTGATTCTCCGATATCATGAGAATCTTCCTCAACCTAGACTCAATCACCCTCTCCCAAAGTTTCATAGTATGACTCATGAGTTTTATACCATGATAGTTTGTGCAATCGTGTATATCACCCTTATTCTTATATAGAGGCACCAAAGTACTCTTCCTCCACTCATTAGGCATCTTATTTGTCCGCCAAATCTTGTTAAAAAGATTTGTCAACCATTCTAAACCTCTCTCCCAAGCATTTCCAAGCCTCGATAGGTATACCATCTTGGCCAACTGCCCTTCTTGATTTTATTTTCTTCAAAGTCTCTGCAATTTCTTTCTTTTGAATCTTGCGCATGAAGTCACGATTCATCTCATGAAAAGGAATTGAAAAGTCTCCAAGATCCTGAGCATGACTTTCATTAAATAGCTTATCAAAATAATCTTTCCATCTCTCC
The DNA here is from genome assembly GCF_984573655.1 of Nuphar pumila. Classification (NCBI taxonomy): domain Eukaryota; kingdom Viridiplantae; phylum Streptophyta; class Magnoliopsida; order Nymphaeales; family Nymphaeaceae; genus Nuphar; species Nuphar pumila. The sequence continues at coordinate 117,898,597 of NC_143259.1, read as the reverse complement.
TTAATCTCCTCATCTTTGACTAAAACCCTTTGCGTTTCATCTTTGATACATCTAACCATACCCAGATCCCTCGATTTCCTATCTCTCATCTTTGCAAGCCTATAAATATCCTTCTCACCCTCTTTGGTATCCAACTTGTCATAAACCTCCTTATATACCTTATCTCTCGCGTTCCGAACTACTTTTTTAGCTTCCTTTTTTGCTATCATATACTTCTTCAAATTCTCATTATCACGATTTTTACTTAGATTTCTATAACACTCTCTTTTAACCTTAATAGCTAATTTGACATCCTCGTTCCACCACGATGTATCCTTACCTAGCGGTGCATCGCCTTTAGACTCACCCAATACCTCCTTAGCCACCTTTCTCATGCCACCCGCTATCTTATTCCACATAGATTCTGAATCCTCCTCGAGATACCAATCAACTTCCTTAACTACTCGCTCTATAAACATTCCTTGTTTAGCTTCTTTCAGTGCCCACCACTTAATTCTAGGATCTATCATATGTTTATCCCTTTTGCGGTATTGTCTAATTCTAAGATTTAAAATTAAGACTCTATGTTGTGTAGCTACACTTTCTCCGGTATAACCTTACAATCGATGCAACAACCCCTATCTCTCTTTCTAAGTAGGAAAAAATCTATCTGACTCGTATTAACCCCACTTTTAAATGTTACTAGGTGAGACTCCCTCTTCCTAAACCAAGTGTTTGCTAAGATCATATCATAGGACAAACCAAAATCTAAAATCCTTTCTCCACTTTCGTTTCTTTCTCCTATACCATAGCCTCCATGGATACTCTCAAATCCATCCTTACTAATGCCTACATGCCCATTAAGGTCACTGCCGATGAAAAGCCTTTCTCCATAAGATATCCCTTGTACTACTCCATCTAAATCTTCCCAAAATTGACGCTTAATGGAATCATCTAAACCTACTTGAGGTGCATAAACACTAATAATATTAATAATATTCGTACCTAATACTAATTTAATAAGTAAAATCCTATCACCCTTCCTACGGACCTCAACTACATTATCTATAAACTCACGACTCATAACAATCCCTACTCCATTCCTATTCCTATTTATTCCTGTATACCAAATCTTATATCCCCAAGGTTCTATCACTTTTGCTTTCTCACCTACCCATTTGGTCTCTTGTAGACATAAAATATCAATCTTTCTCCTACACATAACATCTACCAACTCTACCAACTTACCAGTTAAAGATCCTATGTTCCAAGTGGCTAACCTAATTTTATGGTCTTGGACTAACTTCTTTACCCCCACCCGTCCAACAAAGTGAGGGAACCCTTGCCTATTTGACACCACACCCAGGCACCGGTGTGACGCGTCGCTTCCGGGCGACGACCTAGCAACCCTTGCCCATTTATCACTGCCTCCGGGCCTATAGAGTACAGCGCGTCGCTCAGTATGGAACGCCCCAACGAAATTCTCATATTGGTTCATATTCATAGGGTATGACTAAGTTTTTATGTTGGTTGTCACAGGCCTACCGCAACCCTCCTCCTTTATCCGGGCTTGGGACTGACAGTGTATAACTAAACAGTTATACACAGGCGGAGTTAACTTGATCTATGTAAGTATCTAAAAAATAAAACATGGGCATTCATTAAATAAAAAAAATTAACATTAACAACGAAATGCATTTTAACATTAACAATACACTGTCATAATTAGAAAATGCATGTTAGCATTAACAACTAAATGTTAATATATTTGTCCCAAACTCTTCAAAACGAGAGTGTTAGCATTTATAATTGCAATTGAAAAACCTAAAAAACATATAAATGGCCATAGCTCTATGATATGAATTGGTGCCTAAGCTCTTCTTGTGTATCATCATCAATATCTATGTCTTCAATGTCATCATCTGAGGAATCCATATAAATAGGTTCTCCTTTATCTTCATTCTCTGTCTTTTTATCGTTTGCACTTTCTTCCTCCACAGCCTCGATCACTTTTTTTGTTTTTTTTTTCCTGCAATAAAAAAATATTATTAAATACTTATTTTATGTAACTAAAAAAATTTATTTATATTCATAGCAAGGTAAAAGGAATTTAGCTTTACCTTGATCTCTTGAAGACCTGTCTTGCCTAGAATCTGTTTCTGAATCATGAGGTGAAGTGACTTTTTCAATAGGCACATGCTTAATGACATTTATGTCAAAGTTCGGATCCAACCATGAATCCTTCAACCAATTGGAATCACTAGACAACACTGGATCTTCTTTCTCCATGATCCATTCATCGTCTCAGTCTATATGATCTAGACATATAGGGTCTTTGGTAGCTCTTCTTCTCATATTTTTCTCTCTTAATTTCATATTGTACATTACAAAAACCAATGCATTCATCTTCTCTTGTTCAAGTCTATTCCTCCGTTTTGTATGCACCTATAATTTCAAATCATTGATAATCAATTATATGATAATTACACTTATAAAAATGTATTACAAAAATAAAATATAAATTCACAAACCAATGAGAAAGTACTCCAATTCCTCTTACAGCCTGATGGACTGCATGTCAAACTTAGAATTCGAATTGCAAAATTCATCAACTCAGGATTTTCGTGCCCAAATGAACTACATTCAAATAAAACAATACAAAATTGATAAAAACATTAATAATGTCATAATTAACAAAAACATAAAAAAATAACAGCATAATTGCAAACTTACTAGGACTTTTTAATTTTTTTGTTGTAACAACTGCCTCTCTACCAAACAACCCCTTTGCCTTTTTAAATGCATCAATTTATGTTGTAATTTTCAACCAAACATTTGCATCAGAAACCAATTTCTCAACACAATCATAAAAGTCACTCGTAACTTCTCCATTCAAGTTGAAGTTGTCAGCATAATAAAAATGTGGATTTAAATAATAGGCAGCTGCATGCAAAGACTTATGAAGTTGCAAGTCCCATCGTCTATCAATGATATTTCAAATAGGTTTATATTTTCTTTCAACCTTGTCAAGGTTCAAAGTAATTTTCTCTTTTGCTCTATCCATTGTCTCGTACAAAAATTCCATTGCAGGTTTATCTGTCTCAACTAATCGCAACACTTTCACGAGAGGCAGAGTAACTTTAATTGCATATGATATGGCAACCAAAAACTTATGATCATTAAGAACAATATAAAAAATGTTCTTAACATCAGATTTCTTATAGTAATTAGATGATCCAAAATTTGAAGATAAGAACATCAACTCTTTCTTATAACATCCAATACTATAAACCGTAAGATATGTTGTGGCAAAACAAGTGACGGTTGGATGTAGAAGTTCTTTTTTTTTTGTGAACTTTCTTATCAAATTTAATACTTATGCATGACTATAAATATATCTTGTAAATTTTTTTGCCTTTTTCACTGTATCTTTAAAAATTGATATCTTTCGAATATCTTCTAACATAGGATCCAAGCAATGCGCCACACATGGTGTCCAAAAACATGTTTTTCCTGCTGTTAATATATTCCCAGCTGCCACATAATTTGATGCATTATCTGTAATGAATTGCACCACATTACTTTCACCATCTTCTTTAACAACTTCTTCAAACAACTTACACAAATTTGTATCAGTTTTTTTATATCGCTGTTCACAAGAAAATTAATTAAGTTATTCATTTTTCATCTGTTCAACCATCTGCTATAATACTACAACTAACCTTTGGTCATTCATTTTTGAACTCTTTTAAAATTTCGTGAGTACAATCTATCTTGACCTTCAAAATCCACGTTCTGATCTCGTGATAAGAAGACGGTTTGAACCCTCGCCCATAATTTGCAATAGCTTCTACCATTGCACCAAAATATGAACACTTGCAAAGATTAAATTATAAGACATTTGAATAAAAAAATCTACCAATGGTACGACATACATTTTTTTATTTCATCTCTTTTGAAAATAGTGTTTATTGTGGTTTGTCGTGCTTTTTTGTTCACAAAGAGGTCCATAGGACCACCTGTGCTTGTTTTTGCATTACTACATGATCCAATGGTTTCTTTGTTTACATTATTGCCTGTTGAGGATCCAAAATAAACATTCCTCCTGATATACAACTTGTTTTGTTCTTCCTCTTGTTTCTTTTGCTTCTGATCCCTTAGATGATTCTGAAAAAATCTTTTCACATCAGGTGAAACCGTTTCACACATGCTTACACCGTGTTTTGTGTCAGCTAAGTGATGCTTTAACCTATAGATGCCTCTTGTAGTCTGTTTATGATAGCAATTGCAAATTACATATCCTACGAGTTTGGGATATTTAGTGGGTTTTGGAACTTTAGCTCCTTGATCACATCCTACCTCTTTTCCCATTGTTCAACTGCAAAAATGCATATAAGAAAATATATATTAACACAAAAAAGTAGATTCATGTTCAATAGGAATCAACATAATGATTAATGATTCCTATGCATATTGTATACCTTTGTGTTTTATAAAAGGACTATGTATGGTTACTATGTATCTTTTCAATCAACCACATATCCTTTTGTCAACTTTCATGCCCATGATCATTAATATTTTCTTGCAAGCACAACATTTACGGGAAATTAAATCCAATGTCTCATGCATCCCATTCAGATTTCTTCATGATAAAGAAGAAATTAGCCATTTCTGTCACATTTATTTTTCATCCACATTTTCTAGTGTTCATGCCCGTGCACATGCATTCATATATTAATTCAGAATCACTACAAGTATCTGTTGACCATACTGAGCCACCCACAAGGAAAAAAATGCATTTCCATACCGACCTTGGTGTTTAATTAGTTGTCACATGCTAGAAATTGACTGAGCATATACATTGATGACAAGAATAAGTGATGCACCGTATGATCAATAATGGGAATGTATTTCATACAAAGACCAACTTCAAGTAAGCATATCAAAATGTGTCTATGGCTCATTCTATTAACCTGATTAAACTCACCTGAAAAATACAAATCGATATAAAGTGAAAGCTTTGCTTACCTAGAAACTGCTACTAGGTCCTCCACTTTCATATTATACAGATACAATATACCGTTACTAAATTCATATTAAGCACACAAAAACAAAGGAAGTGACAAAAACAGATAAGGAGATGTGGCTTGTCAAAAAGGATGTCACACCACCACATAATGAATGCATGGTGGAAAATTAGAATAAAAGCTTCACGATAACAACATAAATGGGAGCAATAAGGTGTTACTTTAACACTAAAAAATAATTAGAAAGAAGCACAAGCATGAAAATATTTAAAAATAAGCTTCAAGCATAAAAATATTTAATTACAATATCCTGAAACTCTAATACATTGGAAAACAGATTTTTTTAAAAAAAAAAAAGATAAACATCGTATATATGTGCATGAACTGCAGCATTTTCTTAATTAGAATAGTTGAATGCATCGTATGAAAACAAAGAGAGACAAAATCCATGACATGCCATCATAAAAATGAGAAAAAAACAGAGAGAGGGGTGAGAAAAAAAATGAAAAAAGAGAGAGGGGCGACTGTATCACGCGAGAGAGATAGAATGTTGTATCACACGAGAGACAAGAAAAGAGATAAGAAGAGGAGAACGAGAGAAAAAAATGTAGCTGTTTCGGGGCTCCACCACGCGAGAGAGAATGCTGTGAGCCAGTGAGAGCCGTGAGGGAGAGAAGGCTGCTGTGAGGGAGAGAAGGCTCTGAGAAAAAAACAGAGATAGGGGGTGAGAAAAAAAATAAAAGAACATAAAGGGGTCAGTATATCTTTGTTTAATCCCTATTTTTTGGTCGAATGAGGGTTTTGACCCTCATTCTGAGATGCGCCTCGCCTCGAGGCCTATAAGGCGCATGCCTAGGGAGTTTTGCGCTTTACACATGCGCCTCAAGGCATGAAGCCCCTCGCCTTGAGGCGAGGCGTGCTTTTTGCGCCTTGAGGCGCGTTTTTAATTACACTGCTATTGCCTTTCTCAGTTGATCCCCACACAAAGGCAGCAAAACTTGTATCCAAAGTGTGGATGATCTGGCTCGGAAGTAGGAAACAAAGGCTCCAGTGTGAAGATAAGCTCTACAATACATGCTTGACCAAGCAAACCCATCCCGCGTAGGACAAAATATGAATCTTCCAAGAAGCCAATCTGTTTGCCACCTACACAATGAGCTTCTGATAATGACTAACCAAAGGATTCCCTTCAAATAGGGGAAGCCCCAAGTAGGTAATAGGTAAGGAGCCAAGTGGCTATCCAATCAAATTCCTAATTTTCGATAAATGGAACCAACACAAACTTTTCTGGGTCGATCTTCATTCCAGAATGAAGTTCAAACTCTGCCAAAATAGTTTGGAAGTTCAATCTGGGAATGGACATACTAAACAACACCTCACCATTAGCATAATACAAAGAAGGGAATGGTTGTTGGCACCTGGGAAAGTGTGTTATAAGAATCTTCTTTCGGCGGACAGCAAGTAGCAGACTACGAGTAAGACACTCCATGACTGAGGAACAAATAAGGGGACAAGGGGTTCCCTTTTCTAAACCCCCTTGTGCTATGGAAGAAATCTGCCTAACCTCCATTCACTGAAACAACAAAGGAAACCTTTGTGACTCCTAGCATGATTCGAGTGATGGAGAACCCCCCTTCCACTCCTTCTAGTCACTTCCCTCCATGATCACAGCCTAGTACCCCCATTCTTATGCCTCTTTCTGATGAAATGCATCCTTGGGTTTCTTCTTTTCAAGCATCTAAGGCCACTTCTTGGGCGGATATTGTTGATGGTACTCGTACGATGGAATTCTCCTCTTCCCATGTGATTAGGTCTTCTAATGAGAAAAATCAGAAGAATCTGTTTGTTCCAGCTGATCGTGTTGAACAGGCTTCAAAATCCTTTAATTGGAAGACTATTGTTGGTTTCTCTAGAGGAGAGAAGCATAAGAAACTCTATTTCAGGTTCATCTTCGATAAATTGTGCTCTTTATGGCCCCAAATCAAGGGGTTGAAGTTTTCTGAACTCAGGAATGGGTTGTTCTTGATCAGATTGTTGAATGATGACCTTCACTTGGTATTATGTCGTAGGGCATGGAGGGTGAAAAGAAAGGCCTTGGTTGCTAGTCAATGGAAGCCAGGTATGCTAATGAAGCTGGATGCAACCAATACCATTCCGATTTGGGTGAGACTTAACAATTTCCTCTAGAAGACCAGTTTCTTGATTTCTCTGAGAAGGCAGCTGAATATCTGTCTGGAAAATTGCTAGAAGTTGATCATTATAGGAGTTCTTTGGAAAAGCTTCACTATGCCAGGACAAAGATTGAGGTCCCTATTAAATTTTGACCTGAAGCTTTTATTGATATTGAGGTTAAAGGTGGCAAAGATTTTAATTAATCAGTGGAATACAAAGTATACTTGGAAGTCTGTACTGCCTGTGGTTCAATGTATCATTCATGTGCTACATGCCCTAGGAATTTCAAAGTTCATGACCCCCATCTTCCGGATTAAGATGGCCGATCGAAAGTCAAGGTGACCAAGAGATTGGGCAAACATCAACCTGGTGTAGGGAAACCATTAGTTTCTAATAAGTTTAGAGCTGGGTTACCGGAAGCGTCCATAGGCATGGTGAAGTACACTTCCACGAAATGCGTTTCAGAAGACAAACGTTACGTTAGGGGAGGCACCATTTTTAAATGGGACGCTCGCATCCTAGTAATGGACAATTTTAGCCCTTAAAACTTTTTTTTACCAAAGAATAAAAGAATACCCTTTTTTAAAGGGTAAAATGTTCATTATGCCATTATAAAAGGGAAGGTCGAATAGGGTTTCAACTTTCCCAAATCCGAACTCTCTCTCTCTCTCTCTCTCTCTCTCTCTCTCTCTCTCTCGTTATCGACCTCTATCGACTTTCGGCACTTCTGGCGACCTCCGATAACCTTGAGGGACTTCCAGCGACCTCTGGTGACCATGGGGTCTTCAGGTACTCTCTATCTCTCTTTCTTGTCGTCTCTGTCTCTCACGGTATCTCGCTCTCTCTATCTCTCTCTCGTTGTCTTTGTCTCTCGCTCTCTCTATCTCTCACTCTTTCTCCGTCTCTCGCTCTAACTCTCCTCTCCCTCTTTCTGTCTTTGTCTCTCGCTCTGACTCTCCTCTCCCTCTCTCTCTGTCTCTCACTGTCTCCGTCTCTTCCTCTCTCTGTCTCTCGCTCTCTCCGTCTTTTCCTCGCTCTCGCTCTCTCTGACTCTCCTCTCCTCTCCCCCCCCCCCCCCCCCCTCTCAGTCTCCCAGTCTCTCACTCTCTCTCGCTGTCTATAAAATGTTATGCTGAATATTCAGTTACGAAAATATGTTATCCAGTTTTTGCGATTGGCTTCTTTTGTGTTATCCAATGTTTGCAAAAAAATGTGCTGAATATTCAGTTGCCAGCATGTGTACTGCATACATAGATGTTATAGTCTTGATTCTTGATTAATTTTGCTTGGGATCAAACATATTTGACACACTCAAACATTCATGCACTTTGCTTGCTGTTATGATTCTGGTATTGGACCCCATTAAGTCATTTTTTTTACCATGTAATTTGTTGACATGTATCATAGCTGCAATAATGTCTTTAAGTTTTTTCCTTAGGAAAAATTTAGTGCAGTTTTTCTTGGGGTTCAAGGATTTGCTGAGTACAATTTGTAATGTTGAAAATTATAATTAATGAAAATATGTTTTAGAGGAAATATCATGATAATATTTATTTTTTAATTTGTCCAAATATTTTTAGTATGTTGGAGATACATGTGTTAAAGGTGTAAACGAGTATGAAAGTGTCAAGATAGTTAGAAAAATATAATTACATTTTCGCTTCTCTTTCACTTCCTTCTTCGTTCTCCTTTCGAATCTTATGTTGCTTCCTTCTTCATTCTCCTTTCGAATCCTGGTTCGCTTCTGGTTCGATTCCTAGGTCGCATCTTGTTCACGTTCCTTCTTGCTATTGAGACGATTCTCGGTTCACTTCTATATAGTCCTGCTCTTTCCACTTCCTAAAATTTTAGAAGTTCCTCGCTTCTCGCTTCCCGCTTCTTCGACTTGTAACTCTGGTTTAGAGTCTTCAATAATCTTCTTGCTGAAGGTGTAGACTGTAGAGGGTGATGGTGCAGAGAAGCTGATGGATGTGGTTGCTTCATCTTTTTCATCTAAAGATTTAGTGTTGTCTTTTCTTGAAATTCCACAGGGTTTCTTAGCCTCTGCTAATGAAGAAGTTGTCTTGTAAGCCAAAATGGAGATGGAAGTGGATATAATCTTGGTTGATGGTGATATGAATGAGAATGATAACACTGCTTTGGTCAAGCCATTCAAGTTGTGGCCCAAGGTCATGCAGAGGGGCCAATTCTTCTCTCATCATGAAATTTGGGATTCAGATTGTGAATAGGTGTTTCTTATGCAAACAAGCTGCCAATCTGTTTATAGATTGTTTCTTTGCTAAACAATGCTGGGGCTATATTTTCCATAAGTTTGGATGTTCAAGAACTATGCATGGAAATGTGATCACCCTTTTGCAATGGTGGTTTAACAGTGGTGTTCGAGTCTGACTTTTCACCTGGTGATTTGTATAAGAAATGTTATTCTTCACAACTCTAGTGATTATTCTGTTCAAAGGTTTATTGGAGAGATTAGGCAGTGTTTTGAAGAGCATTTACTTGAAGTTGAGCTGGAACAAGGATAAAGAGCACATGGTGAAGTCCTGGGTGAAATTTGGAGTTTTTTTCCACTGTTTGGGAGTCTCCTGGTAGTTTGTGTGTTGATATACATATTATTTCTGTTATGGTGCAGCAGAGTATCAGAATAGCTTATGTTATGCGGGAGCATTCTAGTTTTATCATAGTTGCTGGAGTGTGACAAGTGATGAAGGATTTGTTGCTGCTGGAGTTCATTATTTTTTGAGATTCTGTGTACAACATTGTAGTGGTAAGTGGTTGCAGATATCATCTAATAATGGAGTTTGGTTGTCTAATTGAAATCGGTGTTAGACGGACAGAGGCCTTTACAGAGGAATTTGTGGAGGTTACAAATTTTTTGCTGATCAGGTTCAGGATTATCCAACCAGATTTGTTGTGTCATTTGTTGAATTGTGTCTTCACAGTGGAGAGAATAAGCGATAAACCCCCTGATTGATCTGCTTGTGCGACCATTCAGTAAGGGTGCTGAAGGGGATTTAACACCAGCCTGTTAATAAAAAGAGAGGGGGAAAAGTAGAATCACAACAAAGTAATGACGAATAGTAAATATCAACGACATTGCAATTGATGAATTTAAGTCAGGAAATCAATAAATTGAACTCTTATTACAACTTGACTTTGTTGTGATTTAATCATGGTATAGTCGTGATAAGGGCTAACTTGTGCGTTTGTATATATTATAGACGTCTCCAATAAAAGTACAAACCTATCCGGCTATTTTGACTCTCACAGATGGGAACATTAAATGTTAAAAAGTGTGTTGGGGTCTGAGAATAGCGAGAAAGCATGTGAACAAAAGCGACCTTTTCATTTAAATCTTTAAGGGATTGGTTTGAAGTTTCTGACTCTCTTTCTCGTGCCTTGTGGTTGGTGTGATCCGACTAGGGATGGCAGTGGGGCGGGGGACAAGGTCTCCACCCCCGCCCCGCCTCAAGATTAGAACCTCCATCCCCGCCTCCATCCCCGGCGGGGATGGATTTTGACCTCCACCCCCGCCTTCATCCCCGTTTCATGTCCTCCATCCCCGGTTCAAACGGGGATGAGGCGGGGCGGAGAAAAGTGGCAGGGACGGGGCGGGGCGGGGAAAAGGGTACGTCCATCCCCGCCTCCATCCCCAAACGGGGATGGATTTTAACCTCCGTCCCCGCCTCCATCCCCGTTTCATACCCTTCATCCCCGGTCCAAACGGGGCGAGGCGGGGCCCCGCTTTCCCCCGGTCCACTGCCATCCCTAGATCCGACTGTGGTGACTGGTGAGTACGAAAGCAAATTCTCTGCTACTGCTGGTCTGCAACCACACTGCAAAGTGATCAAAGTTTTTCTCCAACAACTTTTCTTTGTTTGCTTGTTGAGGTGCCACTGAAAATTAAATGACCTCTTTAAGTATTCTTGCTTTCTGACACTACACTGGTTGAATCCAAATATCAAGTCCCCTATTTTTTCATTCTGCCAGTTGTATAATGCTATTACAAGACTAGCTGAGTTGTCCATGCATGTCATATATATATATATATATATATATATATATATATATATATATATATATATATATATATATATATATAGAGAGAGAGAGAGAGAGAGAGCATTGTATCATCAGACGCCCTGGGTGTCCGATGCTGGTCGGATGCACCCAGTGTGTCCATCTTTTTTAAAACAACGGTTTGCCACCTTTAGTGGCGGTTGCGCCCGCGGCTAAAGGTTGCTTTTTATACATCACGTGTTTTCCACCACTGATCTTGTGCTATCAGTGTTGGAAACGCGTTTGAGAGAGAGAGAGAGAGAGAGAGAGAGAGAGAGAGAGAGAGAGAGAGAGAGAGATGAACATATTAGGCTCCATTTCTCGTTTTGCCCCATAGATTTTAAGTGTTTTATGATAGATCTGAACCATTGGATGTGTTTAGCATGCTCGATTTAATGGGAATCAACTCTTGGATCATGTTTTTTCGATGAAAAAACATGTTTTTATGATCTGGGAAAAACAGGTACCTTTATAGCCATTGATCTTGGATCACTGGAAAAACCTTTTCACAGGTCAGATTCCGGCAATCCAAAAGTCGGTTCCCGCTAAATAAAACCTATAGATGACATCTACGGTGTTAGACTTGAGAAAAAAATACTTAAAACTACAATTTTTAAGGGGACTAACGAGACCTAAGGAACGCATTACTCATATATATATATATATATATATATATATATAGCGTAAATATTTGTTATTAATGAAGGTAAGAAACTAATTAGTAGAAATCACTATTTTCTTCAAAAAGAAATCAATTTTTTGTAGATCAAATGTTACAGATGTGATCTACATAGTTTGTTTAGTATATATATGTATAGGGTAAATATGTGTTATTAATGAAGGGAAGAAACGAATTAAGTAGAAATCACTATTTTCTTCAAAAAATTTAAATTTTTTGTAGATCAAATGTTACAGATGTGATCTACATAATTTGTTTAGTAAGAAACTTGTTTTGAATCATGTGATTATGACAAGGAATTAGGTTTTTTAAAGGGTCAAAAAATCAACAGCCCACGATATACTAAAATTTCATAAACTCAAGGATGACATTTTTACATCAGAAAAGCATGATCTTGATCATTAGCAAGCAAACCATGTTTAACACATTCTGTGGTTAAATTTAATTGATGCAACTTGCACCTCTGATTTTTAGCTCATTAGTTTCCTACTTTGGTTAATAACAAATATTTTCCATATATATATATATATATTCATGAATTTGTTCATGCTTGCATGTAAATATGTGTCTATGCATCTATTTGCACATATTTGTTCATGCATTGTGTGGTTGTTTAGTAAGGCATTGTGATAGTCTCCTTGGGTGGTGTTTATTGGTGGATTCCACAAAACTCGTCTCAGGAGGTGGGTGACTGTATTTCTGCATTGAGGACCCTCACTGTTGCCTTTATTTTGGTAAAACATTGCTCCCAAACGCAGCTTGCATCACAGAATCTGCAACCCAGCTTCAATGCAAAACTCCCAAAGATGACCTAAATATAAAAATTGCAACTTTGAGACTGTTAAATCTTACAAATTCGTCAAACGTAATCGGTCCATAAGATTGGAAAATTTTCAACTAGTCGTCATTCTGATTCCTAATGTGAAGCAAGAAAGAAACATTTTGAAAGTAAGCAAGACAACCTTCAACGCCTTGGAGAAGTCCGGAAAGCATGGATGGTGTACTCCGTCTTCCAATTGTCCAAATAAATCACCTTCTTCACAGCCCAGACTGACACCAACATGGCGACAAGCATCACCACCCTCTGCAAATTCACGTTCTTCGCATTCACGAGGATGTTAATAACAAGCACGGGCAGCAGGCCAACGATGGTGTAAAGGAAACTCATTGCAAGTCTTTCGGTCGTGAGCTGCGCTCCTGCGCCCTGGTAGATCAGCTTTGAGGGATCACTGCTGTTGGGGATGGCAATGGGAACGTTTCGGATCACATTGTGCAATGTCCCAGAGATGCTGAAGAAGTAGATGAAGACAGCTCTGGTGAAACACACCTTGGGCTTGTGAAGCAGACTATCCCCTTCCATGATCTTCACCACGAAGTGCGCAGAGTCAACGAGGATGAGGGCCAGGATCACCTTCTGAGTCTTCGAGATCATGGGTGGGTGCTCAATGGGGCCCAACCAAGAATTTTGTCTTGGTTTCTACACAGTTTGATATCCCCTTGGAAAGCTGCGGGAAGTCGACCTGATCCATGGGTTAGGAAGCCACCAGTTTCTTCACATGGGGAGGCACCAAACGGATGTGGGGGAGGGCATCAACACCAAAGAGGCCGAAGCTTGCCTCAGACTCCTTGAACATCATGTCACAGAAGAAGAATTGGGCCTCTGACTCCTGGCCTCTGCTGTTTTTGATGGAGGAGGCAGCAACAAGGGAGAACACAGAGTGAAGCAGCTGGAGATGGAGCTCGGGCTTGTCTTGGAGTTGGATGGCATTGAAGAAGATAAGGAGGGTGTAGGGGTGAGGGGCATGGGGAGAGGAGGAACCGGTAGAGGGTGTGGTCATCGAGATGGATGATGTCCGAAGGGGACTGCTGCTGCAGTGCAAGGAGGTTGGCGACTAGGTAGGTGTTGGATTCTCGTGAGATTTTGGAGGGGAAGATTGACATGAGAGAGAGAGAGGCATATGGCATTATGATGAAGCAACTAAGAACATAATAGACCGAAGGATGACTCTTGAGGTCTTGAGATCTGGATAGAGAATAAACCTAAAGGTCAGATCCAGTGATCAGGAACCACTCAAAACACAAAATCACTGCATGTGTAGCGAACTTCTGCCTTGCATTTTACACGGAAATCGCTGCACACAATAGAGTTTTTCTGTGTTTTGTGTGGCCTGAGTACTTGGTAAAGTACTCGAGCCTGATCGTCTAATGTGGATTATACAGGGGGAGATGCAAACAGGTTGGATGCAAGCTGGGTCATATTTGATCCAAATACAGATCCAAGATTTGAGTAGTAAATCTTAATTCAAATCCAGTTTCAAGCTAGATCCAATGAAGCAGAATTTGAATGTGAATTTTAGATGGCGGCGTCAGATCAAATAGAAAATCTGTTGGTAACAAGGTTTTACGTGTTAAACGTATAAACAAGCTGGATTCGATCCGATTCTGAACACAGATCTGGTAGGAAATATTGGTCTGAATTTGAATCCTGATCTAAAAAAAGTGTGATCAATCTGGCGTCAATAAACCTTTGGATCCTACTTTTAAAATTCATATCGGTCCACCAAGTCAGTACCCTAACGAGTGTCTTGAAGCGTGCACCAAGGAGCCTCTTTATTCTGGGGTGTCATATTTGCGTGTTGGTTCCAGATACCGAATCCATTTTTGTGGCTATAGGGTCTCAAGTCTCAACTAAGGAGCTCTGCAAGCCACTAAAATGAATATGGCTCATTAAAGCGTAGGTTATTTGATTTATGGGATGCTATAACTCCCATGCTAATGTTAGGGTTAATGTCACAATGGCTGCATGTATAACCTATATACATGGTTATTATGTAGGAGTTATTTGAATTAATGAAGGATTATCTCCAAGTTAATGGTGGAATAAATCCAATTTTCCATGGCTGCCCATAGATGTAGCCATCAATCCAACTAATTTGTCAATGTTTGAACAATGGTTATTTGTGCCTCAACTAGTATAGAGAGTAGCTTCAATTGTTATTAGGATTTTGTCAACAAGGAAAACTCTTGGGGGCACGTTTGTAAGCAAGAAAAATTCTCACAAGATTTTTTTTTTGCCAATGAGTAGTTTTGATATGATAACTTCTCTAAATGAAAAAAATTCACTTGTGTGTAGCATGGGAAAAAAGAAATGAAAAATGAGAGGAAAATGAGAGGGGGAAGGGTCGATCAGCCTACCAGCCTACCGAGTGAGAGTGAGACCTGAAAATGGCTGTGGGTAGGAGGAAGATGAAGACAGAGAGAGCATGGCAGCCCATGTTTTGGGATGTGTTGTGGGTGAATGGTTGTCATTATCAAAAATAATTTTTGATGGGAAAAATTCCTCCACCCCTCTAGGTGAAAGAAAATTTTCTGTCAAAAAGCTCACTTTTTGAAAAATCATTCCTTTCAAAAAATTTGGCTCCTTTGAAATGGTTGAAAAAGTTAGTATTTTTTCTTTCCTATTTGCGTTTTTCTTAGCATTTTCTTGCTTCCAAATGTACCCTGAATGAAGCAAACAACAAATTATCGTGATGGAAAAGTGTTATATTGGCATTCTCACGAGGAGGCTGAGTTGGCAAGGCCTTTTACTAAAAATCTATGCCCTTTTCCATGAAAGCCCCTTCCCCTTCCATTAGGGATGTAAACGGTTCGGGTGCAACCGTAATCAGAGTCCACTAAACGGGTTTGGTAGTAAAATCTGGATCTGATTAATAATTGGATCTGAATTTGGTATTAAGTTTTGTAATCAAATCTCTACCCGAATCCGACTAAAAACCCAATCAGATTAAATATAAATACCAGATTTTAAGCTAGTCAGATCTGGGTTTAGTTTTATCTTTTTTCATCCGAATGCAAACCGTTTACATCCCTACCTTTCATGGAATTGAAATAGTCGGGGCTCCTAAGCCCCAAAAATCCAACTTTGGGAGTAATCGATGTCATAGATCTCGCTCAAGGTGCAAGGGAAAATCTCCCAATATTTTAAAACTGTACTTTTTCCCAAAATCCTCCGCAGAATGTCACTACATATAAAATAAAAATATATATAAATAAAAGTATTAAAATATTATAAGATGGCTTTATTGCGTTAATATCATGATAAAAAATATAACACTTTCAAAATAGGCGATATGTTAAAAATATCTCACTTTTACTGCATTCGTCCTTTTAGAAAATATCGTGAAAACGGCGATAAAATTTCAAAGTATCGGAGATAGCACCATAGCGGGATTTGCGGCTTTTTAAGGTTGCAGCAATTCCCTACACTGAAATGGCGCCCCAAATTTAAATGTTGGGTTCCAACCTTTTTCATCCCTTCCCCATCACTAGTGCCCTCTCTGTGCGCACCATGATGGAGTGGCCCTGCTCCAGATGCACCTTCCTCAATCCTTCCGCCCAGAAATCGGCCTGTGAGGTCTGCCTGGCTACCAAGCCTTTCCCTTCCCCCTCCAAAACCAACCTCCCATCATCATCATCACTATCATCGTCTCAATGGTCATGCAAAGCCTGCACCTTCCTCAACCCTCTGCGCGCCGCCAGGTGCGGAATCTGCACTGCCCCGAAGATCGAAACGATGATCTCGCTTCTGGACGTTGATGGGGAGGAACTGGACGCCTCCGTCGGGTCAGTGTTTCGGCCCTTGCAGCGCTGCGATCGCTTGCGGGAACCGGAGAAGCCGGCTGGGGATCGAAGTGGAGCGGCGGGGAATTTGGAGACGTCGCTTTCGATCGGATACCCTAACAACGATCTGTTGCGGGGTCTTCATGCGGAGAAAAGGGCGAGGACGGAAGCCTTCAAGCCGGACCGATCTGTTGGTGAGGGCTTAAGATCTTTTTTAATTTTCCTTTTTTATTCTTGTATTTTCATTAAGCTTTCTTGGGGATCTTGATTTTAATTTTTGGTTGTTGAAAGAGCCTTCATTTTGCAAGCCTTGATCACTCTTATGGCCTTTTAGCATAGAGGTGAACTGGGTTTGTCGGATTGGTCTTGTTCTGTTAAATTTGCAGAGCTAATTTTGATACCCAAAGAGGCAGAGAAAATCGTGCATTGTTAATTGGATGATAAATGCAGTTAATTGGGAAAGGATGGCAGGAACACATGAATGTCATCAGCTTTTATGATTATAAATAGGAGATTGGCTTTTTTGCATAGAATCCCTTGCATGCATGTTATCTCTTCCCCATGTGTTGCTTAGTTGCTTGTGTGACTCCTTGTGGGATGCCCATGTGATGCTTAGGTTCTAGTGTGTCTCTTTGATATGAATGTGCAAAAAGGGTCCCTTCCATATATATTTGCATCCCCATGGGAACGTAATGTACCTCATGCTTTGCTTGGCTATTGCCTAATAAGAGGTCTTACTCTCCTTCTACCATGGATGTAGGCCGCCGTAGGTAAAACCCTCTTTCTTATTCTTTTGTTCTTTTTTTTTTTCGATACCACTTAGCGCTTCCAAAGTGCCTAGAAGTAGAATTTTGTTGATGCAATGAATTCAAACAGTAGTCCTATTCAAGGTATGACTTTTTGTAGTGTAATCTTAATTTCTTGGTGTTCATGGCGCAGCATGCGTGGTTTGCTTGCATTGTATATAGATTAACAATTGATAAAAATAGCAATGATGACATTCTTGATTATTATAGCGCAGAAGTGGATGCCTGTAATGAATCTAAATCAATTTAGCAATTGCAATTGAAAAATGGGGAGTTACTTGGGGTTTTGAGCTGGTCATGTTCTTACAGGTTACTAGTCTGGCTTGCTAACTGAAATATATAAGCATATGGCTGAAGCCTGTATGTGATTGTATAACTCAATCTTATCCTCCGTTTTGGTATTAAAAATAATGCCATAGCTACGTATCTTCCACTCAAACTTAGGCCATTAGTGTTGCAATCTAAGTTATACAGACAAAAAGAACAGGTAGTATCAAATTCATGCAAGGGATGACACTCCAGGTGAAAACTTAAAAGAAAGAAGAAAAACATATTTAAGATGTAAAAAATCAATAAAAAGCAAAAACTGATAATATCGTGATATTATCATGAGAATATCACAATTTAATTAATTTTTTATATTTTGAAAATACATGATATCTTTAGTATCATTTGCTGATTTTACTGCAATATTATAGCGAGATTTTGAAAATATTGCCGATATCTGTGAATATGGTTTCTACTACTGCTTAACATTGATCTATAGATAGATCACACATGAATTTTTTCTTTTCTGGTATCTGAGTTTCTTACTTTCTTGTCACTAGTTACCATCTGTTTCAATCAGGAAAAAACATTCTTAACAGCTCTACGACCACACTTAAGTTGTAGGATACTTTCTGTTTTAAGCATTTGAACATCTATTTGACTTGATCTTTCTTTTTTTGGTATCCTTTAATGCTTTCCCTTTTTCTTTTAAGTGATGCTGCTGCTTTCTCACATTTCTTTAAGTGAGAATTCTGCTTCCTCATGGGTAAATAATGTGCTTCCCCTGACAGGCCTTCCTGAACCATGTCCAGAGCAGGAGACATTGAAAATCTTGACCTACAATGTTTGGTTCAGGGAGGATCTAGAGTTAAATGAGAGGATGAAAGCACTTGGATTACTTATCAAACAGCATGATCCACATGTCATTTGTTTCCAGGTCTCTCTCTCTCTCTCTTTCACACACACACAACACACACACACACATACACACATGGATGCATGCTGACACAGAAACATGCTTGCTTACTCATGAACTTGTGCCTCATTATTTAGCCTGCATTTTGAAGCTTGTTACATTCTTATGGTGGACACTGCAGGAAGTCACACCTAGCATATACAAATTTTTTAAGGGATCAAGTTGGTGGAGTGCATACCAGTGTTCAGTCTCAGATAGTTTGGCTTCTAATAGGTCTTACTTTTGCATTCAGGTGAAAAAAATTTCCTCTCTCTCTCTCTCTCTCATCCAACTGCTTGGGTTGTTTTACACCTTACAGCTCTTTTTATTTCTAAGTGTATACCAACCGTGAACACTTTAGCGTGCACTGTTAAGTTTTTGTTGTTCAGGATTATAGTTCCAACTGTCATACTTACTTACATGTGCCTCACTATAGCTTAACCTATTAATGTAAATTGCTCAAGCTAAACTTAAGCAGTTGGCTATATTGACATGACTAGGGATTTTTTTATCATCTAGTGTAGCAGTTGGGGTGAATCTTTCAATATCAATCAATGATTTTGAAGCCCTTTACCTAAAGAGTTTCTGATATATTCACATGACTACAGAGTTATTTGCTTTTTAGCGTATAGCTGATCAGTTTGTGTAAATCTTTCAGGTATCCATAGATGATCAGTTGGTGTAAATCTTTTAGGTATCTATAGATTTTGGGCCTGACTACCTAAATGGTGCCATTATAAGCAGGAACGATCAACATAGTTCTTGTCCTTAGTTATGTGCAGATCCATTTGATTACCGTCTTAAATTTTATTAATTGAAAGAACCCTTTGAACTGTGAAAGTTTGCATGTGAATCTGGAGTTAGAAATTGTGCATGTTGATTGAGGATTTTCCCTCAAACATCCAGAAAGTTTTGCTTGTTTTCCACATGCATTTTTGTTCTACATGATGGATGCATCATTTTTTTTCTTATATGTCCTGTATTTTTTTTATTGACTATATGTCCTGTATTTGCAATTGGCAAAAGTTCACATGTCAATGGTATGCAACTTACATGCTTTCATGCATTTCAGCTGAGCAAGTTATTCGTAAGAGGCTTTCAGCGCAACCCATTTCGCAATTCCATTATGGGAAGGGAACTCTGCTTGGCGGCCATTGATGTAGGTATGGGGAAGCAATTGGTGATTGCTACCAGTCACCTTGAAAGCCCTTGCCCTGCACCCCCAAGATGGGATCAAATGTACAGCAAAGAGCGTGTGGCTCAGGCCAAGGAATCTATACAACAACTTAAGGTTTTTTCCAATGTCATATTCTGTGGTGACATGAATTGGGATGACAAGTTAGATGGCAGCTTTCCATTATTTGATAGGTGGGTTGATGCTTGGCTTGAGCTTAGGCCAAAAGAAAATGGTTGGACATATGATACAAAAGCGAATCAGATGTTGTCAGGTAACAGAACATTGCAAAAGCGGTTGGACCGGTTTCTCTGCAACTTGACTGATTTCCAGATTGCCACCATTGATATGATTGGGAAGGAAGCAATACCGGGGCTATCGTACTGCAAAGAGAAGAAAGTGAAGAAGACAGTGCAGAATCTTGTGCTCCCTGTCTTGCCGAGTGATCATTATGGGCTGCTCTTGAAGATAGAGAGGAAGCATGGGATGCTTGCCCAGAATTGAATTTCTACGGAAGTTGGTGGAATGCTTCTGGATGACCAGAGTGCTAATTTGCTCTTTAGTTCTGAAATTATGCTAGTTTGACTGGTTTAAGAAAATGGATGGCTTTAACATTAAGTGGTATCAATGTATTTGCAGAGGATGACCGAGTTTCAAAATTTTGTTCCAAGGCCTTCTGCTTGAAATTTGACTGCATGCCTTTTGTAGATAATCTTGATACATATTTTAACAATTCTCAGGTCCCGATGAAATGTTTTTTTGAGCTTAAGGAAACAAAAGCTTCTAATTTTTTCATTGTGTTTCTTTGAATATATATGCATTTAGGATTTTTTTTTTCTATCTAGATCCATCACCCACCAAACTTATTTTACATCCCTCATTTATGACACTCATTTATGCATGACGTTGTCTTTTCCAGCCGTAGATTTTTGAATCGCCAAAAAAATCCTGCACGGATGTTGGATTCCGACAATTCAAGTCTCGATCTTCACTAAACGGACCATATAGATTACATTTATTGGGGTTAGATTTTGATTAAAACAACTTGCAACAATGAGCTCTCAGGTTCCTTTATCCCCCCGATCTGAACCCTAGTACAATATGCAAAAAAAAGGAGAAGAAACGAAATCAATGAAAACCCTTAGAAGATGAAACAAAACTGTAGAAAAAACCCTAGATCAACAAAGAGAAGGATAAGATGGGTCGGAAGAGGAAGCGGAGAGGGGAAAGACCTGACCCATTCTCCTTGCCTACCCATCACCGTATTCTCACGGACGATAAAAAAAACCAGAGAGACTGCCGCAGGGGAACTAATGAAAAATGAAACCTTAAAAAACAAAGGAAAAAATCAATTGATGATCGATCACATAGAGAACAATGGGTTGGGGATCGATCACTGAGAGAATAATTGGCTTGAGGATCGATCGCAGAGAGAACGATCGGCTTGAGGATCCAATGCAAAGAGAATAATCGACTTGAGGATTGACTGCAGAGAGAGAGAGAGAGAGAGAGCTCGGGCCCTTTTTATAGATGTCACTTTATATTGACAACATAACTGTCACTGCTATAGAATAAAACCCTATAACGGCGAGAACCAAATCTCACCATTATTGCTCTATCTTCTAGCCGTTATACATGTCTTTAACGGTGAGATGTGTGCAAAGACAAGGCATTCTAGATAATATCCAACTCACTGTTATTGACAAAGCTAATAGCAGTGAGATTCATGCCCATAGTAAAGTAATAACGGCAAAATATTCTTGTCTCTGTTATTACCTATCAATTAGCGAAGACAAAAATCTTGCCCTTATTACTTTATCAATACTGGTGAGATTTTTTTTCACCGGAAAAGAGTCGCTGCTATTGACCCTCATCCTTGTAGTGGACGTTGCAAGTTCGAATCCCAATGGTATCTTTGTACAAACTGGTGGGGGGTCTGCCAGCTTGCCTTTGAAAAAAAAAACTTTAAGTATATATTCAGATTTGAAGGCATATGAGAGACTTGAAGAACCTGAAAAAATCAAGTGTAAGATGATTGCACAAATATTTGTGCCTTACGTACCTGATCACCCTCCATCTTAAGGACATGCCTGTCAGTTGTGGGGCCCAAGGTCTGATGGAGGGTGATCAGGTGCTTAATGCACAAATTTTGTGCCATGTGATTGCACCCGATCCAAGAACTATCAAGGCTTGATCCTTCCAAGGCAGTTACAAATCAGAAAGTTTTATTGTCTGTTTGCATACATGAGTGAACCACCAATAGAAACTTGGTAATATTACTAAACTCTTCATTTTTTTCTGCCGTTACTCTGTGTGGGCTTTGCACGCATGCTTTTTGAAAACGAGTGGTACTCTTTTAACTGTTTTCAGAAGTGTCAGAAGTTTGTTACTGATTCTTTGGTACTTAATGAGTGCTTTTAATGCATTTTAATCATTTAATTAGGATGCTTTCAATGATAATGGCCAAGGATGCTCTTCCATTAAGCAAGATGCCGTCGGATTCTTCTACTGCAATCATCTTTATGAGTTTAATAAAGCACCATTAAGAAGACTAATCTCTACTCATGGAATTGTCATTATTTGGAGAGGTTAAGTTTCTCAGCAGCATGGCTAGAATTGCGGTTCATGTCCTCAACTGAAAACCCATGAAATACTCATTGTCTTATTTCAATGAAAATATCGAAGATATATTTTTTTCAAGTATGTCTATCTGCTGTATTGCATGAACGGACCACCGTACAGAGCCATATATATATATATATATCAGTGCCATGGCTTAGTAATGTGCCTCCCTCTTTCTTTGTTTTGATCAACCTAAACATATGCCAGACTAAAAAGTAAGAGAGTTTTAGTCCTCTTGACCTATTTCCATTACACTTTTGGGCAGAGGAGCTTTCTCTAAGAGTGGAAGATATAGAAGGCAATGGATGTCAACTTCAAGCTGAGCATAGGGCCCGAATACAAAATTGAGGTTGGTTTCTTTGACACAGTTCTAGATATGAAAGAACGGTTGGAAAAGCTTTCTGGAGTTCCAGTTAAGAAGCAGATCTTTATGTTCAATGGGAACTTCCTGGATGATGACAAAGATGTTCAGTTCTATGACCTATGTGAGGGCTCCTCCATTAACGTTCACATTGAGGTTGAAGCTGGGAAAATTCAGGTGCATATCAAAGCAACAGAGCACTTCTCTCTGGAAGTAGACAAAAAGGATACGGTGGAGGTTTTAAAGGAGAAGATCCGTGAACGCATCAAAATTCCTACTGGCAGGCTTGTTCTTTTCCATTCCAATGTGGAACTTCATCACCAAGTCACTCTAGGTGAGTATGGCATCTCTGACCAGTCTGATATACATGTCAAGATTAATCCAAAACAAGCCAGAAACATGAAGATAACTGTAGAACAAGGAAGGACTAAAAAGATGATCCTTGTAGATGTGAAGTCTACTGACACTGTTCACAGTTTGAAGAAGCAGCTTCAAGCTTTAGATGTTCCTGCCAATGAACACTTCCTTATTCATAAACAAAACATTATGTCTGACAAGAAGACACTTGCATGGCATGGAGTTGAAGAAGGGGACATCCTAACCATCTTCCAAGGTTCTGTTACTTCTTCGGAGCCGAGCTACGGCGACGAAGAAGACGACTAGAATGAGGAGCCTTAATCTAGCTCGAAATTACTTTATGTGATGCAAGTGTAGCAAGTTCACGATGCTATGATTTCGCAGGTGTGTGTTATCTGTTTATCTGCGTGTTTATCTATGTTGTGCATGTCTATGCGTGTATGTGTTTGTTTAGGAGTGTAGTGATTAATAGGTTTTACCTATGCACGTATGTTATTGCGTGTATAAATGTTTATATATCAGGTTGTTGATGTTATGTGGAGTCCGTGTACGTATGATTTCTGTGCCTCAGTGCATTCATGTGAGAAGGTCTTGTAAATGTCACAAATTCAAAACTCACAGGTGGCATCCCTCGGTTGGTCAAAGCTGGGTGTACTCCCAGGGAATACCTAAGGTTGGCGAAGCACGTTATATGTTAACCCCCCCCCCCCGAACAGGACCGGTAACTACATCTCATGTTCGGGGGTCCCAATGAGGGTCATGTATAAGATCCAGCCTGGCTAGTATTCCCATGTGTGTCCGCATCACATAGCATCGGAATTTGGTGCCGTCGCAAAGACTTAAGTACCCTTTACCGCCATTCTCTTCCTCTTCCTGGAACAGACATAAATGCCCTCCATAATCAGCGGTTTGTGAAAAGGACAAACGAGCCCCATGTGCATAAATGCGTGGCGCTCATTTCCCTAAGGTTGGAGGCCAGCCAATATGGCTGTTGGCAGGGGTGGGGATTTTTCCTTGCAATATCCAAACAAAAAACAAAAAGTGACCCCAAGTGTCAAGGGGGTCGGGATGAAATATTAGCATTAGGAATTCATCCAGGTTGCCTGTTATAATGGGGCGTTTAGATTCATCGAGGCAACTATCAACATCAATGCAGCAAATCCAGTGCCCAACTAGGGGTTGCCAGGTATGGCTGCCCCTAATAAAAAGGGCAGCACCCCCCTTATTAAAGAGGGGCATAGTGCAAAGGGAATGGAAATCGTCTCTGGGAGTGACTCCCAACCCCTCCATAAGGGGAAAAAAGTGTGCAATGTAATTGCACTTGATCCGCCCTCCCACCTTTCTCTCTTAAAAGGCAGAACACTTATATAAGTGCCCGAACACACAACTTCACATTGGCTGGTTAGTTCTAGCTGCATTTGTATAGTATATGGGTGTTTATAATTTTAAAAAAAGAAGAAGAAGAGAGAAACATGAAAGCATTCTGCTGCTGGCATATTTTGCCATAGATTCTCGTAATGCAGACATTAGACAAGGGATGCCTCATATGGTAATGGATGCCCACAAGGGTTCCATTCTTCTGGTATGGGTGACATGTGAACGTGGCTAAGTTGAAGAGAGGTCATAGGTTCAAAACCCATGTGCGGCAACCCTTGCCACAAGGTCCAAGTTAAATTTTAATAACTTGCAATTTTGAAACAGAGATCTCCACTAAATGAAAAATGTTAAGGTGGGTAGCTCTGCATATTCATCAAACACAAGGTAAAGATTATGCAATAGTTCAAGATGCATATATAAGTTGAAGCATAAACTTCAAAACCCATTTCCATGAATTAAAATTAAACTGCAGGATTAGACTTTCTTCTTTGAGAATTTGTTGCGCCTGCTCAAGAGGGGGCTCGGCATGGTTGGTAGGAGCTGTATGTGCAAGTCTTCTTGTGGTGGGACGTTGCAGGTTCAAAACCCAATGGTACGTTGAACAGTAACTGGTGGGGGGTCAGCCTAACCCCAGCTTGCCTTTCAAAAAAAAACATTGTCTATTATATATGTTCTTTCACTTCATTTGAAAATCTTTTCGATGCAACAGGTTGCAACTCGGATCAATCCCAAAAAAAATATCAAGCAAAAGGTAATGACTTCATACCAAAAGATCAAAACCATATCTTCATCTGATTATAATTGGATATGATTCTGGCTTACCAAATCTGAAAAAGAGCCAGCCAGTCTTGGATCTGACGTAGTATCATAACACATACATGTAGTTCCAGTTGAACCTACCATAGGCAAAACTACACTTGGGTCATAAAAGAATTTTTTTTTATGATGAAGGAAAACCCTCACCAAGAATCAGGTCACTTAATAGGCCCATCTCCCTGCGAGGTAAAACTCTGGGTTAAAGACATGACCACCTAGCCTTACGTGCTCCAACCGTGATAAAGCAACGACAACCCCCAACGAATTTGATCTTGGGCCTTCAGCTTGACTTAAGACCCCACACTATAAGGACGAGGGCCAATAGCGGTGATATTTCTCACCGTGATTGCTATACTTTTCGCCGTTATTGAACTATAATTATGAGAATTCAAGTCAATAAGTCACCATAAAGAAATGGCCTTTATTGACCAATAAAGACAATATTTATAGGTCGCCATTAAACGAAATTACTTGTCAAAACTGTGAACACTAATAGTGACAAGCTAGCCTATAACAACTAGATTGTTTTAACCACAAAATACCCTATAACGACGAGATCTCTGGATTGTCGTTATACCTATAGATTATAACATTCATTTGTCACTGTTATAGGCTATAGCGGTGAGCATTAACTCGCCGTTGTAAGCTATAGGTTCGCTATAATGTTGGGAAAGGGATCTTGCCTATAATAGTGAGACAAGAATGTTGCCACTATAGGCTATGAACCTATACATTAAAAACTACCAATTAGTTTAAAAAAAATATATATTCACATATACACTTCAAGTATATTAAAATTGACAACTAAAACATTCATTAAACAAAAACAACATTACACTCCGAATATACACTTCAAACATCCAACTTCAAAATTGCATCCTCAAACATTTACTTCAAATATATATCCTTAAATATTCAACACACTTCAAACATACATTCAACAAAAACTTCAAATACACTTAAAAAAACAAACATACTTCAAAATACAAACTCTCTACATCATCTCCAAGCCCACAACAAACACGCTTCAAATACAAACTCACTATATCATCTCCAAGTCTGCAACAAACGCACTTCAAATACAAACCCGTTACACTTCATTTCATCATCTCTAAGCCTGCAATAAATATATAACTTTTAATATTCACATAAATCAAAATTTAATTGTAGCAATTGTAGCAAACAGTTAATTCATCAAAACATATACACTTCTCATATAAGCAAAGAGTTTACAAATTTTAGATCTAGGATGATGGGTTTTGTCTTTGTGCATCCTTGAAGGCCTATATCTCCTCTCTGAACTTTCAAGCTGCTTCTTTCTCTCTTATTATTTCATCTCTTAATTGTTGAATCTCCATCTACATCGCTCTCAACTAAGTAGATAGCTGCAAAATTTGGGTATGGCTGGAGTAGGATATTTTAGATAGAGGAAAAAATGTACCCATCCTCGTTATATATCTGTAACACTCCTCGAGGACCTTGGTAAAGATGTCTCGTTCGTCATCGTTGGGCTTCCTTGTGAAGAAGATGCTGAATTTTCAATCTCTACATATTGCAGCTTCATTTGCACATTATTAATAATTGGTCATCAATAACTAATGATAATGTACAAAATAGAATGAATGAATTGATACTACATAATATGAGTTACTTATAAAGGCGTCTTCTGCTTCGCTACAGATGAATATTGTGCAATTTTAATTGGCGTGCATCTCTTTATAGAACATACTCACTGTCAGTTCCTACCTATCTATTTCAGTCTACAAATAACAAATTAAGAATATATTAGATCAAATATATTTAACACTATACTATATAAAAAAAAACATAGAGAATAAAAAACTTACTCTTGTATGATACCTCTAGAGGTACAAAGATGATCCATTGGTATGTTGGACCGTCTGTTTTGCTTTATTCGTTGAAGTTTTCTTTGACACCCATTGTTAACTAAAGAAAGATCAATTAGTAGATGAAAATTTAAAAATTTGAACATTTATTTACTTATAAATATATATATCAAATATTTATTGTCCAATAGTCTTGGGTGAAAAACGTGCAAGTCCCTTTCCACACTTCAGAGTTGAATCCCTCAAGAGGATGTTGTTCTGCTACATCATGATTTTGAAACTTCAGATAATGCCTGTAGAAACCTTCTCACACCATTGAGTATGATAGCTGAAGTTGTTTCTCCATGCACCACTGATGTTTAGGTATATCTTTATCTAAATTAAACTCTTTTTGCATCAAATTATCAAAATATAATTAATAACACTTTTTTTATGAATTAATATGTTTATTAAACTATAATTAGGCAATATACTTACATAAATTGCCTCACGCAACACTATCTTTTCATCGTTTGGGCCTTCTTCCACGAGTGTGAGTGAGTATAGTTCGCTTCCTGATGATGCATGAAAACCACTTAGAGAATACGAAGGAGCCCTCACCCACGTCTCCTTGCATCACGGGTTTGATAGTTAATGATGCATTTCATTGCTTGATTTGTCTTTGGTGGGTTACACATTTGTTCTTCTCTTGTTTGCATTGGAAAGATTCTACAAATGCTAATTTGTAGTAAGGAACAAAATAAATATTAATATAAATGATAGTAATAATTTTTTAATTATAATAAAGAAATATTAAATTAATACTTACCTAAAGTCACCATGGATGACTATGGAGCTGTTATGACTTATGGTGTGTGAGGGGTCACCTCTTTCTTCCTTAAAGTATCACCCACCTCTTATCTAAGTCGATCTCGGCTAGGTGTTCACCTTGGCTAGCAGATGGTGAACAAATCTTGAGAGAGAAAGAATGCTTACATTCTCGTGGTGAATATGTTGACATCTATAACAAACAATATTAGATCAGACTACACTATACAAAATTGAATTATACATGAATATTCACTATCATACAAGAATAACATTAAATTTGATATATATTATGAAGAACTGATTCACAAATTGTAGATATATCAACTGAACAACAACAATGAGATCATGAAGTTAGGATAACACATAATTATGAAATATAAACAATGGTCATTTTTGAACTCATTTTCAAGAGGAAAAATGAACACAAAGACAAAAAATAGAGGAATGACACATGCACTTACATTACATTTCTTTTGTGACCCTAGATACTTTATCAACTCTTCACATTTAATTGCAATTATATCAATTTCTGGGTCTAGCCATGAGTCCTTCAACCAATTAGGACTTTATGGTAACACATGGTCTTCCTTCTCCACTTGTGATGGAGATATGCTGCAGTATTTACGAATATCAAAACAACACACGTGACCTACTAAGACCCACATATCAAAAGATCAATCAAATTCATCCAAGAGTAACAAATCAAAAAAATTATAAACTAAGTTCAATCATCATTCAAAACATAAGCACATATGCATGTAAGCATTCATTTCAAAAAATATATTTCAGAACCTAATTAGCATGTAACATTCTATCAGGGATTCATAAAGTACAAATAAAAAAAGAAACTATAACCAGAGCCAAAATGCAGATGGACCACCTTCTAATATTTCAGTTGCTACAATCAATACAAAGTTTGCACATTTATTATAAAAAATGATCACACAGAAGAAATTAAGTTAAAATAATTTGCTTTATCTTGTACTCTTTTTTGTATAAACACTATCATCCCATCATAGTTACGAATTGATTTGTTATTTTTCTGGAGGAATTGCTTCAAAGAAGACATGTCCTCAATATTATGTAAATTAGTCATGTGTGCCAAAAGAGGAAATGACAAGCTATCTCAACAACATATGCAAATTGGCTATAGGTTGAGACAATCGACTAGATCTTCAAAGATTCATGCAATCCATGTCGAGCAGTTTGGAAAATTCTAGCATATAACACAGTTAGAGAGTTGAGCTTGGCTTATCCAAATGTATGTTGACTCAACCAAAGATCATATATGATTGGTTAAGACTATGTCTATACTCTCTACTAATTAGTATTAACCACAACTAGAATGTAGATCAGTATTAACTACGACTAGAATGTGGATCAAGAAGCAATTTAACCATGAATAGAATGCAGATCAAGATTACAAGAAACCTAAATCAACAAGAAATCATTAAAAGAGAAAATTAAAAAAGCCCTAAAAATAGAATTTTTTTTACAACAATTTAAATAATAAGTGAATGCCAAAAACATCAAATTTGTTGACAACAATTTTAAGCACAGTATGAATGTCAAAACAACAAATTTATTGACAATAATTTAAAGCTCACAGTGAATGTCAAAAACAATAAATTTTTGGCAACAATTTAAACCATAAAGTGAATGGCGAGCAATAGCAAATTTTAACAACAAAATTAAAGCACACAGTGAATGTCAAAAATAGAAAAGTTGGACAACAATTTAAAGCACAAAGGGAATGTCAAAACATCAAATTTTGATAGCAAAATTAAAGAACACGGTGAATGTCAAAAGCAAAAAATCTTTGACATCAATTTAAAGCATATGGTGAAGGTCAAAACAGAAAATTTTGACTGCAAATTCAAAGCATATAGTGAATGTCAAAACCCAAAAAAATTTACAACAATTTCAACCATAAAGTGAATGTCAAAAACAATTTTTTTACAGCAATTTCAACTACACAGTGAATGTCAAAAACACATTTTTTTTACAGCAACTCGAAGCACATAGTGAAGGTCAAAAACATAAAATTTTCTTTCTTTTGACAGCAATTCCAGCTACACATGACAGGTTTGAAAAACCAAAATGCTAACTGTGCAAGGATAAAAATCTCAACCAAAAAAACAAAACTTAAAATAGAGTTTTATAACTGAAAAAATTGTGGATGTTAATTGGCACTTCGGCCTAGAACCAGGACTGATTTAAAATTTCACAAATTGGACTTGAGTCCATATACCAGCTGGGATCCTATGGGTCTGACCCAACTAATTAAGTGGACATACATGACCTAGTCTCGGTCAGAATTGTGTCAAATGCGACCCACTGAACACATATCCACAGTTGTATGGGCATTTGAGGCTAGGTGCATTAGAGGCAAAGGCAATGTCTTGTTAGTACACTTTGTACTTTGCACACATGCACAACTCAAGGTGCAACACCTGCTACATTACTTCTTTTGATTGAACCTAAGGGCTTAACCATGTTTGCTAGGTTGAAACAACTTTAAACACGTGCACAGTGAAGGTCAAAAACAAAAAAGTTTTGACAACAATTTCAACCACATAGTGAATGTCAAAAACAATTTTTTTTTACAGCTACTCCAAGTACACAGTGAAGGTCAAAAACATAAAATTTTCTTTCTTTTGGCAGCAATTCCAACCACACACATGATAAGTTTGAAAAGTCAAAATGCTAACTGTCCAGGGATAGAAATCTCAAAAAAAAAAAAAACCTTAAAACAAAATTTTATAACTTGAAAAACTCAGCCAAAATTGTCTAACTATAAAAATCTCACCATCACATTAATCTAGATAATTATGCATATATTTTTAACATGCAATATACTTTTTTTTTCAGCAAGCATATTTTATACAAAACAATTGTTTTATTTTCAGCATGCATATAGGTCATACAAAAAATTATTTCCTAAACTAAATCTCATGCAAATCGAATTTCAAAAAAAATGACCCATAGATGCATTTTCAGATTTCATGCATATTCAAAAACTTGCTTAAACATTATATACATTTCAGATTTCATATACATAATCAACATACACATAAAAAAATGAAATATAAACCGTTTTGCAGCCATACCACGTTTTTAGACATTCACACACTCAAAACCGTGTTTGAAAAACACACCATATGATTCATAAAGAGAGAGTACCTTGCAACAACGAGCAAGACTGCGCCAACAACAAGAGAGACGAGAGAGCATGGAGAGAAGAGCAGAGAGAGACGAGCGAAAGAGAAAGAGGAGGGAGTCGGGCAGGGGGTCGCCGAAGTGAGCTGCAAAGAGAGAGGGACTCGTCGAAGTGAGCAGAGATTAAGAGACGAAAGGGCAGGGAGAAATGAGAGAAAGAGAGGGAAGCCTCATGGGGCTCCTTAAAAAAATTCCCCAAATGTTGGTCAAATGGGGGATTTGACCTCACTCTATAATGGTGACATAACTGTCGCTGTTATATAGTAACCCTATAACAACAAGAGCTAGATTTCACCGTTATTAATTAATAATTGTGAGATCTTCTAACCATTAAATATATCTATTAATGTGTTTTAACATAATATCTAACATGATACATAAGTCTTTAACGATGAGATGTGTGCAAGGCCAGGGTAATTATTGAAACATAAATATCACTATTATTGATAAAGCGATAGCAATGACATTCATCACTGTCATAGAGTAATAATGACGATATATTTATGTTCCTGCTATTACCTATCAATTAACGGGGATAAAAATCTCGCCGTTATTGCTTGATCAACAGCAGCGAGGTTTTTTATCGCCATTAAAGAATCACCACTATTGACCCTCATACTTGTAGTGTCATGGACTACATGGGTAACCACCAGGTTGGTGGGGTCACAAAAGGATCATATAAACCAAAAGTGGCAAATCAATAGTCTTGTATAACTTCTACACTAAGAAGTCGTGGATCTTAATTAGGGGTTTCAATGGGTTGAGTTTGATCCAGACCCAACCTTATTAAACCATATAGGGTCATGGTTTGGTACCGAGTTGGATCCGAAAGGTCCGATTAATATATGGAGTTGGGTATGGTTTGTAAAATTTCATACCCGACTCGTGCCCGACCCCAGTTCTTACTAAGATCAACAAATTTTCAATATAAAAAAGATAAAAAAAATATTATTTTACTAGGTATGGTTTGGGTCTTGTTCATGTAATCCTTATAGGATCCGGATGTGGTTTCTCTTATGGTGGGTCTGTGTGACCTGGGTCCAGACCCGGTACCATCATCTCAATCAGGTCTGGGTCTGGTTTCACCTGGGTCCATACCAAACCCGACCCATTGACACCCCTAATCATAATCGGTTCTCGGACGAACCTTGGTCTCGTATAAATTTCATATACCATACCCGGCTCTCAATGCAAATCGGACCTTATATGTCCGACCCAAATATCTAACCAGACCTCTTTCTTCATTGCCAAACCCGGATCCTACAAGATCCAAAACTGGTGCACTTATGAAGACCCCTCCCCTATTGGAGGGGAGTTGAATGAGCTGCTGCTCGCCTTCCGAGAGCTCGGAGCGGAGAGATCGATGGCGTCGTTGCTCTACTGGTTCGCGATCTCACTTCTCATCGTTTCTCTTCTCCCGTCGACCAAATCGATCTACTGCGACGAAGACGATTGCTACGACCTCCTCGGGTATTCCTTTCTTCCCCTCGCTTATCAGAGCGGAATTTCTTCTGCGAGTTTTTATACTTCGTTTTCTGATGAGTTTGGGCGTATTTTATGTTCTCTATTTGATTCCAGGGTTACGCAGAGTGCGAATGCCTCGGAGATCAAGAAAGCTTACTACAAACTCTCATTGAAATAGTAAAACTCTCTGCTTCGATCGATCTCTTTTTTTTTACCTGGTTCCATAATTTGATTCTGCGTTGGAATCTGATTTTTCTCCACTTGATTTTCTTGTTTGTTTTTTGAATTATTGCTTTATTTTTTTTGCTTGGTGGTCAGTCATCCTGATAAGAATCCGGATCCGGAGTCAAGGAAGTTGTTTGTCAAAGTTGCGAATGCTTATGAGGTAATTTTACTGATTCTAGAGTGATTTTTGCATTCTTAAGATCGATTTATCCATGATTATTCTATAATTTCATTTTCTGGTTAATTATTCTTGAATTATGCTGGATTTTTAAGGCGAATTATTAGTTTTAATTTAATAATGTCTAACTTCCTCATCTTCGTTTGTTCTGAATTAATTGCGTGGCGCAGTTTTCTTTTCTTGTATTATTGTGTGGTGTCCTTGGTGAAGTTCTTCATGCGTAAGTAACAGTGTTTAATGATGATTCTTAATTTGCGCAGATTTTGAAGGATGAGGCCACAAGGGGGCAGTATGATTATTCTATCGCACATCCGGAGGAGGTAAATCGATTTTTTTTTTTGAGTTTGGATAGTGATTCTGTGACACTGAAACATAATAAAATGCATCTTTTAGCATCAAAAGGACAGTCTAAATCTTCAACATTATCCTGCAACGTAAGTATTAGTTTTTGTGCCGGAATTGTGATACATGCGGCAAAACTGAAGCAATGTAATGGCCTCGTGCCCTGTATAGATAAGCTTGTTTAATGATGTTTCCAAATACGTTCGGATCCTTTCGTTTCTTCAGAATGGATTAGGATTTCTTCCTTGTGGATGACACATTGTCGTCTTATTTTCAAGGAAACACCAACAAACAACATCAAGATTCTTATAGGTCTTTTAGGGACAATTCAATTTCAAGTACGTATGGTTGATGTCAGTACTCTTTTGGTCTTTCATCTGTATAAAACTGGCAACCCAATTTGGTCCAATTTCTGAAGGTAATCTAGGGAACTTGGGCTAGATTCAAAACTTTGATGCTATTCAAAAGGATGCTGGGAATTTGGTTGTGTATGTGTTGAAGAACAAATTGGAACAAAAACCATTGAGTTGACACCATTAGCTATGGATGATATGGATGCAGGAGGTATTTATGGGAGACAAGCTTTCCATTATTTGCTCTCCTCTTCGTGTGCTTGCTTTCTTCCTGTTAGACACGCTTGATTAGGGGCCACTAGGATGTGGCAACACCTGCAGGAAAGAAATGGTGGAGTTATGGGTGAAAGTTGAGTCCAGTGAAATTTTAATTTTTGCATGTATAGAAGACGAATTTATCTTTTCTTTGGTTATTTCTCTATAGGAATATAACACCTTGCAGAGAGTCATGAGCAAACATTATTCTGTGGGACTTATCTAAGTTGTTCAGATATGGTGGATCAAGGTTTCTGATTACTCTTAGCTAAAGTCTCTTGGATGCTGTGATATAATAAGTGTACAAAATTTTGATTAGAAATATCATAAGCAGAGAGGAGGAAACTTCAGGATCTTCAATGATTGTGGTCTTGATTTTTTCATTCTCTTCTCGTTTTCGCTACCATCTCTCTCTCTCTCTCTTCCTTGATCTTGATTCAGTTACAAGTTCAGGAATTATGATTCCAGCTGAGCCAAACCAGACTTGATTCCAAGGCATAGTACATAACAGGTACCATATGAAAGGGTAGAACAGACTTAAACC
The DNA here is from genome assembly GCF_984573655.1 of Nuphar pumila. Lineage (NCBI taxonomy): Eukaryota > Viridiplantae > Streptophyta > Magnoliopsida > Nymphaeales > Nymphaeaceae > Nuphar > Nuphar pumila. Next base: position 117,864,092 of record NC_143259.1, on the reverse strand, counting down.
CCTATACGACTTCTTTTATTTTAGAGTGAGAAGATTTGTAAGAGTATTTCTCTCTACTTTATAAGGTCAGCACCTGAGAGATCAAAGGAGGAACAGATGGTTTATTCATCACCAAGTAGAGATGAATGCTATATGGTGGCAGTGGGAAATTCCTTCTCCCTCTGTGATTTTATTTTCTTGGATGTTGATTGCATTTCTATTCTTAGTGCTTTCTTTTGCCATTCTATGACTTATCCTTTCTTTCTTTTTCAAAACTTTTCAACATTTCTCTTTTCTGACTTTAGTTACAGAATCTGCTTTAGGGTTGCAATGCATGTCATATGATCCATAACTGATAGACCCTAGCATGAACAAAGCCTAAATGGCTTATATATCTCTACTAACACACAATGCACATGTCGACTCTTGACCAGGACTCATGACTGATTGCATGTGTGAGCTCATTAATCCTGTCTACTGATGGATGTCTGGTGGAAAACTTCTAGGTGTCAAAGCTGGAACCTACTCCTAATTTAACTTCAATATGAATTTAGTCTGTTGGTTTGCATCAAGCTACTTGAACATCATTTGGCGATTTAATGAAAGAAAATCTGATTTTCTTCTGTTCAGAATTGAACAAACCTCAACACTTTTCATTTACTTCTGTTATTTTAATTAGTATGATTATTTACTGGTATCTGATATTATCAGAAGGGCAGATAAAATGAGTGATCCCATTGACATTTCTGTTGCAGGTGTTTTATAACACAGCACGTTATTATCAGGCGTACTATGGGTACAAGACAGTAAGACTCAACATGAACTTCTTTGACTTTCTTTCTAGCCAAGGAATTGAAAATTCAGTCTCAAGTTAGAAATACTAACACAAAAGGATGTTTAACTCTTTTTTTTTTTGCTGGCAGGATCTACGTGCAGTTTTAATTGGTCTTCTTCTAGTTCTTTCAGCATTTCAATTTCTCAATCAGTGGACAAGGTATAATCAGGTATTAAAATATTAGAAAATAGCTTTTATAGTGTAAGTTGTTCCATCAATATAAATGGAACGATCTTCTGTCATTATGGTCTCAAGTTTTTTAGGTACCTACTACTGTATTATTCTCAGGAAGCTATAGATGCCCCATTTTGCTGCACCTACGGGCATTTTTTATTGCTTCTGCTAGGCCATTGGAAGTTTAGGATAATAAGTTTCTGCTGGTGTGTACACAATGCACGGTTCACACACACAGAATTGTCTTTTTCATGTAATGGGTGTGACATTGTCAAGCAAAGCTTCTATATGGCATTGGAAATTATTCCTAATAGGTTGTCTATAGGGGACATGTACATGCCGTGATAATACATTAGAAAACCATAGATAAACATTAGAGGTTCAACTTCAAGTTTTCCTTCTATTGGTAGTTCAGGGGAGTGCCCAGTTTGGTACTTCCCTGTTCTATACATTATATGAAAAAGGGTAAAGATTACTTTTTTCTCTATTACATGTTATCCTGAACCCAGAACAAATGATCTCAACTTTCAAGTAATTTTTGGATTCATTTCCAAAAAAAAAGGAAAGAAATTATCATATACAAAAATGAAATTCAATTAAAGTGTATGGTGCAGTATTCTGTTGTTCAGTGTGTTGCCCTTATATTATAATCTACCAGCATAATATGGAAGCCCTGCTTTCTCCATTTTCCAAGTAGATCAATTGTGTTTCTTTTTCTTTCTTTTGATGCTGATGCAGGTTGTTACAATGGTAAAGAAAACTCCAGCATATAAAAATAAGCTGCATGCTCTGGAACTTGAGCGCAATGGAGGATTGACCAACAGAAAAAAGGGCCCCAAACAGTTAAATAAGTAAGGAATATTTGTTGTTTGTATGTGCAAGTATCAAATGCACCAAAACATGACTTGCCGTTTGCTTTGATTTTCTCATTTTAACTCTCCAGGTTGATTGTACACTATCTCTTTGATTTACCATGAATAAGTGTTGGTTGATCTTTCTACATGCTGGTAATTGTTGCTTGCTATAAGCAGATTCCTAGGCTTGGTTATTGTTGTTCCTCTGAATGGTAAGAAGCTGCAACTGGGACAAACCAAAAATGATAAAAAAAGAACTGTCACCTTCAGATACCAAATGATGAATCAAGTTATAGAAGATTTTGTTTGTGCATTTAGATTCCCTAGTCTGGAAAAACCTATGTAACACGGACACTTCTAAAAGGCCAACACACCCGTGTTGCTCCCACACCAACGCGGGTGCATCACTTGGTCACGGCTTATGCAATGTCAGGTGCAGTCTGTGAAGAATCCTTGCAAACAATCAAGTTTCCAAATAACTTGATACTTCAAATACTCAAGACACAAAATAAATGCACAGTGTTTATAAGCTTTACACCACAAAAGAAGTGCAATAAATGCACAGTGTTTATAAGCTTTACATCACAAAAAAAAGTGCAATAAATGCACAATGTTTATAAGCTTAAGGAGACAACTCCTTACTGTAATACTTACATCTAATGGGCTCACATAACCCTTATTTATAAGCACACTTAAAGAGTCATTGGGTTATTCCCAACGGCTCTTATTAGAGACGTTGGGAATTAGCCCAACATCTATCTTTTTAAACTGGCCACTGACTATTGTACACTGTACACAGTCAGCCACTGACTGTGTACAAAAATATTACATAAAAGAACAAAAATAAGAAATGAAAAACTTACAAAAATAAGAAAAAATAAAAACGAGGAATTACAATCATATCAAAAAACATGAATATACGTAAAATGTAGAAATGACTAAAATACCCCTACAACTAATACAAGAAAGAAATATATACTTTATATATATATATATATAAGTAGATGGATACATGTACATATATATGAAATATATATATATGTATCTTTTTATATATATAAAAATATATATATAGAAAATACATTGTCTTATGAATTACAATTTAAACCCCCCTCAAACTTAGGGCAAGATGACCGAAAGTTTGTCAAGGAGGAAATCGAAGCGCGGAGCACACAAAGCTTTGGTGAAGAAATCTGCCAATTGATATTCTGAAGTTACATATGGAAGATCTATAGCTTCTTTCAGATACGCTTCCCGAACATAGTGACAGTCCATCTCAATGTGTTTAGTCCGCTCATGAAAAATATGATTTTTGGCAATATATATTGCACTCTTGTTATCACAGCATAGCTTCGTGGGCCCTTCTATTGAGATCCCCATGTCTTCTAATAGCTGGTGAATCCATACAATTTTCATGGTAGTAGTCGCCATGACACGATATTCAGCTTCTGTTGAGGATAGAGACACTTTTTGTTGCTTCTTACATCTTCATGAAATCAGCGAGTCTCCTAAAAACACACAAAAACCAGTGGTGGAGTGACGGTTATTTGGGTCACCTCCGCAGTCTGAGTCAGTATAAGCAATTAATTTTAATTAAGAAGAAGATGATAAGAATACTCCCTTGTTTAGTGTGCCCTATATGTATCTCACAATCCTCAAGATGACACTCATGTGAACTGATGTTGGTGCATGTTGGAACTGACTTGCAGTATGAACTGCATGAGAGATATCTGGTCTAGTAATATTCAGATAAATCAAAGATCCCACAAGCTGTCTGTAGGGGGTGAGATTGGAGAGAGGAATACCATCATCAATCTTCATTTTAGCTCCTACTATAGCAGGAGTTTCACAAAGCTTATCATTTGTAATATCTGACTTGTCAATAATCTCAGAGGCAAACTTAGTTTGAGATAAAAAATACCCTCTATGAGAGTATGCTACTTCAATACCCAAAAAATAAGTTAGAAATCCCAAATCAGACATTTCAAACCTATCTTTCAAAATTGATTTTATGCTTTTAACCCCTTTAGAATCACTTTCGGTTATAAGCATATCATCCACATATAAGAGCAGAATGACAATCCCTGCATTGATTTTTCTAACAAATAAGACAGTGTCAGTGAAACAAGAAGAAAAACCATTTTCTAATATTACAGAGTTAAATCTATCATACCAAGCCTTGGGGCTTGTTTTAAACCATAAAGTGTTTTTCGAAAGCGAAACACTTTCCCTTTGGGAGTTTCCATTCCTGGTGAAGCATTCATATATACCTCTTCATTCAGATCACCATTAAGGAAGATGTTTTTAACATCAAATTGATAGATGTTCCATTTATTGATTGAGGCAACAATAATAAGACATCGGACAATGACCATTCAAGCCATAGGGGTAAAAGTTTCTTTATAGTCAATCCCGTATTCGTGACTATATTCATTTGCAACTAATCGAGCCTTATATCTCTCAAGAGATCCATCGCTTTTAGTTTTTACCTTAAATACCCATCTACACCCTATTGCTTTCTTACCCTTAGGAAGATCTTGGAACTCCCAAGTCTTTGCCCTGTTGAGAGTTGAAAGCTCACATTCCATTGCTTTCATCCATTCATCATTCTTTTTAGCTTCTTTGAAGTTTATGGGTTCTATATAGGAATGAATGACGCTAAGGCAGACTCTATGTTTAAGAGTAAACGAATCATATGAAATAAACCTAGAAGGCATCTTTCTACTTCTCTCAGTTCTTCGTAGGTTTTCATCATTTGTTGAATTGGACCCACTAGGTTCACTGAATTTTTCAATTGCACTCCTAAAACTGTTTCTATCTCTATGGGTATATGTTATAGTATCTCTCAATGCTCCTTCATTTCTATGTTGGGAGATAGGTGGATGGGAAGAGCCATCTTCTTTATCATTGACGTCATTATGAATAAAATCGTCATCACTATCATCATCATGTGCTAACATTTCAAATAAAAAAGAGTAATCCATGTTTTCTTCAAAGGGTTCACTCCTTTCAAAATCATTAACATTTTTCAGAAAACTCACATTTCTGAAAACATATAGCTTGTCATTCTTAATATCATAACAACGAAACCCTTTTTGGGTTTCAGAATATCCAAGAAAAGCGCAAGCAATGACTTTTGGTGAAAGCTTGTTGTTCTTGTCAGTAAGAACGAAACATTTACAACCGAAAATTCTCAACCGACTATAGTCGGGTTCTTTGGTATACAATTTTTCAAAAGGCAAGATATTGTTCAAGTTTTTAGAAGGTAGCCGATTTATCAGATAGACAAATGCTAAAGCCGCTTCAGCCCAAAAACCTTTTGGGATATTTTGAGAAACAAGTAATTTTCGAGTTGTCTCTATTATATGTCTATGCTTTATTTCGGCTAATCCATTTTGTTGAGGGGTTTTCGGACAAGGTCTTTGGTGAAGAATACCATGACTTTCAAGATAATTTTTGAATTCACTTGAAAGGTATTCTCTACCAGAGTCAGTTCTAAAATTTTTTAGATTCTCATTAAATTAATTTTTAATCATCATATGATAGGTTTTAAAAATCGAGAAAACTTCATATTTGTGTTTAAGAAAATAAATCCAACAATATCTCGTGTAGTCGTCAACAAAAATGACATAATATGCAAAGCTTCATTTTGATAGGACGGGTGTCGGTCCTCGAATGGATAATTTCAAAAGGTCTTGTTGTAAACATAGATCTTTGACAAAAAGGCAATTTTTTCATTTTCCAAAGAATACAGTCGTTACAAGTGAAATCACTTTTATATAGACTTTTAACAAAAGGTAAATGAGATTTTTTCGCAATATTTGGATGTCCAAGTCTCTTGCGTTACACATTAATATCCTTTTGTTGGACAATATTACAAAACGGGTTCTTTGAAATTTGAAGGGAATCGACATAGTATAGATCACCCTTCCTAGAGTCTTCCTCAATCAATCTCCCGGACCGGCGATCCTGTATCCAACATTTGTTAGATGGAAACTTTATATCACACCCATGATTCGAGAGTTGAGAAACGTAAAACAAACTTAAGTTTAATTTGGGTATAAATCTAATTTTTGGAATAAAGAACCCTTGTTTTTTAAAAGTTCATATTCCTTTTACTTCAAGAGATGTTCCATCCGCGGTTGAAACAAAAGATGGATAGGGATTTTTTGAGTATTCGAAAAAAGAACTAAAACTTGGGGTCATGTGAAAAGAAGCACTCGAATCTAGAAGCTAAGAGGTCTTCCCGGGAGGAGAAGAGGTTGACATGGTGTTTCCGAAAATAGCCCCTTTTAGAGGAGGTTGAAGTGCATCCACGATTTATTGCAATGAGAGAGTTCAATTTGAAGATGACGAGCACTCTTCCTTTTGAAGTTGGGATGTAGTAGCCATGACAAGTAACTTTTTCCACTTTGGGCAAATAGGCTTGATATGCCCCGGTTCTTTAAAAAAATGACATAAAAGCTTGCTATAATCCTTCTTCCCTCCTTGACCACTTGAGTTTTGATTCTTAAAGTGATGAGGCTTGTAGGTTCTTAAGTTGCTCATCGGTCTTGAGACAACATTAACTTCTTCATTTTCTTCATTATTGGAAGGTGTAGTTAGAACACTTGGGTTGTTCTTGCTTATACCCATACGAGTCTCTTCCCTACTTAGTTTAGTAATTACATCTTCAAGAGAGGGGGAAGTGAAGGTGGATAAAAGAGAAGACCGGATTTGTTCGAATTCAGGCCTAAGTCCATTCAAAAAATTAAAAAATCTATCTTCTTCTAATTGTTTATGACGAAGCTCTATGGCTTCGCCACTCCACTTGGGTTCGAGCATAGCAAGCTCATCCCAAATAGAAGAGAGTTCGACAAAATACTCCATTATAGTCATCTCTTCTTGATGAAGAGTTAGTGCCCTCTTTTTAAGGTAATATTTATGGGACAAGTCCCTAGAGGTGTACATCTTCTCAAGGTACTCTCACGCTTGAGAAGCCTTCTTAAACTTCATAATATTGGCGTTAATTCTTGTTTCTACGGATGAGAAAATTCATGAGAGGATTTTAAAATTCCTCATCTCCCATTCTTCATGCTTTTTGGTGTAGTCTTCAAGAGCCTTGGCTCTTTCTTCGCTTTCAAAGATTTTTATTTCTCCTTTCTCCATCAAGGTTATCTTTGGCTCCGGTTCGGGAATCGGGCCTTGGACATAGCCCCAAAGCCCTTTTCCTTTGATACGAGCCTTCATGTTTTCGGCCCAAACGTGATAGTTGGACCCATTGAATTTTGAAGCCGAGAGAAAAATGAGTCTTTTTCACCCATTAAAGAGGAGAGATGATGAAAAAGAATACGTACCACAAAAGATTTTTAGACCTTTCTTGATAGAAGAGTCTTCTAAAATATTGGATGAACAAGCGGATCCACTCTAATCACCAAAAAATCGAAGGCATACTTTTTGAGACACCCAAAAAAGTGAGAATCCACACGCTCTTTCTTTCTCCAACCTTGCTCTGATACCATGTGAAGAATCCTTGCAAACAATCAAGTTTCCAAATAACTTATACTTCAAATACTCAAGACACAAAATAAATGCATAGTGTTTATAAGCTTTACACCCCAAAAGAAGTGCAATAAATGCACAATGTTTATAAGCTTTACACCACAAAAGAAGTGCAATAAATGCAGTGTTTATAAGCTTAAAGAGACAACTCCTTACTCTAATACTTACATTCAATGGGCTCACATAACCCTTATTTATAAGTACACTTAAAAAGTCGTTGGGCTATTCCTAACAACTCTTATTAGAGACGTTGGGAACTAGCCCAACGTCTATCTTTTTAAACTGTGTACAAGAGACAGTGGCTGACTGTTGTACACTGTACACAGTCAGCCACTGACTGTGTACAGAAATATTACATAAATGAACAAAAATAAGAAATGAAAAAATTACAAAAATAAGAAAAAATAAAAAGGAGGAATTACAGTCATATTAAAAAACATGAATGTACGTAAAATGTAGAAATGACTAAAATACCCCTACAGCTAATACAAGAAAGAAATATATACTTTATATATATAAGTAGATGGATACATGTACACATATATATATATATATTCTTTTATATATATAAAAAATATATAGAAAATACATTGTCTTATGAATTACAATTTAACACAGTCAACCGTATCGGGGTCCATATCTATCCAAAATTGAACTCGGTTAACCCAAACCAAGACCAGTTTTATCTATATTATATACATAAATGCATACACACATACTATATATATATATATATAAGAATGGGGATTGTGCTGCCCATTTTTATTAGGTCATGTTAGGACCCTCCAAAAATTATAGTTTTAGTTGTTTTATGCCAGATCTGAACCTTTAGATGTGTTTATTATTGCATCATTGCTTGTTTATTAAGAAGAAAACATTGTTTCAAATTGATATGATATAAAAATGTGAATATTTTATCCTCAAATTTTAGTACAATATCAACCATTGATTCTTTTACCTCTTTAGGTGCTTAATAAAAAACATGTTTTCTATTGAATAAACAATGATAAACACATCTAACGGTTCAGATTTAGCATAAAACACGCAAAACTATGATTTTTGGATATTCCTAACTATAATAAAAAAGAAAAAATGATACAAGTAGATGCCTCTTATGGCCTTACAAGAACTCAACCAAACAATGACCACTTAAGGGCTGAAACACATGCACATAAGCCACTTAAGGGCTGAAACACAAGTAAAAAATATAAGATTTTATTGAGAGTGAGGGTGCTTGAGAAAGCATAACCTATCCAGGGGAAACACCCCTTTATATACACACATAAAGGCCCTATAAAGCCATTGGGAGCTCTCAACGACTACATGTGGCATTTGACTATAATGCCCAATACAAAAATATAAAATAAAAAACCAGAAAAATAAAAAATATATATAAAATAACCAATGTGCCCCTAATGGGCACAACCTATTACAGATTAGTGAAATGACCAAAATATCCCTAATGAATATTACCTATTACATTAATATAAAATATATATGTACATATTTATATATATTTATATGTATCTATATATATAATAAAGTATGCAAAAATGTAATGCAAAAATGCTAATGCATTCACAATGTCCAATAATGGACAATCACAAAGGCACAAGAGAGAGATAGTAAAGAAGTTCACTAAGGGACAATACAAAAAGCCTTTAAAAGGCTATACATAAAAAATAAAGAGCTTTATTGAATGAGAGCTCACAAGCTTAAGAATACAAGGAGAGAACACCCCCTATATATATATACACAAAGAGAGTGGGAAAAAGGGAGCCATTGGGGGCTCCCACATGTCGTTGGGAGTCCCCAACGACTATAATGTGGGACCCCCAATGCATATTAAATAATAAAAATAAAATAAAAGAAAAAATAAAAAAGATAAAAATAAACTACCTATTAAAATAGTTGTTTCTAGAAACAACTATGTAAAATGACCAAAATACCCCTATCAGGTATATATATATTAACATCCCCTCAAACTTTACAGGGAGATGACCAAAAGTTTGCTAAGAAAAAAAATAAAATGAGGAGCAGGAAGAGCTTTAGTGAAAAAGTCTGCTGATTGATACTCTGATGTGACATATGGTAGGGTAACCATTTCTCTCAGATATTCATCACGTACATAGTGACAGTCCATCTCTATATGTTTGATGCGCTCATGAAATGTGTGATTGCTCTCTCAGATATTCATCACGTACATAGTGACAGTCCATCTCTATATGTTTGATGTGCTCATGAAATGTGTGATTGCTGACAACAGTGTTATTAAAAACGCGCCTCAAGGCGCAAAAAACGTGCCTTAAGGCACAAAAAACGTGTCTCAAGGCACAAAAAACGTGCCTCGCCTCAAGGCGAGGGGTTTTATGCCTTGAGGCGCACATACAAAGCGCAAAAGCCCCGAGGCATGCGCCTCATACGCCTTGAGGCGCACCTCATGCTGAAGCGTACACACCTTAAATTTTCATAGTCAAATGAAGGTCAAAGCCCTCATTTGACCACAAAATATGGTTCTTTTTAAGCATTGCTTAAAAAGCCCACGTTCCTCCTCCATGCACGCTGTTCCTCTCCTCTCCCATTCCCTCTCCCTCTCCTCTCTCACTCGTTGTCCCTCTCTTCACGCTCCTCTTTCGCCACCGTCGCCACCAGTTCTTTAAAGGTATATAACAAGATTGGTGACGGTTAGCAGCGCTGCATGTCGCATATAATGTGAACACTTTCTATTTGGAAAGACTTTATTAGATAGGGAGTAGGCCATCTGTTGAAAGCATTACTTCAGGATATGTCTATGGTTATTGCAGTAGAAAAATAAGACATGTTCACCCAACGAGATCCTATAACTAAATTCATTCCACAGTGCTGCTAAAATGGGTCGAATTTCTTTTGTTTTATGCTAAAGCTGTGACTAGTCTTTTGCTCTCAGGTTGTGAATTTCTTTGTGGGGTTGTTGTTCCTACGCTTGTTGGAGCAACTGGGGGCTGAGGTTCTGTACTCGATATTCACATATTTTTGCATCATAGCGCAGTGTTTGTGAAGAGGAACGTGGTTGGGTCTGTTTGTTATTATAAATTTTAAGTATTAAATGCACATTTTAGAATTTGATTGATCCTCTAAGTCATCATTCACTTCATTTCTTTAGAAAGAAAAGCAAGAATTTATACAAGGCAAGGGCGACAACCCTAAACCTAAACAAGTCGGTTCTGATCCATAAGAAACCGGGTTTCAAACATAAGCCCCAAAAAAATTTCTTTCAGGGGGTGCTGCCCCCACACAACCCTCCGCTGGGGGCGCCCTCCCTGGACCCCAGCCAGCTGAATGCGCAGCAGGACCCGCATCGGGGGGAGCCCCGGACCCCCTCTTTAGAAAGGGCAAAAACTCTGAATCAGACTCCACAACTCATCATGTGTGTGTGTGAGAGAGAGAGAGACCAGAGGGAGGAATGCCAACATGTTAATGTTACTTTTACATGTTAATCTCATATTTTTTCAGTATTTATTTGAGATTTTTTATATCTTGTTAGTTATTGCCTCATCAATAAGGCATTTTTTATTTATTTATAATTTAGATATTTTTATAGTTTTTTTAAGTTAAAAAAAATTGAGGCTTACGCTTTACGCCTCGAGGCTTATGCCTCGCCTCAGATTTTGGTGGAGCGCCTCGCTACGCCTCAACACTTTTCACAACACTGGCTGGCAATGCAAATTGCACTTTTGTTATCGCAGTATAGATTTGAAGGACCAGAGATATTTACACCCATATCTTTGAGAAGACTTCGTAACCAAACGAGTTTCATAGTGGTAGTTGCCATAACCTGGTATTCAGCTTCAGTAGAGCATAGCAAAACATTCTGCTGCTTACATCTCCAAGCAATTCGAGAATCTCCTAAAAAGACACAAAAATCAGTAGTTAAGATTCTATCATTAGGGTTTCCTCCCCAATCAACATCATTATAAGCAAGTAAATTTAATAAAGAGGATGATGATAGAAATAGCCCTTTAGTAATGATATTCTTGAGGTATCTGACAATTCTTAGCATAACACTCATGTAGACAGTTGTAGGAGCATGCTGAAACTAGCTAGCAGAGTGAGCAACATGAGCAATATCTGGTCTGGTAATGGTCAGATAGGTGAGAGAGCCAATGAATTGTTGTAGGGTGTGTGAACTTCTAGAAGAATCTCATCCTCCAGTCTTAATTTAGCATTGATCACTTCAGGAGTTTTCACCTTCTTATCATCTGAAATTCCAGATTTAATTCATATATCTGCAACAAGTTTCATTTGAGAAAGTATATAACCGCGGGGAGAGTATTCAACTTCAATTCCTAAAAAACATCTTAAGAATCCTAAGTCAAACATGTCAAAATTATCTTTTAACATATTTTTAACATTATGAACACCAATTTGATCATTCTCTGTTATAATCATATCATCTACATAGAGTAGAAAAATAACAATACTAGTTCATGCATTTTTTACAAAGAGAGCAATGTCTTTATAACATGAACAAAAATCCAGACTAGTCATGACATCACTAAATCTATCATACCAAGCCTTGGGAGTCTCCTTAAGACCATACAATGCTTTTAAAAGTTTAAGAGTTTTTTCTTGTTCAATGTTAAATCCCGACGGAGTATCCATATAGACTTTTTCATTAAGGTTTCCATTAAGGAAGACATTTTTAACATCCAATTGATATATAAGCCATTTTTTAGTTGATGTTACAACTATTAGGGTCCTAACACTAGTCATTCTAGCCACGAGTGCAAATGTTTCCTCATAGTCAATACCATATTCTTGTGAGTATCCTTTAGCTACTAATCTTGCTTTATATCGTTCTAAAGTTCTGTCACTTTTAATTTTAACTTTAAAAACCCACCGACATCCAATAAGTTTCTTGTTGGAAGGAAGTTTAACTATTTCCCAAGTGTTAGCTTTCTTAAGTGCATCTAGTTCTATATTCATGACTTCAATCTAATGTGGTATATTTTTTGCTTGATTATAATGTGCGGGCTCATGATGGGAGCCTAAATTTATTAGGCAAGCCCTATAATTAGGTGTTAGTGTTTCATAGGACACAAACCTATTTGGTGGAATGGATTCTCTAGTAGATCGTCTAAGAGAGGTTTCTTCTAGAGACTCATTGTTTTGAGAAATTTTTTCTAAGACACTAATAGGTTTATTTTGCTCACGCCGAGTATAAACTTGAAGATTTTTAAAATTATCAATGATATCATCACTACTTGGTTATGTTTCAATATTAGAGTTTTCATTATATGTGTCATCTATGATTTTAAAATGATTTAATAAATCACCATTAGAATGCATATCTTTCGTTGGAGAAAAATCATACAAAAACATGTAGTTAATTTCATGTTTCTTATCAAGATTTTCAAAACCATTTTCATCTTCTAAGAATGTCACATATTTGAAAACATAAAGTTTGTTATTTTTTAAATCAAAATATCTATATCCTTTTTTATTTTCACCGTATCCAAAGAAAACACACTCAATTGCTTTTGGAGACAACTTATGTCTTTTGTGTAAAATGTAAGGAAGTGAAAATACACTGCAAAAATATCTCTCAACAAGTTCTCACAAATACACCACAAGAACCACAAAGGTTCATAAAGAGAACTCAAGAACATAAACTACTCGAAAATGGGTATACAAACAAATAAATAAATTTAATGAATTGGGATAAAATCCCATACAAAAGGAATAAATTACGAAGGGGATTAGTCCCCATATTTATAGGGAAGGGGAGAGGAGCCTCAAGGGAGTCTTTGGACTCCCAATGGCTCTATTAGAGCCATTGGGAGTCTAACGGCTCCCTTGTGGCTGCACCTTTTTGACTAGTCAAAAGGTGAAGGTTATAAGAGTCCTAAAATGGACTGATTTAGCTAGTTCTAGTTAGGTTTCAACTAGAAATAACTAAACCAAATACTAACTAAAAAAAAGAAAATTACATATGAGATTACATATTTTAACACCCCCCCTCAAACTTACGGTTGGATAACCAAAAGTTTGCCTAAGAGAAAGTGAAATCTAGGAGCAACGAGAGGCTTGGTGAAGAATGTTAAAATGTAATGATTCTTATATATATATTCATATATATATATGGAGAGATACATTTACGTATATATATTATATATATATGTATATGTATCTATCTAAGTATATATATTAATATATATTCAAAACTCGATAAAGGGTGTTTTAGTCTTTTCTTATTTTGCGCATATTCTCATTTGAGAATATGACTGTATTTTGCTTTCTTTTTATTCTTTTTAGTTTTTCTTTTTTATTTTTATTTTTTGTATTTTGTGTCACATGGGGGGGGGGGGGCTCAACATAGACGTTGGAGCCCCCTCCAACGGTTATATTTATAACCGTTGGAGGGGCTCCAACATATATGTTGGAGCCCCCCCCCCCCACTCCTCCAACATTGTATAAATAGGGGTGCTCCCCTTCTCTTTTCTTTATGCTTTTGTAAAGCCCCTCTTGGGACCCAATATATTGAAGTTGATATTTTTTATGCATTTGTATCCGTGCCTTTGTGCACTTGTGAGAGTTCTCCTTTGTGCCTTTGTGCACACTTCATGTTTTTAGTGTTGTGCACACAAAATCTCTTTTTATAGAGATTTTTACATGGTATCAGAGCAAGGTTGCTTGGGAAGGAAAATCTTGTGATTCTTCACAATATTGAGTGCCTCGAAAAGCATGCCTTCATTTTTTTCGAGATTGGCGTAAAGACTTCTCTTCATCAAATATTTTAGAAGATTACTACAACAAGAGTTAAAATCTCTTTGGGGTACGTATTTTTCTTCTTTATCTTATCTCTCTAATGGGTGAAAAAGACTCTCATTTCTCTCTTGGCTTTAAGCTCAATGGCTCCAATTATCACGTATGGACCGGTAATATGGAAGCCCATATTAAAGGAAAAGGGCTTTGGGGTTATGTTCAAGGTTCGATTCTGGAACCAGAGCAAAAAATTACGATGGTTGAAAGTGGAGAAATCAAAATTCTTGAGGGAGATGAAAGAACGAAGGCTCTCTAAGAATATAGCAAAAAACATGAGGAATGGAATATGAAGAACTTCAAGATTTTGTCATGGATTTTCTCATCCGTTGAGACTAGAATCAACGCCAATATCATAAAGTTTAAAAAGGCTTCTCAAGCATGGGAGTATCTTGAGAAGATGTACACTTTTAGAGATTTGTCCCATAAGTATTACCTCTAAAAGAGGGCGCTAACCCTTCTTCAAGGAGAGATGACTATAAGAGAATATTTTGCCGAGCTTTCATCCATTTGGGATGAGCTTTCTATGCTCGAACCTAAGTGGAGTGGAAAAGCCATAGAGCTTTGTCATAAGCAACTTGAAGAAGATCGTTTTTTCAACTTTTTGAATGGACTAAGGCCCGAGTTTGAGCAAATTAGATCTTCTCTCCTATCCTCCTTCACTTTTCTCTCTCTTGAAGACGTCATTACTAAATTAAGTGGAGAGGAAACTCGTATGGGCATTAGCAAGCAAAATCCAAGTGTTCTTACAATGCCTACAAATCAAGATGAGTGTGATGGAGCGAATGTCGTTTCTAAGCTCGGGAACAACTTAAGGACATAAATCTCCTCATTTTAAAAGTCAAAATCATGGTGGTAAAGGCGAAAGAAGGGACTATAGCAAAGTTGTATGTCACTTTTGCAAAGAATCGGGTCATATCAAACCGGTTTGTCCTAAGTGGAAGAAATTACTAGCAATGGCCACCACTTCTCAACCACAAAAAGAGGAATCTACAAATGGAGCTCTATCTCTAAATCAAGTTGTGGAAGCTCTTCAACCTCTTCTTAAGGGGGTCATTTTCGGTGTCGTTGTATCTACTCCGTCTCCTTCAGGTAAAACTTCTTGGCTATTGGATTCCAGTGCTTCATTTTATATGTCTCCAAACATTTCCTCCCTTTCTGAGTATGTTGAAAGTTCGTCACTATCTTTTGTTTCAACTGCGGACGACACTTCTCTTGAAATTAAGGTAATTGAAAATTTTCAAACTCAAACTTCTTTATTCCAAAAATTAGGTTTATACCAAAATTGAATTTGAACTTACTTTCCGTCTCTCAACTCTCAGACTTTGGCTGTGACATTCAATTCTCATCTAATAAATGTTTAATACAGGATCACCGGTCCGGGAGGTTGATTGGGGAAGGCTCTAGGAAGAGAGACTTATACTATGTGGATTCTCATCAAATTCCCAACAACCCTTTTTGTAATGTGACCCAACAGAAAGATATAAATGTTTGGCACAAAAGACTTGGTCATGACAATATCACCAAGTTGTCCTATTTGGACTTTACTAAAAATCTTTGTAAAAATACTTTCTTTTGTAATGATTGTATTCTTGAAAAAATGAGAAGTATGTTTTTTGAACAAAGATCTATGTTTACCACTAAGCCTTTTGAAGTTGTTCATTTGGATGTTTGGGAACCGACACCCGTTATATCAAAAGGAGGTTTTGTCTATTATGTGATTTTTGTGAATGATTTTTCATGATATTGTTGGATTTATTTTCTCAAACATAAGCATGAAGTTTTTTCATGTTTTAAATCTTTTCATATAATGATAAAAAATCAATTTAATAATAATTTAAAGATATTTAGGGCCGATTTCAGAGGAGAATATCTCTCTAACAAATTTAAAAAATATCTTGAAGACTATGGTATTGTCCATCAAAGATCGTGTCTTAAGACCCCACAACAAAATGGTTTGGCCAAAAGGAAACATAGGCATATCATTGAAACCACTAGAACCCTTCTTATTTCCCAAAGTATTCTAAATTTTTTTTGGGTCGAGTATGCTCTTGCTTCCTTTTATCTTATTAATCGCCTTTCATCCAAAAACTTAGATAAAATTTCTCCATTTAAGGCTCTATATGAAAAAGAACCCGATTATAATAGATTAAGAGTGTTTGGTTATAAGTGCTTTGTCCTTACAAATAAAAATGATAAACTCTCCCCAAAAGCTATTCCTTGTGCTTTTCTTGGCTATTCCAAAGGGTTTCGATGTTATGATGTTAAGAATGATAAGTTATATGTCTCAAAGAATGTTACATTCTTGGAAAATGATAGTGGTTTTGAAAAGAATAAACCTCATTTAGAAAATGCCGACAATTTCTTTCTTTTTGATCTATTATTTAAAGATGATATCTCTAGTGATGAGAAATCAACATATAACAGTGACAATGAAGTAGTTGAAATCAACGATAATTCTAACCCTACTACCTCTCAAGAAGAAAATATATCTAGAGACCCTATCACTTATACTCATAGAGATAGATGCACCTTTAGAAGTGCCATTGAACGATATAGTGAACCTAGCAAATCTATCTCCACACATGATTCAAATCTTAGGAGAACCGAAAGAACTAGAAAAACTCCCTCTAGATTCGTCTCCTTTGAATCTTTCTCCCCTAAATATTGGGCTTGCTTAAGTGCCATTCACTCATATTTTAAACCCAAAAATTTTGAAGATGCTAAACGTTGTATTGAATGGAGAGAAGCCGTGGAAAGTGAACTAAAAGCGCTTAGGAAAGCCAACACTTGATAATTTCAAACGCTTCCCAATGAAAAGAAAACTGTCGGATGTCGATGGGTGTTTAAAGTCAAAACCAAGAGTGATGAATCTCTTGAGAGGTATAAAGCTCGCCTAGTAGCTAATGGGTATAGCAAAAAATACGGGATTGACTATGAAGAGACATTTGCTTCAGTAGCTCGTATGGTTACTGTCAGATGTCTCATAATCATTGCTTCCATTAGAAAATGGAATATTTACCAAATGGATTTCAAAAATGTCTTCTTAAATGATGATCTTAATGAAGAAGTCTACATGGATGCTTCATCTGGTATAGAAATCCCTAAAAATAAAGTTCTTCGTCTTCGTAAAGCTCTTTATGGTTTGAAACAAGCTCCCAGAGCTTGGCATGATAGGTTTAATAATGTAATGACTGAAAATGGTTTCAATTCATGCTATACTGACACTGCATTGTTTGTTAAGAAATCTGATGCAGGAATTATTATATTACTGTTATATGTTGATGATATGTTAATAACAGATGATGATACCAAATGAATCAAGAGTATTAAATCTATTTTGACTTTCAAATTCGAAATGTCAGACTTGGGATTTTTGACATATTTTTTGGGAATTGAGGTTGCCTACTCTCACAGAGGTTATTTTCTGTCTTAAACTAAGCTTGCTTGTGAGATTCTTGACAGATCAGGTATCACCGATGATAAGGTCTCTGAAACTCCTGAAATAGTAGGTTCGAAGATGAAGATTGATGATGGGATTTTCCTAAAAGATCCCACCCCTTACATGCAACTGGTTGGATCTTTGACGTATCTCAGCATTACGAGGCTTGATATCTCTCATGCTGTACATGTTGCTAGTCAATTTCAACATGCACCTACTACAGTTCATATGAGCGTCATTCTCCGCATCATCAGATACATAAAAGGTAATGTAAATAAAGGGGTATTTCTATCTTCTTCTTCTGAATTGAATTTAATTGCTTATACTGACTCTGATTGGGAGGTGACCCAAATAATTGTCACTCCACCACTGTTTTTTGCATCTTTTTAAGGGAATCTTTAATTTATTGGAGATGCAAGAAACAACAAAATGTCTCACTTTCATCCACAGAAGCCGAATATAGAGCCATGGCATCTACTACCATGGAGATCGTTTAGATTCGCAACTTGCTAGAGGATATGAATGTTCAAGTTCAAGGGCCCACAAAACTGTATTGTGATAATAAAAGTACAATCTATATTACGAAAAATCACACATTTCATGAGCGCACGAAGCATATTGAGATAGACTGCCACTATGTTCGTGAGGAATACTTGAGAAGAACCATAGACCTCCCATACGTTACATCAGAATACCAGCTGACAGACTTCTTTACCAAAGCGTTGTGCTCACCAATATTTAACTTTCTTCTTGGCAAACTTTCGGTTATGTCACCCTAAGTTTGAGGGGAGGTGCTAAATGTAATAATTTATATATATATATATATATATTATATATGTATATGTATCTATCTAAGTATATATATTAATATATCTTCAAAACCCAATAAAGGGTATTTTAGTTTTTTCTTATTTTGCGCATATTCTCATTTGAGAATATGACTGTATTTTGCTTTTTTTTTGTCTTACTCTTACTCAACTTAAAACCTCTTGCTTCCAATGTCTGTCTCCATAAGTCTAACTTAGCATTAACCCCAGCTCTAGACTCATCAATCAAAACAATATCATCAGCAAACAACATACACCACGGCACATGGAATGTTGATTTAGTAAGCAACGACATAGAGATGGGAGTGTAGTGAAGCTTGGTGAGCAAGAAATACCGGTGGATGATTCTTTCAAATATTTGGGATCTATCATTCAAAAGTATGGAGAAATTGATGGAGATGTAAATCATAGGATAAAGGTTGGGTGGATGAAATGGAAGAGTGCAACTGGAGTGTTGTGCGATCGTAGAATGCCATTGCGGTTGAAGGGAAAGTTTTATAGGACGACTATTAGGCCCGCTTTACTATATGGTACGGAATGTTGGGCTGCCAAGAGACATCATATTCAAAATATGAGTGTAGCTGAGATGCGTATGCTGAGATGGATGTGTGGAAATACAATAAAAGATAAGATTCGGAACAAGGAGATACATAAGAAGGTAGGCGTTGCACCCATTGAAAAAAAGATGAGAGAGAATCGTTTACGGTGGTTTGGACATATTCGACGAAGGCCTAATGATGCTCCAGTTAGAAGGATGGAGAAATGGAAAAATATATTAGTTAAAAGAGGTCGGGGTAAGCCTAGGAAGACATGGATGGAGGTGATAGGAAAGGATATGAATGCTTTGAACCTCATCGAGGACATGACATTGGATAGAAATGAATGGAGGAGAAAGATTCATATGGAAGACCTAGAATGATTTTTCTTTGTTGGTTCATATCGCCGACCCCAATTGTTTTGGGATGAAAGCGTAGTTGTTGTTGTTGTATTTTTATTTTTTGTATTTTGTGTCACATGGGGCCCCCCTCAACATAGACGTTGGAGCCCCCTCCAACGGTTATATTTATAACCGTTGGAGGGGCTCCAATGTATATGTTGCCCCCCCCCCCTCCTCTAACATTGTATAAATAGGGGTGCTCCCCTTTTCTTTTCTTTATGCTTTTGTAAAGCCCCTCTTGGGACCCAATATATTGAAGTTGATATTTTTTATGCCTTTGTGCATTCGTATCCGTGCCTTTGTGCACACTTCGTGTTTTTTAGTGTTGTAATTATACACAAAATCTCTTTTTATAGAGATTTTTACAAAGAAATCGGTCAACTGATATTATGGAGCAACATAGGGAAGATTAACGGTGCCGCGCAAGAATTCCTCTCGAACATAATGACAATCCGTTTCTATATGCTTGGTGCGTTCGTGGAATGACCGATTGCTTGCAATATAGATAGAGCTTTTGTTGTCGCAACACAGATTTGATGCTTTTGAACTTTCAACCCCATATTGGAAAGAAGACGTCGAAGCCAGACTAATTCCATAGTGGTTGTAGTCATTGCCCTATATTCAGCTTCTGTTGATGAGAGGGCGACCTTTTGTTGCTTCTTGCATCACCATGACACCAAGGATTCTCCCAAGAAGACACAAAAACCTATAGTGGCGGTCATTTGGATCACTATCCCAATCTGCATCAGTATAAGCAAGCAATTCTAAATTAGAAGAAGCAGATAAAAATAAACCTCGAGAAATAAAATTTTTAATGTATCTAATAATGCACAAAACTGCGCACATATGAACAGAAGTTGGAGCATGCTGAAATTGACTGGTTGTATGAACAACATGTGCAATGTCAGGTCTTGTGATGGATAGATACGATAGAGCCCCGACAGGTTGTCTATATGGAGTTGGGTTCTCGAGTGGTTCTCCATCTTCAATCTTCATTTTGACGTTCACAATTTCAAGGATATCAACGTGTCTTTCATCTGAAATACCTGACCTGACAACAATATCTAATGCAAATTTAGATTGAGTTAGCAAGTATCCTCTAGGTGAGCATGCAACTTCTATACCAAGAAAGTATTTCAAGAAACCCAAATCACTCATTTCAAAGTGTGTTTTGAGAAATTCTTTAATGTCATAAACCCTCTGTTTATCACTTCCGGTGATGATCATGTCGTTAACGTAGAGTAGAAGGATGATAATATCTGCATTAGAATTCTTAACAAACAAAGTTGTGTCAGTAAGACAAAAACGAAAACCAAAATCAAGCATAACCTTACTAAACCTGTCATACCAAGCTTTTGGAGCTTGTTTGAGACCATACAACGCCTTGTTTAGACGAAGAATTTTTTCTTTAGGGACATTCATTTTTGGTGGTGGGCCCATGTATACTTCTTTAGTTAAATTTTTATTTAGAAATGCATTTTTGACATTCATTTGAAAAATATGTCATCCTTTTATTCATGCAAGCGCTATTAGGATTCTAAAGGTGGTCATTCTAGCTACTGGAGCAAAGGTCTCTTCATAGTCTATTCCATACTCTTGGGAATAATCTTTTGCCACCAATCAGGCATTGAATCTTTCAAGAGTGCCATCACTCTTAGTTTTCACCTTGTACAGCCAGCGGCACTGTAACACCCTAAAATTTTTAACCTTAATTATAACTCAAATATTGAAATTTTGAGACCATTTTTTTATAATTATAACTAAATCAGATCTTATAATGCGGAGACGGTTTTTTAAAACGGTTAAGACTTTGGGCGCGGTTACACTAAAGATAACAATCAAATCAAAATGTACGGGATATATACATTTCAAACCACGTACAATATAAGACTGAAATATGAAGAGTTTTAATTTCATTTCAAATCAGAGTATGAAAAAATACTTCAGTCTCTACATGATCAAGTACTTAAAACGAGAAGATCATGAATACCAAGATCGCAAGGTAAGAGTGGACCCTCGAGGATGCAGCTCGACCAACCCTTCGCTCCAACTACTCATCATACTTTACCTGTCCCCTATAAAACGGGGTCAGACTCGCTAAAGTTTGGTAAAGCAACCCAAACTCAAACTCAAACTTAAAGAAAACATATCAAGCATTTAAAGGTAAAGATATATTATTCATCCATCATCAAGTGATAGACAAGAGAACAATGTCCTATGAGTCATTCTTTTCAAACATTCGAACATAAAGCATTTAAAAGTATTTCATTACTTAATATTCTATTCAACCTTAACTCATGTAATAAAGCAATATCTATATGCATTCAAGTCATATAAGTCATCGTATATATATATATATATATATATATATATATATATATATATATATATATATATATAAAAGACATTCAGATCATTGCATCATTTTCATATGCATTTATAATTCTTATAAACAATAAGTCAAATCACATTTGACCATTCCAACGTGAAACACACACATACCTTATAAGTAATTTAGTTAGATATTCATGATACACATCAATCATGATACATAGATGTGATATATTTACTCAGACAATCACAATGCAATCATTTGCAATGAAACTATGTAGGCGTGATGTATCATTCACCTAATAAGTCAAAACTATTCATTTGTAGGCGTGATGTGTCATTCACCTATACGCTAATATAAGCGTCACAATCATAACCTCATATCAAGATCTAAAATCAATAAGGATCTAATTATTATATCTGAGTTCAATATATAATCATGCTATAATAGAAAAGTCAAATCTATAGATTCATAACTGGCTATCTCAATCAACTCAGAAGATCATTACAATTCATCATAACATTTCATTTATTTATAATAAAGATTTACAAAATCTACACCGGATCACCTGGTCTGGGAAATGTACAACCTCACAAGGAGTTACCGCCCTAGACGGATGGTCTGCCTGGCCTTGGATAATGCACTTCTTCACAGGAATATACCGTCTTTGCGGGCTACCTGCTCTTGGATAATGCACTTCCTCACAGAGACTTACCGCTCTAGTCGGATTACCTGATCTGGTCATGCACACCCTCACAGAGAATCCTTTGGGAATAGTTCCTCAACGGGTACCTTATCCAGTGAAAACTATTGTGATACATGTATCAATACAATTGACCACTCTCAGGGTCGATAGCCATCAATACGAGCATAAGCATGTATACAATCAAAGCATCACATCATACATCACTTCATATGACATTAAAATTATAAAATTACACATTTAACCAATAAGGCTTCATGAACCAAAGTTCACTATTGAACTTAAGCATTTATCGCATGCATTCATAATTTCATTTCACGTGACATTTAAATCATATCATACAGAAGCATATTATCCTACGCATCATATCATCGCCCCAAAGAACATTGTACTTCGTAAATTGAACCTCGAAGCATGCGTAAACAAAACATGAGTTCTATGCATGCATACATGAACATGCACATTTCATAATACGAAGCAACTAAACCTCAACATACATAACTCCTACGTAGTTCGAGATTTGCACACACGATAAAGGTCATGCATTTTTTACCACATGAATCGATATATCACTTTAGATATAATTGTGTAAGGGTTGGTCAAAATCTCATTGACCATCCTACCGTACATCATACGCATATATTTATTAAGCAAACAAGACATACAAGTTCAAAACAATTTATAACATTCGCATGCATTCTTCTATACAAGAATAAATGAGTTCATCATATGATAAGACAATATATATAACATTCACATTATGCATCAAACACGACTTATACATATCCATAGTAGTTATATGTGCACCATGTATCAAATTCATACAAACACACAAAACAACATAGTATGCGCAAACTAAAGTATGATGACACACATTGCGTTTATATTATACATTCATAAGTGCACGGGCATTCAAACCCACACACAGGTGTACCTGTAGCAAACACACTCCATATTCCGCTAACTACAAGCATGACAAGCATGATCTCCGAATTACAATCACAAGAGTCATAGATATCCATTGCTAAGTGAAGTGTGCGAGCATAACTTATATTTGCAATTCATTTAAATATTCAGTGCAACGACATCATGCTTACACAATTAGTGCCTAAACATGCTCTCTACAAGTTCAGTTAAGGTATCTTACCTTGATAATGTGAAAAACAATGAATCGAAACTCAAAAGACCGAGGAGTTTTGAAGTCCACAAAGACCGCTACCCAAGCAATACAACGAACCCTTTGTGTGCGATCGCATATGCCAAAAAATCAAAAAATGCCAATTATAACAAGATTAGCCAAAAACAGCAAATTATCCTATAAATCATTACCAAGAGCCAAATAACACACAAATACACTCCAATAATTTACAAACTCCATCAAAAATATATTTAAATATAATATATATATATATATATATAAATAGTGATTTATAGCCCAAAATAGTTCTATAAATGCAAATTATACCCTGATTGGCTTGAATGAACAAATGAATATGTAATAAATAAATAAATAAAATTCAAAAGCTAGAAACACATTTCTAATTTGGAGATAAAAAATGAGTTCTTTATGTTTTAATAATCCTTAAAAATTACAGGTTTTACAGACACCCAATAGGTTTCTTGTTGTTTGGAGGATGGTCTTGAATGAATCAAGTATTTGTTTTTTCTAAACCTTCTAATTCGACTTCCATAGCCTTGACCCATTCTGGTTGATCCTTGGCTATATCATAACTAGGAGGTTCTTCGTAGGAATAAATTAAGGCAACAAAGGCTTGATGTTTTGGTAAAAAAGACTTGTATGACACAAACTTTTCAGGAACCCTCAAGATCCTAGTGGATTTTCTAGATGAAGACACAAATTTGTGTTCCCTTGTGTATTTATCCAGAGCACACTGTCTTTCTAAGTTTTCTCGTCTAGAGTATTGAATACAATCTTGACTGTTGCTAACAGGATCAGAATCAGTCACATCCGTCTGATGATCCAGATCAATTTCTCTTTCACTATCCCTTGGAACTAGATCCAACAAAAAGGAATACTCATCTATTTCAGTAGAGTCTTTGTTTTCAAAAAAACTTTCATTTTCTAGAAAGGATACATTCTTTGAGACATATAACTTGTTATTTTTAGGATTAAAACACTTATACCCTTTTTGATGACTTGCATATCCTAAGAAGGCACAGGGGACAGCTCGGGGAGAGAATTTATCATTCCTATCTGTAAAAACAAAGCATTTGCACCCAAATACCCTCAATCTAGAATAATCAAGAGTTTGTTTGAAAAGCTTTTCAGTGGGAGAGATATTGTTTATTAAGGATGAGGGCATTCTCTTAATAAAATAAAAAACAGTCAAAATTGCTTCGGTCCAAAAACCCTTAAGAACTTGATGTGTGATAAGTAGTGTTCTAGTTGTTTCTATAATGTGTCTGTGTTTTCTCTCAGCTAATCCATTTTGTTGAGGGGTATAGGGACAAGATTTTTGGTGTGAAATTCCATGTGAGTTCAAATATTTTTTAAATTCAGTTGATAAAAATTCTTCCCCTGAATCAGTGCGGAATATTGAAATATCATTTTTAAATTGATTTTTAACCATATTGTGAAATATTTGAAAAAATGAAAACACTTCGGATTTGTGTTTGAGAAAGTATATCCAGGTATATCGTGTAAGGTCATCTACAAAAATTACATAATATAGAAAACCACCTTTTGACATAACCTGTGCAGGACCCCAAACATCAGAATGTATTAATTCAAGTGGTCGAGTGGAGACAAAGGTTCTTTCCTGAAATGGTAGCTGTTTCATTTTTCCAAGAATACATTTTTCACAAGTGAAAGTTTCAAAATTACAAAAATTTTCTATGTTTGGAAAATACTAGAGCTTGGATATACAAGGATACCAAATCTTTGGTGTAAAAGATCCAAGCCCAATTTTTGAACATTGCAGCATAATGTTTTCTTGGGTAATTCCAGAAAGTCTATGTAATACAAGCCTCCTCTATTGCCTTCCCCAATCTGCTTCCCTGACTGGTGATCCTGTACTTGACAATCATGAGAAGAGAAAGAAACATTACACCCATGATCACTTAATTGTGAGACATATAAGAGGTTTATATTAAGTTTAGCGATATATCTAATTTTTGGAACACAAAATCCTTTTGAGTTTTGAGAGCTATTTTCGAAATTTCCTATTCCTTTTATTTTAAGAGTTGTTCCATCCGCAGTCAAAACATTCGATTCACTTGAGTTATAATAATGTGTCACTAACTTTAAATTTGGTGTCATGTGAAATGTAGCACCAAAGTCAAGGAGCCATAGGGGTTTACCTGGATCGGAGATGCCAACAGAAGAAGCAGCAACTCCGACAGAGGAAGAAGATCCTTTAAGAAGAGGTTGCAGAGCCTCCACCAATTGAGTTAGGGACATGTTTCCAATGGATGTCTTATTTGATTCTTTTGTTGATTCAACGGAGGCTACCTTCTTCTCATAAGGTCTCTTCAACTTTGGGCAGTAAGTTTTAACGTGTCCCGATTCATGACAGTAATAACAAATAACTTTTTTTTTTCAAAATCGCCTCCTTGCCTTTCATTGTTTGTCCTCCCAACATGTGGAGGTTTGTATGTGCGAATGTGATTGCCAGGTCTAGATACAACTAAAATTGTATCATCATCACTTTTGGCGACTCGTTTCTTGAGTTTATTTTCTTCCACACTTAGCTCTTCAATTGTATCTTCAATAGAGGGAACCTTTCCCCGATGTAGAAGAGCGGACTTGGTTGATTCAAATTCGAATCTTAACCCATTGATAAATTGAAAGAAATGCTCTGCATTTACTTGATTCTGGTGAAGCTCAATGTCTTGTGGACAATGTCACTTTGATTCAAGAAGAGACAATTCTTCCCATAGCTCGGCTAAGCTATTGTAGTACTCTCTAATACTCTTTTCCCCTTGAACCATATTTCAAACTTTTTCTTGCAAATTACATATGTGAGCAATATCTTTAAGAGAATACATTTTCTTAAGATACTCTCACGCATCATTAGCGTGTTCAAATTTTGCGAGACTTGAATACTTCTTTATATCTACACTAGAGATTAGCCAAGACATGATCTTGGCGTGACCCATTCTTCATTCTTTTCAATTTTTCTCATACATGGAGATGGCCTTAATTTTTTCTACCTCCGAAAGAGGTACTTCTCTTCCTCCTTCTTTAGTGAGAGTTAGTTTAGGTTCTTCATCGGTTCCATCAACTAAGCCCCATAGACCTTTTCCCCAAATAAGATGCTTCATGATTGAAGCATCGTTGAGTTTTATGGGCTTAATGGTGACATTATCATTGTCATCCATTTTACAAGCTTGAGAATGAGAGGGGAAGGAGAAAAACAAGGGGAATACTTTTACCACAAAGAGCGAGAATAAGTAGCCTTCCAAGCTTTTCAAGGCTACACACGATCAATTCTTCGAAGAGACTTCACTTTCTTGAAGAATACTTGAATGGCATGCTTCCCAATGCACGTTCACCGACCTCGCTCTGATACCATGTAAGGAAGTGAAAATACACTACAAAAATATTTCTCAACAAGTTCTCACAAATACACCACAAGAACCACAAAGGTTCACAAAGAGAACTCAAGAACATAAACTACCCGGAAATGAGTATACAAACAAATAAATAAATTTAATGAATTGGGATAAAATCCCATACAAAAGGAATAAATTATAAAGGGGATTAGTACCCATATTTATAGGGAAGGGGAGAGGAGCCTCAAGGGAGTCTTTAGACTCCCAACGGCTCTATTAGAGCCGTTGGGAGTCTAACGGCTCCCTTGTGGCTGCACCTTTTTGACTAGTCAAAAGGTGAAGGTTATAAGAGTCTTAAAATGGACTGATTTAGCTAGTTCTAGTTAGGTTTCAACTAGAAATAACTAAACCAAATACTAACTAAAGAAAAAATAAAATTACATGAGATTACATGCCTATGAGATTACATATTTTAACATAAAAGTACAAAGCATTTACAACAAAAAATGCGTAAGCGATTGAAGTCGGGTGTCATGTTGAGAAGTTCTTCATAAGGAGAGATTTTTCAAAGTGGATAATGACATACAATTTATTAAATAAGTTGAGGTTAAAACAACTTCGGCCCAAAAAAATTTGGGGATATTTTTAGAAATAAGCAATGTTCTAGCGGTTTCTACAATATGCCTATGTTTTATCTTTAGGTAATTTTGGAAATCATTAGATAGATATTCTCCACCCAAATTGGATCTAAGAATAGATATATTGCTATGAAATTGATTTTTAACTTTTATGCAAAACTCTTTGTAAAAGGGGAAAACTTCCGATTTAAAATTAAAAAAATAGATCCATACATACCTAGTAAAGTCATCAATGAATGTTACATAATATGAGTAACGACACTTAAACAAAACCGGAGATGGACCCATACATCTGAGTGCACCAATTCAAAAGGTCTTGTTGAAACAAAGTTTTTAGTTGGAAATTGAATAGATTTCATTTTCCCAATAATACAATTTTTGCAATTCATATCTTTTTATTTACAAAATTTGTTCCTAAAAGGAAAAAAATACATCTTTGAGTAGCTTCGATGTCCAAATCTTTTATGCCAAGTTTCAATGCTCTTATCTTGGACACATGTACAAAATGAGTTGGAAGGAAGAGTCAAATAATCTATAAAGGGTCTCCTTTTCTATGGCCTTGCCCAATCCGCTTCTCGGACTGAAGATCCTGCACAAAGCACCCATTAGTTGAGAAAGATATTTCACATCCATGGTCGGCAATTTGAGAAACCGAAAAAAGATTTAAGTTTAGTTTTGGAACAACTCTAACTTTTATGACAAAAAACTTTTGAGAATTTTTGGGATCTAGTGTTCCTATACTTTAATTTTTAAAATGATTCCATCGGCCGTAGAGACAAGATATTTTTGAATTGGTGTATACATCGGTTAAAGCATTTTCATGGAGAGTCATAGGAAAGGATGCTCCAGAATCTAAAATCTAAGAATACGTATCGGGTAGTGATGTAGAGGCAATGCCGACACCCGATGTAGATGAGGTAGCTTTGATGATTTGTTGAAGAGCCATGAAAATTTGTCCAAGTGTATCTTTAAGATCTACATTCTTGCCTTCATTTTCCTTTTTGGTAGTTGATTCTTCAATGAAAGCAACCTTATACTTTAAAATTTCATTCAATTTTGGTCAAGCGGGTTTAATGTGTCTTGGCTCATTACAATGATGACAAACAATCATCTTTCTACCTCCACCATAGTTATTATTGTTGGTATAGTTACTTTGCCTTCCAAAACATGGAGGCTTATATGTTTTAACATTATTGCCGGATTTAGATACGTCTAAGACCTCATCAACATTCTTACTCATGCAAAGTCGAGTTTCTTCTTGAATAATTTCGGCAATGGCATCCTCCAAAGGAGGAAGAGTTGATCTATGGAGAAGGGAGGATCTAACTTGTTCAAACTCGGGACGAAGCCCAAATAGAAATTGAAAAAACCTTTTTTGTTCCATTTGCTTTTGCCTAAGTTCCACTTCCTCAATGACAACCCACTTAGGCTCTAAGAGTGCTAATTCATCTCATAGAGGACTTAAAGTACTATAATAATCTTGAATGCTTAAATCACCTTGTTTGGTGGTTCTCACTTTTTCTTGCAAAAAATATGCTCTTGCAAGATCTTTTTGGGTATACTAAAGAACCAAGCCTCATTGGCTTTACGAAATTTGGCAATGTTAGCACATACCTTGAGTTCTACATTGTTCATGAATCATGCAAGGATATTTGCATGATTGCTCTCCCAATCTTTCACCTTTTTTGATGTTCTTCAATGGCCTTAAGGCTAGCATCTCCCTCAAGCGCTTTCTCTTGACCTCCTTCTATCTTGGTGAACTCTAGTTGAGGTTCGAGAATAGAACCCATTATATAACCCCAAAGTTTTTTTCCTTTGAGATTATTTTTCATTGTGGACGCCCACATCATGTAATTCTTGTCATTGAGCTTGAAGGAGAGATCAATCTTGGATTTCATTGTACGGACAAAAGAGAAGAGAGAAAGCATTGTCACGACTTCAACTCCAAAAACCATATGACTCTGATATCATGTAATGAAGTATACAAAAATGTAATACAAGAATGCTAATGCATTCACAATGTCCAATAATGGACAAGCACAAAGGCACAGGAGAGAGATAGTAAAGAAGTCCACTAAGGGACAATACAAAAAACCTTTAAAAGGCTATACATAAAAAAAGTAAAGAGCTTTATTGAATGAGAGCTCCCAAACTTAAGAATACAAGGGGAGAACGCTCCTATATATATACAAAGAGAGTGGGGAAAAAGAGAGTCATTGGGGGCTCCCACATGTTGTCGTTGGGACCCCCCAACGGTCATATTTATGACTGTTGGGGTCCCAACGACTATAATGTGTGACCCCCAATGCATATTAAATAATAAAAAGAAAAGAAAAAATAAAAAAAGATAAAAATAAACTACTTATTAAAATAGTTGTTTCTAGAAACAACTATGTAAAATAACCAAAATACCCCTATCGGTTATTGTATATATATATACTTATATTACAACTTAATACTAAAGTAACCTAACAAAAAAATGGGGGCAGCACAATCCCCATTCTCTCTCTCTCTCTCTCTATATATATATATATATATTGGAGAACAAGTAACGTCGGACGGCCTTAACATTGGATGCGCGTCCAACATTGGATGCGCGTCCAACATTGGATATTGGTCATTAGCAGTGGTCACGACTGCCGCTAATGTGTTGGGCAGAAAAATGAGAATTAGTAGTGGTCACGCCCGCCACTACACGTTTCAGTTAAAAAAAAATGCCGTTGATACGTGCGCGATCAGCGGCAGATATGTGTCCGATTTGCTCGTCCACTGTTACGGGCCTCTCTCTCTCTCTCTATATATATATATATATATGTATGTTCCATAGCCACACACCCAAGGTTTTTTAAACTGCCATGTCACACCCTTCACACCCGTATCCGCACCTGAACTTATGTGACATAGGGAAAAACCTATGGAATGGAGGCCAAAGAAAAGGCATCTAGGTTTTGCTTATGATACGAGTCTTTGAAGGATAAGTTCTGCCAAACCAAGACAAATTTATGGTAGCATATGGGAAGCACCATTGTAACATGAATTTTTCAGATTGCTCCACATAAAATTGAGTTGGAGGCACTCTCTGCACATCTCCTTCCATTGACCCCATTAGATCTCCTGGAAAGATGCTGTTAGGATGCCATTGAAAGTGGCAATAATGATTTGTAGCTCCAAACATGCAATATAAAGCTTGACATATTCACGTAGATCCTAATGAATGTCTTGTTCTTTCTTCTTCTACTGAACATTTTGGTTTGTTTCTTTGAAGGAAATACTTGATCTGCAATCTGGATTCCATGATCCTCTCTTGTAGAATAAGGCAGCACATGATATCTCAAGAAACTTCTTTTTTTTCCTCAAATAGGTAAAAGTTAGTTATAATTGTCAGTACAAGTGTTAAAGACTAAATCACCTATTAAGCTATGTTGTAGAATTCAGAAATTACTTTACTGTCCCCTGACACACCTGAAAAGTAAGCCCCCTTGCATGCATGTTTATGCTGTGATATCCTTGACATGGTATCTAAATGTGAGTTCTCATGATTTTTAGTTGTTTTTGCGTACTATTGCTTCATGGCTGCATGCTTTTTGTCTTTGCTTTTATACTCGCCCTCTCATGCTTTGCTTTATCACATGCTTTTGCATCTCAATGTATTCATTGGTCCTTATGGTGGAAGGGACACGGAGTCAACTAATAAATTCCTTGCTGATTCCAAGATTCGAACTTACTGGTCATTCTCTATCCCAGGAAAGTGGAAGAGGAGCTGAGCAATGAACTTGAGTTGCAGATCCAAGGGGCAGAAAAGCCCTCCATATGGAAACTTCTTGGTGTTCGATTTATCCTGCTCCCTTATACACTGGGCAAGGTTAATAGTGCTATTGAATAACATTCCTGAACATATAAGCTTTTTCTTCTCAACCCTTTTCCAGCCTGGATTTCTTCAGCTTTATGCATGTAAACTTGGTGAATTCAGATTTACTAAAAGCATTCCAAGTCTTAATGCTATGAACTGCAAAGTGTCTCTTTTTTCTAATTTTTCCAGCTTCTATTCTGGAGAGCTTGCTGGTTTTGGAGGTACCAGGTAAAAAGGGCTGCCTACTCCTGGGATGATGCTTGTTACTTGACCCAAACATGCCTCAAAGTGCCTGCAGTTGTGTGGAGTAATATGGGTAATTTTCTGCCTATTTCTTTTTCTTGGTTCATGTGCAGACAAGAGGTTTATCTGCAGCATATGTAGCAATTGCAAACTAGGCAGTGGCACCTAAAAATTGGGGCCAGTCTTTCGATTAATCCACCACAGACCAATTTTTGTATCTTCTCATTATGGTGGTGGAAACATTTGGTTGTCAGAGTAGACTTGCCCATATGAGAAAAGGACAGAAATCTCTTGAGGAAAACCTATGCTTCAAAAAACAAATTTATCACAGATTTTGTCAAAATTAGAAAATCTTTACAAATAACTTTCTCTTGGATTGAGAGTCGATTCAAGGTTGTAATCATGCATTGGTTTGTCTAACGAGTGGATGGAGAACAAGACTGCTTCTCCACTCCTTGAATCCCCAATTCTTGGGCCTAGCGGAAAGCACTCATCCTTTCAGCCTGAAACCAGCAAGATCTTTTAAAAAATACAAATGTTTCATTTCATGCCATATTCATGAACTGTTGAGCAAAAATGCAGTCCCATGGAGAAAAGGGAACACTGTTTTCATCTTTCATATTGATTGTGTTACGGCAATCACAATTCTTGTGGTTACTATTAGTGAATATCATGTGTAGATTGCTAATCATTGTGAGCATAGACAGATGGACCAGTGTGCCAGGTATATAACTCACCATAGTTGATGCTGATGCAGACAGACTGGAAAAGTTTGTTTTAGTGCATTTGAAAGCCACTGACTATAATTGTTGTCAAGTTTGCAAATGCATGTAAAAAAAAACTTTTTATTTCTGGTTTTGTTTAATCCAATCTTGTCATTTTCTTTCATACATTATTTGGGAGTATGAATGAATGCAAGGCTGATGCTTGTCTCGGAAAGTAAAATGTACAAGATGCTTTACCACAAGCATGTTTTTTTGTCATTCATCTTTTTCATTAACTTCAAGGATAGAAAGCTCTGTTGTCGACTAGAAGAAGTGATGTAAACAGTTTGGTGTTCTGCTGCTTTGATGAACTTTCAATGAAATTATTTTTCTGTTTGCGTCATAATTTACCATGTTTCTTTGTTTCATTGTTATGGTTATTCATTTTCATGGGATTTGTACTTCCAGACGAGTCAGTGAAGGATGGTCTGGTGCGGAGACGCTTGTGGAAGAGATCCAACATGGAAAGCTACCTTGCGGAAATGAGAAGAGAAGCAAAGCGAAGAAGGTAGCAGATGTCATTAGAAACCCAAACGGGTCTCTTCACCTTTTTTTTATTGAATTTCCTGCACCTCTTGCTTCACCAAATAACTTGCTCCAGGAGCAATGGAGTGTCATGTACTTGATGCTACCACATTAAAATTTTCTTGTAACTGATTAATTCTTCACCTTTACTATATGTTCCGTTTTCTGGCCACATGTGACTCCAAGTCAAATTTGATTCGGATTCATATGAATCAGACTCACAAGAGACCCCTTGTGATTCTCATGTACATGAGAAATCAAACTCTCATTTGCAAGGGCAAACGAGAATCCGTTCCTCACCACTCATTTTTCTGATGTTTGGTTAGATATTCTCTCATTGCATGAGAGTCCTAATCTCATGTGACGTCACCAAACATGAAGAGTTCCAAACGTGAATCGACTGGTCGTTTGTTGCTTATGTGGCATGCATGAGTTACAATGCCCATAGTTTTGAGTCTGGTCTGATGATCTGACGTGAATCCAGTTCACTATACCGGTTTAGGTACCCACCACCTCCAACTCACCGGCGATGACCTAGTATCCTCTCTCCCCAAATCATAGAACAGTGGCTGACTCCATCGTTTCTTTATGTAATTGAGCATTTGTGGAAGAATTTGGAACCTCTGGCGAGAGTCCAGTAGCCGAAAACCTCACTGGCTTTGAGTTCTTTATGAAATTGAGCATTTGTGGAAGAATTTGGAACCTCTTCTGAGGGACGTATAGCATTAACAAGAATAAAGTGATACTTCATGTAACTCTTCTCCTTCATTATGGATTTCATGCATATGTCACACACATTTTACCCTTTTAACAGTCGTCCATTGATTTCCAGACGTAGCTTGGTCTTGTGAAGCCATCAGTACAGTTGGATAAGTAGTTTTATCTTGATAAGTAGACCCACAAACACTATTATACTTCATGCAACCTTCATATTCTAATGCCTGGGTAATAACACTTCCATTTTGAATATAGATTTCTATATTTGGAAGAGGCTGAAAATTCAGTGGAACTTCTATACATATCTGATCAAAAGACATACATTAAATCAATTAGATGACCCTTTTAAGAGTTCTACAATTCCCTGAAAAACATCAACAGTCCAAAGAGTGGCCGAAAGTTCTGGCAAGCAAATCCAAAGTGGAACCGGGTTGGACTCATCAAGTTTGATCTCCATACCTAGAGTCCATCGATTAGCAATCAGGTTCCGACTAGCTGCATGCCATGCTCTTTACGCACCTAGCAGCGAAAAACAGCAAGATATGACAACATTCCTCTCGATTTTCGCTGAATATGAGATCATTTCTGATGATTTTACGCTAAAACATAAAGCAAGAAAACTCACGATTTTTACCATTATGTGTCACCCGATTGCACACATAATCTGCAGTTTGGCTATAGAACAATATCTATATCGACAAAATTCAAAATGATCACACATCAACATCTATCATACTTGTGGAAAATAAATCTAGAGACAACGAAACCTACCTTTCACCGAACCAAACTCCACCACACAACGTTGAAAGAAGAAGGAAAATAAAGAAGTACAAGATAGATTAAAGAATCCTAGTTAAGCTTATCTCAACCACTACTTCTAAATCAAGTCAAACTCTAATTAAATATTATTTAATTAATAAAATAACTCTTTATAAACTTCAGATATAATATCTAACAATTAGGGTTTTACAAACATGCTCCAAAAACATGATTTATAATTGGACCTTTTCTTTAATCACCCAACCTAATTCTATGGGGTTTGCCTATTAGTGGAAATGACAGTATTCTAGGGCAAAAATGATATGTTTTTCCAAAATTTTATGAAATCCTTCCCATGCTTAAAACCACAAATAGACAATTTTTAGGACTTTTTACCTTTCGCACGAGCGAACCTCACGAAGTTTGCATGATATATCATTCTACTTGTCAGCTATCACAAACTCTCACTTAAAGCATATTCACATTTTTTTGTGGACCTCCCATGTTCGCAAAAAGATTATTTGTGAATGTCCTGTTAATATGAAACCCATAACTTTGCAAATACCATGGTAAATAGCATATCACACAACCATATGTGAACCTCTTGTGGATCCATTCACCTGGAAACTTTGCAAATATAGTACTAAATTTGCATATAACTTACGAGATTTGGATATCCAAAATTGTGAATCTCTTGTTAAATGAAAACCTCATAGCTTTGCAAATACCACTAAATTGGCATTTCTTGCACAAAGATCACATATCCAAATTTGTGAACCTCTTGTTAAATGAAAACTTCGTAACTTCACAAATACAAGAATAAATTCACAACCTTGTTGAATCATATATAAAGTTGTTTATGTGCATTTTTTATGTTTTTTTATATAAAGAACCCTCACCCTTTTCTTCTATTGTTTCCTTGTGGGGCTCGGGGGGATTTTTTTTTATGCATTTCGATGAGGTTGCAATATCCTTCACATTGATTTATTTGGTTCAATTGAAGAGGTGAGTTCCATACAAACATATATGCATATCCTGTTATTTCATTTTGAACGAGTTTTCTTTGTTTGTAGATAGGAGCATTTGCTACAAGAAATAACACTTTTACCAATGCTAATTTAGCGTCAGTAAACACCACCTGTCAATAAATTTTTTACCGACGCACACATAACACCAATAGTTTCATCGATAAAGAGGTCATTGATGAAACTTTTATTGGTGCAGACATTGAGCCAATAAATATGATTTTTATTGGCGTATTTTTAGCACCAATAAAAAATATATTTACTAGTGCACCTTTAGCACCAGTAAAAATTACATTTACTGGTGCAGAGAGTGTAAGCCAATAAAAGTTTCACTGATGACATCTTTACTGGCACACTTTCGATGCTAGTAAAAATTTCACATGCCCAAGTAAAGATCTTTACTGGTCAGAAAAAATAATATTTCATATAGCATATCATTTTACACATTGAACTGTAAGAATCAAACTAGTTATCTTAAAAACATGTTTTACATGCGCACATGCGCATGCAAGCGCATGTGCACGCGCACCCCCCCCCCCATATATATATATATATATATATATATATATATGATAATTTAATCAATGATTAAATATAAAATTAACAATGATTGCAAACATTTTAGAAACATGTATATACAAAATAACAAATCAATAAAGTACCTATCAAGGAGCACCAGATTTTGTTCTCTGTTGTGACCTCTTCCTCAAAGATTACACTTTTTTCATCGATGCATCAACCTCAGACTTTGAAGGATGATGCACCTTACAATCTTCGAGTGGACTCTCCAGCCTGACCTGAACTTCGCCCTGAGCATCCACTTCTTGAGGATCCTCTACCTTAAGGTTCACATCCTCCACCTTAGGCATCTCATCCTGCACATTAGGTACCTCCTCCACCCTTGTATAGGATCCTTTCACCCTATTATTCACACTCTCCCTCTCCATCTCACCACTGTCAGTACAGGTGGCTATGTCTCCAACTTTCTATAGTCGGACATTAAGGTTAGCAACAACCATTGACTAAGTCAATGGCTCAAACTTCTTCACTATCGACTGCACACATGATTTCTCCCCTCTTGCTTAGATGCTTTCGATATGGGAGACATGAATGTGGATACAAACCCTTTAACCTTTTTTGCAAATTCTGCCTTAGTATTGGGCCACTGTGAAATTGTTAGTTGTTGTTTGGCTAACATTGCAGATGTTTATTATTGCTTGTTTGAGCAAAAATTTTTGTATTTTTTATTATCGAGGTTGCATTTTTATGGTATATGTCACCTATTCTTTATTTCACAATAATAAATATTACTCTGTTAGTAAAAATTTTTTTTGGCTTTTTTTGTTGTTTTTCGACACTAGCAAATGATGCAGGTGTAGACCCCTTTGCCACAGTCTTCTCAAATGACAGATGATATTAAACAAATTCAAATTTTCCTATAATTACATAACAGAGAATATGGTAAACATGCGAGCAACATAGACACAACATAGGCTATTAAAAAGCAATGCAAAAACAAACAAAATAACCTATTGACAATACAAAATCTTGAATCATTAAGAAAACAAAAAGAAACAGTGTTCACTAATGAAGATGCACAACATATCAACCACAAAAATGGGAGATAGTGGCACATGAATCAATGAAACAAATGGAATAGGCTATTCAACATGCAAAGATAACTTTAAAATCATGTACTTTTTCTACAAAATAAGTAACTCATGACATTTAAAAAAAATGATTGATTCAAGCTGCTATCTCAAAAAAATAACAGATTCAACTGTTAAAGATGTGCTTAAAAAAACTTGCCATTGATGATTTTGGAAAACTCAACAATGAAATGCCACCGAAGATAGTTGCTGAAAAAATCGCCAACAGGAAGCACGTTGGGGACCATAGGTTGGGGATCACAAAAAACCCTAGTTTAAGCAAAAATAACCCTGGGGTGAGGCTAATTGGTTTTTATACAAATGAAGAGTAGCATTTATTTGTAGTACGAAACTTCATATTTAATTTATACCAAAAAGATGTGATGTTCCAAAAATTCACATTTTGTTAGGGAAGTCTTCATAAAAGGAGTATATTCACAACTTTCATATTTGCATTGTTATTACCTTATTTGCGATGGTCATTTAGGAATACTAGCTTTACAAAAATTTGCATGCCAATTTTTTTTCAACTAGCAAGATATTTAATAAAAAGGAGGTTCACAATGTGCCTAGTAAATTTTGTATATAATATGTAAATTTAATCTGGTACTTGCAGGGGCGTAGCTAGGATTCATGTGAGGGGGGGGGGCAAACAGGGGTGTAGGAAAAAAAAATTTATTTGTGCGATAGTTGGGGGTTCGGGGGCAGCGCCCCCGAAATTTTTTTTTTGAGATAAAATAAAAAATGGCTACAATTATTAATAAAAATCTATTTCATATGGACAAATCAAACTATTTGCTGCAGTCATGGCTGGGCTAGGACTGGGCTTTTAAAAAAAAAAACAAAAAAAATTAACTGTTTCCGGAGGCAGGACTGGGCTACAGCCCAGTCCTGCCCCCCCCTAGCTACGCCCTTGGGTACTTGCAAAGTTACGAGGTTTCCGTTTAACAAGAGATTCACAAAATTGGATATGTGATCTTTGTACAAGAAATGCAAATTTACCATGGTATTTATGAAGCTACGAGGTTTTCGTTTAACAAGAGGTTCGTACATTTGGATATGCGAACCTCATAAGTTATATAAGAATTTAATATGATGTTTGTGAAGTTTCCAGGTGATGCTATCCACAAGAGGTTCACATGTGGTCGTGCAAATTTCGTACCATATATGCAAATTTATCGTGGTGTTTGTTAAGTCATGGGGTTTTAGATTATAAGGACTTTCACAAATAATGTTTTTGCGAACATCATGAGGTCCACAAAAAATGTGCGAATATACATTTAATTGAGGATTTGCGATAGCCGATGAGCAAAACAATATATTGCATGAACTTCCTAAGGTTATGTTGTGTGAAGGGTAAAAAGATCCTTGCTTATTTGCGGTTTTGGACATGGCATGGATTCCAAAATTTTTAAGGCATTTAGGAAAATGTGCAATTTTGGTCGTACAGTACGGTGATTTTTTGCTTACTTAAGGTGAGCCGTCCAATGGGCACCCCCGAGTACCGGATCATGCCTTATCTGATACTGCACCTTGTTCGCTGGTAGATGATACGGCAACGGGTCTGGTACCACAAGTTTTCAGATTCATTGATGGATCTGGGGACTACTATAAAATCTAAGTGAGATCTGATCCATAGCGTGACCCACACTTCAAAAATGAGGCGAAACAAGACCTGACGTCACCACGGCCTACCCGTTTGCATCCCCATCAAAATCTTGAGTAAGATGACCTTGGTCCGGTTCCTTACCATAAAACCGAGACCCGAACTTGAAAGTGGCACCTCAACTGGATAAGCTTCTTACCCGGTTGAATCCAGATCAGATCCAAACCATTGGCAGCCTCCCCACTTCTTTTACTCTACTCTGGTCCAGGAAGGCGCCAGATCGAAACCAAACAGGAACACGAACGAGAACTTGCCGAGCAGAAGCAAGTTACTCCCGATCGGGAACTTCCGCGAACATTTATCGTGATCTTCCATGGCCAAGCTCGTTCCTCGATCAGGGGACGCTGTGTTCGCGAGTGTCGAACGCGTGGTAATTCAATCTTTCCGGTTTTCATTCGTTCTTTCGATTTGGCGGACGAAAAAATTTAGCTTCTTTTGAAGTCTATGTATCAAAAAAGTTCTTAAACGTTGCGTTGTTTTCTTTCTCTTTTTTCTTGTTTATTTTTTGCATTTTTTTTTCGGTTCGGGGTGACGGAAGAACGCGGAGTTGTTCACCCTCACATACGGAGCGATCGTGCGGCAGCTCCTCACGGATCTCGAAGAGACGGAGGAGGTCAACAAGCAACTCGATCAGATGTACGTTCTTTCGAATCCTCCTCTTTTTTTCTCTAATTTTGACTCTCCTTTTCGATCTCAACTCAAATTTGCGTGGAATTTAATTTCTTGTTGAGATGGGGCTTTGGTTCTTTCTTATTTTTTGTTTAAATTAAGGTTTTTTATTTGGAGCGTCCCAATTTCGACTAGTAAATGCTAAGTTTCGGCAGATCAATCTTTTCGTGGTCCTATCATTCAACTGCTCGAATCATCAATCCAATGATTTTTCTCACTAAAGTGCAGAAAGCTGGGAAGTAGGGCCTAATTTAGACTGTTTATCTGGATAAATGGGTGCATTGTCGAAGTTTGAGATGGAATTGTGATCATGATCGTCGCGCCTTTGAAGCTCGAGGGTATGCGGTTGTTTTTTGCACTTTTGTAGTACTTTGGCACTTTATGTATGGAGAATTTGGAGCTATAGTTGTTGCTTTGGGGTAGCTTGATCCAGACAATGATGGACGGTTTGAGTGAGCCCAAAGTGGTGATGGAATTTTCGGTGTAGGACCAACCTATTCTCTTTGATTCCCTTTGCATTTTCTATTTAAAGAACTGTATAGGAGAAAATGGTACTTCCTGTAGACACTACCATTAGTGTTTTGAAGTTTAATTGATGGAGATTTTTTTCCCTTCCAAGTAATTAACTTAGTGGGGCCTAGCTCTATTGTGGTAGCGCGAGATAATATCGGCGAAACTATGACGTGAATATGAAGATGAGGAATATATCAGTGGCTTCATAAAAGCGGAAGGTGTTATCGGGATGAATGTATGATAACTAAATGCTAAGACTAAAGGGAAAGAAACAGGGAAATGAATGACAACAGAAAAGGAATGAGGAATGTTGGATAAAGATTGGGCTTTTCTCTTTATTTCTTTTTAACTTTCTGATACAGATTTTTCTTGTAATCTTTTTGTTTCTCCTTTGCTTCGAGGGAAGATTCTTGCAAAACCTGTCAGAAATTTTTAACATTCTGCATCGAGATGTTTTTGGCTAGAAATAGCAGTATATAATTTTTAGAAAAAATGCACTAAACGCTCACTAAATCATGATATATTGATTTTTTTTATGTTTTGAGTATGTTGTGATTATTTTTGACACAAATCTTTAATGCATTTGCAATACCAAGTTTGCATGGTTCAGTATTTTTTTGGGTTAACAAATGCAATATTTTGGCTGGTTATAATAGTGCATAGGTGTACAGCATAGGAGAGAGCTCCTGATTTGGTTGGAACTTTAATCCTGTTTCATACAACATGATTGAAGATCAGAACACAAAGCATCACCAAAAGAATCCTATGAGTAAGGTTAAAGTCAATAGAGTTTCAAGCCTTTTTGTTTCATACGTTCTCAGTTTTGGTGTCACCATAGCCAGTAGTGCCGGTGGTGATGGTTGTGAGTCTCCAAATGCTTAAACATGCCAGTTTGCTGTGCTATAACTGGTTGAACTAAAAGGGACTCTGGTGCATTTGCTAGGCCAGCAGTTGTTTATGGTCCATGTTATTATTTGAATTTCAACCATTCAATGGGATTCTATCATGGTGTTTGGCTCTTCTCTTATGGCATGAGTGGAAATCTTTTTTTTTTCTCTTTCATAATGTAGTTTATAAATTGCTAAATGTTTCTCTATTTTGGGATTGATTTGTGGTTGAAATATAAATACACTTTTGTATACAAAAGTTGTACTGGATATATTTTTCTCTTCCAAGTCTTTGCAGGTTCTGAATTGACACACTCTTTGGCCTCCGAATTACATTGATGATGATACCTCATCTTTTACAGGGGATATAATATTGGAATTCGTCTTATTGATGAATTTTTAGTAAAATCAAATGTCTCCAGATGTGTTGATTTCAAGGAGACAGCAGAAGTAATTGCAAAGGTAATTCAAGACTCAAACCCGTTTGATGTGCTCTCTCATTAGCTTGAAAATTGTAATGTGTCTCAAGGTGTACTCTACATGGTAATTCCTGTGATATTTCTGTGTGTTGCTTTCATCTTCTTCTCTTTTTGTTCAAAATGTTGTTACAGCAAGCTCTGCCACCATAGTTCTTGATTTGCAATCTAAATTTGGAATAAGCAAATTTATGAATTGTGCATGTAATGCCCTGTGGTATTTTTCTTTCACTATTTTAGTGTGTGGTTATGATAGTCTCTATCACATAGTTCTCTGTTTGTGCACATCCATACTGTTGTCTACTACCAATGAGTAGGATTACAAAGTTCCAACGATTGAACAGTCTGTTGGCTGCAGCTGTTGCAATTTCTACTGCTGCTTTTAACTTTCATTCCCTCTAACATATTTCATTGATTTTGCTTGAGGGATAAAGAGCATACTGAAAACTTAGGATGGATTGAGTTACATACTGATCACTAGTCAATGATTGTATAGTGTTGTGGAATCAGGTTGCACGAACTGTGGTACAATCATTTAGTGATTCTGTTGATGCACTGGATTGACCTTGGTCTGTCTCATCAGCCACACTGTTGATTGGTTCTTTTGCACCCTTAATCTCCTTCGTGCAAATTGCAAAAGAGAGCTAAAATTAATGGTCTAGTTTGTAGATGCATGAACTCACAATTGCTAATATGTTGAACCTAACCAGGGAGCATGTCAAGATATCCACTGTAGTTTCATCTCACAAGTGTGGTCTTTTTACTAGTACTTAGATTCAGTACAATTCAAGTTTAGCTCATTGAATTGAAACTCACAGAAAAGAAAAAAAAATTAAGGCTTGGAGCAATTGAAAGACTCTCTCTCTCTCTCTCTCTCTCTCTTATATATATGTATCAGTTTATTTCTTTATGGATTAGGGATAGATCATCCTACTTCATTGCTTATAAGTATATAGTTGATGGTATCATACTCCCATCTTCTTGGGAATGAGCTTTAATTTGCAGCATGTATGTAGGCCTCTAATTTGAGGCAAAATCTCATTTATTGTACTTTACCTTCTTTTTCTTCTCAGTACGTGCATGTGTTCTTGCATGTATGTGTGTCAGTGCATGTGTTTGTGTGCACGTACACACACGTGTTTTCTGAGATTTTCCCATCTAATAGGGGCTGTATGTCAGTTGGGTTAAAAAAACAATGATTTGAAAATTAGAGACTAGTTTGAGAAGTTGGATCTTAAAGATGTTGACGTAGGAGTCTTTGACCTTGTATATGCTTAACTCCCTGATCAGTTTAAATTTAGTAGATACATATGCACATGCACCACCACTGTCCACCTATAATTGCCCATTACCAGTATAAATGGTTGACCATTCATGCATTGAATTTTCAAAGTTCTTCTCACAAGTGCTGGTTCCATCTTGTGAGTTATGAGTGAAGCAAGCATTTTTTTCTTTCCTTATTAAAATCTGGCATCAAAAGGCATGTTGAAACTCTAAAATGGTGGTATGTGCCATTTGTTTTTACGAAAATTTTTTGCAGGTTCATATCATGACTTGCAAATGGAGTTTGCCCTATGTTTCAGTACTTGAGCATATTGTTGTACTTTCTTCTCTTTGGTACCTTTTTTCTATTTTGATGCATGAATATTGTTTTGATATTGTTGAACAGGTAGGATTTAAAATGTTTTTGGGGGTCACTGCAACTGTCACTAATTGGGATGCTGAAGGGACAAGTTGCAGTCTTGTTCTTGAAGATAATCCCTTGGTAGACTTTGTGGAGCTTCCTGATACCTGCCAAGATCTGAATTATTGTAATATCTTAAGCGGAGTTGTCCGAGGAGCACTAGAAATGGTGAGTTGTTATGAACCTTCATGTTTTTTCTCCTTGCATATCATGTCAGGCTATAATATTGTCTGCTAGGTATTTAACATGCATTTATGACTCCATGCCTGATAAACTCGTTAATGTGTTATAATGCTGTGGAGGTCCCTGACCTGACATTAAGTATGACTTCTGCTTGCCTTAGATCAGTATTTGTTACATGGGCTTAACTTTTTGCTTTGGCATAGCAAGGAACTTGTTCAAGAGGGGCATGGGGAAAGTCTAGGTACAAATTTTACATAGTGAGTGCACAGAAACTACATAAAGTGCTAGAACATGATGTATACTTGTGCAAGGTTTGCACCACTAAATTTTGACATGCTTGTATCCAAACATCATTTGTTTATTCATTGTAAATGAAACCATTGAGCAGGTGGTCTTCCAAAGAGGATGGTAACCTGTAGTCCTTATTGTGCATTGCAACTGGTGCCTCCATTCTAATAGAGTTCTTAAGAAGTTGTTGGGGTTTTTGAAGTGATGACTTGGCTATTATTTTTGCTCAGGGTTACCGGAAGTGCCATAGAATATGGGAAAGCGCAAAACTTGGCGCTTCCGAAATGTGCGGGGAAGCACCAAAAAAATTGGGAAGCTTGCTTTTCCTTATTTTTTTGTGTTTTTTTTCTTACTTTTTTCTCTTTTTTCGCTTCCTAGGTCGCTTCCGATTTGCATCCTAGGTCGCTTCCTGGTTCTCTTCTAAGTCGTCC
The DNA here is from genome assembly GCF_984573655.1 of Nuphar pumila. NCBI lineage: Eukaryota > Viridiplantae > Streptophyta > Magnoliopsida > Nymphaeales > Nymphaeaceae > Nuphar > Nuphar pumila. Next base: position 117,820,185 of record NC_143259.1, on the reverse strand, counting down.
CGCGCTTCCTGCTTCCTAAAATTTTGGAAGTGCCTCGCTTCCCTTTTCCGGCATCGCTTCCTACTCCCGCTTTTCCGACTGGCAACTCTGCTTTTGCTTGTGGCTGTTTCAGATCATGGCATCGCCTGATTGACATTTTGGTTGATTTTTTCTGAACTTAAAAGCAAAGAACCAACAACAAATTAGCATAATTTAGTTTCTCCCTTGGTGTCTTTATGTTCCTGATTATTTAGACTATATTGGATCTGAAATATCCTTTGTTTATAGAAGTTCTTGTGGTGATTTTACCCCCAAAAGATTCAAGTTATACTTAAAAGAAGACACTGTTTCTGTGCTAAATTTTACTTCTAAATTGAGAACATTTGAGACAGCTTTTTTTTTAGTCAAAAGGGATGTGTGATTAGACGCACTTGTCGGTTCTTGTCTATCAAGCTGCACCTCTGATACATGGTGCCAATGGTCATCAAGTTGTATGCCTTATCTGTCCTGATAAAACTTGACTTGCAAATCAGTACTGCATGGAACTTTTAGAAAATATGGATTTAAACTTAAGTTGTCATGAAACATTTTTTGAATGAACCTGCAGTTATGAAGGCATCATAATAATATGTTTTCCTTTTAACTCTATCTCTAGGGTCAAAATCTCATTTACCATGGACTCATAGTAACAAATTAGCAGAATGCATATCCATATTGGTCAGATTATTGTATGTTTTAGTCCCTATCTTTTTGAGTTTAGTTGGTCTTCCTATGGTAAAAGCTTTCCTTTGTTTGTCTTTTGGTGCCATTTCATGGAGATTTTGATGATTACCTACCATGGCGTTCCTGGAGAATGATTATTGATTTTCTTCTATAGGGTAGACTGTGGTGACATACTTTTTGTTGTTTGACAGGAAAAAAGAGAAGCATTTGCCTACTACTACTATTATTCTACACCAATTTCATGTACTTAAGCACATTCTGAGGACAACTATGGGAAACTGGGTTTACTGATTTCAGCGAACTTGGTTGCTACAACTTGTAATTTAGTATTTACTACTAGAACTAGTTTGCTGTTTACTGGCTTGTCCACCAAATCTGCGTCCTTGTTCATGTCATGAAATGGTGCGGATTTCAATGCACTCCATGATCTCCAAGACTCAAAACATTATACATTTAAATAACAAACTTAAGAATTAAAAGACACATATCAAAATGTAAATGAATAATTTTGTTCATAATAGACATTAAAAGAAATACAAAATAAAATTACATTCAAGCCTCACTACAATGCACTCAAAGAAAAACAATGCACAACCATGATACTACCCATCACTCTCTCAACCTTACACATTCACACACACCCTTTATTTATAGAGGAGAAAGAGAGAAGGAAGTAAAGGAGAGGAAGTCCTCTCAGTAGCCAACAAGGAGAAGCCTCTCCTCCTCCCAACGGCTATTTAGCCATTGGGAGTTAGTCAAACAAGTTTGACTAGGTCCCAACGGCTAGAATTTCTAGCTGTTGGGACTAAGTCAACTTGTTTAACTTAGTCCCCAATATATATATATATATATTGTAAATATATGTATATATATATTATAATAAATATATATACATATTGTACATGTATAGAAATATATATATGTATACATGTGAACGTATACATATATGCTATACTATATACATAGGTATGTATATATACAAATAATAAATATACATATATAGGTATGTATATAAGTATATATACTAAATGATACATTTAATCCTATGTCACATGGGTGCGGGTGCGGGTGCGGGGATTCGGCACTTCCAAAAAACCCGGGTGCGGGGGTGCGGCAGGGGCAAAAATGTAAATATATATATATATATATATATATATATATATATATAGAGAGAGAGAGAGAGAGAGAGAGAGAGAGAGAGAGAGAAGGGGGTCCGGGGGTTCCCCCGGTGCGGGTCGGGGGTCCAGTTTTTTTTGCTGGTGTGTTTGTTTGAAGACTTGTTACCCACGTTCTGCTTGTTGTGTACTTTGGCGCAACGGGACAAAATTGATGAACCGAAAGGATTGGCAATCTGATCGACCCAGCCTGCTGCGTTCTGCTGACTGTCATGATTCAATCATGTCTGAAACTCCCTGGTCTTCACGAAAAAAAATATGAGCGAAAGGTTTGATGTGGTTTGTTGGAGAGAGTCTTCACGAGGCCTACGACTCCACTGCCTAGGGTCTTCAAATTTCATTTTATATACAGTTGCACACAGATGACAGCTAAAAGAAAATCCTCGACGAAGAAGGATCTGGATGGTTGAAGGATAAAGACTTCAAAAGGCTCTTGAATTTTGGTTTTAATTTTTGAGGAAGATGGGTCATCATTTCCAAGTTAACAGTATGTTTTCCAACGCTGTGAATTAATTGTTTGGAGGCAGGAATAGCATGAGATGCCAACAAAGCTCGTCAGATGTTGTGGACACAAGTGCCCCTTTATAAAACAAGAGCAGCAGCAGCAAGCAGCTGTCAACAATTTTTTTTTTTTAAATTCCGCAGCCCATTTCATAGGGCAATTTTTTTTTTAAAAAAAAATCCAAAAAAAATGGACTGAAATGACCCTGGGTGTGGTCAATGCACCCAAGATTGGGTTGACTGCACCCGGTGCCGCACCCGCGTCGAGTCGCGTCGACGCGGGTGCGACACCCTTCTAGCCGAATCCATGTGACATAGATTTAATCTTAACAGTTCGAGCATGCACAAATAGGTGTTTGTTAAAACTTAAAACCAACAAGGAATAGAAAAGATGATTCAGCATCCACAGAGGGACACTAGGTGGAGGTTTTCACTGGGTGGGGGTTAGATTCTCATATTCATCTATCAAGTTGTGAAGATCGTTTCATCTCCTTTTGCAGCTAGCTCTACATATGTTTGTGAATTTTATGGGATATATTGGCTACACTCAGTGTTGTGAAAAACGTTGAGGCGTAGCGAGGTGCTCCACCAAAAACTGAGGCGAGGCATAAGCCTCGAGGTGTAAAGCGTAAGCCTCAATTTTTTTTTTGAAAACTTTAAAAAAATTATAAAAAATATCTAAAAATATAAATAAATAAAAAATTGATTTATTGATGAAGTAACAACCAATAAGAAATTGAAAATCTCAAATAAGTACTAAAAAAATGAGATTAACATATAAAAGTAACTAAGAAACTGATTACATAACTGAAAAACTAATTATATAATTGAAAAATATAATGTCCTATAAAGCAACAACCAATAAGCAATAGAAAATCTCAAATAAGTACTAAAAAATTTGAGATTAACATATAAAAAGTAATTAAGAAACTTAGAAAATCTCAAATAAGTACTAAAAAATATGAGATTAACCTATAAAAGTTAAAAAACATGAGATTAACATATAAAAAGTAACTAAGAAACTAATTAAATATATCTTCTTCTTCTTCTTCTTCTTTCTTCTTCTTCTTCACGCCTCACGCTAGCACCTTGAGGCGCAGAGGGCCTCGCCTCAAGGTGAGGCACGACTTTTGCACCTTTTTAATAACACTAGCTATACTTGTTAGTACCATGCCCTGTAGTAGAAAACACCCATTTTGAACATTTTCTTGATTTTTTTTCTGGATCAATCCCTACAGATACGATCTACATGGTTTGTCTAGTAAAAAAAGGATGTTTTCAATTGTTTAATTATATTGTCTATGCAATTTTTTTAAGAGTTTCAATAATGAATGGTTCACAATGCACCGAAGTTTCACAGTTTAAAAGGTCATGTCTTTATGTTGAGACCACTCAATCCAAAGCATTGTAATTAAAAATGCGCCTTGAGGTGCAAAATGCGCCAGCCTGAGGCGTGAAGAAGAAAGAAGAAAGAATAAAGAAGAAGATATATTTAATTAGTTTCTTAGTTACTTTTTATATGTTAATCTCATATTTTTTAACTTTTATAGGTTAATCTTGTTAAAATTATATGTATACGAATACCTGACAAGGGTATTTTTGTCCTTTTGTATTTAGAACAGTCCACTAGGGATTGAAATGTAATATTTTATTTTCTTTTTTATTTCTGTTTTTTTTTTCTTTTTGCTGTCATATTATGACTGTTGGGAGACAGTCCAACTAGTCATTGGACTGGCCCCCAACGGTCATAAATATGACCGTTGGATGGCAGTCCAACGGCTGTTGGACTGCCTCCCATTCCTTGTGTAGCGCCTCACTCCACTCTTGTATTGTATGCTTTTGAGAAGCATTTTAGTGATATTTATAAAGCTCTCCTTATTCCAATAGGCTTTTATGCCTTTTTGCTATTTTGTATTTCATCTCTTATGAGATTGTAATCGGTCCATTAGAGACCACGATTCATGCGTTTATAACTTTGTATAAGCCTTTTTGGCATTCTATTTGTGCATCCTTGATTCATTTCATGGTATCAGAGCTTGGCTCTTGAAAGAAGGTGAATTACGTGACTACTTCACACGAAAATGTACTCTTCGATCCTTAGTCATCCTCTAACTCCTCTACTCAAAAATTCAAGTACATCATGGGGGAAAGAGAGTCTGCCACCGTTATCACTTACAAGCTCAATGAAAACAACTACTTGATGTGTGCAATGGTGATGGAGAATCATATCAAGGGTAAAAAATTGTGAGGTTTTATTAGTGGTTCTACTAGTGAACTACAATTCAAATTGACTAGAAGAGAAGGAGATCAAGTTAAAGCCTTGTCCGAAAAAAAAAGGAAAAAGCCTTGCAAGAATATCAAAATAAAATGAAAGATTGGGAAGCAAGCAATGCACAAATATTATCATGGTTTATGAATACCATGGAGTTTAAAATCGCTACCAATATCATCAAGTTCAAGAAGTCATGTGATGCATGGAGCTTTCTAAAAAGTACCTTTATCCAAAAGGATATGACTAGACTTTATTATCTCCAAGACAAGGTACGTAATTCTAAACAAAGAGATACAAGTGTAAGAGATTTTTACGGTATTTTATCTCTTATTTGGGATGAATTAGACATGTTGGAACCAAAATAGGAAGGTTCGACTATTGAAATGAGAAGATCTTAAATTGAAAGAGAAAATCTTTTCTCTTTCCTTTATGGTCTCCGACCGGAATTTGAGCAAGTAAGATCTTCCTTACTTCATAGGGTCACTACTCCCTCTGTAAGTGGGGCCTTTGCTCAAATTTGTCAAGAGGAAACAAAACTTGGAATGCACAAGTTTAATGATGAGGTTTTTGCCATGGCAAGACCCAGAAATTTTGTGAAAACATATAAACCACCTCACTTCGAGAAGAAATTCAATGGGGAAGGACATAATGGAGGAGGATACAAAGGTAAAGTTATTTATCATCATTGTAAGGAACCGGGGCATATAAAACCGGATTGCCCTAAATTTAAAAAAGTAGCCTCCTTAAATAAAGAACCTCAATAATTAAGAAAAGGGAGCAACTTCAATGAATTAAACATTGCTCAAATAGCAGAGGTTATCTCATAAATTCTTAAAGCAACTCCTACGTCCGGCGCCACCATCTCCTCTTCTCCTCCAGGTAAAACTTCTTGGATTTTAGATTCGAATGCCTCCTTTCACATGACTCATAATGAGTCTTTTTATCTGATTGCACTAAATCATATTTTTCGTGTGTATCAACTGCCGATGGTACCTCTTTAAAAATCAAAAGCATAGGAAACCTTGACGATATTTCAAAAAAATTGTTTGTTCCAAAAGTGAGTTATTCTCAAATTGGATTTGAATCTTTTTTCGGCCTCTCAAATTTCTGACTATGGTTGTAAAGTATTCTTCTCATTTAAGGCTTGTTGGGTGAAGGATTGGGCAAGGTCATAGAAGATGAGACCTTTACTACATGGATTTCCTATGTTTATCAAAAAACTCATTTTGTAATCATGTCAAAGACATTAATCTGAATCTTTGTCATAAAAGATTAGGACATCTAAGTATATCTAAATGATCTCTTTTTTCATTTTTTGAAAATTTTTGTAAAGATAAAAATTTTGTATGTAAAGATTGTATACTTGGAAAAATGTAAATGATACATTTTGGATCTAGAACCTCTGTGTCACATGAAAATTTTGAATTAGTGCATTCGGATGTATGAGGTCCCGCTCCCGTTATGTCAAAAGGTGGTTATTCGTATTATGTTACATTTATAGATGATTTTAGTAGCCATACTTGGATTTACTTCCTAAAACTCAAATCCGAAGTTTTCTCGTATTTCAAAAAACTTTCATAATCTTGTTAAAAATCAATTTAAAACAAACATTAAAGTCTTCCGCTCCGACTCTATCGAAGTGTTTCTTTCAAATGAATTTCAACTATATCTAAAAAATTATGGAATTGTTCATCAAAAATTATGTCCTAGGACCCCTCAACAAAATGAGATTTCTAAAAGAAAACATCGTCACATCATTGAAACTACTAGAACTCTACTTATTTCAAAAAAAAATTCAAAACAATTTTGGGCCAAAGCCGCCCTAATCGCAGTATATCTAATAAATAGAATGCTTTCTCAAACATTGGAAAACAAATCTCCTATTAAAAAACTCTTTAAAATTCCTCTTGATTTGAAAAGGCTAAGGGTATTTGGTTGTAAATGCTTCATGCTTCTTGGAAAATATAACAAACTCTCTTCCAAAGCCATAAAATGTGTCTTTCTTAGATATGCAGATAATAAAAAAGGATATTGATGTTATGATCAAACAAATGATAAACTTTACGTTTCTAGAAATGTTATCTTTTTGGAAAATGACAATGGATTTGATTTTGAAATTCCTAAGGAAGAATTTGAGTATGCATTCTTATTTGATTTACTACCCAAATCATACAATGAAATTGTTGATATTGAAAATTTTGATTCTATTAATGACTCAAGTAGCGAGCCATCTCAAAATCTTCTTCAATACTCTAGACGAGATAATGTGAAGCATCCATGTGCCCTTGAAAGATATAATCAACTAACAAATACTGAAGAAACTAGAGTTAGAAGATCAGAATGAACTCATAGGCCTCCAAATAGGTTTGTCTCATAAGAATCCTTCCTCCCCAAACTATAGGGTTTGTCTTCTAGCCATTTATTCGTATCATAAACCATCTAACTATAACGAAACTAAAAATATAAAAGAATGGGTTGAACCCATGAAAATAGAATTAGATGTATTACACAAGGCTCACACTTGGGCAATTCAACCCCTTCCTATAAGAAAGAAGACAATAGGGTGTAGATGAGTTTTTAAAATTAAAACAAAAAGTGATGTGTCTCTCAAAAGATATAAAGCAAGACTAGTTGCAAACTTGCAAAAAGATACTCTCAAGAATATAGAGTAGATTACGAGGAGACCTTTGCTCTAGTTGCTCATATGACTACAGTTAGTACTCTAGTTGCAGTAGCATCCATCAGAAATTGGCCTATATATCAGTTAGATGTTAAGAATGCATTCTTAAATGAAAACTTAAATGGAGAAGTATACATGGATCCCCCCTGGTCTGACTATTGAAAATGACATGGTTCTTTATCTTCAAAAAGTTCTATATAGGCTTAAACCAGCCCCCAAAGCATGATATGATCGATTTAGTGAAACTATGTTAAAACTTGGATTTAAATCTTGTTACACTGACACTACTATTTTTCGTTAGATCTACAGGTACCTCATTGATCATTCTTATTTTGTATGTTGATGATATGATCAAAAGGAAATTGAAGATATTAAAGTTTTGCTTAAAAAATCTTTTGATATGACTGACTTTGGTTTTTTGAGATATTTTTTAGGAATTGAAGTGGCCTATTCGTCGAGAGGATAGATTTTATCTCAAATCAAGTTTGCAGCTGATATTGTTGGGCATTTGGGAATCACTGAGACAAAATATGCTGATACTTCTGAAGTGATAAATGCCAAAATAAGAGTTGAAGATGGAGTGTTATTAGATGATCCAACTCCTTATAGACAACTTATTAGATCATTAATGTACCTGTCCATTACAAGGTCAAATATTGTACATGTTGTACACACTGCGAGTCAATTTTAACATGTGCCCACGACAGTCCACATGAGTGCAATATTAAGAATAGTTCGATAGATCAAGAAAACCATATCTAAAGGGTTATTCTTATCCTCTTCCTCCTCCTTAAATCTTATTGCTTATACTGGTTCTGACTGGGGAGGAGATCCCACTAACCGTTACTCAACTACAGGATTTTGTGTGTTTTTAGGTGATTCCCTCATCTCTTGACGATGCAAAAAATAACAGAAAGTGTCTTTATCCTCTACAGAAGCTGAGTATAGGGCAATAACTACAACAACTACTGAGGTCGTGTGGATGAGAGCGCTGCTTTTCGACATGGGTGTTGATGTCTCCGAATCTTCAAAACTATGTTGCGATAACAAAAGTGTCATATATATAGCCAACAATCACATATTTTATGAACGAACGAAACACATTGAGATGGATTGTCACTATGTTTGCGAAGAATATTTGAAGGGGACTATTACGTTGCCATATGTTCAGTCCGAATTTCAGATTGCAGACCTCTTCACTAAAGCTCTTTCTCGGCCTAGATTTTTGTATCTTCTTAGCAAACTTTTGGTGATTTCACCGTAAGTTTGAGGGAGAGTGTTAAAATTATATGTATACGAATACCCAACAAGGGTATTTTTCATCTTTTTGTATTTAGAACAGTCCACTAGAGACTAAAATGTAATCTTTTATTTTCTTTTTTATTTTTATTTTTTTTTGCTGTCATATTATGATTGTTGGGAGACAGTCCAACTAGTCGTTGGACTGCCCCCCAACAGTCATAAATATGACCGTTGCCTCCCATTCCTTGTGTGAGGCTCTAAGGCTCTATAAATAGAGCCTCACTCCACTCTTCTATTGTATGCTTTTGAGAAGCATTTTAGTGATATTTATAAAGCTCTCCTTATTCCAATAGGCTTTTATGCCTTTTTGCTATTTTGTATTTCATCTCTTATGAGATTGTAATCGGTCCATTAGAGTCCACGATTCGTGCGTTTGTATAAGCCTTTTTGGCCTTCTATTTGTGCATCCTTGATTCATTTCAAATCTCATATTTTTTAGTACTTATTTGAGATTTTCTAAGTTTCTTAGTTACTTTTTATATGTTAATCTCATATTTTTTAATTTTTATTGGTTAATCTCATATTTTTTAGTATTTATTTGAGATTTTCTATTGCTTATTGGTTGTTGCTTTATAGGACATTATATTTTTCAATTATATAATTAGTTTTCCAGTTATGTAATCAGTTTCTTAGTTACTTTTTATATGTTAATCTCATAATTTTTAGTACTTATTTGAGATTTTCTATTTCTTATTGGTTGTTACTTCATCAATAAAGCATTTCTTTATTTATTTGTATTTTTAGATATTTTTTTATAATTTTTTTTTAAAGTTTTCAAAATTTTTTTTGAGGCTTACGCTTTATGCCTCGAGGCTTATACCTTGCCTCAGTTTTTGGTGGAGCACCTCGCTACACCTCAACGCTTTTCACAACACTGATCCAAAGTGTAATTCCTAATGAATGAACCACACTGAAAACATTTACGGGTCAGACTGATCAGACAAAGCTTGCAACCATGACTTTCTGCTGGATGCTACAGTGCAGTTGAGTCTACCAAATATAGTCTCATATATTTTTATATGTGGGTGTATATGTGCATATGTAAGACCACTTGGCAGATATATTGATCATTTAAGTATTATTACAGTTACCTCTCATATTTATTATTTTGGTATAAAGTCTTGAAATAATTTCAAGTTATTTTCAGTCTTAGGGTCATCTAGAAATGTGAACTTTGATCATTTGATGTTACAGGTATCGTTGAAAACTGAAGTTACATGGGTTCGTGATATGCTTCATGGAGATGATGCATATGAGCTCAGAGTGAAACTTCTGAAGCAAATTCCAGAGGAATATCCATACAAAGATGATGAATAGATCTGCAACATGCAGGTGCATGTTTATAAAGTACAATGATTCTAATTCTATATTTTGTTTAGTTTTGTAGTAGCATGAAATTCAACAAAGACCATTCTAGGATGAATTGATCACTCTTCCTAGAGTTTAGTTGGTTTTATCTTTATTCTGTAATATTTCTAAAAAATATTTTTCCCTTTTCCCAGTTCCCCTTTTAAGGACCATGGTGTACTGTGAAAGCATTGTCATTATTATATTAGAATGTGACAGAAAGATTAGAACTCCTTTCAAAGGCTAGTACCTGTAACCAGGTATCAGAGAACCCTTAAAAACAAAGGGGCACTGTGTGCTACTTTTTTCTGATGCGAAATGCATACCAAACAAGTCTAACGGAAGCAATTGTCTTCACAACGTATGCCTTTGATCACTCTTTGGTCAGCTTCACAGATACAACCCGTGTGCTGGTCAGATTGGCAGGTCAAGCCTATGTCACGTGGACAGGCCTAGATAGACAGGACACCATTTTTATGTGGTTCCCATTAGGAATAGCATATAAGGGGATGCAACATGGGGATAAATTGGAATATCCATGAGTAGGGTCAAAAGGTCATGAATTCTCAAGGACAGTGACCTTATCCGCTACAGGTGCATTCCCTTGTGACTGCAAGGACTATGTCTAATTGTACTTGGAGATTTGTGTTCCCTGTTCAAGCTTGCTTTGATCATTCACATATTCGAGTGTGTGTGTTTGCAAGAATGTGAATTCATCTACCAATGAATGGTCATGCAAGTGGTCTGATATGGGTTACAGTGGGGCGATGCAACCAAGAAAATCTGTTATGTAAAATATCTTCTGAACAAGGTGCAAAATAAGTGTACAGAATTGACACATTTGAAAAATCTTGATGAAGCACAGAGCTGTTGTGATTGCTAGGGTTGTGTGTTTGCAACAAAGTAGTATACTCTCTCTCTCTCTCTCTCTCTCTCTCTGCCGACTAGGCTGGTGGTGTGTTTTTAGCTAAGATGAGTGGCTTCTGGGCTTTTATAAGATTTCATGGTTTTGTTGTTTCCTGTGTAAGCATGGAATATTGTATCCACTTATTGCTTAGTTTATAAACACAAGTGAAAATTTTGATAGCGTGCAAAATTTAAGAGTTTCCTGTTCAAGGCATCATTTGGTATGTAAATAATGTTACTGTACTTTCTTGGCACTAACAAAACTTCACTGTAATGGTGGTTCAAAGCATTGTCACTAGTACCACAATTAAGCAGTCTTTGGCGAAGAGAAAGATATGTTCGCTGCACTTTGGAGTTATAGGTAAGGGGTTAATTTTTAACTTGTTCTTTAAAATTTTCTGATAGATATCTGATGTGACAATCAGTATAAGCAGCAGCTATGCCTTTCAATAATTTCTCAAGGGTAAGAAAACGTGGTGAACTTGTTAATCTCCATGCAGCATAAACTTTTTTGGCTACTATTCCACCCATTGACAAATTTCCATTTGCTTTTAACCTTTGTACATGACTCGTGAAAGCAGTCTTAGATTTTCGTTGTATTGAGCTGGGTCCAGGCATGGCTTCCTATATTTGCACTGTAGACAAGCATTATTCATCTTGACCAAATATCATTGTAGAGATCTAGAAATGGCCAAATATTTATGTTCCTTTTGTGGACAACAAGGTCCTCTACGCCAACCAAATATTTGTCTTCCTTTTGTGGACAAAAATGGTCCTCGTCGGCGAAGACCAACGATAAAATTTCAGAAATGTCCCAAATCATCAAGCTTGTGCCATGAGCTTCCTACAGTCAAAGGACTTGAGTGCTGTCTAAAGCAGACACAGTGACTTTTATGGGGTTTCCGTTTTTTTCACTAAGCAGCAATTTTGTGTATTCCTTGTTGCTTGGCTGATGAGTTTCCCCAACTTCTGCTGTCTGAGATGCATGTCTTCGTTCTGTGACTTCATTCCTGGTTTGTTTACTCAACGAGTCAAGAACCAGAGTCATTTGCCCAAAGTCATTGGAGTTGCTGTCCAAAACTATAGCTAAACACTTGAAATTCATTTAACAGTCAAACATTGCAATTTCCTTCAGGGTTGTATCAGTGTCACAAATGTTGGTGATATTTTGAAAATAAAATCATATCACAATATTTTGATAAACCAATAAAATATCAATGATTTTATAAAAGTATGAAGCCAATAAAATATCAATGATTTCATAAAAATATTACCCACTTCCATAATATCGCACTTTTATTTCAAATTAACACTTTCTAATATTTTTAATGATTTCCACTTTGTGCTTTTATACATAATCTTTTGAATTTTGAATAACTTAAATAGTGTTTTCCAAGAAAATGCAAAATCTTGATTTTTCATGAGAACTTGTTTCTTCTTGAGCAAACCCCGAATGTGAGATTTGTGGGAATAGGTTATATATATATATATATATATTCAATGATTTCCACTTTGTGCTTTTATACATAATCTTTTGAATTTTGAAAATTTTAAATAGACCAGTTTTTTTCTGAGAAAATGCAAAATCTTGATTTTTCATGACATTTTTTTTCCTTGAGCAAATCCTGAATGCAAGATTTGTGGGAATAGGTTATATATATATATATATATATATATATAGAGAGAGAGAGAGAGAGAGAGAGAAGCCCGTAACAGTGGATGAGCAAATCGTCCACTGTTATTGGGCTGTTATCCGCCACTGATAGCTCGTGGATCAGTAGCAGTTTTTTTTTCAAACTGAAACAAGATAATTAGCAGCGGTCCGTTAATTAGATCAATGCTTCCATCATTATGGGTTTTCTATATATATATATATATATATATATATATATATATATATATATATATATATATATATATATATATATATATAGATAGATAGAGAGAGAGAGAGAGAGAGAGGGAAGAAGGTGGTAGCTGCTAACCACTTTTTTTGTTAACTGCCCAGCAAACTGGGTTTTTGAAGGTTTTTTCTCATGTTTTACTCAAATCTGACTGTACAGATGTGTTCGACATGGTTGATTTACAAGGAAGCAACAGTTGGATTGCGTTTTTTTTTATTAAAAAGCATGATTTTTTAAGCTTTGAATATCTAAGAAAACCTTTGATCGTTAATTTTTTAAACTTTATAAAAACCTACCTATGTATCATATCGATTCCTATAGAATCAAGCATGTAGAACACATCTCTGCCTTCAGATTTAAGAAAAACATGGAGAGAACGTTCGAAAGTTAGAAAAGTGGTTAGCAGATACCACCTTCTCTCCCTCTTTCTATGTATGTGTGTGCGTGAGAGAGAGAGAGAGAGAGTTTTAGAGTACAGGAAACCAATGGGAGGTTACATTCCCTACACATCGATCGATTGAGTTACCTAAACGAGAAAAAATAAAGAAAAGCCTCAGATGGCCTAAACTAGGGGACCTAAAGAGAGTCCTCGTAGGGCTCATGTTTTAATTCCCTAGATGAAAAGCAGAAAAGTATAGAATCCATTAATTTCTCAAAAGATGAATGAGTATAGGATTTTTTAATCCATGCCTTATATTTACAACGGTGGTAAATAGAGTTGTTAGTTCAATGCCACAAACAATAGTTCACAATTCGAGAGCGGATCTTATGAAACGCTAGGTGACATTAACAATGTCTTTTTTCGAGGTTACACCCAGTGTCGAGAATCGTTTATGTGAGTCCCTCTTGAACTGAGCTACAGCAGAGGGGGGCCGGAGGGGTGTGGGATTAACGGTTCTGGATGCTGGGTGACATTGCTAATGTCATCGGCTTTTTGCAATTGTCATGTTCTATATTCCTTGTAAGCCTTCCATTTTGCCATCGATTTGGTCCTTGTCCAGAATACATCCTATGTGCAAAACCCTAGAAAATGGATTTTGCCTCTTGTTTAGTCAGACCTTGTTCTGTGGGGTCTGATGCAACCTCCCTCTGGATCTGAGATGGATGATCATGATCCACTGAGATCCGTATCCTGACCTTGTTCACATTTAGCGAGGCCTGACAAGTATGGGGCTCACTTACAGTTGTTCTACTAGTGAATTCTAAATACTGTTAAACACTAAAGCAGCTTGTTTTAGGAGCAAGTCCCTATCCAAAGTGTCGTGGACCCGACCCATTCATGCAGTACGTACTGTGGCAATTTGGCCTCACATGGAATCTCATGAGGTCACAGTAAGACTTTGAGCGTCCCCTCAGCACATGGGTCCTCAAGGAGAAGCTCTCTCACAATCACCAGATTCCTGCAACCCCTTCCGCCATATCTTGTGGGCCCCGCACCCATCTGCCACTTGACGACAAACCATCCATTCCCTAAGATAAAAAAAAAAACATCTCTCTCATATCAATGGTGCCACGTAGGATGCCACTTGACTGCCGACATGAGCGTTAACGGGATGCCACGTGGCAATTCGTGCTAACGTTTGACCGTACCAGCTATCCAATATTTGTCCCCCCGCTTTCTCTTTCCTCCTCTGTGTGTAGGTGGATAGCCACTTGTTTTGGATGTCTTTTTTACTTTGAAGAAATGTAAAAGAAAAAAAATCCTACTCTTTACATAGGGTGTATATATATATATATATATCAGGCCAGACCAATGCAATCACCTGATCTGCCCTCCATCTTCTGTTGGGCTTCACAGCTGACAGGTTGTATCTTAAACGTGAAGGGTGGTCAGGTGGGGCAACACTGTGCAATCTGATTGCACCTGATCAGCACGCACGCACAAACACAAGTTTTAGAGAGTGGGGATTGGGGACATAAACACCTTCTAGAGGATGGGAACTTGGAGAGGCAAATACACACAAAAAAAAAATCTGCCTAAATGAGGATTCAAAATGAAGTGATTACACTATAACAACACAAGTTGCAGTTTTATCTAATGATGGATTAAAAACTGAAACTTGATGAGGAATCTATTTCATTGTGTTCCTTAAAGATACAATAAAATTGTTAGATCACTTCTATCTATATATTGTGTTTTTTATATTCCCCATAAGCACGTTTAACTTTATTTAGCCTCTTCTGTTTAGTTGATAAAAAAGAACCCGCAAGTGAACACCTCCCAAACAAACCAAATGGATTTAAATGACACTATAATTAAAATCGCAGTTACTGTTTGTATAATGATTACAAATGGGAGATAATTTGCATCAATTTGCAAGCCATTGCTTGGCGCATTACTAAGGTGCTCAGTCCTTTAATGTGGAAATAGTGGTTTCCGTCATGAAAGCAGCCACTTCATGCAAAAGGCGGAAGGTTCAGATTATCTCCAAGGCCCTGATATTGTGCAATATAAAGACCGCATCAAGTATATATCCCTTATCCCTGCAAAAAATTTTAATTAGTTGAAATTCCCCCATTGAAGGAGTACTAAAACAAAGAAGGAAAGTCATTTCAGCATTTTAAAGTTAAAAAAACTGCAATTTTAATTATTGATATTGAGGTTGATTTTTTCCCCAGTTTCCTTCAAACATTAGTTCCTTAAGTGTGTAAGTACTAAAATAAAAGAGAGAGAGAGAGAGAGAGAGAGAGAGAGAGAGAAAATACCCACGTGAGGCAATGAAGAATCCTGCATTTTATTCTTCATGGTTAAGACAAGAACGCATGTGATTGCTGTTTTCCTCTTATCTAATGCGTGCTACAACAACAACAACAACTACGCCTTCATCCCAAAACAATTGGGGTCAGCGATATGAACCAAAAAAGAAATTCATTTTGGGTCTTCCACATGAATCCTTTTCCTCCAATCATTTCTATCCAACGCCATGTCCTCGGTGAGGTTCAAAGCATTCATATCCTTTCCTATCATCTCCATCCAAGTCTTCCTAGGCCTACCCCGACCTCTTTTAACTAATATATTTTCTCATTTCTCCAACCTTCTAACTGTAGCATCATTAGGCCTTCGCCAAATATGTCCAAACCACCGTAAACGATTCTCTCGCATCTTTTTTTCAATGGGTGCAACACCTACCTTCTTACGTATCTCTTCGTTCCGAATCTTATCTTTTATTGTATTTCCACACATCCATCTAAGCATCCGCATCTCAGCTACACTCATTTTTTGAATATGATGTCTCTTGGCAGCCCAACATTCCGTACCATATAGTAAAGCGGGTCGAATAGTCGTCCTATAAAACTTTCCCTTCAACCGCAATGGCATTCTACGATCGCACAGCACTCCAGTAGCACTTTTCCATTTCATCCACCCAACCTTTATCTTATGATTTACATCTCCATCAATTTCTCCATACTTTTGAAAGATGGATCCCAAATATTTGAAATAATCATTCACCGGTATATCTTGCTCACCAAGCTTCACTACACTCCCATCACTACTTCGTTGCTTACTAAACCGACATTCCATATATTCAGTCTTACTCTTACTCAACTTAAAACCTCTAGCTTCCAATGTCTGTCTCCATAATTCTAACTTAGCATTAACCCCAGCTCTAGACTCATCAATCAAAACAATATCATCAGCAAACAACATACACCACGGAACATTTTCTTGAATTGATCTCGTAAGCTCATCCATCACTATCGCAAATAGGAAAGGGCTTAAAGCAGATCCTTGATGTAACCCAACCGTTATCGGAAAATTGGTTGTCACCCCTCCACAAGTGCGGACATTGGTTACTACTCCTTCATACATATCTTTAATTATACTAATGTACTTGAGAGAAACACCTTTCTTCATCATTGTCCACCAGAGAACGTCCCTAGGTACTCTATCGTATGCCTTCTCTAAATCAATAAAAACCATATGCAAATCTTTGTTCCTCTCTCTATATCTTTCAATAAGTTGTCTAAGAAGATGTATAGCTTCCATAGTTGATCTTCCAGGCATAAAACCAAATTGATTCTCCGATATCATGACAACCTTCCTCAACCTAGACTCAATCACCCTCTCCCAAAGTTTCATAGTATGACTCATGAGTTTTATACCACGATAGTTTGTGCAATCTTGTATATCACCCTTATTCTTATATAAAGGCACCAAAGTACTCTTCCTCCACTCATTAGGCATCTTATTTGTTCGCCAAATCAAGTTAAAAAGATTTGTCAACCATTCTAAACCTTTCTCTCCCAAGCATTTCCAAGCCTCGATAGGTATACCATCTGGGCCAACTGCCCTTCTTGATTTCATTTTCTTCAAAGCCTCTGCAATCTCTTTCTTTTGAATCTTGCGCATGAAGTCACGATTTATCTCATGAAAAGGAATGGAGAAGTCTCCAAGATCTTGAGCATGACTATCATTAAATAGCTTATCAAAATAATCTTTCCATCTCTCCTTAATCTCCTCATCTTTGACTAAAACCCTTTGCGTTTCATCTTTGATACATCTAACCATACCCAAATCCTTCGATTTCCTATCTCTCATCTTTGCAAGCCTATAAATATCCTTCTCGCCTTCTTTGGTATCCAACTTGTCATAAACCTCCTTATATACCTTAGCCCTCGCGTTTCGAACAACTTTTTTAGCTTCCTTCTTTGCTATCATATACTTCTTCAAATTCTCATTATCACGACTCTTACTTAGATTTCTATAACACTCTCTTTTAACCTTAATAGCTAATTTGACATCCTCGTTCCACCACGATGTATCCTTACCTAGTGGTGCACCGCCTTTAGACTCACCCAATACCTCCTTAGCTACTTTTCTCATACCACCCGCTATCTTATTCCACATTGATTCTGAATCCTCCTCGAGACACCAATCAACTTCCTTAACTACCTGCTCTACAAACATTCCTTGCTTAGCTCCTTTCAGTGCCCACCACTTAATTCTAGGATCTATCCTATGTCTATCCCTTTTGCGGCATTGTCTAATTCTAAGATCTAAAATTAAGACTCTATGTTGTGTAGCTACACTTTCTCCTGGTATAACCTTATAATCGATGCAACAACCCCTATCTCTCTTTCTAAGTAGGAAAAAATCTATCTGACTCGTATTAACCCCACTTTTAAATGTTACTAGGTGAGACTCCCTCTTCCTAAACCAAGTGTTTGCTAAGATCATATCATAGGACAAACAAAAATCTAAAATCCTTTCTCCACTTTCATTTCTTTCTCCTATACCATAGCCTCCATGGATATTCTCAAATCCATCCCTACTAATGCCTACATGTCCATTAAGGTCACCGCCGATGAAAAGCTTTTCTCCATAAGATGTCTCTTGTACTACTCCATCTAAATCTTCCCAAAATTGATGCTTAATGGAATCATCTAAACCTACTTGAGGTGCATAAACACTAATAATATTAATAATATCTGTATCTAATACTAATTTAATAAGTAAAATTCTATCACCCTTCCTACGGACCTCAACTACATTATCTATAAACTGACGACTCATAACAATCCCTACTCCATTCCTATTCCTATTTATTCCTGTATACCAAATCTTATATCCCCAAGGTTCTATCACTTTAGCTTTCTCACCTACCCATTTGGTCTCTTGAAGACATAAAATATCAATCTTTCTCCTACACATAACATCTACTAACTCTACCAACTTACCAGTTAAAGACCCTATGTTCCAAGTGGCTAACCTAATTTTATGGTCTTGGACTAACTTTTTTACCCCCACCCGTCCAACAAAGTGAGGGAACCCTTGCCTATTTGACACCACACCCGGGCGCCGGTGTGACGCGTCGCTTCTGGGCGACGACCTAGCAACCCTTGCACATTTATCACTGCCTCCGGGCCTAGAGAGTACAGCGCGTCGCTCAGTAGGGAACGCCCCAACAAAATTCTCATATTGGTTCATTTTCATAGGATATGACAAAGTTTTTATGTTGGCTGTCACAGGCCTACCGCAACCCTCCTCCTTTATCCGGGCTTGGGACCGGCAGTGTATAACTACACAGGCGGAGTTTCTTATCTAATGCGTGCTACATTTCAAAAAAGGATGCAAATTCACTTAGGGGGGAAAAACAGTGGCATTACAGCTAAAAAAGTTGCTTGGTCACTTTTAAAATTCTCATAGAGCAACTGCCTTTTGCATTATAAGACCCCTACTTGATCTTTGTGCATCCATATCTACTACAGGCATAAATGCAGTGGCCAATTTGTTGGCTGTCAAAAGGCTATCCTTTTGATCATTGGGAAGAAAGGAGGGACCTCTCATTCATCACCATTCTTATCTACTCTTCTGGACATGCTCAAGAGGAGTACTTTTTTCCCCAAGAGATGCTCTAACTGTGATCTACACAGATAACTGATCCATCTAGAACCACTCATGACCTATCCAATTAGTACATGCAAGACCTGGTTCAATAATTGACATGCACATGCATTTGCTTCATCTGATGGGGATGCCTACGTGCCCTTATAATGAATACATAATGTATGGCCCCTGCCAAATAATCTTGCATCATGCATCATGATTGACAGGGCCCCTGCATGTACCAGTAGATGGTGATGTGTGCATTAAAATACCGTGGATATTAGTTGGCCATCGTTTGCCATGATAGCATCATATATGGCATATTTTTTCCATTTTTCCCTATCTTGAACTTTTTCCAAAGTAATTTCCGGAAAATCTATTTCTGTGGACTTCCAAAAGCATTACATTTGCCAAATAGTGTTTTCCTCCTTATTGAAAGTTCTGCACCAGGCAAATTCAATTAAATAAAAAAATATCAACGTTTTATTTAATTGAATTTGTGCAACTTTTTTCGGGACAAGGGAACTTCATCTGCATTCAACATGAGCTCTGGTGCCCGTTAGGTATGAATGATTGAATCACTATAATTTTTTATTTCTAGCATTAGAACACATGTATACATGATTGAATCACTATAAAAAAAATTTGACTGCCTTAAAACACATATATACATGATTGAATCACTATAAATTTTTATTGCTAGCATTAGAACACATATAAGCATGATTTCGTCACTATAAAAGTTTTTTTACTGCCTTATAACACATATATGCATGATTGAATCACTATAAAAGTTTTTTGACAATTTTAGAACACATATAAGCATGATATCATCACTATGAAAGTTTTTTGACTGCCTTATAACACATATATGCATGATTGAATCACTATGAAAGTTTTTTGACAACCTTAGAACACATATAAGCAAGATATCATCACTATGAAAGTGTTTTGACTGCCTTATAACACATATATGCATGATTGAATCACTATGAAAGTTTTTTTACAACGTTAGAGCACATATAAGCATGATTTCATCACTATGAAAGTTTTTTTACTGCCTTATAACACATATATGCATGATTGAATCACTATGAAAGTTTTTTTATAACCTTAGAACACATATAAGCATGATTGAATCACTATGAAAGTTTTTTTACTGCCTTATAACACACATATGCATGATTGAATCACTATGAAAGTTTTTTGACAACCTTAGAACACATATAAGCATGATTTCATCACTATGAAAGTGTTTTGACTGCCTTATAACACATATATGCATGATTGTGATACATAACACATTTATTTGACAACCTTATAAACCATATATGAATGCTTGAATCACTATGATATTTTTTTGACAACCTTAGAACACATATCTGCATGATTGAATCACTATGATTTTTTTTGTCAGCCTTAGAACACATATTTGAATTTTGTTAATGTCCTTCACTTTATTGTTAGTCTATGTGTCATTCATTCATGTTACTTTGATTGCCTTAGATTAAGTGCATTGCATATAATTTATTTCATTATATTTTGTTTACCAATACTAACATTTTGGTTCTCTTGTAGGATGCAGGAGATGATCAACGTAGAGGAGCTGATGGAGGCATGGATGAAGGGGGAGATCGAAACAATGAAGATGATGATGCTCCAAATCTTGGTGATGATTAGATTTATGTGTTGAATTTGTTTCACGTACTTGTTGTTTCAAACAAAACTCTTTGTATATGTTCACTTGTAACTAATTAGAACTTGACGAAGATTAAAGTGGGTTGTCAAATTTGTTTCACTTATAACTTGTGCTAAATTTGTTTCACCTGCTTTGTATATATCTTTTTTATGTGTACTTTATTTTTTATACACAGGTTATATATAAATTGTATAACGAGAATTTTTTTCTCTATATTTATTTTTCAAGTAATTTTTTTTTTGTTTTTTTTTTTATTTTACGACGGATAATATCCATCACTAATATTTATCGTGAATTTAGCGATGGATATTTATCTGTCTCAAAAACTGAATCAGTCGATGTTTTGCGACAAAATGTAATCCATCGTGAATCCGTCGATAAATTGGTGATGAAATTTAGCGATGAAAACTTATCCATCATCAAATTTTAGAGATGAATTATCAACAGATATGTATCTGTCACAAAACCAAATCAATCCTTATTTAGCGACGGATCATGACATTTGCTAATTCATCATGAATTAACAACGAAAGTAGTGACAAATCATTTCTGTCACTAATTAGCGACTAGGAAATTGTGATGGACGCTATCCATCGCTAAACGGATTAGCGATAGATTATTGTCGAATAGCATCCGTCGCTAATTTGCAGAATTCTTGTAGTGTCAAAAGCCAAAGATGAGCAGTCAGAAGACAGTGGCAGAACGTGCTTATGCAACTACTATGGAACAAGTAACCAAAGGTGAATTGGTTTAAGGTATTGTATTAGTTGCTGGACAAGCGGGTTTTACTTTGTTTGATTGCGGCGCATCACATTCTTTTATTTCTGATAGATTTGCTAGAACTTTGTTTGTTTCTGTTGAACCCTTGAATTACCCGTTGGAGGTCCATACTCCGACCTGTGATCTTTTTTTGTGCACTGCCTATATTTCAAGCATCGAAGTATCAGTTGTGGATCAGAACTTGCTAGCTGACGTAATCCTGCTATCTATGACTGAGTTTGATGTCATTCAAGGCATGGATTGGTTATTCGAGTATCATGCTCAAGTTTTGTGCAGAGAAGGCAAAGTTGTCCTATCTGAGCCCAATCGTCTGATTGTAGAGATCAGACTCTCTCGACCAATGCAGGACAGTCATTTGATTTCTTCTTTCAAGGCTTAGAAATATTTACGGAATGGGGGTATTATGTTCTTAGTCAGTATTGCCTCAGTTGAACCAGAAATAGTCCCAATCAAGAACCTAGATGTGGTTCGAGAGTTTCTAGATGTGTTCCCTCAGGAATTGCCCAGACTACCTCCTCAGCGAGAGATCAAATTTTGTATCGAGTTGTTGCCTCGAACCACTCCGATTTCTAAGGTACAGTATCGTATGGCCCCAACAGAACTCGAGGAATTGAAGAGATAGTTGCAAGAGTTGATGGATCAAGGCTTCGTCAGACCAAGTGCATCTCCATGGGGTGCACTAGTATTGTTCGTAAATAAGAATGACGGATCCATGAGGTTGTGCATCGACTATAGGATGCTCAACTAAGATACAATCAAGAACAAGTATCCATTACCGAGAATAGAAGACCGTTTTGACCAGTTGCAAAAGGCAAAGATATTCTCAAAGATCGACGTCAGATCGGGTTATCATCAACTCTAAATCAAGGAGGAAGATATCTCGAAGACAACCTTTTAAACTAGATACAAATTATACGAGTTCGTAGTGATGCCATTTGGGCTCACTAATGCACCTGCAACATTTATGGATCTCATGAACTGAATCTTCTGTCCATTCGTGGATACTTTTGTGATTGTGTTCATCGACGATATCTTGATCTACTCAAAGAATCCTGAGTAGCATAAAAAATATTTGTAGATTATCTTGGGAGTACTTTAGGAGCACAGACTATTCCCAAGTTCTCCAAATGCGAGTTTTGGCTCAAGTGAGTCATGTTTTTGGGTCACGTGATATCTAGTGACGGAGTGTCAGTGAATCTAGCAAAGGTCGAAGTCGTGCTAGATTGGAAACAACCTCCGAATGTCTCAGACATCCAGAGTTTTCTTGGATTAGCTGGGTATTACTGGTATTTCATTCAGGATTTCTCCAGATTTATGCTACCTATGATGAAGCTTTTGCGTAAGGGAGTCAAGTTTAAGTGGACTGACTCATGCGAAGAGAGTTTTCAGATCCTGAAGACGAAGCTAACGATATTCCCTATCTTGGCTTTACCTTCTAGCTGAGGTGGTTTTGTGGTATACACAGATGCCTCAAGAACATGTTTGGGATGTGTGCTAATGCAACATGGTAGAGTTATTGCATACGCATCTAGGCAGTTGAAAGTTCATGCAAGAAACTATCCAACTCATGCTCTGGAGTTAGCAGCAGTGGTGTTCACATTGAAGTCTTGGTGGCACTACTTGTACGTGGATACGTTCGAGGTCTTTTTTTACCACAAGACTCTCAAGTATTTATTTTCTCAAAAGGAATTAAATATGAGACAATGTCGTTGGCTCAAGTTTATCAAAGACTATGAGTTCACTTTGTCTTACCACCCTAGTAAGGCGAACGTTGTGGCTGATGCGCTTAGTCGCAAATCAAACAGTGTTCTGGATAGCCTTGTGTGAAGCTAAAAGTTGATCAAGGATTTCGTGACTTGGAAGTCATTTTTGCTTGAGGGCGGAACCATCCGATTGTTTGGTCTGACCATTCTATCAGAGATCTTGCCTAGGATCGTCGAGGGACAGAAGCAAGATGCATGTTATGAGAAGTTCGCAGCTCAAGCACTAGAAGAGGGCTCATCTTTTCACATTGATAGTGATAGTAGTATCCGTTTGGAGCATCAACTTTGGGTGCCAGATAACCCTGAGTTGAAGAAAGAGATTCTTGATAAGGTTCTTCTGTCTAAGTACACCATTCATCCTGATGGTACTACGATGTTTAAGGATCTTCAACGGAAGTATTGGTGGAACGGTATAAAGTGAGAAGTTGTCGCTTACGTCTCGAGGTGCTTGACTTGTCAGCAAATCAAGATTGAGCACCAGCGACCCGGAGGTTCCATGCAGAGGATCAAGATTCCTCAATAGAAGTGGGAAGATGTCACCATGGATTTTGTGGTAGGTTTATCGCGAAACAAACAGAAGCACGATGTGATTTGGGTGATTGTGGATAGACTCACCAAGTTTGCTCATTTCTTACCCATCCGGATTAGTCAGTTTCTTGAGAGTTTGGACGAGTTGTACATCTGAGAGATCATAAGGCTACATGGTGTGCTAATGTCGATTATTTCGGATCGCGATCTGAGGTTTATGTCACGACTATAGGGACAATTGCAATCATCTTTGGGGACAAAGTTGAAGTTCAACACTGCTTTTCACCCTCAGACTGACGGACAATCAGAAAGAATGATTCAAACTTTAGAAGACATGTTGCTAGCATGTATGCTCGACTGTCAAGGTAAATGAGATACACACCTATGTTTAGTTGAGTTTGCCTACAACAATAGTTATCATGCCAGTATCGGGATGGTTCCGTATAAAGCTTTGTATGGAAGACCTTGCCGATCACCGTCATATTGGGATGATGTCAGTGAAAGATCGATCGAATCACCTATATTTCTTCAACACTACACTCAACAAGTGCAGAAGATTCGAGAGTGATTGAAGACAGCGCAAGATAGTCAAAAGAGTTACGCAGACCAGAGACGGCAAGAGCTTCATTTTGACATTCGTGATATGGTCTTTGTGAAGGTGTCACCAACCAAGAGTGTGTTTCATTTTGGAAAGAAGAGAAAGTTGACTCCCAGATACGTAGGATCGTTCAAGATTCTTGAACGGATCGATGAAGTAGCTTATTGGGTTGAGCTACCTCAACAATATGCCCAGATTCATAATGTTTTCCATGTGTCGATGCTAAAGAAGTATATTCTTGATCCATCACACATCATTAGATACGAGGACATGGAAGTACAAGAAGACTTGACAATAACTGAGAAATCGGTTGAGATCGTTGATCATCGAGATCAAGTTTTGCATACCAAGACCATTCCTCTGGTCAAGGTGCGCTGGCAACACCATAGCATTGAAGAATGCACATGGGAGCCTGAAACGAGTATGAGAAAGAAATACCCTGATCTTTTTGTTGATTGATGTTTATGATTTCGCGAATGAAATCCTTTTTAAGGAGGGTAGGATGTAAGATCCATAAAATTTTGAAGAAAATTCAATAACACGATGGGATTTCAGTAATACATACATATATATATATAGTTACTGATCCTTAGAATAAATGCATGTCGAATCTCTGAAAAAAAAATTAAATGCTTAAACCCATTGTATTTTAGACATTTTGACAAGAAATGAGGTTCTAAGAAAATTTCTTGAGTCTTTGCGTAAATTTTGAAAATTTCTTTCAAAGAAATAAGACCTAAGTGTAATTTCAAATGTTGGCATAGAGCCAACATCATTATTTTAGGCAAGGGTGCACGCTAGAGTGCAACCCACACCTAGTTCTTGAAATGACTTCTAGAATATATATATATATATATATATATATATATATATATATATATATATATATATATATATATATATATATATATATATATATATATATATATATATATAATAATAAGATATAAGGCATGTGTGAATAGGGGTAGAGGGGCATTATCAAAATTTTTTAAAAGAAAAGAATCTCATAGAGGGACGTGTGAGCCATAGAAGGGCTATTTTCAAGTATGTCATCACCTAGAAGGGCATGGAACTTAAGTGGATAACCCCAGCCGTCCATTTTGTTGATTAAGTCCTAGCCGTCCATCTCTAAAACCCTAGTTTATTTAAGGTTTTGAAAAAGGGAAAGTGAGAGAAACCCTAACCGAATTCCCCTTATTTCTCTCTCTCCCCTTTTCTCTCTCTCTCTCCCTCTCACTTCCACCGACCAAACCACCCTTCCTTGCTAACGTGTAGAGTTGGGTACCATCCGGGACTCCCCTCTACACTTCCAAGCAAGAGGAGCACGCTCTCTTCAAGGAGTTTCGGAAAACCGCACAGCTCAAATGTGAGATTTCTTTTTCTTTAACTTTCACTTTTGCAAAAATGCAAGTTTCCAGCATGAAGCCATTCCTCCCATTGCGTTTTATGCAATGCATGGGAGCTGGGCGGATCCGCACCCTTATTGGGTTTTGCTTCTTTTTTTATTTTCCCTTTTGGTTTTCCCTTAGTTCACGTTGCATGCTCACACACGCACACCAATGGATGCCAAATATTCCCCTTGCATTTGCTTTCTTTTTCTTCATATTTTGCATAGCACGCATGAAGGCGCCATCAGACATGGGTATGGCTGGATGCCTCCGGCCAACTCCTTGCAGCGTTGAGCACAAGGAGCGTCGCTTCCAGCACCCATAGTCTGTGATAAGTTATTCGCTAACCTTACCTACGAATGAATACGATTAAGTAGATATATTCTGAATATTAAATATTGTAACCCAATTTATGTGAGCTTATAGCCATCATTTTTACTTCATGTTTTGTCTACCACAAATCCTCAAAGAAACTCTATGAATCTTATAAATCGGTTGTTCTTTGTAAATGAAAAAAAAAAATTGTTTGCAAAATGTGAACCATAAAGAGATCATGTCCTTTTTTTTAAACCAACCTTTTTTTTATCAAACATTGGTGTCGGTCTGGAAGGCTTAGACCAGGGTCTGAACCATATGGTTTAGACCAGGTCGGGCTGACCAGACTGACGTAACCCCGGTCTAATCTCATTTGGGTCAGACCCAGGTACGTTCTAGTGATCGAGCAATTGCCAAATGACAGATGTACCCACTCGGCTGGGTCGAGTTGGGTGCAGTACACGAAACTGACCCATTAAGGGGAGGGGGGGGGCTGCCCGAATATACATATGTATGTATATATTTAAAAAAATGTTGCTTTAGACGGACGTTTACCTGCCACACATTTTAGCTTCTGATATGATCGGATGATCACAGAATCAAGGCGACAAAGGGTTCTAATAGAATCAGTTAGTTTGGACAATGGTGTTGTCCAGACCCCAGGTCATTTGCTGTCATCTTGGGCCTCACAAATAATGTGCTGCCCTGCAAAAACATATTGAAGTCTGGAATTTTCCAAAATTTGGACATGTACATGTTTTTTCCATTCTGACTCTTCATATGATACAATGGTCCTTACATTGACGGCAAACATGCGTAAGAACGTGAATCCTTGCTTGCCGCATTATTGGTCCTATGATCGGTCGCCTTGGACTTATGTAGGCACCATATACCTGGTTTAATTCTCTGTGTTGGGCTGAACTCGTGCAACAGGTCCATCCTATGATCATAGCAGAATCATGAGCCTGATTGCAACCCTGGTAGTTGCATAGTATGGTGCCTAGCACAGGCCACCACACTGAATAACTCTATTGAGGCTTTATGGGTATAACTTCCCGCTCACATCTTTCTTGTTGCAAATAACTGCAGAATTTCATGCTCTTGGCAGCATTTTCATTGTTGCATTTTTTTTTGCATGCGTAGTGTATATGGCAGCACTTCGCTTGCTGCCATTTTTTTGCAGAAACGGCCCTGCTGGCAGCACCCCGTTGCAAATTTCTACAACAAACAATACTCTTTGGGCAGCATCTAGCTGCTGCGATTTCCTTCATATGGGACACATACTTGGAAGCATGTATCTCATGATGGAAGAACATAATTCAAACTCTAGAAATCATTTCAGCATGCTTGACATATTCTGAAAAAGGCACAATCACACCTGGCATATCCTAACATTGAGGGGAATTGTCTATAAGAAGAATGTGTGGAATTATAGATGTCTTGATTGAAATGATATGGTTCGAATATGGAATTTCTGGAATTATTATAGCATGCTTGACACACTCTGAAAATCCATATGCACTGCTAGCACATCATGTCACTAAACTAAAATAGTTCGAATGAAGCATGCTTTGTTTATCAAGTGTCTTAAATTTGTCATTGTTTCATAAGATGCAATGTATGCTCAAATAGAATCGTGCGCATTTTCAGATAACTCATGATGCATGTTACACATTCGACACTTGATCCATCTCAGAAATAAAAAAGGGGACTTGGAGCACCACTATAGAGGTATGCAATATTGTTTTGAGACTTGTTGCATGCTAAAAGTCCATGGCGAGTTATGTTTGGGCGTTGGCCCATTTCGTGAGTTGAGCTCACTTGTACATAAATGTCATACACCCCGAAAATAATGTATGTTGATATCGCCTTCACCAGCGAAGTGCTCCTCTTGGCCTAGATATGCTAGAGCACGTGAATAGGCGTGTTGACCTCGCCATGATGTTTGTGTTGCCCTGCGGAGAACACAAGGCAAATGTGCCTAAGTACCTCGGAATGAGGAAATGATTATTAACTAAGCCTAAAAAGGTAAACCACCCAGTGACCCATTCACAAACGATTACCCTTAGATAAGGTGGATGGTACAACCCTGAATGACAGATCGATTTTATGACATGTTTTGAGAAGCAACATCGTCCTCGTGGCCTCTAGTCACTGAGAGTTAGGGAAGTCAAGGTTGTCAATAGTGGTATTCCTCAACTACTGCAGTAGTGTGGATTGCAATTTATTGCATATGCGATGTTTCTCTCGGTCATGGGTTGCTCGCATGAGGTTGTTACTCATTCTCTAGGTACCCCGGTTATCACACTTAATAGAATAATAAATGCCGGCAATATTTTTTTATAAGTATGAGGTTTTCCTTCATGTACTCGAAGGAGTAATCAAGACAGAACAATTAAACTAATTTGCTAACTCCTGACTTATGGGTTGGATGATTACTGTTTTAATTCTTTGCTAAGTTACTTAAATGCACTTGGTTATGATTTTAAAAGCATGCTAGTTATGTGATGTTGTCACTCACTGCCTATTGTTACTTTGCTTGCTTATAGTTGTACTTGCTTATTATTTATTGCTGCAAAAGAATAATGTTGATATCGGCATATGCATGTTAGTTGCTCTTATTTTTCATTAGTGGTAAGTTAAGGTTTTATCTCACCGGCTCGCAAGAGTTTTGACCCCATTTTATGGGGTGCAGGTGATGCTTGACAGGTGGTGCGATAGGGGCTGATGTATTGCGAAGACTGGACCCTTCTAGAAAGCTCTTGTGATTCTGGATGGTCATTTTGGGGAATGTTCCAAGTGTGAGAAATTTTGTAAAAGGATGTAAATCTAATTGTCTCAATTTTGTAATGGAAAGCTCATAATGTATTTCTGCATTTGCTAAACTCCTTACCTGTAACCCACTCAAAGATTTTCCACTATTTTCCCTTTTCAATTTTCCGCTCTGTGCAACCTTACAAATTTTTTTTTCTAAAAATCCAGAGTTTTCAAGTTGGTATTTTTGGGGCGTTACACTGACTAGATTGACAACATATGCTATGTCAGGACGAGTGACAATGAGATATATAAGCCTCCCAACCAGTCGTTGATACCTATTGATATTTTTGATGGGCTCTTCCTTGAGCTTATCTTCCTTTCTTTCAATTTCACAAAGAGTATCGACAACTTTAGCTCCAAGTTTACCTGTTTCTTTTAAAATATCAAGGGTGTACCTTTCGTTGAGTATGCACGTTCAATTCCAAGGAAGAACTTCATTATTCCCAAGTCTTTGATATCAAAGACCATGTGAATATATTCTTTGGTTTTGTTTATCTCCTCCTGATGATCTCCTGTAACGATAATATCATCAACATACACAAGCACCACACTAATGTTAGATTTTCCCTTTTTGATAAACAAAGTATTATCATTGACACTTTTTGAAAATCCTCTATGTTCAAGAGCACTACTAAGTTTTGAATATCATGCTCTTGGTGATTGTTTACGGCCATAAATAGCCTTTTTTAACTTGCATACTTTATCATTTTTCTCTTCATCTGGGATTTCTGGAGGTGTTTGCATGTAAACTTCTTCCTCAAGTTCCCCTTGAAGAAATGCATTCTTCACATCAAGTTGGAATATGTTTCATCCTATATTATAAGCAACAAAAATAAGGATTCTTAGAGTATTCATTTTTGCTACAGGCGCAAATGTCTCAGTATAATCTATGCCCTGTGTTTGGGTATAACTCTTGATCACCAGACGAGCTTTGTATCTTTCAACTATATCATCGCTTTTGTATTTAATTTTGCAAACCCATCGATATCCTACAACTTTCTGACCAGGAGGAAGGGAAGTAATTTCCCAAGTGTAATTTTTATGTAGGGCATTGAGTTCTTCATTTGTTGCCTTGACCCAAACCTCTTGAGTCTTAGCCTCTTGAAAGGAAGTAGGCTCATGACCAATAGTAATTCTACTAAGATATGCAACATATTTTGCAGGGAGCTGAGTGTAAGACAATTTTTTTTCTATCAGATATTTGACCAAATAGGTAACAAAATCTTTCAATTGTGTGGAAGGTCTCAAAATCTGATCAGACCTTCTAAGAGGAGGCTCAACGTTTTGAATAACAACCTCATCGTGATTTGGCTCATCAGATATTCCATTGAGATCTTGAGATGGTATTTCTATAGCATCCTCATTGGAGTTTTGAGATGACATAGTAAAAAGAAATGAAATCATCCATGTCTCCTAGATTAGGCATAACAAAGTCTTTTTGAGAAATTTCACTTTTATTTTCCCCCCTTTTTAAAATAAGGAATTTTTTCATTAAATCTCATGTCTCTGGAAATAATCATCTTGTGATTTTCAACATTAAAACATTTATATCCTTTTTTTGACGAAGAGTAGCCCATAAACATGCATTTTTTTGTGCGCAAACTGAGCTTGTCTCTGTGTCTAGGGGATATCCAAACATAAACTTTGCACCCAAAAGTACGTAAATGTTTCATTTCAATTTTCCTCCCTTTTAAAATTTCTAAAGGTGACCTTCCTTAAAGGTTTTGACTTGGCAATCTATTTATTAAGTAACATGCTGTCAAAACTGCTTCATTCCAAAACTCATTCGGAACATTATTTTTAAAAATAAGAGCCCGCGTGAGCTCAAGAAGGTGACGGTTTTTCCTCTCTGCTACCCCATTTTGTTAGGAAGTTTCAACACAGGTGGTTTGATGGTCGATTCCATGATGTTTTTCAAATTCATCAAAAGCTTGATTTTTATATTTTGTACCATTATCGGTACACAAAGCTTTAATCTTGGATTCAAACTGAGTTTCCACCATCTTGTAAAATCTTTGAAAATAGATAAGGCTTCATCTTTGGACTTCATTAAATAAACCCAAGTGCATTTCAAAAAATCATCAATAAAGGTTATATAATACCTGAAACCATAATACAAATTTGTTGGGGCTAGCCCCTAGACATCAGAATGTATCAAATCAAAAGGTTTATTGGAAAAAATTTTACTCAAAGGAAAGGGAGACCTGCTTTGTTTTGCATTGTGGGACACCTCACAAGAGGAAATGTCAAAACTAGCATTTGGAATGAGAGACTTCAGAGTTTGTGCAGAAGGATGATCGAGTCTATAGTGCCAAAGTTCTCCATTGTTTTCGCATCCAGCCAAACACCTTGTGTGGTTGGTATTGAGTATATAGAGGCCATTAACACACCGACCATCACCAATCGTCTTTCCGGTCAAGCGATCCTGAAAAATAATGTCATTTGGAGAAAACACCACATTGCAGTTGCGATCTTTAGCAATTCGAGATACCAACATAAGATTCAAAGCCAAAGACAGTATATAAAGGACTTTGCTTGAAACTGAATTAACAATCTTAACACACCCAGTACCGCCTATTCTAGTTTTTGATCCATTAGCAAGTGTAACTGAGCCTTCTTTTGAGAATTTTTTTTATGACACATACTACTTTGGTTTGTCATATGCTCAGAAGCCCCAAAATCAATGATCCATTCACATGAGTTAGAGACCATACCTGAGAGAGCAGAATGAGTGCCTAGTAAACTTGATTCTGGAACACATCTACAATATTGTTTTTTCCAAAACTTTGCAAAATTTGTGTCAGACTTTCAATAGTGAGAGGGGTCTCACTACACTCATGTTTGGATGAAGACTTGCCACCGCCTGATTTTTGGTCATCAATCTGCATAGTTTTTTAACCTCAGATGATACACGGTAGGCCTCACACTCTCTGTTTTGTTTCTTAAATACTCAAGTTTACCATTAAGAAACCAACAGTTCTCATGAATATGTCCCATCTTTTTACAATGTGAGCATTTAGCACCTCTGCCATGACCTTGACCTTTGAAGTTATATCCTTGGTGTCTTTGTTCACTCTTATTTGTGTTCATCATAAAAGCACTTTTTTCAGCATTATCATTGTTTTCAGAGACAATTTTAGAATTCATAACATGCCCATGAGCCTCTTCACACATAATTAGAGAGCAAACAGAATGAAGAGAAGTAAAACTTTGAGTCATAAGAATCTGACTCTTTAAATTTTCATATTCGGGTCCTAAAAACGCCAACAACTGAAAGATTCTCTCTTGTTCTTTCAACCTTTATATATCAAGAGGATTATTGAGATTGGTGGTGTACGAATCCAACTCATCCCATATGCTCTTGATTTTTCTGAAAAATTTACTAAATGGAGTCTGAAATTTTTTCTTGAGGTCACACAATTCGTTGGTCAATTGATACATCCTGGCTATATTATATTGTTTCCCATACATAGCCTTTTTTGCATTTCATATTTCTTCAGCCGTGTCAAGAAATAGAAATTCATCGACGATTTTAGGGTCTATAGAATTTAGCAACCATGACATTACGAGATGGTTATTTGATTCCCATTCCTTGTATGTCGGGGAGCTTAATTCTGGTTTAGGCTTCTTCCCATTTACATAGCCTAATTTCATTTTTCCACTTAAGAACAAGATAGTGGCTTTGGACCATGGCAAATAATTAAACCCATTCAAAGGGATATTGGTGATTTTAAGGTTAGGACTAACCTGTTCTTGAATCACCACTTTTTGTGGGCTATTGAAAACATCACCAGATGATTGAGAAGCTGATCCGTCCGCCATTGAAATTCTAACTCTTTTGCAAGTAGATCTTCAAACCTAAAGCTCTGATACCATGTTGTAAAACAGAACTCACGATAAAAGGTCACACAATGGAGACAATAAATACGTGGTTCAGTCTATTGCAGACCTACGTCCACCAGGAAGGCTGGATCTCGTTCCTTCTTATTATCTCTTAGAATTACAGCACACAATACATGGTCCTTATATACACCTACCTAAGAGGATATGTAAGGCATGCAAAACTACCGCCTAATTGTTAGGCAATACAATATTCTCAGAATATCTTCAAGATCAACAATAATGTCGTGATGCCCGGTAGTGCCGATGATAATCCTTATCGTGTATGGAAAGAGACCTTGACCCAGCTTGGATAAAGATAAATTCTCGACACTTTGACATTCAGTCAATATTTCCAAATATCCCTTACATACGCCCATGAAGTAGGAGCTGAAGAACATCCGTGCGTGCACCGTGCACGTAGTCCTTTTCCATATTCATTATTTAGAGTGTAAAGTTGGTCGTCTGGGTCATGTTCATGGTATCTAATCACTTTGATTTAATTTGGGAAGATGAGCCAAAAAGATTCTTGGCCACTTTACAGTTTGAAAGCTGTGATTGTGATTGATGGTGATGGCCCCTGATTCAATGATTTTGATGCATCCACACGGGGTGTTTCAATTATAGATGGATACTGTAGCTTGTGGGCATGCATAAGAGAGATTTTTGGTTGATAGAATTAGATCATACCATATACAAGGACCATTGATTTGAGCAAGAGTGCATAAAAGAGGTTTTAGTAGATAGAATTGAATGAAATCATTGGCCCGGACCAGTTCATGGACCACAGAGAGCCAATGATAAGTTTTCAGCTTATTGGAAAAACTAAAGATTGAAAAATGATTTGGAGCTCTGCCTAGAGCTAAAAATGAAGGCCCCACCACGTGGTTTCTTGTCAGTCACTATCAACAGTTATTTACAATCAAAATCAAGTGGTCACTTCATCTATGATCTACACTGTCCATCACACAAGCTGATTGATAATGAACCAGCTAGGGTGGGGCTCCACCAAGAAGAGATAATTACACAAAAGTGTTTGTCCAAGATGTGTGTCCCCTCTTGACCATTGTCATTCTTGGATAGCCACTACTTCCACTCATGAAAATGACATGTACATGATTAGGTTTCCCTGTACACCTTTCTTCTACTGCACTGTTCTGCTTCTGGTTTCTCAGCCAAAAGACTAGGAGTCAGGATGAAGGCATATGCTAGAATTTGTAACTTTGATGCAATGCGAGAGAAAGAGAGAGAGAGAGAGAGAGAGAGAGCCGAAAGTAATTCAACATTACCACTCATGAAGATCAACAAAATGTTGAACCCATGAACTGAACAAGAACAAAAGCCAAAACAAAAGAAAGCACAAGAGAAAAGAACATTAGAGAGAGAGAGAGAGAGAGAGATTGGATGCACCCACTTATCCATGGTTAATTAGCAACACGTGTGTATGATGGAGTTTGCATGTGATCAGAAATATCCTAGCAATATCTTGAGAAAACTGAAAAAAAAATCCATGGTCAAGCATCTTTCACATTCTTACAGTAAATGCTCAAATAAATGCAGACAAGCGTGCCACGTAGTGCTTGCTTCTTTGTTTTTGAAAGAAGACACGTAATGCTTGCTAACATGGCTAGAATGAGCAGTACCATCATAGAGGCAAGCCTTTATTCTATGAAAAAAAAAAGAAAAGAGTTCATAGAGTCAAGTTTTTATTTAACCTTATTTACTGGAAATTCTGCGGTGAACAGCGGAAACACCAAGTGGAACATAAACCAAAGTGTGTTCATTTTATACCAGGCTTACCATTTCTCATGTTCTGTTCAGTTTAAGAAGATATTTTGGCGATTCCTTGCCACAGATCCCGTATACTTTTCTTTCTCTGATTATTAAAATGATTTTTTCTTTTTATTTAAAGAAAAGGAAAAAAAAGGTTCATTTCCCAGATTGTTTTTGAAGATTACCATCCAAGTAGTTCCTTTTACAGGATGCCTTACCAACGAGATCTAATGGTCTCATCTCCTTGGTTACAGCCAATTACATGGCAGCATTTTTAGTGGAGCCTGCACTCTTGCTGTGGGCTCCGACGAATACCACTACCTGATTGGCGGTAACCACGGTAGAAATGAGTAAAGAGATCATTTGATACCGTTCCGGATCCCTTATGGGGCAGAACTTTATCTGCACTTGTCAAGGGATTTAGATTTGGTACTAATGGAAGTGGAGAACTATTGAGCTAGCTAAAAATCATACATACAAGCTAGCTATATCAATTTAATTTGACTACATAGATGTCTTCAGCACGGGTTGTTTGCTAAAGGTTGGACCTTAGATCATGTATTTTCAATGTAAAAATGTGATTTCTTGAGTTGTCAAATTTTGGTACCTTGTGGGCCGTTGATTTTTAGGTTCTTTGGAAACCTGCTTACATCTCACAATCACATGATCTAAAACCTGTTCTTAATAAACTAAATTGTAGATCATATCCATATGATTCGATCTAAAGAAACGTAAAAGATATGAAAAGAAGGTGATTTCTACTCGATGTTCCTTACCTTTATTACTACTAGATATTTACCCGGCCCTTATAAAAAAAAGGAGAAAAAAAAGGATCTGTTAGCTTTCTCATCCGCTTTGAATATATATTTTTGGATATCTACATGAAGAAGCCACCCTTAGGAACAGAGACCTAGTCTCACTGGCTCTGCTTGCCGTACTTACTATCGCTGCCTTGGCAACATAAAACTCTGTGGGCTTTACCCTTGCCCCCAGCAGAGCCGTACCTGTGTTTTATGGGGCCTGAGGCGGAGGAAAAAAATGGGCCCCCTATTAATAGTAGGAGTTCAAGGGCAGCGCCTCGGATTTTTTTTTTAAAGAATCAAAATAACAATAAAATGGGCCCCTAAATTTTTTTTTGGGGGGGAGCTCGGGCCTTAAAAATGGGCCCCTAAATTTTTTTTTGGGCCCAGGGGGCCTGAGGCCCAAGCCTCATTGGCCTCTTTACAGGTCCGGCTCTGGCCCCCAGGGAGTCTTGGATTCATTGGTTCATCCTTTATGTGAAATAAATACTATTAAAATTCATACTTCAACAGGAAATTCAAACACGGTAAACCATTTGGCTTGGTTAATGAAACAGTAGATTAGCTGATTGAGTTCACTTTTGTTTTCTTCCCTTCTTTCTCTTTTTTTTTTTCAATTTTCTTAAGGTTGCAAGAATTCTAGATATTATTTTTGTAACCATGCATTTGTTTGTGCATTAGCCTTTCCTGTCTCACAGGTTGACCAAGCAGCAATTGATTATTGAAGTGATTTCATATGGTAGGCAAAACATACGATCTACATTATTTTCATTATTGAAACCTATCCAAATCATTGTAAGATAAATTATTTAGTACACACTTGCAAACGGGTTTTGTATCTGATGAGTCGCATATGGGGACTGGTGCATCCAATGCATAAACATCCAAATACGTACTTGCAGAACTTTCAGGGCACTCTAGACAGTCCTGTACATGTCCTACTGATCTCTTTCCGACCATATCTATATATCCTAAGCTTCAACTTACTCAAATTGCATGTGCACCAATGCAGATCTCCACGATTATGCCTTCACTTCAGTGTTTACCTTCAAAAAAAGGAAAAAAAAAAGATGAGAAGAAAAGTGAAAGGGAACATCACATGTGATCATTCTATTTGAACCAAATAGAATACATGGTTAACACTCATGGCTCAATCATAATCTTGTATACAATTCTTAGCATATATATCACATACAACTCTTATAAAATAATTTAATTAAATTTAGGCTTTTGAACCCAAAAAATTTTCAAATAAAAGTGTTAAATATTTTCAATTAATTTAAGAAAAATAGTGTTACCTCAGGTCCTACGATTTCATTTCACATCCTCCACAATATATTAAATTAAATTAATAGATAATATATAATTTAAATTTCTTAAAAATAATAGTAATTCTCTTTTGAGTATTTTAAATTCAAATCATACAGAGTTGCTCATTTGGTAATATAATTTTGGCATTATTTACTCTATATCATATCATGGTATTTGACAATTTTATAAAAATTCAGACAATATCTGCCTTATTTTATTATAAAAAGCTTAGAAATTATTTTTGAAATTTTAGCAAAAGCTATCCTATTTTAGTATGAAAAATCTCAAAAATTATTTAAATTTTTTTATAGAACCTCTCCTATATAAAGTATAAATGGAATGAAATTTTGATATAATGACTATTTTAATTATAAAAAAAAAAATCCTAAGAGTTTAGAAAAGAACTTAGGAAGTCATATAGATCCATAAGGGGACCAAATCAGTCCTACATGCATATACCTTGTTTATTTGATAATTAAAAATTAGGCAGCGCTTCCGCGACAGGGTTTTAAGACTGCCTTTAAATTTGGGAGAACCTCTACTGACCAAGCTCCAAAGGGAACTTTCAGTACTCCTTAAGAGAAATCAAAGACCGTAGATATGTAGTGGCAGGGGGGACGGGGGTTTCTAATAGAATAAATCAAGAAAAGTTCAGAGTATGGGATCCAAAAACTAGAGAGAGCTGAGTTTATAGAAACAAAAAGGAAGAGGAGAGAGAGAGAGAGAGAGAGAGAGAGAGAGAGAGAGAGGAGAGAAAAGGGGTGAGGGAGTATTTATAGGGGAGGGAGGTGGGTTGGCCCTCGTTAGCATTCTGGAAGAGCCGTGTGTCAGAGAAAGGGGAATTCCCCCCCCCCCCCCCCCCCCCCGCTTGCTGTGTGTCAAAACGAGAGAGTAAGGGAGAGACATGGTTTTTTGAAAACCATGTCTCCCACAGTTTTTGGGAAATGGTATATAACCATGTTTTGGATTTTTGAAAAACCATTAAAACTTTCAAAAATTTAGAAGACCACCTATAAATTATTCTGAAATGCCCTTGATTTGTCCTTACTGCCACTTGATTTGTCCTTCAATATTTTAAATATTTTTCTAAATATACCTCACCAGGAAACTATTGAAAAGAATCATCCTCACCAACATAGTTCTTATTCCCAAAATGGAGGGTGCCAACAATCTGAAGCAGTTTAGACACATGTCTGCGAATTTTTTTATAAAGTGATTACTAAGATCATTATTAACAGAACGAGGAAGATTTTGGAATGAATAATAAGCAGTAACAAGAATTTTTTGAATGGGTGATCGATCCAAGGCAATATTCTTCTAGCACACAAAATGGTTGATAAGATGACCACAAGGAAGCAAAAGAGTGTATTATTTAAAATTGATATGGTCAAGGCTTATGATAAAATAGGGTGATCCTTTATGGAGTCCATCTTCATAACTTTTGGTTTTAACAAGAGGTGGATAGAGATAATTATATGCAGTGTGTTAAATCCCCAAAATTTGGGGTTATCATCAATTGCGAGGTAGGTGAACTATTTCATAGTAGGGGCATCCGACAAAGCGATCCTATGTCTCATTACCTATTTCTCATGGTCATGCATGGAGAGATTATCTAGGAGGATGAATAAAGAGAAAAGAGAGGAACTTCCTTCACCTTATGAAGGTTTTTGAGAAACTTTTTAGTCTACAAGTAAGGAAAATATTGTTTTTATCCCCCTTAAACCTTTTTCAAGTCAGGACCATGCATATTCAATAGATGAGTGGGTGGCAGTTTAGAGGTCTTTTTTATTTGGGCCTTTCTCTTTTCAAAAGAACCTTGAATTGGGGGATGTGCGTGGATCTTGTGGCAAAATCTTGAAGAAAGTTGAAATCATGGCACGATAAGCTTCTACTGATGGCGGCCAGACTGGTTCTCGTAAGAGTAGTGTTAGTATCTTTTCGTTGTATTGGATGAGATGCTTTAGACTACCCATTGCCACCATCTAAGAGGTTGAGAAAATTATAAGGGGTTTCCTCTTGCAGGACAATGAGCACCGCGAAAACCACCATCTCCTTAGCTGGGACTAGGTGTGCAAGCGCAATGAGGAAGGGGGCTTTGCGATCAGCCATATGAAAGAAACCAATAAAGTCACACTTGTTAAACTTGCATGGAGGATTTTCCAACAAGGACAAAGCTCGTTGGTTGAATTAGTGAAAGTAAAATACCTACACAAGGAGTCCATGTGGGCTCCGAAGAAGGTGGAAGAGAGTGTGGTGTGGGGCCATGGCTCTTATGGAAGGTATATGCTGAAGGGTAGGGGAGGGAAGGGACACTGAGTTTTGGTTTGACCCATGGATGAATAGGGGTCCCCTCATTCTACAGCTACTTCCTCCCTTCCAGACTGTTCTTTATGATACCTTGCACCATATCAAGGTTGGGGAGAATGGACTTGTTTCCCTTCGGATGAGTTAAACTAAACATCAACAACCTATACCAGGATGGGTGGCATGTAGGCTACTCGGTACATGAACATGGTGGAAATATCTTGAAAGCCGGGTGTTTCACGAAGGGGATGATGGAGGAAAAGGAATGGGGCGACTGGCTAGATGTCATACAAAAGTCAGGCACATCTGGGAAAGTGATTGTGGAAACAGGTAGAGCAGATCTGGCGTGAAGCATGAATCAAGTGTTGGAAGGAAGGGACCAGCCTTCTAACATTCCCATTAGGCTTGTAGATACTCTCTACAGTTTTGAGAGGGTTCAAGTCAGATTTAACTATTGTAAACCAGTTTTTTTGTGTAGAATTTTTGCCAAACTGGCAAGATGGGGAGGGGGGGCGCTATCCCAATCCTGGAAGGATAGACCCCTGGATTGGCACCCTATGATAAATGGCTGATTTTGTATACAGACCAAAAATATATATATATATATATATATATATATATATATATATATATATATATATATATCTTTTAGCATTTACTCTTCTTTTGCTTCAGGCATTGCTTTTCGTAACAATTTCGTTTTCTGGTAACTATGTTGTAAATGACTTAGTTAAAAACTATAGAAAATAACAAATATTGATAAAAAAAAGTAAGTTTTCTTCATTTAAATAAGACTAAACATTTTTTTTCGGTCTCTAGTTTTGGTATCACTGTATCAACTAGATTTGGAATGTAATTTCATTGACTTTTTTGCACATATATACAGTAGACATTATTCTATCTCAGTCTGGACTAGATGTTGGGCTCCCAATTGACGCATGAAGAATGCAGTCTACTACAAACCTTGAGCCATCTTGTCCTTTTTTTATCATTAGGTGCAACTTGGTCCTACATGAAAGGACAAATCCCACTTTTTTTTTATTTTTACATAGAGAAACCGCCCCCAGGATTAGAGACCTAGTTGTGCTGGCTCTACCGATGTAAACATTTTACAAAGATTTGTCTCCCTCCAACTTGCAAACCAAAATATTTGAAGATGAACAAAAGAAAAAAAATTACCACAGGTTGCAAATATAATAATAGAAGTGAACATAGACCATTTTTTTTATGACCAAGAACCTTCGCAGAAACAAGAAGAATCCTGATTGGGTTCCCGCGTTATGACCCACCTCTAAAGCTACGGACACACCTATGCACCTGTAAGGTTTGATATGGCACGTTCATCTCGGCACTCTCACAACCACCAGCTGGCCATGTGGGCGACCCCGGGGTGGTGGCCATAGACAAATTGTGCAGTGAAAAGGGCAGATGCTGTCATTAGCGCATACCATGACATATATCAAGAACAATAGCAAAAATTCACCACACTCATAGGGTGAGTACCATGTTTGACCAACTATATATTTCACAAATCATTTTAGACAATTTGCATTGTTAGGCGTTCAATATGGACGGGCCGAACATGGGGCCAATCACAAACAACAAGATATTTTTCATGGAATAATGGTCCAATCTTCAAAAGGGAGGGTTGGGCAAGTGGTAGTATAGCTAGGGAGAAGAATTTGAAGAGGAATTGGCATTTCTTTAATCGTGGGATAGGGATGCCGACATGGAGATCAAGGCTGGCAGCAAAATGCCACGCGTTGTATCTTGGCCTGCAGAGTCCACCTAAACCAGCTTCTACATTCAATTGGCCCAAACACAAGGGACCCTCTCTCTCTCTCTCATTTTCCTGACAACTACTGCAAAGGACTTCTTCCTTCCAAATCTACCACCAATCTGGCTTTTACGTTGCTTCCTCAAGCCGCGTGTTCCTTTTCTGACCAGAAAGCTCTCTCTCTCTCTCTCTCTCTCTCTCTCTCTCTCTCTCTCTCTCTCGGCTTCCTCCTCAGAGCTCTATAAATATCTGTCGTTCCACTACTTCTCCACACACATAAGTATCTCCCAGCACTTCTGCCACAAACGAACACCACCTCTCTCTCTCATATTGCGCCTTTAAGAATTTCGGGATTCCCATCACCAGCTTCGCCAGTCGATTGCTTTGATTTAAGGTGCTTCAACTTATTCTATTCCTACTTTTTAGACATTCTTTCTGAAAGAAACTTTTGATATGGAATATTCGGGTTACCTTTCTTATCTTACCATGCAGTTTTAACTTCTTTAAATTTATCCAGTACCTTACTCTGCATCTTTCTCTTACGCATGCACACACGCACATTCATACTTCTACAATGATGGTCGCGAGGAAAACGGCTTCTTAACTATCACAAATCGACGCTTTTCAATATGACAATGATGCCAACTCGCCTAGCATCTCTCTCTCTCTCTCTCTCTCTCTCTCTCTCTCTCTCTCTCTGTGTGTATGTGTGTGTGTGTGTGAGCGCAACATCGAAGCAGAAAACACTTATAAATGGCAAATGCTATCACTCACCTTGCATTTAGCTTATGACAACATAGAAACTACTGACTAGAAAATGTGTGGGGGTGGTATCTCATGTGGTAACCCGGGTCCTGTGCCAAGCTGAAGGCCCAGGTTCGAATCCCTCTGCCACATGAGGCATAAGAGATATCTGGTAGGGGTCTGCTTAACCTCAGCTGGCCTTTCAAAAAACAAGAAAATGTGTCGGGTACCTACCTAAGTAAACGTAGAGGTTGCAATCTTCTTATTTATTTCAGTGATTAGATAAATCACAGGCTTGAAAGATGGCAAGAGTTCGATGCACGAGTGCGCGTCCCTTGCCTTAAGCCCAAAACAGCAAGCTCCCTAGTGGGCATGAAGAACGTCATGTTGGAGATGATTCCATGCATCTAGATGGGAAAATGGATTTAGTGGTTTGGCAGAGGTTGCCTACATCCACGGTAACACCAGCGCTCTTCACTTTCTATTACTTCATGAATAAAAATTTACAATACACCGATGTAGCATAGATATTAATACATATGAAGACGAGCAGAACGGGAGATAGGAACCAGAGGGGATAACCCAAATGGAGATAGACCAAATGGTAATCGTCCTGTAAAATAGGTAACACCTTATGGGATATGGGATAACGGATGGGAGAAGCGCCAACTGGAGAGACTATCTTCAACACTCCCCCTCAAGTGGGGCATGTATGTCAATGCAACCACACTTGATTAGGAGATTCTTGAGTTTATCACGAGTAAGTCCCTTTGTCAGCCCATCGGCGAGTTGGTCTTGGCTCTTAGTATAGGGCGTACATATTTCTTTTCTTTGCACCTTTTCTCTGACGTAATGGTAGTCGATTTCAATGTGTTTGGTGCATTCATGATAGAAAGAGTTGGCTGCTATGTGGATGGCTACCTGGTTGTCACAGTGCATGGGTATAGGGGAGGTTGAAGTAAAACCCATCTCGTTTAGGAGGGCCTTGACCCAAATGAGTTCGCTAGCGGTAGTGGCCATGGCTCGGTATTCTGTGCTTGACCTGGAGACTATTCCTTGTTTCTTACTTCGCCACGAGATGAGGTTACCTCCTACAAACACAGTATCCGGTGGTGGATTTTCTCTCTAAAGCTCCGGCCCAATCGACGTCCGAGTATCCCTCTATGTTGACGTGATTGTTTCTCCTAAACAAGATGCCTTGTCCAGGAGATTTCTTCAAATACTTCAATATACGATCCACTACCTTTTGATGACCTTTAGTGGGTGAATGCATGTGTTGGCTGG
Organism: Nuphar pumila; assembly: GCF_984573655.1. Classification (NCBI taxonomy): domain Eukaryota; kingdom Viridiplantae; phylum Streptophyta; class Magnoliopsida; order Nymphaeales; family Nymphaeaceae; genus Nuphar; species Nuphar pumila. Next base: position 117,777,305 of record NC_143259.1, on the reverse strand, counting down.
CCACGCTGACAACATGAGTAATATTTGGCCTTGTTGATGTTAGATAGATGAGTTTCCCTACAAGGCGTTGGTATCCATGTATGTCAGATAAGGGTTCATTGTCCTTATCCGTTGTTTTGATGTTTGTTTCAATGGGTGTTTCATTGGGTCTACATTTTGTCTTTCTGGTCTCCTTGAGAATGTCAAGTGTATACTTCCTTTGGCATAGGAATATCCCCTTATCAGAATACGTAAACTCAATCCCAAGGAAATAGCGTAGTTTTCCCAAGTCCTTGATGTCAAAGGACGTAGATAGAATTCTATTTGCTTCTGTTATTTCCTTGTTATTGTTTCCAGCCACTATAATGTCGTCAATGTATACCAGAACGACTGTGAGACTCTTTTCTTTCTTTTTGATGAACACTGAGTTGTCTGCATAGCTGCGATTGTATCCCTTTTGTTGAAGGACGTTGCTTAGTTTGAAGTGCCATGTTCTTGGTGATTGTTTGAGGCCATATATAGCCTTGTGAAGCTTACACGCTAGTGTGGGATCTCCTTCGTTTGGATGTCCCGGAGGTATTCTCATGTAGACTTCTTCTCCGAGCTCGCTTTGGAGGAAGGCATTTTTTACGTCGAACTGATAAAGGGGCCATTTGAAGTTCCAGTCTATGGTTAGAAGAATTCTTAAGGTGTTCATTTTTGCTACTAGTGCAAAGGTTTCTTCGTAGTCTAGCCCTTGCATTTGGGTGTACCCTTTGGCCATGAATCAAACTTTGTGTCTCTCTATGTCTCCATTACTTTTGTATTTTGACTTGAAGGTCCATCGGCATCCTACCACCTTCTTTCCCTTGGGAAGAGCATAAACCTCCCAGGTATGATTTTTGTGAAGGGCCTCCAGTTCCTCCATTATGGCTCAGGCCCAGATGGGAGAGTTCTTTGCTTCTTCAAAAGATGAGGGTTCTCCGTTGAGGTCGAGTTGGTTGAGCAAGGCTTTGTAGTTCTCTGATAGGTGCTTATACAAGATTCGATCTTCTAGAGGATGTGAACACGTCGTATAACTGATAAAATCCTTATAGCGGCTCTGAGGATGAGTTTCTCGTTGGGATCATCTGAGTTGGTTTTTGACGGGATCATTGTCAGACCTGGGAGTTTTATTTTCTGTGGGAGGATGGATATCGGTGGTGTCAGTCTCAGTCTTGATGTCGTCATAGCATCCCAGGTTGGGAAGGACTATCTCTCCCTGCGGTGAAGTATCTTCCTATCCCTATTTAAAGAAGGGGGAATCTTTATCGAACTTGACATCACGAGTTATGTGCATTTTGTTTTCGATTGTATCAAAACATTTGTATCCCTTTTTTGAGGTGGAATATTCGAGGAAGATGCATTTTACGACTTGCCTGCTTAGCTTGTCGTGCTTGTTTTTGTGTACAAAGACATAAGTGGTACATCCGAATGTTTTCATGTGATTAACACTTATTTTGTGCCCTTTAAGTTTTTCAAGGGGAGACTTCCCCTGAAGTCTCTTGCTTGGGAGACAGTTGATGTTGTAGCAAGCGCACATGAAAGCATCACTCCAGTAGGCTTTTTGGACATTCATTTAGAATAAAATGGATTTGGTCACCTCTAGCAGGTGGTGATTCTTTCTCTACATTGTGCCATTCTGCTGAGGTGTTTTGATGCACGTGAGCTAATGGTCAAGTCCGCTCTCCTTCTCAAAAGCTTCGAAATTCTCATTTTCGTATTTGGTGCCATTATCGGTTCATAGGACCTTAATGTGCCTATCATATTGAGTTTTAACCATGTTGAAAAAGATTTTGAATTTGTCGAAAACTTTATCCTTGGATCTTAGCAGGTAGATCCAGGTAACCTTAGTGTGGTCATCGATGAAAGATAAATAATATTTAAAGCCAAGGTGAGAGGTGGTTGGGGCTGGACCCCAAGTGTCGGAATGTACAATATCAAATGGTCTCATAGCTATGCTTTCGAAAATGGAAAAGGGAGCCTATGTTATCTTCACATACTGACATACGTCACATAAGTGAGAGTCAAAGCATAGTCCAGGAATGATGGTGGATAGGATCTTGTGAGATGGATGCTCAAACGCCTGTGCCACCTATAGTTATCGCCCTGCCCCCGGGTGAGATGAGCTTTCACTTCCTTGGGAATGACGTATAGCCCGGTGGTGAGTCTTCCTTCACCAATCGTTTTCCTTGTCGAAATTTTTTGAAAAATGATGTTAGTAGGGGAGAATATAACCTTGTAATTAAGATCATGAGTAATACGAGTCACGAACATAAGATTGGATGACAATTTTGGCATGTACAGCACATTTGAGGGGGTATTGGAGTTGAATAAGTGGAATTTACCAATGCTCGAAGCGCATATGGATGACCCAACGACAATAATAATGTGATTTATGTCTCTTGGAGTTTTAACATCGTGCGGATCAGTGGTGGTTCGAGACATATGCTCAAATGCTCCAAAGTCAACAATCCAAATATCAGAGAGGCTGAGGTTCGGTGAGAGCTTATTACCTGATTCGGTTACCACATTTGTTGATGCTGCTACAGCAGATTTGTCTTTCTATTTTGTCGCTTAGTTCATGTTGTTAAGGAGCTCGACAAGAGCTTCAAGAGTTAGGGGCGTTGCTTGCTTCTCACTGACAACTATTTGAGCATTGGTTTGATTTTTCAGCCTGTTGGGTTTCCCATGAAGGAACCAACACTTCTTCTTTGTGTGTTCCTCCTTCTTGTAGTGCGAGCATTGAGTGTGCCTTCCTCTATTCTTGATCGAGTATGGTCCTTCTTGTTTAGCATTCTGTGATGAGGTAGAAATAAAGACCGCCTTGTCTGGTCCGTCTTCATTATTGGCATTTCCCGTGAAGTTCCCTGTGGTGTGGTTCATCACCCGACGTCTAGACTCCTCGTGCATTACTATGGAGCATATGATGTTGATTGATGGTAACTTCTGAGCCATGAGGATTTGGCTGCATATGGATTCATAGTCAGATCCAAGTCCAACTAGGAACTGGAATATTTTTTCATGTTCTTTTAATTTCTTTTGACCCATGGTGTCGGTATATTGGGCCGTGTACTTGTCCATCTCGTCCCACATATTTCAGAGCCTGCTAAGTTATTCGCTTAGAGGCTGGTTTTCCTTCTTGAGGTTGTGAATATCCTGCGCCAACTGATACATTCTTGCGATGTTGTTTTGTTCTCTATACAGTTTGCGCGCAGTATCCCAGACTTCCTTTGCTAAGTCTAGGAATATGAATTCCTCGATGACTTTGGGCTCCATAGAGTTCAAGAGCCGGGACATGACGAGATCATTAGATGACCTCCACTCGTCATAATTGGGATTGGTAATATCAGGTGCCGATATTTTTCCATTGACGTGGACCATATAACGTTGTTAGGGCCGTTCGAGAGAGTCGAAGTGATCTTCACATTTGGTGTGGCCTGATCATGCACGATGATTTTCTGTGCAGGTGTCGCAGCCATTCCTAGTGAAGATCGGCTCCCTTCTGAGAGGATAGGGGAGGCTTCTGGATCAGGTTAGCGTTGAACCTACTCTGATACCATGAAAAACGTCATGTTGGAGATGAATCCATGCATCTAGATGGGAAAATGGATTTACGTGGTTCGGCAGAGGTTGCCTACATCCGCTGTAACACCAGTGCTCTCCACTTTCTATTACTTCATGAATGAAAAATTATAATACATCGATGTATAGTGGATATTAATACATATGAAGAGGAGCAGAATGGGATATAGAAACTAGAGGGGATAACCCAGATGGAGATAGACCAAATGTTAATCGTCTTGTAAAATAGGTAACGCCTTATGGGATTTGGGATAATGGATGGGAGAGGCGTCTGCTGAAGAGACTATCTTCAACAGGGCAAGAGCGCGGATCAGGTGCAATGTGATTGCTCAAAAAAAAATACAACATTGTTTGCTTGAATGACACCTGCCCAGTTCAGTAAAAGAATCAGGATGGCAGATCACGTGCAATCACATTACACGTCCTGCTGCACCTGATCCGCGCTTCATCTTCTGCTGCGCCCCCACTTATGATAGGTTGTACCCCAGTTATAGAGTAGGCTTGTCAACGGATCGGGATTACCCAGACCAAATCCTATAGGATCCGGGTACAGTAACAAATAAGAAAACCCGATTAAGATTTGGGTCCGGACCACAAGGTCTGATTAATACATGAACCCGGGTATAGTTTGTGAAATTTTATATCAGACTCAGGCCTGACTTGATTTCCGATTATGACCCACAAATTTTCAATGTAAAAATGATAAAAAATATTATTTTATTGAGTATGGTACGGGTCTAGTTCATGTATTTTTATCGGGTTCAGATATAGTTTTTTTATAGTATACCCGATTAGACCTGAGTGATCTGGACCCTATATCATACTCAATAATCTGGTCCAAGTCTAGTTTCACCTGAGTCCAAACCAAACCTGACCCATTGACACCCCTAATATAGAGTGCCATCAGGTGCAACGGCACACTCAAAGTATGCAATGTATTTGCACGTCATCCGCCCTCAAGAACCACCCAATTTGGGTGAGGCCCACAGTCTGAACTGGGTAAATATGCTCCCTAGGCTAGTGGCCAAGAGGTGGGCTGAGGGGATTTAATTTAACCACTTGGAAGTAGGTCATAAAGGCTGATTCTTTAAGGACAATAATGCCTCTAGGAAGCAAACGTCATTTATATATGCTTACTGTATGTGAATAAATCTCCAAGAAAGCTGTGATTGGCCATTATGTCAACATTTTTACCTAGCTTGCAAGTTGCAATCAAAACATTCATGGTGTGGGATTGCTAGGATCTTACTAACTTAGATAAGGACTTGAGATTCCAAGTCCACCGATGGATTCGAATTCTGGAATTCTGTCAGGCTTTTGATCAGGATCTGACAAAAAAAAATTGGATGCACAGAAGCCATCTTTTGCTTAATATTTCAAAACCATCCCAATGTTTTCGGAAAGTTGCATTTAAAGAACCAGTATTCCAATCAAGACTGTCGATTGGGGGACCTCTGTCTTGTTAATTGTGAAAAACATTTCTACACTCCCTCAATTATGATATCCATTTCTATATGGATCCAGAATTGGATCAGTCATGATCTGACCTTATCCTATTCTTTTGGATTCCTACCACCAGAATCTATCCCCGAGATCACCTCAGGGGAAGAACTAGACCTCCTTTATCACCAAACTCTAACCCTATAGTATTTGGCACAGCTCCGTCCGAGTCAAACTCAACCCATTGACACCCCTAATCAAGTGAAATTACGTTGCACATTTTTTAAGGGCTGCTGCACTTGAGCACCCTCCATCTTTCTCATACAGCCGGCAGCAGCAGCACATTTGAAATGTTCAATGTGATTACCACTGATCTTTTTCCCATCACCAATTGGATTCAGGACATGTTAAGGAATTTTTATTGCAGGACTCTGAGTTTTATGTTCTTACTGGCAGTTTGACAGAAAGGTTGGTCCGGCAGTATGCGTATAGCACGAGACCTTAAATATGTTTTCTGCAACATTTGAGTTTCTAAAGATATTTTTCAGAGGTTCTGTTTTTTTTTTTTTTTGAAGGGTTTCTAGGCTGTCCGGCTTAATGATTTCGAGAGATCCTCTTTACCTTTTTCAGGCAAACTGGTCTCCGACTGACCTCTGCATTTATTATATTTGTAGAAGGTATGTGCATCACTTTTTTTGGTATTTATTAGTTGGTTGGCTTGTCCTTCCAGTATATATGGCTCAGTCCCTCTCTATCACTAGAAACACATGATTTTGATATTTTGTTCCAATGATCATCACATGATGCCACAGGAATACCCTCCATGCGTGCACCTTTGTGCAACTGCAAGAGGACCACACAAAAGCTCCCTAATTGAATCTTTCGTGGATTTAAATGGTCATAGTGTATGTGTACTGAATTTAGAGGTAAATCCTCAAAGTTTCACATGTCATGCTTTCTTGGGAGTCAATTTGAAGGTTGCTAGCTTAGTGGTGCTGAAGAGCTATAAGGAAAGGACCATACCTAGTGCGGTCCTCCTGCATTTCAGTAGGGTACAGATGAGGAGGGGCGAACCAGCGGCGGCCTTAACCTTCTGCCTTTTGCAAGGGGTAGCCACTCTCGTGGTCTGCCCAACCACTTTATCATTGTATCATGGGTATGGCTTGCAATCACATGGCACAAGATGAGGAAGGATCTGGTGCAATGTGATTGTACACTTTTAGTATGCTGCTGCACTTGATCACCCTCTGTGTTCAGCTGTGGGGCCCACCAGCAGGGTGTTCAGGTCAGGTGCAGCGGCTGCACACCACATTACACCTAATCTCAAGCACTTACTTTAGTGCAATGTGATTGCATGTTGAATTTTGTTGGTGAGGAAGAACCTTAGAAAAATTGAGAAAGCATGTTTTTTAGGAAATCTTAGGAACATATCACATATGTAAATCTAAACATATATATAATATAAACTAAAAAACATACAAAAGATAAAAATTTGCTAATATTGCAAAACAATATGATATTTAAAAATGAGTAATATTTTTCAAAATATCACAAAACTTTTTAGGAATGTATCAGGTTTTGAAATGTGGCAACAAAATTGCAATACTTTAAAAACATTAATTACCGATAAGTGATGAGGAGACCTATCCAGAGGGGTGTACCCCGAGGTTTTACTGTCATGAGTGTCGATGATCAGCGAAGGGATGGTGATCCTTCCCCTATTACGGAATGGAGGGATCAAAAAAACAAACATGGGAAAAACAAAAGGAGAAAACAGCAGCACATGAAGAATAATTATTTTACATAGTTTGGCAAGAATTGCCTATGTCCACAACTGCAGTGAGCCTTCTTTTTTATTGATTGATCAGATACAATACAAGAGCTGGATTGCATCATTTAAATAGGAGTCTACCAGTTTTACAAGGAGCTTAATAGTATTGTAGAATATAACAAGGAATCTTGGATAAAAATTATAAAACTACTCTCTAAAAAAATTGCAAAAATTAGAAATTTATATCAGGCTCCACCCTCCTCCAGCATCCCCAATTTTCCTGCGCGAAAAGTTTCCTTCGTTGTAGAAAAAAAGGGGAAATTTTAATGAGTATGCTGTGGACTTGTGTGGATGATGGAGGGCACTCAACACTGGACAGTCAATTGCATTGGACCCACTGCTAATCATGAACCGTGCTATGGGCCGACAATTAACCCTCAGATATCGCATTCCTTAGGCCCCATGATTTATGCAACATGCATCTCAATTATTTGCTGCTGTACCGCATCTATTTTTTATGATGGCTGATTTATGCTACATGTTTCTCTTTATTACGGCTAAAGGCACATGGGACCTTCATCATTTTGTATGGTCTTAATTAATTAATGGGATGTAAGGTTGCTTTCAATGCATGAAAGTAGCCTTTCATCAAAGAAATGCATGTTCGTGAGTGTAACTGTAATTATCTCATCCTATGTGAACCTGCCAAATCTAAGTTCCTATCTCAATATTTTTACATAATCACTGCAAAATGACCTCGAACTCTGTTCTTTCCTTTGTTTTCACCCCAATTTCAAAAATCCAGAGGCCGATTAAAGTGAAGAATCCCCAACTAGGAAGAAACTATCATAGCCAAGAACTAACATGAACGGATTATTTCCAAATTAATAACAAAATATGACTCCAAATCTGTAATGCATCAGGCAGACACCAAGTACAGGGGATTCAAAGTAAACCGTTTGACTATTATGAAATAAGGGGTTTGCCTAGCCGATCGAGCTGCAAACCTGGAGGGGCTCAAGATATATTCTAACCGGTAAAGAAATCATGGGTGTGCAAGAAAAGTATATAATTTCATGCAGAGGTCAGTTGTCTGTAAGCAAGTACCAGAGCAGGTTGTATGTTACCCCCTGAACACCGGGCCGGGGCCGCATGTTTGGGGTCTGAATGAGTGCCACGTGGCACTCATTTGGTTGTTTGGGTGTGTACGCAAAGAATATTGCGGATCCCAAGATCTTCTTCCGTACATAAACAGCCAAATGAGTGCCACGTGGCACTCATTCGGACCCAAACACGCGGCCCCCTATTCAGGGGTAACATACAACCTGCTGGGCCAGCGTACTACTCCACCTTTCATTATTGTGTATGATGACTCTCTCTCTCTCTCCAACTTGTTTTACAAAAAGTTTGTTCTCTTCCTGCTGCACTTCATACAGAGGTTTTTTTTCTTTCTGGCACACAGAAACCAACCCCGGGACTGAGACTCTGTGCGTACGGTCATCATCCCATGCCCAGCTTCGGCTAATGCAAAGGGGTGATGCCCGTGGGAATGGAACCTTGGCCGCCTGTCATATTGCCTAGGCCCCCTCCCATTGTGCCGCACTAGAAGTTAATGTGTAGTTAAACTCGAAAAGAGGGAAAATAAACAAAACCAAGTTTAGAAGGTATGGAGCTCTGTAAAATGTCGCATGTAAGTGGTAGTGCAAAAGCCCCAAGCGGGGTTGCAGTAGTGGGGTGGGGGGCCTTGGCTGCTAGACGGGCAGTCAAGGTTTGATTCTCATGGGGATCGTCGCCCTTCTGTGCAAGCCAATGCATAGCAAAGGTCCCGGGGGCAGAGGCCCTAACCTCGGGGAGTTTTACGCTGCCGGCACGACGATATATAGTAGGTACGACAGGCTGAGCCAGCGCATGTCGATCGGGTGAGGTTTCTTTGGGTTCTAAATTTTAAAAAAAAAAAAAAGTGATAGGTAAAAGATTTTACCAAGTTGATTAAACCATCACAACTGTTTAAACCATGTTATGGGCCATTCTAGCCACAAGTTTATAAATGCTTTTATCAGGAGACCGTTTATCATATTCTGCTGATTTTCAGCCTTCTATTTCCTAGCTTGGTGCTTGCTTAGCTCTGTTTATATCTTTTGTTGCCTTTGTGTTCTTTAGATGGACTTCAACCCTCCCTTCCAAAAGATTTACAAGAGTCTGTTGGAGCAGCAACACATGGGGAAACATGAAGCTATCGTCGAAGAGTGCGAGCTGCCATTAATCGACCTTGATCAACTGAATGCGGGCGGACAAAAGCGAGAAGCATGCATAAGAGATATCGCAAAGGCCTCATCAGAGTGGGGTTTCTTTCAGGTTGTGAATCACGGCATATCCAAGGACCTTCTCAAGAGGGTGAGGAGTGAGCAGGCCAAGGTTTTCAGGCAGCCCTTTGAGAAGAAGGCTAGCGAGAAGCTCACATATCGTTGGGGTGCTCCCTCTGCCACCACTCTTCAACAATTCTCATGGTCAGAAGCTTTCCATATTCCTCTCACAAAGAGTTCAGACTCAAGATATCTCAACACCACTACCCTGAGGTATTTCTAATACTCCTTTGAATCTGGGTGTGCACTTTTCTTGTCTTTTTTTTTAGATGTGTTTTATAAATAATTTGCATGCAGAGCGCTTCCTACTTAAAACTGTTTTTTTTTCAACAGTAGCCATTATTTCCTTTTAATTATGATGTTATCAAGAGCCCTCTATATTGTTTCTCTGCTAGCTCGGTTCTTCTGTTAGTATATATATGCATCAAAATATGGACAGCAATAATAAACACTTGTGATGTATAGTTGTGAGCCTTTGAGTTTGAGCTGTATGATCTTTCCTTTTAGGTGTTGTTCATATCTAAGATGAATGATGGTAGGGTATATCATACATTAAAAATGGTTATTATCATGGTCGACTCTTTGGTGAGTATTATTAGTTGAATTAGTACAGTTAACTAATTAAGCTATCTTAGCCCAAGGGGTCTAGGGTTGCATTTATTTTATCTCATTTTGCTTCTGCTGGCAGAAGAAATTTAAAAATGTCGATAAGAGTGATATTTAGATGAGCTAATTGTGCTCACGTGACTAGAGCATGGAGAAATGATTTGGCATCTATTGTATACCTGCCAAGGACTATGGACCTTACACAGATTATCCCTAGTATTTTTGGAGAAAACGCGCATGCGAATTGGTACACACCATTTAGAGGGTGTGGCACATGGTGACACGAGTCAGACATGATGACACGAATCTAACACATGCAGGTGTTATTTAAATATTTTTTTTAATCATTTTAATGATATTTCAATAAAAATACATTTTTATGTATTAAAATCAATGTTTTTATTAAAAATTATTTTTTTTTTGCCATTCATCATTATCGTGTCATATTTCTGAAAAAAAAATGGAACTCACATGTTGAACTGAAGTTATGTGTCGGGTCGTACCCGTATCTTGGAGGCATACGTAAAATCATGGCGGTTCTCAAAACAGCAAAGCACCATGCAAACTTTTTTCTTCTCTTGTGACAAACTTTCACTACAAACTGTAGGCAAATCAGGTGCAATGTAATTGCACAAAAACATGTGCGACTCTACCTTGCTGGATGACACCTTTCCGATTCAGAATGAAGGATTGGGCTGAATCAGATAAGTGTCATGGCACGAGATGGTGTAGCACACATTTTTTGTGAAATCACATTGCACCTAATCTCTCGGCCTGCAAACGCCTCCCAAGAGAGAAGATCAGGTAATTCAGTGTCTGGAAGACAAGTTTCAGAATTGAGATAAGGTGCAATGTGATTGCACACTTTAATTGTGCTCTGCACCTGATCACCCTGCTGTTGGCCCCCGCAGCTGACAGGATGTATCCAAAAGATGGGTGGTAATAGGTGTGCAACAACACACTAAAAGTGTGCAATTGCACTCCTTTATCAGTCAAGGCAAAAATGGTCGTACGCTGATTTTCTCTGGGGACCCACTTTCTTGAAGAAATATGACCCCACAAATTGTGTGTTACGCAATCATGTCAATAGACAGCCTGCAAAATAAAGTTCATACTTCATAGGTTATCAATAATAACCTCTATGTCAAAATGGCAAGTGAAATTCAAAGTGTTTTTTCAAGTTTCAACAATTGGTTTTTGCCCCCCGTGGTTTCCTCTGCTCTCAGGCATTCTTCCATACACTTACACTTGGGAGCCAAGCTTAATTATGTCGGAGGTTTCAAGTTGAGCTAAATATATGCGGTTTGAATCCACAACCGCATTCTATAGTTCTTAATAGGACATTAACAATGATCCAGATCCAACATACTCTTGAAAAGATCCTGTGCCCATCAGAACTTAACCCGTATCTGGGTTTCAATTAGGATTTCAGATCCGTCTCTGAATCAGACTTGCTCAACTGCATCTTTAGGTCCATGTCAGGAACTTAAGCTCTCTCTCTTTATATATATCTCTTTTGGCCTTTTCAGCGATTAAATGATCGATTCTCTCTACCCTTTGTCATTTTCAGCCATTAAATCAGCTAAAGACGTCGTCACCCCACGTTGAGAACGCAGAGTGAAGCGTCCTCCCATGTGTTTCTCGTTTCTGCAACACCATCAATGCTTATAGCTACTCTCCCAAGTCATTTCCTAGTCTTTCTCTTGATAGATCTTAGATCGGGGTGTGCGCTAGGAATACTTGAGGAGAAGAGGAATGATTAACGACCTGTATCAGGAGGGGATCTTTGAATCTCTTCAGTGTGCCTGTTGTAGAGGCAAGGACTGAAAATTTAACCTCTTCTGAGTAGCCGTTATCCAGCCTAATTGTCCCATTAAATCCTCAAACATGCTGAGAATCCAATGTGTAGCCCCACCATTATCCAGGTGGTGTATATCTCAATAGCTCACTAAGTGGGTCATTGGATTTCATGTGAAACTCACTTGGCCACACTGAATCCATACCAAGATCCAACATCTTTCACTTGGCCATATGGGGTGAACACTCATATTTTATCTTAACCGGTGCATTATGTATTATACTCATGACATTATGAGGTTTACATACACTAGTTAGATTTTTCCTTCATGATATATTTCTATCATGAGGTTATTCACAAACTACATTATTTTTTTATAATGTCAAAAAATTTTAAGTATTCATCATTCACTGCATACTAAGTCATGCAGTTTATAAAGCAAAATAAATACATTATAATGTGGGTCTCACATAATCATGGGGTTTTTTGGCTCTTCCATGACCTTACCGTAGGCATGCATACTAGTGGAGTACTATAAATATGTATTAATTCATAAATATGTGATTTGTCAAACATAACAAATACTCTCACTTTTCAAATTTTATACTCTCACTTTTCATGTACATTATCATATGTTGATCACTACCTGATCATTTTATATAAGTATATCCGGATCCAAATAGTTATAAATGTAACTGATCAACATCATTTAGCATTTTATGTATGAAAAAAAAAATATTTTTTCATGCATTTATACAAACATACCATAGGGAGCATTATTATTTATCATTATATACACATAAATATCTTCACATACATGTGTAAAATTATAATTATGCTCCCACTTTTCTAATGCATTATATTTAAATAATATTTGCATTAAGACATGACATTATGTGGTTTTACATACACTAGTTAGATTTTTCTTTCATGATATATCTCTATCATGAGGTTATTCACAAACTAGGTTATTTTTGCATCATAAATTTAAGCATAAATCACATACCCAAATTCACTACATTAGATCCATATCCAATAAGAATTATCTCATTATCATTTGGATATGCTAGATATGATAAGCCAAGGCTTTAATCAAATCACAAATTTGAACATTTAAGTTCAAATCCATTACTGGATCCACACACACACACACACACACATATATATATACAATTTTATTGGATTTATAGGATTCTATATCCAAATTTGACTTAAGATATTATATATCAAGTCCAACATGATTTATATTAAAATGGATCTTCATACAAGCTTAAATAAAACCATGGATCTTAGGATTTGACTATAATCCAAATTCATAACCAAAACTATATATTTCAAATGCCAATGGATTCATATTATACATCTAGAATTCTACTTATCTGGATCTAACAATGTAAATCCTGAATTCATACAAAATATATATCATTATTAGATCCAAATATTTGGCATGATACTATCCGGATTCAACATGAATCAAAACTAGATGTATACAAAATATCTGACAATATATATATATATAGAGAGAGAGAGAGAGATTTGTGGCTCGATCAATTTTGAATCTATATCCCATATTCGGCCACAACACTTATTTGTATCAACCACAATCTTGGATCAAATCTAGATTCATATCTCATATCTAGGCATATCACTCAACCAGATCTGATTTGGATCAAATTTGATTCATATCTCACATCTGGGTATCTGAACCCAACACTAAATATATTAAAGTTCAACAAGATCCAATAACATTGTCTGAATCCAAAACTAAATCAACAAGATCTATACCCAATTAATTTGTATATTCATAATCTTTTACTAGATCAAGGGTTATGCCACCTTACTAAATCCAAACATTTGATCTAACACTGATCAGATCCAATCATGACTCATACACTATGTTTAATAGATTTTATAATTAACTTGATCTATATAAAAAATAATTGGATCAAACCATACTAGATCCAAATATGAACAGAATATTAATGCATATAAAAAATATGTGCAGTCACAATATTTCTAGATCCAAGAATAAAGATATAAATCATAACTGGGTCTAGAAAATTTTACCAGATCCAATCAAGGTCTATAAGAAGCTACCTGAACTGCTTGACCCAATCCATATCCAAACCTGTCAAAGGTATTCTTGCTAATCAGAATCACTTTTTGTAAATATTTTTGGATAAAAACAACAAATAAGAATATTAAAATAAAACTTTAAAACTTTTTGAGTTAAAACAGAAAAACTTAGGTGGTTTTCAATAATTTTATAAAACTATGGCTATTCTAGAAAAAATGAACACAACAACCTTATCTTGGATAATATCCAGAGAAAAGTTTGTTTTTGAAACTATCCAGAAAGCAGAGTCCCATAGAGAAGAGGGACGATAGCTTTTTTTTTATTGAAGTCACCCCTTTACGTAAAAGGGAAACTCTTTAGGGTTTCCCCTTCTTACGAAAGGGGAAATAGAGTAAAGAAAGGGAGATAGGGCGACGGTTGTCGCCTCCTTCGCCTGAAGATTCGACAATCGTTGACCGTGGCACTGGGGGATCTTCTCCACCCACTACCAGCTGAACCGCCTCTGGCAATTCCTTCGCTCGCGGGTGCTTCGCCGCTCATCAACTGAGCACCCTCACCATCTAGTGGGTCTCATCCTCCCTTAATGCCAACAGCCATGATCCGCCTTTGTCCATCGACAGGCTCGTCGACAAGAGCTTCTGCAAGATTAGTGAGTTTTTTTTTTCTTTGAACTATTGGCTCTGTGAGTCCATTAAGTGGTGAAACTGTGCCTATTCTTGATTCTAGAAGCACCTTGGATACTTATTGCACTGAAAGAGATGCATCTTTGATCAGAATCACTCTACCCATCTTCCCCTATTCTCTAGATTGCAACCATATGATGATTTTTGTTTATTGGATGGTCACCAAGTTATATTTGGGGATTAGTTCTGTCGAAAGAATTTCGATGGTTTGAACAGATGGTTGTTGTACTATGATTTTTTGGGGATGGATGAGTTTACGTTGGTGAATCTGAGTTGTTCAGTTGCATGGGTGGAGGAGACTCTCTATCGCCGAGTGGCCTCTGATAAAGTCGGCGATTGTCATGTTGTCTCGGGAGCCACTAGAGATCCTTGCTCTATCGCCGCCCTCTGTCTGTTTTTTGGGAAGACGATCACCCTCGAGGTGGAGAGCTCTGACACCATTGATAACGGCAACCACCATCCTCCTCCAACAAAAAAGCCCCGTCAGGGACAACCTGCTCATTGTCGTCTGCCTCTCTCATTTTCCCAACGATGGCCTGCTCCCTTGGGCTTCGTGAAATGGCTGCCAAAAGAACTCATCCTGGCAGTGTTTCAGGATCTCATCCACTAGTGTCTGCTTAGGGTACTCTTTCTTCATCGGTGGCCCATCAGAGGCCGTTGAGAACCAGGCTTACATCGACGATGACATATTGTCTCCCCTAGAGATCGTCGATGAAGCCAACGACAATGGCAGCTCCATCGCAGATGTAGACGTCAACTTCGCCTTCACTGCTAGCAGCTTCACTTTTGTGTTGTTGATCGAACGTGTCCTCAAGATCAGTGGCTTGGCCACCCTCCAGTTCTCCTCTGACACTGACTCGTTTTGTATCCCTCGCAACTTCAAGATCGTCTATCTATGTCGGTTCAACGTCCCCACCGCTTGATATGGTCGTTGCGATTCAGAAAATAAGCAACAACAAGAATGATGGCCGCTCAGTCGTTGTCGGAGCGGTCGTGCAGAAGCCCCACCTGTGCCTTGCATCGAACGCGAAGCTGCGGGCTCTTCAAAATCTAGAGGACGTCCTTCTGGAGCTGCCCAACAACGCTTGGGTCGACTCCTCTTAATACCTAACATGTGTCAAGTATTTGGCATAACTCACCAAAGACGACCTTGAATCTTACCCTTACAACGTGTATGTGGAAGTTGGGTGTGACCACCGTATGGAAGGCATCAACGAGTGGTTTTAGGAGAAGAGCTGATACCAGTCACCGCAATCCCAACCAATGGTTTCTCCATCGACGGCAACAGTGCTTCAAACCTACTGGGCACTGCCAACACCGGATAGGCATGCGACGATGCCAACACTGGACCAGGCAGTGTACCTCTTTGGTTCAATCTGGCTGATGACTGGTCCAACGGTGGGCCAAGGCTACTACACTGTGCCGTCGATGAAGATGATGCCCTAGCCACCTCCTCCCCTGCTTTTGTTAGGTTCATCGGCGATCATTATGGGATGGGAATGAGTCATCCGTACCAGGGTGTTGACTCGGCCTTGTCGTTCTCGCATCAACGATGAGTTTTTGTGCACACTGAAACCATGGCTTTGATACCACTGATGGATCTTAGATCAAGGTGTGCGCTGGAAAGACTTGAGGAGAAGAGGATTGATTAACAACTTGCACCAGGGGAGATCTTTGAACCTCTTTAGTGTGTATGCTGCAGGGGCTAATAATTTAACCTCTCATGGTAGTTGTTATCCATCCTAACTATCTCATTGGATTTTCAAACATGCTAGACATCCAATGTGTAATGAGCTTCACCATTATCCTGGTGGTGCATATCTTAATGACTCACTAAGTAGGTCATTGGATTTCATGTGAGACTCATTTGGCCACACTAGATCTATACCATGATCCAACATCTCTCTTGCAGCTTATTTAATGGCAGCCTTCTGTGGTTGAATCTCAACCTCCCGCCTCTCTCCCTAACGTGTCAGGCAATCACATTGGAGACTTTAAGTGTATTGTTGCACCTGATGTGCCCTTCATCTTTTGTTGAGTCCTACTGCATCTAGAGATAGAAGTCTATCAGCTTCAGTTGCACACTCAAAGTGTGCAATGTGATGGTACCTGATACTCCTTGGTCTCCATTAGTTCCATGGGTAGCAAAGTCTGCCAACTCTTACAAAGTTATTTCAGTAGTGTAGATTTGAATTGGCAAGTGATGGCCCACAAGAGCTTGCACATATGGCTAGATGAGTTAGCGTAAAGAATTCAAGTTAAAGGACATCATATGCTTCATGCTTGGGGCACACTTCCTTTGCCACCAGGTTAGGGATGGCAGTGGACCAGGGAAGGTGTGGGGGACAAGCTCTCCACCCCTGTCCATCTCAAAATTTTGCCCTCCATCCCTGGTTCAACCGCCAGGCAGGCTTTGATTTTCACTTTCATCACTCATTCATGTCCTCCATTTTTAACCGAAATGAGGTGGGTTCAGATGGATCCCTGTTTCCTCCATATATAGGATTTACATGGTCCTTCTTTAGAGCCATGAGAGGAAGAAGACCCGTTTTTAAAGTTAGAAAGTAGGAACTTAGGGTTATATATATATATATATATATATATATATATATATATAGAGAGAGAGAGAGAGAGAGAGAGAAATGAGTCTGTGCTAAATGAAACATGCTAAATGGGTTTTTCTGCTCTTTGGTGTCTTTTTTTTGCAGTTTTAACCCTATAAATGTATTGGACATGGTCTATTTATGAGGAATCCACTTCAATAAAAAAAATGATATTTGGAGCCTCAAAATTTATAAAGATTTTGGATGGATGATTTTTTGAACATTATAAAATCCCACCCATATGCCCGGAATAGAACACTTCAAGAGATGATCCTTTTAAAATGAAGTACATAGGTCACATTTGTACGATCAGAATTTAAAAATAAAACAAAAAACCCTTGAAAAACTCATTTAACAAAGATTCATTACTCTCTCTCTCTCTCTCTCTCTCTCTCTCTCTCTCTCTCTCTCTCTCTCTCTCTCTCTCTCTCTATATATATATATATATATATATATATGTATATATATATATATGATTTAAATGTCATTTTATAATATAATAAAGACATATTATTAATTTCATTACCGGAGATCAGCGATGGGATGGGGCGGGGACAAGAGTAAGTCCATCCCCAACTTCATCCCCGTACAGGTTTTGATTTTTACCTTCATCCCTAGTTCATTCCCCGTTTCGTGTCCTCCATTCCCACCCCAAATGAGTCGGGTTCGGATGGATATCCGTTTTCCCCGGGTCCACTGCCATCCCTACACCAGGTCAAAAAGAAAAGTGTTCATGGAGCTTTACACTTGGAGGTAATAAAGCAGAGCCAGATCAAAGTGGCACCTCTTGGCCTGTAAGGAGACATTCCAATCATAATGGGCTTCTTCTCGTCATAGGCAAAAAAAAAAAAGACCAAGTGATGAGATTTTGGGTGCCAGAACAACTCTTGCATGGTATGTCATAAAGACATGGGTATGACCCAACATGTGATGCGAGTATACGATATGTAAATTTGATTTTTTTTAAGGGCATGAAGAAAAGGATTTTTAATTTTTAATAAATAAAAAACTAAATTTTCAAATTTGTAATAAAACTCCGCCTGTGTATAATTGTTTAGTTATACATTGTCGGTCCCAAGCCCGGATAAAGGAGGAGGGTTGTGGTAGGCCTGTGACAGCTAGCATAAAAACTTAGTCATACCCTATGAATATGAACCAATATGAGAATTTCGTTGGGGCGTTCCCTACTGAGCGACGCGTTGTACTCTATAGGCCCGGAGGCAGTGATAAATGGGCAAGGGTTGCTAGGTCGTCGCTCGGAAGCAACGCGTCACACCGACGCCCGGGTGTGGTGTCAAATAGGCAAGGGTTCCCTCACTTTGTTGGATGGGTGGGGGTAAAGAAGTTAGTCCAAGACCATAAAATTAGGTTAGCCACTTGGAACATAGGATCTTTAACTGGTAAGTTGGTAGAGTTAGTAGATGTTATGTGTAGGAGAAAGATTGATATTTTATGTCTACAAGAGACCAAATGGGTAGGTGAGAAAGCAAAAGTGATAGAACCTTGGGGATATAAAATTTGGTATAAAGGAATAAATAGGAATAGGAATGGAGTAGGGATTGTTATGAGTCGTGAGTTTATAGATAATGTAGTTGAGGTCCGTAGGAAGGGTGATAGGATTTTACTTATTAGGTACGAATATTATTAATATTATTAGTGTTTATGCACCTCAAGTAGGTTTAGATGATTCCATTAAGCGTCAATTTTGGGAAGATTTAGATGGAGTAGTACAAGAGATATCTTATGGAGAAAGGCTTTTCATCGACGGTGACCTTAATGGGCATGTAGGCATTAGTAGAGATGGATTTGAGAGTATCCATGGAGGCTATGGTATAGGAGAAAGAAACGAAAGTGGAGAAAGGATTTTAGATTTTGGTTTGTCCTATGATATGATCTTAGCAAACACTTGGTTTAGGAAGAGGGAGTCTCACTTAGTAACATTTAAAAGTGGGGTTAATACGAGTCAGATAGATTTTTTCCTACTTAGAAAGAGAGATAGGGGTTGTTGCATCGATTGTAAGGTTATACCGGGAGAAAGTGTAGCTACACAACATAGAGTCTTAATTTTAGATCTTAGAATTAGACAATACCGCAAAAGGGATAGACATATGATAGATCCTAGAATTAAGTGGTGGGCACTGAAAGAAGCTAAACAAGGAATGTTTGTAGAGCGGGTAGTTAAGGAAGTTGATTGGTGTCTCGAGGAGGATTCAGAATCTATGTGGAATAAGATAGCGGGTGGCATGAGAAAGGTGGCTAAGGAGGTATTGGGTGAGTCTAAAGGCGGTGCACCACTAGGTAAGGACACATCGTGGTGGAACGAGGATGTCAAATTAGCTATTAAGGTTAAAAGAGAGTGTTATAGAAATCTAAGTAAAAATCGTGATAATGAGAATTTGGAGAAGTATATAATAGCAAAGAAGGAAGCTAAAAAAGTAGTTCAGAACGCGATGGATAAGGTATATAAGGAGGTTTATGACAAGTTGGATACCAAAGAGGGTGAGAAGGATATTTATAGGCTTGCAAAGATGAGAGATAGAAAATCGAGGGATCTGGGTATGGTTAGATGTATCAAAGATAAAACGTAAAGGGTTTTAGTCAAAGATGAGGAGATTAAGGAGAGATGGAAAGATTATTTTGATAAGCTATTTAATGAAAGTCATGCTCAGGATCTTGGAGACTTTTCAATTCCTTTTCATGAGATGAATTGTAACTTCATGCGCAAGATTCAAAAGAAAGAAATTGCAGAGGCTTTGAAGAAAATGAAATCAAGAAGGGCAGTTGGCCCAGATGGTATACCTATCGAGGCTTGGAAATGCTTGGGAGAGAAAGGTTTAGAATGGTTGACAAATCTTTTTAACAAGATTTGGCAGACAAATAAGATGCCTAATGAGTGGAGGAAAAGTACTTTGGTGCCTCTATATAAGAATAAGGGTGATATACAAGATTGCACAAACTATCGTGGTATAAAACTCATGAGTCATACTATGAAACTTTGGGAGAGGGTGATTGAGTCTAGGTTGAGGAAGATTGTCATGATATTGGAGAATCAATTTGGTTTTATGCCTGGAAGATCAACTATGAAAGCTATACATCTTCTTAGACAACTTATTGAGAGAAATAGAGAGAGGAACAAAGATTTGCATATGGTTTTTATTGATTTGGAGAAGGCTTACGATAGAGTACCTAGGGACGTTCTCTGGTAGACAATGATGAAGAAAGGTGTTTCTCTCAAGTACATTAGTATAATTAAAGATATGTATGAAGGAGTAGTAACCAATGTCCGCACTTGTGGAGGGGTGACAACCAATTTCCTATAACGGTTGGGTTACATCAAGGATCTCCTTTAAGCCCTTTCCTATTTGCTATAGTGATGGATGAGCTTACGAGATCAATTCAAGAAAATGTGTCGTGGTGTATGTTGTTTGCTGATGATATTGTTTTGATTGATGAGTCTAGAGCTGGGGTTAATGCTAAGTTAGAATTATGGAGACAGACATTGGAAGCAAGAGGTTTTAAGTTGAGTAAGAGTAAGAAAGAATACATGGAATGTCGATTTAGTAAGCAACAAAGTAGTGATGGGAGTGTAGTGAAGCTTGGTGAGCACGAAATACCGGTGGATGATTCTTTCAAATATTTGGGATCTATCATTCAAAAGTATGGAGAAATTGATGGAGATGTAAATCATAGGATAAAGGTTGGGTGGATGAAATGGAAGAGTGCAACTGGAGTGTTGTGCGATCATAGAATACCATTGCGGTTGAAGGGAAAGTTTTATAGGACGACTATTAGGCCTGCTTTACTATATAGTACGGAATGTTGGGCTGCCAAGAGACATCATATTCAAAAAATGAGTGTAGTTGAGATGCATATGCTGAGATGGATGTGTGGAAATACAATAAAAGATAAGATTTGGAACGAGGAGATAAGTAAGAAGGTAGGCGTTGCACCCATTGAAAATAAGATGAGAGAGAATCGTTTACGGTGGTTTGGACATATTTGATGAAGGCCTAATGATGCTCCAGATAGAAGGATGGAGAAATGGGAAAATATATTAGTTAAAAGAGGTCGGGGTAGGCCTAGGAAGACATGGATGGAGGTGATAAGAAAGGATATGAATGCTTTGAACCTCACCGAGGACATGGCATTGAATAGAAATGAATGGAGGAGAAGGATTCATGTGGAAGACCCATAATGATTTTCTTTGTTGGTTCATATCGCCGACCCCAATTGTTTTGGGATGAAGGCGTAGTTGTTGTTGTTGGTTGGGTTACATCAAGGATCTGCTTTAAGCCCTTTCCTATTTGCTATAGTGATGGATGAGCTTACGAGATCAATTCAAGAAAATGTGTCATGATGTATGTTGTTTGCTGATGATATTGTTTTGATTGATGAGTCTGGAGTTGGGGTTAATGCTAAGTTAGAATTATGGAGACGGACATTGAAAGCAAGAGGTTTTAAGTTGAGTAAGAGTAAGACAGAATATATGGAATGTCAGTTTAGTAAGCAACGAAGTAGTGATGGGAGTGTAGTGAATCTTGGTGAGCAAGAAATACCGGTGCATGATTGTTTCAAATATTTGGGATCTATCATTCAAAAGTATGGAGAAATTGATGGAGATGTAAATCATAGGATAAAGGTTGGGTGGATGAAATGGAAAAGTGCAACTGGAGTGTTGTGCGATCGTAGAATGCCATTGCAGTTGAAGGGAAAGTTTTATAGGATGACTATTAGGCCCGCTTTACTATATGATACAGAATGTTGAGCTGCCAAGAGACATCATATTCAAAAAATGAGTGTAGCTGAGATGCGTATGCCGAGATGGATGTGTGGAAATACAATAAAAGATAAGATTCGGAACAAGGAGATACGAAAGAAGGTAGGCGTTGCACCCATTAAAAATAAGATGAGAGAGAATCATTTACGGTGGTTTGAACATATTCGGCGAAGGCCTAATGATGCTCCAGTTAGTAGGATGGAGAAATGGGAAAATATATTAGTTAAAAGAGATCGGGGTAGGCCTAGGAAGACATGGATGAAGGTGATAGGAAAGGATATGAATGCTTTGAACCTCACCGAAGACATGGCATTGGATAGAAATGATTGGAGGAGAAGGATTCATGTGGAAGACCCAGAATGATTTTCTTTTTTGGTTCATATCGCCGACCCCAATTGTTTTGGGATGAAGGCGTAGTTGTTGTTGTTGTAATACAAAATAAAAAATTTAATACATAAAAATATATTTTTAATGAAATATTATTTAAAATAATTAAATCAGTTTTTAAAAAGATCAAAACACTATCCATACATGTCAATGCTTGCCTTATTGCAACAAAATGGCATGTCCTGTGGTATAACTTGCATGGAATGGTTTAGCTCGTGTCATGTGATCCCCCTTCTTAGGCTTCTACATCTTGTCGGGCCACTTAGCAAGTATAGATCCCCATCATCTGACATATGATGGGATCGATAATATATTCATGAATCCTAGATGTCCAGCCGATGATTATAATCCACATTCTCACCTGGATGTTGACTGATCCTAACCGTCCCCATGCATTGGTTGGATGGCTAGCATCGACATAGGATCCTATGCATCATGTGTCAGAGGATAAGATATAAAATCCTCGACTAAGCCTCATTGTGATCACATTTATGCCTAACGTGTTTAGCTGTCCTGCTTTAGTCTTTCCTTCCGTGTTTATGATAAATATGATTGTTCATGAATGTGCTAATCTTTTTCAGAACTATTGATGAGTACGCGGCATCAGTCTCGGACATAGCACAGAGATTGGCTCAACTACTGGCAGAGAATTTGGGATTCCGAACTAGCTATTTTGCACAGAATTGTGGCTCCAGTTCGTGCTATCTGCGACTTAATCGATACCCACCGTGTCCGATTTCTTCTGAGATTTTCGGGTTGATATCTCACACTGACAGTGATTTCCTTACCATCTTGCATCAAGACCAAGTTGGGGGTCTGCAATTGAAGAAAGATGGGAAATGGGTCACGGTTAAACCCAACCAAAATGCTCTCATACTCAACATTGGTGACTTGTTTCAGGTACTACTTCCATGCAAGGAAGATTATTATGCTGTAACCATGTCAATTACTTCAGATTCTTAATTGAACCTTGATCAAGTTCATGAACTAGTTGGGCATGGGCACCATAAATTCATGTGCAGCATTTGTGCAGTCAGGCTTGATATAGTTTTACAGCATGCCTGTCGCGTTAGTACTTACACATCTCAAAAGCATATGGAACTTTATAGTGTTAGTTGTAGCTACTCCACCCATGATTACTGCAAGCATATAAGGAAACAGTTGAGTTTAGCCTTATTTATGCAGTGCCCGATTCTCACTCAGTTGAGAATAGCCCAAATTTTTTGCGCTTTGTGCTTGGCACACTCCCACAGCCACGGCAGCTTTTGGATCATCTATGAGTTCGAACACTTCAGCAGACCAAGCAAGCCTTTTAAGTTCAATCCCAAGTTCAGAAGGACACAAGCCAAGCTTTTTGAGTCCATAACTGCTTCGATTTGGATGAATTACTGGGGTGACTTTATATCAAGCTCAATGACGTAAATGTCTAATTTACTACCAACATTTCCTTGATGAGAATCATGATTAGTATTTATGATTATGTTCCTATGCTTATGTTCAATTTTCTGATTTCTTCTGTATGGGCAGGCATGGAGCAACAATGCTTATAAAAGCGTGGAGCATAGAGTGATGGTCAATAAGGAAGTAGAAAGGTTCTCTGTGGCTTTCTTCCTCTGTCCCTCATATGATACTGTCATAGGGAGTTGCAGGGAACCTGCCATCTATAGGAAGTTCAGCTTTGGAGAGTTCAGGCAGCAAGTGCAAGAAGATGTCAGGATCACTGGCCACAAAATTGGCCTTCCCAGATTTCTTGTTTGAAGTTTCATGTACCTCATGGTGTTTAAGTGGCAAGATTATGTAAGGAAAGGAGAAAAGGAGCAGAAGATATCATAAGTCTCTGCCAAGCATTAACTTTTAAACCTGATAGACATAACCATGCCTTGTGAGTAGCCAACTGTGGGCAGTTATAGTGCCAATATTGTCTTAAAAAATACAACAATGCAAATAGACCCTTTCATAGCATGGTCAAGAGTATTGCACAAAGAGAGTCCAAGCACTAGAAAAGAGGAGGAAGAATATATGAACTTAAAGAGTTAGGGCTTCATTAACTTAAAAAATAATGAGAATATTACATATAGGAGTCGAGCCATTTTGCTACACAGGAGGACAAAAATAATTGACTAGGGTCCCTAATGCTATGTTATAGAAATTCCTCTCAATAATAAACATATGTACACAGTTACGAGAGTAGCATATATACATGTAATATGACATTCTTTAACAAATAGCAAGGTTGTCTTATGAATATTTATGAGCTACAAGGTTCAGGCGTCTGATAACCTATTGTTCATGTACTTGAATGTGCTATAATATACTAATTTTCGTTTCAGCAACTTCTAATGTATAAATGTGATGTTTTGACGACAAAGACATTGCAACTGGCATGAAGTGAGATTCATTATTCAGCCAAGCCTCTTTTCAAGGATTTCTGTTTGAATCGATCTCGCAAAAAAGTAAGGATGTCAATGAATCAGATTTTATCTGATATCTCACCAAATTCAATTGTTTAATTGCATTTAGTAAAGCCAAAACCATATCTGACTAAATTTGGATGCAGGTATGATTTTGATTTTTGGCTACCGAATCCAACAAATGTCTGAATTAGATGGATATCCGAATCCGTTTACATGTAAAAAAGAAAATCTGGTATGAGTTTTCATCTGAATCTGAGTCAAAATTCAAATTTGTTTACCCAACATTCGATTAGTTGAATAGGACATATCCAATTAGAACCAAACCATTTACATGCCTACAAAAAAGTCCTATACTATGAGATCAAAGAGATATTTAACTAGATGATTAGGTAGCACTATCATAACCGATGGGTCACAGGTTTGAATCCCACGGGTTATGCCCCCAACTTGCTAAAAGAAAAGGCGGGGTTCTGCAGAGTGTAGATTTCCTTCTTTTTGGGTTACACCCAAGTTCTCCTACATAGAAGTTTTGGCTATAGATGAAACTTTGTGATGTATATTTCTTAATAGCTTGGCTTCTTTGCTAGCAAGATTACTATATAAAGAAAACAACTTTTTTATTTAACGGCCAATGGAGGCTCCGACTCTTTGGTAAGAGCAGTTTGTGCAAGTAGCCATGTTATGAAACCATAGTTACCAAGAAACAAAATGGATACCAGAAATGCTGCGGCATGGAGCAGAAACAAGGAAGCAAGTGCTAAAAAGTAGTATAAATCAAGAAGCAGCACATGAAAATGAAAAAGTAATACATAGAAAGTAATATGAAGTGGGAGTAGAAGCAAATAAGAAATGACAAAGACAAATATAGATAGATATAAGAAAAATGCATAAGCTTGTTATAAAAATATTTTTTAATATAAGAAACATAAAGTGAGGGAGAAATATGTGAGAACCATAAAAAAGTGAAAGAGAAAAGATTTAGGAAATGAGAAGGAAGGAAGCTTTTTCACTAAAAGAATCTAAGTTTCTCATATTTTAGAAGCAAGTTTTCCAAAGCTTCTCCCTCTTTAGGGAAAACAAAAAGTTCACTTTCTAAGCACGCTTTCCCATGTAGCAAGAAGCTTTTGATAACTATAGATGGGACATTGGAAGTTCTAACCTCATTAGTATCGGTGGTTGAATAACTGTGTGATTGTATAGCCACCAATAGGGCATGTCTACTAGAAAGAGATAGTGTGTGTGTGTGTGTGTGGTGGTGGTGGATTTAATCCCCCAGCTTGGTCATTAAAAAAAACTTTTTTATTTATCACAAGATTTTTTTTCATCCAATAAAATCCCAAGAATGTGTTTTTGTGACTATGGTTTCAACATCCACATGACCACACCTATCAAATCATATCGGGCTATAGACATAGGTTGGTACTTATGGATGAACTCTTGTTTCTCAACTCATTCATATATGACATGATTCTTAATCCCATACAAGGGCTCCGCCTTCTTGGTTAGGGGCAACTCTGATTTGTAACCTGACATGGGATGACCACATTTGCCGCAAGGTCGAATTTGAGTGTACTAAGGGTATGTTTGATGGCTTGTCCATGGTTGGATAAAATGAACAAAAAGAACGGAACATAACATTGGTTCTTTTCGTTCTGTAACAATTGTTCCAAGTCCAACGTTTGTTTGGACCATACTCAAATGCTATGCTCCAAATGTCCGTTGTTTGATGATGATGTACGAACAACTTGGACAGTCATGGATAATGGGTCGAATTACTTTGTTTTAGATCTTATGACCCGATTTGTCCACCATTTTATATGTTTTAACAAGTTTATTATGGTTTTTTGCTCGATTATGGATCCAATTATGAAATTATATCTAAAATCATAAATTTTTGCACCAAATATGGATCTCAAATGGAGGTTTTGCCCTGAATATGAATTTTCGCTCCAAATAAATATCTCAAATTGGAATTTTGCCCTGACTTTATTCTTTGACTAAAAGCATAACCAGGCACATAAGGGCTCTTTTAATGGATACATCATATGCTCTAGAGTAGATGTTGTTCTTTGTTAGATCTACTCAGTATGGTAGCATGATTCACTCTGTGGGAAATACAATTTTTACTACTAGGGAATTGGGATAGCATTTGTATAACTGGATTATTAGATGCAACTTCTATCTCTACTTGAGAACACTTATTTTAGATATGTGTGGCAAGCATTGAGCTTACCTATTCTTCACTATGGTTATCTTCACATGAGCTCGTATTTGTAATAGAAGTGACACATATGAGTACATGAATACTAAAAGGTATACTAATGGTGTCACTTATCCCAACCCTTACAGGTGGGTTGTTTAAGCACATATAGTTTGATTTGTGTGCATAATGAGGAGACCCTATTTGCAGGCTCTCTACCAGTGGCATCAATGCATTTTCAGAAGACCCCTTGATATCATGATAGTGCAAAAGCTACTATTTTATCTTCTGAGTATGAAATTATGGTTACACTGCCATTGACATCGTGTGGTTGAGGAACTTTCTTGTAGACCTAGGTGTTTGTAGCTCTCTCTCTCTCTCTCTCTCTCTCTCTCTCTCTCTCTCTCTATCTATCTCTCTCTCTCTCTCTCTCTCTCTCTCTCTCTCTCTCTCTATATATATATATATATATATATATATATATATATATATATATATATATATATATATATATAACAATTTTTTACCAGAGAACTTAAAATATGTAGCATTCATCGTGAAAATCTTGACAAAAGAATTGCAGAACAACACCACATTATGATATCACAATATTTCAAATGCCTTTTTTTATCAAAACCCTTTAAAAATAAAATGTTAAAAAATATGATATTTGTGAGATATATATACATATATAAATGCAATTAAAAAAAGAAAAGGAAAAGCAGTTTGCAGAAGCAGATGCTCATAATTTCATATGGAAATGTATTAGTCAAATATGTACCAGCTGCCATTTGCCAGTAATAATGTTCTCATGAGCCAGTTTTGTTGGTTTGAATGCTCCGTTGATAAATTATCCTAGAAACGTATATTTCTGTAAATTATGTGAATTACGCACCATATAGAAACAAATCTAGGAACTTCAGACATTTTGATCCTTAATAACCATGGGATGCAGAATTCAGCACTAGAAAAAAAAATAGAGCAAAGAGCAACAATACAATGGCCTTTCAAAAATACCAGATTGTTTCAGAGAAGAGAATAACAGATTTTGGAGATATCATGAACCGTGCACGTTTAAAATGAAGGATTATGAAATGAATAATTTTCATTAATCAGATGAAGGATAAAATCTATACAATTGGCCATGATCAACTTCTCAATAAATTGGGAGCTCAAAACAGATAAATCTTCAAACCACCAAGCTCGGGCACTGTTCTTTAAGAATTCGCTACTTTTAGTATCACAATAAAAGCGGATTGAGCTCTCAGGTGAAGAATTAGAAGGACTTGAATAACTATTTGAGGTGATTTTCAACAACATAGAGTTCACAATTTTCTGCAGGATTCCTGATGAAGATGTTGCAGGTATAAATTCTTGGCATTGTTTCAAGGCCACCAAATTCTCTGACCAAGTCCAATACACAATCGTTTCGTCCGTTCTATTTGTTTGAACAGATCTCTTCCTTCATCTCCATGAAAATAGCAGCACAATGAAGAAGGCAAAGGTTGGAAGGAATTATATGAATTTGCCCATGGTGGTAACAGAACCTTGTCAATAGCTCAAATGCCTATGAACTCACAATTTACCTGAAAAAGATGATAGAATTCTCTGCAAGCAAAGAGACCAAAAACTCTTATCAATTACATAACAAGATAAAAACTTTATGTGATGCTTTTCTTGTCAAAAGGCCAGATTCAGCAATGAAGCACAAAGGGTGGAAGAATAATAGACTGAAAAAGTAAACTGTCAAGATCTTTCAGTAGAAGAACATGCAAACAGAATGGAGATTTGAGATTGAAAAAGCCTAGCGTGAAAAAGATTCAGACTATTTAAAATAAGCGGTGAACAAAGTGAATGTTCTGAAATCACTAATAAATTCTTATCAGAAAAAAAATGAAGAATGAAAAGAACTAAATGACAAACCACAATAAATTGTGAAAACGAAATCCACGCAAACAGAATCATCTAAGCTATGAAAATAAAGATCAAAAGCGAAAATTAGAAAGAAATAACAAAGGAAGAGAGTTTAAAGTTAGCCAATTGGAACAAAATGACAGAAGGCTACATTGAAGAACCCTACAAGAAATGGCAATCCTACAATTGATGCCCAACCAAATACCAGCCTCCAACCCAAAAAGGTGAAAAAAGCATTAAGTGGTGCAACATTTGATCCTCATAAAGTTAGCAATAAAACAAAGGGGAAGGATCTCAACCTAATCCCGACAATAATTGGTAAAAATAAGTGAATAACAGAAAAATAAAGCCTGCCAACAAAGAACAAACCAAGCATAAAGCAGAACCAAAGCATCCATACAACTCAGCAACCAGAATTACAAAAGAATCATTCCTTCCACACATTTCAAGAGGCGACCATTATCACTAATTTAGAAGAAAAAACACCAAAACCAATTCAAAAGCAGTCGAAGATGAAGAAACCAGTTGCAGAAGAACGATCAAACACAAACAAGTGTTGACGAACGTGCAAAGGAGCTCTGGATGTGGAGGGAGGGGCCGAGGGGCATCGACGGGGTGGCGGAGTCACTGTGGCCAGCGGCAGACGAGGAGGAGGAGCCACCCGTTGTGCTGTCAAAGGGATGCCATGCCCCCTCTTGGCACTGAAGGCGGTGGTGCCGCCACCCGCCGCTCTAGCGGAGCCCTTGCAGAGAGAGAGATGCATCGAAGGGTGCAGCGCGCCCGTCGATGCATTTTTTTTTAAATCCCCGCCGTTCCTATTCTTTTTGTAACAGGGGGGAGGTGGATCAAAAATTACAAACGATTATGGACCCGGCAGACGCGCGGAACGCCATCCGCCGCGTCCAACGGTTGTCTGCTTTCGCTGTTTCCAGCGGGATTTCTGTCTGAATCACGCTGGGAACGGTGCATCAAACATGCCCTAAATGAACACGGGACCTCAAGGATTTTACAAACCCAAGAACTGTGTGGTCAGTGACGGTTTTTCTTTGACCTAGCCAAAAAAGAACACCTAGAAATGTGAACCATTTTTAAGCAAAAATATAACTATGACGCTTCGTGTCTCTTCGAAGTAGGCCATTCTCCATTTTGAATAGGGTCTAAAATTAGACCTATACCTGAACCAATGTAAGTTGGTTTTGATTAGGTTAGGGTACAAGTCAACAGGTTCAAGTATATATCATCAAGCTGTGTATAAACTAGGGGTGTTAGGGTTTGGTTTAGACACAAGTAGAATCAGACCCAGACCTGATTGAGATACTGGTACCAGGTCCGGATCTTGGTCCAATCAGACCCACCATAAGAGAAATCATACCTGAATCCTATAAGGATTACATGAACCATACCTGGTAAAATAATATTTTTTAGCTTTTTTAAATTAAAAAATTACGGGGATCTTAGTCGGAACTCAGGTTGGACCCAGGACTAGTATGAAATTTCAGAAACCATACCTGGATCCATATATTAATCGGATCCTTCGGGTCCGACCCGGGTTGTAATTGGACCTTCTGATTTATCATCAAACCTTGGCCCTATAGGGCTTGGTACGGGTCGGGTCTTGGTCAAACCCAACCCATTGACAACCCTAGTATAAACGGATCAGATTACTTATGGGGGCAATCCCTTAAGAAGTCCTTTCGGGGTCGGGTTGATTATCGGTTAAGTTCGACCGCAAACCAGGTAGGCTGTCAGTTTGATTGGACTCACTATGGGTTAAAAGGTTTGAAGTTAATTAAAACACTCCCTAAATTTGAAGCACCTATGTTGAATAAAGACATTAGGATGATTTGATTAGATTACTTCATATAATTAAAATATGTATATATTATTTTTTTAAGGAGTAAAATATGCATATATTCATATAGTGTCTAAGACTCAAAATTGGTTAAAAAATAAATTATTTGTTTTTATTCGTTCGAGTATGCATTGTACTGTAGAAATAATTATCCTATTTTATTGCAAATTGCAATAAATTTATGCACACACGGTTAGTGTACAAATTGGGTCGGGTATATTAAAAAGATAAGATACCAATTAGTTTGGATTTAAATTTTCATGCCCAAGAACTGACTCATATTTTAAATGGATCTAACTTTTCAACCTGATCTGAACCAATGATCCATTAGAATCCGGTCAGGTCGAGTCTAATCAGATGAGTTTATTCTGTTTAAATCGGGTTTGCCCCGACTAAACTGACTAGCACGGTAGCACCCTTACATGTCCTTTAAAATGGATGTGGGTCATGTGGGTCAGGTAAACAAGAGGTCCTATCCGTCATCAGCCCGTGTTCAGTGTTCACTATGTCAGAAGGACATGCCATTTTGGTGGTGTGTTCTTGGTGACACGAGCGGACATGCTTAGACACGTACACTAACACGTATGGATAATATTTTAATAATATTTTATTTTTTTGACATTTTAAGGTTTTAAAATAAAAAATACATGTTTAACATTAAAATATCAAAAAAATAGTTTTTTAATGATTACAAAATTTAAAAAAATCCGTCTCATCGTGTTCAGGTGTCTTTGTGACAGCGTGTCCATCACAATCGCCAAGTATGGCAAAGCACTCTGTTGCCCTCAAACAAGTGTCTTGAAAGCGACAGGTATTTGTCATTTCCGAAAATATCAAACAAACATAAGGGTACTCTCGTCATCTTGAAGAGTCAAAACCCAATTTTGTCATCTTCCAGCCCGTTTCGGTCGAAAGAGGCTCGCTTGACGTCTCAGAAAACTACCTTTCTACCCTCAGTCCTTCAAAATCAAGGTTTCGCGCCCTAATTTTTTTCCTCCATCTGCTCCCTTCAATTTCCCCCTTTTTTATTTTTTTCGTTCATTTTTTTCTTTTATCTCCTTGATTTGCATGTCCGCTCTCTCTCTCTCTCTCTCTGCAACTTGAGAGACCTTTGATCGAGGTAATGATTCCATCATTTTCCTCCTAATCTTGACATTCTCTCTCTATTTCACGAAATTCATTTACTTTGATCTTAGATTACACGTTCAGGATGGGAAATCGAGATTGATTTTGTGAATGTGATGGTCTAATATCTTGTTTCCGCCCTGCTGGCCTTCTTTGTCTTCTTCTGTACATAAAATTGTGAATTCTATCGTTTTTCGTTGTGGTCTAATGATGGGTTCTTCTTTCATTTCAATGTGTTGAGCAATTGAGAATAATCAGTTTAGTTTCGTTCTTTGATGTTATTGTAGTTGTTTTCTGCTTCACCATGGCATTTTCTTTTAACCCTTTGCGCCCTCTGCTCTGGATGAATGTTACCATAGTTTTAATTTGTGAAGATGATGATCCTGTTGGGCTACAGTTTGATTCCTAGACTGTGATTTCAGCGTCGTTTCTTTTTCCCTGTTGGTGATTTATGTATGAAGACTTGGGAGAAAGAGGGGAAGCGCATATACAGCATGCATGGCCCTGCTTGCTCGTATCGTTTCATTGATGGATTGATGGGTGTCCATATTAGAAGATCAGTATACAGAACATTGTTTTATGAATCGTTGCAAATCATCCTGAATCGGCTGATTCATGCCACTCGGCACAAAATTGATTTTCTAATGTGCCGGTTCAGTTTAATGTTTTTTAATTTTTTAATATTTTGAGGGGGTTTAAATAATTTTTAGTATTTTTATTGTTTCCTATTTTTTAATGACGCGTGCTATCTGATGGTTAAAAATTGACCAATTCCGATTGATTTGGTCCAATTCTGAATCGACCAATTCTCTGAATCGTTTCAAAAAATGGTTCAGACCCGATACCAATTCTGACAACATTGATACAGAATATGCAATCGAATTGGAAAAGAAGAAGCACCCGAATATGAAGTCCCTACTACGTGCATACAGCATGCACCTGTATAGTCATCTTTCACATGCATGCTTTGTTTGTAGCAGTCCGGCCATTGAAGTTGGAAATTGATTATTTGTCTGGTCCATCTAGGTTTCTAGCTGCTGGTTGCAGCTGAGAGTGTTCCAAGACTGTAGATTGTCTATTTCCTTTGTGCTTGTGACACATTGTGATGTTGCAGCTGATCATTCTTATTTCCTGTTCCTAACAAAAATGCAGCTTCTTATTGTGCTGAAAAAACTTGGAAAGGTCTTTTAAGTAGGACTGTTTTCATGTCCAATTGTTATTGTTGATGAGCGCTGCAGTTCCTTGTGCAAATAAAATTATTTTAGAAATATCATTGGTTTCTGCCTATTCTATTCTGTTATATATGTTTATGTCAAGCTCTTGAAAGTCATAGGTTGGCACTTGACAGCATGCTCTTTAGCGAATTTTCGGTAGGGCCTCAACTTGAGGAATTTAACTTTGATGTCTTCATCAGCTGTTAGCTCACATGTGGAGGATAATCAATTCATACGTATACAGTTGCAGGGAGCTAGCCTGTATTCAAGAGCCAACGTGTTTTGACAGTAGACTGCTTAGCATAAGTTTAAATTAACATTATTTATCCTTCAATTCTCTACTACAGTGACAACCCCTAATCCTATAGATGCTTGGATCTTATGTGTGTCAGGATGGTGAGCTTCCTTTGCTTCCTATCACCTTACAAAATTTGATTGTTATCAACAAACTCCTATTGTTGACATCAAAGCAAACGATAGTAGACAGATGATTTTACCTTTGGGTAAGTTCCTTAAAAAGATGAAGCATGAGAAAAGATGGTTTTATGCAAGTAGTATTCTTTTGAGGTCTTCATCTGAAACTTATTAAGAGATGCATTGGTGACATTTGCTTGGTGGCAATAACGAGGTCTCTTATGGCTATTACAGGCAACTGTCAAGTATACATTACTTTATATTTCCCTTGGTCAATGTGACCAACATGATATTAATCCTTTTATCAAATTGATATTAGTTAGTTTTAAGTATGAAGTGTTTGTTTCAACCATTAATCAACCATGCATGCTTAAAAGAGTAAGATCACATTGCAAGAACGGTTGGCATTCTATATTTATAGCTCCTATCTTAACTCTATCAGGGCAGATATGTTGACATATAAGCAAGCTGGTAGGTCAATCCAGCCCATAGATATTGATAAAACAACAGTAACCAATGTTAATGTGAAAGCAGAGCTGACTGTTCCTCATTCTCTATTACAAATTGCTATTGAACTCCACAGCTACATCAGTGTTACAGCACTGATACCCTATCAACCTTGTATTTCACCTTACTTTGCTCTAGGCATTATTTTCATTAGAATCTGATAAGGCTTGATCATGATGATGATTAGTGTCAGTTATTTCCTAAAATCCTATTATTTCCTCAAATCTTATTCAGGTTATTGAGGTTATGAAAGCTGGAATTATTTGTTTTTTCTCATTGCATCTACCAATGATTACCCTTCTGCAATGATGCACTGACTACCAAAATTCTGTTAACGAAGCTTTTGTAACTAAGAAAAAGGAAAAGGGAAGTTCTCAGAACTTACCATCATCCTTGGAATGCATGTAGCATCAAAATATGAACAGTAATTGTAGCAGCAGCTGCTCCAAATACATCCTCTCCATGTGCCGATGAGAATGCAATAACTCACGCAAAATGATGTAGCTCTATGGTATGGCTGCTATTTTGCAATAATCACCAAGAAGTCTCTGCCATTCAAATATAGAGCAAAATCTTCATGAATGCTATGCAGGGTAACTCTAGTACCAAATGTGCCCAAAATGGATGGCTGAAATTTCTTGTCCTTGGGCTGGTCTGATTACAGAGATGGTTGTTGCAGCAGTGGTGCAGCAATCCTAGATTGCAGATTTGTTGGGTGGAAAGTTTTTCTAAGGACATAGTCGCACTCGCAAGTAGCGATGGGAGTGTAGTGAAGCTTGGTGAGCAAGAAATACCGGTGGATGACTGTTTCAAATATTTGGGATCTATCATTCAAAATTATGGAGAAATTGATGGAGATGTAAATCATAGGATAAAGGTGTTAAAATATTATGTCTCTTTTAACTGTAAACTGAAATACCCATCAGGGGTATTTCAGTCTTTTTACTCAATAGGTGTCAGCCACCCTAATGGGCACATTTTTACTTTTTCTTTTTTTATTTACTTTTGCCTTTTACACCTTTTTCTTTTTACACTTTTTTTTCTTTTTGACTGTTGTGAAAGGGACAGCTCTATATAGCTGTTGGAGCTGCCCCAACAGTCACAAATGTGACCGTTGGGTGCAGCCCCAACAGTCATATTGAGCTGCACCCTGTGGCTTCTTTTTGCATTATAAATAGGCCTTAGTGGCCCTTGTAAACATATCCTTTTTTGTGAGAGCATATGCAATAACAATGCTTTTGTAAAGCCCCTCTTGGGAACTTATGAATTGAAGTTCATTTTGTTTCATGCTTTTGTGCATGTGTATCCGTGCACTTGTGAGTGTTCTCCTTTGTGCACTCTTTGTATTTCTTGTATTGTGGTGTTACACACAATCTCTTTTTGTAGAGATTTTCACAAAAGGTTGGGTGGATGAAATGGAAAAGTGCAACTGGAGTGTTGTGCGATCGTAGAATGCCATTACGGTTGAAGGAAAAGTTTTATAGGATGACTATTAGGCCCACTTTACTATATGGTACGGAATGTTGGGCTGCCAAGAGATAGTATATTCAAAAAATGAGTGTAACTGAGATGCGTATGCTTAGATGGATGTGTGGAAATACAATAAAAGATAAGATTCAGAACGAAGAGATACGTAAGAAGGTAGACATTGCACCCATTGAAAATAAGATGAGAGAGAATCGTTTACGATCGTTTGGACATATTCAGCGAAGGCCTAATGATGCTCCAGTTAGAAGGATGAAGAAATGGTAAAATATATTAGTTAAAAGAGGTCAGGGTAGGCCTAGGAAGACATGGATGGAGATGATAGGAAAGGATATGAATGCTTTAAACCTCACCGAGGACATGGCATTGGATATAAATGATTGGAGGAGAAGGATTCACGTGGAAGACCCAGGATGATTTTCTTTTTTGGTTCATATCGCCGACCCCAATTGTTTTGGGATGAAGGCGTAGTTGTTGTGTTGTATAGTCGCACTCGCAAGAGAGCGTTTAAATTGGGGTTAGGAACTACTTGATGGATAAAGCTATTTGATAGATATGATCGAAGAATATGCTGGTGAAAGATAAGATATACATTCTGCAACTCAAGGGGGAAGTTGAACGCTTAAATAATTGAAAAGAATTTTAAAGGTTTAGATTTTGGGAATATAGAAAGATAAAGAGGGTTATGGGCAGAAAGACATCTTGTAGGATATGGTTGAAGACGATGGCAGGGGATCAGTACGAAAAAGAGGATTTTATCCTATTAGAAGTTTACGTGAAAGAAAATATCAACAGGAACTTGAATGCATTGTGAATGTCACCCACTTGCGGCCGCTGCTCCTCTTTTGTTTTTAAATGACAAAGATATGACTGTTATTTTTGACTTAAATAGGTGCATATATTTGGTTTAGAATTTCTTTTTCATCTTGAAGAGTAAAGAGTCTAGACCTTTTGATAATAACTTGACGGATCAAGAAACTAGGAGGTGTAAAAGAAGACTGAGTTGATGGTGGAGAATAAAATCTTTGCAGAAGAAAGATTGATACTTTGGAGTTTTTAGAGGAAATACAAAGGTGGAATAGGTAGAAAAGAAACAAGGGAAAAGGATAAGTTTTGAAGAGAGGAGACTAGAAGGAAAGAAATAGAGAAAGGAATAATAAGAATGATACCTGGAGCTCTTAGTTTGGAACGCAGACCTTCTGATCTGAAAAATCAGAACTTGGTGTGTTGCAGTCACTTGTTGCTCCCAAGCCACATAAGAGAGAGAGAGAGAGAGAGAGAGAGTTCTCTATGTTAAAATATGTGTACTCGTACAAATATATGTATATATATATATATATAAATATATACATATATGTGTGCAATACCTGATAGGGGTATTTTTGTCTTTTTGTATTAGCTACATAGTTGTTTTTAGAAAACAACTATTTATTTGTTTTTAGAATTAGTTTATATTTTTTGTTTTTTGTTTTTATTTCACACAAGTGGGGGGGCCCACATAGATTCGTTGGGGCCTCCAACGGTCACAAATGTGACCGTTGGGGGCTCCCAACGTCTCTATGGGGAGCCCCTTTTGGCCTCTCCTTTTCCTCTCTTCTTTGTGCATAAATAGGGGCTTTCCCCTTTGTATTTTCGACTTCTTAGAGAAGCTTTTGCTCCATTGTAATGGGTGTTACACCCTTCTTCTCTTCAATAATATTAACTTATGCCTTATGGGCATTTTTGCCCCTTTCGTGGGTTTATGTGTTAGCACATTATGTGCTTGTGTTTTCCCCTTTAGTGGGTATATCCGCACTTCATGTGCATGTGTATTGGTTCATTATTGAACCTAATGTATTCAAAGTCGTTTCCTTACATGGTATCAGAGCAAGGTTGGGATCGAGTTGCTCTTTTGTTGCATCGAGAAGCGTGCTATTCAAGAAATTTTAAAGAAAAATGGTGAAGTCCTCATTTCTCTCTTTTGTTTCTTAAAATTATTCGGTATGCATTATATTTCTTTAAGTATTATGCATTATGAAGATTTAGATATGTTTTGCATATGTGTTCTCTTTGTCATTATGAGTTTGGGTTCTTAACATTTCATTGAACTTTTTTCGTATATTATTCTTTTTCGTATGTCTTTTCTTGAAAGTTTTTTATTGGTAAATTCTAGAACCGGTGAACTTGTTTTTCGAATAATTAAATATGTGATTGCTCAAAATATGGTCTAATAGGTCGATAAAAAATTATGACCATTGGAATTTTTGAATTTATACCTAATTTTGGTTGTAAGAATACCGTTTATAAGAAAAATAAGTCTTTTAAGAAAGTTATGTTAAAAGTAAAATGTTTGTGAGATATGTAGCATTGCTCACATACTCTTATCATAATTGTTGGTTCATATTAAAGGTATGTGTTTATCTACTAAAATGTCCTATATGAGGCTTTTCATAATATCGTGTGATTGACATATATTAACTATGAAAATTTCCTTATTAATTTTTTATTTTCCTACCTAATGAGTTCTTTTCATATGAGCAATAGTTGATTAAGAAGGCATTTTATAATACCGGTTGAATTAAGTTTTAAAAAATGATCTCATAAAATATGGTTATTTTCTTTACATTCTTCAATTCAATTTCAAGAATGTGTTTTATTATAAAATTTATGGTCTTCATTAATGTTTGTTGCATACTTATTACATTAGGAGTTGGTTATAATCTATTAAGTCATATGTTTTTATTTTTTTTGTTTTTTAGATTTATGCCATAACGCAATCCTATTATTCTTTTTTGTTGGGATTTTCTCCACTTTAATGAAGTTTTCCCTCTTCCTTTCGTATGTACCCTATTTTGGGGATTTGTTTTTGTGTTGAATCTCTCTTTGAGAGGCCTTTTGATCATTGTGAATCTTCTTATGAGTATATACTCTTTAAGAAGATTTCATGATTGTTATAAACTTATTTTTAAATGACAATATTGGTTTTTATGAGATTTTTTAAATATTACCATCTTTATGAATGCTTGGGAGTTCTCTCTCTTTTTTCAATAAGGGTTGTTTATATTGTCTTCTTTAGGGCTTGTGTTTGTTTTGTCCCTTAGTGGACTTGTGAGATTGTTTCTTTTATCGTTGTAAGTGCTTCCGCAATATCTTGTTATATGTTGTCCTAAATTTGTTATTTGCTCTTTTTAAGATTATTGTCATTCGACATCTTGTATTGCTTAAAAATGCATCTATTATCATTTGATGTGCATATAATTGCACTTTATATATATTGTAGTTAAAGGCTTGATTTGATTCTTGGATTATTTTAAATCGGTTCTTGCACATGACGTTGCTTAGTATTCTATGTTGTGTTTGTGGCATAAATAAGTCTTTTGATATAAATGACTTATTTTTAAAGATTTGATCATGATTAAGCATAATTCGTGTTTATGCAAAATTATTGTTGTGATTGATTATATTGGACCTTTGATTTGATTTTTTCAAATCGGCCCGCTTTGTAAAATCACGTATTTGGAAAATGATTTTCTTATGTGTTCTTTGCCTTTTTGTGGCAATTATATGTGTTCATCACATGTTATTTAATGCATCATTTGTTTAGCCTTATTATTGTTATATTAAAGATGTTTGTTAAGGTGAGTTATGTGCACCTTGTATTATGTCATTTTAGGTTGTCAACTTGTAGTTTGACCCTAAAATGACTTGTTATGTGATCTCTAATTATGAGTGTGTCACTCATTTATTTTTTGGTCATTGTTCCTATGGATGCTCTTAATTATGTGAACCTGTGATGGATATATGATGGTTGAAACCTTAAATGTTTTAAGGTATATTAAAATCAATGTTTTATTTGTTATATGTTTGTCATTACAAGTCTTATTGCCTCAAAAGTCTTCTCATTTTATAACTCTTATCTAAGTGTCATTATATGTAGACAAGAATTTTATTACACCTTTGTGTGTTGGTAGCCCTTTGTTGGCTTTGTTCTCTTGGCCTAGTAGTTGAACACACTTGTCTTGAGTGTTATTATATGTAGACAAGGCACGTTGATTCACACCATGGTGTGTGATTTTAGTCCATGTTGGCATTTGTGTCCTTGTTCTAG
Source organism: Nuphar pumila (assembly GCF_984573655.1). Classification (NCBI taxonomy): domain Eukaryota; kingdom Viridiplantae; phylum Streptophyta; class Magnoliopsida; order Nymphaeales; family Nymphaeaceae; genus Nuphar; species Nuphar pumila. The sequence goes on along the minus strand of NC_143259.1, from coordinate 117,738,006 downwards.
TCACTGAGATGTATGCCCATGGTTGGCTTCTTTCACTCATTTCAAGTATCATTTTATGTAGACAAGAGATGTATTGTGTTTTAGCCCATGGTTGACTTGATACTCTTGTTCTAGTAGCTGAACATACTTGATCATGAGTGTTTTTTTTACGTAGACAAAAGATGCTTTTGGTCCATGTTGGCGTGTATTCTCTTGTTCTTGCCGTTGATGCATTCATTTCAAGTATTATTACATGTAGACAAGAGGTTCTTTTACACACCTTTGTGTGTGTCTTTGGCCTTTAATGGCATTATATTTATGTTCTTGATCTAGTAGCTTATAAACTTGATTTATGGGTTTTGGAGGACTAATGAAGTAGTTGCTTGTAGTGAATGAATTATTGTTGAAATTTGCAAAATTTCATTCATAACTTGTGTTTTAAGATATTCTAGTGAATCATATCATTGATATGCATATTTGGAAACCAATTTAATATTTTGGCATTTAACCTATATATTAAGTGCTTTTTGATTTTTCGGCCACCTAATGAGTTTTTGTATTTGCAAATATTTGGATAAGAATTTCCTCAATGTGTAAGGATTTCTACTCAAATATATTTCACTCTTGACTCTTGGGAGGACATTTTTTTAGAATTTCTTCTCTCTAAGATATGAAAGAAATCATTAGATCATCTTGTGTTAAAATGCCTCCTTATTGATTTGTGTGTCAAATTTGCTTTCGTTCGTATGTTCCTTTTAGGGAGCCACTAGTTCTTATGTGAACATTGTGTTCTTAAAGATATTTGTAATACATGAAACCTTTTTAATCTTAAATACAAAGTTCATAATTTTGTGTCTTTGTGCACTTGTGAGTGTTCCCCGTTCACACACTTCTTACTTTCAAGTATTGATAAATTCCTTCGAGTACTTATTGGGCCCTTGTGCAAAACGATTTGTGGAAGTTGGTGCACTTCATATACATTATTTTTCTTGAAGACTTTTTTACATAGTATTGAAATGATTAAGTAGTTTTTTAATTATCCTGTTATGATCTTCCAGTTAGATATCCTTTTTTGAGATTTGTTTGAAATGTCTTTTAATAGACATATTTCATCTTAGTAAATCATGATTTACCGTCGTCCTTAAGGAATGCTGCCTTTTATCTAATGTTTTGAAAATTTGTTACTATCTTGTTTAAAACCACTCTTGCTTTTCAATATATTATTGTTGCAATTCTTGGGTTAGAATATTTTATTTGTCTTGTATACTTTGAGTCTTCTCTTGGTTTGTTCTTTCTCTACAGGATCATTAAGATGTGGTGCCTTAGATACATCATGGATTCGATCAATGGAGGTACTATGGGGATGATCGCCAATAAAGACATTTTTTGAAGACTTACATTTGAAAGCATTTGCTGAGATGTCATAAAGATGGAGATTTTCCTTGAAGACTTTTGAAGAATTGGACTTCTTTTCAAGACTCTTTTTGTATTTCCAAACTTTTGGCTTTTTTTCCCGCAAAGTTTGAGGGGGGTGTTAAAATATGTGTACTCGTACACACACACACACACACACATATATATATATATATATATATATATATATGTGTGTGTGTGTGTGTGTGCAATACCTGATAGGGGTATTTCTGTCTTTTTGTATTAGCTACATAGTTGTTTTTAGAAAAAAACTATTTATTTGTTTTTATAATTAGTTTATATTTTTTATTTTTTATTTTTATTTCACACAAGTGGGGGGCCCACATAGATTCGTTGGGGGCTCCCAAAGTCTCTATGGGGAGCCCCTTTTGGCCTCTCCTTTTCTTCTCTTCTTTGTGCATAAATAGGGGCTTTCCCCTTTGTATTTTGGACTTCTTAGAGGAGCTTTTGCTCCATTGTAATGGGTATTACACCCTTCTTCTCTTCAATAATATTAACTTATGCCTTATGGGCATTTTTGCCCCTTTCGTGGGTTTATGTGTTAGCACATTATGTGCTTGTGTTTTCCCATTTAGTGGGTATATCCGCACTTCATGTGCATGTGTATTGGTTCATTATTGAACCTAATGTATTCAAAGCCGTTTCCTTACACTCTAGGCATCGGAGCTTGGAATCTCTGGAAGATTTGAAAGCTTCCCCCATTGAATTCGTTCAATAATACGGCACATGATTGCATCAATTGGGAAACTCATCTGGTCACACAATAACAGAAGCGCCCCTGAATTTCCCTATGCTTTATTCAGGAATACATAGCAATCGGCTTTTGCAGTAAAGCTCTGAAAATGTTCAAACTTCAAGGCGTGCCCATATTAAAATATGCATTTAGTTGGCTATACTGTTTCTTGATACAGATTTTTCTATTGCCCAATAGGCCTGGCACGTTAAGCATGTTTACCATTTATAAATAAGCTTTCTCTTTTATTTGTTCAGTTTTCCCTACTCTGCATGATATTTCCTGGGAAAGAATCACATTTTTATAGCTTCTATAAAAAAGAACCATATTTCTATAGCCAATCTGGCACCTCAGGCTTCCATCAAGTTAATACCTTTTATTCATGCAGATGGATTGCGAGAAACTTCAGAAAATGCAGGGTGCAGTGAGAACGGGAGGACGGGGAACAGCTCGCAGGTGCCCATGCTTTCTGCACCACTGGAACACCTTGATACTGTTGATCTTAAAGCAGGCTTTAATGTTTGATTTTATGGTTTCTTTCGACAGTGATTTTATCATCTCTAAATATTTCCTTTTTTTTCGCTTCTTGACATTGTTCATGTTTAATTTCAAGTACTTGGTCTTAAACTTGCAGTTAGACCTCGGGTCCAGATGGGTCCTAAAATTGTCACACTTGAATGGCTTGGAAGCAATAGGCCAAAGCTTCTTTTTTTTTAAGTTTTCGAGGTTGCCTGAGTCTATATGATGACCTATATAGATTGGACCCGGAGGGCCATTTCTATCCTTCAGTCACCCATGTGGCGATAAGAGATGGCTACACTTTGCTTGAGGCTATTCCACTCTATGTACTATCTTTCTTGTATCCACACACACACATGCAGACTTGTCCTGATCACCTGAATGGTATCTAATATCAGGAAAAGGGCACTTCATAAAGGTGGTCAGATTGACGAGAAAAGGCTGCAGAACATCCACAAAAAGAATGAGGCAGCTTTAGTTGCAGGGGCTGATGAAGTCAGGATCTTCGTTGGGGACACTATCCTGCATATTATGAATGCCATAGGCAATCTCTCTCTCTCTCTCTCTCTCTCTCTCTCTCTCTCTCTCTCTCTCTCTCTCTCTCTCTCTCTCTCTCTCTCGTGCGCGCACGCCAGTCCATCGTCAGTCGACTTACTCTTATTAGGGCACATCATGTCCTCTATCCCAGAATTTTTTATGTTCATGTTTTTTATGCCCAAGAGTGTCGACCTACCATCTATTTTGTGTCTGCCCAATCTTTGTGAATCTCTTTAAAAGTATGTGGAATCAGCTTGAAGCCGTCGTGAGACAGGAATCCTTCGCGCTCGACCTTCTATGGGGTCCGCCACGGGTTCACAGTTGCAAGCGGTGGAGGCTGATCTGGAGAACTTGGCTTCTTACTTCCTTGTGTGTTGTGTAGATGACTCGCAACAAAGCGATCTTCCACCAAATTTCGGTTGCCTTCAATAAGCTCGTTCATTGTATCTTGGCTGATGTGTACGCAATTCTGTGCCTCTCTTTTCATGTTATCCACCTTCTCTTCCTCGAGACCTTGGCTGATCTTTGTGTTCTATTTTTATGTTTTGCCTTCGTGCTTTCGGCCCTTTGTTTTGGGTTTATTGTTTTTTTGTTTTTGCGAGCTAAACTTTTTGTTGATCCCCTGCCTTAGTAATGTTGATGTTTCTTTCGGCTCTCTCTCTCTCTTTCATGCTTCGTCTTATTCTGCAGTGAAGCACTCTCAATTGGCTAACTATTACGTGGTCACCGGGATCTGCCATACAGAGAGTAATATTTTCTGCTAATTTACTTTTTTCCAAACATTCAAGAATTCCAGTTTTGATTGTCCAACTCATTAGCATCCAACATGTTTACTTGCTTATTTATCTTTGATTTCACAACAGCTGCTGTTGGTTGCCCAAATGCAAACAAACTGGGTACTGCAATTTAGTTTATTTTCCCTTTCTAAAATGCATATATGTTGCATTCCAATATTTTAGGCATGATCTTTCTAACTTGCAGGCGGGCGAGCACCAAACCGAAGCACCTTTATGCAAGCACCTACACTGCACTGCTCCAGCAAAAAGCACCACTGAATGATGCTTGTTGAAGGACCATTTGACGAAGCAACTAAAGATACTCAGATTTACAATGGCAAGCATGTATAGCTCTAGCATTGTCAAGTTCTTGATTGGTTTTACAGTGGCATGTATAGTTCCAGTCATTGTTACGTTCTTATACTTTTTCATGTGTTTTGATCGTCTTTCCTAATCGTTGCTTAGGCTGTTTTCCTAGATGTCAAACTAATCCATCTGGTTCCTAAAGCTTCTGCTGTGAGAAGTTTTTCACTTGATTGGTGCCTTTGAAGCATTTCTGATGTGAGATGTGAGTAGTAATATAGCTGTTATAGATTATATTTTTTGCATCTTTTGATATCATCAAATGGCTTGCCTCGATGCTCCGTTTGGGAGCTAGTAGTTGGGTAAGGAGCTGTGGAATCGGGATGGTGGGTCACAATCCTCTCAAAAGTGGTTGTTTGGGAGATGTTTTACAGAATCTTATGGGGAGTTGAAGAGACGGCTTACAGTTTTGCTCTTTCATTTATGCACCCCAAAATAGGATGTATTTGCCAATTTGAAGAATTGGAACACCTTCATTTCTCCAAATCTCTCCGATGCCTTTCACCCAAAACAGTTCCTAAACGCTTTGCTTTAGCCGCTCTTAGTTTGATGGTTCACATCGATTATCTTTTGATCGTAGAGATGATAATTGAGTGCTTTGATCCTGGAATCTGCTTTGAAAGCGCCTGAGTGGAAGATTTTTTGGTGAAGCAAGCTATGCAGGATGCTCTTAATAATGACAAGATACAACCAACATCATTACTACACTTGTCAATTAGGGATGCAAATGCTTCGGATCCAAAACAGCTATATACATGGGGTTTCAAATTTTGGAACAGTCAAAGTGCAAAATCTTCATCCTGGAAGTGACCCATTTGCATCCCCATTGTCAATACCAACATTACCACCAGCATAAAGAATCCACAAAATAACAGAATTCACAACTTTGTCAAACATGATTCTTTTTCTTTTGCAGGAAGCAAGCAAAAGGACATGACATTTTTTAGCAGTTTATTAAAAAGTTAGTCCCTATTGCATCTTATAATTAGAAGTGAAATCAAACTCTAAATCTTATGCAATCCAGATAAATTACACTCTTAAAAAAAAGGAGATTTTTGCCTGTTTATCCACTTGAATGTGATTCGGCAGCATGAAAATACAGGGTAAAAGCAGCACGTACCATGAGAAAAAGCATTTCTACCAATACAAGAAAGCCCAACTGGCTAAAATTAGTCTTGTGACTGAATTACATATCACAATGAATATGAAAGAATAGACAATCCATAAAACCGCAGGAAATTGAAAACATTAAACATCATGACCGAGTGAACAACTACAACTTATACAGCATGTACATTTGAATCCATATACTAAAGAGTTGAGATATTGAGTAGGCCCATCTTGGGATTAAGTCATTCCAGTGATGAGCTAAGATCAAGCAATCCATTGGATTGCAAGGGTTTGATCATGTGCTGTATTGAAGATAGTTGCTCCGTGGACCCATTAACCAAAACCCAGACATCCATTTCGCTACTTGTATATGGTAAAGCCATTAACAAAAAATGACAGCTAGAAAGTGCCTCATCACCTACACCTTTGATTTCCAATCATGTCTCACGCACACAAGATCATCCAATCTGTTGCCATCCATTTTATACAGGGAGACACCCTCCATTTCTGTATAGTGTTCTTGTGCTTCTCTCCTAAGTTTTTCTAATGACATTACTTCCCACTTCATGTAATTTGAATTCTTACGAGTGTCAGTCATATCAGCTGATCCTGAAATCTTGCCGACTCCTGAGGTTGCAGTGCCCCACACCTTACAACTCCCAAATTGTCCCAACCCTTCCATACCATCGTCACTTCTCTTTAAATGCAGTGCAGCAGCATGGGCAGTTTTTATCATGTCTCTGCCAGGCACATCTGACCAATCTTGTTTCCGGCTTGCCCTCATAGGTGAATGAATTCTAATAACCTGTTCAATTCTCCCACCAAATTAATCAAACTTCACACACACACACACACAGAGAGAGAGAGAGAGAGACGTACACCAAGGCACTCAAGAAGCTGATAGTAAGCCCTCCCTTGCAGTGGGTTGTGACCCTTTCTTGGTGTTGAAAAGTAGCGTGTCCTACATGGTATACATATATGCATAAAAAGAATGCCAAAGATGACTAGATACCTACAAGCATATTAAAATGTATTTGCCTACCATTCTGTATAGCCAGGATCAACTGTGAAGCCATATATGTCAATAATATCACACATTGAGAGTGCTAGTTCAATTGATTTCATTCCAGTTCCTTTAGCACCTTTTCTAAGTACAATACCTTGAAAAAGATAAACGGGATTTGGAAGTGTCTGCATAACATGCAAAAGTTACATTAACAGATAAAACAAATCCAACATAGGATTTCCTTTTCTAATCTCTTCTTTAAGGCAGATAGAGTTTATATTGTGGACATGGTACGGATGTAAGACTTTTACATGACCAATTGACTATATATACATGATAAGCTAAAAGCCTAAAAAGCAAATATTAATGACCATGCATGAGGAAAACCAACCACCAATACAGTATAAGTTGATAGACTGACTCTTTTCCTAAGATCTATACTAATCATACCTTTATCATTGTGTTAAAGTCTCTGTGAGTCAAACTTTTGATTATTAGAACCTCATCAGCTGCAAAATCAAATGTTATGCACATAAGTCCAATCTGGACTGAGAATATGCACATGATTTTTAAAAGCAATAAATCACATCACATGCAGACATAGTCATTGTGGAGTACAACATAACCCATGAGCCATCAAACATAAGACCTATGTCACAGGGATTCGGCCAAACAGGTGCCACACCCACGTCGACGCGATGCGGGTGCAGCACCCGGTGCGGTCAACCCATCCCTGGGTGCGGTCAACGCACCCAGGATCATTTTGGTCCATTTTTTGATTTTTTTTAAAAAAAAAATTGCCCCAGCGGGACCCACACCGGGGGAACCCCCGCTTATATATATATATATATATATATATATATATATATATATATATATATATATATATATTTTTTTTTTTTTTTTTTTTTTGCAGCACCCCCGCACCAAGGTTTTTGAAAGTGCCGCACCCGCACCCATGTGACATAGCATAAGACTAATATTTGTTTAGAATTTTAAAGGAAAGTGTTTTTAAGGAATGATGAAGTTAATGAACTGAAAAACCAAAAAGAAAAGTGTGTCCAATGAAAGAATGAGAGTCGAGAGCAAAGGGCAAAAACATGAGGGAAATAAAGAACGAGTCCCCTTTCATCAAGCTGGAAATGTTTATCAACAAGAACAGTATAAAATACAAGACATGAACATGAAACTGAACCTTAATAAGTCGGGCTTTTACCTTTAAATTGAGCACCCTCTCTGCAAACAATAACAATTGTATCTATGTCTTAAGCCGGAAAAAGAGGTCTCAGTCCATTCAAAATGGGGTATACAAGAATATCATAGATGAGCTATGTCACAGGGATACGCCTTTTTGGCACACTGTACATGTGCCGAACAGATGTGGTTCCGATGCGAACAGGATACGGTCAAACCATATCCAGCACGGTTTGACCCTATCCAACCCATTTATGTCTGATACAGGGCAGGATGGACCCAGACCCATACCGCATGACCCGTGACCCGGATCCAGATGGGGCTTTTAAAAGCCTCATCTAGGGTTGCGTGCAGGAGGACAGATTTTTGGTGAATACGGCAGTCTTTCTTTTTGGCTTTTCTTTCAGCATTTGTTCCCTTTTTCCCCAGTCGTTCTTTCATTTGCTTAATATTGTTCAGAGTTTTGTCTTTAGTCTTCTTTAATATTCAGCATATTGTTTGGTTAACATTTGATTGAAATAAAATCAAGCTTCGTGGGCATTGCTATTCCATTTGTTCTGTGCACGACTGTGTGGGTCATGCCTTTCACAACAGCCATCAAAACTCGTGAAGGCTGCATCAAAGAGTCGTGCCTTCATCGCCACCAACAAGGATCGTCAAGGAACGAGGAAGCCGACACCCCCACTGCATCAAAGTGATATCAAAGCCAGCGCCTTTCCCCTCGTCAGCAAGATGGGTTCGGAGATGAGGGGCGATCCGGCGACGGAAATCGAGCAGGAGGATGTCGGCAACGCAGATCCAATGTTGCGGATGATGGAAATGATGACGAAGATGCAAGAGAATGTGCTGCGTATCAGCGGGGACGTGGCCGGCATACCCTGACGACTTGATGGGGTCGAAAATCGGGTTGCGAGGATCGAGTCGTCGGTGGCAACACCTATGCCTTCTACACAGCAAATGGATCCGATTAGGGGCGGCAGTGCTGGCATCCTCGTTGAAGCGGTGGCTAACAGTCCAGCCCAACCAACTCTTCAGGCTGTCGCGCCATCAGAAAACGCAGGGAGGGAACTGCGCAGGAACGCCAGCCTCGTATCGCCCCACTCCGAGGTATCGATGATGGCCTGTGGCGAGACGACCACTCAATTGGGGGAAGAGGGGGGTCCCAGTGGCAGCTTGGGTGTGTCTGCCTCGCACTGACCCACGCAGTAGGGGATGCAGGTCGGGCACGGCACGCGTGGCCCGAACGTGATGTCGGACCAGACCGAAGCGGGGCTCCCCAACCGCAGTTTGGGTGCGCCTGCCTAGCACCAACCCACGCAGTAGGGGCTGCAGGTCGGGCACGACCCGCGTGGCCCGACCGTGTCACCGGGTCAGGCAGCCGACGCGCCAGCCTTAGCCCGGGCTGAGGAGGGTCTCTCGACCTTCCCAGCACCTGCACGCAGGGGTACTTTCACAACCCACCCGCGGGTTAAGGGGGATGACCCTTTGTGGGCTGGATCTGACCTCTCATGGACCGGTCAAGACCCTATGTTAATTGAGTCCAGACCCGGTTACCGAGGAATACCCTTTGGGTTCTCGAGAGCGGGTCCGAGTCTAACACCCTCCTACCCAGTCTGCCCAGTTGGGTTTGGTTCGCAGTTTCCTACGAATCCGCCCCAACCCGTTAATTTTGAACCCCAAAACGGATCCTATACCAACCTAAACTTGTATCAGACCCGGACGGAACTCCAGTTTGATTTTGAGCCGGGTCAAAACCAGATCCATAATCATATGGATCGTGGATCGAGTTCAAACCAAGCCTTTTACCCCCACAACTCGATCCCCGATCCAACCTATCCAAATTTGGGTCCGACGAATAGTTTAGGATTAGGCCCGATCCATATCCAGTCGGGCGAATCATCTCAGTCCTATACCAACCCAACCAGATACCCGAACTCAAACCAACCCATTAACCCCTTATCGATCCAAAACCAGGTCCAACACCCTTGTCATAACCCAAACCCGTTTTACCCCGTTCCTACCCACTTAGAGCTCGAGACCCAACAAACTCGTCCGCCTTTAGTAGGACCTCCTTACATCCCGATGCAACAACATCATCCACAGATGGCCCCCACCCGCGGGCCAGCCAGACCGAGGCAGATTCAGCAGGGACCAGCGCGACCTGAGCGTCGTCCACACGTCGTCGGAGTACCACAGCACCAGCAGCCAGGCGAGCAGAACCGCGATGATAGAGCAGTGTGGGACAATGATACTTTTTGGAACGAGTACCCTGCAGGCACAGTGGAGGCCCGTCAGCAGAGAGCACCAAAGCGCCCCTCCACGTACGGGGTGAAGTTGGAGCTTCCAGAGTTCGCAGGTCGGTTCGATGCGGAGCAGTTCTCCAATTGGTCATATGTCGTCCAGTTCTTCTTCGAGTACCACGAGGTCGTCGAGCACTGTCGTGTCTCCCTAGCCTCTACTCGGTTGAGAGGACTAGCACAGACATGGTGGATTGAGCTGCAAAGGTCGAGGGAGCGACAGGGATTAGGGCACGTACAGACTTGGGAAGAAATGCAGCGGTTGATGCAGTCTCAGTTTGTGCCGTCAGATCACGTCGAGAGAGCCTACAAAGAGTACATGACCCTGCATCAAGGCACCAATACTGTGGCGGATTACACTGCTGAGTTCCATCGTCTTTCCCTACAAGTGCAGATCGAGGAGACCGCCCACCAACAAGTCACGAGGTATATTTTTGGTCTCCGTCTTGCTATTTCTGACGACTTCAGTTGTATCACAGTTAGTCATTAGATCAGGCAAGTGGTTATGCCATGAATGTAGAAGAGAAACTGAAAAAGAGGCAGGAACATAGGACTTCCCGTAGTGATCAGTCCAGTCACCCAAAGTCGAGTTTCCCAACCAGGGGAGCGAGCTCCCCTAGGAAAGAAGACTCAAAGTCCACCCCAGGAGTCGACCCTAGCAAACCCGATTAGTCTGGACCTGCGTACCACACCAGATCCAAGGGTAAACCTAGTGAGTCCACCGTTCGTTGTTTTAGGTGTCAAGAGTTAGGTCACATTGCGTCCAAGTGTCCCACCATGAGTAAGAACACCCATCTAGCAGAGGGCATTGTTGAGTCTGCGTTCGATAGTGAGAGCGAGGGTGAGTCGCTTGTTGAGGGGAATGATGAGGTGAAAGTCGTAGAGTTCGATGGCAGCACATGTGTTGACCACATCCCGAGAGTCGGCCCCAACAAAATGGTGGCGAAATAATATTTTTAGAACCCGATGCAACTGTGAAGGGCGTGCGTGTGATGTTAATCATTGATATCGGGGCGTGCAAGAATATGGTGTCTGAGAGTGTCGTGTCCACCTTGAACCTAAATACGAAAAAATTGCCCCAACCTTATAAAATGGCAAGGTTCAAGAAAAGCAACGAGGTGCCCATCACCCTGCGTTGTCTAGTTCGGTTCTCCATGGGGGAGCATTACCACGATGAAGTGTGGTGTGATGTGGCGCCTATGAGTGCTTGTCACATCCTATTGGGACGTCCTTGGCAGTTTGACCGTAAGACCACCCATGATGGCCGTAGGAATACTTACACATTTGTCTTTAAGGGTCATAGGATAGTTCTCCTTCCCACCAAGGAGACCGGGTTGCCTCGGCTAGCGGGCCTATCTGACCGATCTTCCCTCCTTGGGCTGCCTGAAACTTGGTATCTTTCTCCTACATTTAATGTGTCTGATCTATATGCTTACCGTGGAGACAAGTCGTCAGAGCAGACTTCTATCCCACCAGGGGAGAATGATGCAGGGCAGGATGAACCCAGACCCATACTGCATGACCCGTGACCCGTGACCCGGATCCAGGTGGGGCTTTTAAAAGCCTCATCTAGGGTTGCGTGCAGGAGGACAGATTTTTGGAGAATACGGCAGTCTTTCTTTTTGGCTTTTCTTTCAGCATTTGTTCCCTTTTTCCCCAGTCGTTCTTTCATTTGCTTAATATTGTTCAGAGTTTTGTCTTTAGTCTTCTTTAATATTCAACATATGGTTTGGTTAACATTTGATTGAAATAAAATCAAGCTTCGTGGGCATTGCTATTCCATTTGTTATGTGCACGACTGTGTGGGCCGTGCCTTTCACAACAACCATCAAAACTCGTGAAGGCTGCATCAAAGAGTCGTGCCTTCATCGCCACCAGCAAGGATCGTCAAGGAACGAGGAAGCCGACACCCCCACTGCATCAATGTCTCAACCAAATAATATTATTTGACTAAGCCTTTCATAAACCCCTACCCTTTTTTATCTATAACCATATTTGACTCATTTGACCATCTTTTTTAGGCCAAACAATTAATCAAACACTAGATTTAGAACTAAAAAAGTTGACTCCAGTGTGGATAAAGTTTGCACCTCCGACCAGACCACTTACATCCAGTCTGCCACTATCACCAACAATGTAACCATCATTCACACACACACACACACACACACACACACACACACACACACACACACACACACACACACAGATATATATACCCGTATCCCCGAATCCTGTTTTACAGAAATTGCCATTTGTACAATCCAAGCCTGTGCATATCCTGTTTCCACCACATCCGTATCAATGTGACATAGCATATGAGCAATGAGATGGACACACACATATGTATATTATACGTTCTCAAAGGCATTGTCACATGCATCACATGCAAGCATTTCAAGTCAAATCGCATTGATGGACTATACAAAAACTAAAATTCAAAGGAAACATCAAATAGGGAATAAGAAAATAAAAAAGAAGTGCATAAAAAATAAAAAATATTGTCAAACATTACATAAATACAATCAATAAGATTGTGGTGCTCACTTCAAGCAAGAGTAATTCAAATACCAGAATAACAAGCTTACCAGATCCATTGACAACAGCAATCATGTTGCGGGCAACACCCCTTGCTACTAGGCGGAAGTCCCTCTTCAACCCAACATACTTTGCATATTTCTACAATCATATAAATGCAGAACAAACATGGTCAAAGTACTGTAGTATGAAATTAAGTAAAGGCACAAATATGAGCACTGGTCTTTCTGTTAGAATAGAAAAAGCACTATACAGGTCATATTTTCAATGTGATTGCTGATAACAGCGAAGTTTATTAAAAATTTATAGATATGAATCTTGTCAAAATTATATCTTGACCTAAGGAACAAAAAGAAGACAAGAAACTAAAGGCAAATAATAATCTATATAGCAAGCCTTGCAGTGTTGCTTCATGTTCAGTATAGAGTGCAATACCTAAGTGCTAATATGCAATCATACACCGCCAAACACAAAGAAAACAAGGAAAAAGGAAAGAAAAGGAAAAATAACAAAGCAAAGTCACCAACGACATATTGAACCACATTCGACTATTTGTCAGTTGTGACCAGCAAGTAGTTTAGCGCTTGTTTTGGTCTTCCAATGCTGGGGCAACTTTTGGAAATTAAAATTCTTTATCAGAATTGATACATTGTCTTTAGACAGTATAAGTCTATAAGATAATAATAAACAGTAATGATATTATATTTTTATTTAAATTTTTATAACTTTGGATTTCCCAGTAACATAATCATCACCTATGGCCATGTGGTTAAAGGAAAGGATGGGGGTTTTGCCACCTAGACACCACCTACTGCTTTTAGCTCTAATTAAAACTAAATTGCAACCACCACATTATAGAAAATAATACTTCACCAACTGCAATAGTTTCAGAGCCGCATGGATAGTCACCAATCGAGCAGTGCTCTGAGTTACTTCAGTAAATATTATCCATCAAAACCCGAAAATAAAAGAAAGAACAAAGGTTAATTATGTATACCTCATTAACTGGTGCTTCATTATCTCGAATAACAGCATCATGTGCATCAATCTCTTGTCCAAACTGTGTCTGTAGAAGGTCTCCTGAGTTTCCAACAACTGCACAGGTCCTAAATTGGCGTGGATAGAAAGGTGGTTTGGATGGCAGAACCAATTCAAGGTGCTCCTCACAAAGCGTACGGTTGTAGCATTTATCGTCCCCTCTATAGTCAACATAATCAAACAAGTTAATTCTGGAATCTCCATGAGACTACAAAATTTGATCTTAGGAAGCTAAGGAAAACCAGTAAAGGTCTTTACCAACATACAATTGTGCAATCCTTTTTGCTGCATACTCTAGCCAACCATCAGGCCGAGCATCTAGATATTCCCTTGTCAAGATTGTAGTCATGTTCCGGTACTGCAATTCTTGAATGTTAGGATACATAACTCAACAGAAAAAATATGGCACCCATCTAAAAGAATGGCATTACCTGTTCCCATAACATAATAGCCTCACAAACATCATACGGATACTCAAGGGGTTCATATATTTTGAACTGTTCATTGTACTGCCAGATAGAGTATGTGAAAAGTCAGACAACATATGTCCCAACTGATGTACCAAAAAATAAAAAGCCACAACACACCAGGAGCTTACCCAGGTACTGTTTGTCCCTTCAGGAAATTTAAGGATCAGCTTGCAGTGATCAACAATTTCTGCAGTAAGACCAAGGCCTTTGTTTGCCTAGATATTATCTAACAGTTAGAACATGGCCAGACATATAGAATTAGAAGTTTCATACACCTCAAGAACTTAAGATGATTGATCTTATTGTGCAACATCAGCATCTACATTTGTTATTTTGTAGAGAACCAACTCGAACCAAATCAATTAAGCAGTGAATTGAACTTCACTGCTCTTATAGGAAATCTTATAATGATTAAACTGCAACTTGAAAATGAATAAATTCAATTCAGCCTACGCACTAGGACATACAACTGAGTTTCTATTGGCATGCCGAAAGATCCCCTTAATTTCTCAAAATTCTTACAAATTTATTTCTCAAAGATAATTGGGAGATGAAACTTGCACCAAAACCACACAGACCCAACAAAATAGAAACAATTGCATAAGGATTCAAATCAAGGTCTGGGCAGCTCATTGGCATCTCATACCCGATTTTCAACTCTCAAAGTTACTGTGAAGAAACAGATGTTGTAAAAGAGACCAAATTCTGTATACGAATCCGTAGACACCCCAAATTTTTCAGAATGCCCCAAAACCCTAGGAAGTCCTACCCCGAGATGGACATTTCTCGCCTTGTCCCGGGTATGGGCTGGGATGGCACCACTCTTGTGCCATTCTGCCCGTCCCATGTCTCATTCACTCAGTTCTGGGCTCGGACACACATGGTGTGTCGTCCTGACCATGGGGCGACACTGTATGTGTCATCCCGCCCCCCTTTGGTCCCAGTTATGGGCTGGGACCCTGACCCATCTTTTTGTTCTATGTATTACAAGGACGACAGTCCATAGATGGGCCGGCACACCGTCCCCGTCCATCGTGTCCAGGCTTTGTCACCCCCGGTCCTAGCCATCCCACCATAGGATGGCCCTAGGTCAGGCTAGATCCCCACCTTGGGATGGCCAGACTGGACTGGCCTGGTCCCACCTTGGAACTGCCACCAAAGGTTGTCCTTCCCACCATGGGATGACCCGTCTGGTCCAACCCGGTTCCGCCTCATCTTGCCTCATCCCATCTTGGGACGGCCTCCAATTTGGCCATCCCAGCTTGGGACGGCCCCATGGTTTGGCCGTCCTATCTTAGGACGGCCCTCAGCCAAACACTTAGTCATCCCATAACCCGAGTGAAGGGATAAGCCATTTGGCTTATCCCTATCGGTCTTTATTCCTATCCTCCTCCCCTCTTGAGCGTTTCTCAGGAGGGAAGGTCTCTTCTGGATGAGTCTTATCTCCATTTGGGATAGACTCAGATCTATTTGGATTGGATTTGAATCCACAAAATCCAATGATCCAGATTTCGCTCAAAATTCTATAATTAGGGGTTCACTCATACAGTCTAATCATCTTGAAATTCCCTATCCGATCGCTGGCCTTAAAGAGAATGAGCCCTAGCCTTGCCATACCCCTTATTCTCAAGTTGTCATATCTACGCAGAGGTGTTGCCGAAGCTACTGCAACAATCCTCGTACCTAAGTGGAGACGTTGTTGGACTAAAAAGAGCTAAAAGGAACAAAACAGGTTCTCGAGTCCGAAAAATATATTTTTCAAATCTTTATTTTGATTTTATTTAATCTTTTGATTGGTGCTTATACACGTTTGATTCTTATTTGCATACTTGAATTCGCGATGGTGTGATTCAAGTCACAAAAATCGAGAAACCTGTCTGGGCTTTACCTTTCTCTCATGCAAAGGACGATTAAGACTTGCATATGGCGTCCCCACATATTTCAAAAAAGGATGTAAATCCGGGTAAGTCATTTCTTTCCCAACTTCAAAATTTGCGGGTGCGGGGATTCGACACTTCCAAAAAACCCGGGTGCGGGAGTGCGGTAGGGGCAAAAATGTATATATATATATATATATATATATATATATATATATATATATATATATATATATATATATATATATATATATATATATATACCGTAGGTTCCCCCGGCGCGGGTCAGGGGTCCAGTTTTTTTTGTTGGTGTTTGTTTGAAGACTTGTTACCCACGTTCTGCTTGTGTACTTTGGCGCAACGAGACAAAATTGATGAACCGAAAGGATTGGCAATTTGATCGACCCAGCCTGCTGCGTTCTGCTGACTGTGACTGTCATGATTCAATCATGTCTGAAACTCCAACGAAAAAAAATATTAGCAAAGGTTTGATGTGGTTTGTTGAAGAGAGTCTTCACGAGGCCTACGACTCCACCGCCACTGCCACGCCACTGCCTAGGGTTCTTCAAATTTTATTTTATATACAGTTGCACACAGATGACAGCTAAAAGAAATTTATTGGATTTGACATGTGGAAAAGAGAGGTCTACACAAGGCTACGGCTAGAGCACCCATCTCGTCAGGAGAAAAGTGAATACTAATAGCCACCAAGGCTACCACCACCATTATCATTTATTATGGAGAGAGAAAATCCTTGACGAAGAAGGATCTGGATCGTTGAAGCCTTGAAGGATAAAGACTTCAAAAGGCTCTTGAATTTTGGTTTTAATTTTTGAGGAAGATGGATCATCATTTCCAAGTTAACAGTATGTTTTCCAACACTGCGAATTAATTGTTTGGAGGCATGAATAGCATGGGATGCCAACAAAGCTCGTCAGATGTTGTGGACACAAGTGCCCCTTTATAAAACAAGAGCAGCAACAACAAGCAGTTGTCAGCAGATTTTTTTTTTAAATTCCACAGCCCATTTCGTAGGGCATTTTTTTTTTTTTTAAATCCAAAAAAATGGACCGAAATGACCCTGGGTGCGGTCAACGCACCCAGGAACGGGTTGACCGCACCCGCGTCGAGTCACGTCGACGCGGGTGCGGCACCCTGCTAGCCGAATCCCTGTGACATAGCACTACGTGTATTTGTGTGCATTTATGTATTTATATATAATATAGATAAAAATGGACTTGATTAGGGCTAACTGAATCTATTTTTGGATAGAAATTGACCTCAGTGTGGTTGACTTCACTTAATATAAAGGAAGTTGTGTCCAAGTGTCGCACCCGCCCACGTGCGGGTGCGACGCGGGTGCAGTGCCATATTAGAAGAGCCTGTGTGCCATAGATCTAAAGCAAACTTAGATAGAGTCAGCAAATAGCCTTTAGAAGAATAAGCAACTTCTATACCAAGAAAAAAGTTTAAAAAACTAATGTGTTTTGAGAAACCTTTTAATGTTTTCAACTCTATGTTTATCACTTTCAATGATCATCATATCGTCTACGTAGAGGAGAAGGATAATAATATCTTCATCAGAAATCTTAACAAACAAAGTTGTGTCAGTCAAACAAGATTGAAAACCAAATTCAATCATAACTTGACTAAACTTGTCATACCAATCCTTTGGTGTTTGTTTAAGCTCATAGAGGGCCTTATCTAAATGAAGAGCTTTTCCTTTAGGGATAACAATGAAAGGTAACGATTCCATATAAACTTTTTCACTTTCCATTAAGAAATGCATTTTTGACATTCATTTGATATATAAGCCATTTTTTTACAGAGGCAAGAGCTACTAAGGTCCTAACTGTAATCATTCTAGCAATTGAAGCAAAAGTTTTCTCATAGTCTATTCCATACTTTTGCGAATATCCCTTAGCAACTAATATGGATTTATACTTTTCAAGAGTTTTGTCACTAGTTTTAACTGTGAAATGTCTTGAATAGTCCAAGTATTCGCCTTTTCTAAGGCATTTAATTTTACTGTCATAGCTTCTACCCACTCAGGATGTTTCTTTGCTTCAGCATAGTTAGAAAGTTCTATATAAGAATGTATTAATGCAATGTAGGTTTGATACTTAGGTGAAAAGGACTCATAGGACATAAATTTTCTAGGGATTTTTCTAGATGACCTTATTTGTAGCCCTTCATGTTTTTCATTAATGGTATATTTTTCGAGAGCACATAGATGTTCTAAATTATCACGCCTAGAATATTGAATACAATCGTGATCATTATAGGATGATTCTTCACTTATCATATCATTTTTAACTTCTTGGTTTTCATCAATATCACACTTATCAATCTTTGAAACTAAATCCAACAAAAAAAATACTCATTTATTTTCTTAGTTTTTTCATTTTTAACTTTTTTGTTTTATAGTTAAAAATGGCACGATGAGAGAATTTGTCATTTTTTTCAGAAAAAATGAAATGCTTGCATCCAAAAACCCTTAACCTAGAGTAATCTGGGATTTGTTTAAAAAAAAAATCAATAGGAGATACATTTTTTAAGGAAGAGGATGGCATTCTATTAATAAGGTAAACTACAGTTAGAGTGGCTTCAGCCCAAAAAACTTTAGGTACTTGATTTGTAATATGTAAAGTCCTTGTTGTTTTTATAATATGTCTATGCTTTCTTTCAGCTAAACCATTTTCTTGAGGGGTATAGGGACATGAGTTTTAATGTTGATACCGTATGGATTTAAATAATCTTTAAATTTTTTGATAAAAACTCTCATCCTGAATCAGTGCGAAAGATGAAAATATTATTCTTAAATTGATTTTTGACTAGATTATAAAATATTTGGAAGTGTGAAAAAACTTCAAATTTATGTTTAAGAAAATAAATCCAAGTGTGTCTCCTAAAATCATCCACAAAAATTATATAATACATAAAGTCACCCTTTGATATAATAGGTGCAGGTCCCCACACATCTGAATGTATTAACTCAAGTGGTCGAGAAGAAACAAAGGTCCTTTCTTGAAAAGGTAATCTCTTTATTTTACCAAAAATACAATTTTCACATGTAAAATTTTCAAAATTACAAAAAAAATCCATCTTTGAAAAAAACTGGATCTTGGATAAACTAGGATGGCCAAGTCTCTTATGATATAGATCCAAATCCACTTTCTAAACATTACAACAAAATGTATTCTTTGGTATTTCCAAAAAATCCATGTAGTATAAGCCTCCTCTATGGCCTTCCCCAATCAGCTTCCCTAACTGACGATCTTGCACTCGACAAGCACAAAAGAAGAAGAAAACATTACATCCATGGTCAGATAATTGAGAAACAGATAAAAGATTTAAGTTAAGTTTAAGAATATATCTAATTTGTGGAATACAAAATCTTTTTGAGTTGAGAGATATTTTCAAAAAAATTATTCCTTTTATCTTAAGAGATGTTTCATCGACAGTGAAAACATTTAACCCACTTGAATTATGACATTCAAATAACATATCATTATTTAGTGTCATATGAAAAGATGTATTGGAGTCAAGAAGCCAAAGAAATTTACCGGGATCGAAGACGCCAAAGGAAGAGACTGCGGCTCCAGTGGATGAAGATGCTCCTTTAAGTAGAGGTTGAAGTGCTTCCACTAATTGCATTAAGGATATGTTTCCAATGGATGGTTCACTTGATTTTTGTGGAGGTCAAACAGAGACAACCTTCTTCTCATAGGGCTTCTTCAATTTTGGATAATATGTTTTTACATGTTTCGATTCACGACAATAGTAACAAATAACTTTATTTCTTTCAAACTCATTTCCTTACTTCTCATCATTTGTTCTTCCATAGTGTGGGGGTTTGTAGGTACGAATATAGTTTCTGAGTCTAGATACGGCTAGGACCGAGTCATCATCACACAATGATATTCTCCTTTTAAGCCTATTTTCCTCCATACTTATATTTTCTATTGTATGTTCTATCGAAGAGACTTTCCCTCGATGAAGAAGAGCTTATTTGGTGGATTCAAACTCCGATCTCAATCCATTAATAAATTGAAAAAAATGCTTTGTAGCTATTTGATTTTGACGGAGTTTTATGTCTTCTGAACAATGCCATTTGGTTCAAAAAGAATCAACTCTTCCCATAATTCGGACAAAGTATTATAGTATTTTCTAATGCTTTTGTGCTTTTGAACCATATTTCGTACATTATCTTGTAGATTGCACACATGCAATATCTTTAAAAGAGTACATTCTCTTAAGATAATTCCATGCATTGTTTGCATATTCAAATTTTGCAAGACTTGAACACTTCTTGATGTCGACGCTACTAATGAGCTAAGACAGAATCTTGGCATATCTCGTTCTCCATTCCTTCTACGTTTTCTCGTAAGTGGTTATAACCTTATTTTTCTCAACCTCCGTAAGAGGTATCTCTTTCTCACCTTTAGAATTAGTTTAGGTTCTAAATCAATCACATCCACTAATCCCCACAACCCTTTTTCTCATATAAGATGTTTCATAATTGAAGCCCGTGTTATATTGTTGGAGTAATTGAGCTTAATGGGTTTTATAGTAACATTATCATTGTCATCGATTTTTACAAGGTTTGAGAAGAGAAAAGAAAAAAGAAGAATAGAGAAGGAGAAGAGAAAAGAAAAAGAGTAATGGTGAAAGTCACGATCACTTTACCACCACGCAAATGCCACCAATCACGAACACTTCAAATGGAAAATATAAGAGAGCTCCAACACTTTCAAATTTGGAGTGGCATGCTTCCCAATGTTCCGAACACAATTTTCAGCTTGATCACTGAGCGCTAATACCATGTAAAAATACGAGATCCTTCAAGGATATTCACTGGATCACCAACAATGGACACTCAGAGTTCCACTAAAAATACCGAAATGAACACTCAAAAGAACCACAAGAAAGGTTCATACACAAATACCCACTAAATGAGTTTCAAGAACAAGAGGAAAAAATAGTATTTTTATTGATTGTAATCCACACAAAAAACATACCCCATATTTATACACAAAAAGGAGGACGAGAGGAGAGAGTCGTTGGGCTCCCGTTGTTGGCCTCCCAATGGCTTTATTTAGAGTCGTTGGGAGTCCAACGACTCTTTTGTATTGACTAGTCAATGCTTTGACTAGTTCAATACAAACCTAACTGAAAATAAAAAAAAAGTAAAAAAAAAACTAAAAAATCCTAGTCAAGTTATGATACATTATTTTTAACAGGTTCCTCCCCCAACATCCTAGCACAAAAGGCCCATCGCAAAAAAAGATGACTTTCATGTCCGGCCTGTGTTGACCCAACCTAAGAAGCAAATTGACATGTCAATGGTTGGGTCAAAGGAGGAAACGACCTCATCACGTACCTCAATCATAGACGTGGCATCATCCAACTCGGCCCAGGTGTTAGTCAAAGATCTCTCCAAAAGGCCGAAGGTCTCAAGACCCATAGAATCTCACCTCAAGGGTCACCCCTTATATCAACATGTGCAAAAATGTGTTAATGGAAGGAGGATCCCCTTGCACATGGGGTACCAACCTTTTGAGAGATTGGGAAAAAGCCAACAAGGTATAAGAGACTCTCCCAACAGTGTCCAAAGTGGGAACCCAAGGTCTAGGCTACAAGGGAAGCAGATCAGGTCATGTTGAACATAAGAGTTTTTGCTCATGCCAGCATCGTGGCCGTCGGATTTGCATTTTGAAAAGCTAAAAAGTCAACAAAACTACGTGGCATTCATCCAAAATGCAAACAGATGGCCACGATGTTAGCATGAGCAAAAACGCTCATGTTCAGCATGACCTGATCTGCTTCCGACTACAAGGGGCTTAAACAGAAAAGAGGTATAAAGGAAAAACTCTCATGGGTCCTAAAGGATCACTTCAGAAAAGAGTCTATCATCAGCAGCTCAGTAAGAGGTCGGGCTACATCAAAAAACACATGATTAACTTTTCCTTTGTATGAACTCAGTGTTGGATCTCAAAAGTTGAACAACAATCTGAGCCATTTCATCTTTCCTCCTGAAGAAGGTCAGCATTGTTGGAGCAAGGCTACAACAAGTCAAGGCAGAACCACAATGCTATGGAGGAGAAAAGACATCATGCATGGGTCATCATCCCACGGCCTCAGGTAAGCCTTCAAAACCTGGATTCTGTAAAATAGCTTTTGAAAAAAAAAAGTGAAAAAAACTTTAAAAAATGAAAAAGTTTTGAAAAACCCAAAAAAAATGAAAAAGTTTTCAAAATCCAAAAAAATCCAAAAAATTGAAATATTCCAAAAATCCAAGAAAATGAGAAAAGGCAAGAAAATCCAAAAGATTTTTTTCTCCCGAGTCCAAGCTATCATCTTTGTTGCAGGAGTATGTTATTCCTATTAACAAGACTAAGGAAGCCTTTGTCAAACCACTTTCTTTGTTTTCTCTGATCACTCACAATGACGCATTTCTATCAAAATCATATAGGGGCATGTCAAAAGCGTCTGAACATATCTAAAACCCAAGGATAAGGCACCATAGAGCCATCTAAAGTCCAAATCTCATAGACAAGAAAGGACCTTTAGCAGTCAATCATCCAAACATTTTCTTTCAAACCAACTCAACCTCGTTAGACAAGACCCAAACGGTCTTAAAGGTCCGATTTACCTATAGACACTGGTTCGACCTCGTTCGGTAGGACCCGCAACGGTTTTTACACCCCAGTTGTCCTTGAACTGGTCAGACCTCGTTCAGCAAGACCCAGTACAGTCTTGACAATCCAATTCACCTAGACTCCAACGATCATAGGAAGAGCATAGAGCTTCATCGTGATGCAAGGCATATCACTGAAAGATTGTTAAAGGTCAGAAATCTTATCCCAAAACAGATCCAACTCTCTTTAAAATGGTCCTTCCTGCAAGTGTATCCTTGCACACGAGAGTCTATCAGATAAGACATCCAAGTCTTAGGAGAAAAATAAGGCAGTGATACAGTGAGGCCAAGGTATTTTAATATGATAGATCTAACCCATGAGTTTATAAAAATGAATTATAGGGGCATGGGATTATTATCAATGCATGAATGTAGATCCAGTGGAAACTTACCTAGGCGACCAACTCTTTAGAAAAAGGGTTAGGTGTTGAATACCTTCGATGCTAATCTGCCTCATAGGTTGGCCCCTGAGGAATCTTTTTCTTTTATCTTAATAAGGAAAAATATTGAAAAATCATGAAAAAAGCAAAAAATTTAATAAAAAAATGTCAAAAAAAAAAAAAAGCACAAAAAAAAGAAAAGTGCATTTAGGCTGACACTTGCTCTAAGCCCATGGCAAGGTAGCAGGCTCCGAACATGAGGTTGTCTTAGGGGTAGAGGTTAGAATAGAAAATTGTGTGCTAGGAGAAAGTCTATACTTACCTTTAGACCTATGGCAAGGTGGCAGACTCTAGTCATATGGCCTTTTAGAGGCAAAGGTCCGATAGATAGCAGCATCCCTTTTAGACCAGGAAGCTATGAGAGCCATAGCTGCTAAGGCTCAAGTCAAAGAATGACAAGAGTGAGGAATAAGCCCTTTCGAGCTAAAAATAAAGACTAATAACTTACCTAAGGGAAAAAGGTGTACTTGAATGCATTTTCACCTAGTTCTAGTCCTTTAGAGTTCAAGCCTTAATGGAGACCAAGAGACCCAACGGGAATGCCTTGAAACTTAATCTCATACCAATTGCTTGAAGCAAAGGCGAAATTAGAGGAGAAAAATTCTTGTGAAGACGAGTGTCGCTACCTTATACCAACCTGGGAAAATGAATAGGAATCAACTTGTCTGGAAGATCTAATCTTTGGGAAAGCGAGAAAAGAGAAAGCAAATCTTTGACCCTAAATGATCAATCATTCATAACTGTCATAGGCTACCCCACTCTATTATAAATGCATGAGTCACATTGCATATCATAAAAGTTTATTGCATGCATCATAATGCACCAAAGAGTCTAGCAATAGGGATCCTGAGTCTGAGGAGTACACAGAAAACTTTGTTTTTTTCCCTAATGTCGCTTGACCGAAGTATACCTGACTCGCCTTCTTGAAGCAGGAAGTCTTATGTCTAAATTGATCATACTAGAAAGGAGACCTCCGCCCTAAGGCCTTACTGGGGCAACCTTGAACCCACAAGAGGTGTAAGACTCCTGATGTTTTTCCTCCATAAATTCTCAACAAGAAAATCATCACCAAGGCATCAAAGTTCAAAATGAGCTTAAAAGGCATGAAAGGGAGTTGCATACCTTGTGCTACCCTCGCCTGATGCCCAACATTTTATGCTCGCCTGCATGAATAAAGTTGTTGATGGGAGTCAACAGTCGTTGTAAGTTTTTACCAAGTCAGCAATATCATGCCTTATCATATAGTACAGCCTACCCAACAACATCCAAAGTCACCAGCTCCTGAGAGAAGTTTGGATCAATACCTAGTGATCTTCCAAAAACACCGGCTCAATCTCATTCTACAAGACCCAAACGGTCTCCACAACCCAGTGGTTTTCAAACTGGTTTGACCTCGTTCGGCAAGACCAAGCACGATCTTGGCAACCGAGTTTTTCTCCAAAACCATTGCCCTGATCTCATTCGTTGGGACCCAAACAGTCCAAATACCCAGTGGTTTTCAAATTGGCCTAACCTCGTTCGGTAAGACCAATCACAGTCTTGGCAACTCAGTTTTTCTGCAAAAAAAAAAAATAACCTAACCTCGTTTGACGAGACCAAGCGCAGTCTTCACAACCCGATTTCTCTCTAAATATTGGCCCAACCTCATTCGGCGAGACCAAGCACGGTCTCAGCAACCAAGTTGTTTCAAAAATTGGGCGTGTCTTTTTCTTTGTCATAAATCGAATCACATCGATCAATGACAAAGAGGGGTATCTGTAGACGGCCCAAATTTTTCAAAATGCCCAAAACCCTAGGAAGTCCTACCCTGAGACGGGCATTTCTCGCCTTGTCCCGAGTATGGGGTGGGACAGCACCACTCTTGTGTTGTCTTGCTCATCCCATGTTTCATTCACTCAGTTTCGGGTTAGGACAACACATGGTGTGTTGTCCTGACCATGGGACAGCATTGTCTATGTCGTCCTGCCCCCCATTTGGACCTAGTTATGGGCTGGGACGACAACCTTTTGTGCCCTGACCCATCTTTATGTCCTATGTATTACAAGGACAGCAGACCATTGATGGGACAACATAGTACGTGACATCGTGTCCAAGCTTTGTTGCCCCCCAATCCTAGTTGTCCCACCATGGGATGGCCCTAGGTCAGGCTATCTCGGCATGATCCCCACCTTGGGATGGCCAGCCAAGGTTGGTCGTCCCACCATGGGATGACCCCTTGGCTGGGTCATCCTCTTCCATCCTGACTGGACTGACCATTCCCACCTTGGGACGGCCACCCTTGGTTGGGTCGTCTCGTCTTGTCTCATCTGGTACAGCCTGATACTGCCTCATCTTGCCTCGTCACATCTTGGGATGGCCCCCAATTTGTTAGTCCTGGCTTGGGACGGCCCCATGGTTTGGTTGTGCTATCTTGGGACGACCTTCAGTTTGGTCATCCCACCGTGAGAATGCCAAACACTTAGCCGTCCCATAACCCGAGTGAGGGGATAAGCTATTTGGCTTATCTCCATCCATTTTTATCCCTATCCTTCATACATGGCAAACTCATGACTCGGGCTCGGATCGGAAGCCTACTGGGTCACCGAGTCAGCAGGTTGACTCGATGACTCGAACGAGTTGGGACCTATATTTTATAGTGTAAGCACATGAATAAGACATGAAAATAACTAAACTTCAAGCTAATATATCAATAGCTAAGTTACAAAAACATATAATTATACATGAAAAAATGAGTGTAGCTGAGATGCGTATGCTGAGATGGATGTGTGGAAATACAATAAAAGATAAGATTCGGAACGAGGAGATACGTAAGAAGGTAGGCATTGCACCCATTGAAAATAAGATGAGAGAGAATCGTTTACGGTGGTTTGGACATATTCGGCGAAGGCCTAATGATGCTCCAGTTAGAAGGATGGAGAAATGGAAAAATATATTAGTAAAAAGAGGTCGGGGTAGGCCTAGGAAGACATGGATGGAGGTGATAGGAAAGGATATAAATGCTTTAAACCTCACCGAGGACATGGCATTGGATAGAAATGATTGGAGGAGAAGGATTCATGTGGAAGACCTAGAATGATTTTCTTTTTTGGTTCATATCGCCGACCCCAATTGTTTTGGGATGAAGGCGTAGTTGTTGTTGATTAACTTTTTTCATTGAACAATATAAGATTTTTTCATAACAAGTGACTTTAATTATGCATTAAAATAATAAAATACATGATAGCAATTTTATTTAATGGGTTGGATCGGCATTCCTGAATCGTGACCCAGTTGGGATTCGATCCGGGTTGACTCAGGCAATTTCTGAGTCGACTCGCCGAGTTTGCCAACTATGCTATCCTCCTTCCCTCATGCGTATTTTCATAAAGGAAGGACTCTTTTAGATGAGTCTTATCACCATTTGCGATAAGACTCGGATCTATTTGGATTGGATCTAAATCTGAAAAATTCAGTGATCCGAATCTCGTCAAAATTCTATGGGCTCACCCCTACAGTCTGATCATCTGAAAATTCCCTGCCTGAGCGTCGACCTTAAAGAGAACGAGCCCTAGCCTTGTCATACCCCTTCTTTTCAAGATATCATAACTACGCAGAGGTGCTCCTGAACTAATGCAACAACCCTCGTACCTACGCGGAGGAGTTGTCGGATTAAAAAGAACAAAACAAACCCTCGAGTCCAAAAATGGTATTTTTCATATCTTTAGTTCATTTATTTTGATTTTATATAATCTTTCAATTGGTGCTTATACATGTTTTATTCTTATTTGCATACTTAATTCACGGTGGTGCGATTCTAGCTACAAAAATCGAAAAAACTGTCTCGGCTTTATCTTTCTCTCGGAAAAAGGACGGTCAAGACTTGCATATGCGTCCCCACATATTTCAAAAAAGGATTTTGCGAATCTCGGTAAGTCATTTTTTGCCCAACTTCAAGGCCACTCAAATCATTGTTTGGGTTGTACCATAGAGACCACTTCAAATCATTGCTTGGGAAACTCCATTGAAAATTCGTAACTAATTTCCAACTCCATTAACAAACGGATGCATTAAAAGCTATTATAAAATCACATGGACTAGACACACTGCTCAAGAACCCAGATCAAAATGTGGCAAAATCAATGACTCTCGATTTTCAGCTCTCCGGATCACTGGAGTTGCCAAATGTAGAAAAAGGGTTGAACTTTATAAACTAATGCATAAATGCCCACCTATAAGCGCCCAATCAAAGCTCCTGTGACGACTTTATCAAGGAACTAAACCCACTTTCCAACTCTCCAAATCACTAGGAAGAAAAAAAAACAGCAAAATAAGGAAGACCCAAGTCTCTGTTTGAGCTCAAACCCGTAAAGACAAAAAACCCATCCGTGATTACCAACAAATCACGCATGGTAAGATCCAAAAGAAGAAAAAGAGAATAAAAAGATACAAAGATGAGGAATAAAAACGTTAAGAGAAAATAGGCATGGATCTATGCAACAGAAGGAATATCATATTGAAAGATGTACAAATTTTCGGCCAAATCTACACAGAAAAAACAAAAACGAAATGGGTGTGAATCAAATCGAGTAAAGAAAGCACTGACCACGCATTGCTGAAGTTGGCTTTGGAATTGGTACAGCCTCAGAACGCTCCTCTCTCTCAGCTCGTTTCTCCTCGATCCTACAAAGGCAGTCAGGAAACAGGATCAGAAAGAGGGTACTGAGGAGTAGGAAAGGAAGATGGAGAAAGGAATGGGAGGAAAAGAGGGAAATTAATTTTACGAGTGAATGAGAGTTGAATGGCGAAGATCAAGAGGGAGAAAGTAAGAACGATGAAGAGAAGGAGGAGGACGGTGGGGCGTCGGTGGAGAGGCTTCATGGTGGTTGCAGAATCCGTTTTGAGAGAGAGAGTCCGATCAATGAACACCAGCGCTGTGTGGGTGTTTAGCTGGGTTTGCGAACGGGTCGGATTCGGGTCACGTCTGGGTCGACACAATCGGATTAGCCTAATCGGGTTCAGCGATGGATTTGAAGATTGAACACGGATGAAGGACTTTGCTGAACCGGGATCCAGCTAGTTACGTATCCAGGGATGTACATGGATTCGGATTGGATGTTGCCAATACCATATTTGACAAATCGGATGTTTGCTAGACGGATTCAAATTCGGATGGTAAAAAGCTAATACCAGATCCGCATTTTTACATGTTCTGATTCGGTAACCAAAAATCAAAACCATCTGGGCATCCTATTATAATTGGATATGGTTTTGGCTTACCAAATGCAACTAAACACAATCAAATATGGTCAGATATTGGATGAGATTTGATTTTTTTTTTTTGAAAGATCAAGTTGGAGAGGGTGTTGTGTGTTCTCCCCCGAAGACAAATTTGTGTATTCCGGTGTGTATGAAGAAATATCTTGGAACCCGCGATAATTCATGTCAATGTTATCCGTGATGATTTTATAATAAAAATAACATATAAAAAAGGTAGATATGTGTTTGACAAAAATATTTTTTCATAAAATAGATATTCGTTTGACAAAAATGCCTTCTCGTAAATAGATTTGCACATTTTTGTGACTCATATCATTGTTTGAGTCGAAGTTCATCGGCTCCTTCAAGGGGATAGTGCCTGAGCTAAAGTTTATGAAGCATATTCTCAAGAGTGCATTATTGCTAGAGACTCTAAGAATCAGCCTCAGTCCGAGAAGAGTGGTGTAGTAGATTGTCATTACTAATAAGCTCATTTGTTTAGAGATGATGTATCATCAGTTGCACATAGAATAGCTTTGCAGCAGAAAAATGAACTCGACGATGAACGATATAGATGTTTTGGGGATCTCTTCTGTAAAAATGAGAGTCTCTAAAAGATATTCGTTTGACGAAAATGTTTTATCATAAATAGTTTTTCATATTCTCGTGAGTCCACATTCTCGAGGGTCTACGTTCTGGATCACCCTTTGACAACACACTCTCTGATCTGATTTTTACTGTAAATTGTTACTCTATGATCTGATTTCTACTGTAAATTGCTACTATATGATCTGATTTCTACTGTAAAACGCTACTCTCTGATATGATTTCTACTGTAAATCGTTACTCTTTGATCTGATCTCTGTTGTAAATCATTGTTCTTTGTCTACTCAGTTTGACGCTGTCATCATTATCTCTTCTATAAATCGTTATTTTATGTATACTTAATTCGACGCTTGCATCTTGGTATCATGATGAATAATAGATAAAATATTAATTTTTCTGGTAGTTTAACTATTTCTCACGAGCAAACGACGATAAAGGGTGCTCTGATGGCAATAAACGATGACAAAGGGTGCTTCGGCGGCAGCAGATGACGATAAAGTGTATGTCGTCAAAGGGAGCCCATGTTGTAGCAGATGGTGTGTTGTTAAAGGGTGATCCAGAACGTTTAGGGTGAAATATTGTGAGGAACTTCTATTACAGCAGAGGACTTTACTGCTTAGGGCAAAAACAAAACGTTTAAACTTTAAAGAGTTAAGATTTTCCTCCCTTTTCTAGATGAATGATATTTTTATCCTTTTCTAGAATCATCATTTCATGGCAGAAATAACGAGAAAGGGTACTTAAGTCTTTGCAACCGCACCAGACTCTGATACTAATCGATGCCAACACACACGGGGATACAAGCCTCACATGCTTACATATGTGGCGCTCATTCGGACCCCCAAGATGCACCTACGTGTCCAAATGAATTATATACGACACTGATCAAAATTATACAAGACTTTTACAAGGTATATATGTATCCTATGTGTTGAACCTACGACAAGCTGACCACTCTTGCTAAAATTTGATTAATTGACTTCCCTATATGTGTCACAGGCCAATTTCCTTCAATGGGCCAGTGTGGCGCGACGGTCCTTCCCCACCGCCGCAAGCCTACTTGTTAGCTCGCTCGTCGATCGCGGAAGCTTGTAATCAGAGTGCAAGAGAGCAAGAGAGAACAGGAGGAGAGAAATTGCAATCACAAGAAGCAATCACAACGAGGGTAAACAAAAGAAAGCTCAACGCATTTACTTCATTCACAATTTTGCCCGCAGGCTATTACAGTTCAAGTATACAGGCTACCCCTTTGGGGTATTGATTCACCTAAACCAGACAGCTTACATCAGACTCAACAAAAGCAAAACAGACTTTAAGCGCAACTGTACAATGTAAGTCACAAGAGAACATGCTCCCTCCTTCAAATCATGTGTTGTCCCCGGCACCATTTGTTTCGTGGTAAGCTCTGACTTTAGCCGGGTAGCGGTTGTTCATTCAGAAAGCAGGCTCCCACGTTGGTTCCACTGTTTCCTCCCACTGCACCAAGTATTTTTTGCCTCTCCCAAGTAGTTGACTTTGTGGAGAAGGATCTGACTGAGGTGCTTTTCGGCTTGTTGTGTTGTCGGGACCCTTTGCATAATGGAAGCGCGCTATGGCACACTACATTCCGGGTCTCCATCATCCGGATGAAACTGCTTGAAGTTGCACACGTGAAACACCGGGTGCACCTTGAAGTCTGGGGGCAACTCCAGCTTGTATGTCAGCTTTCCCACCTTCTTTGTGATAGTGAAGGGTCCTTTATACTTTCTGAGCAGTCTGCGGTGTCGCCTGCGGAAGATTCATGTACGACCAGGATATAGCTTCACCAACACTTGGTCCCCAACTTGGAAACATGCAGGCCGACGATGCTTGTCCACCCACTTCTTTATTCTCTTTGTCGCCTTGTGTAAGAATGTCTTCGCCAACTCATTCTGCTCGTGTCAGTCGCGAACAAACCGATAGGCGAAGGATGGCCTTCCCTTTTCTTGTGCGGCAAGAGTGTGCGGGTCAGTGGCTGCTGCCCCGTGGCTATCTCAAATAGGTTATGGCCTGAAGACTCGCTCTTTTGCAGATTGTAACAAAACTGTGCCACATCGAGGAGCTTCACCCATTTTTTCTGATTGGCACTAACAAAGTGCTTAAGATACTGCTCAAGTATCCCGCTGATGTGTTCTGTCTGTCCATCTGTTTGCGGATGGAAGCTTGTTGAAAATAGCAAATCAGAGCCAAGTAGATGAAATACTTCACGCCAGAACTTGCCCGTGAAGCGAGCATCGCGATCACTCACAATGCTCTTTGGTATGCCCTAGTGCTTCACCACATGCTTTACGAACAACTCTGCAGTCTTCTCTGCAGGGCACTCCTTAGAAGCTGGGATGAAGGTGACATACTTTGAGAAATGACCCACCACAACCAAAATAGAACTAAGGCCCTCTATCTTCGGCAGACTAACAATAAAGTCCATAAAGATGCTATCCCAAGGATGTTTTGGAATTCGTAGAAGCTCAAGGAGACCGACAGCTTTCTGGTTTGTCCTCTTATCTTGTTGGCAGATGAGGTATGTCCGCACATACCTCTCAACGTCGTCTCTCATCTGCGACCAATAGTAGCCGCGCTCAAGGAGTGCTAAGGTATGCTCCTAACCAGGATGGTCGGCCCATAGTGTATCATGGCACTCCTTAAGTAGTTCTCGGCAAAGGCTTTCCCACCGCGGCATAAAGACACGTCCCTCTTTTGTTACGAGGAGGTCATCTTGTAGTCAAAATCGTCAAGTCTTTCCTGCCTACGCCAGAAAAACAAAGTATTGTGCAATCGGATCCTGCTGCATACATTCGCGGATGCGGCTCAACAATGCGCTCTCCAAGTGCACTTCTAAAAGCTCTGCACGCGCAGCTGCCTGTTCAGCCCTACGACTCAAGGCATTTACCATAACATTGATCTTTCAAACCTTGTACTCCAAGGCAAAGTCGAACTCATCCAAAAACATCTGCCATTGAGTTTGTTAAGCGTTAACTTCTTCTGCGTCTGAAAATAGCTCGTGGCCACATTGTCCGTCTTGACGACGAACTCAGCACCCAAAAGGTAGTGCCGCCAGGTCCTGAGGCAATACACAATGGTGGTCATCTCACGTTTATGCACTGTGTAACGCCTCTCTGCATCTTTCAGCTTGCGACTCTCATATGCAATCGGATGACCATCTTGCATAATAACTTCGCCAATGGCAAAGTCTGAGGCATCCGTGTGGACTTCAAAGGGTCTCGAATGATTAGGCAGTCGCAGCACTGACTCTCTCACTAAGGCTTTCTTCAAGCTATCAAAGGCATCTTGGCACACTTTTGTTCAGAGCCATACCCGATTCTTCTTTAACAAATCTGTGAAGGGAGCAACAATGAGGGAATAGCCTTCGATGAAACACCGATAATAGTTTGCCAAACCGAGAAATGACTGCAATTCTGACACTTTGCTCGGCGGAACCCATTCCTGAATGACCTTTATCTTCTGCCCATCCATACGCAGCACGCTACACCCCACAACGTGGCCAAGAAAGCTGATCTCCTCATGCCCAAAGAGACACTTCTCTCGTTTGACACATAGGTCATTCTTCTTCAGCACCTGAAACACTGTTCGCAAGTGCCCGACATGTTCTTCCATGTTGTTGTTGTAGATCACGATATCATCCAGGTAGACTACCATAAACTTGTCTAAGTAAGGGTAGAAGATCTGGTTCATTAAAGTCGTGAACGTGGCTGGAGCATTTGTCAACCCGAATGACATTACTAGAAATTCGTAAGCACCATAGCGGGTGACGCAAGTTGTCTTTGGCTTATCACTTTCAGCAATTCTCACCTGCCAGTAACACGATCGTAGATCTAGCTTGGAAAAGATACAGGCACTGCCTAGTTGATCGAACAAGTCTGCTATCAGTGGCAATGCGTACTTGTTCTTCACCGTGACCTTGTTCAAAGCACGGTAATCCACACATAATCGTTTGAAGCCATCATGTTTCATCTGGAAAAGGACTGGGGCACCAAATGGGGCTTTTGATGGACGAACAATGCCTGCGTCCAATATCTCATCTAGCTGTTTGCGCAGCTTCTTCAGTTCAGCTGGCCTCATACAGTATGGAATTATTGCGGGAGGCTTTGCTCCCGGGGTCAACTCAATCTTGTGGTCGACCTCACGTCTTGGCGAAAGACGTTTTGGCAATTCTGGAGGCATCACCCCCTGAAACTCCTCCAATAGTGGGGCTAAAGTCGGTGACACTACTGCTTCTACCTTCCCTTCGTCTGCGCGCACTGTCACTAAGAATGTCTGCTCCCCCATGCTTGACACACTTCTTCAGCTGCATTGCCAATAACACTAAAGACTTGCCTTTCTGCATAAGGCACTACAATGTGTGAGACAGGTTTGACCCCATGATCGTCAATGTGTTAAACTTTGGCAGCATCATAACATTTTAGCTTCGCAGAAACTCCATACCCAAAATCACCTTGAAATCGTCCAGGGGCACCACGAAGAAGTTGGCTTTGCTGACCCAACTCTCCACTTGAATATCCACATCTCTTGCTTCACCAAGGATGGGCTTGGCCTGAGAGTTTATTGTCTTGATGGTCCTCTGCTTTGACCCATGCTTCAAGCTCAACTGTTCTGCCTCTTCCCGTGAGACAAAGTTGTGTGTGACCCCGGAGTCTATCATTGCTGAAGTAGACTTTTCATTCATAATGGCTTCCAAGTACATAAGTTCCTTACTGACCTGCATGTTCTTAGTCACGCAACTTCTAGTTGCATTAATTGATCGCATGACCCTTATCCTTGGCTGCATCCATTCAGTGTCACTGCATTCAATAACGTTGCATTTTTTTTGTGCAGTATTGGCTTGCCCGTCGTCCTTTACAAGGTGCTTTGGGCACTGCTTGACGATATGTCTATCGTCACAGAACCAACATGTCACAACCGCACTCTTGTTGATGTTGTTGTGTTTTGTGAAGTTCTATTTCTTTTCGGATTGATGGCGTGTCGACGCCTCACCTTTATCATTGCGCTGCTTATCCTTCTTGCCTCCGTGGTTAGGTTTCTTCTCAACTTTGGTTGATGGGGTGAAAGGTTTACGCTGAGTGTCAACTAAGCGCCCGACCGCCATATATGCATCTTTCAAAATACGGGGGTTGCTCCTTTCCACTTCAGACTGTGCCCATGGCTGAAGTCCCATAATGAACCAGTTGAGCATATCGTCTTCTGGCATGTTAGGTATCTCCAGCATAAGCTTCTGGAACGTTCTGACATAGTCTTGCAACGAACCAGAGTATTTGAGCTCACAAACAATCCGGTATGCCTGTCTCTGCGCATTTCTTGGCATGAAGTAGTTACACAACTCCATTTTGAAGTCATCAAAGGTGTTTATCACACATTGACCCATCTCCATGTCATTGCGCTTCCGCCTCCACCAAGCAATAGCATTTCCATCAAGTAAGGCCGCTGCAGCTTTAATCCTCAAAACTTCAAGGGTCACATTCTGGATATCCAAGTACTTTTCTACTTGGAACAAAAAATTCTCAATGGCCTTGCTGTCACGAGAACAATTGAATTTTGTGGGTCTTGACACATCAATCTTTGATGGCCTCTCACCATTTTCGCCATTTAGGGTCACCGTCCGCTGCAACATACAATTTTTCAACTGAAGCTCCCCTACTTCAGTCTGCAAGTCGGTCACTGTAGTCGTCAACGAAGTGACCTGCCCTATTAATAAGGTTACCTGCTCTTGCAGACTCGCCACCACATCATTCAGTCCATTGAATGATTCACATGCGCGTGAAATCGCTTCCTCATGCGAAGTCACCTCTTCCACGAGTTTGTTAACAGTTGCAACAAACTCTTCTTGGCCCCGAGGTGAACTCATCTCCTCAGCTTCAACAACTGCCTTGCCTTTGGTGTTGCGCAAGTTTTGATAAGGCGCCACGATGTCTTGCTCACAAATCGCAGCATGTCGACGTGTCTGTCGACACCGACTCCGGAGTCCATTCCCCAACACGAGAACGGGCTTTGGTACCACTTGTCACGGGCCTATTTCCTTCAATGAGCTAGCGCGACACGACAGTCCTTCCTCACCGCCGCAAGCCTACTTGTTAGCTTGCTTGCCGATCGCGGAAGCTTGTAATCAGAATGCAAGAGAGCAAGAGAGAATAGGGAGAGATAAATTGCAATCACAAGAAGCAATCACAACGAGGGTGAACAAAAGAAAGTTCAACGCATTTACTTCATTCACAATTTTGCCCGCAGGCTATTACAGTTCAAGTATACGGGCTGCCCCTTCGGGGTATTGATTCACCTGAACCAGACAACTTACATCAGACTCAATAAAAGCAAAACAGACTCTAAGCGCAAGTGTACAATGTAAGTCGCAAGGGAACAATATGTATCCTTTTTTATTTACATTCCAACTGACCACTCTAGTCAGATCCAGTCTCAGAATTGGTGTCTAATTTGAGTTCGCGTATAAAACCATATCTAACTAGTTTATCTAGACAGATCCAAAACTCTTTTGTTGAACCCAAGTAAACAGGTTCAGGTCAGTCAAGATTCAATTCAGGTATCTGACCAAATCCTAATCCATTTAGTCAGATTCGGTAGCCAAAGTTGGATCCTATTAATACTTGGATCTGGACTTGGAATAGAGTTTTGCACCAGAATTTAGAGTTTAAGTCTGAATAAAATCTGGATCTGACTAGGATCCAAATCCAAATCAGATCCGAATTTGAATTTGACTGATGCCCATCCAACTACAGATCTGATTAGTTCAGACTGGCTAATGCCTAGATCCAACACCCATTTACATCCCCTAGTTGGATCTAGGTAGAGATCTTGGACGTGTGTGTGTGTGACAAATTTCTCCAAACAACCAAATTGATCCCAAACGAGGACCTAAAACTTTTTTCTACTTGATTAAAGTTGAGTTGCAAGTAGGATCGAGTCACCTGGTTCAGTTAAACAATGTTCCGAGGAAAATGAGCCAGTAAGATTGCCAAAATCCAACCATAGCTATGATGAAGATAATAACCTTCTTGCCAAGGTGGTTTGGTTCAAATTTTCTCATTAAGTTGCTCATTTGTTGATTCCAAAAGGATACTAATATTCATTAACAAATTTTCACACCTGAATTAACCCATTTATACCAATTCTTCCCATTAGTAAGGTGAGCTGCAAAGAAGCTTACGGGAGGATCTCATGTAAGTGACTGAATGGCCATCTATGTCCCCTGTACAATAGAATAAGGGCAGGCAAAATCGATCCTTCCACTTTGCCTTCTCTCCCATCCAAAAGGATCCTACCCTTGACATATGATGAAAGAGGATCTATGTTGATCCAAGCCATCCAATTGATGCATGTGGATGGCTAGGTCCACATCCATACGAGGGTGAGGGCTAACCATAGTTATTGGCTGAAACGACTATGATTGAATGTAGGATGGATCTCACTTTATGCCAGATGGTGCTGTCTCTCTCTCTCCATAGACAATGGCTAGAAAAAGTAAGGGCTCATATGAGAGCAGTTACTGTCATATTGTACATGACGTTATATCCAATCCCCACCGTACATCACTTGAAAACCTTGGGGCATGTGGGAGTGAGGCATGATGTGCGGCAGTGATTGATATACACACAATAACTGCTCCAGCCCATATTGGGGTTGGATGACATATATGGATACAGTGGAAATATGATAAATAATATTATATGAGTTCAAGTATCAAGTGTTGAGATGGCCGAGTTGGTCTAAGGCGCCAGATTAAGGTTCTGGTCCGAAAGGGCGTGGGTTCAAATCCCACTCTCAACACTCAATTTTTTGCCCCTTTCTTGCTTCCTTTACATTTTTTTTTTTGCTTTTCAAATTTTTTTAATCCACCTATTGTCTTTTGTCCGATGTCTGTCTCCTCTCTCCCTCACCTTACCCTAAACCCAAGCTCCGACTCCGACCCCTCTCCTCCTGCCTTCCCCAGGCCGACTACCCCAAACCCTCCGACGCCGATCTGAAACCCCGCGATTGGAAGTCCAGGCTGAGCCCTAAGCTGAGCCGGTGGTCTCGAGCCCGGGCGATTCGTTCCGGCCGACCGATCGGAATCAGGCGAAAACCCTCCGCTGCGTGACTGCGTCTGCGACCACACCGGAGGCGCTGGCTTCGCTCCTCCTCCTGAGCGACGATGAGGAGGAAGAGGGGGTGTACTCGACGGCAGTGGCGGAGCCAGGGGTGGGCGGTCGCCCACCCCTGATTTTTTTATCGGACCCGGGTCGGATATGGACCCAACCTGGATCCGAGAACCCATTAGGGTTAAAATAGTAGGATCACAGGAAAACCCCTCTCGTCCGCCGCCGGCTCCCTCTCGTCCTCTCTATTTCCTTCCCAGCTTCCTCCTCTGCGATCCCCCGCGGCTCTCTCCACGCAAGTCTCCCTGTAACCCTATAACCCTAATCGTTGTCGTTATCCGATCGGTTTATGTGTGTGTTTTTTTGTTCTCTTATTTGATCAATCTCTCATTTTCGTCGCTTCTGATTTCTTCAGGAGAAATTCGAGGTTCTCAGCAAGAACGACTGCAATTTGGTTGGTGAGTTTATGATTTTTCGTTGGTTTCTTCTTATAAAGATTTGGGATCTCATGCGTATGGTTAATCAATATATGAAGATGTTCTAGATTTTGGGTTCAAATGGTTCTTCTTCTTCTTCCTCTTCTTTTTATCTTCTTGAGTGTTGAGCTTAGGGTTGTAGTAGAATCTGGCCCTTTTCAATGCGGTATGCTGAATGCTCTAATCAGGGGAAGCAAAAGCACGGAATCTTAACACCTCAAGTCTCACACGCAGTTGTGGGTTCTCCACGGAGGCCTTATTGAGAAAACTATTGCTATCGATGTCGGCAGTGAGTTGACTGGTTGGAATTGTATCGGGAAGTGTTTGTGTATATTCGAGAACCAATGTTTTTGTGCAATTGCTTTGGGTTGTGATTCGATTTGTGCATGTATTAGAAGAT
Organism: Nuphar pumila; assembly: GCF_984573655.1. Classification (NCBI taxonomy): domain Eukaryota; kingdom Viridiplantae; phylum Streptophyta; class Magnoliopsida; order Nymphaeales; family Nymphaeaceae; genus Nuphar; species Nuphar pumila. The sequence continues at coordinate 117,700,161 of NC_143259.1, read as the reverse complement.
CAATGTGTTATTTGTTTTATGCCTTATCATATGGCCTGCTACGGCTTTCTTTGATATGGTTTAGTTTTGACGTATCGTGGTGATTTTGGTTGTGATGGCTTCCTGGTTCTCAATTGTAAATGATTAACTTCAACCAAAATATCAAAAAAAATCTGCATGAAGATAATGATGCTGGAGCCTTTGCTGATGATTTCTTGGTCTACATTAACACGCCTTTTTCTAGTACAGTAGTAGTTCAAGTGGAGGAATTGCATCCTTACTTGCATTTCATGTCCTACTTAAATTGATGTGAAGCCTTCTCTATGGGGGCATTTGGTTGCACCCACTTATCCAGAAAAGTGGGATAAGCTGGAATATGGCATTGCTGCATAGTGAAACATTCCAACTTGCCCCAATTACTAGGTAAGTGGGTGGATCCGAATCCTATGGGAGGTAGGAAATTGTTATGAAGTTATTAGTTCTGCATCTTGATTTATCTCAAATTTTTGAATTGCTCTTGCAATTGGAAATAGCGAAAGGTATTTACTTCTGAGATTTGATGTAACATTTGATTTCTTATGGATCTTTTGGCATGCCCAGAATGTGTTTTGTCCTATGCTAAGGAGCGCAAATGTTTACCAAAACAGGGTTACACATGTTGCTTCGTAAGTACCCAGATGTAATGCTGATAAGCCTTGGTGTCGGTGACACAACCCACCCTATTCCTGGAATCATAGCATAAGTTATGGCAGAGATATTAATTGTTCTAAATATTGTGTCTCATAAATTTAGATCATTATGTACTCTGTTATAATGTACAATTTCTACTGTTCTTGCATTTTTCCTGGGTGGGGTGGGAGCAGGAGCAGGAGCAGGAGCAGGAGCAGTGGATTATTGAATCTGTCTGATTTTTCACGAGATCAGTAATATCAGTCTCCTATCGATGAGACTGTTGTGAGGTGGATGTATCCAACTTAAGGAACAATATCTCCTCAATGCTAAGATGTTCACCAACACTAAGTATCTTACCCATGTATATGCTTATCAAGGTGCACTTCCACCCTTGTTCTTGTTAACCATTTTCTATATAGAGTTTGGAAAGCCTTTTTCTTTCCCTTCCTCGTGTTGATTTAGGTTAGCTCATGGAGTAGAAATTAATAGCAGTTTAGGATCACATCAGAGAAAATTGTGAACTGAATCAATAGAATATTTAATGATTTGTCATTACTTTATGCTTTTCTTATGTGATTTTTCATAAGAAATTGTCCAATATGCTTTATGCTTCTCTTATGTGATTTTCTTGAAAAGTGCAGAACTTGGATAATTTTTTTTATCTTTTTAATGATTTGTCATTACTTGCTAGAACTTGCAAACTGAAAATCGGGTTTGGACTTACTTGGCATTACTTCAGATGAGGTAAACTGATTATTTCATGTAAGAGGAAGATCCAGAGATCACTACATCAAAACAGTGCCTTCAAGGTCTGAGAGATAATGGATGGGACTCTCTCATAAACAAAGTGTCCATATTTTGTAAGAAATTTGATATTCTAATTCCTGATCTAGGGGACTCATATACACCTCAAGGGCGACCAAGATGTAAGGTTGAAAAGATCACCACATTGCATCATTATCGTATTGATGTATTTTGTGCTATTATTGATTTGCAACTTCAAGAGTTGAATGATCGTTTCATTGAAGCAAATACAAAGCTCCTCTTTTCAATGGCATGCTTGAGTCCAAAGAATTCTTTTTCTGCTTTTAATAAAGATAAGTTGTTTCGTTTTGTTGAGCTTTACCCTAAGGACTTTTCTAGAGTAAGCATAATTAGACTTGAAAATCAATTGGATATATATATATATATATATATATATATATATATATATATATATATATATTGCAGAAATGTGAAACAATGATCAATTTTCAAGTATAAAATCTTTAGCATAGCTAGCGGAGATAATGGTAGCAACTCAAAAGCACATTGTATTTTCTCATGTGTATCTATTGATTAAGTTGGCATTAACTTTGTCAGTTGCAACAACAAGTGTTGAAAGAGCATTTTCAGCTATAAACAATATCAAAAGTCGTCTACGTAATAGAATGGGAGATGAATGGATCAATGATGCTTTGGTTATTTACATAGAGAATAAGACATTTGATACCATCAGTGATGATGCAATTATGAATTGTTTTCAAAATATGAAAAATAGAAGATGCTCGTTGTAAAATTTTCATGAATTTAGTTGTTTGCATTTCTTAAGTGAACAATCTTTATTTTAGTTTAAAAGTACAATTTAAGGTTTTATCTTATTATGTTCATAAATTTAGTTGTTTATGTTTGTAACAATTGTTATTTTAATTCAAAGGCTTATTAAGTTTTATCTCTCCACAAATGACTGTTCCTCCAACGAAAAATTTCTGACTCCACCACTGGTCCGAATAAATGGATCGTCCTTCAAGACCATAGCATTGTCCCTAAGACCCGAAGTCTGCCCACCCAACAAAAAACTTCTGGCTCCGCCACTGCATGAAAGTCTCTTCCTCAAGCCAGAGCTGCCACAACCTTCACAAGACCTCTACTACTGCTAAACCCCCACAAAGCAGGCCAGTTAATCCATGGCAGACCGTGTCCCTCAATTCAGGTCTAATCCTTGCTCTCACAAACATGAGGTTCAGAACTATGATGGCTGTCAAGACGAGCCCCAACTGATGCCACCCCATGCTCCAAAGGCTGACAGGCTCCAGTGCTTCCTCAGGGCCGCACTGTGAAGCTGACATGCAAGAGCAACACTGACTATGCATTGGGTGTCAGGGACAACATGGTGGTCATGGTGTACTATGACCCCAATGATCTCACTCAGGTACTTTTATCAGTACCATCCCACTAATCTACACTCTTTGGTGCAAGTATGTGCAGTTTGGCAATAAGGCAATAAACCTAGCATACTTGGACTGCCTTCTTAAGCTCTTGTTGATGCCCCCCAGTATGGCACTTATTTTATGCATGCATCCTCCCAGAGTCTGCATTGCATGATACCATACGTAGGGTTGGTCCTGCTTGGTGCCAAATTCACACCAATTGAATATATATATATATATATATATATATGAGCTTATGGCTACCGATTATTTGTGATTACATGCATCATATTTAGTTTAATTCTCAACCTTATGCTGACAAATGAGTGCGCTGATCGTGCAGCAATGGATCAAAGATGAGTCATGGTGCACAAGTGTGAGGGACTCGGTTGGCCACCCAGCCTTCTGCCTCGTTAACAAGGCTACAGGGAAAGCACTTCGTCATGGACCAGGGGCATACCAACCGGTAATTAACATGACTAAATTGGATTCATTTGGTAGGGAAGGAATTACTCAGGTTCATGATTTCCTGAATGATGTTGATCATGTTTTCTTCAATTTCCCACTACTTTTATTGATTGTGTTCATTATGTGAAAAGAAGAAACAAGAAGGACGAGAATGCCCAGTCCATTTTGTCTTAGAAGTATTACATGCATGTAGCATGTAGCCCGTGTCTGTGTGTGTAATTTACAGATAACAAGAGATTGTTTAACTATGCATGTGCGTGATGCACCCATAGGCACATATTCATATATATACAAACTTTTCTAATAGTAAATTTCATTACTGTGTAGGTCCTATTGACAAATTACGAGCCTGGGTCCTACGCTGAATCAGTGATGTGGTCGCAAAGTGAGGAGATGGGATGGGGATTCAAGACCGTAAGGATGGCTCACAATATCCAGCTCAACCTTGACGTCTTCCAGGGTGACGTCATTCAGGGTGGAATCAAGGATGGGAACGCTTGCGTACTGTGGACCTGGAACAGGCAGGACAACCAGCTCTGGAAGATCAACCCCGTTTACTGAACCAAAATGCGGCAGCTACATACTGCTTTTAATGTCCGTGGTGCTTGTACGAGGCTATGTGCCTCATACTATAATATATCCTTCAGTGATAATAAATAAGAAATAAATGCTTATCCTAAGAGATTTTTTTTTGAAAGGCAAGCTGGGGTTAGGCGGACCCCTACCAGAACAACAGCCGCCCCATGTGGCAGAGGGATTGGATCCTGGGCCATCAGCTTGACACAGGACCCCACTTACCACATGGGATACAACCTCGATGGTTATCCTAAGAGAAAATTCCCCTCGCTAAACCTACTACAAGGAATACAGATGGTTAATTGGCTGTTCACAATCCATCTAAGAGTAGTAATAGAATAAAAAGAAAAAACAGTTCGCCCATAAATTAACAAGTTCTACTTCAAACTCTCAATCTAGGGTGCTATTGGGTCACCTTCATAACCTCTAAAAATTCAAGGTGATTTTCTGCCTTCATGATCTTGAAACAATGTGGAGCTCTGTTTCTTAAGCAGAAGGTCTTCTGTCCAAACCAACAAAGCTTGGATAGGCCATATATGGATATAGCACAAAACGTCACTGCTTTCTGGACATAGATTTGACCTACACAACTTACCAAATGAAGGTTCACTTGGAAAGCATATCATCTCTTGAAACAATCAATTAGAAGACAGAAAAAACATTAACTTGAAGAATTATAAAACTCCCATCTGTGAATAAAGTTCAATTGGTAGACCACTCGGCCATCCTGACCGAATGGTCTACAAATTAGCATTAACTTTGTCAGTTGCAACAACAAGTGTTGAAAGAGCATTTTCAGCTATAAACAATATCAAAAGTCGTCTACGTAATAGAATGGGAGATGAATGGATCAATGATGCTTTGGTTATTTACATAGAGAATGAGACATTTGATACCATCAATGATGATGCAATTATGAATTGTTTTCAAAATATGAAAAATAGAAGATGCTCATTGTAAAATTTTCATGAATTTAGTTGTTTGCATTTCTTAAGTGAACAATCTTTATTTTAGTTTAAAAGTACAATTTAAGGTTTTATCTTATTATGTTCATAAATTTAGTTGTTTATGTTTGTAACAATTGTTATTTTAATTCAAAGGCTTATTAAGTTTTATCTCCCAAATTTCTGACTCCACCACTGGTCCGAATAAATGGATCGTCCTTCAAGACCATAGCATTGTCCCTAAGACCCGAAGTCTGCCCACCCAACAAAAAACTTCTGGCTCCGCCACTATCAGGTAGTAAAATATATTTTCACATTTTACATGTATTGTTCTGTGATTATATTTCTCTCAGCTCTAAAACAATATATATATATATAAACAAGCCAGCTCGAACTCGGTTAGTTTAACTCGAGCCCGTAATGAGCTCAAACTCGGCTTGGCTCACTAGAAGAATGAGCCAAACTTGAACACTTTAATTTGGGGTCGTTCTACTCGTTTATTAGCAGCCCTAGTCAGAGTTTAGATAGTGTTGCTACTAATGGTTTGGGCTGGTAAATAAATTTCGCAGCTTGTGAATTGAGTTCACGAAGCCTAAACATTTTTGTCTCTTTCTTCCCTAAGCTCATGAAGGCTACTTCTCTGTTTGGGATCATAGAAACGCTATTTTTCATGTGTTACCAAAATATGGTTTTGCCAAAATGTGGAGTTAATAAGGATGGAATGGTGGAAAACATCCTCTCGATTTCGGCACTGTCAACTCCGCCCCAGGTGCAAGTGTTTTGGCAACACCACTGGTCTCAAACAGCAGAGAGTATGAGAGCACTTGGGAGAACAACAGCTAATTTGGCTATATCAACATTTTAAAATTGGAATATTGCCAATTTAAACATGGACAAAAATTATTGACTCATTTGTTTCTACAAACTAAACATGATTTTTGTTCACATTTCTTATGTTTTTTCTCGTTACATTTTTAGAACTTCTCTATCTTTTCTAAATAGTTAAGAAAATCTATGCTACATTGTTTGCTTATCTCAATTATTTGTTTTCGATAACATAAGAGATGATCCAGACGAGCCTGGACTCAGTAGGGGTAGTTCGGGAATGTTTTCCTTTACCCGAATTGCCGTTACCAATGCCTAAAATGCCTGTTAATGGTGCTGCCAAGTAAAAGCACCATTAGACACCATCTGGACCGTAGGTCTTGAAAGCTGACGGCTAAGATCTATGAGGGGACCCAGATCACATCATACAGAGATGGGCCACAAAAATTGCTTATGGACCATCATAAGGCTTTTCTAGTGGATGCCAAACAACCAGATTCAATTCTTGTGCATGTGGAATGCCTCAGAAATTCTTAGATTTTTTTTTTGGAGTTTCAAATGTTAAAGAGTAGCAGTGATGGGTTTTTTTCATGGCCCCACTGGAAACAGGACAATCTTAGATATTGTGGAGCATGAAATATCCAGATATTTGCAAGATGATCCATGTGTCCAGCTCTAAGCAAAACAAACACCTAGTGCCATCATAAAACTGCACAATTTAGTTCAGAAATTGGAAATTTGTGAAACAAAGCATAAACTTACAATATGTGACTTTTTTGGTTGGGTTGGGTGGGGGGATGCAGAGGTGACAGGGAAAGCAATGCAGTGGTGTGGTGGTAAGGATCTATCATGACCGGAAGCAGAAGTTTTGGATACCAAGGATCTCAAAGCGTTACTAACATGATGTGTGTGACCCTAGTCATCATGAAGGGAACTGTTGGCCTTAACCCAGGTGACATAAGTCATCTCAGAGATGTTCAACTTGGTGAATTTGGTTCAAAATTTAACCTATGCCTAAATGTGATAAGGAATCAACAAGACAAGCAAAATTGGAAAAAGCAGCCCTGTACGTATCGCATGCATGCAGAAGATCATATTTTGTATAGATAAAACTAAATAAAGTACAAATTTGATAAACTTTTTGCTAACTTATTCAATATCTTGATCTTATGGCACCATGAAGCCTAAAATCCTCACAGCTCAGGGCTCCGACCAGGCCTGTAAGAGACCATGTTTCAGGTGGGATTGTAGACTTTGACTTTCTGTTGTGCATGTCTAACGTAAATAGGTAGGCCGATTTTAAGAGAAAATCTACCCAACAGAAAAATAGGAATTAACAGAAAAATGCAGAAAATAAGAAAAGAAACTGAAAATTCAAGGAAATAAAATAACTAAATTTATATCCCAATCAACTACCCAATTACAAAGATCTCTCATCTATAAAGAATTGAGATTTTTTTAAATCCTAAATCAAACAAATTGCCTAATTTGATAACCTTCTAAAAAGATAACACTTATCTTAAATATATGAATCAAGGATAGTGATCCAATATCCAAATACATTTTTTTTAAAAAAAATCTAAAAATTAAAATAAATCAAAATGAACCCAAGTCTTCTGCTCTGCTCCTGCATGAACGTTCGTACTTTATGAAGCCACATGGGGTAATTAAGAAGTCGAAAGTATTAATGCAGCATTTTTCTTTAACTAAGACCCCCCACATTTACATCAAAAACTTGATGCCAAATGAATCTCCAACAGTGACATGGGGATGATTACTAGTCCCTTCTCTTGGAGTCGTTGAAATTTCAAGAGAAGTCATAATAAAAAATAATGAGTCATTCAATTCTTAGGTTAGGATAGCCGATACACCATTTAAATATCATATTCTCAAACAAGTAAAAACCCTTTTCCTAGCAATCAGGGTGTACCAGAAGAGACGGCTTGGATTGCTCAAAATTAACCATTTTCGTAGTAATCATAGTAAGAGTGTACTACAAGGGACCATACCTAGATTTCTATTAATAGCAGAGAAAACTACTGCAATTGCTTCCAAATAACAAGCAGAGTAGACCAACGATGTTTTTCAATTTTCTTTTTTTTAAAGTCAAATGACATGATCAATTAGATTTCAAAAAACTTTTGAAGCCCAAATAGTAGACAATAAGTACCACGTGGTGGCTACCGATGTGGTCAGTGGGGTCTCTCAGTCAAGCCGAAGGTGCAGGAAAAAAATGTTACTGGTGCATGGGGGCTGCCGTTGCTTTATCGTGGTTGGGACAGGATAAGGCTGCATGGTCGTGTCCTGAACCCAAGTTTTACCTCACAGGAAGGAGGGCCCATACCCCAAAGAGGTTTGGTGCAGGTGATCTAGGTTCAAATCTCATGGACATCATCCCTTGCACAAGCTAAAGTGAGATGACTCTATAAGGGTAAAGGGTAAGCCTACAGCATTTTATGTTCGCAGAACAGCGACTGTAAGTATGGTAGGCAGAGCCAACACTGCTAGGTCTCTCTTATATCCTGGAGACGGTTTCTCTCTGTAAATATGTGACCTGATTCTCGATGAGGGTTTTATTTCACCATAAAAAAGAAACAGTAAAAAGAATAAAGTCGTATGAAAGCATTCATGACTAGTATTCTTCTGTGTGCATCACTGCATGTGCTGTGGAGTGCTGGCGAAGGGAGAGACAAGCCAAATGCATGCACAAAAAAGAGACGGGGACACAAGCGGAGAACCTTGAAATAAAATGGTAAGATCAAATTTCTATGGTTGTCTTCGTTGAACTTAAGAGGTTCTTGCTTAGGCATTAGGTCAGATGACTGTGCCTCGTTATTCATGGGTCATTGAACTCAGGAGAGAATCCTGCCCTCGCATCTCTTGCTTACGCATTAGGTCACATGATTGAGCCCCATTTGTTTATGGCTATATGCAGATTGCTTGCTTAGGCATTAGGTCACATAATTGATAATCTCTCTCTCTCCCTCTCTCTCTCTCTCTCTCTCTCTGTGTGTGGGTTACTGTAGAGGTGCCAACGGGACAACCTTGGTTCGGAATCAAGTGAGACGAATCTCATATTCGATTTGAGATGCTGGTGCTGGGTCCAACCCGAGTTCAATTAGTCATATCATAAGAGAAACCACACGACAGATCCCGTAAGAATTACATGAACCAGACCCAGTAAAATAATCTTTTTTCCTCTTTTTTACATTGAAAATTTTCAGATCTTAGTTGAAACTTAGGTCGGGCCTGAGTCTGATGAAATTTCACAAACCATACTCAGCTCTATATATTAGTCTGACCAGTATTCTAATCGGGCCTCCTTATTTATCGCCAAACCCTAACCCTATAGGGTTTGATATGGGTCGGGTTTAAGTCAAACCCCGACCAATTGTGACAACCCTAGGTTAATTACTCCAAAACACTATAAGAAGATGAGAAAAATGTTTTCTAGACAACCGTATCCAAATAAAAAAACACTGCATTTCTGGAACACCAAAAGATTTATGTTTCCCATACTGCTACGACGGATCCGGACCCACCATTACCAGGCTGTCCTCTGATTCATTCACAATCCAATTTGCACATTGCGATATCCAAAAAAAAAAACTGATGAAAGGCCACACCACATATATATGCCTATACACGCTCAACACTTCTCTCCTTTATTCCCTTGTTCGAGTGAAAAAACTGTACAGTAGCCACAGTACATGAGCGCGCGCTCTGCTATCAAAGAATTATGGAAACCATTGGGAATTTCTGCAGAGCAACTCTACTTCTTAACTCCTTCCTCCACTAAAGCTGTATAAACTATACAGAAAAAGGCCAACCCACAAAATTTCCTGATTATTTTTGTGCCCGGGGTCCCACACCTTACATTGTGGCAAAAGGCTTAAAATGCCAAAAAAAAAGGAAAGACAAAAAGAGGGAAAAGAAAGAGAGAAAAGAAAACTCCTGAGAATCTTGTATCTTCTCCTTTTCATGATCCAAAGAAATGCTGTAGTATCATAACAGGTTGAGGATTTCCTTCTCTCGTTAGGACTGGGCACCATCACCATTGATCTTTCCGATTGTGAGAGTGAAGTATATCAGCAATATGGTTCCCATGCTTGACCTGGGAAAGAAGAAAAAATTCATAGGAAAATGAATCACCAAAAGAATTGAACCGGATCGGCTCTAGATAAGCACCATCTCCTATATCCACCATTTGGTCACCCAAATGAACCCCCTTGGTGGAGGATATGGATTGTAAACGTTTCGGATTCCATTTGGATGTGGCCAATACCATATTCAATCAATCGGATGTTGACTAAAAAGATTCGGGATTCGGATAGTGAAAAGCTCACCAGATCCGTTTTTATTTCACATGTAAACAGGTTTGAATATCTATCAAATTCGTATGTTTGTCAGACTTGGTAGATCTGATTATAATTGGAAATTGTTGTCTTGCCAAATGCAACTAAAGGAAATGGCGGAGTTCGGTCAGATATCAGATAAAATCCGATTCATTGACGTCCCTAGCGCGGAGAAGGTTACTTACAAAGAGGCGAATATCAACATGACTCTCCTGGGATGGAGCCAAGGCCGCCTGGACCTCTTCGATCTGCACTCTCCCGTCATCACCTGTGGATTGTACCCCTCCGAGCATATTGGAACCACAACCGATTGACATTTCTCATCCAAAGAAGAAGCTGACACCCAAACAAGCACATGTAACAATAATCAAATCCCCCAACTGAACTCAAGTTTTTCAATTAGCCACAACGTCAGAATGATAATCGCTGTAAGTCTAATGAATTTAAAACCCTTTGTTTGGTTCGTTCAGATAGTCTTGGTGGCCTGACATGCAATTGCTTATTTAAATCCAAAATTCAAGCCATGAGTTTTCTCAATGCCAATTGTAAAACTTGTGTCATCATCATCATCATCATCCACAGAATCTACAAGACACATTTTCCCATGGATTCCGAAGTACCATCTTACATGGGTCAGACAAAAAAAAAATTACAAAAAACATGCCTCACTTTTGGCCTATTAACAACCACACGCCCAACATTTGAGATATTATGAATACATGCCTAGACATGTATTTGTAATTTTTTCTGGGGCAGACAAGGCAGCACTCATGCCGACTTTGATTTTAAACAAACCCATCCAAACAGAAATAACAAAATCTTCGAAATCAATCAAACCACCAACAGCTTGCGGGTATATCTAATACAAAAAGAAAACCTTTTAATTACTTGTGAAACAAACACCAAAATCTCTTTTGATGGGAAACCTTTAATTTTTCATATGATTTTTTCCCCTTTTTTTGTGTCTGAAGAAACAAACTTCAGCTTTCCATTGATCACCATGTGGCAGACTTAATTTAGTGGTGGGCTTGAGTTTCAAGTCCAAAACATGTTCAAGATATACCAACCCAAAGTATAGCTCGACTTCAAAATCCAACTGAATAGTGAATACCTTTACATGGTTTGGAGCATTCGTCCTGATGAGCCTTCCTTTCGCCTCTAAACGATCCTTTGTGAGAGTGACTTCTTTGCACCTTCACACAAAGACAAAACCCAAGGAAAAATCTTGTTGTAGTTAGTGTCCTTTGTTTGGTACGCCCCCCCTCATCATGATTCATGGCATCTTGGAGCACATGAAGAATATCAAATTAAAAATAAGAAAACAAACAAACAAACAAACAGGAATAGTGAACTAAGAGACAATTTGACATATGGAGCAGATCCAGTGATCGGAACCACACAAAACATCACTGCCCCGTGTAGCGATTTTCTGTGTTTTGTGTGGCCCGAGTACTTTGTGAATCGAGGAGCTTCTTCGCACTGCTGAACATGTAGCCGCGTTTTAGACCAGACAGATGGATCATGGATACAGGCTCAACCGAGACGGCAGTCGGAAAATTTTTCGTGTTTAGGAGAAGACACCTGCCTGCCATCATCACCATCGAGTCGGATGGAATCCCCGACCCGGAAATATCTACCGAGTCGTATCCGTGTATGTAACACCATGTTCTCAATGGCGGAGATGATGGTTGGTGATGTCCATGATGGAAATATTGCAGAATCTGAAATTAATAAAACCGACCTTGTATTGGGGGCTTGATGGTGAGGTACCATTATCGTCGACTTGTATGCATACACCCTCCATGTCCAACAAGACATTCTCGAATTTCTCAAGTCGGTTTTGGGAATCCATCGAACCGGAAGTCGTCTTCTTCAGGGACGTCTCCACCGAACCGGAATTGCGAGAGACGCTCAGAGACGATTCATCGTCACTCTAGAGAGAGAGAGAGAGAGAGAGAGAGAGAGAGAGAGAGAGAGAGAGAGAGAGAGAGAGAGAGTCAACAGAAAGATCTGAGGAAGAAAATGAAGAAGAGTTCTTTTTTCTCTTGGTTTCTCTTAGATTTTCAAGACATTTAAAACCAAAGCAAGAGATAAACTGAAAAGAGATCGATTAAAAAACAACCCATATGATTCTCCAAAGTCCTTTCTTGGTAAAACCCCATATGCAAATTAAAGGGAAACCTCTCGCTCTCTCTCTCTCTCTCTAAAAGCTTGGAAAACAAACAAGACCGAATGGGGTCTTGCTTGCTTCTCTTCAATCAAACAGAAAAAAACTCGTTTTTGGATCTCCATAAACGCCCCAAAGAAACTACACAGAACCCAAAAAGAAACATGCAAATGAAAGAAACAAACTTTAAAAAAAACGCTTCATGTTTTTCTTGGTGTGAAAAGCATACCTGCGTTGGGATTTCCACCATGGCTGGAACTCAAGAAGAAGATGAACAAGGGGAAGGAAGGAAGGAAGGAAGGAAGAAACGGCCACAACGTTTGCGTGACTTAAACCTGACTACAAGTTGATGATATATACAAACAAATATATGAGACTCAAAAGGTGGACATATATATATACACGCAGGAGTGATAGCTTCCTACTCCCGTCCATACCGTGTGAACCGTTTTAATTTTTCAAATTATTTATTTTATCAGATTTTTTTTGGGGGAATTCAACCTTTCAAATGTGGTGATTGTGACCTATATGGTTTGCATAGCAGGAATCAGCTTTTGGATAATTCTGTTACGATATCTGAATTGTTTTTATAAGGCCTTAAATTCAATTGACGGAACATCACAAGTTCGAAACCCACAAGTGCATTGTGTGGTATTCAGTGCAATGTTGTTAGTACCGGTATCGGCCTTGTATTGTTTGGCCAACGATTCAAGTGAATCGGGCCGATACCGATACTCAAGTGAATCGTTATGAATCGGCCAAAAAATAATTTAAAAATATTATGTGTCAATCGGGATGTAACACATGTTAATTAAAGCTATTAAAATAATATTAAAAATTAATTTAAAGTAAATTTTATATTATTAAAAAAGAGCCAATTCTTCAGGGTGAAGCATATCGATTTTCTGGTGATTATGATAAGTATCGGCCGATATACACCGATACTGACAACATTGATCCGGTGGCAGGGGGACTTCAAAGGGTTATACCAACGGCCAGTCTATGTTAGGTCGGTGATGGGGGTTTTCCTTAAATTATCCAAAAAATAAAGACTTAAAATTTTCATAAATTTTAAGACTCATAAAATTGTATTTTTCATAAATAAAACATAAATTGTATTTCCTACTGAATGGATCATCCTTAACATATCATGTGGGGTCAGATTTGCAAAAAAATACTTAAAATACTAATGATCAGCAGTGTCTATACAGTATGGATGGTAGGAGGAACCGATTCCTCATAATTGTTTTACTCATTTATAAATAAATCAATTTAAAAAAAAGAGGTATACATATGGGGAAATATTCAATACTAGAAGTTAAGGCAAGTTGGGTAGTTAGACTTTCTTCCATGGGAGGCTGTCTGCACCCAAAATCACAAAGTGCGGAGACGTATGCATCACCCAACTACAAATGGGCTGTCAACAGACTTGGACCTTTCAAGTAGGTCCAGTGGGCTTATCAGGTTTGGTACCATCATTCTCCTGCTTCGGCAATGGTCCTGGTCTCAGATACTGTTTGTAGTTATTCAAGGATAATGGGATCGCCAACGATCTGGACCGGACCCATTTTGCATGTGAAACTAATGAATTAATTAACCAGTTTGAGTTGGATACAGTTGAAGCTGCACCAGATCTGGATCCACTCATATTGGATGGATAGAAGACTTGGAAGGTTGGACAGAATGAGGACCGTGGATATACCCAAAGAATCTAACCAAAAAGAGTCTCTCACTCCATGTTATCCAACTGCTTTAGGTTGGCTAGTTTACCAAATCAAAAAAGCTAGTTTTTTAGATTTACCAAACTAACACCAACTGCCCATTTGGTGGGCCTGAGTTGGGTGAGATCGAGCTGCCCTGGGTCCCTTGGCTTAACTGGGTGACCCATGCAAAGTTAGAGGATTGACCCAGCAAGACTTGGTTCAAGCCGCTTGGATAAGATAATTCTCAACATAGTGATGAAAGTTTAAAATTGGAATTATTCGGCTGTGTTTTTCAAAATTTCACTTTCTCAGTTTTTTATCGAATAATCTCCGGAAATAAATAAATTCAACAGTTAAAAAGCATAAAAAATTAGTTTTAAAAATATGTGAAAAGTAAAATAAACATCTTTTCTAAGACTGCTGATAAAAACATAAAATATCACAATAAAGTTGTCATATCGTCATTTAAAAGATAAAAAACATGATATGTTAAAAAATTTGCGATATATTAAACATTTTAAAAAGGTGGCACAGTATTCTTGTTGATATTTTTTTATAATATCACAAAATTTGTCACTATGGTTATCAAGCATTTTAGTCAGGTATATGTTGAGTAGACTCAACTGAACTCAAGTTCAGTTGCAACCTGTCTGGTACAACTGAGCTTGGCTACCATCAGAGTTGACGCCATCCCTGCCCTTAGTAGACCATTACTGCTAGGGGTGTCAATGGGCCCGGTTTACCCGGACATGACCAGAACCAAACCCTATAGGGTCCGGGTATGGTGATAAATAAGAAGACTCGATTAATTAGGCCCGGGTTCGGACTCGAAGGTCCGATTAATACATGGACCAGGGTATAGTTTGTGAAATTTTATACCGGACCTGGACACGACCCGAGTTCCGATTAAGACCTGCAACTTTTCAATGTAAAAATGATAAAAAATATGGTTTTACCAGGTATGGTCTGAGTTTGGTTCATGTAATTTTATCGGGTCCGGGTGTGTTTTTTCTCATAATGGACCTGATTAAACCTGGGTCCAGACCCGATACCACACCCAAAAATCTGGTCCAAGTCTGGTTCCACCTGGGTCCAAACCAAACCCGACCCGTTGACACCCCTAATTACTGCCCTCAAATCGGACCTAATCCACTTCCTATATAGAGGTGGAGTTAAGTAAGCACTAGTGACCCACGTTGAGCCAATAAGATTGGTGGTCCATACACCTAAACCATAGTCAACTAAACTGGACCTCATATATTAACCCTTTTTTTTTTTTGGCTAGTCCAAGGGAAAACTGGCGTATTTGGATGGGAACTAGGCCGCTAGGCAGGTGGTCTAGGTTCAAATCCCATTGGCATCTTCCCTTATGCAAGCCGAAGAGTGGTGACTCCCTGACGGCAAGGGGTAAGCCCACTGAGTTTTATGCTGTTAGGACAGCGACCTTAGTACAGCAGGCAAAGCCAGCGTGTCTGGGTCTCTGATCTTGGGGGTAGTTTCTCCGTGTAAATATCAAAAAAAAAAAAGGAAGAAGAAATCTTTCATCACCTAGGGCTGGCTGGCCTCCGGTTTGCTCCTAGTGGATTCATAGACATACCGAAAAAAAAAAAAAGATTTAGGCACCTAAACCTTATTAAAGTCGACTCGACAACGATCCTGGTCAAGTCTTAAACTGGACGCAGTTTTTTTATGTGTCAAAGCAGTCTAAGTCAGGGTTGGCTCACTAGAGGACCTGGGCTCAGCATAATCCAAGCCCATGCCACTTAGGTTCAAGTCCTCGTCTTTAAGGAAACAATCAGTAAAATGAGTTCATGTAGATGCTGCTCTTGGTGATTCAAGTTAAAGATTGGTCTAGGACCATCTGGGTTCAGCTGGCCTGAGTCCAGATACCAGCCGGCCATTTGAGAAAACATTTTTTATCGCTTTCTTTTGTTATTAATTATTAAATAATGATGCGATGATATTACTAATCATAGAGTCCCGATCAGGTGCAATCACATGGCACAAAATTTGTGAATTAAGTACCGGATCGCCCTCCATCAGGCCTTAGGATCAGGTGCTTAATGCACAAATATTTGTGCAATCATATTGCAGATCTTTTCACCTAATCATGGTAGGTAAACTGTCATTAACATGGCAATTTTGACGTCAATAACAAGATTTCTGATTTTTGCTTTCCCTTTCTAGAAATGGAGTTACAGTTAGGAAGAACATGTCAGGGAGGGTAGGAGCTGTCAGTGCACGTCTCTTTTGTGGTGAGACGTTGCAGGTTCAAACCTCTGTGGTAAGTTGAATAATAACTAGTGGGGGCCTCCCTAACCCTAGCTTGCCTTTCAAAAAAAAAACAAAACATGTGAGAGGGTTGACAAAAGAATACAAGAACTAAGGGCACGTTCGGTTGGATCATTCTGATTTACTGTATCATCGTTTGAATGCAAAAGTCAATAGAATTTGTATAAACTAAGTTGTGAGAAAGTGAATCTCATTTGCCTTTACAAAATTAAGTTACTTTTTAATTTGCTTAAGATTCAAAATCACATGAGACCCCCCATGTGATTCTGTATCTCAAGCAAATTAGAAAGTAATTATGAATCATATTTTTTAAAGGAGCAGCGAACGTACCTTTTTTTTTTTTTGTGTGTGTGTGTGTGGTGGTGGTGGTGGTGGTGGGTGTGTGTGTGAAATTTCATATCAGACTTAGGTCCGACCCGAGTTCCAACTAAGATCCGCAATTTTTCAATATAGAAAGATAACAATTTATTATTTTACTGAGAATGGTCTAGTTCATGTAATACTTATAAGATTTAAGTATGGTTTCTTTTATGGTGAGTCCGATTGAACCCGAGTCCGGATCTGATACCATCATCTTAAAATCAAGTCTGGGTTTGGTTCTACATGGATCTGAACCAAACCCTACCTGTTCACACCCCGACCATTATTTTCTAACCCCAGAACATCTCAAACTTTCTAACCCCAGCTTGCCTTAACAAAAAAAGAAGAAGAAGAAGCCAATCTTGTCTTCTTCAAAGTACAAAATCAATTATAGAGAGCCATTTGGTGAACAACTTTGGTGCAGTTTTTTTATATGGATACATCTAATCATTTGTTGCCAAGTGTTTTATTTTTTAATAGGCCAGACTAGGTTCAAGTTTGACCCAGAAAACCGCCCCCCTGCTCACTTGCTCAGGTCTTAATCAGGCTTGTGCCAGCAATGGAATTGAGGGTGTATGTTATCCACAAATCTGGGATAAGTTGGGGAACTGCATAAGGAGTAGGGGTGTCAATGGGTCTGGTTTGATTCAGATCTAAGTAAAACCAGACCCAGACTTGATTTGAGATGTTGGTACCAGGTCTGAATTCGGGTTCAATCGGACCCACCATAAGAGAAACCGTAAATAAATCCTATAAGGATTACATGAACCAGACCCCCGGACCAAACCTGATAATATTTTTTATCCTTTTTACATTGAAAATTTGTGCATCTTTGTGGGACCCGGATCTAGTATGAAATTTCACAAACCATACCCGACTCCATATATTAATCACACTTTGGGTCTGACCCAGATTGTAATTGGACCTTCTTATTTATCACCAAAACCTGACCCTATAGGGTTTAGTACGGGTCTGGTCCGAGTCCAACAAGTCCCACTGACACCCTTAATAAAGAACATGACTTAAATTCCCATTTCTCAACTTATCCAACCTTTTTCTGGATAAACATGTTCCTCCCCAACAAAGGAATTTCATGCTTCACAAAAAATGAAAACAAGAAGGAAACAAATATGGACAACTGGTTCCTTATATCCCAGTTTTGCTTCTTCTTTTTTCTCTGCACTTGCAGATATTGCCAGGAGTTCTGCACCAAATTTTCTCCACATTGCACGCATCCATCGCTTTTGGCTTTTTTTTTTCTTTTTCAAACTTTTAATATGTTTTTTTTTTAATGTTCTCATTCATACCATATTATTTCTTTTCTGGATCTGAGTGAGAAAAGCCATTGGTTTCGTTTCGTTTCTATCTGGTTCCCTTCTGTACTTGATACCCAATGTAGGACTAAAGCAAGACATTAGATGTGTGGGGATAATAAATAAATAAAAAATGCAAGGGATGATATTTAAAGGGAAGTCATATTTTTTTAACGATAAGAATCATGCCATGTTTTCAACATAAAATATGTGATGTATGTCTCTAGCACTATGTTCTTAATTAATAAATCATAACAGGACTCAATGATTATAGAAGTCTAAGGAAAAATTATTTGAACCTTGCTTGCCCACGATCATTAAGGTTGGTGATAAATAAGAAGGTTTGAATAGAATCTGGGTTGATCCCGAAGACATGTATGGTTTGTGAACTTTCATACCAGACCCAGGTCCATCCTTAGTTCTGACTAAGATCCACAAATTTTCAATGTAAAAAAGATAAAAAAAAATATAAATTTACCAGGTGTGGTTTCTCTTATGGTGGGTTTGATTGGACCCAAATCCGAACCAGCATCTCAAATCAGGTTTGGGTCTGGTTTCATCTGGATCTGAACCAAACCCGACTCGTTGACAACGCCTAATGATCATGTGCGTGAATCTTCATTCTTTTCTTTTGTTTGTGTAAAGAGAATTGGTGGTACATGAGAAATCACTGACACGGTGGGCATTTCCTCCCCCTTTTCCCTACTGATTGTTATTGTTCTTTGTGTCCGTTTGGCAAGTCACTCAAATCATGGTCACAAATCTGGTGCTTGGAAAATTAAGCCCTGGTGATACATGGCTGTCAACCAAGGTTGTTAAATGCGATGAGGCGAAGCGAGGCGTTGAGCCTGCGCTTCGCCTCTGAGGCGTACGCCTCAGGTACTGAGGCGTACGCCTCTCACAACTGGTATGGAAGTGAAGCGGTGGGAGGGGAGGCAGTAAGAGAAGGACCACACGCCCAGTTGGTACGGAAGCGAGGGATATGCCGGTCGTCCGGTGGTCAGAGAAGACTGAGCAGCAGCTGCAGCACAGCAACTCCGATGGTCGGTGGTCACAACTGGTCGGAGGTTGATGAGGGGCACATCACAGCAACGCCTCAGTACCTTGAGGGTGCGCCTCGCCTTGCGTACGCTTCAGGTACTGAGGCGTACGCCTCTCACAACACTGCTGTCAACCAGCTGGTCCCTGATAATGTGAATTCATCTGAAAATTAAACCCTGGCTTGTGACACCTGTCAATTGATCAAAGTTAAGCCCTAGCTGTAAATTGGTAGGGATTGAGCTGGACATAGCTAGGTGCAGATCTGACCCGGCCCGCTGTAGGCCGATTGATTCAATAGTCTAGGGGTGTCAATGGGTCGGGTTTGGTTTGTACTCAGGTAGAATAAAACCCAAACCTAATTTGAGATTATGGCACCAAGTCTAATTGGTCCCATCTTAAGAAAAATCATACTCGGATCCCATAAGGATTACATGAACCAGACCTGGTAAAATAAT
This sequence comes from Nuphar pumila, assembly GCF_984573655.1. Lineage (NCBI taxonomy): Eukaryota > Viridiplantae > Streptophyta > Magnoliopsida > Nymphaeales > Nymphaeaceae > Nuphar > Nuphar pumila. The sequence continues at coordinate 117,680,822 of NC_143259.1, read as the reverse complement.
ATTTGTTATCATTTTTACATTAAAATATTATGGATCTTAATCGGAATTTGGGTCAGTCTCAGGTCTGGTATGAAATTTTACAAACCATATCTGGCTTCATATATTAATCGGATCGTTCGGGTCTGACCTGGATTTTAATCGGGCCTTCTTATTTATCACCAAACCCTGACCCTTATATGGGTCGGATCTGGGTCAAATCCAACACATTGACACCATACAATAGTTCCAAGATTTACTCCCATGATGAGTTGGAACCTTAAATTAACCTGATTGGAGTCACTTAGTGTGGGACAGGGTCAAGGTGGATTCAACATATTGATTTGTTGGTCCTAACCAGATTCAACGTGAACAATAAGCTGAGCCCTACTCAACAACTGGCCCTGATTCTGATTCTTAAAAAACAAAAGAGAGAGAAAAAATTTGGTAAAATTTACATTACAAGGTGGAAATGGTTCAGCATGTTGGAGCCATTAATGATAATGGTCATAAAGGTTAGCTTGCTTCAATCTAGAATCGAGTCTGATCTTATCTGGATCCAAAGAAACCGATAGAAACTGTTTATCTGACTGCACATCTCGATATGAAAAGGTATAAGAAGATATATCCAATCTAATCGGAATACTCAAATGGATCTAATTGTTAGACCTGCATCAAAAGGCATCAGATCTGGATCAAAGATCCAGCTGAACCCGATTTGTTTCCAACCCTATGATGAACTCCAAAACCTAGATTTTTCTCACCAACCAAAAATTCTAAAAGACCATAGATGTCAAGGGTGTCCAACCACACCAATGATGCATGTGAACTCAAGTTCAGCTTTTTTTTTCTTCTTTTTCCTCTTTTTTCTTTTATATAATAGCTTTGACCCATAGTGGCAAAAAAAAAAACCCAGCAATTTATTGGCTTTGTTTTATCATGAACTTTTGACTTCAGATTTGTTGCATTTTTATTAGAAAAAGTCTCATCAAATTAGATAAATCAAATAAATAAAAAACATTATTAATATTTTAAGAATGAATATAAAAATCAATCTAAATGTTTTCCCCAAAATGATATTAAAAATTGTAAACGTCATTTTTTGAGATATTAATAATTGAATCTTGAGACTTCAATGTATCTTGATATGTTAAACGTATAAAAATCTTCCAAAATTATTTTTCAATACAAAATGTCACATGTTTATGTCTATCAAAGAAAAAACAAATATTGCATATTTGTCACGTAACATAAACCCTTGATCAGGGGCACATAGACAGCTAAGGTGACCACCGAATCAGGGAGGCATTTTATCTGTGATCGGAGCCGAACACATTGTAAGTGTTCAACCCTTTTGAAGGAGGTGTGGGGTCTCCTTTAAAAGAGGGGAGCACTGTGTGACGTGGCATCCAGTGGTTGGTGTTGGACCCGGATCACTACATCTGCCCATCAACGACTTCACCAGAGAGGTGTCCGATTGGACCATCGATTGTGGACCTAAGGTGTGACAAGAAGACCACACTCATGTTCTTACTGATCCATGTAACGCAACAGGTTATTTTATCGTTATCTTTACGAGTTGATAGTTGAGATGGACTAGCATCAGATGAACTAGCATGAGATGAACAAAAAGGGTGTTACTATGGGTGTCAACGGGTCTGGTTTATCCGGACCTGATCCAAACCAAATCCTATAGGGTTCGGGTATGGTGACAAATAAAAAGACCCAGATCCAGACCTGAAGGTCCAATTAATACATGGACCCGGGTATAGTTTGTAAAATTTTATACCAGACCCGGACCCAACCTAAGTTCCGATTAAGACCCACAAGTTTTTTAATGTAAAAATGATAAAAAAAATTTATGTTACCGGGTATGGTCCCAGTCGGGTTCATGTAGTTCTTACCACATCCAGGTATGGTTTCTCTTATAGTAGACTCAATTATACCCGAGTCCGGACCTGATACCATACCCGAAAATCTGGTCCAAGTCTGATTTTACTTGGGTCCGAACCAAACCCTACCCGTTGGGTCGGGTGATATGTCAAAACTTTTTTGTTTTCTTTTTAATGTTTTGAAATCAACACCGTTCATGGCCTTCATTGCCACTATTAATGAAACCCATGGACAGTGGTGACTTCAAAACACAAAAAAAAATTATGTTTTGACTAGGGGTGTCAACGGGTCAGATTTGGTTCAGACCCAAGTGGAACTAGATCCAGACCTGATTTGAGATGATAGTATCAGGTCTGGATTTGGGTTCAATTGGACCCACTATAAGAGAACCAATACCCTATAAGGATTATAGGGGTGTCAATTGGTTGGAACCCAAGTGGAACCAAACCCAGACCTGATTTGAGATGCTGGTATCGGGTCTGGATCCGAATTCAATCGAACCCACCATAAGAGAAACCATACCCTATTAGGATTACATGAATCAGACCAGACCAGACCTGGTAAATTTATATTTTTTATTCTTTTTACATTGAAAATTTGGAGATCTTAAACAGAACTCTGGTTGGGCCCGGGTCTGGTATGAAAGTTCACAAACCATACCCGGCTCCATATATTAATCGGACCCTTTGGGTTCAACCTGGATTCTATTCAAACCTTCTTATTTATCACCAAACCCTGACCCACAGTATATAGTATGGGTCCTGTTTAGGTCAAACTTGACCCATTCACACCCCTAGTTTTGACATATCACCTCATCTCACTTCTAGGTAAGAAGCTAACCAAGTAACCCAATTCTCGGTGAGGGTTCTTTGTCATAAAAAACAAACATACCCGAACCCATTCAGAGACAGCTACAAAACGAGCTGGATGAACTGAACAGAGTGTGTTCAAGTTCGGCTTGTTCTCATGGCGAGCCGAGTTCAACCTGGCTTGTTTAAAAAAATTACAATTTTTTAAATACAAAAAATAATAGAATTTTGGATTCTAAACCTACTGAGCCAAGCTCGAACTGACTTGTTTCTAGGAATGGCAGTGGACCAGGGGAAAACAGGGCTCCGCCCTGCCTCATCCCGTTTGGAACGGGGATGGAGAACATAAAATGTGGATGGAGGTTAAAATCAAAACTCGCAAGGCAGAAAAACTACCCTCAGAATCAGAGGACTAGTCGCGCTGGATAAAACCTACTGTGCTTACAGTCATTGTCCCAACGGTGTAAACACATAGTACACCTCTTGCCCTCAGGGAGTCGGCAAGCTTTGGCTGAGCAACGACTTATCATCATAGGCGGGGCATTACATTCATTAATGCAAGAAGTTGGTACTCATGGGAATGGAACCTTGATCACCCGTCTGATGGCCTTGCCCTCTCCACTGTGCCAAACACCTTGGGGCCACTGTACACCATCTTACTTTTTTAGTGGGCTTGCTCATGATGACAGGAAACTTTGTGGCTACTTATTTAAGCTTTAAATAGACTACTAGAATGCTGTAGATGCAAGTCGAGCACTATGAGATAGATTGGTGAACAACCAGAGGGGTTGTTGCTCCCACTTCCCACCATCTTTATCCCTTGCCTATCTACTTCTCTTTTTGAATAATGAGGAGTCACCCAAGTTTCCACATTCATGAGAAAAACGACTCACACAAGGATGGGGTTGGGCTTGACTGCCAAGATTCTGCAGCCACATTAATGCGCATCATGGCAGTGCATGGAGACTTCTCCAATCTTTGTCATGAAAGCAACAATTGTGGCCCAAGAAAAGCATGCAAAAGTTTAGCAGTCACATTGTTCTGATGGGATAAATGAACATATCAGATATCATGTTCATCTTGCTTTTGACAACATGAGGTGTCCTAATTAGGACAAGATAACTCTTGTGAATCAGGCGCCACTGTAATGATGGAGCAATGCTTCTTCAAAGCAGCATTCATGCATCACATTTAGGGGTGTCAACGGGTCAGGTTTGGTTCTACCAAACCCAAACCTGATTTGAGATGATGGTACTGGGTCCGGACTTGTGTCCAATCGGACCACCATAAGAGAAACCACACCCGGATCCTATAAGGATTACAAGAACCATACCTGTTAAAATAATAATTTTTATCTTATTTACATCAAAAAATTGCGGATCTTAGTGGGAACTCAGGTCGGGGCCCGGGTCTGGTATGAAATTTTACAAACCATACCCAGCTTCATATATTAATTGGACCCAACCTAGACTCTAATTGAACCTTCTTATTTATCACCAAACCCTGACATTATAGGGTTTGGTACAGTACGGGTCGGGTCAAACCCGACCCATTGACACCCCTAATCACATTACAATCGCCTTGAAAAAGAACACCTAATAATTTACCTTGAAATGAAATCCTTAATGCTGCGTTTGAATTTGGGACACAGCAGTCTGCGGGGACCGTTGTGTCCCTTTCCTTGTCTGCCCCACAGTGGAAGCAAACACAAGAAAAGTAATCTAAGACAGTTACATTGCCCAGAGAATCCTTGTGTCCTCATCTTTTGGGGGCAAAAGAGACACATGGAGGTGGCAAAAGAAGTGGAAGCTGGAATTCTTAAACTGCACATATTTTTTCCTACACGATGGCTTAAGAAGTTCTATTGCCCAGCAACTTGTTGCACGCCCCCCGATCAACTCAAAATGAACAACTCATCCCTTGGCAATCTATTTTGAGAAGACGCTTGAACATAAATTCAAATTGGGTAGGGGAAACTTCGTAGAGTACTAGCCGCAAAGATATGAAATTACATTATTTTGAGCCTTAAGATAGCTTGTTTTTGCCTCCTGTTTATGTGCCCAATTGTTTGTCTCCATGAAATTCATTTCCCTCAACTTTGCACTGTTGGGTTCGTCCGGCGTCACCGTCTCCCCTGATGCCGATGGCTTGCGCTGAGACAAAGAAAACACAGAGCACATTGTGTTAAGCAGAACAAAATACAGGGAACGCTTTATACCTGATCCGGCCATTGCCGGGCTGTGGTTACCGGAGATGGAGGTCGGCTGGAGCAGAGGAAGGTGATGGCTATTGAGGACGAAGGGAGTTCTCTTCTGAGTCGGGCTGCAGCCACCACAAGCGCAGGCTTCCTTAGGCAGACGATGAGTAGACCTATTCCCTGTTGGATGCACATTCACTACACTTCTGTTTCACACCATATCACCATATGAGGGTCGCTCATGATACCCTCTATTTATAGAGCATAGGGTGAGAACGATTTGCGTAACCGTTCCCCCTTATCCTATGCTGGTTTATCGGAATGGATCACCCCTGATGTGGGGATGTATCCATATTGTGAATAACCATCACATAAATCGTGGTGGTTAATCCAACATTCTCTCACTTGATCCGACGATAAACCTTTTAACCAGAAAACCTTATGGGAATAACTTGATGAATAAAATGACCTTTTTATTCTATTCTATAGGTTCTTAGTTAAATCTCTAATCCTTATGAGATTAACAACAACCATAATGAGAATAAAAAACTGAAAGTGATCACTTTATTTATATGCATATGTCAAAAAGAGTTTAACAATCTCATCCTCATTACATGTTCGAAATATAATTCTGGTGTTAGCCCTTTAGTAAGAGGATCAACGATCATCTTTTTTGTACCAATATTAACAATATGCACTAAATGATTCTCCGTTTTTTCTTTAACAACAAAATACTTCAATTCCATATGCTTACATGACGTAGTACTTTTGTTGTCCGAAAAGGACACTGCAACTTCATTATCGCAGTAGACCTTCAGTGGCTTCCCAATGGAATCAATCACCTTTAACTGTGATATGAAGTTCTTTAACAATATAGTCTGCGAGGTAGTCTCTTACAATGCTATGAATTCTGCCTCCATGGTGTGAACAACAGTGGTCGTCTGCTTCCCACTCTTTTAAGAGCTCGTGCCCCCAGCAAGTAAGAAGATGTACCCAGTAGTAGACTTTCTACTATCAAGGCATCCTCCTAAGTTCGCATCTGAGTAGTCAATGACCTCGAGGTGATCAACTTTATGATACGTCAACATACAGTCTTTTGTCCCTTGCAAGTACCGCAAGACTTTCTTGGCAGCCTTCCAATGAGGTATACTTGGGTTAGACTAAAATCTGTCAAGTACCCCTACTGCAAAAGAAATATCTGGTCAATAATATGTTTGCGCGTACTGCAAGCTGCTAACAACTGATGCATATGGATAAGCACAAATCTGTGCTTTGTCAATATCGTCTTGTGGACAATCCTTTAGGCTCAACTTGTCACCTTTTGATATGGGTGTTGAACTAGGAGAACAATTCTCCATCCCATATCGCTTTAACACCTTATCTATATAGAATCTTTGGGAGAGACCTAGAAAACCTTTTGCTTTGTCTCGACGGATCTCAATGCCAAGAACATAAGTGGCCTCACCTATATCTTTCATATCAAAATGTGATGCAAGAAACTGTTGTGTCTTTGAAAGCAACTTTATATCATTAGTTGCAAGTAAAATGTCATTCACATACAACATCAATATAATGAACTTACTCTCACTTTTCTTAAGGTATATACATTGATTAATAATGTTTTTTGTAAACCCGAAAGTCACAATGACTTGAGAAAATTTAATATACCACTGTCGGGAGGCCTGTTTAAGTCCATATATTGATTTGTTGAGCTTGCAAACCAGATGATCATTTTAAAAGAAACCAAGAGGTTGATCCATATATACCTCTTCATTCAGATCCCCATTGAGAAACATTTTCACATCTATCTGGCGTAGCTCTAAGTCATAATGAGCTACGAGGGCCAAAATTGACTCCTTAGTTGAGACAAGAGAAAATATCTCATTATAGTCAATGCCCTCCATCTGGGTGAATCCTTTAGCAACCAATCTTGCTTTATGTCTTTCTATGTTATCTTTGGAGTCCTTGGTCTTAAAGACTCATTTACACCCTACGGGCTTTACTCCCTTAGGTAACTCGACAAGATCTCACACTTGATTTTTAGCCATAGAGTTTAACTCTTCTTTCATGACTTCTATCCAGTGTGTAGATTGTTTGCTTTGCACAACTTCCATAAAAGTCAACCGATCATCATCCATATCTATGAAATCACTAGGATCCTGAAGGTACACCACATAATCAGGATATATGCCTGATCTCCTAATTCTTGTGGATATCTAAACAGGTCATTCTTCAGGTTCAGATTGAACCTGATCATCTTGTTTGTGCTCTTCCGCATTGTCCACAATAGGTTCACTTTGGATTTGTGCATCAACAACCGAATGATCAACCAGATCATCATTAGGAATAATAATGCGTTATCTTTCGGTGTTTTCCTTAACAGGTGACGAAACTGAATCTTGTACTTCTTCGAAACCAAGGCTTTGAAGTGCACTTAATCCTACTGAACCATCTTTAAAGAATTTTGCCTTATCCGTTTCAACAATCTGTGGTGAATGAGATGGGCAATAAAACATATACCCTTTTGATCTTTCTGGATAACCAATGAAATATCCACTGGTTGTTCTTGGATCAAAAGTTTTAATGTGAGGGTTATACAACTTAGCCTCTGCAGAACATCCCCATATGTGCATATAAGACAAAGATGATTTTTTACCTGTCCATAACTCATAAGGAGTTTTAGGCACATATTTTGTAGGTACCTTATTTAAAATATGCAGAGTTGTCCTTAAGGCTTCACCCCACAACTTAGGGAAGTGTTGAATAATTCAACATAGCTCTGGCCATTTCTTTAAGCGTTTGATTTCTCCTTTTAGCTACACCATTCTGGTAGGCACTACCAAACATGGTATATTGAGGCACAATGTCTTCCTCTTTCAGAAATCACGCTAATGGTCCTTCCATTTGCACCATCTTAGTAAACCCACCATAATATTCGCCACCTCTATCAGACCTGACTATTTTAATAACTTTATCGGTTTGTTTCTCCACTTCTTTCTTAAATTCTTTAAACATCTAAAAAATATCAGATTTTTCAAAAATCAAGTAAAGATACATATACCGTGAATAGTCATCAATAAAGGTTACAAAATATTTCTCGCCTATGTAACAGGGGGTAAATGGTCCGCATACATCCGTATAAACTATCTTCATTATCTCACTGCTGCGTTTGACACCCTCTTTATATGTGTTTGTATGCTTAACATTTATGTAATCAACACATGGGTCATTGTCGGTAAAATCTAGAGATTTCAAGATTTCTTCATTTACGAGTCTCTTTATTCTCTTTTCAGAGATGTGACCCAACCTTCGATGCCAAAGCATGTAAGATTTATCATTTATCAAGCTACGTTTATTTCCAACCAATGCATATTTGAAAGTCAGGGACTCCTGAGTTTGGATCTTCAGATGCAATCTATGCAAACCATCATAAACTGATGCAGAACCAATTTCAATTGAATTTCTATAAATAAACAATTTAGAATTTTTAAACTTAAAACAATATCCAAATTTATCTAATTTTAAAATTGAAATTAAGTTTTTACTATATGATGGAATATAAAAGACATCATAAAGATCTAAAACCACGCTTGTATCTAGAGTAATCCTGCAGATTTCAACACCCTTCACATGTGAACGCATCTTGTTTTCTGAATAGATGCTCTTCTCATGCATTGTTGGTTGTCTTCTGCTTAGGAACAACTGTAAACAGTTGAAAATATGAACAATAGCACCAAAATACACTAAATCATCTAACTATCCTTAATGCCAATATTAAATATAATACTTTGAACAAGTTGTAACTTGATGCTTATGCCCATATCCATATGAAAAAAATGGTAAATCGATGAATATAGACCTTGAAACGGTCACCAATTTATTGAATCGGTTCTCAATCCTTATGAACTGACTATAAAACCTTCAAAATGGTCCAAAAACTGGATGAACCAGCCATATGACCTATGAACCGGTCCGAAAACTGGATGAACCGATCATATGACCCCTGAACTGGTCGAATCAAGCTCTAAATCGATTTAGAATACACCGAACCGGGTCCGTAACACTCTGAACCGGTCTCTGTAGCAGTGAATCGGTCTCAGTTGTCTGAGAACCAGTTTCAGAGATATCCAGATCGGTTCAGAAACAGGTCAAACCGGCTGAACCAGTTCGTATCCTATTACAGTTTATTCAGATTCGATTTTGTCAAACTGACGGATCTAGAACCATATAATCTGGTTTTAATCGGATTTTGGATCAGTCACTGAAAGAACCGGGTCCGGCTTACCAGGATCTGATCCAGAGAATGTTTTCGGATTCAGGATCTGAGACCCAAATAATTGAATCTGGATCCGACCCGAATCGATATTATGGCTCGGTACGGGTCATCAGGTCCAGGTCTAAATCGCAATCTGATCCAAAAGGACTCAACAGATCGGTTGCAGTTCCAAAGAGATCCAAATGGATCTCTTAGACCTGACCCGAATCCAATCATCATATTGGGTCAGGGTCAAATGAACTTTAGATCCATTACCCGAGAATCAGATCTGATCCAAAAAACTTTTTATGGATCAGATCTGGTAAAATGGATGAGGGCATAATATTGACCTGATCCGGATCCAAAGGGTTACGGATCATGGGTTGAAACAAAGCGGGTCCCCCCACCCAAATCTCATATCTGATCCATATAAACTGTATGGATCAAATTCGGGTGGGGCGAGTTCGGTTCAGAAATTGAACCTGACCCAAATCGTTTAAAAGAAGCCTTATACGCGAAATAGGGGTTTTCAAACCTTATTTGTGTTTTCTTCTCCAGTCGCATTGGGGAATGGCTGCCTTCGGCCCTGGCAGTCCGAAAATCCCACGATTGTCGGATATCCGTAAAGCAACCGGTGGAGTTCCACCACCGCCAGTGACCCGACGATCACTTTCTTTCGACAGTGGGGGAAAACATAACCAGTGATGTCGGCGACTCGATAGTCACTGACAAAAGCGGAGTCGACTCTGCAACACCTAGATGGAGAAGAAGGAGACCACGGGCAGCCGGCGTACCCTGCCCGATTGAAAACCACCAAAATTTGAGGTAAGCCTCTCTTTTTTTTTGTCTGTCGCCCAACGGCGACCAGTTGCAGCATCGCCCCACGGCAACCTGCATTGCCAGACGACCAGAGCACACTCCGCACAATGAAAGCATGGTGGGCCCATAACCCAATGTTGGGTTCGTCCGGCGTTGCCCTCTCCCCTGATGCCGGTGGCCTGTGCTGAGACAAAGAAAACACAGAGCACACTGTGTTAAGCAAAACAAAATACAGGGGACGCTTTATACCTGATCCGGCCTTTGCCGGGTTGTGGTTACCAAAGATGGAGGTCGGCTGGAGCAGGGGAAGGTGATGGCAGTTGAGGACGAAAGGGAGTTCTTTGCTCAGCCAGGCTGCAGCCACCACAAGCGCATGCTTTCTTAGGCAGCCGATGAGTAGACTTATTCCCTGCTGGATGCGCATTCACTACACTTCTGTTTCACACATTATCACCTTATGAGGGTCGCTCATGATACCCTCTATTTATAGAGCATAGGGTGGGAACGATTTGCGTAACCGCTCCCCCTTATCCTATGCTGGTTTATCGGAATGGATCATCATCCCTAATGTGGGGATGTATCCACATTGTGAATAACCACCACGTAAATCGTGGTGGTTAATCCAACATGCACTAGTGCAAGTAGAACTTCCGAAAGAATCACGTGTAATATGTAACTCGTCCAGTTCCTCAAATATGGCTTGCAGAACTTTGTGAGAAAAATGGTTTGCTCCAATTACATGGATAATCACTATTAGTTACACAACATAAACAAGCGGATATGCATGATGCATGAACAACATACGCAATTTTCTTGCTCTGAAATTTTCTATATACATGCAAAAATCATATCAACAAACTGCACCTCAAAATTCCATTTCCAGTCATAGCTCAAATGTCCTTTATTATGTTTCTCGACCTCAGGAAAATCATCAACTGTTCACGATCAGTAACTTTCGCAATATCTCTCAACCACTTCTTCCTGAATTGTATAGAAGAAAGAATTTCAACATGAAAGATCCGCACAGAGATGCACGGAATATCAATAAACAGTAACTTACCATTACAGAAAAGAAAACTAACAGGAAGCACATACTCACCTATGTGAAGCCCATAGTAGATCATACGCAATGAAACTGGTGACAGCAACAAAACCTACCATTTCCAAACCTCCATGCCCTAAGCAAGACAAAATTATGTGAATCAATTATGATGATGAAGAAATTGTTACTGATAAGACAATGATATACCTCCAGTACTTAACATTCCCAAAGCGCCTGCTCCCATAGCAATTGCTGGCATAGCTCTATGCAGAGCAGCAGCCTCAGCAGATACTTCCTCCTGTTTCAACAGAGTAAAGACGGTAAAAAATTTAATTCAGGTAATCCTTTATGGTTCAGTGAAAAGATTCTAGAATGTTGTACTACATCATGAATTCAAACTTCAAACAATGTAGGTGAAGCCTAGAATCAGCTAGCAAGTCAGAATATAAAGCCTTATTTGATATGATTGCCAACAGTTCACCATAAAGACAGTCAGAATGCCACATTCAAATAACCAAGAAAGGTCATTTCATAATTCAGGAAAATGTGCATAGCAACTATGGATGACTGGACACCAGCTTGGGTATCGTGACATAGATCACCATTAAGAACGAGAAGATTAGAGTTGCTCCACCTGGGCATATCTCTCTCTCTCTCTCTCTCTCTCTCTCTCTCTCTGAAGCAATGGAGTCCTCCATTATCAAGATTGAAGAAGGAAGGCCTGCAGCAGACGACTTGCCATCCGTCGGCCCCGTCTACCGAAGCATCTACCCGAAAGACAGGATACTGGAGCCTCATGAAGAAATCAATTGCCCCTGGGATACTTCCCCCTTCCTCGTCATTCTTCCCCTTTCTTCTTCTTCTTCATTCTTCCCCCTTCTTCGTTCTCACCCCATCTTCTTCTTCTTCTTCGTTCTTCCCCCTGCCAAACAGTCTCTCTCTCTCTCTCTCCCTCTAGAATCATTTTGGATTCTCCATTTCTTAGTTTGGTAGATAGCAAATGTTAAAATATATGTAATCATCATACCCGATAAAGGGTATTTTTGTAATTCTGCCCATTATGGGCATTTTAGTCTTTTTATGGTATTTTATTTTTCATTTTCATTTTCTTTTTATTATTTATTTTTCTTTTTTTATTAAATATAAAATGCATTTAATGCATTGCATTGGGGGCCCAACCAAAGGAGTCGTTGGACCCCCAACGGTCACAAATGTGACCGTTGGGGGCCCAACGAGTTCCTTTTGAGCCTCCCAAGGTCCTCTCTCTCTCACTCCTTTGTGTATAAATAGAGGGGTTATCCCTCATGTATTTTATGACCTTTTAGGCCCTTATTCAATGAAGCATATGCAACTTATGTCTCTTCGTAGGCTTCTTGTGGTGTTCCTTAGTGGATCATTTTGTTATTCCCCATTGCGGGGCTGTGTTTGTCCAATGTTGGGCCTTATGAATGCATTATGCATTCTTGTAATTCATTTTCGCATACTTTCTAACATGGTATCAGAGCTCAATTGGGATCGAGTTGTTCTTTGGTGCATCGGTAAGCGTGTTATTCAAGAAATTTTTAATGGTGAAGTATTTATTTCTCTCTCTTTTCTTTCTTAAAGTTATTCGGTATCCATTCTATTTCTTTAAGTGTCGTATGGAGAATTTGATATGTTTTTCATGTGTTCTCTTTGTCATTATGTTTTTTTATAAGAATTTGAGTTACTTGATACTCCATTGAATCTTTTTCGTATACATACTTTTTCGTATGTTTTTCTTTGAAAATTTTAAATGATAATTTCTAAAAATCGGTGAACTTATTTTTCGAAAAATTAGATATATGATTGCTCCAAACTTTCTTTAATGGGTCGGTAAAAATTTATGACCATTGAAGCTTTGAATTTATATTTTATGACTAACTTTGTTTGTAAGAATACCTTTTACATGAATGGTAAGTCTTTAAAGAAAGGTATGTTAAGATTAAAATGTTTGTGAGATATGTAGTTTTTTGGAAAAACGCTTGACATATATGAAAAATTCCTTATTAAGTTTTGATTCACTTACCTAATGTGTCATTTTCATATGAGCAATATTTGATTAAGAAGGCTTTTTATAATACCGGTTGAATTAAGTTTTAAAATGGTCTTATGGAATATGGTGATTCTCTTTGCATCTTTATACTCTTAAAGATTTTTCAATTTGATTTAAAGAGTTTGTCTCATTGTAAAATTTATGGTCTTCATTAATGTTTGTTGCGTACTTATTGCATTAGAAGTTGGTAATAACCTATTAAGTCATATGTTTTTGATAAACTTATGAGTTTTGAATTTTTCCTCCTCAATAAATGTTTAATTTTATAGATTTATGCCATAGTACAATCTTATTTTGTCATAAGGTTTTTTAATAAATCTATTATTCTTCTTTGTTGAGATTTCTCCCACTTTAATGAAGTTTTCCCCCTCCTTTGGAAATTTTATGTGTTTTTGTGTTTGAGCTCTCTTTAAGGAGCCTTTCGGTCCTTATAATCTTCTTGTGAGTATATACTCTTTTGTGAAGATTTCATGGTTGTTGTGAGAAGATTGTTTGTGAGTATCTTTCTCTTGCATAATATCCTTCAAAGATTCATTAATACTTGTAAACCTTTGTGGATCTTTTGAGATTGGTTGTGAGCATCATTTTTAAGTTACAATTGTGGATTTCATAAGATTTTCAAACTTTATAATCTTACCATCTTTATGAATACCTATATTGGCCTAAATCTGTTATTTGCTCATTCAAGATTATTGTCATTTAACATCTTGTATTGCATAAAAGTGCATCTATTATCATTTGGTGTGCATATAATTGCACTTTATATCTATTATAGTTGAGGCTTGTTTTGACTCTTTGATTATTCCAAATCGGTTCTTACACATGATGTTGCTTAATATTTCATGTTGTGTTTGTTGCATGATAAGCCTTTTTGGTATAAATGACTTCTTTTGAAGAATTGATCATGATTAAGCATAATTCGTGTTTATGCAAAATTATTGTTATAAGGCATATTGTTGTGATTGATTATATTGGACCTTTGATTTGATTTTTTTCAAATCGGCCCTCTTTGTAAAATCACCTATTTGGAAAATGATTTCCTTATGTGTTCATTGCCTTTTTATGACATTTATATTTATCCATCACAAGTTGTTATATGATGCACCAATCCTTTTTGGCCTTATTATTGTTACATTAGAGATGTTTGTTGCCTCGTGTTATGTCATTTTAGGTTGTCAACTTGTAGTTTGACTCTAAAATGATTTGTTATGTGATCTCTAATTATGAGTGTGTCACTCATTTGTTTGTGGTCGTTTTTATGGATACTTTTAATTATGTATACTTATCATGGATGTCTATAGTTTGAAACCTTAGTGTTTTAAGGTATATTGAGAAATTGATGTTCTTTAATTGTATTTTCATTACAAGCTTTCTTGCCTCAAAAGTCTTCTCCTTTTATATCTCTTATCTAAGTGTCATCATATATAGACAAGATTTTTTATTACACCTTTGTGTGTTGGTAGCCCTTTGTTGGCTTTGTTCTCTTGGTCTAGTAGCTGAACACACTTGTCTTGAGTGTCATTATACGTAGACAAGGCACGTTGATTCACACCATTGTGTGTGATTTTAGTCCATGTTGGCATTTGTGTCCTTGTTCTAGTCGCTGAGATGTGTGCTCATGGTTGACTTCTTTCACTCATTTCAAGTGGCATTTTATGTAGACAAGAGATGTATTGTCACACATTCGTGTGTGTTTTAGCCCATGGTTGGCTTGGTACTCTTGTTCTAGTAGTTGAATATACTTGATTTTGAGTGTCTTTTTACGTAGACAAGAGATGTTTTTAGTCCATGTTGGCGTGTATTCTCTTGTTCTTGTCGTTGATACACTCATTTCAAGTATTATTACATGTAGACAAGAGGTATTTTTACACACCTTTGTGTGTGTGTCTTTAGCCTTTAATGACATTATATTTATGTTCTTGTTCTAGTAGCTTATACACTTGATTTATGGGTTTTGGAGCACTAATGAGGCGGTTGCTTGTAGTGGATGAACTATTGTTGAAATTTGCAAAATTTCATTCTTAATTTGTTTTTTATCTGAATATATCATATGGGATTTCCCTCTAAATGAGTTTTTCCTTAATCCTTATTACTTGCAAAGAAAAATATTTATCGATAAAAAGATCATATCATTGATATGCATATTCGAAAATCAACTTTACATTTTGGCATTTACCCTATAGGAAATTCAGGTACTTTGCATATTAAATATTTATGGTTTTCGGCCACCTAGTGAGCTTTTGTATTTGCAAATATTTGAGTGAGAAATTCCTCAATATGTAAGGTTCTCTATTCAAATAACATTTATTCTTGACTCTTGGGTGGATATTTTTAATGTAATCTTGTTCTTGCAAATTCTCACATGACAATTGTTTGGCATAGAATTTCTTCTCTCTAAAGATGTGAGAAGAATCATTAACTCATCTTTTATTGATAAAAAATCTCCTTAGTGTTGATTTATGTGCTTTTGTAAAGCTCCTCTTGGGATCTCATATATTGAAGTTCATATTTTTCATGCTTTTGTGCATGTGTATCCGTGCCTTTGTGCACTTGTGATTGTTCTCCTTTGTGCCTTTGTGCACTCTTTGTTTTTTTTGTATTGTGGTATTACACAAAATCTCTTTTTATAGAGATTTTCACATGTACTTTTGTGTACTTTTATTCAAGTATTCTTGATGTGTCTTTGTACACGTTTTCCTTTGGGTGTTGGAACTTGTAGGGCACATCTTTGAAGACATTTTCACATTTATTAGTGTTCTCTTCTTAGTGTAGCCCTTCTGTACATATCCTTCTTCATGAACATATTGTGTTTTATCAATAGAATATTTAAGTTTAAATCATTTTTGCATAATACTCAATTGAAATGCATGAAATATCTTATGAATTGTTGTTTTTGATGAAATTATATATCCTTCTTAATCAATGTTATGGTCTATTTTATTTGATATCTTTTATTTGATTAAGATACAAAGATACATTTTACTTGGAGTTCTTTTGGCTTGTTCTACAAGATCGCCAAGATGAGAGGAAAGGAGTATCTATGATGCATCATGGATGGAGTTTGGGGATGATCATTGAAGACAGTTAAAAGCTGAACTTTGCAAAGTTCTTTCATGCGTTATAAAGATGATGACTTCCATTGAAGATTTCGTTATCCCCACATAAAGTTTGAGGGGGGGTGTTAAAATATATGTAATCATCATACCCGATAAAGGTTATTTTTGTAATTCTGCCCATTAGGGGTATTTTAGTCTTTTTATAGTATTTTATTTTTTATTTTTATTTTCTTTTTATTATTCATTTTTCTTTTTTTATTAAATGTAAAATGCATTTAATGCATTGTATTGGGGGCCCAACCAAAGGAGTCGTTGGACCCCCAACGGTCACAAATGTGACCGTTGGGGGCCCAACGAGTTCCTTTTGGGCCTCCCAAGGTCCTCTCTCTCCCACTCCTTTGTGTATAAATAGAGGAGTTATCCCTCATGTATTTTATGGCCTTTTAGGCCCTCATTCAATGAAGCATATGCAACTTATGCCTCTTCGTAGGCTTCTTGTGGTGTCTCTTAGTATACCATTTTGTTATTCTCCATTGTGGGGTTGTGTTTGTCCAATGTTGGACCTTATGAATGCATTATGCATTCTTGTAATTCATTTTCGCATACTTTCTAACAACAAATATTCGAAGGGTACGATTTAGTGCTTCCTCTTTTATTATTTTGTGATTTTTTTCCGATTTATCCTATTATTTTCTTCCAATTTTTTGATGATTTTGTTATTTGGTTCTCTTCTGAAAATTGGGTTTTGTTTGTAGGAATTTTGTATGTTAGTTTCGATGACTTTTTGTGGTATATCTTGAAGGGCTGATGATAGAATTAGAGTTTGGCAATTTTTGTTCTTATCTTTATTGCATGACAGTTTTTGGTATTTCAATTTCTTTTCTGTTGAAATTTTTTAGTTTAATCAAGGTTTGTTTTACAATTTTGGTGGCTTGTTTTGTGGTGGTTGGATGTTTGGAATCTTCGTTCTTTAGAATGGCAACTCGACCTTGTTTTGATTTACTCTGATAGTGGTTTTCAGCTGGTTGATGTTTTCTTCATTTTCTGCAAATTCTTCATGTTAGGATGTTACTGCTCTAAAGGAGTATGAATGTTTGGTTTAATTTCAAGTGGAGAAGACGAGATTCACCTTTTGATTAAATCATTTATACATCAAACAAATATCAATTCTTATTTTTTTAGATCCAATCCAAGATTTTAGATTTTAAACATTTTTTTATGTTATGGTATTTAGATCCAATTCGAGATCCATATTTGGGGCAAAAATCTATGATTTTAGACATACGTTCGTAATTGGAACCATATCCGATACCAATTATAATGTTGTGATATCGAAAAAATTGTTGCTTATTTGTTTTACATATGTTTTTTTAAGTTATGGTATTTGGATCCAATTTGAGATCCATATTCAAGGCAAAAATCCATTATTTTAGACATACGTTCGTAATTGGATCCATATTCGAGGCAAAAATCCATTATAAACTTGTTAAA
Source organism: Nuphar pumila (assembly GCF_984573655.1). Taxonomy (NCBI): domain Eukaryota; kingdom Viridiplantae; phylum Streptophyta; class Magnoliopsida; order Nymphaeales; family Nymphaeaceae; genus Nuphar; species Nuphar pumila. Next base: position 117,663,210 of record NC_143259.1, on the reverse strand, counting down.
ACATGTAAAATGATGGACGGATCGGGTCATACGATCCGAAACAAAGTAATCCGACCCATTATCCATGTCTGTCCAAGTTGTCCACACATCGTCACCAAACAATGAACATTTGGAACACAGGATCTGAGTATGGTCCAAACAAATGTTGGACTTGGTACAGTTGTTACAAAACGAACAGAACCAGTGTTCTGTCCGGGTTTTTTTGTTCATTTTGTCCAATCCTGGACAAGCCATCAAACAAGCCCCTAAGTATCTTCGAGTCCAGGTTTACACCATTAGGCTAGCACATCGAAAATTTGACAAAGTTCCCTAGCTTTTCAAGACCACTATGACCATTAGCATTCAACTGATGATCTTCTGAAGGGAAAATTGTCGTTTTTTGAAGTTTATCTTCCTCTTTCATTATATACATAATGGAAATTCACAAAAATTTCCATCTTCTCCATCTTATTGAGGATACCATCAATATCCAGACTACTGCAAGTTTCACCTTTAGAATGACTTGGCACAGTTTTATCAGGACCTTTTTCTTCCTTCTTTTCATGGTATTCCAGTTTAATTTTTTGGAACTTTTCTTCAACAAGAATAGTTTTACGTGACTTATAATATTCACAACTTATTGACATCTGATCAGTTTCTTTTGAGTGACAGATTTACTCGTGCATTCTCTACAATGTCTCACAAATTAGGTGTTAGTTATCCAAATCATTTCACTTATTCTTTTAATAACATGGGTTACATAATTGTGCGAGTATGCCTAATGTCAAATGTATGCATGAATTGCTATTTTGTTTAATGAATAAGTTATATAAACACAAAGCATGATTGACATTGCATGATATGTCAATTTGAAAGAAAATAGCAATAAGTAATGCTATTGCCCTGATTTGACAGCTAATCATAAAGTCTTCATGGTAACTGAAAATATTCGGATTTGCATTGTTATATATCTGCACCTATATGCAAATCACTGTAGTTAGCCATTGCTTGGTGATACTCAGATGGACACACAGGTTCTAGGTTCACTCTTAATTCTTTGGGTTGGCTTCATGTCCTTAGTGTTCCAGTGCTTCATTTTAGTCGGCTGATTTATAAGACCACCTAGTCAAGTTCACATCATAATTTGTCAGCAACTATGGTATGTGTCACACATTCAACAACATAGTAATATGATAGTCTCTTCTTGGATATGCATTATAGTTTACAGTCTGCATATTTCATATTGCATGATAATATCAACATGAAAGCCCACATAATAAATGTAGGCAAATCACAATAAAAGGCAGAGATCCTTTACAGGTAATTGAATTTACTTAGGCCTTAGATCATTATTTATCCCGCACCTGTACCTAACAGGCCTGGGTATAGTCACTTGGGGCCTGGCACCTTAACAACTTGATGCACTAACTCTAGGTTGACTCAAATCTACCCATCCAAGTGATTTGGGTATTCCTTAATCCTAGAATCCTCTTGTTCTTATTCTTGGTCAAATGAATACATTCAGTAAGGATTTTGGGGACTCCCTTGAGTCTTTTTCTTGCAACCCATATCATTGAGTCTACGCAAATCCATCATAGGCATCAAAAGCGTTGGATGAAGTTGCCTGACATCTAAAACTGCGTCTCACATCAAATGATTTTCTAACAGTTTAATGGTTAATCATCAAGGAGAGAAAGGCATCAATAAGAAATTCAGGATGCAGTTGACTTTCCGCTATGACGAAAGATAGAAAAAGGATAAAGAGTAAAAGTGAAAATCAACCTGTTCCTCAATCGTGGCATTCTCTAAGCCGAACTCCGAATGGATGGATGTCACTGGCACATAGTTCCTACTCGAATCATTCAGCATTGTCACTGGCTCACTCTCATCATCTTCTTCAGTGGGATAATCTGTTAATTTATAATTAGCTTCAATCACTTTGTCGCTCTGTTCGGTTTCCTCTTCCATCAACTGATGGTGGTTTTCTGTCACAATGGCATCCTTTCCCGTATCTCTAGAAGTTAATTCTGGCTCATCATAGAGAGAGTTTGTCAATTCGGGATAATTTCCAGTGAACTCTTTGTTTTCCTCTCTTTCATCATCCATCAATTGAAGATCAATTTCTTTCATGTTATCGTTTTCATGTACTTTAATGTTGCCAGAAACTGCTTCCCACCCTTCATAGGGAGAAGTGGGCAATCCCTCACTAACTTCGGTCACTTTGTTACTTTTTTCCCTTTCCTGGCCAACCAATTGATTGTGAATTTCATTCACATTGTCATCTGCATCCATCTTAGCATCACTAGAAATCTTTTGTGATTCTTCAAAGAAAGAATCATTTAATTCGTTGCTAATTTCTGTCACTTCTTGGCTTTCCTCCGTTTCTTCATTGTTCAATCCATGATGAATTTCTGCCACACTGTCGTTTCCGGTCATTTCTATATCACCAGAAGAAGTTTTTGATGCTCCATTCTGGAAATCTGCCAATTCTGAATCGATTTCAACCACACTCTTCCTCTCCTCGCTTACCTCATCAAACGATCGACGACGAACTCCCATCACAATGCCAATTCCATCCATTTCAGCACCCCCAGAAACAATTGTGGATCCATTCTCAACAATTTCGCCCTGCAATGCCTTCTGGACAGAAGAAGAATACTCGCATGAATCGCTAAACCCTAAACCCTGAAACTTCAAACCCTGGATGAAAGCATTCGATGGATCAATTAACGAAGAAACGACCGAATCAGCCCTGGAACTCCCAATTGCGTGAAGAACTCCGTTAATCTCTCCCTCATGCGTTCCCCCACTCGAAAACCTAACCCCAGCCCCAGAAACCCCAAGCAGATGCTCACCAGAAACCGCCGGATCGTCTGATCTCAATCGAACGCCTCCGTTGCCGTGGGAGACGATCTTCCTGTCAGAAATGCACTTCTTTCGCCCTAATTTCAAGATAAAAGCCAATGCGGCGAAGATCGACGATACGAAGAGGGCGACCGCCAAGGCATCACCGGAGAAACTCGGCGGGCGGTTGAAAATCCTGACGGGAAACGATACAGACGAGAAATTCTCCGGCCTGGAAATGGCGGAGGTCCGAGCAATCCTCTTCTTAGTCCTGCGATCGATCCGCAGAAGGGAACGTCGAGCGAGAGAAGGGTTCCACACCAGGATTTCTCCAGAATTAGGGATTGCAGAGAGGGAGAAGAAGAGAGGAGGAGAGTGAGGAGAGGCGACAACGAAGGGCGCCATCCGATATCCGGAAATTCGAAAATCGGGAAAAAAATTCTTCGTGATTTTGCTCGGCCGTTGCCAGCGGAGCTCCGATCTGCATAGTCCGAGCGCAAAGGAGATGACGGCGAGGTCAAAATTACGCAAATGCCCCTAATTCGCGGCAAAAGTGCTGTGGGGCGATTTGGGTCGACTCCCGTGGTCGGCGAGTCGCTGAAGATTTGGATATGGACTTAAAAAGTACCCGGATCCGTTTTATATGTAAGTAGAGAAGCCTAAATCAAATAAAATAAAATAAAAAACAATATGCTTTAAAAGGTAGACAACCACACTCATTTTGAAGCAACTCACAATTGGGTCTGTATCATTTTCCTTAATTTAAATTGGTTGGTGTCATAGTTTGCCTGATTGAGAAGATGATTTCTAGTAACTGGGTGCAGGTGCTCCCAACACAACAACAATTACGCCTTCATCCCAAAACAATTGGGGTCGGCCATATGAACTAAAAAAGAAAATCATTCTGGGTCTTCAACATGAATCCTTCTCTTCCAATCATTTTTATCCAATGTTATGTTCTCGGTGAGGTTCAAAGCATTCATATCCTTTCCTATCATCTCCATCCATGTTTTCCTAGGCCTATCCTGACCTCTTTTAACTAATATATTTATTTATTTATTTATCCTTTTAACTTAAGCATCATTAGGCTTTCGCCGAATATGTCCAAACCACCGTAAACGATTCTCTCTCATCTTATTTTTAATGGGTGCAACGCCTACCTTCTTATGTATCTTCTCGTTCCGAATCTTATTTTTTATTGTATTTTCACACATTCATCTAAGCATACGCATCTCAGCTACACTCATTTTTTGAATATGATGTATCTTGGCAGCCCAACATTCTGTACCATATAATAAAGCAGGCCTAATAGTTGTTCTATAAAACTTTTCCGTCAACTGTAATGGCATTCTACGATCGCACAACACTCAAGTTGCACTTTTTCATTTTATTCACCCAACCTTTATTTCCATCAATTTCTCCATACTTTTTAACGATAAATCCCAAATATTTGTAACCTCCACGAGCAACATTACTCTTTATAATTTCCTCTTTATTTAAAAGTTTTTTATATCATTCTTTATTTTCAGTAAAATTGAATAGCAACTTAGCAATCACACAAGCATGCATATAAGCAGAGATGATTCAGTATTTTATCCACTACTTTGGGGACCCTCTTGTCTTTCGTAGCTAATCACTTTTAAATTCCGAATATCTTGTCGTTAAAGAGGGCAAATTAAAGTCAAACAGTAACTGTACAAAAATTAATCGCCCACACCCTAAACCCTAAATCCTAATTCTTTAAATCTCATGACTCCTAAGGTTCAGCAATGTCTGCAGCTTAAGTGAGAAGAAGGGTAATCATAGTGAAATGGATATTTTTCATTTGGCTTTGGAAGCTTTGCTGCAGAAAATTTACACTTTGGGTATTGAACTCTTGACCTTCTTCAACTTGAAAGTCTTAGAGTAGACCCATTGCTTATCAGTGTATTCGTGCACAAGCACCTGACTATAGGGGTGTCAACGGGTCGGGTTTAATCCATACCCATCTTGTACCAAACCCTATAGGGTCAGGGTTTAAATAACAAGGTCCAATTAGAGTCGAACCCAAAGGGTCCAATTAATATATGGAGCTAGCTATGGTTTGTGAAATTTCATACCAGACCCCTGATCTAAGTTCAGACTAAGATACACAATTTTCAATGTAATATATATACATATATATTGCTAACATTTACGACGAGGAACCCTTGCTAAGAACCGGGCTACTTAATAGACAGTGAGGCAAACCCCTGGGGGCCACAACCACCCTGCCTTACATGGCCCACCTTCGAAACCTGGAATTGGTTCTACTTAGGGGTGTCAACTGGCCTGGTTTACCCAAACCGACCCGAACCAAACCCTATAGGGTTCGGGTATTGTGATAAATAAGAAGACCTAATTAAAACCTGGGTCCAGACCCAAAAGTCTTATTAATACATGGACCCCGTATAGTTTGTGAAATTTTATACCCGACCCGAGTTCTGATTAAGACTCGCAATTTTTCAATGTAAAAATGATAAAAAAAAATATGGTTTTACGAGGTATGGTTCTTGTAGTTTTTATCGGGTCTAGGTATGGTTTTTCTTATAGTGGATCTGATTAGACCTGATACCATACTCAAAAATCCGATCGGTTTCACCTAGATCTAATCTAAACCCAACCGTTGACACCCCTAGTTCTACTTGAAGATATATACCTAATAATTGGCTTGAGTTGTTGGCATCTAGGAGTCGTTTAAGTGGCATCGTGGCTTAACACATAATTTACTGGGTGTTTCCTGGGCAGCTATTCTTGTACTTCAGTCCGCATTAAAAATTGGGGATCATCATGCCGCCTTTTCTAGTATGTCTCGGTTATGACATTCCAAAAATCATATTTTTAGGTGTTTTATGCTTGATCTGATCCGTTAAATGTGTTTATTATTGGTTACTCAATAAAAAAACATGTATTTGATTAAGCATCTTTATGCTTTGTGTTTTAAAGAGGTAAAAAAAATCAACGGTTGATATTGTACTAAAATTTGATGATAAAATATTCATCAAATCAATTTGAAACAAAGGTTGTTTCTTAATAAATAAGCAATGATACACACTATCAAGCATAAAACTGTGATTTTGGAAGGTTTTAACAGTGGCCTAACGAAAAAGGGTTGTGATATATATATAAAAGAGAGAGAGAGACTCGAAGCAAATTTGCAGGAAAGCAAAGCCCACAAAGTGGCCTAAAAAAAGCAATATTGGAGTTGGTAAGCTAAAATTGATGTACAAATCCCCAACAGACAGGCATACCTCACCATTTGACGCTACTTTTTACTTATCATAAAAATTATGATTCATCATTTATCAAAAAAGATTCTCTGACCTGCTAATCGATGACCAAAGTTTTCAGTCCCACCTGTCATGAAACCACCAAAACTACGCGATGCCTGCTCTCTCTCACTTCGACATGACCTGTTTTAAATATTATAAAGAGGAAACTTTTAAGCAAATTGGATATTGAAACCACATGGGTTGCTTTCATGAATAGAAAAAAAAATCACTCCTTAATATGATTGAACATGTATAAATGGAGGGTGCCTGGAGCTGTCTACTCACACTTCAAAGCTCATTTGAATTGTAAAGAGTTTTGCTCAACTCTGGGGAGAAGAGAATATGAGAAATATGGGCTGTCTAGCTCTTCTTGGCTTTGCTCTTTTGGGCCTGCTTGGTGTCTCTCAGGCTCAACTTAAAGTTGGGTTCTATGACCAAGTCTGCCCACAAGCAGAGAGCATAATTGAAGGGTTTGTGAAGGAACACATTCCAAATGCACCCTCTTTAGCAGCTGCATTGCTTAGATTGAATTTCCATGACTGTTTTGTGAGGGTCAGTAAAAGTTGGCCTGCTTTTTCTTCTGGTTGTCGTTTCCAAATTCGGTTTTCAGTGTCCAAGTTGTGGCCAAGTGTCTGTCAAGCCTCTTTTTATGAAAAAAAATTGGACAGACTTTGTTGTTAAGTCTCTCCCCTGGTCACAGATCTCATGGGTTTCTTCTTATCTCTTTAGTTTCGGGTTTGGGAAGCACTTGTTCTATTGATTTATCTATTTATTTAAAGATAGCAATATATATATAAATGACTTGGTTCTGTTTCTGCCGTGAGGAACATGGGAAAGCGTGGTCCAAGTTCCTCATGTGGCAGCTCTTTGGTTAGTAACTGACTCAAGAAACATGGATTTTCTCAGGGCTGTGATGCATCTTTGTTGCTGAATTCCACCAAAAATAACACCGCAGAGAAGGATGCCACGCCAAATATGAGTCTGCGAGGTTTTGATTTCATTGACAGAGTGAAGAGCTTGGTAGAAGCAGTGTGTCCAGGAGTCGTATCGTGTGCAGATATTGTTGCATTGGTATCAAGAGATGCAGTTGGTGTTATAGTAAGACTACCTGAACACAATTACCTAGAATCAAGATTTTTGCTTATGCGTTTTTTATGAGCTAAACTCACTGGAACTCTTCTGTCACAGGGAGGTCCTTACTGGACAGTACCCACAGGCCGCAGGGATGGAATTGTTTCATTAGCTTCTGAAGCATTAAACAACATTCCTCCTCCAACATTCAATTTTACTTCTCTGAAAGCTAATTTTGCAAACAAGAGTCTTGATGTGAAGGACTTAGTTATATTGTCAGGTGAATCTTCATCAACCAATTAAATTTATTTGTTAATTTGAATTGTTATAATGTTGGTACTTAGGTAAAATTTTCCTCTGTTTGTTGCAGGGTCGCACACTATCGGCATTACTCACTGCAACTTTGTCTCAAACCGGCTCTACAATTTCACAGGAAAAGGTGACCAAGACCCAGCTCTAGACAATTTCTATGCTGCAAATCTGAAGCAGTACAAGTGCAAGACTCCTGTAGATAACAGCACCATTCTAGAAATGGATCCTGGGAGTTTCCGAACTTTCGACACCCATTATTACACCAATGTGGTGAAGAGAAGAGGTCTGTTCACATCCGATTCTTCCCTGCTTACAGACAGCACCACAAAGTCCTATATTGATGGAATACTCAGTGGCTACATAAATTTCTACAAGGAGTTTGCTTTGTCCATGGAGAAGATGATTCAGATTGAAGTGAAGACTGGAACTGCTGGTCAGATAAGGAAGGTTTGCAGTGTGGTGAACAGCTAAGAAGCAGGGGGCTTACATTGCTCCAGTCCCTGTGAGCACCGATCATGTGTGAAGTCATTTGAATTATTTTATTTGGTTTGGGTCTCCTTTGAAGTATGTGAGAATAATCTCCTATTAATGTGAATAAGATCCTTGTTATTTGATTTTCCGAACTGCTTGCAACTACTTGTATTGCAATATCAATGAACCATCTTCAAAAAGAAAAGAGTCTCACACAAAAGAAATATCAATGAACTATGCAGTTTAAAAGCAACAATAAACTGCTATTCACGAAAACAATTAACAATTTGCATTTTGGCAGTTTCATTCTCAATAGCAATAACCAAAAATTTTCTGATTATACGGTAAACTTCCGTAAATCGTTTCTGAAAAAGCATTGGATTATTGGCATAAGGTGCTGATTGTCTACTTATATCAGTGAACCCGAATTGCTGATCTAAGTGAAGAAATGCCTTGCCACTCACTACGCCTTGATAAAAATGAATTATACGGAGTAAAATGGTGCACTTGATACCTTATTCAAGAAAACTTTTGGATCGGTTGTAAGGTTAGTCACTGGAATTAGAGACTGGGGGAAGCTTTTTGGTAGGCTTGCAAGCAGGGTAGACTGGTAGAGTCCATTGTTGGATCAGGAAGACTGGTAGAGTCAATGCAGTGACTGAAACCAATGGCATGAACGCCTACATTTGTATAAAAAAGCAACACCTATGATTAGTTTATATAACCTTAACCTCAACCTTTTTAATTTATATATCCATTATCTTCTTAGTTGCTTCCTTTCTGTTTCTTAAAGAAAAATTTAAAGCGTTTCTCATTAGAGCCATACATGCTGAGTTCATTTTATACAATGGCATTGTTATGATCAAACTTAATTCATGAGAAAGAGTATGTAATAGAATGCATGTACAAAAAAGAAATGCAGCATGTATAACATTTAATAAATGAATTTCCTCATGTACTAAAGGCTACTGACTGAAGGATGCAAAATACTATTGTCAGGATCTTATAAAACAGACAAGTTCAAGCGCTAGAATCAAATTTCAATAAAGATTAACCATAATGAATAAAACATGCTACTGACAGATTTTAAAGGAAACACGGTTTTTTTTCCTGACAGAGATACTACCCTTTGCCTCTCCAGGAGAATGTGGAGATGGAATTTCTTCTTCTTCTTCTTCTTCTTCTTCTTCTTCTTCTTCTTCTTCTTCTTCTTCTGCTTTTGGATAATCCAAGGAACCCCCGGGCCTGAAGTTGGTAAAACCCTTGAGGTCCCCTGCCCACCAGGGAAACCTTGCGGCAAGGGATGCCACCGGTTGGTTTCAATCTTCAAACTTGGGACTTCCCGTCAACTTGGTGACATTCACGAGTCTCCCCTATCAGAAGAGCGGAGCCCTTGTGGGCGTAAAGGTGCAATTTCACTAGCATGAAATGCTATAAGAAAATGATTGTGGGGGATTTTCAACCTATGGTTTATTATACTGGTAGCTTTCTTAATTTTGAGCAATACGGAGCAGGCAAAGCCATGCTATTCATCTTGACCCAATTCATATCAATCGAACTAGAAGGATATATGCTGGTATGGATTCGACCCATTACCGTTGGTTGTGGTTTGTAGACTACTCAAAAGTTTTACTTCTCAGATCTACCAACCTATCATTGAATAGTATTATCTCCAACATTTCATACTGTTCCAACTTGTATTAAAAAAATGAGAGAACCGTTCTGAGAAAGACGAGTAGGATGACTTAAATGGAGTGCAGGACATTATAAGACATTTTTCAAAAAACAGAAAATTGGGTGCCCTTGTCTCGGGGTGTCTGCTTAAATGACAGAACAACACATTGTGTCTTTGTCCACTGCTGTCCATGAATCAAACGCCCTCGAAATGTCCAAGGTCACCAAAGTGCATTTTGTTGAGCATCGCATAACAAGTTTATTTTTTCTTTATAAGAGGAAACCACCTCATTGGTATAAAAAATCCACCTATTGGTTTTGAACTCCCAATGTCCAGATTGGTGTCATGCCTTCACAAGTCGCTCCTATCAAATGAGCAGAACCCTTAGGTGCAACTGTCAAATTCTCTTAATAGTAACCATTTACTAGCCTAAACTGCCAGTTAATAGAGGATTCAGCCAAAAAGTTACTATTTTACATGCAGTGAGTGATTTTAGGTAAAAAATCATCAAAAGAAAAAAAGTAGCTACTTTTTTTTTATATTTACACGAAACCACCACCAAGATATAAAAAAAAAACTAACATTACGGTATCGGAATTCTCAATATTCTTTGTTTCTCCATTATGCAGTACGCCTTTCACAACATAATGCCAGTGATAAACACCCTAGTTGAACTGGGCAATGTTGTCAGTATCGGAATCCGACTTGTTTCGTTTGGCCAACGATTCACCTATACCGATTCTCAAGTGAATCCTTCTGAATCGGCCAAAAAATAATTAAAGAATATTTACGAGTATACGTGACATGTGTTAAAGCTATTAAAAAATAATTTTAAGTTAGTTTTATATTTATTAAAAAATAGTCTATTCAGGTCAGTATCTTATCGATTTTCTGGCGATACGATAAACATTGGAACAGGGTTTTCCCAAGAAACTTGAGTGCAAGGAGGCTTCTATATAGTTCTCCCATTTTTCTCAATTTTGTTTATTTAAAAAGTCTACATCAATCAAAAGGTGTAACTTGTAAGCCTCCATGTCAAAATAGAAAAAAGAAGATGAAATAAAATCCATTTCCAAGATATTCTATTTTCCTCGCAGGGAGGCGAGCCCATTAAGTGACCCGGTTCTTAGTTACAGTTTTCCTTGGTAATAAAAAAAAAAATCATTTCCAAGATATTCTATTTTTTCATAGTCAACAGGAAAATGCAAACATTACTCGGCTATTCTTATCATTCATGCGAAGTAATTATTAGATATATTCATAGTCACAAATATCTTGGAGATTTTGAAAATCTTACGATATTATTGTGTTTTATTCACAAGCTGCGATAATAGATTTTCAAAATCTTGCTTCTTTTGTAAAACCTCACAATATTATCGCGATTTTATGCAATGGCCCTGCATGTTAAGCATGCAACTCCAACATTGCTGAAAACAATATTTGTGACTATGAATAAAAATAAAGAGGTCCCTTTTTTTATGCAGCGGCCCGGCATGCTTAGCATGCAAGTCTAATATCCACGAGATGGGATGAGGTGACCATTTCCGAAATCCACCGTCCATCCTGTGGTGGACCAAGGGCCGGATGCCAAATCTCACATTCAGGTAGGTCGCTGCATGCCAAATCTCACATGCAGTGAAGTTGCTTATGATTTGAAGTGAAGAATAAAATATGAATAAAGGAGACCAACAAAAAATATATCTCGAGTCCTGAACAGTCGTCAAACTGCCTTTTTCCCAACTTGTCCCAACTGTCCATGTCACATGATTATTAAGGTGGGGGTCTCTACTTTCTTCTCAAATAACGAATCACGTCATGGCCGACTATCCCTCTCACTCATCATTTCAAAAGGTAGCCGTTGGGGGAGGTTGGTTCGCGGACCTAGCTAAAGTTTTAAAATAAATAAATAAAAGTAAAATTAGATGGATATAGTGACAGGCATATTCTACTTTCCCGATAAAATAAAAATCTGAATATCAGTGAGCAATTCTTTATATTCTTGTTTTTTATAATTATTTTGAGAAACCATGTTCGGCAAGGGACATTAAGGATGTTAGTGGATCGAGAAAAACTGGGTGCCTCATTTTGTTTGGACCGGAGGACTTAGGGATGGAGGTTAAAATCAAAACCTATGCGGGGATGGACTTACTTTTGCCTTAGTCTAGCTTCGCTCTGTCCCCAATCTTCCTTAAAAAAATTAAAGCTCTCATTTCTCTCATCTCCTTCCTCTAACTGCGAAAGGCGACAATGGCGGAAGAACCGTAAAAACGGGGTGTAATGCCCAAAATTTTACCCAAATTTTTAATTTTTTTTAAAATAGTAAGCAGAACGAAAATGATTTTAAAATAAATGATGAACATCTTAGGCAAGTTACAGGTGTTAGCATTTTAACATGTCATCAATTGAAATTAATAAGATTAAAGTCTCATCATTTAGAAATTTAAAAGAGTTATTACAATAAAATTTATTCAAATGAATAGTAAAAGCTTTACATAAATAAACAATCAGGATCTTCAGAGATTATGTAAATCATGACTGCACCTGCAACATCCCACAAGAGCTCCTACATCGTCATTCCTTACCTGTAGATTTTTGGCAAAACGCCAGTCAGACTTCACTAGTCTCCATAAAAGACTCATCCCAAAACACGTAATCAACATACCAACATATAAAAACATGTATTGTAAGAAATTTAATGTTGAGCAATCATCAATAACATAATTACTACAAAACATGTGAAAGCATGCATTATAAGAAATTAAGTGTTTAATATTTATTAATGTTGAAATTATATATATCTCAAGGCATATTTAAACTAATCTATAACACATTCACATAATTCAGTATGATAAATCAATTGCATTCAAAAATGTAAAGTTGTACAGTTGTCATTTATATTCCATAATTAACCCCCTTGAGTACACTCTGTCACTTACATCGGCAGTTTTCAAACTATGACACCAACCAATTTAAATCATATATCTGGATCCAACCCTAGTCTAATTTTATTTATTTTTTTGCAGGTTTTACAAACCATCCAGTGTACTCACGGTGTCGAAACATCGATGAGGTCCAAAACCAAGCCCCAGTACAAAATCGATTGAGCTTTACCAGAACTTATCTGTCGCTACTTTGCGACGGATATGATCCATCGCGAGTCCTTCGCTATTTTAAATTAGCGATGGATAATATCCATCGCTAATCCGTCGTTAAATTTAAAAAAAAAAATTTAAAAATGATGGCTATGAACGCTGTGGTTTGTGGTTTTATTGGGATCTCCATCTCCTTGATCTCATGATGAGTTCTCTTGGTTCACTTGCACTTGGGACAGTACAGGACCTCCTTCCCTACCATGTACCTCAGCCAAGGCTTTAACTATTGAAGCCTGATAAGGATACAAAAGCCTAAGTCCCTCAAGGTGTACAAAGATAGGTTGAGTAAGTGTAGTCATTTGTGTCATTGTCTTTCTCCTCACTTCAGCTTGTACCTCCATCACTATGGTCGTCGTCTCTGCCTCACTCGATCCTCTCATAGTGGTTGTGTATGTTGCGCAGGATATGTGGCACCCTCGTGCATTCCTCTTGGCTCCTCGGGTCCTATGAGCAACTCCTCCTCTAACCAATAACCCGCCTTTGGCTGCTTCATCGCGAACTGCTCTTACACCTTTACGATAGAAACAATGAGCTCCACGAGAATTGAGTTGTGACTGCCCTCTTCGTGCCGGAGGTGGTATCGAAGGACCTTCCAACTGATCACGTGTCATCTCCTGAACTATGTTTCCCAAGTTCAGGATAACCATTAATATTATGGCTACTATCACGACAATATGACCCAAAGTCTTAGGGGTGATCTGTCTCCTAGCGTTACTGGTATTCTTTTGGTTTTTCATTCCTAAAACAAAATAACCCTAGTCCAAAAACTGATTTCTAATTGAGACTAATTTTGTGTTTGATCCAATCAATTATAAATGATATGATTTTGAGCTATCCTATTATTTTTGGGTTCTCAAATTCGTACACAAGAATTTAAATAACATGATCACATAACATATAAAGCAAATTCTATCCCAAAATAAAATAAATTAAACAATACAAGTTCTACTTACAAAGTGTTCTCGGGTTGCCTGAATGGACCATGATTCACACTTCTAGATCTGATTTCTAAATCTTGACTTTGATACCAAAGTTGTAACATCTTAAAATTTTACTCAAATTTTCAGTAATCTTTTTTTTGAAATAGTAAGCACATTAGAAATGATTTTAAATGAAATGACAAAAATCTTGGGCAAGTTACAAGTGTTAGCATCCAAACATGTCATCGATGAAAATTAATAAGATCATACTCTCGTCACTTAGAAATTTAAAAGGGTTATTACAATAAAATTTATTCAAATGAATGGTAAAAGCATCAAATAAATAAAAAATGACAACAATCCTCAGCGATTGTGTAAATCATAATTGTATCTGCAACATCTCATAATAGCTCCTGCATTGTCATTGTTTACCTGTAGATTTTTGGCAAAATGCGAGTCCGACTTCACTAGTCTTAGTAGGGAACTCGTCCCAAAATACACAAACAATATACCAACATATAAGAGCTTGTATTATAAGAAATTTAATATTGAGCAATCATCAGTAATATAATTACTATGAAACATGTGAAAGCATGCATTATAAATTCCAATAAAAAAGAAGGCAACTACGTCATTGTCTGTTAGTTTAACACCCTTTTAGGAAGGACAACTTTGCACTAACAGGTAAAGTTGGAACTGTTTTGCATAATAGGATAAGGTAGCAATCTTTTTGCAAATAACTAAAAAGGTGGGGGCTATTTTGCAAGAAACTCAAAAATAGAAAATAAAAGATGGCTTCCATTATCATTTTCATGAATTAGATGCTTCAAAAGTTAAATGATGTTCAAAAGTTAGCAAGGAGGTCAACGTTGTTACGTTGCTATGGGGATTCTTAGCCTTGGCTTTCGTCAGAAAAGGTTTGGTTTCCTACTTCGATATTTGCTATACCATAATTTACAGACCTAACAAAGTCTATTGTTTGTAGAGATGTGGACAGCCCCTACTTATTTTCATCTATATAATTTCCGTTAATGGTTGATGAAGCTTACAAAGCCGAGTGATAAAAAATTGTTGGCTCGAGACACATTTTTCACAATGTCTCGATCATTTGAACTGGACTTCCAATCATTGTTTAGTAATATGAATGATTGGAATTATCTCAATACAGACCCTAAATGACTCAATTAGGCTCATTTGTCCCAAACTAAATCCTTCTGTTACTTTTTGGATAATGAGGAGTAGGGATGCAAATGAGTCAGATTCAGATAAGCTAAATGCATGAGAGAGTAGGATCTGGATCAAGTCAGAACATCCAAAAATCACTAAACCCCAATATTGGATCTAAACCCATTTTCATCCCTAATGAGGAGTGTCTATAGTCATAGCGACAAAAGTTAAAAATGGCAAAATATGGGCAGCCAAAAACTCGCAAGAAATTGAAACTTTTTGAAAATCTCACAATTTTTTTAGCAAAATTTTGACAGTAAAAAATATAAAAATTATTTGTATAAGGAAATATAAATAAGAATATTTAAAAATAAAAAACCACACTGTTTTTCACGATAAATCGACTGTAAAAACATAAATATCGCATTGAAAATGTGATATTTATGTTTTTGACGAAAAACTCAGGATAAATTGCCGTTTTGAACTCTTGGGTAATTTTTTGCGAGATTTGTCACTTTGGCTATTGCTTTGGTTTCAACATCCTTTTATGGCTGAGAGGTGATATTGATCGTGCGTGATGTTGTTTTGATGTCCACAGTGTAAAACTCTTCAAGTACTGACCACAAGTCCACAATGGATGGTTTTTCACTGACTCCGGCCTTGCGGCAAGGGATGCCACCCCATTTATCGAACTACTGATGACCTTAGGTCACACTAAAAGATATTATTTAATGTGAAACAGGGCTTGTTTTAGCTCTATGAACAACTTAGGACTCGAGCCAACCTGTCTCCTGCCCACATTCATAAAATAAACGATTATCAGAACAAAAAAATTTAACATCTTACGTATAACACATGAATCAAGTACATATATATTTATATAGTATGTATATACTTGTATTTGAACATGCATATTATCTGTATATTTTCAGACAAGCAATAAGAAAAAATGTCTACCATTAGACTTGTTGAGAAAAGAGAGAAAGATGAATTTGGCAAATGCTTAAAGGTTTCCAGGGAAGCAAAGACCACAAGTGGCCCCATAAAAGATAATATTGGAGTTGGTGAGCTCTAAATGATATGAAAAGAAAAAAAAAACAGTTATACTTCCCCATCTGACATTAGTTTTGAGATATCATCAAAAAATAAGTCGTAGTTGATCAAGAATTGGATATAATTTTGCAATGCAATATGACATGATGAGATTCTGCAACCTGCCAATTAAATTGCCCAAGTATTTTAATCCTACTTATATGGTCAACTATCAGTAAACTGAACTACTACTGATTGGTGCTTTACTTGTTTCAAATATGATAAAGAGGAAACTTTAAGCAAATTGAGTATTAAAAGCACATGGCGGCATTGCATGAATAGAGAATAGCACCCATTCATATGATTGAACAAATAGCGGTTCCTGAACTGAGCCTAATCACACTGGAAAGCTAATTTTGAATTGTAAGAGTTTTGCTCAACTGAGCGGGAGAAGATAAAATGAGAAATATTGGCTCTCTTGCTTTTGTTGTCTTTGCTCTTTTGGGCCTGCTTGGTGTCTCTCAAGCTCAACTTAAAGTTGGGTTCTATGATCAAGTCTGCCCACAAGCAGACAGCATAATTCAGGGTTTTGTGAAGGAACACATCCCGAATGCACCGTCATTGGCACCAGCATTGCTTAGGTTGCATTTCCACGACTGTTTTGTGAGGGTCAGTAATAGTTGGCCTGCTTTTTCTTTTGTTGTATTTTCCAAATTTTGTTTTCAGTGTCTAAGTTGTTGCTGAGTGTTTTGTCAATCGTTTATCGAAAAAATAGTGTTAATCCTTTTTATTAGAAAATTTGGGCAAGCATGGCTGTTAAGCTAAGTCCCTCCCCTGGTTAGAGGTTTCATGGATTTCTTCGTGTTTCTCTTTAGTTTCTGGCTTGTGGAATACTTGTTTCATTGAATTTGTCAATTCATTTAAAGACAATAGTGTTTATAATGAATGGGTTATTATGTTTCTGCTGCGAGGTACCTGGGAAAGCTTGGTCCAAGTTCCTCATGTGGTACATCTTTGTTTGGTAACTGATTCAAGACACATGGATTTCCTCAGGGCTGTGATGCTTCTTTGTTGCTGAATTCCTCCAAAACTAACACCGCTCAGAACGATGCCACACCAAATATGAGTCTGTGAGGTTTTGATTTCATTGACAGAGTGAAGAGCTTGTTAGAGGCGGAATGCCCAGGGGTCGTCTCGTGTGCGGATATTGTTGCATTAGTAGCAAGAGATGCAGTTGTTGTCATAGTAAGACTACCTGCCAAGAACAATTACCAGAATCAAGATTTTTGCTTTTAAGTTCTTAATCTGAGTTAAAATGTACTGGAACTCTTCTGTCACAGGGAGGTCCCTCCTGGACAGTACCCACAGGCTGCAGGGATGGAACTGTTTCATTAGTTTCTGAGGCACTAAGCAACATTCCTGCTCCAACATTGAATTTTACTGGTCTCAAAACTAATTTTGCAAAAAAGAATCTTGATGTGAAGGATCTAGTTGTGTTGTCAGGTGAATCTTCATCAACCAGTTAATTTTGTTTGTGAATTTGAATTTTTATAGTGTTTACACTTATGTAACATTTTCCTCTATTTCTTGCAGGTGCTCATACGATCGGCATTACTCACTGCAACTTCGTTCACAGGCTCTACAATTTCACAGGAAAAGGTGATCAAGACCCAGCTTTGAACAAATTCTATGCTGCAAATCTGAAGCAGTACAAGTGCAAGACTCCTGCAGATAACTCCACTATTCTAAAAATGGATCCGGGGAGTTTCCTAACATTCGACACCCATTATTACATCAATTGTGGTGAAGAGAAGAGGTTTGTTCACATCTGATTCTTCCCTTCTTACCGATAGCACGGCAAAGTCCTACGTTGATGAAATACTCGTTGATTCCAAAAAATTCTTCAAGGAGTTTGCCTTGTCCATGGCGAATATGAATCAGATTGAAGTGAACACTGGAACTGCTGGTCAGATAAGGAAGGTTTGCAGTGTGGTGAACAGCTAAAAAGCAGGGGACATAGCATTGCTCCAGTCCTTCTGAGCTCTGATCATGTGTGAAGTAATCTGAATTATTTTATTTGGTTTGTGTTTGCTTTGAAGTGTGTGAGAATAAGATCCTATCAATGTGAATAAGATCCTGTTATTTTTTTTTCCAGAATTGCTTGCAACTGCTTGCCATTCAATATCAATGAGCTGTGCAATTTAAAAGCAACAGTAAACTTTTAATCACAAAATTAGTTGCAAACTTGCATATTGGTGACTTAATTCTCAAGTCAATGAACAAATATTTTCCGATCATACAGTAATGTTCGAAAAGACTACTGCCTCTTAACCACCTGCAATTGCCTCTGATTTCCCCTTGCTCTCTGGTTAGTATCCCGACATTCCCCAATTTGATCATCACCCACTTGAAATCATTTTTGAAAATCATTGGATTATTGGCATATCCTTCTGCTTGTATATTTGTCATATCAGTGAATGCCAATTCTTGATATAACTGAAGAAATGCCTTGCCACTCAACACACCTTGATAAAATGACTTATCCAGAGTAAATGGTGTACTTGATACATGATTTAAGAAAATTTTGGGGCCAGCTGTAAGGTTAGTTACTGGAATTGGAGACTGACGGCAGCTTTTATGTAGGTTTGTAAGCAGAGTCGAGCCCATTGTTGGGTCAGGAAGACCAATTTCATGGAAATTATACATCCGGTCAATAAAGAACCCACAGTGACTGAATCCAATGGCAGGAGCACCTACATGTACATAAAAAAGAAACACCTACGGTTAGATTATGTCATCATAACACCAACTTGGTTAATTTATAAATACTATTATTTTCATAGTTGCTTCATTTGTGTTTCTTAAAGAAAATGCTTCAGTGTTTTTTAATATAGGCATAAGATTAGTTCATTTGCATAAAAATGCCATATTATGATCGAACTTAATTCATGAGCAAGAGTTCGTAATAGAACTTATGTGCCAAAAAAAATGCAACATCTGTTAAATAGATAAATTTGTTGATGTACCAAAGGTTGCTGACTGAAAAATACAAAAGTAATACGTATTGTCAAAGGCTTCTAGAAAAGATTAACTCAATCACTAGAATCATATTTCAATTACAGATTAAACATGCTGAATAAAACATATCTACTAAGAGAACAACATCAGATCTTAAAGAAACTTTCATTAACCCACCTAGTAGTGCAGTGAGGTCGGATATAGTAAGATTAATGTAACACCCCGATCTGAGACCTCGGGAGTCTGAGTTCGGTTGGTATTACTTCTCAAAGGAAAAATATACAAAGTTCACACAAAGAAAACATGGCTAATTTTTTTTTTTCAATATCTTACTTTTTTCACAATGTTCATCATTTATAACAAAAAAAATAATAAATACATAAATGTTCAATGACATGAAAGATAAAAACTACCAAGTGCTCTATCGAAAAAGTAGTCGGTCAAATCCTGCCTGTACTAGTATGCCTGGAACCTACAGTTGTAATTAAATAGGAGGGCAAGTTTACAACCCAATAAAAATAATTATAAGTAAATAAACATTTAAACTTACAATTGCAGTGTGCTCTAAGCCCCTAGTTTGAATTTAGTTTTTTGACGTACCATACAAATTTGTATGTTTTAATTGTTCTCTTAAAACCTTTATCACACCAAACTAATCCTAAGTCGGTTATACCGGTCATAGTCGTTTATGGGCATAACAACCCGTGTAGAACACCTCAAATTTACATGTTGGCTAGACAATGAACCATACACTCTCAATGGTCCTCGAACCACTAGGCACTGTAGTGAAACAAAAAGGAGACCCCACTGGTAGCTAGCCGAGGGGTCAAACTCAATTTCAATCTCGATATGGTTCGTGCTACATTATAATTATGATGGTTCTCAACCATCCATAGTTGTCTAGATTTTCCAAACACTGTCTCAGTGTAACCCTAAGTCATAAGTTAAGTTCAACACATAGACCCACATTCTCAAACTCGTATTTCACTCATTCTCTCACGAGTGATATCGTGAAATGATCACAACATATCCTATTCTCTAATCTCATGATGACATTAAGACCCACGCTTATCTCATAATAAGCACGCAACAATGTAGGATATCCGCATCGTTAAGTCACCAGCGGCCCACTCTCCATGGTGGTTGCACTCTGGTCGCGAATCAGGTATCTCTTACAATAGGTCGCTACTTTCAGGATTTAATGGGTTAGGAATGCTAATCTCAATATATTCATTCATACAATATGAATAGAATAAAAAAAGACTCAAGTATAACCACAATTTCATCATAATGCATGTTATTAGTTATTTATCACATAGATGTGCTATTTCAAAATAATCTTTCTAACATGCATGACATACAACAATTAACATGTATTCCACAACTAACATGTGTATGCAACCTTCTCATAATATCATGCATAGTCAATTTATGCATATTATTTTTACACTAAAAATCTATCATGCTAATCATGTTAATTCACAATAATAACATGCAATGTACAAAGGCTTATTCACATCTAAAATTACTTATAATATTCCTTACCTCGAATATGAATATTGTGCTAGAGTCGCAATCCAATCTCAATATGCTCTAACAGTAGGATCTGGTCATTACATAAGTATATTTATATTAATGCACATAACCTCTTATACTTTGATAAAATTACCAAATTACCTCTCCTAAATTGACTCATGAAACCTCAATTTTTGTGTCCCTGATTTAACTAAAACCAGATGACAAGCAGATTTCTCTCTGTGATATGAGTGCAATGCACCAAACCTCACTCAATTCTGAGTTTGAAGTGTAAAGATATGTCTCTTTTATCAAAATAGATCTTGGGTACACAAGGGCATTTTGATCATTTCAAACATTATTCTTAAAATTTGAAAATAATCATAACCTGATCTATATCCACTTTTGATCTAGATCTAGAATTGTCTAATTGGATCTAAACTCATTACTTATCTGGATCCAAAACTGTCTGACTAGATTTAAACCCAGTTCTGATCTAGATCCAGAACTATCTGACCAGACCTAGACCCAATTCTCATCTTAATCTAGAACTGATCCAAACAGATTCATTTCTGTTTTAGATACAAAATTGATCTGAATCAGATCAGTTCGGTTCTAGATCTGGAATAGTCAGTCTGGATTCAGACCCAAATCTCCTTGGATCCAGTTCTATTTGGATCAATCAGGACTGACATCCAGATTCGATCTGGTCCAGATCAAATCAACATGGATTTGAGACCCAGTCATACCCGACTCGGTCTGGTTCAAACCCAGACTGGTTCGGTCTGACCTGGTTTGATCTAAACCGGTTCGATTGAGACCGGTTTTGTCTGAACCAACTCAACCTAAACCGGTTCGACCAGAACTGGTTCAACACGATCTGAACCCGGTTTGGTCTGAACCGGTTCGACCCAAACCCTTTTATTTATTTATTTTTATATATTTTTTAAAGAACCATGTGGTTCGGGACCCAATTTGGTATGGGTCACACCCGAACCGACCCAGTCTCCCTTTAATAAAACACAGGCGGAAGGGGCATTGCCCCTTTCGTCTTTCCTCTCCTTCTCAAACATAGAGGGGTCGATCGTCGAAGCCGGCTCTCTCTGTATTTCTCTGTGGCAAAGGGGCCAGCCACCGGCGTCGGTCGACCGGGCCCCTCTCCCTCTCTCTCTCGTAATCCTTTTTTTTTGCAGCTCGACAGCAGCTATGGTTGCCGCCCCCCTTTGCCCGAAAAAGAAAAGAGGAAATGAAAAAGATACAATGGAAGAAGAAGAAGAAAAGGAAGAGGCCCTTACCTCGTCTTTGGCGCTAAAATCCACTAAGTTCTGCAAAAAAAATTTTCTTCGTCCGTCTCCCTTTGTCGCTCTCTCTCCCTCTTGCTCGACTGAGAGAGAAAGACGCACCCCCCGGTCGATCGTAGGGGTTGAGGTTTATCCTCATCCCCCACCCTTTACGCAGATTGGAAAAGGCGGTTTCCCAATTTTGGGAGACCCCCCCCCCCCCCCCCCCCCCCCACACACACACACACACACACTGCCCTTTTTTTTCAAGGTTTTTTTTTACACAAAGGGGGTTTACAATTAATGGCTGGAAAATCAACCTGAACTTCGTCAACAGAGAAGGTAGGGCTGGGCAAATGAACTCCTGTAATACTTGAGATCACCATCTCTCCTACCAGTTGGCAATGCATAAGATGCTGCTCCAGCTAGTACAGCAGCATCCCTTGCAGCTAAATCCAAGATGTCAGCACAAGAGACTACCCCTCTGCATTTTCTCTAACTCGGCCTTAATCTCATCAATTATCTCAAACCCCCTCAGACTCGATTTAGGTGGGGCCTCCTCTGCTATATTGGTATCAGTACTGTCAATAATAACAGAAGCATCACAAACAACACAAATGTAAAGAACTGACAGTTCTTAGTTGAATTAAAATTTGAAAAAAAAGGGTGCCACAATAAGTTCTTATGGTAAGAAAAAAAGGTAGAAAGATGGACAAGTTTATTCTGATGCAACAGTCATGGACATGTAAGCGCAAGAAGCCTGCAGGGATTGTTTTGTCATTTTGGAAATATTTGGTCACCACTCCTGCCTCTGCCTGTGGGCATGAATCCCTGTAGAGTTCAAGGGTGGGGTAAGATGGTCACCACCAACTGTTGAATACTCAATATAAAAAAACAAACAATGCATAGGGAACAACTCATATCTCACCACCATGAACCGACCAATCCCTCCCCACCAAACATGCCCAGCTCAATTGGGTTACCACCACCACCCAATAGAAACCCCCCTGTGAGGCAACACCACACCAGGCAATACTATGCCCACCGAGTCAAGGAGAGCCTTACCAGCCGTGCAACCAAGTGCATTTGCTCTGTCTTCTTGACCTTCATTTTTGGTGTCATTGCTTTTGTCCTATGGCTTAGCCTGCGCCCCCACAGACCAAGATTTCACATAGAACAGTTCTCTATTCCGGGCATCAGCAAAGATGGTGGCTTCCAAAACACACTTATCACGTTCAATTTCACGATCCAAAATCCCAATCAAAATATTGGGATCTACTATGACAAGATGGAGGCTCAGGTGTACTATAGGGAGCAATTGCTTGGGGTATAACCCCATTGCTCTCTCCCTTCTACCAGGGTCCCAAGAACACCACAGTGGTACTGGGCCGGGTCAAGAAGATCCTGTTTGGAAGATGGTCATTGCAGACCAGGGCACCGGCACCAGCACTGTTGTTTTCCAGCTTGATATCACGGTCCAGGCTTGGTCAAAGGTCGCATCGCAGCTGTAGGGACCACACTATGCACGTTGACTGCCAAGTGGAGGTGGGTCCGTATGGGGTGATCTTGCCAAGGTCTGTGGATAGAAGGTGCCTGGTTTATTTTTACTAGGCTTCTTGTGAATTCATTAATTGTTCTGTGGGAATTGGGAAATGCTTTTATGCAGTCATTTTTTTCTATTTAAATTGGTTAATTGTGCAATGTATAGTGAACCTTCCATGTTGAAACGAAAGGCCATGGTAATGACCGACCAGGGCTAAGCTTGTCTGGTAGGAGCAGCTAGTGCACGTCACCCTGTGTTGGGATGTTGCAGGTTCAAAACCCAATGGTATAATTGTAAAACTGGTACCCAGCTTGCCTTTCAAAAAAAAAGGGGGCATGGTAATGAAGTTCAAAAATGACTAAGCACACCGTATGGCTGTTGATGTATAAAAGTGTTACTACCCCATAAAAAACTGAAAATGACCGACAAAAATAACATTTTTTTGAAATGCTTTATAATTTTGTAAAATCTACAGCATATCCAAATTTATAAATATGACTTTTTTAGGACTATTTTACTCTTTGCATGAGCGAACCTCTGGAAGTTTGCACGATATATGGGTTTGATTTTCATGTATCGCAAACTTTCGCTAAAAAGTGGATTCGTACATTTTTTGCAGACCTCACAAAGTTCACATAACTATAACTACAAACTTGTTGTAACTGAAACCTGTCAGTGGGTGAGGATAAGGCAAGAACAAAGGGATTTTAAAAGGGTCTTATATAGATGGTCTGATTATAAGATGATCTAAAGGTTCAGAGTCTCTCTCTCTCTCTCTCTCTCTCTCTCTCTCTCTCTCTCTCTCTCTCTCTCTCTCTCTCTCTTTCTCTCTCTTTCTCTCTATATATATATTTGCTACAAATGAAAGTAAAGAACTAATAAGCTAGAAATCATAAATACAATTTGTATCAACTCAATCTAGATATATAGATATGTTCAGCATGATTTGTTTGCTAAGAAAATGTGAATGTTTTGCTCCTTGTGTCATGTCTACATGGCCCTGATCGTGTCGGGCAAGTTAAAGTGCCCGTGTGAAATAGTTCATGATCTTTATCCAAGTGCAAGCTATTCTATCACTCGCCCAAACCTTATAGGACCCGGGTAGACCAACCCTAGACTGCCCGAACCTATATGAAATGCTCAATGTTGTCAAAATTGGATCGAATCCGCTG
Organism: Nuphar pumila; assembly: GCF_984573655.1. Lineage (NCBI taxonomy): Eukaryota > Viridiplantae > Streptophyta > Magnoliopsida > Nymphaeales > Nymphaeaceae > Nuphar > Nuphar pumila. Next base: position 117,638,769 of record NC_143259.1, on the reverse strand, counting down.
GTTCAATAAAATCTGCTCCTCACCAAATTGCAAATCAGCCTTTTCTTTGTGATAATCATGATATTTGTTTAATGCAATTTTTGTTTATTTTTGCATTTTTTTTGTTTTAGATAATTTTCTTCACTTTTAATTTTTAATTTTTGTATTTTCTTTTCATAGTCCAAGAGATAAACCCTCATCACCAACCGTACATTAGCTGGCCTTGGCTTGGTAAAACCCTTAGGTCCCCTGCCCACTGGAGAGTACACCCAGCTTTGACCTTGAGGCACATAAGCTACCCGTGGGTTTTGAACTTGTGACATCCCATCAACTTGATGACATTCACAAGTCACCCGAACCAGATGAGTGGAGCCCTTGTAGGCTCATTTTTTGTGTATTTTTATCGATTCAAGCCAATTCAATCAATTTGATTGAGGCAGATTTTTATGGATCTTTGTAAAAAAGTACTCGGTTCATAAACCGATTCTGACATTGGTTATACTAACACCATGCAAATTTTGAAATAATGGCCCCGTTTAGTAGCATAAGTTTTTTTTTTTTTTTTTTTTTGGGGGGGGGGGGGGGGGGGGGTTGATTAGACCACCAATCAAATTGAAAAAATCGATCCAATTCGTATAGTTTATATTTTAAGATCCACATCCGAAAACAAAATGTCACATCTGCTCCACACCGTTGCCAAACGGACTGGCTCAACCAGATTGTTCTAAAGGGGTCATGTTTCAACCATAACTACAAATCTTGTTCTTTTATTTTATTGACAACAAAAAATCTCATGATAAAATGAATTTTTTGGAAAAATATTGTTGAAATTCTCTGCATATTTGTATTAAAAATATTCAGCATATTTGTATTCAAAAGCATTAAAATAATAAAAGCATAACAATAATAAAAATTTAGAACACATCAAAATTATGATGACATCGTGATACATTGAAAATAAATAAAGTTCTAAAAATCTTGTAAAAGTATTTGGATTTTCACCGCTTATAAAATTCCTTGTAAATTTTAAAAGCGGTGACCTGGTTTTATCTGAAAGAAGATTTCCTTGTAAATTTTAAAATATTCAAGGATGTTGCCCAATTAATCCGGGTCTATTACTTACCACTTGAACATGGACCGGGACCTGGCTTTATCTGAGCCAGGTCCAATCTAACCTAGACTTGGACCAAGTACAAGCAGGCAGCAGCTCAGAGTGGGATCTTGATACGGGTCCATTGGGGTCCTCCTTAGATCCGACCCGTTGGCAGCCCCCAACTATACCCCTATTAACTAAGAGTTGTCAGCGGTCAGATCTGGTTCAGACCCAGGTGGATCCGAACCCGCATCTGACTTTGAAGTGCTTGTACCAGATCCGGACCTAGGTCTGATCGGGTCCACTACAAAGAAAACCATACCCGGGTCTTATAAGGACTACATGAACCAGACCCGTCCATACCCTATAAAATAATATTTTTTTCATTTTTTTACATTGAAAAATCACGGAACTTAATCGGAACTCGGGTCAGACCCAAGTCTCGTGTGAAATTTCATAAACCATACCCAGTTTCATATCCTAATCGAACCCTTTGGGTCGGACCCGAATTTCAATCGGACCTTTTTTTTATCACCAAACCCTGAGATATAGGGTTAGGTACGGGTCCAGACCGGGTCAAACCAGACCCATTGACACCCCTAGCGCCCTATTCTATCACTATAAATATCTAAAACCCTAGTGCTAATTTCATTCCTCTTGCCCACCTCTCCGTCTAGGCCGCCTGTCTTTGGTTTCTTCGCAACCCTTCTCTTCTCTTTCATTTTTTTTCATCAATCTTTGTGTTTCGTTTTGATGTGTGCTATTTTGCTTCTGTTTGGTATTCATGGATGTCGTGATATTTGATGCTTTATGGTTTTGCTCTTTTCGTTGTTTTTTTCTGGGTGCTGTGATGAAGCTATGTGGACTAGAGTTTCTGATCTAGTGGTTGAAGACAAACCCTTGGCTGTCTGAGCACTGAATCTGTTGTACCTGGTTTTCACCGTGTTTCTTTGTGTTTTTAACCTTTCTTTTCCATTTGTTTTTTGAGATCTCCCTGCACTTTTATGAGGTCCTGCTGCTTATTTTGTCCGGTTAGTGGATTCATGCTTGCACCCAATTATCCAGATAAGTGGAATGAATTTGCTTACCCCCATTTTCTCTCTTTTTCTGGGTAAGTGGGTTCTTCCAAATGCCCTTGTACTTCAAGAGTCGTACCATGGTTTTATGTTCTTCATCTGTTGTCAGTGCTGATCTTTTTTGTTTTTAACCTATTGAAATCCTGCAATTGTTTTGCTGTTTTCCCTTCTAATTATTCTTGCGCCCATTACCAATTTTGTGAGGACAATTACCATGCCTCCCAATGTAATGGCTCGGGCGCTAAAACAATATGCGTGGCTATCCTGAATTGTGGCTTCCCAAACAGTGCCATTGTTCTGGAAACACCACCTACACTCTCTTAATTTGTTCTTTCCTGTACTATTATACCTTTGGACGATTGCAGAATATTTTTGAAAGATTTTCATGGGAATCATTGAATCAATTCTTCAAAGGGAACGATTGAAAACGAAAAGATGTAGGAAAAAGTGATGCAAAATGGGCCTTTCCAAACGAGACTTTTTGTTTGAGAGTTTTCTAAAAAATACATTTTTTATAGAAAACATTCTTTCATGAAGGTGCTCAGGAATGTTTCTTACCAAGAAAAAAATTATTTTTACACTGCTTCCCCACTGCCAAATCTCACCACTTCTCGCTATCACCTTCACCACCACCCTCATTTTTTCACATTTTCCACTGTTTTGTTATGCCACACAAACAAGCTAAAAGCTTTCATTTGGAGAACTTCTCATATGAAAATCTCTCATAAGCAAAACTTTATTCTCCTGTTACGAGAGTTTCTCTCTTCCAAACGTGCCCTAAGTCTTTTTAAGTTTTTCATGTTTATCTTTGGACGCTATTTTTGAAAGCTTTTCCTCTTCAAGTCTTTTCTTCATCTTCGCAAAAAGAGAAGGCTGAACCCGACACAATTTAATCATCATTTGTGTTATGCTGTTTACAGTTGAGAACCATATCAAGCTGGGACAAAGTTGTTGCATATATTGGAGGCTTATGCCCAAGCGAGTACGGAATAATGCAACAGGAAGAGCAGCATATGCCACATCAATTACAGGATAAATGTAAAACATAAAAATTAGAAAGTCAGGATAACCATTGATTAAGAATCAATAATCAAGCAAACAGTAGTAATGTGGGAGCGATGAGTTTCTTCTACTATAAACAAGTAGTAAAGCAATCTTGCACAAAATAATAAACCAAATAAAAAAGCCATGTTTCTCCTACTTCCATTTGAAAACAAACTTTTAGATATGTACACACAACAGACTTTCTGGACTGCCACATGACTATGACTGTAGATGAACATGGTCATGTTAGTAAAGCTTTGCATTAGGACCATTACAAATAGTAATTACTAGAATATGGTATGAAATATATAAAAAAAAGACAATCGGTACATATACAACTTCAATTTATTTGCTAAAGTTTTACACTATTAACTATCGTCCAGCCTGGGGGGCTCAGTGAGTTCCCCGATCAGGTTTACATGTTTCTAATGAAGCTCCTTTTTTCGAACTTTTGAGAGCTCCCCGTATCGAATTTGCAGTTCTGATGGAGTCCAAGATTTCCAAGGACAAATTGGTAAGGAAAAGGAATTTCCTAGCCTTAAATTAATCGAAAATTTTGAAACTGCGGATAACGGTCGCATTGTATGTGCTTGGAACTACTGCACGGTCAGCGGACAGCGTCCTGACATAGTTATTAGAGCTCGAAACCTGCAGAAAGGAAGGCGGAATGACGATGGTGTTTCTCAATTAGAGGTGTATTTTGTATAGGTTTGATAGAGTAGATGTTAATGCTATATCAAATTGAATTTAATACTATATCGCTCGACACCTAGCTAAGGGGGGAATCCTCAAGTCATGGAAGGATCACCCAGATTGGTTCCCTGATAAAGATGGATAAATTGTAATTTTGTCACTAATTCAATGGCGTCTGCCTAACCCTAGTTTGCTTTTCAAAATAAAAAAATAAATAATGAATCGAGCTTTTTAGACCGACTCAAGACTTTAATTATATATATATATATATATATATATATATATATATATATATATATATATATATATATATATATAATGGCCAAAAACCTACTTAGGAAAGTGGGTCACTGACCAGGTGCTTGGTTTTCCAAGCCAAGGAGAGGAGATTTTGCAAGATCAACCAAATTATCATGTGGGCATGCCAAAATCTCACAGGTCACCATTATTTCCCTATGTCACAGGGATTCTTCAACTTGCCCTCTTGTTGCGTCTCTTTCTATACTGTTTTTAATAGAAATTTGCACAAAAATGGCGTCTCGTATGCTTTTACCTGTGTCCTTGTGACAAATATTTCCATTACCATTTCATACATAATCTTCTCCCAACCCAAATGAAGTAACTAGTTTTATTGAAAAAATTGGGCACCTAGCCAAATTTTACAAAGTTCACTTCCAGAAAAAAAATAGAACAAAAGAAAGCAATTTGTATTGAAATCAGTGATTCCACAGAGAAAGAAAGATTTTAAAAAGGTGTGTATAGTTCCCATGGATTGGTTTTTCTACCTCTTACTTGCAAGAAAATAACCAGAAGCAACAGCCACCCCAGCAACTGCAGCACCAAGGACGGTCCAGAATTTCTTGGATGACCAACATGATACGCTCTCTGGGATTATCAACAGATCAGATATCTGCCAGGTATTTGATGACAGAGATTTAGTAAAATAAGAAAACTACAAGCAAGAAACATTACTAAAATTCCCCAATATTTCAAAGATGTACTGAATGACAGAATATGTCATCATTCTCCAGTAAGCCATGCCACAAGCATTGATGTATCCTAGGCACTTAAAAGGATGTCAGTTTACGATATTCACATCAATTGAAACTTGTTTGGGTGTTAGTCTTAGATTAAAAGAGCTCCACATGAGATTCTTAAGAAGCAAAAATGGTATGAACAATCTACAGTTTCAAAATTTCTGGTTAGCATCATAAAAATCCAACGTTAGGCAGAATATCAATGCTTCACAAGCAAATGAAATTAGACCAGAAGTTCAATCAGAAATTAGGACCTTCACCTCAATCGGCTGCTTCCAGTTCTCCTTAATTCCAGCTAAATGACCCTTTCCAACAACACCCACAACGGAGTTATGCCTTCTTGCAACCTGTAGCAATGTATGTGACATATACCTGAAGGGGTAAAAGAAAAAAAGTAAGTTGAAGTCATTTTTCAGCTTAGTGCAAACTGAAGTGGGAAGTAAAAACAAAAACAAAATGGAGAAAAAATGACAGTAAATGAAACTCTTCAACATGAAAGAATGGTGAGCTCTTCCCAACAAAGCTGATCAGCCTAATATCAGCAACAACATAGCTTCATCTACTTTTGGAGTGACTACAGTGAGGGGCTTGTCGTTTTAATAAAAGCACCCAGAAAACTTACTAAACATGGATGAGAGAGAGGGAGAGGTCTAACTGAAAAAGCAATAAATAAAATACTCAAACTGTTTTCCTTTGTTTTGACACTTTGACGCTTTATCTTTGCTAAGTCCGTTCTTTACTTTTTTCTCCCTTGCTTTTCATGGTAAATTTTTGCAGCAACTACTCTCGACCCAGAATAAATTTCACAAAGAACAAATAATATGTTGAAAAAGAGGAACAGTACTAACCGATCACGTTCGTGAACAATTGTCTCCATAAACGTGGGGTAAGACTTGCTCATCTCTTGAACCACAAAGGTGAACATGTCAACATCACCCATTGCCTTCAGCTGATGAAAGATCTTGGTTATTATTATTCTTCACAAATACATGCTCCTCAAGTGAATTGTACTATACACCAGAATACATGAAGAATAACTATCAACCATATAGCATGTAATATCTAGATAAACTTAATGTCTATCCTAACACTGTAAATTATACTGTTAACCGAGTCAAACAAGTAGATGCAACATCACTTTGGCCATCATCAACGTAGTTGCAAAACAAGCTCTTGAGCCAAATGGATCTTAAATATGCTGTACAGCAAACAATCTCCCTGTGGAAGGATATTTTGTAGTCTAACAAAAGAATTTTTTTTTGAAGAGTGAAAAATGTGTGTTCCATATATTTTAATTCTCAAATACAAGATGTTAGAAACACATCTTGATCTAGAGGATCATCTTAATCTTGATTGAGAGAATAATCAAGTTCCGTGGTCTCATAATTAAACTCTGGACAATATTATAATTCACAAATGCTATATTCCTACCAACTATAACAAATTTGTCCAGGATCAGACGTACACATTATAAGTTAGCAGACTGTTGCTAAACCACAACCAGGACAAAGGAACAGATGTACACCTTACGAGTTAGCAGGCTATTGCTAAACCAAAACCAAAACAACATTTCCACAAGCACATTGAATTTCATATAGTCATAATGACCAACTTCCATTTCACAATTACTTGAAAGTTTAGACAATCTAACATTTGGGCTTCTAGATATGAAGATATACAAAATGAAAAGGCGAGCTGTTCATAGAAAATTTGCTGATAAAGAAGTACAGCATAAAATTCACTAAGGAATAGAATGACAAAACAGCTTAAAGCATTTAAATTTAGATTTAAAAAAGGCTATGTTAGACCAACCAATGTAAATCACAAGTTTCATGAAAAAACATACTAACCATCTCATTAAGTTCTTCTGCACCTGGTAAAGAGATTCCTTGGAAAAACATGTGCAATAAAAGCTTCACTTTTTGCCACATAGGCATCATTGCCCATGTCCTCCGCAATGTTACCTAGTTTAGTCAGTCAATGAAAGATACATAGATGAGCCACCATAGACCGTTAAAACAATACCTTGGAAAAACATAGGTAACCGTAAAATGTTAATATGCTCCAGTATCATTTAAGGATTTAGCTCATGAAAATAACAACTTCAGCATTCACGAAACATTTAAGTAAATGAATGATCAACCAAGTATTAGAAATACGGGTATTTGCTGAAATATAAAATAAAATTTAGGATGGTAAATTGAGAAGAGAGAAGAGAGAAGAGAAAATCCTCCAAAAACCATATCAAGACAAAATTAGAGCTAGTGACGAAGAGAATACAGAAAAGCAAAACTGAAAATCTGTTCTCACCATGATGCAAGACTTTTTATTTTAGAAGTAAAAGAGAAATTGCAGTTAGATATCTATAAGTTCAAAGACTGAGGCAGAGACACTGGATTATGAAAACCAAGTCAAGGACGCAAGGTCACTAAGAAGCTTGATCATATGACATAAAAAAGGTGAAGAAGAGACTTCAAAGAAAACAAAACCTACTGATTTTTCTTCTTAACAATATGATGTTCTGAATATCATATAATTTTTTCCTCTATAGGCAACAAAACAATCATCATTTTACCCTGATAGGTCGATCACCGAGTATAATCCTTGCACCATAAGTAATTGCTTCTTCATATGCTGTACGGAACTCAGCACCAGGGGCGACTTCAAGTTGACTAGCAACCTGAAGAACAGATCATTTTGCTTGTCAAGTACAACGAAATTAACAAATGCCAACAAAAACAAATAAAAATGCAAACAGCTGAGAAAATGGAATAATCTCAGGAAGAGCTGCAAAATCATAATGTCTGAAAGAAGGAAAACATAATTGATAGTAATATTAAGATCCTATTTCATGTTACACAAATTAAACATTGCCTTAGCAAAAAACCAGCTGTAGAGAAGCCCAAAAATATTCATCTCGCCCTTTTTCCATATATCAATCATTTCACGCAGTGATTGCACCTGCTGAAATTTAGATGGAGTATCATCAGATGAATGCAATGTACATTTGATGAACAAGAAACAATAGAAAACAAGAGAGAGTGGACTTTAATTCATAATATTTCTCTTTCCTTGGAGAATATATATGTGTATGTATGTGGTGACCACAATGTGTATCGTAGAAAACCATCATCAGAACAACAAATAATTGAAAGAGAGATAAAAGACTCACTTTCATAATATTTCCCTTGGATAAAAACATCATGCATGTGCATGTGTATGCATGGCGTGTGTGAGTGTGTGAACATGTGAGAGCTAATATTTGTCCAACCACAAAAGATTAAAATGGAATGTGAATGGCAACTGCTAAAACAAGCTGATGGCCTGCATGACCAGCGAAGAGATATTAACCTTACACATATCATGAATTTGCAAAGAATATGTTATGAATTCAACACTTTCAAATAACATGAAATTCATAGACCTATAACAAAGAATGAGGCCTCCACATTGACTATGTGATTCAACAATAAGAAGTGATAAAAAGAACCAAAATCAGGAACGATATTTTAACAGCAGATTCAACACGATTTACGTGATTGAAACACATTGTAGGTTGATGGCTCTTTAAACAATTGACATGGATATTAACATAGATCATCGAAAAGTTCCACCAGGCAGGAAACAACGGTACCTGAACATTGGGAGATAAGAAAGCTACTCGACTCGAGCACAACTCCAAATAGACCACCTGGAGACAACCAATAAAATGTTAATTAAATGCATTTGGTTTAAAAAACAAGATTAAGAATGGCCTGTTGAAAAGCAAAATCTGCTTCCACCTCCACCCCATGGAATAAAAGCAGCAGCAGCAGAAGATTAAGAAAATAAAAACATGCAGGCAGCTAACCTGCTAATGATCCATCGAGAGTTCAAAGAGGGAAGCACCTGCGGTTTGAAGAGGTTGATGATGGCTTGAACTTCATCGCATGATTCCTGCAGTAACATTGCCATGGTATCAGCATGAAATTTTTAAGATGACAATAACACTAATAAAACAACAGTGATTTAATGGTAGCAACCAACAATAGCTATCAATAGGCAGTGAACTTCGTCCATACATTTATCTCAGTATTTGACTGGATCAACAATAGGTCCCAATCAATAAAGACTTGGAGAACAATACTGCCTGGGTATCAAGGACTGATGCAAATCCAAGAACAATAGCACTAATAAAAAACTTCATCGCATGATTCCTGAATTAAGTTCTTTGAAAGCAACCACAGATTATCCGTGAGCAGCATAGTGTATCACAGAACACTATATTACAATTCTTTTGGCATTTCTTTGTATGTTATGTAACAATCAATTAACCAATATTTGCCGGAATGAGAAGAAAGCTGCAAAAGCTAAAATCATGTATCATAAAAAATAAAATTCGCAAACCATGGTATGAAACTATTCAAGGCCAAAACCCCAAGAGAACGATTGGTACTTCTTGTAAGATCATGAACTGAACTATTTGTCTACAACTTCAGGCAAATAGTTCTCCGAGGAATTTATTTACAATTGACGGTTGCGAAAAAATTAAATCTCATAAGTCAACAAATTTAAATAACTGAACGGCGAAAACACTAACGACCAAGAGAACAGATCTCCGTGAGAATTATTCAAGTAAATTATGCCAAGCAAAACTTTCATAAAATGTGCAGAATTATCGATATAACAGCAAACCCGCTGGAACATCCTAATTCACAGTTACAAATGCACGGAGTATCGATCGAGAAACATTCAGAATTCAAAATAATCATCCAGTAAAGCTCCGAAACCCTAAAAATGCATGTCAAATACGAATTCTAGATGTTGTGACTATCGACGGAGACGAAACAAGGGAAATCGCTCGAGAATTACCTTGGAGACATGAGCGGTTCCGATCAAACAGATCTGGCAGAGCCCGCCGGGTGCTGACGACTCGCACTCGAGAAACACGACGTTCTTTGTGAGCTCCGGCGGTAGCTCAAACTTCACATTCTCTCCGCTCCAGCCGTCGACACCTTCGTCCTCTTCGCTCAGGTGACAATCACGCCCAGTATCGGCATCTTCGTCCTCGGAAACTTCCAGAAACGCCGGCTGTTCCGTCGTCTCTTCTTTCTCCAGTTCAGTTCCGGCGGAGTGAATCGGGATTTCGTTCGGCTTTCCGGAGGAGGCATCGAAGATCGGAGTTAGGGTTCCGTCTATCTCGTTGGAGGAGGCATCCCCGATCAGGGTTGGGGGTTCGTCCAGATCGTCGGAGGAGGGGTCGCAGAAGAGGGCTGGGGCTTCGTCCGGCTCGCCGGAAGGGACGTGGACATAGTCATCGGTGGTGCTGGCAGAGAGGTCTACGGCGAAGGAGTCGCCGGATCCGGGCGAGGGATCCATGCGGCTGCCGACTGCCGTTTGCTTTTGGGTTGAACTTGCAGAGGACGGTATCTGGACAACGGCGGTGCTGTGCTGGTGATGCCTTTTTTTGGTGGTTCTGCCGATTTGCATGAACGTGCGTGCACGCTGACCTCTTTCTGGATCTGGACCAGATACTAACATTGGACCGTAGGGGTGTCAATGGATCGAGTTTACCCCGGACCCAACTCGTACCAAATTCTATATAGGGTCTTGGTGATACACAAGGAGGTCCGATTACAAACCAAGTCAGGCTCAAAGGGTCCGATTCATATATGAAACCAGGTACAATTTGTGAAATTTCATAACAGACCCATAAACGACCCGAGTTCCGATTAAGATCGGTAACTTTTTAATGTAAAAAAAAGTATATATATATATATATATATATATATATATATATATATATATATATATATATATATAATAAAAACATTATTTTATCATGTATGGGCTGGGTCTACTTCATGTAATTCTTATAAGATCCAAGTATGGTTTCTCTTATGATGGGTCCAATTGAACCTGAGTCCAAAGTCAGATTTAGGTTCGGTCCTACTTGAGTCCGAGCAAACCCAACCTGATGACACCCACCGCCCCAAATTAGGCAGTCTAACCGTGTAAGTAGGAGTGTCAACGGATCAGATCTGGTTTGGACTCAAGTGAGTCTAAACGCATATCTGACTTTGAGGTGCGGGTACCAGGTCTGATCGGGTCTACCATAAAGAAAACCATATCCGAGTTTTATAAAGATTACATGAACCAGACCCGATCCATAGTCTATAAAATAATATTTTTATCTCTTTTATAATGAAAAAATCATGGATCTTAAACTTGGGTCGGACCTGGGTTTGGTATGAAATTTTACACATCATACCCAACTTCATACAGTAATTGGACCCTTTGGGTCCAACCTTGTCTGACCTTCTTCTTTATCACTAAACCCTAACCCTGTAGGGTTTAGTACGGATTGGTTTCAGGTCAAACCTGACCCAATGACAACCCTAGGTTTAAACCTGTCCTCTTCACTGCCCTAACCACCGAACTGAAACCAGGTCCATATCCAATTAGGGATGGGAAAGGCTCGGTCTTGAGTTGGATATAAGACCAGATCCGGAGATTGGGTAAAGGAAATCAAGATTTGATTATTAACCGGATACAGATTTAGTTTTTAGAGTGTTCTAATTTGGATTTATATCCTGACCCAAAAACGAGTCTGAATCCAGCAAGAATCAAATTGTTGCGTGCAAGTCCATATCCAATTAGGAATAAATAGTTAACCAAAACCCGATTAAGTGAAGGCCTTCCTTACCCAAGAGTGTGAATCCCGATCCATGAAGCTGCATTCGATTATGTGCGACCCCAGCTTGCCTTTCAGAAAAAGAAAGTAAAGTGTAAACAGTTCAAAGGGATCCGGAACATTCATTTATCCTACTAAATGCAAACCCTTAATTTTTATTTATATAACCAATAACCCTCTCCAAGAACCGGGTCCTCTTGCAAGGTAAATCCATTTTTGTCCAAGTATTTTATATGTATTTTTAATAAATTTTTTTCTGAAATTATGTGGGTCTGGGTCTGAGTATGAGATTCTATTTTCGTGACCCGATAAAATCCGAACCTTAACCCGGTGATTTGTTATTTGGGCGGGTTCGAGTCCCCTAATGAGTGGGGTACCCGTACCCCGAACAGTTGAGAGCCCTAACTCGGGCGATACGAACGGGTGTAATCCAAACCGGTATATTCGCATCGCGATTCGCTCTCTGGTTGCTTAAGACCTCCCCCCCCCTCTCTCCCTCTTCGTTCTCTCCGTTTTCGCGCTTCAGTGATGCGTTCTCCTCCATGGTTACTCGAACGTTGTTCTTCCACAGAACTATTGATCTCTACATCGCAGACGACCTTTTGATGGGGTAAACCATCGGTGGTTCATGTTTCTTTCTTCTTTTATAGGTCTTTTCTTTGGGAAAAGTTCGCTACCAACTTCAAATTTTCCTCAATTTTTTTGCGTGTTTGAAATTTTTTAAATCTAGGTTGCATTTGGAAATGGAATTCTTTTTTTTTTGACATACTATTTCTTTCCTAGAATGAGTGTTGTTGAATTTGAGTTTCTATGCGATTTCCATGATGTTCAAGTATAGGTAATTCCCGTTCTTTTGAATAAAAATAGAAATGATTTAAGAGAAAATCGAGTAGTATATCATATTGAGTGATGAGGCATCGTCCGCAACATGGGAAAATTACCGTTTTTTACTGGGGTTTCGTTGTTGGGGATTAAGAAATGAGAGATTGGTAACTTGTTTTTTTCCTCTCTTTTTTTTTTAGTTTGTGATTGGATTCCTAAATTTTCGCTTTGATTTTTTAAAGCATTTTTTCCTTAAAAAAATGGAAATGGTATCATAGTTGTGTATTTTTTGGATGGTGAAACTTTCTGCCCATATTAGAAAAGAGATGTTTGAGTATGGCATTCGTTAATTGGGCAATTTATGCCCCCTCGCCTTCGTTGTCTATTGGTTCCAGGTTCTTTTTCTTCCTCTCATTGTTGGCAATCGTAGATTGTTGTGTTTATCGAGTCTAAATGGTGTTTTCTATTACCGAGTTGAGTTTGGAATGTCTTAATATGGAGCGTTCGCTTGTTGCCGATATGGAGGGTCTTAATATGTTCATGCGTTCGTGATACCATTATTACTCTTTCTTATGCTTTTGCACCGTTTGGAAAATGCCATTTTGCCAAACTGGGTTTTCAAGGTTTTCGTGATAGTGGCACGTCTGCTAGTCCATGCAGTTCACGTTTTTCCCCATACATATTATCGTTTAGATTTATGGATTTTTTTCCTTGTTTGGTTTTGGTCATTTTTACGCTTGTTTAATGATCTTGTATTTTGTTGGTTTCCAACTTGGGATGTTAAAGTGATAATCGCTCTTCCCGTTCTTTTTCAGGGAATTTTTCGCTTGAGCTAAACTTTTGGGAAGTCTTCGGTCTAATAATTGTATCAATTAATGGTCATCTTTGCATGTTCTCAATTTCGAACAAGTCATTTCCTCTTCTTTTGAGGTGGTAATCATCTTTTTATGCGCGCACATACTTCATCGATATGGTTGAGCGCAAATTGTTCAAAACAAAGTTATGCATCCTGTTTCAAAGAGGCCGCTGCCTGCGACAGAGCTGCACCTTCGCACATGGTGAAGCTGAACTTCGGAGGTTCTCGGTGGCTGCTGGTGGTGAGTTTCTTATGTTGACTATCTGCTGATTATGAAGGCTTTGTATTGCTGTTCTTTTTGTTTGCTATTCACTATGCAGCTGTAGCAGTTGTCTATATTGTCTAATGTACGTGGCGATGGTTGTCAGTATAAAATTTTACAAATGTGAGAAAATATGAAAACCTGTTTTTGTTGTATGTTTTAGTTATTAAGTATGCTGTTCCGTTATTGTGTGGATTTTCTAGTTGTAGGAGAATTTTCTTGGTAGACGATGTGTTGATAAGTTGTGCTTGCTGTGAACAGTGTTTCTTACTGTATAAAACCAATCCTTGTCCCCATATTGGACTAGGCGGAAGCTTTTTCTAGAAGCTTTGTACAAGTCTTACTCTCTAAAAGCGAGCATTTAAAAGAAAAATAGCATTTCTGGAACCTAAAGTAGGGGTGGCTGTCATCCCAAAGGCAAGATTGCTTAGATTTACTTCTAGAACAGGAGCTATGTGACAATTTCAAGCTTGAATTTATGCAATGAATTGAATAAAATGGTTTATGATGATGCTCAAACTAGGAAGTAAACTACCTAGGAATTAGAGTCTTATAAAAGCTCTTGTTAATTTTGTGGTGGAACGTAGTAATGGAAAATGCAAAATAACTAACGAATGAGGCTAGAACCACTGATTGTTGAGAAAAATGGTACTCGGTAGACAAGTTGCTTATTGTAATGCTGAATTTATTTGACCTTCTTAATATTACTAAAAAATGAAAGGATGCTGATTCACATTCTCTGTTTTTTAAAATTTGTAAAGATTGAATGAGGTGATAAGAACGATTTTGAAATGCAAATTCCTATCATTGGTGTTCAGAAGGGCTTCAATTCTCTTCTGTTGATATGGTCAATTTCATTTCATATATTTCTCCTTTTGTTCATCTCATTGCTTTTTGACATGCATGTCTCATGATTTCATGAAGAAAGCGACTATCTGGTCATGTTCGCTATCAGCTCTTAGTTTTTAATGGCGAATACAGCTATCTGGTTATGAAAAACATATCACTATTTTGTTTTCTGTTGCTTTTAAATTTGGTTGGAATGTGTTCCCTAAAATGATGAGTATCCACTAATTTGCTGCAAGTATGCGTTTTTGGTTAAACTTATGCTTTTGATCTATTTCATTTGTTTATAGTATACTCTCCCGATCATGGTCTTTCCTGCCAAAATATTCTTTGCTTGGGATAGGCTTTCTTCTTGCATTGGATGGTACCTTTTGTGTTTTTTGTTTCAAATTGATACTTCTATGTATAGTATTCATTTGATTGGCTGAAGTACTTGCTTCTATGTTATGTTCTTATCTTTCTTGCAACCTGGCTTTCACAACTTCTCTTTGATACTTGCAGTTCTTGCTGTTTTGGTGAATATAAATGGATGTCTAAACACATGGGTCCTTTGTTTAAATACCACTTTTCTGAAATCTATTGACTTAACATGTTTCAACTGTTTGGGGTGTGGCCTTTCATATAATAAAAGTTACCTAAATATGCTCACAATTACAACAAATTTTTTGTTGTGGAAATTTTAATTGTTTATACATGTTTATCTCTTCCATTGTTGCCAAGATCAGCCGGCTTGTAGAGCTTGTTATCGCATCTCATTATAGGGAATCTTGTCCTTTTTATTTCATCTGCTTGTGATTCTCATAAGTCAGGAGATTATGCAAGTTGGGTTACAACTTATAACCATGTGGTTAACATTGCGATGGCTTTTCTACAAGGTTGGCAGTTTCAATGTCATATGAATGTTTCTGATATGTGATAGCATTGCAATCTATGTAATGGTGAGGATATTATATTCCCAGCAACCATTCCTTTTTACATCTATGGCTGAAGGACTCCATGGATCGAGAGCTTTGCTGATTATGGTGGAATTCTGCTCAATTGTGCTGACATATTTCTTTGGGATCAGGGAGGGCTTCTGTATGGTTCAGATTTGTTGTTTTGCTTATTTCTCAAGAAGGCAGCTGTACCAGTCATCATCTAATTTTTGCTTCATTGTCAAAAGGATTTTCTCAGTGTTAGCACGGTTATATCTGTATATATTTGAATTTTATGACGGCATTGTAGACCATGGCCTTTTTTCTGATCTGGCAAGGAGGAACTGTATTATCCTTATTAGTTGTCTCATAGTACTCAATATAAGGGTAAGCTTTATGTAATTGGTAAGCTTAGTGTTTAACATGCTTTTGTGCATTCTACTGTTGTCATTTACTGCAATGCCACAAATAGGAGAATTTATCCTTAGTTCTGTTTTTTGCAGGAAGGAGGGATTATCGCGGTAGTGACTTGAGGGAGAGGCTTGACCGCCGACAGTCTCCTCACCGAAGATCTCCTCTAGGAAGAGACCTCAGAGGAAGAAATGTGTTTCGTGGCCAGAAGCATGATCGGGGTGAGTAAGGGCCTACATATAGCTGCTGTATTTCTATTTTGCTTTCTTGTTCTCAAGGATGGGAAATAGATCCATGTGCTGAATGATCATGCTTTTTGGTCTTCATTAAAAGGCAACAGATAGAAACAAATGCTTGGCTGTAGAGCCATTTACTTGATGTTATGGTAGTTGGTATTATGTAAAGGTATATACAAGATTAATAGGGTTTTCATATTCTTCCTGTTGTTGAAGTTCTAATATATTATGCTTTGTGAGATTGTAACACTGGATTCGATGTGCAGTACACAGCCCTTCTCGATCTCGTGGAAGAGGGAGGTGTGGACCTCTATTCTTTATTTCATTTCTTATGTTAATTTGCAGTTTGAAAGTTCATGCAACCATAATCCTTGCACGCTGAAAGTTAAACAGATTGAAGATGATTTTTTTTTACTTTTCTTTTGGATGATGTCTAAAATTTTAAGATCCTCTGGTCTGCTAGGACATATCTTACTATGCCCAAGTATTTGATGAAAAATCAAATATGCTTAACTGGATAATGAGCCTTAATTTAAGTTTGAATTGACCTCTTGCAGCTTGAGACATGAACTTTCTGGCTTCCCTTATTTGGTCAATGCATTTGTTTCAAGTTTCAGCCTTTATAATTCTGAGATTGTAGGAAAAATTTCTTGTGCAGTGAGAGAAGAAACTCAAAAAGGCAGCATCTGAGTGGACATAGTGATGTTTCTGATGACCTAAACTTCTCAGATGCTGATGGTGGTCGAACAAATGAGACCAACATGTACTCAAACGATGACAACGATAATATGGAAGAGCAGGTTTGCTTTGTTTGCTGATCATTATCATCATATCTTAGTAGACTACTATATCTAGCGGGTATTTAAGTTTCTGGTGTTGGCATTGTTGTTTATTATCTTAAAGTGAAGGTCATGCAGTTGCATGTTTTAACTGACTGCCTATATCTTGTCATGGATACTTGTGCAGTTGAAGAAGGTACAGTTGGATATTGAAATTCTTGATGCTCACAAGTGTGAATTAGAGGTATCCTCTTGGTCATCAAAATTTTATTGTTGGCGTGGAAAGAGAAGAATATTGTTGGATGTGCTGCCAATTTCCCTAGAAGGGATGTCATTTTCATTGTTTCTTATTATTTCTCTATTTTATAGCCTTAAGATTGCCGTTTTCATGTGCAAATAAGTACTGCTGATTATTTTTCAATCATCGTTTGTTATTCATATTTTCTTTCTTGATTGGTTTGTGTGTTTTGCTGAATTCTATACTTTTAAGGAGAACTTTCTATGTTTAAACAAAAACAACAACAACAACAACTACTCCTTCATCCCAAAACAATTGGGGTCGGCGATATGAACCAAAAAAGAAAATCATTCTGGGTCCTCCACATGAATCCTTCTCCTCCAATCATTTCTATCCAATGCCATGTCCTCGGTGAGGTTCAAAGCCTTCATATCCTTTCCTATCATCTCCATCCAAGTCTTCTTAGGCCTACCTCGACCTCTTTTGACTAATACATTTTTTCCCTTTGTCCATCCTTCTAACAGGAGCATCATTAGGCCTTCGCCGAATATGTCCAAACCACCGTAAACGATTTTCTCTCATCTTATTTTCAATGGATGCAACGCCTACCTTCTTACGTATCTTCTCGTTTCGAATCTTGTCTTTTATTGTATTTCCACACATCCATCGAAGCGTACGCATCTCAACTACACTCATTTTTTAAATATGATGTCTCTTGGCAGCCCAACATTCCGTACCATATAATAAAATGGGCCTGATTGTCGTCCTATAAAACTTTTCCTTCAATCGTAATGACATTCTACGATCGCATAGCACTCCAGTTGCACTTTTCCATTTCATTCACCCAACCTTTATCCTATGGTTTACATCTCCATCAATTTCTCCATCATTTCGAATGATAGATCCCAAATATTTGAAACAATCATCCACCGATATTTCTTGCTCGCCAAGCTTCACTACACTCATCACTACTGCGTTGCTTACTAAACTGACATTCCATATATTCTGTCTTACTCTTACTCAACGTAAAACCTCTTGCTTCCAATGTCTGTCTCCATAATTCTAACTTAGCATTAACCCCAGCTCTAGACTCATCAATCAAAACAATATCATCAGCAAACAACATACACCACGGCACATTTTCTTGAATTGATTTTGTAAGCTCATCCATCACTATAGCAAATAGGAAAGGGCTTAATGCAGATCCTTGATGTAACTCAACTGTTATAGGAAAATTGTTTGTCACCCCTCCACAAGTGCAGACATTGGTTACCACTCCTTCGTACATATCTTTAATTATACTAATGTACTTTAGAGAAACACTTTTCTTCATCATTGTCCACCAGAGAACATCCCTAGGTACTCTATCGTATGCATTCTCTAAATCAATAAAAACCATATGCAAATCTTTGTTCCTCTCTCTATATCTCTCAATAATTTGTCTAAGAAGATGTATAGTTTTTATAGTTGATCTTCCAGGCATAAAACCAAATTGATTCTCCGATATCATGACAACCTTCCTCAACCTATGCTCAATCACCCTCTCCCAAAGTTTCATAGTATGACTCATGAGTTTTATACCACGATAGTTTGTGCAATCTTGTATGTCACCCTTATTCTTATATAGAGGCACCAAGTACTCTTCCTCCACTCCTTAGGCATCTTATTTGTCCGCCAAATCTTGTTAAAAAGATTGTCAACCATTCTAAACCATTCTCACCCAAGCATTTCCAAGCCTCGATAGGTATACCATTTGGTCCAACTGACTTTCTTGATTTCATTTTCTTTAAAGTCTCTGCAATTTCTTTCTTTTGAATCTTGCGCATGAAGTCACGATTCATCTCATGAGAAGAAATGAAGAAGTCTTCAAGATCCTGAGCATGACTTCCATTAAAAAGCTTATCAAAATAATCTTTCCATCTCTCCTTAATCTCCTCATCTTTGACTAAAACCCTTTGAGTTTCGTCTTTGATGCATCTAACCATACCCAGATCCCTCGATTTCCTATCTCTCATCTTTGCAAGCCTATAAATACTTTTTCTCCCTCTTTGGTATCCAACTTGTCATAAACCTCCTTATATACTTTATTCCTCGCGTTTCAAACTACTTTCTTAGCTTCCTTCTTTGCTATCATATACTTTTCCAAATTCTCATTATCATGACTTTTACTTAGATTTCTATAACACTCTCTTTTAACCTTAATAGCTAATTTTACATCCTCGTTCCACCGTGATGTATCCTTACCTAGCAGTGCACCGCCTTTAGACTCACCAAATACCTCCTTAGCCACCTTTCTCATGCAACCCGCTATCTTATTCCACATTGATTCTGAATCCTCCTCGAGACACCAATCAACTTCCTTAACTACCTGCTCTAAAAACATTCATTGTTTAGCTCCTTTCAGTGCCCACCACTTAATTCTAGGATCTATCCTATGTCTATCCCTTTTGCGGCATTTTCTAATTCTAAGATCTAAAATTAAGACTCTATGTTGTGTAGCTACACTTTCTCCCAATATAACCTTACAATCGATGCAACAACCCCTATCTCTTTTTTTAAGTAGGAAAAAATCTATCTGACTCGTATTAACCCCACTTTTAAATGTTACTAGGTGAGACTCCCTCTTCCTAAACCAAGTGTTGGCTAAGATCATATCATAGGACAAACCAAAATCTAAAATCCTTTCTCCACTTTTGTTTCTTTCTCCTATACCATAGCCTCCATGGATACTCTCAAATACATCCATACTAATGCCTACATGTCCATTAAGGTCACCGTTGATGAAAATCTTATCTCCATGAGATATCCCTTGTACTACTCCGTCTAAATATTCCCAAAATTGACGCTTAATGGAATCATCTAAACCTACTTGAGGTGCATAAACACTAATAATATTAATGATATCCGTACCTAATACTAATTTAATAAGTAAAATCCTATCACCCTTCCTATGGACCTCAACTACATTATCTATACACTCACGACTACTAACAATCCCTACTCTATTCCTATTCCTATTTATTCCTGTATACCAAATCTTATATCCCCAAGGGTCTATCACTTTTGCCTTCTCACCTACCCTTTTGGTCTCTTGTAAACATAAAATATCAATCTTTGTCCTATACATAACATCTACTAACTCTACCAACTTACCAGTTAAAGACCCTATGTTCCAAGTGGCTAACCTAATTTTATGGTCTTAAACTATCGTCTTTACCTTCACCCGTCCAACAAAGTGAGGGAACCCTTGCCTATTTCACACCACACTCGGGCACCGGTGTGACCCGGCGCTCCTGGGCGATGACCTAGAGCTTTCTATGTTTAAATTGCAAAAAATCTCCTTCAGTTTGATTGGAGATTTTAACCCATCCGCACCTATAGCCACGCCAATTGGGGTGCCGTACCCGTGTCGACACTGAAAGACATGGGTACTGGTACCGGACTCAGTGTGGGTACGCCCTGGGTTGTGTCCAAACCAGACCGACCCAAACAGCCACGATAACCCCCTCTTTCTGGTCTCGTTCCCCCCTCTCTCGATTTCACTCTTCTCTCTCGATTCCCCCAAGAGCGAGAAGAAACGAGAGTGGAGGAGAGAGAAGAAGAAGAAACAAAGGAGAAGAGAGAGAGGAAGAAGTGGTGGAGAGAGAGAGGAGGAGGGGGGGGGGTCATACCTGGCTTCTTCTCCTTCCTTTTCTTCTTCTGTTGATGCTGGAAAAAGAGAAAGAAAAGGAACACAATATTATATACACACACACACACACACACACACACACACACACATATATATATATATATATACCCGTGTCCCCATACCCACGATTTTTTAAATTGCCGTGTCATACCCTACGCGCCCGTGCCCATGTGACATAGATCCACACAGTTTGAGACACAACAATTCCTGCAGAATGTTGTTTTCTGCCCATCAAATGCCCTCTTATGTTCTGCATTTATCAAATATTGCTGTTTTTATTGGGTCTCTGAGTTTTTAGCTGAATCCAGTTGCTTAGATTTTGGTTAGTTGGGTACCTGACCCAAGATCCAACCCATTGACAGCCTTGGAGAGTGGTTTTGGCTAGAGATGGGTGCGTGGAGAGAGGTTTTTTTGCAGCCTTATTCTCGGTATAGGCCAAACGTTGCTAACCCTTTAATGTTTGGTTTTCTCCATAATACTCTTCAACTTATTTTTTGTTCCCTTGATTTAGCTTGTATTCTTTTTATGTACAACAAAAATCATTTATGGAGCTTTTAATTCTCCAAGTTTGTACACTTGTCCACTCATCTCGACTACTGTTTTATTTAAAGAGCTCTTTGGAGAAGACAAATGAAGAAGCTGACAGACTTTCCACTAGAAATGAGGACCTTGAAATTCAATTGAAGCAGATGCAGGAAGATTCTAAGAGGTACTGCTAATCAATGTCGTCTTTGTATCTTTTCACTGGATTAATTAGAGTGGCTTGTCCCTGCCTGTATTTTTATCTTTGCTTCTGAATGCATTTTAAAATTATTTGCTGCTTTAAGAAAAATGCAGTTAATCTGTTTTACTGGCATTTAAGATATATTACACGATTCCTTTTCTCCTCAGGGTTACTTCAAAAATCAAGAAGTTTATTAAAGCTTATAGCCGGTATTCAAGGGCACAAGATGAACTAAAAAGGTGTGCTTAATCTCCTTTTATTTCTAATATCACATCTTTCCTTGCAATTGTGCTCAAGGTTGCTGAATGATCTACCTGGTTCTTGAAGTTGCTACCTTTGCTTTAAACTAGTGTTACATGTCTTCCAACCTTGGAGGAATATGCAATATATTCTGACCTAATTTTTTTTAACTGATATAACCTATGCAACTTTTTGTTGTATGCATACAAACTGCTCAGGACTCAAGCTCGGTTACAAAAATTGGGAGATCAAATTGTTTTAAACCCTGCAAAAACTATTCCCAACGAAGATGATTCAAGCATTAACATCATCAGTGATGGAGATGCAGATGGTTTCCGGTTTAGCCCTAGGATTCAACTGCAAAATGAAGTCTCTCCAAAATGGAAAAGGTTGCGTCTCGGCCATGCAGCTGGTGAAGAAGCTAAATCAGGTCAGTTTTGATTTCCAGAAAATCCGTGTTGTATGGTGCTACCAAAGGCAGGCTGTTGGAGCTAAATTTAGGTGTAGGCTTGTGTGCAATGAAAACAAACTTATAAAATTTCAGCAAGTTTAAGTTCATATGGCAGCTTGGGATGGGGTAATTGCTATTTAAAAATGTGAATGAACAAGTAATAATATAGGTGCCGCATCTTGACTAATGAATGCTCATACAATATATTTTAGTAGTTATTTTCAGTTCCAAATAGTATCATTAAAAATGCAAAACTTTTAGACACATTAAAATAATACCTGGTTCTCTTTCTAACAAGATAATCTTATTACGAATCTATAAAATCAAATTGTAAATGTGATGCTCTTATGCTCACAATGATATGGAGAATAAACTGATGTAAGAATATCGTTTTCAATATGCAGGGTGCCAATTGAATCCTGAAATGTGAGAATATGACGACAGTAATAATACCTCTCTTCAAAAAAAGGGGGGAAATATAAATTTGAGGGATCATGCCATCTTGAGGGCTTTCAGTACATCATTAGTCGCTCTCACCAAAGATTTGATATGTTACATGCTATGTGACATGGATACAGCTGCAGATACGGGGGATACAGCCATCTTAATGAAGTTTTCAATATGAGTAGTATATAAGGGGAGATGATATGGGGGCCAAAATGTAGTATTCATTTGACATATGTTACATGTAACTTTTGGTAATGTGGTGTATGTATAGAATGCATCCAATGTTGTTTTCCAAGAGTTGTGATTTATCGCTGTTAACTGTATTATAGTTCATTCCGACATCATGCAACCCTTGTAATTGGATGTTTTGAATCAATTGATTTGGATTACAAAGTTTTTCATCATCAAGTATTGTTGCTTTGCGATTGAAGGTGCTGGTATACATTCATAAAGATAATGCTCTTGAAATACAATGGCAAGCACAACCAGATGCCACTGGATGGAAGAAAAGGAGGGTTAGCACATAGTTCACTGCCTGGTGAACAACTTTGTAAACCCTCCTTTGTTTAGGAATGATCTCCCAAGGAAAAACAAGTAATTTTCTCTTGATCCATACTTTTGAATGTGAGAAATGCCAGAATCTATTTTCTTTTGTTGACAGACTTACTGTTCTTAATGCTTGTGTTTCAAACATGTTCAAGCAACATGTAATGTAAGTAAACTGATAGAGAACCCATAATAGAGCTCCAAAAGACGAGTACAATTTATGTCATGCTGCCATGATATCCTAGTAAGCTGCTAGGTTTTCCTTTGCAATGTAAAGCAGACTGTTACATGTGCATATCTGCTTGACATGATCTGGTGCAGACTGATACTTATTCCTGATGCAATTCATCAAAGAGAATCGATTACAGTGAGAAAATCATGCCAGGCCGCATAGGTATCAGTATCATTAGGCTGTTGATGAATCCCATGATATTTGGTATTTTGGTTTTCCATGTTTATTGGGGTGTAGAATTTCCAATCTAACTGCTCAAAATCTGCGGCATACCAAGGTATCTGGTTTGGGGAAATATAACAAACAAAGGAAGATTCAAGTATGCTCATCCCTCATCGCTTTTCAACAATATATTTCTGGCTTTCTGCTGATATCTTGATCTTGTTAAAAGCCCTTTTTTCAACAATATATTTGTGGTTTTTTCTTTATCTTGTAAAAAACTGAATGATTACTGGTTGTATTGTGATCATGTTGTTTATGGCCATTTTTTGGTTTTTGCTACTGTTAAGTATATGCTAAAGTTGGTATTGCGTTTAAGTTTCCTTGCAGCAAGTCTAAGAATATTTTTGTTTTCCTTGCAGCAAATCTAAGGAGCCGAGATGCACATCTGAGTGAAATAGCCAGACCTGATAAGCATTTCCAGAATGACAGGATGGCAATCCAGGCTGAAGAAAATGGTTCTCCGCCTGCCGTTCCACCTACAGAAAAGGTATCTGCTATTCATTTTCTCTTTGATGGTTCTAATGGTTTGCCCCAGGACGCCAAAGTAGCAATGTTGGTGGCTGTTTATTATCTATTCTAGATAAAATATGTGAATTTTCATGATCAGGATGTTGATTGATCAGGAGATTATCTCTAATCTTTTGGCCTTTTCTCATTTTCAATTGGAAAGCAATATCTTGCTGTTGATTTGATTCATGAACAGGCCAGAGGTTCAGATTTGGGTCATGCAGTGCCATCAACTAGCATGGCTGCTCATGCCGAAGATGAATTCGTTGAAGCAATCGAGATTGATGATAAACCTGAAGTGGCAAATGGCACAAACTTTTTGACAACTGGCTTGGGTGCAGCCTCAGATACTTCTGCAGATAAACCTATCCCACGCTCGTTTCTACTTCCTCCATTACCAGCCATCCCTCAGAATGCCTATGACCAGGTCTCGATCTCGTTAAACTTAATGGTTCTAGGGAATTTAAGTTCATGCTTTTGCTGGCCTTTTTATTTATTATGTGAAGAATCGTGAACCTGGAGGTCAGAAAACAACAATTTCTAGTTATCATCGTATTTAAGGTTTTTCAAATCCTTAGATCCAATGGAAGATATTGGTACTCCTCATTAGTCTCCACTATTATTTTTCGAACTTCCTGTCAGCTATTATATTTCAGGTACATTGTTATGTAAGGTCTCAGCTACAAACTTGTGCATCTGTAGATGAACCTATTTACAGAGCCATGAACACAAGTTTGGGAGCTTTGGTGAATTTGAACTGATTCTTAATTCTTCAATGATTGTTTTTCTCATTCAGTAAATGCTGATTGTAACTTGCCATTGATCCTGTGTCCATTTTATTTTTTTAATTTATTAAATTGTGGGTAATGGTTTCTTCTCTTTGTTGTGCAGTGTAAGGGTGATGATGAAGATGTGGACGTGGACGTGGATGTGGATGAAGTCCATGATGACTTGGGTGAAATTGACCTAAATAATGAAGTCGAAATTGAAAACTAGCTATCACTAGAGAGTAGGGAGTGGATAAAATGAGAGAAAGAGGGAAAGAAAACCATCCAATACGTGGAGCATTGTTCTCTGGCTTATTGAAATTGCAGCTGCAGATCTGATGCAATTGCGATGCCTTGCTTTTGCTTTATATCCTTTACTGGTTCTTCGTTTTCCCTCTTCCTATAGTTAATGGAAATGTGTTACCGCTTTCTTGTCGAGTTTGTCCCAACATTTGCACTAAAGTTAGCGTGGTAGTGTCTTTATGGTAACCTGTTTATTGACAGAACTTAGTTATTTCATGCAGCTCATATTTTGGATAATCTAGGTGCTAGCACTTAGGGAATGGGTGCAACATAAACTGCTCTACGTCTTTGATATTGACTATTTTGGATAATCTAAATGCTAGAACTTAGGGAATGGGTGCAACATAAACTGCTCTACGTCTTTGATACTGACCAACAAATGAACACTTCTGGAGTTGTTGCCAGGGGAAGAGATTTGAGATTGGATCAGGTGATATGCCAAAACACTTTTTTTTTGTGTTCTGAAATCACCACCGTCCATGGCCTTCATCTTTGTGTAATGATGACATCAGCATTTTGTGGCGGGGGTGATGGGGGTGATGAAGGTGACGGATGGCAGTGATTTCAAAACACAATTTGTGTGTGTGTGTGAGAGAGAGAGAGAGAGCCGAAAGTACTTTAACATTACCACTCATGAAGATCAACAAAATGGTGAACCCATGAACTGAACAAGAGCAAAAGCCAAAACAAATAAAGAAAGCACAAGAGAAAAGAACATCAGACAGATAAAATGGGCTTAAAATGGGCTCACGCCGGAGCCGCTTGCCCAGATTGCGACAAAGGATAAGTAGCATCAGCAGGAGGGAGTGGAAGATCACTAAGATGCATACACAAGATCGCATAAACATCTACCAAGATTTTATGCACCAGTTTTTGAATGTTAAATCGTTTTGCGCCATCTAAACAAACCACCAAGAATTAAGCAACCACGTCCGCGAGATGAACCTCAGAGAGAGAGAGAGAGAGCTTCCGCCGGTGGTCCTCTAGTCTTTAAGAGCTTCTTGACTAGTCAATGTGGATTTCTTCTTAAAATTTGGTTTGAACCCCCTAAATATACCTCTGTTCTCTTTCTCACTAGCCGTTTATTTTTCTCTCTCTTATTGAGCAGGGTCATTGTTTGCGTCGGGCTGGATCCCTGGCCCTCATCCAAATCTAACTCAGCCGTGTTGGTGTTGGGTGATAAGGAAAAACATGGGGGCATTTCTGGTATATTACCACACCCACATTGGTTCGGTCGGGATATATCTTTAGGAGGAAAGGAAAAGGGGGCGTACCTGGTTGCCTTGGTTTTCCTTCTTTGTGACCTCAGGTACCATCCCTTGGTTGAGTTTAGATCAGGTGCCATATGATGGCACAAAAAATTGTGCCTTACACACCTGATCGCCTCCATTAGGTCTTGGGCACCACAACTGACAGGCCCTATCCCAAGATGCAAGGTGACCAGGTGCGTAAGGCACAAATTTTTGTGCCATCGTATGGCAACTGATCCAATCCCCCTTGGTTGTGCTGTTGTGAATCAACGTTTGAGATGTCCTTGTTGCTGGCAGTCCTTGAGCCTACCACCCTTGCCTGTTGTACCTCCAGGCTCTTCCCTTCTCCGACCTTTATGGTGTGCCTTCAGGACGCACCCTTCCTCGTTGCAGCATCCCGTGTCCTTCATGATTGGGATATGCTGTTCCTCCCGTCTGCTCGCCGAGTCAACCACCACCTCGGCACGATCAACCGGCCTGCCGGCTATCGGTTTTTTGGATGAGCGCACTGTGACAACCCTGGTACCCGCACCCTCTTTTCATGGTCGTCGAGCCTCAGCCTGGACATGCTGTTGCTTGGTTGGGGGCTTGCGCTAGGTGGTTGTCGTACCTCCTCCACCCTTGTTGTGTCCTCCTCCATGCCCTCTGATAGAGGACCGAACTGGTTAGTGCGCTTGTTTCTCATCCCCTCTCTACCTTGTCATTGCTATTTTTGGGTCACCTTCACTTAGTGTCACCCCTCTTCAACCGGTTGTAGACTCTCCTCTGTCGCAGTTGGCCGGTCGCGACACCGGTCTGATGTGTGTGTTATCGCCCTGCAGTATTCACAGTATCAGATACTGCTCTCATACAATGAGACGCCTATGCTTGATTTCAATTTCCACAAGGGAGCCTGGCTGAAAATCCAGAGGCACATCACATTTCAGTCGTTGTTTGTTGTAATGAGGAATAGGTCTTCCTTGAGCGTCGAAAACATCACTCCCTTTAGGTGTGCCCACTGGTGTTTTAGCGCCTCTATTGTATATCGGTACTCCATCCTCTTGTCGTCCAGGCTCCCGGAGAAGCCTGAGAGCACTGTGAGGCCCACGAGTTGCGAATGTCTTGAGGCCGGGATTCTGACCCTTGGCTGTTGGTTAGTTTCACTGGCCTGAATTTTTTTTTTAAAGCCGATCCCGCCTGAGCGCTGCCTTTGGAGACTATGGTCACCCACGAGCATCCCTTGGTCGCTCCCTCTATGTTCGCAGACAATGGTTACAGGCCTTCCATCCCATGCCGCGCCTGCTTTCCCCTGTCGCCAGATTATCCCCATTTCTATTGACTCGAAAAGACTTTGATGAGCTTTAAGCCACTCATTCTATTTCATTCTCCTTCTACCGATTCATCAGCATACTTATATGACCATGTTCCTGTTCTTGAACAACACTGCGATTCCTAGGAATCAAAATTTTGTGTTTTCAGACGTTGGTTTTTGAATTACCAAAAAATCCTGCAAACAAGTCGGATTCTAATGTTGATATTCACTAAATGCACATTGTAGATCACATCTATAAAGTCCGATTTGATCGAAACAACTTGCATGAATGAAATCCCAAAAGGGGTATCAAGATAGGGTTGGCTTAGTGGATGAGTGGAACCCAACTATGAACCTAACATACACTTGAGTCCATACTCCTGACTCCCAACATAGAAGGCCAAAAAAAGACTCAAAACCAAGTCTGCCATCTACAATTGATATATACAATGAACTCCAATTATCATTTTATTTCACCAAATATAAAAACAGAACCGAATCAGTGACTCAGAAAGAATGAGCAACCAGAATGGCTTGTCTGCACCTGGTTTTTGCCTGCTTCAGCCTCTCAGCCAACGTCTCCTCCTTCTTGGCAGCCTTCACCATCTCAAGCTCCATGTCCATCAACTTCAACACTCTAAAGAGCTCAACCACCAACCTGTCTTCTACCTCACCCTTCTCTCTTAGGACTTCAGCCTCTTCCCTCACCGTCTCTGCCACTATCCCCCCAGCCTTTGCCAGCAGCTCGGTGGTACCGTACTGCCTGTCCATCAAGCCTTCCAACTTGTCCATGATCACATACCCTTTCTTCTTCTCTAAAGGGAGCTTCTTGGACATCTTCTATCCTATCTCAAAGTTTGGTGTCTCAGCTTTGTCCAAGTCTGATGGTTTCTTGTCCTTTGCTAGCTGGGGTTTGGGCCTCTTTTGGATTGAAGTTCCCTCTTCTTGTGGATCGGCTGTTTGTTGCAGTTGGGGTTGGGATTGCTGAGGTTGGGAAGTGCATTTTATGGCTGTTTTCTTTGATGGGTGAGAGAATTTTGGTGAGTTTGGAGTAAGGTTGGGAGAAAGAGAAGGTTTTAGGTCGGGGAAGATGTGAAGTAGGGTGGTGGACGCCGTTGGAGAGAGGAGGGGAGTGCAGAGAAGATAAGGTTTGTAACCAATAGGCCTATGCTTTTCTGGTTTCTTTTTTCCTTTTTTTTTTGTCATTTTCCCTTTTAACTAAGTATGAAAAATATGATTTAGTAAATATTCTTTTACTCCAGCTTTTGTTTCATAGGGCTTGCCTTTGCACATAAAAAATATGATTTAGTACATATTTTTGAGCTTGTCGTAAAGTATTTTGCTTAAATATAAATCTGTGTTCTAAACTTTTTTTCTCTAGAAAATGTGTTTTTCTTTGATATTTTGAAGAAGATGGGATTTCATTTTTTAATGTCAATGTTTTTGTTAAAAGCTGAACATTTTAAATGAAGTTTTGCTAGTTATAGAACAGTGCAGTCAACGACTCGGGTTTCTGACCCATCAAGGTGCACTTGAACAGTTGAGCCTGCCTAAATAACAAGCCGTTTGGTTCTAGTTATGTTGGTTTGAGAAATTGAAAGCTCAGATTTGGCTCATATGAGTTGAGTGTTTAGATATATATAATGATTTAATATTACATACAAAGTAATCAGATAAGGCTATCAAGAAAATTAATAGCTCAAATTGACCCACATGTTACTTGAGTTTAGGGATGTGGGCTGTCAATGGGTTGGGTATCCCACCCATGAAGTTGTACTTGAACTAGGGGTGTCAACCGGTCGGGTTTGATTCGGACCCATGTGGAACCAGACCCAAACTTTATTTGAAATGATGGTACTGGGTCCTGGCTCGGGTCTAATTCAGACCCACCATAAGAGAAACCATACTAGGATTCTATAAGGATTGCATGAACCAGACCCAGACCATATCCGGTAAAATAATATTTTTTTTATAATTTTTACATTGAAAATCTGTGAATCTTAATTGGAACTCAGGTCTGGTATGAAATTTCACAAACCATACCTGGCTCCATATATTAAAAGAACCCTTCCAGTCCGACCTGGATTCTAATCGGGCCTTCTTATTTATCACCAAACCCTGATCCAATAGGGTTTGGTACAGGTCGGGTTCAAACGTGATCCATTGACACCTTTAACTTGAACCCACCCAAATAACAAGCTGTAGGATTCGGGTTTTGTTGAGTCAAGAAAATGAAATCCTATGACCGGATTTGTATAATTTTAGGAGCTTACTTTCACTAAAAGTACATATAAAACACTCGGTCAATCCTCATCAGGTTGGATATCTGTATAAAATGAGAACCTGAACTCAGTCTGCTATTGCTTGGGTGGGGTTGAAGTTGACCAGAATAATATCCAGTTAGGCATTTTTATGTCCACGGTAGAACTTCAGGTTCGGGTCCGGTTGTGTACCTGGTACAAACCCAACCCATTGGCAGCCCTATACGCACGGTTCAGATTTGTGTCGGATGTAGCAAACACCAGATCCGACTAATTGGATATTAGCTAAACAAATTCAGATTTGGATCGATAAAAACTCGTACAGAAAAGTCAAATATCCATTAATCCAGATATCCGTCAGATTCATCATGAAAAAATCAACACATTCAAATCTGATTATAATTGGATATGGCTTTGGCTTACGAAGTTCAACTAAACGGAATCAGCTTCGATCGGATATCAGATAAAACCCGATCTTTTGACATCCTTACTTGTCTTAACAGCGTAAAACTCGGTGGGTTTACCCATTGCCCCCAAAAAATCATCAAACTTTGGCTTGCGCAAGGGGTGACACCCATGGGATTTGAACCTACACCGCCTGCCTAGCGGCCTAGGCCCCATCCCACTAGGCCAAAGCCCTTTGGAGAAGGTATGGGGTCACTTGATACTATCTCAATCCTATACAATCCTAAAGTGATAGAGGGAGGATGAGGTGCAATGTGGTTACACACTTCTAGTGTGCTGCTGCACCTGTTCACCATCCATCTTTGGGATACAGCCAGTATGCACTGTGGAGCCCAAGCAATGATGGACTCGAAGTGTGCTCCTGATCCTTCCTTGCCAACTTGTTATTTATAAAGTGTGTAGATTATAATAAATATAAATGCACTGTTATAAAAAATTTATTTTCATGTATGCATTTTCTAGCCTTTTACTATAACACATAAACATATATTAGCAACAAAACTATAAAACACTGAAAAATTATCAAAATATATTACACTATTACTTTTACCTTTTTAACTGTAAAAAATATCAACTTGCATATATGAGTCCTGTCATGGCGTGTCAAGCGGTCTGTGTCTGTGTACCGTGTCGTGTCCCCTAAACACGGGACTCAAATATTTTGCTATTTGGTTTTATTTTTTAATTATTAAAAGTTGTCAAAATGAAGGTGAAGACAGAACATCCCAACACGTTCTTAAATATTTAAATAAAATAAAAAGGGATAGTTGGCATGCAGCACCATACGTGCAGCAGTGATTTTACATTTAGCTGTCACAAGTTGCACCTACTTAAAAAAAAAACTCACTTTTCAAAAGTTATTCTCATGGTGCTCTTTGTTACTTTTAACTTTTTGAATTACTTATTCAACGTTAAGTGCATGATCTCTTTTTGTTGTTGAATGTGGTAAAATAATGGTTACATTCTAAAGTACCATCCCTTTTATCTAAAACTCATATATACAAGTTTTATTTGATTAATTTGATCTTGCACATGCATTCAGCATGATACATTTACAATCTGCCGCTAAATTGGTGATGGATATTCATTGCCAAATATCGTCGCCACTTTGCGACTGATTTTTTTTGGAAAATCCATCGCTAAATATTAGCGACAGATAATATCCGTCGCTAATATGACTCAAATTTTTTAAAAAAACAAAACAATTTTGTTTGAAATATAAATATTAAGAAAAAAAATTCTTGTTATACAATTTATATAACCTGTGTATAAAAACAAAGCACACATAAAAAATACATATACAAAGTAGGTAAAACAAATTTAACACAAGTTATAAGTGAAACAAATTTAACAACCTAGTATAATCCTCGCCAAGTTCTAATTAGTTATAAGTGAACAAATACAAAGAGTTTTGTTTGAAACAAGTACATGAAATAAATTCAATACATGAAGCTAATCATCGCCAAGATTCGGAGCATCATCCTCTTTATTGTCTCGATCTGCCCCTCCATCCATGCCTCTATCATCTCCTCTACGCTGATCATCTCCAGCATCCTACAAGAAAATTGAAATGTTAGTATTGATAAAAAAAAATATAATGAAATAAATTATATGCAATGCACCTAATCTAAGGCAATCAAAGTAACATGGCTAAACGCCACATAAACTAGCAATAAATTGAAGGACATTAACAGAATTCAGAGGTTGTCAAAAAAAAATTAGTAAGTTTACCCTTGCCTTTTTTTGATTGAATTTATAACCCGAAAAAAACTCACCCGGCACGAAGACCTGATTACTCTGGCTCAGCTTGCTATACCTGCAGTCTAAAACTTTGAGGTTAGGACCCCTGCCCCTGGGGCCTATGCTATGCATTGGCTTGCAAAGAGGAGCAATGCCCATCAGAATCAAACCTTGACTGCTCGTCTAGCAGCCAAGGCCCCCACCCCACTAGGCCAACTAGTTCCCTTGGGGCTTATCTCTTTCCCCCTTGCAAATGGAAAGCAGGTCATGCTGAACATGAGCGTTTTTGCTCATGCCGACATCGTGGCCAGCTTATTTGTATTTAAAAAAAGCTAAAAAGTCAACAAAACCGCGTGGCATTCATCCAAAATGCATACAGACGGCCACAATGTCGGCATGAGCTAAAACTATCATATTCAACATGACCTGATCTGCTTCCTTGCAAATACGTTTTTGATCAAATGGTTTTAGCATAAAAACATGACTCCCAATCAAGGTTGTTAAATGCGATGAGGCAAAGAGACGCATTGAGCCTGCGCTTCGCCTCTGAGGTGTACGCCTGAGGCGTACGCCTCTCACAACTGGTATGAAAGTGAAGCGGTGGGAGGGGAGGCAGTAAGAGAAGGACCACGCGCCCAACTGGTACGGAAGCGAGGGATATGCCGGTCGTCCGGTGGTCAGAGAAGACTGAGCAGCAGCTGCATCACAGCAACTCCGATGGTCGGTGGTCACAACTGGTCGGAGGTTGATGAGGGGCGCATCACAACAACGCCTCAGCACCTTGAATGTGCGCCTGGCCTCTGAGGCTTACGCCTCTCACAACACTGCTCCCAATGATGAAATTTTACACATTGTAAGCTGTTGAATTTTTTAAACCCTTGCAAAAAACAGTTTATACTAACACACATTTTTGGACCAAACAAATCACATAAATTATATCCACAGGGCATTATCCAAAAAAAAAATCAATAAGATGGGATAAATCACACAGAGTTTTACGCTGCTAGAACAGTGAGTGTAAGTACGACAGGTCTATGATGTGCTTTTTCTGTGTAAATCTAAAAATAGATAACTAATATTTTCGGGTATAATATGGCTATCCCATTCACAGCCAAATGTTTTCCACGGTCTCATGTATAAGCTCCTTTTGAAACCAACAAAGCCAACATCTTCATTGTCCAAATGCTTTCCAGGGTCTAAACTCTAAGGTCCTCATGAAATCAACAAAACAATCTTCCTTTTTATTAAAACTTGCCAACTTGTCTAGTTACTTGCTTAAAAGTATTTTTCTTTTGAAGTTTGCAGGACAATGATCCTAAGTACAGCAGGCTAAGCCAGTGCGGCTAACTCTCTGATCATGGGGGTGGTTTCTCCGTCTAAATAAAAAAAAAAACTCGATAAGTTATCTCAATATTTTACTAGAAAACTAGGTGTTAGATATTTAAGTATGGGTTAATATATGGTACAGAATGTTGGGCTGCAAAGAGACATCATATTCAAAAAATGAGTGTAGCTGAGATGCGGATGCTTAGATGGATGTGTGGAAATACAATAAGAGATAAGATTCGGAACGAGGAGATACGTAAGAAGGTAGGTGTTGCACCCATTGAAAATAAGATGCGAGAGAATCGTTTACGGTGGTTTGGACATATTCGGCGAAGGCCTAATGATGCTCCAGTTAGAAGGTTGGAGAAATGGGAAAATAGATTAGTTAAAAGAGGTCGGGGTAGGCCTAGGAAGACTTGGATGGAGATGATCGGAAAGGATATGAATGCTTTGAACCTCACCGAGGACATGGCATTGGATAGAAATGATTGGAGGAAAAGGATTCATGTGGAAGACCCAAAATGAATTTCTTGTTTGGTTCATATCGCTGACCCCAATTGTTTTGGGATGAAGGCGTAGTTGTTGTTGTTTGTTGTTGGGTTAATGTTTGCTAAACTCGTGGGTATGGAACAGTTTAGTAAAAAAAAAATTTGTAAAAAATTGCTCACATCTGACCCTTCAAATGTGATCCACATGTTGTTAGGGTTAGTAGAAATTACTACTTGGTTATTCCAATGCATGTAAGATTTTGTAAGGATTTAAAAATCAATGGCCTACGGTCTACTCAATTTTCAACACATACAAAATTACATTTTCTTATAAAAAAATGATCCAAAGGCACTAATGGTACATTTAACATTAGTGTTGAATATCCATAAATCAAATAAATATCTATTACATTTAAAATAAAATCTAAATCAGAGTTTTTAGCATCTATAAATTGCTCACAATCCAAAACAGTCAAAAGAATGAGAAAAGCATGACTCGATCCTTTTCACAACCTCCCGCCATTGCTTGTCAACTCATTGGCTACTTTGAAAATAATTCAAATTAATAGAATCAATAAAGTTATTCAAATACATAAATTAAAGCAAATAAGCAACAATTAATTTAATTTTTCACAAGTTCAAACAAGATTAAATACAAGTATGAATTTCTTAACATGTCATTCAAGCGTACATTCATGAAATTGTTTGAAGTTAATCGTCCAGTTAAACATGAACAATTAAAGATCGTACACCTACCATTACAAAAGTCGACATTATGCCATTTATTAAAACAAACAAGGTCAATTTTTATGCAATCGGGATGCTTACCATGCAGCTCCGCTGCAAATGACCATTTATCTCAACATTTCTCTATATCGACCACCACACCGAGATGGGTGGCTGTCAAGCATGTCAGCTTCATGCTCACCATGCACCGACGCTGCATAGAATGTGATTACATTCATGAATCATGAATTACCTTGTCGGCCATGGTTCTTCCAAAAGCCGTCAAAACAACATCTACTGGATGCCGTTCATCCAGAGATCTGACGGCGGTGGAGCCAGAGAACGTATCAGGTCTGCAACGCCAAAACCACCGCTCTCGCCGTCCATCATGGCATCGAAGGCAGAGCAAAAGGCCAAAAAGCCAAGCAAAGTTTCGCTTTTTCTCAGCCTTCTTCTTCAGAGCCTCGTCGCTGCCGCTGCCGTCCTTCTTCCTCACCTCCCGATAATAGATCTGCGTGTGTGTGCGAATCTATAGAGGAGCAAAGATCGGCAGAATTGTTTGTCTTAGTGAGTTTCCTCTCTTCTGTTGGAGCCCTGATCCCATTTGTTTCGTGCATCTTGTTCTATTCGTTTCGGGGATGATCGTAGATCTGCGTTTCTTCGAGGGCGAAGATCTAATCCGTCCTCTTTCCTCTTCTCGTGCGTCACAATTCGGAGGGATCTCGAGGTGCTTCTAGAAGCTTCTCCGGTCGGAAGCTTCTGGAATCGGTACGGTGATGGAGTCCATCCTGGGTAGGGCTCTGGAGTACACGCTCAGCCACTGGCTCAAGTCCTTCTCGAGGGACCAGTTCAGATGGCAAGGCCGGACCGTGCAGCTCTCGAATTTAGGTAGTCTCGGCTCCATTTCCGGTTTTTCTCTGTTTCATTCTGAAATTCATCATGTGCGTTGTTGGTAATGTCAGAGGATGAAGAATTTTCTCTCTCTCTCTCTCTCTCTCTTGGTTTTGAATTATTCCGGGTTTGATCTTTGGGTTCTGATGAGGTTTTGGGTTTGGAATTTGGATTAGATATAAATGGGGATGCTCTTCACGCCAGCATCGGGTTGCCGCCTGCGCTCAATGTTGCGCAGGCGAAAGTCGGGAAGTTTGAGATAAAGGTGAGGTTCTTCCTGCATTTTCTTTAGTTTCTTCTGCTTTGATTTGGAGAAGAATGAAAATGGTTGAATCTTTTTCTGCTTGTTTGGATATTTCGCTCGCGTTGAAACATGTTTATCCATGCAGATAAAGCTCTTTGGAACTCTGTTGTAGGAAACATTTCTAGATTAATTTGTTGGAGAAAGATCGATTTGTCTCAGTTACGAGGATAATTGATTGGTGGCTTAAAAAATTGGGTATGATAGGCT
Source organism: Nuphar pumila (assembly GCF_984573655.1). Classification (NCBI taxonomy): domain Eukaryota; kingdom Viridiplantae; phylum Streptophyta; class Magnoliopsida; order Nymphaeales; family Nymphaeaceae; genus Nuphar; species Nuphar pumila. Next base: position 117,602,731 of record NC_143259.1, on the reverse strand, counting down.
TGGTAATGATAGAATGAACTGGCATGAAAGTTCATGGTTTTACAATGGGATATATGTACTCGAAGAACTAGCTCAGTAACCTAACCTTTCTGAGTGAGTTACGTGAGATTTTCACAAGCCATGAAAATTCTGTTACTGTTGGGGGGTTGCAAAATCTTTCCTGTTTTAAATTATCATGTACTTGTATTTTTTTCAAGTTTTTAATAATTTTCATGTTTTTATTAGTTTTCTTGTACATTTAATTATAAATATGCCAAGTTTTCCCAATGTTGTCCTGATAAAAGCAAAAAAAAAGAAGTTGAATTTAGTGCTTGATTTTTCCTTTCCAAGAAAACTCCGAGAAGGAGATTTTTTTTACTATGGTAATAACAAATTTATGCCAAATTCAATGGTTTGGATTGATTTGATGTAACGGTTACTCTTGAACACTGGTTCTTTATAATAGCAGCCTACCAATGAGGAGTTGCTATAATTCAGATGTTCCTCTCCACAGTGTCTTGGCAAGCCACACCTTCAGTTTCTATTATATGAACGTAATTGTTTTTGTGATAATCTCACCCATCTCGATTGTGTATAAGGAAGAAATTTTTATGCTTATCTTATCTGTTACCTTCCCAACCACTTGAAATTATTTGAATCCAGTATGTGGGATTGTGCTTTAAAAGACAGACCTGCTTAATGATCCTCTTACTTATGGTTAGCTTGTTCAAGAAACATTCATCATGGTATTCCTAGTTATTTGAAGTCAATGATCATCATTAAAGTGTCTGTACCTACATAAACTGGGATGCTAAACTAAGACATCTCTCTCTCATTAAAAAAGTTGTGTTTCACTGACGTTTAAAGACTTGGAACCAAATTGGTCATGTTCAGCCTTCTTGGTTCTGGCCACTAAAATATTATCTTGGTCATGCACTTGTCTACCAAATAAAGTCTATGTCAATTCACAAGTTTATCTAGATATACATGCACATTTGTAACTGAGCTTGTGCCACGTATGTTTTCTATTTCCGACAAGAAATTTTTGTAGTGACTTCGCATCCTAGCTTCAATAGTTTTTAATTGAACTTCTGAGATTTAATTGTATGCGGCTCTCTAAATATTGTTATGAGCATCTGGATTAAAAACTGTAGTTCCTTTATGTTCATGTGTTGAGGAATCAGTGGCCTTCTTGTTGTCCTATGACCATTCTTTCTTTCCCTACTTCTCAATTATGGAACTTATCGTGTGATAACGTTCTTTCTGATTCTTGATTATTTCTCTATTAATAATCATACCTACAGGATTATCATATTGTACAATTTTCTACCAAAGTTTTCATTTTTTTTTCTTTTTTCTGTGATATTCTCTTATAATTTCTTGGTAAATCTAATTCTTGAACGTGGGCATTTCCTGTGTGTATCATCATGCTGGATGCCTATGTCAGTTGCCATCTGTTTCCTATGTGCAAACAGAACCGATCGTCATTCAGATTGATAAACTTGATTTGGTGCTTGAGGAAAATTCTGATGCTGAACCTGATAAGGCTTCTGTCAGGTAATCTCTTCCAATTCTTTCTTGGAGATGTTCCCAGCACATGATATTTCTTTGATTTTTTGTTCTTATTCTTTAGACAAGTATGAGAACTTTATGTGGTCATTTGCTAAATTTATTTACAGTTCCCAATCACCCCCAAGTTCTGCAAGAAGCAGTGGCTACGGCTTTGCGGATAAGGTGAGAAACTGAGAACTACATTTTGTTCTTGTCATATTTGATGTGTTCGCTTCCATGTTTTAATAATTTATTGAATTAGTTGTGTAATATTTTATGAGGACTTACGTTTCTTTTTTTTTGGAGAAATTATTAGCTTTCTATGAGTTGTGAATTGGTATTCATGAGATGCGCAAGAGCAAGAACAATTTCATCTCATTAATCAAATAGTTATCTAGTTCCTACTTTTTCAGTCATTTCCAGCCGTTGATTGATTTCATGTGAAGTTCAAAAATTCAGATTCCATTATTGTTTTATTACTTTATTCTCTGTCACACATGAAGTGCAGTGCATATAGATTAACCGCTATATCAGTAAGACTATTCCTCTATAATCCTTCTTGCAGAGCTATTAATTTATGTTTTTTTGTTAGGTCAATAAATTTTTTTATTTATTTTGTGACTTAGTTTTTTCTAATAACCCATTTTTAAGGAATTTGTTGTTTCTTTCTATCCATTTTTATATTTACTCCTTTTCATAAAACCTGACAAAACATGAAATTTTGAAAATCTCATGAGAAATTCAGCTGAGAAATTGTGTTGATTAACTTTTGATGCTTTGGTGTTACAAAGTACCTGTGATGCTTTTACCCTTGAGTTTAATTGCTTTCATGATGATGATTCTAGCAGAGTTTGTAGATTAAGTGAAATAGCTATTAAGTTTTCTAATGAGTTTTCACTTTTTGTTGTTTTAAATGAATCCATTGTAGTAGTGCTAATGGGCTTCATTTGTGCTAGCCTTAAGTTTCCCTAAATACATAGTATTTGGTCTAGATTATTATATGTTTGATTACAGTTTGTTCTAGAATGAATCTAACTTGGTCTCCGATCCCATCCATCTCTAGATTCAATCAGTTCTGACTCATGAAAAAATTGTTGTATGATATCAGATCAGTGCCAGATGCTACCATGAATGCCCAAATTTTCATTCCAGTGCTTTCTTGGGCAAGCGATACTTCTTTCCTTATGTGCCACGGGTACGGGTACAGATGGTATGACACGGCAATTCCAAAAAATGTGGGTACAGGGACATGGCTATATATATATATATATATCACATAAATACAGCATAAATTCAAAATAAACTGAATATAGTCTAAATATATATGCTATATCTAAAATATATATTATATACTGAAAATATAAATTTATAAACTGAAAAATATTTGTAAATTATAAATTGAATACAAACTTGCATGTACGGAGGGTAAAATGGTGTGTCCAGGTGTCGATGTGTGTCGACACGGGGACACGCATGTTGACACAGATACGGAGGGCAAAATGGAGTGTCCATGTGACATAGATTCTCGATGTAGGCTATTCACTTCTCTTTGCAGAATCCTTGCCAGTTCAGGTCGTTTCCTTTTTTTATTTCAAGGAACCAACCAGGACTGAACCTTAATTGGGCCCCCACCCTATAGTGGTTAACGCTGGGAGAGTGGACCCGCCCCATTATGCTACTCCATACCTGTTGCAGGTCTAACCCCAAGGGGAATTGAACTCATGACATCTTGGGCCTTGGGACACTCACCCTAACCAACTGGGCATCCCTGCAAGGCCGAATTGTAAATTTTTTTTACTGATCTCATGAAATGATCTCTGTTTGGTCATGATGCATACAAGTTTCTGCTCTCTTTAGCGGTGATATCAGGGCAGTTTGTTTGCTTCTAGCCAATTGCTCCAGTGCATTAAATTCATTGTTCATTGTAGAACCCATCCTTCCGCTATATAGCTTTCTATACAAATGGTTTGTGATTCACCTTGTAACTCGTTTCTTTGGTTGGGCATACTTCAAACATTGATTATGACTCTATGCTCCTGGTGTTTGCTTGCTTATCATTGTATCCACTCCGGGTATTTTGGTCTTTTCATATGTTTGGGTTTCACTTGTTCTTCTACTATTAGAACTCACTTTATCTTTTAACGCTGCACACTTTTATATTAATGATTTAATAGATGGTTTTCAGCTCATATGCCTTTCATCTTCTGCATAAGGTGAGTTTTATAAGAAGATTGAGAGACATGACATTGATAATTTAGTTTACCATGGGTTGTGGTTGTTATTTTTCTTGGTAGAATATCCTGTGATAAGTATTGAGGGGCTTAAACATTATCGTGCTTCCATTACAACTGATATGGTTTAGTCTTTCATTGACTGAATTCATCATTGAAATTTGTCTTCTGTTGTTAGTAGTCTCCAACTGTGTTGATAGTATATGGAAATGTATCAGATTGCAGATGGGATGACCATAGAAGTGGGTCAAGTTAATCTTATGCTTGAAACTCGAGGTGGTGCAGGAGGTCAGGGAGGTGCAACATGGTATTTTTTCTCCACCTTTTTCCTATCATTCAAGTTTTTATGCGATCATATTGTCACCCAGTCAAGTCAAACTTCGTTGAAACTCAAGCAGAACACCAAGCCAGTGCAGCATGCCTACCTTGTTTCCACCTTCTCCATTATGATGGTTTCATGTTCTTTTGCTATGTTCTTTTCTCTATGTTTGATGTGTATCCAAGATTTTCCTAAACCATTAGTTCCATTGACTCCAAAAATCAGGCTTCTTTTGACAAAAAGTTATAAAGGATATTTGTGCTCAGTATTTCCAGTAAGGTTTAAGATCCTAGCTAATGGTTGCATACATGCTTGAGGTTTTCAATTTTTTTTACTGGCAGGACACCACCTATGGCATCTATTACTATACGTAACCTTTTGCTTTTTACAACAAATGAAAAGTGGCAGGTATCATTTTGTTAATTTATAGCTGTTATCACTGATTATGTCCTTTTGTTTCTCTAAATTCTAATGCCTGATCATGTTTTTGGTGGCAGTTTGTCAACCTCAAAGAAGCAAGAGATTTCTCCAATGATAAGAAGTTCATTTATGTATTCAAGGTAATGACTGTGTTCTGTATTATGAACCTTGGTTAGAAAGCTTGTTATTTAAGGATGTCTCTAGATGTAGGGGAAGTAAGATTACTTCTACCTCTCCATCTCATGTTTGTTTACGCATGAGAAACACAGTTGTTGCCTCTCTTGATAGTCTGAAGAAAATGGACTTTGTGGGTTCTCACATGTCCAACTACCTGATTGAGGGGATCTCTGAATGAGTAGAATCATGTTTTGAATGTATGTAAGAAAGAAAAGGCAGATTCTCCTTCTGTGGTCATTCCATAAGTTAGTTTGAACTTTGAACTTCCTAAAGTGTGTTTTTTTTTTTTGCGATTTCCAGAAATTGCAATGGGAATCATTGTCTGTTGATCTTTTACCTCATCCCAACATGTTCTTGGATGAGCATCTTACACGTGCGGGTGTTGTAAACAATAAACGTGATGATGATGGTGCCAAACGTCTATTCTTTGGAGGGGAAAGATTTTTGGATGGCATATCTGGAGAGGCTTATGTAATACATATGGATATCTGAACTCTCTGAGTTTCATTCATTTGACAGTTGGCAATTGCATATCCTGTTTCTCATTTGTTTTGACATTCAGATCACTGTGCAAAGGACAGAGCAAAACAACCCATTAGGACTAGAGGTTCAGTTGCATGTTACAGAAGCTGTGTGTCCTTCGCTTAGTGAACCAGGTATGCAAAAGAAAAAAGTTCCATGTTGTTTTACTTTTGCACTTTCTCATATGTCTGAATCGTCTGATAATGCCAAATGATGAATAGGTCTGCGTGCTTTTTTGCGGTTCATGACTGGATTATATGTTTGCTTGAATAGGGGAGATGTGGACCCAAAGGCAAAGCAGGTTTACATGCCCACATAATGACTGGTTTTGTTTTTCATATTTGCAAGCAAATTTTCAAGTGGTTATTATGATATTGAAGATCATATGAAATCTAGCTTCTCTTACTGGATTTTTTGTTAATGGCATTCATGGCAGCGAACAAATGAGGCAGCAGGACGTTCTCTAGTGTCGATAATTATAGATCATATTTTTCTTTGTATTAAAGATGCTGGTTAGTTTCTTTTTTCTAAAGTACTTTTTTGAGCCTTTCTTTACTGGTTTCTAATGTGATAAGTTTTACTGCTTTTGTTTGTTCCTGTGTGTGGAATGCTTCCTATCACATTTTTTCACTTCTAAATGTCACCTTACAAGTTCATTTGATCACAGAGTTCCAGCTGGAGCTATTGATGCAGTCACTCTGCTTTACTCGGGTAATGTGTTGAATATTTAAGCTGATATTTATTTATTACTTCATTGTGTACTGTATCTAATAATACATACTGGTACCTGTGCAGGCTAGTGTATCTTGTGGCGACAAAACCAAGAACATGACCCGTGTTATGGTTGGTGGGTTATTCATGAGGTGCATTCTAGCTGCATCCATTTGTTCACCCTTTCTTTCGTTCATTTCAAGATCTTCTTTTGTTATGCCAATGCGACTTTTCCAAATGTGCATGCATGCATGTCTACCACTTCTGGAATGGTGTTTGTAAAGGACAATATACTAAGTGTATGCACAAAGGGCACGTTGATAAATCTGGTCTGACAATTGCAGTGCATCTGCTTGAGTGCAGGGACACATTTTCACAACCACCATGCACCCTGGTGCAGCCATCAATGCAGCTTGATCCAAAAGAAACTACTGTTCCAAGCTTTGGTATCCCTTTACTTGCCTGTACACTTGTTGGGGCCGGTTGTCATCTATGATTCAGAAGGCAACACTTTTGACTTTATCATATTGATCAATTTGCATCCGTCTTGTTTGCAGTTGATGAAAATGTCTGGCCTCACATTTATCCTATTGGAGAGCAGAACTGGCAAAAATATGATGCTGCTCCACTTCTTCGACTCTATTCTGTTCAGATAACTCCTGCACCCTCTCCACCTTCATTTGCCTCAGAAACAGTAATCAGATGCCTGCCTGTTATGGTATTTCCTTGATCATGTTAAGTGCAATTCTCTGTCCAATTTGTTTAAAAGATTGTAGTCCACAAAATGTTTTTCTTTTTTTATTATCAGATCAATCTTCAGGAAGAATCCTGCTTGAGGATAGCATCATTCTTGGCTGATGGAGTTGTGGTGAGCCCGGGTGCTGTTTTGCCTGATTCCTCAGTTAACTCTGTTCAATTCACGCTTGAAGAGTTTGATCTTACAGTTCCACTGGCTGTTGGAAGCTCTGGAAACAGCTGCTTTGCTGGTGCTAGGCTCCATGTGGAAGATTTAATTTTATATCAGTCACCAAAAATGAAATTTAAGCTGCTGAACCTGGAAAAGGATCCTGCTTGCTTTTGTCTTTGGGAAGATCAGCCAATTGATTCCAGCATGGGGAAATGGATGACACGAGCATCCCGTATTAGCCTGTCTCTCGAAACTGAAAGCAACTTGTTGAAATACCAGGGTTCTCCGGATTGGTCAGCAGGTTCACTGAGATGTGTTGAGCTCCATGATGCTGCTTTTGAGGTGGCTATGGCAACTGCTGATGGTGGCCCACTGATAACTGTGCCACCTCCTGGGGGGATTGTCAGAATTGGTGTTGCCTGTGAGAAATACTTATCTAATACTTCAGTTGAGCAGTTGTTTTTTGTTTTGGATCTCTATACTTACTTCGGAAGAGTAAGCAATAAGATAGCAAAAGTTGGAAAAACTACCAGGCAAGGAAAAAGAGAGAGCTTCACTAGGGAACTGATAGATGTAGTTCCAAGTGATACAGCAGTCAGTTTAGTTGTAAATATCCTCCAGCTTAAATTTCTCGAATCATCATCAGAGAATATTGAAACGATGCCTTTAGTTCATTTTGGAGGGGACAATTTGTTTATAACTGTTACTCATAGGACTCTCAGTGGTGCCATAGCTGTGTCATCCAGTCTGCGATGGGACAGTGTTCAGGTAGACTGTGTGGACATGGACAGAAATGTATCACATGCTAATTTTAGTGAAGCTTACTTGGGGGACAGTTCCATGTTGCCTGTTGGTAGTTACCCTCAAATGAGAGCTGTTTTCTGGATTGAGAGAGGTAGGGGGAGGCAGAATGAGCATGATTCAGCTGTCTCATTTTTAGAAATAAGCACCACTCATGTGATTCCTTACAAAGCCCAAGATTCAGAGTGTCATACTTTGAGTGTATCAGCTAAGGTGGCTGGGATACGGCTTGGTGGTGGGATGAATTACACTGAAGCCCTGCTGCGTCGGTTTGGAATACTTGGGCCAGATGGTGGGCCTGGGGATGGATTGTCAAAAGGGTTGAAGAACCTGTCTGAAGGACCACTGGCAAAACTTCTTAAAGCATCACCTCATGTTGAGATGGGCCAGAAAGAGAGTATGAGCTATCCTGGTTTTGTTCATGTTATAAGAATATCATGAAAAATATGCCTTTTTCTTGGGAGATTTTTTTTCCATGATATTTCCAGTTCCTCTTTTTGACCTTGCCAGTTTATCATTGACAAGGTGGAGATTGTGGTCAGAAGCACTTTTTGTTCAAAATTGAACGCTATTTTGCAAATGACTCCATTTTTCTCTGTGGTCGTGATGTTGGTGCTAGAGGCTGTTAATAGAAAGTTTGTCCATCTTTTCGTCATCTTTGATATTTCTTGGTCACATGCAGTGGCATGTTTCTGTTTTTTTCTGCCAACAATTCTAAAAACTGGAATATTAAGTTCATTGGTGCATCTATCTTTTGTTGGCAAAATGATAGAGATGCCATGAATTATTTAAGATTGATTGTGTTTCCTGACAGAAACTTACTGGGGTGTGTCAAAGTAGAAATTCCATCACCGTTCATACTGAATGCTATCTCTGTTATACAAACTAGTCTTTTATTTTTATCTTTGATTTGCCAACTGCAGATGGTGGTTCAGATGAGAGAAGCGATGATGGACTTTTTGATGTGGGAAGGCCAGATCACATGGAGCTGTTTATAGAATTGAAGGACTGGCTATTTGCACTGGAAGGTGAACAGGAGATGGCAGTATGTCAGCTGTGTGGTGATGATGTGAATATGGACAGAGAAGAAAGGTGTTGGCACACAACCTTCCATAGTTTGCAAATAAAAGCAAATAGTCAAATTGGCAACAGCAACGAGAAAACTGTTAGGCTGAAAAGGCATCCTCTAGAGTTGGTCACGGTGAGCTCATCCATGCCAAATTGGTAATTAAGTTTTAATTCCTTTTGCTGCTCTGTTTGTTTGGATGTCATCCCTTTCAGCTTTAGTTCACATATTCACTGCATTCTTTATACTTTTCGCTCTATAGTCAGCTTTGAGGAATTATTTTATGGGAGTTGCATTAAGATACATATTTAATGGTGTGTTTTAGAAACTGTAAGAGGCATCAATTGAATTCCAAATTGAATCATACCTTGGTGCTGAAAAGAAGATTCACTTTTCATGTTACATTGAAATTAAGATTCAAGATGTGCACATTATCACAGAGAGGCACAATGCGGTTAATCTGAGAAAATTGTCTAGCAAAGTGGCCTGTGATCTATGTAGATAAATTCTCTGCTTCAAAATGTCTGCAGGTGAGTGTAGATGGCTTGCAGGCCATAAAGCCTCAGGTTCGGCATCAGATTAGCCAGACTAACGGAGATAAATGGAGACATCTGAATGGATCAAGCAGAAGCAGTGGTGGTATTAATCTTGAAGCCCACTTGGTGTTAGCTGAAGATGATGAAACCATTGATGCAACAACATGGGTGCTTGAGAACCTAAAATTTGCTGTAAAAGAACCGGTAACAAACACAAACATTTCCTTTTCAGTCGTTTTCTTATTAATGTGGTGCATGCATCGTGAGATTGAGTTGCAAGCTTTCATGCAGATTGAAGCAGTTGCAACCAAGGAGGAACTGGAATACCTCCTCTTACTGTGCAGGTCAGAGTTTGATGCAATGGGTAGAATAGCTGCTGGAATATTACGGGTGCTTAAGCTTGAAAAATCCATTGGCCAGTCCACCATTGATCAGCTAAGCACTCTTGGTAAGAAATAACGTATATTAACACTATTATCTCAATGTGAATGATAAAACATGGACATTGTTTTCTTTCATGAAGAATTCCAGTTCATGAATGGTTTAAAACTACATTAATTCATGATCTTAATATGATTCATAATCCTTTTGGAGTAAAACTTGCATGATTTGGTGGTAAATATAATTAAATGCAGGAAGCGACAACTTGGACAAAATTTTTACACCAGATAAACTGAGCAGACGGAATAGCATTGCCAGTATTCCGTATACTCCACCAGCGCACCTTACAAATGGAGGCCATCAGGGCGTGGAATCTACAATAGCATCGCTTGAAGGTGCAGTTGCTGATTCGCAGGATGTTTGTGCTACTCTTGTATCTGAATGCTATGGTTCAGGATTGTCCACCAAGCATGTGAAGGACATAGAACTGCTGAACCTGAAACTTCACAAAATGAACATGTTACTTACCAGATTACGAGCAGATATATCAATGTTGTAATTTATAATTAGGGGGCTTTGTCAACAGATGGTTGGTCATTTTTCATGTATATAAAAGCACTCAGTTACTAGGCAATCCGTTATTATAGCCTGAATAATCAGAGGTGCTCTCCTGTATAAAAGCAGCAAATGCATGTTGTATAATCTGAGGATACACTGGAGCACGGTATGGATTTTGATCTCCATTTTTGTTTGGATCTTGTGTATTCATCTCTCTTCCCGGAGGTTTACAGAGTCTGATTGGTTGTTACAAACTCTTAATTGGTGAGAAAAAAGAAGGCCCAATAAAGGTGATTTTTGGAGCTCCAGCTGCTCTTTTGCTTTATAGTTTCTTGGAGAATGCTAGGTAAAGAAATTCAGTGATATAATTTGTAGATTTCTTCCCCTTTGATGGAACATGATGTTCACACTGTTCATGGTAACTGCAAGAGTCATGAGATGAAAAAACAGTCTTCCTTTAGCATATATATATAGATAGATAGATAGATAGATAGATAGATAGATAGATAGATAGAGAGAGAGAGAGAGAGAGAGAGAGAGAGAGAGAGAGAGAGAGAGAGATGAAAACCTGCTAAATGGATGGAAGTTTGTTTTTTATTAACTGTGCAAAAATTTAAGTGTCTTTTTAAAAATTTTGAAAACTTAGATGTGTTTTTCATTAATGCCCAAAGTTTATGTGCGTTTTTTAGAATTTCCCTATTATAAAAGCAAAACAAGGTAATTTGTTCCAAAAACTGGATGCTTTTTACCTTTTTAAATTGACGTTCTTGTCATGCGTTTTGAGCATGAGGTTATAAATTTGTTTGGCCATTTCATAAAATATATAAAAGAAAAGGGGGTAGTGGTGGCAAAATATTGGCTCTTTATTACTTTTTTTAAATGACATTTGCACCATGTATTTTGCTAATGTAATTAAAATTTATTTGGACATATATTTTTCACTTGTGAAGAGATTTTTCCCTTTTAAAGAAGACCATATAGGGAGATCTGTGATATCCTCATCGATCAACGAATGCACCATCTTGAACTCGAATCTAGGGCTTGAGAAGAGAGGTGAAAAGTTTCCTGTTTCAATTATCCTTCCCTGTTTGTTTCTAGAGAACTGAAAAATTCCTAATTCCCACATTGACTCAGGTTTCCAATCTTTTCAAGTTTCAACTTTCAAGGGAAGAAGTTGTGACTTGAAATTCTTGGGCTTTGTTAGGCTAAGGCCTAGGCTTAATCCTTACAGTCTACTCCCAAAACTTGTGCTTCTTTTATGTAGTGCTACGCTGGGCTTTGGTTAGAACTTATAACCGTTGGTGACCCAATCCTACTTAAGCCAAGTCTCACCTGGACCTGAACCTTAAGGTCGTATCCAGATCCATAATCCACCAAGCCAGCTCGGGTATGATCCATTGGCTGCCGTAGCTGTACCATTTTAGGTCTGGTACCATGCAAGTTTAAGATGCTCTGCAAGATCTAGGGGGTCGGTAGTAAGGGTAATTTCATCATTAAACATTTTAAGCCGTTTTCGTCATTAGAAAAGGTCAACACGCGACTTTTCTTTGGTATAACACTGCCACTAGTTAGGACTGGCAAACAAGCCGAACGCGAACAGGCCATCACATAAATTAGTGGAAAAAGCTGCATGTTCGGGCTTGGCTCGTTTACTAGTGGATTGAGCTTGTGTTCTAGTTTAGTAGAAGCGTTGAGTCATGTAAAAACATGCAATGCTATTTATACATGAAATATTCAATTTTTATATATTATACTTAATATATATAACACTTATTAATTCGTATTTTATGTGTATATTTTTCATGCATCCTTCTCTTTGTATGTGTATTTTATGCTCTTTTTTTTTTGAAAAATGATTGTATTGTACGAGTAATTTGATGTGTTTTCTTAAAAAAAACTCTTCAATTTTTTATATTTTTTTCATGTTCAAAATCACAATTGTGAATATAAAAAGACCTTTTTACCCTTTACACATGCAAACTTTCTCTTTAATATATCACTGTTTTTTACCGAACAATTTTTGTTCTCATATATTTATCTCTTCGATTAGATGTTGAAAACTTGTGTTTTTACTGTCGCTAGAAAGCTGAGACACATGCCTATAACTTTCATGTTTTGAGTTAAAACTGAAAACCCTTATAGGGTTCTATTTCTAAGTTATAAAGCATAAATAAAAACATGAATCCTTTAGAGACATTTTTCATATTTTCTATACTATTTTCTGACCACCTGCATTAGAAGTTCTCAAAAACATAAAGAAGAAAAAGATAGATTAGGACATTAACTTTCTACTGGTACCAAGATCACCTTGATCTGATAAGTGGTTGGAGAGAAACATCATTTGGAAAATAAACAATTTCTCCTAAACATGCAAATAATGAACATAGGTGAGGAAGAGAAAGTCAACTTAAAATGGCGTTCATAAATTTTTTTTTTTTGCAGATTTGATGAAGTTTGCATAAAATTATATGTGAACTTCTTGTTAAACTTTAACAAAATGAGGAAGTCCACATATATTTTATGTGCGAAGGAGGAAGTCCACATATATTTTATGCATAGATGATGAAGTCCGCATATATTTTATGGATGAATAAGGAGATTTGCATATATTTTATATGAGGATCAGGAAGTCCACATATATTTTATGTGTGGATGAGGAGGTCTGCATATATTTATCTAAATATGAAGAAATTCACATATATTTTATGCGAAGATGAAGAAGCCCACATATATTTTATGTGTGGATGAGGAGGTCCACATATATTTTATGCGAGTATGAAGAAGTTCATATATATTTGATGCATGGTTTTAGAGGTCTACATATATTTAATGCAAATATGAAAAAGTTCACATATATTTTGTGCGAGGATGAGGAAGTGTACATACATTTTACGAGAAAGACTACACGAAGTCCCCATAAAATATATGTGAACTTCTTCATATTCGCATAAAATATATGAAAACCTCTTCATCCTCACAAGTATTGATTATTTTTTTCTTATATTTTATGCAGACTTTGTGAGGTCCACAAAAAAATTGTGTGAATCTATCTTTTAGTAAGAAGGTGCGATACAAGCAAAAAGTCTATCTTTCAGAGGGCGTTTCTCTTAAACTACTTATCAAATCAAGGCGATCTTAGTGGCGTTGGAAAGCTAACACATGGATCTGGCTGCTCTTTTTATTGTTTTTATAGATTTTCAATGAAGGTGACAAAAAATTAACATAGAATAACTAGGCTTGGCACAACCATGCCTATTCATCTTCTTTTTTCGAAACATTGTCAGGGATGTATCTTATCCAGTGTTATAAAAAATGCGCTTTGAGGTGCAAAAGGCGCACCTCGCCTTAAGACACAGCCCTCTGTGCCTCAAGGCACACTTTTTATTTTTTTATTTTTACAACAACATTTTTAAGGCATAATCAACAAGATTTTTGTAGGTTAATCTCATATATTTTCCAAATATTTAAGTTATATAATCAGTTTTTTAGTATATTTTAACTTTTGTTGGTTAATCTCATATATTTTCCAGTTATGTAATCAGTTTTTTAGTTACTTTTATATGTTAATCTCATATTTTTTAGAATAATCTCATATATTTTAACTTTTGTAGGTTAATCTCATATATTTTCTCATTATTTCAGTTATATAATCAGTTTCTTAGTATATTTTAACTTTTGTTGGTTAATCTCATATGTTTTAGCGTTATGTAATGAGCTTTTTAATTACTTTTATATGTTAATATCATATTTTTTAGAATAATCTCATATATTTTAACTTTTGTAGGTTAATCTTATTTATTTTTCAATTATTTTAGTTATGCAATCAGTTTCTTAATATATTTTAACCTTTATTGGTTAATCTCATTTATTTTCCAGTTATGTAATCAGTTTTTAGTTACTTTTATATGTTAATCTTATATTTTTTAGTACTTATTTGAGATTTTTTATTTCTTATTGGTTGCTATTTCATCAATAAAGCATTTTTTATTTATTTGTATTTTTAGATATTTTTTTATAATTTTTTAAAGTTTATTTTTTTTAAAGCTTACGATTTACACCTCGAGGCTTATGCCTAGCCTTGGTTTTTGGCAAAGCACCTCGCTGCACTTCAACGCTTTTCACAACATTAATCTTAGCACTTGTTTGTCATTTTTTAGCGATTTAGATGTTGTTGAAAAGTTATTGCTGTCGAGTTATTCTTTTATGTATATTTTAGAATCTTTTATTTTTTGGTCGATACATTCTCTGGAAGATAGACAGTTTGGTTGTTCCCATCTGCAGATCATGCTTCTATTTCGACTTTTGAACTAAAAAATAGAAACCTTAAAAGAGTTTCAGGTTCTAATTTAAAACAGAAAAATTACAAACTTGTATCTCAACTTTTCAACTATTATAAAAACATAAGATTTTGATGTCAAATCAAAGAGATACAAATATGAAAACAATGACTATTATGCAAAAAACAATTACATATATGAAAGAAAATTCATATATATTTAAGAAGTCCGCATGTGCTAAAGGTAAAAAGGACTTTAGAAAATAGAATATTTGCAATTTTTGATACGTGGAGAATAGTGAAAATTGTAGAGCATTTGAGAAAACACAATTTTTTTATATATTATACTTATAATATATTATACATAAAAAAACATGTATCTTTTATTTATACAAGCTGAGCCCAACTAAACACACACTTTTCGAGCTTGACTAGTTTAAACGAACTGTTCATGCCTCGGCTAGCCAGGTATACGAATCAATCGTGGATGAATTTGTGACAAGTTGAACCGAACCTAATACCAGCCTTGCCACTGGCCTGTAAGTATAGCAAAAGAATGGTAGGAGGACTTTAATCGGTTTAATGATTTAGAGAATAAAAAAAACAAGATTTAGTAAAAAAGACTGACGGCTGGACCTTAGATTCCTTGTGCGGCGGCCAAGGGAAAAGGTGTGGTGGGACCTCAAATTACACATTTGGACTTGAAGTTGCTCAAAATCAACAATAATATAATTTTATTGTAACTTTTTTGTTGGCCTTACTTTGGTATTATCATTACTATTGTTATGAAATCAACAACAATTATATTTATTCAAAATTTTGAGTTGATAATTGTTGTGGTTTAGCTTAAACGCCCTTAGGAAATCCATAGTGGCTTGCAATGTCTTCAAACCAGTGTTACAGGAAACACCATAATAGAATGGGAAATGCATTTTCTGGGAAACCAATTGGGAAATGAGAAACTCTGTACATATTTCTCATTTCATGAGAAACATGTTTAACAATTATTTTCCATGGGTTTCCCAAGTGTTTTCCTTTTGTAAGATACATGCTTCTCATGTTTCGTTTCATTAATTTATTAGGTTATTAAAGTTTTTTTTTTCTAACCCTTGTGGGCTTGTCCATAATCATGGTTACGTTTTAATCATCATTATTCCATTGTAAAACATTTAAATCTTGCAGTTTCCTACCCACTCAAGGATGGGGATGTAAAAGGGTCAAACTCTGTTTGGACCCAGTCATCACTGAATCTGACCTAGTTGGTATTCGATTTGGGAGTCTCTGACACGTGGAAAGACAATCTATTGGATTTGGATTTGGTTCCTAACCGGGCTCTGAAAATATGGAAATCAAATATGATTAATTGTATTCGGATTCCATCTAATATATGTTTACATCCCAACTTAGAGGTGACGATTGTACGGATTTCTGGCCCATTGGAGAACTATCCAATGAATCCCTTACCCATCAGATTTGATAAATGGTTGGACCTAGTCAAGAATTCGAAACCTATGTCCAATTGGCTCATACCAATAACCCCAATGCAGTCATACTAACCTTTTAGTTATTTTAGTTCCATAACGGTGGAGCCAAACAGATCCAGTCCTGTGGTAAAAGGTCATCCGATCCATATCCGAACCCAACATCCCCACGCCAAATTAGATTGGATTCAGTTCCACCAACACACAGAAAACTCCGAACCGTTTTGATTGACCAACTACAGGCTGTCGAGCTACCACAAAATATGATAATCGGACGAAAAAGCTCTAAACTTTTAAAAGTAAGTCTCCGTAGATCAATTGCCACGTATAAGTCTTATTTATTTATTTCCCATATTCCTCTAAAACTTTTCAATAATTCCCGATAAACCACTAAATCATCAAACTGTCTGTACGCCATCATTGGAACTTGACTTTTGGGTTCGTTCATGGGTCACAACTAATTTCTGAACATTGAATGACAATGCATGTTATTTACTTAAAATTTATGGTTATTTTCGAATTTTGCTCAGGATAAACAAGTTTGCAACCTTGTCATTTGCTTCTGAATCATTATTCATCCTTGTGTTCCGTTTTCCTGATCAAAATCTTTACCCGAGTTTTTCTCCAAAATTACCCGCATGGTAAAAAGGAAATTTTGTTTACTTTGACGAGAGGGAGACGGAAAGACAAGACGTGAAGGAGTTGTTCAAGGCAGCGTCCAAGGCGAAGGCGTAAACACAGAAACATCGTCATCATCGTCAGCATCCATTATTATCTTCTCTTCCCCAATAATCAACATCTCTTTCTCTCTCTCTCTTTCTAAAAATTCCGGCAATCCAACAATTTTACCGGCCTCTCTCTCTCTCTCTCTGATATCTATTAGATACTATAAACCTGTTTGGGTCTCTTTGGTACCAAAAATTCCTTTTTTTCAGGTTATCAGAAAAGAAAATTTTTGAAAGAAATAAATTTTTTTTGAGGGGTCTTGCGATCTTTTTTTTTTCCCTTTATTTGATATTGTCTAAAACTCAAAATCCGATTTTTTTGGAGGGTTGTGATTTTTTTTTTTGTGTTGGTTTTCTTCGGTCTGTGTTCTTGATTGGTTTTGGTCAGGGATGGGGAAGTTGGTGAGGAAGGGAGGTTTTCTTCCGGAAGGGTGAAGGTTAGGTTGGGGTGGAACGGCTGGGGGCGTCTCTTGATATGATCGGCGAGTTGGGGTTCTTCTCCGGGATCGGGGGCATGAAGGGTGACTGCCAGAAGCCACAGCAGGCTACGGGCGGCAGCGGTCGGAGCAGCGGGTTCTTCCCCAATTCCAAGAGGGCTATCTCGAGCTATTGGCGGTTCGTCTCGTCTGGCGCCTGCACGGTTGCCTCCACCGTCCGGTCTGCGGGGGCATCTGTTGCGTCCGCCGTTGCTGCTGATAGGGACAACGACCCCAGCCGCGATCCGGTAATCGAATCTTGTTCTTGAACATGAGAATAGTTTTTTTTATCTTTTTTCTCATCAAGTGTTTTGCTGGGTTTTTGTTTTTTTGGTTAATTTGTGTAAATTGATCAATTGGGGAGCTGGATGATTGATTTGGTTTGCGGATTTTGATTACTGGAGATGTTGATTTTGATTTTTGGTGTGCTGTCGTTTGAGTTATCAGTGGTTCTTAAAGTGTAACAAGTTAGTTGTTTAAATTACTGCAGTTTCCGTTGTCAATTGGGGTCCCAAGTGTTAAAAGTGTAGCAACTATTAAGAATAGTAAAGAAGTTTTAGAAGCAGACGATTAAGAAGACATTTCTGCTCTACTTGTTCACCTGTATACAGGTTTGGGAGCAGTCAGCTCACCGGGAGGATCGCCCTCCCAATTCCAAGTTATTTTTTTCTGGAGTGGAGAAACTCGCTTAGCAACTATGACATGGGGGCGGGGGCGGCCTCTGCTCTCTCATAGCATCTATTGGTGTCTAAGGCTTTGTAATGTATGGGCGATATGGTAGCTAGAAATAAGAGTCAAACTTGTTGGTTCAGCTTGAATTTCTGAGGGCAAGAACTACGCCATCAGCTTCTTGCAGTTGCATGTACCTGAGTAAATAGATGATTGTTGGTATCTAAGACTGCATCTCTGCCAAGTGATTTGTGAAGTTGTTGCGCTCTCTGCTTCAGTCAACTCAACCTAATTAGTTTAAAAAAACAATTAAGTGCTCTAACCCTTAGTTGGTGTTATTTTTGCATTGAGTTCTTCAGTAATTTAGAAAGGCATGCATGAGATTGCTTAATAGTGTTGTGCTCCTAAAAATCGATGTAGAGCTATGTCACATGGGTGCGGGGATTCCGCACTTCCAAAAAACCTGGGTGCGGGGGTGCGGCAGGGGAAAAAATGTATATATATATATATATATATATATATATATATATATATATATATATATATATATATATATATATATATATATATATATATATATATATATATATATATATATATATATATAGGGGCGTCCGGGGGTTACCCCCGGGCGCGGGTCCCACTGCGCGGTCGGCGGGTGGGGGTACAGGGGGGGCCGCCCCTGGCAGGGGGTTATAGGGGGCCAGCCCGCCCCCCCCAAGATTTTTTTTTTTAAATTCCGCAGCCCATTTCATAGGGCAATTTTTTTTTAAAAAAAAAAAAAAAAAAAAAATGGACCAAAATGACCCTGGGTGCGGTCAACGCACCTAGGGTCGGGTTGACCGCACCCGCATCGAGTCGCATCGATGCGGGTGCGGCACCCTGTTACATAGATATAGAGTTGATCACTGATATGGAAATCAGCGTTTATTATTTTTGAATGGGAGATTTGACACCCAACCCTTTATCCATTTGAATGAACGGTGGTTATTGAAAATAACCATTAATGGTGATTTTTAATCACTTTTAATATCACATGATCCCTTCTTCCATATCATTCTTTTTTTTGAGACATCCACTCTTGACAAATAAGCTGGAGGAGTTGGATTGCCTCATTAAACACTAAATTTTAGGAAAATTCTAATACCAATGTTGCTCGCAACCCTTTGTAGAACATTGTTAAGAGAGTAAACATGCACACATGGTAGCAGTGAGTGATCACAGCGTTTTCACAAAATAACTCGAGTAAATAAACATTTTACTTTTTTAATTGATGAAACTTTTGAAATAGCTAAGACAATCTTTAAGTTAGTACTAACGTTAAAAGAAAAATTAGACTAAACTTTTAAGATATCTAAGACAATCTTTAAGTCAGTATTAACATCAAAAGATAAGCAAAATAATAATAGTTCAAACTTCAAACCATAGTCATGAAAATGAAAATCTTCAAAAACATTGTTATAGAGGTATAGAGCGTCATGATTTTTTATTTATCACTAAAGAGTGTTATTTGTCAATTGACTCAGTTTGCTGAAAAACAAATTACAACATTAAACAAAACAAAGAGTAATGCGTATATTAAAAAATCAATCAAAAGAGCCAAAATAAATGATGACCTACGTGTCAGTGATAATCTCCACATCGTTTTTTAGGAGTTCAACACCATTAAACAATCTCATGTATGTCATACTTTGTAAATCTCTGAAAACCTTCATGAAAAATAATAACATAGTCTTTTAAATATGTGTCATAATAGCATTGACTAGTGCAATGTATTTAAAATACTCTGTTATCATTTTTTAATAGAAGTCTTCAGTGATCTACAAATATGACACACATGAGACTGCATTGTAGTGTTGAACTCCTAAAAACTGATGTGGAGATGATCGTTGATACGGAAGTCGTTGTTTATTTTGACTCTTTTGATTGATTTTTTAATATAGTCTTAACTCTTTATTTTGTTTAATATTGTAATTTGTTTTTTCTGCAAACTAAGTCAATTGACAACTAGCAGTTTTTGATTAGGAAGAAAGAATCATGGCAGTTTTATATCTTTGCAATAACGTTCTTGAATATTTTCGTTCTCATGATTGTGGTTTGAAATTTGAGTTATTATTATTTTTTTTGATATTGGTACTAACTTAACGACAAGACTGCCTTAGCTATATCAAAAGTTTCGTTTACTTTTTCTTTTGGTGTTAAAAGTTTCATCAATTAAAATAATAAAATATCCATTTACTCGAGTTATTTTGTGAAAACCATGTGATCACTCACTGTTACCCTGTGTGCATGTTCTTTCTCTTAGCATTGTTCAACAGGGGGTTGTGAGCAACATTGATATTATAATTTTCTCAAAATTTAGTGTTTAATTAGGCAATCCAACTCTTTCAGCTTATTTGTCAAGGGTTGATGTCCCAAAAGAAGACTCAATGATATGGGAGAAGGGATCATGTGATATTGAAAATCACCATTGATGATGATTTTCAATAACCACCATCCATTCAGCTGAATAAAGGGCTGGGTGCCAAATCTCTCATTCGAACAATAATGTCATCTTACATCCGTTGTCACTGAAATGCTGCCATCACATGCGTATATATCTTCAGCCGGTTGTTAATGTTCTTCCCAAGAGACTTCTATTGGAGCCTGCAAGGTGAGGAGTATCATTTAGTTGCTTTTGAAGCTCCAACAGAATTATTGTTCATCTCTTGCATACTCCATATGAATGCTTTGGTGGCTGATGGTCATGGTAATATTGATGAAAAATTGTCTGCTTTGAAGGTGTTGTCACAAGATATTCAATTGCATGAGCATCTGTCTGAATGTGTTGGTAGGACCGGAAAATTATCACGTGATTGTTGGAAGTGGAAGTTGTGATAACATGATGCCCTAGAAGGCAGTTTCCAAACTGAACTTGGAAGTAGAAAAAGTGCTTGTACAGATTGTGTTGTTTAGAGGAGCAATCAATTTGGTTGATTAATTTATTATGTAGCATGATGTTGTATTCTGGTGATGTTCTCCCAAAAGATGCCTGCAACATTACTTGGTAGTATGACAATATGTTTTGGCTCATTTGGCGAATATCATATTATTCCTTGTGGAAGGATCTGGAAATATTATATTGCTTCCTATGTGAAAGAAGAATGGCAGAAGCACATGATTAGAATAATGGCTTGATGCTCTTATCCATTGGAATGTTCAAAAGGATAGTTTCTGCTGAAGGACAGATAGAGATGGGCAAAGTATTTTCATAGAGTGTGCTTCTTTTGTAAGTCAAAAGCAGAAGCAATGGCATTATGTTTGTGTGAGCGCCAATCTGTTGGTTTGTCTAATTATTGGATATTTAGTGCTCAAATAGAGAATAGTCAATCAGTGAAGGTGTATTAAGATTTCTAGTAAACAAACAACATTTTGATGCTTTGGAAGTTCTGTTTGCAATAACTTCCATAGGTACTTCTAGACAGGCATCACTAGTTAGAATTGGTTCAAGAAGAATGAGGACTATTCTTAACCCTGATGTAACTTTTGATGCTTAACTGTATAGTTAAGCATCAGAATTGTATTGCTTCTGGAAGTCCCTTACAATATTCTTCTGAAGTTGTTTTTGGGCTGTCTTTGATGCAATGTGCCTTGAATTTTTCATCAGTGTACTTTATTAAGTTCCTGTTAATTTTTCTCAATCATTCGATTATATCTTTTTCCATGGTACCTTGTCTATGATCTTGGTCTTTTTTCTATCTCTTTCTGAAGGTTAAAGTTCTGCCAGTTATTTTAGTGCTTCTTTGAATTCTTTTAAAATAGTTTTCCTACTTTGTTTTCATTATTCACGCCATACTTAATGTTTTGTACCAAACTGATAGTGTGATGTCTGCATAGCAGTTCGACAGTGACATAATTTTTACCATGGTGATAACAAATTGCCCAAAATAGAATGAGAATTAAATGCAAAGAGAGAAACATAGAGTCATTGATATTTAGGTTCGTACAATGGTAGGAAATAATTAAAAGAATAAGGTGGTTGTGTTATCTAATATGCCAATAAAATCTTTTAAGATGCATGCCAAGTTCTTCCAAAGGTGGTCGTTTGCTCTCTAAAATAGTTCTCATTAGGCTCATCACATTCACCTATTCAAGCTTTCAAGTTTTTACAATTACTTAGGCGTGTATAGCTAAACCCATATATGCTGCTAGGGTGGTTTGATATGTGTTGAATTCCAAAATTCTTCCAAGTTAATGTTGCTGATTTCAATTTTTGATGTTCTGATTACTTGGTTTCTTTCACAAGTTAGGGAGAAAATAAAAAATGCATGATGGGGCATGATTTATGCAGGATGCATGCAAGTCTATCCGTGCTTGGCTTATTTTGATGCGACTTATTTGTGTGCTAACCTAGATTAGGAGAAGGGGAATGAGGATAAGGAGAGTATAAGTACAATTTGTAACAAAATCAAGCGGAAATCAAACCATAATGTGCATAAGCACAAGAACAAGTCCTACAAGGTTCAATACAAATGCCAAAGGCAATACAAAAGCACCCAGTGCATACAATCGCTACAAAGAGCTTAAATGTGCACAAGCCAATCAATGGCTAATACATGAGATCATAAGAGGAACCGAAGAGTATACACAAAAGAACACAAGAAACATAAAAAAGAATAATGTTTATTGAGATAGAATGCTTAGGAAAAACCTTAACATACAAGAGGGGGAAGCACCCCTTTATATACACACTTAAGAGGTATTCTCAAATAGAGCTGTTAGATTCCAACATCTATAAAAGAGTTGTTGGACTGTTCCAAGAGCTCTATTGACTAATCAACTCTATGTTGACTTGTCCAAAAAGAACTTAACTAAAAAAAAAGAAAAAAGCAAAGGGAGAAAATAGTTACAAATAGTTACAACAAATTTACATATAATGTATATGTACAATGATCAACAAATATGTATGTATATGTGTATGTGAATATATATATATATATATATATATATATATATATATATATATATATATATATATACAACTTAACACAATTAAACCTTTCTAACAGTTATTCTTTAAGCCTTAGACAGATATAGTACCCAAAAAATAACTTCATTGTGGACCAAATTAAGAGCCATGCCGGTAGGAACATACATAGGCACATATGACACAATCAAGGTCATAATACCACTGATATTTTGAATTTTTCATGATTTTATCACGGGAAATCCACATGCCATGTGAATCTTGATAAGGTTCCAAGAAATTTAAAATACCGCCTATTTTGATTATAACATGATTTTATTTGATATTATCAGATTATATAGTTTTAATTTTCTTACATTTGAAGTAAAGATGTACTGTAATTTTTCCAGTATTTCCTATAAACCAAAAATTTCCAAGAAAATCCTGAAAAAGGTTTGTTACTATGGGCAGTCATGCAGGTGCATGAAACAACTATTTCATGGAAAGTAGGAGAGAGAATATTGCACATGCGTGCATATGTAGTGAAGAAGTGAGGGAGGGGGCTCAATACCATAAAAGGTAAAAAAAATCAAATCATGGAATGAGCAAAAATCTGTGGTAACATATTTGCACAAACTTAGCAGCATTTTGCAGTCTTGGGAACCTTGTATTCCATGAGGTGCAGAGGCAATGAGAAGTTGATTTTGATTACGTCAGAGACGAGGTTGTGGGAGGGATGGTGTGGGTTCAATACTTTTTTTCCAAGTCAATTCCTTTTTGGTGAAGAGTACAGGAAAGGAGATGTTCACCTACTTGCTGGAGAAGTCTAGATTGACATTGTTCATCAAAATATACAGATGAGTGTTAATCAATTGTTTTTTTCTTTTTTTCTGGGCTTTTCTGTGAAGACATAAGGAAAGATGGTGCATCTCTTCATACTTCCATGTTCACTGTATCTATTACAGCAGGAAAGTTCCATCATTACCTTGTCTTTATCATAAAAGTCCAATTTAAAGATAGTGTTTAGAAAAGTCAAAACTGAAGGGTCAGTTCAGTTAGGCTCTAAGATGGTAAGGCACAATTGTTGATGTAAAACGAGATGGAAGCCTATAAAAGGAATAAATCTAGAAAAAAAAGTTCGTTAATTGTAAGAAGCTGAATGACGGACTAGATTTGAAAAAAAAGGGTAGTATTGAAATAATAGTGGTATAGACTTTTAGCCTTCCAGGGCTACATGTTTTGTTTAAGAGATGGCGTGTGTCAAAATCTAAGTAAGGTGAAGTTTCACAAAGTACATTCATTCTCAAGGGTTTTAGGACATAGTACTAAGAGGCAGGTTGTGTGAAGTCTTAATGGTGTAAAAGTGTTGTTCTTTGATGATTACTGTGGCAAACATCTTATACTCCCTGTGATGCTTTCGAGATGGGTCTAGGTTAGGTTTGGGGGCTACATGTTTTGGTAGAAAACTTGGTACGCCCAAACGGTGTAGAGGGAAAATCCCAAATTTGGAGGGACGATTCTAGACACCTTAAGGAAGTCACAAACCAATTTTCAGGGTCAGGCGACACCGGGACAAGTTGGTATGATTTTAGGAATGAGATTAACCATTGTTGTCAGTATCGGTATTGGCCTTGAATCGTTAGGCCATCGATTCAGCTGTTGGCCGATACTGATACTCAGCTGAATCGTCCTGTATCGGCCCAAAAATAATAAAAAATTTTAGTGTCAATCATAACGTGATATGCGTTAAAACTATTAAAATAATATTTAAAAATAAATTTGGTATTTTTTATATTTATTAAAAAATAACCTATTCAGGCTTGCAGCGTATCAAAATTCTACCGTTACGATGAGTATCGGCCCATAGATAACATTGGGATAGACAAACAAGTAAGGACAGGGTCCGACTGGGTTTGGGGACAAACACACTCGGTTTGTAAAATCGATATCTCAATAGAAAGATATGATAAAGTTGAGATTTTTGAAGGGTTCAAACTAGATATCTTAAGGAAGCTTGGGTCCAAATTTCAGACCCAAGAGATTCACGGTTTGGGTTGGGCAATTTTTTGAAGTTGGTTTAAGATTAGGGTTTGAAAGGGTTTAGGTTTAAGCAGATTTGGGTCAAGCAGGTTTTAGGCTAGGTTTAGGCTAGATAATAAGTTTGGTTTAATTTATCAGACTTAGGTTAGATTGGTTTGGGTCTGCTACAGGGTCGAGGCCAGTTGAAAAGGGCATGGGCTCCATGGAATAGTCTTAGGAACGTAGGGACTTTCGCCGGTTGGTCCAGTGTGCTTGTTGCAGGTGGACCGTGGTCCACATCAATGAGCTTGACCACAAGGGTCCAATGACTGATATGGGTCAAGGACAAGCCCTGAAGAGAGAGAGAGAGAGAGAGAGAGAGAGAGAGAGAGAGAGAGAGAGAGAGAGAGAGAGAGAGAGAGAGGTTTACCTTAATTCATTTCTTATTTGATTTTCAAAAGCATGGCCAAGCCTATATATAGGCTAATGTTGGCTTCTTAAAAGTCACACATATAACAAGGACAACATTGATTAAATAAAACCTGATTCAAATAAAACCTAAAAGGCTAAAACTAAGATAAAACGTAAATCTATTCTTAGATAAAACCTAGACTATCTCATAATATAGAGTCCTTTTGTTTTCCCAAGATTCACACTTAGAGAGGGGATTTAAGTGGCTGCACGACTCCTATGGGGGAGTTTTCAAGAGGGCTACACATCCTTCGTTATGTTTCTTAATGCAGGTGAGGGCGCCAAGGAGGTGGGGCCCACTTGCTGAGGTGGCTTCTCTAGAAGGGATGTCCCACTTGTGGGTCCCACACATTTTAATGCTGAGATGAGGTGACATCCTAGGCATAGGTCCCACTGGGCCTACTTGGCTGCTCTGCTGATGTGGCATCCTGATGATGGGTCCCACAAATGGATGGATCTTGGAGCTTGGATCTGGAGCAACACCAAATGGAACCGCTTCGAGCCTTTGAGTAATTGGTGCATCGGGTTTGGATTTAGGCTTGCAACACTTGGATCAATTTCGAGATCTTGGGAGAACAGATGCGGATTGGGTTCCTCCACAATTGGGTCCGCATCACCCTGTGGGTTATGATGACATGTCAATGCGCCACTGCTATTTCTGATGTCTTGTATGCAATTTAGAGGTGTTACTGACTTTTCTTACTTTTGGCTTCTGTGTTTAGTTTTTGGAGAGTGAGTGACTGCTGAATGTGACTGTCCATCCCTTTTTTCTCTTCCCTGTTGTGTTGTGCTGAGGTCTTGTTTTTCCAGTCATAAAGTATTTTCCTTATTTTATGGTTTTTGAATATTGTGCAATAGGTGATATGGGCTGGGTTTGACAAGCTAGAGTTTGAGGAAAACACTGTACGCCAGGTTCTTTTGCTGGGTTATAGGACTGGCTTCCAGGTTTGGGATGTTGAGGAGGCAAATAACGTGCGAGAGATAGTATATAAGCAAGATGGATATGTTTCATTCTTGCAGATGCAACCGAAGCCGATAGCTTCCAGGAGATCAGAAGACAAATTCTTAGGCTTTCGTCCGTTGTTGATTGTCACTGGGGATGGAACTGTTAACGGAGTCGATGTGAGTCATGAGGGCTTTGGCTCATATTCAAGTGGCAGTATTCCTGGCAGTCATGAGCTGGGAAATGTAAATTTTATTCCTACTGTCGTTCGTTTTTATTCCTTGAGGGCACATTCTTATGTACATTCATTGAAGTTCAGGTCTGCTGTTCACTCAGTAAGGTGCAGTGCTCGTATTGTGGCAATAGCTCAGGCGTCACAGGTATGCACTGTGATACATAGTGTATTGGATTATGTTTTTTTACATGTTCCTTTGTTGGAAAGATCATGACATGAAAAATTATATTGCAGATCCATTGCTTTGATGCTGCAACACTTGAAAGTGTATATATCGTTCTCTCAGGGTGTCAAGGATATGGGTGCAGTGGTATCGGCTATGGCCCACTTGCAGTTGGCTCCAGGTGGCTGGCATATACTGGAAATCCAGTAGTTGTTTCAAGCGCAGGCCGTGTCAGTCCGCAGCACTTGACCTGTGCTTCTTCAAATGGGAGCCTAGTTGCTCATTATGCTAAAGAATCGAGCAGGCATCTTGCTGCGGGCATAGTGACTATTGGAGACATGGGATACAAGAAGCTCTCTAAGTATTGCTCAGAGCTTCTTCCTGATGGCAATAGCACTCACAGGAACGGCAGCAATGGACATTATCCTGATGCAGAGCATGCTGGAACGGTATGCAGTACTAAACTGGTTTTTATGCTTTTTCTTATCTTCAATGGTTTTATGACTGTGCTTAATTTTGAGGTTCAGCTTACAGGGGTATTGTTGTTGAGAAGAATATTTTGCTTATAACTGCCTGATCTTTTAGTTGCAGTGTAGCGAGTGAGATTGTCCATGACAATTGTCTATCCCATTTAATCTGAAACAAACTTTTTGCAGGTGATTATCAGGGATATTGTTCACAAATCTGTGATTGCTCAATTTAGAGCTCACAAAAGTCCCATATCAGCATTATGCTTTGATCCTAGTGGAACCCTCTTGGTGACTGCTTCAGTTCAGGGCCATAACATTAATGTCTTCCGGATTATTCCACCTCCAGGAAGCTCTTCAGCAGCTGACCTAGCTGCATCATACATACATCTTTACAGGCTTCAGCGCGGGCTAACAAATGCGGTAGAGGAACCTTTATGCTACAACCAAGAAATTCCATTTCTCATTTATATTGCAAGAGCTTCTTTGTCATGTTGCTGTTTGTGTTTCTTCTTTGACAGGTTATACAGGATATTAGCTTCAGTAATGATAGCAAATGGATCATGATCAGTTCTTCCAGAGGAACTAGCCATTTGTTTGCAATGTCCCCCTTTGGCGGGAATGTAAATATGCATTCAAATGAGGTCACTTGCACCAATAGCAACAATGGTTTTGGTTTGACAACTCATTCAACTCTTCATCGGCCACCTACCTCTGGTCCATCAAAACTTAGTCTGCATACATTGAATGAGTCTGGCACTCCAGTCACACTTTCTGCTGTAAGCAGGATAAAGAATGGTAATGGCTGGAGAGGCGCTGTCAGTGGTGCTGCTGCGGCTGCTACAGGCAGGGTAAGTTCCCTCTCAGGAGCTGTTGCTTCTGCATTCCACAACTGCAATGGTGGTGATCTTCATACAGATTTCAACTCATGGAGACCAAAGTACCATTTGCTTGTGTTCTCTCCAACTGGTTCTATCATACAGTATGCATTGCGTGTTTCATTTGGAATGGATTCTGGGGCTGTTGTTCCTGGTCTAAATACCAGTTCTTATGAATCAGTTGACGATCATGATGGGAAGCTGCTTGTTGAGACACTCCAGAAATGGGATGTTTGTCATATGCAGAATAGAATAGAAAGGGAAGAAAACATTGATGTTTATTACGACCATAAAAATGGAGATGTCAGCAAAGTTCCAAGAAGGTATAAGAACGGGACTACAGATGTCCATCACTCTGATAAAGTTTCTCTTGTGAAAGAAAAGCTTAATCCTGAGGAGAACCATCACTTGTATATTGCCAAAGCTGAATTGCATATGCATCAAAATTGGGTCCCATTGTGGTCAAGATCAGAGGTAATAGTACTATTCAACCTAGTAACTGTAACTGATTGTGTGATGCATATGTTTGTTTCTTTTTCATTTTTTGCCCTTTTTAATTGCTTTGCAGATATACTTTCAAACGATGGCCCTGGATAGTAACAGAATGGAAAATGTCAATATTTCTGGTGGGGAAATTGAGATTGAAAGAGTTCCCACTCGTAACATTGAAGCTAGAGTTAAAGATCTGGTGCCTGCAGTTGACTATCCTCAGACTTCTAACTTTGAAAAACTAAGGTGCATGCTGTTTCTTAATATGCAGTGTGTCATTCTGGCTCTAAAAATTAGTTATGTAGTATGGGTAGCTGAACAATTTCCACTGCAACATATTTCATCTATTAAAACATGTGCTATTACCTGCCAATTTTATACTCCCTTTCTCATTAGATGATTAGCTTGAAGACAATATCTTTTGGAGATCGTCCTCTGTTTATGCGTGTGTGGTGGTGTTTTCCAAGAGAGTAATAGTCTATGTGAAGCACGAACTAGTCACCTGTAGTATGCATTTGGCTTTCTTGCAAAACAACAATTTTATCACTTTGTCTCAATATCATTCTTATGGACAGGCATGAAACGAGAGAGAATTTGTTCTTTCACAAGCTCTTCACTCTTATGGGGAGACATGTTTTTTGGGTTTTAGGAGAAGCGTGAGTAGTAGGAAGGAAGAATTTTGTTAGAGGTCTTACCGTGAAGAAGCATCTCAGGATGTGGCCTTAGCACTCTCCAGTAATGTTTTTTTTATCAGCTGGACTGAAAGTTCAGAGTTATGAGTTAACATTGACACAACTTCAGTTTTGTTTGGGATTTTCAATCTACATACAGTAGGTTGAGATCAAAGACTAAGCATACTTTTCTAAACATAAATTCAGGTTGAGAAATTTAGAGGAATAGATGTTGAAACAAATGAAGAACTGCTGAGGACAGAGATTTGGATGATAGTTAAGAATAAGGTAAAAAGAAAGTATATGAACCAAGGGAATGGTTCTACTTTGTTGGATTCGTGTGATATACCTTGTGAAAAGTGAATTAAGGTTGTAGATAGAGCTGTAGGGTTGTCATGTGGGCCTTGATGGACATTTGCCTGGTTTTTGAGGGTGGAATTTTCTCATTAACATATCAGTGAAATATTAAAATGCCGATATGTAATGGAAATATAAAAAATGAAAAGATTAAATGTTGTCTGGTTTTTTAATGGTCTGGTTTTCATGGACTGGTAAAATTCGGCCTACAACCCTAACATCCTTGGTTAGTTTCAGGCCCACAACTGACAGATGCTAAAATTTGAATTGAATACCTGGACATGCTGTTTTCCATAACAGTTGTGTTTGATATTGTGCCAGTATGTGTGTGTGTACATGTTCACACTTGTAGGTAGCTTTTAGTATTGAATATGAACAAACCATCCTCTGTCAATTCACTGTTTATCTTTTTATTTTTCAATCAATCATGTTTGCACATGTCTGTGTTTGCATGTGTGTGTGTGTGAGAGAGAGAGAGAGCACTTGCAAAACATTTTCTTGCTCATTGTTAGGGTACGCGTTCTAGGTAATCTCACTAAGTGCTTGTGGTGCATCAAATTCCTAGTCGTGTGTTTGTGCATGTGTATGTGATTTTGGTCATGGCACTTCTGAAACCATACCCTTTTTTTTACAGGGTACCTGTTTTTTATAACTGTTCCAGTGCATCCTTGCTGCATAAAAAACCCGGACATCTGGATGATGGAAAGCTGTCATTGCAAAGCAGCTGCAGCTCTCCTGACATTATACCTGAAGCTGCTGCTAGAGCTGAAACAGAGACCAAGTTCCCCCTTACTGGGGAGAATGGATGGGGTGATCTTCTAACATCAACAGAATTGTTGGAGGGCATTGTAAATAATAGTGAGAGCCCAAAGAAAGAATCCCTGCACCAGGGTGATGGGTATGTGTCAGATTAAGGTAAATAGTCAGCGACTTGTACACCTTTGGAGTCATTTTAGTTTGTTCTGGCCCATTGGCTGCTCATCCGGCCAGTTCTGATATCCTAAAGATTATGTTTCAGTTTCTAAGACACCCGATTTGTTTTAATGTTTGCTGATTCTTCTCACACTGCTGCAAATCCTTTATCGACAGGGAAGAATGAAGGAATTTGTCTATTCATATTTGTTCCTCGGGCGCACCAATTCTTTTATTTCTCTAAGGAGGCTCATTAACTTGTTAATATGAGGGTTGGCCGTGTAGCGTAATCGTGGATTGTGGTGTTGGGTATCTGGTAACTTTGTAAATACAAATTTGTGAAGGATAAAAACAGAAGAAAAGAAATTACGTAAGTTTTACGTAATTGATTGTATGTAAATAATGACTGTTCTAAGTTCTTGTACAGGGAGATTTGTGGCGGCCATGCCTAATCAGATTTGCTATTTGCTGGAAATGTAATGAGATCAATGGGTCCTTCAAATTTGTTAAGATAGTCCCACTTTAGGTTGCTTGTTTATGTTTTCTTGCAATGTGCGGTTCAGCCTCTTCTTGTTTATGCACAATTGGCTTTGGATTTTGTTCATGCAATGAGATCATCAAAACTCTGTCAGGATGCAGGAGAAATATTCTGATCTATCATTTTGCCAAGACATTCTTAAATACTTTCAAATTTTGCTTCTGCTTCTATTTTTTCAGGCGGTTGTTTTTTCTATTTTTGCTACTTTGATCGGTTTTATGTGAAAGAATAGACTTTCCTAGGAAATTTCTTTTTTTTTTTGAGAAATTTCCAGGAAATTTCTTAACACTGCAAAATTCTTTTAGTTCCTTAAATGGTTTTGAAATGCTAGAAACTGCATATTTATGGGGAATTTTTTTACTGTTCATATAATTAACGGATTCTTGTGATCAATGCACTAAATAATGGATTTCGCGGGCTGAGGAGCATAACTAATGGTTGGACTGTCCAACTAAAAGCTTTTGTTCATTTAGTTTATTCTCTCTCTCTCTACATATATATATATATATATATATATATATATATATATATATATATATATATATATATATATATATATATATATATATATATATATATATATATATATATATATATATATATATATATGAGAGAGAGAGAGAGAAGGGGAACCGCCCAAATAAAGGAAGTTTCAAAATTTACAACCGATGATCTTTCCTTCAATGTTTGAGCATTTCATCCATCAAACCTTATATATTTATTTTTATAATTTGTTTAGTAAAAAATATGCTTTACGCTAAGCGTTTATGGCACCTAGACATTTTTTTAAACTTAAAGAATTTAACAGCTCACAATGCATTTAAAATTTTACAATACAAAGTATTGTAGGCCATCCATTTTTAGCTCTTTAAAAAACAAATCTAAATATTGAGATTTCATCATTTAAAACTTGTTGCTTATTAAATAAATGATAAAAATTCAATATGTAGAGTCTGATTGACGCCATCTGATCATCCTTGGTTGTGAATTTCAGATCTTTCTTTAGTTGTACGGTCAAACAAACATCGCTCAAGTATCACTCATACAGGGGGTGGTCAGTCGGGCAAGCTTGAATCTTGGGCCAGGTTTATCTAGCATTTCTTGTCAAATCCTAATAAAATATTAACGTTGTCTTATTTATTTTCAAATGAATATAGATATTTTTAGGATCAGGCTTAGTGCCATATAACTTAATTAAAAACGAAAATAGTCATCTCAAGAACTTAGTTAATTATTTTATTATTCTCTTTGTTCTTGTAGAGCATGAAAAAGATTAAGGTGAACCACAATGAGAAACATGCTCCATTAGCATGCATTTAACGCGATGTTGTCAGTATCGGTATCGGCCCTGAATATATTGGGCAACGATTCAATTGAATCGTTCTGAATTGGCTAAAAATAATTTGTGTCAATCGGAACGTGACACATGTTAAAACTATTAAAATAATATCTAAAAAATTAAATTTGAGCATTTTTTACATTTATTAAAAGTTGCCGATTCAGGTTAGTATGGTATCGATTTTCTGCCAGATAAGATCAGGCCGATTCAGGTCGATACTGACAACATTGATGTAACGGTCCGGAGTAACATTTTATTTAAATGAAATGCATAAAAAAAGTACACCGACGTTGTGTTTCGGATTCGGGTCTACATTCTGACCCATTTGAGTGTGGTCTGTATCGTTCAGCCGTTTCAGGGACAAATTATTCGGGGCCGTGGGCCCCATCGCAGGTCGACCCGGAGCCAAAAATTTGAACTGAAGTTTGCGAAAGGAGGGGCGCCAACTATTTTCCCACAAAACTTTGAAGACCTACACCATCAGGTCGATCGCTGCTTCTATTCGCAGAGTGGTGGCGGAGATCCGGTGCGAGAAGGGGAATATTCCGGCGAGGTAAGGCTTCTTTCTCCTCCCAAATCCTTCTGGCGATGGAACGATCCTGCCGATTGCGCCGGAGATTCGGTTTTCCGGCTGGATCGCGGGTAGGTTCTTCCACGCTTCGTGGATGATCGTCCCAAAATTTAAGTGAAAGCCGATATTTTTCACCGTTTGTTGATATAATAAGCGCGATCTCTCTCTCTCTCTCTCTCTCTCGCTCGCTTGCTCTCAAATTTCTTTGGTTAGAATCGGGGTATCTTTCTTTGTTTCTTTTTATGTCATTTTCTTCTTCATTTTTGTTGATTAGAAGGGGAATTCCGTTGAAATTATCGCGTTTCTCCCTTCCACTTTATCAGTGGGCGCGTGGGAGCATTTTCGGTTCGAACCCTTTCTTTCTGACTAAAATTCAGTGGATCTGACATCCTTGCTTCCTATTCTCGCTTCGCTCTTTTTCTCCCCACCCTCGACCCTCTTCTTTACATCCAGCCATCGCAGCTGCCTGTTCTGTGTGCCCATCCCTTGCCGCTACCCTTTGTAATCATCTATTGAAGCGCCTTCAGTGACTCCGTCTGCTTCTTCTGTCCCGCTTCTCTTCGCCAATTCCTTGCTCATCTTCTCTCCACCCTCGCCCTCCTCTCTTGCCTCAGTCTTGCTTCTCTTCTCCACCATGCATGAGGATCTTGTGAGTACTCAAGAAAGTAATTGTGTACTTTAGTTTATTTTCCCTATCCTTTTTCTTACTGAATTGAAGCTTACCTCATGAACATAGCTATAATTTGTGTTGTACACATACAGGATTGGATAAGGTACTAAAAATAATTGGGCATTGTTCAAATATATGACATTGTACTCTGGGTAGGGTTTCGTGGACGTTGCAGCTTTATTTTTCATTTCTACTCATTAAAATTGTTCTTCAGAATGGGCGTGGAAAATTACCATGTAATTGAGCTTGTGGGAGAAGGGTCCTTTGGGAAAGTATACGAAGGAAGGCGTAAATTTACAGGGCAGGTATGAGAGTAAGCTTTATATTCGCCTGTTTATTTTCTTTCCAGGTATATTCATGATTTTATTTTTCCAGACTGTTGCCATGAAGTTTATCCTTAAACATGGGAAAAGTGAGAAAGATATACTGAATTTAAGGCAGGAGATTGAGGTATTCTTCTCTCTCTCTCTCATTTACTAGTTGTTATTGCTGCCACATACCTGTTTGTCTTTCCACAATAATGTATAAAAATACCATTGTCATCCTTTCTGCCATTAATTTGTCAATTGTTTGTCTTCTCATTGTCATCCTTTTTACATTCTCGTATTAATCATAGGAAAGTTTGTTTTTCTTTTAAAATTTATTTTAATTGTATACCTTATTGGGAATGCATTGGAGATTTGACTTTGCTTCTCAAGGAAAACCCATTGGCATCATATTTATGACATTGTGTACACTTGCCACAACTGTAGATAGGCTGTGTAGAAGAACACCGCATTATCAGGTCTCTTCATAGTTTGTATGGAAGCAACTTTGTGTAGTCAATCCTTTGTTTGGTTGGTCCTTTTGATGGTAAATCATTGAAATCAAAGGTGTTTGCTTCAGTCTTCTTGTCCATCATATGCTACCATGGTCCCAAACTTTGGTCGAGTTGCATGAATTTTCTAGTTTGGCCTATTAAGCCTTGGTTTCATATCTTTCTACTTTACAAATTACAATTATAGAAAACCTTTTTTGATACTTTGCTTGTTCTTGTGCTTTTCACTTTTGTCCATATTTGTTTTTTTTGTTTTTGTTAAAATGTAAAACTGTACATATATGTATATATAATAATATTATATTATTATATATATATATAAATACATTTTTAATTTCTTTCTTTTCTGTATTTTTTTTCCTTTATTTTTATTTTTTGTCTTTATGTCATCTAGTTCAGTTTGAACTAGAATGACTGTTGCTAGTCAAGTCCTGTCCGGACTTGACTAGCAATAGAGCTGTTGGACTGACACAGTCCAACAGCTCTTAATAGAGCTGTTGGACTGACACATTCCAACAGCTCTAAATAGAGCTGTTGGACTGTGCCCAACAGCTCTATTGAGTCCTCTTTCAGCTGTGTATATAAAGGGGTGCAGCCCCTCTTGTATTTGACTCCAATGCTTCTTAAGCAATTGGTTTTTCATATCAATAAAGAATACATTTTTATTTTTATTTTGTTTCCAGTTATACCCTTTTTAAGGGTTATGCTTTAGTGTCATTCTTGACACTTGCTCTTGTTAATCAAAGCTCGTGTTTCGAAGATCCCCATTTCATTTCATGGTATCAGAGCCGCGGAAGCACTAAATCTTGAGGAAAAGCTGCCTCGGTTTCCGTGCCCGTTTGCAAAAGTGTTCGCCACTTGAAGAGAAGTGTTTTATCACTTCATTGGAGAAGATTTCACATCTTGTTGTATTGTTTTTTTTTTTCTTTCTTTCTCATTTTCCTTCTTGTTTCTCTTCTATCCCTGTTCTTTCTCTCCTTGTAATCGATGGATGACAATGATAAAGTCACCATCATGCCTATGAAACTAAGCGATACGAACTATGTAACATGGGCTTCAATCATGAAGCACCATATATGGGGAAAAGGCTTATGGGGGATTGTGGATGGTTCCGATTCGGAACCTAAGCTATCTCTTACTAAAAAGGAGGGAGATAAAGACGTCCCTCTATCGGAAGAAGAGAAAATCAAGGCTATTGCCTCATACGAGAAGAAATGGAAAGAATGGAGAATATCTCATGCGAAGATAATGTCATGGCTTATCAATAGCGTTGACATTAAAAAATGCTCAAGTCTTGCCAAATTTGATCATGCCGATAAGGCATGGGAATACCTTAAGAATATGTATTCCCTTAAAGATATTGCACACGTGTGCAACCTCCAAGAAAAAGTTCGAATGATGACACAAGGAGACAAAACTATTCGTGAATATTACAATGGGTTGTCCGAACTTTGGGAAGAACTTTCCCTTTTAGAACCAAAGTGGCATTGTGCCGAAGACATCGAGCTTCGTCAGAAACAACTCGATGCTGAACATTTTTACCAGTTTATCACTGGATTAAGGCCGGAATTTGAAACCACTAAATCGGCCCTACTTCACCGGGGAAAAATTCCTTCTATTGTTGAAACTATTGAAGAGTTAACAATGGAAGAAAATCGTCTCCGGAAAGGTTCTTTAAAAATTGAAGATGATTCCGTTTTAGCCGTGTCTAGACCAGGGAATCATGTTCGATCATATAGGCCTCCTCACTTTAACCGACAAAATGGTGACTATGATAAGAAGAAAGTTATTTGTCATCACTGTCATGAACCGGGACACTACAGGCCACAATGTCCCAAACTTAAGGAGCTGAGAGAAAAAAGAGCTGCAATTGCTGGATCGGAGCCTAAAGATCAGGATGCACCAGTTTCCCTGGCCCAACTAATGGAGATCCTTCAGCCTCTCATCAAAGGTGCCTCTTCCTCATCTGAAGCTTCAATCGGCGCAGCAGCCTCATCTTTTTCTGATTTAGGTAAAATTTCTTGGCTTCTTGACTCTGGTGCATCTTTTCATATGACCCCAAATAATCAAAGTCTATCCAAATGTGTTAAAAATAAAACAAGTGTGTCAAAGTTCTTTACTGCTGATGGGACTTCTCTTGAAATAGAAGGAATAGGAGATTTTGAAAAAATTTATAAAACAAAAATTTTTTTTATTCCAGAAATTAGACATGTTCCCAAATTAAATTTAAATCTTTTATCTGTATCTCAAATTTCTGATTATGGGTGTAATATTTCTTTTTCTTCTCATGGTTGTTGGGTACAAGATCGCCAGTCAGGCAAGCTGATTGGGGAAGGCCATAGAGAAGGAGGACTCTATTACATGGATTTTTTGGAAATGCCGAAGAAAGCTTTTTGTTATAATATTCAAAAAATAGAGTTGGAACTGTGGCATAAGAGACTTGGTCACCCACATATAGCCAAAATCCAACATTTTCCAAATCTAGGAAAATTTTGTAACTCTGAATCATTTGATTGTAAAGATTGTATTCTCGGCAAAATGAAAAGATTACCATTTCAGAACAGAACCTTTTTCTCTTCAAGACCACTTGAATTAATACACTCGGATGTTTGGGGTCCTGCACCAGTAATTTATAAAGGAGGATTTATTTACTATGTTATTTTTGTCGATGATTTCTCCCGACATACGTGGATGTACTTTCTCAAACATAAGTCTGAAGTATTTTCATACTTTCAAACTTTTCATAATATGGTTAAAAACAAGTTTCAAAATGATAGTACTAATTTTCGCACAGATTCAGGGGGAGAGTTTT
This sequence comes from Nuphar pumila, assembly GCF_984573655.1. Classification (NCBI taxonomy): domain Eukaryota; kingdom Viridiplantae; phylum Streptophyta; class Magnoliopsida; order Nymphaeales; family Nymphaeaceae; genus Nuphar; species Nuphar pumila. Next base: position 117,565,648 of record NC_143259.1, on the reverse strand, counting down.
TATCCACAGATTTTCAAAATTATCTTAAATTGCATGGCATCACACATCAAAGATCTTGTCCTTATACACCTCAACAAAATAGACTGGCAGAACGAAAGCATCGCCATATTATAGAAACCACTAGGACTTTATTAATAGCAAATCAAGTCCCGAAAGACTTTTGGGCAGAAGCTGCCTTAACTGCCACCTATCTCATTAATAGGATGCATCTTCTTCGTTACAAAATATCACTCCCATTGAAAAACTTATGAACATTTCTCCAGACTACTCTACACTAAGAATATTTGGGTGCAAATGTTTCATATTTACTGACAAAAATGATAAACTTTCCCCTCGTGCGATTCCCTGTGCCCTTTTAGGATATGCTGAAAACCAGAAAGGTTATAGATGTTTTGACTTAAAAAATAATAAACTATATGTGTCTAGAAATGTTTCCTTTCTTGAAAAGGAGAGCTTCTTTGATTTTAGAAAATTAAAAGACGTCACTGAGTACTCCTTTTTGCTAGATCTAACATCAACATCTGATGAATATGACCTTGACTGTAACTTTGATGATGATCAAAGAATTATTGATCTTAATGTTGAAAATGAAGAAGTTCATAGAGATACTAGTATTCAATATTCCGGGCGACAAGAGTCTAATCCTCCATGTGCACTTGAGAAATATTCTAACATTCCAACTAGACAATCAACCCGAATCTCGAGGCCTCCAGGAAAGTTTGTATCATACGAGTCTTTCTCACCCACATATAGGGCAGTTATTGCATTAATTCACTCATATGAAGAACCATCCACATATTTTCAAGCAAAAAATGATATCAAATGGATAGAAGCCATGAAAGCTGAATTAGATGCACTTGAAAAGGCTTCTACATGGAATATTCAAGATCTTCCTCCAGGGAAGAAAACTATAGGATGTCGATGGCTTTATAAAATTAAAACCAAGAGTGATGGTACTCTTGAAAGATATAAAGCCCGTTTAGTAGCCAAAGGTTATGCCCAAGAATATGGGATTGATTATGAAGAAACCTTTGCTCCGGTGGCTCGTATGACTACTGTCCGAACCTTAATTGCCTTAGCTTCTATAAAAAAATGGTCTATTTTTCAAATGGATGTCAAAAATGCTTTTTTAAATGGAAAGCTAGTTGAAGAAGTATATATGGAACCCCCTCCTGGTCTAAGTATTCCTAAGGGTAAAGTCCTTCGCTTAGAAAAAGCTCTTTATGGACTTAAACAAGCACCAAAAGCTTGGTATGATAGGTTTAGTCGTGTTATGATTGATATTGGTTTTCAATTCTGTTTAACTGACACTGCTTTGTTTATTAAGAATTCTGATGCAGGGATCATTGTGCTTCTTCTCTATGTGGATGATATGATTATCACCGGAAGCGATAAACAGGGAGTTGAAACAATCAAAACCCTAAAAGCTCGTTCTGTTTCTGCAATCCAACTCTCGGCTAGTTCAGGATCGGCCTTGCCTGAGAAGGTAGGCGGGTTCAACTTCAAGAACTTCTCATACATGATTGTTCTCGTATTATTCCTTTCGCTTAGGGCTGCGGCTAACTCCGCCTGGTGTCGCATTTGAGTGTCCATGGTTTGAGCCAGGTTACCGAGAGTTTCCATCACGAAACCCCTTTGGTCCTGCCATTCGTTCACCGTGCTCGAACTAGCTTGGGATCGACGATACATCTAATAATCATTTCAATACACACAGTTTTACTATCTTTGAATTGTAGTGTCCCTAAAATCATCACAAGTATATATCTAAACTTATATAGAAAACAATGCAATTATCAGGCCTAATAAAGTAAGAATGATAAAAATATACTCACAGAGCGATCTCAGGATGTGGCATGACCGTGATCCTTGATTTATTGTTCCCAGGCTCTGATACCATAACTGTAATGCCCCGAAATTTAACCCAAATTTTTAGGAATTTTTTTTTCAAGCGGAAACAACTAATAATTCTCGGGTTAAGCATTTCAGAACGATACAGGAAGGTAAAAGCAAACCACACCATTTATTTCCACTTTAATAATAATAAAATCCAACATCAGAGTTTTCACATTTAGTCTCAAAACAAAAATCTCAATCTGAAAGTAAGCAGAACCGCCAGGGAACAAATGGATCAAGTCTCGGTCAGCGCCTCATCCCGTATCGCTCATAGAACTACTCTTCTCCTGAAAATAATAGAAATTATAGGAATTAGACTACCACGTCTAAGTAGGAAAACTGTAATTATTCTTGCAAGTAGATCATGTGTCAGATGTGATGTGGGTGTTGTGTTGGAATTTCAGTCTAAACATAAACACATAGGGAATTCGATGCAATAGCAATAATAGACATATATCTGAATAGAAAGGTAGATGATGTAACAGTTTATACTTAAGCACAAAAAGCATTTTACTCAACTACAACAATTAAACAAGGTATTAAGCAATTAAAGCAGAACTTACACTAACATGAATAACATCTATATAAAGTCCATAATATGAAATAAATTAACTACTATGCGCACAGTTTAGGATGTGGTTTTATCATAAGCACCGAATATAAAGCATGATAAAAAAGTAAACAGTTGTCTCTTTAATGACTCCAACACAGTGATACCTAACTGTTCTAGTTAATATTTATCTTTTCTTATCTCGCGGGTACACACGGGCCAAGGCAACCATCACAGAAGAGAACGTTCGGGGGTATATTATTCAAAGTTGTTTTATTAACCCGAACATTCTAACTGTGACTGAAATCCCAAGGGAGCGGCCAGTGACCGAGAGAAACTCCCAAAGGCCAAAACCAAACCAGGATGCATCCCTAACTTCTGCAGAAGTACATAAAACTACCACCTAGGACCAATTGGTAGTCTGGGTCCCCCAACTCCGAGGACTGGGGACCAACGAGTCACTTTAGCTCGAACAGAAAAACACGTCCCCGGAGTTTTGTACCACCTACCCTCTCCAAGGTAAGCCCGAACTGAGTGGGTTAAGCTTTTCATTTATTTTATTTCCCGAAGTACAGGGCATTTCCCTAACTTCCTTCTACTATCCTAACAGTAGAATTCCCAACCTTAATCATTTTACCAAGGTGTATAGACAGTTCCCATCCTTTGTCGTATTGATTGCATAACCTACTCAAAGCGCTCTGGTGCCTTTAAACCAATCAAGCAACAATATTTTACTTTCATTTTCATGTGGGTTCACATCATAACTTCGACGACCTATTCAAGACCCTCAATCCCCTAGCTAGACCTCCATATGTCCACAACAACCCGACCCATATGTTCGGTTATCAAAACCTCATTTATCATTCTTATTATCATTTATTTATTCCTTAATAGCAAATTGCTACAACTCCTCCGGGTATTATGAAGGGTGGCATGTAATACAAGCTCTGACAACAAGCAAAAACACAGTTGGTGTACTTTATTGAACGTGCAGTATAGTCCTAAAGATTTGGTAATATATGTATTTCTCCCAACATCCTCTCATTCGAACATTCCACAAGATATACAGCTTATTTGGCACTTGATACTTTCAGCAAGTATGTAGTGTTAGGCAATAGTACTACAGCAAAAATACAATTTGACAAGCCTATGAACATTGGAAAATAAACATCTTAATGGCCATTTGAATCTTCTAGATGATGTACACATAAAGAATCATTGGAACCCTTTGAAGGAATATGCAGTTGACCCATATAAATTAGGCAGTTTAATATGCAGCTAAACATCATTTTAAATTGCTAGTTACTATGGAGTGAACACCAAATTTACATGCCGCCTAATATACAACTAATCATCTATTTAAATTTACAAGTTACTATGCAGTTTAATATGCAACTATCTAAGCATTTAACATAAAGTGAATACGAAATTAAATACTAGATTGAATCTCAACCTAACATGCAACTAAATCGACATGGAGCAACAGTTTAATATGTTGTTTCATATGAAACGAATATGATCATATAATGCAGCTAACTAGGCATCTAGCAGTTGATTAATCATGCAGCTTCATATAACATGGGAGACCATTATAACAGACAGCTGATTAGTCTTTGCACCCTCTGGAATACATACAACCAACCTTGATTAATTAGGTAACAATCGTTATCACTAAACAGATACAAGACTCAATTATTGGCAGCACCTTGGTTTATCATAAGTAATTCAACTAAAAACATAGGAGTTAAACATGCATTCACCTTGATTAAGCCTTTGCAAAACAAAAGTCCAGACCTTTACAACCCTCAAGCATGGCCATATGTGCACTGACTCTATGTCAGTCTACTATAACACCTCAACTCTGTTACAGCAAATTTTCCAAAACATAAAACACCACAGCGCAGGAGCTTAATATGCGACTAACCACCACTTCAATACACAAGGTACACAATCTACCGTTTTAGTTCTTTAGTGGGCACCCAGTCCCTACAACCCAAAACCGCAGGTAAATCATAGATCATCCTCTCACGAGTTAGATCAGCCTCTCACGAGTTAGGTAAAAACAATTTCATAATCAGTCCAAAAGATTTACACAAACTAAATACTAAATTCAAGAGAATATAGTCCCAGCCAAGTCATGCAGTCCCAAAGATTATATACAATGCTAAGTCATAACATTTACATGAATGTATATATATATTTACAGATATATATATATACATAAACCAAAAAAATTCAGATGAACGTGTATACAACTCAATCACAAATTTCATTAGGTCTAATTAAATCATGAAATCCCAAAGAGACATACACAGGAATTAGATCATGACTCAAAAAGAAAAGAAAGGAAGCATCCGAAACCCCAAATTGTTGATTTGGAGTTTCCGGTTTGGGGTTGACAGACAACCCCCAACTGGAGATTTTTCCCCATTTACAACTCGACAGTCTGGGTTTCGGACAACCCACATCCCACCCGATCCATGCTCGACCTGAACAAAAATTTTACAGAAACCCTACCATTATCCGGCGAGGGTGTTGCGGCATCCACTGGAGGGGTCGGTCGGCCTGGACAGCACCACCACCGGAGAGGTCGGTTGCGTCTCCTGACACGGCTTCAAACAGCAGGCCCGAGCTCGGGGGAGGGGAATCCGAGGGTTAGAGAGAGAAGAGAGGGAGCATGGGACAGCGAGAGAGGGAGAAGGAAGGGTTTGGGGTCCCCCTTTGTAGGTGGGTGACCTTCCAAAAAGGAAGGAAGCCCGGCGGCTTCGGCTTCCCCCCTCCCATTTCCAAATGTTAGGGTTCAAAAGAACCCTAACCAATGACTTATCGGGGGGTTTCCCCCTTCATTTTTATCGGGCAACCCCCTTATCGGGCCCCCCCTTTGTATCCTTTTTACAGGGTGTGGGCCGGGTCCGAGTCTGACCCGCGACCCGCACTCGGGATCCAATCACATGTTGGATCCGGGTCTTATAAAAAAATTATAGCTTCTTAATTGGATCCAAAAACCCCACTTATATATTTATTTTATTTCTTTTCTTATTACGTATTTTAATATTTAAATAGGTTTATCTTGTATAATATGGGTGCTGGATCCGAAACTTGGATCCGTGCCCAGATTCGCCCATTTTACTCCTAAAATACTAAAATTTTTAACGGTAAAAATTGCGGTTATTACAAGTTTTTAGTTACTTTTATATGTTAATCTCATATTTTTTAGTACTTATTTGATATTTTGTATTTCTTATTGGTCGTTATTTCATCAACAAAGCATTTCTTTATTTATTTGTATTTTTAGATATTTTTTCATAAATTTTTTAAAGTTTTCAAATTTTTTTTGAGGCTTGCGCTTTACACCTCGAGGCTTATGCCTTGCCTCGGTTTTTGGTTGAGTGCCTCGCTACCCCTCAACGCTTTTCACAACACTGCTTTAATCTTATCAAATTTAGTTGAGCCAAGTTTAAAATTTCTAGCTACTTGTCGAATTTAGCTTGTGTGCAATTTTAGATAGCGGTTTCAAATGAGAATGTGAAGAGTTGTGACCGACAATGGCTTCTCTCCGCAGGGGCACACCACATTGATCATCTATGTCACATGGAGGCTCCATTTTTTCTGCTGTACTGCATCCCCTTGTACATGAATAATGGTGGGAAGCTCCATAAGAAGGCTGTATCCCTTTATCTAGATCTGTATGTGTGACATAGTTGATCTTTTGTTTATATTTAAAGACTCTAATTGGGAAAGTTGCAACAGATTTTACATACAATGTTATTATAATAATGCATCCATTGAATAAGTAAATTATGAAAAATTGCATTCTTCGTTTTCAATGATGTGTTACTCTCTTAAATTGTACATCTTATTCGCACATGTACAATATGCTTCTCAAATATGTATGCATTACTTGAGAGAAAATTTTAAGATATCTATGGTTTGATGTTCAACCCCAATAGAACTAGCATCTGATGCTTTCCCTTCGATCTTCTGATGTTCAAAATGGTAATCTCTGTTTCTGTGCTTTTATCTATCATGGAAAAAATGGATTGACTTCTGATACAAGTACACTCTGTTCAATGCCAAACTGCTAACCTAAATAGTGTCCTTAAACTTATCTGCACATTTTTTGCTACTGCTCCTGTCAAAGCCACACATCATTCAGTACTGGATCTTGCAACACAATATACATAACATGGATGGTTGCCAGGAGTCCTTACAAAGATGGAGTGGTTGAAAAGATGAAAACACATGCTATACATGATACTGTATGTGCTTACATCTTGTGTAACTAACAATACATTATTTTCCTCTGTTTTTGGTTTGTTATTGGATACCAGGCTTTAATGACTAAGACATGAGCTGGTTGTTTCTGTTAATTCTTGATGACTAAAAAATGCCTCATCTTTTCCTCATCTGACCAAACCTAATTCTTGAATCTTGATCAAGCTTTATTCTTCACGAGGTTCTGCTGTCCCATGGCATTTTTGTATTGCCTCATTATGAAAATTCTTTTGTTTATATTGTTGTCTATTCAAGATAAAATAAGATCGATACTTTTTGGGTGGAAACGGACACTTATGGTCCTGTTACTGCAATCAAAATATTGGATCCTTGTTCTGCTACCTGTATATTGTATCTGCTGTCTAATTTATTCTTTTGCTTTTAATTCCTTGCAGTGACCACCAAATTGCTCGCATAAACCAGTCATTGAGAATTCTTGCAAATTTGGTTGCTTCCGGGGCACTTCATTCCAATGCAACATTAGATTGCATGATACCTACCATAATTGCATTCACTACTGCACAATTTACCAGTGATGCATCCGATGGTCACACATTGACTTGCAAAGTATGTCATTAAGGCCTGCCTGCTAGTACACAATTTTTGACTTTGTGTTGTGCACCACCTATTTTCTCGGATACAGTGCTTGTGACAAACAGACACTAGAAAGATCATTCTAATTAAACATACTATGGACGGGAGAGTCTGTTTAATAATTGGAACATTTTCCTTTTGTTCAGGTGCTTTCAGTTCTCAGGAAATTAATAGAAGCTAGTGCATGCAGGATGAGCACTTGTTTGGTGCCAAGTTGGCCCACTTTTATGAGATTCTATGCACAGGTACCTTTTCTTGTGCATTGTGCATGCCAAATGTTTGAAAATAACAGCAACTTGATTTTGTTCCTGCTCTACATCCTCAAAATTGCAGGTTGTAGGCTATGCAAAAGATACTTCTGGACGACTTTTGTATGAATCAACAGCTTGCATTACAATAATAATGTACCGAGTTGTTCAGGGGTGTAAAACATCCAGTTCTGTCACTGGCCATGAGATGGTTTCTAACATGTCATCAGTAGAAACAATGATGCAAATACTTGACCAGGCTAATTCATCTAATATTGTGGATTTACTTTTAGTATGCTTGGCATCTTCAGGGTCCAGTCTCATGTCAGGTTCCCTCAATTTGTTGCCTGCTGCTTGTGAAGCTTGCAAAGCTCTTTGGGCTGTGGTGGATGCAATGGGTGCTTTGTCCATGAAAGGAAACACTCATTTGTTTCCATTGGCCTCTTCAAGAGGTCCTTTACTTGAAGAAAACGGCCATAGCCAATATAAAAAGCTTGAAATGAAGTCATCTGCTCCTGTTGATATGTTAGCAAGAAAATTCTTGAAATCAAAAGGCATGCAGGTAGCTATTTATTACGTGCTCCACCAAGGTCCAGAATCTGTTCTGCCCTCTTGTCTGCAGGTGCTCTCCTCTCATACAATCTTAGTCAAACAATTGTAACCATTCTTAACCTTAATCGGGAAAACTATCACTTTAAATTTTAAATTAGTGCATCCGTTTATATTCTTTGGAGTTGGCAGTGTATGTGCCCTCTTTTACATTTTTTTAATACTTATGGGATGTCTTTTGATTATTCTCCATGCTGTTCCATTTTACAATGTGTGCTTGATCTTTATAGTCTAAACGAGCAATGATAAAGAAGCAGTCATCTGAGTCAGTAACTCGAACAATGATGTAAAAACAGTGTATCAAAAGGGCCATCAAAGGGGTCAAAATTGCAAAGATACAGTAACATATTGCAACATATCATAAGATGCATACGGTATAAAACATTGTTATAAAAAATTATGAAACTGTTAATCTTTAAAAGTGAAGTACCATTTCTTTGTGATATTTGATTTGCACCTGTTGGGCCCCCTGATTCTATTAGGAATATTTTCTTTTTTGTACAGTTTATGGCACCTAGAATTAGTGAATGTGAGAAGAATTTTGAGCATGTTCAACTATACAATGCTGTGAATATGTTATTTGTTCTCTTTGAAGAAGATTATGTTGTATAAAAACTACAATATGGCAAAGCAACAAACAGAACAAGTGGTTATTTTCTGTAATATCTATAACAAGGTTCATGTCTTATTTATGTCAAGGAGATTTCTTTTGTCCATTCTTTTCTTTTTACTTGTTATTTAAATCATTGATTGAGATCCAACTTTCATAATTCATGTTGATAGATTTCACCTATCAAAATCTCGTACAATTTATTGATTTCTTAAATCATCTTTTAGCAATTCATAATATTATTTTTGCTTTCTTAGCTTTTGATGCGATGGTGTCTATCTTGCACAACTATTTGCAATGTTCTCTGTGGTCTTCCAAGTCCTTTACCTGCTGCTAATGCTGTTGATGGAGGTGGAGATGGAACAGTTGTGGCAGATCTGTTTTGCATCATATCACTGTGTTCATCTTCAAACAAAAATGCAATGAATGGAGATACACATGATGCAAAATCTAATAAGATATCAAACCCTGGGTCTCTTGTTTTGTATTCTTGCCTAACACTTGCCACAATTTCCCAAGGCTTGAAGTTGGATGGTAAAGCTACCTCATCATGCATGCTTACTGTATCTCAGAAGAAACAACGTGCTCGTCTTTCAGTTCTTGCTCATCAGGCTGCTTCTGATGATAGATCAACAGCTTCCATTGAGCCTCATTGTTCAGCAGCAATGTTAGCACTTGCTTCTATCATATCTCTTGATGATGATACAGGTCATATGAGTTCCCACATTGCTGAAACTGCACTTCCTTTAATACCTCCCACTGCCACACTGCGTGGCCATCTCAGGCTTCCATTCCCTGATGACTCTGGAGTGCCTTGCAAATCCAGTGCAATGCTTACAAACTGGCACGGACTTAGGGATGGCTGTGTTGGTTTGTTGGAGATAAAACTCAAGTTTGGAGGCCCGCTCGCCATTGAGCAGGCATGCTCAAATGGTATTCCAGCACATCTTACTTGTTTATTGGCTAATCCTCAGAAGGAAGATTTTCAGGGAATGGTGGTGATGAAAGACATAGCTGGATTGTCACCCATAGGTGTTGTCTGGACTGTTTCTTCTATAGCTCATTGTCTTGCTGGTGGTTCTTTCCATGATGTATTGTATAGGAGAGAGCCCCTTAAGCTATTATCTGACTTGATGTCTGATGCTCACCTCAATGTTCTGAAATCCTGGACTGGTTGTGGTGGCGGAAGCAATGGGATAATTGATTTAATCAACTCCATTGTTGATGTTCTTGCATTTCCTTTTATCGCTGTACAAAATGTTCCTGGTTCACCACTTACCTCTGTGTCTGTTAGCAGTGGTTATCTCCTCAACTCAGGGTCACCTGGTGCGAGAATGTGTGCAGAAAACACAGATATGGTGAAAATCATTGAAGCCAACATGTCTCAGTATGTTCAAATGCTTCTGGAGGTAGTTACTGTATACCTTTTCGTCCTGTTTCTGATTTATTATTTATAGATTTTATAGAGTTTCTCTAAATATGCAGGCATCCATTCCCAAAATAGCTCTCAAGTGTTTGGGATATGTAGAGGTGAGCAATACGGGAAGACCTATAGCCTTTCTAGCTAAAATGATAGGTTATAGGCCCTTGGCGTTTCAGCTTCTTAGAGAGGGTCTGTTGGAAGAGTATAGAATGAAAAGGCTTCTTGACGATTCTAGCCCAAGAGAAGTGGTTCTGGATGTTTTAATGATAATTTCTGATCTAGCAAGAATGTCAAAGGTTAGTAAGATAACAGTTATTCAAAACTTCTAGTCGCATTCTGCTGCCTGTGGCCCTTGTGTTGTTTCATGTGAAGAAATGAAGATCTGCTGTCATACTTGCTGAGCTTTTTATATGTTTTAACCTCAGACAGAAGTAAACTGAAGAACTGCACTCTATATGTTCTCTTAAGCTCACTTCTACATATCCCAAACACTTGAGAGCTGTTTCTCAAAAAATACTTGGCTCATGAATATTCCAATATCAGAGCAAAAGCCTGCAGTGCCATTGGCAACATGTGCCGGCATAGTCCTTACTTTTACAACTCTCTTGTAAGATACTTTATTTGAATTGTTTCATCGTAGGAAGTGCTTGAGACATAAAATTTATTGCTATGCTATTTTTCTTGTTTTCTTTTAATAGGTAAATCATGATATGATTGACTCCCTCATCGAGAGATGTGCTGATCTGGACAAACGGACCAGAAAATTCGCATGCTTTGCTGTAATTTTCTCTGTTCAACATAACATAATTTGAAATCCAACTCTCTTAGAGGCACTTTTTTATAGAATCCTGTTGTCATTTGACAGTTGATGAGGCCATGTTATACATCGGCAATTTACTTTGTGAAGTTTGCAGGCCTTCACTTTTGCTGACATTTTTTTTCTTTAACTTGAAGCATTACGTGTTAAACTTTCAAGATGTGCATTGATCATTTTATTTTATCCAGGTTGGCAACGCTGCCTATCATAGTGACCTGTTATATGATCAGCTCAGAGCATCCATTCCTCAGCTCACAAATTTACTGCAAGCAGGAGAAGAAGACAAGACTCGGGCAAATGCTGCGGGTGCTCTAAGTAATCTTGTGCGCAACTCCAGCAAGCTCTGCGAAGACATCATTTCCAAAGGAGCTATGCAGGTCTGTCAAATGTGTGGTTTACCTTCAGTATATATTTCTGTTTCTGATCCAATTTATGTTGTTATATGCAGGCTTTGCTGAAACTTGTTTCAGACTGCACACTGGCAGCATTGAGCCCCAGAAGAGGCGATGCTCCAAGCGAGTCACCATTGAAGATTGCACTCTTTGCTCTTGGAAATATGTGTGTCCATGCTCCTTGCAGAAATTTTCTCTTCTCTTCAGAGTATTTCCCAGTATTTGGACGTCTGAGACAGTCACCCGATCCAACAATATCCAAATATGCATCCCGAATCTTATCTAGATTCCATGATGCCTGATCTGGTTTTGTCTATATCTTTTGTAAGCTGTGCATCTAAGTGATCATAGACGACTCCGAAATGCCTTGTGTGAGTGAAACTGTTAAAATATTGTAATCAGAAATAGCAATTTCGTAATAGAAGCCAAACCCAAATCTGACAGCTTGTTATTTGGGCAGTTTCGGGTACACCCTGATGGGTCGAATGCCCGACCTGTTGACAGTTCTATGAATCTCATTAGATCCAAAAGCAGGTCAGGATCATGCATGGACACTGCTTTACGGTCCGTATCCGAAACTGTCGTTTACAGGTCAAACCTCAGATGTGCTTTTGCCTGATTACTCGGAACCGACGTGCTGTGGGTCCAGCAGTAGCTTGTTCAAGCTATCCTCTTAAATTTTGCAGCCTGGATCAGTGTGTTTGTTTCCAGTTCGGATCCAACATGGTCAGGAATTTAATGTAGTTTTTTTTTTTTTTTATAATCCAACGGAAAACCTCCCATCACTGAACACATTGAAGTACAGAAATTCCTTCCCATCTCTTTCCTATGAAAAAAAGTGCAGAAATTCCAGCTATCAGAATCACACGTGATGGCTGCCCAAAGTTATCCTAACGCTCCAGATCAGCTCACCCTCATCAGAGACCCAATCTAACCCGTCCATTCTTTGTCCCACAACATCCCAATCCATCAGGCTTATTCATGCCTTTTTGCAGCTTTATACTCCCAAACGTGACTGCATCCCATTGGCTGTAAAAGGCAGTTGATAAGGATGACACATGTCATCATGGTAGAAGAGCAATCTGACGAATCACAACGTGCTGACTCGGCACTCGCCGGCAGTTAGGACACTCTGTTTAGCAGAGTGCTGGTCCGGGTATGTGTAGGGCTGAGTCCCGGTCAGACATGGCGTGGATGCAGCCGATGGGCTCGGTCGGCACCGATGATGACTATGAGGGAGGGGACCTGGGCCAGTCTGAGCCAGACGATGGTGAGTTGAATGCATTGGGGATGCCACAAATACTCATGGTGCTGTTGCTGGTGCTCGAGCGGCTGGTAGCCCGGAACGACCAGGTGGTCTCCAGCCTTCCTGTGAGCCTGGCGAGCTCGAGGATGTGTCTGTTCCATGGGGTGAGGGCACCTAGCATCAGCATTCCCAAGTACCTGGAGAGGATATATAAGTACACCAACTGCAGCCCCTCCTGCTTTGTGGTTGGGTATGTTTACATGGGTAGACTGGTGCACAGGCACCCGGGCTCGCCGGTGGTCTCCCTCAACGTGCACCGCCTGCTTGTGACCAGCGTTATGGTGGCAGCTAAGGTGCTTGACGACGTGTAAGTGGTTCCTACTTTTCTTCATGGAGTGAAGTGGTGTCTCCTCTTGCTTTATTTATTGCTGGTTTTGCGTTTTCTTTTTATCTTTTTGGTAGTTGGTGTGTGTTTTAATCACGTTTATTTGTGTTGGTTTGCTTTTTTTCATGTTTTCTATTGTGGGGTCTTGAGTGGTAGAGGTTCTTGCTTGAGTCGTGAAAATTGAGAAGGTAGGTTCGAGATTTGGGGGGGTAAGGTACCATATGGCGAAGTTTGTATTTTTGTGCAAGTTTTGGCCTTGTGCTCTTTTTTTATAGCAGAAACTTGGTGTTTCAAAAAATGGCGCTCCCCAAGTTTCTTGTTAGCCTTTTTTCTCCCCTTACATTTTTATCCTGACAAGTGTTAAACGAGTCCGAATCGTGATGACACAAGTTTTATGCATTAAGCACCTCATTGCCCTCCATCAGGCCTTGGGCCCCACAACTGACAGGCCTGTTCCCAAGATGGAGGGTGATCAGGTGCTTAATGTACAAATATTTGTGCAATCATATTTTACCTGATCTTTTCACGTGTTAAACAGGGTATCTGCCGTCCATGCAACTTTTTTCTTTTGACGTGATTTAACTCATCAAAATACGATGAAAATCATCTTGCCAAGTAAAATTGAATGCCATTTAGTTTCTGAATTGAGCTTTTTTCATTACCTTGTAAGACCCATAGAATGTTGATATAATCATTTCTTTTGGTATCCCAACCTACTAGAAGTTCTTGACTGAGCAACATGTCCTGTTTGGAACCAACTAGGAACCCTCAATTTCTTAGCAGCAGTATTGAATTCCAAAATATATGACCTTTGAGGAAAAATCTATTTTAAAAAGGGTTTTTGGTTTAAACCAAGTGCTTGCTTATACGTTATCTACTGAAAACCCTTAGAGGAGAAATCAATTCTAAGAACAAGCTCGATTTTAGTTGAAACCAAGTGTTTGCTTATATGTTTAATCAAAAAACACTTCTGCGAGAAAATTTGAAATATGAAGGACATTGTGAGTCGTCTCTGAAAATCCAGTATTTGAAGGATCTTTAGGATTTCCTACTATTCCTAGTATCTGGAACTGAAAAAGTATAAGAAATTTTGATTCATCTGCCTCCAAGAGTAGGCTTCAAGGCCAAAGCAAATGCAATGCTCTAAGATTCGTCCTCTGGGAGTGTATTGTTCATAGAATCTAAAGCAGTGGGGGGTGACAATTGCGGACAATGTACTGTCCTTTTTTCTATATACTTGGCATTTTATTATGGTGATGTTTTTCTTGTTGTGGGATCTCATCTTGTGGGACTCCTGCCGTTTAGTCGCTACAGCCTGTCCTGATGCCTAAAATTGAGCAAATGGATGGCTTGTAAGTTACCGTTACTACATGGAGAAACTGCACTCGGGATTTGACACTTGGCCGCACTGGTCTGCTGTATCTAAAATTGCCATCCCAATGGCATAAAACTCCGTGGGCGCATCATTCGACCAGCGGGGTGCCTTTTGCTGAACCTTGCCAATGGGGGTGGTCACACATGGACTGAAACTCAGGGTAAGGGAAGGCCTCCCTATCCACGAGCTCAAGACTATGTGGGTGGCCTGTTAAGATCCTGGTGGTTTAAGTGTTTTGATTTTTCATACTTTAATCAGCTTACGGCCTTTTGATGTGAAAATAGTTCAGAGAACAATGCACGCTATTTATGTGGTTCGGTGCAATAGCACCTACGTTAGGTCCTCACACACTTGAACACTCTACGTGTGTAGGTAAATATATATTGTTACATTTGAATACGTGGATCCTTATCCACGTTGTACAACAATGGGAGTCGATTTTTGTAGCTTAAAGATGGTGCATTATCTCCAGATATTTCAGCTTGAATCATAACAGACAAATCCTTGTTTTGTGCTGGGATGAGTCTTGCTGACTTATCTTGAGACTGCTTCTTATCTAAACTCACATTAGATGCTGGTTTATCCTCATACAACTCCACCTTTGACGTCCCATTTGATCTTCCTTTGGATGCTGCCTTAGCCTTAGTTAAGGCCATATTCTTTTCCTGAATTGGATGCTGATCCTGTTTTCATGTTTATGCCATACTCCTTAACAGGCATTACTGTAACAGATGTATTGGTTAGACACCTAACACGACCCTTCGAGATCTGCTTGTAAGGTAGTTCACTGTTGATAAATTATACTTGTGCATATTACTATACTTAATTAGCATATTATGCTACTTTGTTTATATGTTAATCAGATTGTCAATAAGCCATCCTTATACCTATGGATGTGGTTTTGGGATTTACAGGCACTATAATAATGCATTTTCTGCCAGAGTTGGGGGGTGTGAGCAATGAAGAACTTAACCGGCTAGAGCTTGAACTGCTTTTTCTTCTGGACTTCAGTGTAATGGTGACCTCTCGTGTGTTCGATAGCTATTGCCTGCATCTGGAAAAGGAAATGATGTGGTACTCAGCTGAGAGGAAAATAGAAAAGTTGTCACCATTGCTTCTGGACAGTGAAAAACAGGCCTTGACTGAAGAGACATGACCCTGTCAACTGTACAAAGATTATGTTAATAGACAATCTGCTCTAGCTCTTCTACTTAATAGAGAAGCTTGGCCATCTAATCTTCTTTAACTGCTCTTAGATTTGGAAAAAATGAGAACTATGCATAGAAATTGACACTCTTCAAACCAACCCCCCACAAAATACAAAATGCACTACCTGTACAAGAAAACACATTGTCATGATATTTATTCTCTCTCTCTCTCTTTTTTTAATTTGTTGTTTCAAACAAGTGTTGCAATGTGACATAATAATCATTGCTTTCGCTGAGCAAATTGCAAAGGCATGCGCAGTGGGAAACAGGAGTTATACTGGTAAGGGTACCGCTTAATATTTTCAGCATTTTTTCCCAACTGAAAGCTTATTTCAAAATTTTGATCTTTTAGATTAGGGATGTAAACGGTTTGGATTTGGATCGGATGTGGCCAATACCATATGTGACTAATTGGATGTAGGCTTAACGGATTCAAATTCAGACTAGGGTGGTGAAAAGCTCATATTCCGCTTTTTTACATGTAAACAGATTCAGATATCCCTCAAATTCAGATATTTGTCAGATTTGGTGGCAAAAAATCAAAACCATATCCACATAGGATTATAATGGGACATGGTTTTTTGACTTACCAAATGCAACTAAATGGAATCAAATTCGGCCGGATATTGATTGACATCCCTTGTTTTAGACCAAGTTTTCTCTTTAATGATGTTCATAAGATGGTTGGGCATGATGAAAGCTAAAGTGGATACTTCTCAACCAGGATCTAGGATAAAGCAATCTTTACAAAATACTACAGATAATATTCTGCACACAGACTAGCAAAAACACGCACTATGTATCTGCCATGTAAATTATTGCATCTTTCAACGTCTCATATTATTGACCATTATTTTTCGCTTCCATGTTTCTGCCAAAAAAATTAAGTGGGTCCAATTTCTCATTCTTTCTGTTAGTCTTCTAGCCTTGAACACACACACCCAGTTGAGCAGCTTGTACAAGCTTTACATCAAATCACTCATAAATAATGGGTGATAATGCAGTAGTCATCCACCTTGACTGCAAAGGTATTCAGCTTATTGCAGAAGCAAGCAAGTGGTGTTCATCTCACCTTGGAGTCGTGTGGTTCAAATATCTTTACAAATGACGAAATTAAGATATTTTTCTTTGCAAGTAATCAAAATATTGATGTTCCAAAGAGTTTTTTTTTTGTAAGACAAGCTGGGGTTAGGCAGACCCCATCAGTTATTATTCAAAGTACCACTGCCGTTTTGAACCTACAACGTCCCACCACAGGGAGGCGTGCACTGACAGCTCTTACCAATCACGATGAGCCGCCACAGGGTATGTTCAAAAAGTTATTTGTAGTAAGTATTCACATTATATGCAGCACTGCTGCATGGTGGGCATGCAGCAACCTGCTTGACCACCACGGGGCCACCCATCTTAGCAGTTCCGGAGATGGGTGTGGTGTTCATCTCAAGAAATGTTGAGATGGATGATCGTCAACATCTCCCGACATGGTTTAGTAACCTTTTTTTTGGAAAGCTATTATTGTACCCAAGAACAATGCAATTAGGGGTCAATGGGGCGGTTTTACTCGGACCAAACTCCATAGGGTCCGGGTATGATGACAAATAAGAAGACTCGATTAAGACCCGGGTTCAGACCCGAAGGTCTGATTAATACATGGACCTGGGTATAGTTTGTGAAATTTTATACCAGACTCGGGCCCAACCCAAGTTTCAATTAAGATTTATGATTTTTTAATGTAAAAATGATAAAAAAAATATATTATTTTATAGGGTATGGTCGAGGTCCAGTTCATGTAGTTTTTATTGGGTTTGGGTATGAATTTTCTTGTACTAGACCTGATTGGACCAAATACCATACCCCTGAAATCTGATCCAAGTTTGATTCCACCTGGGCCCGAACCAAACCCGACTTGTTGACACCCCTAAATGAAATGCAATGTTAATGTCAGGAGGCATGCACATGGAGAGTTGAATGATCCATACCCATGAACCGGAGGCAAGTGTCCAAAAATCAGCTTTAAAGTTGGTGCTTCGAATGGGTCAGATCTTGAGGCAATTTGTCAGGCTGCATTTATTGCTTGCTTTAGTCTTGTCCTTTGCAACTTGTATCTGAAAAGAATCAACGGAAGGCTCATTGTCAAGATTCCCTTATACTTTTTTTAGTAGACATGATGTGTCTAGTCTGGGAGGATCACATTTTCAAAATCCACTGTAGACATGTACGTACTACCATAAATATCTTTCCAGTACAAAAATGCCCCTGAGGAAGCTTAAAAGGACTCCATGATGGTGTACCGTACCATCATAATGAGGGGGTGGATATTAAAAACAAAAATCATCAATAGGGATCTAAACCCGTTAGGCAGACCCTACTAGATGTACAATAACGGGGGCTCCACTTGTTGGGTAAGAAGCAGTTAGTGAACGCACCTTATGTTTGGGACGTTGCAAGTTCAAAACCCTATGATACGGTTGTATAACTGGTGGGGTTCTGCCTAACCCCAGGTTGCCTATCCAAATAAAAACAGATTCCCTTACTTCGTGCGAAGGGATCAAGAGCCAATTAAGGAGAACATTGCTATTATATTTCTCTAAGCTTTTTTGGATAATCATCCCTACCTTGTTTCATTTCTCAAAATGGTTCTTACATTTTAAAATGTTATGACAAATGCAATCTTCTGTCATGCCATGTCTCACTACCTTAAGGATGGTTTTGACGTGGTTGGCAAAAAGAGACTAATGATTTTGTAAAATGGTGCAAGGGGAGGATGGTTTTGAGTTTGCCTTATTATGAAAAAAAACTCAATTCCTCTACAATTTGTGAAAGTAGGGACAATTGTAGTTGCTCTAAGCAATAATTGAGATGTATCAGAAATGCTGATTAGATGCATCAAATTGGGAAATTATGTACAAGTTGCCCGATCTCTAAACTTAACCACACTAGTGTGGATTTTTGGGTCAAGAATGTGCCAAAACTGAGTTGATCCGGGTCAAATTTGAAACCACTCTACAATCTATAAAGCTTGATCTCAATGGATATGTTTCTTTGTCATGCAAATTACAAATAAATACAGAATTGTATTATTGCATGGAAATATGAGTCAGAATGACTAGAGGCCGGACATGATGGAATAAAAGTTTGCAAATCTAACCATATGCGATCCAGATCCGAGCCACCATGGTAATTGTGCAATTATAATGGAGTTCTAGAAATTATTATCAGATCTGTCCACGTTCAGATCTGGTTTTTACTCAAGTTGGAAGACGCTCAACTGAAGCCTAATCCAGCTTAACCGTCTCGGACTTGAATCTGGATTTTGGTTTGAGAAAAACCCACATCAAATCCGACTTGAATATGTAATCAGATCTTGGCAATCTGAGAAGATATATATTGGGCAAGTTGTGAGTACCCGAGCTGCCAATCAGGCCAAACAGATGGCATGGTCCAATTCACCTCTTACTTTTGTAAGAAAACTACATGACTAGGTATCCAGACTAAACCCGATCCATTGACAATATCTCTAAGTATGGGAGACAATGAAGCCCTCAACACACACACAGAGAGAGAGAGCCGAAACAAGATTTCAACGCAGCCACATAAAGGGTTAACAAAGTTGAACCCAAAGAGAACAAAAACAGAAAAACAAAAACAAAACAGAAACCAGCAAGAGCAAAACAAACTAAAAACAAGCCGGCTCATGTAGGAGCCGCAAAACCAATAAGGTATGGAGGGAGCGGAGCGACAATAGGAGAAGTCGTTAGATCGGAAAGATGAATACACAAAATTACGTAAATGTTCACTAGAATTTTTGCATAAGATGATTAATGTCGACCAGAGATTTTCAAAAAAAGGCATCTTTGCGTGCCATCTAAACAAATCATCAAGTGGTAAACAACCACGATCTCCAAATTAACCGCCACCGCTTGCTGCATCAAAGGCAGACCAAACCCAAGATGAGGTCTAGTGCAAAGGACTCCTCCATAACGATAACCTATGGGTGCCTCCAAGTCCTACAAAAGATCTCCACAAAGGTATGGCAAGAGCAGAAGAGGTGGAATGAAGATTCTTCAGTAGCATGACAAAGCACACATCAACTCGAAAGCTAGAATCCTCACCTCACTAAGGTATAGTGAGTTTGGACCTTATCATGCAAGATTAACCAAGCCAGGACTCAGAGAATGAGGTGCTCAAAACACAGATTCGGACAAACAGGCTGCCCCCGGGGGAAACAATGATATATAGACTTTGAGAAACCTCCCGGTAGTATCAATAGCCCAATGCACCCAGCTACCAATATCAGTGAGATCATCAAAATTATCGCAGAAGAAAGATAAAGCCGACAACCATAACCTACGCATATGAAAAAATGCTCCACACCACGAGCAAAGAAAAACCAAAAGGAGAGAGAGGCCCGTACTTAGATAGAAGAAAAGGGTCCCTCCCAAGAAAGGGTCCAAATCAAAGCAGGCAATCTGGTTTTCTTAAAAGTCTGATTGAGTGGTAATGAATGCACCAGGGCCCATCCGATGCCGTTCATCCATGGTAATGAGCGCATCAAACAACAGTGGTTTTTCAAGTCCTTAACACGTAATTGCTTCTCTTTACTTCCCACGAAGGCTCTACACTAGGGCTGTAAACAAGCCCAACAAACCAAACAAGCCCTGTTTGTGCTCGGTTTGTTTACAGCCAAGCTTGCTCGGACTCGGCTCATATAACTTGTACGAGCTCGAGGCAGATGAGCTGAACCTGAGCTGGCTCGTTAGTAAAAGAAGGCATCTGTTTTTTACATGAAACAACAGCGATAATGGAACCTGCAACCTGGTTGTTACATAAATACTTGTATAACTAGCTGATCTAATGCTTTTTGACATATAATATACATAAAACCTATTGTAAGCAATCCATACAAGTCTAGACGAGCCGAGCACTAAGAGTATTGCTCAGACTTGGCTCAATTATACCAATTGACAAGTTCGAACGAGCTTTCTGTTTACCAGCCCCGCTCTACATACTTGGTTAGATGGAATGGCTCCAAACATTCAAGGTAAAGAATATCGCGAGTTCGATATTCAAAATTCATGTCCCTTGAAAGAGGCAGCTACATGTATGAAAAAGGGAACAAAACCATAGCAGGTGCATAAGAAAAAATTACAAAATAGAACAAGTCCATACTCCATTCCAAGGGGGGCTCCATCTCTACTCATTAAAATTCTTATTGTACGATTTTCAAAAATATTTTTTAATCAAATCATAAATTGTTGCAGCGGATCCAAAAACTCAAGACACCAATAACAGAAACTATCCTTGGTGAGCAGGGCAACAGTTGTAGAATTTATATTGCAAACACCGAGAAGCCCCCCCCCACTGTCAGCGTAGCACCTCTCCGCACACGACCACAGCCTTGGTGCTATGTTACAGGGATTCTTTAACTTGCTCTCGTGTCGTGTCTCTGTATGTATTATTTTGAATAGAAAATTGCACAAAAATGGCATGTCTTGTGTCCTTTATCGGTGTCCTTGTGTCATAGCATTTGTGGTTTCTCCAGTCATCGAAAAACAAAATGGTTCACTCTTCCCATTAGCATTTTGCTTCAACAAATAAAATGCTAATGGAAAATAAAAGGCCAGAAAAGTTGGAGACCCAAGGGTTTCTAACTTAGTGGGATGGGGCCTAGACCGTTTGACAGGCAGTCTAGGTTCAAATCTCATTGGTATCACTCTTGGGTAAGCCGAAGTTTGGCGCCTCTATGAAGTTGAGGAGTAAGCCTTGGGAGTTTTACGCTGACATGGACAGAGACCTTATAGTAAGGCAGACTGAGCACGGCTAGGTCTCTTGGCCTGGGGCGGTTTCTTCGAGAGAAAAAAAACGAGAAAAGGACGTTTACGTTGAACGTAAGTCAAGTCGTCCACTCAACCTATCAACTGGGCAACGACTTGGAGAGAGAGAGAGAGAGTGTTCAGGGTTGTCATCTTCCTCTGAATTAAGGGCGTTGGATTCTCTGTGAGCCTTCCCAATTCCCCACCATGGCCGACTCTTCTTCTTCCAAGGAAGAGCTGGCCCAGCTGGTGAAGAGAGTTGGTGCGTATCTCACACTCAAGACGTCCAACCTCCTCCCCGTCTCTGCACATCTCCAGGTATTCGCAATCCCTTTGTTTTTATGATTTTTATTGTTCTTGATCACAAAGCTTTGGTTCTTAATTGCACCCATGATTGGCTTTGGCTTTGGCTTTGGCTTTGGGGAGTGGTCAATATCTGAGAATTGATTGGTTACAATCATTTGCTTAATTGCCACTATCCCAATTGATCTTTGCTTAATTGGGTTGATAAAGACGGTTCTTCAGCGGCTCGCCGCTGCCAATTCGCTGTGTTCTTCCTTGAATTTGCTGTTGTCATCTTGTAGGAATTCGATGTTGGTTTCTTCTACTTCTCCTGTGCAAAGATAATCATAACCACAGAGGGGTCAATTGTATCTAGCACGCCCCATCTGGGCATCAGTGAGTTTTGAGGACAGCTATGCTTCTTTCACTTCAAATTGGAGTCTGTAGTCTTGAATCATAGTTCTTTGTCGGTCATGCTTCTGCCCAAGAGTTTATTTTCTAAACCTAGTCGGT
This sequence comes from Nuphar pumila, assembly GCF_984573655.1. NCBI lineage: Eukaryota > Viridiplantae > Streptophyta > Magnoliopsida > Nymphaeales > Nymphaeaceae > Nuphar > Nuphar pumila. Next base: position 117,543,415 of record NC_143259.1, on the reverse strand, counting down.
CGTTGGATTATTGCCCCAAAGAATCGACTTATCTTTTCTGAAGTTGAGGTTTTGGCACCATTGTGAAAATTTCTCATGTTTCAAACTGTTTGTCTTAATTGACTCCCTTATTGAAATTTGAAGTCCCTCATTCTGCATCTCAGTTTTCTCGAATTTGGAAGCCTTTTGACTTGAAGCTGTTTCTCAAGCCCATGAGCTCTACCAGCTAATGTCAAATTTCTTGCTACCACCCTACACTGCAGAAGGCCATCTTTATTGATTGTGATGGAACTAGTCTCAGAAGCTGGGATGGAAAGAATTTTATCTAGCTTCCTGAAAGTGTGGTTATCTTAATGTGTAATTGAGAGCTCTCTTGGGCATGTTTTCATGTTCTTTTGCATCTTAGAGCTATTGAAGTTGATCGTGTCACCATCCGATCCCATTAAAATATTGTTTAGGAAGGGATTCCTTTTCACTGATGAGGTGTACAATGCATAAGGGCAATTCTTTTGGAGTTATAGGTGTTCTTGACAAACTCTGGATTACTCCGGCAGTATTTATCTGAATATTGGTGTAGTAGAAACTGGAAATAATGAGTTCCAATCGTTAATTATACATTGACTCGGTGCCACCTTATAATGGAGAACGCCTGTGGGTACTGGATTCTGCATAGTGTCATGGTCATCTTATACTGAATATTGCGGGTGATTGGTATTTAGATTTTCATGTCTAATAAGACCCAGGACTATAAAGAGGCCTGCCAGACTGCTGGACCAAGGTAGGTCAGGTTCTGGATACAACCTTGAGGAACCATTGATGGTCATGGCTGCCAGCCTAGGCTCCCACTGGTGTTTTAATGTTGATCCAATAATCCTTATTGGAAATATATTTTTCCAAATTTTACACATAATAGGATGTGGACCAGGTCTAGTGTTGGGTTGAAACAGTGTCTTATATGAATCATGGCATGGTACTGTAATGAAAAGAGGCGGAAGCACCAATAGAGCAAAAAGTCACTCTTTAAGAGTGACTACTAGAGCCAAGAACACAAACACCAAATGTGCACACACAAAACTCTCAAATATAGAAAATGACTTAAAGTCATAAGTTGGATTTATTGAAGAAAGGAAGAGAAGGGTGTAAAAACCCATACATTCAAGAGGGGAACACCTCCTCTATTTATAGAGGAGGAGGGCACTAAGAAGGGACCACAAGGGGGCTCCCTTGTAGTCGTTGGGAGCCCCCAACGGTCAGAAATCTGACCGTTGGGGCCCCAACGACTACAAGAGTGGGACCCCTTGTGGTTCAAACAAAAAACAAAAAAGAAAAAAGAAAAAGGGAAAAAGAAAAAATAAAAAGTAAAAAAATAAAAAGTACATTTTGCAGTTTTACAAGAATACCCCTATCGGGTATTTCACTAAAAAGAATATGTATATATATATATATATATATACATATATGTATATATATACTTATATATATACGAATGTATATATATATATATATATATATATATATATATATATATATTAACACGCCCCCTCAAACTTTATGGGGAGAAGACCAAAAGTTTGCTAAGGAGGAACATAAATCGTGGAGTTGGGAGCGCTTTGGTGAAGAAGTCAGCTAGTTGATACTCTGAAGTAACATATGGTAATGAGATAGTCCCTCTGAGGTATTCGTCTCGAACATAATGGCAATCCATTTCGATATGCTTTGTCCGCTCATGAAAGGTGTGATTGCTGGCAATGTATATCGCACTTTTGTTATCACAACAGAGCTTGGTAGGAGTAGAAATGAGGACGCCCATGTCAGCAAGGAGACTTCTGAGCCATACGATTTCTATAGTTGTCATCGCCATAGCCCGATATTCAGCTTCAGTAGATGATAAGGAGACCTTCTGCTGCTTCTTGCATCTCCACGAGATGAGAGATTCACCTAAAAAAATACAAAGACCCGTAATTGAGATACGATCATTGGGATTTCCTCCCCAGTCAGCATCAGTAAAAGCAGTCAATTCAAGAGATGAGGAAGAGGATAAGAAGAGTCCTTTGGAGATGGTATTTTTGATATATCGCACAATTCTCATTACGGCCGCCATATGAACCGTGGTAGGTGCGTGCTGAAACTGACTCGCTGCATGAACCGCATGAGCTATGTCAGGACGGGTGATGGATAGATAGGTGAGGGATCCAATTAATTGACGGTAGGGAGTTGGATCTTCAAGAAGAACACCATCTTCAAGTCTTAGTTTCGCATTGATAACTTCGGGAGTCTCAACTTTCTTTTCATCAGATATTCCTGATTTGGTACAAATTTCAGCAGCTAACTTCATTTGAGATAAAATGTATCCTCGTTTGGAATAAGCCACTTCAATTCCTAAAAAATATCTCAAATAACCAAGGTCAGACATATCAAAAGTATCTTTTAGCATAGACTTAACATCATTTACTCTATTTTTGTCATTCCCAGTGATGATCATATCATCAACATACAGCAGAAGCATAATAATGGAGTCACCTATCCTTTTAACAAAAAGAGCAGTGTCAGTATAGCAAGAAGAAAAAACTAAATTGATTAATACATTACTAAACCTGTCATACCAAGCTTTAGGAGCTTGCTTAAGTCCATATAAAGCTTTTTTTAATTTTAAAATTTTTCCATTTAAATTCATACCTGGAGGTGGTTCCATATAAACTTCTTCATTTAAATTGTCATTCAAGAAGGCATTTTTAACATCAAGTTGAAAGATAGGCCATTTTTTAACAGAAGCTATAGCAATAAGGGCTCAAACACTAGTCATTCGAACAACTGGGGCAAAAGTTTCATCATAGTCTACCCCATACTCTTGGGCATATCCTTTGGCTACCAACCTAGCCTTATATCTTTCTAATGAACCATCACTCTTAGTTTTTACTTTAAACACCCATCTACATCCAATGGGTTTCTTGCCATTGGGAGGATCAATGATTTCCCAAGTTTGCGCCCTTTTAAGGGCATTAAGTTCAAGTTCCATAGCTTCATTCCAATGAGCATATTGTTTAGCATCATTGTAATGAGATGGTTCGTGAAAGGAGTGAAGAGCAAGAAGACATGCTCGATAATTAGGAGAAAAAGAGTCATAAGAAACAAATCTATTTGGTATCTTGGGAATGTGATTTGATCTTCTTTGAGAGGTTTCTTCTATCGACTCACTTTGAGAAAATCTTTCAAGAGCACACGGAGGATTTCTTTCATTCCTTCTAGAGTAGACTTGTATTTGTCTAGAAGCATTTTCTTCTAAGTTTTGATCATTATTTGGATGTTCAACAAGATCTTCATTAAGAGATTCACTAAGATCAACATGATCATCTATGATGTTTTCTTGAGGTAACAAGTCAAATAAAAAGGAATAGTCAATATTTTCATTTGGTTGATGCGAAAAACCATTTTCTTCTTCGAGGAATGTGACATCTTTTGAGATATAAAGTTTATTCTTAAGAATGTCAAAACATCGATATCCTTTTTGTTTTTCGCCATATCCCAAGAAAATACATTCAATAGCCCTAGGATATAGTTTATCATTTTTGCGAGTTAAAACAAAGCATTTACATCCAAAAATTCTTAATCTTTTATAGTCGGGAGACATATTGTAAAGTTTTTCAAATGGAGAAAGCTTTTTTAAAGAGGATGAAGGGATTCTATTGATGAGATATGTTGAGGTTAGAACCGCTTCGGCCCAAAAGGATTTTGGGATATTTTTTGAAATCAATAATGTTCTTGTAGTTTCTATTATGTGCCTATGCTTTCTTTCCGCAAGACCATTTTGTTGCGGAGTGTTGGGACAAGAACGTTGATGACAAATTTCATTTTCTTTTAAGTAACTTTGAAAATCATTAGACATATATTCACCTCCCGAATCGGACCTAAGAATAGATAGATTTTCCAAAAATTGATTTTTAACCATTGCATGAAATTCTTTAAAGAAGGAGAAGACTTCGGATTTGCGACTTAGGAAGTATATCCACGTAAATCTAGTGAAGTCATCAATAAAGACCACATAATACGAAAAACTTCCTTTAGACAAAATTGGGGAGGGTCCCCACACATCGGAATGAACAAGTTCAAATGGCCGAGTGGTAAAGTAACTTCTTTGAGGAAACGGAATAGCTTTAGATTTCCCAAAAATGCAATATTTACAACAGTCAAAAGATTGTCTTTACAAGTATTGTTCAAAAAAGGGAAAAGAGACATTTTTACAAAATTTGGATGACCAAGTCTCTCATGCCAATTTCCAATACTTTTGTCTTTAACAAGATTGCAAGATGACTTAGATGGAAGCGTCAAAAAATCCATAAAATAGAGATCACCCCTTCTATGGCCTTGCCCAATCAGCTTCCTTGACTGAAGATCGTGCACGGTGAGAAAGAGACTTGGCATCCATGGTCGGTGATTTGAGAAACGGAAAAGAGATTTTAATTAATTTTTGGGACGACTCTTACTTTAGGAACAAAAAAGTTTTGAGATTTTTTGAAGTCAAGTGTTCCAATACTTTCAATTTTCAATGACGTTCCATCAGCCGTTGAAACATAGGAGGACATGGGTTCAGAAAAAACATTTGAAAGAGAGGTTTTATGAGATGTCATATGAAAAGAAGCACCAGAGTCTAGTATCCACATACCTGGAGGTGATGAAGAGTAGGCGATGGCGGCTCCGGATGTTGAAGGAGAAGATTTGAGAAGGTGTTGGAGAACTTCGGAGATATGATTAAGAGTTTCTTTGATATCTCCTTCTTTGGTACTTTCTTCCTTCTTTGGAGAACTTTCTCCAACCGCGGCAACATTTCCTTTAAGCTTTGGACAAACCGGTCTAATGTGCCCCGGTTCATTACAATAGTGGCATATAATTCCCTTTCTAGGCCCATTACTATTTTTGTTAAAGTGGGGAGGTCTATATGCTTTAACATTCGATCCGGGCCTATTAACGGCCAAAACTTCATCACTCCTAATGCTCAAGCCAAGTCGAGTTTCTTCTTGACATATCTCGGCAAGGGCATCTTCAATAGGTAGGGCTTTGCTTCTATGGAGAAGAGATGTCCTTACTTGTTCAAATTCCGGGCGAAGTCCATGAAGGAATTGAAAAAAGTGCTCATTTTCAATTTGTTCCCTTCTTAGTTCAATATCTTGTGGAGCAACCCATTTAGGTTCAAGAAGGGCAAGCTCATCCCAAAGAGGGGTTAGAGAGCTAAAATAGTCCCGGACACTCGTATCCATTTGTTTGGTGGAACGATTTTTTTCTTGACAAAAAAATTGCCGAGCAAGATCCTTTTGGGTATACATACCCTTAAGGAAAAACCAAGCCTCATTGGCCCTTCTAAATTTGGCAATATTGACACAATTTTTAAGGTCTACATTGTTCATAAACCATGCCAAAATTTTGGCATGGTTACTTTCCCAATCCTCAATTTTGGAGTGATGTTCATTAATGGCTTTGATGCGCTCATCGCCATCTAAAGCCTTTTCAACTTCATTTTCAATTTTGGTAAGAACAAGAGAAGGTTCGGGAGTAGTTCCCATAACAAAGCCCCAAAGTTTCTTACCTCTTAGATGATTTTCCATAGCGGAGGCCCACATGAGATAGTTGGACCCATTTAGCTTGAAAGAAAGCTCCACTTTAGAGTCACGTTCCATCGGCACCAAATATTCTTTCTTTCTTCAAAACTTTGAGAGGCACGCGTTCCAAGATAACAAAGGAAAAGCCCAATCACCAATCGAGCTCTGATACCATGTAATGAACATCACTCTTTAAGAGTGACTACTAGAGCCAAGAACACAAACACCAAATGTGCACATACAAAACTCTCAAATATAGAAAATGACTTAAAGTCATAAGTTGGATTTATTGAAGAAAGGAAGAGAAGGGTGTAAAAACCCATACATTCAAGAGGGGAACACCTCCTCTATTTATAGAGGAGGAGGGCACTAAGAAGGGACCACAAGGGGGCTCCCTTGTAGTCGTTGGGAGCCCCCAACGGTCAGAAATCTGACCGTTGGGGCCCCAACGACTACAAGAGTGGGGCCCCTTGTGGTTCAAACAAAAAACAAAAAAGGAAAAAGAAAAAGGGAAAAAAGAAAAAGTACATTTTGCAGTTTTACAAGAATACCCCTATCGGGTATTTCACTAAAAAGAATATGTATATATATACATATATGTATATATATACTTATATATATACGAATGTATATATATATATAAGTATATATATATATATATATATATTTTTTAACAGGTACATCCTATAATATGCACAAATCTAGTTAGGAGGACTGATATCTAACAATTTATGTATATTCAGCATGATCCATTTACTATTTTGGTAGCCATAATCATAGCTTAACGTTGTTAGTCATCTTTCAAGAGGATAAAAGAATCAAGGATTGTGGCCTGAAAATCAGCTAGATGGTCATAATTCAGTCATAGTAAACAAAAGTTGCAATTAGCTAATGAGAAACAGATTCCAAAGGTTGGTTTTAGCTTTTATTTATTAGGTTTATCACAATCAGTTATCCTGCCATAAGATCATACTACATTTTCAGATAATTAGTGTTGTCCATTTTTAGTGGATATTAATGAGTCACCAAAACTTTTGGCTCTTAAAACCTTTTGGAATATCATGGTAGCATCTTGCATTAATTGTTACGATGGTATCTTTTTATCCTTATGAAATGTACAAGTCACGGTTGCAAATGCCCATGTCTTTTAAAAGGTAATGAATATGTTCTCTTGCGACTTACATTATACAGTTGCGCTTAGAGTCTGTTTTGCTTTTGTTCAGTCTGATGTAAGCTGCCCGGTTCAGGTGAATCAATACCCCGAAAGGGCAGACCGTATACTTGAACTGTAATAGCTTGCGGGCAAAATTGTGAATGAAGTAAATGCATTGAGCTTTCTTTTGTTCACCCTCGTTGTGATTGTTTCTTGTGATTGCAATTTCTCTCCCTCAATTCTCTCTTGCACTCTGATTACAAGCTTCTGCGACTGGCAAGCGAGCTAACAAGTAGGATTGCGGCGGTGAGGAGGGACTGTCGCGCCGCACTGACCCATTGAAGGAAATAGGCCTGTGACAAGTGGTACCAAAGCCCGTTCTCATGCTGGGGAAGGGACTTCGGAGTCGGTGTCGACAGACACGCCGACAGGCTGCGATTTGTGAACAAGACATCATGGCGCCTTATCAAAACTTGCGCAACATCAAAGGCAAGGCAGTTGTCGAAGCTGAGGAGATGGGTTCACTTCGGGGCCAAGAAGAGTTGGCTGCAACTGTTAATAGGCTGGTGGAATATGTGACTTCGCATGAGGAAGCGATTTCACGCGCATGTGAATCATTCAGTGGACTGAATGATGTGGTGGCAAACCTGTAAGAGCAGGTAAACTTACTAATGGGGCAGGTCAATTCGTTGACGACTATAGTGACTGACTTACAGACTAAAGTAGGGGAGTTTCAGTTGAAGAACCGTACGTTGCAGCGGACGGTGACCCTACATGGCAGAAATGGTGAGAGGCCATCAAGGATTGATGTGCCAAGACCCGCGAAATTCAATGGTTCTCGTGACAACAAGGCCATTGAGAACTTTTTGTTCCAAGTAGAAGACTACTTGGATATCCAGAATGTGACCCTTGAAGATCTGAAGATTAAGGCTGCAGCGGCCTTACTTGATGGAGATGCTATCGTTTGGTGGAGGCGGAAGTGCAGTGACATGGAGAGGGGTCAATGTGTGATAGACACATTTGATGACTTTAAAATGGAGCTGCGCAACTACTTCATGCCAAGAAATGCGCAGAGACAGGCGTACCAGATGGTTCGTAAGCTCAAACACTCTGGTTCGTTGGAAGACTATGTCAGAACGTTCCAGAAGCTGATGCTGGAGATACCTAACATGCCAAAAGATGATATGATCAAACTGGTTCATTATGGGACTTCAGCCGTGGGCACAGTCTGAAGTGGAAAGGGGCAACCCCCATATTTTGGAAGATGCATATGTGGCGGCCGAGCGCTTAGTTGACACTCAGCGCAAGCCTTTCACACCATCAATCAAAGTTGGGAAGAAGCCTGACCATGGAGGCAAGAAGGATGAGCAACGTAATAATAAAGGTGAGGCGTCGACACGCCATCAATCCGAAAAGAAATAGAACTTCACAAAGCATAACAACAACAACAAGGGTGCGGTTGTGAGATGCTGGTTCTGTGGCGATAGACATATCGTCAGGCAGTGCCCAAAGTGCCTCGTAAAGGACGACGGGCAAGCCAATGTTGCACAGGAAGAATGCAGCGATACTGAATGCAGTGACACTGAAGCGATGCAACCAAGGATGGGAGTCATGTTATCGATTAACGTGGCTAGAAGTTGCGCGGCTAAGAACATGCAGGTCAGTAAGGAACTTATGTACTTGGAAGTCATTATGAATGGAAAGTCTACTTCAGCAATGATAGACTCCGGGGCCACACACAACTTTGTCTCGCGGGAAGAGGCAGAACGGTTGGGCTTGAAGCCTGGGCCAAAGCAGAGGGCCATCAAGACGGTAAACTCTGAGGCCAAGCTCATCCTTGGCGAATCAAGAGACGTGGCTATTCAAGTGGGAAGTTGGGTCGGCAAAGTCAACTTCTCTGTGGTGCCCCTGGACGATTTCAAGATTATTTTGGGTATAGAGTTTCTGCGAAGCCAGAATGTTATGATGCTGTCAAAATTTAACACGTTGACGATCATGGGGTCAGACCTGTCCCACACAGTGCAGTGCCTTATGCAGAAAGGCAAGTCTTCGGTGTTATCGGCAATGCAACTGAAGAAGGGTGTCAAGCACAGGGAGCAGACATTCTTAGTGGCAGTGCGCACAAAAGAAGAGAAGGTAGAAGCAGCGGTGTCGCCGACCCTAGCCCCACTATTGGAGGAGTTTTGGGGGGTGATGCTTCCGGAATTGCCAAAGCGTCTTCCGCCAAGACGTGAGGTCGACCACAAGATTGAGTTGACCCCGAGAGCGAAGTCTTCCGCAATGGTTCCATACCGTATGGGGCCAGCTGAGATGAAGGAGCTGCGCAGGCAGCTAGATGAGATGTTGGACGTAGGCATTGTTCTTTCATCAAAAGCCCTATTTGGTGCCCGAGTCCTTTTCCAGATGAAACATGATGGCTCCAAACGATTATGTGTGGATTACCGTGCCTTGAACAAGGTCACAGTGAAGAACAAGTACCCATTGCCACTGATAGCGGACTTGTTCGATTAACTAGGCAGTGCCCGTATCTTTTCCAAGCTAGATCTGCGATCGAGTTACTAGCAGGTGAGGATTGCTGAAGGTGATGAACCGAAGACAACTTGCGTCACCCGCTATGGTGCTTACGAATTCCTAGTAATGTCATTCGGGCTGACAAATGCTCAAGCCACGTTCACGACTTTAATGAACTATATCTTCTACCCTTACTTAGACAAGTTTGTGGTAGTCTACATGGATGATATCGTGATTTACAGCAGCAACATGGAGGAACATGTTGGGCACTTGCGAACAATGTTTCAGGTGCTGAAGGAGAATGACCTCTGTGTCAAACGAGAGAAGTGTCTCTTCGGACAGGAGGAGATCAGCTTCCTTGGCCACGTTGTGGGGCGTGATGTGCTGTGTATGGATGGACAGAAGATAAGGGTCATTCAGGAATGGGTTCCGCCAAGCAAAGTGCCAGAATTGCGGTCATTCCTCGGTTTGGCAAACTATTATCGGTGTTTCATCAAAGGTTATTCCCTCATTGCTGTGCCCCTCACAGATTTGTTAAAGAATCGGGTATGGCTCTGGACAGGAGCGTGCCAAGATGCCTTCGATGGCTTGAAGAAAGCCTTAGTGAGGGAGTAAGTGTTGCGACTGCCTGATCATTCGAGACCCTTTGAAGTCCACACGGATGCCTCAGACTTTGCCATTGGCGGAGTTATTATGCAAGATGGCCATCCAATCGCATATGAGAGTCGCAAGTTGAAAAATGCAGAAAGGCGTTACACAGTGCATGAACGTGGGATGACCGCCATTGTGTATTGCCTCAGGACCTGGCGGCACTACCTCTTGAGTGTTGAGTTCGTCGTCAAGACGGACAATGTGACCACGAGCTATTTTCAGACGCAAAAGAAGTTAACGCCTAAACAAGCTCGATGGCAGATGTTTTTGGCTGAGTTCGACTTTGCCTTATAGTACAAGGTTGGAAAGACCAATGTTGTGGCGGATATCCTGAGTTGTAGGGCTGAACTGGCAGTTGCGCACGCGGAGCCTTTTGAAGTGTACTTCGAGGGAGCATTGTTGAGCCGCATCCGCGAAGGTACACAGCAGGATCCGATTGCACAACACATTGTTTCTCTAGCGCAAGCAGGGAAGACTCGGCGATTTTGGCTACAGGATGACCTCCTCGTAACAAAAGGAGGACGCATCTTCGTGCCGCAGTGGGGAAGCCTTCACCGAGAACTACTTAAGGAGTGCCATGATACACTATGGGCCGACCATCCTGGTCAGGAACGGACCTTAGCACTCCTTGAGCGCGGCTACTATTGGTCGCAGATGAGAGACGATGTTGAGGGGTATGTGCAGACATGCCTCATCTGCCAGCAAGATAAGGGGACAAACCAGAAGGTTGTCGGTCTCCTTGCCTCTACCAATTCCAGAACGTCCTTGAGATAGCATCTCCATGGACTTTATTGTTAGTCTGTCAAAGGTAGAGGGCCTCAGTTCTATTTTGGTTGTAATGGATCGTTTCTCAAAGTATGCCACCTTCATCCCAGTTTCTAAGGAGTGCCCTGCAGAGAAGATTGCAGAGTTGTTCGTAAAGCATGTGGTGAAGCACTGGGGCATACCAAAGAGTATTGTGAGTGATCGCGATGTTCGCTTCACGGGCAAGTTCTGGCATGAAGTATTTCGGCTACTGGGCTCTGATTTGTTGTTTTCAACAAGCTTTCATCCGCAGACAGATGGGCAGACATAGCGCATCAACGAGATACTTGAGCAGTACCTTAGGTACTTTGTTAGTGCCAATAAGAAAAATTGGGTGAAGCTCCTTGATGTGGCACAATTTTGTTACAATCTGCAGAAGAGCGAGTCTTCAGGCCACAACCCGTTTGAGATAGCCACGGGGCAGCAGTCACTGACCCCGCACACTCTTGCCGCACAAGAAAAGAGAAGGTCATCCTTCGCCTATCAGTTTGTTCGTGACTGACACGAGCATAATGAGTTGGCGAAGGCATTCTTACACAAGGCGACAAAGAGAATGAAAAAGTGAGCGGACAAGCATCGTCGGCCCGCGAGGTTTCAAGTTGGGGACCAAGTGTTGGTGAAGCTATATCCTGGTCGTACAGGCATCTTCCGCGGGCGACACCGCGGACTGCTCAGAAAGTATGAAGGACCCTTCACCATCACAAAGAAGGTGAGCAAGCTGGAGTTGCCCCAGACTTCAAGGTGCACCCGGTGTTCCACGTGTGCAACCTCAAGCAGTTCCATCCAGATGATGAAGACTCGGAACGCAGTGTGCCACAACACGCTCCCATCATGCAGAGGGCCCCAGCAACACAACGGGCCGAGAAACACCTCAGTCAGATCCTTCGCCACAAGGTCAACTACTTGGGGCAAACGAAGAAATACTTGGTGCAGTGGGAGGAAACAGCAGAACCAACGTGGGAGCCTACATTCCGAATGAACAACCGCTACTCGGCTGAAGTCAGGGCTTACCACGAAACAGATGGTGCCGAGGATGACACATGATTTGAAGGGGAGAGCATGTTCCCTTGCGACTTACATTGTACAGTTGCACTTAGAGTCTGTTTTGTTTTTGTTGAGTCTGATATAAGTTGCCCGGTTCAAGTGAATCAATACCCCGAAGGGGCAGCCCGTATACTTGAATTGTAATAGCCTGCGGGCAAAATTGTGAATGAAGTAAATGCGTTGAGCTTTCTTTTGTTCACCCTCGTTGTGATTGCTTCTTGTGATTGCAATTTCTCTCCCTCAATTCTCTCTTGCTCTCTTGCACTCTGATTACAAGCTTCCGCGACTGACAAGTAGGCTTGCGGCGGTGAGGAGGGACCGTTGCGCCACACTGGCCCATTGAAGGAAATAGGCCCGTGACAAAATATCTCACATGAATTATTAGAATGCCCTTTGGTGATGCCAATTAGTACAAGGTAATACTCATTTTTTTTTTCTTTACACCTCTTGATGGTCAATCTGGAGAATAGCCCCTAGTGTGGTTTAATCCCAACAGCTTGGATAAGATAGTACAGTTTTCCAGTCAAGCTATCTTATTCAACCTATCATGGTAAATTAAGTATTGAAAACTTTATTTAAGTGTTAACATCCACCAAAAGTTTTGTATATTAGGAGTGATGAAGCCACATTTGAAGGTTAGCCTATTAAATGTTTATGAAAAATACATTTCACTTTTTGGAAGGAGTTTTGTTCCTCATTTCTTTTTTTGTGCTTTAGAGTGCTCACTCTATTGGAGCTCTTGCGGGGTTAGCATTAGCAATAGTGTTCACATGGAAATTACTGAAAACTCTGAGTGGACAACATAGACGGCAACATCAATGGCAAGGTTCTGCATCAGGAAATGCTAGAGCCAGCCCATCAAATGAATCAATGTTGACTTCCAGGTTATCCTCACCTTTGGAAAATTCAGAGGCACATGATGTGATAAATGAGTTCTTTCAGCCAATAGAGGTACAAAATGATGTTAATTTTTTTGTATTCCAAAAACAAATGGTGAACTTTTCTCAAAAATTTGTGGTATGATGCTGAACCATGGTATGATTGATATTTCTTCTGTTCTCTTTATTTTGTTTTGTACAGTTAACTCTGGGGCAGGTAGTGAGGCAAAGACTAAGCGAAGGCAGAAAGGTATCATCAAAACTTTTGCTTTATTCATCAGTTATTCTCTGAATAATTTACAGTCGATCTCAAATTCAGTGATTATTTTTGTATAAAGTAATCGGTAGAGTCTGATGAATATGGTAAACATTGAGTCTAACACTTATATCTGTTAATCATTGTGTGTCTTACTAGTAAAGGAGCATGGAGCGTGCAAACTAGCTCATGCAGTATTAGCTTGACCAGGCTCAGTAACTTGACTCCTGTCTTGGACTCCATACAGTCTTTTGATTTTCTTATGGCCCTTGCCCTTTTCCTCCTTTTAGTATTCTGTGACGACTGACGACTGACGACTAACTCAAATGATCTGATGTCAAATACTAAGTATTGTATCGAATCACTTGATTAAGTTATTTCAATATTGAACTAAGTTTTGTATCTAATCACTTGATTTGGGTTATTGCAATATCAAACCTTGGTTCTTGCTAGGTTCGTAAGTCAACTTAAGCATGTTTTTGGGTGGTTACAAGAAAATTTTAGGATTTGTGCAATGCCATAGTTGTTAAATTGTATACATTTATGTTTAACTTATGCTTAATGTCTGCTGAACATCAAGCTCTCATTTGCTTCAGAGCCATTGCTTATGTATGTTTGATTGTTAGGTCAGCAAATTATTGAAAAGAAGGGATGGAAATGATTAAGTTCAATTTTAGTGTTTTCTTCTGTTCTTATAAACATATATTTCATGCTTGACCTCCTTTTACCTTTGTTCCATGTAGGTCACGTGCCGTTTACTTGGTGTGATTATTGAGGAGAATGATCCAGAAGAACTCCAGGTCTGCTAGAGGGCTTGCTCTTGTCATTTTGTGTATTAAAATACTGGATGAGAGTGACTTTTTGTTAATCACACAAGCAGAAACATGTGACAGTCAGGCCTTCGGTTTTGGAAGTACTGCTGGAAGTGACCAAAATTTGTGATCTATATCTTATGGAGAGAATCCTGGATGATGAAAGTGGGGTGCGTGCATGAAATCACTTATTATACTGATAATTTATTTCTTATTAGTGTTCTAGTTTCTGAACTTTTTTATATTTAGTTATATTATCTGTGATCTTCTTCCTCTATCTTTTAAATGGTGCACCAAGTTCTTTTGTGAATGCTTGAAACTTGTGCATGCATTTTGAATGTTTAATGATTTGGCATCAATGTCATGAAGTTTAATTTTGCTAGTTGTTTTGAGTCACTTGCTGGTTTATATGATGATGAACTTTGTGGTTGTAATTGTTTATGATTGTTAAGGAATTTTGCATGGTTGTAGCAAATTCTGAACGTTTAATGATTTGGCATCAATGTCATGAAGTTTAATTTTGCTAGTTGTTTTGAGTCACTTGCTGGTTTGTATGATGAACTTTGTGGTTGTAATTGTTTATGATTGTTAAGGAATTTTGCATGGTTGTAGCAAATTTGCAAGTTTACAGCCTCATTTGTAGATTACCTAACATAAGTGGTTTCTTGTTGGCAAAATACATTAGTTGCTCTGCATGATTCAGCCTAATGAGTGGCCTATGAGAGGCCAGCTGCTGTACTAGTCTATTAGCTATATGATTCCATGATTTGTTGATCTGAAACCTTCATTGCTTGATTGTTTTGATTGGGCAATGAACTCTTAAATTTTGTTCCTATCAAATCCTGGATTTCCTTCCTCGCTGCATTGTTCATGAACCTTCTAACTGGTTTGATGTTTTTTTCTTGCCTTTGCTTATTGGATGAAGGGCTTTCTGTTTTGAAAAATATTATTCCATAATATTAAGGCTTGTGTTTGCCAGAACTTCAGGGAACAAAATATGTTAAAAGCGTTATTTTCTGCCCTATGATGACATAATTTTCATTACATGTTCACCTCATGTTTTAACATTGCCATAAATGATACTTTCACTTTATGGCATCTGAACAACCTGAATTGCAGGCTTTCTGTTCATCAGGCATCAATTATTCAATTTGATATAGCTCAAGTTCTCTTTAAATTAATTATGTGTAGGAAAGAGTTCTCATGGCTTTAGAGGATGCTGGGTTTTTTGCTTCTGGCAGATTGATCAAAGATAAGGTATGATCTGATTGGCATTTTGAAGCCCAAGATCTGAAGAACGTATTCTAGGATATTTCAGTTTATCCGCTTGTCAGTCTTTTTTAATTTGGTTGTTGGGATGAGATTTGCGTTACTGATATTTTTAGACCAGTTTAACATATTGCTCGATTAATTATGCTTATTCTTGTGTGCTTCTTAGTTTTCTTGATTGCTTAAATAGTGTGCTTAATGCAGTAAAATATAATCCCTGTTCATTAGTAAGCTTGAAATTTGAGGCAATTAGTTAAGTGGGCGTCTTAGTTCTCACTTTAAGATGTCAAGTAACTTTTGTCTTTCCGATATATTTAGGGCACTAATTTAGCTGTCTTCAGTAAGGTGTTCATATGTAATAACTCCAAATTTGTTCTTGAAAGGTTGGCTGAAGATGTGTTTGCTTATATAGCTTTTGCAGCAAAGTAGCAAGAACTCACGGTGCATGCCCAAATAAATCACTTGGGGATTTGTCTTTTGTTCTTGAATCACAATATTTCAGCTTAAAGTGCAGAAAACTTAGGACTAGGAGATGAAAGATTGCCATCACATGAAACTTCAATTCTGCTTATATTGTTTAATTACTGTTAATATATATAATATATACTGTCACAGGGATTCGCCCAATAGGGTGCTGCATCCACATCGACACGATGCGACACGGGTGTGGGTGCGACATTCGGTACGGTCAAAATGACCTTGGGTGTGGTCAACCACACCCAAGGTCATATCTGTCCAAAATGGACTCGGTCAACTTTGACAGAGTCCATTTTGAAACAAAAAAAAATCCTATGAAAGGGGGTACCTCGAGCGCCACCCCCCCCCCCCCCCCCCCGCCCCCCCTCCCATTAAGAAAAATAGGGGGATAGAGGTACCTCGAGTTCCCTAAGTTTATATATATATATATATATATATATATATATATATATATATATATATATATATATATTAAAATATTAAAATTTTTATATATATACCCTCCCGCACCCAATTTTTTTTAAAGTGCCTCATCGCTGCACTCGCACTCACACCCGCACCTATGTGACAGATTATATATGTAAATATGTTGCACATTAATTAGGCACCCTGGTTCATATTAAGCACAACCAAGAACACGGGGAAAATTTTCCAGAACTTAACACTATGATCAAACTACGCTTAAATGAGCTTGTAAGGTCATCACAGGAAAAAAAATTCAATACAGAGTTAACTGTTTCAACACAACCAAGGAAACAATATACCTGTGCATGCTAGAACGTTACTTACAGAAGTTTCAAAACAAAAAAAAAAAAAAAGACTTCGTGGATTCCCTTCAAGGGAAAACACAGGTTAAGAATAAGCCATTTAAATCGAACCCAAACCTAAACACTAGGTTCAAATATATATATAATGTTTGGGCCTGACGTCACTTACAAAAATTGCCCAGTCAGTCCAGAGTTTAACAGTTTAATTAAATGCACATTTAATCAATTAGCCTACAGAAATCTAACAGTTATCAGCAGCACAAAACTAACAGCATATTATATATATATGCCCAAATTTTTTTTGGATCACAGCCATAATGGGTTTAGAAAACTATCATGAACCCCAAAACCGACTGTGATTTTTTTTTTCTCAAGCCTGCTGAAACCAAACCCTATTAAAATAGGTCTAAATTTTCAGTTTTGTTTTCACGTTCTTAATCTTATGCGGTTCGACCTCTGCTAACCTTTTTCTACTGGGTTAAGGGAAAGACCCATTCTGTAACGCCCCGGATTTTCAAAACAAAGCTAAGTTAAAATTTTCATGAATTTTTTTTTTTTTTTCTTTGCAGCGGAACTTAGAAAAGCTTTTAGCAGCGTAATAAGACGATAATGAGTCGTCGGTTTTAGAAAACTCCGAGCACGTTGCAGGTATGTGGCCAAGCAACTCATTGACCACCAAAGTGTTCCATTTTATCGAAAGCACATGTTTATTACAACACTACTGCTTAGAAAAGCAGTGAAGGTTCAATAAAAAGGAAGCAGTACAACTCTGTCTAGAGAAACCCTGGAACTTGATGCCGCCTTGCTCCGCATATCGCCACGCAGGTTCAACACCTGAAATCCCCATTAAACGGGGTCAGAACCACTGATGGACTGGTAAGTAGGCAAACACCTATCTATTCAACTCAAGTAAATGCATAGACCACTCAGGGTCGCAGTTCGTAATACGACGCTCAAGCCTCCATGACTTAGCGTATATCGCAAAAGCCTCATCAGGGCTATGAGTTGAACATCCACGCAAGTCGTCATGACTTCGCATAAGCCTCTTAAGGGCTGTGAGTTAGAATAACCTCTTAAGTCTCTACGACTTAGCCTTGACTTCCTCAGAGTCACGAATGGATGTCTAGCTCAAGCCTTTATGCTTGGCACATCCGTATCCTACGAATCTAAGGACAGCTTTCCGAGCTTCACTTAGTCGTACGGATATCAATGGGGTTCTTTCCCAATCGGTCCAGTAGTATACCGACCATGACACCTTCACAAAGGTTATGCAGGACTGACTCAACAACGTCATCCACTCATACATTCAAAGTAGCGTTGTACCTAAGCTAATGCTTTGTTTCGATAATTGCACCTCCCCCTGGGCTTAGGGGACTCATATCTGGGCGACAACGCGACGATCTGGGGGTTGATTATTCTATGTATTTTAGATACCCCAGAGGCCTGTTGACCCCATCCCCCTAGTAGGACGGTACAGCATACCGGAAGAGATCCTTACTAGGTATCCGAATGCATTCTGCTACTGCAGTAGTTGGGTTCAATCCTTAGATATTTAAGGATAACCACGACCTCCATACCTCTGAGTGACGAAGGCCATCAATGAACTCTATCAGGTTCGGGTGAAATATATGTCACTCAAGGCTGCGCCATCACCATCTTCCTCGGTGAGAAATTCTGAAAGGGGCCTGCCGGTCTTACAATTACTTGACGAACATTGCATGCCTATAGGGCAGCCTTTGAGAAGTATGTACCCGACCCCAATCAACCACACGGTTTTCACCGTGGAACAAAGGTTTTATTCATATGCATGCTTAACTCTGCTCTCGGCACTTCGGCCTTGACGAGCACTTCACCTCTTTCGGTGGAAACAACACACTCCGGCTCAGCGGCCCTTACGAGTCTGGTTGTCTGATAATTCTCAATGAGCATGCACATGACTCGATCTCTACGGATCGGCTACTCGGCGTATTTTTACGCAACGAGCTCAGGACCTCGTCAAGGCGCTACCACTACTTTGGCGCAACGGCTCTTACAAGTATGATGCCCTTGCAGGTGTCAGGGAGACGAGTCATTCTGACATCGTTCCAACAAAGGACATCATTGTGCCACTTAACTGGTTTTGGCAGCTCTTCTGCCAACCATTCTGTCAACACCTTCTCTGCTATACCGGCAGTGGTGCGACGAACCTTTCTACATTGTAGAAGGCGTTCCATAACTGGGTAGCACTTCTGCTACGTTCTTTCTGAGCCATTCTTAGCTCCTTCAGGAATTTCAGCAGCACTTCCTCTCTTTTACGGAGAAAGCGTGCGTTTCTTTTATCCGTTTCAGCGGCATCTCTCCTCTTTGATGGGAAATCGCTACGCTTAACTCGGGAAATGGATGCGCACCGTTGTGCGTACTTTACATCCATCAAGGTTGCAGGAACCTTGGGCCATAGCCAGGCCATACGTAATTGATTTAGTCTTTACGTAAAGAGCATTTTGCCAAAAGGCGAAGCCTTTCCAATAGGGGCTTCATTCGTCAAGCAGAATCTTGTACGAGGAGCGGTAAGGGAATCGCATGGGCGATTTTGGAGTTGATCTCCGTTTGAACGCTCACTTACGCGCCATATATGTAATATAAGCAGAAGCCTGTGCTTTATACAGCGGCGGCGTAAAGGAAATGCATATACTATTGTTCAGGGTGTGTAACTGAACGAAATATTCTACATATATAGCAAAACAGGAGCCTTGGCATCGTTCGACGCGACGGCGTAAGTAAATACATTGCAGAAAGCAGGAGCCTTGGCATCGTTCGACGCGACGGCGTAAGTAAATGCATAATCGGAAGTACAGTAATCGGAAGTACAGAAAGCAGGGAGCCTTGGCATCATACGACGCGACGGCAAAGGTAAATTACATGGCCTGTGCGATATAAGACGCGTCGGCAGTATCAGCAGATATACACCTAGATCTGTATCCAACGATAGTTACGAGGCGAGCGAGTGAACACCGAAGTGTCCTAGAGGGCTCAACCAAGAACTAGGGTGAGATACTATTTTGAAGAACGCATATACTGCGTATTCGAACATATATATCCGACGATAGTTACGAGGCGAGCGCGTGAACACCGAAGTGTCCTAGAGGGCTCAACCAAGAACTAAAGCAAGATACTACTTCAGAAAGTATATGCTATATACAAACAATCAAATACTTGAGAGAGATGGTTTAATGAAGCGAACTTACTTCAAATCGTGGAAGAAACGACTCCGGGTTGCTTCTTTGGCTTCGAGCCTTCTTTCGAGAGGTCAGACTAAGTCAGATGAAGCTGACTTAGTTGAGAAAGAGGTAGAGCAGGTCAAGCTACTCAACCTAAGTGGTTTGAACCAAACAGGGTTCGATCCAAGTCAACTGGGTTCAGCAGGTTCGAACTCAGCTCAAGTAGGCTAAGTCTGGGTTCAGAAATCCAAACCAAAAGCTGGACCAAAAAGGACTTTGACTTTGACTTCAAACCCAACTAGGTTCAAGTCAAGTCAACTGGGTTTGAGCTAGGTCAGGTGGGTTCAGACCTAGGTCAGGTGGGTTAGGACCAGGTCAGGCAGGCTCAGGCTAAGTCAGGCAGGCTCAGACCAGGTCAGGTGGGCTAGGCTAGGTAGGGGAGGTTTGGAAAAGGAGGAGAGAGAGAGGGCTAGACGATTTTTTAAAGGAGGGGGGCTCCTTTATTTATAGATTCTGAAACTTGGGCCCCAAGTTTCAGAATCTCCTCTTTACCCCTTGGCTTTTCAGAAATCCCTTCCATGGAAGGTGCTGGAAGGAGCTGGAAGGCTCTGGAAGGTGCTGGAATATTCTAGAATCTTCTAGAATATTTTCTGAGAAATATTTCTGTGGGTCCCATCCATATTTCTGTGGGTCCCGCAAGAATTTCGGGTTTTCGGCGATTTTTTTCCGAAAAATTCTGAGTACGCCATTATCTTCGTATTGATGCCACTAAGAAAGTTGGCTCGCAGGAATCCTTTGATTTTGTTCAGATAGGAAGTTATGGCTTCCAGAGTGTTTGAGCATATATTCGCGATTCGACGAATATCCTAAGTATAACTGGCTCGCAGGAATTGATTCGTTTCGCATTCTGAAAAAAATGCTATTTTTACCGGTAAATGCCTCATGAATTTTATTCAGATATTTTCTGAAAAATTGCGGGTCTTACATCATTACCCCCTTAAAGGAATTTCGTCCGCGAAATTCAGCTAAGAGTACTAAGTGCGTAACTCGGGATATTTCTCCCATATGTTAGATTCATAATTTTATTCACTTAGTTCAACATTGTATTTATTTCAATCATTACCTCATATCATGATTCATGATCGATGAGGTATGTTTCTCATATCTGAGTTCAAATCATGCTACAACCACGATAGTTTGTTGAATCAACGTTCTTCCAACCGGCTATTTAACATAGCCATCTTGTGTAACTATTTTGTACACACAGATCATTCTTCTAGAGATTAACCATATTGGAATAAGTCCCCTGTCAGACTACCTGGTATTGGAAACGTACATCCTCACAGGTTCGCCTTCGTCAGACTTACCTGATATTGGATCAGTACACCCTCACAGAATCATACTAGCCAAGCTACTGGTTTTGGAACATATACACTCGCACGGAGCTGTATACCCTCACAGGCTCACTTTGGCTAGACGATCTGATCTTGAATATGTAAAACCTCACAGGACTCTCTTCTTGGGAACAATTCCTCGATGGTTTATTTTATTAAGTGACTTTTATCGTTCTAATTACGCAGACTTAATTTCTCAATCATGGGGTCTATAGCCATCAACCTTTGGGCATAAGCACTAAAGATTTAATTTAACAAATCCAACATTACTTTAGAGAGCAAAGATACATATCGATCCAGATGACCGTACACAAGGTCATAAGCCTCTTGTCTCGAGCGATTATTGGATCTTGTCCTTTGATAGCTTTTTACACATTACAACTCTATCTATCAAGGTATCCAGATTCCTTGATATGGTCATCATTCGTGAGTTGTTCGGCTGTCACTGCATAGACACGACCTGCCACAGGTTTCTGCTCTATTCTGGATAGTGGCAATCGTTGTTGTATTTGTTGAGAGGGTCCTCCAGATCCCATATTTCTCTGTTGAAGATCTGAGGCCTTCTTGCGACATTCTCTCACATGATGCTCTGGTTTGCCGCAATACAGGCAACCTCCCGTATCGCGAGGACAAACCCCTCCGGGATGATCTGAGCTACACCTTGGGCATCGAAAATTAGGCTGTTGGTAGGGCTGATTAGCTTCTACCATTTGTAATGGCTGCTCGGTCGGTGGAGTAAAGTTGTTCTCCCGAAAATCCCTCTTATAAAAAACTGGTCGTGATTCCTGGCCACCGGGGAACGTCCTCTTATTATTCCCACCATCAACTATGGGCCTCTTTGCTATGATCACCTTAGATCGCGCCCAATCCTCGCTAATCTTTGAAGATGCTGCCATAGCAGCTTGAAAAGTCGAGGGCATGCTTGTTATCACACGAGATCGCAACCCTTCTTGCAATACATTTATATATTTATCGGCCCTTTCTTGGTCAGTATCGAATAACGTGGAGCAATATCGTTCAAGGTTTTGAAATTTAGTGGTATAGTCCATCAGACTCATAACACCTTGCTCCAATTCCAGAAACTTCATCTTCTTCTTATTTCTGGAGTTTATCGGGAAGTAATTATCCAAGAAAGTTCTCCGAAAATCATCCCAAGGGATGACTTCAAGCTGAGAGAACTGGATTATCTTAGTGGTATCCCACCACTTCCGTGCGTTGTCTTTCAGCCTGTACGTGCCAAAGTTGGTCTTCTTTTCTTCTGGTACTCCTAATACCAGGAAGGCACGCTCCGTTTCCTCAATCCAGCTTTCTGCAAGCTCTGGATCGGCACTGCCAACGAAGACTGGTGGGTCTAGTTTGAGGAACTTTTCATAAGTTATTCCTCCAAAGTGCTCATTGCAAGGCGGGGTTGGTGCTTGCCTTGATTCACGAATGGCAGACACAAGCCTGTTGAGCGTCTCCAACAGGAAGCCCTGTGTATGAGACTCCTCGCTCGACATGGTTCTCCTCGCCTTAGGAGTCATTTATCTATTCATGCAAATACACCCAAATTAGAGAAAGTATAAGATTTATACTTACAGTGCGATACCGCAAACATGACGGATCTTGAACCAGGTTTCTCAGACTCATGCTCTGATACCAATTCTGTAACGCCCCGGATTTTCAAAACAAAGCTAAGTTAAAATTTTCATAAATTTCTTTTTCTTTTTTTTTCTTTGCAGCGGAACTTAGAAAAGCTTTTAGCAGCGGAATAAGACGATAATGAGTCGTCGGTTTTAGAAAACTCCGAGCACATTGCAGGTATGTGGCCAAGCAACTCATTAACCACCAAAGTGTTCCATTTTATCGAAAGCACATGTTTATTACAACACTACTGCTTAGAAAAGCAGTGAAGGTTCAATAAAAAGGAAGCAGTACAACTCTGTCTAGAGAAACCCTGGAACTTGATGCCGCCTTGCTCCGCATATCGCCACGCAGGTTCAACACCTGAAATCCCCATTAAACGGGGTCAGAACCACTGATGGTCTGGTAAGTAGGCAAACACCTATCTATTCAACTCAAGTAAATGCATAGACCACTCAGGGTCGCAGTTCGTAATACGACGCTCAAGCCTCTATGACTTAGCGTATATCGCAAAAGCCTCATCAGGGCTATGAGTTGAACATCCACGCAAGTCGTCATGACTTCGCATAAGCCTCTTCAGGGCTGTGAGTTAGAATAACCTCTTAAGTCTCTACGACTTAGCCTTGACTTCCTCAGAGTCACGAATGGATGTCTAGCTCAAGCCTTTATGCTTGGCACATCCGTATCCTACGAATCTAAGGACAGCTCTCCGAGCTTCACTTAGTCGTACGGATATCAATGGGGTTCTTTCCCAATCGGTCCAGTAGTATACCGATCATGACACCTTCACAAAGGTTATGCAGGACTGACTCAACAACGTCATCCACTCATACATTCAAAGTAGCGCTGTACCTAAGCTAATGCTTTGTTTCGATAATTGCACCTCCCCCTGGGCTTAGGGGACTCATATCTGGGCGACAACGCGACGATCTGGGGGTTGATTATTCTATGTATTTTAGATACCCCAGAGGCCTGTTGACCCCATCCCCCTAGTAGGACGGTACAGCATACCGGAAGAGATCCTTACTAGGTATCCGAATGCATTCTGCTACTGCAGTAGTTGGGTTCAATCCTTAGATATTTAAGGATAACCACGACCTCCATACCTCTGAGTGACGAAGGCCATCAATGAACTCTATCAGGTTCGGGTGAAATATATGTCACTCAAGGCTGCACCATCACCGTCTTCCTCGGTGAGAAATTCTGAAAGGGGCCTGCCGGTCTTACAATTACTTGACGAACATTGCATGCCTATAGGGCAGCCTTTGAGAAGTATGTACCTGACCCCAATCAACCACACGGTTTTCACCGTGGAACAAAGGTTTTATTCATATGCATGCTTAACTCTGCTCTCGGCACTTCGGCCTTGACGAGCACTTCACCTCTTTCGGTGGAAACAACACACTCCGGCTCAGCGGCCCTTACGAGTCTGGTTGTCTGATAATTCTCAATGAGCATGCACATGACTCGATCTCTACGGATCGGCTACTCGGCGTATTTTTACGCAACGAGCTCAGGACCTCGTCAAGGCGCTACCACTACTTTGGCGCAACGGCTCTTACAAGTATGATGCCCTTGCAGGTGTCAGGGAGACGAGTCATTCTGACATCGTTCCAACAAAGGACATCATTGTGCCACTTAACTGGTTTTGGCAGCTCTTCTGCCAACCATTCTGTCAACACCTTCTCTGCTCTACCTGCAGTGGTGCGACGAACCTTTCTACATTGTAGAAGGCGTTTCATAACTGGGTAGCACTTCTGCTACGTTCTTTCTGAGTCATTCTTAGCTCCTTCAGGAATTTCAGCAGCACTTCCTCTCTTTTACGGAGAAAGCGTGCGTTTCTTTTATCCGTTTCAGCGGCATCTCTCCTCTTTGATGGGAAATCGCTACGCTTAACTCGGGAAATGGATGCGCACCGTTGTGCGTACTTTACATCCATCAAGGTTGCAGGAACCTTGGGCCATAGCCAGGCCATACGTAATTGATTTAGTCTTTACGTAAAGAGCATTTTGCCAAAAGGCGAAGCCTTTCCAATAGGGGCTTCATTCGTCAAGCAGAATCTTGTACGAGGAGCGGTAAGGGAATCGCATGGGCGATTTTGGAGTTGATCTCCGTTTGAACGCTCACTTACGCGCCATATATGTAATATAAGCAGAAGCCTGTGCTTTATACAGCGGCGGCGTAAAGGAAATGCATATACTATTGTTCAGGGTGTGTAACTGAACGAAATATTCTACATATATAACAAAACAGGAGCCTTGGCATCGTTCGACGCGACGGCGTAAGTAAATGCATAATCGGAAGTACAGTAATCGGAAGTACAGAAAGCAGGGAGCCTTGGCATCATACGACGCGACGGCAAAGGTAAATTACATGGCCTGTGCGATATAAGACGCGTCGGCAGTATCAGCAGATATACACCTAGATCTGTATCCAACGATAGTTACGAGGCGAGCGAGTGAACACCGAAGTGTCCTAGAGGGCTCAACCAAGAACTAGGGTGAGATACTATTTTGAAGAACGCATATACTGCGTATTCGAACATATATATCCGACGATAGTTACGAGGCGAGCGCGTGAACACCGAAGTGTCCTAGAGGGCTCAACCAAGAACTAAAGCAAGATACTACTTCAGAAAGTATATGCTATATACAAACAATCAAATACTTGAGAGAGATGGTTTAATGAAGCGAACTTACTTCAAATCGTGGAAGAAACGACTCCGGGTTGCTTCTTTGGCTTCGAGCCTTCTTTCGAGAGGTCAGACTAAGTCAGATGAAGCTGACTTAGTTGAGAAAGAGGTAGAGCAGGTCAAGCTACTCAACCTAAGTGGTTTGAACCAAACAGGGTTCGATCCAAGTCAACTGGGTTCAGCAGGTTCGAACTCAGCTCAAGTAGGCTAAGTCTGGGTTCAGAAATCCAAACCAAAAGCTGGACCAAAAAGGACTTTGACTTTGACTTCAAACCCAACTAGGTTCAAGTCAAGTCAACTGGGTTTGAGCTAGGTCAGGTGGGTTCAGACCTAGGTCAGGTGGGTTAGGACCAGGTCAGGCAGGCTCAGGCTAAGTCAGGCAGGCTCAGGTGGGCTCAGGTGGGCTAGGCTAGGTAGGGGAGGTTTGGAAAAGGAGGAGAGAGAGAGGGCTAGACGATTTTTTAAAGGAGGGGGGCTCCTTTATTTATAGATTCTGAAACTTGGGCCCCAAGTTTCAGAATCTCCTCTTTACCCCTTGGCTTTTCAGAAATCCCTTCCATGGAAGGTGCTGGAAGGAGCTGGAAGGCTCTGGAAGGTGCTGGAATATTCTAGAATCTTCTAGAATATTTTCTGAGAAATATTTTTGTGGGTCCCACCCATATTTCTGTGGGTCCTGCAAGAATTTCGGGTTTTCGGCGATTTTTTTCCGAAAAATTCTGAGTACGCCATTATCTTCGTATTGATGCCACTAAGAAAGTTGGCTCGCAGGAATCCTTTGATTTTGTTCAGATAGGAAGTTATGGCTTCCAGTGTGTTTGAGCATATATTCGCGATTCGACGAATATCCTAAGTATAACTGGCTCGCAGGAATTGATTCGTTTCGCATTCTGAAAAAAATGCTATTTTTACCGGTAAATGCCTCATGAATTTTATTCAGATATTTTCTGAAAAATTGCGGGTCTTACACATACCTTTGCTTGTAGCTTCGAAAAATAAGAAGTTGGAGGAGGTAGTGCCTCTCTTTTTCTCAATCTGTCGGTACAGCCTCTCTCTCTCTCTCTCTCTCTCTCTCTCTATATATATATATATATATATATATATATATATATATATATATATTTATTTCTGTGTTTCAGCAGCTCAGCCCTCTCCCTCTCTCTCAATATTTTGAGAGAGAGGGCTGATGTTGGTTTTTATAGAACACAAGGGACTCCACAAAAGGGGATGACCCATGTGTTCTAGAAATAGAAATAGAAGGCTTTCTATACTAGGACTCTCTCTCTCTCTCTCTCTCTATATATATATATATATATATATTGTTGTCATCTTGTTGCTAATATAATTTAAAATTAATTTACCTTAGCATAAATGGATTATGGATCTTGGCAACGGGTTCAATATTCATATCACCAATGGATCATGGATCTTGGCAATAGATCCAAGATCTATATTATAACTGGATCATGGATCTAAGCAATGGGTCCAAGATCCATATTATAACTGGATCATGGATCTTGACAATGGGTCCAAGATCCATATTATAACTGGATCATGGATCTTGACAATAGGTCCAAGATCCACATCAAGATCTAATTAACGTCAACCACAATATATTAATATATATAATATATATTGTTTTAATTTCAGACATCGAAAATATCACTATTTAAATAAATATTATATTTATTAAATTAAAAATAAAGGCAAAAATTTGCGAGATATTACAAAAATTTTGTAGAATATATAGCTGCATATATGATGCCTTCATATTTCTTTTTATGTACTAAGATTGCTCATTTCATCTTGCTGTATTGGTTCTACTTTTTCTGGATTCTGTCATTTTCACTTAGCAATTATTTAATCTAATTGTTCCTGAAATATTTGCAGGTTCTATTCTGTAGCACAGAAAATGGAAGGTCATCCTTTGTTCGGCAGCTAGAACCAGACTGGCATATCGACTCAAATCCTGATGTTCTCTCTCAGTTGGCTGTATGTCTCATGATAGCATTTCTTATTGGTCTGTGTACTTGAGTGATTGTAATAGGCAGCTATTTGAAACGTGGACTGTAAACTAATATTAGCAGACAAACATTAATGTTGGTAGCCGGTTGTGAGTTATGACTGATTCACTTGGTTCTGCCACTGAGTATTTTTCAGTTGCAAAAAAAAAGTTCTGTTTAGAGAATAAGGATGCAACTTATACATCGTAGAAATCTTTAATCTCCGTAACTTGTGGAATTTAACAAGTTCACTTACTTTTAATTACCCTTAGCGATTGTCAGAATTCTGTAGTCATGCCTTGCCTTCATTGGCAGAAAGAGCTCATAAGGCTCATCATAAAATTTGGGGATTTTCTAGGGGCAAAAAAGGCCCAAATAAATGCAGGGGACTTCTTCCACAGACATTTCTTCTTTGTTTTCAAGATTGTTTCTATTTATACCTCTTCTTTTTCAGATTTCTTCTTTGCATCCTCCTTTGAACCTTCTTTTAGTTTATAGCTATAATTGGTATTTGTGTGTGCATGCAAGCATTCCTTCATGGCTTTATAGCAAACAAAATGTTATGAGCTGTTATTTTTTTCTTTTTTTCAGAGGTGAAGTTCATCATAGGCATGAACATATTCTTTATCATCTTTGATGTATTATCACCTTCGTGAAATGATCTTAGCATTATGATTACTTTGTGCTTTGGATTGTAATTCATCGAGTTCAATTTGTTGGTTACAATATATTTATATTAACTAATAATCTTTTCCATTCTGTGTGGATTTCAGCGATTCATCAGATATGAACTTTATATTTCACCATCTGAGACTGCACATATAGCTCCTAATGTGTTTAACTCAGTGAGCTTGGAGCAATTTTTTGGATGCCCGAGAAGAAATTGACTCATAGATACCAGGTACATATTTTGACCTGTGTTTATTCCAGGGGCTCTTTTAGTACTGAAATATGTTAATATTTCCATTTTTGTGCCATACTTTCTGTGAATAACAGGATGGAGGATGTGTACAACCACATGAAATTTCAAAAAAGAATTTATGCAACTATGTGATGAGAAGTTTTCACATCAGTGGTCTGTGATGAATAAGTTTTCAGATTCTTGGACACAGTCAATAGACTGGTTTTAATTAGAATTATTCATGAAGCAGGTCTTGGACATGTCGGCCTGGCAATTGTTTACAGAGTTTGAGAATCGGAAACATATGAAGATTGTAATTTTTCTTTTTCTACTTTTTCACACTTCTAGGTTGCTGCCAAATTGTTAATCTGAGGAGGTAGTTTGATGAGCAAATGTTTTCCCATTATTCTTTGGCAACAGCATGAAATCAAAATCCATACTTGTGACTAACTTTTGAATGTGACCTATATTTTCTCATGTCAAAATTATGATTGTCCCTGGAATGCTTTAGAAATTTACTTTTTCATATACTGGATCATTTCATGCAGAAATAAATTTAGAATCTTGTTTTCCAAGATTATCTTTTATGTGGTTTTTTTTCTAAACTACAAAACTGAGTAAGCATACACATTTCAAATTATGAGAAATCAGTGGAAGCTGAAACAGTGAATGTGGTCAATTTCAACAGGAACGTGGCACTTAAAATGGCCTATGTGCTGCACCTTGGGAGTTAGAAGCCTGTTTTCGTTTAGCTCTGAGATGCTATGGACGTTGTATATTGTGATAGTAAGGTTGTTGTGTCCTAAAGAAGTCCTAAATGCATTTAGAGCCTTCCTATCTGCCATTTGGATTAGGGGGTTGCAATTGTTATATTTTTCTTGATCTCTCTCTTAGATTATCTATGTTTACCTAGAAGCTGCTATTTCAATTTGAGGTTTGAAATCTTACGCACTTTAAAAAGATTTACGCCATGATACCCCATCATACTCTGTATTAAGACTGTCAACAAGTTGGACCTGAGTAGGACTGCACTTGTAGCTGCTGCCTTTGAGGTTCTGGTACTAGGTCTGGATCCAATTAAACCTGGCTTAGGCAAGTCAGATCTGGGTTCATGTTTGGGTAGCAAGAACCAGACCTTGTAAAATCTCTATTTATAAAATATTTTAAATTAAAAAAATTCAGATCCTGTTTAGATTTTGGGTTATAGATTCTGAGTTTGATTTATAGACTTTCAAACCACGTCCATTTGCTTCTTGAATCTTGTGGTTCCAATCCGACTAGCCAACATGACCCACTTTAGGTCTAGGTACTGCTGGTTTGGTATCAGGTCTGGTAAGGTAGGACTCAGCCTGTTGGCGGGCCTACACTGAACACCCTAGTGGCGGGGTTCATAGCCGTGATAAAGGGAAGGTGTGCACCATTTTAAGGCTGGGGTCGGAGTCCAGGTGCAGCATAATCGGCCCCTATGAGAATACCATGACATGACACTTGCCTTGGACGATCACTAACAATCCTATCATTCAAACTTCACATATAGATTGAAGCTCTCTCTCTCTCTCTCTCTCTCTCTGCACATGGAACAAATTGGTTTTCTCCATTTTCTCCATTTGGTTTTAATTTCATGCAGCAAGTTAGGCATGTGTAGAGTTACAGAAACCCACGAGGGCTCTACTCAATTGGTAGGGGCGACTCATGTACATCACCAGCTGACAGGATGTCATGAGTTATGCCCTGGTGAGTAAGGGGGACCTGTGTCAAGCTGAAGGCCCAGGATCGAATCCCTCTGCCACATGAGCAGGCTGTTGTTCTGGTAAGGGTCCGCCTAACCCCAGCTTGCCTTTCAAAAAAAAAAAAGAGTAAGGAGGACCTGGAGTTTTATGCCAATCAACTCACTGAGCGAGGCAGCCTTTTTTTTTTCGGTTACATCCCTGCAGTTATGCACTGCCTATGAGAAAACAATTTCCATTTCTAGGCATTCTGAGATGGCAAACTTCCTAGAACTTTCAAATATAATTTTCAAGGAAAAAGGGTTACATAATAAGCCAAAACTGACCACCAAAACATTACAATAGAAAATTTATACATCTTAGAAATTAAACTTAAATGTGAAAGGACACATTTGAATTAGTAGATGTGCATAAGCTTCTAAACTCATGAACACTTTATCCACCATAGCCGACCAAGGTGCTCTGTGACTCTCTTAGTACAGGTACAAAGATAAAGGCAAAGGAATATCCGAGGATTGCGGCCATAACACATTAAAAATGACTATGGCTCTTCTTCAAGGCACTTGGGACACTTGCATTGGAAACCATAGTCAGCAAGTGATGCCTGCCTTTCTTCAAATGGAAGGTCTTCATCAATATACGATATCGTAACCTTCTTAGAAGTTCAAAATTGGAACTTGTTACCCTTACTGGAAATAATTGCATGAATTACAGCAGAAATATGGGGCAAGCATCACATGATTGAGCAACTTAAAACAGGTGCATTCCTTTATCAGATACAGCAATGCTAAAAAGGCTTAGTGACAAAGATTACATACCTCTTCGCCTCTCGTTATCGGTCTTAGTGCGATTATTGTTGCTTGTCCATCTCTATCCTGCAGTTGCATGAAGCTTGCTTTAATAGGATCAATTGAGTGTAATGAGCTTTCGGTTGATGAATTGGGAATGCTTATCCTGGACTATGAAATTTAGTGCAACCGAACCCACAAATTATCCGGTATTTCTATGTTAGTCATCAAATGCTCCAAAGAGAATTTGGTTAGACAGAAACAATGAAAGAACTCACAGCTTCATTTTCACACAAACATTTTGTTAATAGAGCTTGTTCAGCAAGCCCTCCCGGAAATCAGTCAATGAATGTAAAGAGTGACAATGTCATTTAGATATTCTAATTTTGTTTTGCTAAAATAATGCCCATGATGCTTGAGACATCTATAATTCAAATATTTTGCAATAACCACACCTTGATCTATCCCCATGCTAAATCAAAGTGGGAAGTAAGCTAGTGTCATACCAAGCTAATTAGAGCCATATGTTACACTATGCCAAATTGCACCCCCACCCCCTTGAAGTCACAAAGTACCAATTTGCCCCAGCACTAAATATAGGCTTCAATTAGGGATGTCAACGAATTGGATTTAAATCCAATATCCAACTAAATATGAACCCATTTGGTATGATTTGATAAGGCAAATGACATCCAATTAATAATCAGATTCAGCTTCGCTATGCGGTCTTCCATCCAAATCCGAATTCAAACAGAATCCACTTCTGACATAATCCAAATCTGAGTGCATGTATCCTATATCTGATTAGCCAGCCAGATTCAGATTCTTACCTTTTACTATTTGACTCCAAATCCAACTAGGCAATACCCGGCTGAGTTGGGTTCACTTTGAACTTTACCTGCCTCTCTGATAGATACCCAGTATTTGACTTTGATCACCTTAAACTCAAACAGGTCCAGCCTTAGTCACCTTACCATATAAATCTAGTAACACCACGCAAACGTGACCACTGTACCAAACTTAATTAAGTTGTACAACATAAATTGAAGACTGACATACACTTACAAACCACGAATGACACAATCAACTCAAAGGATGTCCACTCCATAACATATTGCACAAATTTAGAAGTTCCATCTGTTATTAAAGGTATCAGGGCTACATTTTCATGTAGATTTTAAGAGAGAGAGAGAGGTCAGTATGGAGAACAAGGTATTAGGGCACGATCTTACTTCGTTTTCATTACATGAGATACATAAATTATGTGTTTACAGCTAAAGACAAAAATGCCATTGATGAGAACAAAAATGACAACCATAATAATCGATACAGAAGGACAGGATTACACAAAAATGAAATTGCAAAAGTGTACATTCTAACACCTGTCACTTGGCATATTAAATGAATGTTTTTTGACTCATTGTTCACTTCATCCATTTCTTCACTTGGACAATGATGCAGATCTTGAGGGCATACCACCTTCTTAGACATTACGTTCATTATATAAGTAGCAATGCAATCAAGAGTACTTGTTTTTGCTTTGATGGAAAGAATATGTTTTTGGATACTTTGCTATAGTTGGACATCCAATAGGAAAGCCAGTCTTCATTGGAACATATGAATCTGAACCAAACCCTCTAAATTTCCATCATCAGATTTTAGTTATTACTGATAAGATATTAGAGTACATGAGATAACATAGCTCCTAGTAAATGTAAATGTAGTATGTGAACCTGCTTGATTTTGTGAAAGCTATTGGCCAGACTGGAACCTTGGGAACTTCAATTCAAATTAATAATATTACACTGAAAATTTGAAAAAGAAACAGGAGATCTAAAAGGAGTTGATTCTAGAGCTGCAATAAGGAAGAGTTGCTTTCTAGGTTATATATAAAACAAAATAATATATTAAAAATACTAATAGGCAACAAGCATAATAACTAGATATAAACAACATTTACTGCATTACCTCATCTCTTTTGAAAGCCTTTGTATTCGGACAGCAAGAATGATTCATACAACTGTGAATGGGATAGAATGCTGTCCCTGAAAAATAATACAAAAAACAAAGCCTAAGAAAATGCATGTCTAAAACCATAAAGACTTCCTCAAATTCAGAGACCTGTCAGTTGATAGAAAACAGGCAGATTCCTCACGATAAGCAACCAAGATGTTATGATTTGGGTTGCACATGAGCCGGGCTCAAGCCGAGCTTAGGCTCAAAAAGCTCGGCTCATTTAGAAAAAGGCATGTTCAAGTTCGGCTCGAGCTCAAGCCAAGTTTTTTTTTTCAATGAAAGTGGGAAAGGTGGGATTCAAAATACCCACCTCTCACACAAACGTCTAATATACTACCCACTTGGATGAAACCTTTGTTTGTGTCTTTTAACCAAAAAAAATTATACATATCCTAAAACTAGCCATTGTATGACTATTAACCGAGCTCTAATGCTTGATCAAGCTAGGATCGTTTATATTTAATGAGCTTGAGCTTGTGTTCAAGCTTGGCTTGTTTATTTTCTCAGACGAGTCTGAGCCAGGCTTAAACGAGTAGAGCTCGAGCCGAGCTCAAGCTAGCTCCGCTCGTTGTGCAGCCCTAGTTATGATATAAACTTCCAAAGAAGATATTGCTTTTCTTTTCTTTTTTTTTTGGCTTAAATAAGCTATTTCTATTATAACAAGTTTCTGGCAATGCAGCATCAAAGCACCCATCAGAGATGATTAGCAAATTCAGAGAAGCCCAAAAGGGAAGGAACGCTATCTCGGCCTTGGTTATCAAGTGAAGCTGGCTTTATCAACACATTTAGGAGAATTTAGATTAAGAATCCTACAATATTGAAGCCATTCTTATGATGAGATATTATTCCTAACAATTAGCTTGCTATCTTCCAAAATTCCTCAGTTATCTACAATTGTCAAAAGGAACACACGCACAAATCTCACAATGGGAATCACAGAAGTGTTCTCTAAGGAACACACTCACAAATCCCACAAAGGGGATACAGTGATACACACAATAAGGCACACAATATAGAAAATATATTTTATTGAATAAAACAAGCGTGCAAAAACATACTTTACAAAGGGGAAAACACCCCTATTTATACACAATAGAGGAAGAAAAGAGAGCTAAAAGAGAGGGAGAGGGAGAGAGAGCACAAGGAAGAGAGGGACCTCCCAACGATTAGAATTCTAGCCGTTGGGAGCAAGTCGACAAGTTTGACTTGGCCCATATATATTATATATATTTATAATATAAATACATATACATACAATATGTATATAAAAATATAGATATATGTATATATATATATATATGTATATATACTATACTATATACATAAATATGTACATGTACAATTTTAACACCCTCTTCCTACACCACAAGACAAAAACTATTGACTTTAGTGTAATATTACATGGACAAAATAACCCATGATAAGAATGTAATGTACAGATAAATACATAAGAAGAGGGGAAGCACACAAGTAGTAATACACTATCGTACACAACTCTTATAACTTCCCCTCAAACTTTGGGGTGATGCAATGGAATCATCCCAAGTTTGGAAAGGAACGTGAAATGAGGAGCAAGACTCTTTGTGAATACATTTTCAATCTGATCCCTTGAGCTCACATGCTCTAGAGCAATGACTCGATCTTCATATGTCTTCCTTGTATAGTGACAATCTATCTCAATGTGCTTGGTTCGCTCATTAAACTCCATATTCTTTGTTATATGAAATACACTCATATTGTCACAATATAAAGAAGTTTTATTAACATAGAAACTTTCAACTCACCCATTAGCTACCTTATCCAAATAATCTCAGCCATGAACCATAGCTTTATATTATGCTTTTGTTGTGGATAAGGGAACTCTCTTGTTCCTTGCTTTTTCATGAGATCAAAGAGCTTCTAAGAAAAATACAAAATCTATGTGGTAGAAAAGTGATCCCGAGTAGAGCCTCCAAAATCAGCATCACAAAAGGCCCTCAAAACTGTAGCGGATGATGATGAAAGGAACATGTCATAATACATGGTGTCCCTCACATATCTGATAATCCAGAGTATTGTTGCCAAATGAACTGTCCTGGGAGAGCTCATAAACTGACTAATTACATGAACTGCATAGGCAATATCTAGTATGGATATAGTCAAGTATATGAGACTCCCAGCTAACTATCTATACACTATGGGATCTTCTAGTTCCACACCATCTGAGGCCCTCATCTTTAGATTTGTTTCCATAGGAGAGCTAACTCCCCTTGAGTCATCTTTCAACCTTGCCTTTACCACTAAATCTGTTGCATACCTATGTTTAGACAAGTGCAATCCCCTTCGTGAGTATGCTATCGCTAAACAAAGAAAATATTTTAGATGTCTTAGGTCTTTTATCTCAAACATGCTGGCCAACTTCTTCTTGGTATCCTCCACTCTCTCTAAGTCATCTCATATGATAATGGTATTATCTACATAAATTAGTAGGCATTTCGCAAACACAAAGAAAGATACAAACAAGGCAGGATCATGATAGCTCTACTCATATCCAAGAGATTTCACAGCCAAACTAAATTTCTCAAACTAGGCTCATGGTGTTTGTTTAAGTCCATATCATCTGATTACCCTTGTGGTAGTTCCATATACACCTCTTCTTTCAGACCTCCATTCAAGAAGGCATTCTTGTCATCCAACTGCCACAGGTTCCACTGTTGCACTGCAACCACGACAAGCAATGTACGAATAGTAGTCATATGAGCTACTAGAGCAAAAGTCTCGTCAAAAGCAATTTCAAATTGCTGATTATAGTTCTTTACTACTAATCATGCCTTGTACCTTTTAATTGACCCATTTGCCTTGGTCTTGTTGTTTATATATATATATATATATATATATATATATATATATATATATATATATATATATATATATATATATATATATATATATATATATATATATATATATATAATTTACATTTTTTATGATTATTGATTATCAAGATAAAAAAATGAGGGTGCGGAGACAATATAAAATTTGTAAATTGATAATCGATAATAAAAAAAATGTAAACTGTTTATATATGAGCAGATCGGGAGAAGAAGAGGAAAAGATTGAGGAAGAATTGGTATGCTCTCTCTCTATCTCATCTTCTACTACGTCCTCCTCTTTTTTTGTCTTCTTCTTCTTCTTTCTTCCTCCAACTCCTTTTTCTTCTTCCTCCCTACCCTTTCACCCTAAATCAAATGTCAAAAAAAGGAAAACAAAAGTTATTTGGGTCTGGTCAAGGTTGGACTCGATCCGATCCGGACCAACACGTGCCCATGCCGTGTTCGTGTCGACACGGGTACAATTGCTTGTTAGTCGTGTCTATGTGACATAGAACAAAACAGACTCATCTATGACTGAAGCTCCCAATCCAATCCCAAGTCTCCTCTACGCTCTCATATCAAGCTAACCCAGGTAGTATAGATCTCCCCTCCTATGGCCAATCCTAATCTTCTTCCTTGACAGTTGATCGTGCACCAGACTGTCAAAAAGAGAATATAACATTGCAACTAAGTTTGATAATTTGATCAACAGATATAAGGTTTATAGCAAGGGATGAAACATGATAAACGTAAAAGATATTGATCATACTATCATGATAAGAAATAAAGGTAATGACTTTTGAAAAAAACATAGAAAAACCATATGCAGTGCGACAGACACTACTGCAGAGCCGATAGTTGGTTAAGATAAGCTCATGGGCTGTCATGTGACAAGAAGCCCCTAAGTCTATTAACCAACCTGAGGAGCAATCTGAGATACTTGCAAAGGCAATACTAGAGGAAGGAGTAGCAAATAGTTTGATTTTTACTTTCTTCGAGTCTATAGGCCTCGATTTCGATAGGGAGATTCTAAAATTATGGAGGCTAGAAGAGGCTATGGTTGATTGAGCAAGAAGCTGTACTTTTTGAATATGTTGTTGCATCTTCGCCAATAGTTGAAGCTGACTACCATTGGGTTGATCTACAAATCTCTTAGAAGAAGAGATAACACTTTTGGTACTATTGTCAGCAAGGGCATCATTGGGCTTAGCACCCTCTTCATCATATGTGACTATAAGAGCTACCCCTCTTTTCTTTTTCAAAAGTAGGCATGAGCTCTTCATGTAACCATATCCTTTACAATAGTGGCACTGGATAAAACTTATGTCAGCTTTACCGCTAGTCCTACCACCTCCTCTACCACCAGAACCGCCACTTGATTGTCAAAGAGTATCCATAACACTATCACTAGAGGGATAATCTCTAAGAGACACTATCTTGTAGCAATCAACTTAGCTAGAGCACAAGTAATTAAGGATAAGAGAAGACGATGCAGTATGGCACTCCTCACTCTATCAAACTCTGGTCAGAGTGCCATAAAGAACTTAATAAGTCTGGTTGTCTCCTTATGTTGATCAAGTAGCCTCATACAAGTTTGGCATGCAATACACTTCTCACACCTTACACACTTTTCACATTTTCTTTAGCCCTCAAGTGCATCCCAAAATCTTTGCATATAAAAAAAAAACTCCTCGATCAACTTGTTTCCTTGATGCATAACCCTCAATTCTTACATGAGCTGGTATTCCTTATCCCAATTTCCTTGTTTATAAACGTGTTTGAGATATGCCCATGCTTCTTTGGCCTCCTGAAATTTTGAGAGGTTCACAACTATCCTTTGTTCCACTGGACCTAATATTTAGGCCTTCACTCATGCATTATTCACTATCCATTCCTCCAATATTTCTCATAATCAACATCTGTAGATTTTTTTTTTACTTTGGTCTCATTCAAATAGCCACCAAGTCCCTTTCCAACAATTACAGCTGTCATGAAATCGGCCCAATATGCATAATTTGTCTCATCCAATTTCATTGGGACAATATGAATTCCTTCTCCTTTCTCCATACTTCACAACCCCCAAACTACAGTATAGGCTGACACAGAAAGTCAACAACACAAGCAATACCAGATATGTTGAAATACAAAGACCAGTGTTGTATTGTACTGTATTGTATGATATATATCGTTACTTTGGGGAAAATCGATATGATACACAGTTGTATCCCAATACGGGTGTGTATCGTATCTGTATTAGGTGTATCGTACGATACACCCCGATATAGGGTGTATCTTACAATATACACAATTAGTATGGTTTATGTTGCACTCAATTTATTTATTTATTTCAAACATATAAGTCTCCTTAGGGTAAGTTTGTGTCTACTCCTGGAGAACTTGAGAGTGATTTGGGGTTGATTTCTTGCACGAAGAAGTCTTCATTTTTGTTTGAACTTAAAAAAAAATGGTTATATAAAATTTTCAAGTATTGAGAAACACTTTGGGATTTTGTTTTTGTTTATGTAAACATGCATTGTTATGAATATTATGACTTGTTACCAATACCAGATATGTTGAAATACAAAGACCAGTGTTGTATCGTACTGTATTGTATGATATATATTGTTACTTTGAGGAAAATCGATATGATACACAGTTGTATCCCAATACCGGTGTGTATCGTATCTGTATTAGGTATATCGTACGATACACTCCGATATAGGGTGTATCTTACAATATACACAATTAGTACGGTTTATGTTGCACTCAATTTATTTATTTATTTCAAACATATAAGTCTCCTTAGGGTAAGTTTATGTCAACTCCTGGAGAACTTGAGAGTGATTTGGGGTTAGATTTCTTGCAGGAAGAAGTCTTCATTTTTGTTTGAACTTAAAAAAAAATTGGTTATGTAAAATTTTCAAGTATTGAGAAACACTGTAACACCCCGATCTGGGACCTCAGGAGTCCGAGTTTGGTTGGTATTACTTCCCAGAGGGAAGAGTGCAAAGCTTACACAGAGAAAAACGTGGCTAAAAAAAAAACTTTTTATTTTATTTCCATAATCACTTTCTCTTACAATATTCATCATTCATAATAGAAAAAGAACAATTACAATTTATTCTCAATGACAAGGAAAGTAAAAATACTAATGCTCTGCTGTAGACTGAAATAGCTGCTCACAAGCGACTGATCTAATGCCTGGAACCTACAGTTGTAATTTAAACAAGAATGGGGGTGAGTCTACAACCCAGTAAGAAATAATCATAAGTAAATAAACAACAATTTACAACTGTAGTGGGCTCTAAGCCCCTAGTCTTATTTTAATTCTCGATACACCACACATGTTTGCATATTTTAATTTCCCTCATTATCATTCTCAAATATTCTCTTTCACACAACTATCACTAGGCTGGCTATACCGGTAATAGTCATGTATGGGTGTAGCAACCCTGTAGAACACCCCAATTCTACATATTGGCCAGATAATGAACCATACACTCTCAGTGGTCCCCAGACCACCAGGCACTGCAGTGAACCACCACGGGGACCCCACTGGTAGCTAGCCAGGAGGTCAAGCTCTCAATTTTGGCATGGTTCATGCTACATCCTAAACATGATGGTTATCAACTTTAATCTAAACTTAAATCTCATCACAATGCATGATATTAATGATCAATTAGACATGCAATTACAATCGCTTTCTATCATGCATGACATATTACAACTAACATGCATTTCACAATAAACATGTATTTCAAATGAACTCATAATGTCAAGCATGAAATTTATGCATGTCATGGTCTCACTCAAAGCTATCATGCTAATCACATAACCTCTATGGCACTACGATAACAAACAACGTGAAACAAGTTTATTCACATCTAAAGTTACTTATAATATCCCTTACCTCAAGTGCGAACAACGTATTCTCTCCGAAATCGAGTCTCACGAAGCTCTAACAATAGGATCTGGTCATTAAAGTAGTATACTTAAATCAGTTCACAAACCTCTTACCAAATTACCAAAATACCCTTCCTGAATCTTATTCATGAAACCACGGTTTCTGCATTACTAGTTTGACTAAATTTCATAGACTAATGGATTCCCCTTTTCAATACAAATCCAACGCACCAAACCTCACTCGATTCCAAGTTCGGAGTGCGAAGATATGTCCATTTTACTGAAATGGATCTCACGTATCCAAATGGA
The DNA here is from genome assembly GCF_984573655.1 of Nuphar pumila. Taxonomy (NCBI): domain Eukaryota; kingdom Viridiplantae; phylum Streptophyta; class Magnoliopsida; order Nymphaeales; family Nymphaeaceae; genus Nuphar; species Nuphar pumila. The sequence continues at coordinate 117,503,821 of NC_143259.1, read as the reverse complement.
TCTCTTGGTACATTTCGGATTTCGGGCCAATTCGACACTATTTTCTGATCCAATTCTAATCTGGATCCAAACCCTGTCTATTTGGATTCAGATCCATTGCATAACTGGAACCCAAAACTGCTTGACTGGATCCAGAAAGTCTGATTCCATTCTATTTTGACTGGATCCAGACTAGTCTGACTGGATCCAGGACAGATTGACTGGATCTAGACCTGCCTGACTGGATCCTGAACAGTCTGATTGGATCCAGATCTGCCTGACTGGATCTAGATCTGCCTGACTGGATCCAGGGTAATCTAATTGGGTCCAGACCTGTCTGACTGGGTCCAGATCCGGGATTGATCCAGTCAGATCTGGACCCGGTTAATATGGATCTGAGGCAGGTCCATATTGAACTGGGTCTGAACTAAAAACCCAGATCCAGACCCGAATGGTTCGTTTTGGACCTTGGTTCAACCGGATCGGTTCAGACCCGATCCGGTCTAAACCGGTTCTACTTGAACCCACAATTAACCGAATCGGTTTGGCCGAACCGGTTTGACTCTAACCGGTTCGGCTTGAACTGGTTCGACCCGAACCGATTCGCCCAAATCACGTGACTCGGTTCGGTCTGGGTGCGACCCGGACCGACCCGGTTCGGTCAGGGTCGCACCCAGGCCGAACCAGACTTTTTTTTTTAAAGTACTCGGTCTGGGCGCGACCCAGACCGGTGGGCTCGGTCTGGGTCGCACCCAGACCAACCCGGTTCGGTTCGGGTGCCCGGACCGAATCGGTCCCTCGATAAAAAGGGGTGGAAGGGGTTGTGCCCCTTCCGATCTCAGTTGCAGAGGGTCGGCCCCTGCCGACCCTCTCTCTGCACTCCCTGCCTGGGCCGGCCTCTGGAACCGGTTAATCTGGATCTGAGGCAGGTCCAGATTGAACTGGGTCTGAACTAAAAACCCAGATCCAGACCCGAATGGTTCGTTTTGGACCTTGGTTCAACCAGATCGGTTCAGACCCGATCCGGTCTGAACCGGTTCTACTTGAACCCACAATTAACCGAATCGGTTTGGCCGAACCGGTTCGACTCGATCCGGTTCGGCTTGAACCGATTCGGCTTGAACCGGTTCGGCTTGAATCGGTTCGACCCGAACCGATTCGCCCAAATCACGTGACCCGGTTCGGTCTGGGTGCCACCCGGACCGACCCGGTTCGGTCTGGGTCGCACCCAAGACGAACCAGACTTTTTTTTTTAAGTACTCGGTCTGGGCGCGACCCAGACCGGAGGGCTCGGTCTGGGTCGCACCCAGACCAACCCGGTTCGGTCCGGGTACCCGGACCGAATCGGTCCCTCGATAAAAAGGGGCGGAAGGGGTTGTGCCCCTTCCGATCTCAGTTGCAGAGGGTCGGCCCCTGCCGACCCTCTCTCTACACTCCCTGCCTGGGCCGGCCTCTGGGGCCGGCCAACTGTGTCGGCCGGTCGCAAGGCCGGCCGGTGGAGTCGACTGCCACAAGGGGCGGCCGACCCCCCCCCATCTCTCTTTCTCTGTCAAATTTTTTTTTTTTTTAAAACCTTCAACTTGTCGGTAGCAATGGCTGTCGGCCCCCTGTGCTCCCAACCGGAAAGAAGAACGAAGAAGGAGATGGGGAGGTCGGACTTACCTCATTGTTGCCGTCGTCGTCGGTAAGTCTCTTTCTCTCTCTCTCTCTGATTTCTCTCGATGCAGGGTGCGGAAAAGAGGACCTGCGTGAGGGTTTTTATAACCCTCACGCAGGGTGAGGGGCTGAGGATAACCTCGCCCCCCCCTTTCCGCGGATTTTGGGGGGTGAGGTTTATCCTCACCCCCTCTCGTTACGCGGTTTCCCCTTTGGGGAAACCGTTTCTTTTTTTTTATGTTTATCCCCTCCGACGACTTTGCCGGAGGGGGTTTTACAATTCTACCCCCCTTAAAAGAAGATTCGTCCCGAATCTTACCTGGAAACAAATGTGCAAATTGCTCGCGAATATCAGATTCGCGCTCCCAAGTAGCCTTCTTATTGCTGTGATGGCTCCATCTAACCAATACGAGAGATAACTCCTTGTTTCTCAGCTTTTGCACTTTCGTGTCCAAGATTTCGATGGGCTTTTCTCTCATACTAAAATCATCTTGCAAATCTAATACAGTCTCAACTCTATCCAATATATGGGAGGGATCTGGCACGTATTTCCGCAACATGGAAACATGGAACACGTTATGAATTCGAGATAAGGAAAGTGGTTGAGCTAACCGGTATGCTGTCTAACCAACTTTCGCAAGTATCTCAAATGGTCCAATATATCTGGGGTTCAACTTTCATCTTCGACCAAAACGCATTACTCCCTTAAACAAAGATATCTTTAAAAACACGTGATCACCTTGCTCAAATTCCAACTCACGACGTTTTTTATCCGCATAACTCTTCTGTCGACTTTGTGCTGTGAGAAGACGCTCTCGAGTGAATCTCACTTGATCTGCCATTCGCTGAACCATCTTTGGCCCTAACAAACTCCTTTCTCCGACTTCATCCCAACACAAGGGAGTTCGACATCGTCGACCATACAATGCCTCAAATGGAGCCATGCATATACTTGCTTGAAAACTGTTGTTGTAGGCAAACTTCATTAATGGCAAAATATCATTTCACGAGTCGCTATACTCCAAACTACATGCCCGGAGTATGTCCTCAAGGGTCTGAATGGTTCGCTCTGACTAAGGGTGAAAAGTTGTACTCATTTTTAATTGTGTCCCAATAGCTTCTTGAAAATTTTGCCAAAATCGTGATGTGAACTTCGAGTCTCTATCTGAAACAATTGAATCTGGTACTCCATGAAGTCTCACAATTTCTCTAATAAACAATTGAGCCAATTGGTCACACGAGTGAGTTGTCTTACAAACTAAAAAGTGGGTTGACTTAGTTAGCCTGTCGACAATCACCCACACTGAATTCATCATATTCTTCGTCTTTGGAAGCCCCGAAACGAGGTCCATTGATATGTTCGCCCACTTCCACTCGGGAATGGGAAGTGGTTGCAAGAGACCACCTGGTCTTTGGTGCTCAATCTTCACCTGCTGACATACTAGACATTTGCTAACAAACTCAGCAATGTCTCTCTTCATACCACTCCACCAAAACGTATCTTTCAGATCTCGGTACATTTTGGTGCTACCGGAATGGATGGCATATCTAGAATGATGTGCCTCTTCCAATACTTGATTTCTAAGTTGATCATCCTTGGGAATGCACACTCTCTGACGATATCTAAGAAGTCCTTGATCATCAATTTTGAATTCTGTTTCTTCATTTTCTGAAATCTTCTTTCTTACTTGCATCAATTCTGGGTCTAAGAGTTGCTTTTCCTTAATTTGATCCCACAATTCTGACTTCAATGTGGTTTGCACGAATAATAAACAACCTGGTAAGCATTGAGCTTCTGCCTTCTGATGAGTCACCGAGGAAAATAACTCTCAATCTGCAAGTCTAGCTAGTGCTCCTGCTTTTCTGTTAAGAGCATCAGCGACTACATTCGCCTTACCCGGATGATATTTTAGCTCGAAATCATAATCTTTCAGGAATTCCAACCATCTCCTTTGCCTCAAGTTCAAATCTTTCTGAGAAAACAGATACTTAAGGCTTTGATGGTCGGTAAAGACCTCAAATTGCTCGCCATAGAGATAGTGTCTCCATATCTTAAGGGCAAAAACCACCGCTGCTAGCTACAGATCATGCGTCGGATAGTTGACTTCATGAGTTTTGAGTTGACGAGATGCATAAGCTATTACTTTTCCGTGTTGCATCAGAACACAACCCAATTCTTTGTGAGAGGCATCGCTATAAATACTGAAACCTCCAGATCCAGAAGGTAAGACCAACACTAGAGCAGTGGTCAAACACTTCTTTATCTCCTGAAAACTTTGCTCACATTTCTCATTCCACTCGAACTTTACATCTTTCTTTGTGAGCTTCGTCATAGGAGCCGCCAACAACGAAAATCCTTCAATGAATCTCCGATAGTACCCAGCTAATCCCAAAAAGCTGCGAATCTCTGTAGGATTCTTGGGTCTTGACCAATTGGTGACTGCTTCAATCTTTGCAGGATCTACCATAATCCCGTCTTTAGAAACAATATGTCCAAGAAAAGACACTTGTTCTAACCAAAAAGCACACTTAGAGAATTTGGCATAGAGCTGATGTTCTCTAAGTGTCTGCAGAACTATCCTCAGATGCTCTTCATGTTGCTCCTTCGAGTTAGAGTATATGAGGATGTCATCGACAAATACCACGATAAACTTATCCAGATAGGGTCTAAAGACTCTATTCATCATGTCCATAAAGACAGCTGGTGCGTTAGTCAGACCAAAACGCATGATCATAAATTCATAATGGCCATATCTTGATCGAAAAGTTGTCTTGGCCACATCTTCCTTCTTAATTCTCAGCTGGTGATAACTTGATCTCAAATCTAACTTCGAGAAGCATGCCGCTCATTACAGTTGATCGAACAAATCATCAATTCTCGGCAAAGAGTATTTATTCTTTATGGTTACTACATTCAATTGACGATAGTCTATACACATACGCAGTGATCCGTCATTCTTCTTCACGAACAAAATTGGAGCACCCCAAGGAGATACTGAAGGTCGAATAAATCCTTTCTCCAATAACTCCTGTATTTGCTCCTTGAGTTCTGCAGGTCCCATCCGATAGGGAGCCTTTGAAATGGGTGTTGTTCCCCGGAACTAGATCGATTTGAAATTCAGTCTCCCGATCAGGAGGGAGACCTGATAGATCTTCTGGAAAAACATCATCATATTCACGGACTATGTCTACATCTGATATGGTGAAATCTTCTTTCTCTTCGGTTTTCATGTATGCCAGAAATCCCATGCATCCTTATTCAATATATATATTGGCCTTTAGGCACGATATGATAGCCGGCTTATGTAACTTTCTAACACCCCGGTATGTGAAAGTTGGAGTATAGGGTATTTGAAAGCTGACACACTTTCTTCTACAATCGATAGTAGCATGGTGGTCCGACAACCAATCCATGCCCAGAACAACATCAAGGTCTTTGAAGTCGAGTTACAACAAGTTCACAGCAACTCGCGATCTTCGATTTTTACAATGCAATTAGGATACACAGTATCCACAATGGTGGTTGCTCCTATAGGTGTCTCTATTAAGTAAGAAACACTCAATCGAGAAAGTGCCACTGACAACCGCTTTCCAAAAGTTGAAGAAGAGAAACTATGTGTGGCTCCTGAGTCGAATAACACACTAGCAAGAACACCAGAAATAAGAAGTGTACCTTCAACCACATCAGGGTTGGCAAGAGCTTCTTGAAGAGCAGTCGCATAGGCGCGACCTGGTACCGCAGGCTTTGGCTTTGGCGGAGCGTTGTTTCTTCGATCAGGCTGTGGGCAATCATTGGCATAATGACCCATCTGCTGGCAGTTAAAGCATTTGACGTTCCTCAAGTCGCATTTACCCTAGTGCCTCTGGAGACCACAAGTCTTACAAGCATTGTCCGACTGGACCGGCTTCTGGAACCTTTGTCGCTTGGCTTGCTGATTGCCAGCATTCTTGACTTGCTTACCCTGGTTCTGACCAGGGTTTTGTCCTCCGAAATGCCTCTTGTTTCCCCTCTGGAATCTTTCCTTAGAATAAGACTTCCTTCGAGAAGATTCTGCCATATTACCACCACTGTGTTGAGTCCTCTCTTCTGTCTTGACTTTTTCCTTCGCTTGCGGTTTCTCAGTTGTCCGCATCTCCCAAAACTCGTACCTGGAGGCATAGTCCACAAGTCGGCTGTATTTCTTTATTTGTTGTGGCCCGACCAACCTCAAAATATCGGGCCTCAAACCCATCTCGAACCTTCTGCACTTCTATTTCTCGTTTGCCACCAAGGACTTGGCAAAACGGGAGAGAGAGTTAAAACGTGCGGTATATTGGGTGACTGTCATGTCACCCTGCTTCAACTTTCTGAATTCTTCTTCTTTTTCCACCCTTTGACACTTTGAAAAGAACTGCCTATAAAATCTTCTCACGAAAGTGGACCAAGGCAAGTAAGTGTCTGGTTCCAAGGTGTCCCTGATGGATCTCCACCAGTGCTCCGCATCGCTGGTCAGATTGGATACAACTATCCAAACTCTCTGATCATCTGGACATTGGATGGCATCCAATGCCTTCTCAACTTGCATCAGCCAATTCTCTGCCGCGACATCATCAGGAGTGCCATCGAAGAGTGGAAGCTGCATATTCTTGAACCTCTCCGCCCATGAGGTGATACCATAAATCACCGTCTGTGGCTGACTTTGTTGGGCAAGGGTCATTTGTAGCAGTTCATATAAAATATGGTTGGTAGTATACTCAGGCGGTATCCTCGTACTCTGACTCATTGGGGATCCAGGTGGGATCTCTATACTTTCTTCTCTACCTTCACGCGGAGTATATCGCTCCGGTGTGTGTGTTGCCGCGTGGCTCCCCTGAACTCGTGCCCCTTCCGTAGTAGGGGATGAAGAGGGTGCCCTTCGCGATGGTCCACCAAGGATTTTCCTTTCTTGCCTAGCTGCTACCGTGTCCTTGGAAAGATAAGAAGTTCCTCTGCGAGTGGCCATTTGTACTGCAGTAAAATTTTCACTTAACATTACATGTTTTCATTGGATTCTCACAAGACTTATCACATCTCACGCAATATCAATAAAATTATTCACTTTATTTCATTCAAAAAGAATCTCATACATGTACGAGAATTATTATTAGCAAATAAAAGAAAGAACAATGCAATTAAAAAAATGCTACTCTACTAAGCAAACTAGTTAATCCTAATCATTCTTCGAGCCATCCGAAACAGGGTCTGTTCCTTGTACTCTCTTGAGTCTGAGTCTCGAAAGGAGCGTTCAAGTCGTACTGAGGCGAAGCAGGAGTGTACGATGGTGAGGAAGATGTGTGGGTAGGTATGGCAGGAGTGTATGTAGGTGAGGCTGGATCATCACTCGGGTCATCATCCTCGCCTCCCTCTTCTGTATTTCCCGAAATTTCTCGCCCCTGTCCGAGCCCTGGGTCACCTTGGTTGGCTTCCGCTGCCTGCCGAGCTGCTTCGGCTGCCTGTAATGCAGTTCTCCGAGCTTCTTCAGTCAGAAGTTCGTGAAATGGAGGTGGAACCCTCTTGTTTCCCCCACTCATGGCCGCCATATAACTAGCTCGGGACATATGTCGTCCCCCGTGCTCTGGCCATACGAGACCCTCCCCGAGGCACAAAGTTTGTGTTCGGAGCTGCTCTTCTCCCGATGCCTCATCGAGCCGCCATCTGATTTCCCCTCATCCTCCCACGTGCCGACCTTGCTCTCTGACAGTTGCATTGTCGATTCCTCCTTCCGTAAGGTGAAGGATGTGGCCCCTGGGTAGTATAGGGGTAGTTCTAATGATAAACGTCTCGGTCGCCGAGAATGATGTAGATCGGAGAAGGCTGTGTCGTTAACTCTCTAACCACTTGAGTCATGCTCGTGATGACTCCAGTAACCATCGCCATTGCGGCAAACAATTCCTCTCTTCCTACCACGGGAGGCTCAACTGGGTTTTGAGCCCGTGGGACTTCGTGGTTCCCTTGTTCGTTAGTCATTTCTAATTACGCAATAATTTAATCACTAACATGTATTAATCATGCAGAGACTTACATCTTGTCATTGAGTCTTATTATGAATGATGAATATCTTTTCTGTGTAAACCTGACTTTGATACCACTTTGCAACACACCGATCTGGGACCTCAGGAGTCCGAGTTCGGTTGGTATTACTTCCCAGAGGGAAGAGTGCAAAGCTTACACAGAGAAAAACGTGGCTAAAAAAAAAACTTTTTATTTTATTTCCATAATCACTTTCTCTTACAATATTCATCATTCATAATAGAAAAAGAACAATTACAATTTATTCTCAATGACAAGGAAAGTAAAAATATCAATGCTCTGTTGTAGACTGAAATAGCTGCTCACAAGCGACTGATCTAATGCCTGGAACCTACAGTTGTAATTTAAACAAGAATGGGGTGAGTCTACAACCCAGTAAGAAATAATCATAAGTAAATAAACAACAATTTACAACTGTAGTGGGCTCTAAGCCCCTAGTCTTATTTTAATTCTCGATACACCACACATGTTTGCATATTTTAATTTCCCTCATTATCATTCTCAAATACTCTCTTTCACACAACTATCACTAGGTTCGCTATACCGGTAATAGTCATGTATGGGCGTAGCAACCCTGTAGAACACCTCAATTCTACATATTGGCCAGATAATGAACCATACACTCTCAGTGGTCCCCAGACCACTAGGCACTGCAGTGAACCACCACGGGGACCCCACTGGTAGCTAGCCAGGAGGTCAAGCTCTCAATTTTGGCATGGTTCATGCTACATCCTAAACATGATGGTTATCAATCATCTATGATCCTCCAGAGTCCCAAACCAGTGTGAGTGAAATCCTAAGTCATAACTAAGTTCACATATTGAACAAATTCTCAATTACAAAGTTCACTCGTTCCCTCACGAGTGGTGTCATGAATAATCACAACAATCTCATTCTTAATCTCATGATGACGTTAGAACTCACACCGCTCTCACTTAGCATGCAATGATGTAATGTCTCTACATCATTAAATCATCGGCGCCCCACTCTCCATGGTGGTTGCACTCTAGCCGCGAACCAGGTAGCCCTTGCCACAGGTCGCCACTTCCGGGATTTAAGGGGTACTACATGCTGAACTCTAAATATTCATTCATACTACATGAATGAACTAAATGGGACTTTAATTTAAACTTAAATCTCATCACAATGCATGATATTAATGATCAATTAGACATGCAATTACAATCGCTTTCTATCATGCATGACATATTACAACTAACATGCATTTCACAATAAACATGTATTTCAAATGAACTCATAATGTCAAGCATGAAATTTATGCATGTCATGGTCTCACTCAAAGCTATCATGCTAATCACATAACCTTTATGGCACTACGATAACAAACAACGTGAAACAAGTTTATTCACATCTAAAGTTACTTATAATATCCCTTACCTCAAGTGCGAACAACGTATTCTCTCCGAAATCGAGTCTCACGAAGCTCTAACAATAGGATCTGGTCATTAAAGCAATATACTTAAATCAGTTCACAAACCTCTTACCAAATTACCAAAATACCCTTCCCGAACCTTATTCAAGAAACCACGATTTCTGCATTACTAGTTAGACTGCATTTCATAGACTAATGGATTCCCCTCTTCAATACAAATCCAACGCACCAAACCTCACTCGATTCCAAGTTCGGAGTGCGAAGATATGTCCATTTTACTGAAATGGATCTCATGTATCCAAATGGATCTCTTGGTACATTTCGGATTTCGGGCCAATTCGAGACTATTTTCTGATCCAATTCTAATCTGGATCCAAACTCTGTCTGTTTGGATTCAGATCCATTGCATAACTGGATCCCAAAACTGCTTGACTGGATCCAGAAAGTCTGATTGGGTCTGAACCGGATCCATTCTATTCTGACTGGATCCAGACTAGTCTGACTGGATCCAGGACAGATTGACTGGATCTAAACCTGCTTGACTGGATCCTGGACAGTCTGATTGGATCCAGATCTGCCTGACTGGATCCAGGACAGTCTGATTGGATCCAGATCTGCCTGACTGGATCCAGGACAGTTTGATTGGATCCAGATCTGCCTGACTGGATCCAGGGTAATCTAATTGGGTCCAGACCTGTCTGACTGGGTCCAGATCCGAGACTGATCCAGTCAGATCTGGACCCGGTTAATCTGGATCTGAGGCAGGTCCAGATTGAACTGGGTCTGAACTGAAAACCCAGATCCATACCCGAATGGTTCGTTTTGGACCTTGGTTCAACCGGATCGGTTCATACCCGATCCGGTCTGAACCGGTTCTACTTGAACCCACAATTAACCGAATCGGTTTGGCTTGAACCGATTCGACCCGAACCGGTTCGCCCAAATCACGTGACCCGGTTCGGTCTGGGTGCGACCCGGACCGACCCGGTTCGGTCTGGGTCGCACCCAGGCCGAACCAGACTTTTTTTTTTCAAAGTACTCGGTCTGGGCGCGACCCAGACCGGTGGGCTCGGTCTGGGTCGCACCCAGACCAACCCGGTTCGGTCCGGGTGCCCGGATCGAATCGGTCCCTCGATAAAAAGGGGTGGAAGGGGTTGTGCCCCTTCCGATCTCAGTTGCAGAGGGTCGGCCCCTGCCGACCCTCTCTCTGCACTCCCTGCCTGGGCCGGCCTCCGGGGCCGGCCAACTGTGTCGGCCGGTCGCAGGGCCGGCCGTCGGAGTCGGCCGCCACAGGGGCCGGCCGACCCCCCCCCCCCCCTTTCTCTCTTTCTCTGTCAATTTTTTTTTTTTTTAAAACCTGCAACTTGCCGGCAGCAATGGCTGCCGGCCCCCTGTGCTCCCAACCGGAAAGAAGAACGAAGAAGGAGATGGGGAGGTCGGACTTACCTCACTGCCGCCGTCGTCGGTAAGTCTCTTTCTCTCTCTCTCTCTCATTTCTCTCGATGCAGGGTGCGGAAAGGAGGACCTGCGTGAGGGTTTTTATAACCCTCACGTAGGGTGAGGGGCTGAGGATAACCTCGCCCCCCCTTTCCGCGGTTTTTGGGGGGTGAGGTTTATCCTCACCCCCTCTCGTTACGCGGTTTCCCCCCGTTTCTTTTTTTTAAAAAATTTTAATGTTTATCCCCTCCGGCGACTTTGCCGGAGGGGGGTTTTACAAACACTTTAGGATTTTGTTTTTGTTTATGTAAACATGCATTGTTATGAATATTATGACTTGTTAGCTTAGTTTTGTTGTTTATTATTTCACAATTTACACTTTTCTTATGAGATATGAATGTCATTCATAGCATATTATCTTGATTATTGAATATTAGATGTCTTATGTAGCTAATAATTGCTTGATATGTGATATTATGGTTTTATTTATCATTTTTTTTGCATGGTTGTACGTATCATACAATACGGTATGATACGTATCGTTACTTTTGTGTTTTGCAATACGATACACCCATGATTTGTACTGTCTCATACAATGCAGTATGTATCATACAATGCAGTATGTATCATACGATACAGTGTCAATGCACTTAAAAAAAAGCTGAAAGTTGTCTTTTTCATTTTGGGTGTAAAAGGCCTCTTGAGGGCCGAGTTTTCCATATGTCTAGAGTCTGTTAGAAGGAAACCCATGCACCCTAGGTTCTGTGAGATTGATTTGGGGGACGATTTGCGCACAAGAGAGAGGGATTTTGTGAATTTATCATAAGTGCATTTTCAATTTTCCACCATTTTTTCACTCAAGAAAGTAGGTTAAACCGTTAAGGTACAAAATCCCTATTTTTTGCTTCTTATTGAGTTTTTTAATTGATTTTGTTTTGTTTTAGATCCTTCGATGTCGTCTTCACATTCATGTTATATTAGAGATGATCATGTATGGCAATACTGCAGAAGCATTGATGATGTACCACAACTAGAGTTACCATTGAATTTGAGATGTTTGTTTTATGGTGCTATTATTAGAGGTGTGCTGCATAGATTTAAGCAACATATTGCAGGTCAAGATTAAAATGTACGTCCATGTGATTTTTCATCTATTCCTACCACTTTTCGTGTTGATGTTATCGTTGAACTAGAAGAAATTCGAAGAAGAATTTTGCAAAAATGCAAAGTTGAAGGACTTTCAACCATTGTTCCAGATTCTGAAGAAGATGACTCACTTGTTAAAAAAATGGCCTAACATAAAGAGATCATTGAGCAACAGTTGGATGCAGAACTAAGGAAATATTATCCTGATGTTTGACAAATAGGCTCTAGAAGATAGTTTTAGTTTTAGGATCTTTATAGTTTAGAACTTTATAACTTTAGAGATGAAGATTGGCATGTAAGACGTTGGTTAAATGTAATGTTTTAAGTTATCATGAACTCTTATTGGTTAAATGTAAGGCTTTAATTGTGTTTAAAATTTAAATTAAGTAGTCTTTTATTTACATTATCAGTTATCAGTTGCATGGTTGGTTATTAATTTAAATTATGTAGTTGCCTTCATATGTGAATTTATAGTTGTATTTTGTGCAATTCATCATTGTTTTATGTGATATAATTTTTTTATAATTTATGCTAAATTTTTCTAGATTTTTTAAAAAAAAGTTATTAAAAATTCACGATACGTTTACGAAACAATATGATACGGTGTTACTTTGGGCCCGAGCGATACGGGTAATGATACGATACTTACAACCTTGGTTTCTTGTGTTATGAATTTTTTTAGAAGTTTCCTGTCTTTTTTTTTAGAATTTTTGGAGGTTTTTTAATTAAAAATACTGTTTTTTACAATACGATACATATCTTATTTTCGGCCCAGCTGATATGGGTTACCATACGCTTTTTACAACCTTGACAGAGACAATTATGCAGCACAGCACAGTCACCAGCCACATCGACAATTTCTGCCTACTGATATATCAAGTGGGAGACACTCTATCGATATCTAAAGGTATCCATTAATCACAATGAATACCCAAAAATAGTACTCAACTCAACCATCATAGAAACTACCAAGCAGGAACAAATTAGGAGTACCAATAACCCCTAAATCAGCCGATACAATCCAAATATCCAAAACCGGCCCAAAAACTAGTCTCATAGAAATCATTTCGAAAATCACCAAAAAATCCAATTTGAGGCCAATGATCAAATTTCTTGATTCTAAAGACCATTAAAATCAAGAACTATCTATAGAATACCTCCACACCCTAAAACCTTGGAAGTGGAACTGTAGATGCTGACATCAGCACCCTCCTTCACGCTAGTTCCTGTGAGAGCTTGCATGAAGTCTGAACAGCAGCATAATCTCCCTTTAATCTTCTTCTTCTAGTTCCAATATGGCTCTGATACCATATTGAATCTAGATGGATGCAAGAAAAGAAGAACTAGAAGCATAAAAGGAGAGAACTCAAGAAGACTCCATCCATTCTTATAGCTCATCTAATCAATTCCACTCAATATCAGAAGCTATCCTTGCTGCTAGGACAAGGGAGTAAAAAAATATTTTAAGTTCATCATTTGAAGGATAAACACATACATGAACCCTCACACACATGGCTCCTCTTACAATTATGAAAATTTTCTTGATCTTATCTTCCCAAACATAATTTCTGCATGCTTGTCAATCTCAACTCCATAAACTTCTAAAGAAGTTGAAAGTCAGAATATGACCGGTCAACAGCAACCCAGAGGGTTCCCCTAGTTCCATCAAAGAGAAACCTTATCAGTTCTTTGAAGTCTTCTTGAAGTTACCCAACGTAACATTGGCAGTGGATAGTAACTATACTTTCAGCACAGTTTTCCAACATACAAATCATTCCACTTGAACTCATAGTTTAGACATATGAGACCAGGAAAGTTCCTGACATGGCAGTGCACAGACAGAATTTATAACCATGATAGGACAGGGTCCGATATCCATACAACCAGGCCACAGGATCATAGACATTTATTTGATGATGATACTAGAATAAATAATCAATGCCACATTCCAAAAAATATTGATAGTGAATTGGAACCACTGATCTAAAGAAAGGAGGAGAGAAATAAATGACTGGAACAAAAGATCCTAGGGATGACAGTTCTAGGATTTTTCCTTAAAGAAAATATTGGCCTATCTGTTAATTATTGCTTAGTTAAGCTTATGGGAAAAAACAACATTAAAGAAAAACAGAGAAGCTAGAAGACTCTACCTTGACAACAAACTGCATAATCATCGCCAAGGGCATCTAGAAGAGGTCTTGTGGATTTCTCAGCTTCTTCCTGAAAGAGAGAGACATATTACCTTGATATTCAGCTGCAGCAGTAAGCATGTCTCTTCAGTAAATAAAAGAACACATTCAGCCTATGAAATTATTCTACTGAATCTAACCTTCACGAGAGATGGAAGATCACTGATATAGATAAAATAATCCTCCACAGGAGATGCAACAACCAAGTCTCTGAGGAAGTGCAATCAAAGTTATGATCGTCTTATTACCATAAATCACCTGTTAAAAATTGTTTCCTAAGAGAAGAAAAACCATACTAACTTATTAAAGGGAATAAAACCAATTTTCTGCAAAAATAACAATGCACTTACAGATTATTTAATTCAAACATGCCAATGATATGCCCATAGACTTCGAGGGAAAATAATAAGCAATCTGTTAAGGAGCCAAATACTGGAAGCTATGTATGACTAGAAAAAATATCATCTGCTTGTCGGCAAAGAACAAGCCTGAAGAATAAAACATAACCCCAAGTGGATACAAGGTGCACAATCCTCATTAAATATTGCTTCTTTCAGAAGCTGCAATGACTGAAATAAAAAGACCAAAAGTTTAGGAAAGGATTTTTCAAAGACACTGCCAAATTACAGTAAACTACATCCAAATGTGAAAATATATTTGAACAGTAAAATCTGCAACATTTGAGAACTACACAAAGGCATAATGTAAGCATTTCGCTTTCAAAAGCCAATGATAGTCCAAAATGAAAATCAATTGCAAAAATGAAATTTATGGTTTACTTGTATAGCCTAAAGAATAGTGGCTGGAGATGCAGAATATGCACAAATATTTTAATTACCGTAAACGCTAGCTCTTTCATCTGCATTCTGAAAGAGGATTCTTGAGAACATTCAATATCATCTGGCAGAGCCACACAATCCCACCATCTATAAACAATGGAAAACAAGAATGACACATGTCAGCTTGAATATGGTAAACAAAAATGTCTAATAATGATTTCTGAATGAATGAACATGAATCCAAGATAGGTAATTGTTTAATGTAGAAACACTAAACCATTTTTTATCGTAATATTAATCATTACCAAAAAATACAAACCACTATAAATGTAAGCAAGAACAGCAAGTGAGGTTTGGTTGTCAAGAAATGAGAACTGCCCTTGGTTCTGTTTCTACAAAACACACACACACATATTATAGTGTATATGCACCCATAGCTTAATGAGAGTATGTGTTTCTATCATGTTCACTATATGTGGAGTCTTTCTATTTTTGTCCTTTTAGGCAAAACAAGTCACAGTGCTAAGATAACCTTTGTAAAAGAATTTTCAAATTCTCCAAATTACAACACCAACATTTAGTCAAACCATGAAGATTTTACAGTTTGAAATTATGGATTAAGTCCAAGTAAGCAACTATTGGAGAAGGAAGAAACCTTGGCAAAAAATTATCGAGAAAAAAGGAATATACAGGAAACAATGTGCAGATGAATGCTAATAATAATAAAGTGAAAAATTTGGAGTGGCAATGTTTATATAAATTGAAAGGTTAAAAAATGTATATAGCATCTAGAATAAACAAATACAGAATTTCAAAATAACCTTTTAACACAAAGAAGCTCCATGTTTGATACAAGATAGTATAATAAGTTATATATTCTATGGACACTTTACAACTGAAGGTATAACCCACCTTTTTTTATACCCCATCGAGAAAGGCTTCCAAGCCTCCAAAAGAAAAGGGAAGGTGGAGACATTTATTTTACTTGTCTTCATTTTTTTCTTTTGGCCTTCAACATTAGCAGCTTTCAATTTTTGGTATTTTAAAATAGTAGATGAAATTACCTGCAATATCAAACATTGCAAATTTCCCTTAAGAATCACTGTGGAGGACAGACAAGTACTTAATCAAAGTGCTCATAATAAGCATTGGATATCCAAAGGAAAGAGGTGCATATTTGCACAAAGCAACTAATAAAATGATTATATATACACCGCAAATCTGCAAAAATCTATAGGGAAACCATCACAAAGCATATTGAGAAAGCTCACCAAAAGGAAACAGAGATGAGCATACCTTAGCAGCAAGGAGGAAAATGTCATTTGTTTCTACATAAGAAAAAAGCATATCAAAATGAAAAAAGCCATTCACAACAGCAGGGTTGCCAAAATAAAAGACTAATGACAATTACCAATAGCATGTTCATTGAATCTGACAAGTGCTTCACGGCATATGCCACCTGATCCCTCCCCAAGGCATAATAAAGAATGAGATGATTCCCAGTCAGCCCATGCACATGACTTGCTATAACAGAGCTAACAAATTAATATTAGCCAGAATCCAATAATTAAGAGCACAAAAAGCTATCAGAATTAGTACTTTCTCATAAGTGCAACATATGATTTATCACAAACATAAACAACTGAAAAATAATGAAATGAAAAACCCAGGGATCTGGATTTTCGTCAAATAGGAAAGTTGAACTAAGCATTGAAAAACAATTGGCCTTGCAAATTAGAGCGATATAGGACACGTGACACTTAGTTTCAAATGCATGAGAAAAAATGCGTCACCATACAAATAACAGTCAGTTTAAAAAGTAAGGTTAGATGGAATGATTATTAATAGAGCACTAAGATTTAAAAGGCTCAGAAATAATAGAAGGAACCTCTAGAAAAGAAGCTTTGCCATACAAATAGCAATTAGTTGAAAAGTAAAGTTAGATGGAATGAATATTAGCAGCAGTCTAGGAATTAAAGGGTTTCGAAAAATAGAGGAGTCTTTATTTACCTGATGATGCATACATGATAATGACAAAGATATACAAAACATGATAGAACATAACTGAATATCTTGGTGATGGGAACCTAGGTCAGCTTTTATGACACAACAAAATCACCCTAAAAATGTCAAAGATATGTTAGCCTGTAATGTTATTCATATTCATATATACATATCACCAGATGACACATTTTAAGTAAAAAGGGGTGGACAAGAATTTTCACTTCTTTTAAACAACTTACACAATAGCCAATTCTCTACATCCTTGCTAGCATTGTTCATACTGAGGCCAAACAGCCTTCCATGCTAACACCCTATCTTTAACTTCAGATTATAAAATTTGCAAGATCACAACCAAAAGAACAGCCTATTAGAAAAATGAACGGCTGACTAATAATCATGGAACAGAAAACTCATGAATTTCATGAATGTACACAGACTTCATTGAGGAGGGAAGAAGCAGAATCATGAAAGAACAAAAAGGAGAACTGCAAAGCTGAACTGCCAGGAGAAATGTCATCAACAATAATTCTCAGGCCACTGACAAGGAAAAACCGAAGTACTCAATGGGATAAAATGCAGCCCATACTTTCAGTTTGATTATTCCATAGAATTGCAAATTAATCAGCTGCAATACAGTTATTGCAACTGACTCAAATATATGAATGGGACAAAGATAAACAAATTACTTCCAGGTAACCTAAAAAGGTCCACAGAAGGATCTTTACTTTTCCTTTATGTTTTTTAAACAGTCTAAGCTGTTGAATAGCACCCTGCAGTATTAGGATTCTGAAAGAACTTACCCATCAACCACTACATTCAATCCCAACATGTCAATGGTTCAAATATCCCCTGTTGCAAATCAATTTTCCTATATGATAAAATAAAATATGTTGTCCACATGTCTGCACAGAGAAGGAAACTACATTCTCTACATATAGAATATAAAAATTTTGAGAAAAGAAGAAAGAAGATGACAAAAACACAAAACATGAAAAAAAAAAAGAGAAAACTTCACTTACCTACAGTAGTTTTCCTCTCCACAACCTCCAATGCAAGAAACAACTGGAGGCAAAGGAAATTCTTTTGAGTATGGCAAAGTCAATCCACCATTCACCAATGATTCTATCATTGCTTCAGGGATTGCACTGCTGTTTTTAATCCCACTCAAGGAACAAGTACTTGTTTTGTTGTCACCATCCCAGACACTACTTTCAGGCACTTCAGATGGTTCTACTTGACACTGTTTTGATGTATGGACAAGTTTCCCAGGATCTTCATTATTTCCTTTATTCAAACCTTGCAGATAAAGTCTCCTTCCAATTTGGAGCTCTATTGAGCTAATATAGCAAAAACAGTGGCTGCAGACCAATGCTTCAACCTAGAAAGAGAAAATGAGCCAAAAAAAGAAAATGGCAAGCAGGTACTTTTTTTCCACTCCATGACCAAAACTTTTGAGGATTATGTGACTTATTCACTTATAAACAGTAGAATAGACAAACAAGGAACAAACAATTGTTCAAACTCAAACAATCATGTAATCAGTCTGAACCATACATGAAATAAGAACAATATTTTTATGTAAACTAATCCATGGAAGCAAGTTATTTATCATCTGCTAAAGAATATCAGCTAACAAAGTCATGCTTTCAGGTCATCACTATATATCCTATCCAGATTTTAAAGACATACATAAACCATGTGGTGGAAAGATTGGGAAGGAGAATGGAGTTTAGCACAGTAAAGGAATCAAGTGAATCAGATCATATTAATTTGACGGGAATATACAGACAGATTCTGAATCCTGATTTATTTTTGCCACATTTATTAACATCATGAAGAAAGTATGAATACTTTCATCAGTCAGTGAACACCTTGATGGAGTAGTTAGGAGGATTAGCTGCACCTCTTGCCTAGTGGGAAGTCAGGAGGATGCCCAATCCAATTTGTTCTGCCTTTTTGTCTGGATTTTTTTTTTGTTTGTATATCTTTATTTTATATGCAGTTTGTTCTGCCTTTTTGTCCGGATTTTTTGTTTTTTTGTATATCTTTATTTTATATGCAGCTGAGGCATCCTAACAGACCAAGAGATGGGAACCATGTTCCTACATGCCCCAAACAATTTGACCAGGCATTGGCCATTTACTTTCATTTTTCCTAGAATGACAACATTAGAAAATTGAAGTCCTACCAAAACCTGCATGCCCCATGAGAAAACTAAGAATCATTCATGTAAGAACACTTAGCTTCTAAGAAGCTTAAGCAGAAAACTTTCTTTTTTCTGAGGAAAGGGTTAGTTCTAAAAAAGGGAACAAGCACCAACTAACCTATAAGATTAATACTCTACTGGTAAATTGAGTGAGGCAAAGTAAACTTGTCAAGACAGAATAAAGATGTCTTGCAATTGCAAAGTATGAAAATGGATGTCTTGAGCGTGTGCCAGTAAATGTGTTTTAATTCACACCAGTAGTTGCATAAAAACTCACACACACATCAAAAGATATCAGGAATTGATAAGTCCAATAAAGCGCTTCATACTACCTTATTAGAAACATGTTGAGCACCAACCAACATTTGATCCTTCATAACCAAATCTTCTACCTGGAATTCCATATCTGCATATACACCTGCAGTTCATTGTGTCTTCACATTCAGTAATAATGAGATATAATTTAACTTTTACTATTTCCACATGGTGTTAAATATAGCTTACTATTCCAAAGAGCACAAGAAGATAGCTTCCAAGATTTCTATCATCTAGCAGATACATATTTACAACCATCTTGCTTAATATTTAACTAAAGGTGGACGATAGGCTGGCCAGGCCCATAAACTGGATGCATTGGGCTGTGACCAGGTTAAACCCAGCCCACCAAAGGGCCATGTCAGGTTTGGATCCACATCCCAACCCATGGCTCATACGTGAGGCCTATAGGCCAGTAGGTTTGGCCAGGCGTGCTTGGGCTGTAACTGGTTTGATATATCTCAACCCATGGCTCATACGTGAGGGCTATAGGCCAGTAGGTTTGGCCAGTCATGCTTGGGCTGTAACTGGTTTGATATAAATTCAATGATGAGCAACAAGATGCTCAACCTGGAGCATATACTGGGAAGGCCAGCAGGGTGGTTGATGTGCTGTGCTCAGTCAAACATGGTCCAACAAAGGTCCAGGCCAGGACTAAGCCTGGTCCTATTTGTACAGTCTCAAAAGCCTGGGTTCACCTGAACCATTGCCCAACCCTAGCCTTTAAAGAGTCATGTAATGGAGGTCCCCAATGATACGATATTTAGAGGTAAAATACCTTTTCCAATTTCTCCACTCTGGTTAATCTTAAGACCATGACAACGTCTTGTGGCTAGAAACTGGAAAAAGTAGTCCTACACCACAAAAAAGACATCATGATATTAGTTACTAATATTTCCATGCATAACAAACATGTGAAAGGATAAACTAAGGTGGACTTGAAAAACTAGTCTATTTCCCATGCATAACATTCAGCTGAAAAAGGCTTCATGGATTTCATGCCACTTGAATAGGAAATAAATAAATCTCTACATTTTCCAAGTTTAGCATCTACTTATTAAAATCAAATGCCAGAAAATAGCGTATATACCGAATGAGATTCTAAATGCAAAGAAATTTTGGTTTGAAAGCAGCTTGCGCCTTGATTCAACCAGTATTGGTCTACCGACATGGCCAAACAGAAGAAGCTGAACCTATCAGCATAAGAAGGCTTAGGAAACCACAAGATCTTCACAAACATGCAATACATGATCCATGAGTGAAGTCCAAACCAATTAAAGTTCTTCCATGTTTGATCTTTTCACTTTCAAAGACTATTATTTCAATCCAATATCAGGATCAGAAAAAATCTTTTTATCTGCTTGAAAGTTTTTGGCCTTCAAGTTGCTCTTAAATCTTTGCTTCTACAGCAAGCTGAGATCAAAGTATTTTCTGAGGGCCAAAATTTTCTGGTCAGTCAATAAATGGAGGCATGAAATAAGTTGATTCAGAGGATGACATTGGGCTCTTCAACACAAGCCTTCACAAAGCGGTGTTTGTCTCTAAATCATGAACCAAATATACAAAATAACTAATGCAAAAAATGGGACACCTAAAGCCACTCTTTTGGCAAAGAAAAAAAGCCTTACTGAAAGAGTGTGGGTTCACACGGTAAAAGTGAAAAAATGAAAGAAAGTGAAGAGAACAAAGGATTTAACGTGGTTAGGTGAAAAAATCATCTACATCCATGACTTTCTGATCTCACACACACCTTTTCAATTCTCATGTGTGAGGTAACCACTATATGTCAACATTTTACATGATTTTAGGAGTTGGTTACATTTGTTGATATCCTTATCAGAAGGATGGTCATACGTTGGCAGCCATGAGGATACGGTAAGCTGTTTTGATCCAGCCTTTTCTTTATCCTTGTTGTTATCTTTGCTGCATTTGGTCTGTGGATAACCAGAGGACAATGGACCATATTCTTGATTTGAATCAGATCATGGACCCAGGCTGTCATGAGTCTCCATTATTCTACCCCCCCCCCCCGCAAACTCAACGGTCCAGGAACAACGTTGAGTTTGGAGCGCAGAAATTCAAATTGTTGAATAGGGAGAAGTTTTTTAAGAATATCCACAATCTGTTGTTGTGATGGGATATGGTGAACCACAAGTTGACATTTGTGAACTCTATCACAAACGAAGTGAACATCGATCTCCACATGTTTACTTTGTTGATGAAAGACGGGATGAGCGGCCATGTAGGCAACGCTAACATTGTCACACCAGATAATGGGAATGGAGCGGAAGGGGAACCTAAGTTCCTGCAGAAGATACTGGTCCCACATTAATTCAGCAGTACTGTTGGCGACAGCCCAATATTCAGCCTCTGAGATTGAGCGGGCCACTGTTGGTTGTTTTTTAGAGCTCTAAGATAGACTGTGTATCCTCCAGTTGATTTCTGATCATCAGGGCATCCTGCCCAATTCGCATATGAGAAAGCATAGAGAGAAGAATCCTGAGACGGTTGAATAAGTAAGCCATGATCAACAGTGTTCTTTACATATCGTAAAATGCATTTTACTGCTGCCCAATGATTCACCGTAGGTCAAGCCATAAATAGGCAAACTTTATTCATACTTCTGTATTGAGTTGGGAAGAGAAAAGATACTCCAGAACCTGCAGAAAGAGTAATGGAGGAGGATAGCAAAGTAGGGCAAGGTTTGGTGCCTGCCATGTTAGCCCGTGTGAGAAGATCCACTATATATTTCCTTTGAGATAACATCAACCCTTGTGGAGTAGTGATGGCTTCAATGCCGAGGAAAAAATGTAGATCTCCAAGATCCTTAACTGCAAATGATGTACTGAATTAAGAAATGAGAGAGGCAATGAAGTCAGGTGAGTTGCCAATCACCAATAAATCATTCATGTATACCAAAAGAAAACAATTAAGGATTTGGCCTTCAAAATAAACAATGACGTGTCTTTGTGAGAACTTTGACTCCCCAAGTTTAGAAGAGTGTTACTAAGTCTATCACGCTCTTGGAGCTTGTTTAAGCTCGTACAGAGCTTTCTTAAGATGACAAACATGATTTGGAAAGCGGTGATCTTGAAAACAGGGTGGTTGGTCCATATGAACAATTTCATGAAGGTCCCCATGTAAAAAGGCGTTCTGAACATCAAGTTGCTTGATAAGCCATTGACGGCTAACCGCAACAGTCAAAATTATGCAAATTGTGGTGGGTTTGACTACGGGACTGAAGGTCTCAAAGTAGTCAATACCTTCTTCCTGATCAAACCCTTTCACAACCATGCGAGCTTTGTATCACTCAAGAGACCCATCTGCTCGTCATTGGACTTTAAACACCCATTTACATTCAATAATACGTTGAGAGGAATTTGATGACTCAAGGGTCTAGGTGACATTTTAATCAAGGCATCAAATTGTTTAGCTATAGCAGCACGCCAACGGGGACTTTTGTTAGCTTGTCGAAATGTCTTGGGTTCAATGTCTTGAGTGTAATGAGCTAGTAGGGTAATTGGAAGAGGATGGGAAGTAGACAAAAAGATCTTGGGAATGCGAGTCCCATCTTGAGACCGGGTGACCATTGAGTGAGTTCGCAAAGGAGCGGCAACTGGATCAGGAGTAGATATTGAATCTGGGAGAATATGTGAGACATCGGTTTCAATGACTGGATTATGTTCAGAAATTGGGTCAAAGCCAACGTCATTAGAGACCGTCTGGGATAAGGTTGGTTGGATGGGTGTGCTTGGTTGAAATAAGGCAAATTCAGATAGGTGAGGTCCCGGAGGTTTTGTATATGAACTAAGAGGTAAGGGAGGTAAAACGGTTGTGGGCCCAGGGAGATGGACTGGCAATTTTGTAGGGATTGAAAGAGGAGAGTCCCGAACGAAAAAAATGGCTTTCATCAAATATAACAATACGAGAAATGAGGATTTTGACAAAAATAGGGTTAAGACATTGGTAACCATGGTGGGAATTACTATATCCTAAAAATACATGTTTTTCGGTTTTGTAGTCAAGTTTATGGGATTGATATGGTCTAAGACAAGGATAACAGGACTTCCAAATTTTTTTAGGAAATTATGATCAGGAGGTTGTTTGAACAGGATCTCAAAGGGACATCTATTTTGGGTTACTGGAGAGGGTAACCGGTTGATCAAGTAAATTGTCGTGCTAAAGAAAAAGTCCAGTACTTGGTGGGAACGGCTGCTTGGCTCATGAGACTAAGCCCATTGTCCACTATATGTCAATGCTTCCTCTCGGTAGCACCATTTTGTTCATGCGTGTGTGGACACGAGACCCTATGTGTGATTCCACATTTACGCAAAAATGGTTTTAATCCTTTATATTCTCCAACTCCAACAGTTTATAAAGCTTTTATTTTCCTTTCAAACAAATTTTCAACTTTCGCTTTGAAAATATGAAAAACATGAGCAACATCTTATTTATGAGCAATCATATAGATCCATGTGAATCTAGAAAATGCATCAACAAAATAAACATAAAACCGATATTGGTCCAAACTAACAACTAGAGCAGGGCCCCACACATCTAAATAAATAAGTTCTAAGGGTTCAAAAAATTTCTGAGATGAACTAGTAAATGGAAGAGCATGACTCTTTCTTATTGACAAGCATCACATATTTTATTCATATCACAATAATAAGGAAGCTCATTTCTATTCACCACTTTTTGCACCACACGCACAGCCGGGTGCCCCAGTCGCTGGTGCTGATGATCCAGAGTCACTCATTCTCCCACCAATGCCATCTTCGGCACCTCTTTATTCATATCAGCCTTAAGAAGCTTTATTTGGTAGAGACCGTTATTGCTCCGCCCTCGAATGATCTTTGTCCCTGAAGCTAGATCCTTTACACAACAATATTCAGGGCGAAACTCAAAAATAATATTATTGTCCCAAACAAACTTGCTCACTAAAAGTAAGTTCTGAGAAATGTACGAAACATTTAAAATATTTCTAAGAGTAAACCTTGAGCCATTAATAGAAAAATTAGAGGATCCAATATTATGAATTTTCAAACTTGTCCTGTCACCTATGTTAACTGTGTCTTTGCCTTTGTACGGAGCATGTAATGAGACAGAGTTCAAATCGTGAGCAATGTGATGGGAAGCTTCGGATTTAGGGTACCAGTTGCCTTCTTCCAACGAGTTTGTGGTGGCTTCATAAGCTTGAGGAGGCGTTTCGCGAGATTCATTGGCATTCTTTGGGAAGTTGCGAGTGATCTGAAAACAACGTTTGGCAGTATGCCCCGGTTTCTCGCAATACTAACATATTACCCAACCTGACTCATTTACATCTCCACGCCATGAACTCCTTCCTCTATATCAACCTCTTCCTCTATTGTTAATCGCTGCCTCTATTGGATTGATATGGCTTGGGTTGACTAAGATTACTCTCATATTGAACATAGTTGGACATTGAATTAGAAAATGACCCATCCTAACTAGAATCAGTTAATTGAGTTTCTTTAATCAAAAGAATGTTGCGAAGTTCTTCTATAGTGACGGGTTCACTACGAATGAAAACAAAGGTTTTAAATGCAGCATATTCTTGTGGGAGACCTCTTAATAAAGGAAGAACCATGTCTTCATCAGTCACAAAAAGTGATGCCATATCTAACTGGTGAGAGAGCAATCTTTCCTTCTGAAAGTATTCATCTATAGCTTTTGTGCCTTTCTTCAAGGTGTGCAGTTGATGCTTCAACTACAACACTTTAGATCAGGACTGCACAGCATAGGTATTCTTAAGTGCATTCCAAACCTCGTATGAGGACTTGAGTCCAACGATCTGGGCATGTACGGATTCTGAAAGAGACGAAATGATCCAACTGAGTAAGAGTTGATCATGTCTCAACCATGCCAAATATTCTGGATTAACCATTTGAGACTTCCCATCACTGGACAGTACATACTTGTCTGGGCATCTCTTAGATTCATCTATGAAACCATAGAGATCATATGACAGCAGTAAGGGAGTGAATTGAGACTCCCAAAGAAAGAAGTTATCTGCTGTTAATTTTGTATTTAGAAAATGTTGCAAACTAGCTGGAGCGGGCAACATTGGGAGAGGAATTGAACTTATCTGAGGTGAAGATGATGAAGCAGCCATAGATCTTGACACAAACACTACAGTGAATCAATGGATGGTGATTGGTGAATAGTATGGCAGACGACGACCTGGCCTCGCCACAGCTTTGATACCATGAAAGAGTGTGGGTCCACACGGTAAAAGTGAAGCAGAACAAAGAGTTTAACGTGGTTCGGTGAAAAAACCACCTACATCCATGACTTTCTGATCTCACACACCTCTTCAATTCCCATATGTGAGGTAATCACTATATGTCAACATTTTACATGATTTTAGGAGTTGGTTACATTTGTTGATATCCTTATCAGAAGGATGGTCACACGTTGGCAGCCGTGAGGATAAGGTAAGCTGTTTTGATCCAGCCTTATCTTTATCCTTGATGTTATCTTTGCTGCATTTGGTCTGTGGATAACCAGAGGACGATGGACCATATTCTTGATTTGAATCGGATCGTCAACCCAGGCTGTCATGAGTCTCCAATGCTCTAACACTTACACCATTTAAAATTGTTCCACAGAGAGCATAAAGGCTTACTCCAAGTGACCAGAGCTATCCATCAAGCCAAAAATTCGACATGGCAGCTAAAACAGACTTCCTCATATTTGAATTCCTTTAAAAATTCCCAAAATCAAAGTGGCTCCTCTTAGAACCTTGCAAACTCATGAGTCCACAGAAATTGATATATGACAATCTTTTGCTCCTCTCTAATTGGAAGGATAATCCTGTAAATAGTTATATATTGCTTATAGACCTGTAAATAGTTAGATACTCTGTTCACTTTTAGTTCACGTGCTCTAGTTAGCTAATGCAGAAGTTGAGCTTCGTTGGAATTCAACCGATCAGCTTAACTAATGACAAATGTAATATTGCAACCGTAGAATTCAACTTTCAAAAAAGATTTCCATAAGAATTTCTCACGAATTGATACAGCTAACAAGTTAAGAAAAAAAGCTCCAATAAAATGTTCTCAATGAATCGATGCAGCTGCCAAGTTCAAAACTGGAGTTGGATCAAATACCCAACGCCTCATTACTTCTCTGCACCAAACTAGATTGAAGTTACCGCTGTTTGTAGCCAGGGTGTACAACTCCACGATATATACATTTCTCCTCAATACACGCCATAAAACTCAACAAGGGGGTCACCTCCAAAAGATCAAGCTAAACTCGAAGTACATAAAACCCAATTCCTCACATTTCTTTGTTTCCCGGAAATTCTAATACTCTGCCCATAAAGGCGATTTCTGGTGCGATCGGATCGAAGAGAAGACCTACTCCGGAGAACTCGTTTACGCCGACGCAGCACTCCTACCGTTTCCTCATTGTGGAAAACGAGTTCCATGGCTTGCCGCCGAGTTGGGAGAACTACAATGGGTGCGTAGCGATGCCACCTAGTTTTCAGTCGATTCCAAACACAGAATTGGAGACGCTTTGAGTCGAAGTCTAAGCATTCGTGTTCAAGAACTCTTGGAAGTTCAATGCTGGTTTCTATTGGGTGCACCCACTTATCCAGAGAAATAGGATACGATGGGATGCTATGTTATGAATAACCTTGGAATGTCCAAGCTTATCCCGGTTTTCCAGATAAGTGGGTGCATCGAAACACCCATTGAATAAGCTATGGAGGAAGAAGAACGGAGCAAGGGGAGCGATGAAGACGAGCTGAAACAGAGAGGAAGAAGAAGAGCGAGACCTGAGTTTCTTGGGGAGATGGTGGCCGAAGCAGAGATGCAATCTCGTCGGCGTACTCGGCGTCTAGTGGGCACCGTATCTCCTCCATTGTAGCCGCGACTCGTCGCTTGCTCCTGCAGGCGGCTGCAGCCGGTGGGAGAGTTGCTTAAAAGGTTCACAATTGTGTCACAAGGACACGGGACACGAAATCAAGTTGGAGTATCCCTGTGAGGTTGGTCAAGGGTCTTGACTGGTTTTGGATTTAGACCCAGTGAGGTTGGTCCACTCGTGCTGGTTCTGAGGTTGGAGATGGATTAGGCACTTAGCGCCAAGAAGTCGGTCTGTGATCTGACCTAGTTGGCTAGGTCCTTGCTGCTGTTGACAATGAGGACCCGAGTCCTAACCATAGGGTCGCCAGATATTGGGGTATATGATGGAGCTAATTTGGGTCGGGTATCCTACGGACCAAATCCATCTAGTCCGGTTTATCAATACCTAGGTCAATGTCGCAATTCGCAAATCTCCTTATTGGGATACGCTTGGCAAGTACAATTTTGCACTAGCCCCAAGTGGGGTTGGCGTAGCAAGGATAGGCCGTGGCTATCAATCACTCATACAGGTAGGTGTGTTAATGGGTTCAGTTTGATTTGGATCCACCAGTACCAAACCCTGTAGGGTCAGGGTCAGGGCTTGGTGATAAATAAGAGGGTTCGATTAGAATCCAGGTCGGACCCGAAGGGTCAGATTAATATATGGTGCCAGGTATGGTTTATGAAATTTCATTCAGACCTGAGCCCGAGCCCAACCCAGTTCCAATTAAGATCCATAATTTTTTAATATAAAAAGGATAAAAAATATTATTTTACAAGATATGTTTTGGGTCTCGATGCTTATAAGATCCGGGTTTGTTTCTCTTATAGTAGGTTCGATTGGACCTGAGTTCAAACCTGAAACCATCATCATAAATGAGGTTGGGTCTCGTTTCACTTGGGTTTGAACCAAAGCCGACCCTTTGACACCCTTACATACAGGTGGTTAAGGTTCAACCCCTGTAGGCATCACCTCCATGCAACATAGACCGTAGAGGTGAGGGTCCTAGTCACAGAGTTTTCCTCTATGGAGGGTCGATCTATGATCTACCGGTTCCGAGGTATTGGGTTTCTCGGTGTAACTAAATACACTAAACTAATTTTTTCTTGTGTAAAGAAGAAAGAATTTTCATAAGCAAAATTTCAAATTGGAAGAAAATAAATAAACATATGAAACATGATAAACATAAAATTGTTAAGAGAGTCGATCTTCATTATTATCATGATATTTTAAATATAGACAATATTTTGAGGCAATGACATTTTCAGCATTTTATCAGCTTTTGAAAAAAAATCATGATAAAATCATAATATTTTAGAAATATTTGTACCTATTTTCTATATAAGATATAGCCTTAGTATTATTGCCTACTTTTTTAGGTGAGAAAGTGTTAATCATCCACAAAAATGAGTGAGTACAGATGTGGTGGCCAAGGATAGACCGGCGATGGTAAAGGGAGTTAGATTGATATTGGATGTGGGCACCGATACTTAATAGAGATAAGTGTAAGCCTCTGGCTAGCAAAATTATAATGTCTCAAAAATTTTAATTTGAAATAAGTGGAAATTTGCAATCAAATTTTTTTTTTAAATAAAAATCGATGCACATAAAAAATAGTTTGGTTTTCAAATGAGACAACCCTGGGTGAGTTGCAAAAACTAATAATTAGAAATCTGACTTTACAAAAACAAAAATAAAGATATAATATCATTCCATCAAAGATTAAATGTATTTGGAATCATTGTACTATTTTCATACAACATAGTCACAAAATATCCTAGTTTAGTTGAGATACAAAAATTACAGGATCGACAAAAAGATAACAATATGGTCATAGATCTCACCACCGCATCGCGCCATTCCACCACCGCTCATTCATCGCATGTATCCCCATAAAATGAGGTCAGACTCTTTCAAATAAGTAAGTTAAAACCAATAACAATAATATTGCACATACTAGAACATTCATCATAGTAAGGATATCACAGTTCAATTGTTTATCATATCAGGATATCAAAAAAATAAAGAATAAGTATGAAACTCAACATTAATATGAATAGCAACATGTATCTCAACATCAATGCAGATAACATCAATAATAAAGCATAAGTAACATTTCACGAGTCAATGCATATCATATTTTTCTTTCTTAACATCTCTGGGTACTTAGGTGTAATCATCATATTTGATGAGGTTATAATGAGTGTTTATGATACTACATGAATTATTTTTTTGAAGCACCTAGCATACCGGATATATAAAATGGGTGACCTGTGGTCGAGAAAATTCCTGCAAAGAATAGACGTTCAGTGAAGATTGCAATTCAGAACTACCTGCAATAGTAGATGTGTATCACCTTGGAAACATGGATAACCATGATCTTCTTAACTTTGAGTGACTGGAGATCAAAAGGACGTTATTACTCACATAAAATATTTAGTACATCAAGTAGATGAATCTACATGTGTTTATGTCACTCGAGGTTGTACCTCATATGTAATACCTGAAAAATTTGTAATAATTATTTAAATAAATAAATATGATTTATTATTTTAAATATGATTTTATTGATTTAAATATGCTTATGAATTATAATTTATGCAATACATTGATTGGAAATGAAATTTCACGTGAATTAAATTTTTGTTAAAAGTTAAAATGAAATTTGAATTTAACCTTAGAGTTAAAATCGTGTAAATTAGAATTTAAATTTAATTTAGGTTTGAAATTAATTTTACTTAAATTTGGATTTAGTATGTTGGTTTGGATCCAAATTAGGTTTGAAAAATTATTGGATTGAAATTTGGTATGAAATCCAAGACCCAATATGGATCTATTTTAGAAATATTAGGTTTTTTTATAATTAAATAAATAAAATTAATTAACTAAATTACCAAAGAGGGTGGGATGCCCCCTAGGTGGGCCCACACCCTCATGGTTGGACCTTAGTTACTAAAAGAAAGAAAGAAAGAAAGAAGAAGAAAAAAAAAATGCAAAAAAGAAAGTTTTGAAATCCAACTTGTGTTGAATTTTGAAATTCAAAAAGAGGAAAGGAAGGGGAGGTCGACCAACCCTCTCTCTCCACTTATTGTGTGTTGCTAAGGCAAGTCAATGACTTGCCTTATAGCCTTGCCTTCTCTCTTTAAAAAGAAGAGAACAAATGGGGCGTCCCCACTCCTCTCTCTCTCTCTCTCTCTTCTTCTTCAAACTTTGAAGGAGATTCCAGCAACCATTTGAGCTGCAATTAGAGGTTACATCAAGTGAAGAAGGTACTTAATCCATTGAAATTTGCACTCGAGGTAGGTACCTCTATCATATAGGCTCGAAAATGAATTTCGAGTACGTATGGAATGCAAAATCAAGATCAATGGCGATCTATGATGGATTAGCTATAGATCTTGTATTAAAGAGGTTTTAAATGCCTAAAATTGACATACCTCATGTTGATATATTTCAAAAATATCTATTTCTTTGAAAACAAGATCTCAATCAGGGTTTTACCAAAATCGGTTTTGGGGAAAATCATGTAGTTGGGTAGTTAAATGAAAATTGATTTTTAATATGCTTGTTTATTAATTTGTATGCATGATTCAATGAGTTAAAATGTTAAATTTGATGTGTATAGGGTTTTGTTAAATTTGAAATAAATCTTCTTTTATTAAATTTCATGATGGATTATAAAAAGAGTGTTCTTCCAACGATGTACTTTAGATCTTGGTAAAAACATAATTTTGGTTGTGTTAATGCATGAATTGATTTCTATTCTATGTTACAACATCATAATTATTTGATTATGTGTGTACCATACTTAGAAATTCATGATTAGATGTAGTTGCATATTTGTTTTTGTATTTCTTAACTTAGCAATGTTGCTAGGAAGATCATAACACTCAAACCAATTAGATTCTTACGAAATCCTTTTACGTGGGTCGTGTAGACATGTACTCAAAGTCCCAATAAATAGTATTTGGCCAGAAGGTCCATCGTTTGAGGGTTATAGTTTCTGTGATATGAACCGGGAAATCTGGTCTATGTACAAAACCAGATATGGTATATCCTACCATCAAAAATCTAATAAATCTATTTTATAGAATTTTCAGCTTATTTTTGGATATGTCTTGTTAGACATCTTGAACATCCCACGAAAAAGAAGAGAAATTATAACTCTTTTCGGTCAATACCAAAACTTTATCCAAGTTGGTGAGAATCTGTTACTTACAAGAAATCAGAATGTGTGAAATTTTCTCATAGGGGTTCGGTATAGAATAAATTTAAAAATATTAGTAAGGAGTTTTGCAGCAAGAATGGATTCGGTTAAAAAAATTGCAAAACGGAAAGTTTTGAAATGCAACTTATGTTGGATTTCAAAAAGAGAAAAAGAAGGGGGGTCGACCAGCCCTCTCTCTTTTTTTATTGTGGGTTGCTAAGGCAAGTCAATGACTTGTCTTCACTCTTTAAAAAGAAGAGAACAAGGGGGGGCATCCCCACCTCTTTCTCTCTCTCATTCTGTTTCTCTTTTCTTCAAACTTTGAGGAGATTCTAGTAGTCACTAGAGCTGCAATTAGAGGCTGCATTAAGTAGAGAAGACATTCAATTCACTAAAACTTGCATTCGAGGTTGGTACATCTATCGTATAGGCTTTAAAATGGATTGTGGGTATGTAGAGAATGAAAAATCAAGATCAATGGCATTCCATGATAGATCAACCATAGATCTTATATTAGAGAGGTTTTAAATGTCTAAACTTGGCATACCTCATGCTGATATGCTTTAAAAATATCAATTTCTTTGAAAACAAGATTTGATTCAGGGTTTTACCAAAATGAGTTTTGGAAAAAATCATGTAGTTGGGTAGTTAAATGCAAATCGATTTTTAATATGCCTATTTATTGATCTGTATGAATGATTCAATGAGTTAAGATGTTAAATTTGATGTGTATAGGGTTTTGTTAGATTTGAGATAAAACTTGTTTTATTAAATTCCATAACGGATTATGAAAAGAATATTTTTCTAAAAATGTGCTTTAGACCTTGGTAAAAACATAATTTTGGTTATGTGTTAATGCATAAATTGATTTCTATTCTATGTTACAACATTATGATTATTTGATTATGTGTGTATCATGCTTAGAAATCAATGATTCTATATAGTTGCATATGTGTTTTCATGTTGATGAGTGAATTCAACAAATAACTATATAATGTTTGTATTTTCTAACTGAACAATGTTGGTAGGAAAATCATAACGCTCAAACAAATTAGATTATGATGAAATCCTTTCACGTGGGTCGTGTAGACATGTACACAAAGTCTCAGTAAATAGGGTTTGCCCAAAAGTTTCATCTTTTGAGGGTTATAGTTTCTATGATACGAACTAAAAAATCTAGTATGTCCTACCACAAAAAATCCAATAAATTTGTTTTATAAAAAATTTAACTGATTTTTTTATGTGTTGTTAGACATCTTTCATATCTCGCAAAAAATAAGAAAAAAAAGTATAACTCTTGCCCGTAAGTACTAGAATTTTATCCAAGTTGCTGAGAATTTGTTACTTACAGAAAATTAGGACATGTGAAATTCCGTGACAAGGGTTCGGTCCAGAATAAATTTAAAAATAATAGATTTGATTCAAAGTAACAAACATGGATATTAGCAAAAAAAATTAAGAAGATTATAGGAATTTAGATAAAGTGTTGAATCACTATTTCTTTAGAGAGAAAATTTTTGTACCTATGTCTATTGATAGGAAAACCAATTCCAATTTGAGAATTTCTACAGTATAAATATAAGCGGTTTTTTGGATTTGTAAATTGAAGTTGTTAGGGGACACTTGTAAGTGTTACCCAAAATTTTTGAGTGACTGTCAAAGTTCTATATGAGCAGTGGCAACACCTGAAATAACAACATGATTTTTGCTAATTAATGTTTTTAAATAATGCTTGTGAACCTATGTGATTCAACGCCTATCATGCTCACATAAACATAGTCAATGTATGAATTCATGTACATTTTATGAAATATATACAATTGATATATAACAACATGATAACTGTATGCATGATGATTATGGTAAATACCATGTTACTTGATGCGATGAATTATGATGAGATAAGCCATATGATGATAAATTGCATAATTAATGCATAAATGTTTTATATATAGGCATGAACATCATGCATTGTGTTGAAAAATATATGTAAAGCATATGGGATAGGACATGGGTCATGAGGGACCCTATGAGCACATGGCTCGAGAGTGAGCTTGGGTTCAGTGGAACCATTACAGTGTTTGTGTATACCCAATAATGAATAATTATAATACATGTACATACACTCTTAAACCTCAAGAAAGGTCTGACTCAAGCATACTCCCAAAAGAAGTATGTTACTGCGAGTTTGGCTCAAGGGTATCTCAGAAGATAGATATGCTATCGAGGGCTTTGTTTGAATGAGTTGATGTTTTTCTTGTATTGTTGTGAGAACATCCTGAGGGAGGCTTGGGTTAGATGCCCTTGATGCTGAGGTACTTGAGTTGACTTGTGAGTTTAATTAATCAACACTAAGTACCTATTTAAACTAGTGTCTACTTTAGAGAGGGTTGGTGGTACACACGACCGAGAAAAAAATGATTAATTTAGAGAGCAAGGCGTTTCCTCGATTCTCCATCCTCGATGTAGGAAACCAGGACTACTTGATATGACCTAGGTTGGTAGGTTCACAACTTTACATAGTAGAAATCGATTCTCTGGACCACTTGAGTGTCTCTCAACTGTTGACCGATTTAGTGGGTATTTATAGATCTTTTTGAGTCCATGGGGTTAATAAAATATATGTCATAATTAACCCGTCATCGGATTGGTTAGATCGAAGTTGAGTCTTTGAGAGTATACCCTTACAGAGCAAGAAAAGAGAAACAATGCATTAAAGATGTGGTTCACCTACTTCACATGTTTCACATATTTCACATGTTGAAAATATGAAATAATTGTATACAATAGTGCATGATCTTGATTACTAACAAGTTTGAATGTAAGTATTGCACTAAAGAGTAAGTTAATGTTGTTTATTTACCTATATGCTCAAATGTGTGTGTAGGTAAGTTGGATTTGTGATATATGCTTGATTGATATGTGCATTGTATACTTTGTGTATTTAAAATTTATTTCACTATTTATATGATAGTGTTACCTAATGTGGAATAGTTTGACCCCTTACTTTTACCAGTTTTAGGCAATATGTAAGCTGATGATACGGTATGCTCGTGGTGGTGCCAAGATGGACATTATCACTCTCTTCGTGAATACTTGGCTTATGTTTTGGCTCTTGGGCATTTTAGACATTTTAATAATGTATTAAGACTCTAATTTTATTATGCTTGAACGTTAAATTAATGAATGGTTTATTTAAAACTCTAATTTAATCATGTGTGACTGTTGTGGTTTGATTGTAGCCCACCCAAATTTATTCAGGTTTGCAAATGGCTTATATAGCCCTTTCATTGGTTTAAAAAAAAAAACTCTCAATTTTTCGATATAAATTTGGGGTATTACAGCATACATTTTCTAAAGTAGATTACAAGTGTGAATAGGTTATAGGGTTTTCTTAATTAATGCATTTAACATTCCATGTACCTCAATCCATGACTCAGTAGCCCAAGTACCCTCTTAGGGCAATAGCTATAACTTGATGCTATCATGTACCCAACCCATTCACGTTGCTCTGTCGCCTTTAGCTCATATGAGCAATTCGTTGATGAAGGCGCGAGTGCAACCATTCAAGGTGTGAACATATGCATGTAGTAGGGTACGCCCTCGCTCCTCTTATAGGTTTTTAATAGACCCAAGCTTTAGGTGACAAACTAGTTCCCCCCCTTTGTGGTATATTCGGGTGGCATTTTCATGTATATTTCTTAATTCAGATCCTCATATAAAAATGTATTATTAACATCTAATTGATATAAAGGCCAATTAAAAATGACTCCTATCGATAATAAGCACCTCATTATGACAAGTTTGGCAACTGGAGTGAAAGTATCATGATAGTTCAGTCATTTTTGTTGTGTGTACCCCTTTGCCACCAAGCATGCCTTGTACCTTTCAATGGATCTGTCGAAGTTATATTTGATTTTGAAAACCCACTTATTTTCAATTGCTTTCTTTCCTGTGGAAAAGTTAGTAACAGTCTAACTATTGTTTTCTTCCAACGCCTTGCTCTCAGTTTTCATGGCCTCACATCATTTCTCATCTTTTATAGCAGTGCGATAATCCGCTGGTTCATCATGAGAAGAAATGGAAACAAAAAAGCTACATGTTTCTTAGAAAATTGAAAAAAAAACAATGAAAGTGGAAAAAAAAACTTCTTTACCTTAGAGTTTGATGTGTGCGTGTAGAGTGCGGCATACGAACATTGATAATCATTTAGGTACATAGGTCTGGTTTTGGTTATGGTAGATCTTCTGCATAGAGCCGATGTTTCCATAGGGATTGGAATGAATTCACTTTCAGATAAATTTCATTGGGTTCGATGTGTGTCTGATTTACTGGATTGGATAAAATGTGTTTTGGATCTTAGTTGTGGTCATCTAAAATGGGAATGGGTAAAATATGGTCACTAAGGGCTTTTTCAACATGTGAAAGAAAGAAAAATACCTTCTCATAAAATATGACATCATGACTCAAAAAATAACTTATTTTTCAAGATCAAATACTTTATATCCCTTTTGTCCATGAGAATATTCGACAAAAATATACTTGTGCGCACGAGCATCAAAATTGTGTTTATAATTGATATTGTGGGCAAAACATAAGCAACAAAAAACTCTTAAATGATAATATTTTGGTTTAGTTTTGTGTAACACCGCATATGGGGTTTTATCAAAAAATTTATTCAATCCTAAGGTGGGTAATCTGTTTATTAAATAGGTTGCAATGAGAACACATTCACTCCAAAATTTGATGGGTAAATTTGCTTAAAATCCTAGGGCTCTAACAATTTCTAGTAGGTGCTTGTGCTTGCGTTCAACTACTTTATTTTGTTGAGGTGTTGAAACACAAAAATGTTGTTGTAAAATTTTATTAGTGGAGAGAAAATTTCGCATATCATGAAAAAAAAATCCAGAACCATTATCAGACCTAATGCATTTAACTTGTGAGTTAAATTGCACTTTAATCATATTGATGAAGGTCTAAAGTAATTCCTTAGTTTGAGATTTGAAACACATAAAAAATAACCAAGTGGCACGTGAGAAATCATCCACAATAGTAAGAAAGTAATGTACGTCAGTAATGGATGGAATAGGATATCCTTCACAAATCAACATGAATTAAATAAAAAACACAAAAAGAGCATAAGTCACTATCAGAGAAAGGTAAACGAGTTTGTTTTGCTAACGGGAAAATATCACATCAACAACTATTAAAGAGAATCAACTCAGTATTTTGGGATAAATGCCTTAGACGCTGAGAAGATGGATGTCCTAATCGCCAATGCTATAGGCCGAAAGGAGATATTTGGTCGGTGGAGATGGCAACAGTGTGACTTGGCTTCGTCTCTAGGTAGTATAGTCCTGCATGCACCTTACCCACACTAATCATCCTCTTTGATTGATGGTCATGGATTTCATAATGGGTAGAAAAAAAATGAACGTCAAAATTCAAAGATTCAATGAGTTTATTAACAAATATTAAATTGAATTTAAATGACGGCACATAAAGAACATAGTCCAACATAATGTCTGAAAAAGGGATGGTTTTTTCAACATGAGTCACATAAGAAAGTGTATCGTTTGAAAATCTAACAGGTTTTAAACAATGGGGTTGGATTGAAGATAGCGTGGGTAATGAGCAACACATATGATTGCTTGCTCAAGAGTCGAGGATCTACACACTAGAAAAAAATGAATTAAGTTGGCAAAGTGATTACTTGTCATGTTCACCATTGGTTCTTTACCTACTGATATAAGAGATAAGAATTTGTTGTATTGATCCATGATGAGCTCAGGGGCAAGATTGTTGGTCGAAGGTACTGATTCAGGTTGAATCTGCACTGCAAAATTTGGACATTGATGATTTGCTGCATTTTGGGCCCCAACATACTGATTATGAAAGTTGGCATTCTTTGTTGAGAACCCATGAATATAATAGCATCAATCTTTAGTGTGACCTAAATTTCTAAAATGATCACATTTTGGTCACTCTCTTTATTTTTTGCCTTTAAAACAAGAATTGCTTGGCGGAAACCGATTCAATCGCCTACTATAATCCACAACAATAGGCACATTATTTTCAATAATTGTCATAACTCGAAGTTTTTTATGCCTTTCTTCTTGCAACAATAAGTTGTAGGCTTTTGTGATCATTGCAAAAAAATTTCTCTTTTCCTTTTCCTCTTCCTTCTCTTTTCTTTATGCCTCTTTTCCCTTTTTGAAGGGGATAAAAGAAAGAAAAGAAAAGAAATGAACTTTTTTGCAAGGTCTCACTTGACCTTAATTTGAAAAAGATTTTGAAATTACTCGCCTCCATTTTTGAAATATTGTTGAAAAAATGGAGAGATAGGATTCGCTCGTCGATACGAGGTTCGACCGTTCCTAGCGCCGTTACCAGAGGTAATTGAACCAAGGATCGAATTCATGCCATTTACTTTGCCTAAATTTTGTCTAAATAATTATTCTGAAATCCTAAAATGCACATTGAATCATGCTTGTGCAATGAAAATGCAAAGATGTATGCTTTTGAGAAGACGTTTCAGAAATTTTTGGATCTTTCCAAGTGATTTTGAAAAAAGTTTTAAAATTAGGACTGAATTAGAAAAAATCGATTTTGAGACTCAGAGTCAATTTTCAAAACTTGATTTTGAATTTCAAAGTGAATTGAATTTAGATAGAACTTAGAGGTTTTGGAGTTTGAAATGGAAATGGAAAATAAAACTTGAATTCAAACTTGAAATTTGAAATCAGAAGAGAATTTCAAAGTTGAATTGAACTTTGAAATTGGAATATTGAATTGATTTTGAAATTGAATTTTGAACTTGGAAACCAATTTGGAATTTCAAAGTTGAATTGAACTTTAAAATTGGAATATTG
The DNA here is from genome assembly GCF_984573655.1 of Nuphar pumila. Lineage (NCBI taxonomy): Eukaryota > Viridiplantae > Streptophyta > Magnoliopsida > Nymphaeales > Nymphaeaceae > Nuphar > Nuphar pumila. The sequence continues at coordinate 117,465,714 of NC_143259.1, read as the reverse complement.
AATTGATTTTGAAATTGAATTTTGGACTTGGAAATGAATTTGGAATTTCAAAGTCGAATTGAACTTTGAAATTAGAATATTGAATTGATTTGAAATTGAATTTTGGACTTGGAAATGAATTTGGAATTTCAAAGTTTGAATTTTGAAATAAGATAGAATTGAGAATAAAAGATGAATTTGAATTTGTAAATAAGAGTTAAAAATGATTTTAGAAATGAGAAGTATATTTGAAAATCTATCTCAAAATCACTTGGAATTTGGAAAAAATGATTTGAAATGCAATTCTATCCTAAATGATGAATGTTTTAAAAGAATTTAAAGGTTGGAATTTAAAAGCATATTTCATTCTTTAATGGAATTATAATACACTCATGACTATGGTCACAAATATATTATAATACAATCTATATTTAAACTCTAATAAAGAATAAAATAGATTTTGGTGCCTTTATAGGATTTGAAATGAAATTAACCTTCAATATATCCTGACTATGATCATGAATATATTTTAAGTTAATCCACACATCAAATTCTGATAAAGGAAGAAAATTTCAGAGAAATATGATGATTTTCAAAATAAACCTAAGTGAAGGTCAAATGTTATTCCATAAAAGATAAAAATTCTAAGTATTGTTCACATTTTGACTATGGTCATAAATGAGAATCGTTTACTTAGGATTAATTACCTTTTATTAGAATGGTGCACGCGCCATTCGTGTTTCACCATTGTGGATTTTTGAAAATAAAAGAAAAATAATATGAAACAGGCAATTTGTGATATCTACGTGCTCATGCATTCTATTTTAAGCTAGAAATATAAAATTCTCATTGATATCTAGCTATTACAACATTGAAATTGAAATTAAAATTACAAAAATCCTCAATTTAGGGTGGAAAGTAGCATTTTCCATGTATTCCCTGCAAAACATGGTTAGCACATAACAAAAATACATGTGAAAGGAAATCTCATATTGCATTTAGGATGCAAATGATGAAAGGTTTATGCTCATGGGAAAATGAATGTATATGATATATTAGGTTAATGAAAACCCACATGTGAGAAGGCATGTTCAGTGCCTTGGGCTGAACGAGAATCTATAGGTATTTGCCTAATATATTATATCTATGCAAATGAAGGAAACATATATGACAATGCTCATATAATGCTTATTGCTAATAAAGAGGGGCATTGGTAATGCAGGGAGTGAGCTGGGATAAAGATGGTGCAGGAAAACGGGTTGAAGTGAATGAAGGATGTGGCTGATAGCAGGTGCACAAGTGTTGATGGCAGTATGGGGTATGAGTGAATGAAGTTGCTGGGGTTAATTGGAAGTATAGGAAGCCACGACAGTGGTTGGCACTGCTGTGAGCTTATGAGAGCTACAACAGTGCCTAGCACTGCTGTAAGTACCCAAAACAAAAGCCACAACAGTGTTGGGCACTGTTGTAGGCGTGTGAGAGCCACAATAACTAAGAAATTTTGGCTGTGAAGTGCAAGTGGTTGTGACAGGTGAGTGCTGCTGAGGGGGTATAATGAAGTGAGTAATATGGAAGTGTTATGAAGGTGAAGGTGGTGTTAGGTGAGTGAAAAGGTGATGCTGGGATGTTGTGAGATGAGACACAACAAGGTGCTGTCGTGTAGCTAGTGAAGATGTATAATGGAGATGGGGATGGAAGTAGGTGTGATGCTAGTGGGTGCACTGCAGGTGGTGTGTTAGTGTTGGAGTGCTAAGGGGTGAATGTAGGTATACAAATACAGGAGGTTGCAGCAATTCCTTAGCTGCTATGCCATGAATGTGCAGGAGGTTACAACAGCCATGGAGCTACTGTACTATGAAAAACACAGGAAACCACAGTAGCTGCTATGCTATGAAGGCACCAGAAATCGTAACAACTAATATCTGGTGTGGACAGTGTGATAATGAGTGCAGCAGGTGATGTGTGTTATGTAACAAGTGGTTGAAAAGTTGGGCAACAATGTACTAGGTGCCAAGTGTGTTGCACTTGTAGCAGCAGTGAACAGGGGAAGAAGATGATATGTATAGGCTATGCAAAGTGGTGTTGTAAGTGGCAGCAGTGGAATGAAATGGATGGCTAGCAGGGTGCTAATATGCTATGAATACATCGAGTGAAGTGTTTTGTGGAGGTGCTAATGAGCTTACAGGAAATAAGTAGGTGCAGGTGCTAATGTGCTATAGGGAAGTGAATGAAAGCATGGAGTTGACATATGAAAGGTGCTGAATGCAAGCACCAGGTGATGCATTTTTGTTGTAGGTGCAGAGTGTGTGGGAGTGGGGAAGTGAGTGCACAGACAGGTGTTATGTATAGGTGGTGTGTTGGGGTTAAAGATGGTATATGAGTGTGAGATTGTAGCATGACATATTAATTAGACAGAACACCATCTGTGGTGACCTTGACTTTTTGATCCAAACACACAAGGATCCCATTCATTCAACCAACAAAGAACCTCATGATTTGTCTTTTCATCACTTAAAAGATCAGTGAAGAATCTGAGAGCATATTTACCCATCCGAAGTTATTCACCTATTGTTCCTGCTGAAGGGTAGGCCATGTCATTGACTGTTTCAACATTAACATGGCAAACCTTAAGAAAGGACTTCTCGTTCGACTCTTTCCAATAGAGTCCTCACATGCTCTACAAGAAAACCCTCTTCAGAACCACCTCAACAATACCTTTTCTTTTCCAAGAGCTCCATCAATTTCATCGATCACCCAACATTTTGGCTTAGGATCGCTGATGACAGAATTCATCTGTACCACATCCAGAATCTTCCCTTCAATGGTTGGTGTTGATAGGTCATCACTTGCATTTATCTCTTCAATACGATAACCACAATGTTTAGCAAGCATGTGTGCAAGTGTGGTTTTGCCAAGACCTGATATACCACACAGTAAAAGAACTTTTTCTGGTAATGGATCATCACTACCATTTTTTTCCTTATTTATATTCCATTTTCGCCAAGTTGTGCCACTTGATTCCTTAGAGCTATCAATTGCACCAAAATAAACTCCTCTCCAATCACTGAAAGAGCCTTTGTTTTGTACATAAGATTGAAGTAGGTTTCAGGAACATTGGCTCTCTGATGAGGTAGCACCGAGCTCTAGGACATGAGGCGTATAGTTTCTGCCAACAGCAACAATCTTGGTCCTTAGACTCAAGATCTTGCTCCCTACTGAAGTTATCCCATTCCCTTACAAGCAACCCAACAAACTACTTTGTTAACCGAAACTATAATCTAATCCAGCAAAATAGAGATGGTGGAGATACAAATTATATTGAAGCATACGCATTAAATGGATGACCATTTTGGATGGATGGATTCAACATATGAAAATGGATGAATGCATAGGTGAAAAGAAAAGATACTGAGTATATTTTACACAGCAATTACAAGTAAATAACATGTAGTAGGGATTGAGAGAGTGAAAAGCACAGGTATGCAGTGACAACATGAACTCGTAGTTGATCTTTATCATCCCACACCTTCAGTCGATCGTCTAGGACCATTGCTTTATTGCAATCTTTTGTAGAGCAGCAAAGGGGATATCAAAAGAAAAAAAAATGCAGACGCTAATAGTGGGTCGAGGCGAGATGCTAATAACAGGCAGTTGATGATACTGTATGGGGGGGATATGACCCATACGAATGGTAAGCAGACGTACCGTAAGCAATATAGATGCAAATCAAAAACCTACTGGAAGCAAGTATGAGATGACGAATGATGTAAAATAAGATGTAGAACAAACAAGGGATATGATGACTAAGGGTCTTCCCGCAATGCAACAGGGATCAAGCAATCATGGTGGGGTTGAGCAAAAGCAGGGAGTCAATCATGTAAGCAAATTAGAATGCATTGGCGAAATGTAACGGGTATAAAAGGGGGGAATGGATGTACGCTAATCGATGAAGAACAAAAATGAAATAAATCAAAACGCTGGAAAAGATGGAAAATATAGATTGCAACAGGAAATGAAAAGAAATGCGTTAAAAAAAAGCATTCAAATAGTATACCAGAGATTAAACAAGAAATCAGCAGGGAAATGAGAGAAATAATACTAAAATCGAATTGACAAATGCGTATGAAAGAAAATGTAGGAATATACTTATTCCTATGATTTTTGCAACATGTAGGTCGATTCTGCTATATGCAGATCGACTCTGCAAATTATGCACTTAATGAACTAGAGATAGAAAACAACAAAAAGAAAAAGAAAAAGAAGAAATAAGCAATGCAAAATTTGAAATGAAAATGTATTCGAAATGAAAGTTTTATAGAGAATCAAAGGGAGAGGGAACAACTCTTACCTTGGCTTTGTGAGGTCGACTTCCTTCAGTTGATAGGGAATGAATCCAGAGAAGTGCAGAAAGAAGGAGGAGAATAAGAAGGGGAAAGGGGAAAAAGAGAAGAAGATCGAATGATAGAAGGGTGGAGGGATGAAGGCGATCGTTGAGAAAGAGAAGGGTGCTGGGGTGAAGAAGCGATGGGGAAGAGTCGACCCCACGACTCTGTTTTATAACTGAATGCCGTTAGAGGCATTTTCAATTTGAATTCTCCAAGTTTTAGAAAATTTCGAAAAGAGGGCTCATTTATAAGTTTTTCCTCAAAATGGTATAAAAGCTATTTTTTTCTGAAATCTTTTTATGTTTTTGAGAGAAATTCTAAAAACATGAGGGAAATACGAGGGAAACCCAAGGATTTTTAAAAGATGGAATCCATATGAGGTTTTTGAAATGTTTTTGTAAAATACCCGTTTTAAAATTTAAAGATTTTCTGAAATGAGGTTTTTGAAAAAGTACAAGGTTAATTTTGGAAATTGGGTTTTAGAATGGGTTTGGATCCGATATTTTGAGAAAATATTGAGTTCAAAGCTCGAGTTCAGATTGGATCCAAGTAAAATACAAAGAATTAGTTTTTTTTTTTGAATTTTTGAAAAATAGAAGATCCGGGGTCAGAATTGGATTCAGATATCCGATTTGGATCCAAGATGGGGTCAGATATGAAAATTGGGTTTGGATTTTAGAGAATTCGAGAAATAAATAGAATTTTGATCGAAAATTGACCCAATTTATTTAGAGGATGGGGCTAGAGGCAAAAAAAAGGAATTTTTTGGATTTTTTTGGAAAATTTGGGGTGTTCACAACTTTATTAATTTTCGATAATAGGTCCATATCAAAATCTGACTCCTCACGAAAGCATAGGATTTATTGGGACCCATTAAAAAATCTATGAGCCTTTCTTGTGAGTGTAAATCCAAGAGAGACTTGGAAGCCCCATAGAGACATGCTGGGATAGTAAGTTGTATTGACAACTTGTCCCATAAATTTTTTTTCTTTGTATAATAGGTTGAAATAGAGAGATTTTCTTGATGTAGGGTTACAATGGAGCGACAAATCTGAAAATTTTGTGGTCCATTAGTTTGAGAGAAACATTCATGAAGTTTCTTTCATATGTTGGCTGCCGTTTCTTCATAAATTACGCTTTTTGTCAAATCCTTTGATAATGAGTTCAAGACCCATGAAAGGACCGTATTGTTATATCCGGTCCAGATAGCAAAAGTGGGTGAAGAAGTGTCCAGTTTGACAACTGAACCATCAATAAAACCCTTTTTGTTTTTTGCTTATAGAGCCACAGTCATGGCATGACTTCATGATGCATAGTTATCACCCGTGAGAGGGCTAGTAACCAATATTTGTCTTGAATTATCTGAATAATGTAAAAAAATAGATTATCATTCGACTGACCAATAGTTGAGTCTGATCTATAGCCATCAGATCTGCTACTCTGAATCGACCTAGCACCTTCATCTGCCATATTGGAAAGAGTGCTTGAAACTAAAATTATCCCATTGGAGAGCAAGACCGAATCAGAGAGAAAGAAAAAAAATCTGTGGAGTGCAAGATGCTCTGAACAAGGTTTCACAACAACAAAAAATGATGACGGTATGTCTACTGCAGTGAAAATTGATTGCACAAAAAACACAAAAGATCCCATCAACTGAGCCTAGTTGACGTTGGTTTTGAGAGAATAAGTCTCACAATATCCTCTCCTTTGATACCATGTGAAGAAGAGCAAGTTATCTTCTTTTCATTTAATAGAATTTGTTGCATATGATGCATTGACTCATTTTCTTTATTTGTACATCAGTCATAAATAATAAAATAACTGCCTACAAATTAGGAGAGATACAACCAAATTTTAAAATACAAGATAAATCAACCTTTTACGATGTTGTTGTTGATGATAACACAAATGGTGGGTAACAACTCACGATCTTTGTTTGTTGAAGATAACAGTTGGGTAACAACTCAATATCTTTGTTTGTTGAAGATAATTAAAAATAACAATAACTCATGATGTTGTTATTTGAGGATAATTCAAATGAGTAATGTTGTCACAGGCCTATTTCCTTCAATAGGCCAGCGTGGCACGACGGTTCTTCCTTACTACCGCAAGCCTACTTGTCAGCTCGATTGCTAGTCACGAAAGCTTGTAATCAGAGTGCAAGAGAGCAAGAAAGAATAGAGAGAGAAGAATTACAATCACAAGAAGCAATCACAATGAGGGTGAACAAAAGAAAGTTCAATGCATTTGATTCATTCATAATTTTGCCTGTAGGGTATTATAGTTCAAGTATACGGGCTGCCCCTTCGGGGTATTGATTCACCTGAACTGGGCAGCTTACATCAGACTCAACAAAAGCAAAACAGACTCTAAACGCAACTTTATAATGTAAGTCACAAGGGAACATGCTCCCCCCTTCAAATCAAGCGTCGTCCTCAACGCCATCTGTTTCATGGTAAGCCCTGACTTCAACTGGGCAACAATTGTTCATCCGAAAAATTGGCTCTCATGTAGGTTCTATTGTTTCCTCCCACTGCACTAAACATTTCTTCGCTTTGCCCAATTAGTTGACCTTGTGGCGAAGGAGCCATCTGCTCTTGGCCCTGAGGTGAACCCATCTTCTCAGCTCCGGCAACTGCCTTGCCTTTGGTGTTGCGCAAGTTTTGATAAGGCGTCGTGATGTCTTGCTCACAAATCGTAGCTTGTCTACGCATCTGTCGACACCGACTCCAGAGTTCCTTCTCTAGCACGAGAACGAGCTCTGGTACCACTTGTCACAGGCCTATTTCCTTCAATAGGCCAGCGCGGCGTGACGATCATTTCTTACCGCCGCAAGCCTACTTGTCAGCTTGCTTGCCATTCACGAAAGCTTGTAATCAGAGTGCAAGAGAGTAAAAGAGAATAGAGGGAGAAGAATTGCAATCACAAGAAGCAAGCACAACAAGGGTGAACAAAAGAAAACTCAACATATATGATTCATTCACAATTTTGCCTACAAGGTATTACAGTTCAAGTATACGGGTTGCCCCTTCAGGGTATTGATTCACCTGAATCGGGCAGCTTACATCAGACTCAACAAAAGCAAAACAGACTTTAAACGCAACTTTACAATGTAAGTCACAAGGAAACACATGCATTGTTGAGTATTAGATAAGTTTGACAAAAGCACATATGCCACCTGATGGTTGGAGGTTGGAATAAGGCAACGAATGCCATGGGTTTCTGGCGAGTGGACACCCGAAGGATGACTAGCCGAAGGGGTTGAGTAAGAGGAGAGAAGGTCCCTCATGGGGACAAAGAGAGTGGCACACCCATCACTGCAACTTCATTCTCCCTGTCCCTATTCTCTTTGTAGGGGAAGGGGTGGAATGAAAATAACGTATGTATATTTCTGGCATCTGCCACATCTATTAAAATATGCATTCTCAACTTTTTCGTCTAGTGCGATGTGTAGGACGAGCCATCAAACATCCCCTCAAAGGGCGTTTGAATTGTGGGACATCGGGGTCGGGGGACCATTGCATACCGTAATGGTGGTCCCCATGTTCACACAGAAACGTGTGTGTCTCACCTAAAATGAGATAAAAAAGTGTCGTGTCCCTTCCTTCAACTTGTGTTTTGATAAAGGTGTCATGCCCGACGCAAACACCCCCTAAGCGGTCTTTGTCCGAAGTTGCGTGGCAACCAAGCCGAGCCAATACACAAATGCACTAGGGCCTTGCCGTCTTAGCTCACTTTAGACTAGGTTCATGTGTGTATGCCATGGTGTCAATATAGTACATCTGAAATTGGAAACAAAGCTTATTCAACAAACTTGACCATCCTATAAACAGGGGCTCCGCTTGCGTGGTAGGAGCAGTTTGCTTGTCACCTTATGTTGGGGACGTTGCAAGTTCAAAACCCAATTGTACGGTGTGTATAACAGATGGAAGAAACTTGGCCATCCCGTGAAATGTGTGCTGCCTGATCGTTCAACATCGCAGCGAAAGGCTGAGGTCTTGATAATCACAAGAAGAAATGGAGCCACAGTTCATTTTCCAAACAGTCACGACGAAAGTGGATCGTGGACCTAGACACGTAGGGGCTTAATTAAAAAATGGAGATTACTAATAACTTGGGTTGTCAACGGTTCGTGTTTGGTTTGGATCCAGGTGAAATCAGACTTGGATCAGATTTTTGGGTATAGTATTGAGTCTGGACCTAGGTCTAATTGGGTCTATTATAAGAGAAACCATTATCAAACCTGATAAGAACTACATTAACCACTCAAACCATATCTAATAAAATAATAATTTTATCATTTTCACATGAAAATTATGGGTTTTCATAGGAACTTGGGTCAGGCCCGGGTCTGATTTAAAATTTCATAAACTATACCCGAATCCATGTACTAATCGGACTTTTGGGTCCGGACCCAGGTCTTAATCGAGTCTTCTTATCTTATTTGTCATCGTACTGTGACACACAAATTTCAAACCCCAAATAATACCTCAAGGGTTTTACCAACTCGAGGCCAATGTGTGATTGGGAATGGGACCTAATTGTAACTTTGAATTTTTTTAGTAAATTAGGACAAGTGGACAATGTATTTTTAATAAATTTTTTATATTTTAATAGTAAAAATGCTTTTTTATTAAAAATCATCAAAAAATAATAATAGCCATACATGTGTACATGTGTTTTTCAACGTGTTTGCATGTGTCTGCTCATGTCACCAGGAACACCCGCCCAAAATGGCGTGTCCCTTACATAATTCTCTCTCATGGACTGAACCAGCGTAGCACCCATCACGCGTCAGAATCTTAAAGTAAAAGAAAATTTCATTTAAGGGCCCACCTTTTGCTTATGATTTCAAAAATAGGCACATTTTTCTTGAAAAACAAAAAAGAGACTTAAAAGTCTTCTAAAATTGGAATGTACACAATAATCCACATAAAAATAAAAGGAAAAGTAGAACAGTTAGAACTCTTAGTGATGAAGGCCGAAATTGTAATTTTGTTCTGTGGATCTAACTTTAGTTAAAACTTAAGAGACAATAATAAATGCAGGTCCTCGTCTGGCGGCTTCAAACAAAAGAACTTGCTTTGAACAAAACAATCTTCTTTAAAAAAGCAACGAAAAGGAAAAAAAAAAATCTAACACCAGAGATTTTTTCTGACCGACATCACACGCTAACTTGACTCCTGCGTGACATCGTCACGTTCACTCTCCTTCGACCTCGATCTCCAAAATTTTCGCCACCGAACCCAAAACGCGCCGAAGATGACGACGACGTACAGCAGCAGAGCCCTAACGTACCGTCTCGGAAAGAGACTCGCCGTCCTCTCGTGCTCCGCCTGGCTCGCCTACGTCGCCCTCCTCCTCATCTCCACCCACCCTTGCGCGCTCTCCCCTACCTGCTTCTCCGACCTCCTCCGCCTCCGCCTCCGCCGCCCGCCCGAACCCGCCGGACCGCAGACGGAGCTCCGGCATGTCGTCTTCGGTATCGCCTCCTCTGCCCGCGGCTGGGACAGACGGGCGGACTACGTCCGCTCCTGGTGGCGGCCTGGCGAGACCAGGGGCTATGTCTGGCTCGACCGCTTCCCCAACGCTTCCTCCCGCTCGGATCCCTCCCTCCTCCGCGTTTCCGAAGACGCTTCCCGCTTTCCCTACACCTTCCGCAAGGGGCTTCCCTCCGCGGTCCGGGTAGCCCGGATCGTCGCCGAGACGGTGCGGCTCGGGCTGCCGGACGTCCGGTGGTTCGTCTTCGGCGACGACGACACAGTCTTCTTCGTGGACAACCTGGTGAGGGTGCTCCGGCGGTACGACCACAGGCTGTGGTTCTACGTCGGGGAGGCGTCCGAGAACGTCGACCAGAACCGGGTGAACTCGTTCGAGATGGGGTTCGGCGGTGGTGGGTTCGCGCTCAGCTACCCGCTCGCGAGGGCCTTGGCTCAAGCCCTTGACCCCTGCCTAGTGCGATACGCGCATCTCTACGGAAGCGACGCCAGGGTGTTTGCATGCCTCGCCGAGCTCGGCGTCGGCCTGACCCACGAGCGCGGGTTCCATCAGGTCGGTGAGGTGTCTGCGACCTCTTCTTCCCTTTTTTGCATTTTCCTGAAATTTCCTCTTTTTGTTTTTTTTCTTTCTGATAATTTCAGATGTTTGGCTTTATGTCATGAATCTCATGATGATGATAGGCATGATCTCAAATAGATTCTGTTTGATACAGAAGATACTTAATTGTGCTTTCTATTTATTTTGGGAATTCCTTTTTCTCTTAGCTTATTATCCACCTATATCAATTTAATTTGAGTTCATATTGTTGTTGTTGTTATGGTGGTGATGATCGCAATACAGAATAAGGTTTGAAGTAGTGTTTGATGCAGTATTAGTAACTCTTTTCATATTTGGTAGTTCTCCACTTTCAATTTTGTTGGTTTCGGATGGATTTGTGTTAAGTTTTAATTTGGGTATGTGGATGTGGATGACACTACTGTGATTTCTGTGATGCACGGAAGTGCGGTCTATCCTGAACCAAACACAAAGAACATGTTTACAGTGTAACCATACTGTTAAGGGGAGTTTGATTCGCGGACAACACTGGACAAAGGCACTATGTTCTGACCCTGTCCAGGGCAGTTACCAGGTGTCTTTGTCTAGCATTTGCGTCAACCACTTTAGTACACTTTTGTCCATGTGTCCCACATTTTTCATCATCATGGACAACTTGAACACAAATGTTTAAAAATTGTATCCTTTAATAAAAAAATCATATTCTAATCATAAAAAATTTAGATTTAGCATGCAATTAAAAAATCTAAAGCATGTAAAAAAAATCAGATTTAGGTCATTCCTTCAATAAGTTGCAAAAATAGCGATTAAAATACACTACTCTTAAAATCTAAAGCATATTCGATAAAAAAAATCGGATTTAGCATTATTCACTCAATAAATTGCAAAAATAGGGATTAAAATACAAAAACCCCTAGAATCTAAAGCATATCCAAAAGAAATCGAGATTTAGCATCTTTCACTCAATAAATTACAAAAATATGGATTAAAATACAAAACCCCTCAAATCTAAAGCATATAAAAAAATCGGATTTAGCAAACCCTAACCCTAAAATTGGGTTAGGGTTCACTCAACAAGAGAGAGAGAGAGAGAGAGAGAGAGAGAGAGAGAGAGAGAGAGAGAGAGAGAGAGAGGTGTTTTAATGGTCATTTTTTTTTAGTTAAAGAAATAGGGTCATTATGGTAAACGAAAAAAAACAATTAAAATGAGCAGTTAGGCCTTCAAGGCCCCAACTTCTTCATCTGCTTGTTCCTTGTATTCCTCAATCCTCACCAACTTTTTATTTTTTAATCTCCTTTGAGTCCTTCCCAACATTATTAATTTGCTAGTTATATCCTAAGAAATACTTGTGACTCGACAACCTTGTTGTTACCCATAACTCAAGTCATATACTATTCGTCGACAGCATGACACTTCGTAGAGATGTATCCAAGAGTTTATTTTTAAAATTCGATTGATGTCAAGAAATAATTTTGACTGCGTGGATGTGGTGTTCTTGATACAATGAACCAAGTGGAATATTTTCTCACCCTTATCGTCGCTCTCTTCGAGTTATAAAAAGGGGAAGGGTGTGACCTTTCCCCTTCTCTCTCTCTCTCTCGCCGGTTTCCCTTTTCTCTAGCTCTCTTTGTTTATTGCAGCGAGAAGAGGAGAGAAGGAGGTACTCTCTCTGGTCTCGCTCTTCCCCCGCTCTCTGGCTCTCGTCTTCCCCTTCTCTCTCTCTCTCTCGATTCCCCTCGTTGTTTCCCTCTCTCTCTCTCTCGCGCGCACTCGTCTTCCCCCTTCTATCTTTCCTTGGTGTCGCTCTCGTCTTCCTCCTCTCTATCTCCCTCTCTCTCGAGGGAGACAGAGAGGGGGAAGACAAGAGATTAAGAGAGGGGTAAATCGAGAGAGCGAGAGAAAGAGAGGGAGACGGTGAGGAAAATAGAGAGAGAGAGAGAGAGAGAGAGAGAGAGAGAGAGAGAGAGAGAGAGTTCTTGAGGTTCGGATACCAAGCGTACCTGTGTCGACACAGGTATGACAATCAAATTGCCGTGTCGCTGTAACATAGTGGCTCGTCCTTATGAACGGGTCACCTACACACACAAATCAACATGATGCGGAAACACATATATGCTAATCAAACATGATGAGTAAACCTTAGCATCAAATAATAATGCTATTTCCAACTTTCAATTTGGCAATTTGAAAAATTATCTGTAATTTAAATAACTTTTATAAAAAAATAATATATTTTTAGGTAGGCGAGAGAGAGAGAGAGAGTTAATAATATTTAATGTCTCCATTAGGAGTGTAATTGGGTTGGGTAAGCCCGAACTGAACTGATTAGACATGAATTGACCTGATTTTGATAAAACCATACTTACTGTCTTCTCCTATGGTACCCGGACACTCCATTTTTCCCTATGTACCCGTGTTGACACGCGTATCCCCATGTTGACACTTGCCGACACTCAGACATGCCATTTTACCCTCTGTCCATACAAGTTTGTATTTAATTTATAATTTATAATTTATAAATATATTTTCAGTATATAATATATGTTTTAGATATGTCATATATATTTAGTTTATATTCAGTTATTATATATATATATATATATATATATATATATATATATATATATATATATATATATATATATATATATATATATATATATATATCCCGTGTTCCCGTACCCATATTTTTTAGAATTGCCATGTCGTACCCCCCGCACCCGCACCCGCACCCACACCCAGGTGACATAGGTCTTCTCCCATGTGCAAACCTGACCTAATTAGAGAGAAAGTTACTTAAATTTAAATTTTCCTTTATGACACCTTACTTACTGTCTTCTCCCATATTCTTTCTAAATTCTTTACGCCTTACACATCTAGGCATTTCTTAAATACTGACGTCTTGCTTCATGCTTCACATATTGATTTTTGCACCCATTTCTTATTTTACTATAGTTGACACTCAATTGATTAGGATTTGTATCAAGACCTACCTAAAGACAGGGGGCACAAACAGACAGGTTTGGTTGGACATCCAATCTAATTCCATCACTTTATGTGTGGATATAGAGTGTTACAACAAGATCTAAAAGTGTGTCTAGATCAGTTCCAGATTCACATGTTTGGTCTTTTCTAGGATTTGGATTGAAATAGGAACAGTGTTTTAAGTCAGATTTATGTTCACATTCAGTTCTAATCCATTTCATTTGTGCGTTTAAGATGTGAATACTTTGATTTTGGTTTTCTTTTATGCGCTCTAGATTTATCATGTATACTTCATATCCAAATTTAACTGTACATCATTAGATATTATTCAGATCCAGCACAAAATTCGGACTTATATTCAAATCAATCATGATCCAGTTTATATCCTATTCCATTTGCATTCTTGAAGGTTAAAGCTAACATGACCAGACCCAAATCCCGACCAACTTGGTTCTCACTCACGTCGTCTCTCTCTCTCTCTCCATAATCACAAATATAGCTATTGGGATTTTGCTGGGCAAAGGAAATTTCATTTTTCTCATGAAAATCTAGAAAACGTCAATATCAATATATTAAATTTTAAAAATCTATAATAAAATCTATAAATATATAAAAAGCATTAAAAAAATATATAAAATTACAAATACTGTGTTAATAACATGATAGTATCACGATAAAAAGATGATAGTTTCAAAATAGGCAAGATCGGGAAAATGTTGCCTTTTATGGATTATATTGATTATTGGAAATTTCATGATGAAATCGTAGGATTTTAAAAAGAAAAAAAATGATATTTTTCATGATCCATTCGTCTCCTCCTCGATAGAACTCTATTGTGAATGGATTATGCTTAGAATCAAGCTGTTATACTCCAAAAGAAGGCCAGCCACCATGGTGGCATGCTTCCTTGGCAGAGCTACCACACTTCTTAACCTGAAGAACACTCAATTGTTGTCTCGGACACCCTTCTTCGACTCGAAATCCGTCAAAGATGGGCCTCCCTTGCTCCCCAACAGCGAATTAGACTACGTAGGACTCAATGTCAAAGGTAGTCGACCCTGATCTTTGGGGCATCTTCTATGGTATTAGCGTGTTCTCTAGAGATGCTCTTGATCGGGAAATGGTAGAAATTGATGGGATTTCTCATCTAGTGGAGAGGAAAGATCATGATTTCAATGAGATTGAAGACATGCACCTTCATGGTAGCCTTTTCTACAAGCTTGGTCGTGATTCTTGTGAGTTTGAAGAGTATAGTTTGGATTTCTAGCTGCAGAAGTAAAGGGAGGAAGAGAAAGTAGAAGATGGTTGATCCCAAAATCAGAGAAAGAAGAGTGGAATTTGAAAAACCCAAGTTGGAAAATCAAGATAAGACACCATTAGAAGAAATGGTGGTGAAGAAACTTAGGAAACAGTCTTAGAATCAGCTGACAAACCCTTACATGGAGCCATTTTGCCTAGACATCTGCATTTTGAAGAGAGGAATAAAGCCAAAGAACAAGAGAAAGGCAATTATCTTCTAATTCGAACGCTAGGGAGCAGAATCACCAGAGAAAAATGAAAAAAAAAATTGTGAGATGGCCTCTTGCGGCATATATATATATATATACTATGTCACATAGGTGTGGGTGTGGATGCGGCGATACAGCACTTCAAAAAAACTTTGGTGTGGGGGTGCAGGGAGGGTATATATATATAATTTTTAACAGTTTTAAGTTAATACTACGTGTATGTGTGTGAATTTATGTATTTATATATATAATATAGATAAAATTGGACTTGGTTAGGGTTAACTGAATCTACTTTTGGATAGAAATGGACCTCAGTGTAGTTGACTTCACCTGACACAAAGGAAGCCGTGTCCAAGTGTCACACCCGCATGGGTGCGGGTGCGACGCGGGTACCGTTCCCTATTAGAAAAGTTTGTGTTATATATATATATATATATATATATATATATATATATATATATATATATATATATATATATATAGCGCGAGAGAGAGGACTAACCATGACATGCTTAATAACAATATTAAGGAAAAAAAATAGCAAACATGATATATTAAAAGACATACATACCAAAAGAATTGAGTAAATGACAATAAAAACTTAAACACTCACGTCGTCTTTTTGGAAAAAGTTCATGTCTTGAATGACTCATACAAGTGTTATTCATGGTCTGCTAAACCTTAATGTGATTTCATAAGATTGTTCACAAAATTAAACAGTATGACTATAACCGGTGAATTTCCACTTTCCATGGGAACATTTTCTCGGATTTTTGTAAATCTCATTGTTTATATCACTTTGTGATATTTAATGCCACATTTGAAATTCTTCAGTGATGAGAGTATAAATCTCCTATGTAACTGGGACACGGCACTTAGGGTGCCGTACCCGGGTCGACATGTGTTGACACGGGTACTGGTACCTGGGCACGGCAAATGCCGTGTTGTATATTATATTATATTATATATTTTCAATATATAATATATATTTTCAATATATAATATATATTTTCAGTATATGTTTAGATATATATTATATATTTAGCCGTATCCCCGTACCCACAATTTTTGGAATTGCCGTGTCGTACCCTCCATACCCGTACCTGCATGCGTACCCCTACCCAGGTGACAGTAAATCTCCTATTAGTATTTGGATGATGTACCCACCAATCTGGAAGAGTAGGTTAAGCTGGGACACATATTATGCTATTTTTGCTAGCGATATGAGCTGTTGTTTTTCAGGAAGTATGTTATCTTTTCTGCATGTTTTGTGGATTATAGTTACTTTTCTTAATGTCAAGAAAAAGATCAAGAAGTTTTTCAAATTATTCAGAACTTGTATAAATTGTTTAGAGACTCTTCACACTTGATAATTTTATTCATAATGAATTGGGCATAAAGAATGCTTCTTAATGACAATTGATTATGTTTCAACTTCTTTTAAGAATTAGGACGTCCATAGATCCTTCCATGTCATTTTGGTCTTTGCATGTATGAGAAAACCATTTGACAGAAGTATAACTTAAGGGAGAAATGCATTTTATGTTTCTGTAGGATCTTCAGCAACAAGAATAAATCTATACTAAGTTATAGCTATATGCAGCCTAATGAAGTTTATCCTAGTAGAAGAAAAGTATCTGCATAACTATGCATGATAACACGAATTTCAAGTTTTGTATTTTTAACAGTATCTATTATCACCTGGGTTCAGAGAAGGAACAAAAGAAAACCTATTAGAAATGCAGGCTTATATACATAAATGAAAGGTGTCAAAGTTAGTCATACAATCCAAGTTAATCATTGCCAGTGATGAACTTAGTGCCTTGATTTCTTTTTAGATTCCATGTCTCATTCTAGGATATGAATGCCACATTGTAGCCTGATATGCTTGGCTAATTGATGCTTGTTTTAAGCAGATGGGTGTATTCTCCCAAAATGATTATTCGTATCACTCATGTATAATTCTTATACAGGGGTTTCCATTTAGAAACTGTCTGGATGCTATTGCATAGTTGGCCTTTCCTCAAACTGGTAAAAGAGGGAAAAGGACTCTGTAATAGAACACTTGTTATAATTTCCAACCTACAATGAGTCTTAAGTCAAATATGTTTTTGAGAATTCCATTTGAGCACACAGATGAACCTCCATAGGCATTAATATGAAAATAAAAATGCAATGAAAGATGAGTGTGGTGTGTTGATTGTCACACATTTCTTCTCTCTATAAGATGTGTTTCTTATTTCCCCCCCTTCTATTTCCTTATTTCTGTTAATAAGTTCAATGAACCAGATTGACTTTCGTGGAGATGCATTTGGAATGCTAGCTGCACATCCTTTGGCACCCTTAGTAACACTTCATCATCTAGATAATTTGGCACCAATCTTTCCCAATTTGAGCAGACTCCAGGCTTTAGAACACTTGTTTGAAGCTGTTAAAGCTGACCCAGGGAGGATTCTGCAACAAACTGTTTGCTATGAAAAATCAAGGGCCTGGACTGTTTCGATTTCATGGGGTTACAGTGTTCAGGTCTATGATAGCATACAACTAATTCCAGACCTTCTTCCCTTGTGGCGGACATTTATGCCATGGCGCAGAGGACAAAAGAATGCTTCTTCAGTTCAGTATATGTTTAATACAAGGGAATTACCAAGAAATCCATGTAAGAGACCTGCCATTTTCTTTCTCAAGAGTGTACGAGCTGATATCACTGGGACAGAGGGCAATTACATCAGAGAATCAGTAGTGAATTGTCATTCAAATAAGTTCTCACCTTGGGATTTGGAACACATCAATGTGCTGTCTCCAAAACTGGATTTAGACCTTAAACAGGTAGATTGATTTAAATGTTTACTCGAGCTATTGCAGTTGCTGTTACTAAGTAGCATAGACTTCGTTGTCAGGCGTATCATTTGGTTCAGGCCTTTTTCTTACAACCTGATTGCTGTTTTCATGAGATGTCTTATGTTTTTTTCATGCCTTTCCAGTTACAGGCGCCTAGAAGACATTGCTGTGATATTTTACCACTCGCTGATAAAGCAATGAAAATTATGATTAGAAAGTGTGAGGATGAAGTAGTCTTTGCGGAATCATGACTGCAAACGTCTGTGGGCAGAGTAAGTCTTTTCTTGCAAAAGTTGCTGATTAGCAAGAGGAGCTGCCTGGAACTGTTAAGGTAATCTCTCTCTCTCTCTCTCTCTCTCACACACACACACACACACACACACACACACACAAGCGAATGGGTGTTTTCGGGTTGTTTTTCAGTTTTCACAAATCTAACCTTGCATGTGTTTGGCATAGTTGATTTGCTAGGAAACTATACTTGGATCATATTTTTTTGATAAAAAAATGGTTTTTTAAGCTTTAAATATTTATGAAAATCTTAGAATGTTGATTTTGAAACCTTATAAAAACCTGTGTGTTGGAATTGGACGTTCCAAGAGTGGATTCCTCTAAAATCAAGCATGTAAAACACATACGGTCAGATTTAAGGAAAACATGAAAAAGAGCCTTCAAAGGCTAGTAGGCCAAAAAAGTGGTAGGCAGCTACCACCATTCTCTCCCTCTCATGATCTAATATAAGCGTAGCATCTCCGGGGATCTGGAAACTATTAATTCTGATCATTGATTTGTCTCTGTGGCAGTTAAATATCACACGTTGGTGCTCCTTGAACTCGTTTTGCTTTATATCTGGAGATGTTGGCAAGGTGAAGTTTATGCCGTCTGGGTGGTCAGATTCATCAAGCGCAGATTCCCTTCATTTCCTTTGTTTTTGTTTCCTTTCTCCTTGAGGAAAGCCAAATAGAGTTTTATTAAAAAAGTTTGGTGGGTGGATACAAAAATGAGAAATAGGCAGGGGTACATACCTCAAACAGAGGCGAGAGAAGCATACAAATATCTGAAAGAGAATCTACCCCGTTAGACAGATATTTTTTATTTCTTTTGTAAATATTGTGCCTATTAAGGTAGTGTATGTGTTCAACATGGTCGATTTAGTGGGATTCGGCCTTTGGATTGTCGGATTTCAACACGTAACCAGAGTTTTCTATGTTTGAAATTAACAGTTTCACAAGTTTTAGAATTTCAATATATTTTTTCAAGAAATGGACAATGCTGGATGCAGCTGTGTGGTTGTATTGCCTAAAAACTATGGCTTTTAGCAATGCACTGGAGACATGCACACCTAAGCTGTCCGCATCTACCCTTTTTTCTATGATGAAAACATTGATGTTGCTTTAAGAAAAATGCTGAAAGTATGAATTTGTTGAGCGTGCTTCTTGATCCTGCCAGACTAAAGTCTAAGGTTCCTTCATCGATTTGTTCAGATTTGTGTATGGTTATTATTGGGAAGTAGAGTGACTAGGTGGGTTCTAAAGGTGTTTATCTTTGACAAATGACAGCAATTATATGAATAATTATAATTTAGATTGAACTTTGAATATTGTGTGGTTCTCAAAGCTTGCATAAAAAATTTCATTGTTTTCACTTTTCAAAAATTCAGATAAACTTTTATGGTTACGGGTGGCTGTAGTTTGACACCTGTTGGAAATCTATGACGGGTGTAGCTTACTGCAAGGTTGAAGCTGGGTTTACTCTCTCGTGAGCAGGAGGATCTCAAAGGTTTTATCAATTGGAAGTTTGTCGATGTGTGGAGGGGATAGTATCTATAGTTATTTTCATCTTTGATTTTTTTTTCTCAGAGAAACCACCCCAAGATTATAGACCTAGTCGCTCTGGCTCTGCTTGCTGTAAAATTCAAGGGCTTACTCTTCACCCCTAGGGAGTCACCACACTTAGGCTTGCGCAGGGGTGATGATCATGGGATTTGAGCCTAGACCACCTGCCTAGCGGCCTAGGCCCCATCCCACTCCCATGAAGGATTTGTTTGTGGTGAGCACATAGGTGGTACACTTTTAATTACAACTTGGAGATTCAGAGAGTTGACATTAGGTTTTTCAATTGATAAAATGATATCATTATTTTATTTTTAAGAGTAGATGTAGGCAATGTTGTTAGAATCAGTTTATGAATTGAATCGATTTTCAGAAAAAAAATACTGAATCAGTCTGAATAAAAAATGAATCAAATCGGTTTGAATTGGTCTATTAGAAAACATTTATTAAAAGAACTAAAAACATAAAAATTCAAATATACATACACACATTCAAAATCAAATGTTCAGGCTGAATTCGGCAGAGTCGGCCCTATTTTATAGGGGATCTGAATTAGCCCCTGCTTCAAATCGAAAGGGGGCTGATTCGATCCGAATTGAGCAATTCAGGCCAATATGATTTTATTTTGATATTGATTTTAGGTGAAAAGGTGGGAAGGATGCCGTGTGAAGCTTCACATCAATGTTGTTAAAATCCGTTCATTAGTTGAATCGGTTTCTTAAAAAAAGAAAAAGAAAAAATCGAATTGAATCAGCCTTTTTTTTGCCATCAGATGACACATCATTAAAAAATAAAAAATGTTATTTTTTACTCACTTAAAAATATTAACAAAGTGAATTGAATCGACTAATTTTGATCATTTTTGGGCTGATTCGATCTAAAGCTCCCGATTCATATCGATTTTAACAACATTGCTTCACATGCGATCTGTATGTGATGTTGGGGGTTGGGCTTGAAACTATCTAAGTTATCTTACTTTTACCTAAGTTAGTGGGAGATCATTTATTCCTACAAGTTTAGTTTCACATTGAAGAGTGCTCTAACTTCACTTGACTTTATATAGTAGGGTGTTGCTTTTAAGGGCAAGGCCCATTGGGAGCATATCAATTTGAACCTTGAACCTTAAACTTTGAACTTTCGATCATGAACATTAAACTTGGATTTAGACTTAGGTTTCGGTTTGGCTCTGCCCAACTTGGTTAAGTTTCATTTGGTTTTTGACCATTCCTTTTAACACTCAGGATAATTTTAATCCTCAAATCTAAGACCGATCCTTAACTGACCCATTTATGAATACCCATACTTTATTCACAATGGAACCATTTTGAACCTTGACTAAACCTGCCCAACGTCCTTGTGATGAGCCATTAATGGTCAAACGGCCCCTTAGCCGCCCCTTAATGTTGATCATTGACCTCGACCCTCATTCTAGATAGTCTTGACCTTGGGAGGGTCATTTTGGACTAGGGTTATACCCTTTTTTTCATTGACCATGAGCCACCCTTGCCAGTCGTTTAGCTAGCCCTGACCATTTATTGCTGGTCATTTGGGTCTTCTTAATGCCCTTTATGGGCCTTTAGTGGTAGATGATGGGTTGTGGTCTATATAACCTCAACCCTTCTCATTACTCATTCACAACTATCTTCTTCTCTCTCTTGTTTCTCTCCCATGAGCTAGCCTGCTCTCTCCTCTCTCTCACGAGCTTGCTTGCTCTCTCTCTCTAGGTCCCTAGCTCACTCTAGCTCTCTCTTTTCCTAGTGCTTTCTTTAGTGAGTTAAGTCCTTGACTTAGTCAAGACTTTGCCTAAGTCGAGCCTAGGGTCCCTACCCAAGTCGAGCCTAGGTCAACCTTACCTATTCAAGAGGCTTTTTAAGGTGCTCTGTGTCAAGTTACTTAGCCTCACCTAGTACAGGGTGTGGTATGATCTTCGTGAGAAAGTGAATGATCAGTTGTATCTTGGGAGTGTAGTTGCACAAACACCCATCACACCAAGGACTTGATCATAAGTGAGGCAATTATCGCTTGAAAGATAATGTGTATAACATGTGCCTTTAAGCGCACCTGGTTCATGCTCAGTTGCCTTACCCATTGAGTGAAATAATTTTTCAACAATTTCAAGCAATAGTTATGCAAAATGACATCTATGAATGTTGGAAATTTGGAGATGCTGTCCCTATTCAATTGCATAAATTTTCAAAGATAGCGACACAATGTTCTTATTTTCCTCAATAATTGCAAATGGGGTGTACGTGCTCATGGAGGAATGCGTAGAAGAATGAGAGGATACGACTATTGTTGAAAACTAAAAGAGATAAAAGTGAATGCATAATGACTTCGTGTGTCACAATCACATATTGAGTACACTCTCAAACATCATGTTCGACCTCTACTCGAAAGTTAGTATGGTTAAGAAATTGTGAAAAGCTCTTGAAACAAATACAAGACAAAGAAAATAAGAAATCATAAGTTTTTGGTGAATAAGTTTATAAATTTCAAATTCTTTGATGAAAATCCATGGCTACCGCAGGTCCATGAGATACAAATTTTGGCTAATTAGATCAGGTATGAGGGAATGCACCTTAATGAATCATTTTAAGTGACTACAATCATTAGTAAATTACCTTTATCTTGAAAAAATTATATAAATAAATTTAAACATAAGAATAAAGAGTTTACTTTAGAACAACTTCTTCAATATCTTAGAATTGAAGAGAAAACTCGATCTCAAGATAAGAAAGATGAAGTAAAAGAAGTTTGTGTTAAGGTAAACATGGTTGAATACAAACCAAGGTTCAAATTTAGACTCAAGACTAAAAATAAGAAATTCAAGACCATTGATAAGAAAAAAGATTCTATCACCTAATATACTTGTGGTAAACCACTATGCGAGAGAGTGCCGACATAAAAAAATTATAAGGCAATAAGGCTAGTAAACTTGAAGATAACTTGATGATTGTAGTAAGTGAGATGTTTATGATCAATTTGGATAAATGGTGGTACATAGATTAAGATCGCCGATCTATTCATTTAATAATAGAAGTTTGCTCAAAACATACAAAATCATAAGGAAATGCTATAAGTTATACATGGAAGATTCACATAAAATTAAGGTTTATGGAAAATGGACTGTGGAGCTTTGCTTAATCTCTAACAAGTGCTTAACCCTCAAAAATGTGAATCTAGTACCTACAATTATGAATAATATTGTATCTACTTACTTGCTCACAATAAATGGTTTCAAAGTTATGATGAAATCTAAATTATTATATTGTTAATAAAACTTATTCATTTTTTGTTTATATGCTTGACTCATATGATTTATAGCATGTTAGATTAGGACATGTTAATTATAAGTCTTTGAGAAGTATGTGTAACCTAAGACTTATTCTTAAGTGTAACATTAAGCATGTTAAAAAATGTGATGTTTGTATTCAAGCAAAGTTTGAAAAAACCCCTTTTTTGAGTGTTAAAAAAAAATTAAAATTACTTAGTTTAATACACAATGATGTATGTGATTTAAAAAATACTCCAACTCATGGGGAAAACAACTATTTTTTAACTTTTATTGATGATTTTTCAAAATATATTTATGTCTTTTTCATGAAAAGGAAAGATGAATCCTTTGAAAAATTTAGGATTTTTGAAGTAGAGGTTGAACATTTTTATCATTGCAAAATAAAGTCTATTAGATCCAATAGAGGTGGTGAATATATTTCAAACAAGTTCATTGAATTTTATAAAATTGATGGGATACACGAACAAAATGCTAGTCGATACACTTGACAACATGATGGTGTAGCAAAGTGTAAGAATAAGACTTTGGTAGATATGGTTAACTCAATGTTTATAAGTTCTGGAATAGAATATAATCTATGGGGTAATGATTTGCTTAGTTCATGTTATATATTAAATATAATTTTATATTCTAGTTCAAATGCTATACCTTATAAATTTTGAAAAGGTAGAAAACTAAATTTAAGTTATTTAAAACTTTAGGGTTGCATTGCTTATATAAAATTTACTAAACCAAAATTAACCAAACTTGGTTCAAAAACCCAAAAATGTGTTTTCATTGGATATTCAAAAAATAACAAAACATATATATTTATGGATATTGCAACCAAAATGATTTTAGAATCTATCAAGGCCAAATTTAGAAAAGATTTAACTTTAAAATTACTGGAATATCCAAAAGACGTAGAAAATAAGTCAAGAAAACAAATTTATGAGCCAAAAAATTCTGAAATTCAAAAAAGTAAAAAATTAGAAAAACCAAAAGATTTTGATATTGACTTTTGTCTCTATATGATAAATAGAGACCCGGTTTCCTTTTCGGAAGCTATGACCTCTCCAAATGCCCCTTCTTGAAAAAAGACAATAGTGAGTGAATTAGATTTTATCCTCGAAAAAAACTTTGAATTTTGGTTGATTTATCCTTCGATTTTAAACCTTTGGGATGCTAAAAGATTTTCAAGAGAAAACTTTGAACTGATGGTCCTATAGAAAAATTCAAAACCAAATTTATAGCTAAAGGTTTTAAATAAAAATCTGGATTTAATTATTTTGACACCTATGCTCTTGTAAGTAGGATTGTATCCATTAAAATAATGGTTGCTTTGGCATCAATTTTTAAACTTGAAATTCACCAAATGAATGCTAAAATTGTATTTTTAAATAATGTTACAGAAGAAAAGATTTATATAGAACAACATAAAGGCTATGTTGTACAAGGTCAAGAAAAGAAAGTTTGTAAACTACTAAGGTCTTTATATGGTTTGAAAGAATCACCAAAACAACGTCATGAGAAATTTGATGAGGTGATCATTTCATACGGGTTTAAGATTCATGACTTTGATAAATGCATATATATTAAAGTAAAGTATAATCATGTTATTAATGAACAATAATATAGAATGCATAAATAACGTAAAACACTTTCTTTCATCTAAATTTGACATGAAAGATACAGACTTAACTGATGTTATACTTGGTATTAAGTTGATTAAACATGAAAATGTATATGCATTAACGCATTTCTGCAACATTGAGAAAATTTTAAGAAAATATAATAATTATGGTTGTAAACTTATTATCACTCCGTTTATTCTTAGTGTTAAGGTATACCCATTCCCGCAACAATGAGAAAATTTTAAGAAAATATAATCATTGTGGTTGTAAATCTATTGTCACTCCGTTTGTTCTTAGTGTTAAGGTATTGATTAACACTGGAAGAAATATATCTCAATTAGAGTATGAGAGTTTTATTGGCAGTCTCATCTATGTTATAAATGAAACTAGACCAGACATAGCCTTTTGCACGATCAAGTTGAGCTAATATACTAATTATCTAGGATAAGATCATTGCTATGCTATCTATCGAGTCTTGAAATGCTTGAGAGAAATTGTAGATTATAAGATATTCTATGAGAATGAATATGCTATACTTGAAGGGTACAATGATGTAAACTAGAATTACGATTCTAATGAGTTATTATCTACAAGTAGTTGAATATTTATCCTTGGATCTAGAGCAGTGGCTTTGAGATCTAAGAAGCAAACTGTGATAACCCATTTAAAAATAAAAACAAAGTTAATATCATTAGCTTCAACTAGTATTAAATTCAAATGCCTAAAGAATCTCATAATGGAGATACCATTATGAGATAAGTCGGTACCCTCGATAACTATTTGATGCAATTTTGAAAACAATAATTTTAAACTAATAACCACGCACCAAATAATAATTTTCAAACTAGTTCTTGCACTCGTGTAGAGTGGCAAGTCGAATCGTCTCCTCAGGGAACATGATTAAGGCACACAATTTCACTTAAAAACTCACTTTATTAATACCTCCAAAAGAAAAAAAATTACACTATCCTTTGAATTTTAATGCAAATAAAATTAAACACACAAAAGAAAAGTAAAATCTATCCTAAACTTGAGTCCACACGTGCATGACCAAGAAGCTCAAAAATATATATATCTGCCTCAGCCCACCCACCTCTGGTTCAAAAACACCGTAGAGAACCACCTGTAAAACAAAAAAAAGTAAATCTATTCTACCAACTAAATGCAATAACTAATCAAATTAAAAGTTAGTCAATTAACTTATACTATCTAAACTAAAACTAACAGAAAATAATAGAGCTAATCAAACCAATAAACTAATCAAGTTACTTCTAAAGCAATTAAGACAACTAAGATAGCTAAAACAACTAAAGAACTATCCTACAATACTTAAATACATGAAACAACTTTAAAGAAAACATGAAAAATAAAGAAAATGACTAAATTAACCTAAACTATGTAAAACTAGCTAACTACATCAAAGACACAGACTGTTTAGGTTGGACAAACTATGGGCAAAGTCAAAATAGAATGGATTGACACCAAACTCGGCTGACACCTTGCTTAAACCTTAAACTTACGTGCCCAACTTACCCCTGGATTAAACTTTTTAAAAAACTAAGTCAAACAGCAACAGAAAAGATGAAAATACCCCTACCATTATGAAATAAAGACTGCAGTTTGACAGAAAACCGATTTTTGAAAACAGAGAGAAGACAGTCAAATTGACTTCAAATAAGATAAAATTTTCCAGAGTTTACGTCGATGCTCTGACGAAGCTAACAAAACTTACCCCGGATCAAATCTTACAGAAAACCACATAAAATGACAACCCAAAGTCTGACAAAATTTTGTCAATTTTCTGTAACTATCACTAATTAACTACAACTTAATTATAATCAAACCGACTAAACACAACTAAATTAAACTAAATTACTGACAATAACAGACGCTTAACTACTGATAATCTATTTTAGCACACAAAATAATTAAAGAAAAACAATTATTCTACTTAAATCAAGTAAAACTAATCTAACTACAATTAAGCAAAGTAACTTAACTAACAATTGAAAAGTATCAACTAAACTTCTTAAAGCAATTAACAATTAACTAACTAAGCAATTAATTAAAGCAAGGAAATAAAACAATGAAAACAAAGGGAATAAAGCAAACTATCCAACTTAATCAATCTAACTTAATCAAACTGTCTAATTAAGAACCAACGGCTAACCTAGTGGCTGACACTATCTAACTCAAAAACTATTTACAACTAGCTTAAGATCTTAAGATTCACTAAAGCTATCCAACTAACTTTAAATTAACTTAGCTTGACCTACTGGAATTTAACAAAAACTAACACTAAAGCACTTAAATTAACTCTCACTTACTTAACCAATTTAACTATGAATTAACTATGCAACGTTAACTAAATTGAAACTAACTAGACTAAACGATAATTAAAACTAACTAAACTTAAACTAATGCAAGACAAGAATCAAACTATGCTAACTTGGTGCCAGCCAAATAAACTAACTTACTAAACTAAATCTAAAAATTCAAGCAATAAACTAACTACTAACTATCTTAACTTAAGTATAAACTAACTACTCTATAGGACAACTAACTAACTAAACTAATTTAATTAATTAAAACTAAATTAACTCTAACTTACTGAGAGGCAACTTAACTTTTAATTTAACCTTAACTTAAAGCTTTAAATAACTAACTTAAATTCTATCTAAAATAGTAATTAACACAAATGGGAAAGTAACTATCTAAACCGGGCCCACCTAGAGATGACACCTAGGTCAAATGGTGTCTTTTCTTGGATCCCACCTAACTAACCTTCTAAATCACTAATTACTAACTCTAATGTAATTAGGCAATAGGGGATCTACTCTAATTAGGAAATAAAAGGATAATGCTTCAAACAAAAAGAAAACTATCTAGACTATCTAAAACTAACCTTCCTAATTCTAGGCTAACTAACTTTCCTAATCTATAGACTTAGGTACGAAGGAAACTACGACTATGAGTTACTAATTAAATACAAAGTAAAGAATCTATTTCAACTAACAATTAGGAACTTGCTAAATAATCAAATCAACTAAGGAAAAAGAAAATTATCTAAATAACCAAAACACCTAAGGGGCGACAACTAAGGACACTTTCCTAAAACTAAACTTGGAAGAAAAAAACAAACAAAAGAAAGCTACAACAACTTACTCATTAATTAAAAGAAAACTATCCCAACTCTAATTAGACTAAAAAAACTTACTAAATAATTAACTAAACTGACATAAAAAAAAAACTAACAAATAGAAACCCACTAAGAGGTTGGCGGCAACTAGGAAGGCTCCTAACTAACTCCTAATTGAAAGCTAATTGGTCTAATGCTAACTAATTAACATTACTCAAAGATAAACTAAATTACCTATTAAAACAATAAATAAAAGTAGCTAATACAGTAAAATTATTCTAGAGTAAACAAGGCTATAACACAATTTTGCAAAGACAAAACTTTGAACTTGTAAAAACTGGTTTTATGAAGGGTGAGAGAAAAGAGAAAACATACCCTAAAAACAACTCAATAAATCAGAAAAAATATATACACGACTCTCTTAGATTCTAATAAAACATAGGAACAAAAAATCACAAGGAAACTCAAAGTAGTCTGTCTTGGAAAAATCCAAGATCAAGGTCGGGTCGAACCTAGATTCTGCAGAAATTGGTTTTGCAGAATTGGGACAGAACCCTGATAAAATGTCAATATCTCTCAAACTACTGATCCAATTGACTCCAAATTTGGACTGTAAACTCTAGACAAATACAACAAACTACTCCCAAAATTTCAGCTCGAAATAGCTTCGGTATTGGTGTGGAGGATCAAAATAATTCACTATTCTGTTTCAGGCCTGTCGCCTGATAGGTTCTAGACAGATCTGGTTCTTGAATTGAATACCAATAATCCAGCCAAAGACACGACCCAAAACTTTTTTTTTCTACAAA
The DNA here is from genome assembly GCF_984573655.1 of Nuphar pumila. Lineage (NCBI taxonomy): Eukaryota > Viridiplantae > Streptophyta > Magnoliopsida > Nymphaeales > Nymphaeaceae > Nuphar > Nuphar pumila. Next base: position 117,437,273 of record NC_143259.1, on the reverse strand, counting down.
CTAGACAAATTAAACTGCTAGAAAAAAATTAAAACAAAAATTAACCACCCAAGAATAAAACTCAAATCAATTTTTGCAAATAGTTCAGAAATCTCTCTAATCACCCTATTACTTACAAAGAAGGCTAATCCTCCTTCACTAATGACACCTAAACCAGATAAAAACGTGAAAAAAGAAGATATAATCCTAAATTTGTAAGCTATGATGCAACAAAATAAATATGAATGCAAAATCCTAATTAGACTTGATCTTAACTACAAGCAATGGGTGAGAAGGCACACCTTAAGGGCTGCCCAAGGAGTTTGGGGAAGAATAGAGCAATTCAAAGCTTTAAAGACCACTCCACACATGTCCTAGGCTTGCTGCTACATGTGTTCTCTTGCTGGACCTGAATCGTTGAGGAGGGAGATCAATGGAGAAGAGTAGAGGGTTGGCGGTTGCAAATGAAGGAGATTCTCGGTCGCCGACTATGGAGGTAGATGGTGCTCTCACACCAAATCTGAAGGAGAAGTTCCAACCACCTGTACTTGCAAGAAAATAAAAATAAAAACATAGCAAACCATAGAGAAAAAATAAAGGAAAACAATGGAGAAGGAGAAAGAAGAAAGAAGAAGAGAAGGAAGAAAGAAGGTGAAAAAGAAGTGGAAGAAGGAGAGGACATTGGAGAAGAAGAAGAGGGAAGAAGATAGAGGCGTGATCTCCTAGGCTGGATGCCCTTCACAATGAAAAAATAGTTTTTATATTACACAATTTGTTGAAAATTCTTAAAATACACCTAGGTTAGCAATTATTTATAAAAACTACCTAAAACCAACTACTTTCTAAAAACAAGGTTGGCGCCACCTATTGGGGGATTTTTTTGAAATTTCTCACCTTGGGTACTTGGATCTAGGATTGATTTGAGCTTGGGTCTGGTCCAAGATCCAAGTTGAAGGCTTTGGGTTGGATCTGGATCTAAATCATCTTGAAAACTGATCCAATTACCTTGAAATATGATATGCATTTCATATATCATTACTATTCATTGCGATAGTCAAACAACTATATACAAAGCAAAAAATAATATTTATAATAGAAAATCTATACATGTTAGTCTAAAGTACAATTATGTGAACAATTTAGTCAAGCAAGAAGTAATATCTATTGAGTATGTGAGATCTTGTCAAAATGTAGCAGATTCATTGATAATGAGACTTTCTTGAAAAATTATCTTTAAGATATCGAGGGGAATACTGTTAAAGTCTATAAAAATAATCATTGTTGATGAAAATCCAGCATGATAAAGGTCAAACCAAGACTAGTGCTTCAATGAGAAGAACAAGTCATTGAGTGATTGAATTAAACATTTAATTTTTCTTATTCCTAATATCAAGTGCTCAAAACCTATATACGGAAGTTGAGTTCAAACTGAACTCTTAATAAGATTCATAAGCTTTATGACTAGGGTGTTTCAAACATGTTTACACCCTAGATGGACTTACCTATGTGAGTGTGAAGGTGAAGGTCGCCTTCTATGAGACTTGAACTTTGTCTCTAGAGCACTCATGAAACTAAGTGTAACGCCTCAAAATTTTATCAAAAATTGTGAAGATTTTTTTTTAAATGCAAACACAATAGAATACTATATTTGAAAACCGAGAGATCTTCCAGTGATTTTTATAGAATTGATTCCTACTCTATAGAGATTCAAGACATACCACCTAGGTCATACAGTAGTCCACCCCCCTACGACTAGGGACCAATAGAGATGCCTAGCTCTCAAAAAAGAAATAATGATCCACCAGTCGAGTGTACCGCCACCCTCTCTAAGGTCGTCTTGGGTTTGAATGAGTTACTATGTGTTATTTAAGTTTAGGCTCAGAAATTAATTTCAAGTGATCTTAGCACACAGGTTCATTAACCCAAGCTCCACTCTTAGGAGACTCCATAATGCAATATTGTTTTTAACCCATTCAAACTGTTTACAGTTAAAACCCCATCTCTGGGTAACTTTGAGAATGACGTCCTTGAGACAATTATGTGATTATGTGCATGTCTTTTTAAGTCTTTTCATTTCTTGGTACTCTACAAGCACCCATGAGTCCCACCGAACCCAGGCTCACTCATGAGCCATGTTCATGCTCATACTACATATTCATTATCATCATGCATACACCATATTATATGCTCTCATGCTTACTTATAGGTTGCATTCATTATTCATTCATGACTATGCTAATTCAACAAAATCATATGTGCATTCATTTCTTTCTCAATGATTATGCCTTATAATGCATAATGCACATTATCATATATGACATATGAACTCTTAACATTCATGATTAAATATAAAGAACATTCAGGTAACATGCCTATCATATCACAAATCATGTTTTAAGTATCACTCATCATGTTTAGTAATGTAGGAAACAACTAGGGATTAACACATGTAATTCAGAAAATTTGTATCCCTATTTATCTAATTTTGGAAAAATCACCAAAAATCACAAAGAGTAGTTTTGACCTTTAAAATTTAACTGGAGTTTTCCTAATATCAAAAACACAACCCAAGAAACAGAACTTCAAAATCATTTATAACAAAATTATAAAAATTATGTAACCAAACCCTATTCTAGAAAATTGTAGGACAAATTCTGTAAACTGCAAATTTTTTTCTCAACTTGGGATTTTTTTTGGGATTTACTGTAAACTCTTTTGATAAAATCCAGTTTACAAAATCTTCTTCTATGTATTGGCTTCCACTAAGTTTTTTTATAATTTGTTTGAAGTCGTTTTGAATAGGTTTTTATATTTTTCAAAATGACAGATCAAAATGGTGCTGCAAGCAGGATAGAAAAACTGTGCTCTATTACAACAATCATTTATCTCTCAATACTGACTCAAACAGGACCAAATAAGATTCTAAAATCAAGCCCCAGATATGTAGATCATCTCAATATTTTTATTTTTTGAATTCATAATCTATGAGAAACATTTTTTTTCAAAACTGGTCAGATTAAAAATGAGACCAACATAAATGTGATTTGCAATATTCATGATCCACCCAATAACTAAGATTAAGAAACCATAAATACATGTTTAACTATAATTTTAGATATTTAATCACATTGATAATACATCACAATAATTATTAAAGCTTTATTAGGTAAACAAAAATCAAAATAATCACATGCATCATTTTGAAATAATGATTCTTTCATGAATTCATTCCGAAAGCTTAGACTTAACCAACAAACAATTTAAAGTTCAATCAAAGTATGAGCATCATTTTTTTACTAATATATTAACATGTTAATTTACATTACTAACATAAATCTAACTCATTAACATGCTAATTTGAATCTAATCTAACCATAAGATATAAAACCTTGCATCGACTTTACCTAAATCCCTTTATAAATATTTTACTTGATTTAAATCAAGATTCAAACCCGAATAAATTTTAGAACTTATAAATTATGCTTGCATCATATAAACCCTTCATTTGTACATTAGATATGCTGTAAATACTTGATAGCCAACACTCAATCATAGATTTAATCTCATCCAAAACCAATTTTTGCTTAAAAGTTTCGAAACCTATTTTTTTGTCAAACTGATTTTCAAAAATCGAATATGGTGACATGGTTTCACCAAAATTGATTTTAAAACCAAAATTAAATTTATTTTGGTTGTTCTAAGGCATCCACTCTTGGTTTAGATCTTAGAATAACTCCTATGCATATCCCATGCATTTAGATCGACCATGTCTACGCGTTTGATGCGCCTACCTTGTACGTATTTTTGAATCGGTGAAACCCTTCGTTTCCTGTCTTGGACTCGAAAGACTACCTCCAAACTTCAAGTGTTCTCCTTCACGGTGCATCCTCAATGGTTGCTGGACCATTAGAGAAGGAAGGAGACAAAAAGAAGAAGAAGAAAGAAAGAAAAGAAGAAGAAGAAGAAGAAGAAGAAGAAGAAGAAGAAGAAGAAGAAGATTTGAGAAGAAAGAGAGATTGGGAGCATAAGAAAGAGAGAGAGAGAAGAGATTTGGAAATAAGAAAGAGAGAAGGCAAGAGGGTGGGACATCCCCCCTTGTTTCCTCTTTCTTGAGTTTCCAAAACTCTCTTCGAAAATCTTATTTTTTTTTAAATTGCTTTTTTGACTTTCTTGCTTTCCTACTTTCTATGTTTTTTTGGTAAGTTTTAAAAATTATTTTCTTTCTTTTTTTATTTATGAGATTTCAAAAGAATTTAAAGTTTTAGATGAAATATCTGGCCAAGGGAGTGTGGGCTCACTTAGGAGGCATCCCACCCTCTTGGATTAGCTTATTTAATTAGTTAATTAATTAGGTTTTAGTGAATTTACTAAATTCTTTAATTTCCAATTTGGATTTTAGTTTTACTTTAAATCTTGGATTTCACACCTAGTCCAAATCCAATTGGTTTTCAAACCTAATTTGAATCCTACATACTAAATCCAAATTCATTTGTAATTAAATCCAAATTCAAATTCTATTTAAATTCTAATTTGCATGAATTTAACCCTGAGTTAAATTTGAATCTCAATATAACTCTAGTTAAAATTCTCATTCAAGTAAGATAAACCTTTAAATTAATATACTCAATTAATTCTAATCCCAATGTATAATTGAATGAATAAAAATCATTAAATGAGACATAAAAATTATATTTTTTATCAAAATAATTATAAAAAAATTATGGGTATTACATTGGGATACAATACAAAACCATTATGTGCATCTTCTCTATAATGGTAGACATACTATGACTACCTAAAGTGAAAGCATGTGTTACGCTGCCTGAAAAGTTAATTAGTATTCTCAATTCAAAGCTAACGTTATTGGGGTCCTACACTGACTAAGACTAACACTAATGTGAAGGTTCAAACCTAAAAAATACATTCATTTATATACTGGATCTTCGCGAATAGCCTTTTGAGTCATTTTCATAGTTTAGATCAAGACTATCTAAGTTTTCTATCTATTATTCTATATTTACTTAAGTTAGTGAGAGCTTATTTAGTTTTATAATTTTAGTCTCACATTGAAGAGTGCTTGAACTTCATTTGGCTTTATATAGTGAGGCGTTGCTTTTATGGGCAAGGTCCATTGGAGGCATATCAATTCAAACCATGAACCTTGAACCTTAAACTTTGAACTTTGGATCTTGAACCTTAAACTTTGAACTTGAACTTGGATTTAGACCATAGACCTTGGACTTTTGACTTGAATTTGGGTTCAGGTTTTGGTTTTAGATTGGTTCAGTTTGGTTTGGTCTTTGACAAATTTTTTTATCATTTAGTTAACCCGGACTTTATTCACAATTGAACCATTTTAAACCTTGATCAGACCTGCCCAACATCTTTTGCATAGGGCATTAATGGTCAAACGGTCCCTTAGCTGCTGCCTTTGCCAGCCGTTGGCTTTGATCTTTATTTTGGATAGTCTTGACCTCAGAAGGGTAATTTTGGACTAGGGTTATACCTTTTTTGTCCATTGACCACAAGCCACCCTTGCTCGCTATCTTAACCATTAAGGTTGGTCTTTTGGCCCGCTCAGACCCTTAAATGCGGGCTGTTTGAGCCTTCCTAATGCTTTTTATGGGCCTTTATTGATAGCTGTTTGGTTGAAGTCTATATAAACCCCAACCTTCTTCCATTCTCATCACTCACAACTCTCTTCTCATCTCTCCTCCCTCTCCCTCTCCCGTGAGCTAGCTAGCTCTCTCTCTCTCTCTCTAATATTTTTTCTATTGAGCGTGGTCCTTGACTTAGTCAAGACTTTGCCTAAGTCAATTTTAAGATCCCTATCCAAGTTGAGCTTAGGGTTTAGCCTATAGTCGAGACTAGGTCAACTGTTACCTATTCAAAAGACTTTTCAAGGTGATCGGTATCAAGTTACTCTGTTTCACCTAGTGTAGGGCGTGGTTTGATCTTTGCGAAAAAGAGAAAGGTTGTTTGTATCTTGAGAGCATGGTTGCACAAATGCCTGTAGCACCAAGGACTTGATCCTAAGGGGGCAACTATTGCTTGAAAGATAGCGCGTATAAGGTGTACCTCCGAGCAAACCTGATTCAAGCTCAATTGCCTTACTCATGAGTAAAATATTTTTTCAACATATACTAGATTTGGGGTGGTGGACCGAGAATGTGATATTTCCTATTTCTGTGCAGGTGATCGGTTTCGCGAGAACGCACCAGTTCCAGGGCACTTTGCTGTGAACAGTCAATTGCCAAGTAAATACGTGATGGCCTTTGGTAATCTTGGCGTAGATGATGCATCATACATTCCATAAACGCAGCTTTGACCAACTGATTGATCTTGCAATGCAGGTTACTTGTTTCACTCACACATAGTGATAATAAAAATGTAGTAATATGTTCAAGATATCATGATATTATTAATTGCTTCAAAATAACATGAATTTATCATAATATTTACCATTTTATTGGCTATTTAATGGGAAAAATGCTGTTATTTAATTTATAGATATTTTTATACCGTACAAATATACATTTTTAATTAATTTGTTTTTACTCGAGATTGTGTAAATAAAAGTTTAAAATTTTTACGAGAATTTAGCTGCTGCTATTTGGCCATTTTGAACTTTTGCAACAATGCATCGTAGGAAATTTAACCACCGAGGTGGTATCCCATGCCGTAAGCGGGGTCATGTGCCAACCTGAAGGCTGAGGTTCGAATCTCTTGCCACATGGGGCTTAAGAGATATGTGGTAGGCATCTGCCTAACTCCAGCTTGCCTTTCAAAAATAAAAAAATGGGAAATTTATCGCTCATATTTACAATTTCTTTGCTATTTAAATTTTAAAAAAGATCAACCGAAATAAATTACTGCTGTGATTCAAGTGTTGCTCTTATAGAACCCTAGTACGGTTTTTCTTGCGGTGGGTCGGATTGGAGCCAAGTATGGACCTGGTACCAGTGCCTCAAAGTCAGATCTGGGTACAAAGCCCCTTTGTTTCTAATCAGGTCCAACCCGTTGACACCCCTAGATCCAGCTATCTTATTCTACCCATCATTATCCATTTAATTTAGATGAGAAGTATTGGAAAATGGCATACGCATAATACACCATCAGTATATATGTGTTTACTGAAAATATGTTTGCTAAAGTATGAATTGGATATTTTCAATGTTTTTTTCACGAATCTGGCCCTGCAGATGCATTCCACACGTTCATTTGCAAGGAATCAAATGTAGGCGAGTGTATTTTCGATGTAAAGTGCGATTTTTGGATTCATGAATATTTATAATAATTTTGAGCTTTTGATTTTCAAGCCTTAAAAGATCGCATCCGTATGGTGAGATTTAAGAAAAAACAAAACAAAAAACCCACATAAATCTTGATTCATACTCTGATAGACATATTTCCAACCAACATATTCTAGTGACTCGTATGCCTCCTTCATTTGGAACCCATTCACATCGAAGGATCCATATCAATTGGACCACATTGGATTTTCATTTGGGAAAGTAATGAACAAACCTGCTTAGATTTCACAAATCATGGCGTAATGCATTTATAGTTAATGGCTCTACAAAGTTTATTTTATTTTATTTTTACTTGAAGAAATCGCCCCAGGTGCATAGACCTAGCCGCGCTGGCTTAGCCTGCCGTACTAATGATCGCTGCTCATGTCTGCATAAAACTCCGAGGGCTTACCCCTCGACCCGAGGGAATCGCCAAGCTTCGGCTTACGTAGGGGTGACACCCATGGGATTTGAACTTAGATTGCTTGTCAAACCGTCTAGGCCCCCATCCCACTAAGCCAAACCCCTTGGGTCCTACCAAGTTGATTAATGGGTTAGCTCATGATATGAAACTAGGACTTGACTTTCACCAAAGCTATTCAAGAGACTGACTCAATCAACTTTGGCAACATGTGAAGATAGAAAAAAAAAAAAAACAGAAAAGAATCCCAAAGGAAACCTGTAATTTCTAGGAAACTAACGCCCTCGAAAGTCTTGCTTATTTTATCTGCACGAAAATGACCCCTTTTCTTGTGGTGAAACGAGCTGCTGAAAATTAAGTGGGGTCTCCGTGAAGATGTCATTTTCTTTGACGACGTTCGTAAGAAAGTGAGATCGCGTCATCTTCCTTTCCCACTACGTTCCCTCACAGCAGAGACCCGCTTTATTCAGGGTCTGTTTACGCGTTTCACGGAAGTCCGCCCTTTCCTTTTCGTGGAAACCGAATTGGGCCACCTCTCACGGTTACCATTTCTGCTGAAAGTGGGTACCGTGTATTTTGGGCTCTTTTAAAAGTGTCCGCTGTTTGTTTTGTCATGGCGGAGCCCGAGGAAATGCACACCTGTCGATGTGTTTTCGAGAAAAGCCCCACTTTCAGTGACAAACAAAATGCGGTGACCCCAAATGCAAGGACGTTATGCCTCTTTAATAACACCCAAAACAGAATGATTTTCCTACGAAGAATAATTCATGTGATGACAGGTAGGAGTGTTAACGGGCCTGGTTTACTTGGATCTGAATCGAACCAAACCTTATACGGTCTGGGTATTGTGATAAATAATAAGACTCGATTAAGACCTGAGTCCAGACCTGATTAATACATGGACCTGGGTAACCGGGTATAGTCCGAGTCGAGTCTGGTTCATGTAATTCTTATTGGGTCTGGGTATAAATTTTTTTTATAGTGAACTAGATTAGACTTGGGTCCGAACCTATATGATACTCAAAAACTGGGTTCAAGTCTGGTACCACCTAAGTCCGAACCAAACCCGACCCGTTGACAACCCTAATTAATGACACAGATCACCCGAGACTTTATTTTCTCTTTCTCACGTCTGAAACAAATTGGTTCATGAAAGCCGTGTTCATCAGACGCATATGCCACGTGTCCAACTATTCCGATGACTCTCATTCGTCAGGTGGCTTGACTCAAAAAAGTAAATGGAATTTAGTAATCTCACAAAATTACCACCCTTGTCCCGAAAGCGAAAATCCCAAAATTAGAAAAGCCACCTAAGTTATCATGTATTTACACAACACGGCAAACGTATCATATATTTGTATAACACTCACAACATTTTTTATTATTACATTTAACAGTCTCCACTCTCTTAGTCTACACTCTCTTCCTTTCACCTGTGGGAATACCAACCAATAAACCAACTTTACTCTCTTCTCATCACCTCCTTGCCTGCTGTTGCCACTCCCTCTTGGTTGGGTTGAGCCCATCATCACTCTTATCATGATGTCCAGTCTTTGGTACCTCAATTTCCTTCTCTTTACTTTGTTACAATTTACCAACTCCCAGAGTCCCTACTACAACTGCCCCAGCTCTGCTCTCAACTACACCACCAACAGCACCTTTGAACACAACCTGATCACTCTCTTAACCTCTCTGACTGCAGCCAAAGCTCCACTCACCGGTTTCTACAACACCACAGTAGGCGGGAGCCCGGACCAAGTGCACGGCCTGGTGCAGTGCCACAGAGATATCTCTAATGAAGACTGCAGCAGCTGTGCAGCCTCTGCTGCTTCTCAGATCCTTCAAGTGTGCCCCAACAAGAGAATGGCTGTCATATGGTTCGATAACTGCCTCTTGCGCTACAATAACTTCAATTTCTTTGGAGTCGTAGATGAGTCCAAACTTGCTCTGGTGAACACCGTGGGCATCTCTGACCCCTTGAAATTCAAACCGATTGTGGCATCCTTGTTCAGCAATCTAGCTGTATCAGCTACCATCAACAACTCCAGCCTCTTGTACGCCACTGGTAGTTTACGTTACACAGATAACGTGACTATATACTGCCTGGTGGAGTGCACAAGGGACTTGCCATTGAATTTCTGCAATTCGTGTCTGAAGAGTTCCACAATTCAAATCTTCCAGTGTTGCTCAGACAAACAGGGCGCGAGAATTCTGTCTGGGAGTTGTGTTATAAGGTATGAAATCTACCCCTTTTTTGGAAACTTGTTGATACCGTGGATGAGATTGCCGCCGCCTCTGGGGGCAGGAGCTCCGACGAATTATTCTGGTGCTAATGGTGAGTCTCCGTCTCCTCGTTTATCTTTGTTTCTGTGTATTATATCAGAGATGCAGAAATAAGACTCTAGTATTGATATTGTGGGGACGCTGCATATAATGTGTTCACTTGTAGGAAATGGGAACACACAAACCACCTATAACTGCAAACAAACTATAGCAAGTCTGATCCTGCAGATGTGTTTGACATGATTCATTTGCAAAGAATCACACTTGGATTGTGTTTTTCTTGATAAATAAATATGTTTTTTTTCTCAACTTAAATATTTATAAATTTTTTAAACCATTGGTTTCGAAGCTTTAAGATAAACGTGCTCACTCGTCGCAATCTGACGATTTAAAGTTGATTCTTACAAAATCAAGCACGTAGAATCATATTTCGAGACAAAAAAAGTCCCCCCACTTTTCCCAAAAAGCTTAGATCGTATGCTAGTTCGCAGGATAGTTGCTAGTAGGATTGATTTACCGTTATTATTTTTTATGTGTGCATTGTTTATGTGGATGAAGGGTGCATGTGCTCATCTAGAAATCTTTATGTCATAACCGTATCGGTCTCTGCATCAACGGCGTTGGTGGTAAGTGTGCTCTGCGTCCTCTTGCTGACAAGGAAGAGGAGGACTACTGAAGATGGAGCACAAGGCAACCGAAGGTTACTGCAACAATCAAGTAATTCCAAGAATTACTTGGTTACTAGAGATGAACGGAACGAAAACAACTAACTGCTAGCGTTTGACAAACGGTGCTTTATGGTCATATGGGAAAACGCGTGTTGCCATCTTTTTCTTTCAATAATTTATTGTACTGGGGAACCTAACCTGCGTGGTACTGTAAGACAGGCGGCAAGTTGTTGTCTTGTCCCCATCTATGTTAAAAAGAAGTATCTTTTTTGTATTTTGTGTACGATATTGTATGGATAATCCTGTCACAACGACATGTCGACAAGGACACTTGACGCGCGTCTGACTTGCAAGTTCAAAAATTTTCCATGAAAATAGAACACAGAAAATTTTAAACTTTTTTGATCAACAAAAACTATTTATAATATTTTATATTAAAAATTTATTTTTATTAAAATAATAATTGAAATCATTAAAAAATATTAAAATATAAACAGTGCGTGTCAGTGTCCGATGGTTTTCACTCAGTATTATTATAAATACGACACCAAAACATTAAGGTGATACAAAAGCGACAAAGTTAGAGGAAGCAAAAAGACCGTGATGTTCACGGGGCTTGACTTTGACTGAGAAAAGTTGAAAAGGCCATCTTTACATAACATGAGAATGTGAAAATAATATTTTCCTTTCTTTTTTTTTTAGTTTTTTTTCGTAATCATCCTTACCTTCCAAAACAAACCCAAAACCAGCCTTTTCTTATCCTATTTTTCAATATCATTCCTCCTCCTTTTCCACAAACCATAGCAAAACCATTCTTAAGGTAGCTAGAGTTGCAATGTCACAACACCAAAGAATGTGTTTATCCTAACATTTTGAAATACATGAATGATTCTGGAAAATGAAATCAAGCAGCGATGCTTTTAGATATGATGATCCATAATTAGCAGGGATGCAAACCCTTTAGGTTCGGATGGTGAAATAATCGTGCCAAATTTGTTTTTTTTTTTTCGTTTTATATGTAATTAGATTAGAATATTTCTGTAATCATCCTAACCCCGGCTTGCGTTTCAAAAAAAAAAAAATAGTACAGAAGGAAAAGCCAGTACGGCTAGCCTAGATCTCTGTTCATTGGGGGTGGTTTCTTTGTATAAATATATTAAGGAGAGAGATTTTACTTTGAGAGTGTATTTGAAGGAACAAGAAGAAACGGAGTGTCCTTGGAGACGATTTTTTTTGTCCCATGGGCCCCATCATTTTGGAAACAAAATTTCAGAGGAACAAAAGGTTGCGTCATATGAAGTGCGACCCATTTTTTTACCACGAAGAAAAGCTAATTTTCTTACAAAAAAGTCTGGAGTCACCGGCATCCATGTAAAGAATATGGACCTTGTGCCTTTTGAGATAATGCCAAACACCTCCTTAAGTTTTTCCATGATCCTTAAAATTTTTCCACAATTTCTCCATCTACGGCTAGCGTTCTACCAAATAACCATGGTTTTACTTTTAAATGCTCTATTAAATACAATTATGAAAAGCTGCCCAACTCATCAAATCTTTAAAAAGAATTGCACAACTTTTCTGGTTATCAAGTTCAACTGTTTATTTTTTCTTAATGCATTTCAGATAATCATTTAAGAAGTTATTTCTTCTTTTTCTTTGTTTTTTGTATTGCAGTGATAAAATTACTCATCTTATATTTTTTGCGAAATATACTAAAGATATCTTAATCACTTTTTTGATTAAACAATACTGTTCAACTGAATCATTTTTAGTATCAAGTATGGTGGTTAATTGCAATAATCTCATAAGTTGAATGACTTTTTATATAATTTAGCATGCTTTATCTTTTTTTTTTTTTCGGTTTACTAGTTGAAGGAAAACCCTCTCAATCACTGACTGCACATTGCAGTCTTCCAGTTGGTAAAACCCTTGAGGTCGATCCAAGGTTCGACTTTCCATAGGTGATACCCTCAGTGCATTTCAAACTCTGTTTTGTCAACTTGGTGACATCCACAAGTGGCTCCTACTAAATGAAGGGAAGCCTGGTAAGCTTTTTATCTTTCAATTTAAAAAAAAAAACAAAATTGCCATTTAACGCCTCAACCAATGACTTTCATGGAGCATGATCACCATTTCCCCTTTACCAAATGAAGTTGACTGGGCATTTGTAAATTGTAATTTACTCAGTTTTATCTTCACTTTTTATAACTGCGAAATTTGAAGGGCGTTGGTGTAGTGCTTTCAGATGGGAGGTCAGGGTTTCAACCCTGCAGGTGTCACCTCCCCCTGCATAAATAGGCCTTGGAGTAAGGGTCTTAGCTTCAGAGTTTTAGGTCTTCAATTCCAGATGTCGTTCCTTAAAAGAAAACTGCCACTAACTATTAATTTCCATCGTAGAGATACGGTTATCATTTCACCTGTGAACAAAATGAGGGTTCTGAAGTAACTGAGGTTTCTCTTTTCTATTTAAAAAATAATAACTATTAAAAAAAAAGAAGGTGACCGAGGTGGCATTTGTAAGAACACCATTACATTAATTTAATGTAATTTGAAACGATTTATAGTGATTCAAAAACTTTATTGGTTTACTCTCAACTAAAGTCTTGACGAAGCCAGAACCCTATAAAGACTCACCCTGCCGTCCAACAGGCGAATAAAAAAATAAAAAAAATCATGGACGGCTATTGAATCTGCAAGCACCAGCCTACCCACTTTCCTCTGTCGTCATTAGACTCACTACCACCCTGCCTGCCGTTCCCTTTTGGCCTCCCCATTTTACAGACAACCTTGAGCCCATCTTCACTCCACGGTGATGGCCGGTATTCAGTATCTCCAGTTCCTCTTCCTTTTCCTCCCTTTGTTCCAGGTTACCATGGCCCAGAGTCCCTACTACAACTGCCCCAGCTCTGCTCCTAGCTACACCACCAACAGCACCTTTGAAAATAACTTGAACCGCCTGTTAGCCTCTCTGACAGCCAACGCTTCCGCCACCGGTTTCTACAACACCACAGTAGGCGGGAGCCCGGACCAAGTGCACGGCCTGGTGCAGTGCCACAGAGACATCTCTCGCGACGACTGCAGCAGCTGTGCAACCTCTGCTGCCTCACAGATCCTCCAAGCGTGCCCCAACAAGAAAGCGGCTGTCGTATGGTTCGACACCTGCCTCTTACGCTACAATAGCTTCAATTTCTTTGGAGTCGTAGATGAGTCCAAACTTGCTCTAATGAACACCATGGGTATCTCCAACCCCTCACAGTTCAAACCGGTCATGCAATCCTTGCTCAACAATCTTACTGTATCAGCTACCACCAACGAGTCTACCCTCATGTACTCCACTAATGACATCCCGTATACAGATAACGTGACTCTATATGGCTTGGTGGAGTGCACAAGGGACTTGTCAATGAAATTATGCAATTCGTGCTTAAAGAATTCCATAAGTGCCGTCTCCCAATGTTGTTCAGATAAACAGGGCGCCAGAATTCTGTCTGGGAGCTGTGTGATAAGGTATGAGATCTACCCTTTCTTCGGAAACGTAACGGCAGCGCCGCCGATGACGCCACCTGCGTCGACACCACCTGCGTCGACACCACCGGCTAATAGATCTACATCGCCGCCGCCGCTGCCCCCAACGGCTGCAACTCCGAGTAATTCTTCTGGTGATAACGGTGAGCCATTATCCTCTACTTCATGTCTGTTTTCTGTTTCCTGTGTTCCATTTTGAGAAACAGAGAACATAATTTCCTGTTATCACGTATGGTTATCTTAGTTATGTGCATTTTTGTTTTCTCTATGAAGGGTCTGGTGGGAAGTCCTCAAAAAAAACTATTGTCATCGCTGTATCAGTCGCTGTACCGGTGTTGTTGCTGTGCGTTCTGTTGGTGAGCTTGTTTGTGAGGAAGAGAGCAGAGGATACACCAAAAGGTAACCGCTAACAGCAATTAATTTAATTTTCAACTATTATTTGGTTGGTTAGAGATAAATTATTACAATTTTAGTTGATAAACTATTGCCATTTTGGTTTAAACAAGATGCTCTGTGATTTTCTGTAGCCATCCTTTTCTGTTCAGTATTGATTGTGGACGACCTTATGTTCTTTTCAATATTGATTGTGGGCGACCTTATTTGCATAGCAGCGTATGACACAGGGCAACCTGTGTCTCATTCTATGTTAGAATAGTATTGTTTTATTTTTACATTTGGTGGTGCACGCAAGTTCCAGGCATGTGAACTCCCATCGCAATCTTGCAGGAGAGTAGCCCTTGTTAGCAAACGAAACGCTAAACATCGTTTCCCTTTTCATAAATTTTCTTTATTTCTTTCTTTCTTCTTCTTTTTCTGATGAGGAACCTTCCTAAAGACACGGTGTTCTCGTTGCAAAGTTTACGGTGTCATGGCCCACTCCCCATTTCAATGTTCTGTCCTGGTTAGGTTAAGTGTTGAACATCAATGGGTTGAATTCTTGTGAGGTTAGATCTTATTGTACATGACCAATTCATAGGTTATAATCAATCCCCACCAGATCTCACTGTTTCTGCCTGAAATGCACAGTCCTCAAGCGATGATTTTGGTTTGTACAATATGACCTGATCTACCCCCATTTATGGCAGCGGTGTGCGGAGAAACAGAAGATATTGTTGAATAACTTGCTGGGCATCCCATGCCTTGTTTGACAAGGTGAAACAAGGAATTCTAGATTCCAAAATCTTACCACAATGCCGACCTGTTATGCACTCAAACCTGCCCATAACATGTAGTTGAGACTTAGATTAGGCTTTTTAATTATCTTTTTGATAGTCAAGCTAGGGCTATATCCTGCCTGAAACCCCTCAATTATGATAGTGAAACTTTATCATGAGAAAAGATCTGGTGATATGCCAAAACACTCTCCGCTTTTATTTTGGCATCTCCACCCACTGTGGCATTCATCTCCTCCGTTCATTGTGCAAAATGCGTGGAGCCCAGCATAAGACGTCATCAACAGTGGTTTCTGTTGATCGCCAGGATGGATGGATGGTGGTTATGCCAAAAGCAGGCAGGAAATGTGTTGTGGTATATCACTTGATCTGTTCTCCTTTATCATCCAGCTACCTTATTCGACCTGAAATTAGGATTGATCTGTGTCAGGCTGAGAAAATGAACTGTTTAAAATGTTATTTTTTTACTTTGAGATACATACAAAATACTGAAATCCTACCATAAATGCACATGGCTGTGGGTATTGGGGAGTGTAGAATTAGTAATTACCCTATGAGAAGTTACATGGCTGGGAAAAGGTGGAGAAATTGTTTCCACTTTTCTCAAGGAATGGTATAAACCCCCTTTTCTTGCAGGCATATAATCCCTGTTCTTGGGTTATGATGGGGAATCAAAATTATTCTCACTTATCTAATGACCTACCATTGTCTAGTCCTTAAGCTGTTAAGAACTTTTTTAAGCTAATTGGCAGGACATGAAAAATACTACATTTTGGTAGTTTAGGGACAATGGAGGCTTGTTTGTAATCATGCTATCTTATTCAATATCTTCCATCACCTTGTATCATCATCACTTGGATATATGAGGAAAATCTGCATCATCACTATTAAGATTCACAACCACTGCCATCATGATCACCACCTTGTCCCACTACCACCAGCTCCAAGTTAAGCATTTTGAGCATTGTTCAGGAGAAGAGCAAAGGTGCGTTTAAAATCATGGATGCGTTTGGAGCCAACACAATTTGCATACTAAATTTATAAACAAGTTATGGAGAACAAAAGCACAAGTGCATCATTATTGTATTAAGTATTTGACACAGATCATGTGAAATTTATGTGCAGCTACTGGTGAAATGGGAAGCATTGAATCTCTAATTTTTGACTTGGGGACTGTGAGAGCTGCGACCGACAACTTCTCCGAAGCGAATAAACTCGGAGAAGGTGGCTATGGACCTGTGTACAAGGTAATTCCCCAACTATCCCGAGTCATGTTCTGTTTCTCTTAACATTACTATTACTTAAGACTTGCACTGAAATTTTTTCTGGTTATTGAACAGGGCAAGCTATCAGATGGTCAGGAAATTGCCGTGAAAAGACTTTCTAAAAATTCTGGACAAGGAGTTACTGAATTCAAAAATGAGGTACAATTGGTTGCAAAACTTCAACACAGGAACTTGGTCAGGATTCTTGGTTGTTGCTTTGAAGGAGAAGAAAAGATACTTATCTATGAATACATGCCTAACAAAAGCCTCGACAATTTTTTGTTTGGTATGTTGGTTCATTTCTTTTGTGACTGCCTTTTTCTTCTCTTACTTTTACTCAGAGTTGTCGGAAGCTTCTTAGATAGGTGGGAAGACTGCCTTCCGAAAACTCATTTCGGAAGCGCGATACTCCTTGCTTTCAAAACTTGATAAGAATCTCGATTCTCCCGCGCTTCTCCTATGCTTTCTACATGCTTCATCTTTTCATGTTTTTTGTGTTTTCTCTCATGCTTCTCATTCACTTCCATGTGCTTTTTCTTAATTGGCAGTCATCATTTTTAGAATTTGTTGAAAATTTATTTTTTACACTAAAAAATCATGAAATTTCCATTTTGATTCCCATTTAATTCTTATATCATTTTTTATTCCTTGCTTCCCGCTTCCTATACATTTTAAAATGCATCACTTCTCGCTTCCACTTCCCGTATTGTTTCCCGTTTTCGCCTCTTAGTTTGACAACCTTGCTCTTACTACACCAAATTAGTACTAGATAGTTTCCCATCATTAAACACTACCTTCATGATCTTATTTTATTTGAACATCCATGATCAGAATGGTCTGCCTCATAAAATATTTTTTCAGTTTGCCATGGATTCCCCTCACAAGTTGCTCATAATCAACACGGTTATATAAGGATCATCTGTAATTCTGTCAAAACAAGGGACTCATGTTTTTTCTAAGATTATACTGTTACATTCGATGATGATTTGGGATACTTGTGCATGTTATGGACAGGGGATACATCGAAACGTGAGCAGCTGGACTGGGTGACACGTTTTAAGATCATTCTAGGAATAGCAAGGGGCATTATGTATCTTCATGAGGACTCTCGGTTGAAGATTATACATAGGGATTTGAAAGCAAGCAACATATTGTTAGATGGAGATATGAATGCTAAAATATCAGACTTTGGAATGGCAAGACTTTTTGGTTTGGACCAAACACAAGGCAATACTAGCAGAATTGCTGGGACATAGTAAGTGTGCTTCTTGTTTCATTAACAGTCTTTTATTTGTGTTATATTTTCGTCATGCCCAATTCAATTAGGTGAACTTTTCAAGAACTACCAAGTTCATGTTGCTTATTCAGTTTCTGCCTCTGCAGCGGATATATGTCACCTGAGTATGCAATGCAAGGCCAATTCTCTGTTAAATCAGATGTATTTAGCTTTGGGGTCATATTGTTGGAGATTGTTAGGGGTGAAAGAAATAACTATCAATTAGATTGTGCTGAAGACCTTGTAGGCTATGTAAGTATGAAGTATTGTTACTTCAAGCACTATAACTTTTACTTGAAGCCCCATTTCCATGCACTGGTGTTTGAAATTTTACTTGAATCTTCACATACTGAATTTTTGGATTCTTATCATGCAGGCATGGAGACTCTGGAGGGAAAACAGTGCCCTAGAATTGGTGGATAAAATGATGCGAGGACCACTCCTAAGAAGTGAAATAGTAAGATGCATTCATGTAGGCTTACTGTGTGTTCAGGAAAGCGCATCAGACAGACCAATAATGTCTCAAGTGCTTCTCATGCTTGGCAATACATCAATGACACTTGCAACTCCTTCCCCTCCTGCCTTTTTGGGGGGCAGAAGCAAAGTTCAGTCAGAAAGTGAGTCAGATGTCACTGTCTCCTCAGGTGCTTCCAAAACTAGCACAGTACCGTGGTCTGTAAATGATGTGACGATTTCTGAACTAGATGTTCGATAGAGTCACTGCTTCATGCTGCTGCATCAAAATGTGATCCAAATATTTTTGAGGGGATGAGAAACAGCTGGTTAAGTTTGATTTACCGGTAAGCACAAGAGGATTAGACACATGCTGTAGTAAGCTTATCCTTGTTCATTTTTTGCCTTGTCCATACGATCTTATGCACCCTCTACTTATGGATCAAGATGTGTAACCATATCATTCATAAAAAATGTTGTGTAAAGGCCTCGTTGGTGAGCAAGTTTCATTAGCTACTGAGCAGGGTTTGAGTTTTCAATTTGAATAATGTAATATCATCCTTTTTACATGATTAGCTCCGGCAATGGTCTCGTCAGAGAGAGAGAGAGAGAGAGAGAGAGAGAGAGAGAGAGAGAGAGAGAGAGAGAGAGAGAGAGAGAGAGAGAGAGAGAGAGAGGCTGCGTGGGAGGGGGCGGGAAAGGAAAAAGCAAAAGTTATATGGGGTTATAAGATCGGACGGCGAAGAACTATTTATCAGGTTTTCTTGTTTTCCATTGAGCAGGCTCCCATTTCTCTCTCTCTCTCCTGTTTTTCCAGATTTTGTTTCATGAAGACTGTTTGTTGAAATGTTAGGGGCTTAAATTGTCCTACTAAACGTCTGTTTCTGGCTAATTGGGTTAGGGAGCAAAAGCCTGACCTTCTTGCTTTATGTGAAACTAAAATTGAGGTCATCTCGCTCGTGGTCGTTTTTAGCATCTGACAGGGAGCTGACTATTTTTTTAAGCCAGCGGTAAATCATGTAGGAGGTATCCTTATCTTAGGAAAGCACTCTTTAAATTAATCTCAGCTGGATGTGGGTCTTTTCTCTCTGTCTGTTGCTTTCAATTTGCAGGCAGTTGATAGAAGAGTAGTGGTTTCTGTTGTTTATGGACCTAATCTCGCCGCCATGAGGCCCGCTTTTTGGGATGATTTGGATAGGGTTGTCGTTTCCAGCGCGGATTGTCACCTTATAGGGGATTTCAATTGTTTGTTATCTATCCATGACTCTAATAACCTCGTAATTCCTAATACCTCTATGCGAGGTTTTCAAGACTTTGTTCACCGTCATTTTCTCTACCCTATTCCTTTAACCGGGGAGCGCTTCTCTTGGTTGAATATGCGGTCTTGTCCGTGCTGTAGGGTCCTTGATAGGGTCTTTGTCACCCCTAATTTATTGGACCTCATTCCCAACATTAAGTGTGTGTTGTTTGCTCTCTCTATCTCGGATCATGGGCAGATCATCACTCATTGGGGGGATGACTTTCAACCCACTAGGAGCTTTGCGTTTGAAGAATGGTGGCTTCAGGATCCAGATTTTCTCACGGTTGTTACTAATTCTTGGAACAAAACTGTTGATGTGCATTGGGCCGCGCTACGTGTTCAAAATAAGCTTTCTCGTCTAGCTAAGGATATCAAAGCTTGGCTTCATAGTCGTAAGGTGGAGAAATTTCAGCAAATAGCCGCATGAGATCAAGAGATTTCTGAGTTGTATCAGTCTATGTTTTCTCCTGACTCTCTTTCTGATTTGCAACTTCTCAATCTTCAGGCCAGGTCCTTAGAATTAACCATGCTCTTGAAAAACTGGAGGATCAAAGAGGAAATTCGTTGGAAGCAAAGGTCTAGGGTGAAATGGCTTGCGGCTGGTGATGACAACACTAAATTTTTTCACTCATATGCTTCCCATCATCATCGGAGGAAGGTTGTTCCTTCTATCTCCATTGAGGGTGTTTCTTATCTCAATCAACACGTTAATCCGGCAGTCTCGCTATACTTTAAGGACTTATATTCCGCTTCGTTAACTGCGGAGGGTGTCTTTGGTAATATCCTAGTTGGCTCAATTCAGCCTGAGCAAGCCAAATCTATGCAAAGAAGGTTGTCTGACGATGAGATTTTTTCGGCCATTAAGGATCTGTCGGGTTGGAAAGCGCCTGACATTGATGGGTTTCATGTTGATTTTTTTAGAATCTTTTAGGACTGTGTTAAATCAGACGTGGTGAACATGTTTGATGAGTTCCATCGTAACTCCAGACTGCCTTATCATTTGCATGTTGCTATTATTTTGCTCATTCCGAAAGATGATGAGGCCACTGATATTTCTCGATTCTGACCAATCTCAGTTATGAGTGCTCTCTATCGGATGTTTGCCAAGGTTTTGGCAAATAGGCTGAAATCGGTGGCTAACCAAATTTTTTCAGACTCTCAATTCGCCTTTATCCGTAATAAGAGGGTCCAACACTCGTTCATCATGACGTCCGAGGTTGTCCATTCCTTGCAGCATAGCGGTCAACCTTACTTTGTCCTTAAATTAGACTTTCATAAAGCTTTTGACTCTGTGCATTGGCCATTCTTATTTCAAATGTTAGCAAATTTCGGTATTGGTCGTCGTTTTTCTGGTTGGGTGAGCGAGCTGGTCTCAAATGCTCAGACCATGTTAAATATCAATGGTATTAGAGGAGACCGGTTCAAGTTGGGGCGGGGTTTGCTGCAAGGGTGCCCCCTATCGCCTTTGTTGTTCAATGCAGTTGCTGAGGGTCTTGTGGTCTTGCTTAAGCAAACCGCTGTATCGGGTTTCATTGATCTTTTGCAGGTTTCCGACTTCTCGGGTCATATTCTTACTTATGCTGATGATATGATCATTTTTGGTCATGCAAATGTTCAACAGATGCTTAGGTTCAAGCTTATCATTCTGTTCTTTCTCTCCCTATCCGGGCTTTCTCTAAATGAGACCAAATGCTCTATTACCATGTTCAATGTTAATGCCAATATGCTTGCAGCTAGAAAGAGAATTTTTAATTGCACTACTTCTGACTTGCCTATTATGTACCTTGGCTTGCCGTTACAAGTGAAGCACCTCTCTTCAGCTGCTTGGGCTCCGACACTTCAAAAAGTGAAGCGCAAATTGCTTTCGTGGCAGTCGTCTTATCTCTCTAGCGCTGACCGTCTAACCTTAGTCAGACATGTTCTTTCAACTATTCCAGAATTTTTCATGTCTATGTTTGTGATGCCTGTGAGAGTAGAGAAGCAGCTGACGCGCTTGCTGGCAGGGTTTCTATGGTCTGGATGTCAACTCAAGGGTAAGCGTCACTTGATTGGTTGGCGTTTGGTGGTCTTACCTCAGCGTATGGCTGGTTTAGGCATTCCTGCGCCCAGACTGCGAATCATTGTTCTTGTCGCCAAGCAATGTTGGTTGGCCCACCAACCAGATAACCCTTGTGCTAGTTTGCTTCTTGCTAAATATGGGGAAACAACTCTTATCCCGGTTCGTCTGGGAACCCAAGGTTTGACGCTCTCGCACTTGCGTAAATCGTGGTTGAGGGCTTTAGCCTGCTTTAGAGACCATTTTGAGGTCTCTAGAAATTTTTGAGGTCTCTAGATATATGAGGAAAAATTACAGGTCTTAATCGAAACTCTGGTCTGGTATAAAATTTCACAAACTATACCCTGGTCCATGTGGCATCCGACCCATTTGGGTATACATGATCCGAAACAACCTAAAATAATATGTGGTTCAGTTTGGATCTAGGTTTCTTGAGGTTAGATCGAGTAAAGAAAACGTGAGAAAAAAACCGTCTCGTTATCTAAAGGGTGTTGACGGTGTGTATTTTTACATAAAAAAAAAACATACGAAATATTTGAATAGTTTGGGTCGGGCTGGACACCCCCACAAAACCCAAATTTTTATGCAAATATCTGAAATTTGTGGTTGAACTTTCTGATTGATATCTGGTCTACATGGGTATAAACATAATCAGATTTGGACTCTGATGAGGTAAATAGTGGATGTAACAAAAACCGGATAAGGATTTGGATATGGACCTCAACACAGGAGATCACCAGACAGAGGACTTTGTCATAATTTCACTTCTTTCAGTTCAACAGGGCACTGCATTCATTCCGATCGAATCAGCTTCCTACTTTGACTTGCGGGCCTTGGTGTAATAGACTTTAAGCATGCCAGAGTGGACTTCAAGAACGCATGTGGGGCCCACACAAAACTAAGCAGCCCAATATCTGGATTTCTCGCATCCCGCTGTCTATTTTGCGTTGGGAACCATCTGGGGCCCACCCACGCTACCAACTCCACGAAAGCAAGACAATACAAGCCCGTTTGTGCCACGAAAAATGCCCCTTTACCGTGGTAAAGTAAATGTGGGTCCCCAGATCGTGAATTTGTGGTGCATGCAAACACGTGAATTCTTTAGGTGTCAAGGGGTCGAGATTACTTGGACCTGACTCAAACCAAACCTATATTTTGTTAATGTTATTTGTATGCTTAAATTTTTAGATTTTTATGAAAGTACAAGAAAAGGCGAAAACAGTATCGAGTATTCAATCATAATATGATTAAAATATCTATAAGTTATGAGACTTAATTCTCGTACTACTATATTAAAATTGGCATAATTATTATATATTTTTTATATTTTTTAAATTATTTGATTGTACTCATTTCTTGAAGTGTGTCTATTGTGGGTTTGAAGAGAATATAGAGGAGAGGGTTGGAGATGATGCATATTTATTTTTTGAAGTATATGTTTATATTTGAATGTATATTTGAAGTTGAATATTTGAAGGAGTTGAAGATGATGAATGTTTAAGGAGGTTGGAGAAGTGTATGTTTTTATTTGAATAAATGTTTTAAGATGTATAAACATTAGTTTATATTTGAATTGATGTTTGAAGTGCATGCTTATATTTTAATGAATGTATGTTTGAGGGGGTTGAAGATGATTAATGTTTGAGAAGGTTGGAGAAGTGTATGATAACACACCATACATAATGTATATACAAGGTTTTCAACAATGAATGTGCTTCAAAAATGATAACACATCATACATAATACAATAACACGGTTTTTAACCATGAATGTGTTTAAAAAATGCTAACACACTATATATAATGCAATAACAAGCCTTTCAAAATGATAAAGCAACACGAACCATATATGAATCATGTTTCTAGCATGAATCATGAGTCAAAATGATGAAACACCATTAATATTGGTGCACATCAACATCATCCATGTATTTACATCAAAATGTGCTTAACATAAGAGAAGACATATTGTATAGATATTCATGGTTTCATCCACGAGAATCCTTATTCATACCCGTATGCCTTACAAGAATACATGTTTATATGAATTAGAAAGGAGAAGAGCTTTAAACTAAAATTCAAAATACAATGGTTGAAAGATTAATTTACCTATTTTGTTGTAGTGGTGTTGGATCTTACCAAGACTTGTTCTTCTACCATAACTTGTGTAGAATAAAGTTTCTCTAAAGTACCTACATTACATTTGAGTGAAAAAAACATGAAAAACCCTAAAAATATTGAAAGTGAAAAACCCTAAAGTACCTACACTGCCTTAGAACACATATGAGCATGATATTAACATATATAAAAGTTTTTTGACTGCTTTATAACACATATATGCGTGATTGAATCAATATGAAAGTTTTTGGATAACCTTAGAACACATATATGCATGATTAAAATCAATATGAAAGTTTTTTGACAACCTTATAACATATATATGCATGATTGAATCACTATGAAAGTTTTTTGACAACCTTATAACATATATATGCATGATTGAATCACTATGAAAGTTTTTTGACAACCTTAGAACACATACATGCATGCTTTCATCACTATGAAATTGTTCTACTGCCTTAGAACACACATATGCATGATTGAATTACTATAAATTTTTTTTTAGAACACATATATGCATGATTGAATCAATATGAAAGTTTTTTGACTGCCTTAGAACACATATGAACATGTTTAAATCACTATGAAAGTTTTTTAACAACCTTAGAACACATATAAGCATGATTTCATCACTATGAAAGTTTTTTAACTGCCTTGTAACACATATATGCATGATTGTGATATAGAACACATTTATTTGACATCCTTATAAACCATATATGCATGCTTGAATCACTGTGACATTCTTTGACAACCTTAGAGCACATATCTGCATGATTGAATTACTATAAATTTTTTTCCATTCTTAGAACACATATCTGAATTCTGTTAATGTCCTTCAGTTTATTGCTAGTCTATATGTCATTCAACCATTTACTTTGTTGCATTAGATTAAGTGCATTGCATATAATTTATTTCATTATATTTTGTTTATAAATACTAACATTTTGGTTCTCTTGTAGTATGTTGGAGATGATCAGCGTAGAGGAGCTGATGGAGGCATGGAGGGAGGGGCAAATCGAAAAAATGAAGAGGATGATGCCCCGAATATTGGCGAGGATTAGATTCATGTGTTTAATTTGTTTGACGTACTTGTAACAAATTATAAATTGGCAATGACTGTATTTGGTTATTAAAGTTGTTTAACTTAGAACTTGTGTTAAATTTGTTTTATTTGTATATGTATTTTTATGTGTACCTTTTTTTATAAGCAAGTTATATGAATTGTATAACGAATTTTTTTTCTCGAATTTCATATTTCAATTTTATTTTATTTTTTTTCAAAATTAGTGATGGATTAGTGATAGATATTATCCGTCGCTAATCTGTCGCCAATTTAAATTAGTCGATGGCTTGCGATGAAATTTAAGTCATCGCTAATGTCAGTCGCCAAATTGACGACGTATACGTATCCCTCGTTACAACTTAGCGACAGATTAAATTCCGTCGCATAACCAAATCAGTCTTTATTTAGCGACAAATTAATGATGACCATGATTCACCGTTAAGCCGTTGCTAATTAGCGACGAATTGATGACAAATAAATTCTGTCGGAGTTTAGCGATTAGGATTATGCGACGAACGCTATCTGTCGCTAAACACGTTAGCGATGGATTAACAACCGATAGCGTCCGTTGCTAATTCCGAGTCATTGTGCAGATTTGAGTAGAGTTATGAACCGAGTTGAGGGGAAAGGTTGTTTAACCCAAGTCATTAAATCGTTTGGAAAATGGCTTAGACTGAGTCAGCTAGTTGCTAGCTGCTAAGTTGAATCAGCAGGCTTGAACATATCCAAATATTTAAAACCATCCGTGCATCGTGGTTGAGGATGGATTCATGGGCATAGTTTTACATGACTCATTGACCGGAATAATACTCGTTGTCCACACCTAGGCATGGAATGTGGCTACCCGAATAATATTCGGGTCAAATTGAAGTCGAACCAAGCAATATGCTGGCTCTACCCAACCTGACCCTAATATTTGGGTCATGATTTTTACCAGGTACCTGACATGACTCAAGTATTTTAATAAAAATAAATGTTTAAAATTATGTAGGTTGTAATTCTGTTTTCCTGATCTGACAAAACTCAAACCTGACAATTTGTTATTTGGAGGGTTCGGTATACCCTAATAGCTGGGTACTACCGCCTTAGACACTAAGGGCATGTCCTCACTTTTGGACGTATTCATCAATCATCGACCAATATTGGGCGAATCACAACATTTTTCCACAATCTGGAAACAAATGATGATATTTTTATAGTATTATGATAATAACTTAATAAACGTTTTTTTGACTCGTGATAGATGCAACTCGTGTAGGTCTGTAAGTTGCCAGAACGTCACAAATTCGGAATCCATGGATGCACATTCCTTCGTGAAAGGCCCAAGACAGGTATACTCCCTAGTTGTCAAGGGGATCAGGAATTCTGTGCCAATAAACTGAGCAATGCCCTTTTTTTTTAATTACATAAAAATAATAAAACATAATTTGATATTCTTAATATTTTTATTTTTCATTTTTATAGATACAAATTTTTTCTCTCACCACGGCATTCTTGAAACTGAGATTTTTGACATTTGGGCTAGGGGTGTCAAGGGAAAGGGTTTACTCCTACCAAACCCTATATGCTCCGGGTATGGTGACAAATAAGAAGACCCGATTAAGACCTGGGTATGGACTCGAGTGTACGATTAATATATGCACTTGGGTATTGTTTGTGAAATTTTATACTTGACTGAGGCACGACCCGAGTTCCAATTAAGACCCACAAATTTTCAATGTAAAAATAAAATAAAATATTATTTTATCGAGTATGATCCAAGTTTAGCTCATGTAGTTTTTATTGGGTCAAGATATGGTTTTTCTTATAGTAAACGCTATTAAACTCGATACGATACTCGAATATCTGGTTCAAATTTGATTTCACCTGAGTCCGAACCAAATTGAACCCGTTGACACCCCTAATTATGGCCCTCCCACATGTCGAATATTCTGTTTCCCAGTAAAACACACTATCATGGGTAACAACTTCTAAGCCAAAAGACTTTGCCTGTCACATCCGTGGGCTTCGTTCAAGGATTGAAAATGACATGACCAGAATGCAAGAACCTTCTTTTTATTTTGTTTTTTAAGGAAAAAGAAATAATTACATTGAATATAGGAAAGAACAAACAAGTAGGATTGTGGGCGACGAAGAGCCCACCCAACCTCAACAAGAACACGAGTAAACATTAAAAAAAAAACGTCAGCATGAAGCCCAACCATGCTCTGTAAAACCCATCCTGTTTTACAAACCGAGGCTCTGCTTGTCTGGTAGGAGGAGCTAGTGCACGTCACTTTGGACGTTGCAGGTTCAAAACCCAATGGTGTAGTTGTTAAAAAAAAAACATCCTGTTTTGTGAAGGTCCTGTCGCCATTAAGTAGGGCCCTTGTCTAATTAATGAGCCGTTCGTTCAAAGCATTCACCTTTGAACGTGGAAAACAAGGCAGCAACTTCAATATTAGGAAAAGCTTGATGGGACGTTGGGTCAAGGTCAAAACAAAGACTATTTCACATAATATACGAAACAAAATCCGCAAAATGGGAGTTCTTCAATAATCCAGTGGAGCCTTGAAAACTGGTGCCACACAATTACCGATAATTTCAATGAAAATGGAGGTCCTTTGTCCTAACAGAGATGAGAAACCAACTCTACTCCCTCCTGTTACCTCCCCTCACCTTTTGGTTTATAGCATTAGAAAGAGTGAAGCCGTCGTGATGACAAACCTCATGTTCCTCCTCCTCCTCCCTTTGTTCCATGTTACCTCCCCTCACCTTTTGGTTTATAGCATTAGAAAGAGTGAAGCCGTCGTGATGACAAACCTCATGTTCCTCCTCCTCCTCCCTTTGTTCCATGTTACCAATGCCCAGAGTCCCTACTACAACTGCCCCAGCTCTGCTCTCAACTACACCACCAACAGCACCTTCGAAAATAACTTGAACCGACTGTTAACCTCTCTGACAGCCAACCCTTCCGCCACCCGTTTCTACAACACCACAGTAGGCGGGAGCCCGGACCAAGTGCACGGCCTGGTGCAGTGCCACAGAGACATCTCTAATGAAGACTGCAGCAGCTGTGCAGCCTCTGCTGCTTCACAGATCCTCCAAGCGTGCCCCAACAAGAAAGCGGCTGTCGTATGGTTCGACACCTGCCTCTTACGCTACAATAACTTCAATTTCTTTGGAGTCGTAGATGAGTCCAAACTTGCTCTGGTGAACACCATGGACATCTCTAACCCCTCACAGTTCAAACCGGTAATGCAATCCTTGCTCAACGATCTTACTGTATCAGCTACCACCACCGAGTCTAGCCTCATGTACGCCACTAATGACGTCCCGTATACAGATAACGTGACTCTATATGGCTTGGTGGAGTGCACAAGGGACTTGTCAACGACATTCTGCAATTCGTGCTTAAAGAATTCCATAAATGCCGTCTCCCAATGTTGTTCAGATAAACAGGGCGCCAGAATTCTGTCTGGGAGCTGTGTGATAAGGTATGAGATCTACCCTTTCTTCGGAAACTTAACGGCAGCTCTGCGGAGGACGCCGACACCACCGGCTAATGCCAGTTTTTTTAATAAGAGTTGCTCCGTATCATCAATCCAAGCGACCAACGCTGTCTTCCAACAGAACCTGAAGTCCCTGCTTCAGTCCCTAAAAGCCAACGCGTCCGTCAATGGTTTCCATTCGGACGCCGCCGGTAGCGGTTCGGAACTAGTCTACGGCCAAGTCCTCTGTCGAGGCGACGTGCCCAAAGATGTGTGCAGTCGGTGCACCTCGGATGCGTCCAATAAAATCCTTCAACTCTGCCCCAGTAGCGCATGGGCAATCGTTTGGTTCGACTACTGTCAGCTACGCTACTCCAATAAGAATTTCACCGGAAAGTTGGATACCGTGGACAAGGTCTACTATAAAACCGACCGTGAGGTTCCACCAAACCCCGAAACGTTTTCCTTTAGCTTGGGAAAATTCATCGAGAATCTTTCTATGAACGCCACCGGTACTGACTCGCCCATCATGTTTGCCTCCGGGTCTGACATATTCAACAGATCTCAGACGCTTTATGGGATGGTTCAGTGCACGAGAGACATCTCCGGTGCCGACTGCCGGAGTTGCTTGAAGAATTCCACGGATGACATCCCTGACTGCTGCAGTCGGATTCAGGGCGCCCTAATTTTCAAGGGAAGCTGCAGCGTGAGGTACGGAATGAAACCCTTCCTCTTCGACAAACAAGTTGCGTTGCGTCCCCAGATTCCTCTGGATGATCTTCCGCCATCACCCAAACCGTCAACTTTCAGCGGTGACGGTAACGGTGAGTCCAACCCATCCCTTTCACATCTTTCCCTCCTGTTCTATTCTTGGGAAGCAGATCAGGTCACGCTGTACATGAGCGTTTTTGCTCATGCTGACATCGTGGCCATCCGATTTGCATTTTAAAAAGCTCAAAAGTCAACAAAACCACGTGGCATTCATCCAACATGCAAACAGATGGCCACGATCTCTGCATGAGCAAAAACGCTCATGTTCAGCATGACCTGATCTGCTTCCCTATTCTTGGGTTTTTTATTTTTTGACATTTTCTTTCAAAGTTACTTTATATCCTGAAAACGAGGGATTACTGTAATACTTACCTTATTTTGTTAGACCCCATTAACCATTTCTACTTTGTAGATGGAGATGACTCACTGGTGGCTTACTTTTTTTAACTTTTCCACTCATCCCCTATGTCATCATCCCTATCTTCAAACCCCTCCTTGTAATTTCACTGATGCAAGTTGTTTTGGTCAGATCCAACTCCACCGATGTGATCTACGTTATTCATTTAGTGAAGATCCACGTTTAAATCGCCAAAAACCAACTTGTGCGGAGGATTTTTTTGGTATTTCAAAAATCAACATTGGACAGGACACACAATTTTATGATTTAAAAAATCATATTTTTTCAATAAAAAAATAAGACCCAAGAGCTCTACAGATTTGATCAAATCAACTTGTATCATAAGATTGAAGATGGGGGGATGACATAGAGTGCGACAGGGGCATCAATTAAAAAAACCCCACAAGAGCTGACTTCAAAATGTCAGACGTCACAAGTTCGAAACCCAGGTCGAAGATGAGTGAACTATTTGGTGGGCATGGGGAGCTCATGGGTTTTACCAACTGAAGACCAACCAAAGTGCAGTCAATGATCGGGGGAGGGAGGGTGGTTCCTGGGATTTATCCAAAAAACTATATAGGTGTGGACCAGCTAACATGATCTATTATTTCCTAATCCAGAAGGCAATGGAAGAAATTCTCAGAGAATTGCTATAATTATCAGCTCAATTGGGTGTGTGCTCCTGGTCGCTTGTGCTCTATGCCTCTTCCGAACAAGAAGAAGACACATGGGTATACACTGGTCCACAATCTCTCTCTCTCTCTCTCTCCCTCTCTCTCCATATGCTTCCCGCACACGCACTCCATATGCCATCCTGTTTACATTTTCTTTATTTTTTTTAGGTAAACGTGACGTATAATGTTTTTAATAGTAGAAAGCAGATTTTTGAAGGGTTTAAACAACTCAGCATCCAAACCGTTCACCACCTTGAATTTCGTTCATTCCTTCTTCAACCATTGAAGCCGTCCACTTAAGAAATGAACCGCATCCAAATTTTTTGTGCGACCAATCTAGGTGGGGACCATCCTTTTTAACAGCTTTTGAGTGCCGTTCATCTTGATGATGGACGGCATCCAAAATACCTTGGACAGTTTTCCGTCTAAGGTCCCTAGAACCTAATCCCCAGTGCATCCTGGGGAGAAGATCCAGTACTTGGTACCATGGTGGTGCGCCACGCCTCCCATCGTGGGGCCCACAAAGATGGCAGGCCTCTGAATGCAAGGCTCAGGCCAGTGGGACGAATACTTACTATGTACTCACGCCACTACAACTTGTGGATATGTTTTTCTAATTAGATTATGCATACAACCGTGGCTTATACACGTTCACACGCGCGCGCGCACACACACATGAGCTCCCTCTCCAACAACCCTCCTCCTCCTTCCCTCTCCCCAGCAAATACGCACATATATATGCACTCACATACACATGCACACACGTGTATATATATATATATATAATTTATATTTAAAAACCCAATTTATTTTCCCCATGATGTGACAGAAAAGCTAAGATACATAACTGAGATATCCTTACTTAATATCGGTAGCCCGAACAAGCCCGAGACAAACCACGAGTTACCACAGATAGGCCTAAGGACTGTACAAACTGCAACACATAATTTTTCAGAAGCAAACAAGCTCGGGCAAGGTGGATTTGGCCCTGTTTACAAGGTATAGTAACTCTATGGTTTCCTCTTTTTACTTTTTTGTTTTTTTATCGAACATCAAAATGAGTTTACACAGGTCTCTACCAGTTAATTTGTTGATGATATGCCAACGAGTTTTACACATTTTTACGAAGGTTTAAATTTTCTTCTCTTTAGGGTATGCTTCCCAACGGACAGGAAATAGCTGTCAAAAGGCTTTCACGAAGTTCTGGACAAGGTTTAAGGGAGTTCAAGAATGAAGTAAAATTGATAGCAAACCTTCAACACAAAAACTTGGTTAGGCTCTTGGGTTGCTGCTTGGAGAAAGAGGAAATGCTGCTTATATATGAATACTTGCAGAACAAAAGCCTCGATGCCTTTCTTAATGGTATTATTACATTCTCTTTTTCTTTTGTACAACATTTGTTTATATATTTGCATGCATGTGTGTGTGTGTGAGTGTGTGTGTGAGAGAGAGAGAGAGAGAGAGAGAGAGAGAGAGAGAGAGAGAGAGAGAGAGAGAGAGAGTAAAATAATTATGATGACATTCAGATAGAGAAAAGCGAGATCTGCTAGACTGGGAAAAGAGATTCAACATCATCATGGGAACTGCAAGGGGGATGCTTTATCTTCATCACGATTCCCGACTCAGCATTATTCACCGGGATCTCAAGGCTGCCAACGTTCTGTTGGATGCGCAGATGAACCCCAAAATTTCGGATTTTGGAATGGCAAGGATTTTCTGCGGTAATCAGAGTCAAGCAAATACAAAAATCATTGTTGGGACATAGTAAGCTTCCCGTATTACTTTGCAATTCGGGCCAGTCCCTTTGATCTCTCTCTTCTTCTTTTTTTTTGATTGAAATCTCTCCTCTTAACTCGGGCAAGTATAATCTATTTGTGTTATGTCAGCCTATTTTTGACGGACAAAACTAAATACAGAGGACCATAGCACAATAATTTTTTTTTTTTTTTTTTTTTTAAAATGCATCGCTTCTTCTCTATCATTTTAAGTTTGAACGAAGTCCACTTTTTTTATTCTTTATTTTAAGTTTTTATAAATAGACATACAGAAAACTTTGAAAATCACAGTTTTTCCTAATTGGATGAAGTACTTGTTTTGGTTCAAGCCAATATTGGTTCATTTGGGACCGAAGTGGTGTAAATAAATAACAACCATTTTGCCCTCCCTGTATTATTTCCTTTGACCTATGAGTTGTAAGCCAACTTCTTTGAAGTTACATCATTGCTGAAGTACTTGAAATTCATCGTTCAACACTAGTCTTTTTTGTGTGTTTTCACAGTGGATATATGGCTCCAGAATATGCCATGGATGGGTTATTTTCCATCAAATCAGATGTCTATAGCTTTGGCATTTTACTCCTGGAGATCATCAGCGGCCAACTCAACAAAGGATTTCATCTATCCCATCAAGCTCAGAGTCTGGTTGGATATGTAAGTTGTATTACTTCCTAGCTATCAATCACTTTAAGCCATAAATAACAAATCATTGGTTAATTTACATAAACTCCTTTTGGGTGTTATCCATGTGACATGGCCTGGAAGTGGGTAGCAAATAATTAAAACAATGTACTCAATGTGTAACCTTCTTGGATACGTTCCAACGATTTACATAAAGTGCCTCACTTTTTCAGGAATTGATTGGTTAGCCACCTAGGTGTTAAGGTTACTGTGCAAGTATCCGAGTAGCCATTTGAGATGAAAAAATCAGGGATGTCAACGGGTGACATCTAGGCATTATTGAATCCGATTTAATCGGATCTAACCTAATCAGATTCAGACTCGAAGGAGTCCGATGGAAAAAAGATAGGACCTAATCCAGATCGGACTAATCTAAATCCTGATATTTACACTTAATCTGATTGGGATCCTAGTCGGATTAGGGTTTTAATTGGATTTGAATTCGAATATCAATAAAAAAATAATACAGAATCTGAATACCATTTTTAATCGGATCCGGATTTGGCTACTGAATCCGACCAATCCAATTCCGATTCAGGTATGATATCGGGCGGCCTGTTGACATCCCTATGTAAAATTCTCTCTCTCTCTCAGTCTCATTTTAACTGTAAAATTGGATAGCCCAAATGGGTATAATGTAGTAGAAGGGGCCTTGGCCACAGGGTTCCATTCCCATGTGTGTCAAACTCCTTGCATTAATGAGAGCAAGAAATAAAAATTTGCTTATGCTCAGCCAAAGCCCGGCAACTCGTAGGAGGCAAGGGTGTGTCATGGGTTTACACCGTTGGGAAAGCAACCACAAGTACGGTAAGCTTAGCCCGCACAACTGGGTCTCTGATCCTGAGGGTGGTATCCCATTCTTCGTGAAAAGAAAAACTAGAGTAGGATCATTTAAGAAAAAAAAAGGGCTAAGTTAATTGGAGTTGATTGACTAAAAAGTGATTAAGTGGTCGTCATCTGTTTTTGAGAAAGTGGGTCGTTTATCTAAAAACATTTGGAACGTGAAGCTGCTAAACAAAACTTTTCTATAGATTAGATGCCTACATGAAAATTACCTGAGAAAGAAATGGAATTTTACTATGACAAATTTTCATATGAAACACCTGAGATGCTAAACTAGAAAAAATTACACTGGTTTCATAAGGTCTTCAGCTACGGTATTCTGGCCGTAGATCACCACAGGGGGCCAGAAATAAAATAAATTTTGGCCAATCAATGGTGCTGCACAAACATGCCAGCAATGCTTTGAGAGAGGTCTCACACAGCTGCCATGAATGTGATCATGATTTTGCCAGAAAATGTCATTCTAGGCTTCCAGCAATACAACTATATTGCACTGGTAGTTTTTGTTTTTTTGCATATATAGTACTTTAGCTGTTTGCTTCGACATTCACTCCTATTCAAACTACAACTAACAGAAACCTTTTCATTACATCAAATGAAACTGACAAACAGGCATGGAGCTTGTGGAGTCAAGGGGAAGGATTGGAGTTCATCGACCCATTGCTGAGGGAGACAAGCCCAACTCGTGAAATATTAAGATGCATACATATTGGTTTACTCTGTGTTCAAGAAGATGCGGAAAACAGACCAACCATGTCCTCAGTTGTTCTCATGCTTGGGAGTGAATCTTTGGCTCTTCCTGTACCCGCGGAACCTGCATATACTATCAGAAGAAGAGCCCTGGGATCAAGCAAGGCACAATCTTCAGTAAATGGGGTTACCAACACTGAAATTGTACCGAGGTAGAGGTGCCATTCGACATGACTCTGCCTATTATTTTTGAAGAATTTCTACCCATATTTAATCGAACCCACATAGGAAATTTAGTCATGTTATACATGGATTAATTGAAGTAAACTATGTGTTTGTAATGATCATTTGTAAGAAGCATTTTGATTTTCTAAGCCTTTGATAATCAAAGCGGGCAGGGCTATATGGTGTAGCCCCAACAAGAGGAGAAGTCATGTAGTACCTTGTATTTGGATCAAACAGCCAAGTGGTTTTACATTTTCCTAGAAAAAAAAAAGATGTAATAAAGATACAAGTGAAAGAAGGAATGCCCGCTCGTTTATTTTTTTGAAAGAAGAAGGCGTGTCGGTTTCATTCTCATGGAACATAAGGGCCTTTTCTTCGGAAAGGGAACCATTTTTGAAAAATCTCCTTGCTAGCTCAGCTTTCCCTTTAAGGCCCTTTCACATGGTGTGAGGTCTAAATAAAAGGGATACTCATATGAAATATAATTAGCTAGGTGGTGGGAAATACTGGGGGTGGTGTATGTTCTCCCCCGATGATTCACTGCATCCCACGTCTGTGTTCGGGGGTCTGAATGAGCACCACGTATACAAGCACATGAAGCTCGTATTCCCGTGTATGCTCACATCACTTAGAATTGGAGTCTGGTGTGGTTGCAAAGACTTAAGTACACTTTCTTGCTATTCTTCTCATAAAGCGATTGTTTAGAAAAATGACAAAAATGCCCTTCATTCAAAAAAGAAAAAACAAACAGTTCAAAAAAAGGACAAATATGTCCTCCATCCAGAAAGTCGATGATGATGTTGACTCTTCAAAGTCTACACAGTGAAACGAACCTTAATCGTTTCGCCGATGGTGATCCGACAAAACGATGGTGAGCCGGCGATCCGATGATCATCCGACGAAACAAACCTGAGCCATCAAAAATATCCGTTTGAACTTTTCATCGTCATTTTCTTCTTTTTCCTTCTCCGTAAAACACTGTAAAACCCTCTATCTCTTTAGAGAAGAAATCAAGGGAGACAAAGTGTTCTCCCTGAAGAAGGCCATGAACATCAACCCTCTCACTCTCTCCCTACATCTGTGCACATCCAACAGACGATCCTACATTGCTCCATCAAACACCAATTGACCTGCACACTGACTGTAGCATCGTTCAACTTGATGAGTTGTGGAGCCTGATTCATAGTTTTTGCCCTTAAAGAAGGGGGTTTGGGGGCTCCTCCTAGCGTGGGTAACATCATTCAACTTGATGAGTTGTGGAGCCTGATTTAGAGTTTTTGCCCTTACAGAAGGGGGGTCCGAGGGCTCCCCCCGACGCGGATCCCGCTATGGCCTTCCAACAGCGATTTGTAGTATTATTGGGCTTTCCTACAACGATTTGTAGTATTTTTGGGTCTCTAACGAACCCCACAACGATTTATAATGTTATCCGGCTTTTCAACAGCGATTTGTAGTATCTTCCGCAAATCGCTATAGTGATTTATAGTGTTTTTGAGTCTCCAACGAGCCCCACAACGATTTGTAGTGTTATCCGGCTTTTCAACAGCGATTTGTAGTGTCTTCCGCAAATTGTTATAGCAATTTATAGTGTTTTGGGTCTCAAATGAGCCCCCACAACGATTTATAGTGTTGCTGGATCTCACTATAGCGATTTATAGTGTCTTCAGCAAATCACTATAGCGATTTGTAGTGTTATTCAATAAACAAATAGCTGTAAATCGTTACCCGAATTAGGACCAACTTGTCAAGGCCATATCTCCCTAACCGGAGGTCATATTTCAAATCCGTAAAAAATGGTGTCTTCATTATTGAGTCTAGTTTATTACTGTAAATTTTCAGTGATTTCTATTGTCATTTAATTCTCCATTTTAACTAAAAACTAGACCCCTATTATTCTGTGTTATTTGAGTTGCACAACACCATTCTCGCTTGACATCCATATCTTGATTCTGGCATGCTCCTTGTTGGATTTTTCATTGATTTCTTCCAACCTTGCTTGGAACAAACATATGTCTTTCTCACCACGACACCCTGTGCATTTTTTTACCACGACACCCGGGACTCGTGCCGAGGGGAAGCCTCCGAACCCCCCTCCTGTAAGGGCAAAAACTCTAAATCAGGCTCCACAACGAATCAAGTTGAACGATGCTACCCACGCTGGGAGGAACCCCCAAACCCCCCTTCTGTAAGGGAAAAAAATCTGAATCAGGCTCCACAACGAATCAAGTTGAACGATGCTATCCACGCTGGGAGGAGCCCCCAAACCCTCCTCCTATAAGGGCAAAAACTCTAAATCAAGCTCTATAACTCATCAAGTTGAATGATGTTACCCACGCTAGGAGGAGCCCTCAGACCCCCCTTCTGTAAGGGTAAAAACTCTGAATCAGACTCCACAACTCTTGAAGTTGAATGATGCTACCCACGTTGGGAGGAGCCCCCAGACCCCTCTCCTGCAAGGGTAAAAACTCTGAATCAGGATTTACAACTCATTTAGTTGAATAATGCTACCCACGCTAGGAGGAGCCCCCAAACCCTCCTCCTGTAAGGGTAAAAACTCTGAATCAGGCTCCACAACAGTCAATGCGCATGTCGGTCGATGCTTGATGGAGCAATGTAGGATCTTCTGCTGGAAGTGCACAGAAGCAGAAAGAGAAGAGAGAGAGAGTGTGAGAGGTTTGATGTTCATGGCCTCTTCCAGGAGAGATTTCTTTATCGGATAATCCTGCAGTGCAGAGACTGGGTCTTAAATAATCATCTTCGGGGCACTTAAGTCTTTACAACCACTCCTTTTCTAGAATCAATATTTTTTTTGGCACAAATGGAGGAGAGGGTACTTAAGTCTTTGCAATCGCATCAAACTCCAATGCTAATTAATGCTGACAAACATGGGAATACGAGATGCACAGGCTTAAATACGTGGTGCTTTTTGGGAACCCCCAAACATGAGATGGAGCTAGGGGGGGAGGGGGGACATATAACCTGCTTCGGAAATACTGGGGCTCACACATGCCACGTTAGCACTTTCCCGTCTAATTGCTTGCTTGTTGACAGAGATTTGATCAGGTCCAAGGGACCTTGGATGAAAAACTGTCCAAGGTACATTGGATCATTGCTCTCTTGTTTACGCCGTCCATGATGGGATGAGTATGCCAGCTCAGCACTTTAATCTACGTAAAACTAATGGAATGGAGGAAAAATTCCAAGAAATTTTGGAATCATTTCTGGGATTTTTTTGAACTCTCTGAGTTTTTTTTTTGTGAAAATTTCTTTGAAAACTGGGTGGTTTTTGTAAAAGTTTTTAAAAACCAAAAGATTAAATGGTTTTTGGAAAGATGCAAGGTTTTTTATGAAAAAAGCTGGAGTGATGTGGAAATCTTGGGATTTCTTTTGAAAATTCGGAAGGGACATGGTTTTTTTTTTATGATTTTTTTTTGAAGATTAATTTTAATTTTTCGTACCTTTTGGGATCGCTTGTTGCTTGATTCCTTGTGATTGTATGGTAGATTCATTTGCTCCATGTGTGCCTTGGACAAAATATTTTTTTGCAAAACAAAAATCCTTGAAAGAAAGTCTGAAAAACTTATTTT
The DNA here is from genome assembly GCF_984573655.1 of Nuphar pumila. NCBI lineage: Eukaryota > Viridiplantae > Streptophyta > Magnoliopsida > Nymphaeales > Nymphaeaceae > Nuphar > Nuphar pumila. The sequence continues at coordinate 117,399,284 of NC_143259.1, read as the reverse complement.
AAAATTGAAAAATTGAAAGAATTTTTTTTTGAAGAAAGTCATAGCCTTTTTGAAATCCTTACCCCTGTTTTCTTCTTCTAAAATATGGCCTCAGCACCACAATCGGTAACTCTTCAGATATGGGTCTTATGACCAAGAGATCATTCAGAGTTCTTTGTTGAAATTTTTTCCTTGGAGAAAAATCTTTTAGAAATTGTGATGTTTGTGCAAAGTGTATCCTTCCTCTTTTAAGATGTTTGTTCTATCCTTTCTTTGAACTTTGATTTTCGAACTCAATTATTTTTTTCCTTTCATTTTCCTATAAGAAGGTCAATAGAAATAAGAAACCGGATAAGCATTCTCAATTTTTTGCTTTTCTTCACAACTCGATTCCATCAGCTTTTGTGCTCCTTTGCATACTTTTTGCTTTCTTAAGGAAGAAAAAGGATGATAATAGCAGTAGTTTCCCGGGTAAGCAAGTAAACACTTGTGACAAAAATATGCCCCTTTAACTTTAAAACTTTTTCAGTACTTTTTTTTTATTATTCCAGAAAGCTACAATCAATGTTGTCAGAATCATTTGGAATCGATCGGCCTGAATCTGGTAAAAAAACGATTTGCAGCCGATTTGGATTTTTTTTCAACTAAATAAAAAATACAAGAAAATAGCTTTTTAATATTTTTAATATTTTATGACACGGGTCGTCTGCTGGTTAAAAGTTAGCCAATTCATTTCGATCCAGTTGAAAATAGGTATCGGCCGATTCACCTGAATTGTTGGCCAAACGATTCGATGGCGGATTCTGACAACATTGTCTAGAATTCAACTTTTGAAAGATAATGATGGTGAAATTGATCTTTAGATGGTGATGAAATTGAGAGCAAGCAATCGTTACTTTTTTACTTGGGCAGCATAAGTGCTGCCACCACCGATTTCTCTGAAGCAAACAAGCTTGGAGAAGGGGGGTATGGTCCTGTCTACAAGGTATAATAAAACGTTTTTATATGGTAAAACGTTTTTGACTGTCAAACATGAAACCTATATGGGATTTTCTTGGGTTGGATGCCTGATGGTCAAGAAATTGCTGTAAAAAGGCTTAGTAATTCAGGTCAGGGAAAAATGGAGTTAAAGAACGAGGTTCAGCTTGTGGCAAAGCTTCAACACAGGAAGCTGGTTCGGATTCTTGGCTGCTGCTTGTCTATGAATATTTGAACATAAGCCTAGACAATATTTTATCTGGTTAGTAGATATATTAGAGTAATATCTCTATTTATTTTCAGTTATCTTTTTGTTGGAGATTTGATATTTAGTGCTTATCTAAGCAGTTGACTCATCCTTCAAGTCATTGTTCGACAAACCAATTAGCCATAAGAATGAGCATTCACGAGGAATTGAATTTCTCTGTTCAACTGCAAAAAAATTGCTTGCGAAATTGAATTTCTCACTGTTCAACTGAAAAGCTAGCTCCTCCTCGTAGGGGGAGCATACGGGGTGGCCACAGTCTGTCATTATGGTAAAACCAGAAGCTGGGTTAGTCCATAAGTGGGGTCCACAGTGTACTCAAGGGCTAACAGAGTAAAACCATGATTAATACATAGGAAAATATCCTAACTCACTCCCAGATTTTGCTAGATATGCTATGTGATCTTCTGCATAAATAACAAGCTTTTTGCCCTCCCTGTATTATTTCCTTTGACCTGTGAGTTGTAAGCCAACTTCTTTGAAACTTAACACAAATCCATCCACGTCTACTCGTACCCAAATTAAAATTGAACACAAATCCATCCAAAACCAACAAAATTGAAAGTGGAGAACTACCAAATATGAAAGAGCTACTAATACTGCATCAAACACTACAAACCCTATGCTGTGTTATAATCATCACCACCGAAACAACAACAACAATGTAAACTCAAATTAAATTGATATAGGTGGATAATAAGCCAAGAGAAAAAAGAATTCCTAAAATAAATAGAAAGCCCACTTAAGTATCTTTTGTATCAAACATAATCTATTTGAACATGTCATCGTCATGACATAAAGCCAAACATATGTAACACCTCAAGAGTTTAAATTTGCTTGGTATTACTTTCCAAAGGAAAAGCATATAGAGTTAGTATAGAGAAAATAAGTATTCAATGAATCAATTTCTTTCACAAAGTTCATCATTTATAACATGAGAAAATAATGATTACATAAGTATTCAATGACAAAAAAGTAATTAACAAGTACTCTACTGCAAAGTCGAAGTAGCCGATCACGCCCAACCTGCGTTAGTATGCCTGAAACCTATAATTGTAATTATACATGAAGTGAGTTTACAACTCATTAAATAATATTTATAAGCAAATAATGACTTTAACTTTCAACTGTAGTGAGCTCTAAGCCCCTAGTCTGAGTTTAGTTTTTGACACACCACATAAGGTTTATATGTTTTAATTTCTCCCCCTAATACTCTCAATCAAACACTCACTTACACCAAACTATAACACTAAGTCGGCTATACCGGTCATAATCGTCTATGAACGTAGCGACCCGCGTAGAATACCAAAATTTTACAATGTTGATCAGAGTATGAACCATATACTTCCAGTAATCAATGTAACAAAAGTTTAAAACTGTAATTTCTCGGCAGTGAATTTCTTGGGAGATTTTCAACTTTTTGCATATTTCTTGAGTTTTTTTTGGCAAAATCTTGGAAACAAATTAAAAAATCAAATAAATAATAAAAAAATCAAATAAATAATTAAAAAATCTAAAAAATAAATAAAATAAACTAGCTAAATTTTATATGAAAAAAATATAAAATCTATTTTCAATTTCATTAACCATATCTAAAAACTATTAAGCATCAAATAAGTATCAACCATGTACAACAAATGTACTTCCATTCAAATAAGTATCAAACATCAACTAAATCATCATACATTAAGTATCAATAATCAAGTATAAAAAACAAAAGCAAAAACAAAATCAAAATGATCATAAGTTTATGAAAAAATAAACATCATAATGATTCAAGTTTATACAAAAAAAATTATTCACTTGCTACTAACTAAGAAATCAAAAGTGAAATTAAAAGTGTCTTCATCAATTCTTTGGTCGTCAATGCTTTCATCCTCCTCTTTCTCATCTTCTATTTTCTCTTCTTCATTATTTTCTTCAATTGAGCCATATGCAAATGCATCAATGTTGTCATATATAATAGGCCGAAAATCTTTTGCTTCTTTTTCAATTGAAGTCTTCTGTATGTGCATGTTCATGCACACATAAACTACATCAGTAAGAGTTGTTGGCTCAAGACGATTTTTTTTTTTGTATGCGTTGCTTCAAATGCACTTCAATTTCTTTCACATGAAAATGCACTACATGGTTGACTAAGTATTTTCATTGCTATATTTTACAAAATAGAAACATTTGCTCTACTCATTTCCCACCATATCCCTGATGAAAACAAAAGCAAGTAATGAAAATTTGATAATATAATTTAAAATAAAAAAATCATAAAATCAAAATTGAAACTTACGTGGATGTGCAGTACGAAGAAAAGATATTATAATCTCATTAAAGATCTTTAGATCTTTTGAATGATAATAAGTCAATTTTGAAGCAAGCTCATCCTTTTTATCTTCCTTATCCGTCATCTTTTTCATCATTTTCTTCAATCCTTCCATGATTTCGCTGTTCATCTTTATAAGACCATTATAAAAAAGTTATGGATTTAAATACCCAACAACAACATATAAGTCACTTCTCAAGTTGACCTCTCATCTACGATCAATGATGTCCCATATTCGTAGATACTTATCTACTCGATATTTATAAAAACTTTTTATTTCTTCTTTAGCACGATTTATACCTTCATACAAGTAACCTATGATAGAACCATCCCCATCTACCATTCTCAAAAGTTTTAAAAGTGGTTCTGTTGTTGTAATTATTTCTCTTCCATTTTCTCAAAACTCCTTTTCTTGTATAATATCAGTCACATCTTTGCCTTCTCCTCCTTTTTTAACCTTTTCTAAATTTCTTCATTCAGAAGAAGCAATCAAAAACCTCAACTTATCTTTCATTTTCAATATAAATTGCAAACATAAAAAAATAGTAGCAAAATGAGTAACCCAAGGCCTTTGTATATCTCTATCATTTGTATAATTTCTCATAAGTTGTAAAATCGATTGTGATTTATACATGAAGCTTGTAATCCTTTTTGCATCTAATAATGTCTGAAAAAAATTAGGCAATCTATCACAATCTTCAAGCATTAAATCAATACAGTGTGGAACACAAGATGATGTAAAAATATGAGGGTATCTTACCTTCACTGCAGTCCTTGCTTTCAAGTAATTTGAGCCATTATCTGTCACAAATTGAACTACTTTATCTGATCCAATTTCTTCAATAGTAGTTGATATATACTCCTCAATATATTCACCAATTTTTTGCCCTTTAGCACATTTAGATTTCAAAAATATTGTGCCTTTAGGGCATGAAGCCAAAATATTTATGTGTGAACGATTTTCCTTATCTGTCCATATATCAGACATTAAAGTACATCCTGATATCGACCATGACTTTTTGACCTCATCAATAAATGTTACAACTTATCCTTTTAGGTTTTGAAGCAATTTTGTTCTAATTGTTTCACTACTTGGAGAGGTATAACAAGGTCTACAATTTGTAATGGCATTAACGATATCATTAAATGCATCATCTCTAGCTAACCTAAAAGGTAAATTATTCATGACAATATATTTTACTATACACATATCTGCATGTTCTTTCTCTTTCTTCTTTATAAAAGCACTTAGAGTATTTCATTGATCCATATCTATACTTGGAAAAGTAGAAGAAATTCCTATAGAAGTAGAATCTGAGCCGCTTTCAGTAGAAGACAAATAACTTGTGATTTTTTATTTTTTCCCTAATGGCTTGGACTCTAATTCATGAATTGAAGCCAATGCTAGATGTTTCACATCTGATGTTACACGCTCACATGCAATAACATCCTTATTTAGTATGCTTGCAAGATGATACTTAAATGTTGTTATTCTCCCATTAAAATATACCTTACAATAGTTGTAAAGTAAGCTACCATCTGATTCTAGTGTAGCATAGTTCTATAATACATCTTTAGGTCTCCCCATATTTTTTCCTATATAAAACACATCAAAACACATAAAAACAGATCAAATATTTAGCAGAATGTATCAAAACAAAACATTTTGCATATTTTAATCAATAGAATAAGAAAAAATCATGAATGCACAAAAACAAGAAACGTAAAAACTTAAAACTAGGATGGCAACAGATAGCATATGGATCTTATGAAGTATCATAACCTAATTACTAAGTGGCATAAGATCTCTTCCTTGGCATAAGATGTGATTACTTAGAAAAAAGGTAAAGAAATCTTGGGAGGCTTTCCCTGGTGTCAAAATCCTGAAAACCAGATATCCAACCATGAAACAAATCCTGATAGGATCCAGCACCACATCAATCTCTTGTCTAAAAATGGAATTTAACTATGAAGTTCAAGCCCCAAGGGGTTTGGTAAAGTGGAAGGGTCCAAACCCACAAACCACACACCATTCCAAAGCAAAGATCAACAACCTAATACCCAACCAAAATGGGATCAATGCCTAGTTGCTCTAGCCTAGGAACTAAGCTGGCACCTAGGCTAGCTAGTTTCAATTTTTGACAACATAGGGCTCTACCATACATAAATATGTGATAGAGCTGATACACATGCATTAATGAACTGAACACACTCATGAATACAAGAAATTGAATACCTAGTAGTTCAAACATTAAAAAATAAAATAAAAATAAAAGATATATCAAGAACATCTTTTGGACTATGAGATTACTGATGATGACAAACATTTTTTTTCTTATTCCTCCCTGTCCCTCAATACCTCTCTGTATGTAGTGTTTTATAGAAATCTTTAACTTTTGTACCATATGCTCTTATCTGGTGCATGATGTAAGCTCATACTTTGTTGTTTTGTTGTTTGTTTTATAGTCCTTTATATGATTGAAAAGCTATGGAAAGGATGGTTTCTCTTGGTGGATACAACAAATAATGCGTGCCTATGATCTTTTTGATGAATTTCGGATAGATCATTTTTATGGATTTGCTGGCTACTGGGCTATTCCTTTAGGTAATATCTCTTAACAATTGTATAACTTTTAGACCATATGTTACAATTGATTAGATCTGTCAGGTACTGAAACAATGGAATTTTGCAGAAGAAAAGGTTGTAATGGTTGGAAGATGGCAGTTCAGTTGCTTCATTTGAACTCTCAACTGTTTATTCTATGTTGTATACTAATATCTTTTTTTGGGATATAGGCTGGACCAAAAGAAGTCTTTTTTGATGCAATAGCCAAAGCAATTGGAAATATCAGTATAATTGCTGAAGACTTGGTATGTAATTAGCACCTATATATGGTACAAATTTATAATTGCATCAGGTTGACTATTCTGTTTGAAATATTTTTGCTAAGACAGTCACATGATTTAATATTTTTTGTATCGAGCTTGGGAGTTTGTAGCATGATGCAAACATAATCCAGCCAAGAGAACCAATGTCCATCTGAGATGTCTGAAATCAGAAAATATGAATTCAAATTCAATGATTTATTGGTCAAGAAATCAGATGTCACTCAGATATTTGTTAAAATGAAGTCTTTGTTAGGAAAATCTGAATACTTTTCAATACCAGATGACCATGGGTTCTCATAAATAAGAAGACAAAGCATGTTTGGGAAGTTGTCTGGTGTTGTTTGATGATGTCCCTTGTACATTTGTCAGAGGATGTGTTTCATATTTGCTCAGAAAGATTTCAAATCAAGTAAATGTCTTAAACTTTTCTGGTGTGCTACACCAACTGAAGATCCAAGGATATGTTTCAAAGTGATATAGTGGCTCCATGATACTGCTTTCTGATAATTGTTAGTATGAGTTTTTCTTTTCGTGTGCAAATGGAAGTTAGAAATATAACCAATCTTTATATGTTATAAAAAAAAATTTACAACTTAAAGTCTTAAACATAAGACTAGAATAATACTCATAAGTTAAAAAAAATCCTCAAACGAATCCTAGGAAAAATGAAAAAGTAACCAAGATCATAAAAAACTCAAACAATGAGAGAGAGAGGAAGAGATGAACCAGTTGCAATTGCTGGTTGAAGTCGTCGGTTGTCGCCCCTTGCAGCAGTCACCGATTTTAGTCGCTGGTTGAAGTCGCCGGTTGTCGCCTCTTGTAGTAGAGTATGCATCTTTGTGTTTTTTGCAAACTTAGGGTTTTAAGTTTTAACTTTTAACATTTTGAAACTTGAAACTTGAAAGAACCATGTCAAACAAAAAGGATGACAAACATATCACGATAATATCGCGATATTTAGTAAATCTCGTGATATTATCATGAGAAAATGTCACAAAAAAAAATCTCGCAAGATTTTGTAAATCTCGCGAGATTAAGCCATTTAAAACGTTCATAGTAATTCTTGCATTTTTTTTTTCGAGAATTTCATAAATATCATGATATTTGTCACTATGCCAGTAATCCCCGGATCAAGAGGCACTTCAGTGAAACAACAAAAGAGACCCCCCCCCCGATAGCTAGCCGAGAGGTTAGGCTCAAATTTAAACTTAGCATGGTTCATGCTACATCCTAACCATAATAATTTTCAACCATCCATGGTTGTATATAGTCTTAAATACTGTATGAATATAACCATAAATTATATTTTAAGTTCATTACATTGAATCTTACTCTCAAGCTCGTATTTTACTTGTTCTCCCATGAGTGATATCGTGAAATGATCACGATAGATCTCACTCTCAATCTCAGAATGGCATTAAGGTTCACACTTTGTATCATACTAAGCATGCAACGAGGTAGAGTCTCTACATCGTTAAATCACTGACGACCCACTCTATATGGTGGCTGCACTCTGGCCGCGAACTAGGTAGTCATTTTCACAGGTCATCACTTCCAAGATTTAAGAGATTACGCATGATAATCTCAATATAAAATTCACATGACTTGACTAGATTAAAGGGACTCAAGTCTCATCAGAATGCATGTTATTTGCATATTACAACATAGACATGTTATAATAGAAACAATATATTTCTAATATGCATGACATATCATGACTAATGTGTGAATATAAATATCTCATTGCAATAATCTCATGCATTGTTATTTTATGCATATCATGCTTACACTCAAGAGCTACATTTCTAAACATGATAATATATAATATCAATAATAACATGCAACACAATATGGTTTTTTTACAACTAAGATTACTTATAATATTTCTTACATTGAATACAAACGTTGTACTCTGATCAAAATCGAGTCTCAAGTGGCTCTAATAATAGGATCTAATAATCACACAAGCATGTTCATATTAATATACATAATTTTTTTATATTTTGACAAAATTATCAAAATATCACTCCTAAGTTAACTCATCAAACCTCAATTTTTGTGCTCTTAATTGGGCAAGAACTAGAAGACAAAAATAATTTTCTCTACAATAAGAGTCCAACGCACCAAACCTCAATCAATTCTAAGTTTGAAGTGCAAAATTATGCTCATTTTACTTAATCGAATGTTAGGTACACATAGAGGTAATTTGGTTATTTCAACTCTTATAATTTGACCTGACTCATCTTAGGTCAAAACAAGTTTAGTCTGAGTTTAAAATACTAGGTTTACTGAACCTAGTTTTGACCCATCTGGGTTTGGTTTAAAAATTCAATTGGATTCTTAAAATTCATAACAAATCATAAACTGAATTCTGATCTCGATCCAAAACTGTTAAACTGAATCCAGACCCAGTTCTGATTTAGATCTAAAACTGTCATCCAACTGTAAGTTGGATTTGGATCAGTTCTGATATGGATTCAAAGCTGTCAGACTGAATCCAGACTCAGTTATGATCTGGATTTAGCAATGATCAGAATTAAATTCAGTTCTGATTTGGATCTAGATTTAGCAGTCCGAAGGGCGGCGAAGGCAGAGGAGGTCGGAGAAGCAGCGAGGAGAGAGTGCGCAAGAGTGGGTGGAGATGAGAAGGAGGGCAACATAGGCGAGCCAGGTGGAGCATGAGAAGATGGTGAGTCTATTTTCGAGATGGTACGTTAGGGTTACGCTGCTCAACGTCAACATCATTGTCATCTTCACATGCATTTTGGATTCAGTAGCAAAAATTTTGGAAATCGAGGTCATTGGAGAGTGAACATGACACTATCACGTTGGAGTCAAGTTAGCGTGTGATGTTAGTCAGAAAAAATCTCTGGTGTTAGATTTTGTTTTTTTTCTTTTATTTTTTTAAAAAAGATTGTTTGGTTAAAGTAAGTTATGTTGTTTGGTCACGCCGTCACGGTCTAGGTGTACTTTGGGAAACTTTTCATTTAGGGACCAACTTTTTACCTCTTATTTTGAGTACATGCTTCAAGTTTATAAAAGTTTGAATATGAGCCTCCGTTTTGTTTGAAGCTGCCAAACGAGGACCTGCATTTATTATTGTCTCTTAAGTTTTAACTAAAGTTAGACCAATAGGACAAAATTACAATTTTGGCCTTCATCATCCCCTCGCTGCTTCTGTCAAAACAAAGGACTCATGCTTTTCTAAGATTATACTGTTACATTCGATGATGATTTGGGATTCTTGTGCATGTTATGGATAGGGGATACATCAAAACGTGAGCAGCTGGACTGGGTGACACATTTTAAGATCATTCTAGGAATAGCAAGGTGCATTATGTATCTTCATAAGGACTCTCGGTTGAAGATTATACATAGGGTTTTGAAAGCAAGCAACAAATTGTTAGATAGAGATATGAATGCCAAAATATCTGACTTTGGAATGGCAAGGCTTTTTGATTTGGACCAATCACAAGGCAATACTAGCAGAATTGCTGGGACATAGTAAGTGTGCTTGTTTCATTAACATAGTCTTTTATGAATGTGTCCATTCAATTAGGCTAACTTTTCAAGCACTACCAAGTTCATGTTGCTTATTAAGTTTCTGCCCCTTGCAACGGATATATGTCACTTGAGTATGCAATGCAAGTCCAATTCTCTGTTAAATCAGATGTATTCAACTTTGGAGTCATATTGTTGGAGATTGTTAGGGGCATGCTTATCTTTCTTAGACTTCTCTCTCTCTCTCGTTGTCTTTGGATACAAAGAGCCTCTTTTTTCTTCCTATTTTTCTGAGTCTTATCTTTTTAAGTTAAAAGATTGCTTAAAGTGACTGCATCAAGACCTATGGTCTCACCTAGTGCAAGGTGTAAACCCTTCTTTTGCACAAAGGTGAAGCTCAGTTTTATCTTGAGAGAGATTGCGTGAAGCCCATTGCACGAAGTATTCATTCCCAAGTGGGGCAACTCTCACTTTAAATACAGCACGTTGAAGCACACATGCCTCAGACAAATTTCTTTTAACCTAGTTGCCATACTAACCAAAACACCAACTATTTTTCTAACATCATTCAGTAAAGTACTAGGAATGGTGTTGGGCAAAATCACCAACTATTTCCTTAAGTGTCTATCAAAGTAAAAAAAAAAAAAGTGTTGCTGATATAAACAATATGTGATTAAAGAGGAGAGAAAAGAAGATAGAATATAACATGGTTTGGCATTGAGCCTACATCCACGGGAGAAAATATGGTAAATATTATTCCTGCATTGATACAGTATCAGGGGACACCATACACATATATAGGTACGAGGTGGTAACGATAACCTATATCCTTGATAAGGATAATCAGCAAGCTCGTAACAATAAGAGACAAAGGTGGAGATCAACCAATAAGGTGATTCGGTTGCAATGCAACAACTGAGGAGGCTATCACGACAAATGTGAAAAAAGTAAGCAACAAATCTGGCGACATATATGGAATGGACACCATCCAAACTCAAGGGATCACGACGTGATCACATGGCATGATCATGTCGTGATCATAGGGTTATCTTAAATACTCCCCTCCAAGTCGGGCTATCATGGTTTCACAACCTAACAATCATGTGAACAATATAGATGCATAACAAAAGAAACTATTCACAAGTATTGGAACTAGTGATGGATACAACATATATATCTTATTTATTGAAATTACCTAACATGGATATAACAATTACTGAGATAGTTAGCAATGCTAGAATAATTTTGTTTCTCTTGATTACAACTTCGGGTACGTGAAGGTAATTGTTATTGTGTCTGCTAGAGTATACTATCAGTGTTTATTATGCCTTGATGTATTTTTGTCGTGGTACTTATAGACCAAATACCCATCCAAGCATGTGGTCCGTGATCAAGAGAATCTTCGCAAGGGTAACAATATTGCAATCCATACTATTGCAGTGGCTCATGTATACCACTTTTGGGTAACCCCAACCTCCCTATCTTCGAGTGACTGAAGGTCCAAGGACACCATTGCTTCTGAATTCATGTCAGTACGACAAACAGATGAAACCTGTATACGATATTATCACTCGAGGCTATATCATTCCACCCTCTCTAAGGTAAACCAACATTATGAATGGGTTACTGAGTGGTCTTATCTTCTTAAGATGGTTAGTAATTCATGCCCTCGCTTCATGAGGCAAATAGGTTCAATAGCCTCAATACTCCCCTCAAAACAGTATATATGTCATGACATGAACAGGACCTAACCCATTCACGTACTCTAGCGTCTTTAACTCATAAGAATATCTTGCTTGTGATGGCGATAACAACAAATTTCAATGTATAGACATGCAAGCGAAGTGAGACTTTCTCTCATAAGTTGTGGGTTTACATCTCACCCAAGCTCATAAGAGAGCATTCTCTAACATGCATTGCAATATTTAATTTTTTTTTATGAAATAGAAAATCCACACACAAAGTCAATGATGTTCAATTAGGTTCATCGAACATTATGCCTTAACATCTCATAGCATAGCACAAGACATATGGTTGCAATTAAATTTCATGATGTACATCAATGCATCATCTATCTCTACAACATGCTATGAGTTTTATTTATGTATGAGCCTCATGAAGAATTCGTGTGGCATTTGTAATAATATACATGACAATCATGACATTTTATAGTATTTTATGGCATTATCAAGGAACATCAACATCTCATGCTTTTCTCATAAAGACATGCATCATATGACATTCATTCATGATGTGCAAATTCTAAGACAAACACATATATACATCTCATATGCATCTTACTTCATATGCATTCTGGCATAAACATGCTTACATAGATATTTCATGAAGATAAATGATTTTTGTCGTATGCATCTCATTTTTATTATGAATGCATGGACATATGCAATCACACACATAGGCTTTATGCATTGCATGAGTTATTTCATCACTTGACATCTCATAATTCATTTCTCTTTGAATGCATGACAAAAACCTTGATTTACTAATATGCATATTATGTATGCACTTATGCATTAAAACATATTTCTTCACGGTTCATAGAGAACAACATCATTTGAATACATATGCATGTGATATATATACTTATGCGTTTTAACAAGTATTTTTGCTTCATGATCTGCATAGATTAAAAATCACATGAACACATATGCATATTATATATATACTTATGCATTTTCATAAGCATTTTCTTCACAATTTGCATTGGATGAAATCACTTGAATCCATATGCATATGCATATGATATGCATTTTCATAAATATTTTTTTTCATGGTTGCATAGACTGAAATTACTTGAATGTATATGTATATGTTATGCATTTTCATGAACAGTTTTTGTAACACCCCAATTTTTATAACCCCAAAAATGGTGATTTTTTTTTTGCAATACTTTTTAACTATCTAACAAATAACAACAGAAAAACACACCGGGTCTAAAATTTGGCATGCTACTTCACATGAACATTTACAATCGTATAATTATGGAATTTAAAATTTAACAAATAATCAACCATGCATAAAATAACTCAAATAACTACATATGTTCAAAATTGTTTACACTTATCATTGAATTAAAACTTAAGATTAATCAGAGTCTAAAACATTTTGAAGGCAAAGGAAAGGTAGGCTCGTTCCTCGTCTCAACCTTCTGCCTTCGCATGTGAGCTGCTACTTATTACCTAAAAAATATTAAACCATATATGGTCAGACATAACATGTCTCAATAGAGTAAAATATACTAGACTTGTAAAATAGAATGCAAAGTAATAATTTCATCAGATTCTTCATAATTTAAAATTTTAATTAACTAAATTAAACAAGTATGCACTGGTTCATTCATTCAAAGAAATTAAGATACATGAACATTTAATATACATGAACAGTTAATATGCATAAACTTACCAAATGCATAAACCCTTCGATGTATGCATTGTTTCTTATTTTTAATTATATATATTTTTTAAAAGATGCTGCTATACCTAACTAATAAACTTACATATTAGGTTTCACTTCTTAGTACCATGGTATGACACAAGCTTGAAAACCGGATTAGGGTCATGGCGCAAGGATATTTTTATACATAAGGGTGGCTTTGATCTGACCAACCACTTTTTACTAGTGATAGGGTGAGGGACAATAATTCGAGAGAGATTCCCAACACCTTTAATCACGATGCATCAAATTTTCTCATAAGTATCTTAGCTCTCTACGCTGCAGTCTAATGTAGAGGTTTCCCCATAAAATCGTGGGAGGGGAGAAGCATCCTTCTGTGCTCGAAACTTACTTGACCTATGAAGTTTTGTACCACTTGCCACTCTCCCAGCAAGTATCTTTTATTGGTGGTGTTGCATTGTTTTACTTGATTACTTGATGTTTTACATGAAATCATACTTGAATCCATCAAAATGATTCAGTCTCGTATAGGGCAAATGATGCACTTACAAAGCAGTGAAACATTCATTCATGCTTTTAAACATAATATGTGCATATATATAAATGAAAATCTCATACATTTTATGCTTTGGCTAACACATATGCATGTACATGAGTAATACAGTAAACAAACATGTCTTTCATGCATCCACATAATTGTAACATTAACAACATCCCTATCAACGACATCATCATCATGATAACATGTTCGAGCATGCAGCCACACCCAATATTTAAGATTAAATATAACACTTTACATGTTGGAGCCTTCAGTCCCTTAATTAATGCTGAGTCTCCTTTTCGGTAACATGCTTAATCATTACAATATTCATTCATTGCCACATGGTAGACACATCATATACTGTTTAAAATTAGACTTGCATATGCAAACACACTATGCACGCCAACCATATAAAAAATTTCATGAAACATAGATAACTACACATATATCGAGGTTGGACCCTCAGACCAACTCCAAATTGCGAAGCTCTCAACTCTGTCTGACTGTTACAGAGTTCACAAAATTTTTTTTACTCGGTTAATAGAGGTGAAATTTTTCGATCGTAAAAAATTGTATCAGCTTTTTGTAGGCACAAATCGTTCATAAAAATTCCTCTGTATGAGGGAGTTACGAACACTTTACTACACCTATATCATATTCTATTCCAACTATCATAGAACCGTACTCAGACCATAAACAGAGCTCAAAATTTTACAGAAAGTAGAAAATTTTGTTAGTTTTCTAATGCAATAAACCGTTTATCAAAAGTTCTCCGAACGAGAGAGTTATGAGCATTCTACTGGTCGAATGTCTGGCTGAAAAACAGTAATTTTGGGTCTATTCATTTGGGTGGGCCCAACCCGGGTCATCCAAATTTGTACACCCATATTTATTTGACATAATTTTAATTAAAAACTAAAATAAAACTATACATCTAAGTCTAATCTAATCTCAATGGGACAAATCACATTTTTCCTTAGTCGTTTGGCCAAAAAAATACACCCGTCTCACACATGCATTATTTTCTCAGAAACTAATTTGGTAAAATACATAATTAATCAAGTAAATCATGGAATTTACATGCAATTAAAATTCAAAAAAATCTATAAAAAAACACATAATATATACATGAGCATAATCTATCAACTACAATTAAAAATTGGATGGATCTAACTACGAAATTCATGATTTTCTTAAATTTACCAATTTCTTTTTTTAAAAAGTTGATATGACTAAAATTAAAATATCTCAAAATTTTGACCATGAAAATTCACCAAACTTTTATAGAATGTCTACAACAACCTACTCTACTAATCCAAATCAATACTTGCAGGAAAATCAAGGCATAATTTGTGTATTTTAAAAAGGTACAAATTTCTTTTCTGAGAAATCAATTTTTGAGCAAAACACGTTTTTAAAAGGGGTTTTCTCCTAGAAAACCGTTCTTTTTCCATAGTTTGGTAGCCCTACACCAAATCCACATGAGTAGGGTTTTTTTTAAGGTCTATGTTTATGAAAAATTCATGGAATTCATACTACGAATTCTATTTTACAAGCATAGTATAGATCACCTACCTTTTTATCAAAAAATTTGCTCCTACAAAATCTGATGGGCCTTTTCTCATGATTTGGCCATCCTACGCATACCACGACCTCGAGTAGGCTCTCCTTAAGCCTTTCTCAATAACGTGAAGGCCTTCTAAGGGTGGAGATCCCGCGGTAGGGTGTAGAGAAAAGAGAGGGACTTAGAGGGGTGAGTGAGAGAGAGAAGGCTAAAAAAAATAATTGGCAAAATGAGGGGCATGAGCCCCTCCTTTTCTTATATAGAGGGTGGGGTTGGGTCAAGGGCTGAAGATAATCTCAGCCCTTGATCCAATTCCAAACCCCTTTCCATATCCCAAGCCAACCCCTTTCCTATTCTTTACCTTTTTCTAAAACAAATCCTATTACCCATAATTATGTATATTTTTTTTTCCTAAGTTAGCCTAGGCACATAGTGTAATATACATTTTCTACATAGTCTAATATATGTATATTACTTGTATTAAAATGGGGAGGGGTGGTTGACCCCTATGGGTTGACCCTCTCCTCTTTCTAAAACTTTGAAATGGCAAGTTCTATAGCCATATCATTTTTTTTTCTTTTTTCTTTTTATATATATCTTACTTTAACTAGCTTAGGGAATATTCTATACTATAGTATATACATTATATGACATCTAATATAAGGTCATAGTGGCTGGACATCAACCCCCCTTTTGGGGTCCCAAACTTACTATTTTATGTGTCAAACTTGCTTGCTTGGCAAACGTTTATATATATATATATATATATATATATATATATATATATATATATATATATATATATATATATATATATATATATATATATATATATATATATATATATATATATATATATTATCTTTTTTTTTCTTTCCTTAAGCTTTAGTTTCCCTATTTTATTCATGGGTCCAGCCCTTGCTGGACCCTTTTAGAGCTTTCTCAAAAAGGGCATCACCCCTATGGGGCTTTCTTTTTGGATTTTGGCAAGTTTTGACTTTCAACCTTTTTTCTCTTATTTTAGTAAGTTTGATTTTTACCTTATTTTTAAAGTTATTTTTATTTTTTTACTGATTTAGAATTTTAAATAGGATGCCACATAGGATGGAAGGGCCCACCTATGGACTCCTACCATTTTATAAATTCTAGTTAATTTTTGAAATCCATTCCATAAAATTGAAGTTAAATTCATTCTAAATTAATTAAAATGCTTCATAAATTAATTCAAAGTCCCCATAAAATACTAATGTATTTAATTTAAGTAAATTCATGCCTAATTAAATTTTATTAATATATTTTTAAAGTTTTAAACATTTTAATTTATTTATTTTTAATTAATTTTACTAAGGCTAACTCAGAATTTTACAAAAAATATGATTCAAAATTCCAAAATCATCTTAAATTGTACTTAAATTCTAAATGTCATTTAAGCCTAAATTAACTTTAAATTTCAATTAAATTCAAATTCAAATCTTTATAAATTCAAATATGAACGTGTATTTATTTTAATATTTATATTTCTTAAGGGTTAATTCAAATTCTTCAAAAATAATTTTTGAAAAATTTGAAACTCAATGGGGTCGATGAGAGCCTCGGACATGTAGGGTTTTTTTTTCCGTTATTTTTAATTTCTTCTAAACCCTACAAACCCTCTAGTGCATTTCTTGGGTAGAACTTGAGAATTTTAATTACAATCCAAGGATCTTAGAAAAAGCCTTGAAATTCTTGGGTATTACATCTAAATTTAAATACAGATCCGACCTAATTTCATAATCGAAATCCACCTTCGATAAACTCTAAAAACTAAAATTGAAATTCAATAAGACTCCTAATTCAAATACAAATCCGATCCGAATTTGAATTCTCGAATCGAAATTCAGATTGATAAACCTTTAGAAATTAAAATCAAAGTTCAATAAAACTTCAAATTTAAAATACATACTTAGTTCTAATCTCGTCTAATATTTAAAACTCAAATTATGATCTGATAAAAAATTAAAACCCTGATTCAGAATAAACTCTCAACTTGAAATTTATTCTGAATCTAAATTAATACTTGAATTATAATTAAATTTCTAAGTTAATTTCAAATATTGTTTTAACCTTAATTTACTATTATTTCTTGTAAAGTATCAAAAAGTTATGGGTTTTACAATTTTCCTCATGATTGCATAGACTGAAATTACTTGAATACATATGTATATGATATGCATTTTCATAAAGATTTTTTTTCATGGTTGCATAGACTGAAATTACTTGAATGCATATGCATATGATATACATTTTCATAAACATTTTTTTATGTGGTTGTTTTAACACTTTTTTTTTTCTACAAGGGGTATGGCTGCTAACACCGACCTCGTCTGAGTTAGACCAGTTTGTTTGGGATGAGTTCAGACCTGGACTAAACTGAGTCCCTTGGTTTAGGCCAGTCTGACCTGGTAAGGCGCAGACTAGTTCTGAACTGAGGGAGTCAGTTAAGGTCAGTCTGGCCCAATCTTTGCCTAACTAGGTCTGGACCATGCTCGGTTCAGACCCAATCTGGTCTAGATGGTACAAACTAGGTCTAAACCGTGGCACGGTTTAGGCCGGTTTGGCTAGCAAGATAAATCTCTTGTTACATTTTTTTTGTTTACTTTTAAAAGTTTTACCACTAAGTCAGTATTGTGATGTTGTTTTGAAAAATGATTTCAAAAACCATAACTTATATATCAATCAAGTTTCGAATTATGAATGGGTTTCAAAAACCATAACTTATATATGAATCAAGTTTTTGAACCATGAATGGGTTTCGAGAATGACAACTCATGTATGAATAAAGTTCAAACTATGAATGAGTTTTGAAAATGATGACACTCAATACATAATCTATAAACAAGATTTTTAACCATGTTTAAAAAATGATAACACATCATGCATATTGCATACATAAGGTTTTTAACTATGAATATATTTAAAAAATAATAACACACTATACATAATGCATACACAAGGTTTTTTTACCATAAATGTGTTTAAAAAATTATAGCACGTCATACATAATGCATACACATTGTTTTTAACCATGAGTGTATTTCAAAAATGATAACACACCATACATAATGCATACATAAGGTTTTTAATCATGAATGTGTTTCAAAAATTATAACATACCAAGATTTTTAACCATGAATGTGTTTCAAAGATGATAATATATTATACATGATGCATAAACAAGGTTTTTAACCAAGAATGTATTTCAAAAATGATAACACACCATATATAATGCATACATAAGGGTTTTAACCATGAATGTGCTTAAAAATGATAACACACCGTACATAATGCAATATCAAGGTTTTTAACCATGAATGTGTTTAAAAAATGATAACACACTATATATAATGCAATAACAAGGCTTTCAAAATAATAAAGCAACAATAACCACATATGAACCATGTTTCTAGCATGAATCATGGGTCAAAATGATGAAATACCATTAATGTTGGTGTACATCAACATTGACCATGTATTTAGATCAAAATATGCTTAACATAAGAGAAAACTTATAGTATATGTATTCATGGTTTCATCCATGAGAATCCTTGTTCATACCCACATGCATTACAAGAATGCATGTTTGTATGGATTGAAAATGAAAAGTGCTTTAAACTAAAATTCAAAATGCAATGAATGAAAGATTAACTTACCTCTTTTGTTATAGTGGTGCTTGATCCTACCAAGACTTGTTCTTCTACCACAACTTTTGTAGAATGGTGTCCCTCTAAGGTACTGTACACTATACTTGAATGGAAAGAATATAAAAAAAAAACCCAAAACATTGGAGGAGAGAAAGAGAGCGAGCGAGCTAAAAAAATATTATCTTCTACTTTTTGAGAGGTATTTATGGGCAAAACTCATGTGTGGTTGAAGTTACAAGAAGGGATATGGATGGTTGAGATAGAGTCTAACCCTCATCTTAAAAAAACGTTTCCATAGTTGACCCTTGCCCCTCTCTAGTCATGTGAAGTCTTTTACAAATTTGGTAAGCTACAGTATGCTCTTATTACATGCTTTAGCATTTTTGTTTTTCTTAGGAATTATAAAGATTCTACCTTTGGATCCATGTGAGGATCCACCTTAGTTCTCACCGCTATCGCTCCCCCCCCCCTTGGTTGACTTAGTTGGTTCTATTCCAACTAAGTCTAACCACTAGTTACCTTTTTAAAATAATAATATTTTATTCAAAAGTTTTTATTTTATTTGTTATTACTTTTAGAAACTCCAAATTATGAAAATTTCATATTGAGTCTTTTAATTGGATCCGACTCCAATGAGGTCCGATCCAAATGTAAGCTAGATCCAAACTCCAAAAAGAGTATTAAAAATCATTTTTAGTATTTAACAAATTCTACTTAACTTAAATTCTCAATTTAATGGATAAATCAAGTGTAATCATCAACTTAATATTAATTGCGTATAGTTTATAATTAACTGTTTGTAAATTACCAAATAAGCATGAATTAATTATACTTAATAATTAAATGCTTGATATTTAATCCAATAAATGCTAATTAATCCTAATTAGCCAGAATAATTACTAAGTCACCCAATTGATCAATATTTTGAGTTAAGCATAAATTGAATTTGCCACACAGAAATTCTTTTTATTTTGATTAAAAATTCAAAAAAATTGTGGATCTTACGGTCAGTGTTGGGTCACATATTAATGACGACCTATAAATGTCGTCATTGTTACTCAATTGAAGCAAAAAATTGAAGGCCATTTTTTGTCGTCGTTATAGACCTATACCGACAATAAATAAGGCAATAACAAGGAGAAAAGTCGCCACTATTGACCCTCATAATTGTAGTGCAGTAGGATATATTTCAAAAGTACTGGGTTTCTGTTTGGTTTAGCAAATCTGACTGTAAAGATCTGGATTCGGTTGGATATTTAGGGGTGTCAACAGGTTAGGTTTGGTTTGGACCTAGGTGGAAACAGACTTGGACCACATTTTTGTATATGGTATTGGGTCCAGGCCTGGGTTTAATCGGGTCTACCATAAGAGAAACCTTACTCGAACCTGATAAGAACTACATGAAGCAGACCCGGACCATACTGGGTAAAATAATACTTTTTGTCATTTTTACATTGAAAAATTACAGGTCTTAATCGAAACTCTGGTCTGGTATAAAATTTCACAAACTATACCCTGGTCCATGGGGCATCCGACCCATTAGGGTATACATGACCCAAAACAACCTAAAATAATATGTGGTTCAGTTTGGATATAGGTTTTGAGGTTAGATCGAGTAAAGAAAACGGGAGAAAAAAACTGTCTCGTATATCTAAAGGGTGTTGACGGTGTGTATTTTACATAAAAAAAAGCATACGAAATATTTGAATAGTTTGGGTCGGGCTGGACACCCCCCCCACATAACCCAAAATTTTATGCAAATATCTGAAATTTGTGGTTTAACTTTCTGATTTATATCTGGTCTACATGCGTATAAACATAATCAGATTTGGACTCTGATGAGGTAAAGAGTGGATGTAACAAAAACCAGATAGGGATTTGGATATGGAGATCACCAGACAGAGGCCTTTGTCATAATTTCTCTTCTTCCGGTTCAACACGGCACTGCATTCATTCTGATCGAATCAGCTTCCTACTTGGACTTGCGGAACTTGGTGTAATAGACTTTCAGCATGGCGGAGTGGACTTCAAAGAACCCGTGTGGGACCCACACGTTAAAATCACGAAATAGAAACAAAGCAGCCCAATATCTGGATGCCACGCATCCCGCTATTGCTTTCTCTCCTTCCTCTCGTGATGCGTGGCATTCAATGATTGGATGGATGCTGCCGTGCCATTTGTGTTGGGAACCATCAGGGTTCCACCCACGCTGCGGAATAAATGTGGGGCCCACATCGTGAATTTGTGGTGCATGCAAACTGGCGAATTCTTTAGGTGTCAACGGGTCGAGATTATCTGGACCCGACACGGACCAAACCCTATGGGGTCCGGATTTGGTGATAAATAAGAAACCGATTAAGACCCGAGTCCAGACTCGAAGATCTGATTAATAATACATGGATCCGGGTATAGTTTGTAAAATTTTATAGCAGACCCAGACCTGACCCGAGTTTCGATTAAAAATGATAAAAATATGGTTTTACCAAGTGTAGCCCGGGTCAGATTCATTTAGTTCTTATCGGGTTCAGGTATGGTTTCTTTTATGGGCCTGATCCAGATCTGATACCATACCCGAAAATCGAGGACAGGTCTGGTTCTTCATGAATCCGAACCATCCTGCAGAAAAGTGCCTGCCTACCACTTGCTTTCCAAGCTGCAACCCCGTTCAGTGGAAACAAAGTTCAACGAGAGGTGGTCGGACTTTGTTTCCGCTCTAACACTGCATGCAATTTGGTTGCACGGAAAGTGTTACCATGATACAAACGCCCCCTAAGAACATCAGCAGTTTCTCCCCTAACTATCTAAATTCTAAAAGAAAAAGAAAGAAAGAAAGAAAGTATCCAACAAGCTTGAACATTCACCAATTCAGGGTGATCATTGTGCAGATTTGAGTCGAGTCATGAACCGAGTTTGGGGGAAAGGTTGTTTAACCCGAGTCATTGAATCGTTTGGAACATGGCTTAGACTGAGTCAGCTAGTTGCTAGCTGCTAAGTTGAATCAGCAGGCTTGAACATATATATATATATATATATATATATATATATATATATATATATATATATATATATATATATATATATATATATATATCCAAATATTTAAAACCATCCGTGCAGGTTGGTTGGGGATGGATTCATGGGCATAGTTTTACATGACTCATTGACCCGTTTGGAACATGACTCACCAAGTCACCAAGTTGATGAATTGAATAGGCGAGTTTGCATAAAAAATGAAATATTGGGGTTGTTGGTAGTTCCATTTCAAATGGTCGAGGCCCATTTCTTTCCTCTCGGAAGCTCTTGAAGCGTAAAACTTTGTGTGTGAGGTTTGATGCATTTAGAAGCACTGAATGAATCACGCCGGCCTGGTGTGATTATGCCAAATTGGAAAAATTGAAAAACAAAACTAGATTAGTTCAGCCTGACCCGGCCTGGCCGGATAAGCAGTGAGTTGAGGTGATTAACTGATTATGTCAAATTAATTAAAACAAAAAACAAGTTCAGCCTGACCCAGCCCACCCAATAGGCCCACAGGTCAATAGTCAGGCCATGGGCCAGCCCGAACCGGGCTTTTGACTTGGCCCAATAATTGACAGATCGTGATTTGACAAGGCTACACCGTTGTCCACACCTAGGCATGGAATGTGGCTACCCGAATAATATTCGGGTCAAATTGAAGTAACCAAGCAATATGCTGGCTCTACTCAACCTGACTCGAATATTTGGGTCATGATTTTTACCAGGTACCTGACATGACTCAAGTATTTTAATAAAAATAAATGTTTAAAATTATGTAGGTTGTAATTCTGTTTTCCTGATCTGACAAAACTCAAACCTGACAATTTGTTATTTGGAGGGTTCGGGTATACCCTAATAGCTAGGGGTACCACCGCCCTAGACCAGTGTTGTGAGAGGGTCCTCAGTAACTAAAGCCTACCCCTCAGAGGCGAGGCGCACACTCAAGGTACTGAGGCGTTGCTGTGATGCGCCCCTCATCGACCAGTTGTGACCACCGACCATCGGAGTTGCTGTGCTGCAGCTGCTGCTCAGTCTTCTCCGACCACAGGACGACTGGCATATCCCTCGCTTCCGTACCAGCTGGGCGGGTGGTCCTTTTCTTACTGCCTCCCCTCCCACCGCTTCACTTCCATTCCAGTTGTGAGAGGCGTACGCCTCAGTACCTAAGGCGTACGCCTCAAAGGCGAAGCGCAAGCTCAACGCTTCACTTCGCCTCATCGCATTTAACAACCTTGCCCTAGACACTAAGGGCATGTCCTCACTTTTTGCAGTATTCATCAATCATTGACCAATATTGGGCCAATCACAACATTTTCCATAATCTGTAAACAAATGATGATATTTTTAAAGTATTATGATAATAACTTAATAAACGTTTTTTTGACTCATGTGATAGACGCAACTCGTGTAGGTCTGTAAGTTGCCAGAACGTCACAAATTCGGAATCCATGGATGCACATTCCTTCGTGAAAGGCCCAAGACAGGTATACTCCCTAGTTGTCAAGGGGATCAGGAATTCTGTGCCAATAAACTGAGCAATGCTTCTTCTTTTTTAATTACATAAAAATAATAAAACATAATTTGAAATTCTTAATATTTTTATTTTTCATTTTTATAGCTACAAATATTTTCTTGAGGTTTTAGAAAACTTAACTTATATAAAATTTTCTCTCACCACGGCATTCTTGAAACTGAGATTTTTGACATTGGGGCTAGGGGGTGTCAAGGGATAGGGTTTACTCGGACCAAACACTATATGCTCCGGGTATGGTGACAAATAAGAAGACCCGATTAAGACCTGGGTATGTACGACTAATATATGCATTTGGGTATTGTCTGTGAAATTTTATACTGGACTCAGGCCCGACCCGAGTTCCAATTAAGACCCACAATTTTTCAATGTAAAAATAAAATAAAATATTGTTTTATCGAGTATGATCCAAATTTAGCTCATATAGTCTTTATTGGGTCTAGATATGGTTTTTCATATAGTAAACCCTATTAAACCCGATACCATACTCGAATATCTGGTTCAAATTTGATTTCACCTGAGTCCGAACCAAATTGAACCCGTTGACACCCCTAAATTATGGCCCTGCCACATGTCGAATATGCAGTTTCCCAGTAAAACACACTATCATGGTAACAACTTTTAAGCCAAAAGACTTTGCGTGTCACATCCGTGGGCTTCGTTCAAGGATTGAAAATGACATCACCAGAATGCAAGAACCTTCTTTTTATTTTTATTTTAAGGAAAAACAAATAATTACATTGAATATAGGAAAGAACAGACAAGTAGGATTGTGGGCGACGAAGAGCCACCCAAGGTCAACAAGAACACGAGTAAACATTAAAAAAAAAACGTCAGCATGAAGCCCAACCATGCTCTGTAAAACCCATCCTGTTTTACCAACCGAGGCTCCGCTTGTCTGGTAGGAGGAGCTAGTGCACGTCACTTTGGACGTTGCAGGTTCAAAACCCAATGGTGTAGTTGTTAAAAAAAAACATCCTGTTTTGTGAAGGTCCTGTCGCCATTAAGTAGGGCCCTTGTCTAATTAATGAGCTGTTCGTTCGAAGCACTCACCTTTGAACGTGGAAAACAAGGCACTGTGCAACTCAAATATTAGGAAAAGCATGATGGGACGTTGGGACAAGGTCAAAACAAAGATTATTTCACATAAGATACGAAACAATCCGCAAAATGGAAGTTCTTCAATAATCCAGTGGTGCCTTGGAAACTGGTGCCACATAATTATTGATAATTTCAATAATCCTTTCTCCTAACAGGGATGAGAAACCAAGTCTACTCCTTCCTCTTGGTTTCCAGCATTAGAAAGAGTGAAGTCGTCGTGACCTTATGATCACGGGCGGGATGACAAACCTCATGTTCCTCCTCCTCCTCCTCCCTTTGTTCCAGGTTACCAAAGCCCAGAGTCCCTACTACAACTGCCCCAGCTCTGCTCTCAACTACACCACCAACAGCACCTTTGAAAATAACTTGAGCCGACTGTTAACTTCTCTGACAGACAACGCTTCCGTCACCGGTTTCTACAACACCACAGTAGGCGGGAGCCCAGACCAAGTGCACGGCTTGGTGCAGTGTCACAGAGACATCTTTAATGAAGTCTGCAGCAGCTGTGCAGCCTCTGCTGCTTCTCAGATCCTTCAAGTGTGCCCCAACAAGAGAATGGCTGTCATATGGTTCGATAACTGCCTCTTGCGCTACAATAGCTTCAATTTCTTTGGAGTCGTAGATGAGTCCAAACTTGCTCTAATGAACATCATGGGTATCTCCAACCCCTCACAGTTCAAACCGGTCGCGCAATCCTTGCTCAACAATCTTACTGTATCAGCTACCACCAACAAGCCTACCCTCATGTACGCCACTGGTGACGTCCCGTATACAGATAACGTGACTCTATATGGCTTGGTGGAGTGCACAAGGGACTTGTCAATGGAATTCTGCAATTCGTGCTTAAAGAGTTCTATAAATGCCGTCTCCCAATGCTGTTCAGATAGACAGGGAGCCAGAATTCTGTCTGGGAGCTGTGTGATAAGGTATGAGATCTACCCTTTCTTCGGAAACTTAACGGCAGCGCTGCCGAGGACGCCGACAACACCGGCTAATGCCAGTTTTTTTAATAAGAGTTGCTCCGTATCATCAATCCAAGCGACCAACGCTGTCTTCCAACAGAACCTGAAGTCCCTGCTTCAGTCCCTAAAAGCCAACGCGTCCCTCACTGGTTTCCATTCGGACGCCGCCGGTCGCAGTTCGGAACTAGTCTACGGCCAAGTCCTCTGTCGAGGCGACGTGCCCAAAGATGTGTGCCGTCGGTGCACCTTGGATGCGTCCACTAAAATCCTTCAACTTTGCCCCAGAAGCGCTTGGGCAATCGTTTGGTTCGACTACTGTCAGCTACGATACTCCAATAAGAGTTTCACCGGAAAGTTGGATACCGAGGACAAGGCCTACTATATGCTCGACCCTGAGGATGCACCAAACCCCGATACGTTTTCCTTTACCTTGGGAAAATTCATCGGCAATCTTTCTATGTACGCCACCGGTACTGACTCACCCAACATGTTTGCATCCGGGTCTTACATATTCAACAGATCTCAGACGCTGTATGGGATGGTTCAATGCACGAGAGACATCTCCGGTGCCGACTGCCGGAGTTGCCTGCAGAATTCCACGGATGACATCCCTCAGTGCTGCAATCGGATTCAGGGCGCCCAAATTTTCAGGGGAAGCTGCAGCGTGAGGTACGGAGTGAAACCCTTCATCTTCGACAAAGAAGTCGCGTTGCCTCCCCAGACTCCTCCGGATGAGCTTCCGCCATCACCCAAACCACGGACATTCAGCGGTGACGGTAACGGTGAGTCCAACCCATCCTTTTCACCTCTTTCCCTCCTGTTCTATTCTTGGGTTTTTTATTTTTTGACATTTTCTTTCAAAGAAACAAAGTTACTTTATATCCTGAAAACAAGGGATTACTGTAATACTTACCTTATTTTGTTAGACCCCATTAACCATTTCAGATGGAGATGACTCACTGGTGGCTTACTTTTTTAACTTTTTCACTCATCCCCTATGTCATCATCCGAATTTCACTGATGCAAGTTGTTTTGGTCAGACCCAACTCCACCGATGTGATCTACTTTATTCATTTAGTGAAGATCCACGTTTAAATCTCCAAAAACCAACTTGTGCGCAGGTTTTTTTTGGTATTTCAAAAATCAACATTTGTCAGCACACAATTTTATGATTTAAAAAGTCATATTTTTTCAATAAAAAAATAAGATCCAAGAGCTCTACTAATCTGTAAGGTCAGATTTGATCAAATCAACTTGTATCATAAGATTGAAGATGGGGGGCTGACATAGAGTCCGACAGAGGCATCAATTAAAAAAACCCCACAAGAGCTGACTTAAAAATGTCAGACGTCACAATTTCGAAACCCAGGTCGAAGATGAGTGAACTATTTGGTGGGCATGGGGACCTCATGGGTTTTACCAACTGAAGACCAACCAAAGTGCAGTCAATGATCGGGGGAGGGAGGGAGGGTGGTTCCTGGAATTATCCAAAAAACAATATAGGTGTGGCCAGCTAACATGATCTATTATTTCCTAATCCAGAAGGCAATGGAAGAAATTCTCAGAGAATTGCTATAATTATCAGCTCAATTGGGTGTGTGCTCCTGGTCGCTTGTGCTCTATGCCTCTTCCGAACAAGAAGAAGACACATGGGTATACACTGGTCCACAATCTCTCTCTCTCTCTCTCTCTCTCTCCGTATGCTTCCCGCACACGCATTCCATATGCCATCCTGTTTACATTTTCTTTATTTTTTTAGTAAACGTGATGTATAATGTTTTTAATAGTAAAATGCAGATTTTTTAAGGGTTTAAAAAACTCAACGGGGACTCAAAAAGTTGTATACACTGGTCCACACTCTCTCTCTCTCTCTCTCTCTCTCCATATGCACCCTACACACGCACTCCACTCTACGCACAACCTAATAGAAAAATGCCATATTGTTTACATTTTCTTTATTTTTTTTTGTAAACGTGATGTATAATGTTTTTAATAGTAAAATGCAGATTTTTTAAGGGTTTAAAAAACTACAATATGCCAAAGTTGTATTTTTACGTGGAAAAAACATAATAAAAAATACAGTCTCTACCAAAATAAACGTAGTCGAACACGTCTATGAATTCAAGTGTGCAGATACATCGTGCGGATTGCAAATCAGGTCCTAGATACTTTAAGACAGAAAACTTTTCAAGTTACCTTGAATTCCGTTCATCACCCTGAAACCATCCAAAGCTTTTGATGCTGGACAAATTTCAGCATCCAAACCGTTCATCACCTAGAATTCCGTTCATTCCTTCTTCAACCATTGAAGCCGTACACTTAAGAAATGAACCGCATCCAAATTTTTTGTGCGACCAATCTAGGTGGGGACCATCCTTTTTAACAGCATTTGAGTGCCGTTCATCTTGATGATGGACGGCATCCAAAATACCTTGGACAGTTTTCCGTCTAAGGTCCCTAGAACCTAATCTGCAGTGCATCCTGGGGAGAAGATCCATTACTTGGTACCATGGTGGTGCGCCACGCCTCCCAATGTGGGGGCCACAAAGATGGCAGGCCTCAGGCTGTAAGTAGGGGTGGCAAAATCTGACACGACCCGCCAACCCGACCCACCAAGCCGCTTCTTAGCCGGGTTTGGGTTTGACTTAAACGGATTCATGTTGTAAACGGGTTGACCCACCTAACCTGTTTATTAAATGGCCACCAACCCTGCTGACCCATTTAATAAACGGGTTAGGTGGGTGGGTCAACCCATTTACCCGAACCCGACCCACCAACCCATTTAGCCGACCCGCCCGCCAACCCGTTTACACGTTTAGCTGAACCTGACCCGCTAACCCGCCCGCCAACCCATTTACCCAAACCCGACCTGCTGACCAGTTTATTAATAAATGGGCCGGGTTTGTGTTGAGATATGCTGACCCAACCCACCACCCCGACCCCCCATTGCCACCCCTAGACGTAAGGCTCAGGCCAGTGGAACGAATGGAATCAGATCAGGTCATGCTGAACATGAGCGTTTTTGCTCATGATGACATCGCGGCCATCTGTTTGCATTTTGGATGAATGCCACGTGGTTTTGTTGACCTTTAAGCTTTTTAAAATGCAAATCGGATGGCCACGATGTCAGCATGAGCAAAAACGCTCATGTTCAGCATGACCTGATCTGCTTCCAGGACGAATACTTCATGTACTTAGCCCAAATACTGGATCACGCGACTACAACTTGTGGATATGTTTTTCTAATTAGATTATGCATACAACCGTGGCTTATATACGTTCAAGCGCGCGCGCACACACACACATGAGCTCCCTCTCCAACAAACCTCCTCCTCCCTCCCCCAGCAAATACACACATTTATGCACTCACATACACATCACATGCACACACGTATATATATATATATATATAATTTATATTTAAAAACCCAATTTATTTTCCCCATGATGTGACAGAAAAGCTAAGATACATAACTGAGATATCCTTACTTAATATCGGTAGCCCGAACAAGCCCGAGACAAACCACGAGTTACCACAGATAGGCCTAAGGACTGTACAAACTGCAACACATAATTTTTCAGAAGCAAACAAGCTCGGGCAAGGTGGATTTGGCCCTGTTTACAAGGTATAGTAACTCTATGGTTTCCTCTTTTTACTTTTTTGTTTTTTTATCGAACATCAAAATGAGTTTACACAGGTCTCTACCAGTTAATTTGTTGATGATATGCCAACGAGTTTTACACATTTTTACGAAGGTTTAAATTTTCTTCTCTTTAGGGTATGCTTCCCAACGGACAGGAAATAGCTGTCAAAAGGCTTTCACGAAGTTCTGGACAAGGTTTAAGGGAGTTCAAGAATGAAGTAAAATTGATAGCAAACCTTCAACACAAAAACTTGGTTAGGCTCTTGGGTTGCTGCTTGGAGAAAGAGGAAATGCTGCTTATATATGAATACTTGCAGAACAAAAGCCTCGATGCCTTTCTTAATGGTATTATTACATTCTCTTTTTCTTTTGTACAACATTTGTTTATATATTTGCATGCATGTGTGTGTGTGTGAGTGTGTGTGTGTGAGAGAGAGAGAGAGAGAGAGAGAGAGAGAGAGAGAGAGAGAGAGAGAGTAAAATAATTATGATGACATTCAGATAGAGAAAAGCGAGATCTGCTAGACTGGGAAAAGAGATTCAACATCATCATGGGAACTGCAAGGGGGATGCTTTATCTTCATCACGATTCCCGACTCAGCATTATTCACCGGGATCTCAAGGCTGCCAACGTTCTGTTGGATGCGCAGATGAACCCCAAAATTTCGGATTTTGGAATGGCAAGGATTTTCTGCGGTAATCAGAGTCAAGCAAATACAAAAATCATTGTTGGGACATAGTAAGCTTCCCGTATTACTTTGCAATTCGGGCCAGTCCCTTTGATCTCTCTCTTCTTCTTTTTTTTTGATTGAAATCTCTCCTCTTAACTCGGGCAAGTATAATCTATTTGTGTTATGTCAGCCTATTTTTGACGGACAAAACTAAATACAGAGGACCATAGCACAATAATTTTTTTTTTTTTTTTTTTTTTAAAATGCATCGCTTCTTCTCTATCATTTTAAGTTTGAACGAAGTCCACTTTTTTTATTCTTTATTTTAAGTTTTTATAAATAGACATACAGAAAACTTTGAAAATCACAGTTTTTCCTAATTGGATGAAGTACTTGTTTTGGTTCAAGCCAATATTGGTTCATTTGGGACCGAAGTGGTGTAAATAAATAACAACCATTTTGCCCTCCCTGTATTATTTCCTTTGACCTATGAGTTGTAAGCCAACTTCTTTGAAGTTACATCATTGCTGAAGTACTTGAAATTCATCGTTCAACACTAGTCTTTTTTGTGTGTTTTCACAGTGGATATATGGCTCCAGAATATGCCATGGATGGGTTATTTTCCATCAAATCAGATGTCTATAGCTTTGGCATTTTACTCCTGGAGATCATCAGCGGCCAACTCAACAAAGGATTTCATCTATCCCATCAAGCTCAGAGTCTGGTTGGATATGTAAGTTGTATTACTTCCTAGCTATCAATCACTTTAAGCCATAAATAACAAATCATTGGTTAATTTACATAAACTCCTTTTGGGTGTTATCCATGTGACATGGCCTGGAAGTGGGTAGCAAATAATTAAAACAATGTACTCAATGTGTAACCTTCTTGGATACGTTCCAACGATTTACATAAAGTGCCTCACTTTTTCAGGAATTGATTGGTTAGCCACCTAGGTGTTAAGGTTACTGTGCAAGTATCCGAGTAGCCATTTGAGATGAAAAAATCAGGGATGTCAACGGGTGACATCTAGGCATTATTGAATCCGATTTAATCGGATCTAACCTAATCAGATTCAGACTCGAAGGAGTCCGATGGAAAAAAGATAGGACCTAATCCAGATCGGACTAATCTAAATCCTGATATTTACACTTAATCTGATTGGGATCCTAGTCGGATTAGGGTTTTAATTGGATTTGAATTCGAATATCAATAAAAAAATAATACAGAATCTGAATACCATTTTTAATCGGATCCGGATTTGGCTACTGAATCCGACCAATCCAATTCCGATTCAGGTATGATATCGGGCGGCCTGTTGACATCCCTATGTAAAATTCTCTCTCTCTCTCAGTCTCATTTTAACTGTAAAATTGGATAGCCCAAATGGGTATAATGTAGTAGAAGGGGCCTTGGCCACAGGGTTCCATTCCCATGTGTGTCAAACTCCTTGCATTAATGAGAGCAAGAAATAAAAATTTGCTTATGCTCAGCCAAAGCCCGGCAACTCGTAGGAGGCAAGGGTGTGTCATGGGTTTACACCGTTGGGAAAGCAACCACAAGTACGGTAAGCTTAGCCCGCACAACTGGGTCTCTGATCCTGAGGGTGGTATCCCATTCTTCGTGAAAAGAAAAACTAGAGTAGGATCATTTAAGAAAAAAAAAGGGCTAAGTTAATTGGAGTTGATTGACTAAAAAGTGATTAAGTGGTCGTCATCTGTTTTTGAGAAAGTGGGTCGTTTATCTAAAAACATTTGGAACGTGAAGCTGCTAAACAAAACTTTTCTATAGATTAGATGCCTACATGAAAATTACCTGAGAAAGAAATGGAATTTTACTATGACAAATTTTCATATGAAACACCTGAGATGCTAAACTAGAAAAAATTACACTGGTTTCATAAGGTCTTCAGCTACGGTATTCTGGCCGTAGATCACCACAGGGGGCCAGAAATAAAATAAATTTTGGCCAATCAATGGTGCTGCACAAACATGCCAGCAATGCTTTGAGAGAGGTCTCACACAGCTGCCATGAATGTGATCATGATTTTGCCAGAAAATGTCATTCTAGGCTTCCAGCAATACAACTATATTGCACTGGTAGTTTTTGTTTTTTTGCATATATAGTACTTTAGCTGTTTGCTTCGACATTCACTCCTATTCAAACTACAACTAACAGAAACCTTTTCATTACATCAAATGAAACTGACAAACAGGCATGGAGCTTGTGGAGTCAAGGGGAAGGATTGGAGTTCATCGACCCATTGCTGAGGGAGACAAGCCCAACTCGTGAAATATTAAGATGCATACATATTGGTTTACTCTGTGTTCAAGAAGATGCGGAAAACAGACCAACCATGTCCTCAGTTGTTCTCATGCTTGGGAGTGAATCTTTGGCTCTTCCTGTACCCGCGGAACCTGCATATACTATCAGAAGAAGAGCCCTGGGATCAAGCAAGGCACAATCTTCAGTAAATGGGGTTACCAACACTGAAATTGTACCGAGGTAGAGGTGCCATTCGACATGACTCTGCCTATTATTTTTGAAGAATTTCTACCCATATTTAATCGAACCCACATAGGAAATTTAGTCATGTTATACATGGATTAATTGAAGTAAACTATGTGTTTGTAATGATCATTTGTAAGAAGCATTTTGATTTTCTAAGCCTTTGATAATCAAAGCGGGCAGGGCTATATGGTGTAGCCCCAACAAGAGGAGAAGTCATGTAGTACCTTGTATTTGGATCAAACAGCCAAGTGGTTTTACATTTTCCTAGAAAACAAAAAAAAAATATGTAATAAAGATAGAAGTGAAAGAAGGAATGCCCGCTCGTTTATTTTTTTGAAAGAAGAAGGCGTGTCAGTTTCATTCTCATGGAACATAAGGGCCTTTTCTTAGGAAAGAGAATCATTTTTTAAAAATCTCCTTGCTAGCTCAGCTTTCCCTTTAAAGCCCTTTCATATGGTGGAGAGAGGGTGGTGTATGTTCACCCCAGATGATTCACTGAGCCCCACGTCTGTGTTCGGGGGCCCCAAAAAGCACCACGTATATAAGCACATGGGGCTCGTATTCCCGTGTATGTTGTCATCACTCAGCATTGGAGTCTGGTTCGATTGCAAAGACTTAAGTACCCTTTCTTGCTATTCTTGCCATAAAACGACGGTTTGAGAAAATAACAAAAATGTCCTTTATTCAAAAAAAGAAAACAAATGGTTCAAAAAAAGGATAAACATGTCCTTCATCCAGAAAGTCGAGGATGATGTTGACTCTTCAAAGTCTACACAGCGAAATGAACCTTAGCCGACGATCCGATGGTGATCCGGCGAAACGATGGTGAGCCGGCGATCCGATGGTCATCTGGCAAAACAAACCTGAGCCATCAAAAATATCTATTTGAACTTTTCATCGTCATTTTCTTCTTCTTTCTTCTCCGTAAAACACTGTAAAACCCTCTCTCTCTTTCTAGAGAAAAAATCAAGGGAGGTAAAACGTTCCCCCTAGAGAAGGCCATGAACATCAACCCTCTCACTCTCTCTCCCTTCTCTTTCTACTTTTGTGCACATCCAGCAGACGATTCTACATTGCTCCATCAAACACCGACTGACCTGCACACTAACTGTAGCATCGTTCAACTTGATGAGTTGTGAAGCCTGATTCATAGTTTTTTCCCTTACAGGAGGGGGTTTGGGGGCTCCTCCCAGCGTGGGTAACATCATTCAACTTGATGAGTTATGGAGCCTGATTTAGAGTTTTTGCCCTTACAGGAGGGGGGTCCGGGGGCTCTCCCCCGACGCAGTCAGCGGACGGGGGTCCAGGGGGGGCCGCCCCTGGCGGGGGGCTCAGGCGGGCAGCGCCCCCCGGACCAAAATTTTTTTGGGCCTTGTATTTTTTTTCTTTCCCTCTTTTAACTATCGAAAAAGAGCAATAAAGCGTTTTGTTTAATCGTGGGGCTCATGTTTCCTTCAGTTGTTTCTTACTCGAGGTTTTTGTAACACTCCTTCCTACGATTTTTCTATTTGTTTTCTATTTCTTTCCTACGATTTTTTCAATGACTCCCCTACAACGATTTTTAGTGTTGTCGGGTCTCCAACGAGCCACACAGTGATTTGTAGTATTGTTTGGTCTTCCAACAACAATTTGTAGTATTGTCGAGCCTTCCTACAGTGATTTATGGTGTTTCGGGTCTTCAACGAGCCCCACAATGATTTATAGTGTTATCCAACTTTTCAACAATGATTTATAGTATTGTCGGGCTTTCCTACAACAATTTATAGTATTTTTGGGTTTCCAACGAGCCCCATAATGATTTATAGTGTTATCTAACCTTTCAACAACGATTTATAGTATCTTCCGCAAATCACTATAGCGATTTGTAGTATTTTTGGGTCTTCAACCAGCCTCACAACAATTTATAGTGTTGTTGGATCTCACTATAGCGATTTGTAGTATCTTTCACAAACCACTATAGCGATTTGTATTGTTATTCAGTAAGCAAATCGCTGTAAATCGTTACCTGAATTAGGACCAACTTGTCAGAGCCATATCTTCCTAACCGAAGGTCATATTTCAAATCCGTAAAAAGTGGTGTCTTTGTTATTGAGTTTAGTTTATTATTGTAAATTTTTAGTGATTTCTATTGTCATTTTATTCCTCATTTTAACTAAAAACTAGACCCCTATTATTGTAAAATATTTGAGTTGCACAACACTGTAAAAGTGTAGGCATTGAGAATGTACATGGAAGTACTCTTGACTATGTTTCGGTAGAAGAAATGCAGTTTAATAATGAGGAAGCTGCATATAAATTTTATAATGATTATGCCTTAAAAGTTGGCTTCAGTGTGAGAATGTTTTCTTGGTCAAAAAATACACAGGGTGTCGTGGTGAGAAAGACATATGCTTGTTCCAAGCAAGATTGGAAGAAATCAATAAAAAATTCAACAAGGAGCATGCCAGAATCAAGATGTGGATGTCAAACGATAATGGTTTTGAGAAGACATCCAACAAGAAGCATTCCAGAATAAATTTTATAATAATAGGGGTCTGATTTTTAGTTAAAATGGGAAATAAAATGACAATAAAAATCACTAAAAATTTACAGAAATAAACTAGACTCAATAACAAAGACACCACTTTTTACAAATTTGGAATATGATCTCCGGTTAGGGAGATATGACCCTGACAAGTTGGTCCTAATTCTGGTAGCGATTTACAGTGATTTGCTTACTTAATAACACTATAAATAGCTATAGTGGTTTGTGAAAGACACTATAAATCATTATAGTGAGACCCAACAACACTATAAATCGCTGTGGGGCACGTTGGAGACCCCAAAATACTACAAATTGCTATAGTGATTTGCGGAAGACACTACGAATCATTGTTGAAAGGTCGGATAACACTATAAATCATTACGGGGCTCGTTGGAGACCCGAAAATACTACAAATCGCTGTAGAAATGCCCAACAATACTACAAATCGTTGTTGGAAAGCTGAATAATACTATAAATCATTGTGGGGCTCATTAAAGACCCAAAAACACTATAAATCACTATAGAAAAACCCGATAATACTATAACTTGTTGTTGGAAGACCAAACAATACTGTAAATCGCTGTAGGGCTCATTAGAGACCCAATAACACTAAAAATCGCTGTAGGGGAGTCATTGAAAAATCGTGGGAAAGAAACAAAAAAAGAAAAATAGAAAAATCGTGAGAAGGGGTGTTACGAAAACCTCGAGCAAGAAACAACCGAAGGAAACATGAGCCCCACGATTAAACAAAACACTTTATTGCTCTTTTTCGATAGTTAAAAGAGGGAAAGAAAATAAAAAATTATACAAGGCCCCAAAAAAATTTGGTTGGGAGGCGTTGCCCCCCGAGCCCCCCCGCCAAGTGCGACCCCCCTGGACCCCCGCCCGCTGACCGCGCCGGGGGGAGCCCCCGGACCCCCCTTCTGTAAGGGCAAAAACTCTAAATCAGGCTCCACAACTCATCAAGTTGAATGATGCTACCTACGCTGAGAGGAGCCCTCAAACCCCTCCTGTAAGGGCAAAAACTATGAATGAGGCTCCACAACTCATCAAGTTGAATAATGCTACCCACGTTGGGAGGAACCCCCAAACTCCCCTCCTGTAAGGGCAAAAACTCTGAATCAGGCTCCACAACTCATTAAGTTGAATAATGTTATCCATGCTAGAAGGAGCCCCCAAACCTTCCTCCTGTAAGGGCAAAAACTCTAAATCAGGCTCCACAACTCATCAAGTTGAATGATGCTACCTACGCTGAGAGGAGCCCTCAAACCCCTCCTGTAAGGGCAAAAACTATGAATGAGGCTCCACAACTCATCAAGTTGAATAATGCTACCCACGTTGGGAGGAACCCCCAAACTCCCCTCCTGTAAGGGCAAAAACTCTGAATCAGGCTCCACAACTCATTAAGTTGAATAATGTTATCCATGCTAGAAGGAGCCCCCAAACCTTCCTCCTGTAAGGGCAAAAACTCTGAATCAGGCTCCACAACTCATCAAGTTGAATGATGCTATCCTCGCTAAAAGGAGCCCCAAACCCTCCTCCTGTAAGGGCAACAACTCTGAATCAGACCCCACAACTCATCAAGTTGAATGATGCTACCCACGCTGGGAGGAGCCCCCAGACCTCTCTTCTGTAAGGGCAAAATCTCTGAATCAGGCTCCACAATGAATCAATTTGAATGATGCTACCCACGCTGGGAGGAGCCCCCAAACCCTCCTCCTGTAAGGGTAAAAACTCTGAATCAGGATCTACAACTCATTTAGTTGAATGATGCTACCCACGCTGGGAGGAGCCCCCAAACCCTCCTCCTGTAAGGGTAAAAACTCTGAATCCGGATCTACAACTCATTTAGTTGAATGATGCTACCCACGCTGGGAGGAGCCCCCAAACCCTCCTCCTGTAAGGGTAAAAACTTTGAATCAGGCTCCACAACAGTCAATGTGCAGGTCAACCGGTGCTTGATGGAGCAATGTAAGATCTTCTGTTGGATGTGCATAGAAGCAGAAAGAGAAGGGAGAGAGAGAGAGAGTGAGAGGGTTGATGTTCATGACCTCCTCCAGGAGAGATTTCTTTCTCGGATAATCCTGCAGTGCACAGACTGGGTCTTAAATAATCATATTCAGGGCACTTAAGTCTTTACAACCACTCATTTTCTAGAATTGTCATTTTAATTTTTTGGCACCAATGGAAAAGAGGGTACTTAAGTCTTTGCAATTGCATCAAACTTCAATGCTAATTAATGCTGACAAACACGGGGATACGAAACACACATGCTTAAATACATGGTGTTTTTTGGGACCCCCGAGCATTAGATGCCCATTTCGGGGGAGGGGGACATATAACCTCCTTCGTATGGTGGGAGGTCTAAACAAAAGGGATACTCATATGAAATATAATTAGCTAGGTGGTGGGAAATACTGGGGCTCATAGATGCCACCTTAGCACTTTCCCTTCTAATTGATTGCTTGTTTACGAAGATCTGATCAGTTCCAAGCGACCTTGGACGAAAAACTGTCCAAGGTACCTTGGATCAATGTTGTGAGAGGCGTACGCCTCAGTACTTGAAGCGTACGCCTCACAGGCGAGGCGCACACTCAGTACCTGAAGCGTTGATATTTCTTTTAGCCTTTTTATATTTTATTTGTTCATAAGATGACTTTTATGACCTCCTAATACTTTGAGAATTCTATGTCACAAGGATGAAGACATGACAAGGCCTACAGAGACACTATGTATATTATTTTAGTAGATTTTCATAATGAAAAAATCAAAAGTTATATATTAAATTTAAGAAATATATAATTATATATCATCACTGTGTTTGACCTTGCATAAAAATCATATAATGTACTCATGTCTCGAATCCATATATCACATCCATGTTTGTATACGTATCCATGTGACGTCACCTGAGATATAATAAAAAGAACAAAGTGTACTTAATTACTGATATGCTAGCATGCACCCGTCTAGATGCGTGTGTATTCCATAGTCATAAATCTAATTAGCGATTTTCTTGAAAAAGGAAAATGTCATGATAATCTGTAAAATTTATTTTCCTCAGGAAAATCTTAAAAAATATTGGTATATTTAAAATTTTAATATATATCAGATAAACTATGTAGAAAAATATAGGCAAAAAATATAAAAATGCCAAGATCACATTATAACAAGAAAATATTGTGATAAAAGATGTGATATTTTCAAAATTGGTGATATTTTGAAATATCACATTTTTCTCGAGATTGTATCCGTTTTTTAAAATCTCACAATAAAATCACAATATTTAAAAAAATAGCCGGTATTTGTGACTATGGTGTGCACTTAGTTTGGCTATCAATGCAAAATCCTCTTGCTGGATCCATATTAAACTCTACCTTTATCAAATTTTGGATATGGATTTGGGTTGGGATCTTGTACACAAAAGTCAGATTTAGATATGGATCTGGTGTGTTCAGTTAATGGCAAACGAGATCGGTGATGAATCTTTATTTTATTTTCTTATGATTTTGTACTAAAATAACTAAAAGCAAATTTCTATTATTTTATTAATATTATATATTTTATTATTCTGATTATGAAGCTTACGCTAAAACGCCTCGCTTCATAACATGCTCCACGCCTCGCTTCAT
Organism: Nuphar pumila; assembly: GCF_984573655.1. Taxonomy (NCBI): domain Eukaryota; kingdom Viridiplantae; phylum Streptophyta; class Magnoliopsida; order Nymphaeales; family Nymphaeaceae; genus Nuphar; species Nuphar pumila. Next base: position 117,360,562 of record NC_143259.1, on the reverse strand, counting down.
AACATGCTCAACGCCTCACTTCGCCTCATCGCATTTAACAACCTTGCCTTGGATCATTGCTCTCTTGTTTACGTCGTCCATGATGGGATGGGTATGCCAGCTCAGCACTTTAATCTGCATAAAACTATTCCAAGAAATTACACATTAATTTTAATTTTTGGTACCTTTTGGGATCGCTTGTTGCTTGATTCCTTGTGATTGTTCGGTGGATTCATTTGCTCCATGTGTGCCTTGGACAAAATGTTTTTTTGCAATACAAAAATCCTTGAAAGAAAGTCAGAAAAACTTATTTTGAAATTGAAAAATTGAAAGAAATTTTTTTGAAGAAACTCATTGCCTTTTTGAAATCCTTGCTCTTGTTTTCTTTTTCTAAACTATGGCCTCAGGCCCTCAATTGGTTGCTCTTCAGATATGGGTCTTATGACCAAGCGATCATTCAAGGTTCTTCATTGAAAATTTTTCCTTGGAGAAAAATCTTTTGGAAATTGTGATGTTTGTGTAAAGTGTATCCTTTCTCTTTTAAGATGTTTGTTCTATCCTTTCTTTGAACTTAGATTTTCGAACTCAATTAATTTTTTTTCTTTCATTTTCCTTTCAGACGATCAATAGAAATAAGAAACCCGCTGCGCGTTCTCAATTTTTTGCTTTAATTCACAACTCGATTCCATCAGCTTTTGTGCTCCTTTGCATACCTTTTGCTTTCTTAAAGAAGAAAAAGGATGATAATAGCAGTAGTTTCCAGGGTAAGCAAGTAAACACTTGTGACAAAAATATGCCCCTTAACTATAAAACTTTTTCGGTATTTTTATTTTATTATTCCTGAAAGCTACAATCAATGTTGTCAGAATCATTGGGAATCGATCGGCCTGAATCTGCTAAAAAATCGATTTGCAGCCGATTTGGATTTTTTTCCAAATAAATAAAAAAATACAAGAAAATAGCTTTTTAATATTTTTAATATTTTATGACACGGATCGTCTGCTGGTTAAAAGTTGGCCAATTCATTTCGATCCAGTTGAAAATAGGTATCGGCCGATTCACCTGAATTGTTGGCCAAACGATTCGACGGCGGATTCTGACAACATTGGCCAGAATTCAACTTTTGAAAGATAATGATGGGAAAATTGCTCTTTAGATCATGATGGTGATGAAATTGAGAGAAAGCAATCGTTACTTTTTTTACTTGGGCAGCATGAGTGCTACCACAACCGATTTCTCTGAAGCAAACAAACTTGGAGAAGGTGGGTATGGTCCTGTCTACAAGGTATAATATAATTCTCTCCAATTTAATTGGTACCAGTTTTTATATGGTAAAACGTTTGTGGCTGTCAAACATGAAACCTATATGGGATTTTCTATGGTTGGTTGCCTGATGGTCAAGAAATTGCTGTAAAAAAAAGGCTATCTACTAATTCAGGTCAGGGATCAATAGAGTTTAAGAATGAGGTTCAGCTTGTGGTAAAGCTTCAACACAGGAATCTGGTTCGGATTCTTGGCTGCTGCTTGCGAGGAGGAGAAAAGATACTTGTCTGTGAATATTTGCCCAACACAAGCCTAGACAATTTTTTATCAGGTTAGTAGATATATTTGAGTAATATCTCTATTTATTTTCAGTTATCTTTTTGTTGGCGATTTGATATTTAGTGCTTATCTAAGCAGCTGACTCATCCTCATTGGGTCAAGTCATTGTTCGACAAACCAATTAGCCATAAGAATGAGCATTCACGAGGAATTGAATTTCTCTGTTCAACTGCAAAAAAAATTGCGAAATTGAATTTCTCGCTGCTCAACTGAAAAGCTAACTCCTCGTAGGGGGGAGCATACGGGGTGGCCACAATCTGTAATTATTGTAAAACAAGAAGCTGGGTTAGTCCATAAGTGGGGTCTACAGTGTACTCAAGGGCTAACAGAGCAAAATCATGATTAAATTTATAGGGAAATATCCTAACTCACTCCCAGATTTTGCTTGATATGTTATGTGACCTTTTTTGTTTTTTTTTAAGGAGATAAGCCATGTGATCAGGCACCAACCTTTGCTAAAACCTAATTCCAGACCCAGCGTTTCCCCAGAAAATGTCAAATGGGGATCATGCGTTGGTTGACCTTGACAGCAGTCACCAACATATTGTATATGGCTATTCTATCTCTATCACACATCTCACTTTTAGTGTGTTACTACTGCACCTGATCACCCTCCATCTGCTGTTGGCACCTATCGTATATCTCATAGGTCCATGCGATATGTATGATAGGGACTAGAAATAACCAATGATTGGTTATGTTCAACATGACGGCAAATGCTCTCGGTTGACCTCTAAGAAAATGGTGGGAAACATTAAGTAAAGTTCCTAATTTACCTTTACTAAGAACCTGACGGAACAACAAAACAGATCCAGTGCCCAACGATGGGGTGCCACGTAGTGGCTGCTCCTTTATTAAAGAGGGGCCCCATGCCTGCTCCACTGTTAAAAGGGACGAATACTTAAACTACTGGACCACGCCTCAGGGAACAATGGACAATAAAGGGTGAAGGGTAATTTTATCATTTTTAAAAGCATTTACTTTAGTGGTTCAGGCCTTGAGGGTAATCATTCTCCACTTCAAGTCCTTATTGGACAATTGTCAAAAAAAAAAAAAAAGACTTAAATTTGTATCATGAAATTTTGAAAAGAGGGGTATAAGTACAATATTAAGAAAATAGGTTTTCCACATCAAAGCATAAAGAATTTGTTGTTTGCTGCTTCACATTGAACAGAACCTCTTAAACGGTCGCTTCTAGATTGGATGAAACTACCTAACATCATTATTGGTATAGCAAGAGGGCTCGTCTACAACAAATTATGGTGGGTGCAAGAAGAGAAGGTGACAGAATTCAAAGGAAGAAAACATGAGCTGTTTTTTCTTTTTGAAATATGTTTGTACTTGATGATGTGAAATAGTCTCGTATTGGAGAGTTTCAATAAAGTTATAGACTTTATAACCTATATGGAAACTCTTACATTTGTTCCTGAGAACAAGATGGTGAGATGACTAACACACATGCGCCCGCCCGCCGTGCCGGGCTCGGGCTCAGGTAATTGGCAATCAAGACCAAAGTATATTTTTGCCCAAAGTTTTTGTGATTATTTGGATTCATAAATGGGTTATAAGAAATGATAACGGGTCACGACTTCTCGTAGTTCGTATATGTTAACAGGTCTCGACTCTTCAGATTCTGTAACAGATCCCTTCCACATTTTTGTAACCGTTCGTGGGTTATAAAAACGTAGTTAGGGCTGAGGCTACGCAGATGCTAGACACACATAATTCTGAGGAAGAAAGGCTTTGCATTTTCTCTCTCCTTGCTACTCTCTCTCTGCATTTTTCTTGAAGGGGTTTTCTGCAACAACGATTCAAAGAGGTTGTCTTCGAAGAACGATCCGTCCGAGTGCACCGATCCTGATCGTCGAGGCTATTGTATCCTGGGGGAAGGACGTCGAACCCTGTTTGCACGGTATGTGGAGGCGAATCTTCTCTAAGAGAAGTACTTTCCTACGCCTTAGCCTGCTATACAATATTAACATGTTTTTATTGTGTTCTCTGCATCGGTTTGTTCATGTGTTGTTGTCTGGATTTTGGTTTTATGTGGAAATCGATATGCTTGCTTCCCGTTCCTGTTTTGATCATGATTTTCATATTGTTATATATCCTGATTTATGTCATGATGTTAATCGTGAAACCGTGTGATATGAAATATGATCCAACAGATTATTCACAAGGACCTCAAGGCATGCAACATCTTAATTATTAGAACGCTAAGATTTCAGACTTTGGATTGGGGAATCTTGTGGGAATGGATCAAATGCATGGCAGTACAAATAGAATTGTAGAGACATAGTAAGTTTACATTTAATGTTTTGCCTCAAAGCATTGAATTGGCTCTTCTTTGTTTGAAAGAAAACCATAATTTCATTCAGAAGATAGAAAGAACTAGAGCTTACAATTTATGTTGGTATTAACGTAGAAGTAACTTAGCAAACATATTGCAATCTCTCAATGTTGCAAATGTAACATGTTTTTTTGAATCGAATGAATAATCTTGTTTGCAACTCCTCTTCCAATCGTGACATGAGTAGTCACAACTCTTGAAATTCCCTTGGTGAAGGCTCTCACATTAGGACAGACCACCTTGTAGTAAAAGCACCAAGAGGATCGCACAAACACTCAATAAAATCACAACACACAAGATTTACATGTTTCCTTCTATGAAAATCCTACTGTTGTTATTTGTTTCAAAATATACCTCTTTGGAATCGAGGTTTTTGGCAGAATAGTCTTTTCTTTTGCCTAGTTATTTAAGAAAAGTTTTTGGAGGGAAAAGCCTACTTTATGAAAAATGTTAGTCTTATATTGATCATCTTTGTGTATCTTAAGTTTGGTTAATCACAAGTCAAATTATATTTTATATATTCGTGTATATTTCTAAGTTATTCAAAATCCATGATATTTTTTCTGGCACTATTTTAGTGCTAGAAAAGGAACTTTTCCTGGTGCTATTTTAGTGCCAGAAAAAAAAGACCTTTTCTGGCATTACAAAAGTGCGCCACTAAAAGTCTTTATTGGTGCTAAGGAGACTTTTAAAGATTAGATTTTTTGTAGTGGTAGAGCAACTTTAGGATCCCAAGATGCTCTTTGTTTCTCTCGAGTCTTTGACTCTCAATACAACACGAACGTTTGTTGTAAGTCTACAACACAAAATTTTACCACAATAAAAAAAATCTCTCTCAACCTGTTTATCCACACACACAAAAAGTTTACCACCATAAGAAAAAGCAAACAAAACCTCACTTGCTCGATTTGTCAACATGAATCTATACTCACAAGAGTCTTAGTCGACCGTTTGACCAAACAGGCCTAGTCTGAACTGCACCAAGTCGGGTCTAACAAAGTCTTGGTTTTCTAGTTTGAGTCTAAATTGAACTAGACCCGACTAGGTATGGGTTCAGTTCAATCCAGGTTGAACCAGATCTAAACAAAACTGGGTCTGGAGCCAATCTTGATATGGATGAATTAGTTCTGGATCTAGATCCGAAGTGGATCTAAATCCTATTTATAACTGGATAGATTAGTCCTAGATCCAGACTAGAACTGGATTTTGATCCAGTTCATAACTAGATGGATCTATTCTAGATCTAGATCAAAACTAGATCTAGATCCTATTAGTAACTGGATGGATTAGTTCTTGATCCAAATCAAAATTGAGTAGGGATCCTGACATATCTAAATCCACATTAGATATGGGTTTGATCAATCTGTTATGAACTAGAACAATTTTGGTTCTTGATTGGGACAGAATTGAACCAGTTTGGTTTGAGTCCATTCTAGTTACACCAAACTAGATACAAATTCACACCAACCTAGATTTAAGAAGTCTTTTGTAGGACAGGATGACAGACAAGGAAATGTACAACCAGAGAAGACTACAAGCAAAGAGATAGAAGATGTGATACGAGACTCATCCCCAGGATAATTGCTAGACTTGTGGTTTGGTAAGGCATGAGGGGCAATGTGATATAAAGAATGTCAAGTGCTACAATTGTCAGTAGATGAATCATTTTGCTAGCTAATGTCCACAACTAGATCGAAATGAGGGTGCTGCTCAAAAGAAGAAGCCAACAGTTCCTGGCCGAGTTTATGATACTACTCTTCAGGAGACACTTGCTAGTCTAGGTGTGGTAGAAGGTACACTTCCTATTTTAGAAATTCCTACACATGTTTTGTTTGACTCTGATGCCACTCACAAATTCGTTACTCCATCATTTGCAAAGTTGATACCTATTGCACCTTCATTATTAGAAACTTTATATTTGGTTGAAACACTAATAGGAGGATCCATGATAGTGCTAATTGGGTATAAAAATTGTGTTGTAAGCATAGATAGCCCTGAATTACTAGTAAATCTCCTACAACTGGAATTCAATGGGATCGATGTAGTCCTAGGTATGTATTGGTTGCCGACACACCATGCCCCTATTGATTGTTGAAGGTGTGTGAGCTTTCGAAACCCCTAGATTTGAACTTTCACCTTTCAAGGGGTTAAGAAACTAGCCAAGCCAACAGTCATATTGTGCTTTGATAATGCCTGAAATGCATTATAAATTAAGAATAATATGCATGTCATTATCTATATTTTTAGAGTTAAAACCCATGTTTATATTGATTCAAGTCATAGGAAGGTACATTTCAAATTTTGTTCAATTTCGAGTTAAATTGGTGAAGTTATGAGCTTTTTCGTGTAATTAAGTGAATCCAGATCCAAACTCATATAAGAATGCCAAATTTTTGGATCTTGGATCAAATTGACTCAATCCATAGATCCATTACCATTTTTTAAAAAAAAAAAAGCGCCCAACAAATTCTTAGAGTTTTTTAGGGTTTTTGAAAATACATTTTCATAAGAGTGATTTTGAAATTTTCGAAAAAAGAAACAAACATATAGGAGACACCCCTCTTTCCGAAAATTTGTCCAAAACTTTGAGAAATTCTCCACATCACTAGCCACCTCCATTTTCCATCCTCCATCACCGTTTTGTCGCACCAAGGAGCTTTCTAGGTGTTGTGCTGCCGAGGAGTTTTTCAGGTGTCTTCCATTTCCTTCTGTCCATGTCTTTTTGTATTTTTTATTTTTGTGTCTAGTTTCTACTAACTTCTGGTTTTTGTTTGCAGCACTACAACAACCATTGAAGGAGCTTTATCTTCGCACCAGGGAGTTTTCTAGGTGCTATCTGGCTGAGGATTTTTTTGGGCTCTCAAACGAGCCAAAGAGTTTTTTGTGCTCGTCCTTCTTTCCCACTTACCATCCTTCAAATCACCAATCACTGTTCCTTTCGTGAGTTGCTGAAAGTTGTGGACCTTCTCAGAGGATTAGAAGAAGTTGTGGGAGTCTTTAATTTTTGGACCAAGCATGGATGGTCTGATAAGATCCTCGTTCTTTGTTTTCTTTATTTTATTTGTTATTTTTGCAAAAATCGGCTAGACTGTCTACCCATTTTTTATCTTCCAAAAAAAAAATTATTCTGATTTTTTTTTACAGAAGTTGCAATAGGTTAAAACCATGTTTTTAATCTCCTAAGTTCAAGTCTAGTTAGTGGTTTAGTGTACAAAAAAATCTATTTTTGATTTGCTTTGTTTTTTTTAGTTAAAAATCGGTTTTTGATTCTCTTATAAAATCGGGTTTCAAAGGCTGTCGTCTTCTCTATAGAGGATGACAACCATTGTTGGACCTTGGAGCTGCATTAGTTTAGTAAATTAATCATTTTTATTAAGTCTTTACATTTGGATTCATTGCATTTAGGTCATAGCAATTTAATTAGTTAATAATTAGCTAAATTAGTATATGCAATTTTTTAAAGTCAAAGTAGCCATTCACAATTTCTTTTTCATTCCAATTTTGGCAAATGTATTTAGTCTAGATATTAGCTAGGTTAGATTGTAGTTGTTTAGTTTAGTTTGTTATACTTTTAAATATTTGAATTTTTATGAAGGGCATTTTTGGAAATTCAAAGCAATAGGAGATTTTGGCAAATTAGGTGGTTTCCAATTTTCATGAGATTTTATTTTTGGTAAGCTTGGGTTTTCCTTGAAGATCCAGCATAGAGGTATCTCTTCTTAATCCAATTAAGTAAAGTGATTCAAAAATTGAATCACCTTACTTAATTTTCAAAATTCTTGATTTAAGGAAGGGATCGCCTTCTAATTAGAGGATTCTAGTAAAAATTTTGTGGGTTCACTAGGGTTGGCGTTTTTTACTTTGAAAGGTCATTTTTTTTAAAAGAAAGATGTCATGGGCCCCACCTTAATTCCATTTAGCCTAACTATTTATTAATTGCCTTTTCTTAGTTAGGTTACATTTAGGCATAGGCGTGTTTTATATTTCATCTTATTTAGGTTAGTTTTATGCACATTATTTTCATAGTTTAATTAATTAGATAAGTTTCAATTAAACATTTTTTTTATGTCAATTAGAAATTAGCATTACATATTAAGTAAGGCAATCATTCTTTTATGATTATTTGTTTTGTTTTGTTTTTAAATTAAATCTCTAGTAGGTCCCATATAGGGAACGACTCACCTTAGGTTGTATTGGTATTAAGTCAAGTTTACTTAGCTAGGTAAGTCGTGTATGCCATGTTTGGTATTCTATGTCTTGTATTTTTTAATTAATGTTTGAGTAGGTCCCACATAGGGGACAACTAACATTGGTTTGCATTTACATTAGTTATTATTTATATTAGCTTAGGTTTATCTATTTAGCCTAATCATTTCATTGGCTTGTATGTGAGAGTAATTTCATTTTTTTTAAAATAACTTATGTTTTCTTCTTAGATTTAATTTGTTAGCATAATTAAAATTCTGATTTCTATAGTTTAGCGTAGTTGTAGGTCTGTTATGTCTGTTTATTGAATTGCATATTGTCATTAGTGCACAAATTGATTTTTGTGTAAGTTATGTTGAATTGATTTTCAAACAAAAAATTTGCAGTTAGTTGCACTCCTCATTTTATGTAAATTTTTTTAGAGTTTTGAACTCAAACTAGTTTTATTCTCTTCATTCAAGTGTCCTCTGAGTGTAGATCAAATGTCAACTCATTCAGAGTTGATTTGGTTAGGCTTTTAAGCATTTTCCAAAAACTGGTATGTTAAAAACTTAAATTCTGGGACAGACCAATTTCTAGATTTTAGGTGTTTTTAAAACACTAATATCTGGAGATTCTAGATGAATTTTTGAGTTCTGTAAAAAGGGTCTGATTCTTGCACGTGTCAGAAATCCAACAAAACAAATTTCATTAAAATTGGACTTCATTTGACTTTAAATCATCTATTTTCTGAAGTCTGTCAGAAAGTCAATTATACACTATAGCGAGGGGCAAAATAGATATTTCAATAGTTAATTAGATTTCTATAGTTTTTCATATTTTTCTACATCTTACATAGTTTATATACAGAAGTTAACATAGTTAGTATTAGAATAAATTAGTGGTTTTTATAGAATTAGCACAATAGTATTATTTTTATTTCAATTATAGATTAATTGTCAGAATTATTTTTAGGATTAATTTTAGTGATATTTTTAAATTAGTTGTAGTAACTTAATTTTTAACTTGTTATTTCTATTTTTATAGGTTTACAAGTATATTGCAGATCAAAAGGCATTTTTATGTCAAGGGAGTGAATGACATACTTGCGAAAGGATGAAAATACCCTTTTGGACTTGAAGGAGTGCTCGAGCAACATAGTTTAAATTCTTATAAAATTTTTAATTAATTTTTATTCATGATTAGTGTTTGAATTAACTTGTACTTCTCCCTATAGACAATTTGAAATATTAATAAATTGAAGCATTTAGATTTGAATTTGGAAATTATTCTGTTCCCTGTGGATTCAACCCGTACTCACCACGACTGTTGAAGTTTGGTTTTTATATATTTAGTTGCCAATTTTCCAAAACATTTATTAAAAATTATCTTTTAAAATCGTTGCAAAAACAACAACCATGCTTGAAGGCCAATCAATATCTTCGTGATGGATGTGTTGGATACTTGGCCTACATAAAGACGGATAGTAAGGATGACCTCTCAGTGACTAACATAGAAATTGTGCAAGAATATGCCAATGTTTTTTTCTGAGAAACTTTTAGGTCTTCCTCCAGACAGAGAGATTGAATTCCAAATTGAACTTGTTATGTAAACCAAACCCATATTTAAGGCACTTTATAGAATAGGACCCACTGAACTCAGAGAACTCAAGAAGCAACTTAAGGAGCTATCGGATAATGGTTTCATCCAACCATCAGTATCCCCGTGGAGTGCTTCAATCTTATTTATCAAGAAAAAGAATGGATCACTACGAATGCACATTGACTACCGATAGCTGAATGCAGTAGCCATTAAGAACAAATACCCGCTACTTGGAATTGATGATTTATTTGATTAATTGCAAGGAGTTACATGTTTCTCGAAGTTAGATTTATGTTATGGTTATCACTAGCTAAAAATTAGAAAAGAAGATGTGGTCAAAACAACTTTTAGATCGAAATATGACCACTATAAATTTTTAGTCATGCATTTTGGATTGACAAATGTACATGCAGTATTCATGAACTTAATGAACAGAGTCTTCAGACCATATTTAGACAAATTTGTAATGGTGTTTGTTGATGATATCCTTATCTACTCTTCCATGAAAGAGCAACAAATTGAATATTTAAGAATTATTTTGCAAGCACTTAAAGAACATACGTTTTATGCCAAGTTGTCAAAGTGTGCATTATGGCAAAAGCAAGTATATTTTCTAGGACATGTCATATCCAAAAATAAAGTTATGACAGATCCTATGAAGATCAAAGTTGTTTTCAATTGGCCTAGACCAAAAAATACTTTTGAAATTCTTAGTTTCTTGATATTGGTTTGTTATTACCAAAGATTTGTGCATTCTTAGTGTTATAAGGTCCTACGACCAAACACTACAAGAAAAACTTTAATTAGCGACATATTAGCTAGAGAAAACTATCTATCGCTAATTAGCAACAGAATTTGTCCATCGCTATTTACTGATGGAGTAGCGACGGGACTCCGTCGCAACTTAGCAACGGATTAGCGACAAAAGGCATCCGTCGCTACAAAAGTCGTTACTTAGCTATAGAGTTGGTGACAGAATAAATCCATCGTGAATCCATCGCTATTTTTTGATATAAGCCCCTCTAAGCCGCGACATTCTCTCTCCTCTCTCTCTCTGATTTTTCCCAAAGCCAAACCCTTATCCGCCACGTTCAGCTCTGTCCAGCGAACCCCAGCGCCATTGTCTCCCTCTTCGTTAGCCACTAACGACGTGCTACCAACGACCACCATCCCCCTTCTCAGCAGGTGTCGCCCACCGAAGCTGCCGGTGACCCTGAGTACTCCCCTCTGCTCCCATTCGACAAACCCTATGAGCAGAGCCATCGCCTCTGTCGTCGACACACCGGCGACCTCTCGGTCATGATCTTTGTGCTCCCTCCTTTTCGGTGTCATCACTGCAGTCCCCAACGTGCCTCACGATCGCCGTTTCCTCCGTTCGCCATCTGCGAGCTCCTACAAGTCGGTCCCCCGTGCCAGCCCTACCGCCGCTGTCTTTCCCTGCATCTCCCAGGTAAACCCTGTGACCCCCTCTTGCCTTTTCCCCCTTTCTTTCGGCACCACCACCTCTGGTGCCAAGAGGCGGCTTCCCTTCGACAACACAATAGATGGCTCCTCCTCCTCGTATGTCATTGGCCACAACGACTCTGCCACCCCGTCGACGCCCCTCGGCCCCTCCATGTTCAGAGCTCCTTTACAGGGGCAATTCAATGCCCCTCGGCTCTGCTTCCCCCTTCCATTAGAGTACAAACCCTCCTCCATTCTCTCTACTCCTTCTGGGTTTTCGTTAGGGTGGAGTACATTGCTCCTCCCCTTTAGCTTCTCTCTAATGCGTGATGTTCCTGATTCAATCGTTGGATAGGTTAGTCTTGTGTCTGGGTTGCTTCTGGATCAGATTCAAGAAGATCAAGTCTATCCCAAAGGCGGAAATTGAGCCTAATGTCGATGTTGAAGGTGGGCACAATGTCGATTTCCCCATGGTTCTCGTTCAGATTCCCATGTGTAATGAGAAAGAGGTAAATTTGCCTTCGCGTCCTTGGCATTTTGATCCCAAATTTCAAACCTTTGATGAAAAATTGACAAACATTGCATACCTCATTGTGTTTGAATTCTCTTGAAATATTAGATTTTCGTATTTTGGTTCCAAGAATCACGGTTTTTGTTTAAAACTCGTAAAATTTTCATGCCTGCATTGATTTATGGGGTTTTAGTTCGGACAAAAGGATGGTAGTTTCAAATTTTAATTCTAGCATGGTGGTTTTTAGTGCTTGGGTTTACATTCTCTATCACTGGGTTGTTGGGATTACTAATTCCTAATGAAGAGAGGGATGTTTTCTGTTCCCACAAGTTTTGTTATATCAACTGATTGCTGAGAATGATCTTTAATTTTTCATTTTCCAAAGGTTTATCAGCAATCCATAGCTACTGTCTGTAACCTGGATTGGCCAAAAGAGCGTAACCTTGTTCAGATTTTGGATGACTCAGATGATCCAACAACTCAATTGCTTATTAATGAAGAGATAGAGAAATGGCAACAGACTAGTGCTAATATTGTTTATAGGCACCGTGTTCTCAGGAGCGGGTACAAGGCCGGAAATCTCAAGTCTGCCATGAACTGTAGCTATGTGAAGGATTATGAATTCATTGCCATATTCGATGTCGATTTCCAGCCATATCCTGATTTTTCTGAAAAGAATAGTTGCCTATTTCAAGGTATGTAATTTGCATTTTTTATCCTTGTTTTAAATCAAATTTCTATGTTTATTATATTCAATTTTTATAGGTGTCATTTTTTTGTGATTTTAGGACAATTTGGATGTGGGTTTGGTTCAAGCAAAGTGGTCATTTGTGAACAAGGATGAGAATCTGTTAACCAGATTACAAAACATTAACCTTGCATTCCATTTTGAAGTGGAGCAGCAGGTGAATGGCATATTCTTGAATTTCTTTGGGTTCAATGGGACTGTTGGTGTTTGGAGAAGAAAGGCCTTGGAAGAGTCTAGTGGATGGCTCGAGAGGACCACCGTAGAAGACATATTACAGTTCGAGCTCACCTCCAGGGATGGAAATTCATCTTCCTCAATGATATAGAGGTAACAAGGGCTGCTTCTTGGATGTTTATGTTTTCTCTTAGGTTCTCATTTTTCCTGTTCTCTTAATTAATTGGACTTTGTTAAAAAAATGATAATCATGATCCTCGTATTGTTGGTGTATTTTTTTTATCATAATTGGGGTGATAAGATGGAAGATTGATTTGTTGCTTACTATATATGGATCAATTGCTTACATATAAATTCATGGTATTTGAATCAAATCATGTATTATTTATGAGGATCACAAGCATAAAGAGCAAGTTCACTGCAACAAGACACTAATATAAAATTGTAAACAGGTAGGTAAGGTGGGAACTAGGGGGCTTCAACTTTGTCGACAATTAACTGAATGATCTGTTTAATGAAGCTCAGTTTCAAAATGTGTTTGCCACAACATAATATAGATAGTTATGTCTGCTTTTCTCCCCTGAACTTACAATTTTACTGGATTAGTTAGAACTAGCAAGAATTGTGAACAGAGCACCTTCATTTTCAGCTGTCTCATCTTCTTACCACTCATTTCTTTTGCCTAATTACAGTGGCAATGTGAGCTCCCAGAGTCATATGAAGCGTATATAAAATAGCAACACCAATGGCATTCTGGTCCAATGCAGTTATTCCAGCTCTGCCTACTCAATGTTATTCGTGCCAAGGTCTGCACTTACAACATGCTATTTCTTATTTCCAAAGGTTTTACATAACAAATAAAGCATGTATGTGTAGTTGGTTCAACTCTACCTGGTAAATTCAAGGTGTGTACACCTCGGCTTGAGGCGTGCCTTGCCTTAAGGCATGCGCTTCAAGGCGTATGAGGCGCACGCCTTAGGGCTATTTTTTTTAAATTTTGCGATGGATTCGCTAATATTCAGTGATAAATTTTTGAAGTTTTGTGATGGATTATATTCTGTCGCTAATTTAGCGACGAAATATAATCCGTCGCAAAACTAAATCCGTGCTTATTTAGCGACGAATCATGTCTGTCGCTAATCCATCACATATTAGCAACGGAAGTAGCGACATATAAATTCTATCACATTTTAGTGACTAAAAATTTGCGATGATAGTTAGCCGTTGCTAAACTCTATAGCGACAGATTTTGTGATGGATTAGTGAAGGATAACGTCTGTCGCTAATCCATGTTTTTCTTATAGTGAAACTTACCAGAAAAGATGTCAAGTTCAGGTAGAATGAGAAGTGCGAACAGAGTTTTGAGGAGATCAAGAAGCACTTGACCATAACACTGGTCTTAGTATTGCCTTCAAGACTAGGAGGTTTTATAGATATAGAGAAATTACATTTCTACGTGCTTAGAAAATTGGTGAACCTTAGAATCCTAGGACTTATCCCTGAATACTTGAATGAAAATGTCCCTTGAGAACACTGGTCGAAGACAGTGAAAATAAACTTAAATGAGAGTTTATATGAATGAATGAGATGCATATCTGCTAAAGAATTCTAGAGTTTCACCAAGAGAATTTGAGATTCTAGAGTAGATTAAGATGTTGCATGAACCACAAAACGCTCGAGTAAGGTATAGCTCTAGACTTTAGTATTGAGAGAGTGCTAACTTGTGAGAATCAAATGAGAAACTAACAGAAATTAAAGGACACAAACCTGTGTGATGTGTGATCGAAAACTAAAATAAAACCAAGGGCACTATAGTTATAATTTTAGTTTATTTTTGCTTATAATTTATTTCTTACTAAGTTGTATACTCACCTCCATTAATTATTACAATTATAGGTTCTACGTGACTTGAGAGACATAACTTGGTGTTAGGATGTTGTTAGCCTTCGTCAAGATGTAGGTGACCTCATCTTTCAGTAAAGTAGTTTTTCTTTTTCTTTTTTTCGTTGTTATACCTTTTGTGGTTTTCATTTGTGGAATTTGCTTTATTTGAATTTAAATAATAATGTTTATTTAGAAAAAAAATTGTGCCATACTTTTAGTACGCTAATTTGGTATTTTTCTCTGGGAAGTGATACCCACAAACCCGGACTTAAGAAGTTCCGGATAGAGGTGTTACACTGTGACATCAAATTTCAAATGGACACCCCTTGATCGTATGATCCACCGGTTACCCAGGAAAAATATTACACACAATATATGAAGTTCTCTTTGAAAGCTAGAAAATGCTGAAAGAACCAATGGTGCACACACTTTTAGGTTTTTACTTCTTGAAAGTCTGCACAAGCTTAAAGTTACACATCTAACGAGCCTCTAATCCAGCAAGGAGGCCCTCCGTGGAACTCCCGTCAGATCTGCTTGTTGAAGTTTTATTCCATTCCTGTCTGTTACCTGTGAAAAAAGTGGGTGGTGAAGGAGTAGGAAGTGCCACAGAGTTGCTATTAAGCATCATTACAACAGAAGACATGGCAGGTCTATCTTCTGGTTCATCTTGGACACTTAGCAAACCAATGTGGATGCATCTCAGAACTGCAGTTATTTGACATGATCTAGCAAGAACTGTATCCATCAGCTCCAGTGCTCTTTCATCTCTCCAGTGTCTCCAAGCCTACAAAATTCTCAATTTGAATGAGACAATACATGTTTAAAAAACTTTGATTACTCAAGGAGATATCAGACCAGGGAGGGAAAATGAGAGAACAATAATACTTAACATATTCAAGAAGGTTGTGCTTTCCAGGGACATTCCTTTTACCACTCACAATCTCCAATATTAGAACCCCAAAACTGAAAACATCAGATTTAGCGGAAAATTGGCCATGCAACAGATACTCTGGTGCCATGTATCCTCTGCAAATAGAACACGTTTGGCCCACAACTCACTTTGAATAAACAAGTTCTGATGAAAATTGTACAAAAAAACTTCCAGAATAATGTGGAATCTACGTTAATTTGGATACTTATTTACATAAAAGCAGTTAGTGAGTGATAGGTTGTGTTGATCAAGTATTTCAAGTAGGGTTGCAAGTGGGTCGGATCCAGGAAGATGAATTTGCAAAATTTGGCTGTCCCAGATCCGGGCCGATCCGACTTGGCAATGTATTTTAATCTGAAACAGACCAATTTGCATCCCTAATTTCAAGATTGGCCTTCACTCTGTGTGATGAAGCGGAAAGAGTCTCCAGTCAAACCCTAACCCGTACCCTTCTGTCATACTAACCCTGGGATCTCACTGTTTCCTGTTGTTTTGTTCAAATCGTACCCCATAGATGGATCCATCATGGTAGATTTTATAGCAATTGAATAATATGAATTTTTAAATCATAAAACTTTGGCGTTGCTGTTGATTTTTAAGTCACAAAAAACTCCTGCACAAAGTTCAGATTTCCTTTGATTCAAACACGGATCTTCACTAAATGGATCACGTAGATCACATCTACATGATCAGATTTGATAAAAAACAACTTGCAACAATGAGAAGACGGGTGCTATGACAAAAGGGTACGAGATCGTGGATAACTGGAGCTCATTTGGATGAAAGGCAACCTTGTCCAGCCTGAGCTTTTTGGACATGGATAGTCCCTCACTTGGAACATGCCTCAACAGTCACATCAAGTATTCACAAGATTTGTCATGTCAAATTAAGGCAAGGTTCCAAGTCATCTGAAGAAAGGCTCGGGCTTAATCATGATGGTTCTCAGGCTGACATCAAATTGAATCACGAATCAACAACAGGTGTTGTTTCAACCTTGCTTACTTAAAAAAATTCCCAAGCATTCAAGTAATCGCGAGAACAAGCTTACTGTGTTCCACCAATCTTCAGTGTGTGTGCTCGCGTTTGGTCTCCTTCAAAATTTCTTGCCAAGCCAAAGTCTGCAATTTTGGGGTTCATCTCCTTATCTAATAGAACATTACTGGCTTTCAAGTCCCTGTGAATTACCCTAAGTCGTGAATCTTCATGAAGATAAAGAAGCCCTCTTGCTACTCCAGTAATAATTTTCAGGCGCATTTGCCAATCCAACAATTCACGTCTGGCAGGATCTGTTTTCAATCACCAAGACAGAAATAGTTCCAGCATTAACAACTGGAAATTTGAATGCGTCAATTAAAAAAATTCTTCAAATGGCAACTAAAAGGATTCTTATACAATTTTATCAGTTGACAAACTTCAGCAACTAGAAATTACAAAGATGCTTATAGAAATCTATCTTTGAAAAACAAGGATAATAGACATATAAATCTCGCTACAATACTGATGCCGGCAATTTATGTTTTCACATTTTTGTTGTTTCTTTTGAAAATAACGTTTCGGGCAAATCAAAGGCAAGTCAACAAGATGCTATGTGATCCTGCATGGTTGTCACTAGGTAGAACGAGTACCATGGTTTAGGAATGAACAAATATATCATCAGGTCTGCACTTTTTTTTATATATTGTTTTTTGCAGCTTGTGAAAATGGTCCATATGCCATCAACAAACCATTAAAAACTTTTAAAATACACATAGGTATATGATATTTGTGTTCATTTAGAACATCCAATGATTGAAATTTTTTGAAAGACTTAATGCTTCATCCTTTGCCTGTAGGTGAAAATTGCTACTAAAATAAAATTACATATTCTGCTAATTATGCAAATGTCAATTAAACTTGAGAAAAAAAAATTGAAGAAAATGTTATTTTTTTCCCCGTCGAGAATAAATGCCTTCATCTTACCAAATAGAAACCTATCGAGGCTGGTGTTGTGCACATATTCGTAAACAAGTAACTTCTCATTTCCCTCATCACAGCCGCCTAATAATCGAACAAGATTCCTGTGTTGAAGTTGTGCAACCACTCTTATCTCAGCAATGAACTCCTTTGTTCCTTGCCTAGATTCCAATGATAGTCGCTTCACAGCCACATCTTCACCACTTGGCAGCAGTTTACCCTGCAATATATCTAATTATCTTTCTTATAATCAGCAGGCATTTTGCAAAAGAATAGTCTCAATGAGTTCAGAGTTACTCCTTGGATC
The DNA here is from genome assembly GCF_984573655.1 of Nuphar pumila. Taxonomy (NCBI): domain Eukaryota; kingdom Viridiplantae; phylum Streptophyta; class Magnoliopsida; order Nymphaeales; family Nymphaeaceae; genus Nuphar; species Nuphar pumila. The sequence goes on along the minus strand of NC_143259.1, from coordinate 117,342,896 downwards.
TTGACATGGGATTTTCAGATAAATACTTCCACAAAACACTTGGCAAATAAACAAATCTGAGAAGATTGTAAAGGAATTAAAGCACATTGCAACTTGAAAGATCCTCAAGTTTCAAATGGTACACTGAGCAGGGATTTTCCTGTTGCTACTGTGTCCTGTTATGGTTCTAAATGTTCTCTTAATGCTCTATACTAAATAGCTGAAAATTGTTTCTTAGAGATGATTTTTAGTTGCTGCTGCTGCTGCTGTAAGTTCTTTATTGATTTAATGCCTGTTTTACAGATTTTCAAAGAAAAAAGTTTTGGACGGCATCTTAGAATGAAGAATGAGAGTGCCCCGCTAATGAATGAATTACTGTTAAGAAATCATGAGCATGATCAAAATATACAACAGCAATAAGAAGGATAGCAACTAAAGAAGAAGAATACAGAATATACGTGGTTGGGTATATATGACATAGGTCCACGAGCAAAGGAAAGCAAAGTTTCACTCTGATGAACAAAGAGGAAATATAGAGGCGTTACAGCGCTCTTTCTTAAAACCCTTGAGAAAACCCATACACCCAAAACTCACATAACCCTCTCTAAGTAGAACACTATTGCCCAATTACAGAAGGAAACTCCTACTTACTAATTGAGGAAAAAATAAGAAAATTACGAAAGGTCCATACTGTGGAGGTGGAGGCCCCCCCACCCCCACGAGAGGTTTGTGGTAGGCTCGGTCGTTGGGCTTGCCGGATCGCTCTGCTACCATCACAAACCTCCATTTTTTCTCCCAAATTATATAGAAACGGGTCATGGGGTGAGCTGGGTCCAGAATTCAAGGCACACAACAATAATGAATATGAACCTACTTCTAATTGATATATGAAGCAGATACGGTAGAGAGTTACTCTGTAAACAGGACCAAAGCCCCCTTCTCCAAGCTTATTTGCATCGGAGAAATTGTCTGTGGCAACTCTAATAGCATCCAAGTCAAAGACACATAATTCTGTGGCTTGCAAATTGTCCTCAGCTACTGATGAATTGAACTTAGGTCCCTTTGCCACTCTTTGTTCTTGAATCCTATTCTCTTGTTGATGGGTAACGTTGGCAGGAGAAAGGTCTGGAGATCGGTTCCGATCTGTACAAATCCAACAAAGTTTTAGCCACGCACGGATTCACTGAGCCATTCAACCTGGAGAAAACGCTGTTACTAGAATGTTGAAACATAGATATTCATTGTTCATTACCTTGCTGTGCTTTTTTCCTCCTTCCCATAATTATCAATACGCGAGTACAAATAACGAAGAGAACTGCTGCTACAGAAATTGCAGTGGACAGGGCGATAACAAGCGTTTTGTGTTTTCCATTATCTACATTCAAAAATGTAATTATTTTGTACATGTCCTGTCTGATGAATCAATCGCATTAAGAGAAACTAAATAAACAACGGGAGCTAGTGCCATGTGTACATGTCCTGACTATTTTTGTTTTTCCGGTAAAGATGGCCCTTTAGCCGCAGGCAAAACCGCCACTAAAGACCGAGATGGCCTTTACTACCAGCCTTGCCCCGCCACTAAATCATTTTTTTCACAGAATAAACGGGAAGTGTGGATATGGGTGGACATCGGGCAGGCCAAATAAGACCCCGAGCTCGGCCCAACTCAATTCCATTCAGACTGGGGTTGCGTCGGTCCAGGCCGGGCCCTTTAGGCCTGACCCAGTTAATGGGCTGGGCCTGGACCGATTAGGGCCTAATTAGCTAAGATGGTCGAGACCAGCGTGATTTTGTTCCGGGTTGTGCTGCAAATGCAGACCCATCCCAACCCGATATAATCGGGTACGCGACAGCCCATCAGGCCACTCAGCCCGATGGCCACCCTTACATGTGCGACCATTGAGCATTCACCGGCTAGGACATACTCGCAGCTCTTTTTCTCTCCCTGTATATTACTATATGAGTTATGGGTAGGTGCTAAATCAAATATGCTAAATGATACGTGTTAAATGAGTTTTTCAAGTACTTTTTATTTTATTTTTAAATTCTGACTATACAAATGTGATATATGTACTTGATTTTACGGGGATTAGCTCTTGATCAGTGTTCGATTCGGACACATGGATGGGTTTTTATAAGGTTCAAAAAATCAACGGTAGAAGATCTTTGTAAATTTTTAGGCTCCAAATATTATTTTTTTCATGGAAAACACATGATCCAGGTGTGGATTCCTCTTAAATCGACCATGCCCAACACATTTATGGGGTCGAAACTGCAAAAAAAAATACCGGAAAAGCAGAAAAACTCATTTAGCATGGATCATTTAACAGATTTTATTTAGCACCTACCCATTACTATATATATATATATATTTCCACCTAGTAAAAGTTTTTTTTTAATTCTCGAGTTTTTTGTTGATCTGACTTTGACTTTGTAGATGTGATCTACATGTATTTTTAACTAGAAATTAAACAAGATTTGGATCATGTGATTGTGATTATTGTATAGGTTTTTTATGACCTTAAAAAATCAACAGCCACAAGATGCCAAAGTTTCATGGTTTAAAAAATCCTATTTTATGCCCAAAAAACATGCTCTAAGACATGATTCACACCAACAATGGAGGTGTTGGGTGGTCACCATGTGGAAACATGCATGTGTGAGCGCACATAAACGAGGTCTTTTTAGAAGATGCTCCCACCAACAAGAAACTGGTCCAACTTCTTATTAGCAGGGAGTGCTTAGAGTTGAAGAGGCTAAACCAAGGCAACGAGCTGCCACGGGCCCTGCAACTTTAATAGGACCCGCTGACCGACTTCAAGGGCTGCCAGTGAGTTCTCATCGTCTGGTGTTCACCCAGAGATATATAACGGAATTGCCTTTCCTCTAAAAAAAAAGAATGAAGATTTGATAGTAGCGACAAATTAATTTCTCGTTTCTTCTTGCTATAAATTGCTTTGTCCTCCCTATGTGCAATGGTTGCCTAAAAAGGCTTCATGAGGCCATGGCCTTCCTATCAGGGCGTCCATTACTGCATGGCTAATTCTAGACAGAACACTCACTGAGTCAAATTTGAAAAGAAGAGTATTTCAAATGCAGAGTAGGATGTTCTAACAGGGACTTCTAATGTAAACAATGTATGAATATGTTGTGAAAATATCTATAAAATAGGAATGTTTGCCTTTTTACTGGGAAAGAAAAAAAAAAAGATTTTAAAGCAAAACTATACCTAAAACTTTCTAGACCTACATGTGCCAGTACAAATACTTTGTAACCAAACTTATACCCTATTTCAGGAGAGCAGATTAGGTGATTTGTCAGATCACTTTAGGAAAGTTATCTGGCATCCTGACCGTCCATTGCTTCAATAGTGCAAGTTGTGGGAACACCAAAAAGTTAATGATGATATCATCATTGCATGCCATTGATCACCATAATGGACGGTGAGGATGTCAAATCACTTTCCCAAAGTAATTTGTCCAACTCCTTTTTCAGACAGTTTCAAATTGAAACAACATTATATCACCAAATATGGTTGATTCTAATGGCTCAAACCAAGCAGGACTCACCGGTGTCTTTTTGCTGAGAATGAGGTGTTGGTGATGGAGGCGGGCTTGAGGGAGGTGGTGGTGGTGATGGAGTCGGGCCTGCTGGTAGAATAACAAAAGGGTCTTTTGCATACACTATCACACAACTCGCATAATCAACGTCGCAACCTCGACTTCCATTGCAGTAACTTGGAATCTCAGATATCACCATTGACAAACAAATGCTGCAATCACTTGGAGATAAATCTCTTGTACACTGCACCAAACCATATATCTTCTCAAAGTTCGTGTAATCGATGTCTCCCTTCGCAAACATATGGAATGATGGATCCGAGATGGCTATGGAAGAAAGATTCTTCATCAGGGAACCCAGCTGCTGGTCAAAAAGGTTTCGGTACATTGCTTTCTCATCAGTTCGGCTATAAAACCCCTCTTTAGCAACGGTGCCAATGAAGTTCGTGTCGGAGTATCGTATGAAACAGTAAAGGTACCATATTTTGACATCTTTGCTGCCAGGACAGAGCTTGATCATCTGTCCTGATCCATTAGCCACACAAGCTTGGCACTCCTCACTAGGAGCATCGCCTCTGCACTGGAAGAGGCCAAAGACTTGATTGGGAAAAAGGCCAGCGGTTGTGGCATTGAAGCCGGTGGTGGGATGTGAGGCAGTTAAAGAGAGAAATAGCTGGTTCAGGTTCTGCTGGAACACGCTGTTTGCTGAATAGTTACCACTTTCATAACATGTCTTCCAACGAAAATTGGCTGAGCAATAAGGAAGTATAAGGACAAAGGCTAAAAGAAGGATACAGCAGTATTGCCGTTGGCAAATGTGCTGTTGCGATGATCCTCGAGGATGCATATCTCAAAGGTGACACGCAACACAATGATGGAGGTTGCTAAATGACTGCAGCTCTCTGATCCCGTCAATGATATATAATGTTGGCCGATCTAGGGGTGTCAATGGGTGATAAACTAGGATGTTCTATTAGAATCCAGGTCAGACTCAAAGGATCCCATTAATATATGGAGCCAGGTATGGTTTACTAAAGTTCATACAGACCGAAGTTTGGAATAATATCTGCAACTTTTCAATGTAAAAAAGATAATATTTTACAGGTATGGTTTGGGTCTGGTTCATGTAATCCCTATAGGGTTCGGGTATGATTTTTCTTATGATATGTCTGATTGGACCCAGAGTTCGGACCTGATACCAATATCTTAAATCAAATCTGAGTTGGGTCTCACCTACGTCCCAACCAAACCCGATACTATGACACCCCTATCCCTAACATGATGAAAATGTTGCCCCACAATCCACAAATAAAAATTAAAAGAGTTTGACATTGAAATATTTTATTCTATTGACTTGGCAGGAGTTTGCGTCACTCGATATGGACGACGGAGGCCTGTGAAGTCAACTGTCAGTTTTGATCATGGTTACCATGATGAAATGGGAGAGGGTATATGTTCCCCCGGGATGATTCACTAAATCCCACGTCTGTGTTCGGGGCTTTGAATGAACACCACGTATACAAGCACATGGGGCTCGTATTCCCGTGTATGTTCACATAACTTTGCATCAAACTCTGGTGTTGTTGCAAAGACTTAAGTACCCTTTATTGCTATTCTTCTCATAAAGTGATGGTTTGAGAAAATGACAAAAATGCTCTTCATTCAAAAAAGAAAAAACAAACAGTTCAAAAAAAGGACAAACATGTCCTCCATCCAGAAAGTCGAGGATGATGTTGACTCTTCAAAGTCTTCTTCTTCTTTCTCCGTTCAAAAAAAGGACAAACATGTCCTCCATCCAGAAAGTCGAGGATGATGTTGACTCTTCAAAGTCTTCTTCTTCTTTCTCCGTAAAACACTGCAAAACCCTCTCTCTCTCCCTAAAGAAGAAATCAAGGGAGGCAAAGAGTTCTCTCTAGAGAAGGCTATGAACATCAACCCTCTCACTCTCTCTCCCTTCTCTCTCTACTTTTGTGCACATCCAACAGACGATCCTACATTGCTCCATCAAACATCGACTGACCTGCACACTGACTGTAGCATCGTCCAACTTGAAAAGTTGTGGAGTCTGATTTAGAGTTTTTGCCCTTACAGGAGAAGGGTTTGGGGGCTCCTCCCAGTGTGGGTAGCATCGTTCAACTTGATTCGTTGTGGAGTCTGATTTAGAGTTTTTGCCCTTACTGAAGGGGGGTCCGGAGGCTCCCCCCCCGGCGCTGACCAAAATTTTTTGGAGCCTTCCAACAACGATTTGTAGTGTTATCGGGCTTTCCTACAACGATTTATAGTATTTTCGGGTCTCCAACGAGCCCCACAATGATTTATAGTGTTATCCGGCTTTTCAACAGCAATTTGTAGTGTCTTCCGCAAATCGCTATAGCGATTTATAGTGTTTTTGGATCTCACTATAGCGATTTGTAGTGTCTTCCGCAAATCGCTATAGCGATTTATAGTGTTTTTGGATCTCACTATAGCAATTTGTAGTGTCTTCCACAAATCACTATAGCGATTTATAGTGTTTTGAATCTCACTATAGCGATTTGTAGTGTCTTCCGCAAATCGCTATAACGATTTATATTGTTTTTGAATCTCACTATAGCGATTTGTAGTGTCTTCCGCAAATCGCTATAGCGATTTATAGTGTTTTTGAATCTCACTATAGTGATTTGTAGTGTCTTCCGCAAATCGCTATAGCGATTTATAGTGTTTTTGAATCTCACTATAGCAATTTGTAGTGTCTTCCGCAAATCGCTATAGCGATTTATAGTGTTATTCAGTAAGCAAATCGCTACTCGAATTAGGACCAACTTGTCAGGGCCATATCTCCTTAACCGGAGGTCATATTCCAAATCCGTAAAAAATGGTGTCTTTGTTATTGAGTCTAGTTTATTTCTGTAAATTTTAAGCAATTTCTATTGTCATTTTATTCCCCATTTTAACTAAAAACCAAATCCTTATTATTTTATGTTATTTGAGTTGCACAACACCATTCTCGCTTGACATCCACATCTTGATTCCGGCATGCTCTCTGTTGGATTTTCCATTGATTTCTTCCAACCTTGCTTGAAACAAACATATGTCTTTCTCACCACGACACCCTGTGCATTTTTTAACCACGACACCCGGGACCCGTGCCGGGGGGAGCCCCCGGACCTCCCTCCTTTAAAGGCAAAAACTCTAAATCAGGCTCCACAACGAATCAAGTTGAACGATGCTACCCACGTTGGGAGGAGCCCCCAAACCCTTCTCCTGTAAGGGTAAAAACTCTGAATTAGGCTCCACAACGAATCAAGTTGAACGATGCTATCCACGTTGGGAGGAGCCCCCAAACCCTCCTCCTATAAGGGTAAAAACTCTGAATAAGACTCCACAACTCATCAAGTTGAATGATGCTACCCACGCTGGGAGGAGCCCTCAGACCCCCTTCTGTAAGGGTAAAAACTCTGAATCAGACTCCACAACTCTTCAAGTTGAATGATGCTACCCACGTTGGGAGGAGCCCCCAGACCCCTCTCCTGTAATGGGAAAAAACTCTGAATCAGGATCTACAACTCATTTAGTTGAATGATGCTACCCACGCTGGGATGAACCCCCAAACCCTCCTCCTGTAAGGGTAAAAACTCTGAATCAGGCTCCACAACAGTCAATGTGTAGGTCAGTCGGTGCTTGATGAAGCAATGTCAGATCTTTTGTTGGATGTGCATAGAAGCAGAAATAGAAGGGAGAGAGAGTCTGAGAGGGTTGATGTTCATGGCCTCCTCCAGGGGAGATTTCTTTCTCATATAATCCTGCAGTGCAGAGACTGGGTCTTAAATAATCATCTTTGGGGCACTTATGTCTTTACAACCACTCTTTTTCAAGAATCGTCATAAAAGCCCTCACGCAACCCCCTCCACCGCACCTCAAACAAGCGGCAGAGGGAGAGACAAAGAGAACGATCGATAGAGTCAGAGAGAAGAAAAAAAAAACAAAGGGATTACTGTCGACGATAGCGACAAGGTAATCACCCTCCTCCTTTTCATCTTTGATGGGTTGAGGGTCGGCAACCATGGCTACCGGCGAGTGTTGCAGGAAAAAGAGAGAGAGAGAGAGAGGGTCGGTTGACCGCCATCGACGGTCGACCCCCTCTTCAGCAAAAAGGAAGGGAGAGGATCGACTCGGAGGCCGCCTCCCCCCTTCTGCAATGAATAAGACAGAAGGGGCAGACCCCTTCCACGTTCTTCTTTCCTTTAAAGTAGACCGATTCAGTTTGGGTGTGACCCAAACCGAACACTCAGACCGAGACAACTTTAAAAACAAAAAAAGTTCAAGACCGAGTCGGTCTGGGTGTTACCCAGACCAAACCCTGGGACGGGTCAAACCGAGTTAAAAAAAATGTTGGTTGAACTGATTCTGATTTAACCGGTTCAAGTTGAACCAATTCATGTGGAGTCAGTTCAGACCAAACCGATTAAGGTGGAGTCGGTTCAGTCCAAACCGGTTTGGATCAACCTAAGTCAGACCGAATTGGTTTGGTCTGACTGGGTCTCAGTTCTTAGTTTGGATCCAATTTGATTTGGATCAGACCAGATCTGAATCTGGATTGACTATTTTGGATTTGATTGAATCACTCCTGGATCCATATCGAAACTAGGTCTAGATCTAATTAGACTATTCTGGATCAAGATGAGTAATGAATCTGGATTTAGTTGAATAGTATTGGATCTAGATCACAAATGGATCTAGATTAGGTTGTGAGTTATTCTAGAACTGTACAGAAATTCAAAATGACCAAAATATCCTTTTGGATACCCGAGATCCATTTTAGTAAAATGGTCATAACTTTGCACTCTGAACTTAGAATTGAGTGAGGTTTGGTGCATTCGACTCGTATCAAAGAGAAGAGTCTACTTGTTCATTAGTTTTGGTTAAATTAGTGACACAAAAATCAGAGTTTCATGAGTCAATTCGAGAGAAGTATTTTGGTAATTCTGTAAGAAGTTTTGTACATTAATGCGAGTATGCTTATGTAATGATGAGATTCTACTGTCAGAGCACCTTTAGACTCGATTTTAACTAGAGCATAATATTCGTATTTGAGGTAATGGATATTATAAGTAATTTTAGATATAAATAAATATTTTTATGTTGCATACTATTGTAATGTTATAAATTTATATGATTAGGATGATAGCTTTCAAGTAAGAACATGACATGTATAAAAAATACCATGCTTGACATTATGAGATGATTTCATATACATGTTTATTATGATGTACATGTTGTTATGATATGTCATGCATATTAGAAAGATATTATGTTGTGATAACATGCCTGTGTGATTACTAATAACATGTATTATGATGAGATTATGTGTATATTGGAGTTTCATTTATTCTATTCATGTTGTATGAATGAATATTTTGAGATTATCATGCATGACTTCTTAAATCCCAGAAGTGACGACCTATGACAAGAGCTACCTGGTTTGCGGCCAAAGTGCAACCACCATAGAGAGTGGGTCACCGATGATTTAACAATGTGGAGACACTACATCGTTGTGTGCTTAGTGTGAGTCCTAATGTCATAATGAGATTAAAAAGTGAGATCCTTCATGATCAGTTTGCGAAATTACTCATGAATGAATAAGTAAATTACGAGTTTGAGAATGTGGTTCAACGTGTTGAACTTAGTTTATGACTTAAGGTTACACTCACACAGTGTTTGAGACTCTAAAGAATCATGGATGATTGATAACCATCATGTTTAGGATGTAGCATGAACCATACAGACATCGAGAGCCTACCTTCTGGCTAGCTACCGGTGGGGTACCCGTGGTGGTTTCACTGTAGTGCCTGGTAGTTCGGGGACCATTGAGAGTGTATGATTCATTGTCTGGCCAACAAGTAGAATTAGAGTATGCTACGCGAGTTGCTATGCCCATAGACAATTATGACCGGTATAGCCGACCTAGTGATAGTTTGTTGTGTTTAAGAAAGTTAATGGGGGTAATTAAAATATACAAAATTGTGTGGTATGTCAAAAACTAAACTCAGACTAGGGGCTTAGAGCCCGCTACAGTTGTAAGTTAAGTGCTTATTTACTTATAAATTTTTTTACTGGGTTGTAGACTCACCCCTCTTATTTAATTACAACTGTAGGTTTCAGGTACACTAGCACATATAAGACTTGATTGACTTCTTCTTCGAGAGAGTATTTGGTAGTTTTTACTTTCATGTCATTAAACAATAATGTATTTGTTATTTGATTTTGTTATGAATGATGAACATTGTAAATAAAGTGAGTTATTGAATGATAAAGAAAAGAAAAAAAATTTAGTCATGTTTCTCTGTGTGAACTTTGAACTATTCACTTTGAAAAGTAATATCAACTAAACTCGAACTCTCGAGGTCCCAGGTCAGAGTGTTACAAAGTGGTATTAGAGTCATGGTTCACACAAAGAAGTTCATCATTCATAACAAGTTCAATGACATTGAATATAATATAAATCTTTGCTCGATAACAGCAAGTTAGTAATTAGTTTATTTTGTGTTCAGAAATGACTAGCCAGAGCGATAATCGCGAAAACCCAAGGGTGCAAGACCCATTTAAGCATCTTGTTGTAGGGAGAGAGAAGTTCATCGTTGGAATGGTGATGGTGACTAGAGTCATGACAAGCATGACTCAAATAGTTAAAGATCTTACACCACGACCCCCATCAATTTATATCATAGCTGGAGATAGACATACCTACTGACATGTCTACCCTGACACTACTCGGGGATGACAGACACAGTCTTATGAGTGAGGGACTCACCAGTCCTACCGTCAGAGAGATCAGTCAGTACGTGGCTAGATGACAAGAGATTGGATGATGACTCGAGGAGGAGTCGCGAGAAGAGCATCCCCTAGCGTAAACTTTGCACCTCAGGGAGGGTCTTGTATGGCCAGTACACGAGAACGACATATGTCCTGAGCTAGCTATCTGGCTGCCATGAGTGCAGCAAATAGAAGAGTTTCACATATAGTCAGAAAGTTTCTATCTGAAGAAACTAGGAGGGAAGCAATTCAGGAAGCAAAAACAGCATGGCAAGCTGCAAAATGCAAGCAGAAGCGGCCTAGGATTAGGACATAGACAGGTAGCTTCAGAGAGTTTGAAGAAAGAAGACGAGGATGAAGACCCCATTGATGATCCTGCCTCACCTACCTACACTCTTGACTCACTTACACACAGTCCTTCCTCACCTACTTATACTTTTGCTTCACTCCAGTATGATCTGAATGTACTTTCTATGAATCACCCTTATCAGACACAAAGGAGTTCAGGCAAATGACCAAGCTTTGGGTGGATTAAAGAATGATGTAGCAAAACATTAAGAATAGTTAGCTTATTTAGTCTAGTTCTACTTTCTTGTCTTGCATTTATTTTCTTCTTGCTTGTTAGTGATATTTTCATTACATGTATAAGATTGATTCATAAAATAAAATGAATGCTTTTATCATAATCGCTAACCTGTGATAGAATTTGGTATGAGTATAAATGAATCAAATTATGATAAGTTTATTATGTGATAATGTCAATGCAACATAAATGATCACTCGTAGAGGAACGCCCTATATATTTAAGGAGACTATAACTGCCAAATGAGAGAGGGGGCAGCTAAACACAGCGACTAGGGATAAGGAGCAGATTGGTGGACCATCTTGAAGGGCGTCTTCATCATCCCTTATCATGAAAGGTGCACAAGTTCAAGGAGCTAACTCATTGTTTCATACTTTAGAGAGGCACGCTCGACATGAAGGTAGAGAAGAGAGTATGAAGATCCCACAAGGATCACCAATAGAGAGTTCAACAAGAGAAAGCATGAGGATACCTCCTGAGTATACCACAAATCATATTTTGTACGAGCTCTTGTAAATGACCCAAGCTTAGCATAGTCAGCCTCAAATGATTATTTTTGGCATCACCTCTTGGGCTGAAAGGTTCAAGAACATGCAACCTTCACTTTTTGATGGCACTCTTGATGGTGTTGCAGCGAAAAATTGGATAATGCAAGTTAAAAAGGCCTTGGATGCCATACAGTGTCCAGAGAGTTTGGATAGTTGTGTCGAATCTGATCAGCGATGCAGAGCATTGGTGGAGGTCTATCAGGGATACCTTGGACCAAGATACGTATTTTACTTGGTCTACATTTGTAAGAAGATTCTACAGGCAATTCTTTCCAAAGTGTCAGAAAATAGAAAAAGATGAGGAATTTAGGAAGTTGAAGCAGGGCGATATGACTGTAGCCAAGTACACAACTCGATTTCACTATCTTTCTCGTTTTGTCAAGTCTTTGATGGCAAATGAGAAAGAAAAGTGCAAACATTTTGAGGGGATTGAGACCCAAAATTCTGATGTTGGTAGGGCCACAACAGATAAAGAACTACAGTCGGTTCATGGACTACTCCTCCAGGTACGAGTTTTGGGAGATGAAAATGAAAAAGAAGGAAAAACCTAAGATTGAAGATAAGGTCCAATAGAAGGGTGGCAGTGTGGCAGAGTTCTCTCGAAGAAAGTTTCAGTATAGAGAAAGATTCTAGCGAGAAAATAAGAGGCAGTACGGAGGTCAGACCCCTAGTCAGAACTAGGGTAAGCAAGTCAAGAATGCAGGCGGTTAGTAGACCAAATGGCAAAAGATCTAGAAGCTTGCTCAGTCAGACAACGCATGCAGGACGTGTGGTATCCAGAGGCACGAGGGAAAATGTGACCTAAAGAATGTGAGGTGCTTCAACTGCCAGCAGATGGGCCACTATGCTAATGACTGCTCTCAACCAGATTGTCTTCTCCTCTACGATGACAACAAAGAGATATTAGGGGTGGGAGGAGGTTTCACCATCGCCAACTCGCCAAGCGGCCCAAGCTCATTCAGAGTAAAATATAATATTTAAAAATTTTCAATGTTAATCGGATCAAGATATTATTCAAATTTATAGTTTTCAACGGATTTGGATATTTATCTGGGTTCATATTTCAAGGTTATTAATAAATAATTAAATTGTTAAGGAAAAATAGTAATTTTTTATTCCAATGGCATATTTAGTTAAATTTTTATACCATAAAGAGGTAAAAAGGTAATTTTTGTAATAAAAGTATTTAAAAAATAAAATAAATTTGTCAGGGGTAAAATGATAATTTACCATCCCAATAACATATTCAGGTAAATCCATAAATCATAAAAGGGAAAAATAATAATTATATACTCCAAGTTAAAATATAGTAACATGGGATCAAATTAAGGGCATTTTATTATATAATTCAGCTGGTTCTTCTGAATCTTTTATAATTTCAAGTTCGTTTGAAAATTTAGAACATGGTTTTTAAAAAACCACTACCCAAAACCATGGGAGGTAATGGTTTCTAGAAAAACCATGCTCCCTCTATCTCTTCTCTAATGTTGACAAGTGGCAGGACACCCTCTCCCCTTCCTAAATGGGTGTCACCTTGAGGGTTATGGTCCCCACAAGGGGGTGAGCACCGCCTCAAGGGAGCTATAAATAGCCCCCACCTCCTTCTCTCTCTAACCTATCCTTTCCCCTTCTCCTTATCCCTTTAGCTCTCCCTCCCTCTTAAATTTCCTCTTTCTTTCAATACTTTTTAACCTAAATTCTTGCTAATTTTTTGATTTGTTCCACTAAAAACCTTTGTGTCCCTTGCCTCTGCAGTTTGATGGTCTTGATTTATTTGAGAGAGTTCTACCCAAACAAATCCAGCCCCTAAAACGTCACCAGCTGGAGTTCTGCCCAAAATCAGTGGTAGTTTCAAGTTGACACTGTGTTGCCAAAATTTTCCTAAAAATAGGTATATACTCGTAAAACTCATATAAACCCCTATACGAGTTTGTAGGACGTTCTAATCTTTCTTTAAAATCATAGGATTTTCTTTACAGACTAAAATACAATAATTTTGCCAAAATTTTAGTCTAATTATATTCTCGTATATGGGAGGTTTTGGCAAAACATTTAAATGCATATTTGAGATTTTCATACTCAAATGGAAGAAGTTCTGTCAAAAATTCTAAAAAATTTCTCAGAAATCAAAATAAGACAGATTCTACAAAGAAAACTTTTGAAATAATTTCTAGATTTAAAAAAAATAGAGTAAGTGATGTTCACAATTTCAGAAAAAACTATAGACATTATTTTGTAAAAATAGAACAGATGTTGTTTAAACCTTTAAAATAAATTTTGAAACATTAAATTTAAACCAGATTAAACGTTTCTCAAATTTTTGTAACAACATCATAAATTGGCTTCTATAAAAAAATTTAAACCATGCGAGACCGTGATCATTTTTCCCTACTTCCATTCTAAAGCCATCAAGACAATCACATTTTATCGAATCGCACAAAAATCAAAATAAATTTTATTATCAAATACTTATAGTTTCTAATATTAAACATTTTCTTGATGCATGCATAATTAGGTCAAAATTTTATTTACATTTATATACTCTAAACATGCTCATATACATTAATTTTTGGTTTTGCATGCATCAATGAATATCTATTATAATGATAAGATTAAGGATTAGTAAAACCCTACGGGTCTTGAATTAGAACACTCAAAATTTTTATGTAATAAGATATCATGGCCAAGCTATGGCCAAGGACCAAGCAACCTTCAATGTCGTTAAACCAATTAATTTATGTGTAGCATGTTATTACTTAATTTTTTTTATTCAGGTTTTTTAAACCCAAGAGGTGCAAATAGAACACAAATTGCTTAATGAGTTATGTCTACACATAAACTTGTGTAGTCTGCCTTCATAGGTGAGTGCTCATTTTTATAAAGCAACATTGAATGGGCTGGGTACATATAACCTTAGTGGTTGCATTGGATGAGTATTTGGGCCATTAAACCTTGCCTTTGCCTGCAGATATGAGACTCAAAACATGTCAAGTCATAATCATAACCCTTCAGGTCCATTCATGACTGTATCTAACTTGGAAGGGGTAGATGGTACAATCAGGAGTGACATTGTTATATTATTATGGAAGCAACTGCACCCTAGTAGGTCTCTTGTCACTCGAGTTAGTAGATTGAAGCTATCAATATGTTCTAGGTGACAGACCTCACATACTCCGGTTAATTTGGATGCATCCTTCTGTTATTTAGCCTTAGTAAGGACTTTTCTTGGTCACTGACCGATCGCTTTGGAATCTGGTTCAATTTGACACTCTGATGAAATATACTAGAATAATATACCTCTAGAATACTTCGTTTGAATGTGAATATCATACCCTACATACTAGGATGAATGGTAAATATCGAAAAAAGACCTCTCACATAAATTAAATAAAAAATATTTCATATTAATATAACACAATCATAATTTAAGTTACATAATTACTTACTAAAGCATGCATTTGTATTTGTTACATAAATTTAAATTACTAAAATTATATTTAGAATTTCAATTGTTTAAATTTGATTATTACTTACCAGTTTGTCATAAGCTTGATCCTGTTTTATGGGGAATACATGTTCAGGTATGGAGAACCTTACACTTTAGTAGATGCTGGACGAAAGCGATATCAAAGAATTAAGATTTTCAAGATCTCAAAGAAACTTTAGAATTTCTATTTTTCAATCCTAAATGCTTAATTGTCTGAACTTTTGTAAATGACTTTGTATATAATATACGTTTGAATTAAATTATGCTATGATTTATATTGTGGTTCATAGAATGTAACCCCCATGAGGTCTTAAATAACCGAAGTTTGAAAATATTTCTGTTGTTTGTTTTAAAAGAAAAGTAATTTTTTAATTCTTATGTATTTTTTAAGGGTTAAAAATCACAGGCAATTACACATCCTGTCGGCACCGATGGTAACACATAGAAGAGAGATTGAGGGAGAGGATAATCAAAGAAGGAAAGCAAAGAAGAGAGCACTTGAACCGTCCAATCATCGCTTCCTCAGTCTAGGACATAAGCCATGTTGTCGCCTACCATGCATGTAAAGGGAGAGCCAAAAAGGGAAGATTGTGGAAGGTGTGAGAGGGAAAGTCTCCTTTCGTCCCTTAACCCCAAACCGTAACCTCCGTTCTAACATTATATATGTACCGTTGAACTGTTGATCTTAAAATGATCAATGGTTCTGATTTAATAATGATATATATTATACAATATAAATAAGATATACTTAAGTTATTAAGCTTGAGCTTAAACGAGCTTAATCAGGTTAAACAAGCCATAGTGGTTGTTCAAAACCGACTATACTACAAAAAAATTGCGTAATGGCGACGGATGCTATCCGTCGCTAATCCATTGTTGTACATATTTTCGACGGATTTTGCGATGGACTAGCAACGGATATCATTTGTCGCATAACCCTAGTCGCTAAAGTACGATAGAATTTATATGTCGCCAATCCGTCGCTATGTTGCGACGACTTAGCGACGGATCATGTACGTCATGAATTCATTGTTAAACAACAATCGCTTTGGTTAAGCGACGAAATTTAATTTGTCATTATTTCCGTCGCTAATGTCTGTCACTAATTGGCAACAGATATTAGCGACAAATTACATTCCATCGCAAACCGACACCTACTTTGAATTGGCGACTAAGTAGCGACGGATAATATCCATCGCTACTCCATCGCTAAATTTTAATAAAAATTTTAAAATAAATTTTTTGAAATATTTTGAAAATCGAGAAAAATTTCTTGTACAATTCATATATCCTGCTTATAAAAAAATAGTTCTAATAAAAAATGCATACAAATTAAGCAAAAAATATAAATTAAGCAAAAAATATAAATTAAGCAATTTAACTACCAAGTATATTCCTTGCAAAGTTATAATTAATTACAAGTTTGTCAAACAAATTAAACAAAATAATCTAATCATCGCCAAGATTTTGGGAATCATCCTCTTCATTTTCTCGATCTGCCCCTTCCTCCATGCCTCCATCAATTCCTCTACGCCGATCATCTCCATCATCCTACAAAAGAGAATCAAAATGTTAGTATTTATAAATACAATATAATGAAATAAATCTGCAATCCACCTAATCTAATGTAACAAAGTAAATAACTGAATAACAAATAGACTAGTAATAAACTGAAGGACATTAACAAAATTATAAGGAAAAATTTATAGCAATTCAATCATGCATACCTGACGGGCACCTAAGCTCATGTTGAATGCAGATGAAGCTCTCCTTTTCTAGAAAAAGTTGCATAACTCGTTACGGACAAGGTTGAGAATGACTTCATTTAAAAAGTGTTGCATTTTGTTCTCAATACGCTGACAAACACCATCCCAAGACATAGTAGGGTCATTAGGACATTGGGAGTTGATGCTGGCGGGAAAACTCTGTGAGCTTGGGCTGCAGAAGGCAACAACTGGTGTGGTGTTCATGTTACTCCCAAACCTGAACACACGACCCTTTTTGGGTTCACCTGTAGCAGTCACCCATGCTGCAAGATCAAAAGACGGATGCTGAGTGGAGTCATCGCCATATCATTGTATCATTTGTTGCTCGTATGACTCCTATAAAGTAATAATTAGAATATCAATTAATAATTAAGAATTATAATGTTTATGATAACATAATTCAAAGTAACTTGTATATTACAATGTTTATTAATACAATAAATGCATACCGTTATCGTTCTCGCCTTCTCTAACACAAAACCTCCCATGCTCCTACGTTTATGTGTTTCAACAAACACATCCTTGTAAGGCACAATACTTCCTTTTTCTACTTTCTGCAATGTGGCATGATATAAAAAATCGATTAATAAGTGTGCAGAAATACCTACAAATTTGACTATATATATATATATATATATATATATATATATATATATATATATATATATATATGTGTGTGTGTGTGTGTGTGTGTGTGTGTGTGTGTGTGTTGATGACTTACTATTTTCTTCTGATGGATCCCAAAAGTCTCAGATCCACCTATGTGTAGATGTGCATCAGACTCGCTGCTTGGTTTTGTGCAGCCTTTGCTGAGCGATTTCAAAAATTATTGCTCACCCATTTATCGCACATGCCCTCCCAATAATCTCTCCTGACAATAGCCGGCCCATGGCCCTTCCACTGCAGTGGATCATCTATCCCACCAGCTGCTTTTTTTGCTACAGTCTTCATATTGTGCAGTATGTCGGCAAATCGATCGACAGTCACCCTCGCGTCTTTCTCCTCGTTTGCACTCGCATAGCGATGAGAGGCCTACAAATACTTTCAGAACGTTAGCACATATAAATATAAAACACTGCTTGTTATGATAAATGATTGCATACCATGAATGAGAAAATTAAGTTGTCCAACACCTCTCTCGGGTACTCTTTTCATTGCGCTACTGGTCCTAGAAGATGATGCAGTAATGACTTCGTAATTCCTCATATTACTTCTTGTTGCTCAAACCTGGCACTGCACATGAAAAGATATACATTAACAATTGATCATCAATACACATTTTTTATAAGTTAAATATTGAACAAGTGACAATGAAATACTTACGGTCGACCATCGATATACACTATTTGAATTACTTGTCATGGGTCACACTCAAAAGACCATACATCCAACGTATGTGGGTCATATGTAGGCGAAACAACACCTACAGAACAATGAGTTAGAAATTCGCATAATGTAACCTTCAACTAATCAAATATATAATTATTTAAATGATATACCTATCGAAGGAGCCCATGAAGATGAAGGCTCAGACTGGCTACCACTAGGTGCTCGACGATTGTGTCCTCCACGAACCATATTCTAACAAATAAAAATGTACTACATTCAAACATTACAACATATTTCAATATATTCAAATCAATACAATATAGTTCAATACATTCAAATCATTTAGATCAAATTGAAAAAACCTTCATGCAATACATTTAAACATTGCAACACATTTCAATATATTCAAATCAATACAATACAGTTCAATACATTCAAATCATTCAGATCAAATTGAAAAAACCTTCATGCAAGACATTCAAACATTGCAACACATTTCAATATATTCAAATCAATACAATACATTTTAATACATTCAAATCATTCTAATCATTCAGATCAAATTGAAAAAACCATCATGCAAGACATTCAAACATTGCAACACATTTCAATATATTCAGATCAATACAATACATTTCAATACATTCAAATCATTCTAATCATTTAGATCAAATTGTATTATAAGTTGTATTTCACTAGCTCGTGAATGACTCATCATCACTTGTCTGACTTTCATAGTCTTCTTCCTCCTCCTCCTCTTCGTCATCATCATCATCTTCTTCTTCATTCAGTGCTCATCCACTTCGTATATCATTTGGATCACATTCTTCTATGCATGTGCCATCTGCCAATGAAGATATGACATGCATACCATGTGCAATATCATGACTATTAAAGAAGTCATACATATCATCTGATTGATACTATTCATCCTCTTCAGCAATCTTGTCTTCCTGTAACTGATCATGCTCGGGGTATAGTTTGGACTTCACCTTGCAAACTGTCCACCATTCATTTCTATCTGACTTCTTTGTACTCGGATACAAAGTATAGTAAACTTGTTGAGCTTGCAAGGCTAATATGAATGGTTCATATGTTCCAAACCTTGACTTACCATTCACCTCTACAATGCCTGAGACTTTGTTGACTCTAGTTGCTATGAGATCAAACCATTGACACTTGAATGAAGTTAAGCTATTATTTGTGCCTAAGTAAGTCAACTTCATTATTTCTTCTATAACACCGTAGTAGTCATGTTCATTTTCAGCATAGCTGCTACCCTTCATGCACACACAACTATTCATCATTGACTTGTTGACACCATATTCTTTTGTATGGAAACGATAACCATTTATGATGTACCCGTTGTAACATTGCACAACTTTAGACGGACCATTTTGTAAATCACATATTTCTTGATCTTTAACATTACCATGGCGGACCTACAAGCATAAACATGGACTATGATCATGACAAATTAAGTACCTTATTGTTGCATAAAGTAAAAGAATATATACAATCGTCCTTACCAACTCTTTCAACCATACCACAAATTTATTTTCACGTTCTTTCTATACTTCTGCATCAGTGAGTTATGGAAGTTTTCTTCGCAACTCTAGATCAAATCGTCTACACTTAATATAAACTAATTTTACCGATCTATGTACACACGTATAGAACTTAATGTTATGTATTAACTATACTTACTCAATGTATGGGTCGATGGCTGAGCAATTGAAAAGGATATATATTTGGTTTGCGTCTTGCACTCGATCTTCTAATAGTCTTGACCGACAACTGCCAAATGCATGCCCTAGTGGTTGAAATATAGACAATAGTTATAATTAATTGTTCTCCATCATCATTACGAGGTGGGCATGCGTAATGTGTTGGAATGTAAGGTTCAAAGTACATAGATAAGAAATTTGAAATCTCTTCCAAGGTGTACGCCTCACAAATAGAGCCCTCTACTCTTGCTTTGTTCCAAACCTTTTTTTTGAGGTCAAAGATGCATCTGTCAACAATATACATCTCGGATTACAATAAATGTTTCAATAGTATTGAAAAGAAAATTATAAATAAACATATACCTTTCAAATGGGTACATCCACCAGTATTGCACAGGCCCACCAGCCCTAAGTTCATATGGCAAATGTATGACCAAATGTTCCATAACATCAAAAAATGCTGGTGGAAATATCTTCTCTAGCTGACAAATAGTAGTTACAATAAATTCTTCAAGATTCTTTACCTCAGATACTACAACTTCAGTTGCACACAATATTCTAAAAAATCTACTCAACTCGGACAATACCCCCCATATAGGTTTGTCTAACATATCATGGAATGGTAGGGGTATCAACTGTTGCATGATGACATGACAATCATGGCTCTTCAACCCATATAAATGTTCCTCGTCTATCTTCAAAGCCTGAGCAATGTTAGAAACGTAGTCGTTTGGAAATCTCAATTGTCTCAACCATTGACATACCAACTTTACTTGATCTGATCCAAGCACATACCTTGACTTTGATTTCAGTACTTTACCATTATACTCTTTGAGTTCCAATTCTGATCTTTTACATACCACTTTAAATTCATACGTGCCTTCGAATTATTCTTTGTTTTCCCTTACACGTTCATTACTGTATTAAATACATTATCGAACACATTTTTCTCCACATGAATGACATTCAAGTTATGTCATATTAATAAGGTTGGACAATATGGTAGTTCTCAAAATCTAAATTTTTTTGTCCAATTGTGATCCTTCTCAAATCCAATAAAGGGTGTTGCCCTACGAGCATCTGTCAGTCCACGTGGAAAGTATCACAATCTCCTTAAAATCTCTATGCCAGACAACCTTGTTGGTGGACCTTCTATTTCAGTTATGTCAGCGCGAAACACATTCTTTTGTCGTCGGAACGGATGATCGCTGGGTAGAAATCGACGGTGACAATCAAACTAGCACGACTTCCTTCCATGCGTCAATCTAAACAATTTTGTATCCTTCATGCAGTACGGACATGCTAACCTCTCACGTGTGCTCTAACCAGATAACATACCATATGCAGGAAAGTCACTGATTGTCCATAGAACAACAACCCTCATATTGAAGTTTTGTTTTTTGTGGGTATCGTACGTGAGAACATCGTCATCCCACAATATTTTCAGTTCATCAATAAATGACCTCAAATATACATCAAAATTTTGGCCGGGAGACGTCGGACTAAGGATCAATAGAGACAAGAAAAGATTTTGATACTTCATACACAAGCTTGAAGGAAGGTTGTATAGGGTGACAAATACCAGCCAACACGAGTATGGAGATGATCTACCCTCAAATGGATTAAATCCATATGTACATAAACCTAGCCCAACATTTCTCACTTCCAAAGCGAAGTTCTGATGAGTACGATCAAAGAGCCTCCAAGCTTCTGCATCAACAGGATGTGTGATCTTGTCTTCATCATGTCGAACTTTATTTGTATGCCATATCATTTGTTTAGCTGTCCTCAAAGACATATAAAGACATTGTAATCTAGGGGTGAGAGGGAAGTAGCAGAGTGACTTATACGACAGTTCTTTTGACCTTGTGCTACCATTTTCCTTTGTCTTTAGCTTGAACCGAGGATGTCCAGATGTACATAATCTACTTTTTTCTTGATCTTTAAATTACATGTAGTGATTGTGACACACATCTATCTTTTGATACCCCATACCTAGAGCATTGACCATAACCTTCGCACGGTAGAGATTTTATGACAATTTCTCATCTTTGGGCAACATACTCTTCACAATAGAGCACAGACGGTCAAAACATGATTGACTCAAATTAAACTCGCACTTCAAATTTAGTAGTTGAAGAACCGCAGACATGATAGTGCGACTCTCGCAACCATTCCACAGTGGTTCATCAGCATCTCTAAGTAAGTCATAGAATGTACTAGCTGCATCGTTTGTTGCTTCTTCTTGTACCTCAGTTGGTGCATCACTATATCCCACAACAGAACCCATTTTTTATCTTGTGTCATTAAATATCAGGTTCATATATAGATCATCGTGCACCACATCCACCCTTGCGTCATAATTATTCCAAAATTCTTCACCATGAAGCATCCAATTTTGATAACCACTAACAAAATCCTTCCTGTAGAGGTGATGTCTAATGCCACGAGGTTCTATAAATTGATTATTCTTACACAATGTGCAGGGGCATATAATCCGACCGGTGGGATCCATTGTACTGACACTTGTCATTGCAAATTCAATAAAACTGTCAACATCATCCATATATTCATGCGACACCTCATTATCAACTATCCTACGATATATCCATTCACGGTTTGCAACCATTTTGTCCTAAAATATTACAGATATTTTCATCACCAGTTAAAAGAAAATCTTAATAATGCTACGATGAAACAAATATATTCATTTAAACAAAAAATGCATGATAAAATTTCACATAAAAAGCATAATCAAATAGAAAATAACTTCATGCAAGCATGAATACAGAAGCATCAAACATTGCAATACATTAAAATCATTAATATCAAAACAATATCAAACATGTACCTACAACAAATACACTTCAATATCTCGTTAACTACTGCCATACCTAGTATGGAATCCGTACTAAAAAAATAAGAACACTTCTAATATCATATATTAAATTCATGCTCAGCATGATCTTCAAACTCCATCAAAGCAATCCTAAATATCCACAACTAAGTGAGTGTGTGAACATAAAAGTGTTGCATCCAAAAAGTTAAATAACATGTGATGCACTTGCATCACTTACTCACCACGGGTATTTACCCGATTTGAATTGCTTTTGCATTTGCATTTTTTTTCTCTTTACATTGCATTTTTAGTCATATGCGATGCTTAACACTAAACATCACGCAATTAGCTAAGCTACGTACCTGCAACGCACAAATATACAAAACAATATAATACAAAACTATCTACTCCCTCACATCTTGTAAGACAAGAAGACAAAGAAGGAGCTTGACCCCTTCGTGCTAAGGTCTCTATCTGAAAGTAATCGTGGAGGCAGGGGCAGAGCCCCCTTGCCTGTCGAAAAGACACGAAGGAAGTGGATTTTCCTTCTGTCCATCAGGAAATATAAGCAGAGGCAGGGGGCTCCCCTTGCCTGATGACAAGAAGAAGGGGCCAGAGGGGCTTGGCCCCTCAACTGCCTGACAGAATAAGAAAAAAAATGAGGAAGAAGACAGACGGAGGTGGGAAAACCTTCACCTGTGGTCGGCAAAACGACGGATGTCGGCGTCGTGGCTGCTCTGGCATCACCGAGGCAGGCGAGGGGGCGATGGGAGGTGGGTTGGCGAGGGGACGGGAGGCGGGTCTAAGGAACGGGAGGTTGGCTGAGGGGGAACGGGAGGCAGGCTGAGGGGGAACGGGAGGTAGGCCGGCGGGGGGACGGGAAGCGATTTGGGGGGAATGGGAGGCGGGCTAGCAGAGGGACGAAAGGCTGGCTGAGGGGGAAGCGGAGGCGGGTCGGTGGTTCGGGGGGAACAGGAGGCGGGCTGAGGGGGAACGGGAGGCGGGGGGTGGGGGCGGGAGGCGGGTCGGGGGGAACGGGAGGCGGGTCAAGGGGAACGGGAGGAGGGTCGGGGGGCCATGGTAGGCGGGCCAGGTGGCAGGCCGGAGGCTGGCTGAGGGGGAATGAGAGGCGGGCCGGGGGGCGACAGTAGGCGAGGGGAGGCAGGCCGGGAGGCGACGAGAGACGGCGGGAGGCGACAAGAGGCACGACAAAGATGAAACAAAAAAGAGAAAGAAAGGGAAAATTAGGGATTTACAGAAAACTTAGCGACAACAAATTTTTTTCGCTAAGGCATCACTATTTGACGTCGCCTTAGCGATGGAATATTTCTGCCGCTGATCCGTCATTAAATTGCAGAGAATATGGCGACAGAATAGCATCCATCACTAATCCGTCGTAAAGTAGCGACGGATTATCGACAAATTATTTTCTGTCGCTAAAATCGTAAATAAACAGTATTTTAGCGATGAAAATCTTTCTCTCGTTAATCCAGCGCCAATTGGCAACGAATTTTTTCCGTCGTAAATGTTCGTCGCTAAACAACATTTTTCTTGTAGTGCTAGTTTATGAGCCTGAGTCTGTGTTTCCTGTACAGGCTTGGCTCACTTAATGATTCGGGTGACCCCAGGTCAGGCTTAGACCGAGCTGATCCCGATCCGAGCTCGGGCTAACCTTCAAGCCTACTTGGATGCCATGCTTGCTCTATGTCATCTTTATCATCATACCCTATTTCGGCATCCCAGTAATGCTTTTGTTTTGGTCAAATCTGACCCATAGACGTTGTCTACATGGCCCATCAAATGAATATCAGTATTTTTTTTTTGGATTTATAACCCGAAGAAACTGCACAACGAATATCAAACCCAACAGGAAGTTATGGCAATGCAAAAGTCAATGGTCATTTGATTTTGGGTAGAAGTTTGTTGGATTGTGAAATTTATTAGGAAACTATGGGGTTCTCAAGTTTTTTATTTAAAGATAATCCAAGGAAAACCCCATCACCGACTGCACATTGGCTGCTCTCAGATATTTTATTCAATTGACTTGGTAGCACTCGACATGGACGATGGATGGCTGTGAAGGCAACTGTCAGTTTTGATCATGATTACCATGCCATGATGAAATTGTTAGCCCCCCCACAATCCAACTTTCAAAAGTTTAGCATTAAAATATTTTATTACATTATCATGCATTTTTTTTATAGGCAAGCTGGGTTAGGCAGACCCCATCAGTTACATACCATTGGGTTTTAAACTTGCAACGTCCTAAGACACGGTGAGGTGCGCTAACAGATTGTACCAAACAAGGTGCGGTCCCATCATTGGGTTCGATTTATTAGACAAACTTGGGCATTCGAAGCTAGCCGGTTTGGTGGCATAAAACATGAAGGATCGAGGCTGAGAAAGAAGAAGAGAGCAGATACAGTCTTCTGCCCAATGACGGGATGCCATCCCTATCATCATGCCCCTATTTTGGCATCCGAGTGATGCAAGTTGTTTTGGCCAAATCTGACCCACAGACGTGGTCTACATGGCCCATTAATGTATGTATCGTCATTTGAATTGCCAAAACCCAATATGTGTAGGAATTTATGGCAATCCAAAAGTCAATGGTCATTTGATTTTAAGTAGAAATTTATTGGATTGGGGTTCTCAAGTACTTTTTTTTTTTTTGATGATCCAAGGAAAACCCCCATCACCAACTGCACATTGTCTGGCCTCATGTTGACATTGAAATATTTTATTCTATTGACTTGGCAAGAGTTGGTGACACTAGACATGAACGATGGAGGGCTGTGAAGCAACTGGCTGTTTTGATTCATGGTTACTTTCACCCCCACAACTAGGTGGGTTCAGGTCGGGCGCACCCAGGGTCTAGCAGAAGGGGTGCACTCAGGCCCACTAGACATGCAGTAGGTGAGACTGCGAATCAGATCCAAAGTCGTGGACTCAGACCATGGAGCAAAGCTAACCCGGATGACCAAACATACAACATGGGAGACTGCAGGTTGGATCCAAAGATGTGGATCTGAATCATGAATCGGAGTTGAACCGAATCCACCAAACATGCAGTAGGAGAGACTACGGGTTAAATCCAAAGACATGGATGCAGATCGTAGAGCAGAGATGACCCGGATCCACCAGACACGCAATATGGAAGACTGTGGGTTGGATCCAAGGACATGGACCCGGTTCGTGACACGGAGCTAAACCGGATCCACCAGACATGTAGTGGGAGAGACCGTGGGTCAAATCTAAGGACGTGGACTTGGATTATGGTGCGGAGCTGACTCAGATCCACTAGACACGTAGTATGGGAGACTGAAGGTCGGATCCAAAGATGTTGACCCAGATTATGGCGCAGATCTTAACCAGATCCGCCAGACACATGCAGTATGAGAGACTACAAGTCGGATGTAAGGACGTGGACCTGGATAGTGGATTGGAGCTGACCAGGATCCACCAGTCACGCAGTACGTGAGACTGCGGGTCAGATCCAAAGGCATGGACCCAAATCCAAGAACAGAGGTGATCCAAGATATGAAGATGCATGGCAGGTTTGCACGGACCCGGATCTGAGAGCGAAGTGGTCAAGATCTAAAGACGCATTGCAAAATTGTATGGACCTAGATTCTATTGTGCAGGCGATCCGACTTCCAAAGGCTCGTGACGGGATTGCACAGACCCAGATCCTGGAGTGGATGTGGTACGAGATCCTAAGATGCATGGGAGGATTGCATGGACCCGAATCGTGAAGCGGAGCAGCCCGAGATCTAGGACATGGTGGATTCAGGAGCAGGCATGCAAGCACATACGGGCCTGTATGGCATGTCATGCACGCACAAGCATGGTGGTGGGGCCATGGCAATAGGATCAAATGGAGGGCTAACTTGCTCTTCTTGAGTGTTGTCCTCAAGAGAACGGTGTGCCAACGGATTCTCCAAGATGAAGCCTAGGTGTCTTAATTCTTCTTATGCCTTTGCTCTTGTGAGAGGTGTCTCCGTGATTACAACCAGCCCTTGACTAAAGAACCAAAAATTATAAGGCCTTAGTGGGCTTTCGTCTAGTCGATTGTTAGTTCTTACAAGTGCTGATCATGGGCATGCAAACCTGGGTTACTGACTCAGATAAACCTCAATTTTGGACATGCGGGCCCTTATATATACATCACTTTCAATGCTCATAAAATGCACGAGTACAAAGTGATGTGGTGTAAATTTAGGGTTCTGCCCAGCCTGTGGGCTGGCACTGTGCTATGCATAGGCTGCTGCACTTGTGCAATGCACAAAGCTGTGCGCCAAGAACCTCCCCAAGGGTTTTTTTTGTGCAATTGACAATGCACAAGTTTGTGGATCAATTGCACGATGATGGAGATGTTGAACCCGTTGTGTCATCCACACCTTCACAAATCCATGCCTTAGCCGAATTTGCCAATGAGGCCTTCCACTCGCTGAATGTGAGATGAGCAAGGATAATAATGCCTTAGCCTAATTGCCCTAATCCTAAGCAAGCTAACCACATGATGGGGCTTTGCTTAGCCCAAGAGTCTTCGTTCACAAAGAACTCTAAATGATCCACACGTGAATTACAAAAGAGAGTGCAAACTTCTTTAATATTCAATTCATCAATTAGGTTACAACAAAAGCTCTTGGCTTCTAAAGCATAAGGCTTCCTAAAACAACATACTTAAGCACATGGTTTCACAAAACTAAAATTGTTTACAAACAACAAACTTTTAAGAAAATCTAATCTACTTAACTCCTTGATATGACCAGTCTGGTTTGGCGCAAATGAGGCCTCAACAAGCTGATGCGACAGCTGTCACCTCACCTTAACCGGTTGGGCTGTGTTGGCGCTGAAGTGGCGAGGAGTTGTGGTGACTATGCACATGCTCATGGGTTGTGTGTGATGCGCATGCCAAGCTGGCCATGTGCGTTCGTGTGGCTGGGGCTGTTGCGCCTATGCAACTGGGTGCAATTGAGTGGCTGAGTCATGTGGGCTGCACCTTAGGCTGCATCAATCCACCACTGCTTCCTTAGCCTTTGTCCTCAAAGGACTAGTCCCTCTCTCTATTCTTCTCTTCTTTCCCAACTCGTGACAATGCATTCAGGACTCTATTGTTGATTTTCTTTTTGTATTTCAAGTCAAAGTTATACCTTTGCAACTTGACAATCCATCCTTGTTTGCTCGTTGTAGTGACTCTTGGCTCTAGGAGAAATTTCAAACTTTTGTGACCTGTTCTTACTACAAACGATCTCCCTAAGATGTATGGTCTCCACTTCTCAATCCCTAGGACTATTGTCAATATTTCTTGATCGTAAGCACTTAGGGTATGAACTCTTTTAGGAATTATGTTACTCATGAAAGCGATTAGATGCTAGTCTTGCATTAAGACTTCCCCCACTCAATAGTCACTAGCATTGGTTTCTATCACGAACCTCTTGGTTAAGTCAGGTAGTGCCAAGACGGGCGCACTAGTCATAGCTCTCTTGAGCTTGTCAAAGGCATCTTGTGCCTTAACTGTCCACCTAAATGCATCCTTGTGAAGTAGAGAGGTAAGACGAGCTGATATGGTGCCATAATCATGAATAAAGCGCTTATGGTATCCCGTCAAGCCATAAAATCCCCGCAACATCTTGGGTGTCTTAGGCATGGGCCATTCTTCCATGTTATGAATTTTGTTTGGGTCCAGCATAACCCCATTTTGAGAGAAAATATGGCTGAGGTACATGACTTGGTAAAGCGCAAAATCACACTTCAACCTCTTAGCATAGAGCCTGTTCTCTTTTAGGATAGCTAACACTTTCCTCACATGCTTGAGATGATCTTCTCATGTCTTGCTATACACGAGGATGTTATTGAATAAGACTAGAACATGATTCAATGGCCGAAAGACATCATTCATAGCCCATTGAAAAGTTGTCAGGGCATTAGTAAGCCCAAACAACATGACAAGGAACTTGCATTGCCTATCATGTGTAGGAAAGACTGTTTAAAACACATCTTCAACCATTCGTATTTTATGGTAGCTCGCCCTTAGGTCCAATTTGGTGAAGTACTTGGCCTCGTGCAACTCATCTAGCAATTCTTCAATAACAAGTATAGGGTCTTTATCATTAACGGTTATTGTGTTGAGAGCACCATAGTCAATACAAAATCTCCAAGTATTGTCCTTCTTCTTGACAAGTAAAATCGACAAGGAGAAAAGACTAGAACTTGGCTTTATTATCCCACTCTCTAACATTTTTTTTACCATGCCTTCCATAGCTTCTTTTTGAAACACAGTATATGGGTAGGGTCTTACGTTAACGTGCCTAGCATTGGGTTCCAAGACTATGTGATGGTCTTGGGATCTCTTGGGAGGTAAGTCCCTAGGTTCTTGAAAAACCTCCTGAAATTCCTCTAGTACTTGGGTCATTTTTGAATGAATAAGTTCCTTCTTGTCGTCCCCATTAGTCTATTCCAATTTTTGAACCAAACAAAAGGTTGCCCATTGAGAGTGTTTGTAAAGTTTGAGAGCCTCTTTCTTGTCCACTTCTTTGTCACTTGTAGAGCCATGAGCTTTCAAAGTGACCCACGTGTCTCCTTCTTTGAAGACCAATTCCATAGTTTCAAAATTTCATGACACTTTCCCAAGTCCCTTTAGTCAACTCATTCCAAGCACAATGCCCACTCCCTTAATAGTAAGTAGATAGAGGTCTACTTTAAAATTGGCTTTTTGAAGAACAAGGGAGCATCTTTGCATACATGTAAGCATTGTAGACAACCACCATCCTCAATTATGACATCAAATATCCGGTGTTCCTTGATCTTACACCCTGATCTTCTTGCCACCTCTTTTTGAATGAAACTATGAGTAGTCCCATTGTCTATAAGTGCATGAACATTGTGACCATTGAGCTTGCCTACTAGCTTTATGGAATGGAAACTGGTTATCCTTGATAGTGCATGATATTCAATACATTCATCCTCACTAGCTGATTCTGCTTGTTGTGGTAGTTCCTCACTATCCTCCTCATCATCAACAATTTACAGGATTTTGAGGCTTTGGCACTTATGACTCGGGTGCCATGATTCTCCACAACCAAAACATTCTCCTCACTTCCTCTTTTCCTCAAGTTTTTTTTTGGGAAACACAGTTGACCTTGGGTTTTTAAAAACCCTCTTTCTTCTCCAACTTAGGAATCGGTTTGCTAGCCTTGGGAACCTATCTTAGCCGATTGGGTTTTTGAAATCCCCATCTAAGCTTTTGTTTTACATCAAAGAGATTAGCAACTTTGTGTTAGGTGTAAGAAGGAAGGGAGAGAGAATTCAAAGGAGAAACTGGGTTGTTTTGAAAGAGGTGGTCTTGATGAGGTGGAATAGTCCCACATTGTTTGTGCTTGAGTTTTCTGTGGGCTTTATAAGCCACTTGAGAACTCATACACTTGTTCCTGAGAACAAGGGAGTGGGATGACCACCACACACACACACGCACGCACGCGTGCGTGCCCGCCCGCCGTGCCGTGCCGGGCCGGGTTCGGGTAATTGGCCCTTTAGGGCCATATCCAATCAAGACAAGTATCTTTTTACCCAAAGTTTCTTTGCATTCGGTAACGGGTTATGGGAATGAATAACGGGTCACAACTCCTCGTATTTCGTGCCCATCATGATGCTTCGGATTCCGTAACGGGTCTCGATCTTTCGAAGACCGTTAACGGATCACGTCTCCTCAGAATCCGTAATGGGTCCTTCCACGTTTCATAACCGTTCGTGGGTTATAAAAGCGTGGTGAGGGCTGGGGTTACGAAGAGGTTGAGACAGGCGATTTCTGGCCGAAGCTCTGCGACTTCCCATCTCTCTGATGCTATCGTCTGGATTTTGGTCTGATGCAGAAAATGCCATGCTTGCTCCCTGTTGATGTTTCGGTCGTCTGTTAATCATGCTATTTACACTGCTGAATTTCTTTATTTATTTCGTGTTTTATATCATGATGACGATTGTGAAACTGTGTGATCCGAAATATGATCCAATAGTCTTAGAGAAGATTCTAAGCATGTCGACCTCTTTCGCTTTTGTACCAAAAGTGGACATGTCTGGTATGCCGGAAAAGTTTGCCAGATAGAACTTCAAGCGTTGGCAGCAACGCATGAAGATCTGGTTCACTACGATAGGGCTGTTGAATGTTCTGGAAATCGACTGCCCTTCGGTGTCTGATACTAACCCTGACCCTTCTGCAGTCACTGCGGCTGTAGAGTGGAAAGAAAATGACAGTATATGCCGTGGTTGCATACTGTTGGCTCTGTCCAACACATTGTTCGATGTGTACTGTTCTTCGTCTACCACTGCTAAGGGTTTATGGGATCAACTTGATAAGAAATACAATACCGAAGACCAAGGTCTTGAAAAGTACTATGTTGCCAAGTTTCTAAAATATCAGATGGTAGAAGGCAAGTCGGTCACTGAGCAGGCATACGAGTTTCTGCTACTGCTCCATAGTTTGGCTGAGGCTGAAATGAAACTTCCTGAAAAGTTTCAAGTTATGACCATCGAAGAGAAATTTCCTAAGTCTTGGGTAGACTTCGGTATGTCTCTCAAGCACCGTAGAGGGAAGATTTCCCTAGATGATCTTATGGTAGCCATTGTCATTGAAGAGGAGCATAGGAGCCATAAACAGATCGTTATGCCAACTGAACCGCCTAAGGTGAACATGATGACTGGAGTTTTTAAGGGCAAAGGACAAAAATCGAAATCTGCAATGAAAAACCAGTTTAAACCTAAGGCCAAAATCCAGAAAAAGGCAAAGAACAAACCGTGCTGAAACTGTGGGCAGGTTGGGCACTGGGCTAAGGAATGTCCTTCCAAGAAGGCCAAAGCTCATGGGACCACAGAAGGAACGCCTCAAGTCAACATGGTGACTGAGGTCGTTGGAACTAGTACTGGGTATGTTTCTGTTAACCCATAAATCTATCACGTTTATGAGCCAACTGAGTGGTTGGTTGACACTGGGGCTAATGTGCACGTTTGTGCTGATAAGTTTGTCTTTGTCTCATACCAGGCTGCTGCAGGCAGATCCGTGACTATGGGCAATTTAACGGCTGCAAAGGTGTTAGGGATTAGACGCGTGGATCTGAAGTTTCCTTCAGGACGAGTTCTATCTTTACACAGAGTGCACCATGTGCCTATAGTTAGAAGGAACATTTTAAGTGGTTCATGTCTTGTTAGAGAGGGTTATGAATTTAACTTTAAATGTAATAAAGTTGTTATTTTACATTCTGGAACTTTTATTGGCAAGGGGTATTTAGATGATGGTTTATTCAAATTTCGTGTTGAACATGTTTGCAGTGATAAATTAGAAAATGATGTTTTTTTTTACTCATTGTCTAATGTTGCTTATAACATAGAATCGTCTGACTTGTGGCATAATAGATTAGGTCATGTGAATTTCAATTCTGTGAAACGCATGATGAACTTGAAAATGATTCCTGAACATTCCATTGATAAAACTAAAAAATGTGAAATTTGTGTGCAAGCAAAACAATGTAGGAAACCATTCCATACGATTGTTAGAGATTCTGAAATATTGGATCTGGTGCATACAGATATCTGTGAGTTTAATGGAGTATTAACTAGAAATCATAAAAAGTATTTTATCACTTTTATAGATGATAGCACTAAATACTGTTATGTGTATCTGCTAAAATCAAAAGATGAAGCTTTTGATAAGTTTCTTAATTTTAAGAATGAAGCAGAAACACAAACTGGTAGAAAACTTAAAAGATTGAGGTCTGATAGAGGGGGAGAATATACCTCTAATAAACTCGATGAATATTGCAAGTCTGTTGGAATAGTTTATGAGTTTACTGCTCCATATTTTCCTCAATCCAATGGGATTGCAGAAAGAAAGAATAAAACCCTAACTGACATGATAAATACACAACTTGGGAGTTCTGGATTACCTACCTATATGTGGGGGGATGCTCTGAATACGGCTTGCCATATTCTGAATAGAGTACCTCAGAAGCATAAGGATAGTAGCCCTTTCAAACTCTGGAGAAATAGGAAAGCTAGCTTAAAATACCTTAAAGTGTGGGGGTGCCTTGCTAAGGTACTTGTCCCAAAACACAATAGGAAGAAGCTGGGTCCTAAAACAGTAAATGTTGTCTTTTTGGGTTATGTAGAGAACAACTATGCCTACAAGTTCTTAGTAATTAAGTCCGAGATATCTGGCATATATGTTAACTCTATTGTAGAGCTTCGAGAAGCTACATTCTTTGAGGATGTATTTCCCATGAAAGTTGGTGTACCTCAGAATCTGTCTTCTTTAGATATACCTTCAACTTTTGGTTCCATTCCCGAACATGTGGAAAGGATGACAGATGTGGGGGTAGAACCATCTTGTTCTCATCCTAGACCCGGTGAGTCTGAGAAAGTGGTTGAACCTAGAAGGAGTAAGAGACCAAAGATTACCAAAGATTTGGGAAGTGACTTTATCACTTACCTTATCGAAGATGATCCTCCCACTTTCCGAGATGCAATGGCTTCACCTGAAGCAAAGCATTGGAAAGATGCCATCAAGAGTGAAATGGACTTCATTATCTCTAATGGTACTTGGGAACTGGTTGACCTCCCTCGTGGTAGTTCTACAATTGGGTGCAAGTGGATCTTTAAGAAGAAGTTGAAACCATATGGATCCATTGACAAGTACAAGGCGAGACTAGTTGCCAAGGGGTTCAAACAAAAGGAGGGAATAGACTATTTTGATACCTATTCTCCGGTTACCCGGATGACCACTATTAGAGTGCTTATTGCACTGGCTTCCATTTATGATCTCTCGGTCCATCAAATGGACGTGAAGACCGCTTTCTTGCATGGCGACCTTGAAGAAGAGATCTATATGGATCAACCTGAGGGTTATGTGGCTCCTGGTAATGAAGATAAAGTTTATAGACTTGTTAAGTCATTATATGGACTAAAACAAGCCCCTAAACAATGGCATGAAAAGTTTGATAATATTATTTTATCATTTGGCTTTGTTGTCAATGAATCTGATAAGTGTGTTTATTGTAAAGTTAAAAGTGATGGTTGTATTATTTTATGCCTGTATGTAGATGATATTCTACTGTTTGGTTCCAATATGGGAATTGTTAATGAGATAAAGTCGTTTTTTAGTAGTAAGTTTGATATGAAGGATATGGGTGTTGCAAATGTGATCTTAGGCTTAAAGCTGACTCGTTCAGCTGAAGGGTTAACCATTTCTCAATCTCACTTTGTTGAGAAAGTACTTGTGAAATTTGGTTATAACCAAGGGAGATCTGTAGCAACTCCATATGACCCTTCTATCCTTCTTCATAAGAATACGACTGGTATTCATGTGTCTCAATTGAGGTATTCCCAGATTATTGGAAGTTTGCTGTATCTTGCAAATTGCACGAGACCAGATATTTCGTTCTCCGTGACAAAATTAAGTAGATACACAAGTTGTCCAAATCGCACTCATTGGAAGGCATTGGACAGAGTACTTAGATACCTGAAAGGAACTATATCCTTGAGTTTGCATTACAAGAGATTCCCTGTAATTTTTGAGGGATATAATGATGCGAGCTGGATAGCCATGAACTCTGGCAGTTATGGCGTGACAGGGTATGTATTTACCTTGGGTGGCGGCGCAGTCGCCTGGAGATCAGTAAAACAGACCATCTTGTCTCGGTCTACTTTTGAGGTTGAACTCTGTGCTTTAGATGTCACAGGACTGGAAGCTGAATGGTTAAAGGGACTTCTTGAGGAACTTCCTTTAATGTGCAAGCCAATTCCTGCGATATCTGTGCATTGTGACAATATGGCCACAATTGCAAAGATTAAAAGCACAAAATATAACCAAAAGCAGAGGAGACACATCCAAGTCAGAATAAAATTTGTAAGGGAACTGGTGTCTCAGTTAGTGGTTGTTGTGGACTATGTTGGATCCAAAGAGAACACAGCTGATCCATTAACGAAAGGACTAGATAAGTCTTTAGTCCTAAAATCTAGAGAGGGGATGGGACTGAAACCCAGCAGTAGTTCATCTGCAGTAGCAACCCAACCTATCTGAGTGGAGATCCCACAAAGTAGGTTCAATGTGGTAATAACAAGCTGTAGGGTGAACTGGATAACACCTTATTAAATTTGATACCTTGTATCTGTGTCTGTTCCTCTGTTTACTCTGGAAAGGTGCTGTAGCTGCAAGTTAAGGAAGAGTTAAAACTCTGAATGGGTTCAAAGCCTTCAAGGCGAGATGTTAGCAGTGCATCTTTTGAGAAGCCCACCTATGTGAGTGTGACTGTGTGGCCGCAGTTCAAGGAATTGGGTTATTCCTGAAGTCACTCATGAAACAGGATTCGGGCGCATGGCCATTATCGCGCCGCCTCTAAAGATTACAACCAGAACCTTTATCATGTTGTTGCTGATGGACACTTCTACACCAAAGGTTCAAGTTCAAGACTTCAGTTCACTTCGTTCCTGTGGGGGTAAAGTTAGTCAACTAAGGTAGTGGTTCAAACCGGAAGGTACCATTGCTGAAAGCATGATATGTCTTGTTGCAGAATATCTCTTTTTGCACCTTGGTTTCCTCCCATTTCATTCTTTGAATTTGTGGGGGATGTTAGGTGTAAGAAGGAAGGGAGAGAGAATTCAAAGGAGAAACTGGGCTGTTTTGAAAGAGGTGGTCTTGATGAGGTGGAATAGTCCCACATTGCTTGTGCTTGAGTTTTCTGTGGGCTTTATAAGTCACTTGAGAACTCATACACTTGTTCCTGAGGACAAGGGAGTGGGATGAACGCGCGCGCGCGTGCGCGTGCCCGCCCGCCGGGCCGGGCCGGGCCGGGTTCGGGTTCGGGTTCGGGTAATTGGCCCTTTAGGGCCATATCCAATCAAGACAAGTATCTTTTTACCCAAAGTTTCTTTGGATTCGGTAACGGGTTATGAGAATGAATAACGGGTCACGACTCCTCGTATTCTGTGCCCATCATGATGCTTCGGATTCCGTAACGGGTCTCGATCTTTCGAAGACCGTTAACGGATCACGTCTCCTCAGAATCCGTAATGGGTCCTTCCACGTTTCATAACCGTTCGTGGGTTATAAAAGCGTGGTGAGGGCTGGGGTTACGAAGAGGTTGAGACAGGCGATTTATGGCCGAAGCTCTGCGACTTCCCATCTCTCTGTTACTCTCTCTCTCTCTCTTTTTCCTTAGTTATCCTGAAAGGGGTTGTTCTGCAACTTTGGTTCGAAGAGGCTGGTTTCGAAGGACGACCCGCCGGAGTGCAC
Source organism: Nuphar pumila (assembly GCF_984573655.1). Taxonomy (NCBI): domain Eukaryota; kingdom Viridiplantae; phylum Streptophyta; class Magnoliopsida; order Nymphaeales; family Nymphaeaceae; genus Nuphar; species Nuphar pumila. The sequence goes on along the minus strand of NC_143259.1, from coordinate 117,307,004 downwards.
CGTTCGGTTCGTCGTGGCTATTGTATCCTGGGGGAAGGACGCCGGACCCTGATTTGCACAGTATGTGGGGGCGAATCTTCTCTAAGGGGAGTACTTTCGTACGCCTTAGCCTACTGCATAAACTAAACATGTTCCTGTTGTTTTATTTATGTTCTATGCTTCTGTTTGCTCTGATGCTATCGTCTGGATTTTGGTCTGATGCGGAAAATGCCATGCTTGCTCCCTGTTGCTGTTTCGGTCGTCTGTTAATCATGCTATTTACACTGCTGAATTTCTTTATTTATTTCGTGTTTTATATCATGATGACGATTGTGAAACTGTGTGATCCGAAATATGATCCAACACTTTGTAGGCCTCCCTTGTGGTATGCACATTAGAGGCTAACACCTCTATTCTCAACTCACCTCCAACATATGAACCAAATAGAGTATTTTGGTACACATGAGGTAGCATAGAACACACTTCTTCAAACTCGGTTTGGTAGTCTTCTAATAAACCCTTTGCTTCAATTGCTTTAAGACCACATTGTGATTAATCAAAGTGGTTAGCCCAAAACGCTCAAGCAAAGCATCGTGAAAGACTTTCCATGTAGGCTTCCCATGCATCACCTCATACCAATGATATCATCTCAAAGCACTTTCCTCTAATCGTGATATGGCCTCATTCACTCTTTGATAATGAGAAACTTGATGACATGTAAAGAAATGGAGTGCTTTGAAAAGCTAGCTACTCTCTTGGTCCTTCGCCTTTGAATTAGAGAAGTTTAACCCTCACCTTGTAACCCTAGTGACCATCTCTATGTGCATGAACATCTTCAAGTCTCTAATCAAAATCTTCATGTCTCAAATTTTCTTCACTTTCTACAGGCCTCATTATATGATCATATGGTCTTATTGGCGTACGTCGTTCATGTGCATGCCTCACATATGCATTCACATTTTGTGTGAGCTGCATCACAAGTGTTTCCAACCGGTCCATACAAGTATTAGCATCATGCTTATTTTGAGACATCTTTTGCATATATAAGCTCCGCATGCGACTCCATAAAGAAAGAACTAGACACTCCCTTGTCTTCTTGATGAGAGATAAAACCTTCATGGTTCTTGAGCCCGCATTGGCTTTGATACCATTAGGTGGGACCATGGCAATAGGATCAAATATAGGGCTAACTTGCTCTTCTGGAGTATAGTCCTCAAGAGAATGGTGCACGGACGGATGCTCCAAGATGAAGCCTAGGCGCCTTAATTTTTCTTGTGCCTTGGCTCTTGTGAGAGGTGCCAGTCGTGTGTATGTTTCGTCTAGCCGATTGCTAGTTCTTACAAGTGTTAATCACAGGCATGCAGCATGTAAACCTGGGTAACAGACCTTAGATGGGTCTCAATTTTAGACACGCAAGCCCTTACACACCACTTTCAATGGTCATAACATTTTAGGTCTAGCGCGGGATGGCATTTCTTTATTACCTATCTTTGCAGTTTAGGCTCTGTTCTGAGATTGTTGTGATGGAAACTAATTTAAAGTCCTAGTGTTGCGGTTACTGTTGAGTAAACATGGTGTTCAAAATTGAATTTAGGATGCTTAGGTACCTGTTTGAGGCAGTTTTGAAGTTTGATATTACGGATATTCCCTTTCATTCTTTTGTATTTGTTTTACCGCACATTTGTTTTATATTTAATTTGCTCTCTTTTGTATCAATTAATCTCTTGTTGTGCATTTTTTGATTAACAAATCAATTATATGTTTAAAAAACCATGTTTTTATCTAATCGTCCCTCCGTTATAGTGCACCTAAAACCATTATCCCTGATCTCATTTTTCAAAATCAACCTCTCCTTTTTTTGCCAACCATGGCAAAACTGTCCTTAACGGTCCATTTGATTGTGCAGACAGGACTGTGTGGAATAGTCTTGCCTAGACATTGTTGGCTGGACGCAGAGGTGTCTTGGACAAGGTGAGTTTTTATCCTAGGTGTTCTATTCTTTTTTCTTTTTAACGGAGATGGTACTCACTTTTGGTTCCATTTTTTTTTAATTTTTTGATTTTTGTCTTAGGTGTTTCGAATGCCACTACTCCAGAAGGATGGATAGATGGAGCACTGCGAGACATATAAAAGGTGTCGCATTCGATGTATGAGATGCCATGTTCCAAGCATCCCCAGTGTTCGCCGTTTGCATGGGGCGCAGATAGCAACAGAGGTTACTGTCCACGCAATCAAACATGGTAAATAGACATCATATAACAAAATAATTCCTTTTTTTATAGGCAAGCAGGGATTAGGCAGATCCCAACTAGACATTAAAAAAGATTAATCGAGCAGTCTATGAACGTTTGGGAACCAGTCCGGAAGTAGTTCTTCCAATTCCAGTTCTCTTGGAAAATTTATAAACTCACTAAGCTACTAGCCACATAATTTTGTTCTTTTTTTTTTAAAGACAAGCTGGGTTAGGCAAACCCTACCAGTTATACAACTATATCATTGGGTTTTGTACCTGCAACGCCCCCAACAAAAGGTGACGTGCACTAGCTGCTCCTGCCAGATAACCGGAGCCCCCGTTGGTACATAGCTTTTGGGTAATATAAATGCATCCGAAACTATCAAAACCAAACAGCATATTGAAAAAAACAAGTGTATTTGTCCTAACATTTTTGAAATGTAAGGAAAATTTTTGCTTAATCAAATAAAGTAGGCAAGATTTTTTATATCGACCATAAAGTAGAGATGGTTATGAAAAAAACTCTTAAGGGGTGTGTTTGCATTGCAACGCTCAACCCCATTGTTTGGGTTACACGCGTGGGTGTATATATATATAGCGTAATGGGTCCGTGCTAAATGTTTTTTCAGCTTCTACGGTGCTTTTTATCCAACTCTGGCCCTATAAATGTGTTGGGCATTGTCGATTTACTAAGAATCTACACTTTGATCATGTGTTTTTTATGAAAAAAATGTGCTTTACAAAGATTCTGGACTCTTGATTTTTCAAACTTTATAAAACCCACCCATGTGTTGGAATGAAAGGCTTCAAGAGTTGATCCCTATAAAATCAACTACATAGATCACATATGTACCGTCATAATTTATAAATAAGAAAAAAAAGGCTGAAAAACCTATTTAGCAAGATGTTTAACATCAAATGAGTTTAGCGCCCGGATTTTTCTGGTCATATTCTTACTGATGATATGATTATTTTTGGTCATGCAAATATTCATCAGATGCTTAAGTTCAAGCTTATTTTTCAGTTCTTCCTCTCTCTATTTGGACTCTCTCTAAATGAAAACAAATGCTCTTTTACCATATTTAATGTTTAGTCTAATATGCTTGCAGCTGAGAGGAAGAATTTTAATTGCACTATTACTGACATGCCTATAACGTACATGAGATTGTCGTTACAAGTAAAGCACCTATCTTCTGCTGCATGGGCTCCAACACTTCAAAAAGTGAAGCGTAAATTACTTTCGTGGCAATCATCTTATCTCTCCATCGCTAGCCGTCAGACTTTAGTCAGACATGTTCTTTCCACTATCCCAAAATTTTTCATGTCTATGTTTGTGATGCCTGTGAGAGTAGAGAAGCAGCTGACGCGCTTGCTGGCAGGTTTTCTTTGGTCTGAGTGTCAACTCAAGGGTAAGCATCACTTGATTGGTTGACGTTTGGTGGTCTTACCTTGGCGTATGGCTGGTTTAGGCATTCCTCCACCCAGACTGTGGAGAACTGTTCTTGTTGCTAAGCAATTTTGGTTGGCCCACCAATCGGATAACCTTTGTGCTCGTTTGTTTCTTGCTAAATATGAGGCTCCTACTCTTATCTTGATTCGTCTAGGAACCAGGGGTTTGGCGTTCTCGCACTTGCGTAAATCGTGATTGAGGGCTTTAGCCTTCTTCAGAGACCATTTTGAGGACTGCGAAAATTTTGGTCAGTGATTGCAGTGGGCGCTGGCGCCAAGCGGAGAGTTCCTCACCTCAAAAGTCTATAGATCGTTGCTCCCCCCGAGGCTGATTGGTTACCCGAGAATGTGATTTGGGCGAAGGGCCCTTCTCCCGTTCTCGAGTCTTGGCTTGGCTAATTTTGCACGATAGGATCCAGACCCACAATAATTTAAAGAAGTGAGGCATTCAGCTCCCGAGTTGGTGCGTGCTTTGTCAAGCTGCAGAAGAATCTATGTTTCACTTGTTCTGGTCTTGCCCAATATTTGTGGAACTCTTTAGCAGGACTTGGAGGCATCCAGAAGTATTTGTTAAGGAGTAGTTTGTGTTGGATCTGATATTGGGCCCCGTTTGTATTAGGCGTAGCACGAGGTGGAGGTTGATCTGATGGACGTGGTTGCTTACCTCTTGGTGGTTTGTTTGGATGGCACGAAACGATGCTCATTTTTGTCAAATTCCGGTTAACATTCATAACCTGGTGCATACAATCTTGGTAGATGTTTATGCGATCCTGCATATGCATCTTAGTGATCTTCCGCTCCCTCCTACTGACGCTCCCTCTCTTTTGCCGTTCTTTGGGCCTCCGGCTCCTGCGTGAGCTCGTTTTGTTTGTCTGATGTTTTTTTTCTCTTCTGCTTTCTTTATTTGTTTGGCTTTTGCTCTTGTTCAGGGATTCAACATTTTGTTGATCTTCATGCGCGGTGGTAATGTTGAATTTCTCTCTCTCTCTCTCTCTTTCTCGCTTTCTCTCTCTCTCTCTCTCTCTCTCTCTATATATATATATATATATATATATATATATATATATATATATATAGAGAGAGAGAGAGAGAGAGGATTCCACGGATCAAGAAAACCACGAGCTATCATGTGTGTGTGAGAGAGAGAGGGAGAATCCACAGATCAAGAAAACCACAGGGGCATTATTTTTAGCCCACGAGAGAGATACCACAGATCAAGAAAACCACAAGGGCATTATTTTTAGACCATTTTTGCCCATAATTTATAGAATGCCCATTCTAATTGTGGAAGGGCGACACCTTTTTTTTTCTAGAAAATTCTAAAACTCGCTTTTTTCCTGATATTATAACAAAGGCCCTATGTGTTTTGCAAAAGCATTTTAACAACTACTTTTCACTGAAATTGCAAATAGAAACTGCATACTAGTTTCAAGGTTACTTCTTTTTTAATTTTATTATGCAACCGTCTAATAACTTTATTGTACGTACTCATAGTTAATGGTGAATTACTACAATTTGGATCTCTAGTTGGTATATTCAATGAAAAGACATGTCATGAAATGTTGACAAAGATCACAGTCACAAATCTTGTTATCAGGATTTTCTTGGCAAAGAGAAATATCATGATAATTTTAAAAACTTGTTTTCTCAAAGTATCAATATATCTAAATTTTAAAATAATATAAAATATAAATATAAATATACAAATTTTCACTTTAAGATCACAATAAAAAGCATGATATTTACAAAATAAATGATATTTTGAATAGATGATGTAATGTCGAAGCTCAAGATTACGAGAGAAACCCTACACTTATGCACGAAAAATCAAATAAAGCAGGAAAAGCAGGTATAATGGAAATAGGAATTAAAATCCACATAAAATTAAAAGAATTAAGCAAGGTTTCAATGAATCAACTCTCTCTCAAAACCCTATAACAACTATATATATATATATATATAATAAAAATAGAATCCAAAATAATAAATTTCAATTCAAAACAAAAGTGCTAAATAAGGATTTGTTTTGGGCCCAAATTCTAATATCACCCTTTATTGTTTTCTTCTTCTTTGGATCTTTGTGACTCGCCACGGTTGGATCTGGTTTCGGCTCTAATTCTTCATATGCATCATCCTCTCCGGGTTGGAAAGGAATTGTCTTCCACAAATCGCAAGAAGCAGTATGAAACCACCTAACATGAGTGCATAACAAGTCATCTCCATGGAATTAGACCACCTCCTCTTCTGGCTTTGCATAGGCTTCCTCATGTTCCACTAGTTGGGCCTGTTTAGGGATAGTCTGGACATTGGGCTGCAAGATGCTCGACTCCGACATAGCGAAAACACTTTTGATCATTTTCAGTTGCTCGCGAGTTAGAACAAAATCTAGTATTATATGCGCATCCCAATTTTATAGCCTGGGGTGGTGCCTTGATGTCGAGAGGGTGGTGTATGTTCCCCGTGGAACATGGGGCCGCGTGATTGGGGGTCCGAATGAGTGCCACGTCGGCACTCATTCGTTAGTTTGGGTGTGTACGAAGGAATATCACGGATCCCAAGATATTCCTCCGTACATAACTCCTGAATGAGTGCCAACGTGACACTCATTCGGACCCCGAACATGCGGCCCCGTGTTCGCGGGGGGAACATACAACCTGCTGGCCTTGATGTCCATTTGGTTGGTGGCTTTAGCAGTGTAATATCGAAGTCCCGAAATATGTTTGGACACCTGCTAGCCCTCTGGCTTTATAGACTGAAGTGATGAAACTCTTGAGTGAATTCAGCAACTGACTTAAAGCTTTATCAAAGATGAGATGGAGACACTGCCTGTAAGTCTATTGAGCTTAGGTGAAGGGTACAAATTTGGTGTGAATTTCCCGCTTCATCTCATCCAAAGTTCGCACCCTATCTATTCCTTGGTTCTCACCAGTGTGACAAATATCACGACATTTATGAAAATCTTGCGATAATATCGCGAGAAATTGCGTGAAAGTTTAAAAACGGCAATTTCTTGTGAGATTTTCAAAATATCGCGAGATTTATGAAAAAACATAAATACAGTGATTTAAACATGATATTTACGTTTTAAACAGCTATTTATTGTGAAAAAAATCCTATATTTTTATTTTTGAATAATTTTTATTAATATTTTCTTATAAAAATAAATTTTGTATTTTTAATTAATTTTTTATTGCCGAGATTTTGCGAAAAAAATGCAAGATTTATGGAATTTTTCCAATTTCTTGGGAGTTTTTTGAAAAACCAGAAATGGCCGATAAAAACTTGTCACCATGGTTCTCACGAGTCTTCTGTGACTCAGACCACCAAACTAAATTCAATCCATCAAACTTTTTTCGTGTAATATCGATTTTTGAATTCTAAGATAAACTCATGAGATTTTCAAAAAATGGCTAATATTTGTGACCAATGTTGTCAGTATCGGTATCAGCCCTGTATTGTTTGGCCAACGATTCAAGTGAACCGGCCAATACCGATACTCAAGTGAATTATTCTGAATCGGCCAAAAAATAATTAAAAAATATTATGTGTCAATTAAAATGTGACAAATGTTAAATAATATCAAAAATAATTTTAAGTATTTTTTTACATTTATTAAAAAATAGATGTTTTAAGGTGAAGCATATCGATTTTCTATTGATACGATAAGTATCGGCCGATACTGACAACTAGGGATGCACACGAGACAAGTTCAAGCTCGGCTCACCCACATAAAATGGTGCTTAGGCTCGGCTCGAGCTTGGCCTAAGCCTGAATCATTGGTATTCAAGCTCGGCTCATGTTGAGCTCTACTTGTTCAGGCACACGCACGGCTTGAGTTCGGCCTGAGCCAGAACCGAGCCGAGCCTTAATGGGGGCCAAGCCTAGCTCGGTCACTCAATGTTTCCTACATTTGAGCACAACGAACTGAGGTGGCCTGAGTTCGGTCTGTGGCTTGGTATGTGGTTCGGTCCGGGCTCAGAGAGACAGAGAGAGAGAGAAAGAGATTCAATTGCCAATGAAGCAAAACATCCACCGTCGCAAGGAGAGAAGCAACTACAACAAACAAGATACCAAACAAAAAGGAAACCATCATTCATAGACAAAGAATCACCAAACTAGAATTACATCCTTCACAATCCAAAACAATATCACAAAAAAAAGAACAACGAACAAAGAGGTGGTAAAAACCCAAACGGCAATGTACCTCAACCAATTCAATCGAAAGGTAGAGAGTAGAGTACTGAGATGATGTCCAGGAGCTTCGGCTCATCACACTCGCTACTCGCCCCCCGTTTTGCCATGACCATCATTCTCCTTCTTCTTGCTCTGTTTCTTCTGCTTCCCCAAACACTACAAAAAAATAGTTGATTAGCGACGAAATTTAGCGACGGAGTTATATCGTCGCTACTTAGCGACAGATTAACGAGAGAAATGAATCCATCGCTATAATTGTAGAATTTTATGAAACTAGCGACAGATTATATTCCCTCGCAAAATCCGTCGCTACTTAGCGACGGATTGTGCGAGAGAATATTTTGTCGCAATAAATACGACAGTTAGCGACGGAATTGCGACGGCTAAAATTCCGTCGCAACATAGCGACGACCTAGGCGACGAAATATTTTCTGTCGCCTTTTTTGTTTTTTGAATTACGATGGCTTAGCGACGGAATTAATCCGTCGCTAAGCCGTCGCTAAATGTCGCATTACCCCTAATCCCAGCCCTCTTTTTCCTTTCTCCTTTCGCTGCTCCCGCCCGCCGCCCTCTCCCTCCTGTCGCCCTCTGCCTTCGGCCGCCCTATACATCCCGTCGACCTCTCTGCCGGCCCCCACCGTTCGCCGGAAGTCGATCTCCGTCAACCTTCCGCTGCCGCCGTCGCTGCCCGGAGCAACCGCAGGTACGTATTTCACCTTAAATGGATTGGAGGTCGACCCCCTGCGTTTTCCGGCAGGGGGTCGACTCTGCCAGGCGGTCGACCCCGGTAGGTGGTCGACCCTCTGCCGTGTCCGGCCGGGGGTCGACCCCCTGCCGTGTCCGGCCGGGGGTCAACCCTGGTAGGGGGTCGACCCCCTGCCGTGTCCGGCCGGGGGGGGGGGGGGGGGTCGAACCCCCGCCATGTCCGGCCGGGGGTCGACCCCCCGCCGTGTCCGGCAGGGGGTCAACCCCGGCAGGGGGTCAACCCCTTTTGATGTCCGGCAGGGGGTCAACCCCCTGCCTTGTCCGGCCGGGGTCGACCCCCTGCCGTGTCCGGCCAGGGGTCAACCCCCTGCCTTGTCCGGCAGGGGGTCAACCCCTTTTGATGTCCGGCCGGGGGTCGACCCCCTGCCGTGTCCGGCCGGGGGTCGACCCCCTGGTTTCTTGCTCTTTTTTTTCTTTTTTCAGAAATTAGGGTTTTTATTTTATTTTTATTGTTTAGTTTTCTTTGATTTTCATTGATTAGGATTTTTTATTTTGATTTTCATTTATTAAGAAATTGAATCAAATTTCTTAAATTAAGGCTATTTGTAGTTAATTTAATTAGGGTTTTTTATTTGATTTTGTTTTATTAGGGCTTTGAATCAAAATTTAAAAATTAGGGCATTTTATAGTTAATTTGATTAGGGTTTTCTTGGATTTGATTAGAGCTTTTATTTTTATTTTCTATGATTAGGGATTTGAATCATAATTTTTTTAATTAAGGATTTTTAGTTAATTTGGTTAGGACTTTAAATCAAAATTTTTTAATTAAGGCTTTTATAGTTAATTTGATTAGGTTTTTTTTATTTATTTAGAGTTTTTATTTTTATTTTCTATAATTAGGGATTTAAATCACATTTTTTTAATTAATACTTTTTAGTTAATTTGATTAAGGATTTTTTTGTATTTGATTTGGGCAAGTTTTTTCCTTGTTTGATTAAGGTTTAAATTGTGGCTTTTTTATTTAATTTTATGGTTTATTTTTCTTATAGTTTATGATGTTTTAGTTTATTTATAATTTATTTTCTTGTATTTTAAGGTTTTATGATTTAATATGGTCGAATAATTTCATGGTGACTTCATTTTAAAACATCATTTTTTTTTGCAGATTTCTCAACAGAACTCGCTTGTGCCCCGCCACCCGTGGTAAGTAAGTGACAAAAACAATGCAAATCGGGTAAATACCCGTGGTGAGTAAGTGATGCAAGCGCATCACATGTTATTTAATTTATTGAATATAACACTTTATTGTTCACACACTCACTTAGTTGTTGATATCTAGGACTACTTTGTTGGAGTTCGGAGATCATGCTGAGCATGATTTTAATGTATGAATATGGAAGTGTTCTTATTTTTGGAGTACGGAGTCCATGCTATGCATGGTAGTAGTTAGTGGGATATTGAAGTGTGTTTGCTGCAGGTACATGTTTGATATTTGTTTGATATGAATTATTTCGATGTATTGCAATGTTTGATGTGATTGTATCCATGCTTACATGTAGTTACTTTCAATTTAATTATGTCTTCCATGTGAAATTGTATACTGAAAGCATGCTTCAAATGAATGTATCGTGTCATGAATAATTTGCACATGAAAATATTAAGTTATCAATGCATGCATCATAATTCTTGTGATTGTATGACATCATATATTGCATGATAAATTTGATATTTTCTTCATCATAGTATTCTGATGGTTCTCTTTTAACTGGTTAGGATACTATTCGTAACATCATACGACAGAATGACTGCAAACCGTGAATGGATGTACCGTAGGATAGTGGACAATGAGTTATCGCATGAATATATGGATGGTGTCGACAATTTTATTGAATTTGCAACGGCAAGTGTCAGTACGGTAGATCCCACAGGTCGGATTAGGTGTCCCTGCAAGATTTGTAAGAATAATCGATTTGTAGAACCTCATGGCGTTAGACATCACCTATACAGGAAGGGTTTTGTGAGTGATTATCAGAACTGGACGTTTCATGGAGAAGAATTTAGAAACGATTTTGATGCATGGGTGAATGTGGTACACGATAATCCATATACGGATTTGATATTTGATGTTGCAGGAACAAAACTGGGTTCTGTTATGAGTTCTAGTGATGTAAGAACTGTCGTAGATGATGAATCACCAAATGATGCAGCTAGTAGATTTTATGATTTACTTAGAGATGCTGATGAGCCACTTTGGAACAGTTGCGAGAGTCACACTATCTTGTCTGTAGTTCTTCAACTAATGAATTTGAAGTCCTAGTATAATTTGAGTCAATCATGTCTTGACCGTTTGTGCATGATTGTGAAGAGTATATTGCCCAAAGATGAGAAATCGCCACAAAATTTCTATCGTGCGAAAGTTATGGTCAACGCTCTAGGTATGGTTTACAAAAAGATTGATGCTTGTCCAAATCACTGCATGTTGTATTTCAAGAAGCTAACATAAATTTTGTACTTATAAACAACACTAAGTTACTTAATTGATCGTGATCACAATAATTGTTTATGTCTGTGCGTAGGTTCGCCATGGTGATGTTAAAGATCAAGGAATATGTGATTTAGAAAATGGTCCGACCAAAGTTGTGCAATGCTACAACGGGTATATCGTAAATGGTTATCGATTCCATACAAAAGACTACGGTATAAATAAATCAACGATAAATAGTGGCGTGTGTGTCAAGGGTAGCAGCTACGGTGAAAATGAACATGATTACTACGGTGTTATAGAGGAAATAATGGAGTTGACTTACTTAGGCATGAATAATAGGGTTACGGTATTCAAGTGTCATTGGTTTGATCCAACTGCAACAAGACTCGACAAAGCTTCAGGCATTGTGGAGGTGAATCATAAATCCAGGTTTGGAACATATGAACCATTCATATTAGCCTCGCAAGCTCAACAAGTTTATTATACTTCATATCCGAGTATAAAAAAGTCAGATAGAAATGAATGGTGGGCAGTTTGCAAGGTGAAATCCAAACTATACCCCGAGTATGATCAGTTACAAGAAGATGAGTTAGCTGAAGACAGTGATTACTATCAATCAGATGATGTCTGTGACTTCGCTTATGGTCACGATGTTGCGCATGATATGCATGTCATATCTCCATTGGCTGATGAAACATTCATAGAGGAATGTGATCCAAATGATGTACCAAGTGGATGGGCAAACAATGAAGAAGAAGAAGAAGAAGAAGAAAGTCAAACTAGTGACGAGGAAGAATTCTCAAGCTAGTGAGCAAAATCTTATACTACAAACCTCTATTTAAATGCATTGTAATACTTGATGTGAGTTGTATTGCAATACTTGGTGTGAATGATTAAAAATTTTATTTCAATGTATTGTAATACTTGATACGAATGATTCGAATGCATTGTAATACTTGATGTGAATGATTTCAATTATCTGAATGTATTATAATTTATGCAATTAACGAATGATTTGAATTAGTGCAATACTTGATGTCAATGATTTGAATTATTTGAATGCATTGCAATGCTTGATGTGAATGACTTGAATGCATTGTAATACTTGATGTGAATTATTTGAATGTATTGTATGACATATGTTATTTGTTAGAATATGGTTCGTGGAGGTTATAGTGGTCGCTCATCCAGTAGTAGCCAGGCTCAACCTTCATCTTCACGGGCTCCTGTGATAGGTATATCATATAACTAATTAGATGCTTGATTAGTTCAAATGCACATTCTGAGAACTTGGTGTGTATTTTTTTACAGATGATGTTGCGCCTGTACACGACCCACCTACACCAGTTGATCGCACAAGTCAACAGCCAACACAGGAAACAGGGTCTTCTCAGGCTGGCACAAGAAGACTCATTCGAATAGTGTATATCGATAATCGACCGTAAGTATTTTGTTTTCAATTATTGCATATCTTTTAAATATTTTATATTGATATTTACTGTGTAACAATTCATGTGCAGCACGAGGTTTGAGCCACAAGAAGTAGTACGGGAGATTAGGAATTCACTTCTTCAACATCTACCAGGACCAGTTGCTCAATGGAAAGAGTACCCAAAGGAGGTATTAGACAGATTGTGGTCCTCATTCATGGTATACAGTTGTTCCTCATAGTTAATGTATTTCATATTTAATTTATTTAAGCAATGTCTACTAACTTTCTGAAAATATTTGTAGGCTTCGAATCGCTTTGCAACTACGGTGGAAGAAAATGATGCAAGGAAGGTGTGGCAGAAGGTGGCTGCCAATCGATTTGCAGACATGCTGCACACTATGAAGACTGCAGCAAAAAAAGCATCTGACGTAGTAGATGATCCATTACTGTGGAAGGGCCATGGTCCTATTACTATCAGGAGAGATTACTGGGATGAAATGTGCGATATGTGGGCGGGAGATGCATTTAAAAATCGCTCTGCGAAGGCTTCACAAAATCGATCGAAGATGCCCGAAGCCCATCTACACACAGGTGGATCTAAGACATTTGGGAGCCACCTAAAGAAAATGGTAACTCATTAATATATAATATTAATTTTATAAGTATTGTTGCAAATTTGTGTACTAAATCTTTTGTCATTTAACTTCGCAGGAAGCAGAAAAAGGAGGCAGTGTACCATATAAGGATGTGTTTGTAGAAACACATAAACGAAAGACCACGGGAGTCTTCGTATCAGAGAAGGCGAGAACGACAACGATATGTATTAATTCTATTAATAATCATTGCAATATATATGCAAGTCATCATAATGTTATCATTAATTATTAATGAATACTTTAAACATTATTTTGTAGGAGGCATATGAGCAACAAATGGTAGAGCGATATGGCGAAGACGCTACTCAGCATCCATCATTTGATCCTACAGCATGGGTGACTGCAGCAGGTGAACCCAAAAAAGGTCGCGTGTTCGGGTTTGGGAGTAATATGAACACTTCACCAGTTATTGGTTCTTCCAGTTACGGCTCACCAACTTCTTGCGCCGACATAAGCTCCAAGCAGCCGACTATTCTTTCCGGTGATAATGTACGCGAGATCATTAATGAATCACTGAATAACTACTTCCAATACACTGTCGCCCCCTTTCTCCGAAATGAGATCAAGGCCGCTGTTCAGGATAGGGGATCTTCGATTCCAGGTCCCTCTCAGGTATAATCACATATATAGTTTTTTTGACTGTCTTAAAGCACATCTGAGCATGGTAGAATCACATATAGAGTTTTTCTAGATGCCTTAGAACACATATGAACATGCTATAATCACATATTCAATTTTTTTACTGCCTTAGCACACATATGAGCATGATAGAATCACATATATATATATATATATTTAACTTTTTGTCTGTCTTAGAGCACATATGAGCATGATAGAATCACATATAAAGTTTTTTTGATTGCATTAGAACACATAAGCATGCTATAATCACATATTCAGTTTTTTTACTGCCTAAGAACACATATGAGCATATTATAATCACATATTCTGTTTTTTGACTGCCTTAGCACACATATGAACATGCTATAATAACATATAGAGTTTTTTAACTGCCTTAGAACACATATGAACATGTTATATATCATTTATGATAGAATCACATATAAAATTTTTGGCTTTGCCTGCCTTAGAGCACATATGAGCATGCTATATTCACATATTCAATTTTTTTACTGCCTTAGCACACATACGAGCATGATCGAATCACATATATAGTTTTTTGCCTGCCTTAAAGCACATCTGAGCATGGTAGAATCACATATAGAGTTTTTTTATATGCCTTAGAACACATATGAACATGCTATAATCACATATTCAATTTTTTGACTGCCTTAGCACACATATGAGCATGATAGAATCACATATAGAGTTTTTTTATTGCCTTAGATCACACATGAGCACATGATAGAATCACATATAGTGTGTAATTTATTTCATTATATTTTGTTTATCAATACTGACTGTTCTTTTCTTGTGTAGGCTGCTAGCGATAATCAGGGTAGTGGAGCTGAAGGGACAGATAAAGACAATGAACAAGAAGACGCACAAAATCTTGGCGATGATTAGAGGACTGTGTTGAAGAAGTTCTATTTTTTTTATTTTTCCTAATTGTAATTGTTGAATTGTAAATAATTAAACTTCTTAGTTTTAAGGTGGAACGATTAATTATTATAGATACTTGTTATATGAATTTTTTTGTGTGGTTTGTTTTTTATTTACAGGAAATATAAATTGTACAGGAAATATAAATTGTACAGTTCTCGGTAATTAATTTTTAAATAAAATTTTTTTGATTTTTTTTCGTTTTTGCGACGGATTAGCGACGGATGATTCCGTCGCTATTGATATTAATCTAGCGACGGCTTAGCGACGGAATTAAATCCGTCGCCACGCCGTGGTCGCCGTTTAGTACCGGAGGATTGGCGACGGAATATAGCGCTCGTTATTCCGTCGCAATTAGCGACGGACTTGGCGACGGAATTATTCCGTCGCCAGTTAGCGTCGAAATATTCGCGACGTAAGCATACTGTCGCCGCGTTGTCGCTAATCCGTCGCTAACATGGTTAGTGACGGATTAGCGACGGAATGTGGTCGTCGCTAATCTACTGCTTTGTTGTAGTGAAAAAAACATTCATGAGGGAAGCAACCAATGTTGTGATTTTCTTGCACGCGTTCTAAAGGTGGTCCATCAGCACCACAAGATCGTCTCTCACATGGGCTCCACGGCCAACCATGAATCCTTCGATGGTCTGCAGCTCCTCCCCATCAAATATCATCTTCGTTTTGCTCTGAAATGATAATCGATGAAAGTGGTGGTGGGAGAGAGAGAGAGAACTTAGAGAGACGGGGGGTCACGGGAGAGATGGGAGAGAGAGAGAAGCTCAAGGAGACAAGAGACGGGGAGAGATGGGAGAGATGGTTGAGACGGGAGATGGTAGAGATGCAGGAGAGAGGGAAGGGGGTTGAGGCGGTGTGGGAGGCCCGAGGTGGGACAGGGTCGTCGAGGTGGTGCAGGAAGCTCGAGGTGTGACCGGGCATCTATGCGAGGTGGGGGGCATTTTTAAATTAATATATATATATATATTAATATATATATATATATATTATATATTATATAAAATATAATACGCCGAGCCTTATTGAGCTCGGCTCATTTGCTCAGTCGAACCTCTGAGCTCAGTTCAAGCTCAGCTCATTTATGAGATGAGCAAACTCGAACCGAGTCTGATCCGAGCCCGATCTAGTTCAGCTCGTTGTGCATCCCTACCGACAACATTGTTTGTGACTATGTTAGAGGGAATATGGGATATTTTTTATAATATGCCTATAAATAGAATTTCAATTTCTTTTCCCCACCTCCAAAAGCTCCACGCAACGCATGAAGTATTACTGCTGCTCACATATGTTCTCTATATATATGGAAGTCAACTTTTG
Source organism: Nuphar pumila (assembly GCF_984573655.1). NCBI lineage: Eukaryota > Viridiplantae > Streptophyta > Magnoliopsida > Nymphaeales > Nymphaeaceae > Nuphar > Nuphar pumila. The sequence goes on along the minus strand of NC_143259.1, from coordinate 117,290,976 downwards.
ACTTTTGAGTTTCTTTCTCCCTTGCCACCTTTAGTACAGAGGATCACCAAATATTTCATTGAAGGAAAACCAAAATTAAGGTGTGAGCTCCTTCATGTTCCATGTGCCTTTTGAGATGATTCCTTCAAGATCATTCTGCCAATCCAGACACCAATTATGTCACCACTACGTCCTTCTTTCTGCCTTTGTGCTTCTATTAGCCCATTGCTCAGCCGGTCCCCTTTTCTACAGATGCTACCACGGCCAGAACTACACGCAAAGCAGCGCCTTCCAGAGCAACCTGAACCAGGTCATGCTCTCTCTAACATCCTCCACTCCCACCACCGGCTTCAGCTCGACCATGGCCGGTCAAGGTACCGATCAAGTCTGGGGTCTCGCCCTATGCCGCAGCGACGTTCCGGGCACCGACTGCGGGATGTGTTTGAGCAATGGAACTGTTGAGATGATCGACCTCTGTCCCTACAGCACAGACGCGAGCATATGGTATGACTACTGCTTCATCCGCTACTCCAATGTCAAGTTTGCTGGCAGCCCCTTCGGAAGAATGTACTACTCTTGTGGCAAAAATGGCGAACCAAACCCGGTTTTTTTCGGCCAGCAATTGGGGTCCTTGATGAAAAACCTGACATCTGTTGCCACAACGAATCTGTCAAGCCTCATGTTCGCAAGCGGGAACATCGAGGAGTCGCATTTTGAGACGATCTACGGTATGGTGCAGTGCACAAGAGATTTAACTGCTAATGATTGCTTAGCATGTTTGCAAGCACTGATGTATTTTGTTCCAACACGCTGCAACTCAACAAATGGCGGCCGGGGTTTGCACGGGAGTTGCAGTATAAGGTACGAGATACAGCCTTTTCTCTTGCAACCAGGAGGTGCGCCACCACCACCACCACCTGCTGGTCAGCAAAATCATAGCAGCCTTAAAGGTGAGTCGTTTCCGGTTACAGGCATAACAAAAAATAGTAATATATACACATACACATACATAAAAAAAAAATACAGGTTTGCAGGAAAAAAAAAACAGGTGCAATCACATTGCATATTTCAAATGTGCTGATTCCCTTAAGCACCCACCATTTGCTATTGAGCCCCACAGCTAACAGGCCTTATGCAAAGATGGCAGGTACTAAAGTGCAACAGCACATAAAAAAATGAACAATGTGATTACACCCAATTAAGCCTCAAATTCTCCTCTCCTTTTTTGCAGTTTCGCTAAACTCACATTTCTCTTGCAGTAGAATTCAGATTTTACCTCGTCAATGTTAAATCCAAGTGCATCCTCAGGAGTCCGGATCGGGTGCAATATGATTGCACAAAAAATTGTGCATTAAGCACCCCCATCACCCTCCATCAAGTCTACAGGCCCTGTCCCTAAGATGAAGGGTGATCAGGTGCTTAATGCACAAATATTTGTGAAATCATATTGCACGTCATCAGCTACTAGATAACAAACTGGAAACTCATACCTTGTTGACCCCAACCCTGCTTAAAGGCATCGAGTGCTTGCCCTCATCACCAACTTATTGGTCTTATTTGGGGGCATTTTGGACTTATTCAACTGTCAAAATTAAGTAGTTGGCACAACTCCTTGGGGTACGACTTGCTGACCATGGCCTCTGATTATAGGAAGTGGATGTAACTGGTACAATAGGTACGGGTTGATTTCTGTTTCCATTAAAATCGAGAGCAGTTATTGTAAATGGCAAAAAAATTGTGTATAACAGAGATCATTGGTTATATTCAATTCATTCCGTGCATCTTACTTGAGAACCATGAGATATGTGTAGGGGTGGCAATTTCTGACACGACCCGCCAACGCGGGTTCGGGTTGGGCTTAAGCCAACCCGTTTAATAAACGGGTTGACCCGCGTAACCCGTTTATCAAACAGGTCAGGTTCGGGTTGGGGGTATGCCAACCCGCCAACCCGGCTGACCCGTTTAATAAACGGGTTAGGCGGGTGGGTCAACCCGCCAACCCGCCAACCCGTCTGCCAACCCACCAACCCGACCCGTCAACCCGCCAACCTGACTACCTGCCAACCCGATCCGTCAACCCGCCAACCCGACCCGCCAACCTGAAAACCCGTTTACCCGACCCAACCCATTTATTAAATGGGTTGGCGGGTCGTGTCGGGTTACCCGTTTATTAAACGGGTCGGTTCGTGTTTGCCACAGCTGACCCGTTTAATAAACGGGTCAGGTTCGGGTTGAGGTATGCTGACCCGCCAACCCGACCCGATTGCCACCCCTAGATATGTGGGTTCGCATGCACCCCATCAAGTGAGATGTGCGGTGCTTATGAAATATAACATCATATATACAATACGACAGTCGCTGCTCTCGTTCAAAACCAAATGTTGTAATCAAGTGGAGATCGAAGGGGAAAGAATGTGGTAGCTTTCTCTAAGGGTTGTCATAATCATGGAAGCAGTTACGCTCATATACATATTGTATATAACCAAATTACTGGTTAGATTCCACCACCGCCGTACATCTCACTTGGAGGTGTGCGAGGTTGCCACTCTCACATGTTCCAAGTGAGATGCACGGTTCTTGTTCGCTATAATTTTGATTTTTCAGTAAGGGATTATCTTTTATTCAGAAAAGGAAGAGATCAGAGTCATAAAATGACTAAGAACTTAATTTCATTTCAAATTAATACAGGAAAACTTAAGACACCTATTATTATCATTTCTACTGCAATTCCAGCAGCAGCATTTCTCTTCCTCATTTGTGCTTCCTTGTTGATAATGAGGGCAAGAAGGAAAACAAAACCACAAGGTAATGAACGATGAACTTTTATATTTCATAATGCTCTGTTTTCTGTCCCAAAAAGTAAAAAGTTTCACCAAGATTAGGAAAACATCTCTACGTCGAAACATTAAATAGTTTAAATAATCAGCAGGTCAAGATGATCTAGGGGTCAATGAATCAGTATTTTTTGACTTGGACGCTATTAAACTTGCAACAAGCAATTTCTCAGATGCAAATAAGCTTGGAGAAGGTGGATATGGTCCTGTTTATAAGGTAATTCTTTTATGCTAGCACCATATATATCATTAGTGATCAACTCAATGAGTTCATGTTTTCCCTGTCACACTTTGGAACATTCAAACTCAAAAGAAATGTTCATGCTAAAAAAAACAAGAAATTGAAGAGTTGAAAGTAAAGGAGGGAGGGGCAGTGCACGGGCTGTTGGATGGCAGGGTTTTGGCACCATTTTGTTCTTTTTTGGATATTTATCAAGGGGAAACCCTGGCGTTCAGGTAGTGGACTCCCGGAGAGATTGAAGCTCTACCATGTGTTCCACCCACAAGCAGTTAGTGAGCCAAGCTACGAGCAGTTCGTTTAGCTTAAATGAGTCGAGCCATAAGTAGCGCTTTCAGCTTAGCCCGGCTCATATAGATAAAATTTGGATATATTTTGTGTAATCTATATTTTTACAGCAATATATAAAGAGAAGAATGCACAGATTATACATACAAAGAGAAAGATGCATGACAATATATATAACAAAATATAAACTATTATGCGTAATATATAAAATTCAAATATTTTTAAGTATATTCTCCATAATATATGACATGGAATAGAACACACTGTTCTGCCCCGAACACAGAACCACGCCCCAACTTCGACTTAAATACTTAAAGCTGACCCTCCTAGCCAGATGTGTGGAGCCTTTGTGGGCAGCATCATATTATTCACTATTGCATACTAACTGCCACAAAAATCATTTGTCAATTTGTCATAATGTAGGGAAAACTACCAAGTGGTCAAGATGTAGCAGTGAAAAGACTGTCTGTGAGATCTAACCAAGGGACAGTGGAGTTCAAGAATGAGGTAAAACTTGTTGCCGAACTTCGACATAGGAATCTTGTTCGACTATTGGGCTGCTGTGCAGAGAGAGATGAGATATTGCTTATTTATGAGTACATGCCAAACACCAGCCTCGATAGGTTTCTATTTGGTGAGTTGAATAATTTTCTGCAATTTTTCTTCAAAAAAATAATTTTCTGCAATTTCATTTTTTCAATAGCTCGTCAAACTGCCCTTCCTAAAGGGCCCGCGGTTTTTCAGCCATCTCTCGGCTGAATGGTTCACCGAGCAAGGGAGGTGGCACCATCCCAGCTAGTGGCTAGCTGGAAAAATGGCCGGCCATGCCTCTTTTTTATGTTTTTCTTAGATTTTTTAGGTGGCCGACCAATTTTCCATTTTCTGGTTGTGGCTTGCTGGAAATTTTTTCCTGCCATATTTTGTTTATTTTTTAACTATGTCGGAAAATGGCTGGGCTGGTGCCTCCCTTCCCACGTGACACCGGCCCGGCCGTTTGCCTACTGATGACTGGACGGAAAATGACCGGCCTTGTCTTTTTTATTTTTCCTTTTATTGTCTTTTAGTGACCAAAAAGCTAAAATCAGATTTTTTGGTCACCCAAACAGTCCAAAGATGCTACTTTAATTTTGGCAAACTAGGTTCGAGAGAAACGTGGTTTTTTGGGCAAAACCTAGTTTGCCAAAATCCAAGTTGTGCCCTTGTCATCCAAATAGGATCTTAGTTTATAACATAGTAATCTGCAAGTAGTTTGAGGCAGTAATCAGGTTTCATGTACCAAATTTGATACAAATATATTAGCAGTACTTGAATTGTTAGATAATCATAGTCGATGATAATGTCACTGGTCTCATTAGCCGTGCATTTATCCCAGGTGAACTATAGACGACCGTCAAAGATTACAAAGCAACTCAAAAAAAATTTGTGGTTTGGATTGCATTGCATCAAGTTATATGCATTCATTATGTTAGCAAGGTCTACAAGGCCCTTCATCTTGTTCTTTGAAGCTAGAAAACATAATCTTCATAAATTCTTCTTGCAAAATTTTTGTCAGAATTTCTAGTAATAGATGCTAGTACTACTCAATAATTGTGATTGGTAGCAGATCCTCGCAACTGCATGCTGTTGGATTGGCAGACACGACTGAAAATTATTACTGGAGTATCTCGAGGACTTCTTTATCTTCATGAAGATTCTCCACAGACCATGGTTCACAGGGATTTAAAGGCCAGTAATGTTCTGTTAGATGAGGAGATGAACCCAAAAATTTCAGATTTTGGCTTGGCAAGAAATTTCAGAGACCAAACGCAAGCAGACACAAGCAACATAGCTCGAACACTGTAAGCTCGTCACTGCATGCCATTAGCTACCTGAGAAGTAAAAGGTTACCTACTAATGCCGGTGAGCAGGGGGGAGGGGGTACTTATGGAGTTTTACATTCCGGCAATTCAAACAGGGTCACGGTTAATGTGACACCTCTCAGCCTGTAAGAGGATGTACCATAGTTACCGGAAGTGCCTCGCTAAGGGGGGAAGCACGCTTCCCTCCTGTGGAGGAAACTTGCTTCTCATTTGTAGGAATTGTGCTTTCCCCTCACTTCCCTATCGTATCCTTTTAATTTCCCACTTATTTCCTCTTCGCTATCCTCTCGGTCCCCTCTTATTTTTGTGTTTTTCATGTTATTATTTATTTATTTTACTTCCCACTCATTTTTCCCTCTCTTTCATGTTTTCTTTTTTACTTCTCACACGCTTCCAAACGAATCCTACTTCACGCTTTATACTACATTTTAACGTTTTCTTCCGCTTCCTGTATTGCTTTCCGCATTCATTTGGCTTCCTGGTAACTATGAATGTTCAAACGAGAGTGGTAGTTTCTCCCTATTATATAAAAAGAGGTTACCTATTATCATTTCGTGATTCAAACCTAGCAACCTCGGAAGTGACCTGTTTGAGTTCGACCATTCTTCAAATTACTTTGAACTTTGAGCCGATAGGGATGCAAACAGTTCGGATCCAAAATTTGCAAAACCTCCATCCTGGATTCAACCCATTTGCATCTGTAGAGGGCGAGTTGTTTGAGTCATAGTGAAGGCTTATCGGACTTCATCAAGTCAGTTAATTATGACCATCTCTAAAAATATACCAGATTTTTCATGTCTAACCTAGTCAAGACTAAGTCTGTATGCTCAACATGAAAGACTGTCCAAGGTCAAAAGCCCAAGCCTTGACAATGTTGTATCTTGATTTGTCTTTCCCTATGTTCGAGAAACCGATAGATTTCAGTGAAATTTGTATAGTTAGGGTAAAATCTTTGCCAGACATAATGAAACACTGATTCTATTTGAAGTCTACAAAAAGACTTTACTATTATACAGTAGAATGTAAGAGTCAAATTTGGTTGTGGGCTCCAGATGACTCTAATTAAGCATTTGCAAAATTCTAACTTTATTTAAATGTGCCTTGATGGCAACATGTTTTTCTACATGCAGTGGATATATAGCACCAGAGTATGTACTTGAAGGGCGGTTTTCAGTTAAATCAGATGTTTATAGTTTTGGTGTTCTGATATTGGAAATTGTGAGCGGTCGTAGGAATGCTCCTTCCTATCAACCGGCCGCTGGCCAGTTCAGCCTTCTTGCATATGTAAGATACTGGATTTTCGTTTCCCTCCATGAATTGCTAAAACGAAGTTCTTAAAAATGCATATACTCAAAAGACAATATTATGAATTTTGCAGACCTGGAGGCTTTGGAATGATGACAAAGCATTGGAATTGATGGATCAGTTTCTGGCTAAATCATGTCAAATACATGAAGTGCTGAGATGCATTCAAATTGGTTTGCTGTGTGCTCAAGATGATCCAGATGACAGACCTACCATGTCTTCTGTTCTTCAGATGCTCAATAGTGACTTCATGGTACTGCCTGCTCCTTCACCTCCTACTTTTTTCACAGATCAAGGATGGTTTGGCAATGCTGCGACAGCAGGCGAATCTGGCACTAGTTCCATGAATGTATGCGTCCCTAGATTGAATGGTCAAATAGATGCATAAAATTGAAATAGGTGTGTTTTCTGATATTATTAAAAAACAACAGTGATGGAGTTTTCTATTTCTAGAGAAATATGTAATAAAATGAAACTATGCAAACCTTGGTCTCTTCATCTCTATAAGCTTTCAAAAATCATTGGCCATTGTGCGTAATGTTTTTTGCTTATAAGAAATACATTCTTCTTGCCACATATGGTTGCAACCATTTATGTTAGGGGAGGCCGAGTAAGCCAACACAAAAAACGTTGATCTCACCGCAAATCAATGTTTGTTAAGATCAATTCACTTCAAAATGCTTCACTCAATTGATTCAAATCAAATTAGTTTTGATTCGGTATATTGAAAAACTTGATTGTTTATTCAAAACTAAAAAACAGAAAATTCAAAAAAGAAGAAAATGATGGCTTATACGGATGAACTGGATCTTTGGAAACAATGCCAAATGTAGGTGACAGCAATGATATCAACCATGTTTCTACTTTTGGAAGGAATAGATTTACCCTAATAGCTAATGAAAAATAAAGGCCTTTCATATTTTATATAGCTATTTATGCAAATATTATACTATTAAGAATGAGCTGCCCCCTGTGTAATATCATTCATTAATCAATATGGGATACTGTAGAGAAGAAACCAAGAGCAGCAGAAACAAGTGGAAGTACTTCTCTATGTGAATCTCACAGGAGTTCACCAAACATTTGGTATGCACAATTACCAAAAACCCCAGCCACACCAATTCATGCCAACACCTTCACCAAGACAAACATATAATGCGAACAATGCAATAAGAATATATGTTTTAAGAGTAGGTTCTGAGCTGCACCATGTACTGAACCCATTTTAAGCTCAATATGCATTGAGATGACAAGCCTCCAATCAAGAGAGAGAGAGAGATAGCCGAACGTTTTTTCATTCAACAAAACAAAACACAACGTGGGAGGTCAACAGAACATTGAACCCTCCCTGCAGACATCAGCCTACAAGTAACAGCAGCAACATCATAACAGAAAAAATGATGAAACAACATAAATAAGAAAGTACAAACAGCAGCAGTGAGGAATCGTTAAGGAATCCGACTCTATATCTTGTGGCACCACCTCCGGAATAGGCAAATCTTTGATGCATATGCGCAAAATTGCATATACATCACTTAAAACCTTATGCAAACCTTATGAACCAGATTAATAAGTCTGAAAGGAACGTTACGAAACATAACATCATTTCGTGCCATCCATACAAACCATCAAACTGTAAATAGTCATACTCGCCAAATGATTCACCACCTTCTATCGCGCCGGATAACTATCGGTCTCAAAATAAGGTCCAACGCAAAAGATTCCTCCTTAACATCTACCACATGACACCTCCTAGTTTTATTGAATAACTCCTCAAACACTAGGTGTAACACCCCGATCTGGGACCTCAGGAGTACGAGTTCGGTTGGTATTACTTCCCAGAAGGAAAGAGTACAAAGTTTACATAGAGAAAACGTAGCAAAAAAAATTCATTTTATTCTCATAAATCAATTCTTTCTTACAATTGTTCATCATTCATAACAAAATAAAGCAAATACATCTTATTCAATGACAAAGAAAGTAAAAGATACTAATACTCTGCTGAAGAAGTTGCTCACACGCTGACTGATACTAATGCCTGAAACCTATAGTTGTAATTAAACAAAATTGGGGGTGAGTCTACAACCCAGTAAGAAATAATTATAAGTAAATAAACAATCAACTTACAACTATAGTGGGCTCTAAGCCCCTAGTCTTAGTTTAGTTCTCGACACACCACACATGTTTGTATATTTTAATTACCCTTATTATCATTCTCAAATACTCTCTTTCACACAACTATCACTAGGTTGGCTATACCGGTAATAGTTGTCTATGGGCATAGCAACCCCGTAGAATACCCCAATTCTACATGTTGGCCAGACAATGAACCATACACTCCCAGTGGTCTCCGGACCACCAGGCACTGCAGTGAACCACAACGAGAACCCCACTTGTAGCTAGCTGGGAGGTCAAGATCTCAATCTCGGTATGATTCATACTACATCCTAACCATGATGGTTATCAACCATCCATGGTCCTTCAGAGTCTCAAACTAGTGTGAGTGAAATCCTAAGTCATAACTAAGTTCATACAATGAACAATATTCTCAAATTCATAGTTCGCTCGTTTTCTCACGAGTGATGTCATGACTGGTCACAACAATTCTCATTTTTAATCTCATGATGACCTTAGGACTCACACCTCTCACTTAGCACGCAATGATGTAATGTCTCTACATCGTTAAATCACTAGCGGCCCACTCTTCATGGTGGCTGCACTCTAGCCGCGAACCAGGTAGCCCTTGCTACAAGTCGCCACTTCCGGGATTTAAGGGGTCATGCATGCTAATCTCAAAATATTCATTTATACAACATGAATAGACTAAATGAGACTCTAATCTAAATCTAATCTCATCACAATGCATGATATTAATGAATTATCTAGACATGCAGTCACAATAGAATTTCTTTTCATCATGCATGACTTATCAAAACTAACTTGCATATTACATAAACATGTATATAAATCAACTCATAATGTCAAGCATGAAAGTTATGCATGTAATGGTTTCATCCAAAAACAATCATGTTAATCAATTACAATATTTCAATAACAAACAACATAAAAATGTTTATTTACATCTAAGATTACTTATAATATCCCTTACCTCAAGTGCGAACATTGTACTTTCATCAAAAGTGAGTCTCAAGATGCTCTAACAGTAGGATCTGGTCATTAAAGCAACATATTTGAATTAATTCACAAAACCCCTTATCAAATTACCAAAATACCCCTCCCAAATCTTACTCAAGAAACCTTAATTTCTGCATCATTATTTTTACTAAACTAAATGGACTAGTAGATTCCTCTCTACAATACAAGTCTAACGCACCAAACCTCACTCGATTCTGAATTTAGAGTGCAAAGTTAAGTCCATTTTACTGAAATGGATCTCGAGTATCCAAATGGATATCTTGGTTATTTCGGATTTTGTTACAAGTTAGGACTATCTTACGATCTGATTTGAATCCAATTCTGATCTGGATCTAATCCCTGTTTGCTTGGATCTAGATCCATTACTTATCCGGATCCAAAATTGTTTGACTGGATCCAAAAAAAGTCTGACTAGATCCAGAACAGGATCCAAACACTCTTATTGGATCCAGAACTGTTTGACTGGATCCAGAACAGTTAGATCTAGATCCTGTTATGATATGGATCCAAGACTGATCCAATCAGATCCAAAATAGTCAGCCTGGATCTAGAACAGGTCCAGAACAAACCGGATCCAAGTTGAGAACCCAGATTCAGTTAGATCGAACCGGTTTGACCTGACGCGGGTTCATCCAAACCGGTTCAGTTCAGACCCAATTTGGTTTGAATCGATTCCACTGGAACTGGTTCCATCCGAACCGGTTCACCCAACCAATTTTTTTTTCTTTTCTTTTCTTTCTTTTTTTGACTCGTCTCGGTTCGGCTTGGGTGCGACCCGATTCGGTCTGGCTCGCACCCAGGATGAACCGACTTTTGCTTTTTTTCTAACAGGCTCGGTCTGGGCGCGACCCAGACCGGCGAGCACCCGAACTGGTTCCTCCTCATTAAAACCCCCACAAGGGGCGAAAAAGGGCATCACCCCCTTTCCGTCTCCCCTTCTTCTCACAGAGAGGGACCGGCTGTCGGAGCCGGCCCTCTCTATCCATTTTCTCGGCAGGAGGGGTCGGCCACCGACATCGGTTGGCCCCCTCCTCCTTCTCTCTCTCACCCTTTCTGAATTTTTTTTTTCATTTTTCTGAAACTCGCCGGCAGCCATGGCTGCCGACCCTCTTTGCTTTGACAGAAAAAGAACGAAGAAGAAGAAGATGACGAAAGTGGAGGAAGTTTTACCTTGTCGTTGACGCTGCCACCGTCGTCGGAATCCGGTAAGTGCCCCTCTATCTCCTTCTCTCTCTCTCTCTCTCTCTCTCTCTCTCTCTCTCTCTCTCTCTCTCTCTCTCTCTCTCTCTCTTGTTGTGGGGTGCGGAAGGAGAGCCTGCGTGAGGGTTTTTATAACCCTCACGCAGGGTGAGGGGGTTGAAGATAAATCTCGCCCCCTCCCGCAGATTTTTGGGGTGAGGTTTATCCTCACCTCTTCTCGAACCCTCGAAATGGTTTTTCCCCAACTGGGAAACCATTTCCTTTTTTTAAAAAAAAATTAACGCTTATCCTCTACGGCGACTTCGTCGGAGAAGGTTTTACAATTCTACCCCCCTTAAAAGAAGATTCGTCCCGAATCTTACCTGGAAACAAATGTGAAAATTGCTCATGGATATCAGATTCACGCTCCCAAGTAGCCTCCTTATTGCTGTGATGACTCCATCTAACCAGTACTAGAGATAACTCTTTGCTCCTTTGCTTTTGTACTTTCGTATCCAAAATCTTTATAGGCTTTTCTCTCATACTTAAGTCATCTTGTATATCCAATACAGTCTCGACTGTATCCAATATGTGAGAGGGATCTGACACATTCTTCCGCAACATGGAAACATGGAACACGTTGTGAATTAAAGATAAGGAAGGTGGTAAGGCTAAACGGTATGCTGTCTGACCAACCCTCGTGAGTATCTCAAATGGTCCAATATATTTGGGATTCAACTTTCCTTTTCGACGAAAACGCATCACTCCTTTAAATGAAGATATCTTCAAAAATACGTGGTCGCCTTGCTCAAATTCTAACTCACGACGTCTTTGGTCTGCATAACTCTTCTGTCGACTTTGCACTGTGAGGAGATGCTCTCTAATGAATCTTACTCGGTCTGTCATCCGTTGAACCATCTCGGGCCCCAACAATCTTCTTTCTCTGACCTCATTCAAACACAAGGGAGTTCGACATCGTCGACCATATAATGCCTCAAATGGAGTCATGCTTATACTAGCTTGAAAGTTGTTGTAAGCAAACTCCATCAAGGGTAAAATATCATTCCACGAGTCACTATATTCCAGACTACATGCCTGGAGCATGTTCTCTAGGGTCTAAATGGTTTGCTCTGACTGTCCATCTGACTGGGGGTGAAATGTCATACTCATTTTTAATTGTGTCCCCATTGTTTCTTGAAAGCTTTGCCAAAATCGTGATGTGAACTTCGAGTCTCTATCTGAAACAATTGAATAAGGTACTCCATGGAGTCTCACAATCTCTCTGATAAACAATTAAGTTAATTGATCACAAGATTGAGTTGCCTTATAGGCCAAAAAGTGAGTTGATTTAGTTAGCCTGACGACAATCACTCACACTGAATCCATCCCATTTTTCGTCTTTGAAAGCCCTGACACAAAGTCTATTGAGATATTCGCTCATTTTCACTCGGGTATGGGAAGTGGTTGCAAAAAACCACCTGGTCTTTGGTGCTCAATCTTCACCTGCTGACATACTAGACATTTGCTAACAAACTCATCAATGTCTCTCTTCATTCCATTCCACCAAAATGTATCCTTCAAATCTCGATACAATTTAGTATTACCAGGATGGATGGCACACCTAGAATGATGTGCATCTTTCAGCACTTGATTTCTAAGTTGATTGTCCTTAGGAATGCACACTCTGTGACGAAATCTAAGAAGTCCCTGATCATCAACTTTGAATTCTGATTCTTCATTTTTCGAAATCTTCTTTCTTATTTGAGCCAATTCTGGGTCTAAGGGTTGCTTTTCTTTAATTTAATCCCACAATTCTGACTTCAATGTGGTTTGCACAAATAATAACCAACCTGGTAACCATTGAGCTTCTGCCTTTTGATGAGCCATCGAGGAAAATAACTCCCAATCTATGATTCTAGCCAGTGCTCCTATCTTTCGGCTAAGGGCGTCAGCGACTACATTCGCCTTTCCTGGATAATATTTCAGCTCGAAATCATAATCTTTTAGAAATTTCAGCCATCGCCTTTGCCTCAAGTTCAAATCTTTCTACGAAAATAAATACCAAAGGCTTTGATGGTCGGTAAAGACCTCAAATTGCTCGCCATAGAGATAATGCCTCCATATCTTAAGGGCGAATACCACCGCCGCTAGCTCCAAATCATGTGTCGGATAGTTGACTTCATGAGTTTTAAGTTGGCGAGATGCATAAGCTATCACATTTCCGTGTTGCATCATAACACAACCCAATCCTTTGTGAGAGGCATCGCTATAAATAGTGAAACCTCTGGCTCCAGAAGCTAAGACCAACACTGGGGCAGTGGTCAAACACTTTTTTATCTCCTGAAAACTTTGCTCACATTTATCGTTTCATTCAAAATTTACGTCCTTCTTTGTAAGCTTTGTCATGGGAGCCGCTAACAAGGAAAAACCTTCTACGAATCGTCGGTAGTACCCAACTAATCCCAAGAAGTTGTGAATCTCAGTAGGATTATTGGGTCTAGACCAATTGGTGACTGCTTCAATCTTTGCAGGATCTACCATAATCCCATCTTTAGAAATAATGTGTCCAAGAAAGGACACTTGTTCTAACCAAAAAGCACACTTAGAGAATTTGGCATAGAGTTGATGTTCTCTAAGTGTCTGCAGAACTATCCTCAAATGCTCTTCATGTTGTTCCTTCGAGGTAGAGTATATGAGGATGTCATCGACAATACCACCATGAACTTATCCAAATAGGGTCTGAAGACTCTATTCATCATATCCATAAAGGCAGCTGGTGCGTTAGTCAGACCAAAAGGCATGACTAAGAATTCGTAATGGCTATATCTCGATCTGAATGCTGTCTTAGCCACATCTTCTTTCTTGATCCTTAGTTGATGATAACCTGATCTCAAATCCAACTTCGAAAAACATGTAACTCCTTTCAGTTGATCAAACAAATCATCAATTCTCGGCAATGGATATTTATTCTTGATGGTCACTGCATTCAGTTGACGATAATCTATACATATCCGCAATGATCCATTTTTTTTCTTGAAGAACAAAATTGGAGCACCTCAAGGAGATACTGACGAACGAATAAAACCTTTCTCTAATAATTCTTGCAGTTGCTCCTTAAATTCTGCAGGTCCCATCTGATAGGGAGCCTTTAAAATGGGCGTTGTCCCCGAAACTAGTTCGATTTAAAATTCAATCTCACGATCAGAAGGGAGGCCTGGTAGATCTTCTAGAAAAACATCATCATATTCCTGAACTATGTCTACATCTGATTTTATGAGATCTTCTTTTTCTTCAGTCTTCATGTAGGCCAAGAATCCTATGCATCCCTTTGCAATATATAAATTGGCCTTTAGGCAAGATATGACCATTGGTTTTGGTAGTTTTCTAACACCCTGGTATGTGAAAGTTGAAGTCTGAGGTATTTGAAAGCTAAAACATTTTCTTCTACAATCGATCATGGCATGAAGGTCTGACAACCAATCTATGCCTAGAACAACATCTATATCTTTAAAGTCGAGTTGCAACAAGTTCACAAGCAACTCACTGTTTTTTCTTTTCACTATACGATTGATATATACCGTGTCAACAACAGTGGACTCGCTTACAGGTGTTTCTATCAAGTAAGAAACACTAAATCGTGAAGGTGCAACAAACAACTGTTTCTCAAAAGTTGAGGTAGTGAAACTATGTGTAGTTATAGAGTCAAACAACTCATGTGCTATATTGAATTAATCACGTAATAGACTTATTAATTGATTTATTTATACTTGTATAAAATTTTATCACATGTTAGCGATTACGCCACTCAGTTATTCAAAATATCTTATTTTATTTCATTGCTCATCCAAGCACACATAAATGAAATATTACTAAGCAAACAAGAAGAACACAAAGCAAAATAATGGACAATCGAACTAGAGTAAATAAAGCTAAGTATCCTTAAATTCATCATCATGTTACTCTTCGATCTATCTGAAGCTTGGTTCTCTTCTTCAACTCTTTTGCGTTGGTTGAAGGTGGGTCAGAGGAGAAGCATTCAAGTCATATTGGGGTAAAGCAAGAGTGTAGGTAGGTGAGGTAGGATCAACCGTAAGATCATCATCCTCGCTTCCCTCTCACAAAATTTTTTGATGTTCCTCGTTCTTGAACTAGTCCTGGGTTGCTTCTATTCGCTTGTGTAGCAAGCATACTCTCTCTACGGCCTAAATTATCACTCTCATGATTTCTTCAACAAGAAACTCCTCGATCAAATTTAAAACTCCTCGATTAGTCAAACTCATAGCAACCGCCTAGATGACTCACGACATATGTTGTCCCCTTCCACTAGTCATACCCAACCCTCCCCGAGACACAAAGTTTGTGCTAAGGGATGCTCTCCTTGCAACTCCTCCTTGAGCCGCCATCAAATCTCTCATCATCTGACCACATACTAACCGAGATCTATGAGGGTGGGACTAGTGAGTGTCACGCCCGTAGGGCTGTGACTGTTGCCTGAAAGTAGTGACAATATAGTCATGTCGATACGTATCTCTTCTCCTATATATGATGTAAATTGGCGGAGGTCGTGGTGTAAGATCTATAACTATTTGAGTCATGCTTGCCATGACTCCGGTAGCCATCGTCATTGCAGCAATGAATTTCTCTCTCCCTCTGACGGGAGGCTCGACAAGGTCTTGAGCCCTTAGGCCTTCGTGGTTTCCACGTTCGCTATACCTTTTTAATTACTCAACAAACTAATCACTAACGTGCATTATTCGAGCAGAGACTTACATCTTGTCATTGAATTTTGTTATAAATGATGAACAGATTTCTGTGTAAACCTGGCTCTGATACCATTTTGTAACACCCCGATCTGGGACCTCAAGAGTCCGAGTTCGGTTGGTATTACTTCCCAGAGGGAAAGAGTACAAAGTTTACATAGAGAAAACGTAGCAAAAATAAAACTTTTCATTTTATTCTCATAAATCAACTCTTTCTTACAATTGTTTATCATTCATAACAAAATAAAGCAAATACATCTTATTCAATGACAAGGAAAGTAAAAGATACCAATACTCTGCTGAAGAAGCTACTCACACGCTGACTGATACTAATACCTGAAACCTACAATTATAATTAAACAAAATTAGGGGTGAGTCTACAACGCAGTAAGAAATAATTATAAGTAAATAAATAATCAACTTACAACTGTAGTGGGCTCTAAGCCTCTAGTCTTAGTTTAGTTCTCGACATACCACACATGTTTGTATATTTTAATTACCCCCATTATCATTCTCAAATACTCTCTTTCACACAACTATCACTAGGTTGGATATACCGGTAATAGCCGTCTATGGGCGTAGCAACCCCATAGAATACCCTAATTCTACATGTTGGTCAGACAATGAACCATACACTTCCAATGGTCCCTGAACAACCAGACACTGCAGTGAACCACCATGGAGACCCCACCGGTAGCTAGTCGGGAGGTCAAGCTCTCAATCTCAGTATGGTTCATGCTACATCCTAACCATGATGGTTATAAACCATCCATGGTCCTCCAGACTCCCAAACCAGTGTGAGTGAAATCCTAAGTCATAACTAAGTTCACACATTGAACAATATTCTCAAATTTATAGTTCACTCGTTCTTTCACGAGTGGTTTCATGACTGATCACAACAATTCTCATTCTTAATTTCATGATGACCTTAGGACTCACACCTCTCACTTAGCACGCAATGATGTAGTGTTTCTACATCGTTAAATCACCGGTGACCCACTCTTCGTGGTGACTGCACTCTGGCCGGGAACCAAGTAGCCCTTGTCACAGGTCACCACTTCCGGGATTTAAAGAGTCATGCATACTGATCTCAAAATATCCATTTATACAACATGAATAGACTAAATGGGACTCTAATCTAAATTTAATCTCATCATAATGAATGATATTAATGAATTATCTAGACATGCAGTCACAATAGAATTTCTTTTCATCATGCATGACTTATCAAAACTAACTTGCATATTACATAAACATGTATATAAATCAACTCATAATGTCAAGCATGAAAGTTATGCATGTCATGGTCTCATCCAAAAACAATCATGCTAATCAATTAAAATATTTCAGTAACAAACAACGTAAAAATGTTTATTTATATCTAAGATTACTTATAATATCCCTTACCTTAAGTGCGAACATTGTACTTTCACCAAAAGTGAGTCTCAAGATGCTCTAATAGTAGGATCTGATCAATAAAGC
Source organism: Nuphar pumila (assembly GCF_984573655.1). Classification (NCBI taxonomy): domain Eukaryota; kingdom Viridiplantae; phylum Streptophyta; class Magnoliopsida; order Nymphaeales; family Nymphaeaceae; genus Nuphar; species Nuphar pumila. Next base: position 117,273,896 of record NC_143259.1, on the reverse strand, counting down.
AACATATTTGAATTGATTTACAAAACCTCTTACCAAATTACCAAAATACCCCTCCTAAATCTTACTCAAGAAACCTCATTTTTTGCATCATTATTTTTACTAAACCAAATGAACTAGTAGATTTCTCTCTACAATACGAGTCTAACGCACCAAACCTCACTCGATTCTGAGTTCAGGGTGCAAAGTTATGTCCATTTTACTGAAATGGATCTCGAGTATCCAAATGGATATCTTGGTTATTTCGGATTTTGGTACAAGTTAGAACTATCTTACGATCCGATTTGAATCCAATTCTGATCTGGATCTAATCCCTGTCTACTTGGATCTAGATCCATTACTTATCCGAATCCAAAATTGTTTGATTGGATCCAAAAAAAGTCTGACTAGATCTAGAACAGGATCCAAACACTCTTACTGGATCCAGGACTGTTTGACTGGATCCAGAACAGTTAGATCTAGATCCTATTCTGATATGGATCCAAGACTGATCCAATCAGATCCATAATAGTCAGTCTGGATCTAGAACAGGTCCAGATCAAACTGGATCCAAGCTGAGAACCCAGATTCAGTTAGATCGAACCGGTTCGGCTTGACTCAGGTTCATCCAAACCGGTTTGGTTCAGACCCAATTCGGTTTGAACCGATTCCACTGGAACTGGTTCCATTCGAACCGGTTTGGTCTGAACCTGTTCACCCAACCAAAAAATGTTTTTTTTTTTCTGACTCATCTCGGTTCGGTCTGGGTGTGAATCTGGGTCGCACCCAGGCCGAACCGACTTCTATTTTTTTTTTAACAGGCTCGGTCTGGGCGCGACCCAGACCGGTGGGCTCGGTCTGGGTGGCACCCAAACCGACCCGATTCGGTCCGGGCACCCGACCCGGTTCCCCCTCGTTAAAACCCCCACAGGAGGCAGAAAAGGGCATCGCCCCCTTTCCGTCTCCCCTTCTTCTCACAGAGAGGGGCCGACTGTCGAAGCCGGCCCTCTCTGTCCATTTTCCCGATAGGAGGGGTCGGCCACCGACATCGGTCGGCTCCCTCCTCCTCCTTCTCTCTCTCTCTCTTACCCTTTCTGAATTTTTTTTTTCGTTTTTCTGAAACTCGCCGGCAGCCATGGCTGCTCACCCTCTTTGCTTTGAAAGAAAAAGAATGAAAAAGAAGAAGATGACGAAGGTGGAGGAAGTTTTACCTTGTTGTCGCCACCGTCACCCGAATCCGGTAAGTGCCCCTCTATCTCCCTCTGTATTTCTCTCTCTCTCTCTCATTGTGGGGTGCGGAAGGAGAGCCTGCGTGAGGGTTTTTATAACCCTCAGTCAGGGTGAAGGGGTTGAGGATAAATCTCGCCCCCTCCCGCGGATTTTGGGGGTGAGGTTTATCCTCACCCCTTCTCGAACCCTCGAAACGGTTTTTCCCCGACTGAGAAACCGTTTCCTTTTTTTTAAAAAAAAATTAACGCTTATCCCCTCCGACGACTTTGTCGCAGGGGTTTTTACACTAGGCATGACCAGAACAAATAAAATATTGTTTCTTCAGCCCGACAACAAAGCACCCAACAACTCGGTAACTGTAAACCTATCATCTTTAGGTTACTCTGTGTTAGGACCCTGCAATGTGTTAGGACCCTGCAATGGAGAGTCATCCATGCTAAAACCCAATGCCCTACGTGACCGTTCTGTAGCCTATAAAGCATCTTTTGAAATTCAATCGGCCCCTGGTGGTAATAAAGACCTGTACACCTTTTGAGTTTGAAAGATTCCCTTTAACGAAAGTGCCCACTACAACTATGTGGTCTGGTTGATCAATATCTCAATAAATAAATTGACGAAGTTAGATATGGGTCAGCTGAAACTAAGTTCATGCTTATATGTGTCCAGACCCAACAACGGCAGATTGTTTCAGCTTGCTACTTCGATAATTGTAGTAACCTGCGAGAATGGAGTCTGTTGGTTTAGTGTTTGGTCCATCATTTTGGAGACTCACAATGTTGGTTTAACTAATGTAAGCTTATTTTTTTATATTTTGAGTAATGAGACTGAGTTTTAAGTCATTTATTTTTTGCAATAGACACATCATATCAGAGGCACATCAGAGTGTGAGGTTCCTCAACATGCTTCGATGTGTGAAAGAGAAAGATTCTTGAGGCTTCTTCTACCATCAGGAGATCACAAGGGAGGATTCTTGTTAGCAAGGTTGTATCTTCAAGAGAGTCGTCATGTCCTGGCACAGCTTAAAACTCCGGGGCTACCCCTTGTCCCAAGAGAGTCATCACGCTTCAGCTTGTCCAAAGGGTGACACCCATGAGATTTGAACCTAGACAACCTGCCTAGCGGCTTAGGCCCCATCCCACTACGCCAAACCCCTTTGGGGCTTCTACAAATTAATCCAACCTGTAATGAATTTTTAATATATAGGTTATCCAAAGCCCGACCCGTGGTCATTAAAAATATTTAGGATACCGATTTTTGCTGAGAACGTACAAACAAAATAGGGTCAGCCTGAGTCAGATCAGATAGCCTTGGAAGTCACAGTTCAAACCCAACCCGGATACTGTTCGTGTTAGGCTCGAGTCAAGCCAAACAGTAGTCGGGTCAACAAATTCCATGCCATGCTGGGAAAATCAGGTTTGGATCACGTTAAACATAGCTCAAACAGGCACGACCCGTTAAGTTACTGCAATCAGATTATTATGCAAAGATCAAAGTAGCATAAGTCAAAGGTTATTCTCTGGTTAGCCCAAGGCAAATGTTCAAATGTCAGACCCGGATCTAGAAGTACTGGTTGGGTCGGATAATTAAGTTTGATCTGTTCTGATAAACGTCAGAATCAGATCACCCAGCTCCTTGCCCACATAACGAACAATCGTTTACATCCATTTTGGGCAGATCCAAAAGCAGCAGAAGCTCAGATCCAATTAGGACCCAGATTCGGTTTGAACCATAATTACCTATATCGTTCAAAGTAATTTCTTTCAGAGGGGGCTTTCTTATAGTGTTTTTTAAACAATGGTTTTTCTTGGGAAAATTAATCTCCAAAGTTTTAAAGATTGAAAAATATGAACAATAAAAAAACATAAGAAAATAATATGTTTTGCATTAATTTCTAGCAAAAATATAAAGAAACAAGTTCTAAAAGGTTTTAAAATGTTTGAGAAACAAAAAAAATAGAAATTGTATGTACCAATATTATCAGCATACCTTAAAATGCCAAAATTATCATAACACTACAAGAAATATGCGTATTAGTGACAGACGATATCTGTCGTTACGCCGTCGCTAATCCGTCACTAAATATGTTAGCAATGGCCTTTGTGACGGATAGTGTCTGTCGCATAACCCTAGTCACTAAACTGCGACAGAATTTATCTATCGCAAATCCGTCGCTAGGTAGCGTCGTATTGGTGACGGATCATGCCCATCGTTAATCCGCCGCTAAATAGAGACTGCTTTGGTTATACGACGGAATTTAATCTGTCGCTACTATTGAACGATAGATACGTATCTGTCACTAATGTTCATCGCCATTTTGGCGATGAACATTAGCGACGGCTTAAATTCCGTCGCAAATCGACGACTGCTTCAAATTGGCGATGACGTAGTGATGGATAATAGCCATCGCTAATCTATCGCTAATTTTTTTTTTTTTTAAAATATATATATATATATATATATATATATATATATATATATATATATATTTAAAATTTTCTGAAGCTCGAGAAAATTTTTTCGTTTTACAATTCATATAACCTACTTATAAAAAAAAATACACATAAAAATACATATACATGAAACAAATTTAACACAAGTTCTAAATTAGGCAAACTTTAACAATCAAATACAGTCCTTGCCAAGTTATAATTAGTTACAAGTATATCAAAGAAATTAAACAAATGAATCTAATCCTCATCAAGATTCTGGGCATCATCCTCTTCATTTTGTCGATCTACGCCTCCCTCCATGCCTCCATCAGTTCCTCTATGTTGATCATCTCCAGCATCCTACAAGAGAAAAAAAATGTTAGTATTTAAAAATAAAATTTAATGAAATAAATTATATGCAATGCACCTAATCTAATGCAACAAAGTAAATGGCTGAATGACACAGAGAATAGCAATAAATTGGACATTAACAAAATTCAAATATGTGTTCTAAGACTGAAAAAAAATGTATAGTGACTTAATCATGCAGATATGTGTTCTAAGTTTGTCAAAGAATTTCACAGTGATTCACGCATGCATATATAGTATATAAGGTTGTCAAATAAATGTGTTATGTATCACAATCATGCATATATGTGTTGCAAAACAGTCAAAAAACTTCCATAGTGATGAAATCATGCTTATATGTGTTCTAATACAGTAAAAAAAACTTTATATATGATTCAATCATGCCTATCATGTTCTAAAACAATAAAAAAAATTTATAGTTATTCAACCATGCATATATGTGTTATAATGCGTTAAAAAACTTTCATATATGCTAATATCAGGCTCATATGTGTTATAAGGCATTAAAAAACTTTCATATATACTAATATCAGGCTCATATGTATTTTAAGGCATTAAAAAACTTTTATATATGCTAATATCAGGCTCATATGTGTTCTAAGGCATTAAAAAACTTTTATATATGCTAATATCAGGCTCATATGTGTTCTAAGACATTAAAAAACTTTCATATATGCTAATATCAGGCTCATATGTGTTCTAAGGTTGTTATAATGATGAAAGCATGCTTGTATGTGTTGTAAGTTTTTTCAAAAACTTTTATAGTGATTAAATCATGCATATATGTGTTATAAGATTGTAAAAAAACTTCCATAGTGATGAAATCATGCTTATATGTGTTCTAAGGCAATAAAAAAACTTTATATGTGATTCAATCATGCCTATCATATATTAAAGCAATAAAAAAAATTTATAGTTATTCAATCATGAATATATATGTTATAAGGTATTAAAAATTTTTTATATATGCTAATATCATACTCATATGTGTTATAAGGCATTAAAAAACTTTCATATATGCTAATATCAAGCTCATATGTGTTCTAAGGCATTAAAAAACTTTCATATATGACACTTCTTTTGACCTTGTGCTACCGTTTCCCTTTGTCTTTAGCTTGAACCGAGGATGTCCACATGATGAACATGATCTACTATTTTCTTGATCTTTGAAATACAACATGTTGTGATTGGGACAAGCATCTATCTTTTGATACCCCATACCTAGAGCATTGACTATAACCTTTGCATAGTAGAGATTTTGTGATAATTTTTCATCTTTGGGCAATATACTCTTTATAATAGAGCACAAACGATCAAAACATGATTGACTCAAATTATACTCTGACTTCAAATTCAGTAATTGAAGAACTGCAGACAAGATAGTGTGACACTCGCAACCATTCTACAGTGGCTCATCAGCATCTCTAAGTAAGTCATAAAATATACTAGCTGCATCGTTTGTTGCTTCTTCCTCTACCTCGGTTGGTGCATCACTATGTCCTATAACAGAACTTATTTCTTCTACGACATCAAATATCAAATCCACATATGGATTATCGTGCACCACATTTACCCGTGCGTCAAAATATAAAGAAACAAGTTCTAAAAGGTTTTAAAATGTTTGAGAAACAAAAAAATAGAAATTGTATGTTTAATATCACCATATATTACCAATATTATCAGCATACCTTAAAATGCCAAAATTATCAAAACACTACAAGAAATATGTGTATTAGTGACGGACAGTATCCGTCGCTACGCCGTCGCTAATTCGCCGCTAAATATGTTAGCGACGGCCTTTGCGACAGATATAGTCTGTCGCATAACCCTAGTCGCTTAATTATGACAGAATTTATCTGTCGCAAATCCGTCGCTAGGTAGCGTCGTATTGGCGAAAAATCATGCATGTCGTTAATCCGCCGCTCAATAGAAACTGATTTGGTTATGCGACGGAATTTAATCTGTCGCTAATCAGTCACTACTATTTAACGAGAGATATGTATCTGTCACTAATGTCTATTGCCATTTTGGTGACGAAGATTAGCGACAACTTAAATTCCATCGCAAATCAACGACAACTTCAAATTGGCGACGGCGTAGCAATGGATAATAGTCGTTGCTAATTTTAAAAATCAAAATATTTTTTTTTTTAAATTTTTTGAAACTCGAGAAAATTTTTTCGTTTTACAATTCATATAACCTGCTTATAAAAAAGAAAATACACATAAAAAATGCATATATATGAAACAAATTTAATACAAGTTCTAAATTAGGCAAACTTTAACAATCAAATATAGGCATTGCCAAGTTATAATTAGTTACAAGTATGTCAAAGAAATTAAACAAATGAATCTAATCATCGTCAAGATTCTGGGCGTCATCCTCTTCATTTTGTCGATCTGCGCCTCTCTCCATGCCTCCATCAGCTCCTCTACGTTGATCATCTGCAGCATCCTACAAGAGAAAAAAAATGTTAGTATTTATAAACAAAATTTAATGAAATAAATTATATGCAATGCACCTAATCTAATGCAACAAAGTAAATGACTGAATGACACAGCGAATAGCAATAAACTGAAGAACATTAACATAATTCAAATATGTGTTCTAAGACTGAAAAAAATGTATAGTGACTCAATAATGCATATATGTGTTTTAAGTTTGTCAAAGAATTTCACAGTGATTCACGCATGCATATATAGTATATAAGGTTGTCAAATAAATGTGTTATGTATCACAATCATGCATAGATGTGTTGCAAGACAGTAAAAAAACTTTTATAGTGATGAAATCATGCTTACATGTGTTCTAAGGCAGTCAAAAAACTTTATATGTGATTCAATCATGCCTATCATGTTCTAAAGCAGTGAAATTTTTTTATAGTTATTCAATCATGCATATATGTGTTATAATGCATTAAAAAACTTTCATATATGCTAATATCAGACTCATATGTGTTATAAGGCATTAAAAAACTTTCATATATGCTAATATTAGGCTCAAATGTATTCGAAAGCATTAAAAAACTTTCATATATGCTAATATCAGGCTCATGTGTGTTCTAAGGCATTAAAAAACTTTCATATAGGTTAATATCAGGCTCATATGTGTTCTAAGACATTAAAAAACTTTCATATATGCTAATATCAGGCTCATATATTTTCTAAGGTTGTCCTAGTGATGAAAGCATGCTTATATGTGTTCTAAGGTTTTTCAAAAACTTTTATAGTGATTAAATCATGCATATATGTATTATAAGGTTGTAAAAAAACTTTCATAGTGATGAAATCATGCTTATATTGTTCTAAGGCAGTCAAAAAACTTTATATGTAATTCAATCATGCCAATCATGTTCTAAAGCAGTAAAAAAAAATTATAGTTATTCAATCATGCATATATGTGTTATAAGACATTAAAAAATTTTCATATATGCTAATATCATACTCATATGTGTTATAAGGCATTAAAAAATTTTCATATATGCTAATATCCGACTCATATGTGTTATAAGGCATTAAAAAACTTTCATATATGCTAATATCAGACTCATATGTGTTCTAAGGCATTAAAAAACTTTCATATATGACACTTCTTTTGACCTTGTGCTACCGTTTCCCTTTGTCTTTAGCTTGAACCGAGGATGTTCACATGATGAACATGATCTACTATTTTCTTGATCTTTGAAATACAACATGTTGTGATTGGGACAAGCATCTATCTTTTGATACCCCATACCTAGAGCATTGACTATAACCTTTGCATAGTAGAGATTTTGTGATAATTTTTCATCTTTGGGCAATATACTCTTTATAATAGAGCACAAACGATCAAAACATGATTGACTCAAATTATACTCTGACTTCAAATTCAGTAATTGAAGAACTGCAGACAAGATAGTGTGACACTCGCAACCATTCTACAGTGGCTCATCAGCATCTCTAAGTAAGTCATAAAATATACTAGCTGCATCGTTCGTTGCTTCTTCCTCTACCCCAGTTGGTGCATTACTATGTCCCATAGCAGAACTCATTTCTGGCCCTACAACATCAAATATCAAATCCACATATGGATTATCGTGCATCATATTTCACTACAAGAAACCTGTGGATTAGCGACGACCTAAATTTGTCGCTAATCCGATGCTAATCTGTCGCTAAACAGTTTAGTGACGGTTTCACGATGGAAAACTTTCATCGCGAATTTTCCGACGCTAAGTAGTGCCAGAACTTATCTGCCGCTAAATCCGTCGCTAATTTGCGACGGATTAGCAATAAATATGATCCATCGCGAGTCCTTCGCTATTTTAAATTAGCGATGGATAATATTCATCGCTAATCCGTCATTAAATTTAAAAAAAAAAAGAAAAAAAAAAGAAAAAAAAATTGCTCGCTGCTGGCGCGTTCTCTGGCAAGGAGCAATTTTTTTTGCACAGAACCGGTGCGTTCCGGCAGGCTGCGACTCCGCACGGATCCGGGGGGAGCTCCTCTTCAAGTTCCGGGTCTGCCACGAGAACCAGCCAAAGAGCTTCACGGCGGGGGCGCGTTCCGGGGGGAGCTCCTCCTCAAGTTCCAGGTCTGCCACAAGAACCAGCCGAAGAGCTTCACGGCGGGGGCGCTCAGCTTCAGCTGCGACTCCGCGCGGATCTTCGCGAGCTGCAGGGGGAGGAGCAACGAGTACGACATCTTCGCGACTCCGGCAGGCTCTTCGCGACTATGGCAGGCTCTTCGCGACTCTGGCAGACTCTTCGCGACTCCACGCGGATCTTTGCGACTCCGACAGGCTTCAGTGGCTCCCCAACAGCAGCCTCCTCTTCGTCGCCACCTTGACGTCTCAGCTCCGGCGAAGCCACGATGGATCCATCTGCGACTTCTCCATAGGTGGGGATCGACTCTTTGTGTGCGTCGTCAGCGGGGCTTTTGGCGTTTCTGAGAAGCGCCTCAAGTGGGGATGGTTTAAATCGAACGGGAGGGAAAAACAAATGGAGGAAAAATTTTGAACGGAGGGAGGGAAAATTTCGTGCCTCAGGTGGGGCAAAAATTAGCAACAGAATTAGCGAGGGAATTTTTCCGTCCCTAATCCATTACTAATTAGCGACGGATTAGGGACGAAAAAATTCCCTCACTAATTCCATCGCTAATTAGCCTTTTTTGTAGGAGTTTTGGCGACGAAAAAATATTGTCGCTAATCCCTCGCTAATTAGCGACGGCTTTAGCGACAGAGATATTTTTGTCGCTAATTTTATAAATATTTCAAATGTTAGCGACAAATAGTTTTCGCTCGCTAATCCGTCGCAAATTGGCGACGGAAAAAATCCATCGCAAATTTCGGTCGCTAAGTAGCGATTTTCTTGTAGTGTTTACCTGTGCGTCAAAATTATTCCAAAATTCTCACCATGGAGCATCCAATTCTGATAACCACTAACAAAACCCTTCCTGTATATCGTGCAGGGGCATCTGATCCGACCAGTGAGATCCACTGTACTGACACATGCCGTTGTGAATTCAGTAAAACTGTCAACACCATCCATATATGCATGCTATACCTCATTATCAACTATCCTACGGTACATTCATTCACGGTTTGCAACCATTTTGTCCTATAATATTATAAATATTATCATCACTAGTTAAAAGAGATTCTGAATAATGCTATGATGAAACAAATATCTAATTTATCTATTAATTCTTGTTTGGTGATTATTTGTGAGCAATTTTTTGTTTAAAGTAATACACATCATATTTTCGTGTGTAATACCATCACATCATATTTATACACATCACGAGGATATTTAAAAATTTGAAATCACATTACAAAAATTGATACATTCATTTTGAACAAAAAAATCATGATACAATTTCATATGGAATGCATAATCAAATAGAAAATAACTTCATGCAAGCATGGATACAGACACATCAAACATTGTAATGCATTCAAATCATTCATATTAAAACAATATCAAACATGTATCTGCAACAAACACACTCCAATATCCCGCTAACTACTACCATGCCTAGCAAGGAATTTGTACTCCAAAAATAAGAACACTTCTATTCTCATACATTAAAATCATGCTCAGTATGATCTCCAAACGCCATCAAAACAGTTTCAGATATCCACAACTAAGTGAGTGTCTGAAAAGGAAAGTGTTTCATCTAATAAATTAAATAACATGTGATGCACTTGCATCACTTACTCACCACGGGAATTTACCCGATTTGAATTGCTTTTGCCTTTGCTTTTTTTTCTTATTTCTTTTTGCATTGTATTTTTAGTCATATGCGATGTTTAGCACTAAGTATCGCGCAATTAGCTTAACAACGTACCTGTGAAACACATATATATAAAATAAAATAGAGAGGGGGTTCGCCCCCTCCCTCTCATCCCGTAAGACAGGGGGCGAAAAAAAAAACAGGGAGGGGGCTCGGCCCCTCCCTGGCAAAAGAAAGGCAAAAAAAAAAAAGGGGGGGGGGGGGGGGGGGGGGAGGGGGCCGAGCTCCTCTCGGGCATCCCGTAAGACAGGAAGGGGGCTCGGCCCCTCTCTAACGAAAAAACATAGGGAGGGGTCGAGCCCCTATCGCGACTCCCGTAACGCAAGGAGGGGGCTCGGCCCCTCCCTGACGAAAAAAACATAGGGAGGGGGTCGAGCCCCTCCCACGACTCCCATAACACAGGGAGGGGGCTCGGCCCCTCCCTGACGAAAAAAACATAGGGATGGGGTCGAGCCCCTCCCGCGACTCCCGTAACACAGAGAGGGGGCTCGACCCCTCCCTGACAAAAAAAAAATGGGAGGGGGTCGAGCCCCTCCCGCGACTCCCGTAACACAGGTTGGGGGCTCGGCCCCTCCCTGACGAAAAAAACATAGGGAGGGGACCGAGCCCCTCCCGCGACTACCGTAACACAAGGAGGGGGCTAGGCCCCTCCTCGACGAAAAATGTAATGACCGGCCTGAGTATCGGGCGTTGGCGAAGGGGGAGGTCGGGGGTTACCTGAGCGTCGGGCGTCGGTGAAGGGGGAGGTCGGGGGTTACCTGAGCGTCGGGCGTTGGTGAAGGGGGAGGTCGGCAAAAAGCGGGGGGGGGAGGTCGACGAAGGGGGAGCGACAGGCGACGGGAAAGCGTCGGGTGACGGCCTAGGGGCGACGGGCTGGGGGGCGACATGCGATGGATCGGGGGGCCATAGGAGGCAGGCCGGGGGGCGACGGGAGATGGGCCAGAGGGCGATGGGAGGCGGGCCCGGGGTGACCGGAGGCGAGCCCGGGGGCGACTGGAGGCGAGCCGGGAGACGACGGGAGGAGGGGCGATGGGAGACGGGCCCGGGGGCGACGAGAGGCTGGCCCGGGGGCGACTGGAGGCGGGTCGAGGGACGACGGGAGGAGAATCGGGGGGCGACGGGACGTGGGACAGGGAAACGTGGCGGAGACGAAACAAACAAGAGAAAGAAAGGCGAAAAAATTAGGGATTTACGAGAAAATTAGCGATGGATTCGCGATGGCCAAATTCCGTCGCTAAGCTGTCGCTATTTGGTGACGACTTAGCGACGAAATAGTTCTGCCGCTGATTCATCGTTAAGTTACGATGAATATGGTGATGGAATAAAATTCATCGCTCATCTGTCGCAATGTAGCGACGGTTTATCGACAGAATATTTTCTGTCGCTAAAATTGCAAATAAATGATATGTTAGCGACAAATATTTTTCTCTCGCTAATCCGTCGTCAATTTGCGATGGCTTTTGGTCGTCTCAAATTTCTGTCGCTAGTTAACATTTTTCTTGTAGTGTAATATTCAAAATATTACCAATATCAGTTATTATAGTTTTAACCCCTCATTTCATGAAAAGAATGTGGTATCAGGTAAATCCTTATCTGACCCATATCCAATTTGTTTTCATCTCAAAAGTTTTCGTTATAAGGAGCAATTACTTGGGGCTTGTGGTCATCACTTTAAGCCAATGTTGGCAGTGTCAGTAGCAGCTCTGAATCGTTTGGCCAATGATTACTAAGTGAATTATTTTAGATTGGCTAAAAAATAATAATAATAAACTTACTTGTCAATCATAATGTGACACATGTTAAAATCATTAAAATATTATTTTAAAAATAATAAAAATTTAATTTCTAATATTTTTTACAGTTATTAAAAAATAACCGATTCAGGGGTGATGTGTATCGATTTTCTGCGGATACGCATATGGACAACATTGCTTTAAGCTACATATGATCCATTAGGATCTTATGTTGAGCCTAGCCATCCAACTGGATGGCTAGGATGGACATAAGATGGACTCCAGCATATCTTTTTTTTTTATGACGAGGAACCCTCACCGAGAACAAACAGCTTAATGGGCTCGGCCCCCTGCGAGCCTGCGGGGTAAACTCCAAGACCCCAGCATATGTCGTCTGATGGGATCTGTGTTCCAGCACCTCAAGTTTGGGCACCCACAACAATGTGAAGCGCATAAAGGTTTTGAGCTGCTAGTCCACCCACGAGCCAACTTAGCGTCTGTGGTAAGATCAAGAATGTGCATTCAAGTTTCATTTATTATTTAGATCCAGAACCTCAATCTATTTGTCATGGTCACAACTCAAAAGTCGTACCAAAGTGGACCCAGACTACTTTCCAGTTTCCACTTTACACATAATGGATCTGTACCCTTCCTGCAGTAATGTACTTGGTGAGTGGTTTTTTTACCTCTCAGGGATGCAGTTCAGTTGATGGGGAGTTCTGCACGGCTCATCTTTTTTACACCCTTGGTAAATCTTATGATGCAAATTGTTTTGATCAAATCTGTACCTTATAGATGGATTCGGCCTCGTGTGTGTATATATATATATATATATATATATATATATATATATATATATATATATATATATATATATATATATATATATAGAGAGAGAGAGAGAGAGAGAGAGAGAGAGAGAAAGAGAGAAAGAGAGCCGAAAAGCGATCAACGCTACTTAAAAGTGAAACTCAACAAAGTGTTGAAACACAACAACATAACATGAAAACACCAATAACACAAAACAGAACACTCATCCAGGACCACAAACAACCATATGAGGATCGGTCAGGTCTTTGAGATATATGTGTAAGATAGCATACACATTAGCCAAGACCCTATGGGTCAAACGGTTAAGGTTGAACGGGACATCCCGAAAAGTAGCATCATTTCTAGCGATCCATATGAACCACCACACTGTAAGTAACCAAACTCTCCAAATAGTCCTCCACTTCTTTTAGCGTCTAATTATAGGAGGGCCGACAATAAGATCTAACGCAAAGCAGCCTTCCCGCACAACAACTGATGGAGCCCTCCAAGTTTTAGAAAACAATTCTTAAAAAAGAAAGAGAAGTTGGATGGTCTTACCTTTTTTCTTTGTTAGGTACTGTTAAAGACCACCTAAAATCGTACTTTGTATTTTTTAAGTACTTTTTGCTGTATCTGAACTGTTTGATGTGATTATTATGGCTTATTTACGAAGAAACAAGTTTTCTTTTCAATAGATTTCATATAAAAATGTAAATATTTTATCATCAAATTTTAATATAATATCAACCATTCATTTTTTTTTTACCTCTTTAAAATGCACATCTGAGCATAAATAATCTTAATCAAATACAATACATGTTTTCTACTGAATAAACAATGACTAATCCATCTAATGGTCCAGAGATTACGACCAGGACATCCCCCTTCCTCATATTAATATTCAGGCGAATGTTAGTATATATGCTTCATATGTGATGTTAGCATTTGTACGAATGAGCATTTCTGTTGGAAAGATAAGCCCCCTGATTTTTGTTTAGTAAACCTGATTAATTATGAAGACAAGGAGACCATAAATCTCCCATTGGCTGACAAAAGAATGAAAGAAATAAAGAAAAAAGGTGGTATTGGTTGTTCCATTTATGAGAGAATTCCAATAACATTGCCAAAACAGAAGACCCCTGAACCAACGAGAGTTGGACCCGCCATGTTTCGGCCAATGATTGCCAGAAATGCATCAAGGACGCCTATCCACATAGCATGAAAAAGTGTCCAACCAAGAAAGAGGCCACTACCTGGCTGGACTATTGCATGTTAAAGTACTCATACATGAACTTCTTTGGAGTTAGAGATGACGAGATCGAGTACTACTGGGATACGGAGAATCTGACAGACCCAGTTTGATTTAGCAATTTGGCGGGCTCACTGCTGACCAACCTATCTAGTGAAGTAACATCTAGGGGGTCTGGGCTCATATTTGCCATGGGTGAAACCAGTTTCACCAACTTGGTCAAGATATATGGTTTGGTGCAGTGCACAAGAGACCTGACCCTAAGTGATTCCAAGACTTGTTTGGCTGAGGCCATAGGCTTCATTCCCCAGTGTTGTGAACCCCAATGGGGTTCGGTTGTAGTCACTAGGGCTTGTTACACGCGGTATGACACATTTCTTTTCTTCTTCGCCCCTGCACCAGCGCCACCGGTGAATTCCACCGTTCTGGCAAATTCGACCAGTCCTTCGGTGAATTCCACCAGTCCAGTGAATCCCCCCCACCACCATCAACTAATTCCACCAACACTCTTGAGGGCCCCACAAGCGCTTCTTCCTCCACTTTTGTTCCAGGTAATGAGTTTTCTTTTACACTAGGATATCATTTGTTTCACACTACAAGAAAACGTGTTGTTAGCGACAGACTTTAGCGATGGAATCTTTCCGTTGCTAGTTAGCGACGGATTCGCGAGCGACAAAAATTCATCGCTATAATTAATGAAGCTTACGAAAACAACAACGGAATATAGTCCGTCGCTACTTAGCAATGGATTTTGCGACGTACTGTTTTGTCGTTACGGTCACATCATTTATCGACGACATTAGCGACGGAATCTAGTCCGTCGCTACTTAGCGATGGAATCTAGTCCGTCGCTACTTAGCGATGGAGGATAGTCCGTCGCAACTTAGCGACAGAGGATAGTCTGTCGCTGGTTTCGTAAATTTGATTTACGTGGCTTAGCGATGGATTAATTTCGTCGCTAAGCCATTGCTAAGTTTCGAATAACCCTAATCCCAGACAACTTTTCCTTTTCTTCTTTCACTGCTGCCGCCGTTCGCCGCTCCCGCCGTTTGCCGATCCCACTCCTGTCGTTCGTCGGTCCCACCGTCCACAGGCCCCGCCGCCCGGAGAAAGGTAAAGGACCCCCCCCCCCCCCGCACTTTTCGGCAGGGGCCCTATGCCGCCTGCCTTTCCGGCAGGGGGTTAACTCCTTGCCGACCCCCTGCCTGTTCCGACAGGGGGTCGACTCACTGGCGGAAAGGCTGGGGGTCAGTTAACCCCTTACGTTCCGTAAGAGGGTTAACCCCCTATGTTCCGTAAGGGGGTCGACCCCCTGCCAGAACAGCAGGGGAGTCGACCCCTTGCCAGAACAGTTTTTTTTATATTTCGTGGTGACTTTATTTTAAAACAGTGTTTTTTTGTGCAGATTTTTTAATGGAACTAGCTCGTGCTCAGCCACCTGTGGTAAGTAAGTGTCAAAAACAATGCAAATCGGGTAAATACCCATAGTGAGTAAGTGATGCAAGCGTATCACATGTTATTTAATTTATTAGATGTAACACTTTATTGTTCACACACTCACTTAGTTGTTGATATTTAGGGTTGCTTTGTTGGAGTTTGGATATCATGCTGAGCATGATTTTAATGTATGAATATTGAAGTGTTCTTATTTTTGGAGTACAGAGTCCATGCTAGGCATGATAGTAGTTAGTGAGATATTGAAGTATGTTTGCTGCAGGTACATGTTTGCTATTTGTTTGATATGAATGATTACGATGTATTGCAAGGTTTGATGTAATTGTATCCATGCTTGCATGTAGTTACTTTCAATTTTATTATGACTTCCATGTGAAATCGTATAGTGAAAGCATGTTTCAAATGATTATATCATGTCATTAATAGTTTGCACATGAAAATATTAAGTTATTAATGCATGCATCAAAATTCTTGTTATTATATGACATCATATATTGCATGATAAATTTGATATGTTCTTCATCGTAGCATTCTGATTGTTCTATTTTAATTCGTTAGGCTATTATTAGTAACATCATAAGAAAATGACTGCAAACCGTGAATGAATGTACCGTAGGATAGTGGAAAATGAGTTATAGCATGAATATATGGATGGTGTTGACAATTTTATTGAATTTTCAACGGCAAGTGTCAATACAGTGGATCCCGCAGGTCAGATTAGGTGTCCCTGCAAGATTTGTAAGAACAATCGATTTGTAGAACCTCATAGCGTTAGACATCACCTATACATGAAGGGTTTTGTGAGTGATTATCAGAACTGGATGTTTCATGAAGAAGAATTTAGAAACGATTTTGATGCATGGGTGAATGTGGTACACGATAATCCATATACGGATTTGATATTTGATGTTGCAGGAACAAAACTGGGTTCTGTTATGAGTTCTAGTGATGTAAGAACTGTCGTAGATGATGAATCACCAAATGATGCAGCTAGTAGATTTTATGATTTACTTAGAGATGCTGATGAGCCACTTTGGAACAGTTGCGAGAGTCACACTATCTTGTCTGTAGTTCTTCAACTAATGAATTTGAAGTCCTAGTATAATTTGAGTCAATCATGTCTTGACCGTTTGTGCATGATTGTGAAGAGTATATTGCCCAAAGATGAGAAATCGCCACAAAATTTCTATCGTGCGAAAGTTATGGTCAACGCTCTAGGTATGGTTTACAAAAAGATTGATGCTTGTCCAAATCACTGCATGTTGTATTTCAAGGAGTAGAAAAACAACATATCATGCCCGTCATGTGGGCATCCTTGGTTCAAGCCAAAGACAAGAGGCAATGGTAGCACGAGATCAAATGAAGTTTTATATAAGTCGCTCCGCTACTTTCCTATCACTCATAGATTGCAGCGATTGTATATATCTTCAAGGACAGCTAAACACATGAGATGACATGCAAATAAAGTTCGACACGATGAAAACAAGATCACGCATCCTGTTGACGCTGAAGCTTGGAAGCACTTTGATCGTACTCATCAGAACTTCGCAATGGAAGTGCAAAATGTTAGACTCGGTCTATGTACAGATGGATTTAATCCATTTGGGCGTAGATCAACTCCATACTCATGTTGGTCAGTATTTGTAACTCTATACAACCTTCCACCAAGCTTATGTATGAAACATCCAAATCTTTTCTTGTCTCTATTGATCCCTGGTCCGACCTCACCTGGCCAAAATCTTGATGTATATTTAAGGTCATTGATTGATGAACTAAAGGTACTGTGTGATGATGGTGTTACCACGTATGATGCCAAAAAAAAACAAAATTTCAACATGAAGGCCGTTGTTCTATGGACAATCAGTGACACCTAATCTGACTTAGCACACATACGAGGATGATTGAATCACATATATAGTTTTTTGTCTGCCTTAAAGCACATCTGAGCATGGTAGAATCACATATAGAGTTTTTCCTGCTTTAGAACACATATGAGCATGCTATAATCACATATTCAATTTTTTGACTGTCTTAGCACACATATGAGCATGATAGAATCAAATATAGAGTTTTTTTATTGCCTTAGAACACACATGAACACATGATAAAATCACATATAGTGTGTAATTTATTTCATTATATTTTGTTTATCAATACTGACTGTTCTTTTTTTGTGTAGGCTGCTAGCGATAATCAGCGTAGCGGAGCTGAAGGGACAGATAAAGGCAATGAACAAGAAGACGCACAAAATCTTGGCGATGATTAGAGAACTGTGTTGAAGAAGTTCTATTTTTTTATGTTTCCTAATTGTAATTGTTGAATTGTAAATAATTAAACTTGCTAATTTTAAGGTGGAACGATTAATTGTTGTAGATTCCTTTTATATAGAATTTTTTAGTGTAGTTTGTTTTTTATTTACAGAAAATATAAATTGTAAATATTGGTTCATATTCATAGGGTATGACTAAGTTTTTATGCTGGCTGTCACAAGCCTACTGCAACCCTCCTCCTTTATCCGGGCTTGAGACCTGCAGTGTATAACTAAATAGTTATACACAGGCGGAGTTCTAGGTTGCCTGTAATATGAGCAGAAACAAAAAGGCAGCAGAAGAGATAAGCGTTTACTGATTAATAACGGATTTGGTTAAAACCCTTTGAAGTCGGGCACTTTCATTGATGATCAGCACTCTCCTTGGGATATTGTCAAACACCTATTCTGGTATTCCCAGTTGAAGGATTCAACTTGTGGTTAGTGCCCTCCTCCTGGAATTCATTTCAGAACCCAAAATGTGAAGATCTGAACCGTGTTTTACACTCCATAGGGAAGCACAGTTAGTCAGTGGCACATGGGCTATAACAACAGGAACCTGGACCCAATTAATCGCGTCTCTTATTGGGGTCTAGAAAAGTTTTCTTGGTCTTAGATCTTTGGCGAAAGAAAACCCTACCACCCCTCATTTGACTTCATCCCAACGAAATGGGTCTCGACCAAGGAAAGTAAAGCCATGGGGCCTTTCTACAAGGAAAGGAAAAGCTCTCCTATATCTATGTGACCACACCTAGACATTACTTTAGGTGTGCTGCCGCACCTGATCACCCACATCTTTGGGATATAGCCTGTGGTCATGCTTAGCTAAGGGCAACTCTGGTCCCACTCGTCCCCTATCATCATATATACCCTCTTTGGAGTCTTCACCTGTTATCCAGACTTTCTTCATGAGCTTCAAGTCGACATCTCCTCCACTTATTTGTAACTTGTTTTTATTTTGATGAATGAATTGTTTTCCTCTCTTTTTGGAAGAAAAAAAAAGAAAAAATCTGAACCCATAGATGGATTAAGCATGGCTTATTTAATAGGAATTTACCCTTGTATCGTGTGGTTTTGACGGAAAAATATGGTTTCAGATCACAGCATTTTTCATGTTTTTTCCAGCTGTAGATTTTTTAAGCCACAAAGTCCTGCACACAAGTTGGATTCCAGCAACTCAAATGTCGATCATGATGGAACACTGATTTGGTTTGGAGGTGTGATGGACTGTGGGGGCATGTGAGCCATCCAAACCAGATTCAGGAACCAATTCAGGGTTCCATCAGATCTCGACTAAATGAATGACATAGATCACATCCAGAAGGTTTGATTTGACCAAAGCAACTTGCATCAATGAGGTCCTAGAGAGGGGCCCCGTAAAACGATAGAAATGACTTTTGGGGATGACTGGAACTGAATAGAAAAATCTACCGGCTTATTTAACTAGCTACTTTTTTATTTTAGATATTTCCTGATACTTTGTTGATAACTCACATTATAAGCTTCCTTAAAGACAGATCTTACAAGACGCACAGGATAAGAAGTAAGGTGTCGCAGACCACATATTCCGTCAACAAAGAAATGATCACTTTACCATCCCTCCTCCTCTTCTCTTCCTTCCTAGTTACTGCTTCTGCCATTGATCCCCAGCCCATCTGTTCCAACACTTATGGGAACTACACCTTAAACAGTACATACCAAAGAAACCTGAAGCAGCTGCTTACTACGCTAGCTTCAAATGGCCCTGCAACTGGTTTCAACACAACCGCAGTCGGACAGGTTCCCGATCAAGTATATGGCCTCGTTCTCTGCCGAGGCGATGTTTCCGCCGACGATTGCAGGAAATGCATCTTGGATGCCGGTGCCCAGATCACCAAATCGTGTCCAAGGCAAAAGGAGGCCATTGTTTGGCTGGACTACTGCAGCTTACGCTACTCAAACATGAGTTTCTTTGGAGTGAGAGATGATGAGATCAACTACTTCTGGGATACGGATAACACCAAGGACCTTGTTCGCTTCAGCCGATTGGCGGGCTCGTTGTTGACCAACCTATCTGGTCAAGCAACCTCCGAGGGGTCTGGGCTCATGTTTGCTACAGGTGAAGCGAGTTACACCAGCTTGGTCAAGATATATGGTTTGGTGCAGTGCACAAGAGACCTGACCGTAGGCGATTGCAAGACTTGTTTGGCCAACGCCATAGGCTACATTCCCAAGTGTTGCGCACCCCAGTTGGGTGCAGTCTCCGTCTCTAGGACTTGTTACACAAGGTACGACACATTTCGCTTCTTCTTCACTCCTGTGCCGGCACCAAAGGCGAATCCCACCGACCTTTCCCCTTCGGCCGCCTCTGGTTCAGGTAGAGTTTTCTTTTACTATGGGTGACATTTACCCCTCCCTACAAATAAAATTTTGGGCCCCCTTCAAAAAAAAAAAAAACGAAACATTTGCCCCCTCCTTCCAAATAAAAGTTTCTGGGTACGTCCCTGACTGTCAACAATATGTGAAGTAAAAAAAACTCATTTTTTTATTTTTGTTGTGAATCTGACCTTTCAGATGTGATTTACATGATTTGTTTAGTGGAAACCATGCAATTATGCTATGTCGTAAAGCAGGTCAGGGTTTGGTGATAAATAATTACCCCCAATTAGAATCCAGGACAAACCTGAAGGGTCCGATTGATACATGGAGCCTGTATGGTTTGTGAAATTTTATACCAGACTGGAGCCCGACCTGAGTATCGATTAAGACTCGCAATTTTTCAATGTAAAAATGATAAAAAAAAATATTATTTTACCAGGTCCACCTGGGTCCGAACCAAACCCACCCGTGACAAAACCAATTTAGGATGGCTATCCCCTTTTGGAGTTTTGCAAACCCGTGATACATTCTCATTCCAGTCAATGTTTCGTTAATGTTCTTGATATTTTACTGACGGTGGGATATGTACTATTTAATTATTTTTAAAAGACTCGCCAAAGCTATTAGAATAAGAGGCCATTTTCACGCAGCGGTGCTCCATGCTAGATTTACTGTTGCTGACCATCCATCTCAACATTTTCGAGATAGACAATGCACCCATCTAGAGAAATGTCAAGATGAATGTCAACAACCAGTCATGCTGCCACGCTGCATACAATGCAAAGTCTGAGAATAAAATATTTGTTTGATACTTCAGGTGCAATGTAATTGTACACTTTTTGTGTACAGCTGTGCTTGATCACCTTCTACTTTTAGGGTACAGCCACCCAAGCAATTATGAAAGGTGATCAAGTGCAGCAGCACACTAAAAGTGTGCAATAACATTGCACCTCATCCTCCCTCCCACATTGGTGAGCAAAGGGTGGGGGTGAGTGTGACTAACCCGCGTTGGCTTGCCTTCTTTGTACCCATTGTGAATGAACCCTTTGGCTGCAACCTGAGTAGGGCTGCAATATATTATTTTGTAGATGTGTTTACCATGGTCAATTTGTTAGCCATTTTGACTCTGATGTTGTAGATGCGTTTTTGGCTTAAAAACAAATCTTTTGTGATGTAAAACAATTTGAAGTGTTTTATCCTATCCTATGCTACATATTATAAAAGCAAAAATGAGGGTAATAGGTGGCAAAGATTAGATGCTTCAATATTTTTTTAAATGACATTTTAAACATATGTTTTGACAATGCAATTTAAAGTTTGTTTCTTAGTCTCTATATAATAGAGTGGAGTTTGTTCGTGCAGGGTCCCATCGAGTCTTTGGATAAAGCCAACTCAATCAAACTGATTGACCAATGACCATAGATAAGATAGGACACTAATGAGATATGTATGTATTGATTATGATGATGCAGGCAATAAAACCATGTTGGTGACAGTTCTTTCCATCGTTGTTCCATTGGTGGTGCTTCTCTCCATCATTTGCTGTGGCATACTAGCTAGGAAGGCAACGGCTAGAAAACGCCAAGGTACGCAAATACCAAATACCACATGCGTTGAGTCCCTGAATTGAAGATTTAATTTGCATAGGCGGAGTCAAGAGAAGATGAAGCCCTAGGCTCATTGGAGGACCTCCATGTATTTTTTTTTTTAATTGGAGGCACTCAGCATGTGCCAATTTTTTTTCATTTGAGACCCCTTGGCGTGGACTTAAATCTGCCACGGTTTCGGTAGTGGGGAGATGGAGAGGCCTCCCTCTTCCCCACTTATTTGGGGAAGGAGAGGGATCAAAGTCATCATTATTTTGCATTAAGGGTGAAGCCTTTCCCTCTCTCCCACGGTTTCAGTAGTGGGGAGATGGAGAGGCCTCCATTAACGAGGAAAAAGAGGGGTTACAGCCCCTCCAGAAAGAAAGAGAGGGGAAGACAGAGAAAGAAATAGGGTGTTTGGGAGAAGGAAAGAGAGGAGGAGAGAGGGTGATCGGGGCACCATCCGACCTAGGTGGTGTCGCCAAGACGGAAGCCTACGTTTTTTTTTTCTCTCTTTCGTTTGGTTTTCATGAGTTGAGATTCGGCATCGGCAACCATGGTGGTCGTCGGCGATGGCTTTGATAAGGCCATCCACCACAAAGGGTTGCCGGCACCAACGATTGGGAGAGGACCGACTCAGTCTGGGCATGCCCAAACCGAGTTCGGTCATGTTGTGGAAGGACAGAATGCAGCTAGGCTTTCTGTCACGGCTCTTATCGAGCCGAGCTCAGTCTGGGCACTCCAGAAGGGACAGGCAATAAGCATTTGCGAGATAGAGAACGCAGACTCTGTCTTGGGGGGGGGGGGTTACGGAGGGAGGGGAAAACGACGCCCCTTCCTCTCCCACGAATCAGATCGTGGGAGGGGAAGAGGGGTGCCCCATTTAATTCAGGAGGGGGAACCAACACCCCATGGCTATAAAAGCCATCCTCCCCTTTCCTCCATTAGAGGAGCGGAGAGGGAGCGTGAAGAGAGAAAACGGGAGAAGAGGAGCTCCGCTAGTCGCCGACCGCCAGGTAAGTTTCTCTCCCTTTTGAGCCGGCGAATTGCAGAGACACAGGGACAGGGAGAACCCTGTCCCTTTCTGGCTCTATCAGGGGTGTAACAGAGGAGTTTTTTTTCTCCTCTGCTATTGCCACCACGAAAAATGGGGAGGGATGGACCGCCTCTCGTGATGAGGTAGGAGGTCCGGCCAATGCCCTCGTTGGTTGCAGATAAAAAAAAAAGGGGGGTTTTCCCCTGCTACCACCGTTGGGTTGGCAGCCACCGGCGAGCGCCAGCGGTGTCGTCCTGCTTCCAGGAAGCTGCAACAATCCAGCAGTTGTAGGAGTTGCCGGAACTATTGAACGCCGAGATGATAGGCTCGGTCTGCATTTTCTGCAGGCCAAGTCGGTCATTAGGTTGGATGTGACTCAGACTGAGCGTAGACCGGAGTGACTCAGTCTGGGTGTATCCAGACCAAGCCAAACGAAAAAAAAAACGAGTGAGGATACGTGTGTTGTGATAGACTGGCTTGGTCTATTCGGACCGAGTCGGGTCTTAATTAATTAGCAGACCGAGTCAGGTTTGTAATGGCCGATCTATTCGGCTCAGACCAAAGGTTAGACCGACTCAGTCTTGATCAAGACAAATCAGACGCGTAGGGTGTATAAAGATGTGTGCGATTGATTAATCGGGTACAGTGGAAAAATTGAAGTAGCGAAGACTTGATTTTTTCATTACAAATTGGATTCAGATTTGGATCCCAGTTTGGACCCAAAACTCAAGTCACACTTGATAAGACGACCCGATCCAGACAAACCATTTCAAACAGGTTTGGATCAAGAATATCGCATCCAGGATCTAAATCAGAGTGAGTTGAGGACCTAAGTGGTCCAATTTTTATTATGGATGTGGATCTTAAAGTAACATGAGGTAAAGATGACATAGAGGTCATTGTTAATGGTTGAAAAAGCAAAAAGACAATTTTGCCTTTGATATACCTACAAAGTATACAAGGCATGACTAAGTGTCCTGAAGTTAGATTCATGTGATTCTTGAATCCGTGGATTCTACTGCTTGAGTAGAATCTATTAGTAAGGGATGTTAGAACAAACTCTAAAAGAATGAGGTCAGAGTTTGACAGTTAAGTGTAAGGGTGATTGGTAATTTTGACAATGATACGAGGTGTTTATTGATTTTAGATCAAAGGTTGCGTAAAACTAAGAATATGGACTTTAAGCGTTTCAGGTAAGTGAACATTTGTAAATTCTTCCTTATTTGATTAAAACACATGCTAGTTAGTTTAGGCATTTTAAATATGATTCCAAGTGCTTCAAGTATGCTAGTTATGTTTATTGTGAATAGACATTGTTTTGCATGCTTAGGAATCTATAAAGTTCAAGAGTGATGCTTAAACCTGATCATGCATAATTTCTGAGTTATGAAATAAATGTGGCATGACATGATTGCTTGTAGGAGATTAATATGTTATGTGAAAATTAAAGGTAGAGTTCTAGAGTCTCAGAGTAGGTATTACCTTGAGAATGTCACGCTTATGCCTTGGGAGGGTCGTTGTAAGTATCGTGAATTAATCTGTGGTGGGTTGCCATCCTTAACAGTTCAGACATGTAAACATGCGTTAAAAAGTAGTTAGTGGATATACATTGAGGATTGTATAACACAATGACTCTAAGATGTGAATGTTGAGTAAAAGTTGTGTATAGGATGACCACCCAGTGTATTATGAAAACTCTATTAGGAGGCATGGTCTGGGGCAATGTTAAGGTGTGTACCTCGTGAGTAACTTAGAAATATCTCAGACGTTCCTAGGTGACACTTAGGGGTTAAGACATTGCCCACTAGACACATATAGGATGTAGCATGAACCACAAAACCTTGGGGGCAGGTATAGCTCTTTGAGACACCTTGGGGGCAGGTATAACTCCTTGAGACACCTTGGAGGCAGATATAGCCACCCTGGCTTTTCGGCTAGCTACCGTTGAGCTCATTTGCTCTCGGCTTGCAACCGACGAGCTGCTGCAGCACCTGTGTCCGTAGTTTGGGCCGGTTTGAGCTACGTTGTTGTGAGTGATTCATATGTCTAGCCGACATCGTAGACTCTGAGTTGTCTACATGGGTTGCTACGCCCGAGAAGGCTATGTCCGGAATAGCAAAATAGAATGGCGGTGTCTAATAATGATGTTAGAACTGCGGTGAGAGGGGGGCTAAAACTCAAAAATAACAAGTGGGTAAAATAGTAAACTAAACTAAGACTAGGAGCTTAGAGCTCACTACAGTTGCAACGTTCATATATATTTGTAAATGGAATCTTACTGGGTTGTAGACTCACCCCCTTCTTTTGATTGCAACTGTAGGTTTAGGGATTGCTGTCGTCACTCACAGGACTTAGTACGACTCTGCCACATCAGTTACATCAGAAGTATGGTTCACCTTTACTTTCTTTTCTACTCTTTGGATGGTTATGTTATTGTAAATGGATGCATGGACCTTTAATTATTAAATGAAAAGAAAAAAAATTCTGGCATGGTTTGAGTTGTTTTCGAGATTATTGAGTATTTTTCCTCTGGAAACTAACATCCATGAACCCGGGCTTGAGAGGCTCCAGATTGGGTCGTTACAAGAGCTCTCTGTCCCAATTTATTTTTAGGACCAACTCGGTCTGAGATCACTTGGACCGAGTCAGGTCAAGGAGGAGGCTAGACAGTGAGCTTTGAGTTTACTCTCTTGGTCTGATTCAGACCTACTCAGTCTGGGTTCACCTAGACCGAGTCTGGTCACAAGCGAGATGGCTCTCTGTCTTGCATAGTAGGACAGACCGATTGGGTCTGTTACCCAAACCGAGTTTGGTCAATGGAACGGACTGAGCTTGGTTCTGTCTCGATTTTTGGGCTTTAGTACCAACTTGGTTTGGGTTTGACCAAATCGAGTCAGCATGGACCTTCGCCTAGGTGCAACCCAAACCAGGTCAAATGAGTTCACATTGGGATGAGTTTTTGGACCATTCGCAGTTGAAGTATAATATATATATATAGCTTTCGAGGAATTGTCTTGATTTCTCACCATATAGTGGATCTAATAGGACCAAGTTAGACCAAACTTAGTTTGGATCCTATTAGAACAAATTGAGATCGGGTCAATTTTGGATCCAGTAGGACCAAACCAGAATGAAGCAGTTTGGATCCAGTTTGAACCCAAACCTAATCTAGATTGGTTTGATTTTATTTTTGCGCCAAACCTAGAGTGAATCAGAGTTCGGATTGATCATACCGGATTTGTATCCAGTATACGAAATATAGACCATATCACTATCCAGTTTGGGATCCACAGGAGAATAGATTTGGATTTGGATCTAAGTTGAGGAATCTGGAACTAAATTCGGAAAGGTTCGGTTTGGATTAAACTTAGAATAGACTACTGCAGGGTTAGGTCAGTGAGAAGTTTAGATTTAGAGGATTCATACCCGTTCGAGGAGTGAAATAACCATTTTGCCCTTATTCTAGTTAGTTCGGTAAAGTGGGGATAACCTTTCACTCTAAACTCATAATCAAATGAATTTTAGTGTACTGGATTTGGGACACAAAGAGGAATCTAGCTGCCCCATTTTCAAAGTCAAACACACATCACAGGAGGCCGAGTATCGGTAGACCATTCTTAGGGATGCTGGTTTGGTAATTTTACAAAATGTGAGAAATGTCGATTTAGCAAAGTTTTATATACTGGACAAATTCTAATACAATAGTTCAGTACTTGCATTTGATGTAAGGGATATTATAACGATGTTTAGTTAATAATACAAAATCTTTTTGTTACTTGTATCAGTTAGCTAAATGAAATCATGAATGTTTAAAAACATAATTGTATCTTGGATTTGATATAGTTGCATTCTAGAAATGTGTTTTATGCTATATGAGAGTTAAAATGAATGCATATGAGTTAGTTATAATGCCAAAAATGATTTCATGTATTTATAAGTTCTCAATATAATTTGCAGGTTAAAAAGGCGTATTTTGCACAAAAATACATTACATAGAATGTAGAACTATATGCATGAGAACAAAATTGAGTATTTGAGTAAAGTTCAGTTAGTAAATAACATACTAGATTTAACCCCATAAATTTTAGAAGAGGCGACAAATGGAAATGACTATTGGATGGCCGTCAGAATGAGAGCCACCATAAACTTGAGCCATTGGTAATTTATTGATGTAGTGACAGTATACCTGCATACTTAGATCTTTTGGTGAATATTAGAACCCTAGGAAGAATTCGAGAAACTTAATTAAGTTACAGAGAAAATAATGAACTTGAGAAAACAATGAGTTGTTTAATATATCTTAAAGATTATGTTTCACACAACAATTGAGACTCTAGGCAGACCATGATGTAGGATGAACCACGAACCTTGGGGAGCAAGTATAACTCTCTAGTCTAACTCTCCGGTTAGCTACCGACACTCCTCTTTCACTGCAGTTCCTCGTGAATCCTATGAGATCATAAGGAATGATTCACAGTTTGACTAACACTGTAGAATTGAGGTATTCTACATGGGCCTGCTACACTTAAAGTAGGATATTACTAGTATAGTCAATTTAGTATAGTAGTTAGCATCGAGTGGATGCTAGCTTCTCAGTTTTGAAAAGATTAATAGGAAGATTTAAAAGAAACAAACATGTTATGTGATGTAAAAATTAAACTAAGATTAGGGGTTTAGAGTCCACTATAGTTGCTTTTAAATATTTCTTAATGAGTTTTAGACTCACCTCTCTTTTTAATAATTACAACGGTAAGTTTCAGGTGATCAATCAGATATTGATCGAAATCACCACTGTTACAACAGGTATCTTTAGGCGGCTAGATCCAGACGAAACTTTCATTTATGTTTTTATTTTATTAAACTCTTTATATATACGAATGATGTAGCCTGTAAAGGCTTGTGATTATAAAACTATGATGTTGAAAAAAAAAATTTATGCCATGGTTTTGTTGTGCTTAATTTGAATTCTTCCCTTTGTAAAGTAATACCTACCGGATTGGTGTGTTACACTTGCACATTCTGTGGAGTCGAACATTGGACAAAGGGGTCACCGCCTTCTCTCACATTACTCTTGAATTATCTTAGTCTAACGAACTGGTAGTAGTCTGCCCAACCCCATCTTGTCTGTCAAAGAAAAAAGGGCCAATTAAGTACTATTTCAATAACATTGACAAGAAGTGCAGCAATGTCCAATAATTTTTTGTACTCTCATCATCCATAACAATTGCTATTCTTGGTAGTCCCCCACCCCACCCCACCTGATGTAAATTATTCAAGGAGGACCTTAACTGCTAGTGACTTGGCAGTTTTCCCATTCATAACTGAAGCTGTTTAGTGATCCTATAAATATCTGCAAATTAATGCGATTCTTATGCAGCCAACGAGGAGACCACAATCAGGGAATTTGTGATATTCGACTTAGACACTATCAAAGTTGCCACAAACGATTTCTCTGATGAAAATAAGCTTGGTGAAGGTGGGTTTGGTCCTGTCTATAAGGTAATTCTTTATCTCGGTTTCATGTTTTCTTATCCAGAATAATTGTTTAAGTTTACTACCATTAAAAGGAAATGTCATTAATTTGCATATTAACATTCATAGGGTACACTAGAAGATGGACGGGAAATAGCAATAAAAAGACTCTCTACATTTTCTGGACAAGGAACAACAGAGTTTAAGAATGAGGTTCAGTTGGTTGCAAAGCTTCAACATAGGAATCTGGTTCGAATACTAGGCTGTTGTGTGGAAGGAGATGAGAAGATACTCGTGTATGAATATGTGCCAAATGCAAGCCTCGACAAATTTATTTTTGGTTAGTTAAACTCATGACATTTCTTTCATAGATAGACACCATCTTTTATGGTTATACTATTCCTTGTTTAAGGTGTCTTGTGTTCATGGAAATTTCAGTACATCCAATGGTTGTTATCTCAAAGAACAGAGAAATCAGTCGTCCCCTCCTAACAATAGAAGTGGATGAACTGCAGGGCTAACAGAATATATATATATATATATAGGGAAACTGGAATATGTAAACCAGCAAAATATGCAAACTAATATGAACCGAGATCTTCATAGGGTTTTTGGCAAATCTAACATTGCAGATGCATTCGACGTCGGGTGGTCCATTTGCTTGGAATCGACTATTGGATCATTGTAATCGGATCAAGCAATGTGGGCTGGTTTGCTACTAACACACACACACACACACACACACATATATATATATATATATATATGGGAAAACATTTGCTACTAATGAGCTGAAAATCATAGGTGAAAGTTGTATCAAGTCAATCTAACCACATAGATGTGTTCAGCATGGTTTGTTTGCTAGTGATCAAGCCTTGGATCTTGCTTTTCTCTGATGTAAAACTGTGATCTTTTGAATTATGAAATTTTGGCACATTGTGGGCTGCTGATTTTTTGACCTCTTTAAAAACCTAATTACTTGTCATAATCACATGATTCAAAACAAGTTTCATAATAAACAAACCATGTAGATGACGTGTAACATTTGATCTACAAAAAGTTGATTTTTTTTGAAGAAAAGAGTGATTTCTATTCATTAGTTCCTTACCTTCATTAGTAACCAATATTTCTCCTATATATATCCAAATATAGAAATACTAAATGCTAGGAATAACGGACCTCATTTCCTTAGGGCATTATTTTAATGGACTAACGATCTAACATCATGTGCATTATCTTGGCAAGAGGTTGGGCAGGTGAAACTATGACATATAATAGATTTTTAACTTGTAACGTTTCCCCTTTTGGGCAGAGGTTAACATTACACTTTTCCTTTTTGTTGTTTTTCTGCTGTGAGGTAGATCCAAGTAAACATGCAGAATTGGCCTGGGAACAACGCCTTAAAATTATTGTAGGGATGGCTCGAGGACTTCTCTATCTACATGAAGATTCTCATCTCACAGTTATTCATAGGGATGTGAAGGCCAGCAATATCTTGTTAGATGAAAACATGAACCCCAAAATTGCAGACTTTGGACTGGCAAGGCTTTTTGTTATTGATCAAACGCATGGCACTACCGACAAAATTATGGGGACATAGTAAGATCATTGTTGAAATTCATTCACATAGACCATTCTTTAAGTTAATTGAATCTCCTTCCTTTATGCAACATTTTAGCACTTAAAGTTTTGTTACATGACCATAATTTGAAAATGACATGCACACTTTTTTCTCTTATCAATTACTCCCCATAATTTTTCTTATTTTTCTAACATTTCTGAAAGTGTCTTAAGTTGCAAGGACCAGATTACCAAAAGGCTTTGCAATAGAAATTACAGCAATCTTTTAGAGATTAATGAAGTGATGTTAAGACATCTGTTTCTGTTAGTAGATATATGTCACCAGAGTATGCCATGCATGGGAGATTTTCTGTAAAATCAGATGTCTATAGCTTTGGGGTCTTGCTGATGGAGATTGTGTGTGGTAAGAAGAACACAGCATTTGATGAGTTAGATGGTCAAGATCTTTTGAGCTATGTAAGTATTATTTGAATAAATTGATTCACATAGATATCCAACTTAAAATCTCAGCCCTTAATTGTGATGGTATTATTGAGACATACAGGCCTGGATGCTTTGGATAGAAGATAGAGCATTGGAGCTGATGGATCCAACATTGTCAGGTTCATGTCCAAATGCTGAAGTATTGAGGTGCATTCATATTGGTTTGCTATGTGTGCAAAAGGATCCACTTGATAGACCAACCATGTCATCCGTTGTGCTTATGCTCAATTCTACCACTGTTACTCTTAAAATGCCTTCACCTCCAGCATTCTGCTCAGACAAGAGCAGAGATCCATCAGTTCTTAATACAAGCAGTTCAGATATCAGTGGAGGTAAAGGTGACCGATCTAAATGAGCAATATGTCATTATCTACAAATGACAGTGTCTCTGACTTTGAAGGTCATCCAGGTGAAGGATTATTTTCCTTTTCACCTTACCTGATTAAATACCCCTAATCTTGCTCAGGTATTTCTAAGTGTTCATTTTGCCAGTAAAAGAATACTACCAGTCCACAATAGAAACTGTGCCTTAATTTTTTTTTCCTTCTTTTTTCCTAACTGTATCCATAGAGGTCTGGAAGTAATTATTAAATAGGATTTTGTTCATAAGAATTATTAGCACCTTTATTCTTTCAGAGCTTTCGTTAACTTATATATACAACTTTATAAAAGTTTGAACTGAACCTGATCTACTGCCTATTATAAACAAATTTAAATATTTGCTTAGTTCTTTGGAGGACAGCAGTATATTACATACATCTAAAGAAAAAAATCAAACGGCAAACATTTTTGCAAATCAAGGGAGTTGAAGTTCATAGCCTAATCCTATAAGGACTTATATCAGATCAAACTCGTCATCTTTTTCTTGCCTTTGGATAACCCTATATGGAGCCCTTGTTTACCACCTGCATATCACTTTTTGTTAGACCATAGCTAACATAGTAATCAGTGGCTAGGCTGGTAATTGATGTTACCTAGTTCTTTCAGTCTAACTAAAGGCCTGATCCAGCCACTCCCATTCTAGGCTTACTTGACCTGAATTCATCTGTAAGACAGCCAAACCCTTTATAAAATGGAATGGATTTGGATCTAGTGGACAACAATCTGAATTAGGTTCAGATCAGAAGCAAATTTTGCAACAATGAGTTGCAAATTTAATGATAAAAAGCAGTTCGTAGGACTTTGTGGCTAGGGTTTAAAATTGTCTGGTTTATGTTTGGATCTGAACCATGCAGCCTATAATGATAAAAAGTGGCTGTTGCAAATTACAACCACGTTGCTAGAGGAAGAAATTGGCTGCCTGATTTGGAACTCAAGCACGAACCTAACCCATATCTTGATAGGCCTGAGCCTAGGCAATGACGTTTTGAGATTGAGCCAAGAAAGTGGGTCCAAGTGCCACTCTACTTCATGGAACTTAGATAAAACATGAGTTTGGACTCTTTTTTTGTCCTGAATATGATGTTATTTTGGACAATCAGAAGCTTTGGAAAGCTTCACTGAATTCAATGGTGGTGTAATATTCAAGCATCAAATATTTGTATAACCTGCAAATGGATTGTGCATGTTGTTCAACTTTTACAATTTATTTTCTTGAAGAACATAAAAATCAATTCATATTAGCAAGTAAATGAACAATACAGCATGATAGGTGATGAGCAGTCATTTAACCGCATTAAACAGTTCACACAAATCAACTACCGAGTTCAGCAAGTTGGCACTAGAATATAATAGAAAAGCAGGGAAAAAACAGGGTAATTGTTAGAGATTGAAGGTTCTGATGTTCAACTAGAAGAATAGAAAGAGAATGAATGAGAGAATGTGTGCTGCTGTAAAACCCTCAGAATTGGGTCTGTGTTATGTGACTTATGATTAAGTATTGGTACAAATATTAGGGTATGAAAATACCCATTACTCAATAGGTTGATTTACAATATGCCATTAATGAGCATGTGACTTAAACCAATAGGTTGATTTAGAATATTTTTTTTTTAGATAAAATAAAAAATGGCTACAATTATTAATAAAAAACTATTTCATATGGACAAATCAAACTATTTGCTGCAGTCAGGGCTGGGCTAGGACTGGGCTTTAAACACCCCCCCCCCCCCCCGTCTGCCCTCATCCCAAAGATGGTGGGTGATTAGGTGCAGCAGTACTCTAAAAGTGTGCAATCATATTCCACCTCATCCTCCCTCTTGTTTGGAGGCCTTTCTTTCTATGCATCACGCAAAAGGTAACAAATGGAATAAAAGTGGGAGATGATTATGTGGTTTGGAGTGAAGAAGTCATGAGAAGATAATAGAAAATTTTACAAAAAAAAATATACATGATTTTTTAACATATTTACAAAATCATGCCCAAATTTTTTGAATTTACAAAAACCCGGTTGAGTTAAAAACTAATTCTCAAAAACATGCTTCTTCTAACTCAACTGGTTTTACCATGGTCAATCCATGGTTTGACAGAGTAAAATTATTTAGTCCATTGCCCTTCTTGTCTCTGGCTTAACAATGGGGTTTGAATCATACGGTTACCATCATCATTGCAACATCTACAACAAAACTGATTTCTTAATAGAGTTTTAGTTTGGACCTCCCATGCATAGATTTTATCGTATTTTTCTACTAGAAAGGGGACATGCATCTCAGACTCCACCATCTTTACGTAGAGACGTGATCATTACCATTTTTTGTTGGAAAAAGATTCAAAATATACTATTTTATACGATGAAAAGAATATATTATTGCATTCTTTATAAAATTTTAATGCATTTAGTGCAACTTTCCACCCAGATACTGTTAAACTTTTAAAAAGTGTTTAGTTCCATATACAAGAATAAGATAAATTTCTCCTGGTTTAAATAGTCTTTTGTATGTATCTAATATTTTGGTAATCCTTATATCTTAGGGTGGCTTGTGAATGTTGTGCAACATGCAGGAACGAACATGCCGACAATGCACACTCTTGAGGTTGGTGCTTTAATGGCACACTTTGCACTTCACAGCGGTGTGGGACGCATTCAAAGGCGCCTAGGTTCGTTTTGACTGTATTGAGCCTACCTTGACTTTTGATAGAGCCAAAGTTGATTTTCTGATTCTTACTTTGATCTGACCTGTTTGAGAGCATTTAAATGATGTTTATAAGGCCTTGTGACCGTTGGGTGGTTTTGGTGGTCCTTGACCACGATCAAAAGGAATGACTGTTCAAGGTCATTTGTGTCTAATTTCTTAAACATTGGATTTATGATCATTTAATCTCATTTATCATCTTCTAAAACGTTGTTGACCCTCCCAAGTCCATAAAAACCCTTTTTTTATATCTTTTTGGATGATCAAAATTTCTTATTCTCAAATTTTCTTTCTTTCTATCATTTTGCTCCTGTTCGTTCGACTTATAAGTTTGCGTGTGAAAGAGGTCACCTGATCTTGCGAAACAATGACACTCTTGAAGTCCAAGCCTAGTTGTATCCTAGAAGCTCAATCATACACAAACTCAGTTCAGATCTTGAAAAATCTCGAAGTGAGACGATTGAAATTCTAAAAATAACGATTTTTGCCACTGTATACCAGCACCCTGTGCCAAACATCACTATCATCATCCCATCTCCTTCCTCTCGGCCAATTCAACCTTCATATTACCATACATCAAGCATCATTATCTCCATCCCTATCCCCCACCATACATCAAACATCATTATGATCATTCACATCTCCTTTTTATTCTCCTTCTCTTCCCTATCGCTCTATCCAATCTCTAGCAGCAATAGCTCAGTTTCAAAACCGTAGATCTACCCACCCATTTAATCTTTGATCAATGCCCTTGACCCAAGTAGGGCTTGAACATTGATCCTCAAGCCATAGGCTGATCAGGTGCCGTTGGTAACAAAGTCATCGGCAATCACAAGTTGAGCTCCAATGGAATATTTCACATTGCAACGATGCTCGGCGCAGAGTCTCTGTGGATCAATGGTTGAGATCCTCTTGTTTTTTTATGAAGGACGGGAAAACCACCCTTCGGGTCAAAGACCTAGTCGAGCTGAGCTGGCTAAGCTTGATTTTACTTAAGGTTGTTTTCCTGATGGTATAAATTCGTGGTGCACCCCTTGCCCCTAGGGAGTCGGCTAGCTTCGGCTGACCAAGGGATAAGAAAGTGCTTAATTACCCCTTGAGTTTAATTTGTTGCCCTCTTTAATGCAAGGGGTTTGGCACTTATGGGAATGGAACTCTGACCTTCCGTCTAGTGGCCAAGGCCCCTTCCACTGCACCAAACCCCTTGGGGGTGGCTGCGATCTTCTTGATTGTGCAGTACTCCAGTGAGAAGACCATGCGAGGAGGGAGTGAGAAAGTAAGACTTAGTTTGACCCAGGGTTCAGTGAAAGATGATTAAGAGCAAGACAAGGGCAATAGATTATTTTTCATGCCAAACCACGGTAAAGATAGCTGATTTAGAAGAGGCCAGTTTTTAAGAATTAGTTTTAACTCAAGTGTGCTTTTAATAAATACTCAAAAGTTAAGTTTGCTTTTGTAAATATGTCAAAAGTTTTGTAAATTTTTCAAGATATCTAAAGAATTACAGGCCTGTTTGGAATCTGGGAGCTGGGATGGGTATTTATGCATCTGGTGGTCCCGAGTTAAAATCTTGGTCAAACTACCTTGGTGGTCCTGTTTGGAATCTCGGCGCTGGGATGGGCGTTTATGCATTTGGGATGAGAAGTGAGGCCCTTTCTCCTTTGAATTTACAATAAATCATGGATTTGGCTGCTAAATCCAGGATTTGACAGCTGTCACTTCTTCAAATGCGTAAACTCTATAAACGCCCATCCCAGCTACAGATTCCAAACCGGTCTTACATGTTGGTGTATCGTCAATACATTGTTTAACACACAAATTTATTTGTCATATTATTTGCGAGGATTTTTTTCCTTAAAAAAAACATTCAAAATAAAAATCATTGTCCATACCCTGGTATCATCCAAGTCAGAGTCGGACCTGTCAAGAGGTCAATGAGACTTGGGCCTCAGGGCCCCTGGGCTAAAAAAAATTTTAGGGGCCCATTTTAAATAGGGATTCCATTTTCAATAAGGGCTCCAAAAAATTTGAAGGCGCTGCCCTGGAACTCATACTATTATTAACAAGGGGCTCAAAAAATTTCGAGGCGCTGCCCTCGAACTCCTACTATCAATAGTGGGCCTATTTTTTAGGGAGCCCATTTTTAATAGGGACTCAAAAAATTTTGAGGCCCTGCCCCCGAACTCCTACTATTAACAGGGGACCCATTTTTTCCCTCTGCCTCGGCCCCATAAAACACAGGTACGACCCTGATCCAAGTTTCTTTCTTGTTGTTTCCTCATTTTTGCTAACCATTAAGTACGATATACATAGATATTCTAGATCCTGGTAGTCTTGGCTCTCCCTGCATCAATAACGAAAAATGAAGTTGGTGTCAAAAAAAAAATGGAATAAGTGAAACTGAAGTTATGATTCTTATCAAATTTTGATCTATTTCTGTAAATTGCGAGTCCTAGCAAATAATGGAAATTTAACATTGCACAACTTTTTTCTTCTGGACATCATGCAATTAATTGAAGGCATTTAGACCAGTGCATTTAGGAAGCAAAATTAGATTCACTTCTAAGGACACATGACCTTGCACTAGGCAACCCATTTTTCATGAGTTTTGAAGTATCTGGTCATCGTGCATATAAGGAGGTGCAATTCTTTCCCATTTTAACATTTAGAAAGGAAGACACGTGAAAATTACTATAAAAAAACAGCATTAGCCATTTACAAAGTTACGCCAGAAAATTGATACCAAAATGACTTAAATTGGCTAATTTTTAATAAAATATAATAAATTAGTTTTCAAATATATATTTTTAATATTATTTTAATAGCTTGAACATGTGTCACGTTCTGATTGACACGTAACATTTTTTTTTTTGATCGATTCAGAGCGATTCAATGAGAATCGGTATCGGCCTGTACACCTAAATCGTTGGTCAAAAGATACAGGACTGATTTCCATACTGACTATTCTTCTGGGTAAGTAACTTTCAGGTGGCTGGGATGGACTATCAACAACTGCCAAAACTGCTGTAATGTATGTCACTGAGAATTTAGGGATAGCTGCTGTCATCGGTGTAGGCTTTTGGTTCTGGAAATCAAGAGGTACAAGCAATTTTTTGACCAAAATTGTCATAAAGACACAATAAAAACATGTTTTTAACTCTCTCTTTTTTTTTTGGACTTGTAACTGGGGGTGTCAATGGGTTGGATTTGACCCGGACCCTATCCCTACCAAACCCTATAGGTTCAGGGTTTGGTGATAAATAAGAAAGTTTGGTTAGAATTCGGGCCAAAACTGAAGGGTCCGATCACTACAAGAAAAATGCTAATTAGCGACGGAAATTTACGACGGATTTTTTCCATCACAAAGTTGCGACGGATCAGCGAGCGAAAACTATTTGTCGCTAACATTTGAATTTTTTGCAAAATTAACGACGGAAATATATCCGTCGCTAAATCCGTCGCTAATTAGTGACGGATTAGCGACAACGTTTTTTTGTCGCCAAAACACTACAAAAAAATGAAAATTAGCGACGAAATTAGCGAGGGAAATTTTCCGTCCCTAATCCGCCGCTAATTAGCGACGGATTAGGGACGGAAAAATTCCCTCGCTAATTCCGTCGCTAATTTTCAATTTGAACTCGTCTCGCCTGAGGCGCGAAATTTTCGCTTTCCCCCGTTCGAAAATTTTCTTCCCTCCGTTTTTCCCTCCTCCCGTTCGATTTAAACCATCCCCACCTTCCTCTGACGATGCGCAACAACCTCTCACACCACGGAGATCGACCTTCTCAGGCACCTCTCACACCACGCGCAGCTTCTGCAGCCGCTCTGCAGTGATCCCTCCGTCGTCTCATCGTCCAGCCCGACGGCACCTCTCTCACCACGCACAACTTCTACAGCTGCTCTGCAGCGATCCGTTTGTCCCCGTCTCGTCGTCCAGCCCGACGACACCTCCATTCTCAGGCACCTCTCGGTGGAGACAGCTCGGGCACCAATGGCACCTCCATCCTCCGCGTCGTCGTCCAGCCCGACGCCTCCTGCAAGTTCTCCCCCGTGAACCCTAGCTACGCCGCCTGCCTTGACCGCTCCTCCCGGCGGTGCTCCTCGGCAGTCTCCACCGCCTGTTCCGCCTCTCCCTCGCCGGATCCTGTCTCCACTACGGCCCTCGCCGGATCCCGTCTCCCTCGCCGGATCTCGTCTCCCTCGTCGGATCCCGTCTCCAGCCGTGACTGGCTCGCTGCGGAAGAGCGTCCTGATGCCGGTTCTGTACAAAAAAATTTGCTTCCTGCTGGAAAACGCGCCGGCAGCGAGCAAATATTTTTTTTATTTTTTTTTTTAAATTTAACGACGGATTGGTGACGGATATTATCCATCGCTAATTTAAAATAGCGAAGGACTAGGGATGGATCATATCCGTCGCTAATCTGTCGTCAATTAGCGACGGAATTAGCGGCGGATAAGTTGTGGCACTACTTAGCGTCGAAAAATTCGCGATGAAAGTTATCCGTCGCTAATCCGTCGTTAAACAGTTTAGCGACGGATTAGCGACGGATTTAGGTTGTCGCTAATCAACAGGTTTCTTGTAGTGGATTAATATATGGATCCGGGTATAGTTTTTGAAATTTTGTCAGACCTAGACCTGACCTGAGTTCCAACTAAAATCCGCAATTTTTCAATGTTAAAAGGATAAAAAAAAATTTATTTTATCAGGTATGGGCTGGGTCTGGTTCAAGTAATCCTTATATGATCCAAGTATGGTTTCTCTTATAGTGGATCCAATTGAACCCAAGTTCAAACACGATACCATAATCTTAAATCAGGTCTGGATCTGATTCTACCTGAGTCCGAACCAAACCTGACCCGTTGACACACCTATCACTCTGGTCTTTAGCCTGCCATATGGTCACCACCGTTCTGGAGGCATAGAAGTCCATGGGTGCCACTCTCAACCCTTAAGCAGCCGAGGGAGGATTGGGTGCCATGTGATGGCACACTTTTAATGTGCAGACTGATCGATCACCCTCTATCATTTCTTTGCCCCCCACAACCGACAGGCCCTACCTCCAAGATGGAGGGTGATGAGGTGCAGCGGCACACTCAAAGTGTGTCATCACATGGCACCTTATATTTTTCCAAGTTGCCTCCTGCTTCACCTTGTGTCGAAGGGGGTGTCCATGTGGGAATTCGAACTTAGGGTAACGGAAAAGCTCCCTATCCACAAGTCCAAGTCCATGTGGGCAACCCTTTGGGGTCACAAAACAAATGCATGTTAACATTAACTTTTTGACAATGTGTGGCATCATATTAATATATATTTTGGATTATCAGGTAAAGGAGGGATGGGTAGCATGATCTCCAATGGAGCTTCAAGGTTAGTTAGGCCCTTCAATCCTTTGATCATCATGAAAAGGCGAGTTGTTGCAGTTTTCAAAAGTGTACAACAAGAGGCTGCCACGGCAGTTCGAGATGAGGAATTGGCTACCCCAAATAAGATTGATGAGGAAAATCCACGTGTTGGGAGAGATCAATCGGCAGGACCCGATCATCGACAGTCTTATGGTGCCCTGAGCTCTTCATCGGTAAATCTGCCACTAGAAATTATAAGAATTTTAGTCACCAATCTTCCCTTGATAATTTTCTTATAATAAGTATTTATAGGGATCAAGCAAACACTAATTCTAAATTGGATCTAAGATAGATCCATTGTATAAGAAAGATCCAATTTTAAATAAAGTTTCAAGTAAAGAAAACGTAAACTAAAAACAGGATTCAGTATGCCTCAATCGGCTTCTGCATCACTTCTCTAGCATGAGATCTGCTACTGTTAGGGATGGCAGTGGACCGGGGCGAGGGACAAGGTCTCTACCTCCGCCCCCATCTCAAATCTTCACCCTCTATTCCCTCCTCCATCCCCACATGGGTTTTGATTTTAACCTTCATCCCCATTTTATGTCCTCCATCCTCGATCCCAACAGAGCAAGGTGGGGTGGAGCTTCATTTCTCTTCAGTTCATTGTCATCCTTAAAAGAGTATTTTAGCATTTAATTAATGAAGATCGGGAGTGAGGTGGGGGAAAGCATAAGTCCATTCATGCACAGGTTTTGATTTTAACCTCCATCCCCGGGTCCAAACAGGGCTGTTTTCTCCAGGCCCACTGCCATCCCTAGCTACTGTTCTCTTCTACAGCTTCAGCAAAAGCAAAACAGGTTATATGTTCCCCCCCGAACAGAGCAGTTAGCTACATCTCATGTTCGGGGGTCCCAAAGAGCACCACGTATGTAAGCATGTGTGTCTCGTATCCCCATGTTTGTCAGCATTAATTAGCGTTGAAGTTTGATGCGATTGCAAAGACTTAAGTACCCTCTCCTCCATTGGTGCAAAAAAAATGATGATTCTTGAAAAGGAATGGTTGTAAAGACTTAAGTGCCCCGAAGATGATTATTTAAGACCCAGTCTCTGCACTGCAGGATTATCCGAGAAAGAAATCTCCCCTGGAGGAGGCCATGAACATCAACCCTCTCACTCTCTCTCTCCCTTCTATTTCTGCTTCTGTGCACATCCATTAGAAGATCATACATTGCTCCATCAAGCACCGACTGACTTGCACATTGACTGTTGTAGAGCCTGATTCAGAGTTTTTACCCTTACAGGAGGAGGGTTTGGGGGCTCATCCCAGCGTGGGTAACATCATTCAACTAAATGAGTTGTAGATCCTGATTCAGAGTTTCTACCCTTATAGGAGAGAGGTCTGGGGGCTCCTCTCAGCGTGGGTAGCATCATTCAACTTGAAGAGTTGTGGAGTCTGATTTAGAGTTTTTACCCTTACAAAAAGGGGGGTCTGAGA
This sequence comes from Nuphar pumila, assembly GCF_984573655.1. NCBI lineage: Eukaryota > Viridiplantae > Streptophyta > Magnoliopsida > Nymphaeales > Nymphaeaceae > Nuphar > Nuphar pumila. The sequence continues at coordinate 117,233,637 of NC_143259.1, read as the reverse complement.
GCTCCTCCCAGTGTGGGTAGCATCATTCAACTTGAAGAGTTATGGAGTCTGATTCAGAGTTTTTACCCTTACAGAAGGGGAGTCTGAGGGCTCCTCCCAGTGTGTTCATGGCCTTTTGCCCTTACAGAAGGGGGGTCCGGGGGCTCATCAACCCTCTCACTCTCTCTCTCCCTTCTATTTCTGCTCCTGTGCACATCCATCAGAAGATCCTACATTGCTCCATCAAGCACCGACTGGCCTGCACATTGACTGTTGTGGGTTCTTACTGATGAGCTGCCTCTAAATTTATTCGACTCTGGGTCCATACTGCACTAGAAGTTGAGTCATTGTATTTTTTGTTGTTCGGTGGGTGGTGAGGCCCTCCTCTACTCTCTCAAGACTCTTAGCTTGGGCAATCTTTCTTTTGATGATTGTGGTTGTAATGTATCATTGAAGTTAAAATGGAGAATAAAATGATAATAGAAATTTCTGAAAATTTACAGAAATAAACTAGACTCAATAACGAAGACACCACTTTTCACGGATTTGGAATATGACCTCCAGTTAGGGAGATATGACCCTGACAAGTTGGTCCTAATTCGGGTAGCGATTTACAGCGATTCGCTTACTGAATAATACTACAAATCACTATAGTGATTTGTGAAAGACACTACAAATCGCTATAGCGATTTGCGGGAGACACTATAAATCGCTATAGCGATTTTCGATTTATAGTGTCTTCCGCAAATCACTATAGTGTTTCGTTGAAGCCCCAAAAATACTACAAATTGCTGTAGGAAAGCCCGATAATACTACAAATCATTATTGGGATCCGTGCCGGGGGGGGGGGGGAGCCCCCGGACCCCCCTCCTGTAAGGGCAAAAACTCTAAATCAGACACATAAGTAGAGAGAGAAGGGAGAGAGAGTGAGAGGGTTGGTGTTCATGGTCTTCTCCAGGAGGAACTCTTTACCTCCCTTGATTTTTTCTCTAGAGAGAGAGAGAGAGGGTTTTACAGTGTTTTACGAAGAAGAAAGAAGAAGAAGATGGCGATGGAGCAATGTAGGATCATCTGTTGGATGTGCACAGAAGTAGAGAGAGAAGGGAGAGAGAGTGAGAGGGTTGATGTTCATGGCCTTCTCTAGGAAGAACTCTTTGCCTCCCTTGATTTCTTCTCGAGAGAGAGAGAGAGGGTTTTATAGTGTTTTACAGAGAAAGAAGAAGAAGACTTTGAAGAGTCAACATCATCCTCGACTTTCTGGATAAAGGACATGTTTGTCTTTTTTTTTAACAGAGAAAAAAGAAGACTTTGAAGAGTCAACATCATCCTCGACTTTCTGGATGGAGGACATGTTTGTCCTTTTTTTGAACAGAGAAAGAAGAAGAAGACTTTAAAGAGTCAACATCATCCTCGACTTTCTGGATAGAGGACATGTTTGTCCTTTTTTTGAACTGTTTGTTTTTTCTTTTTTGAATAAAGGGCATTTTTGTCATTTTCTCAAACCATCACTTTATGAGAAAAATAGCAAGAAAGGGTATTTAAGTCTTTGCAACAACACCAGAGTCCGATGCAAAGTTATGTCAACATACATAGGAATACGAGCCCCATGTGCTTGTATACATGGTGCTCATTCAAAGCCCCGAACACAGACGTGGGATTCAATGAATCATCGAGGGCGAACATACACCACCCTCTCCAGCAAAAGGGACATAAGCCATGAAAAACTTTTTGTTTTGTTTTGTTTTGTTTTCTCCTTTTCTTCAATACCATGAAATCAACTACTGATAGAATCTCTTAATCTGAATGAATGGATGGCGTTTTGTGCAGAAAGCAACTCAAAACAAAGGTCAAGAGCAACAGTTGCAGAGAGCGGCGGTTGGCATGTTGGAGCAAAGCAGGGACGACCGTGAGAGTTTGAGCATTGTAGCAAATTCCCAATTAGCAAAAGACACATGGTTAAGCAACAACAGAGACAATGATTCAGCTATAGTACAACTCCCACAACCACTAGAAAGAGGAACTGCAGTTCGTCTTGCCACGCTAGAGAAGGAACTCAAAGACACAAAAATTGCTCATGCAAGGTTGGAGGGCTCATTAGATACATCCCACACTACACTAGAGTGGATGATGAATATATTAGGAGCATGGCTTAGACTTGCTCCTCCACCTCCTTTTCCTACTCCTTCACAAAGGCTTGTTGGCCCAACCTCTATTTCCTCAGAAAGAAGCCACACTGGAAACTATCCTGAGTCTAGTAATCTAGGTAGATCAACCAAATTACCAGCAAGAAATACCACAGATCATAGTGCTCAGCCTCTTGGATCTACTAGTTACCTCCATTATAACAAGGACCAAGATCATGTCGCCAGTACAAGCCTACCTGCTGCTGCAGTTAGCACTGCCCATGTGGACACCGATCGTCTGGACACTGGCACAACATTACAGCAATCTAACTTAGATCCCATGAGGAGTCCACTGCATCAATCTGCATCATATCCTATGAATAATCAAGGACACTCTCAAGGTATAACTCTAGATAAGCCTTCCGCAACTCCAACAAGCTCCATTATGCGATTGAACACGCAACTTCATTCAGAATTTCATGGTGAGCCTGATGAGAAGCCATAATGTTTTGGTAGTGGATCTAGTTGAGTCTCACAGTACAGGCTCAAGTGGCTTCTAGATAATGCTGAAGATTTGGTTTTGTGTGTAGAGAAGATAAAGTTTGCCCCGTGTTGGTTACCCATGTTTCTTGCTCTCTTTTTTTTGTTTGGATAGCTTCCTATGCTTGGCTTAATTTTCAGAGATAAACAAAGTTGTATCAGGCATGTGACGCACTATATATAAGAACAAAATGCCTACTTGTCAGTTACTGAAGGTTTAAGGTTATGATACAAGTAAATTTTATAAGATTTGCCTTTAAAAAAAAGAAATATAAGATAAAATTGATGATATTGCCATTTTGCAAACGGCAAGAATTGATGATATTGTTCAATAGTTATGTGCCTTCAATAGCACCAAATATTAACCATATATATATTCTCAAATTCCTTATGTTTTGCAATACACTCACTATACATGCCGCCTCTTGTGTGGTGGAGAATTTTGATTGAATGTGAAGCAAATTGGGCATGATGAGATCACTAGCTCACTATGCTCCACTAGAGATCACACATGTGTATATTGAACCGGAACTTGCTCAGTTGACCATCCTCCCACTTGAGCGTTTGTTTCACCCCAAAATGTGGGGAAGGAGCCCACTTTCTCAAGACATAAGGCCTCTTTCTCACTTGAGATCAAAATAAATCATCACTAACTTCACTCACACGATAAACAAACTCACATAAGTAGAAACAATTTTAACGTGGTTTGGTAAAACACCTACATCCACGATGACCCTTCTATTCAAAACGTTGAATAGGGGCTTTCCTCTTATTTCTTTATATAGATTACAAGAAGAGCCCAATACATTTAGAAGATCTAGATTATCCTTAGGAGTACTCATCTTAATTGGAAACCTCTCATCTCTATCACGATATTCTGGATTGGGCCGATCTTTAGCATAGATAGAATTGAGGACTCTCCTCATAACTGACTTCTCCTCTCTAACGTGACTTTGATCAGTAGTCTTTTCTTTCAGCTGGATAGGGTCCATTTGGGATGTAGATAGAGGGACTGATTCTTTCATAAGATTATCTCTAACAGCCCCTGTAAAACCTGCAAAATTTTGATAATTATCAAAATAAATAAATATTATCATTCTTGAAAATAGATACGGTAAAGTGATCTAAAGTCGATCCAAATGGATCTTGTATCCAAACTGGATCAAATGGAACCAGTATTTGGATTCAGATACAATGTATGGATTCAGATCTTGAATGGATCTGAAACCCAATTAAAACCCAATTTGAAATTTTCAAATACAACTAAATTCTCAAAGCACTTCTTTAAACTTTTATCTCTTGCGAAAATCGCCCTCGTTATGACCCATATCCTATCGATATACACTTTCCAGTAATTCACATGAAATAACGAGATTTTTTCCTTGTTTGGGTCCCAAATTCGGGGATTGACTTATCTTATATATTATAAATTTGACTTATGATTCTCGGAAATTGATTCCTCATAAATAGTACTCATGCCACTTCGTACATCTTACTTACGCGATTTTAGACCTCGCTCATTAATAAGGTATATATATATATATATATATATATATATATATATATATATATATATATATATATATATATATATATATATATATATTGGAAAAAATCCTATGAAAACGTACATGATAGGGACATGGACGAATTTTCATAATAGGATAAAAAAAATAAGTTGCAAGAAGGAGCAACTAAAAAGGTGTTGGTGCAGTGGTTTGGATGGGTGACTCACAGGGAGGAGAACTCAGGTTTATGCAGAATCACAATGTCATGTTCAATATACATATCATGTTGTCATTGAATTGTTTCTAATGTAATGAGAAACCGTGTATCACTACCATCTCTTGGCATTATTAGATCTTTGATATATATTTTTGTTTATTCATGTGAACCACGGATCTATTGTTCAACATACATGTATGTACAACAAGGCACTATTATTAGTTCATGTTAGGGTAAGAAAGTGCAAGCCACGTTGTGCATAATGTATTGCCCTAATAAGGTCTAAAATGGTGCATTTAAAAATGATTGCCATTCTATGTATTATGACATACTTTAGTGTATTGTCTTCTCATTCATACAAACTGTAAAACTGTTGGCTTAACATACCCTATGCTTGATGATTGGTGGTTGTAATCCACTACAATCAACCTGTGAATTAGCGACAACCTAAATCCGTCGCTAATCTGACGCTAATCTGTCGCTAAACAGTTTAGCGACGGATAACTTTCATCGCAAATTTTTTGACGCTAAGTAGTGCCAAAACTTATCCGCTGTTACTTTCGTCGCTAATTTGCGACGGATTAGCGACAGACATGATCCATCTCGAGTCCTTCGCTATTTTAAATTAGCGATGGATAATATCCGTCGCTAATTTGTAGTTAAATTTAAAAAAAAAAATTAAAAAAAAATTGTTCTTTGTCGGCGTGTTCTCCGGCAGAGAGCAATTTTTTTTTCATAGAACCGGTGTGTTTCGATGTCGAGACGCTCTTCCGCAGTGAGCTAGTCACAACGGGAGAAGGGACGCAGGCGGCCTCTCACGGCGGTCGATCAGGAGGGAGAACGACTCCCTCTGGAAGGAGACCGACAAGCTCCATGTCGACGGCCAGAGGACCTCCAGCGCCCGCTTCACGGAATAAACTGTCCGCGAAGGAGTGGATGCGCGGGAGGGGGTAGAGGAGTGGCGTCGATCGGTCGATTGCGACCTTTTCGGGGTTGTAGTGGAGACGAGATCCGACGAGGGAGAGGCAGGACGGGCGGTGGAGACTGACGAGGGGCATCGCTGGGAAGAGGAGGACAACGCGTGGGAGAGGTAGCAGGAGTTGATCTCGTGAGTTTTTGGCCTCCGGGGGCCAACACCATTGTCACGCTTGGAGGGTGCAAGAGGCCGCTGCGCATCGTCAGAGGAAGGGCAAGGCTTCTGGCATCCTGAGAAGCACCTCAGATGGGGACAGTTTAAATCGAACGGAGGGAGGAAAAAACGGAGGGAGGGAAAATTCCGTGCCTCAGGTGGGATAGTTTAAATCGAAAAATGCTAATTAGTGACGAATTAGGGACGGAAAAATTCCCTCGCTAATTCTATCGCTAATTAGCATTTTTTTTGTAGTGTTTTGGCGACGAAAAAATGTTATCGCTAATCCATCGCTAATTAGCGACAGATTTAGCGAGTGAGATATTTTTGTCACTAATTTTGCAAATATTTCGAATGTTAGCGACAAATAGTTTTCTCTCACTAATCCATCGCAAATTTGCGACAGAAAAAATCTGTCATAAATTTTCGTCGCTAATTAGCGTTTTTCTTATAGTGATCATTCAAATATATTTGTATATGTATGTATATATATATATATTCATATTTGAGGCCTTTAGCTATGCCTAGTTGTAGCTACAATGAGATTGCTACGTGTCGATGACTCATTGCAGCCCGACCGCACTCTCAAGGGTATATATATATATATATATATATATATATATATATATATATATATATATATATATATATATATATATATATATATTAAGTCCTTTTGAGCGATGAAGGTTTTGTGCAATCTTTAGATCATAAATGCTTGAATTTGAAAGACCTCAATTTTATACATATCCTCATTTTATTCGACCACCTAAATTAATACGAGAATTCAAATGGTTGTTGCTATCGCCGTGGACACACACTGGGACATGGTTGTACGTATTGAGGATTGAACGAGACAACAATGATGTAGTCATGTTGCCTATGGTTTTGTATGTGGCTTGTTGGTAAATACATATTTTTGTTATAATTGCATAATTGAGAAATACTACGAAAGCACGATGGTACAAATTAAAACTGAGCATGTCAAATCCTTGTGATGCCATATAGGCACCTATGATGCTATGTGAATTGCATATAATTGAATCATGATTTCATGTGATGACATGTTTACGTGATAGTTGATCTATGTGTGTTCTGCAAAAGTTTGCATAATAAAAGATATTTTCATACTATGATCATGTGAAAGCTTAAAATTGAGCTTACAGCTTCACAGAAAGCTGATAGTGCCATACGTGCACTTATGAATCATTAAAGTTGGGTTATGCCATATTACGGTACAACCAGTGGGGTACGGTATGTATACCTTAGCACAAAAAACAAAAGCTAAATTAATACATGATGACATAAATAAAAAATTTAGATTTTGGGTAGACCTAAAAGACGGTATATGTTACCAGTTTCTATTGGAATTCTGGGTATACCTGAAAGATGGTATATGTTACTGGTTTCCCAGGGTTCTGGGTACACCTGAAAGACAATGTATATTACTGGATCCAAACAAACACGAATAAAAAATAAGTATATGTAAAATAAAATGAGAGATTCTGGGTATACCTGAAAGACGGTATATGTTACTGGTTTCCTGAGATACTGGGTATACCTGACAACAGTATATGTTACTGGTTTCTCAGGGCTCTGGGTACACCTGAAAGACGGTGTATGTTACCGGACCCATGGTCTACCTTAGAGAGGGTAGATGGTACAAGCTCCGCAGGATAATTTTTGTTTTGTGAGAGCGAGGGGTCTCACCCGGTCCCTAGTCCTCGGAGTTAGGGGATCAGGACTACCAATTTATCCTAGGTGGTAGATCCAAGTCTTCTGCAGAAGTACAGGGTGCATCCTAATTCTAGTTCTAGCCATTGGGGAGTACTCTCTCGGTCATGAACCGTCCCTTTTGGATATCTGTATGGCTAGTCACATGGGTTATAACATAATAGACCCCCATGTGGTCTCGGTCCGCTACGATGTCGAATGCTTGTGCATACCCATAGGGTAATTAACAAGATGGAATGCAAAGTTAGTGCATTAAGAAAAATCTTCAAGTAGTTGCATAATGTTTGATGTTACAATTGTTAGAGTAAGCTGTGATTCTCGTGTTGCATGTCTCAAATCAGTTTTTCTTCACAAGAAAAATGTGATAACTTATAAACGACGTGTTGAATATTGGTTTGTGCTTTATGCAAACTTTACATGGAATGCTTTACTTAAGTCAGATGTACATCCATATAAGTTCCAAAGTTGTTATTACTTATATAAATATGGTTCATGCATATGATGTATCGTGCTTTGATTTAGATGAAAATCAATCATGAAATACTTGACTTTAGTGACATGTACATTTATCATTTATTAAATGGTTATTAGTTCTATCTAAACATGTTGCACATATACTTGTACACATGACACTGTGCACATTCATATGGATATTATGCTTCTTACTCGGACGTGGTTGTCTGATTCTTTCTGAATTAATATTTTCAGGAAAACAGTATGGCGAGCAATTGCGGTCGTCATTGCGGACAGTGCCATGTGACCATATCTTCTTTGAATTTCCTGAGGATTTCTGACTTGTAATAAATCTTCAAGTTGTAAATGATAACTTTTAGTATTTCAATGCAAGAATTTATTTTACATAAATGCCTTGAGTCTGTGCTATTACTTGTAACCCGCCCAAATAATTCGACTAAGGATTTAATAAAGCTTTTCTGCTGTGATTTAGAAAAAAAGTTTTATTCCAAAATTTTAAAGCTAAATATTTGGGGCATTATAGCCCCCCTCAAACACAATGGGCCCTGGCGCATATTGAATTTGAACCTCAATAGGAAAAAACGTTGGGAAGATAAGGGTTTGGTGAACAGGTCAGCAAGTTGATCATGAGTATGCAAATACCAAACTTGTAACTCTTTCTTGGCTACTTTATCGTGGACAAAATGCACATCGATTTCAATATGTTTAAAGAGAGAGTGAAACACCAAATGGGAAGCAAGATACGTGGGGGCAATATTTTCACACCAAAAAATTGGACTCCTCGAAAAACCCAGTTCTTATAGTAAATAACCAACCCATGTAACTTCGACAACAGAGTTGGATAGAGCTCGATATTCGACTTCAATGCTCGATCGAGAGATGGTAGTTTGCTTTTTGGAGCTCCAGGACACCAAATTTGAGTCAATAAACATTGTATAACCGCTTGTGGATTTTCGATCATCGGAGCACCCGACCCAGTCCTCATCGGTGTACACAGACAAATCAAAATTAGTGGAACGAGCCATATGCAAACTATAGGAAATCGTAGACTTTAGATAGCATAGAATACGCTTGACCGCTTGCCAATGATCATTGGTAGGTCGATGCATGAACTGACACGCTTTATTCACTGTGAAGGAAACAATTGGCCGAGTCAAGGTAACGTAGGGTCTTCAAAAGCATTATTACTAAAAGTAGACAAATAAATATTAGTAGCTATGTGGAAAGTGAAGAGTTTGGATCCAAGCATGTTAGTTTGATTGAGAAGGTCCTAGATATATTTGCGCTAACAAAGAAGCAACCTGTTGGGAAGAGAGACAACTTCAATACCCAGGAAGAAATGCAGTTGACCTAAATCTTTCAGGGCAAATTCATGCCACATATCAGGGATAAGAGTGCGCATTTGAGAATGAGAGTTTTCAGTCATGATGATATCATCTACATAAATCAATATAAAAGGAAGCACAAAATAACACCAAAAAATAAAGAGAGGTGTCCATCTAAGAACCAACAAAACCAATGCCCAAGAGAAAAGTACTAAGCCTGTGAAACCATGCACGAGGAGCTTGTTTAAGGTCATATAAAGCATTTTGAAGCTTCCACACATAATGAGGAAATCGAGAGTCTTGAAAGCTAGGAGGTTGTGTCATATATACTTCTTCATTGAGAACACCATGGAGAAAAGTGTTTTGGACATCTAGTTGCTGGATTGGCTAGCTGTGTCTAGTAGCAAGTGCAAGAATAATACAAATAATAGTAGGTTTCACAACCAAACTAAAAGTTTTTAAATAATCCACACCTTCTTTTTTACTAAATCCCTTGGCAACAAGATGAGCTTTATAGTGTTCAAGGCAACCGACAAATCGTTGTTTAACTTTATAAATCTATTTACATCCAATAACATGATAGTGAGCAGAAAGAACAAAAACCTAAGTGTCATTATTGATGAGGGCATTAAATTCAGAGTACATGGTTTGTCGCCACTAGGGATCTTTATTCGCTATGATAAATAAGGTAGGCTCAATATCTTGGGTAAGTTCAGAGAGAAGTGTGACATGGAAAGAATGTTTAGTGGAGAGGTAAAGTTTGGGTTTGCAGATGTCGTCCATAGTGCGAGTGATCATGTGATGTGTGTGAATTGGTGTTGGAGAAGAGGAAGAAACTGACTCAGTAAGGATAATTGACGGGACATGATCGATAGAAGGAGAGGGGGATAGAGACGGAGGTGGGTCTATGATAACCATTAGGGGAAGGGTGGTTGAAAGAGAATAGACAAAAAGGGAATGGGGAGGGATAGAGACATCCGAATAGAGGTCAGGATGGGGTATGGCAATGGGAACAAGAGAGAAAGATGAAGAGATCGAGGATGGGGAGAGCAGTAAATGGCCAATTTTGGAGAAAGGAAAGTGGGTTTCATAAAAAACATGTCACAAAATAATTATTTTAAAAGTGGACATGTCGAGGCACACATAGCCCTTGTGTTGGGGACTATAGCCCAAAAACGTGCATAGGGTGGATCAAGCATCAAGTTTATAAAGACGATAAGGCCAAAAGCAAGAAAAACAAGCAAAACCCAAAACTCTCAAAAATTTGTAATTGACAGTTGTTTTGAAAAGGAGTTTTATAAGCAATGGTGGTCGAAGGGAGTTTGTTAATGAGATAAACTGCAATTTGAAATGTATAAGGCCAAAATTTCAAGGGAATGCGAACATGGGCCATAAGGGTGAGACCAACATCAACGATATGTCAGTGTTTTGTTCGACACTGTCATTTTTTTCATGTGTGTGAGGACAAGAAACCCAGTGATCAATCCTGCAAGCTTGCAAATAGGTAGACGCATTACGATACTCACTGCCCCAATCAATATGAAAGAATTTAATCTTGTCATTGCCAATATTCTCAACATCCACTTTAAGCTACTTAAAAATATCATACACTTGCGATTTTTTATGTAATATATAGATCCAACAATATCTAGAATATGCATCAATGAAACTAACATAATAGTGTTCATTATTAACTGATGGAATAGGAGTTGGTCCCCACACATCAGAAAAAATTAACTCCAAAGGCTTAGAAATGCTATGAGAAGAAAAAATAAAAAGGCAAGTTATGACTCAATCTGATTTGGCATGAGTCACAAGCTTGACTTTCAAACTGTTTTTGTAAGGGTAAATGAAAATGACGAAGCACATGATAAACGATTTTAGATGATGGATGACCAAGACGTTGATGCCATTGACTTAACATGGTGTGTTTACCCACCATTGCTTCTTTATTCCGTCCTACTTGAAGGGAAATACAATAAAGGCCTCTATCACTCTTTTTGTTGGCTAGAAATTTTCTTGAAGCTTTGTCCTTGATATAACAACAATAAGAATGAAACTTAAAAAATAAATTATTATCTCTAGTCAATTTGTTGACCAACATCAAGTTTTGTATGATATGAGAAACATATAACACATCTTTGAGAAGAAAGTGAGCCTTAGAAAAATGAATCATACCAACATTATAAATTTACAAACCTGAGTCATTGCCAACTTTTAGAGTGTAATTGCCCTGGTATTCATAATGTAGAGACATGTTGCCAAAATCATTGGTGATGTGGTGAGTCGCGCTAGAGTCAGGATACCAAGAATCATCGTCGTACATCATAGAGGCAGCACAATAAGATTGAGGAGAGTTTGATTGATAGAGTAAGGTATATTGAAAATACTTTATTACTGTGTAGCCTGGTTTGTCACATGCTTGGCAAACAATTTTGTTTGATTGGTTCTCATTACCTCCATAGTTTTGTTTACTTCGAATTTGATTATAATTTGGAGAATATCCACTATTTCTTCCTCTATAACTGCCACTATTTTCATTATTATTCTTACCTCTATAGCCACCATGCCAATTTGAGTTTAGATTTTGATTTTGAGTTTGATGAGTAGAAAGATTAGCTGTGGGTATGGTCATATCAGAAACCAAATCGTTTTCAGTTAGGTGCACTTCATGGATCAACAAAAGGCCATGAAGTTCATTAAGTGTGATAGGTTTGATACGAGTAGTAATGGCCGTATGAAACAAATTGAATTCTGTAGATAGGCCACGAAGAATATATGCCATCAAGTCATCTTCTGGCTTGGTTGCAACGACCAATTGATGCAATTTTTTTTTGCATCTTGTATATATTCTTCAATACTTTGAGAGCCTTTCTTTAATTCAAATAAATGATTTTTCAGCTACATAATACGAGCTCGGGACTGAGCAACATAAGTTTTAATGAAGTTCATACCTAATAGGATGATGAGAGTCCCACAACGTGAATATGAACTGATTCAGATAATGATGAGAGGATCCAACTAAGTAAATGTTAGTCTTGATGATGCCATAACATGAACTTTGGATTGATTTCATTTTAGTCAATTTTAAATTTTAATAGACATGGCTTAGATGCATCAACGAGAACAATAAGATCATTCAATTTCAAGATGGAAAGAAATTGTGATTCTCATAACAAATAATTGTCGGGCGTTAATTTGGTCGTCAAAAATGATGAAGCCTAGATTGAAAATTTGGTTGAGGTAAGACCATATTGAGATTACCTGGGGCTTTAGACTGGCTTCCGAGCTGTCGAGTATTGTTGGAGGATGAAGGTGATCTTGTCATTGATGAAGAAACTGTTAAGGCTCGAATACCATAAAATAAATCACTACGAACTTCACTCATATGATAAACAAACTCACACAAGTAGAAATGATTTCAATGTAGTTCGGTAAAACACCTACATCCATGGTGACCCTTCTATTCAAAACGTTGAATAGGGGCTTTCCTCTTATTTCCTTTATATAGATTACAAGAAGAGCCCAATACATTTGGACTAACTAGATTATCCTTAGGAGTACTCATCTTAATTGGAGACCTCTCATCTCTATCATGATATTCTGGATTGGGCTAATCTTTAGCAGAAATAGAAATGAGGACTCTTCTCATAACCTACTTCTCCTCTCTAACGTGACCTTGACACACGAAATTGCAAAATTTCATAAGAAAACATCTTTTTGAGTTTTCTTGCTGTGTATGTATGTTCGGGAAATTACAAAACTGAAAAACTGTCCATGGATATAATAGGCATGATTGTATGCATCACATGTTATCCTTCTCTTACGAATTGAGATCTTGTGATTCCAATCAGGCCTCTCGTGCGATTTAGAATCACATGAGAAGCGGGTAAATTGTCCTCAAATTTGATTTGGAATCTCACTGCCCCATTTTCTCACGTTTGCTTGGCCGTGAGAAATGGAAAATAGCAAAAATGGAAAAGGTACGTAACAAGAAGGCTGCCAAAATAGAGTCAGTCTATTTTTTTCACTTAGCCCGTTCCTTTCTTCTCTCCCATAAATAAATTTCTATATATGACCAACACCAATCTTCCTGTATATTTAGACTCCAATTGCATGCATATACATTGTATGAGAAGTTCTAACTTAATAGAAAGTAGATCATGTTTAAAAAAGTATCAAATACAACTTTCTTTTATCGTGATGTAGGTTACCAACCCACAATGTGTAGCATTATATGTGTCTATGCGTGGCTGTGACGTTTTTCTTTTTCCTTCTTCTGTTCCTTTTGCATGAGAAGAACAACCTATCACGTATGTTCATTCCACCTCTGCCATTTTTTATGCTAACCAGGCAACTTTTACACACATTACAGCCAATTCAGGTCCAGCTCATGATGAATTGGGTTTATTTTAGATATACTCATTCTTCCAATAGGAAAAGTCATTGTGCTTTTGTCTAAATCATCTTTTGAAGAAAGATTTAGTTCCCTATGGCATCGATGGAGGATAAGATGCAGATGCACTGTGATTGCACACTTCTAGTGTGCTGCTGCACCTGATCACCCACCATCTTTTGGGATGCAGCCTGTCAGCTGTGGAGCCCAACAGCAGATGGTGGGTGATCAGGTGCAACAGCACACTTAAAAGTGTGCAATCACATTGTACCTGATCTCAAATCTATGGCATCTTCCAAGGGTGCATTATATATAGGTACGGCCTAACCCGCCATCTGATCCAAAAATTGGGTTTAAGAAAGAAGGGATGGATTGTTTTTCCCTATCAAGTTTCTCATCTTTAATTTTTTCTTTTTGCTTAGCTTTCTCCATGCTTTGCAACTTCTCCGAGTCATACTTGCACACTTCTTGCACCGGACGGAGACCCTCTATTGCATTCAATCAAAACCTAAATGTGGCAATCAAGTCCTTGGTGAACAAGCCTATTATCCACGGCTTCGCCTACATCACAATTGGAGACCACCCAAACCAAGCCAACCTGCTGCTTCAATGCAGAGGGGATGTCAATAACATAGGGACCTGTCGAAATTGTGCCACCAACTCAGGCATGAAAATGCACCAACTCTGCACAAATTGTTCACAAGGTGCAATATGGACGGATGATTGTTTCATACACTTCTCTGATCATAACTTCTCTGGTAAAGTTGATTATGATCACAAGGGTTGCCTTTGTGATGGCACCAACAATTCTGAGCCCCAATCCCTCGGCAATCTGTTGGCCAGTTTCTTCAACAAACTGATTATTAAGGCAATCAACTTAGCACCAAGATTTTGGAGCGCTGGAGTTGGAATAAAGGGGACCTCGCGGAAGCTAAGTGGTTTAGTGCAGTGTACAAATGATATTGCCCCTCGTGACTGTGAAGCTTGCATTCAGGAAGCCATAGAGAACATCAACAAGTGTTGCGTAGGTAGGACTGGTGGTGTCTTTCTTCTCGGCAGCTGTTATATAAGTTTCAGTATCAACAACTTGTCCCCACAAGCATCACCTATCCCTAAGCCATCAGCAGCAGCAGCAACAATTTCTCTTCCACCTCGTCCCAGTGTTGCAACGGTTCCTCCTTCCACTTCTTCCACATATGCAGCAAGCCCAACGGGATCTAAAGGTATATATGCTAGATCACAACAGGAAGTCCAAACAAAATTTCAGTTTCTCACTAGAATTTGTTAGCACAAACCTGATCCGTGTAATTCAGAGTGTTTAAATTTAAAATGTGTAATTTTGTTTTAAACTATATTAAAAACTGATAAAGATTTGCTACAATCATTTGTATGTGCAAGCAATTTAGCAAAATCTTCTTTTAATTTTTAATTTTTAATTTTTTGGTAAATCCGACCTTGTAGATATGATCCACATGGATGGTTTTGTGAGGGTCGACATTTGGATGCCGAAATTTCAGCAATGCAAAAATCTACCGCTGTAAATGGTTCAAAATTTCATGATTCATAGAAACTTCTTTTCTAGTCAGAGAAACATGATGCCAAGGTCAATTCCTACAAAATAAGCATATAAAACACTGCTATGCCTGCAAGGGATCTGCTCATATGGTAGGGGCGACTTATGAATGTCACCATGTTGACA
This sequence comes from Nuphar pumila, assembly GCF_984573655.1. Taxonomy (NCBI): domain Eukaryota; kingdom Viridiplantae; phylum Streptophyta; class Magnoliopsida; order Nymphaeales; family Nymphaeaceae; genus Nuphar; species Nuphar pumila. Next base: position 117,218,513 of record NC_143259.1, on the reverse strand, counting down.
GAATGTCACAAGTTCAAAACCCACGTGTGGGTGGATTCCCTTAGCAAAAGGTCAAAGCTGGGTTTGCTCCCTGGTGGGCAGGGGGAACCTAAGGGTTTTACGAACTGAGATGGCCAGCCAATGTGCGGTCGATGATGGGATTTTTTCCCGGGGACTATCTAAAAAACCAATACTATGATGAGAGAGAGAGAGAGAGTGAGTAGTTTGCATTTAACCTTAATTCTATTTTTTTCATTTATAGATTCTTTCCATAAATTGGGAGTCATCCCAGCAAATGATGGAAATTTTAACGTGGTATAACTTTTTCCTTTTTTGGGTGTCAGAAATTAAAGGCATTTACAATCAGGAAGTAAAATTAGCTTCACTTCTTAGCGCACACCTTGCACTAGGCAACCTATTCTTCATGAGTTGTGATGTATCCCTTCTTCGTGCATAACAGGTCCAATTCTTTCCAGCTTGAGAAAGGCAGGCATGTTTGAAATTACTTGCAAGCATGAACCAAATATGGCCTGTGACAGCGTTCTAGCTATTTCCAAAGTTTCTTTCAATAAGCTATTTCCAAAATTTAATAAAACATTTAGAATATTTTATCTTGTTCTTCAAATTCTATATATAATATCGTCGGATAAGTAACTTTCAGGTAGCTGGGATCGATTATCAACAACTGGAAAAGCTGCTATAATTTCTGCCACTGAGAATTTAGGGATGGCTGCTATCATCGGTACAGCCTTTTGGTTGTGGAAATCAAGAGGTACTTGCAATCTTGTTGCCAAAATAGTCTCTACTGTGTGTATGCAAAGACAAAGAAAATGTGTTTTAAGCATATTACTTAAGCTGTTTCCGTATGGGTAGGGTTCTAAACTGTTCAGATTCGGGTCAGATGTGACTAATGCCAGATCTGACAAACGGATGTTGGCAAAACAGAAATGGATTTGGATTCAAATTTGGATGGTGAAAAGCTCACACCAAATTCGATATTTTACATGTAATTTGATTTATATTTCCATCAAATCCAGATATTTATCAGATTCAATAACAAAAAATCAAACTATATCCACATCCAATTATGGTCGAATATGGTTTTGGCTTTCCAAATCTGACCAAATGGACTCAAATTCGGTCAGATATCAAATAAAATCCAATTAGGGATGGCTGTGCACCGGGGCGGAGGCGGGGGACAAAGTCTCCACCCCCTCCCTATCTCAAAATTCTGCCCTACATCCCCGCCTCCATCCCCATTTCATGTCCTTGATCCCCGGTCCAAATGGGGCGAGGCGAGGCAAGGCGAGGCAAGGTGGGGCCCCGTTTCTCCCCGGTCCAATGCCATCCCTAAAGGTATTTTAGTTATTTTACTAATGGGCATTGAGGGCAGGGCAGGAGAAAGTGTAAGTCCATCCCCACACGGGTTTTGATTTTAACCTCCATCCCCGCCTCCATCCCCATTTCATGTCTTTCATCCTCGGTCCAAATGGGACGAGGCGGGGCTGGTTCCTGTTTTCCCCCGGTCCACTGCCCGTGGGTGCGTTCATTGCATGTGTAATATCCAGAATCTCACAGTGCAACTGGTATCCAGCCTTGCTTTTGATAAAAACTTGCTAGGTGTGCTCCAGCCATATTATCTGCCAGATGATGGAACGATCTCAGAGGGACACTTGTCATGTGTCTTAATGTGGGCTTCACTAAAAATATTGCCAGGAGATTCAGTTCACTTCCATTCATCCCCTATGTCATCCCCATCTTCATACTACTCTTAAATCTTAAGATGTAAGTTGTTTTGATCAAATCAGACACTATAGATGAATTGAGCACAGTTGATTTAATGAGAATCGACCCTTGGATCATATGTTTCTGACAACAACAAAAAATATGATTTTTTAAATTATAATTTTGTGTTTTTTTATCAATCATTCTTTCTTGAATCGCCAAAAAATTCTGCACACAAGTCAAATTTCAGCGCTTTAAATGTCTATCATCGCTAAATGAATTAATTATATAGATGACCTCTGTGGAATCTGATTTGATCAAAACAATGTGCATCAATGAAAGATAAGGATAACATAGGGAACGAGTGGAACCGATTTGCCATGATATTGGCTTGAAAACATATATAAGGGATGAGTTATGAGATCATTGAATCCGTTACATATGTTCATGGGCATGCATACATGTGCAAATTCACACACAAGGCTTCGTTTGTTTCACCCAATTTACTCATGAAAATAAGGTTTACATATGAAACTCTTCATATTTTCATATATGTAAACATGCCAACTATTTTTCTGTAGAGTCCACAGTCATCATGTGTTTCTTTTTATGTTGGTCATGAATTTACTATGTAAATCTATACACACAACTCCCCCTTGTTACATATGCATTTCTTTTCACACATGGGATGGCAGATGAAGTCTTTTCTTATTGGTGGTAATGAAACAAACGACCCATAAGTGTGTGTTGACATTAATCTTTTTGATAATGTAATGGATCATGCAAATTTTGCATTTACAAGGTAAAGGAGGAATTGCTAGCAAGATCTCCAAGACAACTTCGGGTTTAGTGAGCGTTATGCCCTCTAACCCTTTCAGCAGAAAGCTTCAAGTTGTCAGAGAGTCGGAAAGAGAACGGCAAGAGGCCGCTGTGGCAGACGATGATGATGAACCGGCTGGCTCCAATAAGAAGGATCAAGAAAATCTACATATTGTTGGGAGTGACCACAAAGTTGCAGGACACCAACGTCAGCGGTCATATGGTGCCCTTGGCTCTTCATCGGTAACTTTGCCTCACATAAAGGAATTAGCTATTTTGGTTGAATAGCCAAATAGTGACCCAGTACAGTACTGGCTGAGTACTTGGCAAATTAAGTACTTGGCTTACTGGATGATTCATTCATTTTGGGATCCACCCAGATGGAGGGCGCCATGCATCCTGGGGCCCATCATCCCAGGATGATGCTTAGCCAATAGGGGGGCCACCATTGGGTTCCCCACAGGCTGAGCACCGTTTAGGAACAGTTGGCCCCAGGACGGGACACATGGTGCCTTGCTGGTTGCCACTGTGGCTAAGTACTTTGCTAGTATTTTGCCACGTGTAAGCATTTGCTAGTGTCATAAGTAAGGAATCTCCCAGTTAAAACTCATATAGGAAGGTTGTTTTGACCAAATCTGACCACATGAACGTGTTTAGCATGGTCAAAATAGTGGGAATCGACCATTGGATCATAGTTTTTAGACGTAAAAATATGTTTTTTGAGGCTTGAAATTTTTGGTGCATTGTAGATGGTTGATTTTTCAATCATCATAAAATCTAACATATACATCAAAAGTACATATTTCAAAGGTCATTTTCTACTAATTAAACTTAATTTGTAGATCACATGTGAAAGGTCAGATATGAATAAAAAAGAACAAAGTAAAATTATTATAGTTTTTCACTAGGGAGTTTCCATACCCACAAACATTATCCCCATTTCTTTAAAAAAAAAAAAAGTGTCACAGGCCAGAGTAGAGAAAAAAGTTTGGTGTCCTGGAAAAAAAATTTGAAAGAAGGGGCTTTGTTCCATGATAGCGGTTACGGTCCTATATAAACCTTAGGGTTATATTCTATCCTCACCACACATCTCACTTGGGAACAGTGCATCTTACTTGGGATATGTGAGACCAGGGCCCGCATGCACCTCCATCAAGTGAGATGTGCAGTAGTAATGGAATATGACCAGTAATTTGGTTATATGAAATATGACCGCAACTGCTCTCTTTTTTTCCCTCCTTTCTTGACACCATCAGATCTACTACTGACAAAATCTCTGAATTTGAACCAACGGATTGATTTTGTGCAGAAAGCAGCTGAAAACAAAGGTCAAGAGCAACAATTGAAGAGAGCAGCTATTGGCATGTTGGAGCAAAGAGGGGGCCAACCTATGAGTTTGAGCATCATGCCACCAGAAAATCCCAATGACAGCAGTGCTATGGCAGATTTCCCATTTGCATGTGATGCATGGACGGGCACCAATGGAAAGAATGATTCAACAATGATGCATTCACCACAACCACTAGAAAGAGAAACTGATGTTTGTGTTGCCATGCTAGAGAAGGAACTCAAGGACTCAAAAATTGCTCATGCAAGGTTACAGGGCTCGTTAGATGCATCACAAACTACACTTGAGTGGATGATGAACATATTTGGGGCATGGCTAAGACTAGCTCCTCCACCTCCTCTTCCTACTACCTCACAAATGCATGTTGGCTCAACCTCTATTTCATCCGAAGGAAACAACACTGCAAACTATACCAAAAGACCAACTAAAAAAACATATCATAGTGGTCAGCCTCTTGGTTCGACTAGCTACCTCCATTATGACAATGACCAAGATCATGCTACTAGTGCAACCCTGCCGAATGCATTTATCACTACCCACGTGGACACCAATAGTTTGGATACTCATACAACATTGCAGCAATCTACTTTAGATCCCAAGAGGAGTCCAATGCATCGATCTGCCTCAGATCCCACGAGTAATCGAGGACACTCTGAAGGTACAACTCTTGATAGGCCCTCCATATCTCCAACCATTGAGCAATTGAACACCCAACTCCAGTCAGATTTTCTTGGTGAGCCTGATAAGGAAGCAAAATGCTTAGATAGTAGATCTACCTAAGTATCAAAACATAGGTTCAACTGCCTCCTAGTCATAATGCTGAAGAATTGATCTTGTGTGTGGAGTGGATAGTTTCCCTGTTCGGTAATTAGATGTGTTGCTTCCTTTCTTTTATTTGTTTGGATAGCTTACTATGCTACGCTTGTATTGAAATATTATCTAGATTACTATCAGCCGGCAATATTCAAGGATTTGGTCTTGTGGTTAACGACACTCAAGGATTTGAAGATCTCTTTCCTAATAATCTTTTCGTATTTGAAATCCTCTCCATTTGTAATCTCTGTTGTAACTGTTGTATGTTCTTATCTCATCTCTTCATGGGACGACTTCTAGGAGGAAATCCTTTGTATATATATATATATATATATATATATATATATATATATATATATATATATATATATATATATATATATATATATATATCCATGTTCTCATTTGTAAAACCCGCACCTAGCCAAGATGGGTGGGCTTGAGCCCACCACACTCGGCTAGGTCAAGAACAGAAAAAAAAATTTGAAGATAAACACCAAGGCAGAAACCGTTCCTCATTTTGAATGAAAAGGAGTGGGGAATTGCTCCCCATGTTTGTAGGAGTGATGGGGAGGGACTCCCAAGATGCCAAGGGATTTCTATTTAAGAAACCCTACAAAGCCCCCTCAATCTCACCAAGTTTTCGGAAAGAAAGAGAGGGAGCACAGAAGGGGAGTCAATCGGCAGGTAAACTTCACCCCTTGCTCATTTTGCTTTATAAAACAAAATGAAACTGGCAACCATGGGTTGCCCACATTAGTTGAACCAAAGAGGTTGGTTGTCGGCGTCCTTGGTGGAAGAGGAAACCGTCAACCATTGGTTGCTGGCATTACTCGAACAAAAAAAAAATGACAACCACTGGTTGCAGATGTTTCTTGGTAGAGAGGTGGGACAGAGGGTCGTGCCCTATGTCTCAGCAGCCTGCAACCACCCGAGTTGTCGGCGTCTCCTCAGGTGGAAAACAAGAGGCAAGACAGAGGGGCCCACCCTCTGTCTCAACCGCCAGCAACCACCCTGGTTGTTGGCATCTAATGAAGGAGAAGAGGAGAGGGCAGGACAGAGGATAGAGCCCTCTGTCTTAGTTGGGTGGTTCCTGGTGACACCGCCGTAAGCAGAAAGGGGTGAGACAAAGGGCGATCTCCCACTATCTCAGCCATGATGGTCATCCCTGATAAAAGAGAAGAGAAAGAATGATTGTCTCGATCGTTCCCAAGAAGTAAACTAATCAACTCGGTCTGGTCAGTACTAATCTGAGTCGGCAAAGCTGAATCAGTCTGGGTGCTAACCCAGATCTAGTAGGTTGGATTGAGGCTCGACCAACTCAGTTTGGATTTGACCCCGACAAAGTTTGGTCAGAAGGAAAAAAAACGAGATGGAGATTGAATCTCTGGCTCGACTTTATGTTATAAATCAAATCCCGACCAAACATGTAAGACCCGCGAATTTTTTGAGAAAATTTCAATACTAGGATGGAATTCTTAGTATACATATGTTACTTTTTAGTACAAATGCATATTCATATGAGTCAAAAAAATTTAAAAACCTAACCCCAATGCATTTTAAGAAATTCTGACAAGAATCGAGGTTTTAAGAAGATTTTTAAGTTTTACCGAAAGTTAGAAAAACTATTTCAAAAACCTAAGTGTAATTTCGAATAAAATGAAATAATTATAATAATTTCACTCTAGGGGGCATGCAGGGTATTTTTGAAAGATTTTCAAAATAGAAGAGAAACCCTAGAGGGGTGTGTGCCCTAAAGGGTTATTTTTGAAAGGCTTTTAAAAATAAAGAAGCCTATAGGGCCGTTTTTGGGCTGAAGGGTTTATTTATGAAAGTGTCACTGCCTAGAAGGGTGTGACACTTAAGTGAATGAACCGCAACCTTTCATTTTTTAGATTAAGTCTCAACCGTCGGATTTTAAACCCTAACCTATATAACCCTAAGAAACCTCTCTCTTTCTCTCCTCTCTCTTTCTCTCTCTCTTCTCTCTCTTTTCTTTCTCCCTCTCACCCCTGCCGACCGTACATCCATCTTCTTCCTCTCTTTCTTGCTAGTGTGTAGGGTCGAGTACCACGTGGGACTCATCCTTACACCCCCAAGCAAGAGGAGATCCTCTCTTCTTCACCATTTCAGAAGAATCACAAGGTGAGATTCTCCTTTAAGCTTCCATTTTTTTTTGAAAAATATATATTTGTAAGCACTAGCATGAAGTCGTGCATTCACAATGCATTCTTTACATGCGTGGAAGCTAGGCGAACTAGACCCTCCATGAGTTTTACTTCTTTCCTTTCATTTATCTATGCTATATGCTCACACATACATAGCGATTTCTTTTTTTTCTTCTTGTCCTATTTTTATATTCAAGCACAACACGACTTTGGCGATTATATTGTGCATGGAAGGCCAACAGCTTGGGGGTCTTGTTGGGCTACTTGGAGGCCTTTTCCTTGTTGCGTTGAGCAAAATGCCCCCCCCCCCTCCATTTTTTTGTTTATTTTCATTCTTCTTCCTCTTGGGTTTTGGGTGAGCTTTAGTGTGCGGGCTGGACATCTCACACAGTCCGGTCTGCACCCTGCCAATGTCGTGCCCAACTGTCTCGTAGCGAACTTCAACAGAGGAAGCCCAATTGTGCTGCAGGAAACCACCCATTGTTGGGTCGGTCTGCAGCAGGGTGGTGGCCATGCTCCACCCCTCCTTCCTCTCTTGTGGGTCTCACATTTCTGGTACTCCAGGATTCTGTCGCACCCTAGTGTTGGCAGACTCGGGTTCTACCTTGTCATGACAGCAACCCCGAGCCTGTTTGAGCTGAGCTGTAGATCGGTTGCTGCCTAGTTGATGCACCCACTCGGTTGGGCCGAGTAGGGTGCAGTCCATCCAACCGACCCATTGTTGGGGGTCTGCCCGAATATACATCTGTGTATATATGTATAATAATATACCTCTTGCGTCGGTTGGTTTGTGTGCCTTGGGAAAACTTGAGCTGACCGCATAGGCGCACTCTAGTTGAGTCTCTCTAGCAGTCGGGTTTGGGATATACCGCCCAACTAGGTTGAGCAGTCGGTGCCATATTCTACTGCATGATTGACTGCAATCTACCATACACCCTTACGTCGAAAATGGCAATTTTGGCATCCTCCTTGTTGCATATTTCCTGTAGAAATGTCGTGTTGCGGCAACACTTTTGTTTGTTGTGTTTTGCTTCGGTATTGTGCTTCTTGGGCAGCAGTCTGGGCATTGTTTATCTTCAGCAGAAATGCCCTCTTTGGCAACATTTAGTAGGTCGTATTTTTCCTGCACACTTTACTCGTATGACAGCGTATAGTTGCTACTTTTTCCTGTGCTTTTGGTACGTGCGTGGCAGCGTGTTCCATGCTACAGTGAACCAGCAGTATGGGGTTGCATAGCAGTGTGTTCCCTTGATGTGTTTTTTCTACAGTTTCGGCATACCGGGCAGCTTCTTGTTAGCTATAATATTCTATGTTTTTTTATGCATGCTTATACATATATGGCAGCCTACACCTTGCTGCAAATTTCATGCAGCTATGTCACCTTATGGCAGCACCTTTCGGGATGCAAGATCCATGAAGTTTGGCACACTTGGGCAGCTTTTTGGTTGCTGTTGTAACTGCAGTAAAAACATATTTTGGGCAACATATAGCTGCTACCAATTTCCTGCACACTTGACACCATCTGGCCGCATGTATGTCTCGTTGAAGTGGCATCATTTGAACTCAATAAAATTTTATTACAGCATGCTTGACTATGACATATCACGTGCACTACTCAACATGACTGTGAATTGCCTATTATATGCAGGATATTCAAGTGTTATAATTTTTGGCAGCATGCATGTTTAGTTAAAGTAACCTGCCTTGAACATCTAAACGATCACAGCATGCTCAACAAGTTACAATAGGTCACATGCACAACCTGACACGATTAAATTTAAGATTCATGAGCATGCTTAATTCAAGTGTCGCGGTAGCATAATTATGCCATGAAATGCTTGGAACGTTTTGCACAAAATTTCCTTCATAAATCATGATATGTGTTGTGTAATGACACTTTTTGTGTCCCAAAAAGGATAGGGGACTTGAGTCGCACAGTAGGGGAAAGAATGAACTATTGTAATGTGCTTGTTATGTTTTGAAAAAAAATCGCATGCACATTGACAAATCATGTCTCTCAACTAAAATATGAAGCATGCTTTATTATTCAAGTGTCTTAGGTTTATCATTGTTTCATAATATGCAATATATGCTTAAATGGATTCGTATGTGTTTTCACATAACACATAGAGAATGTTATATTTTGACACTTGATTCATCCCAAATATGCAAAGGGGGACTTGGGGCACCATTGTAGGGGGTATAAATTATTGTTTTAAGACTTGTTGCATGTTGAAACTCCATGGCGAGTTATGTTTGGGCAATGAACCCATTTTGTGAGTTGAGCTCACTTGTGCATGAAATGTCTTATATTCCTAAAGTAATGAATGTGATGTCTGTTAAAATGTACCCATCAATTGTTGTAATTAGATATATTTTATATATATAAAAGATGATACATATACATATATGGTATATATGTATATGTATCCTCCTATTTATATATATAAAATATATATTTTTCTTTTGTTTAGCCGTAGGGGTATTTTAGTCTTTTCCTCTGTTTTACGCACATTCACTTTATGAATGTGATTGTAATTTATTTTATTTTTATTTTTCTTTTATTTTTTATTTCTTTTTCTCAAGTACCAAAAGGTACCTTGGGGGGCCCACTCAAATAGACGTTGGGCCCCTTCCAACGGTCACATTTGTGACCGTTGGAGGGGCTCCAACGTCTATGAGTGGAGCCCCTCCAAGGCTCCTTTTTGTTGTTATAAATAGGGGCTCTCCCCTTTGTATTTCTCACTTATTGAGGGAGCTTATGCTCCATTGTAATGGGGTTTTTACCCCTTGTCCATTGTTTCTTCAATGATATGCAACTTATGACTTTATGTCATATTTTTCCCTTTTTATGGGTTTTATGGGTTAGCACATTATGTGCTTGTGTTGCTTCCCTTTAATGGGTATATTTGCACTTCACGTGCATATGTATGGGTTCATTATTGAACCCAATGTATTCCAACTCACTTTCTAACATGGTATCAGAGCAAGGTTGAGATCGAGTTGCTCTTTGGTGCATCGGAAAGCATGGTATTCAAGAATTTGTTAAAGAAAAATGGTGAAGTATTCATTTCTCTCTATTGTCTTTCTTATAGTTATTCGGTATGCATTCTATTTCTTTGAGTATTGTATGAAGAATGTAATATGTTCTTTTCTTTATGTGTGCTTTTTGTCATTATGTCTTTTTTGAGTTTCTTGCTACTCCATTGAATCATTTTCGTATGTTTCTCTTTGAAAAACTTTAAATGATAACTTGTTTGGCGAAAAATTAGATATATGATTGCTCAAAACTTGCTTTAATGGGTCGGTAAAAATTTATGACCGTTGGAACTTTGAATTTACATTTTAAACCTAACCTTATGAAAATACCTTTATATGAATGTTTAGTCTTTAAAGAAAGGTATGTTAAGATTAAAATGCTTGTGAAATATAGTTTTTTTTGAAAAATGTTTGGCATATATGAAAAATTCCATATTATGTGTCCGTTTTATATGAGCAACATTTAATTAAGAAAGTTTTTTTTTAAATACCGGTTGAATTAAGTTTTAAAATGGTCTTATGGAATATGGTGATTTTCTTTCCATCTTTACACTCTTAAGGATGTTTTCAACTTTTAGAGAGTTCTCTCTCTTTTCAATAAGAGACATTTATATTTTTATGTTGTGATTGTCTCCTGTGGGTTTTGGTGTTTGCCCTTTTGTTTGTTCATTAGTGAATGTTGTAAGTGCTTAATGCACTCTTTTGCTTTTCCGCATATTTCATTACAAAAGTTATGGTCTTCACTAATGTTTATTGTGTACTTATTTTATTAGGAGTAGGTAATAATCTATTAAGTCATGTTTTTTTTATAAAACTTAAGAGTGTTAAATTTTTCCTCAATAAATGTTTACTTTTTATTTAAGCTATAGTACAATCTTATTTATCATAAAGTTTTGTTAATGAATCTATTTTGTTGGGATTTCTTCCACTTTAATGGAGTTTTCTCCTTCTTTGGGAGTTGTATATGTTTTTTTGTTCAAACTCTCCTTAAGGAGCCTTTCGGTCCTTATAATCTTCTTGTGAGTATATACTCTTTTATGAAGATTTCATGATTGTTTATCATTTTTAAGTTACAATAGTAGATTTCATAAGTTTTTCGAAATTCACCATCTTTATGAATGCCTATATTGGCCTAAGTTTGTTATTTTTGAACTTCACCAACTTCACCGTTTAATTGCACCTTATGTCTTTCATAGTTAAGGCTTGTTTGTTCCAAATCGGTTTATACACATGATGTTGCTTAATATTTCATGTTATGTTGCATAGTAAGTCTTTTTTGGTGTACAAGACTTCTTTTGAAGATTAAGCATAATTCGTGTTTATGCAAAATTGTTTTGATGGATTATATTGGACCTTTGATTCAATTTGTTAATCGGTCCTCTTTGTAAAAACTTTTATTTGGAAAATGATTCCTTATGTGTTTATTGTCCTTTTGTGGCATTTATGTTTGTCCATCACATATTATTTAATGCATCATTTATTTGGCCTTAGTATTGTTATATTAGAGATGTTTGTCGAGGTGAGTTATGGGCACCTCGTGTTGTATCATTTTTAGATTGTCCACCTTCCATATTATAGATGGTTGTTAAGGTGAGTTATGGGCACCTTGGGACTCTAAAATGATTTGTTATTTGATCTCTAATTATGAGTGTGACACTCATTTTTTCTCTTGTGCCATTGATATTATGGATGCTTCTATGTAAATGTGATGGACATATGGTATTTGAAACCTTAAATGTTTTAAGGTACATTTAAAATCAATATGTTTTGGGATTATAGCCCAACCTTTTATTTGTTTATGAATCTTATGAGTGCATTTGCACATTTGTGATTCTGTATGTTGTGCTCGTTGTGCACATGTGTTCTTGTGTTTTTTCATAAGTGTTCTTGGTGTGTATGTTCACACATTTGTTCTAAAGAATATTATTTTATCGGTTGTAGTATCTTGTTGAAGATACGTTTTACTTGCATTTATTCCAAAATGTTATTATGAGTATTCCTTTTTAAAAGGAATATTGTTTCATTCGAGGTTTATTTTCATTATAAGTTTATTGCCTCAAAAGTCTTTTCCTTTTATGCCCATTATCTAAGTGTCATCATATGTAGACAAGAATTTTATTACACCTTCATGTGTTTTTAGCCCTTTGTTGGCTTTTACTCTCTTGGTCTAGTAGCTGAACACACTTGTCTTGAGTGATCTTATATGTAGACAAGACACGTTGATTCACATCATCGTGTGTGATCTTACTCCATGTTGGCGTTTGTGTTCTTGTTCTAGTCGCTTAGATATATGCCCATGGTTGGCTTATTTCACTCATTTCAAGTGCCATCTTATGTAGACAAGAGATGTATTTTGTTTTAGCCCATGGTTGGCTTATTACTCTTGTTCTAGTAGCTGAACATACTTGGTTTTAAGTGTATTTTTACGTAGACAAGAGATACTTTTTAGTCCATGTTGGCATGTATTCTTTTGCTCTTGTCGTAGATGCACTTATTTCAAGTATTGTTATATGTAGACAAGAGGTTCATTTACACACCTTTGTGTGTGTCTTTGGCCTTTAATGGCTTTATATTCTTGATCTAGTAGCTTATATACTTGATTTATGGGTTTTGGAGGACTAACGAGGAAGTTGTTTGTAATGAATAAACTATTATTGAAATTTGCAAAATTTCATTCATGACTTGTATTTTTCAAGAAAATCATCTTTTTGATATGCATATCAAGTTGATTTCTTAGCATTTAATCTATATATTAAGTGCTTATGGTTTTTGCCACCCTTATATGTAAAATGTTTTTTTCAATTAAGTGTGACTTTCATAAATGTTTTTAAAAAAAAAAAAAAACCTTGTGAACTCTTGGGTTTATTTTGCCTAATGTATGCTTGGAGACTTCGTTTCTCTTATTTGGAACTTCACTATATGTTTGAAGCATGTTTTAGTTCTTTGAGTATTAATTCATATAATGATTCGTATATGCATATGCTCTTTATGGCATTTTTTTTCTGGGCTCTCATTCAATAAAGCATATGTATGTTATGCCTCTTCGTAGGCTTCTTGTGGTATCCCTTAGTAGATCATTTTGTTATTCCCCATTATGGGGTTATATTTGTCCAATGGTGGACCTTATGAATGCATTATGCATTCTTGCAATTTTTGCATAATTTGCTTCCGCTCATTTTGTTTTAACATAATGTATGATTTAGAAACTTCGGTTTTCTAAATTTTTCATTTCATACTAAAGTAACTATCATATTATGCATAAATTTTGCACCTTGTTAGGAATGTTCCTTTTTGAGTAAAGTGCAAAGATATTGTTTACTTGTTCTTTGTTGTTTTCTTTTCTCAGGATCTTGGAGATAGGACAAAGGGAAGTACCCTGGATGGTTCGGGAAATGAGTTCATCATTTGAAGGCAATTGGAGGAAGGCTATTTCAAGTTTCATTGCATCCTTGCCGAAGCCTTTTGGAGTCGCCGAAGCCTCGTGGAGTTTTGCCCTTTTTTCAATCTTTTTGTTTCCCTGCAAAGCTTGAGGGGGGGTGTTAAAATGTACCCATCAATTGTTGTAATTAGATATATTTTATATATATAAAAGATGATACATATACATATATGGTATATATGTATATGTATCCTTCTATTTATATATATAAAATATATATTTTCCTTTTGTTTAGCTGTAGGGGTATTTTAGTCTTTTCTTCTGTTTTACGCACATTCACTTTATGAATGTGATTGTAATTTATTTTATTTTTATTTTTCTTTTATTTTTTATTTCTTTTTCTCAAGTACCAAAAGGTACCTTGGGGGCCCCACTCAAATAGACGTTGGGCCCCTTCCAACGGTCACATTTGTGACCGTTGGAGGGGCTCCAACATCTATGAGTGGAGCCCCTCCAAGGCTCCTTTTTGTTGTTATAAATAGGGGCTCTCCCCTTTGTATTTCTCACTTCTTGAGGGAGCTTATGCTCCCTTGTAATGGGGTTTTTACCCCTTGTCCATTGTTTCTTCAATGATATGCAACTTATGACTTTATGTCATATTTTTCCCTTTTTATGGGTTTTATGGGTTAGCACATTATGTGCTTGTGTTGTTTCCCTTTAATGGGTATATTTGCACTTCACGTGCATATGTATGGGTTCATTATTGAACCCAATATATTCCAACTCACTTTCTAGCAATGTCGCCTTCACCGACAAAGTACTCCTTTTGGCCTAGTTATGCTAGAGCACGTGAATGGACGGGCTGACTTCGTCATGGTGTTCGTGTTTCTCTGGGGGGAACATAAGGTAAATGTGCCTAAGTACCTCGAAAGGAGGTAATTAATGATACTAACTAAGCCCTAAAAAGATAAATTGTTTGATTCCTCATTCACAAATGGTTCACCTTGGAGAGAGTGGATGGTACAACCTTGAGTGACAGGTTAACTTTTATGACATATTTTGAAGAGCAATGGCGTCCTTTGACCTCCAGTCACTCAAAGTTAGGGAGGCCAAGGTTATCTATTGAGGTTTTCTCAGCTACTGCAGTAGTGTGGATTGCAATCAGTTACCTATGCGATGTTCTCTCGGCCACGAGCCGCTCACATAAGGTTATTTACTCGGTCTGTAGGTACCTTGGTTATCTCATTCAATAGAATAATAAACGTCGATAGTATTTTTCACAGATGCGGGATTTTCCTTCGCGTACCCAAAGGAGTAATCAAGATATAACAAATAAAACTTGCTAATTGCTGACTCTTGGTTACATGGTTATTGTTTTTAGTTTGTTGTTTAATTGATTAGTTGCAGTTGATTATGAATTTGAGAGCATGCTAGTTACTTGATATTGTCACTCACTGCTTAGTGTTAATACTGCTATTATGTTGTTATTTATCCTGCTTATTGTCTCTTTACTTGCTTATAGTTGCACTTGCTTAATGATAATTATTGCAAAAGAATGATATTGATAATTACATCATGCTAGTTTTGCTTATGTTTTTCATAAGATGGCAAGTTATGGATTTTTATCTCACCAGCTCGCAAGAGTATTGACCCTGTTTTATGGGGTACAGGTGATGTGATGGGGATGATGTGTTGCGAGAATTTGGCCTACACTTCTAATCAACTTATGTCTTGGATGTTTATTTTGGGAAAATGTCCCAAGTTAGAGACACTTTTGTAAAAGATTGTAAAATTCACTTTTATGTTTCATTTTGTAAATATAAAGGTTCATTTTGTAATTTTGCATTTACTAAACTCCGGGCATGTAACCTCTCAAAGATTTCCAACTAGTTTCCCCTTTTGATTTTTTCTGCCTTGCGCAACCTTTCAAAAAAAATCTCTAAAATCCAAAGATTTTTCAAGTTGGTATTTTTGGGGCGTTACAAAACTGGGTTTGGGTTAAGTTTTATATATCTGGTGAGACAAAGACTGGACTCTTTGTGTCAACTCAAGTTGGACAAAATCCAAACTGAAATTAGATCTGGTCTAGTTTGATATCAAACTGAGACTGGACATGGTCTAGTTCACACCAACTGGGACTCAGACTGAGTCTGGTCTAGTTTATGCAAGATTGAGACTGATTTTGGTCCAATTGGTATTAGATTGGGATTGAGATTGGATCTTGTCCAGTGGGTACCAGACCAGGACTAAACTGGATTTGGGTTCAATTGCTTAACTAGAGAAAGAAGGATGTAGTTATAAACCAAATCCACTTGATTCGGGTCAAACCCAAACCAAGTCAGTTTGGTTAAGAAAAAGAGAGAGTTAGAGAATTATGATGGGTTAGTTCAAAACCAACTCGCTTGGTCTTGGTGTGAGCCCAGGCCAAGTAGGGTTAAATTGTATTTGAATATATATATAAAGATGCGTAAGCCCTTGAGACAACCAAACTTGGTTCTAGTTAGTCAATATGGATTGAAATTAGATCGAGCCCAATTCTAACTTAGACTAAGTCAGGTCAAACCCATAACATAACAAAAAGACCAAATTACCCTTATGACATGGGGTTGGTAAAATGATCATAACTTCTCACTCTGAACTTGTAATGAGGTGAGGTTTAGTTCGTTGAGATTGGGATGCCAAGAGGAATCTATCTGTCCTTATTTCATGACCAAACACGCAGCATAGAAAACAAGGTTTGAGAAACCACCTTCTATAGAGGTAGTTTGATAATTTTATAAAATATAGAAAATGTCAGTTTGAGAATTAAGTGAATCTTTGTTTAATGAAAAAATCTTACTGCTACTATGAGAGATTTGACGGTAGGGTGAGAGTTTAGTTCGCGCATTCAAGGTAAAAGATATTATGAGCATGTCTAGATAATAATAAACATTTTTTATTGTTTGTATGAGATAGCTAGCATGAAACTTGGTATGTTTGAGAATATAGTCATTTCTCACATATAATGTAGATGTTTTTATATTCTTAGAAGATGGAATGATTGCATATGAGTATGCAGAGAATGATTTCATGTATCCTTGAGTTTTCTTTACATGTTAGGAAATTATGTGATTTTAAACAAAAAAAATCCTATTTTGTTCTTCTTGAGAATATAGAACTATATCTATGTGAATAGATTTGAGTATTTGAGTAATTTTCTTAACTCCCTTCTTTCAGTCATGTTTATTGCAAACTTAAATTATCTTAGCATGCTAGACTTAATCCAATAAATCTTGAAAGAGGCGATCAGTGGAAACGACTACCTAATGGTCATCAGAGTGAGAGTCGCCAGAAGCTTGAGCCGCTAGTAATTTATTATTGTAGAGACACTACATTGATGTAAAAATACTATATCTTCTACTTGCTTAGATTTTTGTGAATATCAGAACCCTAAAAAAATCGTAAGAAACTTAACTGAAACAGAGAGAAAGTGAACTTGAGGTAGTTCACGTGAGAAAACAAGAGTTGTATAAAATATCTTAAGGATTATTTTGACATAGTGATTGGGACTCTAGGAAAATCTGACTATATACCATGAACCACGAACCTTGGAGCAAATATAGCTCCACATAGATCGAATCTCGGTTAGCTACTGGTAAGTCTTTTCACTACAGTTCCTCATGATCCATAGATCATACCAGGGTCTGGTTCATAGTCTGGCCAATAGCGTAGAATTGAGGTATTCTACACGGATTGCTATGCCTATAGTAGTGGTATACCCAGTCTAGTGTAGTTGTTAGCATTGAATGGGTGCTAACTTATGTGTTTTAGGAGGTTAACGAGAGAATTTAAAAAAAACAAAATTTTGTGTTATATAGCATTTTGGAGTCATATACATGATGAGAAGGGTGATCTCCAACTATTCAAGACGGATCTTACATAGGTTGTTTTTGCCGAACTCCCTATCCCTTGAGATGACAAAAAATCCGGCGAGAAGGGTCTTTGAACCTTCTTCTCAAAAGAGGGGTTTTCCACTTTTGGGTTTGTTCTTTGTTTTACACAAAAATTTTAGTCTCTCACTACATAAAATAGTGAACAAGAACATTTGCATGTCGGGCAATTACACGGCGGCCTCCGACGACCACTAACTCTATGTTTTCTTATAGCCCCTTCCTTTTTTCTATGTATGCAGGGAACACT
Organism: Nuphar pumila; assembly: GCF_984573655.1. NCBI lineage: Eukaryota > Viridiplantae > Streptophyta > Magnoliopsida > Nymphaeales > Nymphaeaceae > Nuphar > Nuphar pumila. Next base: position 117,201,064 of record NC_143259.1, on the reverse strand, counting down.
CTAGGGCAGTAGTCGGGCTTCCTTTGTTCACCGGATTTCTGTTGATCATCATCGGAGGGTGCCGACCACCGAAAAACAGAAACTGGGTAAAATCTAAACTTGTTTCCCCTTAATTTTATTTTTCTATTTTTCTTGTATATATATAATTTATATATAGTCTGTAAAAGAAAATTTTCTTTTTACGATTTTCACAAACAATGATTTCGATCGTTATGTGTTCCTAGAAAAATTAATATATATAACTGACCTCTTTCCGCTATTTTTTTCTTGATTGATTTTGTTGAAGTCTATCATGTTTGATTCCTGCGTCAACACTCGCACTCACAGACTGCTTCGAGCACCGACAGTGATCTATCAAACCCACTTTGATACCAATGTAGGAGATTGAAGATGCGGAAGCGCGGATTCGGTGGGCCAAAGAGTATGCTGTTACGCTCGAAATCACCAAAGACGGTCTGTCTTTTCACAGCCTTCTTACAATGTTCATTAATTTTTTGTGAACCCGGAAAACTCAATGAACTTGCACTTTTGTTTTGCATATAATTTCTTATGCAATCCTGGCTTCAAAGAGCTTTTTTTGTAAAACCTATATGGGGTTGTCTTGGGACACGTCCCTAAGAGATTCCTTCGGCCCAAGAGATACGACTATTGGTGTTAAGACTGTAATTTGTATTCTTGTAACTTATTTATCTTTTATTCAAGTATAGTTTAACTGTTTGTATTTCTTAGTTGTTACATGTCTTAACAGGCCATCCATTGGGAGAGAGTGACCGTTGTGGTGGCCTCCCAATGGTCCTCTTATGGCCACAATCTTACATCAAACCCCCCTTCTAATTCACTTTCTAAATTGTCTTTTAGTGACTAACGATGGCCTTTGGCCTTTGACTTCAGGCAGTAACTAGCAATGGTCTTCACATATATGGCATGAATTTGTATTTGTATGGCAATGGTTTCACCAGAGCATACATTCATCATATCTATCAATGGGTTTTGTAAGCTGCTTATCAAGACCGGAGGCTGTGGAGTGAAACCGACAACAGAATTAATCGATCATCTATTGGCAGTATTCCGGACGGCCATGTTTTTCACTTTTTGCATATGATGTAAGGGGGCATTCGCTTCTAAGCCCGTGACAGGCAGAGACATGCAACATAAGTTAAGCACACTAAGATGCATTCAGATAGTGTTGCTATGTGTCCAAGCTGGTGCAGCAGATAGCCCTACAATGTTCTGTCTTCCTCATGCTTAGCATCAGTTCCAAGAACCCAACAACAGCTGACACTTTTGGAACAAGTAGGACAACAGATTCGGAGAGGACATCAGGTGTGTCATCTTCAAGGGCAGCAGAATTGGATTCATCTCATGGTGGTTCAGAGGGGCGTGGTAAGGTGATCGGGACAGAGTACTTTACAAAGTAGTCTCGGGCCACACAAAACAGAAAATCGCATTTTTTTTTTTTTTGTATAAAACACAAACACAGAAAATTGCTACGCGTGCAGTGATTTCCTGCCTTCTGTGGTCCAATTACTTTACAAAGTACTCGGGCCCGATTGCTGGTGTGGTTCAGAGGCCTAGTAAGGCAATCACTGAATTTAGGCACTTGATACTGTACTCCGGAGTATTTTGCTTAAGACCAACTGGTGCCACCACGCCCAGTAATCCACCGGAGTAGAGTCGGACCCAGGCCCACCTGAACACCAATCTGGAGAAGGTGGGCCACATCACGCGTGGAGTCACTCAGTTGGGATAAGTACTTAATTAGCACGGATCTGCTTTCAAGTGCTTATTGCTGCCTTTGGAGTAGGTCTTCACCTGAATAAATTATTTTCAGGCACTCTTTTAGGAACATGATTGCTTGACTACCAAATCAGGCTCAACGTTTAAACACTCTAAAGCTCTAGTCTACTTTTCATTTAAATTAATTCAACACTCTGTTGATTCCTGACGGGCCCTTGACATTTTACACAAGGAGAAATCTGTTGATGACCTGCGTCCGATCATGGTTGTCCCAGTAAGGCTTTGGTGGTTTCAGCATGTAGTTGACATGTGATGACAACGCCTAATCCACCCCAAGAAAACTCACATGCGTTCTCAGGTAAGAGTGTTATAGCAGCAGATGAGTTTTAGGATTTCAGGAATTCAAGTATTCATAGTCCAGTCGTTGCCCTACTAAACTGAACCAAGAGACAATCGCTATCACAAGTGGATGTAATTGCCTCAAACAGAATTTTGGGTTTTACCAGGGCAATTATATGCCACCATAATCACTCTCTTAGGGCAAGGTTTGTGACATTCCCTAAGGGTATGTTTGTCTACTGCGGCTGTTGCTATATATCCTTTTTGTTGTAGTTACATGGATGCGGGCATTGATTGTCACTGGAGTCTGCCAAGTACTATCAAGTATTGTGCGCCTGCACATGGCCGCACGCACACACACACACACACAGCAGCAGCAGCAGCAGCAAAATCTTTGAATATGACAAGACTATATCTTGTTCATTTGAAGATGCAATCCAAATTCTGGTTGTATGACAAGGCAGAAAACAGGAGAATGACAATATACAGGGGACAGTGAAAAGGTGAACTTTGATATGATAAGCGAAAGTATCACCTTCAACTCCACCATGCCCAGGTTTTGCCCAAGACAAGTCCGAGGGCCGAAACCAAAGGGCACATACGCATGTGGATGCTTGCATGCGCTGTTGATCCCATGTCTGAAGCGCTCCGGGTCGAACGTTAGCGCGTTCGCTCCCCATATCTCAGTGTCATGGTGCAGCTTGGTTATTGGTATCCAGAGGGTGGTGCCTCTGGGTATGACTATGTCTCCGAATTGCATGTCTTCAAAAGTCTCCCTTGACAAAAAGGCTGAAGGTGGGTAGAGTCGCAAGGTCTCATGAATCACCATAGTTAGCTGCAACAAAAAAGAATGAATATCAATGGAAAAGAAGCATACCATACAGGTAAAAAGATTCAAAATATTAGACTTCCTACCACTTCTCCAAAATGTGAATCATAATTCATGATTTTAATTCACAAAAATGTTTAGAGACTACACAAAAACAAGTGGCGTGTTTGGTTCATTGAATTCAAAGCACATTTCATTGATTCATCATTCTGATTGTTTTGCTTGGTCTAAGGTGATCTCCCAGTTCATATCTGTGGGTAAAGCGGTCAGAGTTCAGAAGCGAGAGTACCACTTTCATCTTCCTGATCATGTCAGGTTCAGGTATGTTGCTGGATCCGCAAACCTCTGCAACCTCAGCACGAACACGCATTTGCCAACTAGGATTTGCAGCAAGCAACATCAAGCACCATGTGGCTATTGTTGATATGGTTTCATGACCTGCCAACAGCAGATTTTTGCAGTTGTCCACAATGAACCGACTTGTAGCATTAGACGATCCGAAAAGACCAGCACCTTGCACAAGTGAGTTCAGTAAGGAGTTGTCCATTTCTGCTGGTGGCATATCCTGACTCGCCTTTAATGCTTTCAATATTAAAAGCTTGATCTCCCTCTTAAGTCTCCAAATTTTCCTGTTGCTGTCTGTTGGAATCAACCTGCTCAAGGGACCACAGAATAAACTTCAGAAGCAATGGAATGATTAAACTGTATGTCTTTTGTTAGGGACATTCCCAGCCTAAGGAAGATGCATGTATTGGAAATTATAGTATATGAAAAGAAGTCCAAACTCACAATAATTCTTACTGAATTTCCTGCTTAAAGCTTACATTTAACAGTACTAAAGCTTACAGTTGGGTCTGACTGGACATAAAACCGTAATGGTTGAACTGAACTGCAAGAATCTATTTGATCATGGTAGTGAATTCTTGAAAAATTATTAGGCTGGGTAAACATCGAGAAGTGTTCTCTAATGAAACAACATTCTCAACAGGAAGACAGTTTTGCTTCATGTAGGCTTGCATGTAACAAAGAACTTTAAGTGTGTATCTATTAGTAATAAGAAAACATGTGTATTAAACAGATCGTAAACAGCATTATAAGTGCACAAGATTCTAATGTACAAATCATACCATATCATGAAATGATCAATAAGGGGGTGTTTGCATGTCACGGAATGGGGTGCCGCGGCACCCCCTTCCACGGAATCCACTGCCATTGAATCGGACCCCCCCCACACACACACACACACGGGAACCATTTTCGCATAAAATGGGGGTCTAGCGTGCATTTTGGCAAGCCGGTCGAGGGGATTCCATGGTACCATATTTGTTTCAAAATTTTGGGCACCGCAAAAACGCATGCTAAAGTCATCACTGGTAAGTGAATTAAAAGCATGAAAATAAACAACATTAAGTTGAGATTTGTTGTTTAATGTGAATATCTGGAATAATGAAGAAACACATTCAGAAATGATTATATTAGATAGTCATCTAACTTAGTAGTCACAGATAAAGGGGAAATTGGCATCTGAGATATTCTAAAGCATACCCCATGGAGATGTTGAAACAAGATATATACATAAAGGGGATATGATGCATGTTACAACAACTAGAGAATTCAAAGGCATTTTAAGAGTTTGTTTAAAATAGCCGGAGAAAATATGCATTTGCATCTCTTTTTCCCAATTGTATCACATTCTAATGTTTTCTCTTCATCCAAAACAGGACAAATTCTGCAAGTGTAAAATATCAAAATGTTCACGTATTTGGATTGATGGTCTGACACTAATGTCCTTCCCACTTTGATCACTTCCCATGAAGAAGGAAATCTTTCTCTATTTCAATAGTGATCAAATGTGAGAATACTGTGGATAAACTACTTTAGTTTAGTCTCAGATAATGATGAATGAAAGAAGGCTATTAAACTAGATGAATTTATGGCTGGATGGTGATAACAACAATAACAAAAACAATGATGGATGACTGCAAAACTTTTAAAGAACGGACCAGAGTGTAAGGCCTACCTCCTCCCTGGGATCCCAATGTCCATTGTTTGCTTTGAAATGGCTTCCTGAAGAGCCCTCAACTTCAGAAAGACCTCCTTCCCCACCACATTACTCCTCCCAAAAAAAACTTTAGAGATAACATCTGCAGAGAAGTTCTTCAGGTCCACATCGACCCTGATATCTCCAAGACCACCACCCCTTTCCACTGCTCTTTCCCACTCCTCCAACATCGGAAAAGCAGACTCGAGCATCAAGCCCACCATTCCCTTCAATCACGAGAAACACCCACGCTATTGAATATGATCCATATTGACCAAATGAACGACCAAGACAAAGCTTATTACACCTTACCTTGGCTTTCTCCAAGTAGAATTGGGGGGCTATGGTTTTCCTCTGGTGTAACCAATCTTCACCGTTGGATGTAAGGATCCCATGGCCAAACAGAGCGCCCCTTTCCTTCCTCACGAATGACGGCTTCCCCAGTTTCAAAGATTTGCTTATACTGAACTCTTTCACCAAGTCAGGATCACTCACAAAGAGAAAGGTCACCGTTCCTTTACTAAAACAGAACACCTTCCCTGTTAACACCCATCAAAACAGCTAAAAAGATCATACTAAGCACTTTGGTATGATGGTATCTGCAAAACATAAAAAACAAGTCTTCTTGTGTCCATTTTTCCAATAAGAACTGCATACCATAGGTTCTGCACCACTGATGGTAATATGGGAAGATTCTTGGAACGTAGTCATGCATACCACCATCTGCCACCGTTGGATCCTTGCTTTTGATGGCTAGGATTTGCTTCATCTCCAGGTTGTTGCCATAAAACAAGGAAGGTGGTGGCCCTCTGATCCCCTGTTTCTGAAGGCCATACCTGATCCTCTCAGGACATAGCCAAAGTGAATGAAAGATGGAAACAGTCAAGAGGAGGAGACCAACAACAGTTAGACAGGCGAAGAACAGAAGCAACGGGTCCATGATGAGACCTTTGTATCCAATTCGTTTCTTGTTAAGTTTTGCCTTGTAATGGTTCAAGAGGGTTCCAAAGAAGGGGAAACTCTGAATCAAGCCTACTCTGTTAGGGGAAAGGTTGATGGAAGGAGGAGCTTTGTGATTTTGTCTGATGCTAAATAAAAATCTCCTTCTTGTGCTTTATAAAAAACAAAGAAATGGTTTCTTTTGCCTGATCATGAGTTGGCGATGTAGGGAAGTTTGGTTCACAAAGATACATCAACCATCTGCTACCACGTGTACATGACAGAAAGCCTTGTACTTTGCTCACTGAAACTCATTTATTAATGAGGCTGTAATCATTTGGCTGGTGCGATTTGAAGCCCACAGATTAGACTTTTTTTTTTGGAAAAATTATCATACTACCTCTGAGCTGTCTCAGCTAACAGCTTGATATCACAAAACTAAACTTGTCACTACTGAAACTGAGATTTGCCTATACAGTTTTGGTGAAACTCACCGTTTCTGTAAAATCAATCGGAAATTAGCTTATACATAGAAATAGTGAAACTCAGTTTAATTATCACAAAACTAACAAATGATAGTTGTGAGACTTTTTTTTTGAAAAATGATCATGCTATCCTTGCAAAATGGTCTGCTTCTCAAAATGAATATCAATTTAACAAAATCTTTTGCATATCCAAAATTATGGATTTCTAACTTTTTTAAGATATTTGTTTTCTTCGCACATGCAAACTTATTGAGGTTCGAGCAATATATAGGTATGTTGTAAGAAGTTCGCAATCTTTCAATAAAAAGATGATTTTGTGAACCTTGCAAATATAGTAAACATTTACAAATAGAGTACGACCTTCACAAATATAACCTATGAACCTCATTTAGGTAACTACTGCTCAAGGAGTTATGCAAATAAGTGCTAACATTCGCAGTAACATGTGAATGTCCTCGACATTCACACTATAATTTGACATTCGCAAATACCTTACAACATTTGTGAATAAAACCTACGAACCACATTTAAGTGAATACTTCTCAAGAAGGTCCATAAATGTTTACTAACATTCGTAAATACATGTTATGAATGTTCTCAACTTTTGTATTATGATGCAACCTCTATAAATATGGTATGATCATCACAAATATAGTATGATATTCACAAAGAAAACCTATGAACCTCCTTCAACTAAATATTTCTTAAGCATGTCCATAAATGTGTGTTGGTATTTGTAAATGTCAGTTGTGAATATTTGTAACTTCGCATGCTTGTTGATTCATGTATAAAAATCATTGGAGTCTTTTTTTTTTTATTTTTTTCTTGTTAGAATCCTAACCCTTTTTCCTCTCTCTTTTGCGGCGATTTCTATGAAATCATTTTGTAGCATTCTGGCAAGGTTGTGACATCCTTTTAATCAACTTTCTCGTCTTTCGATTAGGTCTTAAAGTGAGTTATATATATATATATATATATTGTTTTCTTGCATTTTTAAATTTTTTATATGTATATTTATATTTAATATGGTTGTGTAGTATTTGTGTTTGGTTGTTGTAGTGAAAGATTTATGCATGTTTGTCTATATTTTGTTTAATATATGTCATTAGATTTTTCATCTAGGGTTTACTATTTTTAGGGTTTTTTCATAAATATATACATTTGTTAGTGTTGTATAATTTATGTTTGTTTTCTTGTCTTTTATTTAATATTTGATGGTTTTATCATGGGGTAATGAGGTCAAGGTTGACTCTACACAAACATTCAATTAGTGAGATGGGGTTAGGGTTTCGTGTGCACAAACATTCAATAGGGGTCAGGGTTTTATAGGTAGTTAGTTTTTATTAGATGAATGATATATTGTGTAATTGGTGTAAGTAGTTAATGATGGCCTTTAAAATGATTAAAGTACACTATCGTAATGGTTTTAAAAAATAGTATCTTTAACAAATTTGTAGCTATGATGTTTCATAAAATCAGATATGCTGAAGAGTGATTGAGCAAATGTAAATAACCAACAAATATGGTTAGATGTTTTTGACGTTGATGATATAAAATCGATATTATTTAGTTGTGATGTTTACTTGAAAGCTCACAAAGTTAAACAATTCACAGTTGCTTTCATATCTAAACAAGAAGCAATTAGTAGCGATGTACAAGAAGCAGCTGATAATAAAAATCTTATGAAGAATGTGTGTATATCTCAGTCACCATCTATTGAGCTTAGTCGTTTGGCGAACATCCAACTATTCCATTTAGTTCTTCTTTTTTATTATTAATGCTTGGGTTTTTATATGCCATGCAATTTTGAGAATAGAGCAAGCATGGCTTTGTAATCAGCTCTTTGCCAACATTGAGTCTTCATTGCATTGAATATTTAATTGAGGGTCGAACAACAAAGTTTGGCCTTCAGTCTTTGGGTTTTAAAACTTTTAGCCTTCCATTGCAGCTCTCTCTCTCTCTCTCTCTCTCTCTCTCTCTCTCTCTCTCTCTGAAATGAGCAAATTCAATACTTTGTCCAGTGTTTTTGCAAAGTGAGTGAATGTCGTGCACATTTTAGAATTTAGATGCATTTTATTTTGCTATTCTAGCTATTGCAACCAAGCTAAGTCAAAGTTTCGCTAAAACTCATAGGTGAAACTCAATTTTGTTGGCTATCGAGTTTCGTTAATCTCATCTTCAAAATAGTGAGTTTCATTGTTTCATGTTTTAACAAAAAGGTAAAATTGTCATAAATTCTTCCATGTTCAGCAAAAATTGAGCGAAAAAATATTGTGATATCTTGAGGCTATTATGTTAAATAGCATTATTCTTAGAGGTAGTACATACATTTTTCGTTTCTTTTTTATCTTTTTATTTATTTATTAGAAGGAGAAACCTTGGTCCTGGTGACAGGTATATTATAGATCGACCCTCAAATGGGTAAAACTCTGACGCTTCTGTTTCTCTTTGCTCTCCTACACTTTCTCTACCAAGATCAGCAACCTGCAGTTCTGGTTTTTCAAATTTCACCTGCTGTCACATTGTAATCCGTTATTTTGTCCTATTTTATCTATTGTTGATGAAAAAAAAAATTTATAGTTCTGTAACTGTTTGCTCTCCTATTTGATAGCAGCAGCCAACGGGCTCATAGTCTATAACAGCAAGCAGCAAAAAAGTAAAAATCCATGCTTTCCTATTTCTTGTGAAACTTGCCCCAAAAGGGGATTGGCTTAATACCGTTAGACGGGCAGTCGAGGTTTCATTTCGAACAGGCATCATCCCCTTGCATTGTTAAGCCAAAGCAAGACGACTCTCCGGGGAGTAGAGTTGTGCCACTGCTTTACACCGCCAGAGAAGCGACCAGGTCTGATCTTACTCCGAGGGTGGTTTCTCCGTTTCTCATGAAGAAACAGAAAAAAGTTTCTTGTGTACTGAATTTTGTTGGCCGTCCTAGCTAGGAGTTTATTTTGTTGTTCTTTTTCATAGAAGAATGTAGAACTTGTGATCTAAGAAAGGATACTGTTTCTGATAATTAATGTCATTCGAAATTCCAAGAACTTTCAGAATTTTGGTAGCTTGAAAGCTACCAAGTATTTTGTACACTTATTTCTGCACGCTTTTTTAGTTGGTGGAAGCAAAAACCATAGTCTTACAATCATGACCAAGTTTGCAATTGGTGAAGATGGGTCCATCAAATTACACAAAATGCTCTTCGGTTGGATCGAATTAGTTATTTTGCACCTAGAGTTCTTCCGATCCCCACCAAATCTATACCCATCTCTATTTCAAAAATTCTTGGTCTGATCCCATCAAATAGCCCTTTATCCAAACGCATTGTAGATAATGTGCCGGGTCAATTTCAGGATACGCTATATGTCTTGGGGACCATGTAGAATTAAGGCTCACATTCTGCCATCTCTTGGAGATAAGGCCTACCATACTGGGCCAGCATCCAACCAGTGTTCGTCCTCATAGAGATTGTCCCAATCATGCACACCTATGGATGGAAACAGTTTGGATCCTGGATGGACCACAGCTGATTGCATTCTTGATCCGGCTGGTGGTGTTGTGGGACCCAGGTTCAGATCTGGATCTGAGTTTATCCAAAAATGTGGGCTTGGATCCTAATGGATTACAACATGGTAACAAGAACCTATCGTTTGATCCATATCCCAAAAATACGGGCTGGCTTTGGTATGAATTCTGACCAATCTGACCCGATTCCACCCCTGCACACACCTCATTGCAAATTACTACATACTTAGGTGTACCCACAGCTTGGCAACATTGTGTTAGTTAGCCTTGCCTATCCAGCTTATCATACAGCCGATCACATAAAACGTTTGACGGAAAACGATCAATGCAGAAGAAACACCTGTCCTGTATAGTGGGACCCACTAATTATTTTTCAAAGCCAAACAAGATATGTGTCGCCTCTTGTGTTGGCATTTCACAATCACATTATAAAATTGCTGTTTTACTTGATCTACTATCTGTCGCATTGTTGGGCTGGCTTGCTTGTAACTAAAATCATTTGTTTAATCTAAAAATTGTTGAGCCCACTTTTGAGTCCAAGGCAAGGAGATTAGGTGACAAGTGACCTGAGACTAAGCCAATTGTGTTTGGAGGAAAACAAAGAGAAGGTTTTCTATGACAAGCTTTCTCGTTGAAATTTCCAAAACCTAAGGAGGTGTTTGGGAGCCTCTCATCTCAAATAAGAGTAATGCTGGTAAAGGAGCTGAACAAGACGAGCTTGAAGTAATCAAGCTTGGCTGATTCTTGTAACGAGCCAAGCCAAGTTTGAACTCATAATCAAGTTAAATGAGCCAAGTTGGAGCTGGCTTATTTATAAAAAAAGTACATTGTTTTATAGCTTGAAGACATGGGATTACAAAAAAATACATATAAAATATATCTAAAATATATTTATTACTACCTTATCAGCTTACACAAGTCAAGTCAAGTCAAGCCAAGCAGAGTACCTATCGTTCCAATCCACCAGTTCTTGGATTTTTCTCAAGATCCTGTAATTGTAAATTACAGTCACCACACTTTCTCAAGGTTAGTGAAACATGAGAAGTAAAGTTGTGATTGTGATTGCTGACTGTGATTCTTCCTGCCATGAATCTTATGAAAGTTGGTTACAAGATTGACCTTGTGGCCAACAATCGTAGATTAAACATTTTCAATTGTAATAGTTCATTTCACTTATGAAAAAGAAAGCATTCCCTAAAAGTGTGTTTGTTTCAATGGGCCTTGAAAATTTGGTTTTTGGGGGAAATGACACAAGTTTGAAAAAACATCTGTGCATGCCCTATCGGAAGCAAGGTTTTTCATGAGCACAGCAGGGCCCGCAGAAAAAGGTGAAGCCCACCACTAGGCTGGCTGGTCATTTTCTACGAGGCCTGTTTGTTTTATGTCTTGTAGGAAACCAGCCAGTTTTTAACGTTTTCCCATGAAACAAACGGGCCTTAAAAAAAATCACATCTATCTCATCCAATCAAAGTACTCAAAGGTAAAAGCTTATACAACTACCTTTCTCAACATAGAATGTCATATCAGAAAATTGACTGCTTTCTCTCTCTCAGCATTGAATATCACATCAGAAAATTGACTCCTCTCTCTCTCTCTGGACCTTTCTCAGGTCGAATGTCACATCAAAAAACTCTCTCTCTCTCTCTCTCTCTCGTATGCGTTAGAGTAGACCATGCTGAGCTAATCTCAGCCACAAAATCCCCTAATTTCATTCTTGATTTTGTGGAGTCCCTTTAGGTGCTTCACCTAAAATTTCTAATTTGTCCTTTGGGTTAACTTATCCATATATGTAACCATACTTTGCAAACGATAAAAGTTTGAAAAACCAGATTTTGTGTTACCAAAACTCCCAAAAAAGAAATCGAACCGTTTTTTGTCCCGCCACTAACTGGGCTGGTACCATCCAATTACGGCGAAACCATTTCAATAATTTCCTGGACAAAAAATGGTAAGCCAGCCAACCATGAAACCAATAAAAGAATAACTTTAAATATTCTCAGCCATTTTCTAGCGGTCACTAGCCGATTTTTTTTTAAAGGCAAGCTAGATGGGGTTAGGCAGAACCCCACTAGTTATTATTCAATCGTATCACTGGGGTTTTGAACCTGCAACGTCCCACCACATGGAGACCTACACTGACAACTCCTACCAACCGTCCCCGGCTCAGGCAAAAAATGGCCAGACCCAAGTGAGAAAGAGAGGATCGGAGTTGATAAGGAGGATGGGTGGTAAGGGGTGTCAAGGACCCTGACGCGATAAACCAGGTTGAAAACCTAGGGAAGCTAGACTCTGCTTGCACTCAAAACCCAAATCTAAAATTGGGTTTTGAGTATCATCCATATGGGACCTAAAAGAGAAGAGATGCCACACCACTTGCGTCTTGGTGCCTAATGTTACAAGCACCCGCACCCTGCAAAGATAGGCTTCACTAAAAACCTCTCCAAGGACAAGACTTGCAATCTCAATTTTAGTTTGTATTCAATGGACCATCTAAACCTTCTTGTTCTATAGCTTAAGTGTAACACCTCAATTTTTAAATCTTGAAAATGGTAGAATTTTTTTTTTAAATACTTTAACAAAATAGCAGTGAAAAAAATTATCAGGACTAAACTTGGCATGCTACTTCTCGTATACAATCATAACCATTCAACATTGAAATTGAAAATTCAAACATTCATAACTTGAATTAAATGTCCATAATTATCCAAAAATTAAATACAATGTTCAATTAATAAATTAATTAAAATATCAGAGTTTGAGCAATTAAAATTACGCTCAAGCCAAAACATTGAAAGTTTGGAAAAGGTATGGCTCGGTCCCCATCGTAATCTCTCACCATCGCATGTAAGTCTATTTACTTCCTGAAAAATATTAAAATCAAAGTGTCATACATAGGGTAGAGCTATACTAAACAAGCAAAACAAAAATGAGAAAGCAAAAATTGCATCTAACTTTTTATACACTTAATCAAATTAAATTTAAAATAATTCAATATGCATTTCAATAATTCAAGTAAGCATACTACTTGCAAAAATATCAAATATGCATTATTCATTTAAACTTAAATAAGTAAAATGCATGAACAGTTAAAAATGCATGTACTTACCGATGCAACAGTCATTTTTTTGCATGAACTGATTCTTATCTTTAATTATCTTTTCGTTCTTAGATGATGCATAATATGTCTATCTAATGCACATGTATTTAGGTTTCACTTCTTAGTCTCGTGGGTACAAACACAAACAAAAACCTAGATCAGAGTCATGGCGCAAATAGTGTTTTCATATAGGGGTAGCTTTGGCCTGGCTGGGCACCTTTCACCAGTCCAGGTGAGGGATGACAAAAGCGAGAGAGACTTCCAACACCACCAACCTGATGCATCAGAATTTCACTCATGAGTTTCTTTCCTCTATGTTGCAGTCTATTATAGAGGATTTTATCTATCTTCCTAGGTGGGGAAGAGCAACCTTCTGTGCTCAAAACAAAATTCTATGAAACCAGATGTACCACTTGCCCTCTCTTTGTAAGCCCTTGTTTTAGTGTCGTATGTTTCACTTATTTAATTTAAATGTCTTACATGCAACACCATGACTGAATCCCTCAAAGAGAATTCGGCTACTAAAGCAATCGATGTGTATTTAGAACATTGCATTGATACATGCTATATCTCTTGCTTTTCAACCATGCACATATACAGATAAGCAACATGATAAATTTTCATAACTTTGCATCCATTCATACATTTGCATCATCATCATCATCATTATAGAAATATATGTAAATATATAGTAGGGATAACATTATAACATTTGTCATTAAAATCATAAATCAGACCTTACGGTCCTTTACTTAGTGCATGGCCACATAGGCGAGCACTTTCATTCATTAAACATTCAAATCATGGCCCATAGTTGGGCATATCATTCTCTGTAGAAAATCAGAGTTTAATAGTGCATATGTAGTCTGAAAACTATTCGTAAAGGTATGCATATCGAGGAATGATTTATGCAAATATTTGGGGATCAGTTCATAAACTGGTTCCAAACTTGCGAAAAGTTTAACTCTATTCGATTGTTACAGAACTTACAGAAAATTTTTCACTCTGTAGTTAAAGCTGAATTTTTCATAATTTGTAGAAAATTTTGCCAGCTTTTTAATGTCGTAAATTGCTCATAAAAAATCAGTTGTATGAGGAAGTTACTAATATTTTGGTGCTGGCATATACTTTTTTATTTCGACTATCATAGAATAGTGCTTAATTCATGAACAGAGCTCAAAATTTCACAGTAGATGTGAAATTTTGTTAGCTTTTCAACGCAATAAACCAATCATCAAAACTTCTCTGGATGAAGAAGATACGAGAGATTTACTGGTTAGGTGTCCGGCCAAAAATATGTAATATTAAGTATATGCATTCAGGTGGGGCTAAAACAGGTCACCTGAATCCATATTTCTAATTTTTTTTGCATGAATTAAACTAGAAAAATTATAAAATTTTAACTACACTAAACTAAAATAATTTACAATGGATAAATCTTATTTTTGCAGTCGTTTGGCCAGAAAACATACTTGTTTCTCATAGAGATTACTTCTTCAAAAATAAGTTTGATAAATTTCATAATAAAATAAGTAAATCACATAATTTGCATACACATAAAAATCAAAAACTTATGTAACAATTCTAAACTATTCACATGCATGTACACTACAACTTTCAATTTAATTTTGCATAAAAGTATTAAGACATATCATAGTTTTTACAAAAATTACCAATTTTTTTTCTAAGAAACTTGCTAATACAAAATACGTAATTTCCTAGGAATTCGACCATGAAAATCATTCAAATTTTTACAGAGCATCCATATTAACATTATATACTAACCCAAATCAAAATTTAAAAAAAAATAATAATTAGATAACACATGTATTTCAAAATTTTTTATGATTTTATTTTCTGAGAAATCAATTTTTAGGAGAATTCTTTAAAAAAACCCTTTCAATCGGATACTTTGATAGCCCTAAGTCAAACCTATGTGTGGGAGGCATGGTTTAGGGTCTATACTTATGAAAAATCGATGAAATTCATGCACACAAATTCCGTTCTACAAGTAAAGCATAGAACTCTTTACCTTTTTTGGTGAAATTCAATCATACGATCATAGAGTGATTTTTTTACAAAAACTGGTCGTTCCACATGTACAACGACCTTAAACACAACCTCCTTACTCTCTCTTCAAGCACATGAAAGTGTCTCTTGCTGAGCCAAGGGTGAAACACTAAAGATTTGGTGTAGGGAAAGGAGAGAGAAGAGAAGAGGAATTTGAGAGAGAGAGAAAGGGCTTAAAAAAATAAAGGGGATCAAATGGGGGAGGGGGGCATGAGCCCCTCTTCTATTTTTATAGCCTCTTAAGTTGGGTCAAGGGCCAAGGCTAATCTCAGCCCTTGATCTAATCTAAGCTTAAGTTTCCTAATTTCAAGCTTACCTCTTTCTTTCTTTCTTTTTTCTAAGATTTCTTTTTCTTTTATCTCTTTTTTTTTTAACTTAGCATATAGTATAATATCTATGGCATATATCATAAGATATAATTCATGTATTATATCTTATAAAAGAAAGAAATGGTGGGTTGACTCACTTTCCATTTTTGAAAAATTTTAACTTGCTTGTTTGGCAAGCAAGTTGACTAGATAAGTTTTTTTTCTTCTTCTTTCTTTCTTTTTTCCTTTCTTTCTTTTTTTTCTTTCTCCAACTCACCCCCTCCTAAAACCCTCTAGGAGGAGATGCCCCTTTCATGTAGGGTCAAAACTTGCTAAAAGTCAAGTTTTGACTTTGGTGTCTTGCCTTGGAAATTGGCAAGTTTGATTTTAAAACTTGAAACTAAAGTTTCATATTTATTTTATTGATTTACAACTTTAAATTGGAATACCATATAGGATGGGATGACCCACTTATGGACTCCTACAAAATTATATATTTTATTTAATTCAAGTTTTATTCTACTAAATAAAATTCTTAATTAATTCATATAAAATTCAAATTCAATTCTTTACAAATTCAAATATGAATTTAAATGAAATAACATTAAATGAATTTGAATTAGACTTAAGTGTAAATAGATTTCATATATATATTTTTGAACTTTTATTTATTTAAATTATTTATTTTAAATATTCTTTAAGGGGTTAATTTGGATTCTTCAAAAATATTTTCTGAAAAATTTGAAACTCAATAGGGTTGATGAGACCCTTGGGCGTGCAGGGTATTTTTTCACTCTTAATATCTTTTTTTTCTAAATCCTACAAGTTATATAACATATTTTTTGACTCAAATTATCAATATGAAGTTTCTCTTCTAAAAATTTCATTTTCTTAACACTACAAGAAAAAAGTCAATTAGCGACGGAAATAATCTGTCGCAATTTTATGATGAATTAGCGAGAGAAAATGAGTCGTCCCTAAAATTTGATTTAGTTGCGGGATTTATAACGAAACAATTTTGTCGCCAAATCAGTCGCTAAGTAGCGACGGATTAGCAATAGAATTACATCCATCGCAAACTATGTTGCAACTTAACGACAGAATAGCGATGGCTTTTTCTCGTCGCTACTCCGTCACTGATTAGCGACGGCATTTACAACGGAATGTTTTTGTTGCTAAGTAGTGTCGGTGTTGGCGACAGAATTGTTCCGTCGTTAATTTTTTATGTAAAACTCCCATCTAGGGCACGAAATTAAGTCTGCTTTCTCTCTCTATCTCACCCGCACTGCTCGCCTCAACCACCTACCTCTCTTTGACAACCGCTTCGGCCACTTACCATCCTCCGACGATTGCCCCATCCACCTCCCGCACTCCGGCGACCGCTTCGGCCCACCTCCCGCCCTCCGGCGACCGCTCCAACCATCATTTAACAATGCAGGAGGCAGAAAAATGAGACATTGTACCTTACAAGGATGTGTTTATTGAAACACATAAACGTAAGAGCACGGGAGATTTTATATCAGAGAAGGCAAGAGCGATATCGGTATGTATTTATTGTATTAATAAATATTATAATATACAACTTACTATGAATTATGTTATCATAAACATTATAATTCTTAATTATTAATTCATATTCTAATCATTACTTTGTAGAAGTTATACGAGCAACAAATGATAGAGCGATATGGCGATGACTCCACTCAGCATCTGCCTTTTGATCCTGCAGCATAGGTGACTGCAACCGGTGAACCCAAAAAGGTCGTGTGTTCGGATGTGAGAGTAACATGAACACCACAATATTCATTGCCTCCTGCAGCCATGGCTCTCAGAGTTCTCCCACCAGCATCAACTCCCAACATTCGATTGACCCTACTATGTCTTGGAATGGTGTCTGTCAACGTCGTGAGGACAAAATGCAGTACTTTTTAAATGAAGTCATTCCCAACATTGTCCATAATAAGTTGTATAACTTTTTTCGGGACAGGAAAACTTCGTCTGCATTCAACATGAGCTCTGGTGCCCGTCAGGTATAAAGATTCATATCATTTGTTTTATGTCGTTAGATTTCAAGCTAATATATGCATGATTGAATACATATATGCATAATTGCCTCACTATGAATTTTTTTGACACCTTTAGAACACATGTATGCATGATTGATTCACTATACAATTTTTATCACACTCTTATAACACATATACACATGATTGAATCACTATGAAAGTCTTTTTACAACCTTACAACACATATATGCATGATTTCATCACTATAAAATTTTCTTAGTGCCTTATAACACATATATGCATGATTAAATCACTATAAAAGTTTTTTGACAACCTTAGAACACATATGAGTCTGATATTAGCATATATGAAAGTTTTTTAATGCCTTGTAACACATATATGCATGATTGAATCACTATAAAATTTTTTGACTGCCTTAGAACATGATACATATGATAGAATCACATATAAAGTTTTTTGTCGGCCTTAGAACACATGAGAATGATTGAATCACTATGAAAGTTTTTTGACTGCCTTATAGCACATATGAGCATGATATTAGTATATATAAAAGTTTTTTGACTACCTTATAACACATATATGCATGATTGAATCAATATGAAAGTTTTTTGACAACCTTAGAACACATATATGCATGATTGAATCAATATGAAAGTTTTTTGATAACCTTAGAACACATATATGCATGATTGAATCACTATGAAAGTTTTTTGACAACCTTAGAACACATACAAGCATGCTTTCATCACTATGAAATTATTTTACTGCCTTAGAACACACATATGCATGATTGAATTACTATAAAATTTTCCTTAGAACACATATATGCATGATTGAATCAATATAAAAGTTTTTTTACTGCCTTAGAACATATATGAGCATGATTGAATCACTATGAAAGTTTTTTGACAACATTAAAACACATATAAGCATGATTTCATCACTATAGAAGTTTTTTGACTGCCTTGTAACACATATATGCATGATTGTGATACATAACACATTTATTTGACAGCCTTATGAACCATATATGCATACGTGAATCACTGTGACATTCTTTGACAACCTTAGAATACATATTTGCATGATTGAATCACTATAAAAAAAATTCAGTCTTAGAACACATATCTGGATTCTGTTAATGTCCTTCAGTTTATTGCTAGTCTAAGTGTCATTCAGTCATTTACTTTGTTGCATTAGATTAGGTGCATTGCATATAATTTATTTCATTATATTTTGTTTATAAATACTAACATTTTGGTTCTCTTGTAGGATGCTGGAGATGATCTGCGTAGAGAAGCTGATGGAGGCATGGAGGGAGGGGCAGATCGGGAAAATGAAGAGGATGATGCCCAGAATCTTGGCGAGGATTAAATTCATGTGTTTAATTTGTTTCACGTACTTGTAACTAATTATAACTTGGCAAGGACTGTATTTGGTTGTTAAAGTTGTTTAACTTAGAACTTGTGTTAAATTTGTTTCACATGTATATGTATTTTTTATGTGTACTTTGTTTTTTATAAGCAGGTTATATGAATTGTATAACGGAAAAATTTTCTCGAGTTTTAGAATATTTCAAAAAAAAAAAAATTTTTTAAAATTAGCGATGGATTAACAATGGATATTATCCGTCGCTACTCCGTCGCCAATTTAAATCAGTCGTTGGTTTGCGATGGAATTTAAATTTTCGCTAATGTTTGTCGCCAAATTGGCGACGAATACGTATCCCTCGTTACAGATTAGCGACAGATTACATTTCATCGCATAACCTAATCAGCCTCTATTTAGTGACGGATTAGCAGCAAACATGATTCGTCACTAAGTAGCGACGGATTGGCGATAGATAAATTCTGCCGCAGTTTAACGACTAGGGTTATGCGACGGACGCTATCTGTCGCTAAACACGTTAGCGACGAATTTTGTGATGGATTAGCGACGGATAGCGTCCGTCGCTAATACACATTTTTCTTGTAGTGCAAAAATATATTTCGAAAATGATTTCAATTAGGGTTGGCGGAACATGTCATTTTGAATATTTGATTTCATTTTGGTTTTGCATATTAGATTTCAAACTAAATTCAAATTCATTGAATTTATATTGCATACATATCAAGTTATCCTAAATTTGTATAAAATCTCATTCGACTTTATTTCGATAAAATTTATCAGTTATTTTATTAAATTTTTATTTTTTTCAGAAATTTGATTCTGAATGTGAATTTCACTTAAATCAACTTTAATTTTTATAGGACATTTCTTAGATTTTATTTTAGAATAATTTATATTTTTATACTTCTTTCTCATAAAATTCATCATTATTATTATTTTATTTATTAAAAATATCCTAAAGAATTCGCAGGTATTATTTCTAGATTCAATCAAAGGCTCTAAATTCAAATTCAACAAAATATACAAATTATTATATATTTCAAACTTGAATTAACATTTAGTTAAGTCTTAATTTAGATTTGTATCAAACTCAAATCTAATTATAATATTCGAGACATATTTGTTAAATCCAAATTCAAATCCAAATCCAATCCAAATTTGAATTTTTAAATTAAAATTCAAATTGATAAAACTTTAGAAATTGAAATCAAAATTCAATAAGTCTCTGAATTGAAGTGTAAACTTAATTCGAGCTCTGACTAATATTAAAACTCAAATTAAATCTCATTTTTGAATTCAGCTTAAATCTGAGTTAAATTTGATTAAAAATCAAAACCCTGATTCAAAATAAATTCTCCACTAGAAATTTATTCTGAATCCTGATAAATGTTCGATTTATAAATTAATTTTCATCTTAATCTCAATTAATATTTTACCCTTAATTCAATGTTATTTCTTATAAAATATCAAAAAATTAAGGGTTTTACATTAAGTACCCATTAGAACAGGCCAAGTAGCAATCGTCTTTAATGAATGTAAGACAAATTAACTACTATTAAACTTTTGGATAGAGGACTAATTAATAGTCCTCCAAGTTGGTTTACATACATGTAGTTAGCCTGTCTTTATTCATGTGGGACTTTTTTTTTTACTTGAAACTGAACTATAAGTAGGGGTGGCCATCAGACCCAAGTGGTTTGGCATAGTGGGATGGTGCCTAGCTAGACTGTTTGACGGACAGTCTAGGTTCAAATCCCATGGCCGTCACTCCCCTGGGTAAGCTGAAGCTTGGTGACTCCCTGAGGTCAAGGAGTAAGCTCTTGAAGTTTTATGCCAACATGAACAGCAATCATAGCATGGCGGCAGGCTGAGCCAGCGCAGCTAGGACTCTGCACCTGCGCCTGGGGCGGTTTCTCCGAGTAAAAAAAAAAGGAGTGGCCATCAGCCCAGGGGATGGACAGGCTTTCTGGTACCCGACCTGAATCGAGTCAGGCTAAGGATGCAATTTGTAGCCCCAGCATGAATAATGTTGGGCCGGGCTCAGCCCTATTAGGTAATCAGGCAGAGCCTTGGGTAAAATGACTACACTGACGGCATCTGAATGGTTTAAAATGAACCGCTCACAATGAGCCTTATTTACTCGCTACATCAAAATGACTCTACACTGACGGTTCTGATCCATCTGGATCCTTTATAGTGATGGCTTAGTGTTTAATACTATAAGTTTCATCACTATTACTTATAGTGACTACTTGGAGCCGTAACTATTTTTTTTTTATAGTCACTGTAGGTTCACAAAAGTGACATCTTCATGAATATTAGTGATAATCATGATAAATGTGTCTTATTGGTGAACCGTCACTAGTTCTTAAAGGGACATTAAAAAAATGAGTGTTGGCCACAGCTAAGACTATCATCATACTCATTCAAGTAAAAAAAATAAAATATTCTTGCAATTTATAACACATTACAGTATCGGTTTCAATGGTGGGGGCAATACTACAATCACTCACAGCTCCCTCTATGGCTTTTCTCTAAAGAGATATCGTGGTTCTACCATTGCATTAAGAAAACAATAAAATGAGAGAGAAAAAGGCTTCAAACACAAAATAAACAATAAATGCACTTAGTCAACTATTCAAATAAAAAAAATCACTCTTCAAATGGATGTATGAGTTTTATGGATGCTATCATTAGTCATTATAATATATTACAACTATTCAAATAAAATTGGCCTAAGCGTTTACAAGTATGCTAAGCTCAAATATAGTTACATTGGTTACCCCAATTGCTCACAAATCATGAACTTTACAAGCAAATAAATATACATGCCAATAGATGTCAAAATATGTATCAAGTGAAATTGAATGGGAGCCATGAAAACAAATCGCACATGGCAGGAATCCACATGCACACATTACATGCAACATGCTGCATAGGAACAAAATGCACATATTATCAGTGTTTACAATAGTGTGATGCCCAAAGGAAGCACTCTATTTGCCAAACTTGACACTAGTGATAAAAATGCCATATAATTCCATACCAAATATCAACATGATAGTGCAAACAAGATAAGCATCGATAAAGAGATAAATGTAAGTCACACAAAAACGTCAAAAAATAATATAAAGGTGATTTTTATGCAAATAAAAAAAAATAAAATAAAATTGAAGTACGGAAAGCATAGAAATGATACCTAAAAAAGAGTTTCACAAATAGATGAATTTACTAATCCATAGAGCAACTATAGATGTAGTTCCATTATTAGAAAATTGGTCAAGAATGTAGTAGTGAGAATCTTTTCAACATGTGCAAGAATGTTGTGCATTAAGTGCTTGAAAGGCACCACCACTACATGGAATTGTGAGGCCATTGTGATGCTTGAACCCAAAGTCCTCTTTTGTTCTTCTCAACAATCCTTGGAAGGTAAGATTCTTTTCAAGTATAATGTTGATATTCCTAAGAAATATAGAATATCATTAATAACCATGTTAAGTTTCTACTAATTAATCAAGCATTCATCACATCTCCTTGAATGATGGCTGTCTCAATAATTTTATACATGAGCCTCAAACAACTGGACAGGTATTTAAGTTAGAATATACTCAAACAATATAGCTGGTCTATGCAATATAGTGCACTACTTAGATTGGATTCAAATCATTGCCCTTAAATAGGGCAAATTCAATAAGTTTACTACTCAAGATTAGTATAATGGAAGTCCTTGTAGAGCCATATGTCTTCCTCCATTTCTTCTATTGAATGGATAAGATGCATACATTATTTATTTAGTAACATCTTCTAGCCAGTTTGCTCCTATAGTGTCCATTTCATGAAATTTATGCGAAAAAAGGGTGACAATCTTTGAACTTCAAGGGACTTGTTCTTTTACCCATATAATACATATAATAAGCAATAGAGCAACAGAAAAACTCACTTCCTTAACAGCATTTTGGTTCACTTCCTCTAAACAAAAAATCCTAAGAGAAAAACAATTTGGATCACGATGAAGGAGGAAACACAGTTACATTCATTGTGAACGGCACACCTTTTGTATACATTGTACAGAAAGGTGACTAGGTGAGAGTTAGAATGAACTGTACAACTTTTGTGCATAGAAAAGATCAGTCATACTGTTAATTTTTTGTTTCTCTATGTTAATCCTGCTAAGAATTGTGACAACATCTCAATCAGTTGATCATACTGTTATTTTTTGTTTCTCAGAATTTGTTCATTGGAATTAATTAGTTTTTATTATTCTCCATGTTGAAAAGTAATGGATACATTATGTGATTATATGGTGTAGAATTTTAGCTTGTGAAGGCTGAAGTTTCAACAGGTGCCTGAAATTTTAACAGATGTTTGTGAAGTTTCAACAGCTGTTTAGAATTTTAGCTTGTGAAGACTAATTTTAGCTTTATAAGGATTTAACAGGTGCCTGAGATTTCATTCTTGAGGGTAAGGATTTAATAGGTGTAGACTACTGGACTGTGTTCCGTGGAGAGTGTTTAAATTTCTGTTTTATGAAATTTGGCGAAACAGGGGTAAAAATTCTATACAAGCCTCAATTTTTATTTTGTAAAATGTGATGAAATAGCCACAGGAGGAAAATCAGTTTGTGGACATTGAATGCGTATGTGATCAAGAGTCTCTTTTTGTTCAGGATATATTTGTTCAGCAGACACTGCTTTCCCTCCATCCTCATGAATTTCTTACTTAGATTGGTTCCTGCTCTCCTGTATTTATATATGTTTACATAAATTTGTTCAGGAGACACTGTTACTTAAATTTCAATGATTCTTAAAGTTGTCGGTTATATGGTTCCTGCTCTCCTGAACAAATTTTATTTGTTCATCAGACACACTGCAAATTGCTCCTGCTCTCAGATGAGATGATTCTACTTTGATGCAGTCTAGAAGATATGGAGGAGTAGGAGGCGGATGGAGTGGAGGAGGGACAGAAATGAGCATGGCTCTTCATAGGGTACCAGAGGCTGGAAGGCAGTCGAACCGTCAAGGGAGAGAGGGTGAATAAAAAGAGCGCGCAGGTTAATTAAAAAGAGGAAGCCCCCCACCTTGTTTTTGTTTTTTTTGTTCGACAAGCGGTAATGGCCTTAACAGTCGCCATATAATTTCTTCTCTCATGACTGACCCAGAAGCCCGTCACTAAAGAACAAATTTGTTGTAGCGATTGTGTGAAGGTTGGGGTTCATTTTTAAGATGAACGGCATCCAAGGGGCCTCAGAGGTGCAGTCCCAAAGGGGTTTGGCGTAGTGGGATGCTGACCTAGATTGCCAGGCAGGTGGTCTACGTTCAAATCTTATGGGTGTCACCCCTTGGGCATGCTGACTCTATTGGGCCAAGGACAGTGACCATAAGTACGGCAGGCAAAGCCAGCACGGGCTAGGTCTGATCCTGAGGGTGGTTTCTCCGTGTAAATATCATAAAATAGGGGCTCGGTGCTTCTGACCCGATCCTCTCTCTCTCTTGTCCATAAAATCCTGGTTGACGTATATGTGATTTTAGGTATGCATCTTAGAGACCTCTTCTTTCATCTGAACAACGTTCACTCAACGGTGGTTTCTTCTAATCCAACGGATCCTGGTTGAGCTGACTTTGTTGTTTGTTGCTAATTGTTTGTAGTTTCTTTTTCTTTAGCTTTTGTTTTTTCTATATTTTAATTTTGTTTTTTTATTTTGTTCGGTTCATGGGTCCAACATTTTGTTGATCTTGATGAGTATTAATGTTGATCTTCTCTCTCTCTATATGTCAAATCGATGCCTCAGTTTTAAACAATGTTACGAGTATCGTGCATATCTGTCTCTATTGGCCGATACGCATCATGTCAGCAGAAATTCGATGTGATGCAGGCTTGAATCGGCTGATTTTTAATAATTATAAAAATACCGAAAATACTTTTTAAATTTATTTTAATGGTTTTAACATGTATGATTGACACGTTAATTTTTTTATTACTATTTGGCCGATACAAAATGATTCAGTTGAGTATCGGTTGGTATCGGCTTATACAGCTGAATCGGTGGCCCAACGATTCGGGGCCGATACCGATACTGACAACATTGGTTTTAAATACTAATATAAACACCACCCTTTTAAAAAAAATTACTCAGATAACAACTTATTTTTTATATCAGCAACTCTAGTTCACTCTTTAAAATAACAAATTTAACGTTTTTCCTTTCTTTGAAATGGTTAAATGTCACTTTTATAGCTCCTTACAGTAAAAAGGCAAATGAATAACGTCAATGGGTAAAAGCATTAAGGCAGTCATCCGAGTAATTTTCTCTCTTGAAAACTGTCAAATAGAGACCTGACGTTGATTCGATTGAGTTTTCTCTATTGCTTTTTTGAGTTGAAAAATACTTATTTGCACTCGTAGATAAGAGAATGGTAGGTAGGGGTGGCAATCGTGTCGGGTTGGCGGGTCGACCCGACGGCTTGGTGGGTCAGCATACCTCAACCCGTTTATTAAACGTGTCAGCTGTGGCAAACACGAACCCGGTCCATTTAATAAACGGGTAACCCGCCACGACCCGCCAACCCATTTAATAAATGGGTTGGGTCGGGTAAACAGGTTCTCAGGTTGGCGGGTCAGGTTGGCGGGTCGGGTTGACGAGTCGGCAGACAGGTTGGCGGGTTGACCCACCCGCCTAACCCGTTTATTAAACGGTTCAGCCGGGTTGGCGGATTGGCATACCCCTAACATGAATCCGACCTGTTTAATAAACAGGTTAGGCGGGTCGACCCGTTTATTAAACGGGTTCATTTTTTCCAAACCCGAACCTGCCTAAGAGTCGGGTTGGCGGGTCGTGTCAGGTTTTGCCACCCCTAATGGTAGGTATATAAAACATTTGAAGGTATTATTATATTCAGGGGTGTGAACGGGTAGGATTTGGTTCGGACCCAGGTGGAACCAGACTTGGATCAGATTTTTGGGTATGGTATCAGGTCTGGACCTGGGTCTAATCGCGTCTACTATAAGTGAATCCATACCTGGATCCAATAAGAACTACATGAACCAGACCCGGACTATACCTGGTAAAATAATATTTTTTATTATTTTTCCATTAAAAATTTGGGGGTCTTAATCAGAACCCGGGTTGGGTCCCAGTATGGTATAAAATTTTACAAATGCCCAGATCCTGTAGGGTCAGGGTTTCGTTACAAAGAAGGGGTCGGATTAACTATTCTGATAATACCCATGAGGTCTGATTATTAAATGGGTCAGGTATGGTTTGTGAAATTTTAATTATACCAAACCTGGATCAGCAAATTTTCAATGTAAACAATTTTAAAAAACATTATTTTATCGAGTATGTACCGGAACTGGTTTGTGTAATTTTTATCGGATCTGGGTATGATTTTCTTATGAAAATCTGGTCAGATTTGAATCCAGATCTAATATCTGCATCACTTAGTCGGATCTGGATTTGGACTCACCCATTTTAGCGAGAGTCCGACCTGTTGACACCCCTAGTGGCAAGAGTGAGTCCCTGTTTGACAGTTTCTTGGAAAACAAAGTTTATATCAGAAAATTTAAAATACAACTGTGGTCCTATGGATCCACGCCCCACCAACATACAACTATGGTCCTATGGATCATATAAAGCATTAGGCTGTTCCCACATTACAACGACACCTTCACTTATCCTTTGACGCGCGTAAGATAAAATTAAGAATCCTATGTCAATCCTAGCCGTCCAGCATATGCATTTGGATGGCTGGCGTGAGACCACATCAAGTAACAATGTGGACCGTAAGTACGGTAGGCACAGCCAGTGTAGGGTGGTTTCTCCGTGTAAATATCAAAAAAAAAAAAGGTCAGAAGGTAAACCAACGCAGCGGTTGATAAGTCCATCCTATGTCAAATGATGGGATGCGCGCTTCACTACTCTATTAGGCAGTTGTGAATCAAGGCTTCCAAATACTTATTGCAGGGGTGCTCAGCTTTGGAGCCGCATCTGTTTCCAGTGCTGGTGGCCTTGGAGATGGAGGCCTGGTCATACCAATACTTAATTTGGTTGCAGGGCTAGACTTAATGACCTTAACCTCTATCTCTCTGCTTTCATGGTGACAAGGGCCTCTGTTGCTAACGTTATATACTACTTGCCGCTCAAGCACTCAAGGCTTAGAAAACAAGCCATTGATAGACTATGACATATAGCTATGTTGTCTGAGTGTTAAAGGTGAAATCAGATCCGGGATCCATCCATATTGAGAAAAATGTATGTTGCTCGTCTAAGAACCAAGGTTCAACAACTCAAGTCTCAATTACAAAACCTGAAAAAGAGGTAGGATAATGCTACTTTCATAAAGCCAAAAGCATAGCTCATTAGCAGCTTCTGATGGCTGTAAAGAAGTCTCTTCCCAATAAGGATCATACTATGCATATTCTTGCGGGTAGGGATGGCAGTGGACCGGGGCGGGGGACAAGGTATCCACCCCCACCCCTTCTCAAAATCCAAACTTCCATCCCCACACGAGTTTGGATTTTAACCTATATCCCTGTTTCATGTCTTCCATCCCCGGTCCAAACGGGGCGTAGCGGAGTGGGGCCCCTTTTCTCCTCGGTCCATTGCCATCCTTTAGAAGGAATGGGGATGGGGTGGGGCGAGGCAAGGCGGGGATTGGGATGGGGATGGGGTGGGGAGGGGGAATTAAAGCGTAAATCCATTCCCGCACGGGTTTTTATTTTAACCTTCATCCCCGCCTCTATCCCCGTTTCATGTCCTCCATCCCCGGTCCAAACGGGGTGGATCCCCGTTTCCCCCCGGTCCACTGCCATCCCTACTTGTGAGACTATATATGGGTGAATGCGGGTCCTTGAGAATATTTTTGAACACGGGAGATGACCCCATCATCCCCGAAGACCTTTTGGGCATGTTGTTAATTCATGAAGCACACCTACATGAACTCGAAGAACCAGAACCACTTGCAACCAACTTGACCTATAAACCACCCAATCAAGGTCAATCTCAAGGAGGTCATGGCACCTAGACTTAATTCCAAAGAGAATGTCACTTTTGAATCATACAATGCAACCATGATGAATCACATAAAAGAAGTATGGTTTCTTGACTCCGAAGCTACTAATCATGTAATTGCCGATTTGAACAACCTATCTCTTCAGATGACATATCAAGCCAATGGGCATGTTAAAATTGATAATTGCTCTCACTTGCAAATACAAAATATTGGTAATACAGTTTTTAATATATACTTTAGATTCTAAGTTTGTTCTTAATGATATACTTCATGTTCCTGCTATTAATCACAACCTTTTATTCCTCCGGAAATTTACTAAAGACAATGATGTATTTTTTTAATATCATCATGATCGGTGTTATATTAAGGATCGCAAAATGAGAAAAGTAGTGTTACAGGATACCAAATAACACGGCCTATACAAATTGGTTGTTCCTAAAGAGAAACGGCCGATGTGTGGGGCATACACTTATGTTGGAGAATGAGCATCCATTGGGCAATGGCATAGACGGATGAGACATCCTTTGTTTTGCATAGTTTATTCAAGCTTTGAATAAGCATAGTCTTCCTTTTCTGCATAATAATATTACTTATCTGTGTAAAGTATGTCAAATGGGTAAAAGTCATATTGTACCTTTTAAATTGTCAATAAATCAAGTTGATAGACCTCTCGATTTGGTTTATTCTGATATGTGGGGTGCCAACACCTGTCCTCTAGTACTAGAGGACATTTATATTATGTTAGTTTTGTAGATATTTTCTCTAGATTTACTTAGATATTTCTTATTGAGAAAAAATCTTAAGTATTTCTAGTTTTTCAAAGTTTTCAAAAACAAGTGAAAACCAAATTTGTTAGACAGACAAAAGCTCTCCAGAGTGATTGGGGAGGAGAATACAGATTGATTTTCATGTTCTTGAAATTGTGTGATATTGAGCATTATATCACTTGCCAACACACATGAACAAAATTGGTGTGTTGAACACGAGCATTGAGATATCTTTGAGTCAGGGCTTACACTCTTTGCTCAACCCAGGTTACTACAATAATATTGGGACTATGCCTTCTTAATTATTGTTTACTTGATTAAAGCTATGTCATTAGGTGTAAATAGATTTTAAAATCAAACATCGTGCAAATGGTACCCTGGAGCAGTATAAAGCTAGACTTATTGCCAAAGGATGTGGTTAGAAGGAAGGAACTGACTATTTTGAGACCTCACTACAAGAAAATAAGTCATAATCGACAAAAAAAATAACGACGATAAATTATCATTGTCAATAATAATTTAATGTCGTAGGAAAAACATCTATTGGCGATGATATTTTATCGTCGCTCTTATCCTATCGGTAATATGAATAGGAAGATGCGAAAGATGGTCGGAAAGAGATATTGCCGACGATATTATCGTCGACTTTAAATTACGATGATAATTAAGCGTCGCCAAAATTCTTTTATAATTTTGATGGTAATTAATTGTCGACAATTACAAGATGGTGATAATTATCGCTAATTTTAATCAATAGTTGAGGATAATTATCATCGGCTTAAAATAATATAGTCGATGATATTTATCGCCGGTTTTAAACTAACATAGCGGACGATACTAGCATTATAGCCTATGATTTTTATCGTCAACTATGTCCATTTTTTTTAATTTTGAAACTAACATAGCTGACAATAAATTATCATTGTTATAACAAATTATATCCTCTTTTTTAATTTTGAAACTAACATAGTCGATGATTAATTATTGTCTGTATAAGAAAAATAGCCAACGATTTTTATCATCGCCTATGTTAGTTTCAAAATAAAAAAAAATAGATATAACCGGCGATAAAACTCATCGGCTATACTGCTTATACTAACGTTAATTAATCATCGACTATGTTAGTTTCAAAATTAAAAAAATAAATGGATATAGCTGATGATAAAAATCGCTGGCTATATTCCTTATACCGATGATATTTATCATCGATTTTAAACTAACATAGTCGTCCATAGATTACAAATAATCAGCATATTGACGATGATAATTATCATCATCAATATATTACAAATAATCGGCATAATTTATTTTGTTGAGTAACTAAGAGTGATTTTAAACAGAAAATGATTGTATTGTACGACAAATATCACTAAAATGAAATTCGCACATTGTTTTCACAAAAATCACTAATTTTGCATGATATTTGATGTAAAACTCTAAAAAATCTTTGCAAAAATTCCTCATAATTTTCACACATATAACAGAATTGTGCATGCTATAACGAAATTGTGCATCACTATAAGTCAACAACATGCAAAAATCTTGATGAATTTCGCATAAAATATTTTAAGAAAGAAAACGATGCACTTAATATTTGCAAAATTCTCACAAAGAAAATGAATTTTGCATCAACCCATGAGACATTTAGTGATTTCTGCAAACATTCAGTGTTAATAAGTTGATTATTTGTAATCTATTGACAACAAAAATTATCATCGTCAATATATGTTGATTATCTGTAATATATTAACCACAATAATTATCGTTGTTAATATGTTGATTATTTTTGAGTCGTTGATTTTTAAGCCTTAAAAGATCCTTCTTATACATCATAATCAGATGATCCAAGAGTCTGTTTCTATAAATCCATGCATCAAAAGTGCATCCATATGATGAAATTTTAGAAAAAAAAACTATAAAAATCTCGGTGCATGTCAATTTACATATTTGACTAGTTTACAAATTTTAGTTACCTTGGATTAAAGGAAATTGGAATATATAAACTGGTATGAACTGAAATTTTTATTTGTTTTTTTTGCAAATCTAACCTTGCAGACGCATTCGGTGTGGTCCATCTGCTTGGAATCGAATATTGGCTTATCGTAATCAGATCAAGAAATGTAATCTTTTATGCTTGCATATTTATGAAAAATTTTGAGCTATTGATTTTCAAGCCTTAAAAGATTCTTCTTATACATCATAATCGAATGATCCAAGAGTTCGTTTCTATAAAATCATGCAGCTAGATCACATTCGTACAGTAAAATTTTTAAAAAAAGGAAAAAAACTATATAAATCTTGGTGCATGCTAGTTTACATATTCTAATTACCCTAGATCAAGGAACTGAAATATGTAAACTGGTATGAAATGAGATTTTGATAGGTTTTTTTGTAAATCTGACCTTGCAAGTGCAGTCGGCGTGAACCACTTGCTTTGAATCGACTATTAGATCACCATAATTGGATTAAGAAATGTATTTTTTTATGCTTGCATATTTATGAAAATTCTAAGTCATTGATTTTCAAGCCTTAAAAGATCCTTCTTATACACCGAAATTGGATGATCCAAGAGTTTGTTTCTATAAAACCATGTATCTAGATTGCATTCGTATGGTAAAATTTTAGAAAAAAAAACTATGAAAATCTTGGTGTATGTCAGTTTATATATTTGACTGGTTTACATATTTTAGTTACCTAGATCAAAGAAAACTAAAATATGTAAATTGGCATGAACCGAGATTTTTATAAATATTTTTGTAAAACTAACCTTGCAAATGCATTTGGCGTGCTTCATTTTCTTGGAATTGAATATTGGATTATCATAATTGAATCAAGAAATATGATCTTCTATGCTTGCATATTTACAAAAATTCTAAGCCATTGATTTTTAAGCCTTAAACGATCGTTCTTATACATCATAATTGGATGATCCAAGGGTCTGTTTATATAAAAC
Source organism: Nuphar pumila (assembly GCF_984573655.1). NCBI lineage: Eukaryota > Viridiplantae > Streptophyta > Magnoliopsida > Nymphaeales > Nymphaeaceae > Nuphar > Nuphar pumila. The sequence continues at coordinate 117,169,559 of NC_143259.1, read as the reverse complement.
CATGCATATAGATCACATCCGTATGGTAAAATTTTAGAAAAATAAAAAAAAACTTATAAAAATCTCGGTGCATGCCAGTTTACATACTAGAATATGTAAATTGGTATGAACTGAGATTTTCATAGGTTTTTTTGCAAATCTAACCCTGCAGATGCATTCGGTGTGGTCCACTTGCTTTAAATCGACTATTGGATCATCATAATTAGATGAAGAAATGTGATTTTTTATGCTTGCATATTTATGAAAATATTGAGTCATTGATTTTTAAGTCTTCAAAGATCCTATGTTGAAATTTTAGAAAAAAAAATTATGAAAATCTCATTGCATGCCATTTTGCATATTTTAGTTATCCTAGATCAAAGAAAAATGAAATATGTAAACTGGTATAAACCGAGATTTTCACAGATTTTTATGCAAATCTAACCCTGCATATGCATTTGGCATGGTCCATTTGCTTGGAATTGAATATTGGATTATCATAATCGGATCAAGAAATATAATTTTTTATGCTTGCATATTTATAAAAATTCTGAGTCATTGATTTTAAAGTCTTAAAAGATCCTTCTTATACATCGTAATCGGATGGTCCAAGGGTCTATTTTTATAAAACTATGCACTTAGATCACATGTGTATGGTAAAATTTTAGAAAAAAAAAACTATAAAAATCTCGGTGCATGCCAATTTATATATTTTAGTTAACCTTAGATCAAGTAATATTGGAATATGTAAAATGGTATGAACCAAAATTTTCATAGGTTTTTTTGCAAATCTAACCCTGCATATGTATTCGGCATGCACTACAACAGAGCAGTAGATTAGCGACGACCACCTTTCGTCGCTAATCCGTCGCTAATCCGTCGCTAACCATGTTAGCGACGGATTAGCGACAACGCGGCGACAGTATGCTTACGTCGCGAATATTTCGACGCTAACTGGCGACGGAATTATTCCGTCGCCAAGTCCGTCGCTAATTGCGACGGAATAACGAGCGCTATATTCCGTCGCCAATCCGCCGGTACTAAACGGCGACCACGGCGTGGCGACGGATTTAATTCCGTCGCTAAGCCGTCGCTAGATTAATATGAATAGCGACGGAATCATCCGTCGCTAATCCGTCGCAAAAACGAAAAAAAATCAAAAAAAATTTATTTAAAAATTAATTACGGAGAACTGTACAATTTATATTTCCTGTACAATTTATATTTCCTGTAAATAAAAAACAAACCACACAAAAAAATTCATATAACAAGTATCTATAATAATTAATCGTTCCACCTTAAAACTAAGAAGTTTAATTATTTACAATTCAACAATTACAATTAGGAAAAATAAAAAAAATAGAACTTCTTCAACACAGTCCTCTAATCATCGCCAAGATTTTGTGCGTCTTCTTGTTCATTGTCTTTATCTGTCCCTTCAGCTCCACTACCCTGATTATCGCTAGCAGCCTACACAAGAAAAGAACAGTCAGTATTGATAAACAAAATATAATGAAATAAATTACACACTATATGTGATTCTATCATGTGCTCATGTGTGATCTAAGGCAATAAAAAAACTCTATATGTGATTCTATCATGCTCATATGTGTGCTAAGGCAGTCAAAAAATTGAATATGTGATTATAGCATGTTCATATGTGTTCTAAGGCATATAAAAAAACTCTATATGTGATTCTACCATGCTCAGATGTGCTTTAAGGCAAGCAAAAAACTATATATGTGATTCGATCATGCTCGTATGTGTGCTAAGGCAGTAAAAAAATTGAATATGTGAATATAGCATGCTCATATGTGCTCTAAGGCAGGCAAAGCCAAAAATTTTATATGTGATTCTATCATAAATGATATATAACATGTTCATATGTGTTCTAAGGCAGTTAAAAAACTCTATATGTTATTATAGCATGTTCATATGTGTGCTAAGGCAGTCAAAAAACAGAATATGTGATTATAATATGCTCATATGTGTTCTTAGGCAGTAAAAAAACTGAATATGTGATTATAGCATGCTTATGTGTTCTAATGCAATCAAAAAAACTTTATATGTGATTCTATCATGCTCATATGTGCTCTAAGACAGACAAAAAGTTAAATATATATATATGTGATTCTATCATGCTCATATGTGTGCTAAGGCAGTAAAAAAATTGAATATGTGATTATAGCATGTTCATATGTGTTCTAAGGCATCTAGAAAAACTCTATATGTGATTCTACCATGCTCAGATGTGCTTTAAGATAGTCAAAAAAACTATATATGTGATTATACCTGAGAGGGACCTGGAATCGAAGATCCCCTATCCTGAACAGCGGCCTTGATCTCATTTCGGAGAAAGGGGGCGACGGTGTATTGGAAGTAGTTATTCAGTGATTCATTAATGATCTCGCGTACATCATCACCGGAAAGAATAGTCGGCTGCTTGGAGCTTATGTCGGCGCAAGAAGTTGGTGAGCCGTAACTGGAAGAACCAATAACTGGTGAAGTGTTCATATTACTCCCAAACCCGAACACGCGACCTTTTTTGGGTTCACCTGCTGCAGTCACCCATGCTGTAGGATCAAATGATGGATGCTGAGTAGCGTCTTCACCATATCGCTCTACCATTTGTTGCTCATATGCCTCCTACAAAATAATGTTTAAAGTATTCATTAATAATTAATGATAACATTATGATGACTTGCATATATATTGCAATGATTATTAATAGAATTAATACATACCGTTGTCGTTCTCGCCTTCTCTGATACGAAGACTCCCGTGGTCTTCCGTTTATGTGTTTCTACAAACACATCCTTATATGGTACACTGCCTCCTTTTTCTGCTTCCTGCGAAGTTAAATGACAAAAGATTTAGTACACAAATTTGCAACTATACTTATAAAATTAATATTATATATTGATGAGTTACCATTTTCTTTAGGTGGCTCCCAAATGTCTTAGATTCACCTGTGTGTAGATGGGCTTCGGGCATCTTCGATCGATTTTGTGAAGCCTTCGCAGAGCGATTTTTAAATGCATCTCCCGCCCACATATCGCACATTTCATCCCAGTAATCTCTCCTGATAGTAATAGGACCATGGCCCTTCCACAGTAATGGATCATCTACTACGCCAGATGCTTTTTTTGCTGCAGTCTTCATAGTGTGCAGCATGTCTGCAAATCGATTGGCAGCCACCTTCTGCCACACCTTCCTTGCATCATTTTCTTCCACCGTAGTTGCAAAGCGATTCGAAGCCTACAAATATTTTCAGAAAGTTAGTAGACATTGCTTAAATAAATTAAATATGAAACACATTAACTATGAGGAACAACTGTATACCATGAATGAGGACCACAATCTGTCTAATACCTCCTTTGGGTACTCTTTCTATTGAGCAACTGGTCCTAGTAGATGTTGAAGAAGTGAATTCCTAATCTCCCGTACTACTTCTTGTGGCTCAAACCTCGTGCTGCACATGAATTGTTACACAGTAAATATCAATATAAAATATTTAAAAGATATGCAATAATTGAAAACAAAATACTTACGGTCGATTATCGATATACACTATTCGAATGAGTCTTCTTGTGCCAGCCTGTGAAGACCCTGTTTCCTGTGTTGGCTGTTGACTTGTGCGATCAACTGGTGTAGGTGGGTCGTATACAGGCGCAACATCATCTGTAAAAAAATACACACCAAGTTCTCAGAATGTGCATTTGAACTAATCAAGCATCTAATTAGTTATATGATATACCTATCACAGGACCACCAACCCTTAGTTCATATGGCAGATGTATGATCAAATGTTCTATAACATCGAAAAATGCTGGCGTAAATATCTTTTCTAACAGACAAACAGTGGTGATGACAGAGTCCTCGAGATTCTTTACATCTGATACAATGACCTCCGATGCGCACAATGTTCTGAAAAATCCGCTCAACTCAGACAATACCCCCCATATAGGTTTGTCTAACATATCATGGAATGCTAGGGGTATCAATCGTTGCATAAAGATATGACAATCATGGCTCTTCAACCCATATAACTGTCCATCGTCAATCTTCACAGCCCGAGCAATGTTAGAGACATATCCATCTGGAAATCTCAGTTGTCTCAACCATTGACATACATGTTTTATTTGATTAGGTCCGAGCACGTACTTCGCCTTTGGTTTCAGTACTTTGCCATTATACTCTTTGAGTTCCAATTCTGGTCTTTTACATATTAATTTTAAATCCATACGGGCCTTCGGATTATCCTTCGTTTTTCCTTTAATATTCATTACTGTATTGAACACATTATCAAACACATTTTTCTCTACATGCATCACATCCAAATTATGTCGTATCAATAGGGTCGGCCAATACGGTAGTTCCCAAAAAATAGATTTTTTCGTCCAATTGTGTTCCTTCCCAAATCCACGGAAGGGTGTAGGACTGCGGGCATCTGTTAATACATTTGGAAAGTATCGCAATCTTCTTAAAATCTCTATGCCAGACAATCTTGAGGATGGACCTTCCATTTCAGTTGTGCCTGCTGTAAATGCATTCTTTTGACGTCGGAACGGATGATCGCTGGGTAGAAATCGACGATGGCAATCAAACCAGCAAGGCTTCCTTCCATGCCTCAATCTAAAAGCTTTGGAATCCTCCATGCAGTACGGACAAGCCAACCTCCCATGTGTGCTCCAACCAGATAACATACCATATGCAGGGAAGTCACTGATTGTCCATAGAACAGCGGCCTTCATGTTGAAATTTTGTTTTTTGTGGGCATCATACGTGGTAACACCGTCATCCCACAGTACTTTTAATTCATCAATCAATGGCCTTAGATATACATCAAGATTTTGGCCAGGTGAGGTCGGACCAGGGATCAACAGAGACAAGAAAAGATTTGGACGTTTCATACACAAGCTTGGTGGAAGGTTGTATGGAGTTACAAATACTGGCCAGCATGAGTATGGAGTTGATCTACCCCCAAATGGATTAAATCCATCTGTACATAGACCGAGTCTAACATTTCGCACTTCCATTGCGAAGTTCTGATGAGTACGATCAAAGTGCTTCCAAGCTTCAGCGTCAACAGGATGCGTGATCTTGTTTTCATCGTGTCGAACTTTATTTGCATGCCATCTCATGTGTTTAGCTGTCTTTGAAGACATATACAATCGCTGCAATCTAGGAGTGATAGGAAAGTAGCGGAGCGACTTGTATGAAACTTCCTTTGATCTCGTGCTACCATTGCCTCTTGTCTTTGGCTTGAACCGAGGATGCCCACATGACGGGCATGATATGTCGTTTTCCTGCTCCTTGAAATACAACATGCAGTGATTTGGACAAGCATCAATCTTTTTGTAACCCATACCTAGAGCGTTGACCATAACTTTCGCACGATAGAAATTTTGTGGCAATTTCTCATCTTTAGGCAACATACTCTTCACAATCATGCACAAACGGTCAAAACATGATTGACTCAAATTATACTCGGACTTCAAATTCATTAGTTGAAGAACTGCAGACAAGATAGTGTGACTCTCACAACCGTTCCAAAGTGGCTCATCAGCATCTTTAAGTAAATCATAAAATCTACTATCAAATTCGTATATGGATTATCGTGCACCACATTCACCCGTGCATCAAAATCGTTTCTAAATTCTTCTCCATGAAACGCCCAGTTCTGATAATCACTCACAAAACCCTTCCTGTATAGGTGATGTCTAACGCCATGAGGTTCTACAAATCGATTATTCTTACAAATCTTGCAGGGACACCTAATCCGACCTGTGGGATCTACCGTACTGACACTCGCCGTTGCAAATTCAATAAAACTATCGACACCATCCATATATTCATGCGATAACTCATTGTCCACTATCCTACGGTACATCCATTCACGGTTTGCAGTCATTCTGTCGTATGATGTTACGAATAGTATCCTAACGAATTAAGAAAAAAACAATCAGAATGCGACGATGAAGAAAATATCAAATTTATCATGCAATATACTATGTCAAACAATAACAAGAATTTTGATGCATGCATTGATAACTTAATATTTTCATGTGCAAACTATTAATGACATGATACAATCATTTGAAGCATGCTTTTATTATAAAATTTAACATGGAAGTCAAAATCAAATTGAAAGTAACTACATGCAAGCATGGATACAATTACATCAAATATTGCAATACATCATAATCATTCATATCAAATAAATGGCAAACATGTACCTGCAGCAAACACACTTCAATATCTCACTAACTACTACCATGCTTAGCATGGACTCCGTACTCCAAAAATAAGAACACTTCCATATTTCTACATTAAAATCATGCTCAGCATGATCTCCGAACTCCAACAAAGCAGTCCTAGATATCAACAACTAAGTGAGTGTGTGAACAATAAAGTGCTGCATTCAATAAATTAAATAACATGTGATACGTTTGCATCACTTACTCACCACGGGTATTTACCCGATTTGCATTGTTTTTGTCATTTACTTACCACAGGTGGCCGAGCACGAGTTGGTTCCGTTGAGAAATCTGCACAAAAAAACAATTTTTTAAAATGAAGTCACCACGGAAAAAAAACTGTTCTGACAAGGGGTCGACTCCCCTGCTGTTCCGACAGGGGGTCGACCCCCTGCCCGGGTCGACCCCCTACCGGAAAGGCAAGGGGCAAGGGTCCTCTGCCGAAAAATGCAAGGGGTTAACCCCCTTCCGGAAAACGCGGGGGTTAACCCTCTGCCGAAAAACGCGGGGGTTAACCCCCTCCGTTTTCCGGAAGGGGGTTAACCCCCTGCCGGAAACGGGAGGGGGTTAACCCCCTGTGAACCGGGAGGGGGTTAACCCCCTGCCGGAAACGGGAGGGGGTTAACCCCCTGTGAACCGGGAGGGGGTTAACCCCCTGCCGGAAATGGCAGGGGGTTAACCCCCTGCGTGAAAATGGGGGTTAACCCCCTGCGTGAACCGGAAGGGGGTTAACCCCCTGCCGAAAACGGTAGGGGGTTAACCCCTTACGTCAAAACGGGGGTTAACCCCCTGCCGGAAACGACAGGGGGTTAACCCCCTGTGTGAACCGGGAGGAGGTTAACCCCCTGCCAGAAACGGCAGGGGGTTAACCCTCTGCATGAAAATGGGGGTTAACCCCCTGCCGGAAACGGCAGGGGGTTAACCCCCTATGTGAACCGGGAGGGGGTTAACCCCCTGCCAGAAACGGTAGGGGGTTAACCCCCTGTGTGAAAACGGGGGTTAACCCCCTGCCGGAAACGGCAGGGGGTTAACCCCCTGTGTGAACCGGGAGGGGGTTAACCCCCTGTGTGAACCGGCACGCAGGGGGTTAACCCCCTGCGTTTTCCGGCAGGGGGTTAACCCCTTGCCGGAAACGGGAGGGGGAGGGCGTTACCTTTCTCCGGGCGGCGAACGGTGGGACCAGCGGACGGTGGGACCGGCGGACGGTGGGACCGGCGAACGGCGGGACCGGCGAACGGCGGGAGCGGGACCGGCGAACGGCGGGAGCGGGACCGGCGCAGGAGCAGCGAAAGAAGAAAAGGAAAACCTGGTTGGGATTAGGGTTATTCGAAAGTTAGCGACGGATTAATTCCGTCGCTAAGCCAACGTAAAATCAAATTCACGAAAATAGCGACGGATTATATTCTGTCGCCACATCCGTCGCTAGTTAGCGACGGACTAGTTTCCGTCGCTAACGTCGTCGGTAAATGGTGCGATCGTACCGACAAAACAATCTGTCGCAACATCCGTCGCTAATTAGCGACGGACTAGGCGACGGACTATCTTCCGTCGCTACTTTCTTAAGATTCAGTGATAATAGCGACGAATATTTGTCGCTCGCCAATCCGTCGCTAACTAGCGACGGAATCTTTCCGTCGCTAACGTCCGTCGCTAACAACCTATTTTCTTGTAGTGATGGTCCACTTGCTTGGAATTGACTATTGGATCACCGTAATCGGATCAAGAAATGTGATTTTTTATGTTTGCATATTTATGAAAATATTGAGCCGTTGATTTTCATGCTTTAAAAGATCATTTTAATACATCATAATCAGATGATCTAAGAGTTTGTTTCTATAAAACCATGCATTTATACGTTAAAATTTTAGAAAAAAAAAACTTATGAAAATCTTGTTGCATGTCAATTTACAAATTTGGTTGGTTTACATATTTTAGTTATCCTGGATAAGGAAACTGAAATATGTAAACTGGTATAAACTAAGATTTTCATAGGTTTTTTTACATATCTAACCCTGTAGATGCATTCGGTGTGGTCCATTTGCTTGGAATCGAATATTGAATCATTGTAATCGAGTCAAAAAATGTGATTCTTTATGCTTGCATATTTACGAAAATTATCGTCAGACTTAATTATATCTATGATGATGTTTATTGTCATTAATATATTGATTACCGATATAATTATTGTCATCAATATTATATCTTTGATGATATTTATATTATTTGTGTACTAGTTTACTCTAAAATAGGCGATAATTATCGCCGTCAATATTGTATTGACAACGATATTTATCATCATTAATATATATATTTTTATAATAGTTTAATCTAAAACCAACGATAATTATTGTCAAACTTAAATATATTTCGGACAATATTTATCGTTGTTAATATATTGATTACCAACGATAATTATTGCCGTTAATATATTGATTACCAATGATAATTATCGTCGTAAAAAATATTGACGACGATGCACCCTTTCCCTCTATTTTCCAAAAAAAAAAAATGGGGCTACTACTCCCCGGTGGCCACGCTGCTCTGTGTCTCTCCCAAACACTGGACGCGCGACGATGGATGCCGGAGGCTTCCCCTTGCCTCTTGCGGTGCTGTTTGAGAGCGCTTCATCTGAATCCAACCTTTTGGAATGAAGGGCAACGGTAAATCGTGGAAATAGGGAGGGAATCGGCTATCCCAAATCTCTCCCCATCTCCTATTTTCGCCACCCACCTCCAATGGTGGTTCTTGATCATGCATACATTCAATCAGCACGGCCGAAGACTGCAACCGCTTGGAGGATTGATCGTGTGAGAGGGCACACCCTTAATGGCGTCTTCTTTTGATCTGTTTGAGTGGTGTTCTTATTTATTGTCTGGTTTCTGTGATGGATAAGGGGATTGATAATACCCCTTTTCATGTATTTGAGTGTACAAGAATGATTTTTGGGGGTTTGATTGGATTTCTAATGATGAAAGTTTTTTGTGATGTTTCATTATTGTTTCCATACTACGTTATTGAGACATTTCAGTTGAAAATTTGTGAGGCTACCAATGTAGCATGTGCATTGGAGATGGATGAGGCTACCAGCGTAGCATGTGCATTAATTTTCTTACTATATCATTCATCATCTTCATTAACTTACTACTTAATCCTTTTAGTTAAATTTTTCCCCTTTTGCCTGCATTTGTCATTCATTGGTTTTTTGCAGCTCACTTGAGGCATAGTGATAACATCTCGAGCTGACACCATTTGCAGGAGTATATAATGTGTTTCTACTTTGCACAGGGAGTTAATGGTTATTTTCATTCCTCCTTGCAGTTCATCTTGAGGCATGTGTACCTCTTTTGAAGTGACACCATTAGCAGGACTCTATCACGTGTTTTAATTTTCCCCTGGCATTGTTGGCTTCAGTTTCTCCTAGGTGAAATAAGTTCACTAAAAGCAATGCATAATTGTATATGCCTATTTCATAGCTCTAATCTGGAAGAATTTATTAACTACTATTCAGGGCATGTGGTTTATGAGATACCATCAGAACCTGAATGTTATCCATGAATGAAGTAGCTCTCTTTTTTTTGCCTTTTTCCTATTTTTTTCTCATTAAATATGTTTTTTTTTTCAATGCTAGCGCACTTGGATAAAGAGCATAAGAGTTGTAATTTATGAGAAAAGCCATAAAAACGTTCTGCTATGTTCATGCATTCTTTATAGAATATTTTGTTACTATTGCATCATTCTTGTAAATAGGGTATTGTACTGTATCCATTGTTTAAGACTGAAGTTTCTCTTTCATGCGTTTTTAGTTTTGCAATACATTGAAGTCTTTGCACCGTTATTGGGAAGAACCAGAGATCATCAATCATTCTTTTAAAATAGGTGAAAACATTTTGCCTGCTGATAAAAAAGAGGAACTCAGATCGCTTGATGCTCGTTTCTTTATTTTTAGCATCATTCTTTTTATTGCTGACTTGGGAGATGAATTAGGCTAAGGCAATTTGAAGTATCATTTGTCCTCTAACTGTTAGTCTTTAATCTTTTATAGGGATTAGTCTCTATCATATGGTTGCGTTTGATGTGCTGAAAATTTTTATTTTATTTCCTCTTTTGGTCCACAAATGTGGCATATAAAAAACTAGGGACCCAACCCGTGGGTATGATTATGCTCGATACATAGTTCAGAAACATCCATACAGCATGGCAGCCTGGAATTGCTACTGCAAACTTGTTTCCAGGTATTCTATGTGGTCAATGTGACATGCATCTAGTAGACAATGCTTTAGTTGCATTTTTTGTTCTTTTGTGATATGAATAGTATTTTCATGAATGTAAGGGCAAGAAGTGTTATGACTTACATGAAACTCTTGGTTATTAGACGTATTATGAAATATCATTGGTGTTATTAAATATATTCTACGATATTTATCATCGAATTTAATTACTATAACTGATGATATTTATCATGCTATTTGAACATATATGATTTTTCAATATCTTTAAAACGATAATTATCGCTGACTTTTAATATATAACCAATGATATTTATCGTCGGCTTTCAACAATATAGGCGACAATATTTATCGTCGGTTTTAATTAGTATAGCCGACAAAAAATATCGTCGCCTTTAATTACTATTACCGATGACATTCTAGAACCAACCATTTTATACCAACTATATCATATCGTTGAATTTATTTTTAGACACACGACGATATATAAATATCATTGAAAATAGTAATATAAGTTATTGTAAAAGACCGACGACGCGGGCGATGATATTTATCATCGTTTATGTTATTGGCTGCAATAAATCGTATATTGCCGATGATAAATATCATCGACAATGACTTATTTTCTTGTAGTGCCTTTAGCCCCTGTTGTAAAACTTCCTATTGTCTACTCGGTCTTTACCATTGTTGTCTTCCTGGGCTTGTCTATTCTCCAGCTAGATGTTTATAATACCTTTCTACATGAGATTCTAATTGAAGAGGTATGCACATCACAAACACAGGGATTTATTGATTCTCGAGTTCCTACCCATGTGTGCAAATTACAGGTTATGTACGGCCTCAAATAGACCTCGTGCGCATGGTACCAATGGTTAAACTCATTTCTCCTCAACATTTGTTTTATGGGGTCTAGGGATGACACTTTGTTATTTGTTCTTCACAAGGAAAGTCTCCTTGTTTTATATTCTTATTTACATCAATGATATCATTATTATAAGCAACTCTCCTAGCTATTTGACTCACATTATTGGAAGGTTAGGTTATGAGTTTGCTCTCAAGGATTTGGGTGACTTACGCTTCTTCTTGGACATTGAATTCATCATTGATGGACTATTTTTTTCACAGCTGAAATACATGTTAGACCTACTCGACCAGCAGTCTCTGCCTCTATAGTTGCCTCCACTAAGTTGGCTCTTTATGATGGTGAATCACTTGCTGATCCGGCCCAGTACATACAAGTTGTTGGTGTCCTACAATATCTGACCAGACCTGATTTAGCCTATGTGGTCAACAAGGTCTGCCAGTAGATGCATCAGCCTACTCGTGTTCATTGGATTGTTGTCAAGGGGATGTATTACATGGAGCATACTTTAAACTATGGGCTTCTTATTCTCAAGTGCCATGACTTTCGCATCTCGGTCTTCTCGGATGTCAATGGGCTGGCAATGTTGATGATCACAAGTCTACTGGGGGATTTATTGTTTTCCTTAGTTGATCCATCATCTCTTGGTATGCTCGAAAGCAGGGTATTATGGCTCATTCTAGTACTGGGGCAGAATAGCACTCTCTCTCTCTCTCTCCAATACTGTCTATTTTCATCGTATGAATTGCAATGTATTGAAAATGTTCTTCACTCCAATTGCTTTATTTTTTACACGTAACCCCTCCCCCCCCCCCCCCCCCCCCTTCTAATTTTTATGAGATTTGAGCCCCCTCCAAAATAGGAGGCCCTAGGCGGTGCCCTCAAATCTCAAAGAGGCCAGCGGGCCCAGCCCTAATTCAGCGTGGTTCTATGTGGTCAAATCTGCTCTGGGAAGTAGGGATGCAATGGTTTGGATCCGGAACAGCTAAATACATAGTGATTCAGGTCAGAATCGGGTTCGGAACAACAAAAAATTGCAAACCCTATCCTGGATCCGACTCATTTGCATCTCTACTCAAGACATGGGACAAATGCTTCCTAGAGAAATATGCATAAAAATTTTGTCAGCTTGAACATTCTCCGGAAAAACTGAAACCACCCAACATTCTCCACTTTTTGATATACCTACTTACTGCTCTCGGAAGCTGCCAATCGAACACCACCTTCAGTGAGACATTTCAACAAACAGATATTTAATCCGCAAACAATAACAAAGCAAAGAAGAAAAAAACCAACCTCAAAAACCTACCAATATTATTTTACTAACCACTCGTATACTTTTCCATGATTAAAGCACCCTGCTAACAAACCCATCTAAGAAGCTTCACCAACTCATTTAACCTCTATCATCTCTCACTAAAGCCATAAATCATGCTAAACTGCTCCAATTCCTCATGTCAAAAGTTTTATTCCTCCTTTCATATATTTTTTAACCTAACATCCTTGCATGTTAAACTTATATATACTTGACCACTCTATCTCTATGCTTCACTCCTCTCCTTCCAGATCTTGAACTAAAGCAAAGCAATGGCAGCTCTGAAGATCACTGTGGCAATCACCACCATGGCAATGCTTGTTAACATGGCAGTCTGTACCAATTACACAGTGGGCGCCCCCAACGGTAGTTGGGATATGTCCACGAGCTTGCAGGCTTGGGCTTCATTCCAAAGCTTTAACCCAGGAGACATTTTATGTAAGTTTATCAGCTACTGCCTTCTTATAGTTACAGCCACACACACACACACACCTAGGTCGCCCGAGTGGCAGGTTTTGATCCCCTCATCCCCGGTTCGACTCCCATTGGGTTTGCGGGTATCTTTAACTGGTGAGCTCTACAAGGACTTGGATGTCGGTAACCCCACCTAGGTTTTATCTTGCAGAGGAGTGGGCCCATAAGTGACCCAGTTCTTGGCGAGGGTTTGTCATCATCAAAAACAAAACAAAAAATAGTGACAGCCACACACCCTTCCAGGGACACTGATATGAGATTTTATTTGAGCACCATCCTCCAAATGTAGGCAGTTTTGTGGCTCACATCTGAATGTGTTGTGAATCTTGTGATCATTCAATAGTCAAATGCCATCTTGTTACCTTAATAACACTTTTCCCTCTTTACTACAAGAAAATTCTTTTGGGGTTAATAATTAGCTTGAGAAAAGCTAATATCTGTTCAAATTGATGGCATTGCTTATGTTTTATATTAAATCTCATGCAGACATTTTCTCAGCACTAGAAAATTTTTATTGGTAATCGGCCAATGTCAAAAATATCTCTGGTATTTTGAAATCCTCACGATTTTATTGTGATAACAATATTTTCAAAATATCATCTCTTTTGAAAATATCAAAATTTTATCATGATATTAAATAGATAAAAACATTTTTGTAATATTTTTATATATTTCACGTATACTGATATACTTTCTCATATGTTCTCCGATTTTCCTCAAAAAAACAGTGTTTTACAAGTGGAGGTGCCTTTAACCGGTGGGCTCTATAAGGGCTTGGATGCCGGTGACCCCACGGGGGTTCTTTGCAGGGGCGGAACCACATTGGAGCCAGGGTGGGCACGTGCCCACCCTAACCTGTGTATGATTGGGTCTGGGTGGGCGCACCCTGAAGATAGGTGCATTTGTACCCACCCTAGTCTAGATTTCTGGCTTCGCCCCCGGTTCTTTGTCAAAAACAAAAAAAATGACAAGGACCAGCAGATTACTGCATTTCTAACTCTTTGATAATGTTGATGCAGTATTCAAGTACGTGGCCATAGTCCACGACGTGGTGGAGGTAACAAAGGCAGACTACGACTCCTGCCAAGTGACCAAACCCATGAACTCATTCAACGATGGATACACTGCCATCCCTCTCAACACCCTTGGCAAGAGGTACTTCATCTGCGGAGTACCGGGCCACTGCAATCTCGGCATGAAGATCGAGATCGAAACTGTGACGCCGGGCACCCAGCCACACCCGTTCTCACTGCCGCCGGCCACCATGCCGGAATTGCCACCACCAGACACGCCAGTTTCTGCCACCAACCAAGGAGGGAACCCTTCAGTAGCCACAGGCACTCTGGGATCCTCACTAGCTCCTCCAACACCAGCCTCTTCTAACTCACCTCCCAAATTCACCACTCATTTTAGCTGTGCTGCAGCCATTCTTCTCATAGCATTATTGGCTTTGTCATGATGAGTTCTTTGTGCAGTAGTGACATTTAGTGTAATTATCATGGTCTATTTGTGAGATTTGTACATTGCTTCAATGTGTGAGAAAGGGAAGTTGGTCAATAAATATTTGTTTAGAGTATGATTTGGGGCTGCTACTCCCAATATTGATTAGTTTCTCATTAATGCGTCAAGATGGGTTGGGTGCTTAATTCAATATCATTTGTGCTGCTAACATGGTTTTTTGACTTATCATCAATATAATGATATTTTGGTACTAAATATTTGTTGATGGTATTAATTTTAGGGCATGGTCCGTTGATATTTGTATCCTGAAACCGTTATTATGCGCTTACCACTATTTGGTCTGTGTTTTCATTGTTGTTATTACAGAGAGTGTATAATGTAGTAAAATGTGTTTTCATCATTCCTTAGATGCATCATTTGTATCATTTTGGCCCACAGGAACATAGGCGGAGCTGGGGGGGGGGGGTGCAGAACTGGGCTGTAGCCCAGTCCTGCCTCCCGGCCCAGTTAAAAAAAAATTATTTTAAAAGCTCAGTCCTAGCCCAGCCCTGATTCCATATGAAATAGATTTTTATCCATTTTTGTAGCCCAGTCCTAGCCCAGCCCTGACTGCAGCAAATAGTTTGATTTGTCCATATGAAATAGATTTTTATTAATAATTGTAGCCATTTTTTATTTTATCTCAAAAAAATATTTTTCGGGGGCGCTGCCCACTAACCCCAGACTATCACACCAAAAAAAAAATTGGCTACACCCCTGTTTGCCACCGCCCCCCCCCCCCCCCCTCACAAGAATCCTAGCTACGCCCCTGCACAGGAAGCTCCCCTCATCCGATAAGGGCAACTTGTGAATGCCACCAAGTTGACGAGACGTCACAAGTTTGAAATCCGGCATTCTTTGCCACAAGGTGAAAGCTGGGTGTACTCCATGGTGGGCAGGAAAGATCTCAAGGGTTTTACCAATTGGAAGCCAGCCAACGCGCAGTTGCTGAGGGGGAAGGGTTCCTTTGGATTATCCAAAAAGAAAAAGAACATTAATATCATTTCAAAATTCATGAGTGTCTCTTGCCAAAAGGCTGAAAGTTGGGGGCATTCCTTTGTGTGCAAAGGGGACCCGGGGTTTTTACAATATTAATGAGAACACAAGTGATTAAGATGGTTTTTTCTGATTGCTAAAAAAAAATAACATAATTTCATTTACAAATTGCAGAATTAATCAAATTTTATGACTGTTTTGGTAAATATTTATTGTGTGTATTTATTTAAAGCGCATTTTTACACAAAGACAAAAAAAACAGAAAAATTTACAAAAACACACCTAGCTTTTAGCACAATTACAAAAAGCACACTAATCTTTGAGAATTTACTATTACATGCCTAGTTAGTAAAATAATTCTCAGGCACCAGCCTCCCTTAACTGGGATGGGGATGGGGATGGGTTTACTATGGTCAAACCATAGTTAGGTACCTTAATACCCTTCTATCTGTTTTTAACATTTACCCTATTTAGAAAACCCCAACCCACCATCGAAGACACTCCACGCCAGAGTTCCGTAATTTGCTTGTTGCCCATTGGTGGCTAGTGCACAGTTGTTGAGTTTTAGGGATCGAGGTGTGCGCGGTAATGGAGGAGAATGGAATTGGGGATTGGGGATAACTTGATACTCTTATCGATCTCATGTAGGGATAGGGCTGAGTATATATCCGCTTTCATTGGGTAGTTGTTTTCTAGGCTAATTGTCTTCCTGGATTCTCAAACGTGTTCGAAATCCAATGAGTTGTGGGTCCATCATTATTTTAGTGGCTTACCTATCAAGGGGCCACTATGTAAGTGGGTCATAGGATTTCTCGCCTACTACTCTGGGTCATTGGGTTCTCTTGTGAGATCTAATGATTAACTCTGGATTCAATACATGGGTCCAATACTAGATCCATACTTTGGATCTAGAATACGTATTTGATATAAGTTTTATATGTAAGACCCTATGTCAATACTGAATCCAATACCATGATCCAACATCTCTCACTAAGCCATATGGGGCGAACACCCACATTGTATCATAAATGGTGCATTATCATCACATGCAACATGCTTAAATTCTCATTAAGTTAATCATCACCTAATCATTTTAAATTAATATATATCCAAATTCAAATAATCATAAATATATATTGCTAAAATCATTCTGCATACCATGCATAAGATTTTAAAGCATGAAAATATTTATTCGTGCATTAATAAAAAAAATCATAAGGTGCATGATGATGATTATTTATCATCATATGCAAATAAATATCTACATGCATATGTAAACTTATAATTTAGCTTTTATTTTTCTAAATATAACAAACCATAAGCAATATGCATTAGAAGTAAAGCATAGCATAAGTCCTCATATCCATATCCAATTTGGATATACATCATATCTATAATCAATGGGAGTCACTTTATATGTCTCATGACCATTTAGATATGCCAAACATGATAAGCCTATTCCAAGACTTTAATCTTATTAAATTTGATGATAAGTAATCAAACGATAAGCTTGTGAACATGTAAATTATATCCATTATAGGATCTACACAAAAAAACTTTATATCAAAATTCATTAGATTTGCATAAATCTATATCTAAAACCGACTTGAGATGTTATCATCAAGTCCAACATGATTCATAGAAAAAATGAATCTTCAAGCAAGCTTAAATAACTCATGCAAAATAATGCATCACAAGAGATTTGACAATAACCCAAATTTATATCCATATGTTCTAAATTCAAATGGATCCACACTACAAATGCAGCATTATACTTATCTGGATCTATTCAGGTCAAACCAAGACCCATACATAATATATTCTTAGTTTCAATATTTGTCTGGATATTGTCCATATCCATCATAAAACCTGAATCAAATCTAGATCCATACAACATATCTGACATTATACTTATCCATATCTAACACTAGATCCCTCTAATAAAAGCACTCAATAAGGAACTATTCAAATTATACATGCATCAACCATACATAGTTTCACATAACTAAATTAAATAAACTTGAATATCATTACAATAAATTAGAATCACAATAGATTCATATATAATAAAACAAACAAGCATATCCATGCGATGCAATTATATAAAATATTCCCATATCTCATATGGATTCAACTCACCCATATCATGTATAGATTCTATACGGACTACAACTAAGTATATGTTACACCACAAGTTTTGAGTCAAAACAGTTCCAAAACTGGATCTCAATTATTTGATCCATGTTGAGTTATTTTACTCAATACTCAAATAACTTCAAAACTCATAAGATGACTCATTAATAGTTCAAGCATGTTTAATGGTGTTTTCTGGATCCTAAAATATTTAATTGGATCTATTCAAATATATTATCAAAATTATTTTAATACTAAGACATACAAGATCCAGATCTATATATAATAGAATCTAAATATGAACAAAATACATAGCATATCAAAAATTACTATGCAATCACACAAAGCATTTTAGGATCCAATAAATACATACTAAAAAATTTAAACTCTCTCATATCAAGGTAGAGATCCAATTTCGATCATAATTAGATGCAAAAAGTTTTACCGAATCTAACCAGATCTATAAGAAACTACTTATACCAACTTGGTCCAATCCAGATCCAAACATGTCTAGATATAGCACTGGGAGGTATTCATCAAACCAAAGATGTTTTTTTGCAAAATAAAAAAAAATTGAATGCTTTTCTACAAATACAACTTAGAATACTAAAACATAAGTTTTAAAACTTTTTGAGTTAAACAAAAAATAATAGGTGTTTTTCTATAATTTCAAAAAAGTTTGAGAGACTATTCTGAAAAAACTAAATCAAGAGACCTTGTCTCGAATATTTTCCAGAAAACACGTTTTTTTTTTTTTCCAAAAACAAAGGGCTTTGTTCTGAAAACAAAGGGCTTTGTTATGAAAACAGAGGTCACAATAGGAATAATTAAAAAGAGCAGGGGTAGGCAAGTAATTTTGTATTAAGAGGGTATAATGAGAATTAACATAAAATAAAGGGGTAAAGCATTAAAAACACTTTAAAAGGTGTTTAAAAAAATGAGGGTTCTCGACTTTTCCTCAAACCCTAACCTCTTCTTCTTTCCCTTTTCAATTTTTTTTAGTTCCCTCTTCTTATGTCATTTCCTCCTTTTTTCGCCGTTGTTGATTCCCGCACAACCACCTGACAAAAAAAAGGAGGAGTTTACTCCGCCCCTGATGTCAACAACAACCACGGCAAGACCATCTGATGAAGGGGGGTTCTTTTTTGCCTTCCCTACAACATTGCTGCTTCCTGCGGTTCCACTATCTTCTGACCCCACCGCTTA
Organism: Nuphar pumila; assembly: GCF_984573655.1. Taxonomy (NCBI): domain Eukaryota; kingdom Viridiplantae; phylum Streptophyta; class Magnoliopsida; order Nymphaeales; family Nymphaeaceae; genus Nuphar; species Nuphar pumila. Next base: position 117,150,608 of record NC_143259.1, on the reverse strand, counting down.
TCATGACAGTTATGGGAAGACAAAAATTGGCTCTACGCCCTTGTCTCCAACACTGCCCTCTGCTCAAAGATCCTCACGGTGGTGATCTAGTTGGTGTCCTTCAAGAGCAAAAACTTGTAGACATTCTTGTGGAACAGGTTGTAGAAGAAGAGATCCATTGGTAGTGAGGGGGGTGTAAAGCCTTCTCCTCATCGTCGACCTTCACACTAGAGATCTAGATATTAAAGAGCATGAACCCCATGTTGTGGCTGACCCTCACGATGACCTGGGTGACCCAGAAGCTCTTGCAGCATGTCACCCTGTTAACCTTGGCCATATACTCTCTAGTTTCATCATGTCTTCCATTGCCGCTATAGAGTCAGTGTCAGGGCTCACTATGATGGTCGAGATCTTCCTGCAGCTAAGGGACAAACCCAAACGGTGTGTCGTCATGAGCATGGATGGGCACAACATCTCTGATTTGCTAAAGATTACTGGTGGCAGGGGTCATCAGAGTCTATTGACCACCCAAAGAGGTTTTTTTCTTTTTTTTCTTTTTTTTCTTTTTTTTCTTTTTTTTTCTTGTGAAGTCAATTATGTTTACCGAAGGACCCTTTGCTACTGCCTTCCTCCGATGCTGATCATGTTTGATCGGCAAGGTTGACCCTCTCTGCAATAGTTTTCCTCAAACATTGTTGCTGGCCTCAACCAGCAGTTTTTGAGTTTTTTGATGAGAGGTTCAAGGAAAAAAGTATCCCAATAACGAGTTGTTTCCAGGTGAAGGACAATGCCCTATGATGAAGTGTGGTTTTGTTTACCTTCGACAATAGGAATCGTTAGGCACGACCACCCAGCGAATAAGCCCTTCTGATGTCAGGCTCCCTTCCACGCCAATCTCTCTCTGGTTGTCGCATCTCTCTCATCTGTGGTTGATTCCTATAGGCAACACAACCAATTAAGCCCAACAGTTCTTGGTTTTTTGACAAGGGGAGCTCATGATCGTTGGGCACCACCACGCACACCTGATAACCAAGCTTTGATACCACTGTTGAGCTTTGGAGACTAAGGTATGTGCAGTGAGGAATGAGCTCCAGGTTGACAAGCAAGAGAATTGGAGATTGAGGTTAATTGTCTGGTTCAGGGGAGATAACTTGACACTCTTATCAATCTCCTGAGGCAGGGGCTGAATATATATTTGTCTCTCCTGGGTAGTTATTTCTCAGCCTAACTACCCTCTTGAATTCCCAAACGTGTTGAGAATCTAATGAGTTGTGAGCCTACTACTATTTCAGTGGCTCACATATCAAGGTCCCACTACGTAAGTGGGTCATAGGATTCTTGACCCACTACTCTAGGTCATTGAATTCTCTTGCGAGATCCAATTACTAACTCTAGATTTAATATATGGACTTATACTTTGAATCCAATACCTAGATCCAAAATATATATCTGATATGGGTTCCATATGTGAGACCCTATGACTACACTGGATCCAACAACCACAACTTTTATTTGTCGGAGCGACAGCCCGGGCATTGTTTCATGGTTGCATGCTCTCTCTATCTCTCTCTATATAGATAGAGAGAGGGAAATAGAAACCTACAAAATAGGCACAATGCTAAATGAAACTTGCTATTGTATTTTTATTTTTTTTTCAAAATTCTGACCTTATAGATGTGTTCAGCAATATTGGTTTACTAGAAATTGACACTTGAATCATGCATTTTGAATTAAAAAAACAGTATTTAGAGCTTCTAAAATTTATGAAAATGGTAGGTCATTGATTTTTGAAACCTTATAAAAACATATTCATGCATTGGAATCAATTGCTTTAAGAAGTTATTCTTATAAAAAAAACAAGCATATAAATCACATCTGTACAGTTAGAATTTCGAAAAAACACACCAGAAAATCAATGGCAAGTTTCATTTAATGAGGCCATTTTGTAGGTTTTGACTCTCTCTCTCTCTCTCTCTCTCTCTCTCTCTCTCTCTCTCTCTATATATATATATATATATATATATATATATATATATATATATATATATATATATATATATATATAGGAAGGCTACCCCTCGTCTTTATTGTGTAGTCTGTTTTCTTTTCTGCATTTTCATATAATGCAACCGACTTTTATAGCGGTCGGTGCCTTTGAGAGAGAGAGAGAGAGAGACCTTAACTATTGGTTCGGGAAACAGTCACCAGCGACCGGTGGGCAGATTAGCTCCCGCAAGTAGGGGTCTCTGCGCAGTTTGGGTGGGTTTTTGTAAAAGGATAAAATGTTTAAAAAGATTTAGATCAAGAGTATTCGAGTAATTACACTTTGTCAGGCCATCTTAGTTAAGCGCTAGAGTTATTTTACTTTTTGTAATGGGATTTTTTCAAAATCATCTTTACCTTATTGGCTAATCTCAAATTCATCCCTCTCTTTTTTTTTAATCTCAATTCCATCCCTACCTTATATTTAACCTGGTCCCGCAGGCCTCAGGTTAACTGGCACCAGAAATCTTGACGGAAACTGTTAGTGGTTGGTTAAATGACAGTTTACTCTTACTGGAAGGGCCTTTTAAGAAAAAGCTAATAAGGTAAGGATTAATTTCGAAAACCCACACAAAATGGCCAATTTGTTTCCTATTAATCCACTTTGAATGGAAGCAGATCAGGTCACAATGAACATGAGCCTTTTGCTCATGCTAAAATCCTGGCCGACCATTGTAGGATGAATGCCATGTGGCACTTAACGTTATCAAATTTTTGAATAAAAAAGGTTATTAAAAAAAAGGCATACTAAACCCCCAAACACACCTCTGCTATTGTGGAGGAGGAGAGGAGCCCCTTTCTCATCTCTCTCGCTGGTGTGGAGGTGGAAACGCGCAAACGCTAAAAGCCCTCTGTCGTCTGGTTTCTCTCGTTTCTCATTCTCTTCTCTCTTTCGTATGGAGGTAGAAACGTGCAGGCCGGCATGTGCCTTTCTCAGAGATGGAACGTTGGAGGGGAGAGCAATAATTTACTGCAATTGGCCTGGATATTGGCTGTCAAAACGCTCTCCCATCGCCTAGATCTCTGCATATAACCCACATACTCGCTTGGTCCCATCTCTCTCTCTCTCTCTCTCTCTCTCTCTCTCTCTCTCTCTCTCTCTCTCTCTCTCTCTCTCTCTCTCTCTCTCTCTGAGTACCTATCTATCACTCTGATAATGTAGTGAAGTGGGTCTGTGACTCTCTGTAGAGTTGGTCTGAATCTCTGCCTGCGCATTTGAATACAGCAGTTTCACTTATATTTGAGGAGATGGTGGCGGCTGGAGTTAAGCATTTTCCGGTGTTCCCTTTGTTGGCTCACCTGCAACTTCTTCTGCTTGGTGTGTGCTTAGCTGCAGATCCGTTTGCTTTCTGCAACTGGGATGTCTCTTACATCACCGCCGCTTCTCTGGGTGTCAAGCAACAAGTAACCTATCTCTCTCTTAGTGTTTTTTAATTAGTTATCAGATGATGGGTCACTTACTGAATGTAGAGATATTTAATGGGTAGTGATGGGAAATGTGAGTCTTATGTGCAGTTGTATTGTGGGTTGGTTGGCTGCATCGGGTTTTTGAGGTGTTTTTGGTAGGTGGGTTATGCCCACATTGTGCGTAATCTTAACTGCTTAGCTTAACTGTCTCAACTGTAGAAGATAGATTTTCATCATTTTTCCCAAGATCGTTTACTGGAACGAGTAGATCGACATAGTCGGTATTGCGTTTCTTCCTTTATTGAGCTTTTGTATTCCTCTGTTTTGGGCGTCTTTTTAATAAATTATGGCTCACAAGATTTAGCAATAGTCACAATGTCGGTGCGCCTTTGAACGATTTCCTCACAAAGTTCTTCTTTCTCCCGATGTGTGACATGACACTGGCTTTTTAACTCGACTCACTATTTCGTTTTCAGTATTGGGACAAAAGTTTTTTGAGGTTTAGCGGGTGATTGGATGCTCCCAGTTATCCAAAAAAGTGGGATAATTTGGAACATTCTATTGTGGAACGGAATGAAATATCCCAACTTCTCCTTTTTTCTGTATAAGCGGGTGCATTCAAACACCCATTTACAGAAATCATGCTTATCCCAGTTTCTGGAGAAAAACTGGTGAGCGCAACACCTCTTTAGAGGAAATAGCTTTTATAAGAACTTCCTTTTATGGGGTTCGTGTGATCACCTTAGTAGTCATACTTCAGCTTTCCATGAACTCTTATGGAAATGGAGGTTGGTGTGCCGCTTTTAGTTACTCATAAACTTCATAACGATATCTATATCTTGGCTTTTCAATTTAGAGTTTCCACTGTTGGATCTTTGTCTCATGTTGCTTGTGGAACATATCCTGACCAGTGTTGTGAGAGGCGTAAGCCTCAGTGCCTGAAGGGTACGCTTCAGAGGCGAAGCGTAAGCAATCTTGGCATCGAAGCACGCTTCGCATCTAAGGCGTGCACATCATGTTACTCTTCCCTCTTCAGTGCGCGGTGGAGTACCTCGAGATGACGGAGGAGCACAGCCACAGCAATCTCATTGCCAAGACGAAGGTGTTCTTGAGCTCGTGCGAGCGGCTCCTGGTGGAGGTCGAAGAGCTCGGCATCATCATGGGAAGCAATGCCAGGCGGGGGATCCACCGATGGTCTTGGCAAGGAAGTTGTTGGTGGTGCGGCAGATCTCAAGGAAGGACAATATTTGGGGGTTCTCTGGGAGGGACTCACAAAGGCTGGCAACCGGCGGGGGATCCACCGATGGTCTTGGCAAGGAAGTTGTTGGTGGTGCGGCAGATCTCAGGGAATGACAATATTTGAGGGTTCTCTGGGGGGCGGTTCCACTGTGTGCTAGAGGAGGTTGCCCTTGAGTCGTCTGGGTTGCTTGAATCGGTGGTGGTGAGGTTGGCGCTCCAGCTGGAGGTGGGGGCATGGCCGGAGAGCTCTCTGATATGACCTCTTCGTCTGAAAGGCTTGTTCACGAAGGCTCTAGACCTTTTTTAATTATATTAAAAAGCCTTTCGTAGTTTTTAAATTATATTAAAAAGCCACAAAATATAAATGATAAAGTCGTTAAATTATATTAAAATAATATGCTAGCGTCTGATCGTGTTAGCCAAAAGGGGGGTGTTCGTAAGACATAGACTGTAGATTTGGGACGTGACATAGACCTTTGTTTTATTTTTAAAGCATATTGTGCTACAATTTCCTAACTGCACCACATGCATTTTGATATTTGATCAGTTATTGCCCTTACCTGGCATTACATCAACAAGGCAATAACTGAACATCCTTCATCATTCTCATCCCTTGTGCCCAACGGCCACAATCCCCCTCTCCATCATCTAGCGATGTAAAATGGATCTTCTATTCTGAATCCAGTACATTTTTTTTTGATATATTATTATTTTTTAAATCATAAATGTGTTTTTAAATCATAAATACTATTTATTTTATACTGTTGTTTATTATTAGTTTTTATTTAAATTTTTTATTATTTTATTAATATTATATATTTTTTTATTTTGATCATGAAGCTTATGCTTCAACGCCTCGAGGCTTACGCCTCGCTTCATAACAAGCTCAACGCCTGGCTTCGCCTCAACGCATTTAACAACTTTGATCCTGACTTCAAAATTTTTGGGCTTTGCAAGCAGGCGTTTTGATTAATAGCTTATTTTACCATTTGATATGCTCTTATCATGTGAGGACAAATGACGTTTCTTAGTTCATTGGTTTACTTTTGCTTTAGTTTCTGATACATAGTGTGATGAAGACTACAAAGGTCAATGATCTTGATTTCCCATAGCATGATCCACCAATCTGAGCACACCAGGGAGAGAGAGAGATGAGAAAGGGGCTGCACGTCTCCACCTTCACAACAGCGAGAAAAGACCGCCAAAGACGAGAGAAGGACCCGGAAGGCAGGCGTTGGGGTTTCGTACACCTTTTTTTTTTTAATAACCTTTTTCATTAAAAAAAATTGACAAAAATTTAAGTGCCACGTAGCATTCATCCGTAACCTATAATGGTCGGCCACGATTTTAGCATGAGCAAAAATCTCATGTTCAGCATGACCTGATCTAAATTCACTTTGAATACACCACCGGGGGGCTCCGCGCGGTTGGTAGCAGCTGTCAGTGCAGGTTCAAAACCCCAATGATACGATTAAATAATAACTGGTGGAGGACGACCCCAGTCATTGAAAGGTTGCAAGTTCAAAACCCAATGGTATGTTGTATAACTGGTGGGGTCGCCTAACCCTAACCCCAGCTTGTCTATCTAAAAAAAATCCTGAACTTCGTTATTACCTTTATGATGTATACTGCTATCATTTGCATTTCCAACCAAATCTAAATCGTTTGGTTGGTTTCACTAGAGAAACTAACGTTTTATTAAAACTGAATCCAGATTTGGTTTGGATCTGAATCTAGATCTAAATCCAAGTCCAAACCAAATCTGAATTTATCAAATATGCAAATCTCAATGCATCTAAAAATGCTCTATGCTGGTTGGATATGAATTCAAACTCATTGGGCAAAATCATGTTCTATGGCTATGAACGATCAGAATTCGTCACCCGTCAAATCTGGGTCTAGCACCAAATTTGGACTCATCTATTTGGACTTTTTATATTGAACCCGCTATTTGTGTTGAATATAAAATTAATCCTCTTTTGTTTTTTGATAAAATAATCGTTTTCAACTATGTTTCTCATGCTATCAAGTAATGTAATGTAAGTTCATATCCTGATTCAACGTTACCTACTGGATCTCTTTCTGATCCAAATCTGGATTCAATCCTTTTGCTAGCGATCAAAGCTCTTTACAAGATCAGGCTACTAAAAGTATCAATCTCCAACTTTCTTAATATTTTTAAGTTTAAGAAAATGCAAACTTGATAAGATCACAATATGGTATATTAAAATCAATTGCTTGCTATAAATTTCGATTGCTTCTTGAATAAAATATACAAAGCAGATTTGCCATATAGAATTACAGGAACTCCCCAGAAAATGGCTCATACAACATATTTTTTACTATACTGCCTTTCTTAACCCTGAATCAAAACCCCAAAATCAGATCCCTAAATCAAATTCCTAAACTGAGAACCTCAAATCAAATGTAAACTTCAAATGATATAAAATCCAAAATTAAGAATCACACATCAAGTTTTTCATTTCTTTTTAAAACCCGGGTGAGTCCCACTTATGTGTCCCACCTTGAAAAGCTACGGAGACACCCGTGCACCAGCGGAGTTTGATCTGGTGACACCCCTCACAACCACCCCACTGGCCAGTGAGAGTCACCGGTAAATTTTTCATTAAAAAACGAAACGCGTACCTGCTGAAAGATAGCTTTTTGTCCCTAAAAGTAATATTTTATAAAATAGAATTTAGTGGGGGAGTTGGTGGGCCCATCTCCAATCGAGGGGAGGGGCTTCAAAAATTGACGGGCTGGGAAAAACCTAAGTAGGGTTTCAGCAGCTCGCCTTTAACAAAGTTGTGTTCGTAAATACAGGTGCTGGCACGACACGTCGTCTCCATTCGATCATTGGCGTGTCGCCTCAACCCCTGCAGGGACGGGTTGAAGATAACAAGCTCCGTAGGCGATCATTTTATAAGCAGCTGTCATATCCCTCTCAGCCGAAGATGATCGATATGGGACTAAAAAAACGACCATGTGTTGGTTCGTTTTACCAGCAAACATGAAGAGAACAAATTGCCTGTGAGTACCTAGCCTACATATTGGACATCAGGTCATTTTTTATGCAGCGGCCACTACTGCTGATTACCCATCTCAACATTTTTTCCAAATAAAAAACCACGCTAATCTCGAGAAATGTGAATATGGATGGCTGTCAGTCATATTGCTGCATGCCCACCATGCAGTGATGCTGAACACTAGGGATGGCAGCGGACCAGGGGAACAGAGCCCCACCCCGCCCCGCCGCCTCATCATGTTTGAACCACAGGTGGAAGGATATGAAATGAGAAATTGACCAAGGTTAAAATCAAAACCCGTACAGGAATGGAGGTGGAAATGAACTTACTCTTGGCCCCGCCCCGTTTGAACCATAATGGAGGACATGAAATGAGAAATGGATTAGGGATGGAGATTAAAATCAAAACCGGTGCGGGGATAAACTTACTCTTGCCCCCACCCCATCCCCTTGATTCTCGTTAAGAAAATTATTATTATACCTTTATACATATTATAAAAATATGTATAAAAGGTGTCAGGTACAAGAAGCGAGAAAATGGGGCTTCGTCCTGCTCCGCCTTGCTCCGTTTGAATCGGGGATGGAAGACATGAAACGAGGAATGAACCAAGAATGGAGGTTAAAATCAAAACTCATGCAAGGATGGAGACGAGGATGTAGGATAAATTTTTGAGACGGGGCAAGGGTGGAGACCTTGTTCCCCGCCTCGCACTTGGTGAGCAATGTAAGCATAAGGGTGCTCACAAGGGCTCAGCATACCTGGCTAGGTGGGTTTGTTTAAGGCATTTAAGCTGTCGAATTCGATACTCTAGGTGTGCATTCTTTGTCTTAAACCCAAAGTAGCCTGCTCTTTAGCCGACAAAAGGGGCATATCTATACAAATGTATATGGTTTGTTTACCATGTTAGAAGGTTTTTTGCCATGTCCAATACACTACAAGATTTTATGTTTGAGATGAAGAAAAATCAACACTCAAAATTCATGAAGATATCAACGGTCTAAATATGGTATAAAGCATTATGTTTAACTTTAACACATAAAGATTATAAATTGAATATGCTAAATATGATGTAAAGGTTAGATTTTAACTTTGAAGCTTAGATCTATGTAAGTCAAATGTGTACCACCATAAGTTATGAATGTAGACAGTACCAAAATAGATATATAATTGACCTTTGTTAAATATCAAAATAAAAATTGTAAGAATATGTACACTCTGCAAAGGTCAACCCAGCAACTTGGGTAAGCTAGACTAAGTCTCCAGCGAACCAGTCCTGGTCTATTGGTCTTGGGTTTGATTAGGGTTCAAGGTGCATTGGATGCCATCCATACTTGCAACGAGTTGCACCAACGACGAGCGGTGTCGAACTCACCCACATGGCTTTGTCAACTCAATCCATGATCATGATGAATGGCATCCGGCGCTTGCAGAACGGATGGCTCCGAGGATTTTGTATCATGGGGTTTATTGCCTTGTTGGAGCCGTTCATCATGAGGGTGCCACCCTTTTCCAACTGGTATACGAGCTGAACGATCCGATCTTGCAGTGCTCTGAGTAACCTACATTATCATGAGCTTTGGCCGAGCCCAAGACAACTCCTAAATCGAGATAAACTGAGCCAAGTTATGACCAGCTTGATTCATTTAACTAGCCCAACTCTCATATAACATTGTAAAGCCCTTGGTATGTCTCGGTAGACTCCACCAGGTTGAACAAATCTGGGATTGAGATCCAAGTCTTAGGCCAGGGTCGTACTCAGTTCAACTCAAATTAGCCGCAAAGCCAGTGCGGCTAGGTCTCTGATCCTGAGAGTGGTTTCTCCGTGTAAATATAAAAAAAAAAAATGTATGCTAATTCTTCACCAAGGCTTGACCCTGTCAAAACAAACTAAGATGCGCCCAGTTCTGGGACTAACATCGATGGTCTTTTAGAATCTCTGGATCCTATAGGACATGGGATAAATTGCACTCAAGATCCAGATATAGGTATAGGATCAAACACCCACATCCAATCTTACGGGTAATTCCCCTATAAGAATTTCCATGGAAGAGCATATATGAATTTCTAACAAGCAGGAACCTAACCTTAAGCTTATTGGGAAGAACTTGGATGGTTCTTAGCCCAAGTCCTTCACATGAGGTTCCTGTCAAATCCAACCCATTAACACTAACAAGCTGAAAAACTAAGTATACTGTTCCAAACCCTGGCCAAGTTGCTTAGAGCCCATACATCAAAAGATTGAATGTCTCATACCCCAAAATAGCAATCACTCGGAATGAGGATGACAAAACACAGTAAGGTAGAAAGTGGCTACTAGTGGAGCAGTTTAGAGAAGTACTACCTGCAGCTTTTAGTTAAATGTCCAAGTTTCCGGTTGTATGGCAGAAGCATAGTGACAAATATCACGAGAAAATTACCCAAAAGTTAAAACCGGTAATTTCTCGTGAGTTTTTCTTCAAAAACATAAATATCATGTTTTAAATGTAATATTTATGCTTCATCGACTATTCGTTGTGAAAAAACTGTTTTTTTTATTTTTAAATACTTTTTTATTTATATTTCATTATAAAAATTTATTTTTTATTGTCACGATTTTGCCAAAAAAAAATCAATTTCTCAAGAGTTTTTGGCTGCCGATATTTTGCCGTTTTTAACTATTGTCCCTATGGGCAGGCAAGTTCAAATCCCAATGGTACGATTGTTTAACTCGTGGGGGTCTGCCTAACCCCAGCTGTACTATCAGCAAAAATAAATATGAGGAGCAGCTTGTTTGTAGTCTTGTAGAACATTCAAACAAAGAAAATCAGCAGCTTTTCCTTCACCTACCTCAAATAATATTGTTTTTAGGGAAATTTGCAAAATGGCAACCCAACTGTTGGCATAATTCAAGAATTCGCCTAATGTATGGAAATTTTGAAAAAAACTGACAAATTTTTGTTTATGTTGATAAAAAAATGATCTTTCTAATATGCAGATCAAAAATGAACTTTCTAAAAAAAATTACCATTTTGACCTCCAACAATTAGAATATACTCGGTCTTATATGCTAACTTGGGTTTACAAGGTTATGAATTTGGCGGAATTTGATATAATATATTACTTGATTTTTTATTTATTTTTGTGTATCCTTAAAATGCATTGATATTTAGATCATCATGGCCACCATGCCACAACAAAGTTGTTCAACAAATGCATTGGTATTTAGATCATCATGACCACCATGACACAACAAATTAGGAGACGACATCCAATTCCATTCTCAGAAAAATCGAAGTTCTGCACTTTGCATTCACAAAAAGCATCGAGGAAGCATGTCAGAAGATGGATTCTTTACAATGATCTGTACAAAAACCACAGCAACTGCTATATACACAAGCAACTCTAACCTGTCTTTCAAATGTGAACTCTCTACAAAGCATGATCAAGGATATGGGGAAAACAAAAAATTTGAAAATATCACAAAAAATTAGCAGCGGTCATTGCTCTAAACTTTCGTCACTAAGACAACTGCAATCATAGAACCACCGTCTCCAAAACAGAATTCTTGTCAATTTTTAAATAGATTGTAGATGGGGAAAGCTCGTTTAAGGACTGTATGGTATAAATTCAGAACATTTTGGGAGCAAAATAACTCAAAGGACATAAGCAGTAACAGCAGCTGCAATCTGCAACTAGAAATGCACCCACAGAAATCGAGAAATGTGTTAATGAAAAATTATTCCCCATTTACAAGCCAAAGCCTTCTCTTATCCTACATTATATATCACCAGTCTTATATAACACTTAAAGCATCACCAAGAAAATTGAAAGTAGAATAGTCAAGGCTAATGTAGCACAAAAAAGAAAACAGTTATGACAAATTGACGGTCAGAATGGAGACTGCAACCTAAGCACCAGGTGAGACGCCCGCAGGATCCTTAGATGAATCAACAAGTGCCGGTGGCAGGAATTGCCACATGGGCACCCCAGGGTAACCCATAAACGGCATAGGTTTCACCCCAGGCACTTGGGCTTGAGCTGCAAATGCTGCCTGAAATGCTGCAGGGTGAGGTAGGAACCCTGCAGGCACAGTCATTGCTTTTATCTGCTGTTCCAGCCTTTCTTTATCAGCTTTTAGCTTCACCTTTTCCTCACGGAGTTCACTTTTCTCCACCTGCAGAAAGGGCATGCAATCTTTTTCAGGATATGCAAGAGCATATGTGTTCCAACAGAAATCACAATTACCAAGAATACAGAGACTAGTAATGCATACAGAAAGCCCTGCGTATGCCTTTTTCTTTCATAGAATTTTTTATTGCATTCACTATATATTATTATAAGCATTTAGAGTTTTAAGAAATGGAGACACTCTAACTCAAAGTATAAGCAAATGAACTGTCCTTTCTTTTACCGCAAGGTAATCCAGAGTTCGTTGCAAATAGGTTTGCATGAACTGCATCTTGGAAAAAGGAACAATGGGACAAAATAAAATAAAGATGCATTTACTTATCATGGACATTAGTTCACAAGTGAAAATTAGAAAGAATCCAGGAGACGCATGATAATAAAGCTAAAGAAACAGATGCAAACAAAATGTGGTTCATTCAGGTAATCAGATAAAGCATTCACCTTCAATTCTTTGACCTTTTCCTCGAGTTGCCCATTTTCCTCTTTTAGCTTCTCTGCTTCACTGCGCAACTGATTCACAACCCGAATGGCATCACACAAGATAGTTGCTTTGTCAGTCTTAGGCTTCTTTCCCGGTTCCAACAATAAACCCAACTCCAAGAGCCTGCAAGCATCATTCCAAGCAACCTCAACAACCTCAGAAAGTGCATATGTACATGAGAGATAGAGAGACAGGACCTGTCATTCAATTTATCTCTTCGCATCTTCTCCCTGCTTGCTTTGGAGCAATATGCATCACATGATTCAGCCCTGTTCCTGAAATTCAAACAAACTCAGAGAACAATGGCACAAAGTGACAAAGTGGTTGACTCCAAGAATACAGAATTTTATGCATAAACTTGGGCACCCTGATATGGCAACTCATACCGAAAGATGACTTTACAGTAAATAATCAACAGAAGCATTTATTCAGAACAAGAATGAGAAAGATCAACTAGTCCAGGATCAGAATAGCCAAGGTCACTGAAGCTAGCAATAAAAGAAAACAGGATCTATATCCAAACTATTAAACTGATGACAGATGACCCTAAATAAAGACAACGCAGTGTGTAAGCATTGTTAGTTATTTCAACAGCAAATGATGATTATGTAGCATAATGTTGATAATGATGATAAAGAATGCCAATGACATGGGTTTGATGGTCATTATGGCTGAACAGAGTCTTGTAAATTTATCTCTTTGCACCTTCTCCCTGCTTGCTTCAGAGCAATATGTATCACATGATTCAGCCCTGTTCCTGAAATTCAAACAAACTCAGAGAACAATGGCACAAAGTGACAAAGTGGCTGACTCCAAGAATATAGAATTATATGCATAATCTTGGGAACCCTGACATGGAAAGTCATACCTGAAAATGACTTTGCAGTAAATAATCAATGCAAGCATTTACACAGAACAAGAATGAGAAAGATAAACTAGTCCAGGAAGAGAATAACGACACTTGTTAGACAGCCAAGGCCACTGATGCTAGCAATAAAAGAAAACAGGATCTATATCCAAACTATTGCACTGATGACAGATGACCCTAAATAAAGGCAACACAGTATGTAAGCATTGTTAGTTATTTCAACAGAAAATGATGATTATGGAGCATGACATTGATAATGATGATAAAGATGCCAATGTCATGGGTTTGAAGATCACTATGGCTGAACAGAGTTTTGTTACTTAAGCTTTTAAAGTAGTAGAAACAATCTCCCTTTGCATGTGGCTGACATTTTAGCAATGCATAGATGGCTAAATAATCACATGAAAATGAAGCGGATACAAGGAAAAATTAGGAAGACTATTAAACTTATCATTATAAATTGCAAATGAGATTCAGTAAAGACATACCGTTTTGCTGAACATGATTTTCTGTAACGGTCAGTATTCTCAAAAGAACCACTCACTTCCGCACTGCACATAATGCACAGACATCATTAAGTTAATAAAATACGAAAGAATGAATGAATATATTGAAAGGTAAAAGTGGTAATCGAAAGTTACGCACTATATGATGCTTCAATTAAATGGCCCTAGAAGTAGCAAATGAGTCAAAGATAGTTAAAGACTGAAGATAGAGAAGATAGCTCACCTGATAATTCACACTTATTTAAGTGCTTTTAGTTACCCAGCCCAAAGCCCCACGCAAGACCAGATAAAGCACTACTCAACAAAATTGGATAGGACCAAGTTGTTGCTAAAAATTCCAAAAAGAAGGTAAAAGAAAAGGATATCTAACAAGATACGTGGTCTGTCTTATTTCTTTGATTATCAACATACAAATCAAACACAAAAGATTAGGTTCTTAGATATAAAAATGATAACTTTGAAGCTAGCCTGAACTTTTGATTATTTTAAATCTTATCCCAACCACCTAACTCAGCATGAAGCAAATGCCAAAGGAAATCTTTATTTCAATGTATTTCCTTATACTCTTTCAAGAAACCTCCAATTGTGGTAGCCATTTGACCAGAGAAACAATCTCTCTCTGCAGGCCACATCTAGATTGAGTTTTATTCAATCACAATACATAGCTCCCCATATCAATATTGAATATTGATGTCAGAAAAAGGCCTTAAAATTATATTAATGATATTATGATGCACCACTGTTATGCAATGCATTGCAAAACTAGAAAAAAACATATTGAACAAGAATAACAATTGAACAATAATAACTTTTACAGAATACATGATAATCTATCAAGTGCTAAATATCAAAACAGACGACAAATAAAGGCAAGTCCAATTGTTTGCTACCGCTTGTAGAGGTTATCTTTGATATTCCAACCAAACCCGATATGGCATCTTATCTAGGCACAGATGATCACAGGTTCCAAGAAACTTTAGGGAAACAAAGCCCAGAGATAATTAGTAAGAATGATTCTCATTTGACAAACTAGTAACATTGATTTAATATTCTGCGTAACTCCATTAATACCCTCAGCACAAAATGATGTTAGGAACCTTTGGACCAAACACACAAAAGATACAGTGCTTTTCTAGATATCTCTTTCTATCATTTCTCCTATTCACAGGGACATAGTTAAAAGGATAGGGTATATATTATTTTTTCATATTTTTCATTAAGGATGGTATATAAGTCATATGACACGAGGGTGAATTGGAGTGTCCCTGTGACATAACCTTTCTCTCTTCCTCGTAATTTCCTTTGTTTCATAAAAGAAATCTTTTGCACTATCAAATGAGAATTTTCTTAACAACCATCTCATTTCAAACAGTAGAAACAGACTGGATTACCAGTAACTATAAGATTAATGGTCTTAAGCATCGGCATCAGGTTCTTTACTCAAGTAGCAGCATATAAACGCCAATCAATAAAACTTGCTTACTGGGCTACTGATTTTTATACAAACTCAAGCCCAGTCTTTTGGAAGTCATTCATGGCTGAAACAAGGTTGAGTTCGCTTGATTCACGCCATTTTTTAGGTCAACAATGGTCCAACCACCAGCCTAAGGAAAACGCATTCCTAAACTATCTTTACTTACATAGCAGGGTTTCATCTTCATATGTTGGCCTTGTTAGCGACATGCACCCCCATAAATCAAAAATCAAAGAGGTACTTCCATGGTTACACAAGGAGATAGACTGCAGAACCACTAACCTTTTCCAAATGCTGTAGCTCGATGCCAATGGAATAGGCCTAATTCATATGTATGAACCCCACAACAACCGAACCCTTTAGTGATTGCGATCGACTTGGACTTTCAGTGAGGAAAATTTTTCCCAAAATCTGGCAAGTATAAAACTTCAGACTGCTCCATTTCTCAAACATCCCTCCAATCCCAAGAGAATTATGGCAATGATTCAGATCCTCAAATAATTTGATGGGTCCCTTCCATTCGTAAAATCAATTGAAATAAACCAAAATATTGCATATTTTTCATCCTCATTGACTCAAAATCATAGAAATCAAACCTACCAACAAGATCCTTCTGCCCCTAATCCTTCAAAGAACTCTCCATAAATCCTCCAACTATTTGAAACTCATTACCATAAGAAAAAGACACGCATAAAATAGTCAAAAACTACTCCTTTATTGCATTAATCAGAGAACTAAAACTCACAAACAGGATGAAAGACAAACAAAACCGAGCTCAAAACAATTGTTTAACAAGAAAAAAATTCTCCATATGATATTCAATCACATTCATTCCAAAATCAAAACAAATTCCAAATGGGTATTATGGATGCACCCAATATCTAGAAAACTGGAATAAGTTGTGAGATTCAAGCGTGGATCTCAACACAAGAGCCTAACTTATCCCCATTTTCATGATAGGTGAGTTCAATCAAATACCCTCTAGCGCGTGCGAGAGAGAGAGAGCAATCCTTTCACAAATTAACCGAAAAAAGAAAAAGGAAAAAGGAAAACCCAAATCAAAATTTCGAGATCAGAATTGACCAACCCGATCTCCGGAATGGCACCCAACGCCGAGTAAAATCCGGCCGCCGCCGTCCCCGGAAAATCCCCCGCGAAATCCCCCACGTCGTCCATGTCGATGAGCCCATAGTCGGTCAGCCACACGGAGTTCTCCCCAGACGCCATGCTTGCCTCCGGAGAACCCCTCGAAATCTCGCCGGCCGGAAAATCCTCACCGCATTT
Source organism: Nuphar pumila (assembly GCF_984573655.1). NCBI lineage: Eukaryota > Viridiplantae > Streptophyta > Magnoliopsida > Nymphaeales > Nymphaeaceae > Nuphar > Nuphar pumila. The sequence goes on along the minus strand of NC_143259.1, from coordinate 117,134,134 downwards.
TCCGGCGCCTGCGACGAATCTCCTTCTCCGAGAGAGAGAGAGAGAGAAGGGGAAAAAAGTTAAGAGCAAGTTACAAACAGCCTCCTAACTTACGAGCTATTTACAAGAGCCCACAAAAAATTCAGTTATTACTTTTAGCCGCTGCTTTTTTTTTGTTTACGTTTCACAAACATGCTTACTCCTAAAACGTTCTAATTTCATCAGCGATAGGAGTGGGCATCGGGCCGGCCCGGCCCGCTAATGGACCAGGCTAGCCCGGCCTGTTTACTAACAAGCCGGCCTGACCCGTTTACTAACAGGTTGGGTTTTGGGTTGGTTCTTAACGAGCTCGGGTTTGAAGAGAAGCCCATTGGCCCAACGCGTTAATGTGAAGCGGGGCAAGTCCGGTCGGGCTTGGTCCAATCTTAAGATGCATAAATGCCTCAATGAAATTATGGGCTAACATGATAATAACAAGTTTTTATGCAACTAATTAGGTAAATAATAATAATTAACAAATAGCAAGTTCTCATGCAACTAAACAGGTAAATAATAATAGTTATCCAAGTTACCATGTAATAGTTAATTTTAAAAAAAAGTTTATTGTTAAAAAAGTTAATAAATAACTCAGGCCCATTAAAGTTGGTCCGATCTTATATATGTGGGCTGGCCCAAGCCTAGCCCACATATATAATGGGCCGGGTTTCGGGCTGATACCTAATAGGCCAAGTCCTAAAAATCATGGCCCAAACCCAACCCATGATGGGCCAATTAAGTCAGCTTGGCTCATCGAGTTGTCACGCCGGTTGGCGACCTCTAATCAGCGAAGGATAAGAACTTTATTTTCGCAACTTAGGCAAGTATTTTTTTTCTTCTTCTTGATAAAGAAAGAAAACCCTCAACAAGAACCCAGACACTTAATGGGCATGCTAGGTATCCACCCATTTACCTTGATCCTACCCGAACTAAACCCTATAGAGTCCAGGTATGGTGATAAATAAGAAGACTCGATTAAGACTTGGTAAGGTCCGATTAATACATGGACCCGGGTATAGTTTGTCAAATTTTATACCTGACCCGGTTGTTGTTCTACCAATGTAAAACTTTGACGGCTTACTCCATAGCCTTAGGGATTCGTCACGCTTGGGTTTATGTAAGGGTGACACACATGGGATCTTGAATCTAGGCTACCCGCCTAGTAAGGGTCCTGACCTGTACTGGACCCTACAAGGTTAGGGTTTGGTTACAAAGAAGGGGTATGTTTAACTATTTCGGTCAAACAGATGAAGTCCAATTATTAAATGGATAGGGTATGGTTTATGAAAATTTATACCAAACTTGGATTTGACCTAAGTTTTCAATAAGATCCATAATTTTTCAATGTAAAAAACTTAAAAAATATTTTTTTATCAGGTCTGGTTTATGTAATTCTTATCATGTACGGTTTTTCTTATAAAAATCTGATAAAATCGGAGTCCGAATTCGATACCCGTATCACTTGGTTGAATCCGGATTTGAACCCGTCCATTTTAGCGGGTCCGACTCTTTGACACTACTACCGCCTAGCGGCCTACGCCCTACCCTACTACGCCAAACCTTTATGGCCTTGGGCTTTCACTTTGAAATGAAACAATTGCATCATCATAATTTTGAGAAAGTTGGAGGGTATATAAGATATTACAAAGATGAAAAATGAGGAGGCATGACGTGAAGATTGTGTGTGTTGGTGGTAGTACTAGTAATCTTGTACTTCAAAACAAGGTGACGTGGTGTAACATCGTGACGTGGTGTAACATCGTGACGTGGTAAATTGTGGGACACCCTTTCCCACATCACATGGCACACTTTGAAGTGTGCCGTTGCACCTCTTGTCTTTGTCTGTCAGTTTCCCGCGCCAAAAGCAAATGGAGGGCAGTCAGGTACAGAGGCACACTCGAAGTTTGCCATGTATGGCACCTGATCCTGACTCCTTCCCTTGTGACATTTGACGGTCAAATGGGATCTGGTAATAGTTGTTAATCCACGTCCATACCCATCATAGGGTCAGAGTGATAATTGGTTCTACATGTCAAGGTCCGAGAACCAATATCACTTGAATGACAAAAAAAAAAGTTTATTTGAACATACGACTTAACAAACTTTTTTTTTTTTTTTGGAACACCCCATAACGTGATTTATATCCTCTTTTTTTAGTAGGAACTAGCTTTTGAAGTGCCATAACGTGAATTTTTTCTGATCTTTTTAGCGATGCAAAAATCGATGTCTACAAAGGACTGATTTTTCTTTACTAAAAAAACATTTTTTCATCGTAAAACATATAATAGAGCAGATTCTCACTAGTTCAATTATGTTGAACACATCTCCGAGGTTAGTTTGGGTCAAAACAACTTGAATCATGAGCTTCCAACTACACTGTAATGCAATGGAGTGTATTAAAAATTTATATTCATATTCAGATCGACCATGATCCAGCCCACATCTGATCCATTTGCACCCTTAGCTTTGTTAGCATGCAGTTATTAGGAAAAGTGGCATCATTAGCTTTGTCTGGCACGATTTTCATGCCAGTAAAGGTGGACTTTTTTTGTAGTTTTGGCTGCATTAAATAATCGCCTATTTTAACTTGAAAGAACATTTTTTTTTGAAGGAGAGAAAAACATGAATTCATTCTTAAGAATAGTGACAGAAAAGTTCATTAGATCATACTGAGGTCGCCAATTGATTGGCCTGCAATGACGAGAACAAGGAGTTGCAGTTTTAAAAAGGGGTCTAAGACAGTTGCAGTTATCAAAACCGCATTCCCTACCTGAAATGAGACTTCCTCAAGGTTGCTCATTTCGTTCCTCCCAAACCGATCACAGGGCTGATAAGAGAGGGCGTTGCGTGTTCTCCCCCCAAACAGGCACTGTAGCTACAGGCGAGTGTACGGCAGTGTACGAGTCCCGTATACCCGACTGAGCGGGACCCGAACATGCACTGTAGCTGGGGGGGGGGGCATATAACCTGCCCTGGGCTGATAGTGTCTATCAGCACCAGATTAATAGCCATTTTTGCCATCAGAAGCATGCCTTCCCATTCATCAGTAGGTCTTGAAACCATGAGTCCCTCCTCACTGTTAGACTAGGCAAAGACCAGGATGCCATGAAGATGCTTTGGAAGAATGGACAGTCCCAAAAAAAGATGATAACCATCTTCTTCTTCGAAAAAACAAATTAAGGATGCATTGGCTTGGCATCTAAATACCCTATCTATTTCAATTGGATCAAGGGCTGTGTCATCAGAGAGAACCCATGCAAACATCTGTGATCGATGGGAAGGTCTCAGACCCCATAAGCAGCAGACATGAAAGAAAGAATCCAAACCTTCTTGTTGCATTGAGAGGTAACAGAGAGAAAATGAAAAGACATTGTCATGTGAACATCTGCTTATTATCAGGTTCGTCTCCACTCTTTGGCTGAAATCATCTCACACCTTTATTCAATCTCCCCAAATGGCCGATGTCTGTCGCCTATAACTGAAAATTAGCCAGTCCTTGCTTGGGTCTTGTAAGCTATACTTGGATTTCATGAAGATCACCCATGTCTTCCATTCTTCATCCATTACCAGTTGCCTTCACTACAAGAAAAATGCTAATTAGCGTCGAAAATGTGACAGAAAAAATCCGTCACAAATTTACGACGGATTAGCGAGAGAAATATATTTGTCGCTAAAATTTTGCTTATTTGCAAAATTCGCGACGAAAAATATTATGTCGGTAATCCGTCGCTAATTAGAGATAAAATTTATTTTGTCTCAATATCTGTCGCAACTTAGCGACGGATCAACGAAAGAACTTTTTCGTCACTACACCGTCATCAAGTAGTGATGACCTAGCGACAGAATTTGTCTGTCGTGAATCCATTCATAATTTTCCCATAAATCCCTAATTTGAACTCCTTTCTTTCTCTTTTTTGTTTCGTCTTCGCCGCCTGTTGCCCACCGTGTTTTGTCTCCACCGCCAGTCGCCCCTCGATCATTGTTTGTCGCCTGACGCCCTTTGCGCGATGCCCGACGCCCGCCGACCTTCCCCCTTCGGCTCAGGTAACCCCTTGACTCCCTTGTCTCTTTCCTTTTTTTCGCCGACCATTTCCTTTTTCGCTAGGGAGGGGCCGAGCCTCCCTGTCTTACGGGATGCGAGGGAGGGGGCTCGGCCCCCTCCCTATGCTTTTTTTGCCAGAGAAGGGCTGAGCCCCCTCCCTGTCTTACGGGATGCACGGGAGGAACTCGGCGCCCTTCCTCTCTTTTTTTTGTCAGGGAGGGGTCGAGCCCCCTCCCTGTCTTACAGGATGCCCGGGAGGGGCTCGACCCCCTCCCCCCCCCCCCCCACCCCCTTTTTTTTTTACCAGGGAGGGGCCGAGCCCCACCCCCTTTTTTTTTTTACCAGGGAGGGGCCGAGCCCCCTCCCTATTTTTTTTCGCCAGGGAGGGGCCGAGCCTCCCTGTCTTACGGGATGTAAGGGAGGGGGCTCAGCCCCCTCCCTATGCTTTTTTTGCCAGGGAAGGGCTGAGCCCCCTCCCTGACTTACGGGATGCACTGGAGAAACTCGGCCCCCTCCCTCTTTTTTTGTTTTTGTCAGGGAGGGGTCGAGCCCCCTCCCTATCTTACAAGATGCCCGAGAGGGGCTCGCCCCCCTCCCCCTTTTTTTTTTTGCCAGGGAGGGGCCGAGCCCCCTCCCTATTTTTTCGCCAGGGAGGGGCTGAGCCCCCTCCCTGTCTTACGGGATGCTCGTGAGGGGCTCGGCCCCCTCTCCTTTTTTTTCGCCAGGGAGGGGCTGAGCCCCCTCCCTGTCTTACGGGATGTGAGGGAGGGGCTCGGGCCCCTCCCCTATTTTTTTTTTTTTTGCCACGGAGAGGCCGAGCCCCCTCCCTACCTCCATGTCTTATGGGATGAGAGGGAGGAGCCGAGCCCGCTCCCTTTTTTTTTGCCAGGGAGGCCCTCCATGTTTCCCTGTCTTACGGGATAATACAAAGGGGCCGAGCCCCCTCCCTTTTTTTGCCAGGGAGGGGTCGAGCCCCCTCCCTATCTTACAGGATGTGAGGGAGGGACTCTGACCCCTCTCTGTTTCCTTTTTCGCCAGGTATGGATCGAGCCTCTTCCTTGTATTGTTTTGTATATTTGTGTTTTGCAGGTACGTTGTTGAGTTAATTGCTCGATACTTAGTGCTAAGTATCGCATGTGGCTAAAAATGCAATGCAAAAAAAAGATGTTGAAAGTGAGGCAAGGGAGCAACCCAAAAATGGAGGTTGTCATAGATGCGAGTTTGCTCTTTTCTTGTACACAGGTAGTCCCAAACAAGATGTTGAAAGTGAGGCAAGGGAGCAGCTCAAAAATGGAGGAGGCAGCCATGCACGTCAGCCTATCCAAGTTGAAGATGATAATGGAGCATTTAGATTCGTTTACATAAAGGCCCGAAACCATTGCAAAACTCCCAAGTATTCGCTCCACCAGTGCCATTTGCGAGATTGAGGCATCACTAAAGATCAAAAGGTCATGGGTGAATTGTAACATTGTGAAGTTTTGACCATTGAAGGAGATCGGATTGATTAAGTCAATGGTAACTATTCTGAATATGGATATTAATGTTAGCAAAAATGTCTTGTGAGAACATCACTTATCGAAAGTGGTCATTGTCGATTCAAACGAAGCTTCATTGGAGGTGGTTGTTGGCATTCCCTCTAACCAATCGATGATCTCGATGAAGCCAGGCCATTATGTCAAGACGTGAGCAAGACCCTTGAACCCAAAGAAAATGAGAAACTTGCATCACACATGTAGCACTCATCAAGCTTCCATGGTGGCCTACTTATAGTAGGAGATTCATGGGAGGTTATAATCGCATTCATGGACAGTCATGTGATCTTTTCATATTCACATAATGGTCCTACAATCATAACCTTCAAAAAACTGAAAAGCCACAACCATCACGTTGTCCCTTGATGTGCTCGGGTCAATATAGGTCACATCTAAGTTGGATCTGAACCAAAAAATCCATTCTCTCACTTGACCCATTGATATGAAAAATCACTTTTCAAGGTTCTTTACTGTTATCTCAATCCAATTTTTATATGGGTTCACATGCTATACTTAATCACAAGAATGAATAATACGAGTCATGAAGATGAACATCTCTATATAAGATGACATATTTTCATGTACTACAATATTATTCATTTTAAGTGTTTAGCATGTTAAGAGTACCGTTATAAAAAGGTTGAAACATCTTTATATGAGATGACATATTTTCATGTACTACAATATTATTCATTTTAAGTGTTTAGCATGTTAAGAGTACCGTTATAAAAAGGTTGAAACATCTTTATATGAGATGACATATTTTCATGTACTACAATATTATTTATTTTAAGTGTTTAGCATGTTAAGAGTACCTTTATAAAAAGGTTGAAACATCTCTATATGAGATAACATATTTTCACGTACTACAATATTATTTATTTTAAGTGTTTAGCATGTTCAGAGTACTTTTATAAACAGGTTGGTCCCTAACTCATTCTATTTGGTCATTTTAATATTATTATTCTACTATTCTCTTCACAAACAATATACACTTTACACAAAATTAATATTGTACAAAATATAAAAAATCAATTTAGTTTCAGAAATTTGACCACATAAAATCATAATGTATTGTCATAAATCACAAAGAATCAAATAGACCCATCCCCATTACATGTTGGGAATACAATCTCAGTGCTAGCCCTTTAGTAAGATGATTCGCATTCATTTCTTTTGTGTTGATTGTATCAATACACACTACATGATTCTCTAATGTTTCTTTAACAACAAAGTATTTTATCTTAATGTGACTACACAAAGTAGAGCACTTGTTGTTAGTAAAGAAAGACAATAGCTTTATTATCACAAAAGATCTTCAGTGACATCTCAATAGAGTTCATAATATCAAGACCCAAAATGATTTTTTTTTATCAATATACCATGAGATGAAGTCTTGTATAGAGCAATAATTTCTGCCTTAATGGTATTCAGCAATTTCTTCACTATCCTGCGGTAAATGATGACACGTAGAATATTTTTAATCACTCATGATTGCAAAAGCAACAAGCTAAGCCTATTTGAGTGCTTCTACTTCTCATAGTCAACTTCTTGATCGGTTGTGTTATTCTCTGTAAGAGCGGGTTGGGTTAATTTCTCTATACGAGACTCATATCGTAAAGGCAAACATGAGACCTTTTAATATTCACATTTTTCTAATTTGTCTATATGAACAATATGTCCTATCATGATTTACATAATTATTGATTTATAAAAGATGAAAAAGAAAAATAATAAGCAAATTTGCATGATGTTTAGACTTAGTAAAGTACAAATCGAGGTAACTTCAATTATACAAATTGAGATAACTTTATAGATACAAATTGATTTACAACTTGATACCGATTTAAGTTTTATACAAAAATAATATTTTAGTAATAGTTGCAAATCGATGTGAGTAAATCACGATATTACATATTGATATCGTTCACAAAGACAAACAAAGACATATTATTGTCGTTGTAACTTCATAAGTACAAAATGACATGATTTACAACCATATTCATTTACAAAAAATATGAGTATTTAGTTATAATACATCATGATCAATGGTTTGACCATAAAACGATTTACACAATGACTGATTCATAAAAGGCAAAAAAAAAATAATAAACAAATCGATATGATGTTTATACTTAGTAAAGTACAAATTGAGGTAACTTCATAAATACAAATCGATTTACAACTTGATACTTGATGATTTATAGCAGATCTCCAGGCATAATTGGATCAATTTTTTAAGATCTATATCTCACAACTAGCTTGGATCAATATATGTTACCTGGATCTAAAAGCAGAAGTTGGCATGTTACTCGATGACTTTATAGCAGATCTTCAGGCATAATTGGATCAATTTTCCAATATCTATATCTCACCACTAGTTGGATCAATATATGCCACCTAGATCTGAAAGCACAAGTTGGCATGTTACTCGATAATATTTATTCAAGTTATTTAATGTTTAATTGAAAAAAATATGAGATCTTTGCAGAGTATTTGGGTTGACCCAAATGGATATGGAAAGAGTTTAGACTCATATCAGAGTTTGGACAAGACCTATAAGAGATTTGGATCCATTTAAGACCCAAATAGTTCTCTAATGTAAACAGTATTTTAGATCCATTTAGAGACCAAATTCGATCCTACTATAAAAATAAGATATTGAATTTACTTGAATACTCAATTAGATCCCATTATGTAAATTAACATTTGGACCCATTTGGAGATCCAATTGGATTTCAATAAGTAAATAAGGCTTTTAGATCTATTTGAGACCTAAATAGATCTATGAAGGTAAAATAGATTTGTTTGGATCTGAATTCAATTGGAGACACAGATAGATCCTACTTAAGAAAACAAGATTTGCATTCACATATGATCTAAATGAATCTTCTTAGTGTACTGTGAAATTTGTTTGGATCCACTTAACCCAAATGAATCATACTTAAAAAAATATAGATTTAGATTAGTTTGATATTCAAATAAATTTTACTATAATATAATAAGTTTTGGATCTATCTAAATTTTAAATGGATCCTACTTAAATAAAAACAATTTGGGTTCAAATCGAGGTAACTTCAACGATACAAATCGAGGTAACTTCATAAATACAAATTGATTTACAACTTGATATCGATTTAAGTTTTATACAAAAATAATATTTTAGTAACAGTTGCAAATTGATATGAGTAAATCGCGATATTATATATTGATATCGTTCACAAAGATAAACAAAGACATATCATTGTCGCGGTAACTTCATAGATACAAATCGACGTGATTTACAACCACATTCATTTATAAAAAATATGAGTATTTAGTTACAATACATCTTGACCAATGGTTTGGCCATGAAACGATTTACACAATGACTGATTCATAAAAGGAGAAAAAAAAACAATAAACAAATCGACACGATGTTTAGACTTAGTAAAGTATAAATCGAGGTAACTTTATAAATACAAATCGATTTACAACTTGATGTCGATTTAAGTTTTATACTAAAACAATATTTTAGTAATAGTTGCAAATCGATATAAGTAAATCGCGATATTACATATCGATATCATTCACAAAGATAAACAAAGACATATCGTTGTCACGGTAACTTTATAAATACAAATCGACGTGATTTACAACCCCATTTATTTACAAAAAATATGAGTATTTAGTTACAATATATCATGACCAATGAAACAACATTTTTTAATTTATGTACAATGTAATTTATTTGTTTATTATATACTTTGCGCATGATTTTTGGAAATAAGCGGGATGTGAAACAATATTTCTTTTATAAATAAATGACACATCGCACAAGTTCAGGAGGGTGTTGTTTTGCTTTGCTTCATGAGTAAGGAACAGACGAACCAACATTTTCTTTATAAACGACATGTTTGTGGGTCTAACATATAATCTGCTTCATCGTAAAGGGGGTATCGATATCGAGGAAGGAGGACGACAGCTACACAGTCAGCGATGGTGAATTAGGCAAATATTTTATAAACCTCGTGACGAGTATCTTCAAAATTTATTTCTTTAATATTGTATATTTGATTTGTTTTGTTTACCGTAGAAAGGAATTGCAATATAATGTGACAGATCGTTTATTGAATATTCTGCTAATGTCAGTGAAACATCCACAAAAAAAGGTAACCCAAAACTCAGCAAAGAGCTCCAAGAGAACATCAACCAGTTGCAAAATGAATTTGCAGAAGGAAACACTATCAATAATTTTGTACGTATGAAACCACTATCAGCTTTACATTTATATATATGTTATTGGTATATATATTAACATGTGCATATTTTTTGTAAACAAACTATATGTGATTTTGTCATATATATTCAAAGAAATGCAACAACCAATACTAGATGCATCGTCAACCCTTATTTCATGGTATATCGGTTCTCTTATATGTTTATTTTCTTTTTTTATTTACTCTTGTCGCTTTGTGTTTTAACCTTACTATTATCACTATTTCGTTCAATAGAGTTTGTTTCGCCGACTGCCATACGCCATTGGATTTTAAGATGGACTACAATGTTAGGGTAACGATGATCACTGTAGAGACTTTTAGTCAAGTAAAAAGGTAAGTGAATAAACCTGTTGTCTAAGGTTTGTGAGGCATAACAATCCTAACATGATTTCTACTATCGATTTGTAAGATATTATATTGATTTAAGATATTGTTTTGATTCTTAATATCAATTTGTATGCTGATTCTTAATATCGATTTCTAAGCTATCAATAGAAATTTTTATATCGATTTGTAAGATATTTTATCATCGATTTGTCGATATTGATTCTTATACTGTGGCGATCGTCTGAGCATTGGGTCTTATACGTAATGAATTTCCGAAAACAACTATGGTGCTACAACTCATTGGACTTTTACATTGGTATAGAACGTAACATTATGTATTTGGTATGTTTCTATCTATAAGTGTATCGTATCTTGTATGGTGGCCCAAAATTTACTTGCTTCTGCATTAACCACAGGTGAAATTTCTTAAAGTCGTCTTGGGTGTCGACATTAGCGAGTGGAGGTTTCACTATGCACTCGATGCTCCTTTACAAAATAATGGCATCGATTATAGCGTATTTGTAATGAAGTATATTGAAGCAATATATAATGGATAAGAACCTGATTTCGACAGTGTATGCTCTACACTTAAACATGTTTTATTATCCTATATTATTGGGGACTCAATTTCTATATTAGTCCCACATTATCTTTTTGTTGCAAGATGATATACCTGGATTCTGCACATAACTATGCAAAAAATTGGAGTTTCTAATTGCGTCAAAGAAAAAAACTCAGACGACAAGAATACTTAGAAGACAATGAACGACGCGATGATGTACAAAGATTTGTAACAGATTTTATAGACTGTGTATACAAATTTTGTAAGACTGTGTATACAAATTTTGTAAGACTATGTATACAAATTTTATATATAAATCGTTATGGGTTGAAATAAAAATTCAATAATTACCTTGATTTCAAAAGGAATGATGATAAATGCTGATATCAAGAGGAAAGCTGATATATACTTCTAAAATGGAAAGATTTGTGTTTTCCATCATTTTACATAGGACAGTATGTAAATTGATGTGGTTGTAAATTGCGCTAATGGGCTACATGATAAATCACTTTTACTATACACGTCAATAAGTTAGACTGTTATTTGTAGTGAAGGCAAATCGTTGACTCTGATATAGACGTCATTATGTAAATCGCTATAGGACAATATATGGTATAATGATTTATATAACATGAAAAGAAAAAAGTATTTTGTATTTACAACGATTTGTACATGTGAAGGCTAGATGAGACAATGATTTTTACTTTTAATATAGTTTATTTACAGAAAGTTTTGCACTACGATTCAAATTCAGTGTATGTATAATGATTTGTATATGTAAAGGCTAGATGAGACAATGGTTTTTACTTAAACTTTTACCATGATTTGTACTCACGTACAGTGTGATTTTCATCCAATTGTGGCTGACATAGACGTCATTATGTAAATCACGATACGACATTAAATGGTATAACGATTTATATAACAAATAAATTGCCATAGGATACTACATGGTATAACGATTTATATAACATAGACGTCATTCTTATATCATTAGTAAATCGCAATAGAAAATTACAAAGGCAATTTACTAATGGTATAAAAATTAAACTACACTGATCGTTCATGTTAATACAATCAAATACAATTATGTAGCTGAAGAATTCACACGCGATTCTTGTGTTTCATTGCTCACTTTTGAATTGAACTGAGGTTGTCATGAAACAAAATAATATAAGACATTGCATTAAGTTTAACAAGAAATATAAACATCCTCCCAACATTGATTACATATCAAAAGACTTGTAAAACTGATGTCATCGTTTCACTCAAACCTTTCAGGAGGATTGAAGGTTCCAACATTGTAGTGCACGTCTATAGGGTATTATTGCATGTTGGAAATTACACAATATAAATATTGATAAGCTGCACGTAATGCAATTTACATGAAAAGCAATATAATGTATTACATACTTGTTTATACGAAGGGCTTGATTATACTTTTGCTTAGGGGTTGGTTGTTTCTTAGAACTTTTCTTGTCAACCAATTCTAGTGCACCTTTTGTCCTTCAACGACTGCGATCAGAGGCAAATTTTCTTTTGATACCCTTCGCTAGGTGAATTCTTTTATCATAATCTACAACGTTGACTCCTGACTTATTGAAGATGATGTTTATGCTTCAGCATAACTTCTCATGCGGGTTAGTTGAAGCATTATTTTTACCTTTGTTGTTTGCTCTCATTTTCTTATATTGGTCTTCATGAGTTGCAACAGACTAATAGTGAATTAACTACACATTTTCAAGTAAGTTTTTTGACACTTTTCTCATGCATACATAGGATTCTTCACTTTTCGATGTCAAATCTGCAACATACATAAGTAACGTATATAGTTGTTGATAACGGGAGGCTATGTGACACTTCTCATCAATACCAGATGGACTGACATTATCTGTATCCAATAATTTAATCTTTGCTTGTATCGTCCATCTTCGCATTAAATATGACTCAGGTATTTTTTGTATCATCTCTTGATTAAGTGTCCTTAATGCATGACGACATAAAATACCTTTAAATTCATACATTTTGCACGTACATTCAATTGTTTTGTTGCCAACATTGTACGTAATATATGTTTCTTTCCTTTTTGAATGCTCTTCACTCTCCCATACAATATGATATTTGTGTATATTTTCAGTTTTCATACGTCCTTCTATGTTGTAATTTATGACCTGTATAACATCCTTCTTAATTCATTCAAATATAGTTAGTGTATACAAATCTGCAGGTCGCATCAATATTTTTAGGCCCAAGTTACAAGGCATGTGTTGAAGCATTTCACATCATGTTCAAGCTCATTCTGTCTAAGGCCATCTATAAATAATTCATATTGTTCCATGAAGTGAAACATTGTTAAACATAAATACAAGGTTTTCTTCAATGTGTCATGCATAGATTCAGCTCTTTGTGTGCTTATCATACATGCACAAAGGTATTGTCTTTCATATACGCCAACTTCTTTTTGTTTGTATATAAATTTTATAACCACACACAATCTTCAAGGTCATACATCTGAATCATTTCCTCTCAATCAAACATAAAGGTGACATCGTCTACGCTCTCAAGTACACACATTATAAACTTTTTATTAAACCATGTCTTTTGATTAAATATGTGTCCTATGTTCTTTACTGCATTTTGAAAGATATGCCACAAACATAGGCAATGATGTGCATCTGGCCATACATGAGACAATACAGCCGCAATTACATGATCACTATCTGTAAGTACAACTTCAGGGTGCTTCCCATTCATTGCCAGTGTAAATACTCTAAACAACTACTCAAAGGTTTCCTTTGTCTGGTCATACAAAAAAGTGTCGCCTAATATGCAACTCTATGAGTGATGGTTCACTCTGACAAACTACGTAAATGGCAACTCTATGAGTAATCTTCACTATCGTATAAAAAATAAGCACATCATTGAAGCATTCATAATCTACTCTTGACTTTGAATCTACCCAAAACATATTCACAACATATTCATCTTCATCCAGTTGCATTGCACTAAAGAAACCAAGGTCATTGCTTGATTTTTTCTGTAAGTAATCAACCAAAGAACATATTTCTTTATTCTTCATGTTATCTGTCATCTTCCTTCTCAAGTGGTTTCTTAGATCCATAGGTGTGAATGACACATTCTCGCGACCACCATCTATGTGCGCGCACAAATTATATGTGTTCTTTGGTGCACTGTCAGCGCTATCAACTATTTCAGTAATTACAGCATGTGTTTCAGTTACTTTACGATGTGACCTTAACATAGGAGTCATAAATGGAGCTGCTAATTCATGGTTATGATTATTGATTAAAGTATGAACTACATATTTCTCATTCGAAAGCCTTCTTAACACTATTCTCACTAGACAGCCACATCTTGAATCTAGCTTGTTCCTTGTTGGATTTTCACTTGACTTCTTCCAACCTTTTTTAGAGAAAACATATATTTTTCTCACCATGACACCCTATGCATTTTTTGACAAAGAATACCTTATAACAGGGAAGTCAAGTTTTAAGGCATAATCATTGTAAAAATTGTATGCAACTTTCTCATTATTAAACTAAATTTCTTCTACGAGAATAGAGTCAAGTGTACTATCATGTACATTCCGAGTGTCTGCACCTTTATAAAGTGTATTGTCATGATCGTCTACTTCATTACCGATTTGCATTTATTCTGCTGGAACATTCAAGTCAAGAGTGAATCAAATGCTTGCACCCTTCTTATCATGTGCATCATTAGTGCACATGTTCAGCTCTTCAAGTGCGTCATTAGTACAAATGTTCACTTCTCCATAACTTTCCAATGATTGAGATACATCATCTTCACTGCAACCAGATGATAAGCTCACCACTGTCATAAGCAATATATCAATTTGCATTAGCCAGCGTATATATTTGCTATGATTTATTCAAGATGCATATAACAACGAATATCGATTAGTTAAGCAAGTCAAAAAAACGATTGAATGAATCACAATATAAAAACAACAATGATTTGTTATTTACTTATACTATGCATTGAGTTGTTATTTATCATGCTAATAAAAGAAACAAATTATTGTATATGTGTGTTGACGATAGCGATTCACGTGATAGCGATTTAATTATATGTACGACGCCATGAAGCAATTTCAATAGAAATCGCTAAATGAGCAGCAATTTGAATACGCAAATCGCCACCGCAAGCCCGCAATAATATAAATTTTGCACACATATTTTAAAAGCATACCACAAATATCTTTCAAATCGATAGTAGAAAATACGTAATATCTTATAAATTGATATATATATATATATATATCACATAATATATTACAAATCGATATGACAATTCAGCATAATAGCTTACAAATCAATATACATATCGCATAATATATTATAAATCGATACGACAATTCAATATAATAGCTTACAAATCGATATTAACAAACAAAACAATATCTCACAAATCGGTAGTATGTTACTGCAACCTTGATTTGTGTTACATTGCATATACTGAGTGAATGGACGATACCGGATGGGGTAGAGGCCCTTCCTCGCATCTGTAACCAAGCATTCTTATCAACAAGTCCCAACGTCTTACAAATATCTTCAATTTTTCAATTGTCGAAAAGCCAACATCGACTTGCAATAACAAAACAATGCCTTAATGGTACTCACGACGCCTTAATGGCACTTGTTGGAATGTTTGTGTGTCATTATTTTTTTTCATATTGCCTAACAAAAATGAAGAAGGAAGACTGTAAAAAGAGATGGGTGACAAATTTCTCTATGACGCCCACCAATGATTGAACCAGTCGATCGATTTATAGTTATCTCTATGAGGTAGGAACGAACCCAAAAATGTTTTGTAACACAAGGCAGGAACGAGAAGGCGGCAATGTGTTGTAACATAAGCTAAAAAACAAGGCGAGAACCTGGACTTGCAAGAATGTGCAAAGATATTTATGGAGGACATTTTCGTCATACGCATATCTATCTTACGGGAGGACATTTCTGTCAAACGCATATCTATCTTTTTTATATGTTATTTATCTTTTTTATATGTTATTTTATTACAAAATTATCATGGGTAACATTGGCATATGAATTATTGTGTGTCCCAAGATATTCCTCCATAGACACCCGAAGAGAGGAATTTTTCTTCGAGGGAGAACACACAAACCCCTCACGATTATTATCTTTATCAGCATCTGCATAAGATTTTGACTTTTGAGCTTAGCTAAAAGATAGGATCTAAAGCAAAAACATATCCAACAGGAGAAGGAAGAGAAAGATTTGGCATGCACGTTAGACGCTATGATTGACATCCTGGACTGTAGGATCTAGGGGAGTCCCACTTCTTTTTTTTCTACAGAAAGAAAAAGATTGGACTAGGCAGACCCCTACACTTAGACAATCATATCATTTGGGGTTCAAAATTGCAACGTCCAAACACAAGGTGACGTGCACTAACTTCTCCTGCCAAACAAGCATAGCCCCCCGTTGGTGTGGAGTTTCACTCCTTTGCTTACACGTAGCTGAGAAGATGAAATTTATGCTCAAGCACCTACATCCATACTCAGTGGTAAACGTTGTATCTGATGTGCAGTTTGCAAACTCTTTTTCTTTGATGTAAGGTCGCTGAGATTGCCAACTTAAATCATGCAATGTTCTCTTTTGATTGCCACAGCCTCAAAATAAAATACCAACAAATTTTTTGTTGCTTTTTGGAGGCACTATTATTTAGAGTCACCCCTGCATGCACTCAGTTGAGGACATTTCTGCATTGAAGATCATCTCCAAGGTGGTGTTCGACAAAGCCTTGTGTGTAAGAAAGGTTGCTTTGTAGGACAAGCAAGCCATTGTATTAGACTGCTATATACAGTGAGTAGAATTATGTCGTTTTTCTATTTTATGTTTTGTCTTGGTAGTTCTTTAGTTTTGTCTCAATACCAAGATTGGACGTCTTCCGTAGCATTAAAAAAGAGAACCAAGCATCCATGAAAGTGACACTTGGGGTACGTTCGGCTGCCTCAACTCAACGGGATTTAGAGATCATTCTGATTCTAAATCTCAGGGCAACGGTGAGATTTAGAATCTCACGGGTTGCCTGAAATCTCATGTTTGGTTGAACATGAGATTTCAGGCTATTATAATCGCATTCTCAGGTTCCCGTGAGAAAGCTATTGTGAATGATCCAACCGAACGTCCCCTTGATCAAATAAATGATAATTCATATAATAGACTACCATCATCATACAGTTCATAACCTCATCTATGTTGGCTTTGTTCTAATATGGTGATTGTCTGTTTTCTATGGCGTTAAACAAGAAAACTAAGCATCCATGAGAGAGACTTCATCAAATAAATGATAATTGATGGAATGGGGTGCCATCATAAATTTATGACCTTGTCTATGAAGGCTTGTAATTTATGTAGTAAGAAGCTCTTTGACTTGGTAGTACCCAAGTTTGGCCCAGACTCTTAAACTATACATGCATGTCTACTTTCGCTCACTATTCAAAATAGGTCCCGGGGGGTTAGGAGTGGTCATCGAGTTGGCCCGGCCCGACAGGCCTATCGGGTCAGGCTCGGGTCGGGCTTGTCGAGCCCTGTGCATATTACACAAGGGCCCAGCCTGATTAGAACCCAATTATCTAATAGGGTCAGACCCAATCCAACTTAATTTGAGCCTGGGTTGTAAAATGCAGCTCAAGCCTGACCATATACGGACCAAGTATCACCACAACAAAGCAGTGGATTAGCGACGACCACATTCCGTCGCTAACCGGCTTAGCGACGGATTAGCGACGACGAGGTGACGGAAAGCTTACGTCGCGAATTTTTAGACGCTAACTGACGACGGAATACATCCGTCGTCAGTTTCGTTGCTAATTGCGACAGAATAACAAATGACGTATTCCGTCACTAATCCGTCGGTACTAAACGGCGACATCGATTGGCGACGGATTTACATCCGTCGCTAAGCCATCGCTAGATTTATATGCATAGCGACGGAAAAATCCGTCGCTAATCCATCGCAAACACGAAAAAAAATAAAAAATTTTATTTGAAAATTAAATATCGAGAACGGTACAATTTATATTTCCTATAAATAAAAACAAAGTACACATAAAATTTCATATAAAAGGAATCTACTACAATTAATCGTTCAACCTTAAAATTAACAAGTTTAATTATTTACAATTCAACAATTATAATTTCGAAACAAAAAAAAATAGAACTTCTTCAACACAGTTTTCTAATCATCGCCAAGATTTTCTGCGTCTTCTTGTTCATTGCCTTGATCTGTCCCTTCAGCTCCGCTACGCTGATTATCGCTAGCAGCCTACACAAGAAAAGAACAGTCAGTATTGATAAACAAAATATTATGAAATAAATTATACACTATATGTGATTCTATCATGTGCTCATATGTGTTCTAAGGCAGTAAAAAAACTTTATATGTGATTCTATCATGCTCATATGTGCTCTAAGGCAGGCAAAAAACTCTATATGTGATTCTATCATGAATGATATGTGTTTTAAGGCAGTAAAAAAACTTTATATGCGATTATATCATGCTCATATGTGTTCTAAGGCAGCTAGAAAAACTCTATATGTGATTCTACCATGCTCATATGTGCTCTAAGGCAGGCAAAAAACTATATATGTTATTCAATCATGCTCATATGTGTGCTAAGGCAGTCAAAAAATTGAATATGTGATCATAACATGCTCATATGTGTTCTAAGGTAGTCAGAAAAACTCTATATGTGATTCTATCATGCTCATATGTACTCTAAGGCAGGCAAAGCAAAAAACTTTATATGTGATTCTATCATGAATGATATATGTTCTAAGGCAGTAAAAAAACTCTATGTGTGATTTTGGCATACTCATATGTGTTTTAAGGTAGTCAAAAAACTGAATATTTGATTATAACATGCTCATATGTGTTCTAAGGCAATCAAAAAACTGAATATGTGATTATAGCATGCTCATATGTGTTCTAAGGCAGTCAAAAAAACTTTATATGTGATTCTATCATGCTCATATGTGCTCTAAGGCAGGCAAAAAACTTTATATGTGATTATAGCATGCTCATATGTGCTCTAAGGCAGGCAAAAAACTCTATATGTGATTCTATCATGCTCATATGTGCTCTAAGGCAGGCAAAAAGTTATATATGTGATTCGATTATGCTCATATGTGTTTTAAGGCAGTCAAAAAACTGAATATGTGATTATACCTGAGAGGGATCTGCAATTGAAGATCCCCTGTTCAGCAAAGAACTGTTGAACTCATCTCGGAGAACGTCGGCGACAGTTTCATGGAAGTAGTCACGGAGTGTGTCCTTAATGATCTGGCGTACATCTTCACCGGAAAGAATAGGTTGATGCTTGGAGCTTATGTCGGCGGAAGAAGTCTGTGAGTCGTAACTGGAAGAAGCAATAACATGTGAAGTGTTCATATTACTCTCAAACCTGAACACACGACCTTTTTTGGGTTCACCTGCTGCAGTCACCCATGCTGCAGGATCAAATGATGGATGCTGAGTAGCGTCAATGTCATATCGCTCTATTATTTGTTGCTCATATGCCTCCTACAAAATAATGTTTAAAGTATGCATTAATAATTAATGATAACATTATGATAACTTGCATATTGCAATGATTATTAATAAAATAAATACATATCGTTGTCATTCTTGCCTTCTCTAATACGAAGTCTTTCGTGGTCTTACGTTTATGTGTTTCAACAAACACATCCTTATATGGTATAATGTCTCCTTTTTCAGCTTCCTGCGAAGTTAAATGATAAAATATTTAATTAACAAGTTTGCAACAATACTTATAAAATTAATATTATATATTGACGAGTTATCATTTTCTTCAGGTGGCTCCTAAATGTTTTAGATCCACCTGTGTATAGATGGGCTTCGGGCATTTTCGCTCGATTTTGTGCAGCCTTCGCTGAGCGATTTTGATAGTAATAGGGTCATGGCCTCTTATCGCACTTTCCCGCCCACTTATCGCACTTTCCATCCCAATAATCTCTCCTGATAGTAATAGGGTCATGGCCCTTCCACTGTAGTGGATCATCTATTCCGCCAGATGCTTTTTTTTTCAGTCTTCATATTGTGCAACATGTTTGCAAATCGATTGGCAGCCACCTTCTGCCACACTTTCCTTGCATCATTTTTTCCACCGTAGTTGTGAAGCGATTCGAAGCCTACAAATATTTTCAAAAAGTTAGTAGATATGACTAACAAAAATTAAATATGAAACACATTAACTATGAGAAACAACTATATACCGTGAATGAGGACCACAATCTGTCTAACACCTCCTTTGGATACTCTTTTCATTGAGCAACCGGTCCTAGCAGATGTTGAAGAAGTGAATTCCTAATCTCGCGTACTACTTCTTGTGGCTCAAACCTCGTGTTGCACATGAATTGGTACACAGTAAATATCAATATAAAATATTTATAACATATGCAATAATTGAAAATGAAATACTTACGGTTGATTATCGATATACACTATTCAAATGAGTCTTTTTGTGTCAGACTGAGAAGACCCTGCTTCCTGTGTTGGCTCCTGACTTGTGTGATCAACTGGTGTAGGTGGGTCGTATACAGGCGAAACATCATCTGTAAAAAAATACGTTAGAAATTCTCAGAATGCACATTTGAACTAATCAAGCATCCAATTAGTTAAATGATATACCTATCACAGGAGCCCGTGAAGATGAAGGCTGGGTCTGGATACTATTGGATGAGCGACCACTATAACTTTCACGAACCATATTCTAACAAATAACATATGTTATACAATACATTCAAATATTTTGCATCAAGTATTACAATACATTCAAGTCATTTGCATCAAGTATTACAATAATTCAAATCATTCGCATCAAGTATTGCAATACATTCAAATGATTCGCAACAAGTATTACAATACATTCAAATCATTCATATCAGGTACTGCAATGCATTCAAATCATTCACGTCAAGTATTGCAATGCATTCAAATCATTCGCATCAAGTATTATAATGCATTCAAATAATTTAAATCATTCACATCAAGTATTGCAATGCATTAAAATAATTCAAATCATTCATATTAAGTATTGCATTGCATTCAAATCATTCGTATCAAGTATTACAATACATTCAAATAATTCAAATCATTCACATCAAGTATTGCAATACAACTCATTCATTTGCATAAAGTATTACAATTCATTTAAATAATTCAAATCATTCACATCACGTATTGCAATGCATTCAAATCATTCGTATCAAGTATTACAATACATTCAAATAATTCAAATCATTCATATCAAGTATTGCAATACAACTCATTCATTCGCATCAAGTATTACAATGCATTCAAATAATTCAAATCATTCACATCAAGTATTGCAATGCATTCAAATCATTCGTATCAAGTATTACAATACATTCAAATAATTCACATCATTCATTGCAATGCATTCAAATCATTCGTATCAAGTATTACAATACATTCAAATCATTCACATCAAGTATTGCAATACAACTCATTCATTCGCATCAAGTATTACAATACATTCAAATCATTCACATCAAGTATTGCAATGCATTTAAATAGAGGTTTGTATTATAAGATTTTGCTTACTAGCTTGAGAATTCTTCCTCCTCACTTGCTTGACTTTCTTCTTCTTCTTCTTCTTCTTCTTCTTCTTCTTCTTCTTCTTCTTCTTCCTCTTCTTCTTTGCCCATCCACTTGGTATATCATTTGGATCACATTCTTTTATGAATGTTTCATTGGCAGAATAGAGATATGACATGCATATCATGCGCAACATCGTGACCATAAGCGAAGTCATAGATATCATCTGATTGATAGTAATCGCTGTCTTCAGCTAACTTATCTTCCTGTAACTGATCATACTTAGGGTATAGTTTGGACTTCACCTTGCAAACTGCCCACCATTCATTTCTATATAACTTTTTTATACTCGGATATGAAGTATAATAAACTTTTTGAGCTTGTGAGGCTAATATGAATGGTTCATATGTTCCAAACCTGGATTTATGATTCACCTCCACAATGCCTGAAGTTTTGTCGAGTCTTGTTGCAGTTGGATCAAACCAATGGCACTTGAATAAAGTTACTCTGTTATTTATGCCTAAGTAAGTCAACTTCATTATTTACTCTATAACACCATAGTAATCATGTTCATTTTCACCGTAGTTGTTACCCTTGACACACACGTCACTATTCATCGTTGATTTGTTTATACCGTAATCTTTTGTATGAAATCGATAGTCATTTATGATGTACTCGTTGTAGCATTAAACAACTTTGGTCGGACCATTTTCTAAATCACATATTCCTTGATCTTTAACATTACCATGGCGGACCTACGCACAAACATAAACAATGATTGTGATCATGACCAATCAATTAACTTAGTGTTGTTTACAAGTACAAAATTTATGTTAGCTTTTTTATCAACTGTTTCAACCACTCCATAAACTTAGTTTCACGTTCTTTTTGTACTTCTGCATCAGTGAGATGTGAAACTCTTCTTTGCAACTCTAGGTCAAATCGTCTGCAAACCACAAATACTTATATTATCGAGCCATGTATTCACGTATAGAACATAAAAGGATTTATAATTGTGTTGCGTCTACATATACTTACTCAATGTATGGGTCGATCGCTGAGCAATTAAAAAGAATATAGATGTGTGTTGCGTCTTGCTCTCGATCTGTCAAGAGCCTTAATCGGCAACTACCAAATGCATGCCCAAGTGGTTGAAATATCGACAGCTTGTCAGCTACAGTTACTTGTTCTCCATCATCGTTACGGGGCGGGCATGTGTAACGTGTCGGAATATGAGGTTTGAAGTACATAGATGAGAAATTTGAAATCTCTTTTAAAGTGTACGTCTCACAAATAGAGCCTTCTACTCTTGCTTTATTACGAACCTTTTTTTTTTAGGTCAAACATGCATTTGGCAAAAATATACATTTCAAATTTTAAATATCTGTCATTAAAGAGACAAATATAAAAAAACATATACCTTTCAAATGGGTACATCCATCGATATTGCACAGGGCCACCAACCCTTAGTTCATATGGCAAATGTATGATTAAATGTTCCATAACATCGAAAAATGCTGGCGGAAATATCTTTTCTAGCAAACAAACAGTGGTGATGACAGAGTCCTTGAGATTCTTTATATCTGATACTACGACCTTCGATGAGCACAATGTTCTGAAAAATCCACTCAACTCAGACAATACCCTCTATATAGGTTTGTCTAACATTTCATGGAATGCTAGGGGTATCAATCGTTGCATAAAGATATGGCAATCATGGCTCTTCAACCCATATAACTGTCTATCGTCAATCTTCACAGCCCGAGCAATGTTAGAGACATATCCATCTGGAAATCTCAATTGTCTTAACCATTGACATACATGTTTTATTTGATCAGGTCCAAGCACGTACTTTGCCTTTGGTTTCAGTACTTTGCCATTATACTCTTTGAGTTCCAATTCTGGTCTTTTACATATTACTGTTAAATCCATACGGGCCTTCGGATTATCCTTCGTTTTTCCTTTAACATTCATTATTGTATTGAACACATTATCAAACACATTTTTCTCCACATGCATCACATCCAAATTACGTCGTATCAATAGGATCGGCCAATACGGTAGTTCTCAAAAAATAGATTTCTCCGTCTAATTGTGATCCTTCCCAAATCCACGAAAGGGTGTAGGACTGTGGGCATCTGTTAATACATCTGAAAAGTATCGCAATCTTCTTAGAATCTCTATGCCAGACAATCTTGAAAATGGACCTTCCATTTCAGTTGTGTCTGCTTTAAACGCATTCTTTTATCGTCGGAACGGATGGTCGCTGGGTAGAAATCGACGATGGCACTCAAACCAGCAAGACTTCCTTCCATGCGTCAATCTAAAAGCTTTGGAATCCTCCATGCAGTATGGACATGCCAACCTCCCACGTGTTCTCCAACCAAATAGCATATCATATGCAGGGAAGTCACTGATTGTCTATAGAACAGTGACCTTCATGTTGAAATTTTATTTTTTGTGGGCATCATACGTGGTAACACCGTCATCCCATAATACTTTTAGTTCATCGATCAATGACCTTAAATATATATCAAGATTTTGGCCAGGTGAGGTCAGACCAGGGATCAACAGAGACAAAAAAAGATTTGGACGTTTCATACACAAGCTTGGTGGAAGGTTGTATGGAGTTACAAATACTGGCCAGCATGAGTATGGAATTAATCTACCCCCAAATGGATTAAATTCATCTGTACATAGACCGAGTCTAACATTTCGCACTTTCATTGCAAAGTTTTGATGAGTACGATCAAAGTGCTTCCAAGCTTCAACGTCAACAGGATGCGTGATCTTGTTTTCATCATGTCAAATTTTATTTGCATGCCATCTCATGTGTTTAGCTGTCCTTGAAGACATATACAATCGGTGCAATCTAGGAGTGTTAGAAAAGTAGTGGAGTGACTTGTATGAAACTTCATTTGATCTCGTGCTACCATTGCCTCTTGTCTTTGGCTTGAACCGAGGATGCCCACATGACGAGCATGATATATTATTTTTCTGCTCCTTGAAATACAACATGCAGTGATTTGGACAAGGCTTAATATTTTTGTAACTCATACCTAGAACGTTGACCATAACTTTCGCACGATAGAAATTTTGTAGCAATTTCTCATCTTTGGGCAACATACTCTTCACAATCATGCACAAACGGTCAAAACATGATTGACTCAAATTATACTCGGACTTCAAATTCATTAGTTGAAGAACTGCAGACAAGATAGTGTGACACTCGCAACCGTTTCAAAGTGGCTCATCAGCATCTCTAAGTAAATCATAAAATCTACTAGCTGCATCGTTTGGTGATTCTTCATCTACGGTAGTTCTTACATCACTAGAACTCATAGTAGAACCCAGTTCTGTTCCTGCGGCATCAAATATCAAATCCATATATGGATTATCGTGCACCATATTCACCCGTGCATCAAAATTGTTTGTAAATTCTTCTTCATGAAACGTCCAGTTCTGATAATCACTCACAAAACTAGGGGTGGCAATTTCTGACACGACCCGCCAACCCGCCTCTTAGGCGGGTTCGGGTTTGGCTTAAGCCAACCCGTTTAATAAACGGGTCGACCCGCGTAACCCGTTTATTAAACAGGTCGGGTTCGAGTTGGGGGTATGCCAACCCGCCAACCCGGCTGACCCGTTTAATAAACGGGTTAGGCGGGTGGGTCAACCCGTCTGCCCGACCCACCAACCCGCCAACCTGACCTGCCAACCCGACCCGTCAACTCGACCCGCCAACCTGCCTACCTGCCAACCTGATCCGTCAACCCGCCAACCTGACCCGCGAACCTGAAAACCCGTTTACCCGACCCAAACCATTTATTAAATGGGTTGGCGGGTTGTGTCGGGTTACCCGTTTATTAAACGAGTCGGGTTCGTGTTTGCCACAGACGACCCGTTTAATAAACGGGTCGGGTTCGGGTTGAGGTATGCTGACATGCCAACCCGCCAAACCGACCCGCCAACCCGACCCGATTGCCACCCCTACACAAAACTCTTCCTATATAGGTGATGTCTAACGTCATGAGGTTCTACAAATCGATTATTCTTACAAATCTTGCAGGGACACTTAATCCGACCTGTGGGATCCACTATACTGACACTTGTCATTGCAAATTCAATAAAACTTTCAACATCATCCATATATTCATGCGATAACTCATTGTCCACTATCCTACGGTACATCCATTCACGGTTTGCAGTCATTTTCTTATGATGTTACGAATAATAACCTAACGAATTAAAAGAGAACATTCAGAATGCTACAATGAAGAAAATATCAAATTTATCATGCAATATATGATGTCATACAATAACAAGAATTTTGATGCATGCATTGATAACTTAATATTTTCGTGTGTAAACTATTAATGACACGATATAATCATTTGAAGCATGCTTTCATTATACAATTTCACATGGAAGCCATAATCAAATTGAAAGTAATTGCATACAAGCATGGATACAATTACATCAAACATTGCAATACATCATAATCATTCATATCAAACAAATGGCAAACATGTAACTACAGCAAACACACTTAAATATTTCACTAACTACTATCATGCCTAGCATAGACTCCGTACTCCAAAAATAAGAACACTTCCATATTCATACATTAAAATCATGCTCAACATGATCTCCGAAGTCCAACAAAGCAACCCTAAATATCAACAACTAAGTGAGTGTGTGAGCAATAAAGTGTTACATCTAATAAATTAAATAACATGTGATACGCTTGCATCACTTACTCACCACAGATATTTACATGATTTGCATTGTTCTTGTCACTTACTTACCACAGGTGGCTTAGCACAAGCTGGTTCCGTTGAAAAATCTGCACAAAAAAACACTGTTTTAAAATGAAGTCACCACAAAAAAAAATGAGGTTGTTCGGGCAGAGGGTCGACTCCCCTGTTGTTCCGGCAGGGGGTCGACCCCCTTACGGAACATAGGGGGTTAACCGACCCCATGTTCCGGCAGGGGGTCGACCCCCAGCCTTTCCGGTAGTGAGTCGACCCCCTGCCGAAACCCCCTGTCGGAACAAGCACGGGGTCGACCCCCTGCTGTTCCAGCAGGGGGTTAACCCCCTGCCTGTTTCAGCAAGGGGTTAAGCCCCTGCCGTAAAGGCAGGGGGTTAACCCCCAGCCAGAACAGGCAGGGGGTCGACCCCTTGCCGGAAACGCTGGGGGTCGACCCCCTGCCGGAAAAAGCAGGGGGCGCCAACCCCCTCGTTTACCTGTCTTCGGGCGGTGGCGAACGGCGGGGCCTACAAACGGTGGGACCGACGAACAGCGGGAGCGGGCGAACAGCGGGAGCGGGCGAACGGTGGGAACGGGCGAACGGCGGGAGCGGGAGCAGCAAAAGAAGAAAAGGAAAAGCTGTTTGGGATTAGGGTTATGCGAAAATTCACGATGGCTTAGCGACGGATTAATTTCGTCGCTAAGCCGACGTAAATCAAATTTACGAAACTAGTGACGGAATATATTCTGTCGCTAATTAGCGACGGACAATCTTTCATCACAAACGACGTTGTTAAATGTTGCGTCCGTTACGACAAAACACTATGTCGCAAAATCCGTCGCTAATTAGCGACGAATTTTGCGACGGGATATCTTCCGTCGCTATTTTCGTAAATTTCATTCATTATAGCGATGGATGGTTTTCGCTCGTTAATCTGTCGCTAACTAGCGACAGAATACTTCTATCGCTAAAGTCCGTCGCTAACAACATATTTTCTTGTAGTGTATGCGACAGCCCGGCGGGCACCCAGCCCAATGGTCACCCTTAGATAGCGTGTTGTTTGGATAGAAAGGACTTGGGATCATGCTCATTTCATGTATGTTGGATGCATTGAAGGCCCACATAGCCAAGATAACTTGGGAACCTTGAATTGAAGGTGTATTGCTGCTTCCCCAAAACCCTCTGTTTTTTGGGAGCAATGTGTTATGCTTTCCCAACGCCTTTCCTACCTTGGGGAGGGAATTGACAACCTCAAGATCACACTTCAGCACCATTGACAAAAGGGTGTTTTTGGCAACTCCGTCCTTAACACCACATTTTTGCAAGACCAAATTTTAGCAATACTAGATTTTTGGCATAATCATATTCTGGGAACACATGAAAACATTGCTTCCATCCCAATGCAAAGATGCCAAACAGAACTTAAATACAAATTAGTTTTGAAAAATCTGATAGCCAATACTGGATCTTTAAAGGTTGTTTGCTGTTTAAGTATTAGTTGAATGAAACTTCAATGCTTCAAGTTGTTACTAGGCACTTTGAGCCAAACTCATAATGCAGCTCACTTGGTTGGTACAGTTTGAACCTACTAGGTCCGTTTCCAACCAATTGACAGCCCTAGAGATGAGTATTGGGGATGACAATAGAGGCATGAAGGTGCGGCTGCAAGTTTGAACCTTATCTGGTTTCTGAGTGAAAAACTGAACATTTTATTTCATTGAGATTAACTAAATCATGTTTGAAATAAAATTTAGTTTTGTCATAGTATAATATCCTAGTCCTCTGTGTTTATTCAACACATTTATGATGCGATGCTGCACCCTAAGATATTCATATTTTCAAGGGCATAAATTTTTTATGGTTGACTGTACCATACTGTCTAGTTGGAAGTCATAGGTGCAAGCTTTGTTTAATCAATCTGATCTACCGATGTATTTAGCATGGTTTGTTTGCTATGGATTGCAATTTGGATCATGTTATTTCAATGTAAAAACATGCTTTTTTGAAATCGTAAAATTTGGTGTAATTGTGAGACATTGATTTTTTAAGCTTGTAAAAGATCTTGTTACATGTTACAATCAAATGATCCAAAACATGTTTTCCATTAACCAAACCATGTAGGTTGCATCTGTGGGTTCGATTTATAACAGAAAAAAATAAAAAAAATGTGAAAAATGTGGTATTTGTTATTAGGTAGCATGTACAAACGACTGTAGCAAATATTTGCCAAATTTTGGTTGGCTTGAACAAGAGAAAAGGTCCGATTAAATGGTTACCTTGGTAAAGGTCAATGTTGAACACATTTATCCAGATTTAGTGTCAAATAATGAGAATTTTTGTTTCAAGCTTAGGGATGTAAAAGGTCTGGTTCTAGGTACTTATTCCAGCTAGGTCCAGACTGAGGTGGTATAGTGAAGAGCCTCTAATCTAGTTCTGCCGAACTCCATGTTAAAGGATTGAATCTAGATCCATATTCAACATGGGGAAAATATTGACTACACTCTAGAGTGCCGAACCCTCTCGATGAATCCTATAGGTGCAGGTTTATTTGATGAACCTATCTCGAGGAGCATGGTTTATTTATTAGGAAATATATTTTGAATCGGGTGGTTTCGACATAGAAACATAATTTTGTCAATCATGAAATTTGGGTACATTGTACATATGGGTGTCAACGGATCAGGCTTACCGGGACCCGACCCATACCAAACCCTATAGGGTCCGAGTATGGTGATAAATATGAAGATCCGATTAAGACCTAGGTAAGGAACTGAAGGTCCGATTAATACATGGAGCAGGGTATAGTTTGTGAAATTTTATGTTATACCCGAGCCTGACCCAAGTTTCAATTAAGACCCGCAATTTTTCAATGTAAAAATGATAAAAAAAAATATTATTTTACTAGGTATGGTCTTAATCTGGTTCATGTAGTTCTTATCGGGTCCGGGTATGGTTTCTCTTATATAGACCCGATTAGACTCGGGTCTGGACCCAATATCATACCCAAAAATCAAGGTCAGGTCTGGTTCTACATGGGTCCAAACCAAACCCGACCGGTTGACACCCCTAATTGTAGATCATTGAATTTTGTAGACCTCAAAAGTCAGCTTGTACAATAGGCTTGGATGACCTAAAACATGTCTTTGACTAAACAAACTATATAGATCATATCTATAGGGCTTATTTCACACACAAAAAGGTAGAAGAATGAGCCATTTTTACTAGAGTATGTACACTCGAGGTGGTATCCCATGTGGTAAGCAGGGTCTGTGTCAAGCTGAAGACCCAGGATCCAATCCCTTGTTGGGTTTCCCTCCTTTGTGGGATCCATTGGTTCAATGCACATTCAGTATCGCTCCAAAATTCCAAGCACGACGCTTGATCTTCTTAAAGATGTCTTTCGTATTCGCTGCACAACGATTTGGAGTATTCGTTGGATAGCGATTTGTAGAAGTCCTCTCAGCTGAATGACGATTCAGTTGTTCAGAGTTTGAGGATCAGCGATTTGTCGATGACAATTTGTGGTGAGTGGCTTCAGCTGCATAGTGATTTGTGGTCAGCGTTATGTGCTTCAGTCGAACGACGATTTGTGGGTATCACTGGATAGCGATTTGCAGTGTTCGCTGGATAGCGATTTGTGATAAGGCACTTCAGACACATCGTAAGTTGTACAAGACATTTAGTCTTCCACATTTATTGCGGGTCTCGTCCTCTATTTAAGGGATGGATGAGCGTGAGCATATACGAAGCAGAACATTAGAGAGAGTGTGAGAAACACTTTTAGAGCATCGAAAATGTGCGCAGAGAACAAAGCAAGAAGTGCTGCTACACTTCTTTTAGGACAGTTTCGTCAAGTTGGTTCTTCAGATCTTTCGTTCTTTGTTCTTCAGTGAAGTATATCCTCTTGTTCATTTTGTTACACCTTGTGTGTTTGTAAGGCTTATGCCTTTTGGTCACTTTGTAATCTTTGTTTCAAGATAGTGGAATGTGCTGACCTATCAGTCGCCGTGGACGTACCTCAGTTGAAAGGAAACCACGTAAATCGTTGTGTGTTGTTTTTGTTTCCGCTGTTGGTTTTATTTTATTTCTTTCACTGTTATTGTTGCATTGTTTTCATCGATTCACACTTGTGGGGAGACCCGGTACGTCCGTTTTAACCCCAACATCCCTCTGCCACATGGGGCGGCTGTTGTTCTGGTAAGGGTCCATCTAACCCCATCTTGCCTTTCAAACAAAATATGAAACACTCGAGGGTAGCCAATATTTTTCCTTCAACATAATTGCCCAGCAACTTAACAAAATTTTGCATGTAGAAGATTGGATCTAGATTAGATGTGTGCGCTATCTGAATATATCATATAAACATGAAGGTCTGAATTTGGTTCAAACCAAATCAATCTAACCTTGATATTTGGTAAGGATTCGACTTACTGAACCCTTCCCCATTTAAAATATCCTGTGAAATGAGAGCCCTACTTGTGATTGTGAATGGCCCCGTGGGGCCCAAGGAGGTACAATGGCTACTGCATTCACAGACAGCTACATTACTGACTGCTATACCGCCTTATGAACCAAAATGGCACACTTGTAGTGGACAAAAGGACCAATCTGAGTCAATTAGGCCCGTAAGGACAACAATCCCTTTCTATGTCCACTGGTGAAAAGAATTATCCGCCGTTCGGATTTCTTTACTCGTTCATATATTTTCTTTTGGATTTATAACCTGGTCGCGCTGGCTCAGCCTGCCATACCTAAGGTTGTCGTGCCGGCACCGTAAAACTCCGAGGCTAAGACCCCTGCCACCGGGGCCTATGCTACGCGTTGGCTTGCGCAGAGGGGCAACGCCCATGGGAATCGATCCTTGACTACCCGTCTAGCAGCCAAGGCTCCACCCCACTACGCCAACCACCCTTGGGGCTACTCATTCATATATATCTACACATTTTGGAGTACACAATGGGGAAAGTAGAAGTACCAAAAGTAGCTCTAGTTCTTTTCTTACATGAACCGATACTGCCAGGTTAGTAGGGCTGCAAATGGATCAGATATGAGCTGATTCTTAACTGAGCAGAATCTGAGTCTGAATTTTGTGCAGTACATCCAAGTCTAAGACTGGATTAGAATAAGATCCGATGTTGTAAAGTTGAACCTGGATGTGAAATATGTATGATAATAATGGACCTGGTAAAAGAATAATTAGATAAAGGTTTTACATGTAAAATATGATGGATCGGGTCTGAAACCGAACAAAGGTCCGGCCTAAAATGTTGACTCAAATCTTATATGAATTTGATCTTAATTATTAGCCTTTGAGATCTTACTTTAAGAATCCCTGTCCAGAAATAAAATGTCAAATTCGGTTGGAAGGTTCAATCAAGCCCAATCCATTTGCACACATTGGGGGTAAAAATGGGTTAAAGTGACTGGACAAAGTTCAGGTTTGAGCTTTGGTGGACTTCTTCCAACATGGAAAATATATTCCTAAATATAATAACCTTATTTGCAAGTCAGGAAAGTTGAGCTTTTCATTTTTGGAAGTGGGGCTGGGTAAGGGCTCGGGTTGGGTGTAGGAGAACCCACCTGGGGGTTTACCTCGTAGAGGGGCAGGCTCATTAAGTGAACTGGTTCCTGGCGAGGGTTCCTCGTCATAAAAAAGAGAAAGAAGAAAGAAAGAAAGAGTTTCTTATAAACCTTCAAAACCATGAAAGAAGCATGTAGTTCTACAAAGCGAGCTTCTTGAGAAGCGAACATCGAAGGTTTTAAGAGCTTCCTGTACTTATGGTCTATACTCGAGTGATTGCTTTGTCCCAACCATGAACCAACTCGAGGCATTGATAGGCCAGGAATTGACACCCCTCTTGCAAGTGAAAAACTGGGTTCGAGAAACAATATGCCTTTGATATAACCAGTATCTTGCATGGTTCCTATCAAAAGAGAATTTTCCTAATTCTAAAAGAAACTGGCAGCCACAGTCGGTTTATGTATTTAAAAAAGTGATATTATATATAGAGATAGGAATGACCAAAATGTTGGATGCATGGTAGAATGCGCATCCAGCTTAGAATTCACTGAGCCCAAAAATGACCTTTAGCGACGGCACCCCTCTAAAGGTCACTTTTTACCCAGTGAATTAGTGGCCACGCATCCGACGTTTTGCAGACTACCATTACTCTCTCTCTCTCTCTCTCTCTCCCTCTCTCTCTCTCTCTCTCTCTCTATATATATATATATATATATATATATATATATATGAGTTGGCAGTTACCAAATCCAATTTTGAAGGTATATACAAATGGGGAGGGTACTTTTGACCTCCTTTCTTTTCTTTTTTATAAGGGTCTGTTTGGAATTAGCTGGGATAGGTGTTTATGAAGTTTGTGCATTTGAAGAAGTGGCAACTGTCAAATCTTGGATTTGACAGTCAAATCCATGATTTAGCGTAAATAAAAAGGAAAAAGGGCCTCACTTCCCATCCCAAATGCATAAACGCTCATCTCAACGCCTAGATTCCAAACACGAGCACCAAGATAGTTTGACCAAGATTTTACCTCAGGACCACCAAATGTATAAACACCCATCACAGCGCCTAAGATTTCAAACAGGCCCTAAGAAGAAACCCTTGTCAAAAACCAGATCACTTAATGGGCGCACCTCCCTATGAAGTAAAACTCGGATGAAGTTCAAAATCACCCTGCCTTACATCTCCCACCTGTAAAAGCTATGGACACACCCGCACACCAGCAGGACTGAATCAGGTGTTTTCATCTCAACACCTTCACGCCCACCCCTCTGAACTACCTCCTCGATGTCATTCTCTCAAACAGTCATCAAGAAGGTAGTTTGCCCCAGTTTTTTACCAAATGTAAAAACTCCCATCCCACCTAAAGTTACCCGTTCCAAACAAAGCCTAAATAATAGACGAGCAAAAAAGTTAAGAACAGTGGCACTCAAGTCATCCGTGAACTCAACAAACACGCCCCCCACATACTTTCGAAAGTCTAAATCAACCTCAGCATTATTTCCTAAATGAACAAATCATCCCTTCATTGTACCCTTTTTAAAAGCAACATCCACTTCTTAACTTAGCCCTAAACCATCATTTAATTCTAGTTAGTAGCTTTCAAGTATCAATGTCTCAATCAAGAGGCGTTTCTGAAACTAGAGACCTAACCTGAAAGAGAACGAAGCATGCTGGTTTGTTCACATTCTCAAATAAATCAAGGTTTATCCCGTCATTTACATCAACAAATAAAATGAGAACCCCAAAATTGAAAGCAAATTAAACACACTAAAACCAACCATTCATATCTACCTCACAAGCTCAGACCTCAAAAAAGCATCACCACCACCAACAAAGAAATAAACAGATCTAACAAATTCACTAGTGGCAAATTTTCACTCAAGGAGAGAGAGAGAGAGCAGCAGCAGCAGCAGCAGCATGAGAATTTGCAGAAAAAGAGAAGGGAGGGGGCAAATGGGTACCTGGATCAAGGATGGACCGGACCCAGGGCGTTCCCAAGTGAAGAGCTAGGAGGGCCAAGGGAGCTG
The DNA here is from genome assembly GCF_984573655.1 of Nuphar pumila. Lineage (NCBI taxonomy): Eukaryota > Viridiplantae > Streptophyta > Magnoliopsida > Nymphaeales > Nymphaeaceae > Nuphar > Nuphar pumila. The sequence continues at coordinate 117,100,450 of NC_143259.1, read as the reverse complement.
GGAGGGGTGAAGGGTGGCGCAGCAGCAGCTGTGGCAGGGATGGGTTGAGGGTAGGATGGAGGGGAGCAACCATTGCCATCACACTTGCTGTGTCTCTTGTTTGTCCCATGCCTAACCCAATGGAACGCCAACAGCATCCCTGCAATCACCAGAACCGCCACTATGAATAGGAAGATCTTTGACGCCTTCCCCACATAGCACATTTTTTGTTAATAGCCTAACCCCAACAAACTCCTTCCTTACTTTCTCGACATGAACTTGAGTTGGGTCTTCATGGAGGGAAGGAGTGAGGGAGAGTGAAGAGTTAATTTTAGTGTAACTCTTAGATGCTGTCTCTCTCTCTCTCTCTCTCTCTCTAGTGAAGGGTAAGAGGGAGTGGTAAAAAATATGTTAAGATGAAGTGGCGTCACGAGAAAGCATTGTTAGGAGAAAAGCAGAGGAAAAGTGCCAAAACACAGTTGCAGAGGGGGAATCCACAGGCAACCAATTGATTGAATTGCCCCTAGCATTTTCCTATAATGTCAAATTTTGCCTTGAGAATGGAACCTATCAACTCTAATGAGTTGGAAAAAAAAAAGAGAAGAATCGAGTGTCTCGAGGGACGGTACTTGCTTTGCTCAATACTTTTTTTTTTTTTTAACTTGGATGACCAGCCCTTGGCAAGTGTTTTATCTGTCAAGCTAACTCATAGATTAGTTGGGTCATGTTCCAGCTAATTGTGGTTGGTTAAGCCAGGTTGAGATCAAGTGATCTAATTTCAAACTGGATCTTATAAAAAAAAACTTTGAAAACAAGGTTTTTAACACGTAAAAAGTACTAAGGAATCCGATTTGCTTTAGAAAAAAAGTTAAAATTCAAACTCAAATTCAAAATATTCTAATTATATAACTCAATGCTAATAGAAACACTTGTTTGGATCTTATTTTAATTTTTAAGACCCTCATTCGATATTAAGTTGTCAAAGTCGGATCAAAACCATGCCAACATTGCCAGTTGCCTCGATCTATGCACGAACACGGATGAGCTAGACAACCCCAAATAAGTCCTATATAGCTGTTGCCTGAGCCCACAACAACAAATGGCTAAGATCAAGCACACAGAATTTTGAGCAATTCCTGACATGATGCACAGTGTAATATCACATCTATTCATTCGGCCACATGTAGTTGAGCACTTAAAAAAGGAAAAAGGTTCAACTTTGCATGCTTGGCCTGACAAGAAGCCCAGTACTGTAATTTTGACAGGGACCATGCCTGAACCTTTGCACTCTGTTGGTGAGAAGGGGTTGTAAGGGAAGTTGCAGCTCTCAAAGGGGCTATGAACCAAGATATTCTTGGCTTACAACCTTCATTCTATTGATGGCACAACAATAAGCAGGCATCTGCAAGCTCTCTCATAGCAAAGACATTTGCCACAGTTCATGGTATTTGGCTGTCTTAGGACACACCATTTTATTATTTTTAATTAATTTAAATAGTTTTCTAACATTGTTAATAATAAATACATTTTTATGTTAAATATCAAAAATATATTTTTTTCATTCAAAAATATCAAAAGTACATTTTAATCAATTATAGTATTGAATTTGTTTTCCTCGCATCCTATTTTAGAAAAAAAAATTGCAAAGTCGTATTAAGTCACAGTTTGTGTCCGTGTCTTTGTGACATTGGTATTTGAAAACATGACCTAGTTTTGATCTACGCATCAAGCATTTCATGCGATATTTGATGCCCTTCCTGATTCTTTACTTCAGGGGTGTTTCTCTTGTATGAAAGAGCAGTAGGATCCAGTCATCATCCCCAAAGTCGTTCCTTTGGTGATACCCCCCTCTATGGGATCTTATTGATGCAAGTTGTTTTGATCAAATCTTGCAGAAACATAGATGTGATCTACATCGTCCATTTAGTGAAGATCAGCATTTGATTTGAATCGCCATATTCCAACTTTTGTGCAGGATTTTTTGGTTATTCAAGAATCAACAGCTGAAATTTTTTATTTTTTTTGTAATTTAAAATTCATGTTTTTCCATGGTCAAATCCTATTAAATCGACCATGATGAAAATCCATCTATGGGTCAGACTTAATCAAATAAACTTGCAATAGGATTTCAAAAAGGGGTAAGACCATAAGGATGACTCTAAGGATAATGGATCCTGTTGGTGAAAGAGGTCTCTTTTGTATGAATTGGGATTAAACAAGCACCCCCTAAAGGAATGTTTATGCAGGAGTGAAGCAAAAGAACTGGGTCCATCTGGATCCATTTTAGATTTTAGATTTTTTTGTTTTGTTATTTGGAACTTTTGCATTTGAGCATTTGGATCTTTGTTTGTATTTGGATATTAGATTATGTTTATAAGTCATAACTTTAGGATAGACTTTGTATGGTGGGAAAGTTATCAGAATAGGTATTTGTTTAGTTTAGAATTAGGAAACTTTTATCTACGAGTAAATTGGAGATTTAGGAGTTTTATTCTGAGTTGGATATGAGATAATTTCCAGTTAATTTCTTATTATTTCTTGCATTTTTTTCAATTTTCAGATTTTTCTAGATATTTCTAAATAAATTTATGGTTGGGTCTTAATTTAAGGGGAGGGTTCATCGGCAGCCAACACCCCATGCCAAACCCCTTTGTTTCTTCGACAACATAAAACCGTTGCGCACCCCTCGCCCCCCGTGCCAAACCCCATTGGGGCTGCAGGTGTATACATTTGATTTTAAAATTTAGAGCAGATCATGTGAAGGGTACCCCTTTGATCCTGTTAGGGGTGTCAACGGGCCCGGTTTAACCGGACCCGACCGAACCAAACCCTATAAGGTTCGGGTATGGTGATAAATAAGAAGACCCAGGTTTGGACCCAAATGTCCGATTTATACATGAACCCAGCTATAGTTTGTGAAATTTTATACCAAAACCGGACCCGACCCGAGTTTCAATTAAGACCCGCAATTTTTCAATGTAAAAATGATACAAAAATATGGTTTTACTGGGTATGGTCCGGGTTTGGTTCATGTAGTTCTTATCGGGTCTGGGTATCATTTTTCTTATAGTGGACCTCTGATTAGACTTGGGTCCGAACCCGATACCATACCCAAAAATCTGATCCAAGTCTGGTTCCACTTGGGTTCGAACCAAACCCAAGCCGTTGACACCCCTAGATGCTGTTCATCCTTATCTTAAATATCATCCAAATTCCAAAGTGCAAACACTATTATTTAACTTTCTTTTCAACCGTCCATTCTGCATCCAACTAAAGCATCAACAGCCCTGAAAAAGATTGTGGGATCCATCCAGGAATTAAGTACCTACTTGTGGTGTTTGGAATTGTGTTCATCACATGGATGAATGGCAACAGAGGGACCCCTAACATTACTGTCAAAAATACCCCCTGACCTGATCCACTCATTTTAAATTGCCAAGTATGACGAGTTATTAGTGGACCTTGATTAGACGTTATGCTCAAATTGGTGCACACTTGTTGGGCCCAAATCTAATATGGTTCTTATTCTAGCATGGAAATATGCATCCCATATGGGATATGGTTTTGATTGGCTCGGAGGCAATGCCACAATATTTAAAATAGGAATTTTATTCGCAAGGAAAAATCTCGTGGGGTATTTTAAACGCGTCTCTCAAGAAAACCACGAAAAACAACTGGTCTCGATTTAAAATATATAAATTTTCATGTCAAAGAAGTTAAAAAATCGATAATATCACGGTAATATTATGAATAAATCAATAATGGTTTTAAAAATAAAATTGCTCTTGGCATAATCACCGTCCATCCAGGGCATCAACAGAGACGTCATGAGCATGTTGTGCTGGGCTCTACTCATTGCATGATGAACGGTGGCTACAGAGTCATGCCAAAACACAAAAAGGAAACATGATTTTGAGCAGTCACCTGTGTTGGGGCGTTGCAAGTTCAAAACCCATGTCAATGGTTCATGAATAAAGGTTATTTAGTTGCTTGCTTTGGAGGCTCTGCTGCTACTTAGGCTATGCTGCTACTTCTTCTGTAGCACACTTTACAACCTCACTTGACCAACAGAAGAAAAGACTGTAACCCCCCCCCCCCCCGCTGGAGGGGATAAACATCAAAAAAAAAAAATTAAGGAAACAATCGATGGAGGGGATAAACATCAAAAAAATTTTTTTAAGGAAACAACGGTTTCCCCAAAAGGAAAACCGCGTTACGAGAGGGGGTGAGGCTGTGTGAGGGCTATAAAAGCCCTCACACAATCTCCTCCACCGCATCTCAACGAGCGGCAGAGAGAAAGAAGGAAAAACAGAGGGAGGAGACCGGCGACGGCGGCGAGGTAAGCCTCCACCCTCTTCATCTTATTCTTCGTTCTTCTTTTCTGTTCTGAGCAAATAGGGGGGCGGGGGGGTCGACCGGCCCCGACGACCAGCAAACGCCGATGGCCGAACCCGACGGTCAGCCCGTGCTCGGATGGATGCAGAGGAGAGGGTCGACAGGGGCCGACCCCTCTGCACCTGGGAATCGGAAGGGGCTCAGCCCATTCCGCTCTTTTCAAAAGAGACTGGGTCGGTCCGGGGTCAACCCGGACCGAACCAGGTCGGTCTGGGGTCAACCCGGACCGAACCAGGTCGGTCTGGGTCGCGCCCAAACCGAACCTTCATTCAATATATATATATATATATATATATATATAGAGAGAGAGAGAGAGAGAGAGAGAGAGAGAGAGAGACTGGTTCGGCCTGAGTGTGACCCAGACCGAATCGGGTCGGTCCGGGTCGCACCTAGACCGAACCGAGACATGTTGAAAAAAAAAATATGAGTGGTTTGGGTGAACCGGTTCAGGTCGAACCGGTTTAGTGGAATTGGTTTAAGTAGAACCGGTTCAGTTAGACTCGGGTCTGAGCTGAACCGGGTTGGATAAACCCGAGTCAGGTCGAACTGGTTTGATCTAACTGGATTCAGGTTCTCGGTTTGGATCCAGTTTGGTTTGGACATGTTCGAGATTCAGACTGAATGTTCTATATCAGTTTGGATCAGTCTTAGATCCATATCAGAAATGGATATTGATCGGATCGAACGAAAGTCACGTATGGTACCAAAATCCAAAATTTACCAAGATATCCATTTGGATACTCGAGATCCATTTCAGTAAAATGGACATAACTTTGCACTCTAAACTCGGAATCGAGGTTTGATGCATTGGACTCGTATTGTAGAGAGGAATCTACTAGTCCATTTATTTCAATAAAAACAATTATACAGAAATTAAGGTTTCTTGAGTAAATTCAAAAAAGGGTATTTTGTAAGAAGTATTGCGTATTAATGTGAATATATTGTATTATGATCAGATCCTACTGTTAGAGCATCTTGAGACTCACTTTCGGTGAAAGCACGATATTCGCACTTGAGGTATGGGATGTTATAAGTAATTTTAGATGTGAATAAACTTTTTTCACGTTTCTTGTTATTATAGTGTTATAGATGTTATATGATTGGCTTGATAGTTTTGAGTGAGACCATGACATGCATAAATTTTATGCTTGACATTATGAGTTAATTTATATACATGTTTATTGTGATATGCATGTTAATTGTGATATGTCATGCATGATAGTGATGAATTGAATTATGATTGCATGTTTATATGATCGTTAAATATCATGTATTGTGATGAGTTCATGCTTAGATTAGAGTCTTAGTTAGTTCATTCATGTTGTATGAATGAGTATTTTTAGTTCAGCATGCATAACCCCTTAAATCTCGAAAGTGGCGACCTGTGGCAAGGGCTACCTGGTTTGCGGTCAGAGTGCAACCACCACGGAGAGTAGGTCGCCGGTGATTTAACGATGTAGAGACACTACATCATTGTATGCTAAGTGAGAGAGGTGTGAGTCCTAAGGTCATCATGAGATTAAGAATGAGATTTTGTGATCAGTCACAACATCACTCGTGAGAGAACGAGTGCATTATAAATTTAAGAATGCAGTTTAATGTGTGAACTTAATTACGACTTAGGGTTACACTCACACTGGGTTTGAGACTCTGGAGGACCAAGGATGGTTTATAACTATCATGGTTAGGATGTAGCATGAATCATACCGAGATCGAGAGCTTGACCTCCCAGCTAGCTATCGGTGGGGTCCCCGTGGTGGTTCACTGCAGTGTCTGGTGGTCCGGAGACCACTGAGAATGTATGGTTAATTGTCTCGCCAACATGTAGAATTTGAATGTTTTACAGGATTGCTACGCCCATAGACGACTATGATCGATATAGCCAACCTAGTGATAATTGTGTGTGAGAGAGTATTCGAGATTGCTAATGAGGGTAATTAAAATATATAAACATGTGTGGTGTGTCGAAAAATAAACTAATATTAGGGGCTTAGAGCTCACTACAGTTGTAAGTTGATTGTTTATTTACTTATAATTATTTTTTACTGGTTTGTAAACTCATCCCCATTTTGTTAATTACAATTGTAGGTTTCAGACATTAGAACAATCAGCTGGTGAGCAGTTTTTTCTTGTTCAGTAGAGCATCTGGTATATTTTATTTTCTTATCATTGAATAAGATGTAATTTGTTTTCTTTTGTTATGAGTGGTGAACAATTATAAGAAAGAGTTGATTTGTGAGAATAAAATGAAAAGTTTTTTTTTTTTGCTACATTTTCTGTGTAAACTTTGTACTCTTTCTCTTTGAAAAGTAATATCAACCGAACTCGAACTCCTGAGGTTTCAGATCGAGATGTTACAAAGACCCCAAATCTGGATACCTGACTATTTTCTATACCCACTTTATTAAATGTTTTATATATAAAATATAAAACAAATTCTTTGGTCATTTTTTATTTATCAATCTTCTCAAGGGCTTCACTCATTTGATTGGGACAACGTGTAAATGTCAACGTCTCAAAACTCGAGGATGCTATCCCTTGCTGCAAGGTCAAAGTTAGGTGTACTCCTTGTGAGCAGGGGAACCTCAAAAGTTTACCAACTGAAGGTCAGGTCGAGTGTGGTCGAGACGGTTTTTAATCAAAACAAAAAAATCTCAAGTTTTCCACATATAAGAAAAGAATATTCATGACAAGCATAAATTAATAAACAAATAAAATATCAAGTCCACACATGCAAAACATATTGCATCATTCCAAGTCCCACGCAAGCAAAGAGAACGTATCTCATACACACACGTATTCAATCTGATCTTTATGCACGGATAGATTGAGCAAAGGTAGCAACCCTCTTAATTATCTCGTCTGGGTTGGCCCCAACTATCTTATCCGCCAGCTGGTTTGCCTCATTCAGGAACACAAACGTTGGCATAGCCTTTACCTCCATCTTGGATGCAACCCCCTGTCAGAAAACAGCATGTTATGTAGCAGAGTAAATTTATGTATAGAACTCAAATAACTTGTTTTCGAGGAGAAAAATCATCTCGCTAATCGAGTTCATTAGCATAAAACCCCAGATCCTCCTTGCCCGCTGAGGAGTACGCCCAGTTTTGACGTCGTAAGAAAGGATGCACACTCGTAGGTTTTGAACTTGTGACATCCCGCCAACTTGGGAAAGTTCACGAGTCTCTCATACCAGATGAGCAGAGCCTTCGCGGGCAAGAGAAATTGAGATTCTTTTGTTTGGAAAAAAATTGGTACCTTGACTTCATCAACATCTACCAAGAGGAAGAGAATATCTTGATAAGTCAAGGCTAATTCCTCAAAGAAATGGTTCATGGCAGTGGATGGTGCACACCAAGATGCAGTGAAGTGAACCACAACCTGAAAATCAATAGAAATTATGAGTAACATAACAAAGAAATGGAAAGTAAAAGAAGGGGAAAAAAATAAAAAGTTGGCATAAGGATATCAGGTCAAAAGAATGTTTTACAGGGCAGGATTGGCCTTTGGCTTGAGAAAGGCAACAGTCCCAATACTCCTCTGACTCCACTTTGAGAACCCTTGATTTATGAAGCTGCTCTTGAGACCCCATGATGAAAACCCACAAAATTCTTTAGACCTCTACCACGCACAAAAAGGTTGGGAATTTATAGAGGGGGGAGGGGAGTCGGTATAATATAGAGGGTAGATAGAACCAAGCAATAGCAATGCATAGTTTTTTTTTTCTCTATCTTCCAGAAGTGGTTATATGAAAATGGTGTTCGTATAGCTTAGATGAGTCATCATTCAGATCACCGCCTTAAAAAAATCTACTACTTGGATGCATTGAGACCCCAACTTGAGGCTGAATCATGGCCTACAAAACTTGATAAAACTAGTCGGTATATACATAACAGGTTCACCAAAGGTACATCAAGAAACTTGGCCCACAAATTGATTGATAATTCTGTAACCCACATCACAGGCTCATCCATGGCATATGAGCACCATGCTTATGTAGTCATGATTCATTCGTGATTTGTATTCCTCCTTTTAATATTCGATTCTGAAAATCTTTTGAATTATCCTAGCATTAAGTTGAGCGTGGGACCCTCTCTAAAAGATTAGATTGTGAATCTCGTTTCTTTCATCCTTTTCTTCTAGGATAGCAGAGGAGAGAAGAAAATATCTGAGACTTTTTACATTTTTAGGTACCTTTTGTTTTATTTTATGCACCTAGTGAAGCATATATCAGTGGTGAAATGCCCGCATTCCTGGTAATTATTATATAATAAAGGGACATGACAATTATGATAATCCCATAAGAATCATATGATGGTAGAACACATGCCTGTGAATCTTAGTTTCAACTTGAACCATTAGGATGGAACTTAGGCCGCTAGGCAGGTGGTCTAGGGGTGTCACTCCTTGCACAATCTGAGGGCAAGAAGTAAACCCACAGAGCTTTACCCTGTCGGGACAGTGACCGTAATTACGGCAGGCAGATCCAGCGAGGTTAGGTATCTGATCTTGAGTAAGTTTCTCCTTGTAAATATAAAAAAAACTTTAACCATTAGGAAAAGTAAAACGGCCACAATCGAGGTCTATGCAAACATGACCGAATTGATGAACTGATAACACAAAATGGCCTATCCATGTTGCGTGCACATACATATACAGTATTGAATGAAGGATTTGCATAAACACTTGAAAATAAAACCTTATTGTTAGCTTTTATCACAAGAAGCCTTTTTTTATTCATTCATGATTAACATTTAATTCAACAACCTGAATACTGCATATTACGATTATTTGGAGCTCCAATTATTTGCCCTTTTTCTTTTTCCTGTTTGTCGACAACAAGCTGACGTTTCTAACATATAATTAATTAAATGACTAACGCTTTCAGATGAATTCAGTACCCAACTATTATTATTTTTTTGAAAGGCAAACTGAGATTAGCCAGACCCCTACCAGATATCTCTTAAGCCCATTGTGGCAGAGGGATTCGGACCTGGGATACCAGTTCTCATATATATATATATAAAGGACAAACCACTATTGACATTTGAACATCCTGTCACCCCAGAGAGGTGCCACGTTTTTTTTCACGAAGGGAAAAACCACCTTAAGGATGGCTCTGCCTGCCGTACTCAAATAACTTGGGAGAGAGAGAGAGAGCATTTATCTTTATAAATGGACCCCATCCACATAAAACTAGTAGATATTTATAACCTTGGCATTATTGCAGAAGAAGCCTTTATTTCTCTGTTCCAGCTGGTAGGTGGCAAACAAGATATCACCATGAACACTCTTCTCTTCCAATCGAAGGCCTCTGCAACATACAATCTGGCTGAGAAACAGAATAATTTAGTGCTGCCAATCAGATCAGTAGTGTCACAGTGTTGCTGGAACAGAGGGGGGGCCAACTCTCCCCAGGAATTTACTCAAAAATTATGCGAGTTAGATATGCATAGTCGAAGAAGCAAACATCTTATGAGACATAGAGTGAGTGCTAATGGGAGTCTCCCCAGTAGTGGAACTGCTGAAGATTGCAAAGATGATCTCCCTCAAGTTTCAAATACTAAGCAACATCTGCAGGTACCCAGTTTCAGATGCACAATTTGTTTCCGAAAGGTGTCATAATACACAAAACCTCTAAATTCAACTAAAGCAAAGGCCCTCCACTTATAATGGCCATTTGTAGGGTCTAACTTGGAATCTGATCATGAGCAGGAATTCTTTCTTTTTTCCGATAACCAGGGAAAAACTGCCTAGCTAAATGAGTTCATTAACGTACAACCCCAGCCCCCCCCCTGCCAATCAGGAAGTACACCCAGCTTTAGCCTCGCGGCAAGGGATACACACCTGTGGGTTTCAGACTCATGAAGTCCTGTCAATTTGGTGACATTCATGAGTTGCCCCTGCCAGATGAGTGGAGCCGTAGTGGGCAATCATGAGCGGAATTAACCATTATCACTAGAAATTTTTCCCGTCAAATGATTTTGAAGGAACAAACAAACCTAAATCTTCTTATTCCCATTATTATTTGATGGCCTATTCTTCATGTATGATTGGTTGCATGTGTAATCCCTCATCATGGTTTTGAATTATTCAGGAAATTTTATAAAACGAAAACCTTATTGTGTTTTCGTTTAATATATGATTGGCAGCATGTGTACTTTCTCATCAAGGATTTTTAATTATTGAGGAAATTTCATAGGACCAAAACCTTATTCTGATTCTCACTGAAACAGAAGAAAAGACCAAGAAGGTTGCATTTGGCATTGGGCAAATTTCATAACACATAATATCAAGAATTCTGGAGAAGTGCTATAGGATATTTTATCTTAAGAGTGACTGTAATTGCATTGATTTTCGATAGTAATATGAATGGTAGGTTTTGTCGGCAGGTTAAACATATCACAAAGAAACAGGAAGCACTCTTGGCAAATTATGTACCTGTATTTGTCATGCTACCAGTAAGTCATCTCTATCTATGTTTCTAACATCTGGAATTTTCTATTTCAGATATTTTTTTAAAATGCCTATTCTTCAGTGTATGGCTAATAAATTTCAACCTTCTGAGTAGCTAGATATCATACAGAACGATAGTACAGTTAGAAACAAAGAAGAGTTGAGAAGATGGTTTAAAGAAATGAAAGCAGCAAGTGTAGATGGTCTCATGGTTGATGTGTGGTGGGGAATAGTAGAAGGCAGAGCACCTAAACAGTACAACTGGACTGGTTATAGGGAACTATTTGAAGTAGTCCAGGAATATGGGTTTAAGATACAGGCAATCATGTCGTTTCATCAATATGGTTGTAAAGTAGGGAGTGCTCTCAACATTCCTCTACCAAAATGGGTTCTTGATATTGGTGAATCAAATCCAGACATATTCTTTACAAACAAACGTGGTCAACGGAACAAAGAATGCCTAAGTTTTGGGGTGGATGATGAACCTATTCTCAGCAGGCGAATGGCAATAGAGGTATGCTGATATTTAAAGTTATTTCTGCACCTTTTGCAATGAGATCTGCCTTTTAGCAGTAACTAGTTTTCAGGATTCCAATCAAAATATGATTAACAAATGCAGGTTTACACTGACTTCATGAGAAGTTTCAAAGAGAACATGTCAGACTTCCTGGATTCGGGTCTTGTGACTGAGATAGAAGTTGGTCTAGGGCCAGCAGGGGAGCTGAGATATCCCTCATTCACTGGAAATCAAGGATGGAAATTCCCAGGAATAGGTGAATTCCAGGTTATATAATTTCCCTGACTATATAAAACAGACATTACTACATGCTGAAAAAAGAGACTGACACTCTTAAAATGTTGCAGTGCTATGACAAATATCTCAAGTCAAAACTCAGAGCAGCAGCTGAAAGTTCAGGGCGCCCAGAATGGGGATTGTCTGGGACCCAAAATTCAGGACATTGTAATGATTGGCCAGAGAACACTGAGTTCTTCTGTGAAAACGGGACGTTTCAAACAGATCAAGGGAAGTTTTTCTTAACATGGTACTCAAATGTATTGTTGTCGCATGGAGATCTACTTCTTGATTCAGCCAATGAGGTTTTCAAAGGATGCAAAGTCAAGTTAGCCGCAAAGGTTAGTAAGAATATGTTCTTACACCTCCATAGACTTGCTTTCAAGTAATCAAACTACAATGATCATGTTCTGTTATAACAATCAGCACAGTAGCCAAGCTTAATGGTTAGCATAAAATAATTTTATCATATAGTGCTTTATTGCTGCAGCACATTGTCAACAGGTTGCAGGAATTCACTGGTGGTACAAGTCCGCGAGTCATGCTGCGGAGCTTGCTGCAGGCTATTACAATCTAAGCAGTCGAGATGGATACCAGCCAATAGCAAAAATGCTTTCCAGACATCATGCTGTACTGAATTTTACATGTATTGAAATGCAAGATTCTGAACATCCCCAAGAAGCTGCATGTGGACCTGAGCAACTTGTCCACCAGGTAAGCATAATGCATCAACTTGACAGTTCCAAACTGCACCTTCTCACACCCATATATTATCATACCAGCACGTCAAGCAATCAAACTTGTGCTTCATGAACAAGAAATATTTTATTCAGGTGCTAAGTGCGGGGTGGAGAGAAGGCATTGAAGTAGCATGTGAAAATGCCCTATCACGATATGATAGAAGAGCATACAGACAGATCATACGCAATGCTAGACCTAATGGGATTGTAATAAATGGGCTTCCATGGTCGCGCATCTCAGCATTCACATATCTGAGGCTCTCTAAAGAGCTAATGCAGGCAAGGAATTTCGGCAAATTCAAATCATTTGTACGGAAAATGCATGCTGGCCTGGTAAAACATATTGTCTTCATTACATATTGAAGCTTGAGTATTAGATGGAAAGACATGCTAAACAATAACACATTTTAAATGCAAAATTTCAGGATCATTGTCAAGATTGTGAGAAGTACTTCAATCCCAGGGTTCCATTGCAAAGATCAGCACCAAAGAAGGGACTTGAAGAGTTTTTGATTGAGGCAGCACTAGTAGAGCCATTCTGTTTTGGTGCTGAATAAAAAGGAATAGCCAGCAAGATCCATAATCTGCTAGAACAGATTCTAGATAAGGTTGAACCAATACTTTGGTGAAACAATGAACAAATATTTTAGGGGAAGCTGAACACAGTCATCTTTAATACATGGTAAAGCTAAATTATGCTACCTCTTATGTCGCTATCGGATCTAAAATGGCCACGAGCTACTAAAGCAGCAAGGATGCCAACTACTGATAGAAGTATGTTGTTGCCAAGTTTAACAGAAAATGTCACTGTGATAACCAAAGTACCACAAACAGTAAACAAAATTGAAAATAAAAAAAGATAGAGAAGAAGGGAAGGGAAATCTTGAAAAGCTATATTTTACACAAGAAAGGTGCCGTCACCCATTTTCAGCCAATCCATGTTCAGATAGAAGATTACAACCCATGCTGAGCTCCATCCATTTGAATTAGGCATGCACCCGGCAACTAAGAATTCTGAAAAGTTGTAGATAGGAGTAGCTTAATTATGCAGGAAGAGATGGTGAAAGAAGAATGAAGGATGTAGCAGTATCTTTGATGCATGAAATTACAGTGCTCCCAAGAGTTTAACTTATCATCAGAGGTAGGAGTACTTGGATTACCATATGTTCACATGATTAAGAAACAATGTGTTCTACAACAGCTAGCAATTGCTTTCCTGTGCTTCTAACAAGAGTAAATTGGTATTGTTGATAATGTTGTGATGGGAAAACTGCATGCTGTTTTAGAAAATCTTTTCTATATTCAGTGTCTTATCAGAATGTAGCAATGACTGATAAACACCGGCTCCATCAATAGTTGATTGCATAATATGTGAAACAAAAAGTAGCTTGGAGACCAACTGTGATCGAAGTTTGAAAACACACGCACCTCAACAAGCCCAAGACAGATTCAAAATCACCAACTTATAAAATAAGAAAATCTTAAAACACCAAACCAGCTAGTTGGTATATAAAGGATGCGATTTGTCACCAACCAGAAATCAATGGCTTGATTGGCTTAATTCCACAAAGTTGTGACCAGGAATGCCTCTTCCGTTTGCTCTCTCCCTGCCTATACCATTTCGACATCTTTCCATCCTGTGGGTTATGCATAAATGTTTGAAAGAGCAATATAGGCCCCAACACCATCAGCCTTCAAGTGAAAAATAGTATCTGGTTTAATTCTGAGCATAGTGCTACCATTTGAGGAATTATAGAATACTCCCTATGCAATTGATAAAAGAGCTGTATACCCTCATCTACCAAGTCAGCATGGCTGCACTCAGACAAAATTGAGGCGCTAGCTAACCCCATCTGGTCTAATTTCAATCTGCTCCATCTCATAAAAAATGATTAAGAGTCCCCTCCCTTCCAAGTGAAGTCTATAGCCTGTAATCTTAGCACTCTTAAGAGAACAAATCCCTCTCTGGCATCTCCTAAAAAACTTGCTATGCACGCTCAGACGCTACCCATTTAGCATACATATCCAAGATGGCAGTTTGGAAAGCAGCTCTCCAGATTGAAAAGACGCAATTAGGGCACTCTCTAAATCTCTCTGTAAGAGAGAAATCAAGGTTTTTGTTGGGTGTTTTGATAGATTTGAGAAGGAAGCCATTGCTCATGAGAACTGTCCCAAGCGTAGGTGTCCCAAACAGTAAAGTAAAGAATGCGGCGTTAGATTTATTTCACGGTAAGGCGGCAATTGGAGGCGGTGTTGTGCTTCGTTTTTTCTTGGTCCCATATCGATGGGAGAAAGGAAAGGAGGGGGTGAGAGATGATTATAAAATGGGGCTCGAGAGGATTCTTAAGGCATCTTTGCGCTTGGGGCAATGACGCAGCTAGTGAGGTAAAACCGAGGCGCGTCAATTGCTGGTTGAAAACTATTTCCAAACCCCCTCCGAGGCCTGGGTTTGGCCCAGGCTTTGGAGAATTTCTGGAAGGGTTCCCATAACAGGGTAAGCCCTACAAGCCTTTGAATTAAAATTTTTCTGGAGCTACTTTTACTGGGTCTGTGTCCCAAAGTAATCCTTCCTAAATCTGGCTTTTTTAGGACCGGAGGTTGAGTGCTTTTCCCACAATAGGGAAGCCGTTGGGAATTCTTTAATTTATTATGTGGGTTTCATCATATTAATTTTGTTATGAAAGAGAACATGAGATTTCAGGCTTACGTATACCCTTAATGGTTGCTCAATATTTTTCTTCACCGAACTTTATGTGGTCAATTGATGATTTAGCCTTATTTTTTCTCTCAATTCTGGGTCTGTTGGGTCAAGCACCATTCAGTCTGATGACCCATTAAAACCCAAAGAATTTGGTAGAAGGCCTGATGCTTCGACACCCAGCTCGGCTGTGGACTAGGCTAAATATTCACCGGGCTTGGCCCAATGACCTGCGCCCCAGTAACCAAATCCAGACCCACGTAGTTACCAAATCCAGTATTTGGTGCAAATACAAAGGAGAGGGTTTTCACTCTCTTCCAAATGCATAAACTGCCATCCCAGCTACCATCTCCCAAACAGAACATAAATGTATGTGTTTCAGAGTAATTCTGACAACTGAGCATGTACAGTGCTTGACTGCAGGACATGTTAGTAAGAGAGATTGGTTAGTTAGTCATGGGGGTAAATGACTAAAAGGCACTAAAAGCAGATGGACAAGAATTGACCAAATAAAAGCCCGCGAGGGCTCCGCTCATCTCATTAGGGGCGACTTGTGAATGTCACCAAGTTGATAAGACGTCATAAGTTTAAAACCAGCAGATGATGGCATAGGGGCGACTTGGTGAAGTTGGTTAGGTTCCAAAGGGGGCTCGGCTTGTCTGACAAGCGCAGTTAATGCACGTTACCTTGTGTTGGGACATTGTTGGTTCAAAACCCGATGGTATAGTTGTATAACTGGTACGAGTCTGCCTAACCCCAACTTGCCTTTAAAGAAGGAAAAAAAAGTCAAAGCTGGGTTTACTCCCCGGTGGGCAGGCTAGGTGCAGTCGGTGATGAAGGGTTTCCCTTGGATTATTAAAAAAAAAAGAATCGACCAAATAAAAACACTGCTCGGTTTTCACTTTTCAGGTTGGTACCCTCAGATGATCCTACATTTTATACAAGAAACACTACAGGGATGTGAGGTGTCTAGACGTGAAAATAGCCTAAATCTCTCGGTTTAGTACTCGTTTGCAGCTTGGCATGAAATCTCTCTTTTCACCTCTATCAAACTGCATCCTGGAGTCTTCCTCAACCCTCTTTCTCTCATCAAACCTCTCAACCGCTCTGCATCTTCCCACCTCCCTGCTGCAGCATAAACATTCGAAAGCAAGACATAGTTTCCTGTGTTTTCAGGTTCCAATTTGAATAGATGGTTTGCTGCCAACTCTCCAAGGTCAATGTTCCCATGGAGCACGCAGCCACCAAGCAAGCCACCCCACACTGCATAATTAGGATCAAACAGCATTCCTTTGATTAGGTCATGTGCTTCCTCAAGCTGACCAGCACGAGCTAGCAGATCGACGGCACAGGCATAGTGATCGACGGAGACTTCTCTATTGTAATTCTTGACCATGAAGCTGAATAGGTTCAAACCCTCTTCCAACATTCCAGCATGACTACAAGCCTGGATTGTTGATGTAAAGGTCATCTCATTAGGATCTAATCCATAGTGGATCATTTGATGGAACAGAGACAGAGCAGCTTGTCCATCACCATGCATCCCATATCATGAAATAATTGCACTCCATGAGACAACATCCTTCCCACTCATCCCATCAAAGAGCTTGCGTGCGGAGTCTAGGCTACCACATTTCGTATATACATCAATGAGCCCTGTGCTAATTTCTAAGGCTGAGCTGAATCCTGTTTTGATTAAATGGCAATGCATGTTCCCTTGCTGTAAATCTGCTAAGTTAGCATATGAAGGAAGAACTGACACCATAGTTGCATGATCATGATTCACTTCCTCCAAAAGCATTTGCTTGAAAAGTTTCACAGCTTCGCTCGTGAGCCCATTCTGTGTATAGCCGGTGATAATGGCATTCCATGGTACTGTTCTCCTTCTAGAAGTATTCATGAACAATCGACGCCCGAGATCCACATTCCCACACTCTCCATACAGTCTCTACAAAAACATCCGAGTGTAAACCATTCCTAATTGAAAACCCATGTATGCATTTCCCATAATTTGAGAAAGAAACACTTCCACAACCAGAGAGAAGACAAGATAGAGTCAGTGAATTGGGTCTCACGTTGGAGATTTGCATCTGGTAGAAGAGTGAAAACGCTTCACCAACATCACCTTTCTGGACATGGCCATCAATCATGGCAGTCCATGAAACAACATCTCTTCTGTGCATCTCACAGAAGATTCGACGTGCATCACCAAAACACCCACACTTTGCATACATATCTAACAAACAGTTTCTTACTGAGAGGACTTCACCAAGCCCCAAGGAATCAACTAATTCATGAATTTCCTTCCCCTTCTGCAAGTTCTGCAACTGTGCACAATCCGGCAACACACCGGCAAGAGTTGCCGCATCATAAAAAATGATCTAAAGGTCAATTTTTACTGTAGAGTCTGATTATATATATATATAGAGAGAGAGAGAGAACTCCATTTTTTGTCCTGCCCCATTTTGCCTTATAGGTTTTAAGTGTTTTATGATAGATCTGAACCATTAGATGTGTTTAGCACGATCGATTTAGTAGGAATCAACTCTTGGATCATGTTTTTTCAAACATGATTTTATGAGCTGGGAAAAACTGGTACCTTCATAGCCATTGATTTTGGATCACTGTTAAAACTTGTATACATGTCAGATTCCCGTGATCCAAAAGCTGCTTCCCACTAAACAAAACCTATAGATCACATCTACGGTGTAAGACATGAAAAAATACTCAAACCTATGATTTTTGAAGAAAAAAAAAAGGCCAAAGGGAAGCATTACTCATATAAAGAGAGAAATGCGCTGCTTCTTCCCACTTTCCCATCCTGCCACCTCAAAATTGCATGTTTTTAGTATTTTTTCTCACATCTAACACTATAAATGTGATCTATAGGTTTTGTTTAGTGAGAACCATTTTTTGAATCACAGAAATCTGACCAGTGTTTTTTTGGTGATCCAAAATCAATGGCTATGAAGGTATCATTTTTTCTCAGCTCATAAAAATATGTTTTTTCATCGAAAAACCATTATCCAAGAGTCTATTATCACTAAATAGAGCATACTAAACACATCTAATGGTTCAAATCTATCATAAAACACTTCAAAACTATGGGGCAGAACAGGACAGAACGTGAAATGGGGCCTAATATGTTCAGTTCTTATATATATATATATATAAACGGGCAAAAGAACTGAACAAAGGTTTTCATGCTTTGCTCATTCTTATGAAAATTCAAGTCGAGCTCAAGCTCATGGCAAACTCGAGTTAAACAAACGGATTTCGAGCTGCTCATTTACAAAAGTTTATTTGTTAAATAGAAAATAATAATATTTGTACTAGTCAAGCTCAACCTAACTCATTTATAAAATAAATACATTGTTCCAAAGCTGTAATCAATAGGATTTTAGCTTTAACTTTAACTTATTGCTTGTGAGACGAAGCCTTCAATCATCTACACAGAATATATATAAAATATATTTATTACTAGTTATCGAGTATGATTGGTCAAATTTTTGTTCTTGCTAAACGGTGTTCTTTCTTTTTTAATTTTTGTTTAACTATAAATAATTTTTTTGTGCACAAGCTATGTAATTTTGTATGTACCAATACACAGGAGATAAGGGGAGTCCTCATATTTTACCACCACTGAGAAAGGATATCCTCCACGTGGCATACAGCCATTCATTTGGAAATGTTAGAAGAGGTTTGCTCAGCACCTCCTGTACCAAGCAAGAATGAGGGGAGCTTCTGAAACAGTTCTTCAAGCAAATAGGATCATCCCAAACAAGCTCATAAGCACCAGAAGGCCAAAATGCTTAAAGATTTCTGCACAGAACCAAGCTCAGTTTCCAGACTCAGAAGACTCTGGTTTGCAGTTCACAAGAAGACTTGCTGTACTCAGCCTTGCCACTGTCACACTCTCGGGCCAACTAAATGCAGAAATTTCACTAGCTGAGGAGGGAAGACGCTTCTGGCTGGATGGCCCTCTAAACACTCTGCCTCCTGTTTTAAACAGTATGTTTCTTGGTCACCCGTGTCTCCTAAACTACCAGATTATCTCTGTTTGGGAGCTTTGCATTAGGATGGAAACACCATTTTCATGTGTCGCCAAAACATGGTTTTGCCCGAATGCTGTGTTCAGAATAGGGTTGCCAAAAAACATCCTCTTATGAATTGGCCTATAAATGTAACGTTGGATTTGTCGACTTCGTAGCCAGTACAGTGTTTTGCCAACACCACTGCTCACAAACAGCAGCCTTAGAGAGACCACAAGGCACTGTTTCCAAACAGCGGAGGATGTTAGGGAAACCACAAAGCCCCATAATAATGAATTGTTGAGAGAAGTAAATCCTGAGCCAATTGCTAACAGACTTTGCACATAAACTTGGTTTGCAGATATAGCCAATGAGGAGACAGGAACACGTTCTTTTCTCAAGCAAGGCATTTACATGGCTAAGGTTGGAGCCAAGGGAAGTGCCTACAGACTGAAGAAGTATGCTTTTGATCTTCTGGGCATGGCAGATATCATAGAGCAGGATGCGTGGGCATACATAAGAAGGTTTTTGCGCCTTAAATCAACATTCATGTACTACGATTTCGACAAAGTGATCACTGCAGCTCCAGCAGATCAAAAGCAGGGCCTCACCAATCTCGCCAACAGATTATTTGATAATGTTGAAAAGGCAAGTACAGTAAGGCTCTGTTTAGCAGCCGGTGTTGAAGGCTGATGGGAGTGGAGAAGAGAATGGGAGATGAAAAAGGCTGGAGTGGTCAACAACATTCTTGTGAGGATGTAGTTGAAAATGGCTCATATCCACTCCCAACACCATTCTCTCCCTGTAAAACGGAGTTCCCAAGCACCTGTAGGTGTAGTTGGTATTTATCAATTCCTTATTAAATACCATCTCCCCTCTCATCTCCAGCTCCCAAACAGAGAGCCTAAGATGCTAAGATAACTCAAAAGAAAAAAAATCTGAAATTTTAGAGTTGAGGCCACAAACAGAAGCTAGATTTTCTTTTTCTGAATATTTGAATCTCATTGGAATTGGCAGTTGGAAGATGCAATCAAGTCACGCAGTGTTCCTCAAACTAAATCTTGCTACAAAGAGACCAGTAGCATTCTCGAAGAGGTGATGATGCAAATGGCTTAGCAGCATGGCAATAAATTTGGTGGTGTTTTGCTTGATCTCATGTTCCAAATTATACCATTATGATTTTTGAGGCTCAAACAGACCTCTCTCTCTCTCTCTCTCTCTCTCTCTCTCTCTCTCTCTCTCTCTCTCTCTCTCTCTCTCTCTCTCTCTCTCTCTCTCTCTCTCTCTCTCTCATCAGAGGGTTCTTTTTCTTGGTGGTTTTCCGAACAAAAGTAAGATTTCTGAAATCTCTTTCCTCAATTTTGAAGAAGATCAACTAATATAGATAGCCCAATCTGAGAGAACTCCCCCATTGGAGTGTTTTCCTAGGATCGTCCCGAAACCATTTTCTTAGCTTTCTGAAACAAATAAATGGGCCCTAATTTTTGTGGCATTACTTGATCGATCAAGTCTCCAAACAAGAAATTAGCCAAACAGCAACATAAAATCCACGGCCTCATGTCCAATGAACAAATTTTTACCAGAGAGAAAACGAGTATAAAGCAATGAAATTTCAAAGACGTCAGGAAATTGCAATGACATCAGAAACATAACTGGAAGCACAACTCTTGAAACTTCAGGAAAAGTAATCCAGTGTCATACAGCTTTGGAGTACAAAGCAATTAGCAATTTGGATTCGACAAGGGCACAAAAAGGGTGCCCAAATTAGAATCTGCATGAATTTCACAATAATGTTACAGTAGGTATGGTCAGAAACTCCTACATAACTGCATACGTTATACAGTCACGCCAATGAAAAGCTACAGAATTGGATAGCATCGAGGCGCTTAAGTGCTTCTGCATTCATATTCTAGTAAATGGACCTTCACTATTGCAACAAACATCAGAGAGAAAGTGCACTCTCTGCAGAAGGATCAGATGAGATACAGAACAAAACTTCGGGTCTCCAAGAAAACAAGACATCTGTTCACAAAGAAAGATTTAGTCAACTGAACGAGACACATTGCTGGTCAGTGATTAAGACATTGGAAACTCATTATAGAAGGATCAAAGAAAACAACCTAGCCTCTCTTGATTTGAAATGCAACAAAATTGATGCTATCCAAAACAGAGATAATCATGAGCAGTCTAATTTCTTTGTCCAATCAATAGACCACAAGCACTACAGTATAATGTTTCTGATATTATACTAATGAGGCAGAAAAGCAGGCAGTAGATATGAACTTCCAGGATATCAGAGAACAAACGCTACATGGAATAAGACTGGGAAAAGGTTTCATAACATAAAATTCTTCTAGGCCTTCATTTACGCATTGATCATAATGAAAGTTCGAGAAGAACCTGTGAAATGAGAAAAGAGGAGAAAGAAATAGAAGAACAGAGGGTGCGGCTGTCACGATTTCAATAGATGAAATCGTGACCTAAACATTGTATTAATAGGTTTAAATGAATAGTATGGGTCCGGGTCTGGTGTAATGTCCAGACCCGAAAGACCCAAAAGAAATAAAACATACAATAGACCCGGGTCTTAATATCCAAAATATATCCAGAATACACTTTTTCACATAAGCTAACAGGTTTATCATTATACCATTACTCATCTTATAAGGATTCATAAGGTATCCAAAAGCAAGAGAACTTCAAAAGCAAAGTACCTCTTTAACCACAACTCAAGTGAGCATCAGAAGGACGGACATGAGTTTGACGGCGAGGAACCCCAATTTCACAAGCATTTACTTTTGCAGCAAAACGTAAAGAACACAGTGACTCGTTCACAGAGGAAGGAGCAGGAGAGATGTTGAGAAACATCAATGTCTTGGAATCACCCCCAAGACAAGGCTGTCAACAACAAGACATATTTTACAGTCAGAATAAGAAAAAAAAATGAAGATGCCTGAAATGCTAAGATGTTCTACAAACTACTAGAACCTGAGATCATACTCAACAAAACACATTAGGGAAGAAAGGTGCACCAGCAAAAGGTATGTCAACTTTGAGTTTCTAAATGGCACATGGGCATCTCTGTTTGCAATAGCCAGGATGACATCTCCCAAGCATGATAGACTTTTATTAATTGCCTATATAAAATTGCCAGACAACAAATGTAACTATTTTGAATAGCGTGAATGAAATGCCAATGGCAAAGAAAGGAAGTTCTGAATTTATGGCACTTGTTCTGAGGGAACACAAATTGATACCTGGGTTTCTTTTAAACGGTCCCCGATTGAACCACTCTTTGACAGACGCTCGCTTCCAGCAAGATCAATAAGATTAAGGACCCCTCGTACTTGTTGCTCAGTGCTCTATCAAGAGAATAGACATCTAATATATCAATCAAAATTCAGGCATAGTGAAGAAAAAGACACTCAGACATTATCCGAACAACCAAACACATTTTACCGCATTAAATCCAGAAATTCGTAATGTGAAAACGCAATGGCTCCGTGATGACTGTTCATTCATTTGTGTATAACCAACAGACCTAAGGGAGTGCACAAAACGTCAGTACCAAACAAAGTATCTACTTTCAGAAATCACAAGTTAAAATGTATGTCTCCAACTAGGGGAAAAAATGTCGAAATGCTTGTCACAAGGAGCTCTCATAATTATCACCCTAGGAGGTTCTTCAATACTTTTTGTATCTAGGAATCATCACGCAAATTTTAGAAAAAATAATGGGAGATGATAAGATTAAAAGAAAGGTCTTACCGATCTAAGTTCATGACGCTCAAGTGATAACATCGTGCTAATGTTGTAATAAATTAAAAGCAGAGGTATTCTGAAAATGCCCAGATATTTCTCAAACACTCAACCTTGGAAAATCACAAGAAGAATATTCCACTATACCAAAATTATCAAATATACACATGACAAAGATTAAAAGAAAGGTCTTACTGGTCTAAGTTCATGACACTCAAGTGATAACATTGTGATAATGTTATAATAATAAATTAAAAGCAGAGGTATTCTGAAAATGCCCAGATATTTCTCAAACACTCAGCCTTGGAAAATCACAAGAAGAATATTCCACTATACCAAAATTATCAAATATACACATGACAAAGATTAGAATTACTTGGTAAATCTAAAACACTAGAGTAAGAATAAAAAAGTTTCCTCATTTGTCTTATTTGTGTGGTACTCAGCACTCCCCCCCCCCCCCATCAACGACGCAAGTAGTTATCTTTGTTTGAACACAAGAAGGCAAAAAGATCACAACCAAAAGCAACCAAAAAAGGACGATACATACTTAAAAGAAGCAAGACTAGATTATATAAGAAAATAAATCCACATACTTTTCATATACCACTAAAACTCAAAAGGTTCTAAAGGGAACATCAAGAGTTTGGCATGCAAGAAGGAATGAGATGCCCAATCAAGATATCCACGATCGAGGATCCAAAGCTTAGTTCATGGACAAGATTTTTGTTTTAAGCAATATTGCTTATTATTCTCGTTATGACAGAGGTCAGTGGAAGACTTACCATCCATAGGAGTAGAGTAACTTAAATTACTTTTGTTTTTCCTACATTAAGTTGGTTTTAGATCTTTCTTCTCTACATGTAAATCTTTGATTTGTGCCTGTTGATCTGCAATTAGTGGATTCAGATCCACTTTAGTTTACATCAAAGTCTTACAATAGCTATGTTTGACCACAGCTTTTCAAAAGTTATCTAGCCCTAAAATTCATATCCAAAGACTTGAATATTCAAACAGCGACTGAAGGCTTCACACAATTCCTTAAAGCATTCAGTACAAAGTATTTTCTAATGAACAGCCTTCTACTGTCTTTTATCGATGAAATTGTACTTAATCAACTTATAACCTAAGACACATCAATTAGATCCCTCAAACACTGATGAATGCATAACATTCCCGAGATTTGAGTGTTGCCTTTTCGGAAATAGGAGCATTTGAATCACGCCATTTCACTTTCATTCAAATCACAAAGAAAGAAATTCCTAACGGTTGGCTGACCATATAGTCAGAAGAAACAACTGATTCAGGTTCAAGTGAAAACAAAAAATGCCCCTCCAACTTGAATTTGGTTTCCTTTTAAGGAGAAGAGTAGATAATGGGTAGGATGAGAAAGTTATTGGAAGCTTTACATTTGTTGTTTATTCACAAAGGAGTAGATAAAAATTATTCCTCTGTTTTTCTTTATTATAGTTTAAATTGACTTAGATCTTTCTTCTCCATTAGATGATTTGATCCCTTTGGAGTTGAATGAGTGCAATACATTCTATTTCAGTTGAATTGTATTGGATCAGTTAGCAAAGAATAGGACAGAAACAGAAAAAATTAGAGGGAACCAATATCAAATCTTGAAAAACAAGGGCACATATGACCACTAGAGGAATACAGCATCTATATCAGAGTTAAGCATGACTGCACCACATAAAATACATGCAGTATTATGCATTCCAAAATTACCTGCTTTGAGCAGCCCGATGCAGAAGAGATGACACCTCCTTTAAACTACAAACTTCTACGATAGTAAGGTCAGACACAGACGTGTTCCCATTCGCATCATGTTTAATTGAGTATTGCTTTCCAACAGTACCATTTTCTGATCGAGATGCCTCATAACCAGCAGCCCGGCTGGGTGATAACAGATCTCGTATTGTTTCATTATATATTTCAAGCATGGAAGCCTACAATTGTGGAAGAGAGACAATAATAAAGCATCAAATTGAAGACATCTATCATAGACACAAATATAAATGGAAAAGATGAATTGATGTAAGGTCTTATGATCCTACCTCCATTTTAAATGTCCATCCTTGTGAAGAAAGAGACTGGCTGGTTTGAAATATTTGCTCCAGAGAACGAGGAATCAAACCTTTCTGCTCTGGGGCCTCCGTCCCACCCATCATCGTATAAGTTTTACCTGACCCTGTCTGTCCATAAGCAAAAATGCATACCTGCCAAAAGAATATTAGGTAAGTATGCATTTAACCATAGAAAGAAAGGAAAACAGTAGAACATTATGTAACCTAATGCATGCACTAAGAGCAAGTATAAGACAGTAATGAAGTGAATACAAAAAAAAAAAAGTAAAAGAAAAACATAGAAGCACAAAAAACATATTGGAACTTCTAGGATATTAAGCACATTGGGATGGGTTTTTTAACTTTGGAAACCAAGTTACTGGCATCCTGAATAAGAAATGTCATTAATTCTGAAATGAAATTGTGCAATTCAACATGCAACTGAACAGAGGCATAACAGACATGATGGGTGGTTGGGCCACCAACAGTTCACAATTCACTCTTTGATGCAGTCTGATTTAAAGAGAGGATAACAGTCCAAGGACCAATAAATTTGTTATGATAGTAAATTAGTAAATCTACAAACAATCACATAAATTGTGACTTATAAGTTGTAAAGAATATAAAATGATGTATCCAGTCACCTTATAACCATCAAGTGCACTTTGAACCAATTGAGAAATCTCAATGAAGACATCCTCCTGAGACGCCTCATCGTTAAAAACTTTATCAAAACTGAATGAATGCTTCTGTCCTGCCAGACGAAACTAGAGTTTAAATAAATAGAAACATGAAATATTCAAGTAAAAGAACAAGCCGTTTACATATTCCACAAACATTCCCACAATGAATCAATGTTTGAAGCCATATGACTTGGACATACATTTCATATTTTATTAGTCATTATCACAGAAAAAGTAATGTTGAAGATATTCTCACCAGGATTCTGGATCAGTTCTATCCCACGACCAAGCAACTCAGCTGATGAAGGATATGAAACAACAGCCGTATCACCATCACAACAATCATCTTCAGCCAACAGGGGCCTAACCCTACAAAAGACTCGTATATTTCCCTTTAATTCCTACAATATAAAACAAAAAATAAGATGATAACAAAGAAGAAATAGGAACACTTTAATGCACAAAAACATTGTTCAATACCAATATGGTATTGTGCAATTTCCTCCGCACTAACTCCCCATCAAAAATGCAACGCTCTTTATCTACAAGGACATTTTCCAGCTCTTTCAACTTTTTTTCCTTGTTTTCACATTCTTGTTTCAACTCTGAGGCCGATATTTCTAGCATCTGCAAGTTAATAATTGACAGTAAAGTTGGTTACTGAGGGTCATATGTCAAAGGTGTATACTTAACTGAAACCAAGAAACTTTAACCCAAGCTAATGAATTTTATCCACAATCAACCCAAACTTTGAATATCAGATATGACCCCAAAACAAAATAACAGTGTAAGGTTGTCCAGTGAAAAAATCATAGGTTTTGCAATCCATTAAACTCAACCCAGGCATATTCCAGTCCAGGAGTCAAAATTAACATTAACCCAAGGCATTGATGTGTAACTTTGTAGCCGAATTAGCCTCAAGACCATTCTGAGTCCCAAATGCATAGATTAGACAGATCTAATCATAAGGGAAGCAACAAAATTTGCAGTTTGAAAAAATATATAAAAGAACCATACCTGCTTTTCTTCACGAGCAACTTTCAATTGCTGCTCAAGCGTCCTTACTCGCTCCTTCTGGAATTCATAACTCTCCTATAAAATCACATGGGACAAATAAGAACAAACCAAAGCTAGAACGAAGATAATAAAAACTAAACTACGGCCAAAAGTTAAAATCCAAATCGAACCTCAAGGCAATTAGTCTTTGTGGTCAAATGTTCCAACTCGGCAGTTGATTTTCCTGTACATTCCTTATACCTTCTAACCTCAGCAATCAAAGTGTTCACCTTGGCCTTTTGCATATCCCTATCCTCCCTCACTAGTTGTAGCTCTGCAGTTAGGCGAACCACTTCTTCCTTTGCCAAATGTTTAGCATCTGCAGCTTCTTGCAATGAATCCTGGTAAGCAGAAAATGTTGAATAATATTAGAAACCCAAGAAAACACAGAATCATGTAAAGGGGAAAATATAAATGCATGGCATCACTAATGTTGGAAAATGATATACAGGACATAAGATTTAACAGGCAAAAGGGGAATAGGTTAAAAAAAATCATAAATGGTAGTAAATGTTCAACAAGCCTAGGCTGATTCCAACATAGAATGAGCATGTACAAGGTCTGGTAGACAAATTGGTTTGTAGTTCTAGGAAAAAACTGCAAAAGCAACACCTAGGGCGGATCAAGCCCATAGACAAAGAAGCACCGAATTAGTGTTCATGTATTATGAATTCTACCTTTTTTTTTTGCCTCATTATTTTCCTTACATTAACTCAATCTGAAAAAAAAGATTGAAAGTTAAAACTTCTGAATGAAACCCTTTTCTACCACCATTCTTAAATTTATCAAAGATTCACACAGTCAACAATAAAATGCTTGAAATCAAATTGTTTCCAACACCAGATCAAATACCACAACTAATTGATGACATACCAAACATTGCAAATAACATGTCACTCATTCGTAGCTTGAGATACCATGTCCACAACCAAAAAACCTAAGTATTTATTAATAAAAAAATAAACTAGTATATAGATTAGAAACAAATTATCAGTCCATATTGTACACCAAAAAATTACTGCACTACAGGGCACTCTTTCCTTCTTAGAAACAAACAGCTAACTATACTAAGTCCAACAAAATACAAATTACCTGTTTACAAGAAGCATGAACCAAAGCAAAAAATGGAAACAGAAATTTAATTTTTCCCTAGGATCTTCTTGTAAAAGATTAATGGAATGAAATGAAGTAATAAAGAATGTGAAAAGAAGTAGGAAAAGTAACTTACTTTACAAGTGGCCAATTGATTC
Source organism: Nuphar pumila (assembly GCF_984573655.1). Taxonomy (NCBI): domain Eukaryota; kingdom Viridiplantae; phylum Streptophyta; class Magnoliopsida; order Nymphaeales; family Nymphaeaceae; genus Nuphar; species Nuphar pumila. The sequence goes on along the minus strand of NC_143259.1, from coordinate 117,072,538 downwards.
TGTACCGAAGTCAAATGAGCCCTAATGCCACTCAAAGTTTCCACAATTGCAGCTTTCTCATTTTGCAACCGGGAAATTGTTGCAGAAGCACTAGCTGCATCATTGCAAAGTCTACTGTTGTACTGCTGCAAACTAGAATTGTATTCTTGCACCCTTTTGTTAATGTCACGAAGTTCGGCAATCTGCTCAACAGAACAGGACAAAAAAAACATCAGCAATGCATTGCTGGGAATACTTGAACTAATTTTGATAAGTTACCTGTTGGTTAGCATTTGATATTTCTTGATGTGCTTTTTCAAGTTCTTCAGATAGAGATGCCAGTGACTTTTCCACAAGAATTCTAGCTTTCACTTCCCTCTCATAGGATTCAACGGAAGCCTGAAAATTCAGATCATAGTATTAAGACATTAGCAAAAGAGAGGCTTATAACAGCACGTTAAAAGCCAAAAGCATCATATAAGAACAAATAAATAATTAAATAAATACAGATGGGTACCAGTTTATCAGCTTCTTCTTTTAAATATTTTTCATGCAATTCTGCAGAGTTTTTCCTGAGTTCTTCATTGGTCTGAGACAACTCATCTAATTTTTGGTTCATCTCACCCACTATACAAACATAAAGACAAAGTTTAAAATGTAAAATTATTTCAACAACAAATCAATGGTAATATCCACTAGTCCAAAGCCAGAAGCCACTATGCTTAGTTTGGCCAGAAGGCCTTCCTAAATACAGATTTCTGCATAGATAGCACTGATTTCACCTCCAGAAACAACGGTTTACCAACCAAATTAACAATTTTCATTCAAACGTACATGTTTCAGCATGCTTTTCACTTTCCTTAATATGGCGATCCACCAGGTCCAGGTACCATTTAACACAAGCACGGAGCTTTTTTATATGCTCTGCCATCATCTCACACTTCCCCTGAAAACAGAAAAAAGAAAGGTTACACATTTTCCCTATCTTCTTATCAACCCCAGAGTCCAATTGGCAAGAGATGAAATGTGGAAAGAAAATGTAAGAAAATAACTAACCTTGAAATCGAACTTTGTTTTCCCTTTCAACTTCTCATTCAAAAGTGCCAGTGCATCATCCTTCCGAAACTCAACTAACCCACCATCCACGTTGGTATCATTGCCGGAACCTTGAGTGGCAGAAGAAGTGCTGCTCATCGAATCACCCAGCCCTTGACCCGCATTCACATCTGAAAGTACTCGTCGACTCCTCACAGTCGGGCCCACCATCCTCCCCATCCCTGAAGCTTCACGGGCTAATCTCCGACGCTTGTCTACAGGCACTTCCTCCAAGGTTTCCTTCCTCTAAGAATTTGATAAACAAAATAAAATAAATCAAACAAAAAATAAGAGCCAACAAAATTGTCAGACCTCAAAATCTGATAGTCAAGGATGCACCAGCACGAATCTGTGTGCCCAAAACAGAAATAACATTTTTTTTGTGGGGGAGGGGGATTAAGAACCAATTCTATAGAATTAAAATCCTGCTTCGAGCCAGAAACATCAACATTAGTATGCGGAAAATGATTCATTAACTAAACCCCCAGAAAAACCACTTTCCTCAACATTCCCCAGATATAGATTCAGTATTTGTTGCAATATACACAACAATAATTTCAATTCCACAGAATCAATTTCCGATTCCACAAACAAAGCGCACTAAAAGGCACAAAAATCCAAAGAATTACACGAACCATGAAATGCAAAATTGAGAGAAAGAAAGTAGATTTGCCAGATACGATTTTACTTTTTCAGCTAACCGCAACAAAACCCCAAATTGCCAATCCAGATACATAAAAAAGAAAACCCCAAGCAAGCGCATCCAAATTAGTCATACACCAAACACCTTAAAGATAAAAAACCTTCTCATCGCAAGCAAACACCCACCACAAAAAGCACAAAACAAGAAACCCGAGTCAAAATCCATCCAAAAGCAACATCATCGTCATCCAGAAACCAATCAAAATCCCCCGAATCATGAAAAAATCCAATCTACGCAGAATCTGACACCTACCCTAGAAAACCCGAAAAAAAAAACAGGATCATCAAACCTTACATTGAAAGGGCTCCTGGGGGGCTTGCCGGGGACTTTGTTCTGGCTCCGAACTGACATGAAACTATCCGGACGGGAGGTACCTTCCTTTTTCAACGCCAGCCAAGACCCAAGAAACGCGCCAGATAAAATAAAGAAATTTGGCAAAAACAATTTAAAGAAATTTCCGGAAGAAAAAAGTGAAGTGCTTTCAATTCCGCTTCTGCGGGGCCTCCGTTTACGTGGTTCGAAAGCAACCGCGACGTACGAACCCTAAAGCTTTTCCGTCGCCGGCGCGATCGAAGAAAAACCCTAATTTCGCCCCTCTTCCTCTTTCTTTCTTGCTCGTCGTGAGAGAGAGAAGGATCAACCGGGAGGAATTTTTAGTGTTTTTTTCTGGTGGTGGGTGGAAAGTTAGGGTTTGGAGAGAGCAACGGTAAAGTGAGAGAGTTTGAAATGATTTGAAAAGCCTTCGTCTGGGCGGGCTCGTTAAAGGGAGCTCCTTTTCCTTCTTGTGATTTGACGAAAATGTCCACGAAGAGTCCTCAAAATTACTTCATAAAAGTTGGTGTCTGGGATTTTTGGGATTTTAAAAATGGAAAATATCTTGTTTGGTCGCTCGGTTTATATTAAATCTCAATATATATATATATATATATATAGAGAGAGAGAGAGAGAGAGAGATCAGTGGGTTTGCTTGCCTCTCTCTCATTGGGGTAAGGGACTAGAGTAAGGATGCAAACGGTTCAGATCCGAAACAGATAAATAAATGAGAATTTGGATCGAAAAAGGGTCCGGAACAGCCACAATTTGCAAAGCCTCTATTATTGATCCGACCCATTTGCATTCCTAGGTTAGACGGTCGGATCAAGCACGTGAGCCAACACCATATCAGTTTTTAAGTGAATCTAGCTTTAGAGTTTAGATCCAGCCTATCTAAGCTCAAATTTAAGCTTCTGTGATTGATCAGACCAAAGGAGTAAAATCTTTTTTTTTTAAGCAAACAGGTCAAATTATCTTTTTTTTTTGGATAATTGAAAGAAAAAAAACATCTTGCTAATTAAGTTGATTCGCGTAAAATCCCAATCTTTCTTTGCCAAATGGAGAGCTGTCAACTTGGTAGCATTTACAAGTCACCCCTACCATATGAGCAGAGCTCCCATCGACAAGTCAATTTCCTTAATTTTATCCCAAATTTGTTTTAGTTATACCATATTTATTTTGAACCTAATTTGGAGACAAATCATCTGGATCAGACAATGTGGATGGATTCCATGTTGAAGCATGAGCATAAGCTAGTTTTGTTTTTAAAAAATGATCATAATTAGTTTTATCAATGCTTACCTATTTCAATGTAGGCCCATAAATCATATCTATGCCAAAATCTTGTTGGGGTGATCTAGTTTTGGGTGCAGGAGAGCTAGGCTTAGCTAAGCTTAACATTCTTTTAATAGGTTGAGTGTAGGAGAACCTAGTGCCCTCAATCTGCTGCCCTGTTTTATCAAGCTGTTAATAAAGTTCTTGTAAACTTGGGTATTTCAAGTTGTCTCCCTGAGGGCAAGGGGTTTGCCCTGGTTTCACAGGGCTGGAGAACCTGGCAGGGTCCATCAGCGTGGACCAACTCTCTAATTTAGCATCACAAAGGTGAATCTAGCAAGCACATCGTCCATTTCTTTGTAGATCAAACCTTTTTTTGATAATTATGTAGTTCTATAGGGCTTAAAAATGATTAATTTTCAAATTTTAGGATGCTTATGCACCATCCAATTTTTTTTCCAAAAGGGAAAGTTACTAAATTGGCTAAATAACTTCATAATGTTAGGAATTGGCAAATGACTTCATAATGTTAGGTAGAGCCTTGGATTACTGAATGGCTTAAAAGGTATGCCAACACAGTGCCAGAAGTGAGAGTTACATTTGAACTTCCCTCTTGAAACAGTAGTGTGCCTATTTTATGATATTGATTACCTTCTAGGAGAGTGATAGCTAAGGAACACAAAGAGACCCACATCTCAATCACTTGATTTTCACTTCAAAATGCAAGACAAAATAAGTTAATGTCTCACGTGTGCTAGCAATTGGTACTTAGCTTGCAGATGTGATCCCCCAACTAACTCTTTTGAGTTAACTCTTCCCTTTTTGAACTCCCTTCTCCAAGAATGCTCTTAAAAGTACTAACAACCACAATTTAATTAATTTGGAAATTTCTACTTGTTCTTGCCCTACTTCATCTATATTCCAACCACTTTATGTACAAACATATAAAATATGTTGCATCAATCTACTTTCTTCATGTTGAAAAGTGAAGATAATGAGCTCACTTTTCTCAATCTTCCAACTCATCCATGGACTCTAGAAAGGTCAAGTTGTGAGCAAGCTCAATGGCTTACAAGAGTCACTTTTCAATATGCTAATTGAAGCAGTCTTTACACAACTGCATAATAATTCTGTATTAAAGCACTCTAGTAACTTTCAGTTTTTGCAATACGATGATATAAGAAAATATCCCAATTGATGACTATATAAAGATGTGTTGATGCGTGCAAGCACACGTGTTTCTATGTGTGTTAAACTTGATTGAGACATGTCTAACATCGCCATTAATTCTTCGCAGGATGAGTATGTTGGTGATTGGTTATATTAGTCTTGGCTACTTAATCATGTTCTAATGCGAACATACGGCTGCTATTCAGTCTCTTGACCAAGTATGAGAGTGGATTTTAGCAGTTTTTATGTTAGAAGATGAAATTTGAATTCTTATTCAACCACAAAGATGCTACTTCTATCAAACATCTTATTGATAAACAGCTTCTCTTGATTGGGCTGAACATAAATTTCTTAGATTTTCAAGAAAATATACAATTTAGTCAAATAGAAGATATTCCTTTTTTTTAGCAAGGAATAGCATTTTTATTATAAGTATTGCTTTTAAAAAACACAATAGACTGATCCATGCAATCTTCGTTCACTAACGATCAGATCTTTTCGGCTATTAAGGACCTGTCAGGTTGGAAAGCTCCTGACTTCAACGTCGTGTACTTCTTCTGTATCTTTTAGTCCAGCATTAAAAATGACGTTATCAAAGTCTTCTCTAAGTTCCATCACAATTGTCGGTTGTCGGTCCACATGCACTTACCCATTTGTTTCTCTCATCCCTAAGGACGTGGTGTCCTTTGATATCTCGAGATTTCATCCTATTTCGATTTTGAAGGAGCTCTATCGCATTATTGCTAAGGTTTTGTCTAGCAGGCTCAGAGTCGTCGCTTCTCAGATTTTCTCAGATTCCCAGTTCACTTTTATCCTCCTTAGGGGGATTCATCACTCCTCCATCCGGGCCTCGAAAGTCATTCACTCTTTGAATATCAGCGGCACTTTCATAAAGCCTTCGACTCAGTTCATTGGTCTTTCTTATTTCATATGCTTGACAACTTCAGTATCGATCGTCGTTTCTCTCGATGGATGTGCGGGTTGGTTTCAAATGCTCATTCTATGATTAAGATCAACAAAGTTAGAGGCTCACAGTTCAAGCTTGGGCATGGTATTCGGCAAGGTTGTCATTGTTCCCCTTTGTTATTTAACATCGTTGTTGATGACCTCATGGTTTTGTTCAAGAGAGCTGTGGATTCTGGCTTTATTGATCCCCTCGGCATCCAAAAATCCCTCCATCATATTCTCACATACGCTGACGATATGATCATCTTTGGTTGCGCCTCCATGCAACAAATATTGATATTCAAGCTCATCATTTAGTTTTTTCTCTCTTTGTCGGGTTTATCTCTGAACGACAGTAAATGTTGCATATCCATGTTCAATGCCCCCCCTTCCTTGCTAGTCATTGAGCATCATATTTTTTGTTTCGCTACTTCGGATCCTCCTATTTCCTATCTAGGTCTCCCTTTGCAACTTACGCACATCCCCTCAGACGCTTGGAATGTCACTCTTCAAAAAGTCCAAACCAAAATTTCCTCCTAGCAGGCTTCTTACCTTTCCATCGTAGGTAGGATTACCCTCATCAAGCATGTCTTATCCTTTATCCCAGAATTCCTTATATCTATGTTCTTGATGCCCACGGGCGTGGAGAAGAAATTCTTCTGTTTGATGGCGAATTTTCTCTGGTCTGGCTGTCATCCTCAGACTAATAAGCACCATCTGGTGGGTTGGAATTCTCTGTTGCTCCCTAGGTGTATGGCAGGTCTAGGGATTCTTGCTCCGAGACTTAGAAGTATTGCTCTCATCGTGAAGCAATGTTGGATGGCAGATCGTCCTGGCAATCTGTGTGCTCCCTTACTGCATGCTAAATGTGCCCCCCATGAGCCGTTCTCTTTTGATCATTGTCATCACATGATTCCTACTTCGCACATGCGTCGCATGTGGCTTAAAGCCATGTCTTTCATCCTCATGAATGAGGGTGATCCCGACCCTGTCGCCTAGCTTTTGCATCAAGCAATTGCGCCTAGCGGCGCTTTCTGCACCAAATTTCTTTATTGGTCTCTTCTTCCTCCTAGAGCTGACTGGCTACCTGAGCATTGTTATGGGCTAAAGGCCTAGCTCTGTGTTCTCGGTTCTTAGCTTAGTTGATTCTGCATGATCGGGTCCAGATGGACAACTTCCTCAAAAGAGTGGGTTTTCAGCTTTCGAGTCAGAGCGTCCTATGCAATGCGGTGGAAGAATTCACCTATTATTTGTTTTGGGCCTGCCCCATCTTTGTGGATCTCTTCAAGAGTACATGAAACAAATCTGATGTCAACGTGTGATAGGATTCCTTCACGCTCGATTTTTTGTGGGGGGCGCTGCAGGTGTGTTGTTGTAAGAGATGGCGGCTGATCTGGAGAAGTTGGCTCCTCACTACCTGGTGGGTTATTTGGATGACCCACAACAATGTGATATTTCGTCAAACTTCGGTTGTTTTTAATAAGCTTATGCATTGCATCTTAGCTGATGTGTACACAAATTTTGCGCCTCTACTGCCCTGGTCTCCACCGCCTTCAGCCACCCTCTTTTCCTCTTGACACTATCAGAATTTCGTTCTTTTTTGGCATTCTGTCATTTTTCTGTTTTTGCTTTTGTTTTTTTGGCCCTTGGTTTGGGTCTACTGTTTGTTTGCTCACGGGCTTAACGTTTGTTGACCCTTTGTCTTAGTAATGTTGATGTTTTGTTCATCTCTCTCTCTCTCTCTCTCTCTCTCTGAGTGGTCATTTTCCTTTGCCTAGCATGTAGGAAGTGTTTGAATGCCATAGATGAGAATTTTGAGAATTCTCATGATCCACATTATAATTATTTGGATGAAAAATCGAAAAGTTTGGAATGGTGCCTCTGTTTCATTAATTTTTTGATTTGAGATGCTAAAAGGGCCTTAAATGTGCATGTTTCTGGCTCCAATGTCCCCCCTAAAATTCCTCAAATCTCTCTGAATTTGTAATATATGTCATTGTCCGTTCTCCATGTGCACCACTCTTCTGCCTATCAAACAAAGGACCTCAAATCCTCATGGATCTTTAGATATTTGAGATTTTAGGATCTTCAATAATGTGAAAAGGCAATTAAATATGGTTGTAAAGTTATAGGCACCTTTACAAATCACCTCAACATTTTTCTTAAGAATCACTAGAATATGAGAACTGGAAATATGATAACTAATGTGTAAACCATTATTCTCATGGATTTTTTGTTCTTTTCTCTTGAATCTACCATACAGATGTGATCCACATGTTTGGATTTAGAAGAACTGCATCTTAAATCATCTAATTTTGATACATAAACTTGATTTTTTTAAGGTTTTAAAATCAATGGCTCATAATTTTCATAAATATTCAAGCATTCAAAAATCACATTTTTTCATCGAAAATATTTAACCCAATGGTTGATTCCTAGCAAACTCACCATGCCAAGCACATCCACTTGGTGGGATTTGCAAAAGAAGTGTTGGAAATGCCCACATTTTTAGTTCTTATACTATAGTTACTCTTTTTCTTAATATACTAACTATCCCTTTTGCCACAGGCTTGAAAAGATCCCTTGCATTTAAGATAGGACCAAAAGGATTGTAACACTACTTTTGTGTATTTTTTATTACGGACATGTTTAGTAAGGTTCTCCTGAGATTCAGACGTGCAAAATGAGAAAATGAATCTCATCAGCATTGGCTAACCAAACATCGGAAAATGAGCAGTGAGAAACCAACTCTCATTTGTAAATTCAATAAATCAAAAGAAGCCTCTTGTGATTATGATTCATATGGCTTCAAATCAACTTTGGTTTGGAGTCACACGTAGTCTAGCAATTGACAGCCCTAACTAGGGCTAAACCTCTTTGCCAGGTCTCAATCACTTAGGTGTTGGGGGTAGTCTAGACTCTAGAGGCCAGACCCAGGGTCATATTTGATCCACATGGTTCTACCATACATCATATCAAAACCTTGGGTGGCACATAAAGCATGAAGGGGATGCACACAATTGTGAAGTCATGGGACTATGGCCGATAACACAATACCCGAAAGTGGAGCGACGGGTCATGGGGCAAGAGGCCCAATCCGAGTTACAATAGTCGATGGCATCGAGTTTGTTGTTGGAGGACATGAGGATACCTTATTCAAGAGTGCCTTTAAGGTATCAGAGTATCCGTAGTGCAACCTTCATATGTGATTTGCAAGGCTTACTCAAGAATTGACTTAAGATATGAATAACAAATAAGATATCATGCCCGATGATGGTTAGGTATATCAGATGCCCAATCATTCATCAATATATGCTAGGATCTTCTAAGAGAGCACCATCCTCGTTGTTGAGCTTCAATTTGGTTCCATGGGGAATAGACATGGTTTGGCTCCCAGATAACCCATGTCTTCCAAGATGTCGAGGGCATATTTTCTTTGAGAAAAGAATATACCTCGTTTGGATCTGACCACTTCAATTCTTAAAAAATATTTGAGTTGGCCAAGATCTTTAAGGTGAAATTGTGCATTGATATGAGATTTCGGTGATTTGGGATGGATTATTGCCAGCAATTACGATGTCATCAACATACACCAAGAGAAACATTTAATTGTGTTGGTCGATGCTAGAAAAGAACGAGTAGTCCACCTTGGATTGAACAAAACTCACTTGCTTCAAGTAGGAGGATAGTTTGGCGAACCAATTTCTGGAAGATTGCTTAAGTTTGTAGAGGGAATTGTGTAATTTACAAACAAGTGGCGCCTCCTAACTGCAAAATTCAGGAGGCATTTGCATATAGACTTCCTCATCGAGCCCTCCATGAAGAAAGGTGGTGTTAACATCAATTTGAAAAGGATGCCAGTTGCGTATTACAACAATGGCTAGTAGGCAACAAATAATGACCAGTTTGGCTATGGGAGCATATATTTCATTATAATCAAGACCTTCAATCTGTGTACCACTTTGCGATCAGACATGCTTTATATCATTCAATGGAACCATTTGATCTATACTTGATTTTATAGATCCACTTACATTCGACAGGTCATTTCCCTTTAGGTAAATCCATGACAGACCAAGTTTGATTCTCTTTAAGCACTCAAATTTTTGCGGCCATGGCATTATGTCATTCTTAGTGTTTTATGGCTTGGGTAAAAGTCCTTGGTTTGAAATGTTGAGTAATGGCAGCCAAAAGAACACAGTGAGTGTGAGAAAATGTATCATATGCAAGGTGGTAACTTAGGAGATAACATGTTCAAAGAACCTTACTAGACAAAGAGTCTGATTTAAGCACATAAGTTATAACATAGCATTTGTAGTCCTTGAGATACGAGGGTGGTTGTCAAGTCCGACCAGAGTGCCTAATGAGCAGAGTGTCTGAGATGGTGTGTTTGGTGTGTATGACAGCTGGATGTACCACATCCAAAATGGGATCAGGGAGGGGATGTGGATCGGTCAATATAGGTGTGGAATGTGGATTGATCAGTATGGGTGATGAGTGTGAATTAGGTAATATCGATTATTAAGGCTCAAAATTGGGCATTGGCAAAATGTGACGATCATCGTTATCAAGGGGTTCATGACCTTGAAAAGGGAAAATTGTTTCATAAAGTTTGACATCTCAAGTGACAAATATTTTTGAGGCACGATATCCAACTTGACCGTATGGATATCCTAAAAACACATATTTTTTAGCATGTTTGTCAAATTTATGAGTATGATTGATATTAAAAGCATAACAAAGGCACCCAAAAATCTGAAGATGATTATATTTAGGCTCTTTGTTATGAAGAACCTCATAAGGCATCTTTCCCTTTATTGGTTTTGAGGGGAGATGATTTATCAAGTAATTCGCAGTGAGAATGCACTCGCCTCAAAATTTAATGGGTAGATTAGCTTGGAACCGAAGGGCCTGAGTGACATTTAATAAGTCCTAGTGTTTGCTTTTAACTGCCCCATTAGCAACACAACTATGTTGATGATGAATCCCAATTTTTTGATGATATGAAGTTATGTCATTAGAAAAGAATTTGGTATCGTTATCAGAACAAAGATTTAAAATGGTGGTACTAAATTGGGTTTGAATCATCATAAAAAAAATAAAAGATCATGAGTCTCATACTTATATCACATGAGGTAGACCCACACACATCGACTATAGTCATCAACTATAGTAAAAAAATATCTTGTTCCTCACAACGATGGGGTTTGATAAGGCCCCCAAACGGCACAATGGATTAATTAAAAAGGTTTATAGGTTGAAATAAAGCTATTTGGAAATGATAATCTGGTCTGTTTGGCCATATGACAAATTGAACAATGATTATGAGAAATGCATTCATTTACTTTATTGGAATTAATAAGAATTTGAAGTCTAGAATTTGATAAATGTCCAAGTCTAGAATGCCAAAGAAAGGTTATCATTGATCTCTATGTCACAAAGGTTACCCTGCAACCTACTCACTCTAATCTTCGTATTCGAGAGTGGGTCTTGAAAAAAATAATGATCATTTTTAAAAATAATTTCATTTGATCAATTTGCTGACATATATGAGATTAAATTAGAATTGAGGAACATACAAAACATTAGACAACTTAATTTTTTGAGACAACATAGCATTTCCAATGTGGGTGACATGAGTGAAAGATCCATCGGGTAACCCGATGGGCTAGTAGAAAACGGTTTTGGGACCAACTATGTTATGCAAGAAATTAGTCATATGATATGTGGCTCTTGAATCAATAATCCATACTTGAGACATGGACTAACAAATACAAGGCTTTGAGAAGTTATATAACACCCACAAATTTTTAACTCAAAATAACATAAAATTTCAACCTATTTTTTTTTATGTAACATAGCAGAATTTGTTAGGGTTTAAAGCTGGACAACTCTGGCGGGTTACAAAAATATAAAGTCTAAGCTAAACTGGATTCAATTCCTACTTGAACTTGGATCTAGGTTCACACCCAAAATAATCTTAGCAGGATGACTTCTTTCAAAAATCATAACCATATATAACTTAATGATAAACTAGACAATTTCAAAATGATGATAACAAGTTCACAAGGTAAAAGAAATAAAAAATATCTTAGTCTAACTGAGCTGAACAAAAGTTTCTAGGATTGACAAGGAGTGATAGAAACATGGTCTTCGGCCTTGCCACAACATCGTACCATCGTGCTTGTTCACTCGTCACCTGTGTCCTTATGAAATGGAGTCAGACTCTTACAAGCAGGTAAGATAAAACCGCATATATAAAGTTTGAACAATGTTAGAACATTTATCACATTATGACACCATAGCTTACAATTTAACACAATCATGATCTCACAAGCATAACAATTAACATAATCATGATCTACCTTGAACAAAACTACTAAAACTATATAGCTCAGCATTGTACACAATTTAAAGAAAACATGATGAATTTTGAAAATGATCCAGTGTGGATCCAGTGTTATTTTATAAAAGATAAGAATCCTAAGTTTTGTTTACATCCTGACTATGGCCATTGATGTAAATCATCAACTTAGGATTAATTACCTCTTACGAAATGGTGCACGTGCCATTCGTGTTTCCATTTGTGAGATTTTGAGAAATAAAGACCAAAAGCATGAAAATAAGCAATTTTATGATATTTACAATGCTCATTCATTCTATCTAAAACAGGAAATGTAAATTCTCATTAAGATCTAACTATTACAATACATAAAATTGAATTTACAACTCCCAATGATGATATCTTCCACATATTTCATTTTACTAAAAAGATGGTCGACTCTCATTCTGCAAAGGCTGGGATGAGAGGGGGAAGACTCCTTCTCCGGATGTTACTATTGCAAGGCCCAACTTCCTTTAATGGCAGATCAGATCTTATTCGTCAAGGGCAGCAGAAGAAAGGGGTAAAAGATCGATGGATGAATGACATCAGAGGAGAAAAATGGATGCGAGGCAGAAAGTGGATGGACTCCGGGGGATGAGGGGAAGAATGGATGATCCAGAACGGATGGGGGGTATCCTCTTAAAGGGAGATGGATGGTTCGAGAAGAGGAAGTTCGTTGAAGATTGAGGGCGGAGGGGAGAAACCAGTGATCGAAGGGTGGAGAGCGAGCCCGCATGAATCGGCCGTTGTAATTTTTTCTTTTTTCGAAAAAGAGGTCCTTTTAAAGCAATTTTTTTCATAAAGTGGTCTTTAAAAAGAGTTTTTTAGCAAAACCATCTTTAAAAAGTTTAAAAACCACTCATTCTTCATATAGTTTTTTTCCCGATTTTTTTTATGCCTACATAAGATTTGTTTTTCTTGATTACGCCTTCAAGTACAAAGAAGGTGAGTCACATAATCTATTAAGGTCACTATGGTTGTTGGTTATGCTACATGATTTGTTTGCCCATAGTGCCTAACAAACCGGGTCATATCCCCAAGCGGGCGGTCGATGACCGAGAGAAAACCCACCAGGTTCTAACATTTAATACGGATTGCAATCCATACTATCTGCAGTAATTGAGGTATATCTCATGGACAACCTCGGCCTCCTTAACTTTGAGTAACTGGAGAGCCAAGGGATGTTGTTGCTCCCAATAAGAGGTATGACATATAAGTAAATCTACATGCGATCGAGTTACATAAAGTTGTACTGATCTATCTTCTCTAACAGACCATATAGTATGAATGGGTTACAAGTATTTCTTAATTAATATGATTGACATTCTAGGTACCTCCGTCCATAAGGCAAAATAGAGGTCAATAGCCTGAATACCCTATTAGGGTAAAAGTCATGTAATGACAATTATGTACTCAACCCATTCACATCGCTCTAGTGCCTTTAGCCCATATGAGTATCTCGCTTATAAGAATGAGAGATCAAACTAAGTGTAGATATGTGATTGGTACGGCCTTGCGTACCTTAAGGGTTCTTGACCAACCTAAGCTCATACTCGAGCTATCAAGTATAAATATGACATGGCTCACCTGTATATTTATGACAATTTCATAAATAAGTAAATTCATACGAGTATTTATAAATATTGTAAGGTTCCTTGAACCCTGCACTTTACACAAATAAGTTATGTATCTCAAACATTACACATCATAACATAATAACCCCATGCTTCACATTCACACCCGGCACAACTTATAGCATAATAAAGACATGCAGTTTTAGTGCACATCATACTTTGCATACAAGTTACTTGAACATATGTATAAGTGCATACGTGAATGCCAAAACCAAATTTACTCTTTTGAGATTATATGTATAAGTTTCCAAACCGTATTTTCATAAAAGTGTTGTCCACATAAGTTTATGCATGTTATCCACCATATATATAAGTATGTATATCCTTTTTTTTTAAATCAAACTTTGCACAACCATCATAAGTGTATATTTTTTTTCTTCTTTTCTTTTTGAAGAAAGGTGAGAAGGATGAGCCTGATTTAGATCAGATTTGAACCGACTGGGTTCAAACCTGGTATGATCCAACTAGGTTCAAACCTGGTCTAAACCGAACTGGTCGGTTCAGGCCTGGTTTGAACCGACTGAGTTCAAACCTGGACTGAACCAACTAGTGGTTCAAGCCCGTCTGACCCGATTGGGTTCAGACTTGGTCTGAATTGAGCTGGTCGGTTCAGGCCTGGTCTGACCCAGTTGGGTTCAAACTTGGTGTGAACCAACTAGTGGTTTAGGTCTGTCTAACCCGATTGAATTTAGACCTGGTCTAGACCTAACTAGTCGATTCAGACCTGGTCTGACTCACCTGGGTTCAGACCTAGTATGACCCAGGTAGGGGTCAAGCCTGGTCTGTATCGGCTCAACATAAGAAATGCTCATGTTTTTTAGCAGGCTCTAATACACAACGAGACTTATTTTTTTTACTTGACACGAATAGGTTTTGAGACAGACTATAATATGTAACATGAATAGACTTTAAACATACAATAGATGTATGTATTTTTAAATTGAAAAACACTTAACAATAATCCCATGACACATAAACTAACTATGCAACATATATTAAAATAGTAATCCACCAAAAAAAGAATCTAAAAGCTTGAGATTTAGTTATACTCATGTGTTAGAATGGAAAAGAATCCAATCCAACATTTTAAACTAAGGATATGAATTAAAAAATGTAGAGTCACTACTAAAAATCCAAACACAACGATTTTAACTATAGGCATGGGTTAAAATATAAGTTATCATTAAGAATTTAAGAACATCATTTTTAATCATAAGCATAAGTAAAAAAATTACAAGGTCACCATTAAAAATCTAAGAACATCATTTTTAACCAAAACAAAGTTATCATTAAAAATCTAAGAACATCAATTTTTTTAACCAAAGCAAAGTTACCATTAAAAATCTAAGAACATCAATTTTAACCAAAGCAAATTTGCCATTAAAAATCTAAGAACATTATTTTTTAACCAAAGCAAAGCTACCATTAAAAATCTAAGAACATCATTTTTAATCAAAGCAAAGTTACCATTAAAAATTTAAGAACATCATTTTTAACCCTAAGCATAGATTGAAAAGGAAAACTGCCACTAAGAGATATAGGAAGAGTATCAATAAGGATGAATGCCCATACTCATACCTACATGTATGTATGGATGAAAAAAAAAATAGCACAAACATTGAACAACTCTAAGTGTGGAATTTAACTTACACTTGATAGGATAATCACCAAAGAAGAATAATTAAACACCAAGAACCAAAAAAACATGTAAGATGAAGTTTACAATGGTACCTCACACTACACCTATGTGGAAAGAGGTGAAGCGAGAGAGAGCGAGAGAAATAATACAAGGATTTTTTAAAATCCAAGGAATAAGTTGTCTCACTCGCCCTAAGGGGATATTTATGGAGGAAAAAAGGCTGAGATGAGATGTGTGGTGTTTCACACATAAGGGAGGATAGAGAGCTAGGATAAAATCAAGCCTCTACCTCCAAAATTGATTTTTCGGCTTTGACCATTTTTTATAAAATTCAAAATTCTTTTTTTCTACTTTCTTAAAAAAATTATTCTTTTGTCTTTTAAAAGGATAAGATTTTATCCCATTTGGAATAAAACTTGGGATTCCAACATGGAAACACCTTGGGAGTTGCATGAGAGAGGCGCATCCTTTCATGCGGATCCCAAGGTGTCTCCCCTCCCCATATGCACATGGCATAAGGGAGGGCCCCACATGGGAAAATTGACCCCCTCTTGGTTGGCTAGTTGGTTCAATCCCAACTAGGCTAACCAACCAAGATTATATTATTATATTATTATTTTATTTTTATTACATATTCATGTATTTATTATTTTGCTTGATGGATCTCCAATTGGACCTGAATCCAATTAGGTCCGGTCCAAACCCAAACCTCAATGAATTTTATTCATTCAGTACTTAGGGTTTATCTATCAACATCAAAGTTTAATTAACTTGCATAGATGATTATCATCTAGCTACCAATTTATTCAATAACTTAATAATCATCTAAAATTGTCAGTTACTTAAACTCATAAATTTAATTATTAATTAGACACTAATTAACAATAGTACCTAAGTTAAACTCAGAATTTAGGTTTTCAAACAACTCAAATATTCTTATAAATTTAACAGTAGAAATGAAATATTTTGTACTGAACATAAATTTTTTTTGCTTAGAATTACCTACGAGGGTGGCCATGGGTGGTAAAGTTTGGTTACCTAAGTTAGCAAAAGCCATGATTTTGCCATATTGTTCTTGGGTGAGTTGAGGAACTAGAGGACTGGGATTTGGTGTTTCTTGATTGATGAAAGTTAGGTTGGCGTTTGCTTGGCCGTTGAAAAGAGCATTGGAGGAACCTCTTGGTCGGTTAGGAAAACTGTGAAGATAGTAGCATTTTGCTTTCATATGACCCAATCGGCCACAGTGGTCACATTTTGGACATGGTTGACCTTGGAATAACTTGGGCTAGTCTACTTTCACTACAATAGTCACCAGTTCATGAACAGGAGTGATATGAAGATCACGTTGTCGCTCTTCCTGGATAATCAATGCAAAGGCTTTGGACAGATTCAGCAAGGGACTCATAAGAAGCAATTGATTGCGGATGGTGCTATAGCTTTCATTGAGGCTCATGAGAAATTGCATGAGCCTCTCTTGTTGTTGAAACTCCCCAATGATTTTCATTGCTATGCACAAACATGGAGGGCTGGTGATGTACGTGGAGATTTCATCCCACATACCTTTCAGCTTGGTATAGTATGCTGCTATGGATGACTGAGCTTGCTTGAGATTGATTATCTCTTGCTTTATTTGATATATTCTTGGGGTGTTGAACTGTGAAAACCGCTCTCAGAGCTCTGCCCAAACTTCGGGAGCAGTGTCTGCATAAATGATGCTGAATGTGAGGTCTTTGTTCATGGAGTTGAGAATCCATGGCAATACCATGTTTTTATGACATTTATAGGCAACAACATTGGATGCAGGTGAACTTGGTTTGAGAAGCATCCCATCAACAAAGCCTAGTTTATTTTTTGCACTTAAAACCATGGGCATAGCTCAATACCATGTGGAGTAATTATCTCCAGTGAGTGGTTGAGATACGAGAGATATCCCAGGATTGTCTGAATGATGAAGAAAAAATGGGTTTGCCAGTGAATCTAGATTAGTCATCGGGTCATTCACGATGGCATTGTTGTTACTGCTGTCCACGAAAGCCATGAAGGATCGATATCAGCTTCATTGTTTGATACCATGTAAGAAAGAAGAAGATAAAGACAGAGAAAATCTAAAGTTGTCATTTCTATTATTTGATATTGTATATATAGTCTCTTTTGATGATATATTTATCCCTTGAATCCTGTTGGGATGATATCTAGAATACATAACAACATTTGATGTCTATCAGGATCGACTTTCCTGAGTTACAGAAGAGGTGAAAATGAAGAAGGTAACTCTACAACGGTAAGTAAAAACATGAGGGTACAACAACAACAACTACGCCTTCATCCCAAAACAATTGGGGTCGGCGATATGAACCAACAAAGAAAATCATTCTGGGTCTTCCACATGAATCCTTCTCCTCCATTCATTTCTATCCAATGCCATGTCCTCGGTGAGGTTCAAAGCATTCATATCCTTTCCTATCACCTCCATCCATGTCTTCCTAGGCCTACCCCAACCTCTTTTAACTAATATATTTTCACATTTCTCCATCCTTCTAACTGGAGCATCATTAGGCCTTCGTCAAATATGTCCAAACCACCGTAAATGATTCTCTCTCATCTTATTTTCAATGGGTGCAACGCCTACCTTCTTATGTATCTCCTCGTTCCGAATCTTATCTTTTATTGTATTTTCACACATCCATCTCAGCATACGCATCTCAGCTACACTCATTTTTTGAATATGATGTCTCTTGGCAGCCCAACATTCCGTACCATATAGTAAAGCGGGCCTATTAGTCGTCCTATAAAACTTTCCCTTCAACCGCAATGGCATTCTACGATCGCACAACACTCCAGTTGCACTCTTCCATTTCATCCACCCAACCTTTATCCTATGATTTACATCTCCATCAATTTCTCAATACTTTTGAATGATAGATCCCAAATATTTGAAAGAATCATCCACCAGTATTTCTTGCTCACCAAGCTTCACTACACTCCCATCTCTATTTCGTTGCTTACTAAATCGACATTCCATGTATTTTGTCTTACTCTTACTCAACTTAAAACATCTTCCTTCCAATGTCTGTCTCCATAATTCTAACTTAGCATTAACCCCAACTCTAGACTCATCAATCAAAACAATATCATCAGCAAACAACATACACCACGACACATTTTCTTGAATTGATCTCTTAAGCTCATCCATCACTATAGCAAATAGGAAAGGGCTTAAAGCAGATCCTTGATGTAACCCAACCGTTATAGGAAAATTGGTTGTCACCCCTCCACAAGTGCGGACATTGGTTACTACTCCTTCATACATATCTTTAATTATACTAATGTACTTAAGTAAAAACATGAGGGTAAACTATGTAATTAAAGTAATTTACATGCAGTAAATTACATAGTGGTAAATAAGAAATGACAAGAATCCAAGTGTAAAAGCATATAAAACCAACATGTAAGCTTGTTATAAAAATTTTTATTATTTTTCAATATAGAAAACAGAAGTTAGGAGGAAGCGAGTGGAAAGTGACAAGAAGCGAGAGAGAAACGGCCAAAGAGTTGATTTAGGAAAGAAAGCAAGCTTCTCACTAAAGGAAATCTAGTTTCCGTAATTTGGAAGAGGGTTAGCTAAAGTTTCCCCTCCTTTAGCTTCTTACTTCCGAAACGCCATATAGCAATAAGCATCCAGTAACTATGCTCTGTGCACACCCACTTATTCTGAAAACTGAGACAAGTTGGAATAATTTGCTGTTTATTCCCAACTTTTTGGATGAGTGGTACATCCAACACCACCACCTTAGGATCGGAATAGACTTTGTCATATAAATCAGACAACTGAAGATGATTGATAACCCAACCCTAACATGGGCTGGGTTGGATCATTCATGATCCAGATCCAACCCAATTCATTGCCACCCGTACACTGCCATTGGCTACCTCTTGTGAAACCTAATCTAGGTGGCCCAGTTATTCTTTTAATGACGTGACACATATCACCTCATGAGTGGTTCCCACGTTATCCCAACCAACGGGCAGATAAGGGACCGACCACTGCCCAGAGCAACTTCCATCACACAAACAAAATATTGCATCGAGGGAGAAAACACCAACTGCACATAAACCACAGCTTTCTACTCACAGTGTTACAGGAAGAGCTCTGTGAGCTTGAGGAAGCATAGGAGGATGGCTCATGCAATGGCTTCAATGGCTGGCCTACGTGGTGCTTCCCAAGCAGTTCTTGACGGGAGCCACCAGCTAAGCGGCTCGAGCCGGATGACACGAGCCACCGGCGGTAGCCACGTAGCTGTGAGCGGGTCGGCATTTGTTCCGATTAGAGCTCAGCAGGCTCCAGTGGAGTCTGAAGCCGTGGCTCAGAGCAGCCGCCGAGCTGTCCTCAGCTTCCTGGCTGCTGGAGTCGCTGCCGGGTCCTTCGTCAAGCCGGTGCTCGCGGAGGCTAAGTCGATCAAAGTGGGGCCTCCTCCACCACCTTCCGGGGGATTGCGTAAGTTTCCGAATTCTTGTCCACTGATTTCGATAATTTGATTAGTCTTGTGATGCTTCAGATCGGTTTTCCTGAAATTAACAAGTGCAATTGAGCCATTTTACTTCTTTTTTATATATTTTGGCAATGTCGTTGCTTGAGAAGATGAAGAAGATCAGTTCATGGCAATTGCATTTCTTTGATATTGTATAAGCTGAAATGAAGTTGATGGTATGTTTGAATGCCATCAAAAGCTTGAATTTTCTTAATTACTTAGTATTCCCAGTGGTATTTTAGGATTTTTTTGAAATCTAGGAAATTTGGATTCTTAGCGCCCTCCAAAGATGATTGCAAGCACGCTCGTGATAAAGGTCATCCAATTAATGATGGAGATTTATAGTTTTTGGTGGGTCCCACCAAGAGAATATGTTTTAATGTGCCAAAATACATAGATAACTCCCTGGTGCGGACAACTGTATCAAAGAGTAGAATCACATCTATTTGTGCATTTTCATTTAAGATTGGATTTTATTGATAGATTTATGACAGCCCTCTCTCTCTCTCTCCACTACTATTTAAAGGGGTAGGAAAAAGCCTATCCCCTTATCGTTTTCAACTCATCCTACATATTTAGTGGAAATCAAGTTTCAGATCTAGTAATTTGGATGCAAAAGGTTATCTTTTAATAGTTACATTTTGATGCAATCTGAACCATACGTCTTCTTATTTAATATATATTATACTATTTAATTTTGTTGAATTGAAACATACTCCATGGAAAATAAACCATGTTAAAGATATCAATATGGTCCAATTTACTTAAAAATGCATGAGATATATGTATGATTCTTCAAATCTGCCAGTACATGTTTTTCTTTGTTTTGCATTGTTGGTTATATATATATATATATGTGTGTGTGTGTGTGTGTGTGTGTGTGTGTGTGTGTGTGTGTGTGTGTGTGTGTCAACCAAATTGCAGTTTAAAACGTCATTTTTGCAATCATGCAGCTGGAACTCTAAACTCTGATGAGGCAAGGGACCTGATATTGCCTTTGAAGAACCGTTTCTATCTCCAGCCACTCACTCCAGTTGAGGCTGCAAAGCGAGCAAAGGAATCAGCGAAAGACATTCTTGGCATCAAGAGCTTGATTGACAAGAAGGCCTGGCCTTATGTGATGAATGATCTCCGTCTCAAGGTGTCTTATCTCCGCTATGATCTCAACACTGTCATTGCTGCGAAGCCAAAGGACGAGAAGAAGAGCCTGAAAGAACTCACAGGAAAACTCTTCGCCACGATCGACAATGTAAACTCATCCTTCTTAACCTCTGCTTTTGTTTTACATTATTTTCTGTAAGTGAATTAGTGCAATCAAACTTCAAGCCATAAGGATGAGGTGCTTTACCTCTATTAAAAGCAGCAAGGGATACATTATCTAGATGGTGCTCCTAGGTGAAGTTTGAATTGTCAGCATAATTGACTATTTGCAACTGCAGCATGACATGCCCTGGTTCATATACCAAGTCACTGTGGTAGAAATTCTGAGACATTTTGTGCAGTTTCGTCTTGTTTACTTGGCATGGGACCAACAGTCATGATGATAATGAACTTTTTCATCTAAATATATGCTTAACCAGAATAAGTTTTCTGAGCAAAAGCAATCGACTTCGTCCCGTCCAAGCCTATTCAAGTGGCAGTCAAAAAATGTCTCAGCAGTGTAATAACTTGAGGATAACTAAGTCACACTGAACTAAGGCTTTGTTTGCAGGCCAATCAAGCAACTTTAGTTATTGGTGGTTATCCTGGCCTGTCTTTTGTAGCATGCACTCCAAATTCTCTGATTTACTAAACCAATTTTTATATACAGAGAAAAAATCCTATTTAGAACATTAATATGTGATTTTTGCAGTTTAAATTTATTGATGCATGTTTATCTGTTTGTTGGTCAGCTGGATCATGCAGCCAAGATAAAGAGCTCCCCAGAAGCAGAGAAATACTATGCAGAGACCGTCACTGCACTTAACGATGTTCTTGCTAAGCTAGGCTAGATTCATTTATTCTGTTTTGTAACATGCAGCTATTTGGCTTCTGTCTAAAACATCAAAGCCCATCAGTCCATTAATGCAATGGTACCTTCTGAAGACTTAAGTTTCCAATGGAGATGATTTTGCATATCAAGTTTGTTTCCAAATTTCAGTAAAAAAAGAACAAATGGCATAAGTGGAAATATCAATTTCTGAATCCTTCCTAGAGCAAAACATCAAATTTCCATATACATATGCCAAGAACAAGTAGAAAGTATCATTTTTACCTGGAACTGGTGACACACAAATTAGCCCTTAATCAAACAATTTGTATAGAAGCAATGCCAAATGGGAAGCTGCCTTTTTAAGATTGAGAGCCAGTCCTTTGCCATTAAGTCAAACAAGTAAGAAATACTGGAAAACTGTAGCTTGGCTGAGGACAATGAGAAATCTTGTTTTATCTTATCAGTAACCACAATACAGCAGTGTAGTACCATGTGATTGCTCTAAAATTGAACTGTGATGATAACACAAAGAGTGACAAAAAAAATGTTTCTCTGTGACACATCACCAACTAGCTAAAACATGTTCACGTATCACTGGATATTGAAGAGCCCCTAGGTCATATAACATGAAAGCTGGTTTTGAGTGTAACACCTCGATCTGAGACCTCAGGAGTCCGAGTTCGATTGGTATTACTTCCCAGAGGGAAGAGTGCAAAGCTTACACAGAGAAAACGTGGCTAAAAAAAACTTTTTATTTTATTCTCATAAATCAATTCTTTCTTACAATTATTCATCATTCATAACAAAAGAAAACAAATACATCTTATTCAATGACAAGAAAAGTAAAATATACCAATGCTTTACTGAAGAAGGGAAAAGGTGCCTACAAGCTGACTATTCTAATGTCTGGAACCTATAATTATAATTAAACAAAAATAGAGGTGAGTCTACAACCCAGTAAGAAATGATTATAAGTAAATAAACAATTAACTTACAACTGTAGTGGACTCTAAGCCCCTAGTCTTAGTTTAGTTCTCGATGCATCATAAGTGTTTGTATATTTTAATTACCCTAATTATCATTCTCAAATACTCTCTTTCACACAACTACCACTAAATTGGCTATACCGGTAATAGTTGTCTATGGGCGTAGCAATCCCATAGAACACTCCAATTCTATATGTTAGTCAGACAATGAACCATACACTCTCAGTGGTCCCCGAACTACCAGGCACTGCAGTGAACTATCACGGGAACCCCACCGATAGCTAGCCGGGAGGTCAAGCTCTCAATCTCGGTATGGTTCATGCTACATCCTAACCATGATGGTTATCAACCATCCATGGTTCTCCAGAGTCCAAACCAGTGTGAGTGAAATCCTAACACTACAAGAAAATATGAAATTAACGATGGACGTTTGCGACGGAATTGTTCTGTCGCGAATTAGCGACGGATTAACAGGAGAAACAAATTCGTCGCTATTTTCATAAATATTACAGATTTTAGCAACAAAATAGCTTCCGTCGCACAATCCATCGCAAATTAGCGACGGAAGGTTTGGTTGTAATAACCGTGCAATTTAGCGATGGATTTGGTGAGGGACAGTTGTCGTCGCTATCTAGCGACACAGTTAGCGACAGAATATTTCCGTCGCTAAGTAGTTATGTAAATATACGACGGCTTTGCGACGAAATTAGGTTGTCACTAAATCCGTTGTTAAATGTCGCGTAAATTCCTAACCAAAGCCCTCTTTCTCTTTCCTGTTTTGCTGCTCCCACCCGCCGCCCTCTCCCTCCCGCCGCACTATCCTGCCCGTTCGCCTCTCCTCGACCCCCACCGACTGTCACCCATTGGCCGACGCTCCCCGTAAGCCTCCCGCCGCTCCCCGTCAGACGCCCACCGCTCGACTACGCTCAGGTAATCGATTTGTAAATGGCAGGGGGGTCGCCCCTGCTTTTCCAGCAGGAGGGCGCCCCAATGCCTTTCCGGATGGGAGGCGCCCCCTGCCTCTTTGGTTTTTTTCGGCAGGGGGGTCGCCCCCCTGCGTTTTCGGCAGGTGGGTCGCCCCCCTGCTTTTCCGGCAGGGGGTCGCCCTCCTTCTTTTTCGGCAGGGGGGCGCCCCAATGCCTTTTCGGATGGGGGGAACCCCCTGCCTCTTTGGTTTTTTCGGCAGGGGGGTCGCCCCCTGCGTTTTCGGCAGGTGGGTCGCCCCCCTGCTTTTCCGGCAGGGGGTCGTCCCCCTACTTTTCCGGTAGGGGGGCACCCCAATGCTTTTCCGGATGGGGGGCGCCCCCTTCCTCTTTGGTTTTCCCGGCAGGGGGTCGCCCCCCTTGGTTTTCTGGCAGGGGGTCGCCCCCCTAATTTGCCACTAGGTGCTTGGGTGCTCGGCTTCTCAACGCCTCCATCGTGCTCATACCCGTGTGCACGGTGTGTGCTTTTTGGGATCTCTGTGTTTGCTCTCTCTTTGCCGTAGCGGAATCGTGTCCCTACTCGGTGCTGACAGCTCTACTGCAAGGTTCCTTGTGCATCTTGCCAGAGAGCTTGACATGCGGTTTGGCAGGCCACACTGCATCGTTCTGTGAAACTGCGAATGACTCATTAAATCAGTTATAGTTTGTTTGA
The DNA here is from genome assembly GCF_984573655.1 of Nuphar pumila. Classification (NCBI taxonomy): domain Eukaryota; kingdom Viridiplantae; phylum Streptophyta; class Magnoliopsida; order Nymphaeales; family Nymphaeaceae; genus Nuphar; species Nuphar pumila. The sequence goes on along the minus strand of NC_143259.1, from coordinate 117,048,279 downwards.
TAGTTCCTGCTACTCGGATTATTCTAGTAAAGTTAGAGCTAATACGTGCACCAAAGCCCGACTTTTGGAAGGGCCGCATTTTTTAGATAAAAGGCCAATGCAAGATTTTTTCATTTCAGCAGAGGGTGACTTCATTTTAACACATTGTCTCTTGCAGATTTCTTAACGGATCCCGCTCGTGCCCCGCCACCCGTGGTAAGTAACTTACAAAATCAATGCAAATTGGGTAAATACCCATGGTGAGTACGTGATGCAAGCACATCACATGTTATTTAATTTATTGGATGCAACACTTTACTGTTCACACACTTACTTAGTTGTTGATATCTAGGATTGTTTTGTTGGAGTTTGGAGATCATGCTGAGCATGATTTAAATGTATGAGAATAGAAGTGTTATTATTTTTGGAGTACGGATTCCATGCTAGGCATGGTAGTAGTTAGCAGGATATTGGAGTGTGTTTGCTGCAGGTACATGTTTGACATATTTTTTGATATGAATGTTTTTGATGTATTGCAATGTTGAATGTGAATGTATACATGCTTGCATGTGGTTACTTTCAATTTGTTTATTACTTACATGTGAAATTGTATAATGAAAGCATGCTTCAAGTGAATGTATAGTTTTATGAATAGTTTGCACATAAAAATATTAAGTTATCAATGCACGCATCATAATTCTTGTGATTGTATGACATCATATATTGCATGATAAATTTGATATTTTCATTATCATAACATTTTGATGATTCTCTTTTAACTGGTTAAGATACTATTCATAACAGCATACGACAAAATGACTGCAAACCGTGAATAGATGTACCGTAGGATAGTTGACAATGAGTTATCGTACGAATATATGGATGATGTTGACAGTTTTATTGAATTTGCAACGGCAAGTGTCAGTACCGTGGATCCTACATGTCAGATTAGGTGTCCCTGCAAGATTTATAAGAACAATCGATTTGTAGAACCTCATGGTGTTAGACATCATACATACAGGAAGGGTTTTGTGAGCGATTATCAGAATTGGACGTTTCATGGTGAATAATTTAGAAAGAATTTTAATGCACGTGTGAATGTTTTGCACGATAATCAATATATGGATTTGATATTTGATGCCGCAGGAACAGAACTAGGTTCTGCTATGGGTCCTAATGATGTAACAGCTGTAGTAGATGAAGAATCACCAAACGATGCAGCTAGTACATTTTATGATTTACTTAGAGATACTGATGAGCCACTTTGGAATGGTTGCGAAAGTCACATTATCTTGTCTGCAGTTCTTCAACTAATGAATTTAAAGTCTGAGTATAATTTGAGTCAATCATGTTTTGATCGTTTGTGCCTGATTGTGAAGAGTATGTTGCCTAAAGATGAGAAATTGCCACAAAATTTCTATCATGCGAAGGTTATGATCAACGCTCTAGGTATGGAGTATAAAAAGATAGATGCTTGTCCAAATCACTGCATATTGTATTTCAAGGATCAGGAAAACAACAGATCATGCCCATCATGTGGGCATCCTCTGTTCAAGCCAAAGACAAGAGGCAATGGTAGCACGAGATTAAAAGAAGTTTCATACAAGTCGCTCTGCTACTTTTCTATCACTCCTAGATTGCAACGATTGTATATGTCTTCAAGGACAACTAAACACATGAGATGTCATGCAAATAAAGTTCGACATGATGAAGACAAGATCACGCATCATGTTGACGCAGAAGCTTGGAAGCACTTTGATCCTACTCATCAGAACTTCGCAATGAAAGTGAGAAATGTTAGACTCGGTCTATGTACAGATGGATTTAATCCATTTGTGGGTAGATCAACTCCATACTCATGCTGACCAGTATTTGTAACTCCATACAACCTTCCACCAAGCTTGTGTATGAAGTGTCCAAATCTTTTCTTGACTATATTGATCCCTGGTCCTACCTCACATGGCCAAAATCTTGATGTATATTTAAGGACATTGATTGATGAACTAAAAGTACTGTGGGATGACGGTGTTACTACGTATGATGCCCACAAAAAATAAAATTTCAATATGAAAGTCGTTGTTCTATGGACAATCAGTGACTTCCCTGCAAATGGTATCCTATCTGGTTGAAGCACACATGGGAGGTTAGCATGTCCGTACTGCATGGAGGATTCCAAAGCTTTTAGATTGACGCATGGAAGGAAGCCTTGCTGGTTTGAGTGTCATCATCGATTTGTACTCAGCGACTATCCGTTTCGACGATAAAAGAATGTGTTTAGAGCAGGCACAACTGAAATGGAAGATCCATCCACAAGATTGTCTGGCATAGAGATTCTAAGAAGATTACGATACTTTCCAGATGTATTAACAAATGTCTGCAGTCCTACACCCTTCTGTGGATTTGGGAAGGATCACAATTGGACAAAGAAATCTATTTTTTGGGAACTACCATATTGGCCGACCCTATTAATACGACATAATTTGGATGTGATGCATGTGGAGAAAAATGTGTTTGATAATGTGTTCAATACAATAATGAATGTTAAAGGGAAAACAAAGGATAATCCGAAGGCCCGTATGGATTTAAAAGTAATATGTAAAAGACCAGAATTGAAACTCAAAGAGTATAATGACAAAGTACTGAAACCAAAGGCAAGGTACGTGCTTGGACCTGATCAAATAAAGCAGGTACGTCAATGGTTGAGACAATTGAGATTTTTAGATGGATATGTCTCTAACATTGCTCGGGTTGTGAAGATTGACGATGGACAGTTATATGGGTTGAAGAGCCATGATTGTCATATCTTTATGCAATGATTGATACCCCTAGCATTCCATGATATGTTAGACAAACCTATATGGAGGGTATTGTCTGAGTTGAGTAGTTTTTTTAGAATATTGTGTGCATCAGAAGTCGTAGTATCTAGTGTAAAGAATCTCGAGGACTCTGTCATCACTACTGTTTGTCTGCTAGAAAAGATTTTTCCGTCAGCATTTTTCGATGTTATGGAACATTTGATCATACATTTGCCATATTAACTAAGGGTTGGTGGTCCTGTGCAACATCAATAGATGTACCCATTTGAAAGGTATATGTTTTCTTATATTTGCCTCTTCAATGACAGATATTTCAAATTTGAAATGTATATTTTTGACAGATGCATGTTTGACCTAAAAAAAAACGTTCATAATAAAGCAAAAGTAGAAGGCTCTATTTGTGAGGCATACACTTTAGAAGAGATTTCAAATTTCTCATCTATGTACTTTGAACCTCACATTCCAACATGTTACACATGCCCGCCTCGTAACGATGATGGAGAACAAGTAACTGTAGCTGACAAGCTGTCAATATTTCAAACACTTGGGCATACATTTTGTAGTTGCCGATCAAGACTCTTGACAGATTGAGAGCAAGACACATCACACATCTATATTCTTTTTAATTGTTCAGCGATCGACCCATACATCGAGTAAGTATATATAGACACAACACAATTCCAAATCCTTTTATGTTCTATACATGCATACATGGTTCGGTAATATAAGTATTTGTGGTTTGCAGACGATTTGATCTGGAGTTGCAAAGAGAAGTTTCACATCTCATTGATTCAGAAGTATAAAAAGAACGTGAAACTAAGTTTGTGGAGTGGTTGAAACAGTTGGTAAGGATGCTCACATAAATTATGTACTTGTAAACAACACTAAGTTACTTAATTGGTCATGATCATAATCATTGTTTATATTTGTGTGTAGGTCCGCCATGATGATGTTAAAGATCAAGGAATATGTGATTTATAAAATGGTCCGACCAAAGTTGTGCAATGTTATAACGGGTAAGTTATCGATTCCATACAAAAGATTACGGTATAAACAAATCAACGATGAATAGTGGCGTGTGTGTCAAGGGTAGCAGCTACGGTGAAATGAACATAATTATTACGGTGTTATAGAGGAAATAATGGAGTTAACTTACTTAGGCATAAATAATAAGGTAACTTATTCAGATGTCATTGGTTTGATCCAACTGTAACAAGAGTCGACAAAGCCTTAGGCATTATGGAGGTGAATCATAAATCAAGGTTTGGAACATATGAACCATTCATATTAGCCTCGCAAGCTCAACAAGTTTATTATACTTCATATCCGAGTACAAAAAAGTCAGATAGAAACGAATGGTGGGCAGTTTGCAAGGTGAAGTCCAAACTATACCCTGAGTATGATCAGTTACAAGAAGACAAGTTGACTGAAGAAAGTGATTACTATCAATCAGATGATATCTATGACTTCTCTTATGATCATGATGTTGCGCATGATATGCATGTCATATCTCCATTGGTAGATGAAACATTTATAGAAGAATGTGATCCAAATGATATACCAAGTGGATAGGCAAACAATAAAGAAGAAGAAGATGAAGAAGAAGAAGAATATGAAAGTCAAACAAGTGATGAGGAAGAATTCTCAAGCTAGTGAGCAAAATCTTGTAATACAAACCTCTATTTGAATGTATTGCAATACTTGATGTGAATGATTTAAATTATTTGAATGTATTGCAATACTTGATGTGAATGATTTGAATTATTTGAATGTATTGCAATACTTGATGTGAATGATTTGAATGTATTGCAATACTGGTAGTTGAATTATTTGAATATATTGCATTAATGTGAATGATTTGAAACAATTTGAATGTATTGCATGTCATTTTTTATTCGTTAGAATATGGTTCATGGAGCTTACAGTGGTCGTTCATCCAGTAGTAGTCAGGCTCAACCTTCATCTTCATGGGCTCCTTTGATAGGTATATCATTTAACTAATTGGATGTTTGATTAGTTGAAATACGCATTTTAAGAATTTTTAACGTATTTTTTTTATAGATGATGTTTCGCCTGTACATGACCCACCTATACCAGTTGATCATACAAGTCAGGAGGCAACACAGAATAGAGAGTCTTCTCAGTCTGGCATAAGAAGACTCGTTCGAATATTGTATATCGATAATCGACCGTAAGTATTTCGTTTCCACTTATTGCATATATTATAAATATTGTATATTGATATTTACTGTATACCAATTTATGTGCAGCACGAGGTTTAAGCCACAAGAAGTAGTACACGATATTAGGAATTCACTTCTTCAACATCTACCAGAACTGGTCGCTTAATGGAAAGAGTACCCAAAAGAGGTGATAGACAGATTGTGGTCCTTATTCATGATATACAATCATCCATCATAGTTAATGTGTTTCATATTTAATTTTTTGTTATAGTCATGTCTACTAACTTTCTGAAAATATATACAGGCTTCGAATCGCTTCGCGACTACGATGGAGGAACATGATGCAAGGAAGGTATGGCAGAAGGTGGTTGTCAATCGATTTGCAGACATGCTGCACAATATGAAGACTGCATCAAAGAAAACATCTGGAGGAATAGATGATCCACTACAGTAGAAGGGCCATGGCCCTATTACTATCAGGAGAGATTATTGGGAGGGAATGTACAACAAGTGGGCGATAAATGCATTTCGAAATCGCTCAGCGAAGGTTGCACAAAATTGAGCGAAAATGCCCGAAGTCCATCTACACACAGGTGGATCTAGGACTTTTGGGAGCCACCTGAAGAAAATGGTAACTCGTCAATATATATATATTGTCAATTTTATAAGTATTGTTGCAAACCTGTTAACTAAATCTTTTATCATTTCACTTCACAGAAAACAGAAAAAGGAGGCATTGTACCATATAAGGATGTGTTTGTTGAAACACATAAACGTAACACCACGAGAGCGTTCGTATTAGAGAAGGCGAGAATGACAACAATATGTATTTATTGTATTAATAATCATTATAATATACAAGTTATCATAAAAATTATAATTCTTCATTATTAATGCATACTGTAAACATTATTTTGTAGGAGGCATATAAGCAACAGATGGTAGAGCGATATGGCAATGACTCTACTCAACATCCATCATTTGATCATGCAGCATGGGTGACTGCAGCAGGTGAACCCAAAAATGGTCGTATGTTCGGGTTTGGGAGTAATATGAACACCTCACCAGTCGTTGCTTCCTCTAATTACGACTCACATATTTCTCCCGTCGACATCAGCTCCAAGTGCCCTATTTTTTCCGGTGATGATGTACGCAAGATCGTTAAGGACACAATGCGTGACTACTTTCATGAAACAATTGCCGACATTCTTCGAGATGAGTTGACCAGTTTTATACAGAACAAGGGTACTTCGATTGCAGGTGCCTCTCAGGTATGAAAGTTTCATGTTATATATTGCATGTCGTTAGATTTCCTATAACTTTGATTGCCTTAACTTAGGTGCATTGGATATAATTTATTTCAGTATATTTTGTTTATCAATACTGAACTTTTATATAATATTTCAGTATATTAGTTTTACTGCCTTTGAACACATATGAGCACGATAGAATCACATATACAGTTTTTTTACTGCCTTAGAACACATATGAGCATGATAGAATCACATATGCAATTTTTTTATTGCCTTTGAACACATATGAGCATGATAGAATCACGAAAACATTTTTTTTACTGCCTTTAAAATACATATGAGCATGACTGAATCACATATAAAGTTTTTTAACTGCCTTAGAACACATATGAGCATGGTAGAATCACATATACATTTTTTTTGTCTGCCTTAGAACACATATAAGCATGATACAATCACATATTTTTTTTACTACCTTAGAGCACATATGAGTATGATAAAATCACATATACAGTTTTTTGACTGCCTTAGAACATATATGAGCATGATAGAATCACATATACAACTTTTTGGACTACCTTAGAGCACATATGAGCATGATATAATCACATATACAGTTTTTTGCCTGGCTTAGAACACATATGGGCATAATATAATCACATATACAATTTTTTGGACTACCTTAGAGCACATATGAGCATGATATAATCACATATATAGTTTTTTGCCTGCCTTACAACACATATGAGTATGATATAATCACATATACATTTTTTTTATTGCCTTAGAGCACATATGAGCATGATTGAATCACATATAAGTTTTTTTTACTGCCTTAAGAACACATATGAGCATGATAGAATCACATATACATTTTTGTTACTGCCTTAGAACACATATGAGCATGATTGAGTCACATATAAAGTTTTTTTACTACCTTAGAGCACATATGAGCATGATAGAATCACATATACAGTTTTTTTGTTTGCCTTAGAGCACATAGGAGCATGATTGAATCACATATAAGTTTTTTTACTGCCTTATGAACACATATGAGCATGATAGAATCACATATACAGTTTTTTTACTGCCTTAGACCAAATTTGAGCATGATAAAATCACATATATAGTTTTTTTACTGCCTTAGAACACATAAGAGGATAATAGAATCACAAATAGAGTATAACTTATTTCAATATATTTTGTTTATCAGTACTGACCTTTCTTTTTTTGTGTAGGTTGGTGGCGATAATCAGCGTAGTGGAGCTGAAGGGACAGATCAAGGCAATGAACAAGAGGACGCACAAAATCTTGGCGATGATTAGATTCATGGGTTAAATTTGTTCTACCTTCTTTTTTATTAAAAAATGTAAATGTTGAATTATAAATAATTAGAACTTACGAATTTTAAAGTGGATGGATTAATTGTTTTAGTTTCCTTTTATATGTATTTTGATGTGTTCTTTGTTTTTTATTCACAGGAAATATAAATTGTAGAGGAAATATAAATTGTATCACGAGAAATTTTTTCTCGATATTTAATTTTCAAATATATTTTTTAATTTTTTTTCCTTGTTTGCAACAGATTAGCGACAAAAATATCCATCGCTAAGTACTATTAGTGTTATATATAGCGGCGGATTAGCGAAAAATATAATTTTGTCGCTAAACCAAAGTCGTCGTATAGTAACGACGGCCTTGCGATGGATGTTGCCATTCGTTATTTTGACGCACCTTAGCGACAGAACTGGTGACAGATACTGTTTGTCGCTATGTAGTGATGGAATGGACGACATATATATTTCATCGCTAATTAGCATCGAAAAATTTGCGATGGAAGACATCCGTCGCTAAACAATTTAGCGACGGATTAACAAGGGATTTAGGTCATCTTTAATCCACAGGTTTCTTGTAGTGTAAGTCATAACTAAGTTCACACATTGAACAATATTCTCAAATTCATAGTTCACTCGTTCTCTCACGAGTGATGTCATGTCTGATCACAGCAATTCTCATTCTTAATCTCATGATGACCTTAGAACTCACACCTCTCTTACTTAGCATGCAATGATGTAGTGTCTCTACATCGTTAAATCACCGGCAGCCCACTCTCCGTGGTGACTGCACTCTGGTCGTGAACCAGGTAGCCCTTGCCATAGGTCGCCACTTTCGGGATTTAAGGAGTCATGCATGCTGATCTCAAAATATACATTCATACAACATGAATAGACTAAATGAGACTCAAATCTAAATATAGTCTCATCACAATGCATGATATTAATGAATTATCTAGACATGCAATCACAATAGAATTTCTTTTCATCATGCATGACATATCAAAACTAACTTGCATATCACAACAAACATGTATATAATTCTACTCATAATGTCAAGTATGAAAGTTTATGCATGTCATGGTCTCACTCGAAAACTATCATGCAAATAGTTTATAACATTACAGTAACAAGCAACGTAAAAATGTTTATTGACATCTAAGATTACTTATAATATCCCTTACCTCAAGTGAAAACACTGTACTTCCACCGAAAGTGAGTCTCAAGATGCTCTAACAGTCGGATTTGGTCATTAAAGCAACATATTTGAATTAATTCACAAAACCTTTTACCAAATTACCAAAATACCCTTCCTGAATCTTACTTAAGAAACCTTAATTTCCGCATCACTGTTTTTACTGAACTAAATAAACTAGTAGATTCCTCTCTACAATACGAGTCCAACGCACCAAACCTCACTCGATTCTAAGTTCAGAGTGCAAAGTTATGTCCATTTTACTTAAGTTGATCTTGGGTATCTAAATGGATATCTTCGTAAATTTTGGATTTCGGTACCATACAAGACTTTTTTACGATCCGATCCATATCCATTTTTGATCTGGATACAACTTAGTCTGTTTGGATTTAGATCCATAACTCTTCTCGATCCAGAACAGTCTGATTGGATCCGAACTGGCCTGACTTGATCCATACTATTCTGACTGGATCCAGAATAGTCTGACTGGATTCAGGACAGTTTGACTGGATCCGAACCTGCCTACCTGGATCCAGAACAATCTGATTGGATCCAGATCTGTCTGACTGGATCCAGGATAGTCTAGCTGGATCCAGATCTGCCTGACTGGGTCTAGACCCAAGACTGATCCAATCAGATCCAGACCCGGTTAATCTGGATTTAGGACAAGTCCAGATTGAACTGAGTTTGGACTAATGACCCAGATCCAGACCCGAACCTGTTTGGTTCGAACCCTGGTTCAAACCGGTTTGGTTCAGACCCGAGTCGGTCTGAATCAGTTTCACTTGAACCAGTTTCAACCAAACAGGTTTGGCCTGAACCAGTTTGACCTGAACCGGTTCACCCAAACCACCTGTCTCGGTTCGGTCTGGGTGCGACCCAGACCGACCCGGTTCGGTCTGAGTCACACCCAGGCCGAACCGACCTCTCCTTTTTTTTTTCTTTTTAACAGGCTCGGTCTGGGTTGCACCCAGACCCGGTTCAGTCTGGGTCACACCCAGACCAACCCTGGCCTACTAAAAAGAACCGAAAGGGGCAAACCCCTTTCGTTTACAGGGAGGGGGCGACCACCGGCCGACCCTCTCCTCTGTACCCAAGAGGGCACCGGTCGGCAGCCGGCGTCAGCCGCCCCCCGATGACAGGGAGATCGGCCACCAACGTCGTTCGGCTGGTCGATCCTCTCTCTTTCTCTCTCTTTCCCGCACTCTCTGTTGTCATCTTCTTCTTTTTTTCATTTTTCTGAAATTCGCCGACCGCCATGGCTGTCGGCCCTCTTTGCTTTGACAGAAAAAGAACGAAGAAGAAGAAGCTGGAGAAGGAGAAGGGGAAGAAGGCACTCACCTTGCCGCCGTCGCCGGTAAGTGCCTCTCTCTCCCACTCCCTGCCGCTCCCTTTCTCTCTCTGTCTCTTCCTCTGCCACTCGTTGAGATGCGGTGGAGAGAGGCTGCGTGAGGGCTTTTATAGCCCTCACGCAGGGTGGGGATAACCCTCACCCTCCGCGGATTTTTTGGGGGTGAGGTTTATCCTCACCCCCTCTGGAACGCGGTTTCCCCTTTTAGGAAAACCGTTGTTTCCTTTAATTTTTTTTTCAACGCTTATCCCCTCTGGCCACTTTGCCGGAGGGGGTTTTACATTGAGATACTTGGATATCTTTAAAAAAATTTCTTTCAAGGGGAAATAATGCAGATAAACAGCATTTCATGCAATAAAAAGCGGGTCAGCATTCAGTTTACTAGAATGTAGGATGCCAACATATATGTGTAGAGACTCTGAAATCACCCCAACTGGATGTGTTAACAAATCTATCATATGTCTTCAATGCAAAATAAGGTTGATAGCTGGACAAAAAAAAAATCTTCCTTAAAACATGCATGTGCATTCTCATGATTTGAGAAAACTACAACATTTAGGCTAATGCATACAGAATATTAAAAAAAAAAATTTGTTGAAAATTATTGTTGTGGCTCAAATGAACATATAGCAAAAGTAAAGTTTCAAAAATTCATGGTGTTTAAATGATTTAGTAAGTTATTTTATGTTCATCCTAGCAAAAAAAAAAACGTGGTTATGGTTATTTTGGAATATAATTGGGGAGATTCTGGTAAATCTGAAAGACATTAGGAAGTTTATGTAATTTTAAAATGTCAAAGACGCAGTAATTTGCATAACCTAAATGGAGGTTTCTGTAATTTTAGAAAGGTTTGGAGTTCTTTTTACAACCATATCCTTTAAAATTCATAAGTTCATAAGACATAACTATTAGAATGAGATAGTTGGGTGGTTTAGGTCGCACTCATAACTGAGGGACCTCATGTTCGAATCCTAACGTATAGAAAATTTGGAGCGGCATAGTTTTAAAATTACAAGGCAGATCCAATTAGTAAATGGTAGAACTTAGTATGGGACATTCAAACCCAAAATTGACAAACCAAAGTATTTGAATGTGATTATCGTTTGTTAGATGTGTTTCATACAATAGATTTAAAGCTAATAAAAAATTCAAATTTGTTAAAGAATAGGGTACCCTAAAAAGCATAATAATAGTAATGATGGTTTCACGTAGATAAGGCCTGATAATGATGAATGCTAGAACCACTCTAGGCCTTCTGTAGTTGTAGTCCAAATTAATGCTTAAGCCATTTGCTTACTTAATAATTATGTGATACGACCATTATATTTTACCTCCATACCTGATCATGATGTGCACGTGACCGTTAGATTTTACCCATTGACAACTTTTTTACGGCCACCTATTGACAATTAATTTTTGTACATATTTAAGTACAACAGGTCTGGGAAACAGGTTAGGCTCATATTCAACTCATAAAAACTCGTTCATAACTCATAAAATAGGCTTCATATGTACTCGGCTCGGCTCGTCTAGTATGAGCTTGTTGGGTAGTAATAAGTATATTTTCTATATATTTACATGTATTCTTTTTTTTTAAAGATGAACTAAAACATTTGATTCTTGCCAAGCTTCAATAACAGTTATACAAAACAAAAAGTCGTCAAGGAGGGGCAGCATGTGCAATCAAATTTCAGAACCTTGATTTCAATCATTTGAGGGGGACTAGTGGACAAGGAGGGGTTATGTGATTTCAATCATTTGAGGGGTGTCTGGGAAAAATCCGGCTTTCCCTTTCGCTTCTCTCTCTCTCTCATATTCGTGAAAAGGCCATTCGTTCTCTGCCATTGGAATCGACCGAGAAGAAGCATTGGAATCGGCACAAGAAGAACAGGCATGGCTTTTTCTTTCATAAGAATCAGCTTCTGTGATACCTATTTCTTAGTTACCCCATATGTGGTTTCTATTTGGACTATTACTTGCATGGGACGATTGGATTTGCTTTGCGGGTTGCCCTTATTTTCAGTGCTAACTCTGTTTCTTGCCTACCCATTTTTTGGTTATTTGCATTCGTTATGGATTGACATGCCTTGGATCATTAGTGTTCAATTTTGGGGTTTCTTGTTATTGTATGGGTTTTATTCTTTTTCCTAACTTTTTTCTAGTGGAATTGAATTTGTGAACTTTCAGGCACCAATTTGGTGTAATTTGATTGAGTGCCGATGGCCTTCTTAATTGTGGCTCGTCTTGCCACTTTGTTATTTGCACTGGTTTTCAGTTTCTCTCTTTTCTGTTATCATGTTTTACGATTTCTTTATGGTCGTGAGTCCTCTCTCTCTCTCTCTGGAGATCATATTCATTAGTATGTGTATTTTATGCATATATTTTTTCCATTGTTGTAAGCTCTCAAACATTTGCTCCTGCAATTGAAAATTTTTTATTTATAATTTTAGACTTTATTTTCTTTGGAGAATGATACATGAAATGGCTTAAATTTTCCATGGAAATTTTGCTGACAATCGTGTAATGTCTGTGTTCTTGTCACAATATGATGTTGGAACTTGTTCTTTTATTGGGTTGAAACCGAATTCATGGCTACCTCATAGGGCATATAAATAAGGACGATATTTTCATTTTTCTCATTTTCCTTTTGTCCTATTTCCTTATTGATGAACGTAAGGTTGCTTTCTTTTTTAGTTATGTGAAGGTTGGATATTGTGCTCGTACTGGCGACAGCTCTTCAGCTAATTTTGTGAAATTTAAGTGCAGAGGAAGAGTGTTTCAGTTGTCAGTTCTTGGGTGCATCCCATTCCTCACTCGCAGAGGGACATCACAGCAAAATGGTGATTCAATTTCCATATTTTTCCTTTTTGTTTCTTTTGTCATCTTTTATGTTCAATTTCCTTTTCTTGTAGAATTATTTATAATAAAATGTTAGAAAAGTAAATCCTGAAGGCCCTGAACTGTTGATCTGCATTATTAATCAGACATGTAGACTGAAAAAAGGTATTTCAGGATATTCTTCACAACACAGTTTAGCTGTAGGTAATTAAACATTGCACATCCTTCCATCCAGTAACTCCCTCTAAGGAGTAGTCATTATTGTGGGTGTGTAGGTGATCCCGTTATTCAGAAAAATAGTATGGTCTATAATGTTTCTTTGTGCTTCACATTCTACAATGCATTTTACAAGCTTATCCCCTTTATCTGGATAAGTGGGGTGCATCCCACTGCTAGTTTAAATTTATGTGATTCTCCTGTTTCTTTTGTCCTTTTTGGAGATGATATTTTTGATGATTGATAGGTGCTTTTGGTGATTTAACTTATCCAAGAAGCTAGTCATGGATCTTATTGGTGCATCAAGAAAACAATACTCTGTAAATGAACTAATATTTAGGTGGTTGTTGTTAATAGTTTAATACAAAATATTTGTTTCATATGTAACAAACCCACAGTCAGGAATGGTTTTTATTAGGGAGTTCTAAGTCTACTGATGCATATTTACAAATTGCATAAATATTAAAAGTATATTGAATATATCCAAGCTCATACATTGCATTAGCTTCTGGTTCATATTTTTGTCGTGGGTATGCAACTTACTTTTTCTCCTCCGTCTTATTGAAGTGCATCATTTTACTTTAAAGTACTTTCTAAGGGTGTTGTTTACTGCGTGTGGGTTTTTGATTTTTTACTTAATTTCCTTGCATACAAACGTAAGGGCTACTTGCTATATGCAGGCTATGTACATTCGTGTTAAGCACCATAAGACAACCTACTTTCTGCAATGCGATCCAACTGAGACAATTCTAAACGTGAAGCAAAAGCTACATTCCTTGATTGACCAGCCTGCTAGTAATCAGAGGGTAATTCTCTTTGCAACTGGAGTAACATTGGATGATTCCAAAACATTGGCTGAGCAGAAGGTACTGACCAAAAGTCAGCTCCATATTTAGTTTATGTTTTTTATGTGATGTGAAACCAAACATTTGTGGAACACTTACTGCATAACATAAAGTGACTTTGGCCATCGTTTAAGTTATACAGGATTACTATCTGATAGCATTCATTTTCTGCCAATCTGTTTCTTTTGGTTACTTTATTTTGTTGAATACGCTCTTATCTGTCTAGGAACTTCACCAAAAAGACAAAAGACAAAAACATCTCTTCCATATTAGAAGCAACCACCTTGTTTATGTATCCTGAGTGAATATCTTGTAGCTTTGTTGGCATAATGTTGGACTGGGATGTGAATTCACACACACACACACACACACACACACACACACACACACACACACACACACACACACACACACACACACACACACACACACACACACACACAGGGATGTGAATTCACACACACATGCATGCATGCACATGCACACACACACACACATGAACACACATACACACATGCACATGCACGCACGCACACACACACACATGCATACACACACAACTCTAAGTCGAATCCAAATCGAAGGCAGGAGCTTGATTCCAAAACAAAGTCATGCACTGGATAGATGCCAACCAAGAATTGTCACATTCATTTGCTACTACCGGCCATTACTAGATCTATGCAGAATCTGGTTCAAAGAACTTTTTATTAGCATCAGCCTGCTTTGGATAATTGATGTGTGATCAGCATTAAGAATTATCATTTGTTTATTCTACTTCGTGCAAAACATTGTTAGGTCTGAGCAAATCTAGCAATTCCATTATCAAAGGTGTCAAATAGAAACTAGATCATTCAGTCTTATCCCATCTGTATGGGGTTAGTATGCAAGTCCTGTTGCACCTTTTGTTTCTATCTGATGCTAAGCTCAGAGCAACCCAACATTCGCTTGTGTCCCATTCACTCTTTTCCTGCAATTCTTTATTTGTTTCAACCTTCTCTTGGAAAATGATATTTTTTTAAGTATGATTTATAAAAAGTTGAGATTCTGGTGTTCAAAGGCAGTCTCTTGAAGGCTTGTTTTTTTACCTAGTTTGGCCTCATTTTACCTTTCTAGAAAGAAATGTAACTGTATTTTCCCCTTTTTAATGATCTAGAAGAATTGTGACTCACAATTTTAATTTTAAGTGTCTTATAAGTTGCTCTCTATGGTTGGATTTGCATTGTGATCTTTATTTTATATATTTTTGACCTTTTAACTTTTCCTGACATTGAGTTCTCATAGTTTTTCTATTTCCACATGCAGGTTGAAAATGATGCAATTGTGGCATTAACTCTGAGAAAAGGTTGTCTTTTATATCCTCTTTGTCTTCAAATATACAAAAAAGTAGAGGCATGATACACGGACTCCCACAAGCCACACAGACACTGTAATTAAATGATGGCCTATATTTTCAAATTCTGGAAAAATATCTGATTTGTGTGATTTTCTTACTACTTCCAATGTACTTTATAGTCATTACTTGTAATATCTTAATTTCCTATCCTTTATTTTGATCCTGTCCTTGACTGTGTTTAAGTTCAATAGGATATTTCATATGCACTGATCTTTGTCTATAAGATGTTATTGATAAGAACGAGTTTAAGCTCAATAGGGTATTTCATATGCACTGATCTTTGTCTATAAGATGTTATTGATGGGAAAGAGCAATGACATGTACATCTTGTTTTGTCCATGAACAATTTTATAGGCAATTCCTGAAAAGGTTATGATTTTATATCATGTTTGGACTTGAATTCACTCATTATAGAAAAACTATTTGTCAATATTTGGTGGATGTACTTTTATCTATGTGACAGACATTGTTTTTGGGAATATCTTGGGAGAGAATTCGTTGGGAGATCTTTGGAATCTTTGGAAAGTTAATACAAAAATTGATAAATTCAAGATATTCAAATCTTAACGAGTCAAGGGCCTATAAAGTTTGTCCCAAGAATATCATGATAAATTTGAATCTACTGAATACTGATAATAAATCTCAGGGTATTGGAAAATCTCCATGTATCATGATATTTGAAAATGCTGGAGATATTTGTGATAGATAACGTGTTCTACTAGCTTATTTAATTTTTGGTATCTTATATTGTATATTTTGATGGGATCCTTCTGACTCCTGTTGTTAAGGTGAATGTGGGAGAAAGGCATGGAATTGGTTTACCAACATTCTTTAAGTTTAAAACTTGTTTAACTGAAGCATCTGTATGATTCTTGATCTGGTTATGTCCATGCAAATTCACACACGCTACACACTGTTTCATGGTTGCCGTACCTAGAAAAGAATTGGCATTCTCCATGAAGCGCCCCTGGTTTGTTTTCTCCTTGTTCTGTGTGTTCTTTTGTTTCAATACTTCTGTTTTGCTTCATGTTTTACATTGATTCTGTAGAAGTTATCTTTTGCTTGTCCTCCTTCAGATAACAATGAATTTGAGGATGTCAACATTGAGAAACCGGAGGATGTTGGTAACTCACCTGAAGCAGATGCTGTCTTGAGCTAAATACCATCAAACTACCTCAGATTGCTCACTGTAGATGATATTTTATCATCATTGTCGTCATCAGTACTTTTGCAATGACCACACCTCCATTGTTAGATGAAAGTCCAGAGAGGACGAACCATGCTTTGTATGTAATCTTTGAAGAACACTGCTACTGTTTGTAACCTGAACCATCTGCAAGGCTGATATGCTCTGAAGGGATTGGATTGAGCTTTCTCGGCATTTCACAACAGGTAAGGTAGTTAACTGTTGCCAACTTTAACTTATGAAAATGGTAAATAGAACATGTTAAACACGATCCAGAGGTTAGTTTCTGTTTTTGGAGATTAAATGTGTAAATCAAGTGCTACCACCATAAGTTATGGTGCTTCAGTACCACAATAGAAGCACCATTTCTGAAAGAGAAAACATGTGGTGGTTTTGAAGTCATGGGATGCATTTCAATGTCCTGGATCTTGGATTCGTGTGATGAATTTGATGTGGGGCTTATGTCATATTCATGGTTTTTTGTTTTGGATGTGGGAGAGTGTTAAGCTGTAAATGGGGGTTTCAGATCCTTGGATCTAAGATCCTTGTTTGAGGTGTGGGACCTGAACCATTCAGTGGATTTCTCTGTAGATCTATGGCATTCAAATGCCCCCTTAGAGGCCAAGACCACTTCATTCTTGTGATGAGCTGACTCGAGTTTGAGCTGGTAATGATTCTGAGCTAAACAAGTTGAGCTCGAGCTGGCTTGTTTACATTGTCTCACAGCTCAAAGTAATAAGATTACAAAAGAATACCAACGGGGGGCTCCGCTTGTGTGGCAGGAACAGTTAGTGCACGTCACCTTGTGTTGGGATGTTGCAAGTTCTAATCCCAAATGATATGGTTGTATAACTGGTAGGGGTCTGCCTAACCCCAGTTTTCTCTCTTGAAAAAAGAAAAAAATCAACGTATTCAGCATTTTAACGATTTTTTGCTGTTCCATGTATTCCTAACTATGCACAATACGCCCTTGGGGCAGGGGTTCTAGCCTCGGAGCTTTACGCTGCCGACACGATGACCATAGGAATGGCAAATGACCAAGTTGTCGTGCCGGGTGTGGTTTCTTTGGGTTATAAATCCAAAAAGAAAAAATGCACTACACCGTTTTAGGTGAAGCAGACCCTATAGATGAGATCAGCTGAACCATGCTGCCATGGGTCAAAGATGCCAATGGACAAGATTCTAGCCTCCCTTATCAAGTAAAATCCATATTACATGCAAACGGATTTTAAGATAAGGGGGTAGGAACCGTAGGATCCAGGCCGGGATGAGAAAACATCCAACTTGATCTCATTGTATATGGAGCACCAAGACCGGGCCCCTTGCCAATTAATCATGTATGCATTTGAAACCTAGTTGGGTCTGTCCAGATTCAAATCCCACTGGGCTGGGTCTGGGGAAGAGTCTGGACGCCGAGTTCGGCATTGGGAAGTGTCCATACTGGTGTAGCCCATCGAATCCGATCGTATCCATGTGACAGTACAGTTCCGACCCATCGACAGCTTAAACTTGAAAAAATCAAAGGAAAATTCCATTTAGGGCCAACCTTTTGCCGCTAATTTCAAATATAGCAACATTGTTTTAAATTTCAAAAAGAAAAAATGCACTACACCGTTTTAGGTGAAGCAGACCCTATAGATGAGATCAGCTGAACCATGCTGCCATGGGTCAAAGATGCCAATGGACAAGATTCTAGCCTCCCTTATCAAGTAAAATCCATATTACATGCAAACGGATTTTAAGATAAGGGGGTAGGAACCGTAGGATCCAGGCCGGGATGAGAAAACATCCAACTTGATCTCATTGTATATGGAGCACCAAGACCGGGCCCCTTGCCAATTAATCATGTATGCATTTGAAACCTAGTTGGGTCTGTCCAGATTCAAATCCCACTGGGCTGGGTCTGGGGAAGAGTCTGGACGCCGAGTTCGTCATTGGGAAGTGTCCATACTGGTGTAGCCCATCGAATCCGATCGTATCCATGTGACAGTACAGTTCCGACCCATCGACAGCTTAAACTTGAAAAAATCAAAGGAAAATTCCATTTAGGGCCAACCTTTTGCCGCTAATTTCAAATATAGCAACACATTTCTAAATTTCAAATATGGGCCAAACTTTTGCTGAAAACTGTCAAATAAAGAACTTATCCTCATAAACGAAAGAAAAAGTACAGTATAAACTTTTTAATGATGAAGGTCACCGTTGTAATTTGACATATAATTTAACATGAGTTAAAGGACAATAATAAATGCAAGCGCTTGTTTGACAGTTATTAAAAAATTGACTATATTTGCAATTTCAGAAACATGTGGCCTATATTTGAAATTAGGAGCACAAGGTTGGCCGCTAACTAAATTTTTCCCAAAAAAATCAAAGCTCAAACCAAACAGGAATTCGTCCTAATCACGAATTTCACATTCAAGCAAGCGCGGAGCCTACCAAGGCAACTGCCGAGTGTTTCTCCGGCGGATACCTTGAGTCTCTCTCTCTCTCTCTCTCTCTTAACTATGAAACCACCAAACCCCTCCTCTCCCTCCTCTCATGGCTGGTTTCTCATGAAATTTTCGCATCTCAATCTTCAGAACGCCATTTTCAACGGTTCCAAGGTACCTACCATCTCTTCCTTCCACAGAATCCTTATCTTTTCTGAGCTAAATTGTTCATAGATCACCATGTTTGCGCAAGTTCACAATACAAGCATCACAGAGCACTCTATATCGCTCTCTTTGAGTGTAGACCCTCGACCATCTATAGAGAGAAAGCCCATCTTCTCTTGGTTCGGTCTTGGCTCCAAGAAGAGGAGGAAACCCACCCTCTGTTTCTCTCTTTACAGATCCCTTCAACCTAAGCCTACACCCAAAAGAATTCAGGAAACTTTTGATGTAGAAAGGGGTTCAGGGGGAACCCAGATTAGAGAATCGAGTTTGAGTGTTTGCGATAAGATTGAGAGGCTTGTTTTGTTGGGTAGATATATCGAAGCTTTGGAGTGGTTTGAAATTCTTGAGATGGGTAGTGAGGTTGTGGGGAGAAGTACATATGAGTCACTGATTAATGCTTGTATGGGGTTGAAGTCCTTTAGAGAGGTGAAAAGGGTTCATCAGCACATGATGAAAAGTGGGTTTCAGCCAGATCGGTATTTGATGAACAGGGTGGTCCTCGTGCGTGTGAAATCTGGGTACGTGGTCGGCGCTCGCCAACTGTTTGAAGAAATGCCGAAGAGAGACTTGGTGTCTTTTAACATGATGATTGCCGGAACTGTTGATTCGGGTGATTATGAGGAAGCGTTGGTGTTGTTCTTGCAGTTGTTGGAGGAAGTTTCTGACGCAAGTCCGCGCACATTTGCGTCTGTACTTCGTGCTTGCGCAGGGTTGGCAGATATTTCTGTAGGTAGGCAGTTCCATTG
This sequence comes from Nuphar pumila, assembly GCF_984573655.1. NCBI lineage: Eukaryota > Viridiplantae > Streptophyta > Magnoliopsida > Nymphaeales > Nymphaeaceae > Nuphar > Nuphar pumila. The sequence continues at coordinate 117,028,287 of NC_143259.1, read as the reverse complement.
TTGTCTGTTGAAGATGAGAATGGATAGAGATGTCTTCATACACTGCGCATTGATTGATATGTACAGCAAGTGTGGGAGTATTGAGGATGCACAGATAGTGTTTGATGAGATGCCTAAGAAGGCTGTGGTGGGGTGGAACTCCATCATAGCTGCTTATGCTCTTCATGGGTACAGTGAGAAGGCGATGGAGTTGTATTATGAGATGCAACGTGTGGGAGTGAAGATGGACCACTTTACTTACTCGATGGTGGTTAGACTTTGTGTTCGATTAGCTTCTCATGAACATGCTAGGCAAGCCCATGCTGGTCTAATTCGTAATGGGTTTGGGTTAGATACTGTCGCCAATACTGCACTTGTAGACTTCTATAGCAAGTGGGGCAGGCTAGAAGATGCTAGACATATTTTCAACAAGATGCCATCTAAAAGTATAATCTCATGGAATGCCCTGATTGCTGGATATGGTAACCATGGCTGTGGAAGTGAGGCGGTTGATTTGTTTGAGCTGATGCTTAGTAAGGGAATCCGTCCCAACCATGTAACTTTTCTTGCAGTGCTATCTGCCTGTAGTTACTCTGGTTTGTGGGATCAGGGTTGGCACTATTTCGAGTTGATGAGTCGAAATTATAATCTTACTGAGAGCCATGCATTATGCGTGCATGATTGAACTGTTAGGCCGGGAAGGGCATCTGGATGAGGCATTTACTTTGATAAGGGGTGCCCCTTTTAAACCAACCAAGAACATGTGGGCAGCCTTGCTGACAGCTTGTAGGGTTCACAAGAATTTGGAGCTTGGCAGGTTTTCTGCCGAGAAGCTTTTTGGTATGGAGCCTAATAAACTCAGTAACTATGCTGTGCTTCTCAATATTTATGGTTCTTCTGGGAGGATTGAGGATGCTGAAATGGTTAGAGAGACCTTAAGGAAAAGGGGTTTAAGATTGCTTCCTGCATGCAGTTGGATCGAGATAAAGAAAAGACCTCATGGTTTTCTTTTGGGGGGCAAGTCTCATCCTCAAAGTGAAGAGATATATCAAAAGCTAGAATTGTTAACAAACGAAATAGCAAAGATGGGTTATGTTACCAATGATGATTTTCTTATTCCTGATGTACAAGAGCAGCAGGACCGGCAATCTGTTGCTTTCCATAGTGAAAAGTTAGCTGTTACTTTTGGGCTGATAAGTACACCAGGTTCCACTTCACTGCATGTGGTACAAAGTCATCGCATCTGTGGGGACTGCCATAATGGCTTAAAGTTGATATCTGCAGCCACTGGACGTGAAATTGTTGTGAGAGATGCCAGCCAGTTTCACCATTCCAAACATGGGAGCTGCTCTTGTGGGGATTACTGGTGATGCTGATGCACTTGAAACAGCTCACGAGGAAGACCAAATCAAGATGACTCTCGATATATGAAAAGACCCCATTGAAACATGAAAAAATGTGATTGGTTGTGAAAGACTCCGGCACCTTTTTCATGCAAAGAGTCATAGGATCATGGCGGTCACATGATCTACGCATGGTTGATGGATGAAATGGCATCCAGTTCAACAATTCTGTTGCATTATGTGAAACGGCAATGTGACTTCTTTTAAAGGTAAAATCTTCCTTTGAGTTGCATGACTCTTCATTCATGAAATACAAAATTCCTATGCCACCTCTGATTGAGAGTCTCCTGCTACATTCCTCTTGGCATGCCAACGGATCTAGTCTGGTTCAATCTTATTAAAAGTGTTAATTTTGGAAGAATGTAGCTGATTCTGAGAAATCATATTCACATGTACAATAGTTCAAGAAAATTTATTTATTCTTATTCAAAATAAACATGTATTTCTTTTTCTCTTTATTGTAATCATGAGAAAATTTTGGCAATTCATTTTCCTGATGCACATTAGTTTTCATGAATTGCAAAATTCAGTAATAAAACTATGCTATGTCACTATGCCTCATAACCACCTTAATCTCGTATCGATAGATCTCTTGTTGTTTGGCTTAAAGACCTATGCCACTTCAAAGGTTAACCTAAGCCACAATGTGATCGGCGGAATTAAAAGGGTTAAATTCATTTGACTTATCTAGGGTTTTGTTTGAGTTGGTCACAGTCTTCCAGTGTGAGAATGGCTAACTAGATCAGAAGAAGCACCTGAATTTGACATGGCTAGAAATGCTCCAAGTCTTAGTTATGGAAAAGTTTGACTCGTAGAGCCATATAATGCATCGTATTTATCTTTGGCACAAAATAAGCATTAGTGCAGTACTCGAGATTAAGGGATCTCTGAACTGATCTCTTATGTGCCACAGCCAATCACGACTGCATTTTTAGTGGGGCCTGCATTCTAGTGCTGTGTGGACCATGGAATGCTGTCGTGTGATTGGTTAATGTGACATAATGGATCAGTTAAGAGATCCCTGGATCTCCTCTTAGTGCAGTGTTACACTTTGTACAGCAATTCAAAATCTATGATAGCATCTTCTATGAAATGCAAAGATGTATTGACCCTGAGAAAAGCCCTTGCAGAGTGCTGCTATGAATTTTGTATCTAAAAGAAATAATATCATATTTTCATTATTGCTCACTATTAAAACCAAGATTTTGCTTTTTTTCCTCCCATCATATTCATCAGTTCTTTTTGCAGGGCAGGCTATCCCCTTTAAGATCTAAAACCAAGATCCCTTGACTAAGATAGCAATCTCCATTGAGCCAGTTATCACATTCCATATATATCACGTAGCATCATATTGGTTTTAGTATCATTAACATAAGTACATAATTTGTCTTTATTATTAAAGACTAAATTAGTTCTTTTCCACTAGATAATACACTTACGAATTTGAATCTTTAGCCTTCTTTGCATTTGTTGGTGGAGATTCACCATTAGAAATCTTGGGTATTTTGATTTCGAGAATGTTTTCATCGATAAATGCTTCCAATTGTCCAGGATCTGAATTCTCTGGTGGTTCGAGCCGGCGAACATATCCAAAGTCCCACCAGTCTTGGCATCGCCAATCTTCTCCAACCTTCTCTTGCCTTTTCCACTGTCCACTAATTTCTACTAGCTTCCCTCCTTCCACACGTATCTGAAGTTCAGTATTCTTTCCTCCTGATGCCAAGAAGTCTACAAGTTTAGAGCTACAACTCACCATCCAAAATAACTTGTATGAGGATGATAAGGTCAGGCATTGCAGGAACATGACCAAGATCATGAACTACAACGTTGAGAGAGAGAGAGAGAGAGAGAGAGAGAGATCCGAAACATGTGTTTTTTATGAAGAGTATGACGGGACAGATTTTTGAAATCTTTAATATACAGAATACATATTTCGACAGTTATAACTGTGTAACAATATATTTATTCATAATAAAACACGAAATATAAAATATATGAAATATGCCTGTGCTGCTGTCCTCTGGACACTAACCCTAAAGCGTGTCCCTGTGACATAGATTGGTTCTTTCTGACTCTTCAGATAATCGGGAGACTCATCAAAACCCAACCATGAGTACAAAGGCTGCCTTATTTCTACATTGATCTACTCGGCAAGCCAAATCAATTGATAATGGGCTCGGCTTGGTCTACATAAAGTTTGGAAGGTTCACCAAACTGACTGATGCCATATTACGAACCAGGTTAGGTCTATGGAGAACTTGAAAGTCTCACAAAGCCGACTGGAAATTCATGAATTGCTCCTACTAGCTTGAATCACACTGAGCTTAAAGGTTGGCCACCTAACTCATTCGACTCAACCCCATGTTTATGGATAGGCTACACCCGCAATGGATTTCGAACATGAGACGGGGGGATGTCTCCAACTCTCACACTGTGTCCCTATCCGCATCGGTGCCCCCTGTATGGCTGACTCAGCAGGGCTTGTAAAGTTAAAAACTGCCTTGAAAAAGAAGAGACTGATCTTGTGAGGGAGCTCATGTCAATCAAGTCTTGAGGTTCACTGCAATCTTTGAGACTCAAAATCAAGTTGTGTCCAGGGATTCCTGCAACCTGCTAGAACCTAATGTTAGTTCATCAAGGCTCAGGGTTGGAGTGGAATGAACGACTTTTGCTAGATCCAAATCCAAATCCAAATCCAATCAGTTTCTATATTTTCGGAAATAAAATTGCTTATAGAACATTGTAGTTTTATTCATATCTATACTGGAGTTGAATGCACTCACGTTTTCCGTCAGTATGTTTGGAAACCCCAAGTCCTTGACAGAGCTGACCATATATCGGATCCGATTTATCAGGGTCCGGCAAAACCTGAATAAGTGGATTCGGGTTGCTCAGATACCAAACCCAAATACATGTGGCCAATCCTGGTTATGTCCGACTTCTGAATCATCAGCTTGGTGTCCTTTGTTGGGTCTGAGTTGTCCAAGTCAAGCAGTGATTCAGTAGTCCATAACCATGCCTTCAACAGACCCTAATGAGGAACCATAGGTCCGGGACCAATTCACAAACTTCAAGCTCTCTACTTCATTACAGTAGGACTAGAGACTTCATCACTAAATATACAAAAACTTACCTGGTAAGTCTGCTTTCAAAACATAGTCAGTCTCTGTTTCAAACCAGTCTACACCCGGAAACCCACCGGAGCCCCGGCGGAAGCCTGCGAGGAGTCTCTCTGATTCGAAATCCCACAGAGGGAATGCATCCGAGGGATCAAAGAACTTCCCGAACAAGAGCGGGCTGAAAATAGAACAGCCACAAAAGATCTTCTGCAGAAGTTCATCACTGCCTCGAGAGCTGATCGATTCAAACGCATCCTCGGTTAGCGAGAATCGCCATTTCTTCGGATCCCGGTCTCTCTCGAATCGGATATCGGGTGCTTGTCGGCCTGCCATCTTCACCTAAGCTACTAGCTCTAAGTTCTGTGAATGGTGAAGAGTTAATGGTTTCAGAGCAGAACTCTCTTCTTTCCCATGAAGGCCAACTTTTTGTAAAGCAAAAGAATGAATTCTCTCTGCTGCTCCATTTGAAAAAAGTAGGGAATATTTGCTCTCTAGAGTTTTCCCTGTGGTTGAAATTGAAAGTGGAGTGAAAGACCAGGACTGATCAGGTGATTTGACAAGACATTTTTTTTTTTTGTGTTTTGAAATCACCACCGTCCATCACTTCAATCGCCACCATTCATTGTGCAAGCGGTGGGACCCACCAAAAGTGCTGATGCCATTATTTCACAATGGATGGTGATGATTGAAGTGATGGACGGTGGTAATTTCAAATAACACAAATTTATATTTTGTCAAATCACTTGATCACCTATAAATAACGTATGTTGTCTCTCATTTGTAGTGTGATGAGCTGTGAGCTAAAGGGTTCCTGTGGTTCGGCTTAGTCGTACCGAGATCTCACGTAGGTGGTTTACATTAATTTAATATTTTATTAGTTATAATAGGTTTAGATTTTTGTTGGACATGATCTACATAAGCAACTAAAGTGCAAATGCTTTATGGGTGATTTCAAAAAAAAAAAAAAAATCAGCCCAGCCCCAAGGCAAATGGACGGGACACAGGTGGCCTGAAAGCCATCAGACCTTTCTAAGGGTCAGACTCGGCCAACAGGTGGCTCCTTCTAATTGGATTTTTTTTAGACAACCGTTCCTTTTTTTTTGTGTCCATTATGTCAGCTTTTTCTTTGGATTTATAACCTCCACCCGACACTAAGACCCAATAGCGCTGTCTCAGCCTGCCATACCTACAGTCATTGTGCCATCTGAATCTGAGGCTAGGAACCCTTCCCCCGGTCTATGCTATGCGTTGGCTTGCACCAAAGGGCGCCCATAAAAATAGCACCTTGATTGCCCCTCTATCTGCCAAGACCCCACCCCACTAAGCCAACCCCCACTTGGGGCATCTAATGTTGGCTTGAATACAGAAAAGAACATAAAAAAAAAGCCTTTAAATGTGAATATGTTGCTCAAAGTTTTTTTTTTTGAGATAAGGGTAAGCTCAAAGAGTTTTACACTGCCATGACAGTGATCGTAAGTACGATAGGCAGAGACTACACGGCTAGGTCTATGATCTTGAGGCAGTTTTTTCATGTAAACATAAAAAAAGTCTTTCCATTTGCTGCCCAGCAAGAGCATAAACCAAAAGCAAGTAGTAGGAGTTGCATCAAACTCGTCTTAAAATTTAAAAAAAAAGCCTTTAAGAGAGGAGATAGAAAAAACAAAGGACAAGATTCAAGTACAGGTAATCTTGATAAGCATTCGACACAAACCACAAGTTTTGGTCCGTTTGAACAATATCACAATGACCTGTTTTAGTTTGACACACATTATTGATATGTATTTAAAAATTCATCGAAGACTAAAGAGGATCATAATATATGTTCTCGCTAAATCGTTGAAACAAAAATAGAATTAGAACTTAATGCAGAAATGTACCTGAATTCATAAGCGCTCCGGTAGATCGTTGATGGATATGATCTTCTAGAACTTATATATGCAACCCTTTTTCTTTTTCTAAACCTAACGAGAGAGAGACTGGATTCTCTTTCTGATTATGAAGAGTACGAAGAGAGGGCTATTATATAAGGTTTGGGGACCATAACTTGATGTGTATCCAATTAGGAATCTATCTTCAATTCAGCCCATTACAGAATTAATTACAGAATTATAGACAGAGAAGGTTTCTCAACATAGTGTACCATACTATATGAGATATCACATGACCCAACTGGATTAGAACACATAAAACGGGCTTAAACCTAAGATAATCTTACAATGTGTGGTTCAACGTATGTAGGCCCACATGGTTTTCCTAATAATCTCCCACTTGTGACATATACATAACCTTATAATCACACATTGTAACCTTATGAGCTCAAAATATTGTCTTATCAATTGACATCTCTACCAATCCGGTCCATTGATCATGTCAACATAGAATCAAAGCAGTCTTCATTACAAATAACATAATTGGACTCATCAATGATCACGTATATCGACATAATTAAATGACATGGATCAAGTATGAATGTGAATCATGAAAATTACTTGCAATATGATCAAACATGCCTATTTCCAATTGATCCTATCTGAAAGCCTTAGTGAGATCACAACATAAGTAAAGAATGAAATTGAAACTTTAACTTTATACCGAAGTGGTAAAAGAAACTTTATTATATCATAGAACATCCAAATATAAACTTTCACTAAACTAGCATATCATAAAATGATAAAACACCCATGCGAGTCGTGAAAGGCCTTGAGTGAAAAACCTTTAGTAAGCGGATCCACAATCATAGAGTTTGTGTCAATATATTCTATCGATATCTTACCATTTTGCACTCTTTCTTTAATAACAAAGAACTTGATATCAATATGCTTTGACTTTGACGAGCTCCTTTTGTTATTAGAATACAACACTATTAAATTATTGTCATAAAATAACTTTAGCGGTCTCTCAACATTATCCAACATTCACAGCTCTTTGACAAAATTATGTAACCATATCCCATGGTTGGATGCCTCATAACAAGTTGTGAATTATGCTGTCATGGTGAAAGAAGCAATGGGTGCCTGTTTGGCACTCTTCTAAGAAATGCCTCTCCCAACCAACAAAAAAATATAGCCTGACGTGAATTTGCGATTGTCTTGGCATCCCACAAAGTCAGAATCAAAATACTCAATGATCTCCAACTGATATGACTTTCTGTATATGAGCATATAATCTTTTATTTTTTGCAAATACCACATAACTCATTTGGCTGCTTTCCAATTATTCATACCTGAGTTACTAAGATATTTGCCTAACATCCTAACAATGTACGCTAAATCTCGACACATATATACCTGAGCATAAATAAGACTCCCCCACAACAGATGCATAGGAAATATTTTTCATAACCTTAATTTCAGACTGGTGTTTGAGGGACTAAATGAGACTAAATTTGTCTCCTTTAGCGACAGGAGTATCCCCTGGTTTGCAATCCTTCATGCCATATCTTTTCAAAATTCTTTCGATATAGTTATTTTATGATAATCCAAGAATACTCCGAGAATGGTCTCGATGTATTTGGATGCCTAATATAAAAATGTGTCCTCAAGATCTTTCATTTCAAATTTCTATGTCAAAAATTTCTTAGTTTCGTGTAGTATGCCTATATCATTATTGACAAGCAATATGTTATCTACATACAAAACCAATAAAATAAATTTACTCCCACTGAACTTATGGTATATGCATTCATCAAACACATTCAGCTCAAAACCAAACGAGAGAACAACTTGATGAGATTTATGATACCACTGACGAAAAGCTTTCTTTAGTACATAGATAATTTTTTTTAGTTTGCAAACCATTTTCTTGGCATAGTTTGAGACAAAATATTCTGGTTAGACCATATATATTGTCTCATCGATGTTCTCATTAAGAAATGCAATCTTAACATCTATTTGATGTATTTCTAAATCATAATAAGCCACACATGCTATCATAATCTTAAAAGAGTCATTCGTAGAAATCAAAGAGAAACTCGGTGTAGTCAGTGCCTTCCCTTTGAGTAAACCTTTTTGCAACAAGATGGGGCTTATATCTTTCCACATTCTTTGAATCCCTTTTGGTTTTAAATATTCATTTGCAACCAATGAGTTTCACACCTTTAGGTAATGGGAGAAGATCTCACACGTCATTGTCGCTTATGGATTTGATTTCCTCATGCATTGCATCAATTCACTTTTGAGAGTTAGAATTTTGTATGACTTCATGAAAGTTGATTGGATCAACTTTTCTTAAGCTAGTGTCAGCATCATGTTCTTTTAGAAAGACAATATAATCATCTGAATTTGCTCTTCTCCTTTATCTAGTGGATTTCCTTAATGGCACTGTTTCTTGAGGTTGTTGAGTTTGTACTTCGGGAGTAAAAACTTGATTTTGGATAAAAAGATCTAAAGCATTGGCCTGATTCGAATTTATGGAAACAATATCAGGAATGAAAATCTGATCATTGTCAACCACAACTATCGGAAGAGAAAGTGACTTTTCTTTAAAAACAATGTCTTTTACTTTATCACTCCCCCAAACTCAGCACTCTCAAAGAAACAAGTGTTTTTCGTTTTGAAAAAGAACTTATTCATAGGGTCATAAAACTTATAGCCCTAGATCTTTCAGAATATCCAACAAAATAACAGTTAACCGTTCTGAAATCCAGTTTCTTTTCATGTGGCCTGTAGGGCCTAGCCTCAACTGGACATCCTCAAATATGAAAATATTTCATACTAAGCTTTTAAAATGTCCATGATTCATATAAGGTCTTGGTTACTGCTTTAGAGGGTACTCTATGCAATACATAAGCTGCAGTCTTTAATGTTTCTCCTTAGAGGGACTCTGGTGAAGTAGAATGAGAAATCATACTCCTTACCATGTCCTTAAGAATTTTGTTTCGTCTCTCAGCAACACCATTCATGCTAGAAGTGCTTGACATGGTATATTGATGGACGATCCCATATTTCTCTAGGAATTTAGTAAAGGGCCCTGAACGTTCACCTAATCTATCATATCTACCATAGTAGTCACCACTATGGTCAAATCTGACGACCTTAATTCTTTTGCTAAGTTGGTCTTCGACTTTGAAAGATTTGAACACATTCAGGGACTAAGACCTTTCATGAATTAAATATAGGTACCCATAATAAGAATAATCATCTATAAATGTAATAAAATATTGTTGACCATTCTAAGAAGTCATAGGGAAGAGCCCAAAAATATCTGTATGAATTAGTTCTAAGACGTTTGTTCTCCTTTCTGCACATAATTTTCTTATATTTGTTCTTTTTCCTTTTATACACTCAACATAAACCTGAAAGTCAGTGAAATTATGAGAATAAAAAATATCACTCGACACAAGCCTTTCAATTCTTTGTTTAGAAATATGACCTTAGCGCTTATGTCATAACAAAGTGAAATTCTGATTTGTTAATTTTTGTTCTGTACCACGAGAACTTAATTGCAAAGTTTCATTAAATGAAGCAAGAGTATCAAGAAAATAAAGGTTATCAACTATAGATAAAGAACTGATCCTAATAATATTTGAATAAAGAAATAATTTAAATTGATTATTTCTAAATAAACAAGAATAATCATATTTGTTTAAAATAAAAATAGAAACCAAATTTCTCCTGAAAGATGGCATAATAAATGTTTCTTTCAAATCTAAGTATTTTTCAGTCTTTAATAGCAACCTAAATGTCTCTATTGCTTCAACTTCAACTATTTTGTCATCGCTCATATAGATGAATCTTTCATCATCAATTATCGATCAACAACTTAGGCAACCCTGCACAGACACACTTATGTGAGTGGTAGTACCAAAATCTATCCACCAAGTGTGTTCGGGCACATAAATCAAATTAACTTCAAAATAAACCAAAGAAGTGAACCTTTATTCTCATGCTAGATATGATACTTGGTACAATCCTTCTTCATGTGACCTTCTTCTTTGCAAAAGAAACAACTAGACTTTGGGTCCTGATATCTTTTATGTTTCTTCTATGATTGAGGGTCAACTGTAACTTTCTTAGTCATTTTATTTTTTTTAAACTTGTCCTTAGAGGTTACTATCAAATGAGCACTCTCAGTATTTTCTTGCTTTATCCTATCCTTGCATACAGTGTGAAATAAGCTCATTAACAATCAATTTTTTCTTCTAACAGTTGTAACTGACCTTAAACTGAATGTATAGTGCAGGAAGGAATATCAAAACTAAGTGCACGAGTAAGTCCTCAACCAACTCTAACTTTAATGCCTTGAGTTTTGAAGCAAGATGGGACATCTCCATGATGTACTTCTGAATGCTTTCTTTGCCCTTATACCACATTGAGACAAGACTCAAAAGAATAGTACTTGTTTTAATCTTTTTATTTTTTTACCTCTTCAGACATGATGCCCCTGAAGGATTCAGGAATTACACGTTTCATGATTATGAGACTCATGTAATTAGATCGATCTCAGTGGAACTCCTATCTGTAAGAGCAGGTGGTTGATCTTCTTGTAGTGCAAGATCTAAATCCATACATCAAAGAACAATCATGACATTCTCTTTTCAGTTTTTAAAATTGAAACCACTCAAAACATAGATGGAATTAATATTTGCAGATATCGTAGAAGCAAAGGTATTAACTGAATCAAGAACAAACAAGCTCACAATTAATATACATTTTTCACATGCATTAACATAAAATAATATATTTAAACAGTGGTGAACCCCATTACAAGATGCCCAACACAACATTGACACTTAGTTTTTAGATAAAAGTGTTAACTTGTAAGTGGTACTCTCAGAACAATAATCAAACATGGACAATTAGTCTTGTCAAATAACGAGCCTTTCTTTAGACTGACTCGTTATTCACATGAAAAACTATATAACTATCTCATATTTATTATTGAAAGTATATATTTGGGTTCAGCCAAATAGTATTCTTTCTTTGGGTCAATCGCTGTCCGCATAAACCACAAACACACACACATATATATATATATATATATCACAATATTCTAAAATAAATTAATCTATACAACAAAGGTTACTTTGGCAACATATCAATTCAACTAATTCAATTTAAAATATTGGATCCAGAGTAAAAAAAAATACCAACGTTCAAACATGTCAATACATGCATATGATCATGATAAAGCATAATCAACAAAGTGCATGGGCCAAAAAATAACTGAAAATAAGGCCACTAAAATGACCCATAATGCATGCCAAATAGCCTTATAAAAATAATAAAATCCTCATAATTATTTTTTTATTACTTCATGGCCCATGCACGGGTCTGGCCAATTGGATCTGGTTGAGATCGGGTTAGACCCAGCACACTGCAACCGGGTGTGAGTCAGGTCTATCCAGTCCGGACCAGTACTTAAATCTATGTCCTGACTCGGTTCAGCCCCCCCCCCCCCTCAGCAAAAAAAAACAAAAAATAAATGGGGGACTGAATTGTTCACAAACCCTCACTTGACACAGACCCCCACTTGACACAGTTTAGCCCCACAACTGAATGGGGCTAAACCGGGTCAGCAGACCCCACCCCTAAAAGATACTCAGGATGACTCGACCTCGGACTGGGCGTCGAACCGGTCATATGCATAGATGCTCAAAATGGTCTGGACCAAAATGGTTGAGTTGTCTCTGAATCAAATCCATAACTCGACCCTAGACCAACATCCAGATCGCCCTGCCTGATTGAGTCAGCAAAAGAGCATTGAACCGATCCGAACTCGATCAGATGGTGGCCGAACCAGTTTGTGGTTTGATCAATTGAAAATCAAACTGAAACCAGGCCTTATGGTCGATTCAGTTACCTGGTCGAGTCGATCAAGAGACAAATCAGTTGAATCGCTAGGTCACAAAAGTACCAGATCGACCCAGCAAAACAATGTTTCATTTTCAAGGACCCGATCTGCATTAGTAGAAGCATGAATCAGCCCTGTGAAAAAAAATTATAGCAGACAAACCTGATCTGGTTGTCGATTCCTGTCGGCGGAGGGCTGAACTAAACACCATTTGTTGTCGGTAGAGTGCCGGACTGAATGCCTGCAACCACTGGCCCTCAAAAAAGATCAGTGATGGCCGAAAATGACATTGGGTTGCCACCGAACCTAGGAACGTTCGATCAAAACAAAACGTCTGCCCTCCCACCATTTGACAATTTGAAGGAGGAGGGCCCTCCACAGTTCGTCGTCCGACGAATAGAGCAACAAGTACTCTCTTCAGCCGAATGGCCTTGATGAGGGGAAATCTACTGCCGTAAGATAAGCTGAGCTTGCTATATCCCTCTATCTAGCATCCAGAGATGTGATCAACGACAATCTCGTCCGACGTCCGGAGGACTGAACAATGATAACCTCCTCTGTTCGGCGTTCAAGAATCTAAACGATGGCAACTCATTATCCGACAACCAGAGGACTTTGAACGGGTGACACCCCCTTTTCCATTTGGTGAGAAGGGCAAATTACTGCCCATCCAGCCTAACAAGAGGAAAAGACGACCCCCCCCTCCCATTTTTTTGGGATCGTTCAACCAAAATCAAAGGGGAGGGTAGATCAGCCCTCCCGCCTGTGCAGTCAGGTGATCTGAAAGGAAAGGGCCGAACGACCCTTTCTAGCCATTCGGGTACCACCAAAATGCTCAGCCACCGAGCACATCAGATTGACACCAACAATAATAAAAAATATACAATAAATCATATTTTCAATGATTCAACGAGAACATAAAGCTCTGATACCAATTATTGGATTTAAAAATCCATCGAAGACTAAAGAGGATCGTAATACATGTTCTCGCTAAATTGTTGAAATGAAAACAGAAATAGAACTTAATGTGGAAGCGTACCTAAATTCATAAGCGCTCTGGTAGATCGTTGACAGGTATAATCTTCCAGAACCTATATACGTGTCCTTTTTCCTTTCTGTAAACCTAATGAGAGAGAAACTAAATTATCTTTCTAATTATGAGGAGTCTGAAGAGAGGGCCATTATATAAGGTTTGGAGACCATAACCTAATGTGTATCCAATTAATTAGGTGTCTGTCTCTAATTCATCCCATTACAAAATTATCGATAGAGCAGGTCACTCCACATAGTGTATCATACCATATGAGATATCACATGGCTCAATCGGATTAGATCACATAAATTGGGCATAAACCTAAGACAATCTTACAATGTATGGTTCAACGTATGTAGGCCCACACAAATTTTATAACATGATATACTAAACAAATTGTGAATTGTCATTTGGCAGAATTAATTAACATCTCTCTCTAAAAAACAAAAGAGATAAAAAAACACTTGATATTTTAGGGCTTCTCCTAGTTGAGTAGGTAAGTTTAAAAAATAAATATGAAAGTGTAATTGGTAGCTCTCTTTTTATCGTGAAAACTCTAACTCAATATGTTCAAGAGATTTAAAAATAGCTACTAGGTTAGTTTTTGCTACTTTTGAGAAAGAAAACCACCCTTCCAATCTCATTCTCAGTGACAGTATACCCATATCAAGGGATGTATTGTGGGTGTCTTCAATTCTAGTCTCATTCTCAGTGACAAAATACTATTTTGTTTTTTGATAATCAAGTTGGGTTAGGCGGGATTCGATCATGGGCCTTGAGCTTGACACAAAACCCTTCTTACCACATGGGATACCACCTCGTTGGTTATATAGCCTACTATTGTTTAGACTAGTTTTTTGCAAGCCTTTGAGGGTTATCATGGGCTAGATTGATGCTTAAAACAAGTCACAAATTTTGGCATGTAATATATCAAATTTTTTGTTACTTTATCGTGAGAAATTCAAAGGCTATGATATACCTAAATAAATCATTAGAAAACCAAATTGTTCTTAATCTTAATAAACTAGATACTAATTTGATATTATAACAATTTAATAATTTTTATTTTGATATCTTTCGTGCTTTCACTGTTGACTTGATTTATAGGGTATTTCCTACCAGCATGTTGACTTGATTTATAAGGTATTTTCTACCAGCATTCAACCACTTGCAGCATCATCCCAGTGGAAGAGAGAGTGATTCTAGTGTTTTATTATCCAAACAGGGAGCCAGCCCACGAGTTATGAGTCCACTTGGTATGGTCTGAGTCGTTTGCTCACCACCCCACTACAAAAAATCTGATATTTACTGTTGCTAAATTAGCACCAGTAAATGGTGTTGCCGATAAAGCATTTACTAATAAACTTTTGTAGCACCAAAAAAGGACTTTTTCTGGTGCTAAGATATCAAAAAATAAAAAATATCTTTTTTGCTGCTAAAATATCAGCAAAAAATGTGTTTCTTCTGGCAGTATTTGAGCATCAGAAAATGAGCTATTTATGATGCTATTTTGCAAAAAAAAAATCTTTTTTGGCCCTATTTTAGTGAAAAAAACTTTTTTGGTGCTAAATTAGTGGCAGAAAAGGCCTTTTTCTGGTACTTTTTTAGCGCAAGAAAAATGCCTTTTCTAACGCTAAATAATGCAAAAAAATATTACTTTTGGCATTATTTTAGTACCAAAAATGCATTTTTAGCTAATTTTTTTTTCATATAACTTGTTCATTAATTCGTTCAATAATGAACCTGCTTAGATATTTATTCATTCATTTGAAATGAACGTGCTCATTCATTTTATTAATTCTAAAATGAACCTACTAATATATACATTCATTTTTTGTATTCAATATGAACCAACACTAATATTCATTCATTCATCTATCGCCAAATGAACATACTTATATATACATTCATTAAAAAATAAACATGCTCGTATATATACATTCATTCATTTATTAAAAAATGAACCTTCTCATACATACATTCAATCAATAATTAAAATTGAATACTCATACATTCATTCAATTTAAAATGAACCAGTTCATATATTTTTTAATTTTATTTATTCAAAATGAAACTGATCATTCATTCATAAATGAACATACTTATACATACATTCAGTTTTTGCATTCAATATGAACCAACTCTTATAATAATTCATTCATCATCAAATGAATATGCATATATATTCATTCATTAAAAAATGAACATGCTCATACCTACATACATTCATTTATTAAAAAATAGAGTAATTCATATATTCATTCTAATTCATATTTGTCATTCATTTAATTCATTTTTAAATTATGCTCCCCATTCATTTCATTCATTCAATAATAAACCTCCATAACTCCAACATTTACATTTGAAGTCTTACAAAAAAATATAACTTTTAAAGCATACATACATACACAATTATATATATATTTTTTATTTAATCCTCTATAATTTGAACATTCATATTTGAAGTTATACAAGAAACACAACATTTAAAGCATACATACACAAACAACTATATATATTTATTCCATCAATACTCCATAACTTTCATAACTCCAACAGTTACATTTGAAGCAATATAAAAAATATAATATTTAAAGTATATATACATGCACATCTATATAAATTTCTTCCTTCAACTTTCATAACTCCAACCTCCATTACTTCAACATTTACATTTGAAATCTTGCAAAAAACATAATATTTAAAACATACATCCAAACAACTGTATATATTTTTTCTTTGAACCCTCTATTACTTCAACATTCATATTTGAAGCATTGCAAGAAACATAATATTTAAAATATACATATACACAATTATATATATTTCTTTCCTCAATCATGCATAATTTCAACATTCATATTTGAGCTTAAAAACTTAGAATATTAAAGAAAATTTATTAATTCACATGTTAGATAACATCAACTAATAAAAAAGAAATAATTTTTATTTCAAATATATACAAACAATTTTATAGTTCATAAAATAAGGAAAGAAAAATATCGCATAACTTGAAGATTAATTTTGAAAATAGCATATTAATTATAACAATTAATGAGATTGGATGTAAGGTGGATGTGTTGTTAGGCATTCATCGAGAGCACTATGCTGCTTGAAGATCTTCCTATGCTCACACATGAAGTTTCTTCAGGTTTTTGCATATTCCTTTAATACCCATGCTTTCATTTTATCAGAAATGTCAAGCCTTTGGTGCAATAATAATATATGTATCTTACCTATAGTTGAATGAATAAATGCTAAAATTTACTCAATAAATTACACTATATATATACATATCAGTAATAAAGTACAAACATCTTTCTTATAAGAAATTTATAATGCAAGATAGGAAAAAATATAAATGTATGTGATCAGGATCTCGTGCGATTGTTCCTATGAAGATACTTGGCATTTGTGCCTCTCGCCCTATGAGTTGGCCATACGTATTAATGATAGATCCATGGGCAAGAACTTACTATGCCCCATATAACACATTTCTTGTTATTTTTTAGCTGCTTAGAACATGTGTCCTTATGGTATAATAAGCATGCTAACAATTTTTTTGTACTCCATCCTGATAGATCTACATATGCAAGAAAATCATTGATAGACCACATCAAAGTTGCATGCAACTGAAAGTACTTGTTATTTGATGCATCATAAGTTCAAACACACCATCGGCCCATAATGTCTTCAACTCCTCAATAAAAAGTTGCAAAAATACATTGATGTATTTTTCAAGAGATTGCAGTCCAAAAATGAGCATTGGCATCATCATGTAAGATTGCTTCATACACATCCATACAGGCAAGTTGTATGCAATGACAATGATTGGCCATATGTTGTAAGTGATACTCAAAGTTCTATAGGGATCGAAACCATCACTTGTGAATTTTAATCTAACATTAAAGTTGTCACTTGCAAATGATAGATGCAAAAGATAAAAAAAATTGATATATGAGCTTGCAGGATGCCTTAAACTACCATCTTTGATGCACCCTTTATAATGTCATTCCATTTTCGAAGCAATCTTTATTGACATAAGCAACCTCTGCAACCTCATAATCAAAGAAAAATATCGCAAAGTCTTGCAAGAACATTGATAACTTTCTTAAGACGTGTTGCATTACCATCAGTCTCTCTATATTTTGAAAGTCCGCAGTGCACACATTTCTCCTTTTCTTTGTCTTTTTTCAAATATAACATGCAATTTCTAGGATATGCATTTATTTTTTTATAACAATCCTAGTTTCCCAATGCTTTTCTACGTTTCGTAATAATCCTTAGGTAATTGTACACCAACATGAAAAGTTTTATGTAATAGCTCCAACAACATATCAAAGGACTTATTACTTCACCCGTTAATGTATTTCAGATTAAACAAACACATGAAAAAAGATAGTTTAATAAACTTCAAGCATCCAAGGTATAATTCTTGTGTATTATTATTTAGTAACCTGAAATATGCATCGCCCTCTAGACTTGCGTCAGTAGGTACCTCATCTACATGATCATCGGTTGTCGAATTTGGATGTACTCCAAATCCATCCACTATCAACTTGTCCATATCAACAACCAGATCACTTGCACATGGTCTCATTGGTTTACCATAAAAACACCAATTGACATAGCTTTCTAGAAATCCCTTACACATTATATGATCGAACACATCTTGCACTGATTGCCATAAGATGACACACTTTCGATATGAGCACCTGAGATATTTATGGCGTACTACATTATTATTGTGGGCAACTTTTAAGAAATTCTTAACTCCTTTTGAATAGCGATGAAGGTCGCTCATATGAAATGAAGGTTATCGAGGTTATGTCATCATTAGCTATTATATCTAAATACAGTCTTAACTTGCATATGAATCACCTAAAAAAATACTTAAAATTATCTTTCAAATTGGATCCAACTTCTATCGCCTATAATATCTGCACACTTATTCAAATATGCATAATTTTAAAAAGTATTGCCTAATTGGATATTATGTAAAAATATTAAAGTACTATATATATAAACCATGAGAATCTAGTTATATATATATAATTACAAACATATGAATTAAAATGTGAAACTCCTAAACTGGAAGCTATATATGTGCAAACCCCCTAAAATCTAAATTGCACAAAGCAAAACAAAAAATTGGATTAAGCATGCGCTACACGAACTAGTCGCACAACATAAAACTTTGAGGCTAAGACCCCCGGCCTTGGGGCCTATGCTAGGGTTTGGCTTACACAGAAGAGACACTCATGTGAATGAGACCTTGACCACCTGCCTAGTGGCCAAGGTCCCACCCCCACTACGACAACCCCCATTGGGGCTAGTTTTCGTAATTATAATATGTTTGTGATTACAAAGTGGATCTATCAAAACCATAGTTATTGAAAGCTTCTTGCTACCTAGAGAAACTTGTTTCCCTTGAAATTTGCTTTGGAAGTGAGAGCCCTTTAGCTTTCCCGAAAAGAGGAGAAGCTTTGGGAAACCCACTTCCAAAATATGAGAAACTTGATTCCCTTAAGTGGGAAGCCTGCTTCCTCTTTGATTCTCAAATTGGTTCCCTTTCTCTTTCTTAAAGTTTTTTTCTTGCTTTTTATCACTTCCTATGTTTTTCATTATCAGAAAATTATAATTTTTGTTATAACAAGTTTGCATATTGATTTTATATTTATGTTCACATCATTTTTTATTTGCTTCCTTCTCCTTCAGCACTTCATATTGTTTTTTATATGTGTGTTTTGATTTTTTTCATGAACTTGTATAATAAGTTTGCATATTGGTTTTATATTGTTTTATGTTTATGTTCACATCATTTCTTAGTTGCTTCCTTCTCCGCCTCATATTGTGTTTTATGTGTTTTTTTATTTTTTTCATGAACTTGTATAATCACTTCATAATCCCACTTCCTGCTTCATATACTTTTTGACACTGTTCCGCTTCATCCATTGCTTATTGTATTCATTTTGTTTCCTGGTAACTGTGACAAAAACAAACATATATCATAATTGTGATTTTGTCATTATCGGTATTCAGCCCTAAATCGTTGGGCCACTGATTCAGCTGTATCGGCCGATACCGAATACTCAAGTGAATCATTCTGTACCGGCCAAAATACTAAAAATATATTATGTGTCACACATGTTAAAATCATTAAAATAACAAATACTAAAAATTATGAAGGACGGAGAAACCACCTTTTGAACAAGAGACCTTGTCACGCTGTTTACGACTATACTTACAAGGTGAAGTAAAGAGATAAAAACCTCCCCTTTATTTAACCATGACTTGCACCATTAAAATTTTGGGCATTCACCCCAGTTGCACGACCCGTGCAAGTAAGAGTAAAAATCTCATTTTAACTGACTTGCAAGTCAGGTAAAAATGAAAATGATACGTAAATTCAATGTCTCACTATCTGTGTAAGTTGGGATAAAATTTATAACTTTAACCTACACTTGTACACTTATACCATGCAAGAAAGGAAAAAAATAAATAACTTGCATGGCAAGGAATATATTGCCAAATCTAACTCCAAAGTACCCACCATGGTTCAATGCATGAAGTGGTAGGAAAAGTCTCTAATACATAAAAGAGAGAGAGCTATGTAAGTTCTAGAGAAAAGTGCAAGAATTTTTTTGTTTACCCAAGTGTGTATTGAATGGAGCTGATCAAGACATAAGACTCCAACCAATTTTTCAGCATTTTTCCTTTCTTGTCTCTCTTCTTCTTCTTCTCACTTATATTCTGAGCTTTGAGAATGAGAGGCCATTGCAAACGCCAAGAGTTTTTAAATAAAGTTTTAAATTTCTCATATATCTTCTCGAGTGTTTAAAAAAAATCCACACAACGGGTCACATCCGGATGGAAAAAGATAAAACCGAATCAGATCCGACCTAATAAGATTCAGATTCAGATTAAAAAGATTAAAACCAAATCCCGATCTGGCTAGCTTTAAACCTGATATTTACACTTAATTGGGTTCTTGTTTTAGCCAGATTTAGATTTTAATCCGGTTCGGGTCAGGTTTCAATGAAAAACTCAATATCAAACCCGAATCCGATTTCTAATCGGATCCAATATTTAGTTACCGATTCTAACTAATCAGATATGGATAACGAATCTGACTAATCAGATTCGGATTCGGGTCAGGTGTCGGGTTACATGGGACCCGTTGACATCCGTATCTAGGTTGAAGGGTCTACCAGTCTAGGCCTAACGCTGCAAATGGATGGGCCATAGATTAAGTCATTCACCCTTTTATAACGGTCAGACGTAGCCAATAGCCAACATGGTACACTGCATTTCTTTATGAAAAAATAGAAAATAAACATAAACCAACGAATGTTGCCATCTTTAAGCCAACAGGTTACACTGCATTTGGATTGAAACTTGTCTTAAGAATTAAAAAGAAAAGTCATAAGAAAAAAAAAAGGTCAGAATTCAAATACAGCTATAATCTTGATAAGCATTTGACCTAAACCACGTTTTAGTCCCTTAATTTACACCACCTGGGATCTGTTCTTGGGCATAATTAAGTGTTTAAATTATCCAAACCGTGAGTTGTCTTTGGGCATAATTAATTGATATAACGAATCAGTGAATTGCCTTTCGGCATAAATAGTTGATATGCATTAATAACAATTTTTTATTACTAAGAAGCAACCCATGTTTTCCCCTTTTTAATTATTACAAAGAAAGATGGTTTGAGTACGGGTGTCAATGGATCGGGTTTGGTTCGGACCCAGGTGAAACCAAACTTAGATCAGATTTTTGGGTATGGTATCGGGTCCAGACCCAGGTCTAATCAGGTCTACTATAAGAAAATTCATACCCAAACTCGATAAAAATTACATGAACCAAACCCGGTAAAACCATATTTTTTTATCATTTTTACATTGAAAATTTGTGGGTCTTAATCGGAACTCGGGTCAGGTATAAAATTTCACAAATTATACTGGGGTCCATGTATTAATTGGACCTTCAGGTCTGGACCCGGGTCTTCTTATTTATCACCATACCTGGACCATATAGGGTTTGGTTCAGTTCTGGTCTGGGTAAACCAGACCCGTTGACACCCCTAAGTGTGAGTGCTTTCTCCAATTCAGTACTTTAATTTTAAAATAAGTAATTTGTTAATTGTAGCTCCCTAGCTATTAGCCTGAAAACTTTTCACTTCCTTAACGCCTATTGTCAAACGGCCATATAATACTTTAAAATTTTTTCAAAAACTATCAGGTAGGTTTCTACTACCTTTAAGAACGAAAACAACCCTTGTAATCTCATTCTAATTGATAGTGTAATGTAACAACATTAAGGGATGTCAATGCTACTGGACACAATTACGAGGCACCAGTTCTCAAATCTTTCAAATTTTAAATTATTAAAAAATACTTTTTGTTATTTCAATATATAAAATGTTTTTATTTAAATATTACAAAAGCTAATAGAAAATAAAATACTGGCTGTACGTACGTATCACATGTTTTGCCTCCATGTGTCCTGTCACTAGACACGGTAAAAAATGGACACGAGTCACACGACAAGCCTGTTATATCCAAATAGATAGATGTTCCAATTCTTCTAGTTCTTTATATCCAAATCTAATCAGGTTTTACAATTGCATGTCCATTCACTGCTCCCTTGAAGATTGCATGTGCATTGGGTATGTTTGGTTTGAGTTTTTAAAAAGTGAAAATAAATCACATGTCATTTCGAATCACACACATTTAATGTGAGATTTCAAATCTCAAAGGTTGGAGGTTTCTCACACCCACCGCCTTTTTTTTGTTTGGTTAACAGACAAATGAGATTTAGGGCTCGTTCGGTTGGATGACATGAGATTCACTTTCTCATTTGAATGAAAAAGGTAAGTTGTGAGAAAGTGAATCTCATAAAGTCACTTTGTAATTTGCTTGAGATTTAAAATCATGTAAGACCTCATGTGATTGTGAATCATGTTTTGAAAAGAGCAGCTGGAGAATCTCATTTAAATGAGAATTCAAATCTCATGGAACCCAACCAAACATACTAGCAACCGTTGTCTCATTTTATATAGCAAAGCGAATGACTCTGATTTTCCCGGCACTTTAGGTTAATCATAAGTGTTCAATATTTAACATTGGCTAATGCTCACAACGTCGGGAGAGCAAACACATTGAATAGGGTCACATACTTGTCCCTGACAATGCACTACTGGCGTTAGAAATTGATGATCTCTTCAGCCAAAATGCTTCTGTTGATGAGTAGAAGCCTTCAAGCATTAGGTAAGCAAATGATCGATCTTTGTAAGCCTTCAATTTTTGCATTTTCATCGTATCAAAAAGTATGATGCATGAGAAGAAATACATACAAAGGGACACATTGTTTCCCAACATACAATTGATGAAGGGTAACTTAAAAAATGATATAAAATATCATGTTTGACTCAACTTTAATAGTAAGTACAACATGTGAAACATGATCCAAAAGATTTTTTTTTTAGCAAATCCAGAAGTTTAATTTTGCTTGTGGAGTTCAACACCCTAAATTATGCTACAGTCTTAAGGGCACATTTGCGAGCAAAGAGAAATTTCATAGGAAAATAAAATTTTACCTACGAGAAGTTTTGATATAATATTTTTTATAAATACATTTTTTTTATTTGTTTATATGCATGAGAAAAATAAAATAAAAAATATACAAAATTGAGAGAGAGGAAGGGTGGCAGTTGCAACTCTTAGTGCTCTCACATTGCCTCCAAATCCTCTTCCTCCTCCTCCCCCCTCCCCTTCCCAACTATCCGATCCTATTCTCTTCTCCTGCAGTTGGCTGGGCTGGTCTTTTTTCGTAGCAACCAAAAAAAGGCAAATTGAACAGCATCAATCCAGATGGGTCAACCCAGGTTTGATCCACCATGGAACCATACTGACACAGACAGACCCGCGAACAGGTCTTCATGTCGAGTGCAGTTTGTTTAAATAATAATAATAAAACAATTCCTGCTTATGTGATACAGGGCAATCAAATGAGTAGAACCTACATTGTGCTTACAGTGTCACTCACTCTGACACGCGTTGAAACTTTGAGTTCAACACTTACGATGCTCTCATATGATTGGAAGCAGATCAGGTCATGCTGAACATGAGCGTTTTTGCTCCTGCCGACATCGTGGCCGTCTGTTTGCAATTTGGATGAATGCCACGTGGTTTTGTTGACTTTTGAGCTTTTTAAAATGCAAATCTGATGGCCAAATGTTCAGCATGACCTGATCTGCTTCCCATATGATTAGGCAGGCACATGAGCAAGCCCATAATATGATTGCACCTCTCATGATCCGGTATCCAGACTCGGGGGCAAAGTACCAAAAGAATGTGCTTGTACTTGATGCTGACTTTTTCAAAGTGGGAACCCAAACTTGGAGTCCTTTCTTTGTTTTACTATAGTTTTTGTGGCCCCCTGCCTAACGTGGCCGGCTTAAATAGCGTTGGTCAACGGTGTTCTTAGAGATTTGATCGAGTGCCCCCCTTACAAAAAAACAATCACTAATTCGCGCAACATAAACACAATTCTGGTGGGGAGCAGAAGCTCAAAAACTCGTTTGATTCTGTCTCTCTTGAATCGGATTTGCAAGTACGAATACCTCTCTCTCTCTCTCTCTCTCTCTCTCTCTCTCTCTCTCTCTCTCTCTCTCTCTCTCTCTCTCTTGCAGTATCCATAGAAAATCCTCTCCTCCCCAACTTTTGTCCTCACATGTTGGTTTTGGAAGACAAAAGAGAATGGCCGGCGCGGAACTCGCCATACCCATCCTTGAGTGCGTTGCCAATCCCGTTTTTTGGTTGCTCAATAAAGCATACCTTAAAGCGAAGAGGCACGCGGGCTATCTGAAGAACCACAGAAAGAACCTCGGAGACCTCCCAACAGAAAGACAAAATCTGGAGAGAAAAAAAGAAGAGGTAAACGGGTTGGTGAAGGAGGAAGAATGGAAGGGAAGGAATGTGAAGCCGGAGGCAACGGAGTGGCTGAACAGAGCCGACGAGCTCAAGGGTGAAGCCGACTCCGTCATTGACGAGTATCGAGATGAAAGGAGGTGCCTCTGCGAGCTCTTTCCCAACTGTTTGTATTGTTACAAACGAGGCAAAGCAGCTAAAGCTAAGCTCAGGCAGGTTCAAGACCACATCAGTAAAGCACCTTTGGATGCGGATGCAGTGGCATCGGATCCACCGCTAGTCATGAAGCCACCGATACCCAACATACCAGTGGTTGGCCAGGAGGATGCCATTCAGGATATTCTGAGTCGTATACGAAACACAACAACACCAAGGATCGGCATCCACGGAATGGGAGGAGTTGGCAAGACCACCCTTATAAAGCACGCTTATAAGGAAGTAGACAAGGAGTTTGATTCTGTGTTATTCGTTACAGTGTCCAAGGATGCTGACTATCGCAAGAGTCAGGACCAAATTGCCAGAACTTTGTACATTACTTTGCATAACGATGCGAAGAATGAGGAAAGAACAAGTCAGATTTTTAGAAGATTGGACAAGAAGAAGTACTTATTGATCTTGGACGATGTCTGGAATGACTTTGAATTGGAGTTGGAATTAGGAGTTCCAAAACCCACCACAGGGAATGGTTGTAAAGTTGTGGTGGTCAGTAGATTTCTCGATGTATGCAATGCCATGGAGACGGACGTAAACTTGAAAGTGGATGTCATGTCTCAGAAGGACGCGAAGGAGCTGTTTCATGACAAGGCAGGAGACGTGATCCTGCTACCAACTGTGGAGGAAACGGCGGACTTTGTGTTGAAGGAGTGTCAGGGCCTACCACTGGCCATCGTTACGGTTGGAAGGGCCATGAGAGGTAAGAGGGACGTGGGGCTGTGGGAAAATGCCTTGAAGAACTTGCGACAATCCACCGGAAAGATTAGAGGTATGGAGGAAAAAGTATTTCGAATTCTAAAATTTAGTTATGATTACTTAGATGAGTCCATCAAAAGATGCTTCTTATATTTTTCCTTGTTTCCTGAGGATGAGGTCATTTTCACGTACTTCTTGAGTGTAAATTGGTACTTGGAAGGTTTTATGGACAATGTAAGTAACTTTAGGGAGGTTGACAACGAGGGGAAGTTCATAGTCGACAAGCTCAAAGATGCGTGCTTATTGGAAGGTGGGAAATATGCTAGAAATGTGAAGATGCATGATTTGATCCGAGACATGGCCATGCGGATCACATCATCTGGAGATGAGCCCATGTGTTTGACAAAGACAGGTGCAGGAGTGCACGAAGCGCCGAAAGATGAAGAGTGGCAGAAAGCCAAGAGAATATCACTCATGGGGACCCGAATAGAGAAGCTTCCGGACCGGCTAAATTGCCCCCAACTGCTGGCGTTGTTGCTGGAGGGAACTGAGAGTCTAAAAGAAATCCCAAGTAGTTTCTTTGAATCTATGCAGGCATTGCAGGTTCTGAATCTTAGCAGAACTAAGATCAAGTCGCTGCCTCCTTCCTTATCCTTGTTGAAAAAACTTCGGGCACTCTACTTTTATAATTGCACCGAGTTGGTAAACATAGCAGCTGTAGGAGATCTTCTTGAACTCCAAGTGCTTGATCTGTACTTGACCAGCGTAGAAGAGTTGCCTGAAGGATTTGTGAATTTGCAGAACTTGAGGTTACTCAGAATGGGGTTCACTTCCAAGCTTGTAAAAATCCCACCCAATTTGTTTGCTCATATGCGTTTCTTAGAAGTACTAAACATGTACAGAAGCTACGGGTACTGGGAAACAGGACCTGATGGGGGTAGCCCATCCGGGTCGCATGAGAGGCTAAAACTGCAAGACTTGGAAAACATGACGCATTTGAGTTCGGTGGAAATCACCATTAAAGAAAGCGCTGAGAGCCTTCAATGGCTTCTAAACAGAAAATTGATAGGCCGCCTCGAAGGATTGGCGATAGAGAGTTGCAATCAATTCGAAGGGATCGATTTGTCCCAGGCGAAGAAAGCGAAGAGATTGCGTGCGCTGACGGTGCTCTCATGTTCAAATCTTGAGAAAATTATCATCGGAAATGATCCTACTGTGCCTATATTTCCAGACATGCGTTTGCTTCAATTGGAGGAACTACCAAAGCTAAAATACATTTACATGGGAACAGAGGGACATATATACTGCCAAAACCTAGAGAAGTTGACGATTAAAGGCTGCAAACTTTTGAAGAATCTCTTTACATGTGACTTGTTGAAAGAGCTGCAAAGTCTGAATCACTTTGAGGTATCAGACTGCCCTGAGATGGAGAAAATAATTGAAGGGCATGTTGGAGAAGATAGTGTTCTCCCCAGGTTGACAAGTTTCAGTATCAGTAACTTGGGGAAACTATCCACCATATATGATGACGCCTTAGACGTGCCAGCCTTGGAATCCGTTGAAGTGAGCAGATGTCCGATGTTAAAGAAGCTCCCCTTCGATCTCCAGCACTCCAAGAAATTAAAACGCATCAAAGGAGAAAGACTTTGGTTGGATGAGTTGAAGTGGCAAGACCAGACAACAAAAGCTGCACTTACAAAGTGCTATGAATATAGTGAGTAAACGAGCCTGAGAATGATGATGGTAAGTGGGAAAAACTTGAACAGTTTTTTTCTCCCGAAAATTTGTCACTGTTCTGAAAATATTCTGCAAAGTTGTCACCAGCGCCCATCTCAGGGTCATCCACGTGGTTAGGTCGAATCGACTCGTGGGGTCGATTCCCACCTGGGGTTTCCTCTGTGGGTGTAAGGCAATTTGCCCTATTCCGAGGACAGATAAAGTGATTTGACAATCACTATTTTTTTTATGTTTTCAAATCACCACCGTTCATCAGTTTAATCACCCCCATCTATTATAAAATTGGTGGTCCCTATTGCTTTACGATGGATGGTGGTGGTTGAACTGATGGAGGGTGGTGAATTCAAAACAAAAAAATGTATTTTGTCAAATCACCTGATGTGTCCTTTGTTCCTGATAATAATACAAAAAAGTCATCTCCATATGGAGAGAGGAAATTTTTGACCTTAACCTCTTCCTTGTTCTGATTAAGATTTTTCTTTTTGCTTCTTATTTTTTAACAGAAAAGTAATTGGTTTGTTGTTGGATTGTTGGCTGCTAGGAGCAAGCTGCTGCTCTTAACTGTGTGCGATTAGATGTGCAGACAAAATAAAATTTCGTTAATTATTTAGGTATTGTTGCTGCAAAGATGATTTGGCGGTGGTTATCATCATTAAAGAGTGTGAGAGCCAAGATGTTGATGTAAAGGTTGGCATTCTTTCGTGGGGTCCCGTCTATACATATTTTTACTTCATGATATGTATTTCGATTTCTGTCAGCAAAGAAAAAAACAACAGTATTGCTATTGTTTGATAGGGGTGTTCTATATGTTTTTGTTTGCATAATCTGTACGTATGTTCATGGGTGTCATCTTTTTTACTTTGATTTCTTGTGAGGGTGCAGCCTGTTTTTGTTGTTTGCTTCTTAATTGCAGTACATATAATATGTTTTCACAATTGTAAGGATCCAATGATTCGTATTATTGGTTGCTCATCTTGTTTTCTTTGTATTATTACATTGACTCAAGGGATCGCTTTGAAAGTCAAGCTGTCCATGTCCTCGTTGTGAATAGCCTCAACCGTGTCATTATCCTAATTGTTGTTATTTATGCAGCTCCCGGTACTGCTGCCACATTTTTTTTTGTCCAAGGAAAAAACCCTCCCTGGCCTTCAGTTCGTAAAATCCTTGCCTATGGGAGAGCACACTCAGCATACCTTACGTCAAGGGACGCCATCTGTGGGTTTCGAACTTGTGATGTCCCTACAATTTGGTGACATTCATGAGTCTACCCTACCAGATGAGCGGAGCCCTTCTGGGCATTGCTGCCAGTGTTATTAGTTTTTGCTAAATCGGCAATTTGATAAAGCAATACTTCGATGCATTACACATGTAGGCGGCTACAAGTTGTACGATTATCTAAAACGATTACACAAAACTGAAACTTTGGTTTGATTTGATGCAAGAATTAGTTTGAACCCAATAGTTAATGCAAAAAAATGGATTAAGAAACTATTGGAATATAGTTGGCAAAATAAGAATTCTAGAATCGGACCCAAATCAGAAAGTGATCCTATTGAATAGATCCGAATGCACATTCTGATCTTCCTTAAAGGATCCATATCTGTCAAAAACATGTCGGATTCAAATAAGATATCGAACCATACTCAGTCCGTTTGCATCACTGCCCTCTATGTCATCCCTATTCATACTCAATCTTTGGATCTCAGTGATGCAAGTCTTTTGATCAAATCTGACCCCACAGGTGTGTGTTTTCATGGTCCATTTAGCGAATATCAGCAGTTGTATCTTCAAAATTCGCCCTCCATGTAGGATTTTCTAGCGATTAAAAACCCAACAGCTATAAAAATGTCAAACTTTGTTGATTTAAAAAAAAAACTGACTTTTTGTCAGAAAATGACATGCAAGGGTTGAATAATTTGTATAAAGTTAACCATATTAAAATAATGTATAAGTTCAGATGTGATAAAAACAACTTGCGTGAATTATATGCCAAGCAGAGTATGGCGATGGGGATGGCATAGGGGACGAATAAAACCAAATAAAAATAGAAAATGAATGTATTATTCTTGCAAAATGATGCACTTTCTGAAATACCTATCAATTTGACAAAATCTCCCACATCAAAAATCTCTGATGCCAGACTTTTTAGGATATTGTTTCCCTTTGCATATGCGGACTTGCTGAGGTTTGCAAGATATATATAGGTATGTTGTATAAAATTAACAACCTTTCAATAAAAAAGGGATTCTATGAACATCCACAAACGCTACAAGAATTTTGCGGATTAGCGATGGATGCTATCCGACGTTAATCCATCGCAAATCCATCGTTGAACTATTTAGCAACCAATCGACGATGGCTTATTGATGGATAGCGTCTGTCACAATTTCTTGATCGCTAATTAGCAACATAACTAATCTGTCTCTACTTTCATCGCTAATTCGTGAAGGATTAGTGAATGTCATGATCCGTCGTTAATTTGTCGTTAAATAAGCATTGATTTGGTTTAACAACAGATACATATCTGTCGATATTCTGTCACTAAAATTTAACGATGAATACGTATCCATCTCTAATATTTGTCGCCAATTTAGTGACAGATTAGTGATTGATTACATTTCGTTACGAAACAGCGGCTGATTCAGTTTTTGAGACATAAATATCCATCGCTAAATTGGCAACGGATATTAGTGACGGATAATATCCGTCGCAAAATTTAAAAAAGATAAAACAATTTTGTTTGAAATATAAATATCGAGAAAAAAATTTATCGTTATACAATTTATATAACCTGTGTATAAAAAACAAAGTACACATAAAAAATATATATACAAAGCAGGTGAAACAAATTTAACACAAGTTATAAGTGAAACAAATTTAACAACCCAGTATAATCCTCACCAAGTTTTAATTAGTTACAAGTGAACATATACAAAGAGTTTCATTTGAAACAATAAGTACGTGAAACAAATTCAATACATGAAGATAATCCTCGCCAAGATTTCGAGCATCAACTTCTTCATTGTCTTGATCTGCTCCTCCATCCATGCCTCCATCAGCTCCTCTACGCTGATCATCTCCGGCATCGTACAAGAGAACTGAAATGATAGTATTGATAAATAAACTATAATGAAATAAATTATATACAATGCACCTAATCTAAGGCAATCAAAGTAACATGGCTGAATGACATATAAACTAGCAATAAAGTGAAGGCATTAACATAATTCAGAGGTTGTCAAAAAAAATTTATAGTGATGAAATCATGCTTATATGTGTTTTAAGGTTGTCAAAAAAAAATCATAGTGATTCAATCATGCATATATGTGTTCTAAGGTTGTCAAAAAAAATTTATACTGATTCAATCATTTATATATTTGTTCTAAGGCTGACAAAAAAATTCATAGTGATTCAATCATGCAGATATGTGTTCTAAGGTTGTCAAAAAAATGTCATAGTGAGTCAAGCATGCATATAGGTTTTTTAAGGCTGTCAAATAAATTTCATAGTGATTCAATCATGCATGTATGTGTTTTAAGACTGTCAATAAAAGTTCATAGTGATTTGATCATGCATATATGTGTTGTAAGGTTGTCAAAAAAATTACACAGTGATTCAATCATGCATATATGTGTTCTAAGGTTGTCAAAAAAAAAATAGTGATTCAATCATGCATATATGTGTTCTAAGGGTGTCATAAAATTTTTATAGTGATTCAATCATGCATATATGTGTTCAAAAGGTGTCAAAAAACTTTATAGTAAATCATGCATATATGTGTTCTAAGGTTGTCAAAAAAATTTCATACAGATTCAATCATGCATATATGTGTTCTAAGGCTACCAATAAAAAATCATAATGATTCGATCATGCATATATGTGTTGCAAGGTTGTCAAAAAAATTGCATAGTGATTCAATCATGCATATATGTATTCTAAGGTTGTAAAAAAGAATCATAGTGATTCAATAATGCATATATGTGTTCTAAAATTATTAAAAAAATTTATAGTGATTCAATCATGCATATATGTATTCTAAGGGTGTCATAAAAATTTATAGTGATTCAATCATGCATATATGTGTTCTAAGGTTGTCAAAAAAATTTCATAGTGATTCAATCATGCATATATGTGTTCTAAGGTTGTCAAATAAAATCCATAGTAATTTAATCATGCATATACATGTTCTAAGGCTGTCATAAAAATTTATAGTGATTCAATCATGCATATATGTGTTCTAAGCTTGTCAAAAAAAAATTCATAGTGATTCAATCATGCATATATGTGTTCTAAAGGTGTCAAAAAAAATTATAGTGATTCAATCATACATATATGTGTTCTAAGGTTGTCAAATAAAATTTATAGTGATTCAATCATACATATATGTTGTCTAAAGTTGTCAAAAAAAATTATAGTGATTCAATCATGCATATATGTGTTCTAAGGTTGTCAAAAAAAAATCATAATGATTCAATCATGCATATATGTCTTCTAAGGTTGTCATAAAAATTGTATAGTGATTCAATCATGCATATATGTGTTCTAAAGGTGTCAAAAAAATTTATAGTGATTCAATCATGCATATATGTGGTCTAAGGTTGTCAAATAAGATTTATAGTGATTCAATCATACATATATGTGGTCTAAGGTTGTAAAAAAAATTTCATGGTGATTCAATCATGCATATATGTGTTCTAAGGTTATCAAAAAAATTTTATAGTGATTCAATCATGCATATATATGTTCTAATTTTGTCAAAAAAATTTATAGTGATTTAATCATGCATATATGTGTTGTAAAGTTGTCAAAAAAATTACAGTGATGAAATCATGCGTATATGTGTTCTGAGGTTGTCAAAAAAATTTCATAGTGATTCAATTATACATATGTGTGTTATAAGGCAGTTAAAAAATTTAATAGTGATTCAATCATGCATATATGTGTTCTAAGGTTGTCAAAAAATTTTCATACTGATTCAATCATTTACATATGTGTTCTAAGGCTGTCAAAAAAAATCATAGTGATTCAAACATGCATTTGTATTCTAAGGCTGTCAAAATTTTTTTATAGTGATTCAATCATGTATACATGTATTCTAATGCTATAAAAAAATTCATAATGATTCAATCATGCATATATGTATTCAATCATGCATATACTAGTTTATACCTAACGGCACTGGAGCTCATGTTGAATGCAAACGAAGTTTTCCTGTCCGGAAAAAAGTTACACAACTCATTATGGACAAGGTTGGAAATGACTTCATATAAAAAGTCATGCATTGTGTCCTGAAGAAGCTGGCGGACACCATCCCAAGAAATAGCAGGGTCAATCGGACGGTGGGAGTTAATGCTAGAGGGAGAACTCTCAGAGCTCTGTCTGCAGGAGGCAACGACTGGTGTGGTGTTCATATTACTCCCAAACCCGAACATATGACCTTTTTGGGGTTCACCGGTTGCAGTCACCCATACTGCAGGATCAAAAGACGGATGTTAAGTGGAGTCATCGCCATATCGCTCTACTATCTGTTGCTCGTATGACTCCTACAAAGTAATGATTATAGTATAAATTAATAATTAAGAATTATAATGTTTATGATAATATAATTTATGATAACTTGTATATTAAAATATTTATTAATATAATAAATATATACCGTTGTTGCCCTCGCCTTCTCTGATATGAACTCTCCCGTGCTCTTACGTTTATGTGTTTCAACAAACACATCCTTGTATAGCACAATGCCACTTTTTTTGTTTTCCTGCAAGGTTAAATGATAAAAAAATCAATTGAAAAGTATGCAAAAATACTTATAAATTTAACAATATATATATATATATATATATATATATATATATATTGATAAGTTACCATTTTCTTCTGGTGGCTCCCAAAAGTCCTAAAACCACATGTGTGTAGATGGGCATCGGGCATCTTCACTCAGTTTTGTGCAGCCTTTGCTAAGCGGTTTCAAAATTCATGGTTCATCCACTTGTCGCACATTGCATCCCAATAATCTGGCCTGAGAGTAGAAGGGGCATGGCCCTTCCACTATAGTGGATCATCTATCTCACCAACTGTTTTTATTGTTGTAGTCTTCATAGTTTGAAGCATATCAACAAATCGACTGGCAGCTACCTTCTGCCTTACTAGCCTCGCGTCCTGCTCCTCCTTCGTAGTAGCAAAGCGATTCAAAGCCTATAAATAATTTTAGAAAGTTAGTACACATGACTATAACAAAAAATTAAATATGAAACACATGAGCTATGATAAACGATTATATACCATGAATAAGGACTATAATCTGTCCAACACCTTCTTAAGGTATTCTTTCCATTGAGCGACCGGTCCTGGAAGATGCTAAACTAGTGACTTCTTAATTTTTTGAATTACTTTTTATGGCTCGAACTTCATGCTGCATATGAATTGGTACACATTAACAATTGACTACCAATATACACTATTTATAAGATAAGTATTGGACAAGTGACAATAAAATACTTACGATCGACTATCGATATACACTATTTTAATGAGTCATCGTGTGTCAGACTAAGAAGACCCAACATCTGGCGTTGTCTCGTGATGCGTATGAGTAACTGGTGTAGGTGCGTCATGTGCAGGCAAAACATTATCTACAGAATAATGAGTTAGAAATTCATACAATGTACATTTAAACTAATCAAGTATACAATTATTTAAATGATATACCTATCGAAGTATTACATGAAGACGAAGGCTGAGACTAGCTATCACTGAGTCGGGATCCTATAAAGTCGATTAATAAGTAATAAATTTTATATCAACATATAAACAAAAACACAATGAATGCCTATATTTAAATATAATACAAAGACATCTATCTAATGTTATCCCATGACCTCCACTTGGTCATCGATCACTGGGTGCTCGACCACTGTGACCTTCACAAACCATATTCTAACAAATAAAAGTGTTATTAGCATGAATATGACATATGCATTAAATATAAAGATTTAAAGGTCCTATATGAATCAGTTTTATAACTATGCATGAACTGTGTATCTACATGCTAAGTATGCATGGGATGTAACATGATATGCAAGATATAATGTTAAAATAGATGGTGCATATGAGAAAGTGATGTAGTATATATTACAAGATGTATTTCACTAGCTCGAGTATGCTTCCTCGTCACTTGTTTGACTTTCATATTATTCTTCTTCCTCCTCCTCCTCTTCATCCTCTTTGTCATCTTCTTCATTGGGCGACCATTCACTTGATATATATTTTGGATCACATTCTTTCATACATGTGTCATCGGATAATGGAGATGTGACATGCAAACCATGTGTGACATCGTGACCATAAGAGAAGTCATATATATCATCTGATTGATAGTAATCACCCTCTTCAACAATCTTGTCTTCCTGTAATTGATCGTACTCGGGGTATAGTATAGACTTCACCTTGCAAACCGCCCACCATTCATTTCTATCTAACTTCCTTATATTCGAATATAAAGTATAGCAAACTTGTTGAGCTTGCGATACTAATATGAATGGTTCATATGTTCCAAACCTTGATTTATGATTCACCTCCACAATGCTTGAGGCTTTGACAACTCTTGTTGTTGTGGGATCAAACCATGACACTTGAATAAAGTTACCATGTTATTTATGCTTAAGTAAGTCAACTCTATTATTTCTTCAATAACAACACAATAGTCAAGTTTATTTTCACTATAACTGCTACCCTTGACATACACGCCACAATTTATTGTTTACTTGTTTACACTGTAGTCTTTTATATGAAATCGATAATCATTTACGATATACTCGTTGTAACATTGCACAACTTTGGTTAGACCATTTTGTAAATCACATATTCCTTGGTCATTAACATCACCATGGCAGACCTACAACCATAAACAATGACTGTAAACACAACCAATTAAGTAACATATTATTGTTTACATGGAAAGAATGCATGTCATCGTCCTTACCAACCATGCCCCAAACTTATTTTCATGTTCTTTCTGCACTTTTAAATCAGTGAGATGTGGAAGTTCTCTTCGCAACTCTAGATCAAATCATATGCACTTAAAAAATAGTTATATTACCGAACCATGTTCGTAGAGAACTTAGTGTAATATATTATGTATACTTACTCGATGTAGGGGTCAATCTCTGAGAAATTAAAAAGAATATAGATTTTTGTTGCGTCTTGCTCTCGATCTTCCAAGAGTTTTGACTGACAACTGCCAAAGACATTACCAAGTGGTTTAAATATCGATAGTTTGTTAGCCACAATAACTTATTCTCCATCATCATTACGAGGTGGGCAAGTGTAACGTGTTAGAATGTGAGGCTCAAAGTGCATAGATGAGAAATTTGAAATTTCTTCTAAAGTGTATGCCTCATAAATTGAACCCTCCACTCTTGCTTTATTTTGAACCTTTTTTTTAGGTCAAACATGTATATGTCAACAATATATATATCATAATATAATAAATTCTCAATAGCATTAGAGAGAAAAATATAAATAAAAATATACCTTTCAAATGGGTACATCTACCGATATTGCACAAGACCACCAACCCAAAGTTCATATGGCAAGTATATGATCACATGTTCTATAACGTCAAAAAATGCTGGCATAAATATCTTTTCTAGCTGACAAATAGTAGTAACAACAGAATCCTCAAAATTCTTTACCTCAATTACTACAACTTCCGATGCACACAATGTTCTAAAAAATCGACTCAATTCAGATAATACCCCATATAGGTTTGTCTAACATATTATAGAATGCTAGGAGAATCAACCATTGCAAGATGACATGACAATCATGGCTCTTAAACCCATATAATCATCCCCTGTCTATCTTCATAACCAGAGCAATGTTAGAGACGTATCCATCTGAAAATCTCAACAGTCTCAACCACTGACATATCTGCTTTACTTGATCTGGTCAAAGCACGTACCTTGCCTTTGGTTTCAGTACTTTGCCATTAAACTCTTGGAGTTTTAATTCTAATCTTTTACATATTACTTTTAAATCTATACGAGCCTTCAGATTATCTTTCATTTTCCCTTTGACATTCATTATCGTATTGAACACATTATCAAACACATTTTTCTCCACATGTATCACATGTAAAACCCGTGAAATTTATAAAATTCTAAATGAATAAAAGTGGAGCATTTATGTGAAATAGTGAGATTTTATACTAAGCAATACAATTTTTGATGATTTGAGGTTTCTAGAACGAAACCGGTAACAAACCCTCAAAATGGTATTTGGATCCGGATCTTGGCAAGATTCAATAATCCGACCCGGTTCACGGGACCCAATGATAAATTCAATGGTTTTGGGATAATAGCGTGAGATCCGAAACACATTTAAGGTAAGAGAGGGCAAGTTTAGAACCAACGGGTAAAAATCCACTTGAAAATGGAAGAAATCCATCAACAAGGAAAAATGTCCCAATATGACATAAAAAGAATTTTCTTGCAAAACTTAACACCAAGTGATGGTGGGGTGTAGTGGTAGGACGCACGGTTGTGTGGAGCCACAACCCGAGTTTAAAACCCCGGGGCGCCCACGTAGAAGTGAAAAGCATTATATTTTTTTCATGAAATCTGGAACGAAATGGATAGGGTTAAATACAATTTAATCCACACACTTTGCAATAAAAAGAAATGTAGCACAATTGGTGGGGCTCGTTACTCCTTATGTTAAAAACCCTAGTTCAAAACCCCATGTGCATAGATTTTTCTTTTTACACACAAAGGTTACAATTTTTACTTTAGTGGAAAAAAATTAAATAAAGAAGAGGGTAAAAACGTGGGATCTTAGCCAATCCTACTACTTAGGCTTCTTCATTCCACGTTTCCATATTTGTAGTGGAATCCCACCAAATGGGATGAAGGGGTACCCATGAAGCAACATTGAAAATCACTTAGCTAAAGAGGTAAAGGGGGGCAATATTGGAAATTTCTAAACAAATCACACAAAACGTGGGTTGGAGGTTAGTTTTCTTTTTTAAAATCAAAACCTTCCCTAAGTAGGGAAGGAAATTAAATGGGGGAAAAAGGGAAAAACGGTTGGACTTCCCTCTCTCTCTCTCTCTCTCTCAAAACGTTTCTCTTTTTCTCTCTCACGGTGGTGGTCGACCATAGTGCTGGACGGGTGGACCTCCATTGCCAACGTGGTGTGCCGCTCCAACGTGAAGAAGAAACCACCATTCTTGCCGGTTGAAACTTCGAACATGTAAGGGGTGTTATGTTTGTGTGTGTACTAAGTGTTTTGTAAGTACGAGGATGTTGCAACCCCTTTTATACAACTGCTACCCGCCCTGTTAGAGATTGAATAATCTTTTTTTGGCACCTACTTGTGAAAAACATGAACACGTGAATCGTATATATATATATATATATATATATATATATATATATATATATATATATATATATATATATATATATATATATATATTGGTATGGTAGGGCAGGATCGAGTACACAAGCATAGGGATCTAAGTACTCGGCCTTCTTCCATTAGACAGTTGGAATAGACTGTTCATATTACTTCATCATCTGCAATTTTTGTGGATTTTTACCATTTCAGTAAATGTTTTCCCCTAAGTAAGAAATATCTAGTTTTGTACTAGTTTAGTAGAACGTCCTCGATGATGAAAAATTTAAGGTGTTGCATGTTATGTTCACAATGATGCTTCCCTAATTCATATAGGCAATTGAGTCTAGGTACTTGTCGGAAGACATCCTAACTGTTTGAAATTTTGAATCAATATTAGGCCAGTAAGAGAAAGCAACATACCCAACTCTAGCTTAGAGACTCTGTGTTGCTGTTATTATTGTTATTTTATAACTTATGAATGGGGCGGACTAATGTTGAATTGGATGGGATGATGTACATTGTTGATTGTCTTAGAGCCAAGGGCATGAGACCCCATCTCTGGGTCTTTCACTGCCATATTGTTAAACCACCCTATGACCTAGAACTATGACATTGCCCATTACATGGGTACCCACCATTGACTCATGCTGAGTTTATCCAAGTTTTTTTCCAAGTTGAGACGTTCTTCTAGATAAGCATCATACTTTGCTGTCAATGTAAATTGACTGTGCGAGATTTTGTTCTAGTCTAAGGTGAGTAGTGGCTGGACATGCGAATTGGCAGAGTACTATAATATGATTGTTTTATTCAAATCTACTTTGTAAGCATGATTTTTTTTAATGAGCCAACAATAGGTATTAGAGTTGCGTGCAGCATGCCATGATTCTGATCTTCTAAACAACATGTATGGTTTTTACATTATTTTCCCTGAGACTACATAACTTTTTACTCTTTTCCATATCTTTATGAAGTTCAAATGTGGGACCTTGTTGGTTGGACATTTAGTACTGGTAGTAACTGCCAGTTGTCCTATCCTCTTTGTGCTTATAGCTGTATTTTATTTCAGAAATGATGCCCTCATTGAACTTCTATTCTGGGTAACTTAGTTTACGTTAAAAAAAAAACAAGTTGTTGAGTTGATAACGCTATCTGTAATTTTCTGCCATGACCTTATATCGACTATTGTGATATCATGATGCTTTTACTAATCATTTCTGAATACAAAGTATCAATTCAAATGTGAGAATATGATTTAGCGTATAAAAGTAACAGTTTATTCATTTCTAAATTTATGCCATAGAGCCTTGTGACTAAGCTACTCATGTTAGTCAGGACACCATTGTTTATTACTAGGTTGCACTAAATATTAGAAGCACAATTTAGTAATATATATATATATATATATATATATATATATATATAGGTAATGGGGGTGTCAATTGACCCCAGCCTCCTTTCGGGTAACCCAGAACAGTAGACCGATTGACTAATTAAAAATTTATTCCACCTCTTTCAGTTTTGAGCCGGTATGGCTCTATGAACGACTAGTCACACTGTCTTTGGTTAGTGTTACAAGGGAACCCAATGTACAATTGAGAGCCTGAGTTGGTTCCAGCAGTGTCTGGATTGCTGTTGACTACCAGAACCGGATCTAAGTTGATACGCGGGAGACAAGTGCATACACCATTGCTCCTAACTTAGATGACACTGTGGGCTTCAAGTCAAGCCATGCTCTGTGAAATGTGACTTTGAGGGTGTTTACCACACTCTGGCTCTCAAATTCCTACTAGGCTTGGAACCTCGAGCCGGGTTCAGAATATTGGAAATCCTCGTGGGGCAAGGGCTCGCCTAAGAATATAATTGAAAAATAAAAAAATGTATTTCAAATCACGAGGCTTGCGAGATTCTGGGTATACCTGAAAGACGGTATATGTTACCGGACTCTCTAGATTCTGGGTATACCTGAGAGGCGGTATATGTTACCAGACCCCTGGTGGTGCGATATGTTCGCACGTGATTATAAAGAAAGATTTAATAAAACATAAATATAAAACTTTCAAGATTCTGAGTATACCTGAAAGACGATATATGTTATCAGATTCTTCGGGCTCTGGGTACACCTGAAAGACGGTGTATGTTACTGGACCCATGGTCTACCTTGGAGAGGGTAGGTGGTACAAGCTCCGTAGACATTTGAGTATCGTGAGAGCTAGGCGTCTCACCCGGTCCCCAGTCCACGAAGTTAGGGGAGGGGTCAGGACTATCAATGCGTCCTAGGTGGTAGATCCAAGTCTTTTGCAGAAGTCTCATAGGGTGCATCCTAATTCTTGTTCTAGTCACGAACCGTCCCCTTTGGATATCCGTACGGCTAGTCATACAGGTTATTAATTAATAGACCCCCGTATGGTCTCGGTCCGCTACGAGGTCTATGCTTGTGCGTACCCACAGGGTAAGAGTAAACTAAACATTAAACAATTTAAGTGGACTGGAAACTTAGTTCTGAAGAATTGTGTACTGTTGATATAACTTTCGTAAAACTTGTGGAATCTACAGCTTCTGCTAATATACTTTTAGTTTAGTTAACTTTTTCACTGTATCATGAATTAGAAAGCATAATCATTTTCTTAGAGTGATATAAATTTTCATGCTAGTTATATCTGCAGATGTTGCACATATTTATACACAGGACACTGAGCACCACATATAAATATAATGCTTCTTACGCAGACAGGGGAGTCTGACCCTTCTGCTTTAAATGTTTTTCAGGTAGCAACTAAATCGGAACATCGTGGGCCTCGCGTATGGTTGTAGTCAAGAGATCTCAGTTTTTCAGTGTTTCCTGTTTGAATTCTGATTAGTAGATTTACATTTCTGTTATGAGATGTAATTAATGACATTAATGCTTTAATTAATGATATGCTTTTAGTACTTCTCTATTTCATCCTATAAAGCACCCAACTCTTGTTTACACACTTTCGCTATTTCAAAAAAAAAAATTTACTCCAATTTTTTTACCATAAAAAGTTGGGGTGTTACAGCTTTGGTATCAGAGCAGGACTGAATAATTTGAGATTTTGGCTCTTCCAGCGACCGCGATGACTCTGTAAGTATATAGAAATGTTGTTTTTGTAATGTAGAGATAAAAACCATATAAGTATGTACGATTACTTCACAAAAATATAGCTAAAGGTATAATGAATTTTAATTACTCAAATAGATGGCTTGGGCAAACCGCTGCAACGACATTATGGAAACACTACATAACCTAGCCGAGGTAGTAGGCCAGCAATCTACGACAATGCAACAGATGGGCAACAATCTACACCAGGTGGCCCATTAGAAGAGTACCAACGGTGGGACTATGTCCTACAAGAAATTCATGGACATAGATTCTCCTGCTTTCTCTGGAAAGACGGATCTAGAAGCCGCTGAGAGTTGGATACGAAAGATCGAACGTATTTTTCGTGTACTGGAGGTACCCGATGAGCGTTCAGTGGACTTTGGGACTTATCGTCTCAAGGATCATGCTGAAAAGTGGTGGGAAACCACCAAGGCAGTCAAGT
Organism: Nuphar pumila; assembly: GCF_984573655.1. Taxonomy (NCBI): domain Eukaryota; kingdom Viridiplantae; phylum Streptophyta; class Magnoliopsida; order Nymphaeales; family Nymphaeaceae; genus Nuphar; species Nuphar pumila. The sequence goes on along the minus strand of NC_143259.1, from coordinate 116,987,418 downwards.
TTCAGGGTGACCCAGTATCATGGACTGAATTCGTAGAAGTCTTCAATGCCACCTATTTTCCCAAGCACGAGAAGTCAAAGAAGATGCAAGAGTTCTTGGATCTGCAACAAGGCGAGATGCCCCTAGCCGATTACATTACTAAGTTCTACAGTTTGGGACACTATTGTCTGAATGTGTACACATCGGACGAGGATCGGGCAATAAAGTTTGCTCAAGGCTTGAAGACGGGCCTAAGAACCTCGAGGAGGCTATTCAGGTAAAAGATCTTTTCTCTTTATGGTATAAGTTGCATAAAAGTTTATAAGGTACCGTTAACCATTAGATTGTAATGGATTGTTCCTGTCTGTCCCGGACACACAGGTGACGACTCTCCTTGATGACGACTGGAAGGAGGGACAAAGGTCGCAAAAGAACAAAATCGGTGTTCAAAAACCCGAATTCAAGAAGAAGTTTGGTGGGAGACGATTTCACCCTCAGAACAAGAAACCACGACACAAGAATGGCACCAAACCTAAGCCAGGACAAAATCAAAGGTGTTAGAAGTGCAACCACTTTCACCCCGAACAATAGTGTCCCCGTGAGACAGGAGGTTGTCTCTACTGTGGAAAAATGAGACATTATATCAAGGAGTGTCGGAAGAAGCAAGCTGATGATGCACGACGTGACACTGGAGGACAACAGCCTCAACAGCCCCGTGCCTCACCACCACAGCCTCAGGCGGCCCCACAACGCGTAGCAGGACGCGTGTATGCTACCAAAGCTGACCAACTGGAGAAGGGGGACCTTGTGCAAGGTACCATGCTTGTTTCGGGTCAAGCTACCCTTGTCTTATTTGACTGTGGAGCTTCTCATTCTTTCATTTCTTTATATTTTGCAAAATAACTTAGAATCCCCACAGAATCATTGAATCAAGAACTAGTAGTATATAACCCTATAGGATTCAATGAAATTTGTGTGAACTACATGCCAGAAGTAGAAGTTATTTTAGGAGAACAAAATTTACCTGCCAACCTAATCATACTTGATATGACCGAATACAATGTCATACTGGGTATGGATTGGCTCTTTGAACTATGGTAGAGTCCTCTGTAGAGAAGAAAAAGTAATTTTGTCTCAACCGGATATGCCAGAAGTTGAATTTCGATTAGCAAGGCCTGGAATCAAGAAAAGGGTTATTTCGACCCTCAAGGCCCAAAAGTATCTTCGTCGGCGAGATATGGCTTTCCTAGTCAGTATGATCGAAGGAGAAACGAAGTCGACTCCGATTGGGGATCTGAAAATCGTCAGCGATTTTGCCGATGTATTTCCAAAAGAACTTTCTGGACTTCCTCCTGAGCGGGAAGTCGAGTTCGGGATCGAACTAATGCCAGATACAAAGCCAATATCAAGAGCATCCTATCGGATGGTACCAGCAGAGTTGGAAAAACTGAAGAAGTAGTTGCAAGAGCTGATGGAGCGTGGTTTTGTATGACCGAGCACGTCTCCATGGGGAGCACCAGTCCTATTCGTGAAAAAGAAAGACGGGTCTATTAGACTATGCATAGACTATAGAATGTTGAACCAAGCAACTATGAAGAACAAATATCCTCTACCCCGTATTGAGGATCTATTTGATCAACTGAAAAGAGCAAAAGTCTTTTCTAAGATTGACTTGAGGTCAGGTTATCATTAGTTGAGAATAAAGAATGAGGATATTCCAAAATTAGCATTTCGAACTAGATATGGGCATTTTGAATTTGTGGTGATGCCATTTGGACTCACTAATGCCCCAGCGGCATTCATGGACCTGATGAATCAGGTATTCAGGCCATACTTAGACTCCTTCGTCATTATCTTCATTGATGACATACTGATATAATAAGAAAATACGGAGGAACACAAAGAACATTTGAAAATAGTGTTGGAAACCCTCCGTACACATCAGTTATATGCCAAGTTCTCAAAATGCAAATTTTGGCTTGAAGAAGTCATGTTCCTTGGACATGTGATCTCGAAGGATGGAGTTTCAGTAGATCCTGCCAAAGTTGAAGTTGTGATGAATTGGTCACAACCAAAGAATGTCAGTGAAATTCGAAGCTTCCTAGGATTAGCTAGCTACTATAGGCGATTCATTCAAGATTTCTCTCAAATCGCTATGCCAATGACAAAGCTTCTACGAAAAGGGGTAAAGTTCGAATGGAATGAGAAGAGTGAAGAAAGCTTTCAAACTCTTAAAGCTAAACTTACCACAACTTCAGTGTTAGCTTTACCATCTGGAAGCGGAGGATTCGTGGTGTACACGAATGCTTCTGGTACTGGATTGGGGTGTGTACTGATACAGCATGGCAAGGTCATTGCCTATGCATCACGACAACTAAAGATTCATGAGAGGAATTACCCCACTCACGGCCTGGAGTTGGCGGCCGTGGTTTTTGCTTTGAAGGTTTAGAGACATTATTTATATGGGGAGTAGTTTGAAGTTTTCACTGATCACAAGAGCTTGAAGTATCTGTTTTCTCAGAAGGAACTTAATATGCGACAAAAAAGGTGGCTCGAGTTCATCAAGGACTATGAGTTTACAATCTCGTACCATCCCGAGAAAGCAAATGTTGTTGAGGGAAATCTTTCTAGCCTGGTAAGTCTTGGATGAAAGATGATTTCTGAATTCACAGAATGGAGACATTTCTCCGATGATCAAGGCATACTTAGGTTGTCTAGCCTGACAGTATGATCAGAACTGCGAGAGCGGGTCATGATTAAGCAAAATGAAGACTCGCAGTACGGGAAGATGGAGGCATAGGCATTACAAAAAGACACTGTTTTCCAGCACAAAGAGGATGGACGTATATGGTTTAAGGATCGGCTATGGGTGTCGAGCGACCTAGAGACCAGAGAAGAGTTATTGGCAGAGGCACATAAGAGCAAGTATACTATTCACCCGGGCAGTACCAAGATGTTTAAAGATCTACAACTCAGGTACTGGTGGAATGGAATGAAGCGTGATGTTGCGAGATACGTTGCGAAGTGCTTGACGTGTCAACAAATCAAAATTGAGCACCAAAGGTCGGTAGGAACAATGCAGTTGATAAAAATTCCTCAATGGAAATGGGAACATATCACGATGGATTTCGTGATGGGGTTATCGCGAACCTGAAAGAACCATGACTCTATTTGGGTAGTGGTTGACCGACTCACTAAGTCAGCACATTTCCTACCTATGAGAAAGAATCAGTCACTTGAGAGCTTGACCGACCTGTATATCCAGGAGATAGTACGATTACATGGGGTGCCAATCTCTATCATATCCGACAGAGACCCTCGGTTTACCTCACGACTGTGGGGGCAGTTACAAAAGGCATTGGGAACTAAGTTGAAGTTCATCACTGCTTTTCATCCAAAAACCGACGGACAGTCAGAAAGGACCATACAGACACTAGAGGACATGCTTCGTGCCTGTATGCTGGATTGGAAAGGCGAATGGGACACTCACGTGGTACTAGCAGAATTCACTTACAATAATAGCTACCATGCGAGTATTGGCATGGCGCCCTTCGAAGCACTGTATGGGCGACCTTGTAGGTCACCAGTATATTGGGATGAAGTTGGCGAAAGAACTTGAGTCGCCAATGGTACTTCAACATTACACTGAACAAATACAGAAGATACGAGATCGACTTAGAGCAGCACAAAGTTGACAGAAAAGTTATGCGGATCAGCGATGCAGATAGCTTAGTTTTGAAGTGGGAGATGTAGTGTTTGTCAAGGAATCACCGACCAAGAGCGTTTTCAGATTCGGAAAGAAGAGGAAGTTGAGTCCTAGATACATCGGACCTTTTCCGATATTAGAGCGAATCGACGAAAATGCTTATCGAGTAGAGCTACCATCTCAACTTGCCAAGATTCATAATGTATTTCACGTATCAATGTTGAGAAAATACATTCAAGATCTGTTACATGTGATTCAGTTTGAGGACATCAGTGTACAAGAAGATCTGACCGTAGAAGAGAGACTGATCGAAGTCGTAGATCACAGTGAGCGGGTGATGCGAAATAAGATCATCCCACTAGTCAAAGTGAGATGGAGACATCATGGCTTAGAAGAATGCACGTGGGAACCGGAAGCTGCAATGAAGGACAAGTACCCTCAATTGTTTAATTGATATGTATTACAAATTTCGCGGACGAAATTTCTATTTAGAGGGGAAGGATGTAAAACCCGTGAAATTGACAAAATTCTAAATGAATAAAAGTGGAGCATTTATGTGAAATAGTGAGATTTTATACTAAGCAATACATTTTTTGATGATTTGAGGTTTCTAGAACGAAACCGGTAACAAATCCTCAAAAATGGTATTTGGATCTGGATCTTGGCAAGATCCGATAATCCAATCCGATTCACGGGACCCAATGGTAAATTCAATGGTTTCAGGATAATAGTGTAAGATCCGAAACACATTTAAGGTAAGAGAGGGCAAGTTTAGAACCAACGAGTGAAAAATCCACTTGAAAATGAAAGAAATCCATCAACAAGGAAAAACGTCCCAATATGACATAAAAAGAATTTTCTTGCAAAAGTAAACACCAAGTGATGGTTGGGTGTAGTGGTAGGACGCACGGTTGTGTGGAGCCACAACCCGAGTTCAAAACCCCGGGGTGCCCACGTAGAAGTGAAAAGCATTATATTTTTTTTCATGAAATCCGGAACGAAACGGATAGGGTTAAATACAATTTAATCCACACACTTTGCAATAAAAAGAAATGTAGCACAATTGGTGGGGCTCGTTACTCCTTATGTTAAAAACCCTAGTTCAAAACCCCATGTGCATAGATTTTTCTTTTTACACACAAAGGTTACAATTTTTACTTTAGTGGAAAAAAATTTAAATAAAGAAAAGGGTAAAAACGTGGGATCTTAGCCAATCCTACTACTTAGGCTTCTTCATTCCACGTTTCCACATTTGTAGTGGAATCCCACCAAATGGGATGAAGGGGTACCCATAAAGCAACATTGAAAATCACTTTGCTAAAGAGCTAAAGGGGGGCAATATTGGAAATTTCTAAACAAACCACACAAAATGTGGGCTGGAGGTTAGTTTTCTTTTTGAAAATCAAAACCTTCCCTAAGTAGGGAAGGAAATTAAATGGGGGAAAAAGGGGAAAACGGCTGGACTTCCCTCTCTCTCTCTCTCTCTCTCTCTCAAAATGTTTCTCTTTTTCTCTCTCACAGTGGTGGTCGACCATAGTGCTGGATGGGTGGACCTCCATTGCCAACGTGGTGTGCCGCTCCAACGTGAAGAAGAAACCACCATTCTTGCGGGTTGAAACTTCGAACATGTAAGGGGTGTTATGTTTGTGTGTGTACTAAGTGTTTTGTAAGTACGAGGATGTTGCAACCCCTTTTATACGACTGCTACCCGCCTTGTTAGAGATTGAATAATCTTTTTTTGGCACCTACTCGTGAAAAACATGAACACGTGAATCGTATATATATATATATATATATATATATATATATATATATATATATATATATATATATATATATATATATATATATATATATATATATATATATTAGTATGGTAGGGCAGGATCGAGTACACAAGCATAGGGATCTAAGTACTCAGCCTTCTTCCATTAGACAGTTGGAATAGACTGACTACTGGAGCTATTCATATTACTTCATCATCTGCAATTTTTGTGGATTTTAACCATTTAAGTAAATGTTTTCCCCTAAGTAAGAAATGTCTAGTTTTGTACTAGTTTAGTAGAACATCCTCGATGATGAAAAATTTAAGGTGTTGCATGTTATGTTCACAATGATGCTCGCCTAATTCATATAGGCAATTGAGTCTAGGTACTTGTCGGAAGACATCCTAACTATTTGAAATTTTGAATCAATATTAGGCCAGTAAGAGAAAACAACATACCCAACTCTAGCTTAGAGACTCTGTGTTGCTGTTATTATTGTTATTTTATAACTTATGAATGGGGCGGACTAATGTTGAATTGGATGGGATGATGTACATTGTTGATTGTCTTAGAGCCAAGGGCATGAGACCCCATCTCTGGGTCTTTCACTGCCATATTGTCAAACCACCCTATGACCTAGAACTATGACATTGCCCATTACATGGGTACCCACCATTGACTCATGTTGAGTTTATCCAAGTTTTTTTCCAAGTTGAGACGTTCTTCTAGATAAGCATCAAACTTTGCTGTCAATGTAAATTGACTGTGCGGGATTTTGTTCTAGTCTAAGGTGAGTAGTGGCTGGACATTCGAATTGGCAGAGTACTATAATATGATTGTTTTATTCAAATCTACTTTGTAAGCATGATTTTTTTTAATGAGCCAACAATAGGTATTAGAGTTGCGTGCAGCGTGCCATGATTCTGATCTTCTAAACATCATGTATGGTTTTTACATTATTTTCCCTGAGACTACATAACTTTTTACTCTTTTCCATATCTTTATGAAGTTCAAATGTGGGACCTTGTTGGTTGGACATTTAGTACTGGCAGTAACTGCCAGTTGTCCTATCCTCTTTGTGCTTATAGCTGTATTTTATTTCAAAAATGATGCCCTCATTGAACTTCTATTCTGGGTAACTTAGTTTACGTTAAAAAAAAAACAAGTTGTTGAGTTGATAACGCTATCTGTAATTTTCTGCCATGACCTTATATTGACTATTGTGATATCATGATGCTTTTACTAATCATTTCTGAATACAAAGTATCAATTCAAATGTGAGAATATGATTTAGCGTATAAAAGTAACAGTTTATTCATTTCTAAATTTATGCCATAGAGCCTTGTGACGAAGCCACTCATGTTAGTCAGGACACCATTGTTTATTACTAGGCTGCACTAAATATTAGAAGCACAATTTAGTAATAATATATATATATATTACTAAATTATGCTTCTAATATTTAGTGCAGCCTAGTAATAAACAATGGTGTTCTAATATATATATATATATATATATATATATATATATATATATATATATATATATATATATATAGGTAAGGGGGGTGTCAATTGACCCCAGCCTCCTTTCGGGTAACCCAGAACAGTAGATCGATTGACCGATTAAAAATTTATTCCACCTCCTTCAGTTTTGAGCCGGTATGGCTCTATGAACGACTAGTCACGTCGCCTTTGGTTAGTGTTACAGGGGAACCCAATGTACAGTTGGGGGCCTGAGTTGGTTCTAGCAGTGGCTGGACTGCTGTTGACTACCAGAACCGGATCTAAGTTGATACGCGGGAGACAAGTGCATACACCATTGCTCCTAACTTAGATGACATTGTGGGCTTCAAGTCAAGCCATGCTCTGTGAAATGTGACTTTGAGGGTGTTTACCACACTCTGGCTCTCAAATTTCTACAAGGCTTGGAACCCCGAGCCGGGTTTAGAATATTGGAAATCCTCGTGGGGCGAGGGCTCGCCTAAGAATATAATTGAAAATAAAAAAAATGTAATTCAAATCATGAGGGTTGCGAGATTTTGGGTATACCTAAAAGACGGTATATGTTACCGGACTCTCCGAGTTCTGGGTATAACTGAGAGGCAGTATATGTTACCAAACCTCTGGTGGTGCGATATGTTCGCACGTGATTATAAAGAAAGATTTAATAAAACATAAATATAAAACTTTTGAAATTCTGAGTATACCTGAAAGACGGTATATGTTATCGGATTCTCTAGGCTCTGGGTACACCTGAAAGACGGTGTATGTTACTGGACCCATGGTCTACCTTGGAGAGAGTAGGTGGTACAAGCTCCGTGGACATTCGAGTTTCGTGAGAGCTAGGTGTCTCACCCGGTCCCCAGTCCACGAAGTTAGGGGGGGTCAGGACTACCAGTGCGTCCTAGGTGGTAGATCCAAGTCTTCTGCAGAAGTCTCATAGGATGCATCCTAATTCTTGTTCTAGCTACTCGGGAGTTCTCTCTCGGTCACGGACCATCCCCTTTGGATATCCGTACGGCTAGTCATACGGGTTATTTATTAATAGACCCCCGTATGGTCTCGGTCCGCTACGAGGTCTATGCCTGTGCGTACCCACAGAGTAAGAGTAAACTAAACATTAAACAATTTAAGTGGACTGGAAACTTAGTTCTGAAGAATTGTGTATTGTTGATATGACTTTCGTAAAACTTGTGGAATCTACAACTTCTGCTAATGTACTTTTAGTTCAGTTAACTTTTGCAATGTATCATGAATTAGAAAGCATAATTATTTTCTTAGAATGATATAAATTTTCATGTTAGTTATATCTGCAGATCTTGCACATATTTGTACACAGGACACTGAGCACCACATATAAATATAATGCTTCTTACATAGACAGGGGAGTCTGACCCTTCTGCTTTAAATGTTTTTCAGGTAGCAACTAAATCGGAGCATCGTGGGCGTCGCGTATGGTCGTAGTCAAGAGATCTCAATTTTTCAGTGTTTCATGTTTGAATTCTGATTAGTAGATTTATATTTTTGTTATGAGATGTAATTAATGACATTAATGCTTTAATTAATGGTATGCTTTTAGTACTTCTCTGTTTCATCCTATAAAGCACTCAACCCTTGTTTACACACTTTTGCTATTTCAAAAAAAAATTTACTCCAAAATTTTTACTATAAAAAGTTGGGGTGTTACATCACATCCAAGTTATGTCGTATCAATAAGGTCGGCCAATATGATAGTTCCCAAAATATAGATTTCTTTGTCCAATTGTGATCCTTCTTAAATCCAAGGAAGGTCATCGCACTACGGGCATCTATCAGTCCATATAGAAAGTATTGCAATCGTCTTAAAATCTCTATGTCAGACAACCGTGTAGGTGGACCTTCTATTTCAGTTGTGCCTGCTCGAAATAGATTCCTTTGTCGTCGAAACGGATGGTCGCTGGGTAGAAATCAATGGTGATAGTCAAACCAACACGGCTTCCTTTCATGCATCAATCTAAAAGATTTTGTATCCTCTATGCAGTAAGGATGTGCCAACCTTCTATGTGTGCTCAAACCAGATAACATATCATATGCAGAGAAGTCACTAATTGTTTATATAACAATAACCTTCATATTGAAGTTTTATTTTTTGCGGGCATCGTATGTGAGAACACCATCATCCTGCAGTATTTTCAGTTCATCAATCAATAGACTTAAATATACATCAAGATTTTGGTTCGAATACATCGGACTAGGGATCAATAGAGACAAGAACAATTTTTGATGCTTCATACATAAGCTTGGAGAAAGGTTGTATGGAGTGAGAAATACTGGTCAACAAGAGTATGAGGTTGATCTACCCCCAAATAGATTAAATTCATCTGTACATAAATCGAGCCTAACATTTCTCATTTTCATTGTGAAGGTCTGATGAGTACGATCAAAGTGCTTGTAAGCTTTCGCGTCAATAGGATGTGTGATCTTATCTTCATCATATCAAACTTTATTTGCATGTCATCTCATGTGTTTAGTTGTCTTCGAAGACATATATAGTCATTGCAATCTAGGGGTGAGAGGGAAGTAGCAGAGTGACTTGTATGACATTTCTTTTAACCTCGTGCTAGCATTACCCCTTGTCTTTGGCTTGAATCGATGATGCCCACATGACGAATGTGATCTACTATTTTTTTTAACTTTGAAATACAACATATAGTGATTTGAACAAGCATCTATCTTTTGATACCTCATACCTAGAGCGTTGACCATAACCTTCGCCTGGTAGAAATTTTGTGGCAATTTCTCATCTTTGGGCAACATAGTCTTCACAATAGAGCACAGATGGTCAAAACATGATTGACTCAAATTATACTTTAACTTCAAATTGAGTAGTTGAAGAACTGTAGACAAGATAGTGTGACTCTCGCAACCATTCCACAGTAGCTCATCAGCATCTCTAAGTAAGTCATAAAATCTATTAGTTGCATCGTTTGTTGCTTTTTTCTCTACTCCAATTGGTACATCACTAGGACCCATAGCAGAACTCAGTTCTAGTCCTGCGGTATCGAATATCAAATCCATATATGGATTATCGTGCACCACATCCACCCGTGCATCAAAATTGTTTCAAAATTCTTCATCATGAATCGTCCAATTCTGATAACCACTAACAAAACCCCTCATGTATTGATGATGTCTAACACCATGAGGTTCTATAAATCGATTATTCTTAAACATCGTGCAGGGGCACCTGATTCGACCGGTGGGATTCACTTTACTGACACTTGCCATTGCAAATTCAATAAAATTGTCAACACCATCCATATATTCTAGCGACACCTCATTATCAACAATCGTACGGTACATTCATTCACGGTTTGCAGTCATTTTATCCTATGATGTTACAGATATTATCTTAACCAGTTAAAAGAGAATCATAATAATGCTATGATGAAGAAAATATTTAATTTATCATGCATTGATGGTGGATGTAATGATTTAATATATATATCACACACACACGATACATTCATTTTAAGCATGTTTTCATGATACAATTTCACATGGAATGCATAATCAAATCGAAAATAACTTCATGCAAGCATGGATAGTCATGTCCAATATTGCAATACATTCAATCATTCATATCATAACAATGTCAAATATGTACCTGCAACAAACACACTCTAATATTTTGCTAACTACAACAATGACTAGCATATTCTCATACATTCAAATCATGCTCAGCATGCTCTTCAAGCTCCAGCAAAACAATCCTGGATATCCACAATTAAGTGAGTGTGTGAGCAGGAAAGTGTTGCATCCAAGAAAGTAAATAACATGTGATACGCTTGCATCACTTACTCACCACAGGTATTTACCCGGTTTGCATGCTTTTGCATTTGCATTTTTCTTATTTCTTTTCACATGATAATTTAAGCTGCATGCGATGCTTAGCATTAAGCATCACACATTTTGCTCTGCTACGCACATTACTCTTGCCGGCCAAAGACAAAGACACAAGGAGAAGCAGAAGAAAACAGGTTACCGGCCCAAGATAAAGACACAAGCAGGGGCCTATGCCGGTCGAGCAAACACAAAGGCAAGGGGGTCGATCTCTCTGCCGTTATTGCTTAAACAAGGGCAAGGAGATGGAGCCCCCTACCAAAAAGTACCAACGGAAGGGTTGGGCCCTTTGTCGATCGAGCAAACACAACGACAAGGGGGGCGGATCCCCCTATCGTTGTTGCTTAAACAAGGGCAGCGGGTGGAGCCCCCTACCGGAAAGTACCAGCGATAGGGGGAGGGGCCTCCTATCGGTCGAGCAAACACAACGGCAGGGGGGGCAGATCCCTCTGCCGTTGTTGCTTAAACAAGGGCAGGGGGCAGAGCCCCCTTCCAGAGAGTACCAGCGATAGAGGGGTGGGGCCCCCTGTTGACCGAGCAAACACAACGACAGGGGGGGCGGATCCCCCTGTCGTTGTTGCTTAAACAAGGGTAGGGGGCAGAGCCCCTTGTCATAAAGTATCAACGGTAGCGGGGTGGGGGGGCCTACCGGGCGAGCAAACACAACGGCAAGGTGGGCGGATCCCCCTACTGTTGTTGCTTAAACAAGGGCAGGGGGTGGAGCCCCCTGCCAGAAAGTACCAACGGCAGGGAGGTGGGGCCCTCTGTCGACAGGTTGGAAAGAGAGATAGGGGGAGGCACGAGGGTACGGGATGCGAGCTCACCGACGTGGTCGAAAATGGCTTCGATCGAGTTGACGGAGCTGGAGGAACAGGTGGTGGGTCGTCGGTGGAGTCGCTGAGGGAAGAAGGGGAGATGGTGGCGATCGAAGAGGGGGTGACCGACAGTCAGTGGTCGTCGATTGCAGCAGGGAAGAAGGAGACAGTGGTGGTGTTCAGAGGGGTGGCTGGCAGCTACGGTCATCGACGTCTGCTCGAAGGGTGGGGGATGATAGAGGGGGATTGAGCGAGGGAGGAGAAAGGGGAGTGGATCAACGGAAGAGGGAAGAGAGAGAGAGAGAGAGCAGGGAGACAATTTTGCGCCCTAGATGGGTCATTTTACATTGAAAAGTAGTGGTGTCTTAGCGACAGACATATTTTGTCTCAAAATTTGTCGCTACTTAGCGACGAAAAATTGTGTCACTCATCCATTGCTAAGTAGCGATGGAGTTTGAGACAAAAAAAATTTGTCGCTATTTACCGATGGAGTTTGAGACCTAATTTATCCGTCGCTAATCCGGTGTTACTTAGCGATGGATTTTGAGACAGAATTTGTGCATCATTAATTTCACAACTAATTCTGATTTTAGAGACGACTAGTTTTCTCTAGCTAACCCATCACAAATTTATGATAGATTATTTTCATCGTAAATTTCTATCGCTAATTAACATTTTTCTTATAGTGAAATACAACATGACATTCATAAATACAATATGACCTTCACAAATATAACCTGCAGACCTCACTTAACTAAATACCCTTCAAGGAGCTTCGCTAATGTGTGTGACATTCTCAGTCACCGATTATGAATGTCCTCGATTTTTGCACTATTATGAGACCTCCGTAAATACAGTACATCATTCACAAATACAATGCGACCTTCACGAATATAACATGTGAACCTCTTTTAAGTAAATATTATTCGAGGAGGCCTGCAAATGTTTGTTGACATTCACAAATACTTGTTGTGAATGTCTCCAACTCATTTGCGTATGTCTTCGTGATGTTCGTAAGATGATTCATAAACTTTCTCTATATATACGGATCTTGTGCTTTATTTGTTTTCAAAAATTAATGATCAAATGTAGGCTTATAAGCATCACGATGTTTAGAATTCATCAGTTACTTCTTAAAAACAACTATATTCAACAATTTTAATGATAAAAAATCTGATTAATACACTCTCAGAAACAACAAATTTAATTATCAATGCACTAAATACAATTTGTTTTTAGTGTAGAGCTCATGACTACATCAAATAAATAACCACATGAAAATAAAGGCATATCGAATTATAGAAACATAATGAGAAACAAAGACACATGAAAAATGAATTAAACAAACAAAAAAATGGAATAGGCTATTAAACATGGAAGATAACTTGAGAACCATGCATTTCTTTTACAAAATAATTGATTCATGCCAATGTTCAATTAAAATAACTTATTATTTCCAAAAATTTTATAAAATAACTATTTCAGCTGTTAAAAATGTACTTACCAGAATGTCTTGCCATTGATGATATCCCAGACGCTAAAACAGTCATCAATAAAGTGTTGCAAAAAATAGTCACCGAAAAATTTTGTCAAAAAAATCTAGTGGGGCAAAAGGGGTTGGGGACAAAAAACAAAGCCCTAAAATATGAACCATTTCTTTTAAAAAAATAAAGCGTCACATTTAATGCTCGTATGAATATTCACAAAAAACATGAGAGATTCTCATTTAATTCTTGAGAAAAGTTATGAATCTCATGCTCAATGTGTGAATGTTCGAAAAGTCTAGAAATGAGGCACAATATCCACATATAAGGAGGATGTTCACAAATTATCTTGTAACACCTCGATCCGGAACCTCTAGAGTTCAAGTTCATGGGTATTACTTCTCAGAGGAAAATACCGAAGTAGTGCATAGAAACATGGAACCAAATATTTTTTCTAAATAGACATCATTAATTAAATTCAAATAAAGAAATTTCATATAAGTTATAAAGGTTACATCATCGAAATGAGGTATTGCTTCTCAAGTTCAATAAATAAAAAAAGAAAGAAAAAATTGATTTATCGAAAGATGAGGCCACCTATGTCTTGAAGAAGGCTCGCAATATCCTACACCAAGTCCTATCCTACAAAATTCACCTAGAACCTATAGTTATAATAATTAAAAGGGGGTTGAGTCTACAACTCAATAAGAAATAAATTATAAGCAAAATAAACTCATATTATGATTGTAGTGAATTCTAAGCCCCTAGTCTTATTTTAGTTTTCATTCACAAATTACACACATATTTTTGCCTTTTAATTCTTCCCCAGTTTCATACTCAATTCTCATAAGTTAGCATACTATCAATGCTAAACACTATCTACTGCAATCGTGTAGAATATTTCAATTCTACGGTGTTGGTCAAACTATGAACTCCTCTCTCTATTTATTGTAGTGTAGGACCCCCGATAGCGAACCGGCAAGTCAGTAATCTAGAGCTATACTTGCCTTAAGGTTTTTCGTGGTTCATGACACATCTTAATCTAACTCTAGAGTCCCAAGTCTTTTGGTCAAACCCTAAAACTCCTCAAGATATATGCATCTTATGCATTCACATGAACTCTCACTCGAGTTCATACCCACTGTCTCCTGACAAGTGTTCTCAAAGAACATTCCCAATCAAATATTCTCAATGGACAATCCTAGGGTTTTGAGGTTCCCTAATTTTCTAAGCATACAGAGACGTAGTCTCTCTACATCTATAAATCTTGAGGACCCCGATAGTGGCGTCTCTCATGCTGACAACCATCCAGTAACCATTTTCACCTGATACCCCTAGTAATTTATAGAGTTTTAGCATGCTAAAGTATTTCAAGTCACAATAGCACCTATGTAACTAGTATGAGACTCAATCTCATCTCAAGAACTTTGTTCTCATGCATATATTTATAACTTCTTCACAAACTTAGGTATGCATTTCATCTAAAATATAATAATTCAATATATGCAACTCACGTTTGAGTATCACGTATACATGAAATAATTTATGGCATTAGAACTAATTCACATGCATTCATTTTCTAATCACAAGAAAAGTGTATCTCTAATATATAGTTGCAAATTCATTTGAATGTAGTCGTGATCTCAATTAAACATGATTTTATATAGTCTAATTCACAAATATGTGAGCACACAATGTTTTATTAACTAAAATGCATATAATTTTTCTTATCTTGAATGCAAACATTGCACTTTAGTCTACAATCGAGTCTCATGTGGTTCTAATAATAGAATTTGATCATCATACAAGCATATTTATATCAATAAACATACATTCTTTATACTTGATAAAAAATACCAAAATACCCATCTTATGATATTTGGTTAAACCTCAAATTTTGTGCCTCTGGTTTGGTCAGAATCATAGAACAAGCAAATTCTTCTCTATGATACAAACCCAATGCACTAAACCTCATTCTAAATTTGGGGTGCAAAGTTATGCTCGTTTTACTAACTTGACAATGAGTCACACATACAAGGTTAATTTGGTCATTTTAACTTTCTACGATTTAGCCTCACACAGCTCAGGTTAGATCGGGCTCAATCTGAGTTTAAAACACTAGGTTTACTAAACTTAGTCTTGACTCAACTATGTTTGGGTTCAGACCCATCTGGACTCTCTAAAATTACGAGATCCACTTACTAAATGGTGCAAATCTATATCCAGATTAGTATAATTGGACTGGTTTAGTTTTGTCCCAGTCAGGAATCAGAATTGATCCAGCTAGTCACAGACTAGATCCAGGCATAGTTTTGATCTGGATCCAAACTCAGTTTATTGGATCCAGTCCCAGTTCTTATCTGGATCCAAAACTAATCCATCTAGATATGGATTGAGTCTAGATCCAATTATAATCTAGATCCAGAACTGATCTCACTAGTCACTGTCTGGACCCAGATCTAGTTCTAATATGGATCTAGGATTGGTCCAACTAGTCACAGACTAGATCCAGACCTAGTTCAGTTTGGGTCTACTCCAGACTAACTGGATCGAATTGGACCTAGACCCAGTCTGGTCTAGTTTAATCCAACCCAAAAATAGAAAACCAAGACTTGTCAGACCCGACCCAATCCAGTTCGATCAGATCGACTCTGTCTGATTTAGTTCAAACTGATTTGGTCGACAGAAACGAGCTCAAGAACATGTTGACCAGACTCGGTCTGGACTGACCCAGACCAAGTAAGTCTCAGTCAGACCTGACCCGATCTAGATTCACACCCAGACCAGTTTGGTTAGATCGACTCAGTCTGATTCAATCAAGACCAGTTCAGTCAATCAAATTATTTTTTTAACTGGTTCAATCTGGGTCTCACCTAGACTGACCCAGCTAAGTCTCGACAGACCTGACTCAGTCTTATTTACCCTCAGATTAAGTCAGTTATGCTGACTGGGTTGAGGTTGTCAACTCTCTCTCTCTCTCTCTCTCTCTCTCTCTCTCTCTCTCTCTCTCTCTCTCTCTATATATATATATATATATATATATATATATATATATATATACCGCAAAGGCTGAGGTTGCCAACTTCATCAGCCTCTCTCTCTTTCTTTTTTGTTTCTATTTCTCTTTAATGATGTCAATAGCTATGGTTGTCGGCCTTCTCAAGAAAACAAACAGAAAAAGGAAAAGGGAAGGAGTTTAACCTCTTCTGGTGGCGCTCCAGCAACACTCCCAACCTTCTCTCTCATTCTCAACTCCCGCTCACAATTCCTATTTTTTTTCTCTTTCATCGAGTAAGGCAAGGACCTCACTGTTTAAAGAGTCCTCATAGTGTGTGAAGATAAACCTCACCCCACCAGACGATCATCGGGGGGGGGGAGGTTTATCCTCACCCTCCCTGCAATGAAAAAGGGGGAGACAATTCTCCAGTTGGGGGAACCGTCTTCCCGATGACTTTTTTTTCAAAAATTGTTTTGTTTTTTTAGGATTATCTTCCCCACCCGACTGTGTCAATTGGGTTTTACACATCTTTCAAACATTCATAAATGAGTGAGGATATTTGCAACAGGTATTTACGAATGTCAGCAGACATTTGCGAACCTTCTTAAAGAGTATTTACTTAAAAGAGGTTTGTTGGTTATATTCATGAAGGTTATACTGAATTTTTTTATTATCGTATTGTATTTGCATAGCATCAGAGTGCAAATGTTAGGAACATTCGCAACAGGTGAATGCAAATGTCACACACATTAGCCGAGCTCCTTAAATAATATTTACTTAAGATCCGCAGGCTATATTCATGAATGTCTAATACATTTGTGAATGTCGTACTGTATTTAGGGATGTTTTTGTAATCTTTTTTTTATTGAAAGATTATGAATTTCCTACAACGTACCTATATGCCTCCATAGCGTCAGCCGGTTTGCATGTAGAAATGACACAAATATCTTTAAAAAAAAATAGGTTTTGACAATTTGAAATATGAGAAAATTTGTCAAATTGCTAAGTATGTTGGTAAGCGTTTCATTTTTGCAAGGACAGTACGATCATTTTTTGAAATAAAATTGTCCTGAACTACAATTTGCCCCTTCAAGGCAAGGCAATTTGTAGATATTCTTTCTGAAATAAATTGATTATATTAGCATGAAAGTTACTCCAAGCAAACGATTGAATTGCAATTTTGTAATCTAATGAAAGAAAAAAGCAACTTGAGTTGAACTTCCAATGCACTGAAAGCCCGCAATCCTATGCATATTCTCCTTGATGTGGTGGCGTAAAAGTATTTTAAAGATTATGTCTACGAATGATTTGGATCCTCGTTGTTTTCGTGAATAAAAATTGGGTGACAGACAAATTTAGCCGCCCAAACTCAACAACTTGCGTTTGATATTCCATACCAAACAAAACCTCACCAACCTTTGGCAGGACTCACCTTTGTTTATTCTCTCCTAGCCATCCACCGATTTGTCCTTTGTTCTCCTTTTCTTTCCCACTTGAAAAGATTGGACCTTACTGTATGAGGCTTTACTATAATATGTTTCTGGTAACTCATGCTAAGCAGGCCAAGGTGAGATAATGATCTGGATCAGTAGTGCACCAGTTGGACCCTGCTCCGACTTTTTGATCTGGATCACGTCTCTGTCTGAGATCCAATAGATCAGCCCACCATATTTAGCCTGACCTGTTAAAATCTTAAGTGGACGCGAATCTGCAAGAGAGTGCCTACGAATACGATCATATCATGCATCTTGGATCCACATCCAATTTATGATCAGAATGGATCTGATTCACCAGAAATTTCAACCATGTATATGCTCTCTCTCCCTCTCTCCTTTTTGAGTTGGCTCCTGGAATAAAACAAACGTCAAGTTGCAGTTTTTTTTTTTCATGAAGGATGGAGAAACCCATCATGAAACAGAGACCTAATCGCTTTGGTTAAGCCTGATGTACTTACGGGTGGTTGCTGTCTCGACGTGGCGCACCCCTTACCTCTAAAAAGTTGCCAGACTTCGGCTGAGCAAGAAGTTATCCCTTGCTCTCATTAATGCAAGGAGCTGATGTTCACTATTTGACTGCACCAAACGGGGGCAGGGTTATATGTCCCTCCCCCCGCAACACCCTCTCGCACCAAACCCCTTGGGCCTAGTTGCACTCCTGTTTCCTGACTGACTTCTTGAAGCCACTTGGATCCTCCAAGCCACACTTTGAGATGCCTTTCTTTTTATTCTTTGTGCAGTACGATACCACCCATACGAGATAAGGCCAAATGCAATGTGTCGCTGCACTTGATCACCTTTCATCTTCTGTTGTACAGTCTGCCAGGAGTCAACAGCATGGATACACCCCCCTGCCGGCAAAGGTAAGCTCTTGCTTGGTGACTCTTTGTGAGTGCTTCTGCTGATGTCCTTTCCCAATTGTTGGTCGTCTTTAGTATAAACGAAGCAAAAGCAGCTAAAGAGCCTTAAACCCATGGATGTAATCGACCACAGCGGTCGAAGAAGTTTTGATGCCAAGGCATCAACCTCAAAGGAAGAGTTGGCACTAGAAATTCCTACCGTACCATTGGATGGCCAAGAGGGAGCCCCTGCAACAATCCAGAGGGTTCTCAGTTACATACAAGATAAAACAACCACTAGGATTGGCATCTATGGGATGGGAGGAATCGGCAAGACCACCCTGGTAAAGCATGTGTTCAACCAAGTTGGTGGTTTCGATTATGTTTGCTTTATCACTGTATCCAGAAATCCTAACTATCAAAAAATCCAAAATAACATTGCTGGAGATTTGCTCGTCTCTTGGCATGAGGATTCTGGAACAGAGGAAAGAGCACGTCAAGTGTTTGCAAGGTTGAAGAAGAGAAAGTACCTATTGATCTTAGATGATGTCTGGGCTGGCTTTGAACTGCATGAGTTGGGAATGCCAAATCCCACCAGAGATAATGGTTGTAAAGTCGTGGTAGTGAGTAGATCTCTGGATGTATGCAATGCCATGGAGACCAACATAAACCTCAAGGTGGAAGTCATGTCTAAGGGTGATGCATGGAAGCTGTTTCTTGAGAAGGCAGGAGATGTGATCCTGCAACCAACCATAGAAGAAACTGCAATGAAGGTCTTGAAGGAGTGTGGGGGTTTACCACTGGCCATTAGCACAGTTGGAAAGGCCATGAGAAACAAGAGGGATGTGGGGCCGTGGGAGAATGCCTTGAGGACCCTGCAACAGTCTACTGGTGAGATTCAAGGCATGGAGCCCAAAGTCTTTGAATGTCTGAAACTTAGTTATGATTGCTTGGATGATGTGACCAAAAATTGTTTCTTATATTTTTCTTTATTTCCTGAGGATGAGATCATTTTCACGTACTTCTTGAGTGTAAATTGGTACTTGGAAGGTTTCATGGACGCTGTAAATAATTTTAAGGAAGTTGACAACACGGGTAGTGCTATTATCAACAAGCTTAAAGATGCATGCTTATTGGAAAGTGGGAATTATTCTAGAAATGTAAAGATGCATGATTTAGTCCGGGACATGGCTATGTGGATCACATCATCCAGAGATGAGCCTATGTGTTTGACAAAGACAGGTACAGGAGTGCATGAATCAGCAAGTGAAGAAAAATGGAAGAAACCCAAGAGGATTTCACTCATGGGGGCTTGCATAGATAGACTTCCAGACAAGCCAAATTGCCCCCAACTGTTGACATTGTTGCTAGAAGGAAATGAAAGGCTAACAAGGATCCCAAGTGGTTTCTTTCAGTCCATGCATGCTCTGAAAATACTCAATCTCAGTAGGACTGGCATTTCTTCATTGCCATCCTCTCTATCTTCACTGAAAAATCTTCGTGCGCTCTATTTTTACTTGTGCAAGAAGTTGGAGGATGTAGAAGTTGTAGGAGATCTTCCCAATCTTCAAGTGCTGGACCTGTACTTGACCGGCATAAAAGAGTTGCCTGAAGGGTTTGTGAATCTGCACAATCTGAGGATACTTAGAATGGGCTTTACTCTTAATCTCAACAAAATCCCACCTAATCTGTTTGCCTGTTTGCCATTCTTAGAAGTACTAATTATGTATAGAAGCTATGGATACTGGGCAACAGGTTCTGATGGTCTGAACAGCTCAGATGAGTTGCGATATAGGCTAAATTTGCAGGACTTGGCAAACTTAACACGTTTGAGTACTCTAGACATCACCATCAAAGACAGTTGTGAGAGCCTTGAATGGCTTCTAAACAGTACACTGGTAAATCGCCTTGAAGGATTGGCTATAGAGAGTTGTGTTGACTTCAAGGGGATTTGTTCATTTCAGGCAAGGAATTTGACAAAAATGCGTGCACTTTCAGTAGCATCATGTCCAGATTTGAAGGAACTTGTCAGCGGAAATGATTGTAATGAGGTTATATTTCCTGATTTACGTTTACTTCAGCTGGAGGAGCTACCAAAACTGGAACGCATTTGCATGGGAACAGAGGGGCACATAAACTTCCAAAGCCTAGAAAAGTTGACAGTTAAAGGTTGCAACCTGTTGAAGAGTCTCTTTACTTGTGCCTTGTTGAAGCAATTGCAAAGTCTAAACTACTTGGAGGTGTCTGACTGCCCTGAAATGGAGATGATAATTGAAGGTAAAGTTGGTGCAGAGATTGTCCTCCCAAAATTAACAAGTTTCAATGTCCATAACTTGCAGAAATTATCCATCATATATGATGGTATGTTACCCTTGAGTTCCTTGGAACTCCTTGAGGTAAGCAAATGTCCAATTCTAAAGAAGCTCCCTCTGGATCTGAAGCATTCTAAGAGAATAAAAAGTATCAGAGGAGAAAAGGAATGGCTGAAGGGACTGTTGTGGGAAGACCAGAGTAACATGGCTGCTCTTGAAGCCTACTTCAACTTTAATGAATGAAGAAATTTGGGAATGATCATGGATAAAGCAAACTCTGGTTCTGTATTTCGTCAGCCTCCTTCAACATTGCATTTCAGACGTAAATAAACTACCATGGAGTAGAAGATCCACTTTGGTTTGCAATCAGAAAACTGCATGTGTGTGTGCACCCGTGCACCTGTTTATCCAAATAAACTACCTGTGTGTGTGTGTGCATGCGTGCACACTCGTGTGTGTGGTGTGTACGTCTGTGTGTGTGTGTGTGTATGTACTCATCTTATAAGTATTCCTCTTTGCCTGTTGCTACATTGATCTGGTTATGAATGGGATTCAGTGCTCGACATTGGCTTAGATAAGTGTTTATCATTAAACATCAAGTTTGCAGTTTGCAAAGGGTGCTGGTCTAATGAGCATGCATGTTTGGTTTTGACCTTTGGTTGATACATGCGAGATACTGCCACTAATCGTAGTTTGGTTCAGATTGTATGAGCAAAACCTATTGTCTGTCGGTGTTTAAAAACTGAATTAGGAGCAAAATTAAGGTTATCAGTAAATATTGAAAAATATTGTTAGCTGGGTTGATCTTCCGATCTGTCATTGGTGATTGGTGCACTATGCATAGTCCTTATTCAATGTGCATTTGACTTTATGCATATGTTCAAAACCTGTTTTATTTGTTGTCTTATTAGTTGTATTATTTAAAGGAATTTTCTTCTTAGTTGTAATGAAAAAATGTATCGCTTTATTGTCAGAATAAGCCAATGATCTGATACTCTCGATATTTCTTCTCACCATCATTTTCCAGAAAGAATAGGCATTAAAAACCAATGTGCCTTCAATTGTCTGTCATAGATAACTTCAGCCCTATCGATCCATTGATTTGTTTTGACCTCAAAGAGTGCTAAACTCTAGCAAACCTTTAATCCACCATATTAATGAAAAAAAATATAAACCTTCTTAAAACCTTGAATGAATCAGTCAAAAAGGAGGAAATTTGGACGTCTATTGAAAATAAGAAATTCTTTTTCCCTTAAAAATGATCAAATCCCTTTATTTTATATAAGTTTGCATAATATGTTACACATTGAAGATAAAGCTAACCGTGAAGATCAACATCCAGATCATTCTAAGGTTTCGGCTATAGATAATGGTCAGCAATTCAAAACAGTTACTGCCAAATCTGGGAATCATGCGCTGGATTATAACAAACACAAGGCAGCAATCACTGAAGATATTGTAGTTGCAAAAAATAAGGAACAAAAGATTATTCCTATTGTAAAGGCGATTCACACGCCAAATAAAAAAGATCCTTATATTGCCATATATAAAAAGGAAAAACTAGCTCACGTAGAGATAAGTTAAAAAGTGAGTCTAGTATCGTGGAGTAGGTGGATCAAAACACCGAACCACGCTAAAATTGTTAGTGTCTCTTTAACTTTTCATGGTATCAGAGATTCTCGGTGTGTGAATCTCCATTGCTCTAATGGCGTTGTCAGTAGGATCAACAGGATCTTCTTCTTCAGTCTTCTCAGCATCACATACCGTTCAATGGAATGCCTTTTCCAGTTTGGTCTCTATGAAGCTTGATAGATCAAACTATCTCCTCTGGCGCTCACAGATTGAGTCTGTCATGTATAGCCAGGATTTAATCAAGTCCGTCGATGGATCTTCCTCTGCCCCATCTCCAACTATTGTTGAAGGTGACAAAACTGTTCCTAATCCTGAGTTTCATGTTTGGAAGCGCTCTGACCAGCTTGCCTTAAGCTGAATCAAAGCAACTGTTACAGAAGGAGTTCAAATCATACGCATTACTACTGCTCGTGATGTGTGGCTTCATCTTGAACGCTCTTATGCATCTCAGTCAAGCATGCACATTCTTCAATTAAAGAAGGATCTCCAAAATATTAAGAAAGGTGACAAAACAATGATCGACTATTTAAATGAAGTCAAGTTCCTTGCCGATTCTCTCTGCGCAGTGGCCGAATCTCAGATGCAGATCTTATTCATCACACTCTCAACGGATTAAGTTCCGACTATGAGAGTTTCATTACAACGATTTTCACTTTTAAGGTGATTCCCAGTTTTGTTGAAGTCTATGATCTTCTGTTAAATCAGGAGAAACGACTTCTAATGCTCAACTCTAAATCATCACCAACACCTGTTGCTGCTAATACTGAAGCATCAGCCACTGCATTCTTCTCTCAACGTGGCAGAGGTCGCAATTCTTATCATGGACGCCGAGGTTAACATTACAATAATAACAATGGTCTGAACTTCTTCAACAACTTCAAACCCAAGGACAACTCTAAGGAAGGTGTCATTTGTTAGTTTTGTGGCCGAAAAAATCATACGGCCAAGACCTGTTATGATATCCCTAAGGTTTTTGCAGCCTTGGCAATGGGATTGTCCCAAGATCAGAGTTGGTACCCGGACACTGGCGCAACTCATCATGTCACTGACAATGACCAACTTCTGAACAACAAGTTCGAATATAAGGGGCCGGACTCTATAATGGTTGGTGATAGAACTGAGCTAGAGGTCAATCACTCAAGTAATGTTTATCTTCCTCACAAAAACAAGTTATTTATTTTGAAACATGCTCTTCATGTTCCAAATATTAAAAGGAATCTCATGTCAGTAGTAAAGTTCACGCAAGAGAATCATTACTATTTTGAATTTTTGATAAATTTGTGGTGAAGGATCAGCAGACAGGGAAGGTACTCAAGGTAGGACCGGTTAGAGGAGGACTCTATGTATGGACAAATAATAAGCAGTCCACCCGAGAGGCAAATCTGACTTTTGGACGAAATAAATTAGACTCACAGATTTGGCACTGTCGATTAGGACATGTGGGTCAGAACACTTTATTTTGTTTGCTTAAAAATAAGTTGCATCTTGATAGCAGCTCTTGCGATTTCTTTTGTTCAAGTTATGTTGTTAGTAAGATGTACAAACTTTCCTTTACTAGTATGGAAAGAGTTGCTAATGCTCTTTTACATATTATTCATGCCGATCGCGGAGGACAAGAAGCACGTGATAATGCAGAAAGTTCTCGATTTATTGCTGATTGAAGGAGAAGAGAAAGATGACAGATTAATAAACTCTTGAATTCTTAATTATTCTTTTGATGATATAGTTTGAGTAGTCCAACTTAGAAACTTTTATGTTACTTTTTTTATCATGGTCTTGTAATATTTTATTGGTTTGATATGTACTTTTATTTTGAATGAAGTAGTGGATTATGTTAATTTTAAGTTTATAGTTTAAAACTTTATATCTTATAATTATAGTTTAGAACTTTATAGCTTAAAAATTTAATCATATATCTATGTAATCTTTGAGTTTATTGATTTCTCATTTTCTATGTTGAAGAGTTCACAAGATTTACAACAATCACAATATCAAATAACAAGTCATTTGATTTTTTTGTTGAAAAATGTATGTTTTTTAATCAAATTTATTTATTTTCTTAATGCATTATTTAGTGGTTGCATGTATTTGTTAAATGGTTACAACACGAATGTGAATTATGATCTTCTCTTGATGTATTATTTTTTAAATGATTGATAGTTGCAATATGATGCATTTGTTAGATAATTGTAACTTATATTATTTATTGTCTTTAATACATGTTTTATTTTGTCAATGATGACATAAATCTTATTTTTTGGTGAAATAAAAATATATAATTACATTTTTTCCCTTTCGATTCTTATTCGCTTTCTTTTCGCTTCTCACTTAACTCTTATGTCGCTTCTTTCTTCGTTTCTTAGGTCGCTTTCGATACACTTTTTAAGTCGCTTTCGAGATGGTTCCTGGTTCGCTCATAAGTCATCCTGCGCTTTCCGCTTCCTAAAATTTTAGAAGTGCCTCGCTTCCCGCTTCTACTTCCCATATCGCTTTCTCGACTGGCAACTCTGAATACAACCAAGTCTGTACCTCTCGTGCAATACTAACCTCCTTTAGCATTAGGTAGGTTAGTCACCATGACAGAGTTACCTTAAGAGAGTAGAAAGATGAGATTAGTCTCTTTTTTTTCTTCTAACTCAACTGAAGTATATCAAACCAACTAGTGCAAGATAATTGTCCCGGCATTGGCAATACCTGTCATCAGTATTCATCATAAACACCACGTGTCACTTACCATGATCTGCCGCAACTATGACCATGAGCTGCCGCAACTAGGGTGTTCCCTCTCCTCATTTTTTTAAACTTATAAAGTTTTCAAGAATGATCAATTAGGACTAAACAATTTCATAAAGTGGGTTTTTAACTCCAAAAAGGCTTTCTCTGGCACAAGAAAGAGAAAACCTTGATTCCAAAGAGGTAAATTTTGAGCCAAATAACAACATATAACAATTCAGCTAAAGCAAACTAACACCGTTTAACTCTCCACACAAATAAACAAACAAAAAATAAACCAAAAATAAAATAAATAGATAAAAGAACTCCAAATATTTTGCCTTTATTTTGCATACGAGTCCACACTCTAAAAGGAACTAAAATAGCACGTAACCAAACAAAAAAAAACAAAAAAGAAAAGATATGTTGGTTTATTCTAGATCTGTTTTCTTGTTAGGAAAATGCAGTACTCACGGAACATAGAGACAATACAGACGCAAATGGGCAATAAGAGGAAGGGCAGGGAAGATGAAATTAAAGAAGTGGGTAACGAATGTATCACTACCATGGATGTCTACCCACCTGAAGAGAGAGAACAAAAACGGAGCTTTGTGGAATCAATAGACGCGACTATCAACAACCAACAAACCCCAATCGATGTGATTCCCTTCATACTTTATCAAAAAAGAAAACCACGAAATTCAAAAACTTCACCTGATGAAGGTGCCATTTTTGCTGTGAAATCAAGAGCCGACGCTTGGAGAGAGAGAGAGAGAGAGAGACCCTAGAAGACGATCACATGAGGGTTTTTCTCGATCAAAATCTACACTAGAAGATTCAAGCGGATGAGTAGACGAAGGACTTGGAAACCCAAATTACTCATTCCCAATTCCAATAGGTTTCAGACCTTTAAGCGGGTCTCGGACTCATGAATCGAGTTTAATAGGACTGATCCGGTTAGATATCAACCACTCAAAAGTATTGGATCATTGTGATCTCGAGTAGCGGCTTCGTAGGAGTGTTTTGTTCCACCAGTCCACTGAGTGTTGGACTTTATTCAACCGGATAACATGATGGGCCCGATACCTAATCAGAATCTAGATAACTGGATTCATCGGAAGGAACAGTAGCTGGTCCAAGTTCTGGTTTGAGAGTTCACAAATTATGTTGCTCTTGGAAAATAAAGAGTTTACAAATTATACGAACACAGACTAGGGTTCTGGTCCTGACTAAGCCAGGTCCAATCGGACGAAGAAAGATAACCAACACCAGCACCTTAAATTAGATCTTATTCAGACCCTATTGGTCTGGGTCAGATCTGACCCATTGACAGGCTTGAACATTGTTTCGTCATCATGCATATCCTAATCCATAGATCCGACCCAATCTGATTGGATGCGACCATTCTTCTTCTTTTTATAATTCAAGGGAAAAAAACTCATTACTAACTCCACATTGGCTGGCCTACGGCTGATAAAACCCTTGACGTCCCCCTTGCCCAATGAGGAGTACACACGGCTTCGACCTTGTAGCATGGGACACCAGCCATGGTTCAGACCAAGAACACCCTATCAATTTGGTGACATTCACAACAGTCCTACCAGATGGGTTAGTCAAGAGTTCCATTATTGTCACACTGAAAAAGATCATGATTAGATTTAAATGGCATATATAGAGAGGGAGTGAGAGTGAGAGTGGTTCTGTCTGACTAGAATGGATGCGTGCTGAGCGTCCATCGCGCGTTCAACAAAAAAATCCCACTCAAACACTTTTATCGCTTCTAAAAGTCCGTCTATCGTGACGCACAATGCACGCTCAGCGTGCATCCATTTTGGTCAGGCAGCTGCAATTTTGTGTGTGTATATATATATATATATATATATATATATATAGGAAAATGGGTCTGTCCTAAACCAATTTGGTGCTAAACTGCGTGTTAAATGGGTTTTTCGGGTTTCTTCGGTGCTTTCTTTGGGCATGATAGATTTACTAAGAATCCACACATGGATCATGTGTTTTCGATGAAAAAAATGATGTTTGGAGCTTTGAAAATTTATAAAGATTTTGGACCGTTGATTTTTTGAACTTTATAAAAACCCACCAATGTGTTGGAATCAAAGGTTTCAAGAGCTGATTCCTCTAAAATCAAGTACATAGATCAAATCTGTACAGTCAGAATTTAAAAATAAAATGGAAAAGGCCCAAAAAACTCATTTAGCACCCAGTTTAGCACCACATTGGTTTGGCACCCACCCATTACTATACATATATATTCTAGGAGGAACTCGGAAAAAGATCTGGTGCAATTGCATTGCACATTTCAAATGTGCTTCTATACTTAAGCACCAATCATCTGTTGTTGAGCCCCATAGCTGACAGGCTGCACGAGAAAGATGGAGGGTGGATCGGGTGCAATGGCATGGCACAAAATTTATGCATTAAACACCTGATTTCCCTCCATCAGGGCTTAGGCCCCACAACTGACAGGCCATATTCCCAAGATAGAGGGTGATAAGGTGCTTAATGCACAAATATTAGTGCAATCATATTGCACCTGATCTTTTCACAGTGTGATCAGGTGTCGCAACACATCAAAAATGTATAATGTGATTGCACCTGATAGTTTCGTATGAAAGAACGTGGGTGCGGCCACTTTAACTCCATGGGGAGATAGAGGACGTGAAAAGAGGGCCTCTTTCATGTACTTTGGGTGAAACAAACACCACCTGAAAGGCCATTTGTTTTCCTTTAATTTTGCTGGAAAATGACCCATTTTCTTATGAAAATGAGCAGTTTTTCCACCAGCTTGAAACAGACGGTCACTAGGCGTGCTCCACTTTTTGTATGAAACGATACAACAACAACAGTATGGACTTTACTATATGGTACGGAATGTTGTATGAAACGATGTGCCACGAAATTCTTTCATATGAAACCATGAAAGACTCGGCCTCACCATGCAGGTTGACTCGCTTGTAACACTTTTATGTTTGGTTGGTTTGACTCGCTTACCAGCTCTAACTACGTCCAGTGTTGATGAAGCCTAACCAAGCAGGTTGGGTAAGTACAGCTCCAAATTGAGAATTTAACAAATTATGCATGGTTATAGGCAAACTAATCAGACACTTAAGTGTTCATTAAATATTTGCACTTGTTGAATAAAATCTTACACGCAGTTGGAACTCAAGATGGTGATCAGGTCAACACACAAAACCCAAGATTTGCATATGGCAGATCCAAACCCAAATCTTCTTGTTGGGCAAGAAAGTCTGAACCCAAATCCAGATCCAGATCCAAACTAAATCTGATGTAGTAGAGTCAAAACTGGATTCGAACTTTAAATTATAGGGATGTTTTTACATGTAACAGGTGTAAAAGGGGCACAAATTAGATTCATCAGCATCTGAATGTAAATATGATAGAAGGAACCAATCCCAACCAAATCCCCATGCGAGAAAGTCTTGATCATGTAGGCCAGAATCCAATCAAAACATGCATTCAAATCTTATTTCAAGCTCCATATCACAGAATCATGTGTCAGATTTGGATCACACGCCCAACCAATTATGATCCACTTGCACCCCTAAGGCAAAACCAGATCCAACTAGTTTAAGGATAACTGGATCTGAAATAGCCCAAACATCAGAGTAAACTGCAATTGATCAGTTGGATATCCAGATCAAATCGGACTCTCAAGTCGAACCCTCTACAATCTGAGTCAGGTCGAACCAGAAACCCACTAACAAGGGACAACCCAATGTTCCCACATCTCATCTCCAGTAGAGGGCAATCACATGCATTGACTCATAATTTGCAGTTATTGAAAGACAAAATAAATAATTAGGCTAAAAGCAGAAAGCATGATGCGGACATCATTGATCCAAAACGATTTTTTGATCATATTGCATTGAAATACAAATCTCAAACGCTCTTCAGAGCTCAACTTTACTAAAGCATAGAGCTCAACTTTACTCGAGCATTTATGTGTTTGAACTTCACGCCGGCAGTGGCCAACCAAGTACTGAAATATGGCCCCTGCAAAAAATGTTTTTAACTACAGACAAGTCCCCCATAGTAGAAAAAGTGCCACGAGAAGAAGGGCTAAATCCTCCATCCAATTTGAGGGGTAAAAGGGGTTTATACCAACAACACTAGTACAGCTAATCCTCACCCGCGCTGATGCTATAGTGCCCATAATTACCAACCTGTATAAAACCATTCCTCTATGAACAAGATTAAATCAAAGAGAGAGAGAGAGAGAGAGAGAGAGATATACTATACCCGAGTATTTGACCTTTGCTTGTTCAACTCTTGTGTCCTGGCTTTGTTTACAACCGAATTTGGGGACAAATACATCCTCTGCACCAAAAAAAAAAGTTAGTTCAAGAACAGAACTTCAGGAAACTTTTGCGTATGATACTGCCAAACGAGTACTTTTACCTTCTCTTTTGTTGTCAATACTTGTTTCTTGCTCTGCTTTGGTTTAAAGTCGAAAACTTCGTGCAGAAAAGCATTACCCTGCAAACCACGTGTATTTCAGCTGTTACATTTGTTCTCAATATTCAAATATATATATATATATGTGGAAGGAGGACCGTCCAGCAGAAGGAAGGTCCAAAATCTACAACCAACGACGATTGGACGGCCTCCCTTCTCCAATGCTTGAGCATTCCAATGATCAGACCTCATATATTTGTTCTATATAATTATTTTGTAAGAAATATGCTTTACACAGACTTTATGGCATATAGACATGTTTTTTGAAATGCAAAAAATCGACTTTAAAATGTTACAATACAAAGTATTGCGGGCATTGATTTTTAGCGCTTTCAAAAACGCATTAAAACATCAAAATTTCATAACCCAAAATATGACTCACTAAATGAACGATAAAAATCCAATATATAAAGTCTGAACAATGAACAACTCGATCATTAGAGAAAAAACACAGTTGATTATCATCGGTCCTAAATTTTGGACCATTATTTGGTTGGATGGTCTCCCTTGGCTATATATATATATATATATATATATATAATCACTGGAATATAATAACTGAAATATGAAAATCAAAATATGAAAACTAAAAATATGGGCATTCCCAACACTTTTTTTTGCAAATCCAACCATGTGGATGTGCTTGGCATGATGAATTTACTAGGAATCAACCATTGGATCGTGTATTTTCGATGAAAAATATGATTTTTGAATGCTAGAATATTTATGAAGAATATGAGTCATTGATTTTAAAGTCATAAAAAAATCTCATTTATGCATCAAAATCAGATGATTCAAGAGTGTGTTCTTATAAAACCAAACATGTAGATCACATCGGTACAGTTAGATTTAAAAGAATAAAAATTCATGAAAATTGCGGTTCACACATTAGTTCTCATATTTCAGTTCTCATATTCTAGTGATTATATATATATATATATATATATATATATATATGCTAAATGGTATGAACCAAGATTTTCATAGTTTTTTTTTTTACTTTTTTTCGAAAATTTCACCACGGAAGTGATCTAGATGCTTGGTTTTATAGAAATAGACTCTTGGATCATCCAATTAAGATGTATAAGAAGGAACTTTTAAGGGTTGAAAATCAATGGCTTAGAATTTTCATAATATTTAAGCATAAAAAAACACATTTCTTGATTCAATTACGATCATCCAACAATTGATTCATAGCAAATGGATCATGTCAAATGCATCTGCAGGGTTGCAAAAAAAACTAAAAAAATCTCGATTCATACCAGCAAACATATTTGGTTGGTAAGCATATTTCAGTTTCCATATATATATATATATATATATATATATATATATATATATATATATAGAGAGAGAGAGAGAGAGAGAGAGAGAATTACTAGAATATGAGAACTAGAAATATGGGCATTTTCAACACTTCTTTTTGCAAATCCAACCATAGAGATATGCTTGGCATGGTGAATTTGCTAGGAATCAACCATTGGATCGTGTATTTTCGATGAAAAAATGTGATTTTTGAATGCTTGAATATTTATGAAGATTATGAGCCATTGATTTTAAAGATTTAAAAGATCTCATTTATGCATCAAAATCAGATGATTCAAGAGTGGGTTCTTATAAAACTAAGCATGTATATCACATCAGTACAGTCAGATTCAAGAGAAAAGAAAAAAAAAATCTATAAAAATCGTGGTTCACACAATAGTTCTCATATTTTAGTGACTATATAAATATGGCAACTGAAATGTGTAAACCAGCAAAATATGTAAACTAGTATGAACCGAGATTTTCATAGGGTTTTTTGAAAATCTAACCCTGAAGATGCATTTGGCGCGGTCCATTTGCTTAGAATCGTCTATTGGATCATTGTATTGAATCAAGAAATGTGATTTTGTATGCATGAATATTTACAAAAAATTTTGAGCCGTTGATTTTCGAGCCTTAAAAGATCCTTCTTATACATCGTAATTGGAAGAGTCTGTTTCTATAAAATAAAACCAAGCATCTAGATCACATCAGTACTGTGAAATTTTAGAAAAAAAAAACTATGAAAATCTTAGTGCATACCAGTTTACATATTTCGCTGGTTTACATTTTCAAGTTACCCATATAGGAAAACTAGAATATGTAAACCTGTAAAATCTGTATACTTGTTGAACCAGCAGGAACCATCCGATGTTCAGATCGGATGGTTCCTGTGTAACCCTAACCCACTCATCTCTCTCTCTCACCAGAGGACCACCACAGCAGGAGGCCATCCAGCTGGGCGGCAGGGATGCTGTCTGGCGATGCTGAGAGAGAGAGAGAGAGAGAAAGAAAAGAGGGGCGGCGGGAGGCTGTCCGGCAGGGCAGGGGCGGGGGGAGGTAGAGGGAGGGGAAATGGGAGATTATTCAAACCAGCAAAGGGAGGGTGACGGGAGGCTGTTCGGCGGCTGGCAGGGCGGCAGGAGGTCGTCCAGCAGGGCAGTGGATGGTGGCCAGGGTGGTGGTGGTGGTGGTGGTGGTGGTGGGAGTGTGGTGGAGATGGTCGGAGGGGAAAGGGGAAAGAAGAGGAGAAAAAAGAAAAAAGATGGGTGGGTGGGTGGGTTAGGGTTACATAGGATGGTTCCTATTGGTTATATATATATGCTACAAAGATAAAGGATACTTGCCAACAAGTGTGCCTGAAAGCCACCTCCAAGAAAGCCTTTGAACATGTTCATCTGCATTTATTAATAAGCCCAGGTTTGTCAATGTACAACGGCGATCAGCTACCATAATAATGAATCCTTAAACCCTTAAACAGGGAAGCTATACCTGTATTGACTGCACCCAGGAAGTAACCCTTAAACAATCAGAGTTGCTCAATTTCACAGCCACATCTGGACTTACTCCCTCCTGTAAGATCATAGAGTGAGTGGTTACTTAGAGAAGGTTGCAAAGAGTCGATGTCCCATAGACAGTAGTCTGACCAGCTCCATTCAAGTGAGATGAATATAACTTTCCTAAGGATATACAAAGAAAACATTCTCCCATACTACATGAATTGCACAGGCCCCACAGAATCGCGAGCGCCAATGATACACAATCAGACAGGGATGCCTACTACTAGAAAGGGCATGTTCCATCAGTAATGATTTGTTAAAAGTAGTGAAATGAAGCAAACTCCGTACAATTTTCTTTCAAAAGAAAAGCTAACCAATTGCTGACAGAGACTAGAACAATGGGACACGAACAAAAAGGATACCATATAGACACTTGAAGTAAGCGATTCAGTAGGTCCATCCTATGATCTTTATCTTAAAAATTAAAACCAAAAGGTCCTTTACTTCTGCCAACATCAATGAGATACAAATGTTGGATTCCGCGGTCACCACGTATAATAAGGTAAATTAAGCTCTCCAGTTAACAAAGTCAAACAACTTACCACAGGAATAGGTGGCGAAAAACTAACCTGTATGTAAGCTAGAATGTCACAGAAAAAACTCCGCTGACTACCCAGTTCTTTCTTTGATGTTCCCTTTCCACCAGCTTCAATAGAGAGAGCCTCCATCTGACAGATTACATCTTCATATGTATTTCTTGACAAGTTTCCACTAATGGACTTGAAGGGCTCTCGATCATCAAACTCAGATGCATTTACACTCTCCCTTTCAAAAATTATGACAACCCCTTCTCCAGCAGAAAGCCGCACAGAGCGTTCTCCTATCTTTAACAGCTGGACCAGAGCAGGGAATCTGGATCCGAGTTTAAAGATGATGCAGTTAGATTTAAAATTTTAAAAAGCCGACCACAGGTAGAAAAGTGAACTAAAAACAAGGAGTTAACGCTTACCCCTTCATGCAAAAAGAATCAATATGATCTGCAGTTGCTGTTGTCAAAAGGAAAGCCCATGAAGTTAGTGCAGCTGCCCTAACTTCATGATTTGGTTCAGTGATTCCAGAAGCCTGCAAGAATACAATGACAAAATATTCACAGGAGGAAACCACGATATTCAGCATCATTCACGACATGTTAACAGATTAATAGAAGTATAGAACATCCAGGAAGCAGTAATAATCACCTTAGCCTTATTATAAGCACCAACTTGCCAGAGAACATTAAGTATACTATCTGTATCTTCATCACTTCCCACAACAAAGGTCATAATAGCGAGAGACTTCAGTGCCTGAAAAATATTGATTATCATAACACATATTCAATGGAATTACGAGAATACAATGATCCAGGTTGGAGTGGACACTGGAGTAGGTTGATAGGCTATCCGGCCTAAAATGTGCCAATCCTGGGCACAAATTTTGGACTGAACCTGAATTGCTCAGGTTTAGAATCAGCCCTACATGAAAATGGTAATGGGCTCAGGTCAGATAGAAATTGTGCCTTGGTGGAAGATAACTCAGGTCGACCAAAACCAGGCCTGATATTACGCATGAACAGCAGGTTTTGGGGACTTGAGCCAATAGAAAACAGGCCCAGTCAGATCTAACATTTCCCTTTGGCCCACCTGGTACCCTGAGGACTGGCCACCAGCACAGCCCATGTCTGCTCCTCCACAATACCATTTCTTAAATGAACCAAGAATCCAAAAGCATGCATACCGAGATACGACTAGCAACATTTGAGCCTTGCTTAGCAATACGAGATAAGTGCGCACTTGATTCACTGTAAATCATGGAAGCCAGTTCACTCTCTCCTACTGTAACAATAAGCAAACCTGCAAAATCAAAAGATTCTTAATAAATCACAGTATGGAACTTCTCAACAAATGTGACAGCAGCTGACTTATTCTCACCCAAGACACGCGCAGCTAAGGAAATCTCAGAAGCAGAGCCTTTTTTGAGGATGGACACACACTGATGGAGCAAAGTTTCACCCCTTTATAAGAAACATAAGATGAACGTGATGACTAGAAGATGTGAATAATTAAGATATCAGGTGTTCCTCCCTTATCTCTAATAAAATATTACACGTTGTAGATTTGCACACTTACTTGTTTGCTGCAAAATCAACATGTATTCCACTCATGAATACCTTGCATAGGCCATTTAGTCCAGCTTCCCTCGTTGATAACCTAAAAAAAGATATACATTTCTTGCAGATCAGATAAAAACACAAGCACCACAATTAGCACTTACTATGATTACAAACACAAGCAACTGCAATTAGTTATACATTTGCAAACTTGAAAATCCTTGATACAAGAGATCCAAAAGCATAAAGCTATTCACACACAGAGATTCTATAACAACACTTCTTTCTATCAATGCAATGAAAGAACCATCCCTTCCTATTGGATTTGTCCTATCAGATAGAAAGAGAGGCCCCACCCTTCTTTACAACTTTAGAGGATAGGGTGAAGGGAGGGTTAACACATAATGGTGTCAAAGTGGTTTATGATTTCATATCAGAGGCATTCTTATCAAGTTCACTCAGAGCTTTGGCAACCATCGTAGGAGGTGTGATGTACATGCAGTTATTTCAAGAGGGTGCAACACTTCTCAGTTTGGGCCTTCTATTTATCCTATATACCATGTTTGTATGGTGGCATGATGTTCTATGTGAATCCACATTGGAAGGGCATCGTACCAAAGTTGTACAATTAGGACTTCGGTATGTCTCTATTTTGTTCATCATATTGGAGGTTACGTTCCTTTTTGCCTTCTCATTCTTCTTGGGCATCTACAGTAGAGATCGGAGGTATTTGGCACCCAAAAGAGATTGGGGTTTTAGATCCATGGGAAATCCCTTTTCTTAATACCCCTATTCCCTTTTCACCTGGAGCTGCCATAACTTGGGCTCATCATTCTAAAATCACGGGGAAAGAAAAACAAGCAGATTATGATTTAGTAAGACAAGCTCCACTCAATTAGCACCTACCATGATTATCGTTCAAGAACATGAAAGCAATTTTATCTTTGCATTTGGGTGGGTGATGTTGGCCCAAAACACACTGAAGAAATAAAGCAAAAGCACGGTAAACCATCGACTGAATTTGATGGTTCAAGAGTCAGTTAAATATCCTACCTTTCTAGAACTTGGAATGCAAAAGAAAATCAACACAAGTACACGAATGAAAGCACAGACATATATATATATATACTCCAAACATGTTTCTGAAACAACTATCAAGTAACATTGTTCTACAAACAGTAATGGATTAACAGAAGGTGTTCCTCTCAGTTACAAATATTTTAGCCAAAGAATCTCGCTCAGGGGAAAAATTCTGCTCTCAATCATCCATAGAATTCAATAACTCTCCCCAAAGAAAATCAAAGGACATCAAAAAGAAATGTTACCTCTTCTCGTAGAGGGCATCCAAGTAGCTATCGAGTTCAGCTGTCTCACTGTGAACCTCATCAACTTCCGGCGCCAAAGAAAGCTCGGACGACTCAGCTGTTGAAACCGTACTGAGGGTCTCGTCATCGCTAGCAAACAAAGAAGCAGCTCGGCGCCGGCTCTTTCCTATCAACGCAAGGGAACAAATTCACCAAAAGGAAGATAGAGGATAAAAGAGACCTCCCTTTCTTACATTTCTAACAATTCCATATGTTTAGCAACAGATGCGCAAAGGAACACATTGTCCAGGAATCATCTCTCTTCCAAATTTTATATCCATTATTCATAACAAAATAATCTAATTTGTACATTGGAAAAAAAAGAGAACAAAATTAGAGAAAAAAGAAGAAGCTCTCAATCCAAGACGTTAATCAGCTCAGAAATTTTTTAAAAAAAAAACAAAGAAACTAAATTTTATTGCTTCATTTCCTCGATTTACAAAAATAAAAAATAACATGCGAAAAAGTTGGGAAATTTTAGGAGATTTTTTTTTAACTTGAAGTATTTTCATTTATCTCAAAAAGTTTTCATATAAAATAGAAAGAAATTTCAAGAAAAAGGGAAAGAATCCCCAAATTCCACTGCTTCAGGCGTGGGAAAACAAACAAATGTAAAAATTAGCTCGTTGATCAGGTGAGAGAAAAGGCTAACCTTCCATAGATAATCCGATCAAAATCATAAAAAGGAAAAATCTCACAGGAGAAATCGAAAAAGTCTCGTAATCAAATATAAATCCATTTCATCCACTAAATTATAATTAAAAAAGAAGAAAATTAGCGAAAAAGAAAAAAAAAAGCTCATCAGCAGAGAAAGACCCTAATTTTCTCGGATCAACATCTCCAAATATTCAGCCCTAAAAATAAAACTAAGAAAAATAAGAAAACAGAGCAATAACAGAAATTCAGAAAAAAAAAACCTAAATTTCTCCAACAAAAATTCAGAAGAGAGAAGATGAAACCACCGAAATTCACTGTATCACAACACCGGGAGAGAGAGAGGATAACAGAAACCTCTAAAAATGGACAAAAAAAAGAAAAATAAGGAAAATAATTCACCTTTCCCCATTCCTCCCGTCTCCTCCTTCCTTCTCCCTTTCCTCCTAAAGGTAATCTATGTGCTTGTTCAGAAAATGGGACCAAAAACACGAAAATAGGAAGCAAAAGATCATAATCTTCCGAGATGCGAAGCTGAGAGAACCAACGGCAGCCATCCAGAAATCGCGATCGGAGTGGGGGGAAAGACGAGGGTTTTCGCGATTTTTATACTTAGAGCAAACGATAGCCGACGCCAGCCGAGAGCATCAAAACAAAACGTCAAAAAGAAATGTAATTTCTAGAGAACTGCCGGTTTATCAATTATTTACGGAAATCCACCTTTTCTTTCCACTTATTACACTCTGCTGCTGCTTATTTTCTGTTTTATGTTGCAGAGATACGATTATTCCCACAATCATTTAGTTGAACTTTGTTTACACAAATAAAATGATTAAACTGCCGTCATTATTATTTTTTTAAAATTGAGAATGAGTTTTTTATCATACTAGATTAAACTGAAAATAGCGGTAACATTTCAAGTAGCAAGATTTTATCATGAAATTTTCAAATACAATGAATGTTAGTATTTTTTAAAATATTTCCAAAATGCGACTACTTTAAGGTGATATTTTTTATGTTAACACTTTAAATTTTTTAAAAATAACTCATTATATTTATTTATGTTCTTATATATTTTATATATGTTAAATTCAACATATACTAATAAACTTTTTTTTTTTTAGATGTACCATGAAAACGAAAATTTTAAAGCTTTCATAGAAAAAAATCCTCATAAAGCAATTTTCGTAGTTGATGTGAAATAAGTTGCGAGTTGAGATAAAGGAACTAAGTTGTAATGCCGGAAATATCATGCAGCTCTTTGTAAATAGTTGATGTGTTGGGCGTATTTTTGACGATAAACAAATTTGGTTTATATACAAGTTTAGAGAGAGTGAAAGTAAAAGCCAGGCAGTATATTCGTTGCGTAGATTTCGTGAAGTGAACAGTGATCATTGGTAGGAGCTGCTAGTGCACGTCACCTTGTGTTTGGGACGTTGCAAGTTCAAATCTCACTGGTATGATGTATAACTGGTGAAGGTCGGCATATGGCACCGGATCAAACTCTACTGGCACTAGGGCGTAGGTTTCACTTGGGTTTTTTCTACTGTCTCAAGGCTGTGTTTGAGGCGGGCAAGGCAAAGGTGTTGGGGTTTTTTTTGCTTTGGCAAGGGTTCTTCCTCATAAAAAATAAATAAATAAATAAAATTTAAAGAATGTGGTGAAGAAGAAGGATATTCCAGACAGCTGGGGAGAAATCTTTGTAAGAGAAAGGGTTGCATGAGGATGGTGCCCGTGTAGCTTGGATGAGTTACTTTCTGGACCGTGGATAACAGGTTATGGATATGCATTGAAGGTTAATGGATGTGGTGTAGGTTGCGTGTCCAACTCTTTAGGTTAATAGCCTCATACGATTCACGTGTGTACAAGATGCGTGTTCACAATCTCATCTCAATCTTTAAAATTGGATATGAATCCATTTGGTCCTGAATTATTCAATTTCAAATTTTCAATCTTAAGTTGCACTATTGCATGGCCGACAGGTGCGACATTGACTGGAGGGGGACTAAGAGAGTCGGATCTGGTTCGAATTCAAGTCTGATTCTGGATCTGACTTTGCAGTGTAGGTACCAGGTCCGGACTTGGGTGTGACATAAAAAAAACATAGCTGGGTCTTATAAAGATTACATGAACCACACATAGTCCATACCAGTAAACTAATACTTTTGATCCTTTTTGCATTGAAAAATCATGGGTTTTAATCAGAATTCGGACGGGACCAGTTTGGAATGAAACTTCACAAATCATACCTAGGTTTATATATTAATCAAACATTTTGGGTCTAACATGGATTCTAATCGGACCTCCAACTTTGTCACCAAACCCTGACCCTATAGGGTTTGGTACATGTTGGTTATGGGTCAAACCAGAACCATTGTCACCCCTAAGTGGGAGGGCAGTGGAACTGGGGGAAACGGGATTCCGCCCTGTCGTGTTTCGTTTGGACCAGAAATGGAGGACATGAAATGAGGATAAAGGTGAGGATGTAGGTTGAAATCAAAACCCGTGCGGAGATGGAGGCGGGGAAGAACTTAGGCTTTCTCCTATTCCCGATCCTCGTTAGTAAAATAACTAAAATATCTTTAATGATTTAATAAAATTTTATATAACTCTCTTATATATTCCTAATTTCTAACCCTAAAACTAAAACAATCCTCTCTTTCTTTTCTCTTTCTTTGGGTCGTCACTTCTTCAGTAATTCTCCTTTTTCTTCTTCTCGTCGGCACAGTCAACCCTTCAATGGTTCAACCTCTTTCTTTATGGATGGTAGTGGATGGAGAAAAATCGGGGCCCCGTCCTATTTGGACCAGGGATGGAGGACGTGAAAAGAGAATGGGGGCAGGTATGGAGATTAAAATAAAAACCCATGCGAGAATAAAGGCGGTGATGGACGGCAGAATTTTGAGACGAGGCGAGGGTGAGGACCTTATCCCCTGCATCCACCTCGGTCCACAGACATCCCTACCCTTAAGGTGCAAGTGTGCCAACAAAATGATAGCCGTATACACGGCATATGAGTGCCATACTCATGTAATGACATAGCTCT
Source organism: Nuphar pumila (assembly GCF_984573655.1). NCBI lineage: Eukaryota > Viridiplantae > Streptophyta > Magnoliopsida > Nymphaeales > Nymphaeaceae > Nuphar > Nuphar pumila. The sequence goes on along the minus strand of NC_143259.1, from coordinate 116,947,784 downwards.
CTATCTACTTTCCTTAATGATGGTCGTGTGTACTTACGGTTTGGTTATGTGCATAATGACAAAAGTTAAAACCCACAAAATACCTGCACGCAAAAACTCGTGAGAAATTGATTTTTTTTTAAATGTTACGTATTTTCAGCAAAATCTTGGCAATAAAAAATAAATTAAAAATATAAAAAAATTCATAAGAAATATAAATAAAAAATAAATGAAAATAAAAATCACACGCTTTTTTCATGATAAATAGCCAATAAAAACATACATGTCACATTTAAAACACAATATTTTTGTTTTTAATGGAAAACTTGCAAGAAATTACTGTTTTAACTTTCGGGTAATTTCTTGTGAGATTTTCATATATCTCGCAAGATTTGTCACTATGGATACGCGTTGAAGCGGCTTGGTCTCCAATATGCCACGTTTAGCATGCCACCTTTCTCGTCCCAACGAGTCGGACACAATGCAGATCATGTGATCCAGATCCAAATCCAAATCTAATTTTAGGAGGTGGATCAAGATTTTAGATCTGAGACAAAGTAGGTTCAATTAAGTAGTAGATTAACTATGGGTAAATATGGTAGTATTGGATCCAGTTAAAAAATAAGGTTAGGGTCAAAGTTTTGCAGTTAAAGCAAAAAAGAATTGGATATGATCCAGATTCAAAATTAAATCCTGCAAAAGTATTAATCTGAATCCGCCTAATCTGTTGCAGATACATATCCAGGTTTTATTTTAAAATTGATGACAAGGTGTTCGGTTGGGATAAGAGGTCTAACCAAGCCTGATCCATTTGCAACCCTAGTTTCTAGAATTGCATGAGCACGTGGATCCAGGTGTGGACCTGTCCATGGATAATCCACCTAGTGCCACATCAAGAAATCCACGTTATTCAGTCCAAGCAAGAATTAAAAGTGCTCAATCTAGAACCTTGTCCAAGTAGGAATCGTAGCCACTCATCCTATAATCCCATAAAATCAATTTGAATGTGTAATTATAACTCAACAAAAAAAAACTTGAATATGTCCAATTTCAGGTACTAATGTTTGAGTCAAAAAACCATCTCATACCCACTTTGGTTGAACAAGTCAAGGATAAGGAAATAAATGATATTGGTATATGTTGGGTCATGAATAGTATTGAATGGTAGGTTTGTTTAATGAACCATGTGATTGATGGTGGACTGGCCCAAACTTGTGTTGCACAATCCACTTCATTATTTCCTAATGAATTATGACCCACCAAGTGATCTATCATTTTTCAAGAGTAAGAGAAAAATAAGGGGGAAAACTAATAAGAGGTTTTTGGGGATTTGTAAACCAAAGAAACCGCACCCAACATGAAGACCTGCTCGCGCTGGCTTAGTCTGTCATACTTATGGTGAGTAAAACTCCGAGGTTAGGACTGCCGCGCCGGCTTACATAGAGAGGAGATGCCCATGGGAATCAAACATTTACCACCCTTCTAGAGACTTGGGATTTAATTTTATTGTATAACGAGGAACCCTAACCCAGATCAAGGTCACTTAACGGGCACAAACGAAGCAAGCAAGGTCTCAGTCAAAGTGTTAACCTAACTTGTTAGAAGTTTGAGCTTTTCTTAATTTTTCAACAAGGGTTTTTAAATTTAGAAGTGAATTTCCTAGGTAGTTTTTAACATGCAAGCAATCAGTTTCCTACCTAAGGTTTCTACATGAAAAAGCAAATAAAGTACCACAAGATTTTTTTTAAAAAAAAAACTAATAGTTTTGAAAAAGAAAACAAGATTTTTAATGAATTTTTTTTTCTTTTACGACTCGAGAAAAGTTGTGGGAACCGAAGTTGATCTTAGGAAAGTGAACCCACTATGGGATTTTCCTATAGCAAATCATATTAAAACAAATGTCACGCCACACCAAAAGAAGAATCTTAAAAATTGCCAACAATGACAATTGTCATGCACTAAGACAACTTTCAGACGCCACTAGGATCATCAGATTCTGATAGACACCACCAGGTTCTGATCTCAAAAAGAGGATTGTTGTAAATACATTTCTACAATCCAGAAACTAACAACTTGTTCGCTGCCATTTAACATGAAACAGAGATAGAATCTGATGAACTTACAAAAGAGCAAAGATTGTTGGCTCTTTGATCTTTCGAAAGATACTAGGCTCGTCCGTAGAGGATAAATAGGGATAGAGATATGCTCTAGTTTATGGGCCTAAAAACAAAAAATACAGGCAACCAGATGCATGTTTGCAGTAGAAAAAACATAGAAACATGTATCTAGAAGGAGAATCTCAAAAAATGGCAAAAACAACAGAAAATTGTTACTATCTTAGCTTTTAAACGGGGTAATTTTGTATAGGGATAGCTGAGGTAGAAGGTCAGAAAGGCAAACTATTTTGTCATAACAGAAATAAGGGACACATTTCTAATCTATCTTTGAGAGCAAAAAATGAGGATAAAATGATAGTTTTTTTTTTTTAAATGCTCAAAAGGACTGGGAAGCGGCCAAATCTCAACTTTACAACAAGGTATAAAGTGAGGATAGACAATAAATAGATGTTAAGATACAATTGGAATAGCAGAAACTATCAGGAAAAATAGCCCAATTTTTGTGCATTTTCTCAGCTTTTTATGTGATTTCATGCTACTTAGAACATGAATCTGGCATTTCACAAAAAAACATAGAAGAATTATGATGAATAAGTGTTCTGACAACATCAAAAATGTAGAAAATGGACACCTAGACCCAAAATTATAACTGTGCCAAGTGTGTGCGTAGTCAAGACATAAATGGATTTTGGATCCTAGGTGAATATGAATCTCAAGGCATGAAAAACAAGAAAAAATGACACTAACTAATATGTGCAAGCTAAAATCTAGAATCTAAAGATGCCTTAGTTGAGGCAGCAGGGTCCTACCCTGCCTGCCAGTTCTATAAATAATGGATACAATGAGTTTTTTTAAAAGGATTAGGATTTTGAATAAAGGTGATATGGGAATCCCCGCCAACAAGTTGAGTGTCTTTCCTTCTCTACTGACAAAAGATCAACCTCGCCAAGAACTTCAACTTTCTTCGATCCTAGCTTTAACATGCAGCACTTTATACCTTGTATGTGACTACAACAACAACAACAACAACTAAGCCTTTATCCCAAAACAATTGGGGTCGGCGATATGAATATACCTTGTATGTGACTCCTATTTAAAAAAAATGAGCTTGATGATGTAAGAACACTAACCAACGCTAAAAAAGGCTAAAATACACAAAATATGTGAACGTCAGTCAAATTCATAATGGATTAAACGAAACAAATCAATAAAAGAGAAGAAAATGAGTGAATATGAGTCTCACCTCAGGTTGAGGCAGCTCTTTCTATGACAACAAACGAATATAGCTTCATCTATATAGAGGCTCTAGGACTGGTGAGACAAAGATCTAAATTTAAGTTTTTTAGTAGAGGCACCGGCAAGGTGCATTTAGATATGTGTTGGGCTAAGGGGATGTTGGACATAGTGTGGATGAAGGGTGTTAGCTGGAATGTAGGAAGGAAACCACACACTTATAAAGCATCTAGATGCCTGAAATAGAGGACAAGACCCCTATTTATAGTTTTTGAACTGGATTTTGGGTCACAGAAACCACATTTGGGTGCCATACATGTGCATGTATCTGATTAGCCAGAGATCTAAGGCGATGTAGTCTTATTGACTAGGGTTTTCAGCTTAGGGGCCAAGGAATTTGATTTGGCAGGCTAAAGAGGCATATGATAAATCAAGTTTGGTTAACGTAAGATACTAGAGAGTCTCTATAATGCTTTGATAAATAGTTGAATCATGGAATGTTTCCCCTTGGTTTGTAGAAAGAAGCATTGAACTAGACAATGGAATCGTCACGGTTTAACACCAACCAGATACATTTTTTCAATTAGACTTAGAGCATACCTCCTATCACTTGGACCTTCCTCAAGGGCCAACAATTCATCCGGTTTTTCATGTTTTATGTGTAAAACCTTACAACGGCGAGCCTCCCAGCATTGCCCCATCTCGATAAGGTGTTCAACCTAAGAACTCAAATATGAGATTTTGGCTAGATTTCCTGAGTTTGTACCTTGAGAACAAGGTATAAATTTTAAGGGTAAGTATATTGATAGTCCTATTGGAAACTAGGAGGTTCTTGGTCTTGGACAAATTCAACAATCAAAGCATATGGTGGGAGATAGATGGTAATGAAATAGAGCTTTGTAATACAAGTACCATCCTATGACTTGGTTACCATGAGATGTGTATGAAGAGGAAGAGCAACAGGAGGGAGTGGCACACCTGGATCAGGTTCATCTAGGTGTTGAGGTTCAAGAAGAGGAGAACCAGGTTCAATTTGTGGTTTGTGGTTGATTAACTGGTAAAACGCCCTCATTTTGATTATCATTAGATTGAGGTGTTTGTGTGATAGGCATGGTGATGGGTTCAAGAGAGAGTAATGAGTCTTTAGGACTAAGTTGAGTGGAATTTGGTTTAGGATCTTGGAACAGGAATCTAGCTTCATCAAACACTATGTTTTGGGAGAATGATTTTTCTGATGTAAAGGTTGAGACAAAGATATCCATGATGACCTGAACTACAACCAACAAACACATTACATTGGGATCAAAAATCAAGTTTGTATTCTCTATAAAGTCTAAGGCATGAGTAGCTGGCACAGCCAAATACTCGAAAGAAAGAGTAATCTGATTTTTGTTTAAACAAAATTTAATAGGGAGATTTATTCCCTCTCACATAAGTTGGCAACCTAATTATTAAGTAGATTGTGAATGCATAAATTGAGTATTTAGGGAAACCTTAGCCTGACTCATGAGACAGAATCAAGTATCAACCACAAGATGGTGCGTGCGTTCAACAACATCGTTTTGCTTATGAGTGTGAGGATATGACACTAGATGACCAATGCCACTACTACACAAGTAGGAATCAAGAGCTTGATATTTGCCACCTCCATATGTTTGTAAAAACTTAATTTTTTTACTGCAAAATATTTTAGAAAATATTGGCTTTGAATTGATGAAGAACATGCTAACATAAGATTTATATGTTATCAAGTAGATCCAGCTAAACTTGGAGAAAGCATCAACAAAAATAACATAAGAATGATAATAACCCACATTAATAATTGGAATAGTACATTAGAATAAATCAAATCTTAAGGTTGAGAAAATTTATGTAATGATGAAGAAAATGATAAAGCATCACTTTTCCTTTGCTAGCAAGCATCACAAATATTGTTTTCTTCTTCATGAAAAAATGGCAAACCAAAACAACTAACTATTTGATTCACTATGCGAAGAACAGAATGTCCAAGCATTCCATACCACTGGTCGATGCTACTTCTTTCTCCTATATATGCTTCCTTCCTTTGATTAATGGGCAGGTTGATCTGATATAGCCCATGCTCACCCTTGCCCCACATGATTTCTCTTTTTGTTGATTAGTCCTTAACACAACAAAAATCAGTGTGAAACTCAAATATAACTTGATTACCACATCATAATTTGTTTACTAAAAGTAAATTTCTTGTAACTTCAAGAACATGAAGAACATCTTTAATTAAGAACAAGCCAAGAAAATCAAAACAGAGAACCTGGCAGAACCAATATTACTAATGTTCAAACCTGAACCATTTGCTATTTTAATAGCCTCATGTCCATTATATGGTGTATGTAGAGACAAGTTCAGGTCATGCGTCACATGGTATGGTGCACCTGAGTTTGGATGTCAATCGCTTGCACTAGTGATGGATGGTGCATTGAGGTTTATTATTGTTATGAGTGTTACTTGTATTTCTAATAATAATGCATGTGATTTGAAAAGAAGTTCTAATTATGTGACCCAACTTCTCATAGTATTGACAAATCACCCTATTAATGTCTTTGCCTAAACAATTGTATTGCATAGGGTTGACTAGACGGGGAAAACGGGGGGCTCTGCCTCACCTCACCTCGTTTGGATTGGGAATGGAGAACATGAAATGGGGATTGAGGCAGGGATAGAGGTTAAAATCAAAACCAGTGCAGGATGGAGGTGGGGATGGACTTACATTTTCCCCCGCCCCATCTTGCCCCGTCCTGCCCAATCCCCGATTTCCGTTAGTAAAATGCTAAATACTCTTTAAGGATGATGGTGGACTGAGGGAAAATGGGTCCTTGTCCTGCCTTGCCCCATTTGGACCAAGGATGGAGGACATAAAACAGGGATGAAGGTTAAAATCAAAACCCGTGTGGGGATAGAGGATAAAATTTTAAAATGGGGTGGGGGGTGGAGACCTTGTCCACCACCCCAGTCCACTGCTATCCCTAGTATTGTTTCCTATTTTGTTTGAATTGTCTATCACCATGCCACTATTGTTGAATTGTCCTAGTTGCATATTAGAGTCTTCTTGTTGGAAAAGATTAGCTACATATGCAGTAGAATCATACTCATGTTTGGACACTCGAGATTCTTGCATAAGTAATAAACCTTGCAACTCAGTAAGAGTGACCGGTTCATGATGATCAGTATTCAAATGGAAGACCAGGGAGAATACGGAACACCATATATTTTTTACTCACAGGTTTGGCTGTCATTGAAAGTTGATGAGCTATCATTTTAGCCTTCTAAAAGTACTCATCAATTGACTGAATACCTTTATTAAGGCTTCGGAGTTGCTCCTTTGATTGCATAATACGTGAGTGAGGTATTTGTAAGGGTGTTCCAAACATCATAAGATGTCTTTAAACCAGCTATTTGAACATGAACGCTCTAAGATAGTGATAAAATTATCAAACTCAACAAAAGTTTGGTCTTGCTTTAACCAAGAAAGGTATTCTGGGTTAGGCTCATCAATTTTACCGTCACTTGAAACCTTAGTCCAAGATGAACATGGTTTTAAACCATCAATAAAGACATGCATGTCATATAATAAGAGCAAAGGAGCAAACTAAGATTCCTATGCAATTTTGTAGAAGCAGAAAACACTGGGAGAGGTCAGATTACTTGTCTATAAAGATGCCATGAAAGATCTGCAAAATCATAACCGAAATAAAAACTAGTGCAATAAAGAAGAAATAGAAAAAGACTGTCAAGATGAATGACACAAGCATAATCAAACCAGAATTGCACGATTGTTGATGCTAGAACTATACTGTTGTTGCTGCTACTAAAAGACGAACTAATATCAGAACACAACTGCACTTAGGGGTGGGCCATGGACCAAACCAATCTGACCCATCATGGGTTGGGTTTGGGTCAAGGTTTTAGGTCCAGTCCCATTAGCTACCGGGCTGAAACCCAACCCATTATATACATGGGCCAGGGACGAGTCGGGCCGTAGACTACTAAGTCAGTCCGACAGGGCTTGAGCTATTTATTAATTTTTAATAATAATAAAATATAAAAATAATTAATTAATAACTTAATAATAATTATTATTTACCTAATTAGATACATTGATTTTATGAAAACTAGAAAGATAATTAGTTGAATACATGGAAACTTGTTAATTGTTTATTATTTACATAATTAGTTGCACTAATTAGTTGGTGACCGACCCACTTCACATTGGCCCATTGGGCCAATGAGTCGGGTCATGGGCTGCTCCTCAAACCCGAGCCCCGTTAAGAACAAGGCCAAAACCCAACCTACTAGTAAATGGGTCTGGCCACACTTAAAGCCCGACAAGTCGAGCTCTAAACGGGCCGGCCCGATGCCTACTAGTAACAACACCACTTTTGTTGCTGCTAAAAGATGTTCAGATATCAGAATAGAACTTCACTTCTATTGCGGTTAGCAGATAAACTAAAATTAGAATAGAATTGTGCAATCTCTATTGCTGCTAAGTTGAACTGATAAAACCCAAACACCTCAAGGACCCTTCTATCAAAATCCGTGCTCTGACTCATGAATAAATAAAAATTACACAGAAAAAAAAATAATATAAACTTAACGTGGTCCGACACATATTGCCTACATCTACAACCAATATTCTCTCTTGTGCTTTCAAGATGCTTCTTTATATGCATACAATTTACAATTCAATGGGTCTGCCTTACAAACCTTTTACTTAAAGAGTCCTCTTTGAAATAGGTTACAACCATTTTAGAAATCTTATTCTTTAAAAAAATATGTTCCTTTACCAAAGGGGGCTCCGCTTGTGTAGCAGAAGCAGTTAAGTCACCTTGTGTTGGGATGTTGCAAGTTTGAATCCCTATGGTATAGTTGAATAACTGGTAAACCACAGCTTTCTCTGTCAAAAAAAAGAAAAAAAAGATGATAAGCACATGTTTGCATGCCACAAAATAAGAGTTTTTTATTAAATGCACGATGCCTCATGCATTTTTTTGGGCCCTACAAACTCATTGAAACATATGATCTCTCTGCATGTTCAAAGCCCAATGGTATATGGTAGTATAACTGGTAGGGGTTTGCCTAAACCCAGCTTTCTCTGTAAAAAAAAAAGAACTTTGTGCCCCCCCTCCCCTAGAAAACAAAGTCAGACAGGGCTCCACGCAGACTCACTTTTTGTGGCATGCAAACGTACCCTAAGTTAGAACGCTCTAGAATAGAATATGAACCACCAGCTCCTTTAACACCCAGGTATGTTTGAAGCTCAGTTCATTGGGTTTTGAGTGTGATCTGTCCCTAAAATGACTCGGCCCATTAGGACGGGTTTCAACCCCGTTGTTCTTAACGAGTTTGGGTTTGAAAGGCAGCCAATGACCTGGCCCTGATGGGCCAATGTTCAGTGGGTCAATCTGACCCATCCCAAACTCGTTTGTAAGTTTTTTCTATTAAATTAATAAATCTTCATATGAGATAAAAACAATGAATTAAATTGAAAAAAAAAAACATAAATTTCAAAATTCTATGTTACAAAAATATCCATAATTTTCAAATCAAAAGTTCATAGCAAAATATTTCATCCAAGCATAGCATAACATTTACCTTTAACAAGCTCACATCAATTTTCCAAAATAATATAAGCATAATATAGATATATTATTAGTTAGGCAATTATCATATATCTCTGACCGATCGAGTTAGCTTGGTAGTCCATGAGCCAACCCAAGATCAAGGTTTTGGTCTAGTAGCTAGTGGGTCTTGACCCAAACCCAACTCATAGTGGGCCACCAGGCTGCTCAACCAGTTGTTCACCCCTAATCACACGATCAATCTTGTAACCAACTTTCATAAGATTCAAGAAAAAAAAATCACAACTGGCTTATAATTTCTTCATGTTTTACTAACATTTAAAAATTGTTGTTAGCTATGTCACGTAGGTGTGGGTGCGGGTGCAAGTGCGTGTAAGGGTACGGCGATGCAGCACTTTAAAAAAAATTGGGTGCAAGAGGATATATATATAACTTTTAACAACTAACAGTAATACTAATTAAATAAAAAAATAATTATCATATCATCAATTCATAATACATGCAATAAATCAAATTAACAATCTACAATTAATCATTTTCATCCTTAAAACAAAAAAATATTATATTAAAATAAAATTCATATAAGAAGGGTTGGTTCGACAACCCAAGGATGAGAGCCGAACTCAGCCCAAAAATGTTGGGTTCGACAACCCAAAGTACTTGTAGCTGAACCTAGCCTAGCAGAACTGAGTTCAACAACGCAAAACCTAGTTTTGCAGAGCTGGGTTCGACACCGGGCAAAACCCAGCCTGCTAGGTTGGGTTTGTTGGCTCAGAACCCACCCCCAGATGGGCTGGGTTGCCGACTTGTGCAAAATTCAAAGAGAGAGAGAGAGAGAGAGATACCTTGCACTTGCAATCGTCGGAGGAGCATATGAGGAGAAGAGAAGTAAGAGTAAGAGAAGACTCATAGGAGAAGAGGAGGTGTCGAGTTTGTGTGTGTGGTGGGGGGGGGGGGTAAATTTTTTTCCCTAATCCCCCGCCCAGTCCCTTTCATCGTATTTTTTTTCGAATCTAAATTTGGACATTTATGACCTTGAGTGCATTGACCGCTTTCAAGATCAGGTTGACTGCACCGAGTGCCGCACTCTAGTCACGTTGCATGGACACGGTCCCTCTCACATAAGTTGTTAGTGTTCTTCAAAAACAAAAAAGTTAGTGCCATTTTTACAATCCAAAGGGAATCCAAGAAGCACCCACCATTGCAAACATGTCCTTAACCAACAATTTTTTTTTTATGACAAACCCTCACCAAGAAATGGGTCACTAAAGGGCCAGCCTCCTTGCAAGGTAAAACTAGACACGACAACCCAGCCTTACGTGACAGACCCAACTGTGTAAAAGCAACAGCAGCCCCCATGTGACAGCGGGGTTCGATCATGAGCCTTCAGCTTGACACAGGACCCCGCTTACCACATGGGATACCACCTCGGTGGTTATAACCAACAATTTATACTTTCTACTTTCAAAACTATCGATGGTCATGTCACCTGTTTACCTCACCTTATTAGGCCCAGACTGAGCAGACTCAATACAAAAACCTGAGGTGTTCAGCCTAGAGCACGGCTAGAATAGTCTTGAACTATGTCACAAAGACAAGTGGACACGAGGATGTGATGCTGGTTTAGACTTGCTAGTTTGAAAATGTTTTGAAAAATAGGATAGGAGGAAACAAATTTAAAAAAAAAATTAATCAATAAAAAAATAAAATTTTGACATTTTAAAGTTAAATATATTTTTATTATAATAAACCTTAAAACATTAAAAAAATAACAAAATAGTATTAAAATATTATTTATACATGTCAGTGTCTGTGTCCACTCGTGTCACTGTGGACACGCCACCAAAACAGCATGTTCCTGTGACATAGGTCTCCAACTCATATCATCCTTTAACCCTAGGGTTTCAAATGGATCGGACTTGTTTAGATATCTGATCTTAGTCCGACACATTATAATGTGCATTCGGCTGGAATTTTATGTGCCTAATTGGACTAAAAAGAAGTACTTCAGGTCAGATCTATGCTTAGGTCTAGATCAAATCCGACCTGTTTAGCACTTTACTTTTTTTTTACGTGATTTTTTTCTAATTGGTTTTAGTCGTTTCGGATCAAGTACTACCATGTTCATTTCCGTCCTGACTCGAACCCAAAGTTACGAATATCACTCGCATCGATCTCGGAGTCGGTTCTATGACGTGCATGTCGGATTACATCTAATGATCCGGACCGTATCCGATCCGTTTTAACCCCTACTTTTTACCCGTCATTTTCATATAAACCAGGGGTAAAATGGGAACCATAAACCCTTATAAAACCTCTCCATCCCTAACCCTCGTTTCCGCTCCCTTCCTCTGCTTTGAGAGAGAGAGAGAGAGAGAGAGAGATGGGTCGAGTGATCAGGGCACAGAGGAAGGGTGCGGGGTCGGTGTTCCGGTCGCACACCCACCACCGGAAGGGTGCCGCGAGGTTCCGCTCGCTCGACTTCGGTGAGAGAAATGGGTACCTCAAGGGGACGGTCACGGAGATCTTACACGACCCCGGGAGGGGTGCCCCGCTCGCCCGCGTCACCTTCCGCCACCCCTTCCGCTACAAGCATCAGAAGGAGCTCTTCGTCGCCGCCGAGGGCATGTACACCGGCCAGTTCGTCTACTGCGGCAAGAAGGCCGCCCTCGCCGTTGGCAACGTCCTCCCACTCCGATCCATCCCCGAGGGCGCCGTCGTCTGCAACGTCGAGCACCACGTCGGCGACCGCGGCGTCTTCGCCCGGACCTCCGGCGACTACGCTATCGTCATCAGCCACAATCCCGATAACGGCACCTCCAGGTCTGTTGGCTGGTCCGATCTCATGCCTCTCTCCCTGTTGACTTTGATATTCGTTTTTTCTTTTTCTTCTCTTCTCCGCAGTCTTCCTCATCATCGTGTATGCTGTTTCCTTTCAATTGATTGGTCCGATGTTGGAAATTCATTTTGCATTTGGTTCTGATGCTTGTTATGGATCTGATCTAAGGTTTTTGGATGCGGTTTTGTGGGTTTCTCTGTAGTGTGAAGGGGGGGGTGGATTCTGTGGTATTCTTATGGTAAGATAGCGTTTTCAAGGAATTTTAAGGATTTTCTGTTGAATTGGTGTTTTTTTTTTTATTTGAATCGGGGTTCGTATGTTAATGGCACTCGGATAGGCTAAGTTATTTGATTGCTAGCTACCGATATAATGGAGAAATTACTTTCGTGCTTGTCATCGATGTGATTTAGTGGGATTTTAGTTGCGACCAGTTTGGGTAAGTTGGATTTTTTGTGATTAACTTAGCAGTCGATGATGTCGCGGAAAGCTGTTTTGATACTTGTTTTAGTCCTGAAAATCATGAATCTTTTCCCTGGCTATTGGATTTATTTTTCGTATTAGTTGATTGAGGCTATTTGCAAAATTTTGATTGTCGTTCTACATCTCCTGCAAGAAATAGTGTAAAGTAGTAAAATACGTAAGCTGGAAAAGGTTCTACATCTCCTGCAAGAAATAGTATAAAGTAGTAAAATACGTAAGCTGGAAAAGGTTCTACATCTCCTTATTTGTGTTTTTATATGTAATTGTAATTGATTGTTCATTTGTTTGTTTTTATAATTCTAAATTGTAATTGATTCTTTGTTTTAGTCTTTTCATATGTGTAATTTTTGCAGTTGAACAATTTTTGTATTTGTAGATATTTTTAAATGTTTTTTTAAGTTAATATTATTTTTAGGCTTAGGCTTTATGCCTCCAGGCTTACACCTCGCTTCAGTTTTTGGTGGATCGTTAAACAACGCCTCAACGCTTTTCACAACATTGATTGGGCATTTTGAGACCTATCTAACACGATTACGGCAAAACAATTTCTGTACCTGCGTCGACACAGGTAGGGGCCGGGTACTGCACCAGGTCGGGTGTTTTGCATTGAAAAAAATTGGGTCACCCCCCCCCCTCTCTCTCTTCTCTCAAAAGCTCAAAAGGGACCGAAACCCTACCCTCCTCTCTCCCTGGTATCTTTCTCCCCCTCTCTCGATTCGCCTCTCTTTCCCGGTCTCTCTCTATCCTCTCTTGATTCGCCTCTCTCATCTCTTCCCCCCCTCTTCCCCCTCAAGAGAGAGAGAGGGCTGAGAGGGAAGAATAAGAAATGAGAGAGAGAGGGGAGAGGCATACCTGCTTTCTTTCTCCTTCCCTTTTTTTCTGTCGGTGGTGAGAGAAAGAGAATGAAAAGTAAAGAAACATAGTTTGTAGATATACAACCTGGATTGGATCCAACCCGATTATATATATATATATATATATAGCCATGTCCCCGTAATTTGTGAAATTGCCATGTCGAACCCGCACCCTTACCTATGTGACATAGGTAGGTTGATACTTATGGTGTTAATGATCTTTCTTATTTTTCTACATCCAGTCATGTTGGACTTTTTATTTAATGCTTGTTATGTATGTGATTTAGTGTTTTCGTTGTGCTTTATGAAGAGTTTGTGTAATGTCTATGTTTACTCAGTTAAGATCTTCATTAATTTAGTAAGTCTTATCTAATATTATCTGATTGCTGGCGCTAGTCAATTGTCATGGTTTTGTATGGAAGTGAGCTAAGTTCTGGTTGTTTGGCATTTCTCTTATTTTGATTGCCATTGTCAATCTTCCACTGCCACTGGGGTTTGGCGGAGTCAACATTCTGCTCTATTTGTGGTTTAGAATTAGTTGTGATGGAACCAATTAATTCTTATTCAGTGTTTATGATAACTTGTTCTGTTTAGGTTTCAGTATGTTAAGTGCAACTCGTAATGGTGCATAGTTTGTGCCATTAAGTGGTTAATATGGAATGTTAGCACCTCTTTGATCATCCAAATACACTGGCTTTCAGCCATCCAAATATTGCAGAATGTCAAGCAAAATTCAATACATGTAAACACAGAAAAACCATAGATAACCTCCATATTCTATGATGTTGGATATGCAGTTAGGAATACATGATTTCTCTCATAAATTTATTTTTAGGAATTTTTAATTACATGCTTATTTTGTCTTTTATATACTGACCCATCCTTCAGTAAGGCCTATTATGGATGAGTCAAGGCCTTTCACAGTGTGCATCCTCTTGTTTATGTTGTGTGCAACTCTTTCATCCAATGCAGTGCTGCAAATTTTTCTGTCTGATGATCCGAAGTTTTATTCAGTGCTGGCCTGTACACCCTGAAGCTTACTTTTTTATGTTGAGCATTTGATCTTAGATCTATGACAGAATTTTCTATTGTTTTATTTGTTTCTTTCTTGAAGGTTCATTATAAGAATTAGCTGTTATCTTATGAACTTCATGCCCTCTTTAAATTTGCTGTCTGGGGTAAGATCAATACTTATGCTTAACCAGTGGACGTTTCTGTTTGCCTTGATCATTGCCATTTTATTATCTTTTTTTTCAGTGACCTTTCTGCTTTTTTTAAATACATAAGGTTTGGCCTGTGTGCATTAATCATCTACTTCATGTTTTCTTGTGTGCTTTTTTCGCCATCGATAGGATTAAGCTTCCCTCCGGTGCCAAGAAGATTGTGCCAAGTGGTTGCAGAGCTATGATCGGTCAGGTTGCTGGTGGTGGTAGGACTGAGAAACCCATGCTGAAGGCAGGTAATGCTTATCACAAGTACCGGGTGAAGAGGAACTGCTGGCCCAAGGTTCGTGGTGTTGCTATGAATCCAGTTGAGCATCCCCATGGTGGTGGTAACCATCAACACATCGGTCATGCCAGCACTGTCCGTCGCGATGCCCCTCCTGGCCAAAAGGTAGGTCTCATTGCTGCAAGAAGGACCGGTCGTCTCAGGGGGCAGGCTGCTGCCACCGCTGCCAAGGCAGAAAAGGGCGCTTAAGATATATTCATGCATTTTTTTCATTTTCTTGTTGGGATTGGAACTGTTCTGTTTGTAAGGTTGTTTTGTTCAGCTATTCCTTCAGCTCACCCTTTGTGGGATGGGAACATTTTCAGTCTTTTGTCAAGCCGTTGTGGAAGTTTTGTTTTGATATTGGATTCATGGTAAAGTTGGTAGAAATTCAGATTCATTTCTGCTTATCTGTTTGTGGATTTTGGTAGGCTTTATCTTATTTGATGGTGTTTCTTGTGATTGATGGCATGGATGTTCCCAAGCTTGTTTCAATTTCTGTTTTAGAATTTCATTCCTTACTGGGTGTATGCAATTGTCGACGCACATGAATTCGTTGAATGCAGACTGTGCATTCAGTGGAACTACTTCAGAAGGTTAACTGGTGTTCTCCAAATCAATCCAAAATCCAGTTCTTGTATCACGTCTGATGGATGCTGTGGGAAAGCTTTCCTTGGTTCTCTGTCCTTTTCCATTTGTTATATTTTTCAGTAGTTACCCGTTTCGTGTGATTTGGCCATCTCCTTGGAGGATATTGAGCTTTGCTGAATATGGTTATTACATGAAAAGATTAGAAATATCCTTTGACAAGATTCACTGATTTATCACTGCATAGACTGGTATAGCGCCTTTTTTTAGTTGCTAGGACGTTTGATTGGCAAGCACGATTTTGGTCGACGTTGGATCTTGACGTAGTCCATGTCTTTGGTGCAAAAACCTAATTAAGTTTATTTCACTAAGCCTTCACCAAATTCATGAAACATAAAGTTTCCTCTATTTAACATAATGAACTTTGCTAAAATGAACAGAGGTTGGACATGCGATTCCTAGGCATATCTTGCATACAACATTCAAGACCGCTTGACCTTGGGCTTGTGGATAGGGGTGGGTGGCAGTGGACCGGGAGGACGGGGGTGGGGGGACAAGGTCTCCACCCCTGCCCTATTTCAAAATCCGAACCTCCATCCCCGAACGGGAATGGATTTTAACCTCTACCCCGGCCTCCATCCCCGGTTCAAACGGGGGTGAGGCGGGGCCCCATTTCCCCTTGGTTTATAGTTATCCCTTGAAGGATTGGGGACGGGGCGGGGCAAGGTGGGGATTGGGACGGGGCCGGGCGGGGCTGGGGTAAGTCCATCCCCACACGGGGATAGATTTTAACCTTCATCCCCTCCTCTATCCCCGTTTCATGCCCTTCACTCCCGGTCCAAACGGGGCGAGGCGAGGCGGGGGCCCATTGTCCCCTGGTCCACTGCCATCCCTACTTGTGGATAGGGAGCTTTCTCCCTATCCCAAGTTCGAATCCCCATCTACCTCCTTCCGCAAGGCAAAAAGCATGAGGCTCCCCTAGATGTCGAAAGGGGTGCCCATAAGAGTTTTAAGCTGCCGGGACGGCAATCGTATGTACGGGAAAGCTAAGACCAGCGATCAGGCCTTCGATCACAGATGTGGTTTCTTTGTGTAATAAATGGAAAAAAATCAACCCCTTAAAATATAAGATTGGACTATCATAAGCTTACGCGTTCTTCAAAAGAAGAGAGCAATGTTATCAGAATCGGTTTGAATTGGATCAAATCATCGGTCTTTAGCCGATTCAAATGCGGCCAATTCACCTGTCATTTCAACTCAAGTTTTTAAATATTTTTAAAGAGTGTGATTTTTTTAACATTTTTAAATACTTTTTTATTTTTTAATGACACATGTCAACCAATGGTGAAAAGTACTGATCCACAGACGATTCGATTAGGAGGTTTTTTTGAGAAACCAATTCAACTACTGACCCGATTTTAACAACATTGAGAGAGAGAGAGAGAATTTCCACTCACAATCTAACTGATTTTTGTGCTTCATTAGAAAGCATTGCCCAAAGCCTTGAGAAGATTGAATCCTGCACACAAGTACTAGTTGGTTTGCGCTAACCCTTGTTGGGAGGAATGGATTCAACAAGCAAGGACTTGACCCGGTCGCATAAATGCACCGTCTACATCGTGCTAGATTCAAGATAATGTTTACCAACTGGGGAAGGAAAGAACACGGGCCACTCACCTCTTTGTTAGCATTCTTCCATCCTTGGGTGATGAAGACCCATTACAATGATTGCTGGCTACCAGTTCACTTGCACCAATATCCTTATGACATACTAGGTATTGCCCTACTTATGTGTAAATTTGAGGAAACAAATAGTGTAAATATGGGTCATGCTCACTAGTGATAGTGTTCAATACCTTATATGTGGCTAAATCATTACACGAGACCAAGCAATGGTAAATGAATTGACCAAGTGCGAATTCATCGAATTAACTCCACTATCCCATTGGGAAAAGTGACCCAATCTAATGCACAATTGATTGATGAGATGCAATACTGGTCTGTTTCCAGTTTGGTACCGATTCAGTTTTCACCCGTCCCCTAAGTCATCCCTATCTTCATACTCTTCTTTGAAATTTCATTGATGCAAGTTGTTTGATCAAATAGGACTCTATAAATGTGATCTACATTGTCCATTTAGTAAAGATCAACACTTGAAAATCGCCGAAATTTGACTTGTTTGCAGGAATTTTTGGAATTCAACAATCAACGGATTCCAAAATGCAAAATTTTGTGATTTAAAAATTCATGTTTTCTCATAAAAAATAGTATGATGAAAGGGTTGATTATTATTAAATCAATATGAGGTCAGATTTGATCAAAACAACTTGCATCGGGATGACATAAGGGATAAGTGAAACCAAATTGGTTTGGTACCTGATCCGGCTGATCTAGGGGTGGCAATCGGGTCGGGTTGGCGGGTCAGCATACCTCAACCCGAACCCGACCCGTTTATTAAACGGGTGGGCTGTGGCAAACACAAACCTGACCCATTTAATAAACGGGTAACCCGACACGACCCGCCAACCCATTTAATAAATGGGTTGGGTCGGGTAAACGGGTTTTCAGGTTCGCGGGTCGGGTTGGCGGGTTGACGGATCGGGCTGGCAGGTAGGCAGGTTGACGGGTCGGGTTGGAGGGTCGGGTTGACGGGTCGGGCAGACGGGTTGGCGGGTTGACCCACCCGCCTAACCCGTTTATTAAACGGGTCAGCCGGGTTGGCATACCCCTAACCCGAACCCGACCTGTTTAATAAACGGGTTACGCGGGTCGACCCGTTTATTAAACGGGTTAGCTTAAGCCCAACCCGAACCCGCCTAAGAGGCGGGTTGGCGGGTCAGGTTGGCGGGTCGGGTCAGAAATTGCCACCCCTAGGCTGATCCCACCTCCATCATTAATTATCTACTAAAAAGATTAGATAAAAACAGGTCAACATAGTGTCTCAAAAAATCATCATTGTTGCTTGATACGCGTCCAATTCATGCACACGTACACACATGGAGAGAGAGAGAGAGAGAGAGCTCTATCACTATTATAAATGACCGATCTCTTCCATATTTTATTGTAAGCTTCATATGATAAACCAGCATCCCCTCAGGTAATAGTAGCACTTAAGGGGGAGTTTTCAGCCTTAAAAGAGTCTATGCGATTTGGAAGGGCTCAGCTAAGAGAGCATGGAGGCGGTCCCTAGACTCGTGCTCAAGGACACCAAAGCCATCTTCATACTCATACATGCAATGTGCCACCCTTGCAATATTAAGAGACACATTGGCAAAAGAACGAGGGAAGGCCTGAGATGCCAACTCCCTATTGAGCCTCCTCCATGCATCTCTCAGCAGGTTCCTGATGTGCTGGCGTGCAGCCTCCTCCGATGCCTTTGCCTCACTCATGTAAATCTGAATCGATCTTGGCAGGTTTCCTCTTCCGAATCCAACCTTCAAGATGCATAAAAAAGAAGAAGAAACAAAAAAAAGTATTAGCAAGACTTGTTTTAGTAACACTAATGTTGAAGTCTAAATGGTGTTAAAGCTAAGCTCATTATACTAATAGCAAGCAAATCATTTTCCTAACCCGAAGGGGTTTGGAGGGGCCCTTGTTCACAAGGTGGGTGGTCAGGGTTCCATTCCCATGAGCCCTTGTCAGAAGAAGCTTGGCAATTCCCTTGGGGAATGGGTGTGTCGCGGGTATATACCGTCGCTATCAAGACAACGACGGTGAGTACGATAGGCTTAACCAGCACGCTTAGGTCTCTGATCCCAATGGTGGGTTTTCCTCGTGAAAAGAAAAAAAAAGTAAAACCATCTTTCTTGTGATGAAACAAAAAGACCACTCTGAAAAAAATTGTGATTCTTCATGGTTGTGGATTGAATGCTATACACTACATACCCTTGATCTCTGGAGATCTGCAGAAAGGCGAAGGATCGTTGATGACAATTGAATGATGCTGGATTCCGACTGCAATCGTTGGATTGCTTGCTCCTCTATGTTTTGGCTGAGGAAGAAGTAAGCAGGGAACAGTATAGGACTGGTCATAGATGTGCGTATGTTGCTCAGGTACTCCTCCAGCCTTGGTGTCTGTCCACCGCGGTACCACCTTGCTTCCACCAAATATGATCTACATACACTCACCCACTGAAGAAAAAAAACAAAATAGCCACACTTGGAGCATCAGATACATGTAATTCCATTCAGTGTATATATATATATATATATATATATATATATATATATATATGAGAGAGAGAGAGAGTATACCGCTCTCCTCAGGTATGTAGTGATGTCCCGGCCATGTCTCCTAAGGACAGTATAGGCAATTTGATTTGTGGTGTTGTAGAGAGCCGCATAGAAGACCCTCAAGGACTGTGGCAGTTGATCAATTGCTTGAAGATCCCATCTATCATATAACAACAATTTCTGTTTAGCACCAGCTGCAATGTTTCATAAACATGTATATAAGCCTATGTTAATGAATCCCTTTCCAAACATCACCATCGTATTACCTTTCAACAGCTTGTACAAAGCGTTCAAGCTCCTCAATCGATTGATGCTCACCAAAGATATCCTCAACAGTGGCCATCAAGTAAGAGACTCTGGCGAGTTCCATCCTATACTGAGAGAAATGGGGCTCATACATCTTCCCAACTGCCATGAAGTAGCTCTCAACCAACCTATCCCTTGCAAAGCTAATGTGTTCTGCTAAGCCCAAGTGTCTCCACCACCTAAAATAAGAACAAAAAAAAACATTAGTACTCTAATACTTAATTAGATTATAAGAAAAACGTTATAATTTGAAGAATATAATAGCATCCAAGTTAAGATCATCAATATGGACTATTACCCAGATAGCTCCCTAAGTTCTCTTTGGTGGATTGACTGCACCACATTGAAGTCCAACCTAGCAAACTCATGCAAGACTTGGCTCCTGCGGTCTGTCCTCTCAAAGTACTCAATGTACTCTCTGGCCTCCATCCAGCGAACCCTCCTGTGTAAAGGAACTTGCAGGGCTCGCTGCACCTGTCTAGCCAGGCTCTGGTCCACACGGCTTACCCTCGCTCTGAGATGCTCAGTGGTGAAAGACACAGCTTCTTCTAGTATGGTTTCTCCCTCATAGGCCAGGTGTGCTGCTTCATAGAAGCTCAGCAACGCCCTCACATCTTCGCGCAGGCTTTCCGTGAATCGCCCCGATTGATCCCTAAATCTGCTGAAGACATCTGCCATGAAAACCATTTCAAGCATGAGCTCAGTAGTAGTGCAGAGTAAGAACTAGCTAAATCACAATGCAATTAGCACACACTGCATATATATACCTGCAGAAACAGTGTATCCATACTGTCTCAGTACCCTGAATCTAAGAGAACAGGAGTAGAGATCCTCAAATCCCCTGGTGGTAGTAGATATGGTATCTAGAACTCTCTTAATCTCACTCTCAAAGTGGTAGGCCACACCAAGACGTTCAAGAGAATCAATGAGCTCCAACTGAGCCACAGGCTCAGTTGTGGATACTATAATTTGCCTGACTTCCCTTCTCAATTCTTCAATCCTACTACTCTGTGTCTCAATCTGCAGGCATTAATTTTAAATCTTTGAGTTAAGTCACATTGAGCTACAAAACCCAAAAAAACTTGAGTTTGAACCAATCAAACTTA
Organism: Nuphar pumila; assembly: GCF_984573655.1. Classification (NCBI taxonomy): domain Eukaryota; kingdom Viridiplantae; phylum Streptophyta; class Magnoliopsida; order Nymphaeales; family Nymphaeaceae; genus Nuphar; species Nuphar pumila. The sequence goes on along the minus strand of NC_143259.1, from coordinate 116,926,946 downwards.
CTGCTGCAGCGCTTGTAATAGACTGGATGAACTCATAGTTCCACATATTTGGTTGGTATCTTGAGGGCCTTCTTTGAGGTGTGGACCCACATGTTTGATCTCTTGTGGCACATCTCACAAGGGTGGCGCACCATGGCTTGAACCCTGCCTTGGTGCTGGTTGCAAGCCTTGGCGAAGCAATGGAGGGAGTGGAGAGGGATGCAAGGTGGGCGGCCATTACACCAAGTGTTTGATGATTTTGTAAGACTAAAGAAGCAAAAGAGTTTCAGAAGATGTGCACAAGTTGGTGTCCTTGAATGACTAACACAGGCCTGGTTTGCATCCTTATATACAATTTCTGTACCAGATTAGGGCCTATTGGTGGTACTTTTTTTGGTTGAGTTGGAGCATTTCACTAAAGATCAACCTCTTAAAGTAAGGTGCTTACGTGCATTTTAAGGGTATGAAACCTATACCTTTGTGTAAGAATAGAGTGCATTAATGCTTCACGGTTCTGCAAACTAGTGAAAGCTGAACCGGGTCGGCTGCTGCTCGCCACTTAAAAACCGTCCCCGTAGTGCATCACGTAGAAGCCCAACACGGATTCCAGCTCCAAGAGCCCTCTTCTTCTGTATACTCTTGAAATTCTAACCTGCATGCGTTGGCCTTATTTCTGCTCTAGTGGAAGTCTTTCTGAATGGTCATTGGAGAACACTCTTCGTTTGGTTCTCCACTAGTCCACTGCCTTGGCTTCTATTTTTGTACAACGTGGGTAGGGGTGTCAATGGGTCGGATTTGACAAGGACCCGACCCGTACCAAACCCTATAGGGTCAGGGTTTGGTAATAAATGAGACGGTCAGATTAGAATTGGTGTTGGACCCGAAAGGTCTGATTAATATATGGATCGAGCTATGGTTTGCAAAATTTCATATCAGACCCAGGCCTGACCCGAGTTCTGACTAAGATCCACAATTTTTCAATGTAAAAAAGATTAAAAAAAAATATTATTTTACCTGGTATGGTTTCTCTTATGCTGGATCTGATTGGACTCGGGTTCAGACCTGGTACCACAATCTCAAATCTGGCCTGGGTTTGGTTCCACCTGGGTAACCCGACCTATTGACACCCCTCAACATGGGTCCTTGTCACATCCCATTTCACTAACTGACGTTATCTCTTCGCACACACACACATATATATTGCGTATGATCTAAATGAGTTCAATCTCACATGCATCCTCATTAGTTTTCAAGTGCATCGATCCATATGGATGAACTTCACATTGTTCATTTAGTACAAATTATGTTTTAATCTAGGGTTTTGGAAGTGAAAGGCCTTCTTTTCATAATTACATTTTGGTCAAACTAGAATTGGCTTTATTTAAGATATATTTAAGTAATTAGATTATTAATTTAAAGTATGTTTTAAAGTAAATAGACACTATATATGTATTTGTGTGTGTGTGTGTGTGCACGCGCTGTATTCCAACATGATGTTTGACATCAATTTTTAAACATTTATCTACATGAATTGCCAGTCGTTGATTTTTCATTGTCTTGAAAATTGAATCATATGATGCATTGAAGATATTTCAAACAACTACTAACATAGTAAAAAACTCATATTAAACACATTTGCATGGTTCGATTCATTTCGTGGCTAGAACCATACAAAAAAGACTGTACAACTGCACCGTCCTGGTTAAGAGCCCCAATATATATGCATAACAAAATTGATTGTACATACTATCTAGTTGGAAGATCATATGTGCAAGATGTATTAACTCAATCTGAGAGCATAGATATGTTCAACTTGGTCTGTTTACTAGGGATCACTTCTTAGATTATATTTTTTTCAATGCAAAATTATGATATTTCATATCATGAAACTATGGTACATTATAGGCCACTGATTTTTTAAGCTCTTTAAAAATATGCATATTATCTTCTTTCAAAACAATAATCTGCATATTATCAAAAGCTTATGATTTGAAACCTGTCTTCTACTAAACAAAACATGTAGATCACATCAACAGGATCTGATCCACAAAAAAAATAAAAAAAATGTGAAAAAAATATTGTTTTCTGCTAGATATATAGCCCCTATAATCAACTACACGAAATATTGTATATAGTGAACAATGCCACAAACATTTCTGTTAACTTGTTTTTGTTCAACACAATGCAACAAATACTGTATATAGTTAGCATTCACATGCAACTCCAAATTCATATTTGGAGATTTCCTAGATGATCTCTCTCTCTCTCTCTCCTCTCCTCTCTCTCTCTCTACTGGTCCTTGTTTGAGTTGCCTTTTATCATGCCTAGGCTTGTGCCTTAAGACCAAATTTACCAATAGATTATGAAATGAAGATCCAAATGCCACAAATGTGGTCAAGCATAGACTATATTTGCAATTTATTTAGCAGATATTGATATTCATTTCCCTCTTCCAATGGATTGGTCATAATCGAAAAAAGTAAAAATTTGCCATAATAAGGAAGCCAAAACTTTATCTTAGGTCCGTGTTCCCATGATGCACCGGACAAGTAGTGCGGGACAACTCAACCTGGACTACAGAGGGTGGGATGCAAGGAGGTGGTAGAGGGCAGTTGCGTCCCTGACATATTGTCTGGTGTTTGCTTCCACTCTAGGGCCACGATTTTAAAGTAGAGCACTCAAAATTAGGCATCTAAACGGGTTGGATTCTGGTTGAATATAGGCAAATACTGAGTCCGACTTAGTCGGATGTGGAGCCAAATAGGATCAGCTAAAACCAAATTAAGATCCGACTAACTTAAAATCCAACATTTACACCTATTTGAATTTGGTTTATAGTTGGAATCGGATCTTAGTCAGACTCGGACGCAGATTCGGATGTAAAACTCAATACCAAGTCCAAATCTGATTATTAATCGGATCCGAGGCGACTGGATTCTCATTCCAGTTTGATGTCAGATAATATCCGGCAGATTGACATCCCTACTCAAAATTTGATGCAGTAAAATGCAAAGAAATGGGTTAAGGTAGGAAGGACATGGAATGCATTACATGATAATTTGGAGCTTTTTTTGTAAGTGAAGTGTGTTTAGCTGATTACATTAACGTGATGCTATTGACTGAATCCTTATTTCTATATGTCACATGGACACGCCATTTTGGCTGTGTGTCCCTGGTGACACGAGCGGACACACTCGGATATGCTTACACGTATGGCATTATTTTAATTTTGTTTAAATAATATTTTATTATATTTTAATTTTATTTCAATAAAAAACTATATATTTTTCAATGTTAAAATATTCAAAAATAGTTTTTTCTTTATTAAAATAATAAAAAATTGGGCCCTCGTGTCCCATTTTTAAAAAAAATTCTGAACTGTCAACTCGAATCCGAATCCCGCGTTCTCGAGTCCACGAATCATTGTGACATGGCTTCTTTTAGGATAGGTGGACAAAAAAACTGCTCATTTTTTTTGTCACTATAGGTGCTATTATTTTATCAAATTACCTTGTGTCTAACACAAAGCCCCTGGAAACAACCCATCAAATAAGGGAAGCCCCCAGCTTCGACCTTGCGACAAGGGACACATCTTTCAGGTATTGAACTCATGTCATCTGTTCAACTTGAGTTGCAGAGCCGACCTCCTAACCAAGAGTTTGGGCCCCAAGTCGGCACTATTCACTAAATATCATTCCAAACTGATTATTTCTACATGTTTCATTCAAATATAAATGGTTTTCTATCCTTATATAAAATTCATCTTTATCCCTCGAGCTCTTCTCATCTAGTAGGGGCAACTTGTGAATGTCACCAAGTTGTCGGGATGTCAAGAGTTCAAATCCTATGGGAGACATTGCTTGCTATAAGGTCAAGGCTAGGTGTACTCCAATGCAAGTAGGGAAGACCTCAAGGGGTTTCATCATCTGGAAGTCGGACAATGTAGCTATATGCCTTTGTGTGAGCATCTTTATTGGGAAAACAAGATTTTAACATGAGGGCCCATCACATAATTTCCATATGTAGGGCAAAATGTCATGTCAATTTGTTATACTACCAAGTACTCCTTCATGGCCAAGGGGTATCAATAATGGCGATCCACTAATAAATCTAAAAACAACTCAACTATTTGACCTTGAAAGAATGAATATAGTGATACTAAACTCTAACTCTCTCTCTATCCATTAGGGGTTGTCAATGGATTAGGTTTGACCTGCACCCGATCGACCCCGTACCAAACCCTATAAGTTCAGGGTTTAGTGTCAAATAATAAGGCCTGCAGATTAGATTCTGGGTCGGACCTCAAGGGTCTGATTAATATATGGAGCTGTGTATGGTTTGTGAAAAACTTCATACCAGACCCGGGCTCAACCCGAATTCCAATTAAGATCCACAAATTTTCAATGTAAAAATAATAAAAAAATATTATTTTAGCAGGCATGTTCTAGGTCTGGATCATGTAATTTTTATAGGATCCGGGTATGGTTTCTCTTATAGTAGGTTTGATTAGACTTTGGTCCAAACCCGGTACTATAATCTCAAATCAGGTTTTCGTCCGAACCAAACCCTAGCCCACGTATAAGAAAATGAGATCCTGACACAAGCGCGAGCATGAAAGATAAGTCCTTGTAGCTGTTTACAGTCACCAATAAAGGTATGAAATTCTTTCCCATATATCCTTATCTTTCCTGGTAAACCCCAAAACACCTTGATTTTTTATCAGTAGCAGCATGTAGGGCTGATAAACGAGCTGAATGAGCTGAGCTTGGGCTGTTCAGACTCGTTAAGGCTATACCCCAGCTCGCGCTTGACTCATACGATCATCATGAGCCGAGCTTGGTGAGTCGATCACGAGCTGACAAGTTTTCCTTAAGCTTGATAACATATAAAATATCTATAAAACACATATAGTATATGATATATATAATATAAACTATATAATATGTAAAACGAGCCTATATACAAGCTGAGCCGAGTTGAGCTTGCCATGTTCGTGCTTGGCTCATAAATAACTCACCGCACCGTGCTCAATTTCTGAACCAAGCCGAACTGAACGGCAAGCTGCTTGTCTCGTTTCCTAGCCCTAGCAGCATGACATTATGAAGTCAGACTACGTAAACATATCAATGCCTATGTGAATACTTACTATGTAAATCTTGGAGTTTCAGACAAAATTCTAGATATAGGAAAATCTCAATTTCCAAATTTTTCTGACAATGATTCATAAGAGTTAAAACTGTTGTGGGCATCAAATTGTCTGACACAGTTTGATCATTAAATCTTCACTACAAGAAAAACGTGAATTAGCAACAGACATTTGCGACAAATTTTTTTCATCGCAAATGTGCGACCGATTAGCGAGAGAAAATTATCTGTCGCTAACATTCAAAATATTTGCAAAATTAGTAACAAACATATCTTCCTCGTATATTAGCGACGAAATTTTTCTGTCGCCAAACACTACAAGAAAAATGTTAATTAGAGACGGAATTAGCGAAGGCATTATTCTGTAGCTAATTTGACGTTAATTAGCGAGAGAATTTTTCCCTCGCTAATTCATCGCTCATTAGGAATGGATTAGCGACAGAAAAATTCTCTCACTAATCCGTCGCTAATTTTCGATTTAAACCATTCCATCTAAGGCGCAAAATTTTCCCTCTCTCTCCGTTCAAAATTTAAACTGATGACTTCTCGAACGATGATGACTTCGTGGCGGAGGAACGCGAGGAAGAAGATGAGTCGGAGTTGCCCGCTGGCGCTGGAGGACCAGGCCGGCCCGACCTCTCTGGTCTGGCAAGTCATTTTCTTTTTTGAGAGTGGCTTTTCGTTCCTAGCCTAACGATTCTGTTGGGGGTTATGGTTTCAGGTCGACGGACAAGCGAGGGAACCAGGTTGGGAGGACGTCGGAGAGCGTGCCGGTTCAGAGGTGCAACCACTGCGTTGTGCAGAACACCCCGCAGTGGCGGGCTGGACCGAAGGTCTAGAGGGCACCGGTTCAGAGGTGCACTCTATTGCATTGTGTAGAAGACCCCGCAATGGCGAACTGGGACAGAAAAGCAGGGAACCAGGTCAGGAGGGCGCCAGAGAGCATGTCAGAGAGCGCGCTGGAGAGCATGTCGGTTATATGCAAAAGACCCCGCAGTGGCGGGCCGGGCCGCTCGGCTGCAACGCATGTATGATGTGGTACAAGTTCGGCCTATTGCTGTCAGAATACCGCTCGATAGGGAGCAATTTTTTTTTTAAATTTAACGATGGATTAGCGATGAATAATATTCGTCGCTAATTTAAAATAGCGACGAACTCATGATGGATATTATCCGTCACTAATTTAAAATAGCAACGTACTCATAATGAATCATGTTCGTCGCTAATCTGTAGCAAATTAGCGACGGATAAGTTTTATTGCTAATTAGCGACCAGGATTATGCGACGAATGCTATTCATCATTAATCTGTCGCTAGTCCATCGATAAATTATTTAGTGACGGATATCATTCGTCGCTAATTCACGATTTTCTTGTAGTGTTTGCTAATTAGGCAACTTAGTGACAAACAAAAACCTATGTCATGAGTTTTGACTGTATGTAACTTCTTAGTTTTGTTTATATTAATGACTTATAAAGTACAAGGAATCCATTTGCTTATTTACCATAAATTTAAGAAAAAATTCATTTGCATCTGCACATGCACATGAGACAATTTTTTATATTTTTTATATTATACTTTCCTAAAAAAAGTATCCATATTATCATTCTATCTACTAGAAAATCATTGGTGTGAGCTTCCTTGCTTGTCTCAACCTTGTATATGCATTCAACATTGTTTATAAATATGTATGTGTGACCTGAGGACAAGGGGTAAGCCCACAGGGTTTTACGCTGCTAGAACATTGATCGTAAATACGGCAGGCAGCGCCAGCGTGGCTAGGTCTACGTTCTTGGGCGGCGGTTTCTCTGTGTAAATATAAGAAAAATGTGTATGTGTGCGAGGTAGGGTTGTTTATCTAACATTAATTTTTTTATATTGACATTAGCAACATCGAGCCTCTTAAAAAATAATGACATTTTTTAAAATACACGATTGTTTTTAAGAGCGAAAAAAGTCACTTTTCCTTTTTCTGATTCAAATTGTCTTTTTAGAAGGTCATTTAGTGTTTTAGAAGGCAAATTCAAATGGCCAAAGTACACAATTCACTTAACCAAAAATGTAAGACTTTTTTGCTTTTGTTCAAACTAAAACATATCATTTACTTTCTAAAAACATCAATGTTTTAGTCATTTCAATCAGATGCACGTTATTTATTTGTATATTTGCTATAGCTATGTCTTGGTTTTTTCACTAAGACCATTTTTTTTCTTGCTAGGCCTTCTATTTTGTCAAAGTTTTGGCAGTAGCAATTTTCATGCTAAGGAATATCCCTTGGTGAAATTCAACCCTAAATCCATTGATTAATATAATGTGACTTGTCTAAGCCACCTTTATTTGACCTTCACTTCAAACAAGTTGTTGATTAACAATTTCTTTTTTTTCTTCAATTTATCTTGTTCTTTTGTTAAAAAAGAGTTTATTTTTTTAATATATTTACATGAAGAAACCACCTCAAGATCAAAGACATAGTTGCACTGGCTTTGCTTGCTTTCCGTACTTACGATCATTGTTCTGACAGTGTAAAACTCTGTGGGCGTAACTTTGTTAAAAAATGTTTGCAAAACAAGAATCATTCTAGTAATTTCTTGTTAAAAATAGATTGAGCCATTATCAGGATAGTCCATGCTCGTTGACCATCCATCGTGCACGTTCATGGATAATCAGTACACCAAAAACATGATTTTTAGGCAAAATGACCTTTAGTGATGCACTAAAAATGCCTATAAAGGTTGCTAAAGGTTTGAGACCTCAAACACATTTTTGAAAAAAGTTTTTAGTGGTGCACTAAAAGCATCAGTAAAGGTTCCAGACCATTCGCGGGGTCTTTATTGACGCTTTTAGTGCGCTACTAAAGGGTTTTCTACATGATTTTTTTTTGTGCGCTGACCATGATTGATGGTCAGCGTGCTTTAACTCCAGTTTAGTACCAAATAGGTTTAGCACCTACCCATTTCACTATTTATTTATATTATATTCATTCGTGAACCGCCAATTCATTTTGGAACTGTGAAATAAAAGAATAATCCCATTGACCGCACAAAGTTCAATCACCAACTTTAGGTTGCAGACTTGCAGTATATAACAAAAGGAGCAAGAATCATGGACTTAAGAGTCTGTTTGATCCACCGCTCCCAGCGTGATTCGGACAAAAATCATGCTGGGAACGACGATTTTCTATAAACATTGAACATGGCGGATGGCGTTCCGCACGTCCACTGCGTCCATAATTGTTTGTGATTTTCGATCCACCTACAAAATAAATAGGAACGAAAGGGACGAAAAAAATGCATCGACAGGTACGTCACGCCCGTCGATGCGTCTCCCTCTGGTCGGTCTCTCACTCTCTCTTCGCTGAGTAACCGACACCTTTCTCCACTACCATTGGAACGACTTTTTCCTCTCCGAGCAAAGCTTCCTGAACCAGCACCCATCAACAGACGGTACCATCTCTCTCTCCTTCTCTTTCTATCTGTATGTGTGCCCTAAATCGATGGCGTAAAGGGTTCCCATGTTTGTTGAGACTCAATCTCGTAGGAGTTTGTTTCTTTAGGGCTTCCATCGATTTTGCGTGGAAATCGTAGATTTGACGAAGTTTTGGGCATGTTATTAGAGATGTGTGAGAAAGGCCTTAATCCTGATGTTTTCGTGTATAGTTCGCATATAAATAGTTTCTGTAATAGAGGAGATGTTAAGAAGGCTATGGAACTATTCGGCGAGATGCATGAGAAGAGGATATCTCCTAATGTTGTGTCATATACGAGTTTGATTCATGGTTTTTGTAAGGTTGGCAACTGGAAGAAGGCAATAGAAATATATGATAGCATGGTTAGACAGGATCTCAATCATGATGTTGTTACATACGGGACTTCTCAACGCGCTATGTAAAGATGGAAGGTTGGATAAAGCCATGGAGTTGGTTGATGAAATGTTGCAGAAAGGAGTGGAACCAAGTGTAGTGACATAATGTTTTGAACTGCCAATTTCAGGCAAGCTAAACATGCTATGAGATCACAATATAAGATACATAACTGTGAGCCAAAAGTTGTCAAAACCAGCAATTAGAAGACTCTGAAGAGCCTAACCTTCTATCAGAGCAGAAAAAGGAACCTTCATAATATATAAAGCTCCATTCTTCAAAGAATTTTAAATTCGATCAAATATAAGATGCAATCAATGAGGAATAACAAATTTATAATAATCATACAACTAATTGGTGGTTTTACATTGTAAAAATTACAATGAAGATTATTAGTTCAAAGACATTTTTTAATCAACATTTACAAAGAAAAGAGACAATGCCCTGCACAGAAATAGCTACAAAAATATGATAAGTTACTATGTACACTGGCTTGAAAACCATACCATTAGGATAACTGGATGCAATACACTAATCTCTGAGGTATTAAGATATGACTTCTGTTTCATGTTCTGCATATATGGCCACATGTGATTTGCCTCAATCTATGGAGAATCATATTTTACAGAGGTCAGTCCATAGAAGAATTCACCGAGGACGTCCTAGAAATCTTGCTTGCCATGCTGGTTCATCACTCTCATAAACAAAACCGCTCTTAGTATACAATTTCTTTACTGCTTGATTATCCACAACAACATGGGCATAAAGATCAGTGATACCTGAATAAATAAAAAAGTTCAGATCCAGAATCTGACAGTAATAAACAATAGAAGGATATAGTAACACTTGGTAAATTATCATTTTAAAATGATGGTTGTGTTGTTCTAGTACTGAAGGTCAAGAATTATGAACCATGTTGATCTTTTTCAGGATACCATCGTACAGGTCTCATCCAATCTATACAAGGTTGGCTATGCAAGCACTTGACTTCGTCATCTTTCTCCTTGTTATTTGTCTTTGTAGTGGAAAAATCAATTCTACATTGGATGTGAATTATAGGAACTAGTGCACAAATCACAATACAAAATCTGAAGTTATTGGTACATATGCATGTGTGTGCATGTGTACATATGCATCCATAACGTGGTATTGCAGAGATTTACCCCATCCCTTGGCAATTTTCTTCGACTTGTCAATTAGGGCATAACGAATACCCTTTCTGTGCAGCTCTTTGGCTGCACACACATTGCTCAGGTAAGCTCTAGCAAAATCAGCACCAATACCCTACCAAAAAGTTATTTCATTACCTGTTGAGAGAAGAAACAGACCTGCATGAAAATATTGGTTAATTATCAAACGGAGTTGCTGTCACTGCTAACCATGAAGAAAGCTCTCATGCAAGAGATCTTGTGGTACATAAATCATTTGTAAGCATAGAGGAGATCTGCTATGTAGATCATATGTTCTTGATCTAAAACGATATTTTCAAAAATGATGAAATGATGAATTTAAGCAAAGTTTGCTAATTTTGTTGTGTGAATTGCTTGTAAATTCTGCATGTGCAAATGCAGTTTTAGCATTGTGGTGTATATGCTATAATTGTGGCCACCGCATTGTCTCAAGCTGGATGTCTGCCAAGAGGATAGCACTTCAGCACCACCATATGTTTTCCAGCCTCCCCTTCTCCAGAAGATACAAATCTTTTTATCAAAAATGTGAATTTGGAGTCAAAGTTGGTTTTTTGATTTACACAAATGGTAGACTTGATCACAATTCAAACCTCTTTCTCATATAAATTGAATATTTGTGAATCATAATTAAGGACAAAGAGTTGTTGTTTGGAGATATATGTTTCAGGAAGGATATAACTAGTCAGTTTAGTGTCTATCTTGTCAATTGGTGGAAGTTGTGTCGTGCAAGTGAGTGTAGGCTGTAGCATCCATTTACATGTACAATTGCTTGTCCTCTCTTTTCTATTTTAGGTTTTTTAGGCGCTCTTATAATGTTTCAGATTAGTCTGCATGTATGTTAGATTTGGCTATGACACTATTTGGACATTGTTTATGTTGCATTACATATTACATACGTAGTTCATGCAAACACACATGGTGCACATATGCATGTGGATTGCCACTTTGACGTCAAGGTTGTATGGAGGTTAGTCAAATCCGTTTGCAATTTGACGTCTTTTTCCTGTAATAACATTCCAAGGTGCAACACCTATTCATAGAAGTACAAATGTAGAGTGATTTTTTTAACACCCTTTGTTGTTGGTGAAGCAAGACATGCTAGATTCTTGAACTATTTCAAAATTTTAGGTGTTGATGCCTGACCTGGGTACGCTTCCTCCAAATGATTGGTACAAGTGCAAATTTGGTTGCACTTCTGGAGATCCTGTAAAACATGTAGTTCTTGCAACGCTGATTTGCTTGTCCTGAAATGGTAAATGTATTGGGTTGGATAACCATCAACTAAGATCTAGTTCTGACTCGAGCTTGAATTTAGATGCAAATTTGCATACCAAATCCAAGTCCTATTAATTGGGTTCAATTTGTTTTACCAAATCCGACTAATGGGATTCAATCAAATGTAAATCTAATCCAAATCAAGATAAAACACCAGGTTCCAAGGCACCTTTCTTGAACAAAGGTATTCTTAATTGAGTCTAAGCTTGCATTTGGCATCACATGAAACATGACCAAGTTCATAAAAAACTTGATGATTATGTTCAATTTTTTCCACTCTTTCCCACTAGGTGGGTACCCATATTTTTTTAATCAATTAAATTGTGTAGTGAAAATAATGATTTTTTCAATGCTAAAGGCTTCTTGGCCAAATTCTACGAGTGCATATGGTTTGGGTAAAAACATTGTTATTATTACGATTATTCTAATGTGGCTTGGGTAAAAATATACATACCGAAGGCAAAATCCAATTAGAGATCCATACTTAGGTCAAAAATTCAATTTGAGGTTCATATTCTGGGCAAAAATTCAATTTGAAATCCATGTTTGAGGCAAAAATACATATTCAGGGCAAATATCCAATTCAAGATCCATATTCGAGGCAAAAATCCATATTTGGGCCAAAAATCCAATTTGAGATCTATATTGAGGGTAAATATCCAATTTGAGATCCTTATTTGCAAAATCTATATTCACTTCAAAAATGCCATTCAAGGTCTATATTCGGGGCAAAATCCAATTCAAAATTCATATTCATGGCAAAAAATCATGATTTTAGATATAATTTCATAATTGGATTCATATCCAGGCAAAAAACCATAATAAATTTGTTAAAACATGTAAAATGGTCAATGGATCGGGTCATACGATCCAAAAAAAAGTAATTCGACCCATTACCCATGACCATCCAAGTTGATTGCACATCATCATCAAACAACGGACATTTGGAACATAGCATTTGAGTACGGTCCAAACAAACATTGAACTTGAAACTGTTTCGTTCTTTTTGTTCATTTCTTTTCGCCCTGGACAAGCTATCAAACATACCTTAATGGACCAATATTCTCATGTGGAAGCAACTTGCTAAGTTTAATTTACTTTTAAATTTGACCCAAATTCTTAATAAACGGGACACTTTAGACTAAAGTGAGAACTCTAAAAAACAAAAAAAGTTATCAGAAAGAATATGAGTATCACCTGTTATTGATGAAAACAGGATGTCAAATGGTCATTCAATCTGAAACTTATTTTCTTGGTGGGCAATAAATAATGGAAACAATATTTATAGGAGAACAATGCTCCGATGGTCATCTAAACTTATGTAAATGTCTTTTTTTTATGACGAGGGTGGGGCCCCAAGATCGCCTTTCCTTAGGTGTAGGGGTGGCAATCGGGTCGGGTTGGTGGGTCAGAATACCTCAGCACGAACATGACCCGTTTATTAAACGGGTTGGATGTGTCAAACACGAACACAACCCATTTATTAAACGGGTAACCTGACACGACACGGTTAACCCGTTTAATAAACGGGTCGGGTCAACACGACACGGTGACCCATTTATTAAAGGGTTGGCAGGTCAAAGTTAGGGTTAGACAAGTTTTTATATATATATATATATATATATATACGGGTCGGTGGGTTGACGGGTTAATGTAAACGGGTTGATCCGCCCACCTAACCCATTTATTAAACAGGTCAAACGGGTTGGCGGGTCGGAGTTAGGGTTAGATAAGTTAATATGTATATAAACGGGTTGGCGGGTTGACGGGTTCATGTAAACGGGTTGACCCGCCCGCCTAACCCGTTTATTAAACGGGTCAAACGGGTTGGCGGGTTGGCATACCCCTAACACGAACATGACCTGTTTAATAAATGGGTTAGGCGGGTCGACCCATTTACGGCACGAACCCGTTTAAGTCAAACCCTAACCCGGCTAAGAAGCGGGTTGGCAGGTCGGGTCAGATTTTGCCACCCCTACTTACATGGCCCACCTACGGATATACCTGTGTGCTAGTGGAGTTTGATCTAGTGTTTTCATCTCAGCACGCTCACAATCACCCTGCTGGCTACCCAGGCGACCCTGGGGTAGTCAATAATGGATATATAGTAAACCCCGAGTGAGTGCCTTAGCCAACAAAGGACACCCACCGGTAGGGGTGGCAAAATCTGACCCTACCCGCGAACACGCTTCTTAGCCGGGTTAGGGTTTGGCTTACTGGATTTTCCGACACCCACCGGTATGATCCTAAAGGGAATCGATCTAAACGCTATGTTGCAAAGTTGCATTAGGCTGGTAGGCATTGTCAGTGCATGTCTCCTTGTGGTGAGACGTTGCAGGTTCAAACCCCAGTGGTATGCTTTAATAATAAGTGGTGGGGTCTGCTTAACCCCAGCTTGGCTTTCCAAAAAAAAAAAAACGGTCTGCTTAACCCCAGCTTGGCTTTCCAAAAACAAAAAAAAACGTTGCCGTAGACTATCGTGAGCTTTATTAAAATCTTGCGATAATATCACAAAAAATTGCCTGAAAGTATAAAACGGTAATTTTTTGCCAGATTTTCAAAATATCCTGAGATTTATGAAAAAACATAAATACTGTGAGTTAAACACGATATTTACGTTTTAAACGGCTATTTATCATGAAAAACCATGTGTTTTTATTTTTAAATAATTTTTATTAATATTTTATTATAAAAATTATTTTTATTGCTGAGATTTTACTAAAAAAATACAAGATTTATGAAAAATTTTCAAATTCTCGCAAGTTTTTGAAAAACGATATTTTGCCGTTTTTAATTTTTGTTACTATGCAGTAGACACGTGACACGAGTATGACAGAAAAAATCGAAAATCTTTTTTTTTAAAGACATGATGACATGGGTTTTTTTAATTTCTGTAGTCAATAGACAATGATTGTTGATATTTTAATACATAAAAAATATATTTTTAATATGATATTATTAAAAATATTAAAATAATATGTATACTTGGGTGAAACGCCAACAATGTTTTCAGGATTTCTCAACAGCTGGGTGTAACCCGATCCATTTTAGCCTTTCCCAGTACAAAAACATTATAGTTTTCCTATTTTAGGCTGATCTAGTACTTGAGTTTCAAGTCATAACCGGATTCAGAATCACATTGAGAGATCTGAGTCAGATATAGATCCTAAGTTGGACCCACTTAAAAATCCGGATCCAGTGTTCTGTCAAACTTGACACGGTCCATGTCCAACCCTTTTGTGTCCCTGATACCAAGGGAAGCAAATAGGTCAAATATGGGTCTTGTCACAACATCTGTCTTTTGAAGAATGGGTCTGGTTTTGGATTTGGATTTAACTTGGATCTCACAGATTATGATTTGAGTTTAGATTTGGCGATATATTGGTATGAGGCCTTGGAACTGGGACCAACTTGACAAGGTCCTCCACATGCGAGGGTCAAGGTTATACACTTTGAGGTAAACACTATTCCGTCACATTTATTAAACCTTTGTGGATCAGATGTGATCTGGAACACCTAAATATTTGGGCTCCCACACCAAGGAGATGTTAGGGATGTCAATGGATGGGATTTTATCTGGTATCCGAACCAAAACCATTATGCTTAGTTGGATTTAGTAAGCTAAAATCATATCCAAGTATAATAAGATGCAAATATGGTTTTTTATTTTTGCTACCTAATTTGATGGGCATCTAAATTTGACAGATATCTAAATCTAACTACATGTAAAAAATCAGATTTGCCAAAGGGAGCTCCGGTTGTCTGGTAGGAGCAGCTATTGCATGTCCCCTTGTGTTGGGACGTTGCAGGTTCAAAACCCAATGGTATAGTTGTATAACTGGTAGGGGTCTGCCTAACCCAGCTTGCCTTTGAAAAAAACAATCCTCACTTGGATTGGACCCACCTGGTCCATGCTGGTCCATGAGGTCTTCCCGATTGCTGGTCCTGGTCCAACATATATTTTAGTGTGGGACCCACATGCCTTTTTTTTATGCTCACTTGGGCCCACCTGGCCTATGAG
The DNA here is from genome assembly GCF_984573655.1 of Nuphar pumila. NCBI lineage: Eukaryota > Viridiplantae > Streptophyta > Magnoliopsida > Nymphaeales > Nymphaeaceae > Nuphar > Nuphar pumila. The sequence goes on along the minus strand of NC_143259.1, from coordinate 116,911,478 downwards.
GTCTTCAAAGTAATACATGGACAAATTAGGGCCACAAATAGCAAATATAAAGAGACCCAATTGGAGTCAAAAGAATGGACCGGATTCAGCGGGGCCCAGAAAAGCAGGGTGTTCGCTTCTTCTTCTTTTTTTTTCTTCATTTTTTCCAAATATTTAATTAAGAAAAAAACTCACAGAAATGAGCGCCATCTCTCTCTCTCTCTGATTCTTAAGAGGCAAGGGGCGTCAGACATATCCAACTTCAGGCCGATTTCGGTGATGGGTGCTCTGTATCGCATTATATCTAAGGTGTTGGCTAATCGATTGCGCGCTGTCATTGATCAACTTGTTTCTCCGAGCCAGGGTGCTTTTATCCCAGGTCGAAGTTTGCAAGGATCTTTTATTTGTGCAACTGAGCTTCTTCATTCTTTACAGTCGACTGGATCACCGCACTTCATGCTAAAATTGGATTTTCACAAGGCTTATGACAGTCTGACATGGGATTTTCTGATTGAATCTCTAACAAATATGGGGTTTGGCAGCCGGTTTTTAGCATGGGTTAAGGAGTTGATCACAAAATTCGTATCATCAGTTTGCATCAATGGAATGAGAGGGGAAGAATTCAAGTTGGCTAGAGGTATACGACAAGGTTGTCCTCTAGCACCTATCATTTTTAATATCGCGGTAGATGGTTTACCTATTCTCATGAAAAGGGCAGAAGAAACAGGCTTCTTGGAATCCTTGGGCATTCTTGGTTTTGTTGGTCACACAATTCAATATGCAGACGATACTTTAATATTTGGACATGCGAATGTTAATCAAATGTCTAGGTTGTGCTTCATTATTAAAGTCTTCGCTGCAATTTCAGGCCTTCGCCTGAACGAGAGTAAGTGCGCTCTGGTCTTACTCAATGCTGATCCTCTTCTCCAATCGGCTGCTGCAAGGATCTTCAACTGCCCAATATCCGACCTTCCTGTCAATTTCTTGGGTCTATCATTGCACTCTCTGCAGCCAGCAGGAACTTCTACTTGGATGTCTACCATAGAGCGGGTGCAAGGGAGATTGCAGGCTTGGAAGACTCGATATTTATCTTTTGCGGGACGAGTGACGCTCATTCGCCATGTTTTAGCAAGATTATCAGAGTTTCGAATGAGCATGTCTATTATACCGACGATAGTAGAGCAGACGATTAACCGTCTGCTTTCGCACTTCCTTTGGTTTGGGAATGTGTCGCACAAAAAGTACCCGCTTGTTTCTTGGCAATAGATCGTTCTCCCGAGGCAGCGAGGCGGCTTGGAGATTCCAGCTCTGAGAAAGAGGAGCATCGTTTTAGTCTTGAAATGGGCTTGGGAAGCTTCCACATCTCAATCTTCTTGGGCTACGTTTGTTAGGCAAAAATATGGTAGTCTACATGAATCCCTTCTTTCCACACCCAGCTCAGTCTGTCAGTCGTCCCTCTGGCTGGAGTGGCGGAAGACACTTCGATCCTTCAGTGGCAGAGATCTTAGGCCGGTTCATGGCCTGCCGTGGCTTTACTGGGCCATGACGAGCGGAGATAGGTTCTCCATTAAGCAAATTTACCATTCCTTGTTGCCGTCCGGGATGAACTGGTTTCCCAGTGATTGTATGTGGGGTAAGGGGCCAGCTCCAAGGGCAAAAGCTTTGGCGTGACTTGTGGCTCTGGATCGTGTTCAAACCCAAATTAATGTCAGGAAACGGGAGATTCAATTTTCAAGCATGTGCGTTCTTTGCGAGAAGGCTGTAGAGGACACGACTCACCTATTTTGGCTCTGCCCGGTTGTTCTAGACTTATTTTTTTGAACTTGGGGTGCGCCACCTGTTCAAACTCGTCCGTGCTCCGTTATTCGGGACTTCTTGCTTGGTCCCAAGATTGAACGACAAAAAAAAAAATGGACCGAAAGAAACTACATCTTTTTCAGGGGCATCAAATTCGATTTCTGAAGGCTTCGGCAACGGGTCATGTCTGATCTGTATCTGGCTCTTAAGTTACATAGTAGGGGAGGGGCTGATCGACTTGTACTCTGATCTCTCTCTCTATCTCTCTTGTGAGATCCGTAGGGCGGGAGGAAACGAGCGTTCCCATCATTCCTATTCTCTCTCCCCCTCTTGATCAAGTGAGTCTCTCTCTCTCTCTCGCTGTGCTTGGGCCGATCTCTCTTTCTTCTTGGTTGCTTGAACTCTTGAGACTGAATCTCCTTGATTTGTTTTCTCGAAGTTGGTATCGTTATTTGGCTTTTGTGCATTTCGTGTTTTCGCTTCTGGTGTTTTTGTTTTTGTGTTTTTGGTTCAGTTTACCCTGAAATATGATTGCTTGGTTTAGTTTGTTGGGATTTCGATCGTGCCCTTAACTTGATTTGAATCATTGCCTGAGCTGGGATCATGGGTTTTTGTTTGTCGTGTTGTATGGTTTCTCTTTGGTTATGTTTTTGTGGGTTGTTGTCTTTCCTCCCTTCGTATGGAATCCGCATCATTTTCTGTTTTTTTTTTAATCCGTTTCCATTGTAGTCAATCTAATAAGATCATAGTTTTCCCGAAGATTTTTGGGTTTTTAGTGGATTCTGTTTTTGGGGTTTAAATGACCCTCTTTCTTACTCTAGAAAAGATGATGTTTTATGCATTTTGGGAGAGAAAATGGTTTTTGTTTTGTACATTTATGTTGATTCTAGTGTTTTAGTCCTTTATTCATTGTACCGTTTCAAAACTTTGTCGGTTCATCTTCCATAAAAGAACCCAAGATAACAAACAGGATCCTGATGAAATTGATCGATTCCATGCTTTCAAGTAGTATAGGATTGCAGGTTTTATGCTGGGTTGGATTGTGTTTTCCCATCTCCTATTTGAAAATGTTGGCTTTTGATTTCATGTACTTTCTGGTTGACGTTTCACGGCTATTATTACTTTGTTTTGTTAATCATATTGGTCTTCTTGTGCAGGTGCCTACTGACCGTATCGAAGCTTTTATCGGTTTCTAGTTCAGTGCATCTCAAGCTTTGAGTGTTTTTGGTTTTTCCTTCAAATGGGTTATATTGGTGTTCATGGTATCAGCACACTGCATAAATACAAGTACAGTGGCATTGATAGGTCCTATGTGGCCAAATACGTACTGCAGCCATTTTGGAGCCGCTGCGTGAATCTTTTCCCACTTTGGATGCCGTAAGTTCGTATACATTGATGGCTGATCTGTTATTGGCAGTTTCCATTTTGCTCTTATTGAGATGATTTTATAACATTTTGCTATCATGGTATGAACAATCTTGTTCTGAGATACCTAGGTTCTTACACGTGGATAGTAACATGATGTAGTCTGAAGTTCCGATCCAAGTCAATATGGTTCACCAATTAATTATGCAGTGACTTTTTAGTAAATGACGAATAAATACAGTATTTGTGTATACCATACATACCAGAAGCAGCTAGCAGCATTATCAATCAAACTTTCCAAGAAGCAAGCTTTGCAAGCTGGTAAACGAAGAGGATTCGGTTAGGAATGTAATTCTTGTTGCTGAGAATCATGATTTTCACATTCTGAATTATGAGTAGAGGAATTGTCATTCCTGGAGATAGGAATCTTGATTCCTGGATATGGCATTCTCATATCCTGTTTTTGGCAGTCAAAATTCTTGGCAAAAAAAGAACCTAAATTTATAAAGAAGTACTTAGAACTCCTGGAAAGAGAGACTTAAATCTTTTAAAAGTTAAAACAAATGTATACATGCTAAATCAATGTGTTACTGGAACAACAAAGTCAATATTTTGAAGAATGCCCATATAATGCAGAAGGACTTCTACTTAGTTAAGATTGGCATCAGTATCATATTGTCATAGTTATGGAACTATGAATTTTTACATGATTCCTTTTCTGTTGTTCAGGTTGGCATATTGGAAATCCCTTAGATTTGTAATATGTGTTTTCAAATATACATCAACTTTTGCACTAATTCTTCTTGTCATTTCAATGTTTGGTTTTGGAAGTGAGCTCGCTGTTCATAAACGTGATTTTTATTTCAAATGTTGCATGCATAATTACCATTTTTGAAGCTTTGGTGCATGCATGTTTTTATCTTATTCTAAAATTAAGTGATCTAGAAATCTCTAATGGGTTAATATAGTCCATTGACTATGGCTGGTCATTGCTTATATCTATTCACAAATAATCCTGTATAATATACCCCTTCCCAAATGATTCCCCATACTGCTTCCTATACACTTCATCTATTTACATGGATTTTTCTTTGTATATCCATTAATTTTATATGTTTTGATAGGAATTTGAATTTAGATTTTTGTTTCTGCATGTGAACAAATGTGGGGATTTCATTGTCGTTTTAGGGTAATTTGATTCCGATTTGCAGAATGGGCTGATCATTTTAATATTTTTTTCCATTTTTTTATTGAAGATGTCATTTGAAACAATTATTTTCACTGACTATGACCTTTTGTCTTCTCCCATTTTTCACACCCTTGGGTTCATCGCCAGGCCAAATATGGTAAGTTTATTTTTATCCTCTTGTAATAGTTGATGTGCCTTTATAATAATGGTCTATAGTTCTTTATCCTTGCAAACTTGATGAATCTGCTATTCTTCTTTGCAGATCACTTTGATGGGTTTTATGTTCTTGGTGACATCTGCTCTTCTGGGTTATGTAAGTAATTCTCTATTGTTTTCTGTTTGTTTACTTTTGGGTTCAGAATGTCATCAAAATCATACGTGTGCATTGTTCATTCAGTTTGGTGCTAAGCTCAGAACTTTCCAATCTGCATTCCATATATCACATCATTGTGAAATTTCTAGAGGACAATTGCTAGATCAGTGCTGTCATGTCTTGTTCTTATCCAAAGATATCTCATCTTTTAAGGCTGAAATCATTTGTTAGATTCTGAAAATGTGGATGTGAAGCTATACATGACCGTATCTGCTATCCACTGGGAGAAGTATAAGACATGTAAATCTGGTGGTATTTTCTTAAATCTGTGTATGTATACTTTTTTGTTGGCATACTCTGATTGCGAAGATGTAAATTTATCTGAAACCTAATCCACAGACATTGTATTTTTCAGTGATGGAACAATAGCGCTCCATCTTATATCTCCTGCTGACCTGCTCCTCATCTCCGCCTTTTCCTTTTCTTGCCCTTCTAACAGCTTCTTTTATTATAGAATGACAGTTTTATTTTTCTCCCACTGATAGGCAAGCTGTAGGACAGTCTGTGTGGGCGCTTTTAGACCCCTTGACTAATATAATGCAACTATAACCAGCTCACAATTTGCACTTGATCCATAATGGAACTGAAATTTGAACCCTGTTGGGAAAAACTAGAGTTGTGGGGAAGTTGAGAAACATGCTCCACAAAGGTGAGGATATCAGTGATGTCTAGCCTTGTTGGTGCAAATTCGAGAAGTGACTCAATATCATTGATGAAACTGACGCACAGAAGTACACACTTTAATACATTTTGATTTTGGAAATATCTATGATTGAAAGAAGCTTAAATGCTTGAAAAACGGAGATACTTGTTCCATTTTTTTGTTGTGAACACGCCTAATTTTAGACATAAAAGCAAAATAAGAAATTGTTCATGCTGGATAATATACTGGTTGCTGCATATAAGTGAGTATTCTAGGCATGCTATAGTTTGGCATGGTCCATTCTGCTTTCTGTTTATTTGTTCTACTTTTCATCCATGATGCTACTTCTTGTTAAAATGTAATTGCAAACCAACATTGTAAGTATCTATCTATCTATATATATATATATTTTTATATATATAGAGAGCATGTTAGAAAGTGGCTTTGAATACATTAGGTTCAATAATGAACCCATACATGCACATGAAGTGCGAATAAACCCATTAAAGGGAACAACATAAGCACATAATGTGCTAACACATAAACCCACACAAGGGGCAAAAATATGACTTAAAGTCATAAGTTGAATATTATTAAAAGAAAGGAAGAAGAGGGGAAAACCCCCTTACAATGGAGCAAGAGCTCCTCCAAATCTATAAGAAATACAAGGGGGAGACCCCTATTTATAACACAAGAGAGGAGCCACAAAGGGGGCTCCCAAAGGAGTCGTTGGGGCTCCCCAACGACTCTTTGGGGAGCCTCCCTAGGTGGCGCAAACCCAAAAAAATAGAAAAAGAAAAAAGAAAAAATAAAATTAAATTACAAACATATTCCGAATGGAATATGCGTAAAACTGGAAATGTCTAAACTACCCCTATGCCTATAAATAGAAAAATATATATTTTATATATATAATTAGGACAATACATATGCATATATACAATATATGAATATGTATTATCCTTTATATATATAAAATATATATAGTATTACAAAGGTTGAATGATACATTTTAACAAGATACACATACATATATGCTATGTATGTATGTATACATATCTCTCTGTGTATTATATATATATATATATATATATATTTGTCCTTAATACTCGAAAGGGTATTTCTGTAATTTCACCTTTTACACATATTCCACTTGGAATAATGCTTGTAATTTCCTCTTTATTTTATTTTCTATTCTTTTTATTTTTTTTCTATTTTTATTTTCTTCTTTTTAAGTGTCGTATCACATTGGGGGCCTCCCAATAGAGTCGTTGGGGCCTCCCCAACGACTCCTTTGGGAGCCCCCCATATGGTCCCTTTTTGCTTGTATAAATAGGGGTGTTCCCCCTTTGTAATTGATAAGCTTGAGAGTATCAAGCATTTTCCTTTTTTATTGAAACACATGCCTTAGTGCATGTTTGCTATTTTTACGCATTTGTGCGTAGTTATTCAAGTGTTGTGTGAGTGCCTTCGTGCACATCTTTTGTAAAATATTTGTGCTTGTATACATATTGTCTCTTTGTAGACTTTTTTCACATGGTATCAGAGCAAAGTTGGTGATAAAGGATCGTGGGATTCTTCATTTTTTGAGTGCCTCGAAAAGCATGCCTTTGGTGTTTTGAAAATTAAAGTGGTGGATCTTGCTTCTCCAATATTTTAGAAGAATCTTGTGCAAGTAAGACTTAAAGATATCCTTTTGGTACGTATTTCTCCCTCTATCTTTACTCTCTAATGGGCGAAAAGAGTCATTCTTTGCTCTCGGCTTTAAACTAAATGGCTCCAACTATCATGTTTGGGCCGGGAACATGGAGGCTCACATAAAAGGGAAGGGTTTATGGGGTTATGTGCAAGGCACAATCCTGGAACCCAAACCGAAAATTACTATTGTTAAAGATGGAGAAATCACGATTCTTGAAGGGGATGAAAGAACAAAAGCACTTGAGGATTATTCCAAGAAACATGACGGATGGGAAATGAAGAATTTTAAGATTCTTGGATTTTTTCGTCGGTTGAAACCAAGATTAATGCCAATATTATTAAGTTCAAGAAAGCTTCGGAAGCATGACATTATCTTGAAAAAATGTATACCTTAAGGGATCTTTCCCATAAATACTACCTTCAAAAGAAGGCTCTTACTCTTCAACAAGGTGACATGACTATTAGAGAATATTTCGCCGACCTTTCTTTTATTTGGGATGAGCTTGCTATGCTCGAACCAAAATGGAGTGGAGAAGCAATTGAATTCCGTCACAAGCAACTTGAAGAAGATCGGTTCTTCAACTTTTTGAATGGGCTAAGGCCCGAATTTGAGCAAATATGGTCATCTCTTTTATCCTCATTTACTCCTCCCTCTCTTGAGGATGTTCTCTCCAAATTAAGTGGTTAAGAGATCCGTATGAGTATAAGTAAACAAGGATCAAATGTACTTGCCGTTCCTTTTAATTATGAAGAAAATGATGGAGTCAATGCTGTATCAAGACCTGGAAACAATGTAAAAGCTTATCGTCCTCCTCATTTCAAACCACAAAATCAAGGAGGAAATAGTGGGCAAGGGGGAAAGGACTATAGCAAATTTTTTTGCCATTTTTGTAAAGAACCGGGGCATATCAAACCTATATGCCTTAAATGGAAGAGACTTCTAGCCATGGCCACCACTGGTATACCTCAAAATGAGGAGGCATCTTCAAGTGGATCTCTTTCACTAAATCAAATAGTGGAAGCTCTTCAACCTCTCCTCAAGGGAGCTACCTCCGGTGTCGCCGTATCTACCCCTTCCCCTCCAGGTAAAGTTTCTTGGCTTTTTTACTTCGGTGCATCTTTTCATATGTCCCCAAACATATATTCTCTTTTCGATTATTCAAAAAATATTTCACCATCTTTTGTTTTCACAGCGGATGGAACCTCTCTTGAAATTAACACCATAGGAAATTTCGAAACTCAAGATTTTTTATTCCAAAAATCAGATTTATACATAAGCTAAACTTAAACCTTCTCTCTGTTTCTCAACTCTCGGACCATGGTTGCGATATTAAATTTTCTTTTGATAAATGTTCAATACAGGATCGCCGGTCCGAGAAATTGATTGGGGAAGACTTTAGGAAGGAAGACTTATACTATATGGATTCTCTTCAAATTCCAATTTTTTTTTGTAATGTTGCCCGACACAAAGATGTAAATGTGTGGCATAAAAGACTTGGTCATCCTAACATCACTAAGTTGTCTTATTTACATTTTACAAAAGATCTCTGTAAAAGTTCATTTTCTTGTAATGATTGTATTCTCGGGAAAATGCGAAATTTACCTTTTGAGCGAAGAATTATGTTCTCTTCTAAACCTTTCAAAATTGTTCATTGAGATGTTTGGGGACCTGCACTAGTTGTTTCAAAAGGAGGTTTTTCTTAATATGTAATCTTTGTGGATGACTTTTCTAGATATTCATGGATTTATTTTCTCAAGTATAAGCATGAAGTATTTTCGTGCTTCAAATCTTTTCATGTAATGATCATGAATCAATTCAACAACAGCATAAAGATATTTAGAAGTGATTCTGGAGGAGAATATCTCTCCAGTGAATTCAAAAAATATCTTGAGGATAGTGGTATTGTTCACCAAAGGTCTTGTCCTAAAACCCCTCAACAAAATGGGTTGGCCGAAAGGGAACATAGACACATCACTGAGACCACTATAACCCTTTTTATATCCCAAAATATTCCTAAAAACTTTTGGGCCGAGGCAGCCCTTGCTTCAGTATATCTCATAAATGACTTATATTCTAGGAATTTAGGAAAGATCTCTCCTTTTGAAGTTTTACATAAGATGGAACTGATTATAATAGGTTACGAGTCTTTGGTTGTAAGTGTTTTATACTTACTCATAAGAATGACAAACTCTCTCCCAAGGCTATTCCTTGTGTCTTTCTTGGATATTTAGAAATTCAAAAAGGGTTTCGATGTTATGACCCTAGAAATGATAAGTTATATGTCTCCAGAAATGTGACTTTCTTAGAAAATGAGAGCGGATTTGAAGGAAATGTTTTCCACCAGGAAAATACTGATTATTCTTTTTTTTTTGACTTATTGTCTAGTAATGATGATATGTCTCGTAATGATCAAGTATCATCAAATCATGATGGGGAAAATGGAGTAGATATTGATGAACTTAACTCACCCAATATCCAAGAAGGCAGAATTTCAAGTGACCCAATAACGTATTCTCGTAGAAATCGAGATACTTTCAGAAGTGCTATTGATCAATATAGTGAGTCTGTTTCCACTCCTGATCACAGGAGATCTGAAAGAAATAGGAGACCTTCAACTCGATTTGTCTCTTTTGATTCGTTTTCACCCAGATATACGGTTTATCTTAGTGCTATTTATTCTTACTTTGAACCAATAAATTTTGAAGAAGCTAAAAAATGTATAGAATGGCAAGAAGCTATGCAAAATGAACTCAATGCTCTTAGAAAGCTGAGACATGGGAATTCCAAACTCTACCTATTGGAAAGAAAACTATAGGTTGTCGTTGGGTATTTAAGGTTAAGACTAAGAGCGATGAATCTCTGGAGAGATACAAAGCTCGCTTAATAGCAAAAGGGTATGGCTAAGAATATGGTATTGATTATAAAGAAACTTTTGCTCCTGTAGCCTGAATTGTTACAGTTAGATGTTTTATTACTATTGCGTTTATAAAAAACTAGAACATTTTTCAAATGGATATGAAAAATGTTTTTTTAAATGGTGATCTTAACGAAGAAGTTTATATGGATGCCCACCAGGCATGAAGATTTCTAAAGATAAAGTTCTTCGCCTTTGAAAAGCCCTCTATGGTTTGAAACAGGCTCTCAAAGCCTGGTATGATAGATTTAACAGTGTAATGCTAGAAAATGGATTTTCTTCTTTGTTATACTGATACTGCATTATTTACTAGAAAATTTGATGCAGGGATTGTGATATTATTGCTCTATGTTGATGCTATGTTAATTACAGGTGATAATGTTCAAGGAGTCAAGGGTATTAAGTCCGTCTTGACTTCGAAACTTGAGATGTCAGATTTAGGTTTTCTGAGATACTTTCTTGGAATTGAGGTTGCTTATTCTCAGTGTGATTATTTTTTATCTCAATCTAAACTTGCCTGTGAGATTATTGACAGGTCAGGAATTTCCGACGACAAAGTTTGCGAAACTCCTGAAATAGTTGGTTCAAAAATGAAGATCGATGACGGGATCCTTCTAACTGATCCTACTCCTTACCGGCAACTGGTAGGCTCGTTGATGTACCTTAACATCACTCGGCCTAATTTGTCTCATGCAATTCACATTGTCAGTCAGTTCCAGCATGCTCCCACAACCGTTTACATGAGTGTTGTGTTTCATATCATCAAATATTTAAAGGGAACTGTAAATAAGGGAGAATTCTTGTCTTCTTCTTCTGCTTATACTGACTCAGATTGGGGAGGTGACCCTAATAATCGTCACTCCACCACTGGTTTTTGTGTCTTCTTAGGTGAGTCTTTGATTTCTTGGCGATGTAAAAAACAACAGAAGGTCTCTCTGTCCTCCACCGAAGCAGAATATAGAGTCATGGCGTCCACCACCATGTAAATTATATGGATTTAGCGTCTTCTAGAAGATATGGGAGTTTTCATTAGAGAACCAACCAAGTTATGCTGCGACAAATAGAGTGCAAACAGTGTTGTGAAAAGCGTTGAGGCGTAGCGAGACGCTCCACCAAAATCTGAGGCGAGGCTTAAGCCTCGAGGCGCAAAGCGTAAGCCTTAAATTTTTTTTTAAACTTAAAAAAACTATAAAAATTATCTAAAATTATAAATAAATAAGAAATGCTTTATTAATGAAGCACCAACCAACATGAAATAAAAAATCTCAATTAAATACGGAAAAATATGAGATTAACATGTAAAAGTAACATTAATGCAACAACTTGATCTATGTAAGTATCTAAGAAATAAAATATGAGCATTCATTTAATAAAAAACTAAAAATCTAAAAATCATTAAGTAATTTGTCCATCTTAACCAGGTTTGGTTCGTTGCAAGTTTTGTAAACCAGACCCATGATTGTGATCTCTTTAGTTCTTTTAGTTGAAAACACATACTGCATTCAAAACTTGTCATGTTTAGTCAGATTTTTAAAGAAATCTAAAAATCAGCATATTGTATTACACTAAAACTTAAAAAACAAGTCTTTTCATTAAAATAGGTTGACAAGGACATAACTCTTTGCATCGCCTTAATGAATTCTTACGAATTAAATGAATACAAATTTAATTTTTAAAATTTCATTAAAGTGTACCCATGCATGATGTAAGGCGAAGAGGGGGAGCGGAGCCCCCTGTCGACAAGGCAAATGGCAGGAGGGGTGGAGCCCCCTACTGGCAAAACAAGAAGGACAAGGGGTGCAGAGCCTCCTGCCTGATGACAAGGTGAGTGACAGGGGGCGGAGCCCCATACCGAAAAAGAAAGCGACAGGGGGCGAAGCCCCCTGCTGAGAAAGAAGGTGACAAGGGGGGTGGGGTGGAGCCCCCTTCCCTGCCGAACAGAAGGTGATAGGGGGCGAATCCCCCTGCCGAGAAAGAAGGCGACAGGGGGGGGGGGTGGAGCCCCCTTCCCTAAAGAAAGCGACGGGGGGCGGAGCCCCCTGCCAATGAGAGGCGACGATAGGGGGCTCCGGCCCCCTGCCGACGAGAGGCGACAACAGGGGGCTCCGGCCCCCTGCCGGTGGACCCAAAGAAAGAGGCAGGGGGGGGAGAGTTCAACCCCCCTGATCGACGAAAGGCGACAATAGGGGCTCCGCCCCCCTGTCGGTCAACCAAGAGAGAAAAACAGAGCGGGGGGGGGACCACCTGCCGACGATAGGGGGCACCGCCCCCCTGTCGGTCGACCCCATAAGAAAGGTAGGGGGTACCTCCTGTCAACGTGAGGCGAAGACAGGGGGCTCTGCCCCCTTGTCGGTCGACCCCTCACGGAGAAGAAGTAAAGAAGAGGGGTTTACCTGGCGGCGGCGGCGACTCCGACGTCACCGGAAAACGCAGAGGAAAGGCGGTGTCGAGGATGTCGGCCGAGGTCGCCGGAACGGACGACAGTGGCGGTGAGTCGCTGGCGCCCTCGCAACAGAGAAAAGAAGATGGTGGTGGCCGGTGGGTCGTCGGCGCCTTCTCAACAGAGGAAAGAAGGTGGAAGAGACAATGACCGACGACGGGTGGTCGTCGGTGACAGCGGTCGCGGGGGAGGAGAGGGGACAAAGTGGAGAGAGAAGGGGCGAGGGCTTTTGCCCCTCGCCCGAGGCGCCTGTGTCTTTTTTAAAGACACAGGTTCTCTCGAACCTTCGAGAATACGGGTCTGGGTCAGACTCGGATAAGGGCCCATCAGATTTTTTTTTAATGCACGCCTCGCCTCAAGACGTACGCCTCAAGGCGCATGAGGCCCTTATGCATTTATGCTTTTTAACTGCGCCTCAAGGCACAAAGGCCCTCGCCTCGAGGCGAGATGCGCTTTTTGCGCCTTGAGACGCGTTTTTAACAACACTGAGTGTAATTTATATTGCTAAGAATCACACTTTTTATGAGCGAACAAAGCATATAGAAATGAACTGCCACTATGTCAGGGAAGAATACTTGAAGAAGGTCATTGATCTCCCGTACGTGACGTCTGAGTATCAACTGGCGGACTTCTTCACTAAGGCTCTTCGCTCGCCTAGATTTTACTTCCTTCTTGGCAAACTTGCGGTTATCGCATCGTAAGTTTGAGGGGGGGTGTTAAAATGTAATTGCAAACCAACATTGTAAGTATATATATATACATACATACTATGTATGTATGTATACATATCTCTATGTGTATATATATATATATTTGTCCTTAATACCCTAAAGGGTATTTCTGTAATTTCACCTTTTATGCATATTCCACTTGGAATAATGCTTGTAATTTCTTCTTTATTTTATTTTCTATTCTTTTTATTTTCTTCTTTTTAAGTGTCGTATCACATTGGGGGCCTCCCAATAGAGTCATTGGGCCCCCCAACGACTCCTTTGGCAGCCCCTCATGTGGTCCCTTTGTGCTTGTATAAATAGTGGTGTTCCTCCTTTGTAATTGATAAGCTTGAGAGTCTCAAGCATTCTCCTTTTTTATTGGAACACATGCCTTAGTGCATGTTTGCTATTTTTACGCATTTGTGCGTAGTTGTTCAAGTGTTGTGTGAGTGCCTTCGTGCACATCTTTTGTAAAGTATTTGTGCTTGTATACATATTGTCTCTTCGTAGACTTTTTCACACTTCTATCATTTGCTATTTGGATCAGAGTTCATGAAAGGGTAGCCTGAGATGATCTGCATGTTATTCTCATGTTTTTGTTTTATGACTGTAGATTTATTCACCTCATCTGGATTCAGCCCCACCACGTTGGGTGCATTTTGCACACGGATTGCTTCTCTTTCTGTATCAGGTTTGTTCAAGTTTGCCCTCTCTTTCTTTTTTCTCATGCATGTTGGCAAACACCATATTTGCAGATACCTATCTATGTAGTATGTACATCCATATCTTCAAATACTACATATCATTGCCACAGATATCACCAAAGTATCATGATATTATAGTGACATTATCACAGAGATCACCAAAATATCATGATATTATAATGTCATTATCATAGAGATCACCAAAATATCTTGATATTATTGCAATGATATTGCTTCGACATTATCATGGTGTCTCAAGAGTATTTTTATTTTTTGTTTTTTCTAATTTTTTTCTTACTCTTTATCTTATATATTTGTGTTTTTGGCAGTTTGCAATCCCCCCCCCCCCCCCCCCCCTTTCCTCATATGTGAACAATGAGAACCATATGTATGTTGTGCTGTTTTTCTTAGTCAGATGTGATTTCTGTAATTAAGTGATGTATGCTTGTATTGCATACATCTCTCAAAACTTGTTCGCTTATATGGTTAGCTTGCACATTCCTTTGTTGGCATTTTGCTGTCACTGAAGTCATGCTCCTCATGTAGAAAATGCTAAAAGTTGAGATTTGGTAAGTAAAGTTTTTATTTTTGATGGTAAGCAAGTATACAACTGATTGTCATCACCAGCAAGCCTCTGTGCACAACTATCCACATGATGAGTGGTGGTATAAAATTAATAAAATTGTTAAATGATATTAAAATTCATCCTTAATACTGGCCTAGTGGAGGTCATTCTAGTAAGTGTTATCGAATCTGCTATGAGATGTGTATGCTATTATTCCCTTCACGTTCTTGCTGAGCATCTTCAAAGAATCTGTGAGATTTTCTTGTTTCTGTCATGTGTATATCTTATTTTTGAGAATTTTGTATTCCAGACATTTGATGCTGTGGATGGGAAGCAAGCCAGGCGCACTAATTCATCTAGTCCATTGGGTGAACTTTTTGATCATGGTGATTTTCTTCATCATATTTGTTCTTTAGAGACCTACCCAATTTTGTAGTACTCTTCTATTGAACTATTTGAGTGAATTATTGCAGGATGTGATGCCCTTGCATGTGCGGTATGCTCCTTTTTTTTCAATCTTCCATGTTGAACACTGGGACCTTATTAGATATTTTCCTTGAATAACTGCTGTTTCTTAGTTTGAGTCACTGGCTTTTGGGAGTACTGCCATGTGTGGAAAGCATGCTTTCTGGTTTTGGGTGATGGCAGCAGTTCCATTCTACTGTGCTACATGGGAGCAGTAAGTGATGTTTGTTTAGACTGTTGCAAAGCCCAGAGAATTTTTTTTATATTACTTTTCTCTGCAAGCTTTATAGGCATCTATTTATCTCAAATAAAACTTATTTCTTGTCATTTGCAGCTTCTTTACAAATACACTTATTCTTCCAGAAATAAATGGACCTACAGAAGGGCTCATGCTGATTTATGCGGCTCATTTTTTCACAGCTGCTGTAGGTATGTCAATGATTGTTCATTTTGATTCATCCTGTGAATTGTCTTCAACATTTGGTTGTTGTACATGTGCTTTGTATTTGAACTAGTGCATAATTGCATTTTTCTGGTTGCTTTATCAGTGATTTTGCCTTCTATCTTTCAAGTTTACTTACACTCATTTGCAACTTATCTTGATGTTTTCCTGATTCTTTTTCTTTATATTGCATGATTTGGAATTACATGATAGGGCAAAAAGAGACTAGTTAGTTTCTTTATCTAGTTCCTTATCTGGTATCAATTATTTTTTCATGCATTTTCAGGTGCTGAATGGTGGGTGCAGGATTTCAGGGCATCTATTCCCTTTCTGAGTTGGATACCTTTGTTTCCTGGTAAGATCTTCTGGTAAGATGTTATGGTTAACCTACCCACTTTCAACTTTAAAGTCTGCAAATTTTGTAAGGTTGATTGTTAACCATCCTGTGCACCACCACTCCTGTTAACAGTTGAATTTTATGATATCTTTGATTCAACACTTCTGGTTCTGGACATATTGAAGTGAACTTTCTTTGGCAGTGCGATGTCGTTCACAACTTTGGTTTTATATGTGTTTATATTTGGTTTTGGTTTTCTGCTGTGGTGAAAAGCCGTGTTTTTATATCAGAATCTAACAGCTACTTTACTTTGCAACTATAAATGGACATATGTAAAATTAACATTTGGTGGCAACGTGGTCTTAAACTGTTTAAAATTAGTGACATGATATTCTTTGAGGCATTCAAAGTGCTCCGATGCCATTTCGGTTTTGATTAGGCAGTTGTCTTGCTGGCTTAGGAAGAGATCAGATTATATGAATCAATTTGAACGTTTAGGAGTTGTTTCAATTAAGAAATATATGATCCACAACAATCTTTTCTTTGTAGTCCTCGAATGCCCAAAGGTTCTCTGTAGTACTTACTCGCAGTTTGATGAATCTCTGCGAGTTTAAGATTCTCCTATCCCCATGTTCTATCCCCATAAATCTTGTTTTTTCAAGGGTTTCCATTGAAATGCTCAATTTTCTATATCATAACACTTCTCTCTTGCCAAATTTACAAGTTTTCAAAGAACTTAAGGGGTTAATTTATTTTCTTTAATTACAAATCACATTGAGACTTTTATGGCTAAAAGAGGTATGCACAACATGGTACATGATCTTTGTTGGGTTTATCTCTCAAAATTATGTGGGTTTTAGCCTTTTGTTTGTTACTTTTAGAGGAAAACTACACTGCTTTGAAATTTGTTTAGTCCTAGATTAAAGAGAAGAGGAACCTTCACATGGCTTTATAAGGGGGTAGAGTTGCTTTTATGGGAAAGGCTCTTTGGAGGCATGTCAATTGAACTTTGAACTTTGGACTTTGGATTTGCCTTTAGCTTTGGGTTTGGACTTGGATTTGGATTTATGTTTAGGTTGCAGTTTCAACTCAGTTCGGTACGGTTCGGTTTCGTTTGGTGTGGTCATGGTCATATTAAACTTTTGTCCTATCTTTTTAGTATTTGGGACGATTATATCCCTAAGTCCTTTTTACCTAGACCCAATCAACCTAACCATTTAAGCTACCTTTGACCAGACCTAAACTTGTCCAACATCCCTGCATGCACGATTTATGGTCAAACGTTCCAGAGCCACCCTATTTATACCTGATTGTTTGACCTGCTTTGACCTTTGACCAACATCCTATTTATTGGATAATTCGGATTGGTAGGATTAGTTTAGACCCTTGACTTAACCTTTTGGTTCGTTGCCCGTTCCCATCTTGTAAACAATGGTTGACTAGCCGTTTGGCCTTTATAGCTAGCCATTGATTATTTATTAGTGGCTGATGGGCTTGGGCCTATATAAATCCAAGCCCACCCCCTTTTTTCATCCATTGAAGTCTCAACCTCTCTTCTCTCCTCTGTTCAATCTCCTTCTCCATGCCTCTCTCTCTAGCTTAGACTTAGTCTAAGCCTAGATCGGTTCAAGTCCAGAGGCTAGTCAAAGGTGGGTTGTGTCGAGTAAGCTCGGTCTTACCAGTGCAATTCATGGATCGATCATTTCGTGTAGGCAAAGCTTGATTGTATTTTGAGAGTAAGGTTGCATGTATCCCATTGCACCAAAGACTTTATCCAAGTGGAGCAACGCTTTAAAGAAAGCGTGTCCAATGCATATCTCTAAGCCTACCTTCGTATCAAGCTCATTTGCCATACCCTCTCGATTTCTCAAAAATCTTTTGGTTTTGTATACTTGAAAAAACCCACTCTTTGTATCCTCCCTATGTATGTAGCAGAGTTGCCAGTCGAGGAAGCGATACGGGAAGCGGAAGCGGGAAGCAAGGCACTTCTAAAATTTTAGGAAGCGGGAAGCGCAAGACGACTTAGCGAACCAGGAAGCGTCTCGGAAGCGTCTCGAAAGCGACCTAGGGAGCGAACCAGAAGCGACCTAAGAAGCGAAGAAGGAAGCGACATAGGATTCGAGTGAGAAGCGAAAGGGAAGCGAAAATGTAATTATATATTTTTATTTTATCAAAAACTAAGATTTATGTCATCATTGACAAAATAAAACACGTATATAGACAATAAATAATATAAGTTGTAATTATCTAACAAATGCATCATATTGTAACTGTCAAGCATTTAAAAAATTATACATCAAGAGAAGATCATAATTCACATTCTTGTTGCAACCATTTAACAAATGCATGCAAACACTAAATAATGCATTAAGAAAACAAATAAATTTGATTAAAAAGCGTACTTTTTTCAACGAAAGAATCAAATGACTTGTTATTTGATGTTGTAAATCTTGTCATCTCTGCAACATAGAAAACGAGAAATCAATAAACTCAAAGATTACATAGAGATATGTTTAAATTTTTAAGCTATAAATTTCTAAATTGTAAATTATAAGCTACAAAGTTATAAACTCTAAACTTAAAATTAACATAATCCACTACTTCACTTCATTATGCAAGATTCAAAATAAAAGTATACCAAAAAAAGATTACAAGACCATGACAAAAAAGTAACATAAAAGTTTTTAAGTTGGACTACTCCAACTACATCATAAAAAAAAAATTAATAATTCAAGAGTTCATTAATCTGTCATCTTTCTCTTCCCCTTCAAGTCAGCAATAGATCGCGAATTTTCTGCATCATCACGTGCTTCTTGTCCTCCACGACCATGTCTTCTGCTCCTTCCTTCATTTCCTATAATGAATACGTTAAAAAATTAAAATGTTCAAAAATCATAATTTAAAATATAAAAAACACAATATCAACATACCTTGCTTAGGTCTCCGGCTAAATAAAC
The DNA here is from genome assembly GCF_984573655.1 of Nuphar pumila. Lineage (NCBI taxonomy): Eukaryota > Viridiplantae > Streptophyta > Magnoliopsida > Nymphaeales > Nymphaeaceae > Nuphar > Nuphar pumila. The sequence continues at coordinate 116,892,896 of NC_143259.1, read as the reverse complement.
GATCAATCCGACCATGAAGAACTGATGGTCGCTCTTGTATATCTGCAGTTCTACTAGCTTTGTTGGATTGATTTGTATCCTCTTCAACTTCATTTGTACGTATGATTATTGGAGGTAATGGAGCTCTTGGTTGTGCATCTTTACGTTTGGATTTGAAAATAGTGCTTGATTGTTGTGCACTATCATCCAAATCTCTCCATCGCATATCCTCTAATCTCAACGTATTTTCTTCTACAATAGGAAGTTCTGGATTGATATCCCATTTTCGACTAGGCCCTTCTTTGTAGCGATTGTTGCACCTTTTATAACAAGAATATAAAATATGAATGCTAATAAACAATCAATGATAGAAAAAGAGAAAAAAAAATACCAAAACAAAAGTACAACACAGTTTAATTATACCTATCAATCAATCGAAGATTGAAATGAATATACACTAAGGTATCAGCACGATCTTCATTGAGCCTATTTCTTTTAACATTGTGAATATAACTATAGGTGCTCCACACTCTTTCTGCAGAAGATGTGCTAATAGGTTGAGATAAAACCTTAATGGCTAATGCTCTCAACTCAGGTGTATTACCACCATAAAAACGCCACCAATTAAGCACTGACATTGTAGGATTCAGTTCATCTATTCTTGTTGCATTTCGGCTAAATCTTTCACTTCTTGATGCAAAAACCACAAGTTGTGACCTATAAAGTGTAGATAACTCTTCATTTCCAGAAGATATGACTTCAAGCGCGAGCATTGCACCGTCTAAGATATCATTATCCTTTTCTGCAAAAAAAATGTTTAGTAACTATAACAAGAAAATGCAAATGAAATAATAAAATAATTAAATCATTAAACTTTAAACTTTATTAAATAGATAGAATAAAATTTTTACCAGGAGAAACTCGTTTGACCCCTCCTACTGCTGGGATTTTGAGATACTCCGACTCGTAATATTTTAGAGTAAGCATGTGGGCTAGACCAACGTTTAAAAACTCGCTGAGTCAACTCGGCTTGGCTCGACCCTCCAGCGAGTCAACCTGGTAAGGCATACTCGGGTTGCCAAGACTCGGGCATGACTCGGCTTGACTCGGCCGAGTCACGAGTCACGAGTCACGTTGAACTCAGACGAGTTCTGTCGTTTTCGGATTTACAAAACTCGCTGGAGGACTCGCGCGACTCGGGACGAGTCATGGGTCAAATATAATCGAACAACTCGGATGGTTTGTGTTAATGGCATTTTTGCAATATTATTTCTTTTACCCTTTAAGTTGTTAACGAAAAGTCGAAAACCCTTAAGGTTTTCACTGTTCATTGTGTTCAACCCTCGACTGAAGAGAGGAAAAGCCAAGAAGGTGCGGCTGCAGCTCCAGCCATCCGACGAGAATTCCGGCGAGAAAAGCAATGCCGGAAAGGAGTTTCCGGCGTGAACAGTGACGCTGGCGTGAATAGTGTTTATTTTTTTGCGTTTTGTATTTGCATCGCGAACAGTAACTCCGGCGTGAACAGTGACGCCGACGAAGGCACATCGACGGTGAATACTGAATAGTAAGGCATCGTCGCAGCTCCGACGTGTCTTCTCCAGCAAAAATAGTGCATCGGCGACATTTTTCGATGCCACCAGGTATGTTTTTTCAAATTTTCCTCTTTTGTGTTTCTTTCTGCCGCTGCAATAATTTCCGGCAAGATTTTCCGGCGAGTTTTGTAAAGGATTCAAGGATTCAAGGTGGTCCTTCAGCTGCTGCGACCTCGCCTGTGAGGCGTACGCCTCAGTACTTGAAGCGTACGCCTCACAGGCGAGGTGTACGCCTCAGTACTTGAAGCGTACGCCTCACAGGCGAGGCACACGCTCTAGGTACTAAGGCGCACGCTATCGATACTGTCTCAAAGCATGCTAATTTATCATGCCTTTGCTTTTGATTCGATGAAATTTATCTTTCATCCTTCCAAGAGATCTAAACTAAAGGTGCTCATTTTTACAACACGTTCTTGCTTTCTCCACACCAAATCATGTGACTTCAAATCCTTCCATCAAATTCCAAACTTTCATTTGGCTCTCTATGCTTGGGGGAATTGTGTCCAAGGACAATCTGAATCACTATATGATAAACATATTGTATGTCCATGCATGTACACATACAACCCTGCACACTGAAATTCTGATGACTTCAGGAGCTGAATTGTTATCAGGGATACACATTAAAAACTAGGCACAAACACACAAATACTGCAAGTCAAATTCCTCAGCCTTTAATAAATATATGACAAGTTCACTGGATTTTTGCATTGAGAACTTCCACATGGTTATATAAATTATACATCACCAGGGGTATTTATATAATTTTACAAAAAGGACAAGAAAAAGCTCCTCTCAAACAATATCAATTTGATGGTCATGACTTTAACCAAAAAATGCATTTGTAAAATCTCAGCAACCAGTATTTTCAGGGAAACAAAATGCAAAAGGAAAGGTGTAATTTGATTACGTGGATACATGTGTACATGTATTATGTGTGAACGCTGATCAAGTTCATTTCTTTAGCTATTTTAACCAAACAGATTTGACAAAAAAATTAGCATGGATCCATTATTTATTTTTTTTGGCAACGAAGCATGCACTAATGGTTTTTTTTTGTTGTTGATAACTTGATCGTGCTAGTTTTACTTGATGTTATTTTACTTATTAATCAATTACATTAGTAATTAAGTCATTCTACAAACTTTTATATGTTTAAATGATAATTTATATATTGTTTTTCTTTTAAAATCAAAAGTTAACAAAACCCGGTCTGAGTCATCGAGTTGACCCGCCGAGTCACGAGTCAATAAAGAACGAGTCGAGTTCCGAGTCACGGGTTTTAAAACCTTGGGCTAGACTATGGAAAAACACATTCATTCTATCCCATCTATTTGAGTCAATCTTATGAATCTTTTCATATAAATCTGGTTGTCCTTTTAGATTGTCTTTGATTTCTCCCAACATGTTGTCCATGCCTTCATACACTTCACCAATTATAGGGCCTTCCTGATCACAAAATTTAATCATCTTATATATGGGTTTTATAATCAATAATGCTAAACATACAATATCCCAATATTCTTCATTAAGAATAGTTGTTTCTGTTGTAACAACCCTTTTTTTCATAGTTTCATCCGTGCATGCTTCCAATCGCTCCATCTATCTGAAATTACTGTGAGCCTTAAGCTCTCCCTCACATCAAGCAAGCGTTTCAAAGTAGTATAATGTGAAGCAAACCTTGTTTTTGCAATCTTTATTAATTTTAATTTTTCATTGCTTCTAAAGATTGCTAGTGCTTTTGAATGATTTGTGATATACTTCACAATTTCTTTACTCTGCAAATATGTTTCTCCCAACCAATGAAACTCATGTGCCAAATCCTTGAAGATCAAATTAAGTGTGCACAACACAAGGTGACCAAAAAATATACTTGTACGTTTGTTTTAATTCTTCACCTGCTAACTTGCAATTTGCTGCATTGTTTGTAATCACTTGCACTACACTAGAAGGCCCCACAAGTTTAAATCCCGTCTTAAAAAACTCGTCAATGTTTGCAGTTGACTGTTGCACATTAGAAAAATCGCTTGCATATAAGAACATCGAGCCAAAACAGTTTGAGGCAAATATATTTATCAAGTGTTTGTTCTTGATATTTGTCCAACCGTCTGATACAATGGAAACTCCAAACTCCTTAAACTTTTCTCGAAATTCGTTTAACTCCCTGTGAACACACTCTTTCTAACTGTCAAGCAATGCTGTTCGCGGTTTTTCATATGATGGGGGTTTATATCCGGGTACTTTACTAACTGCAGATATCATCTCTTCCCAATATAGTGATCGAAGCACATCGAAAGGTATGCCATTTGCACAAAAAAATCTGATAATTTTGTGATCTACATAATCTCTTTCTACCTTTTTAAAGGTATCACGAATATCAACTGTTTTTCGGCTTCCACTAGATGATGTAGTCATACTAATAGGCTTCTTCGGAGTATCAATTCTTGATCTTCTCAACTCAAATGCACTTGATGAAACCTCCACTCGACGAACTTGCCTCTTAATTTTTTTTGCCAATTCTGCATTTTTTGCAACTACAGGGCAAAAGGCAATTCCAACACTTTGTCCCTTTGGAGATCTCATGAGATGTGCAAAAACTCAAGTATATGACCCATGATAAATATTTTGGCAGTGCCTGCACATAAAAACTTGGGTTCCACCTTGCTTTTCTTGCCCACTCTTCTTTTGTTTCAATACATGGCGCCATAACACTGTTGTTTTATGCATGCTAGGTGGTTCATCATCTTGGTCATCTTCAAAATTGTAGTCATCCAAGTCATCTTCTTCATCTTCCTTGTCAAAACAATTTTCGTTTTTGTCTTCAAACTGATATGGACAAGCAGAAAACCTCTTCTTGCCCTTCCCAACACCACTAGATGATTCATGATCCAAATTGTACAAAGAATCGTCATCGTCATCGTCATCAGAATTATCGTGATCATAGCTTGAGATGGTCATTAATGAAGCAAAGAACATGCAAATATATCTGCATCATAAAAGTATAAGAATCAGCCTAAAACACTTTAAAAAAGCTATTATTAACAGTAAATGATGGAGAGTGAAGAACACAAATCATTACTCATAATTTATCAATTACTAAAACAAATAAATAAACATCATTTAAGGAGGTGAAAGATCTATGATTCTATAATATACTATGATAAAGCAGACAAATTTTTAAAAAAAAAAAGTTCTTTCAAAAGTTTGCATTTATGAAAAAATGCTAAAGAAAGATAACATAACAACGAAGAAAAACAAAATTCATATTGGCCGACTGTTACTAGCAATAATGATATTTATTTAAAATTTTAAACAACTAGCTGCAGCATACTAGTTGCCCCACTCTTCTGATAGAGTAAATGAGTCGAGCCTGGGTGTGCCCACGCTCGGTATATCAAAGAATTCATACTTAATAGGGATGATAAGCTCAATCATGCTTGGTATACATTTTGTATAATATGTTTTTATAATATGAATTCAAGAATTTTCCTATAATATATTTTTTTATATATTATAGGATACTTATAAGTATCTCTTTTGTTTTGTTTCTTTTATCATGCTTGGTTCACTTGATCAACATGTAAGTTCAGAATTCACATAAAGCAAAGTCACTTCAAGAGATTAAGGAGAGAATGAAAGTCTGCAAGATCAAACACCATAATGAAACCATAAAACAACTTGTGGAGGCAGAACATGTTTTTCATTGACTTTGAAATTGAAAACAATAAATCAATAATCCATACATATCCAACAGTAAAAGAATAATAAAAGTGATCCAGTCAATCTGATCAGGAATCAGGATTCAAGCAATCGTCAAAATGACTTAAAAGTTAAAACATACAAGAATGATAAAAAAATACTGCATTAACCCTTATTCCTAAAAAAGACAACCAAATAAACTCAGTTAAACCACAAAATGTGAAATGTTTCTCAACCAATATATTGTTCATTCATGGGACTCAAATAAGAATACAAATGATCATCATATTGATAATACAAAAGATAAAGACCATCATGTTATTGCAACAGGAAAATGAAACAAATAGTCTCTAACAATCCCCTGTTCCCTAAATGTACTTTCTAGAGAGAATGAAGGAATCAAACCTCTACTCACGAGCTGAACCTCACACCACACAGGTCAGACACCAGCCCTATATCACTCGAAAACTCTTCATCAAAGCAAAATATGGGCCTCCCGGTCTAGTTAAAAAAAAAATTTAAAAGCTCAGTCCTAGCCCAACTCTAATTCCATATGAAATAGATTTTTATCCATTTTTGTAGCCCAACCCTGACTGCAGCAAATAGTTTGATTTGTCCATATGAAATAGATTTTTATTAATAATTGTAGCCATGTTTTATTTTATCTAAAAAAAAAAAACCGGGGACGCTGCCCCCGAACCCCTATCACACAATTTTTTTTTCTTGCTACGCCCCTATTTGCCCCCCTCCCCCCCCCCCCCCAATGAATCCTAGCTACGCCACTGCCGGTGGTGCTCCCTGTTGGAGCCTCCTCCCCCAACCTTCTCCCTCTTTGTGTGTCTCTGTCGAGCCACCCCCCCCATGCCCAAGCCACTTGCCATGCACAGGTGGTCAGACAGAGGTCCTCCTCTCCCTAGGGCTCGCAGTTTACAGAACCCAACCGCCATCAACTCCTCACGAGCCCTTTGCATCTTTGTGGCCGGAGGTCACCCTACGCCCAGTGTGCCCTTGCTTCGTGTTGGGATTGGTCGAGCCCTCCAACCCAAGTTACAAACCCTTGCTTCTTGTCGTCCCCTTTTCACCAAGGACCCAACAGATCCATATTCGAGATAGAGAGAGTGACAGAGCGTGAGAGAGAGGGGTAAGAGAAGATAGTGTACCTGAAGGTCCTGAACATCTTCATCGACGGAAGTCGGTGGAGGCCACCAGAATTTTTTGAGGTCGCCTGAACTCGGAGCTCGCCGAAAACTCGAGAGAGAGAGAGAGAGAGAGAGAGAGAGAGAGAGAGAGAGAGAGAGAGAGAGAGAGAGAGAGAGGAGTCAGAAGATACACATGAAAAAACAAAACCCTAAGCCCCTTTCGATTTTATTTTTTCACGGGTTTTGTAAAATACCCATTTTATCCTCAATAAAAAATATATTCATGTGTAAATTTTTTTTAAGGGCAAATTCGACCTTTCCACAATAGCGTCCCCCTTTAAAGGGGTACACGTACCCCTTTAAAGAGGTATGTGTCTCCCTTTATCGGGGTGCGCATCCCCCTTTAAAGGGGTACGCGTACCCCTTTAAAGAGGTACGCGCTTCCCTTTAAAGGGGGACGCACTTCCTCAATTGAACCTGCGCTTCCCCTCGCGTTTCGGAAGCGCTGCGTTTCGCGCTTCCGAAGCGCATCCCGGGGAAGCGCGCTTCCCCTATTCTATAGGCGTTTCCGGTAACTCTGGTATGTAGTAGGACAACACAAAAATAAATTGTGGGATCCACCAAGAGAAACTTTCGCCTACTTTTTTGTCATCTGATTTGAATTTTTTTAGGAATTAGACAACATTTTTGTATGGCTTTCTGGATGTAATACTTTAATGTTGCAATGTCACACTGAATATCCTTCAAAATCTGTTTCTGTCAACCTTGTGTGTGTGTGTGTGTGTGTGTGTGCGCGTGTGTGTGTGTGTGTGTGTGTGTGTGTGTGTGTTTCATTCCTAAAATTGGAATTCTTGTTTTTTAATTTATTACATAATCACTTTTCTATCATGAGTTTCTCTCAATTTCTTGCAGCACCTGCAAGTTCTTAAAATTTATTGTTCTCAGAAATTCCAACGTATCAAGTGGTGTTGTTTTTCCTGATTGTTGGTGGTGTGGTGCCTACTGTTTCATACAAGTAAGTCAACTTCTGTACTTATATTCTGCTATTTAGAACTGGTATGTATGTAAGGCTGCAATTTTTTACCAAGGCATCTATAAATGCTTGTTCAGTGCTATTTTTGTATGGTTCAAGAAGTAATGCTCCTTTCACCTATGTCATATAGACATGGACATGCATACGTAACACAACAAAGAAATGCTTGGTACAAGCGAGAATTGTGTAATACTAGGGCACAACACATGGTTTGTGTGTGTGTGCACATTCAAAATTCTTAAAGCAATACATCATGAATATTGTTGCAAGTGTAAATTCTTGGACAACTGTTCTAAATCTTTTTTATTATAATCAATAATAGTAAATACAAGTTGAAAATTGATGTTAATATAATTAATGACAAATTTAAAAGAAAATCATGCAAGTAAATGCAAAATGAACAATTGAGATCATAAAAAGAAATGGAATAAGTTAGAAAAAAAGTATTGACTGTGCCCGATGCATGTTTGGCTGTGGCTATGAAGTGTCAGTCTATCTCAAAGTTACCGGAAACGCCTAGGTAAGCGGGGAAGCGTGCTTCGGAAGCGCGAAACGCCGCGCTTCCGAAATGCACGGGGAAGCGCCATTTTTAAATGGGAAGTGTGCTTCTCTTTAATGGGAAGCGCACTTCCCTTTAATGGGAAGCGCGGTTCCCATCACACTTTCCCCTCGCTTCCCCCATTTTTTTTTATTTTTTTTTATTTTTTATTTTTTTGTATTTTTTATTTTTATTTTTTTTGCTTCCCCCTTGCTTCCTAGGTCGCTTCCGGTTCACTTCCTAGGTCGCTTCCGAGACGATTCCCGATTCGCTCCTAAGTGGTCCCATGCTTCCCGCTTCCTAAAATTTTGAAAGTGCCTCGCTTCCCGCTTCCCGCTCCCGCTTCCTCAACTGGCAACCATGGTCTATCCAGTGTTGTGTCATGCAGATACGGGACACACATGCTTATTAAATGCCTAGCCTTTCTAGTCATTGGCAATGTCTTTTTCCTTAGTTCTTACAGCTTGATGGTCATTGAAGTTTCTTGTACTGTTTCAGTATAGATAAGTGTTCTATTCATTAGGGTAATCGTGTGACTATATCAGCATAATTTATTGCACTGTTAAGCTTTCCTCATTTTATGTGACTTTTTTCTTCTGCTCAAGAGGTTGTTAGTTAGCTTCTTTGGGACAGTATTGGTCTATTGGGCAATATGATTATCAACATTATCAGATTTAAAATTTTAATGCTAATGATGCTGTGGCTGCTCCTTTTGATGATTTTGCTCAAATTGTTGGTTGAGCAAGCTTTTCATAACTTCAAACACTTAGATATTGGGACTTGGTCACACAGATTTTTTGCAACAGTCAGCCAATGTGTCAGTATTCTTATGGTTGAACCTGTAGTGAACAGTACTATTATGGCATCTTGGAGTAGTCAGGACACACATGGGTCAGCTTCAACCAACCAAAAATTGTACCTGTTACCCTAGTGATGCACATAAATTGATATGATTTTAAGATCAACCATAGTCAAATTTATCATGCATTCTTGCAACCCATGATACCCGTGCACTCCTATTGACCAGACATGTTCTGTCAGGCACTTGGCAACACTAGCCATTGATTCTGACACTGACACTTCTGGAGAGTCCAACTTTTAGTTAAGTATTGAAGTTTTCTTTGCAATTTTTTCTTTAAGCTTTCTGTTTCTGGACTTGAATAATTTCTTAAATCAATTTTGTTAGGTTTATCAAAGATTACAAGTATTCTCATATCCAATTTATTGAGACCATGTCTTTATGGGTTTTCTTTTATTCATCAAACATAGAATCATGGGACATAATACTCATATTCTGACAAATTTCTAGTTTAAAGTTTAAACGTGGGTGTATGCATGCGTTAGCATTAGTTTTCTAAGTCTCAATACAATTGACACTCCATGCTGGTCTCTGACTCTGATGTCCATGTCATCTAGATATACAAATACTGGTTTTCTAAACCTTGATATGTTTGACGCTCCATTTTTGTGTCTGAAGTTGATGCCTTTATCATTGTCTATGTAGCTTGCAATGGTCATCTAAGCATCTTTTGATTTTTTATGCCTGAAATTCTCTCTGAAAAAAAAATTTGCATCACTATCTCAAATGAAAGAGTGCCTTCAATAGGACAGAATATGATCATCATTCCTGGACAGAAGTATGCAGTTCAGAGTATCTGAAAGTATTATTAATTGTTTTATCAGAAATTGTCAATTGGTTTGCTGGGAATTGGTTTAGTGCCCAATGGTATATTGAGTGCATAATATTCGGTGTTAACTGGATGGCCAAATGCTTAGTTCATGTTGCCTATTTTATTTTATTTTTTGATATTTACACGGAGAAACCACCCCCAGGATCAGAGATGTAGCCACACTGTCACTGCCTGCCACACTTATGGTCACTGTCCTGGCAGCATGTTGCCTATCTTTTACATTATTTTTATGAGTATTCACAAAATTCTTGCAAATTGTGCTTTTCGTCATGGATCTTTCTTGGCAAGAAACAATCGGTAATCTACTCTAATTTGGTGGTAATAATTCCTCTATGCAGTATATTCAATGTGCACGAAGTCGTTCAAGCAAGAAGGGGAAGCATGTTTCTTGCATTAGCTATGGTATAATTTTTCCTTTGAAACGATACTTATGCAAGTGTTTAGGGCCTTATCTTGTTACTCATGTCTTATTTATTGCAGCTTTTCCCTTTTAGTGTGCTCTTGGGTGGAGTTCTGACATGGTAAGAGAAATTTCAATTTTGTATGGAACTCTGAAGTCAGCTCGATTAGTGGCAAAAACTGGTAACAAGATAACCTCTTGAACCATTCTTCAGGTGTTACTTGTCTCCATCAGATGTCATGCGTAGTCATCCTCATTTGCTTATAGTGGGAACTGGATTTGCATTTGGGTTTCTTGTGGTAGAGTACCCATTAAACTTTTGTGGTTCATTTGCCAATTGAGAAGTGCTTTGTTTTCTTGCCTTAGCATACATTCTGATGTTTATTAGTTTTAAGCTAAATTATCACATGCTTGAACATTTATTAAAGCTAAACGCAACCTTAAAGAATGTTATGAGAATTCAGAGCAAGCTGGTGCTTGCAGAACAAAATCTTTGTATTGATAGCGTAATGGAAGATCCATCAAGCCAGGGTAGCTCGCCCAAGCAGTTGGTTAGCGAAGGCCTTCAATTATCCATATCCTCATGTATTTTCAAGAATTTCTGATCATCTTGCAATATATTTCTATCTGCTGCACCATAGCTAATCTTTTATAAATGTTCAGTATGCAACTTGATAACAGGTCATCTTACTAATGTTAAATTCTGATATATCAACCATGGCACTTATGCATGGAAAATTATGTCACCAGTGCCCATCTCAAATTTTCAAGTATGAACAGTAGAAAAGAAGTTTTGAATTGGAATCTGGGTTATCTATTGTGAGAAAGAGAATAAAGTCTGGCTTAATCAGTTCATCATTGAACCAACTATTTGTACATGTAATCACTTTTTCTTTTTGATATTTACATGGAGAAACCGTCCCCAGGAACAGAGACTTAGTCGTGGCTATGCCTGCTGTACTTACTGTCGTTGTCCTGACAACGTAAAACTCTGTGGGCTTGCCCCAGTTAGTTGCCACGCTTCGGCTTGTGCAAGGGGTGATGCCCATGGGATTTGAACCTAGACCACCTGCCTAGCGGCCTAGGTCCCATCCCACTATGCCAAACCCCTTTGGGGCTACATATAATCACTTGAAGATTCCAAAAGTGCTTTGTATTTTTAAGTTTTATTTCTAAGAAATAGTTCATGGATGGCCTTGATACTGTTTCAACTACTATTATAAATATCTACATAATAATCATTAAGATAAAATAGTGACTGAATAAGTTTCAGTCACTTACTAGGTGTTGAGACCAATTTTGCAACATGCAAAGGATCCTCCCAACTAACTCTACACTCTGCTAATCTTACCTGAGCTCGCCATCTGACAACAGTTTTCAAGCACATATGGGCATGCACGTATGGGAAGATATGTTTTGTTGGCATGTTGCGACATGGCTAGAATTTCTTCCACTGGTATGATTCTTATATGTCTAGTATTGCTCATGAACTTTAAAATTATCTCTTGGCAGGGAAGAATGATTTTGGCCCATTTATGTGATGAACCAAAAGGTTTAAAAACTGGAATGTGCATGGTATATGGCTGTCCTTTGCTCTCTCTCTATCTCATTTCCATTAAAAAGGCTTGGGAACAAGGGAATGACGTTTTCCTTTTGCAATTTTTTTTTTGCATATTTATGTTGCTAACATCTTTTGCCTTGAATAGTCATTGCTGTATCTTCCATTTGCAATAGCAAATGCTCTCTCTTCAAGCCTTCTTGGCGGGTACATGACTCAATGCATTTGGAGACTTTTAAGTTTTAAGAATTTGGAAATGTAGTAAGGCTAACTTGGTTGCTTGTTTCTCTGCAGGAGTCCGTATGTTGATGAGTATTTAGTTGCTCTTGGATATTGTGCATTTACCGGTAAATTACTTGCAAATTTTTTTTTGCTGCATGGTGCTGAATTTCTGTGGTCTCACCTTTCTTTTTCTTCTGTGCTCTAGTGGCTCTCTACATGCATTTTGCCACCTCAGTCATCCATGAAATTACATCTGCTCTTGGTATATATTGCTTCAGGTATAATAATTATCCTAGTTTACTCTAAATGATATTTGAAAGTTGATGCTCCACACAGGAATACAAGTTGTATATCAAGGTTGTCACTAGAAAAACTACTCAGGATTAGTTGGTTAGTGACTCGAAACTAACTTAAACCATGTTCAAGTTGCTAATGAACTCAGACAGCTTAAAGGTAGCAGTCAGTAGTATTTTGGATCAGTAATGCATATAGGCGTGTTGGTCCAAAGCACTACTTGTGCACATCGACTTAAGGTCAGATTACTATTTGACTGCAAAAGGAATTTTACGACAGCACCATCTGAAACTCAAGTCTGACAAAGGTTACTTAAGATGGCTGCACTGTAGAGGAATCAGTGATAGACTGTGTAATGTGTCATTAATTCCACTTGCAACCAACAGAATTTGGCTCTGATGGTCCTAATTGCCCAATGCATTAAATGTTCCAATCTTAGTTGAAGAAAAGCGGGCATTTCTTAGTCTGCGTTGACTCTTTGGGCATTATGCCAGGTTTCTGCTAAAGGTCCAGCTTCAATAAATTCTTTTACCGACTTTCATTCTGAATCCTTTTTTTTTAATCTTTGGACAGGATTACCAGGAAAGAAGCTTGAAGTATTGATGTTTTAGAGGTTGGAATGAGTGGATTGGGTCGATCATTGTAACTCTAGACAACATGTACTATACTATTTGTTCTCTAGCCAATTATTTGGATATTTTTTATTCAAAAGTTTTTCTGGGTAGCATTTTTTGTAGCTGAGATCCCAAATCATTGTGTATCTGGGAATTTTGTGCCAAGTTATTTGGATTCCATTTGAAAATATGGAAATTCATATGATTTATTGGAGAAGATGAAAATGTTGATGTTTCAATCTCCCTATCTACTGCTCTTTGTTGGAAAATGTGTGTTTTTAGAACTTGAGAATTATTTTTTTCATGAAAGTACAAGGAAGACTGTTTAAATAAGGTAATAATGTCATTTTTTAAATCTGAATGTCGGAGCTTTTAATCTTTGAACTCAGTTGCAATCCCCGGTTTATACATTTATTTTAGGAGGGAATTCTCCAAAACCACATTTATATGTAAAATTTCATAAAGTCCTACTCCAGTGTTATCTCCCATTTCCATGCAATTTATCATTTCCTCTCAATATCCGGTCCATTGGGCCCACGAGGGCTCCACTCATCTGGTAGGGGCAATTTGTGAATGTCACCAAGTTGATGGGATGTCACAAGTTCAAAGCCCACGGGTGGCCTCCCTTGCTGCAAGGCCAAAGCTGGGTGTACTTCCCTGTTTTACCAACCGAAGGCCAGCAGCTGGGGGAGCTTTTCCCTTGTATTATCCAAGTCCGTTGAATTCGGTGGCAATGTGTGATCAAAGTGCATTTGTTTAAGTTCAGCCCTGCTTGTGATCACAAATAGGGCTGGATGCCGCTGCACTGGGCCGAGCCAGCCTATATATAAATATATAGACTATAGTGGGTCAGGCTGTTCCATGTCTGTCCACACCTGGCCCATGTTCGGCCTGCCAAATCCAGGCACAAATAAATGCAGAAGTGATCTCTCTCTCTCTCTGGATTTAATCTGTACCAAAATGTAGATATAACAAAAAAAAAACATTGATTCCGATTAGAATCTGAATTCAAAAAGTTATAAATCCACATGATTATGAATTTTGATCTTATTTTAGGATCTGTATAAGATAAAGATAAGTCATATTCCAACTGAATTTTATTGAATTCGATCTGTCTGCACCCCTAGTTTCACAAAGCTTCTAAGGCTCTGTTTGGGAGCGATGAATAAGGGGTATATTTTGGGTTCTCCTAGTTCTCTCATGCTCTCTGATGTTGGGGGCTAGTGGTGTTGCTAAAGCACTCCATTGAGGGTGGAGTTGGCAGCCACAACATCACACTTCAACACCATTCACGTGAGGATGATGCTGGCAACTCCATCATCAACACCACGTTTTGGCAACACATGGAAATGGTGTTTCCATCTCAACGCAAGGCTCCAAAACATAGCCCAAGACTCTTTGTTTTACCAGTGCTTTCATGCTCTTTGACTCTTTGGAAGCAGTGGTGTTTCCAAAACGTTGCATTGACAGCCTCAACATCACGTTTCAACACCATTTACAAGAGAATGTTTTTGTCAAGTCTATCATCTACAACAGTTAATAGGAAGCGATGCATGAAGCTGAAGCAGTAAAGTGTTATAAAGTAGTATGAAGCGGGATTCGTTTTAGAAGCGGTTGTGAAAACATGTGAAAAGCAAAGAAGGAAATGTAAAGGAAACGAGTGGGAAGTGACGGTAAGCGAAAAAATGAATAATAACATGAAAAACACGAAAACCAAAGGAAAAGCAAAAAAGAAACAAATGAGAAACAAAAACGGATGGATGTGAGAGGGAAGCAATTTAAGAAGCGAGTGGAAAGTGCGCTTTTCCCAAATGGGAAGTGAGTTTCCCATGGTAGCGCTTCGGATAACTATGTTCTGTACTACATTTTGGCGACACATGAAACTTGTGTTTCCATCCCAATGCAAGGCTCCCAAATGAAAGCCCAAACTAGACTATTAGGATGAGAATCCACCCAGTTAGCATGAAGTCGGGTTCGGATTATGTTGGTTAGAGAAATGAGAGTGCAAACCTGACCCATATAGTTTAAAGAATGCTCAGATTAAGTCTGCACTTTCTTTTGTTTAAAATATATATAAAGACTCACTAAGGGTAAACTCGGGGCAGATATCTAGCAAAAATCATAGCCCAAACCTGACTTAAATATCCTTTTAGTTAGATTCGAGTCAATCCAAATGATGTTTGGACTAGTACTTTTATGTTCATTTCTGAATATTCAGATTGGGGTTGGGTTTAGGTTGTACATAATAAACTATTACTCATTTTTCTAATAAAAATGATTTTTAATGATTTTAAGAATGGCAGATTTTAAACAATGTTTTGCATGGCAAGCATTATACTTTTAATTGTTTGAATTGGATATATTGGAACAGTTTTGGTCAAGGATTTTTTTTCCTTGCTGGAGTGACAAAAAAATCCACACATTCATTTCAAAATTGGATGTCTGCTGACTAGCTACATTCATGTCAAAATTAGGGAGCTTATTTAATTCACACTACTCTAACTTAGACTGCATTATTAGAAATGGAATGCTATCATTATTTATGAGGTAATTAGGTAAATCACAAAAAAACCCAAAATATGGCTTATTTGCAAAGATGACACTTGACAGTTTGTTTATTACACTTGAACTCTGTTTGCCAAATGCATTTCGAGTACACAAGTGTATAACTATAAACATAGCTGCAAATCTGGTTCTCAGGAAAATATTGGTGAGGGAAACTCTCATGATAGTTTGTAAAATAAGCCTTTCTCAAGAAAATGTTGGGAAAATATGGGTATCTATCAATATACAAACTACGTGTTAAAAATAAAATATGAATTATATGAAAACTAGGTAAAAATGTTTTATCGTGTTAGTAACAGTATCAGGTCATTAAAAAACAGTATCAGGCTAAATAAATGTTATTGTCGACATAGCAACATTTTGTAAATATCACATTTTCCTGTGCTAATATCATCGGTTGAAAATTTTGCAATAAAGTTGCATATTTTCAAAATATCAGCCATATTTGTGGCTATGGTATAAACAAACAATTTAATCTTTTAATTGTGAAATAACTCTTTTCTTTTTGTGCACAAAAAAACTGCTTAGCATTTTGGTTATTACGACCAACCTCTGTTATTTTTTAAATATTCAAGTACACAATTAGGGGTGTAAAAAAATATGTAAATTAATGGAATCAACTGTTTATTAAGAAGATTATATGCTAACAAAATAAAAGCTTAATATCTACTCTAAATAATGTCAAAACATATCCACGCCAACCAAACATTTTAAGTTGAAACAGAAAAATAATGATATATCATATTCAAAATGTATCAAATTCAATGAGTTCTCAAGTATTATTTTGGGATTTACTTTCATCCAATAATTTTCAGGACAAAAAGGGCAATAGGAAGTATATGCAAAAATAAATTAAAGTTTAGATTACTAAAATGCAATGCATATTAATTCTAAGTTTGTCAACATCTTTAAATGTTTAATTGAATATATAATATTTACCGATTAGAAACATTCAGATAGATCAAGTATGAAGCGGGTTCGGGTATGGGTCTGTCCGGTTATGGGTGTATAATTGGTTCGGGTAAATAATGGGGTTGGGTTCGGGTCAGCTCAATTTTAGAATATGGAGAACCATTTTGGTCTGGTTACATAATCGGGTCAGGTCCATTCGGGTTTGGGTCATTATATACAATACCCAAGACCCTACCCATTTCAATACAGGTTTATATTTTGGACGTACCCAAATCCATGGGTCCACTAATATTGGTTCGGGTCAGGCATAATTGTTTCACGACATCGGGTTGGGTTGGCTATACTGGACCCAGTCACACCCCTTTACACAATAGGGTATAAGACATTTTTTACCATTATTAGTAAAATTCGTCACCTCTTTTTTTCATGGTTGAAAAACCAATAATGTCTCTTTAATCATTTAGTCTTGATTCCCAAAAGTCATATGCAAACCAGATATGGGTCCAAAATAATTTGGATGCTGCTTAGGGATGTAAATGGTTCGGATTCAGATTGGGTGTGCCCAGTACCAAATCCAATTAATAGGAGGTTGGCTAAAGCCTCTAAATGCATTCAAATTCAAATTCGGATGGCGAAAAGCTCATATCATATCCATTTTTTTACATGTAATCAGATTTGGATATCCATTAATCCGGATATTAATTTGTTGAATTCGGTAGCAAAAAGTCAAAACCATGTCCACATCCGATCATAATCAAATACCATTTTGGCGTACCAAATCCAACTAAATGGAGCTGGATTCGGTCAGATATCGGATAGAATCTGATCCATTGACATCCTTAGATTCCTTCTGAGCTGTTTAAAAGTTTCATGGGTTCATGATCAACCTGTTTGCAACCCGTAGTTATTCTGGCATTACTCTTTGCTTGTTGTTGGGATAACTGGGGAAAAACCGCTGAGCTCATCCAGTTCATTGGCATAAAACCTCAAGCTTCTACCAATGGGGGCTCAGCTTGTCTGGTTGGAGCAGCTAGTGCACGTCACCTTGTGCTGGGACGTACGTTGCAAGTTCAAATCCCAATGGTATCTTTGTATAACTGGTAGGGGTCTGCCTAACCCTAACTTGCCTTTCAGGTAAAAAAAAAGAAAACGTCAAGCTTCCTTTTGCCCCATTAGGGAGTACATACACCCGTGGGTTTTGAACGGGTGCTTGTCAACTTGGTGACATTCATGAGTCGTAACTCTTATCAGTAAGGAAGGCTGGTGAACAAGCCAAATCAACCAAAAAGAGGCGGTTCGGGCTTGGCCAACTCTTGTGAACAACTCTTGTGAATATCATCAAAATGTGCGAACCTCCGTAAAAAAAATGGGTAAAGGTTGGACATTCACAAATACAATACGACTTTCTTAACTCCATGGTTGTGAATGTCCTCCTGCCTATGCCATTTTTTTTTTACTAAGGATGTTCGCAAATGTTTAAAGCGCCCATAAAACCAATTAAAAATTTGATGGGCACATCCCGCAGGGGTAGGGGTGTCAATGGGTGGGTCCAGGTATGATGATAAATAAGAAGACCCGATTAAGACCTAGGTCCAGACCCGAAGGTCCGATTAATACAGTGGATCTAGGTATAGTTTGTGAAATTTTATACCAGACTCGGGTATGACCCGAGTTTTGATCAAGACTCAAATTTTCAATGTAAAAATGATAAAAAAATATTATTTTATCGGGTATGGCTCAAGTCTAGTTCATGTAGTTCTTATAAGGTTCGGGTATGGTTTCTCTTATGGTGGGCCTGATTAGACCCAATACCATACCTGAAAATCGGGGCCAGGTCTGGTTCTACCCATGTCTAAACCAAACCCAACCTTGTTGACACCCTTGCGTAAGGGTAGCATTTTAAAGTGGCTAGGACTTTTAGCGATGCTTCAAAAGTACCGCTAAAGCATTCTTTTGTGTTTCAAAGTGCTTTTGATCATTTTTATGCGCTAATCACCCATTGGTACGTTCTATTTAGGTAGCTATCGATTAAGCAACTATTACTTTTTATCAAATGTGAGAGTGTTTAGTTAAACACACATTTTTTGAAACTTTACAGTCATGAGTCGTGAAGCTCCAAAAAATGTGTGAACCTCCTTTAACTAAAGACTCACATTTGTGAATGTTTTGATACATTTGCAAACATCTTCGTAAAAAAAATGATAGGCATGAAGACATTCACAATTCATAGTTGTGAAGGTTATACTCTATTTGCAAATGTCTTCTTGCCCTTGCATATTTTGGAGTCATTAGTAAGAGTTTTATGAAGGGGTAAAAATATTTTAAAAAGATAGAGAATTAAAATTTTGGATATGTAAAGAATTTTGTCAAATTGCTAGGTATTTAAGAAAACACTATTTAGTAAGGACAATACATTATTTTTTGTATAAAATATGTAAAATAGGGAAACTAAAATATGTTTACCAGCAAACTGCATTTGCTGGTTTGACAAACAAGAATCGTATAATTTGGGGGTCAAACGACTCTTGTTGGTTCCTTTCATTCCCCTTTCCAAACCCCAACCCTAGCAACCTCTATCACTATCACCACCTCACAGGTAGCATGGATGGTGGAGAAGGGGCAGGCGGGCAGACTGGATGGACAGCGGGATGGGGGCGGACAACCGAAGGACTGGCAGAAGGGGCGTGGAGGTGGGGAAGAGGCAGGCAACTTGGACGGAGGATGTTGTGGCTACGGTGGTTGTTGGGGAGGAGGTCAATGGTGGTGGAGGTGGTGAGAGGGAAAATGGAAAAGAAAGGAAAGGAAAAGGAGAAACACCGGAACAACTCATGGTGGTTCAAACCAGCAAAAATAGTTTGCTGGTTTTTTCATGTAAAAAATATGTAAGAT
Source organism: Nuphar pumila (assembly GCF_984573655.1). NCBI lineage: Eukaryota > Viridiplantae > Streptophyta > Magnoliopsida > Nymphaeales > Nymphaeaceae > Nuphar > Nuphar pumila. The sequence goes on along the minus strand of NC_143259.1, from coordinate 116,873,771 downwards.
ATATTTATTACTACTTACTCATCTTTCACGAGTCGAGTCTATCCGAGTTGAGCCAAGTACCTAATGTTCATATTTAGCTTGTTGAGACTATTTTACATTTTGAGTTTGAATGAGCCTAACATGAGCCAAGCCACAACTCATTTCTCAAATCTAGTCATGCCTACCAAATAGGGGTGTCAAGAGGTTAGGTTTGGATCAGACCCAGTGAAACCAAACCCATATTTGTTTTGAGATGCTGGTATTGGGTTTAAACCCGGTCCAATCAAACCCACCAAAAGAGACCATATCCGGATCCTTTAAGGATTATGTGACCAGACCCAGACCATATCCGACAAAATTATATATGTATAATCTTTTTTACATTACTGATCTTAATCAGAACTCAGGTTTATTATGAAATTTCACAAACTATACCCGATTTCATATACTAATTGGAACTTTTGAGTTTGACCCAAATTTTAATCAGACCTCCTTATCACCAAACCCTGACCCTAAATAATTTGGAACCGGGTCGGGTTGAGGTCTGACTGCGCATCTCGACAAGGGAAGACAAGGAGAAAGAGGGGGGCATAGGATTGGAACAAAAATCAACCAGGCCTGTCCTGGTCGTGCACATTGTTATTTATATTAATTGGTAAATACATTTGATGCCGGTACATGTTATGTGTATGAAACCATACCATGATCCAAGTATATTGTAGGTTTACTATGATAATAATAATACAAATATATTCTGTTAGACGGAGTGGGATGGAGCCTAGACTCTTGGACAGTCTAGGTTCAAATCTCATGGGTGTCACCCCTCTGTGTAAGCCGAAGCTTGGCGAATGGCGACTCACTGAGTCGAGGGGTAAGCCCTTGGTGGAGTTTTATGCCGACATGGATGATGGGCTAGCGAGGCTAGGTCTCTGGGCGAAGCAGGTTATATGTTTCCCCCCCCCGAACAGGGCATCTCATGATCGGGGGTCCCAAAGAGCACCACGTATTTAAGCATGTGCGTCTCGTATCCCCATGTTTGTCAGCATTAATTAGCGTTGGAGTTTGATGGGATTGCAAAGACTTAAGTACCCTCTCCTCCATTGGTGCAAAAAAAAATGACGGTTCATGAAAAGGAGTGGTTGTAAAGACTTAAGTGCCCCGAAGATGATTATTTAAGACCCAGTTTCTGCACTGCAGGATTATCCGAGAAAGAAATCTCCCCTGGAGGAGGCCATGAACATCAACCCTCTTACTCTCTCTCTCTCCCTTCTATTTCTGCTTCTGTGCACATCCATTAGAAGATCATACATTGCTCCATCAAGCACCGACTGACCTGCACAGGAAGAGGGTCTGGGGGCTCCTCCCAGCGTGGGTAGCATCACCAGTGTGGGTAGCATCATTCAACTTGAATAGTTATGGAGTCTGATTCAGAGCTTTTACCCTTACAGAAGGGGGGTCTGAGGGCTCCTCCCAGTGTTTCATGGCCTTTTGCCCTTACAGGAGGGGGGATTTACATTTCGTAGAACACCCGTCACCGGAACGAGATGAACACCCGTCACCGGAACGGCGGCTCTGCTGAGACCTCCTCGCTAGGGAGAGGAAGACGACGTGGTGGAGCTTCTGCTGGCCATCCTCAGCGCGACTGCACCGACTGGGTTGCTGTCGAGGAGGAGGGCGAGAACAGTGACTCTTAGCTTGGGCAATCTTTCTTTTGATGATTGTGGTTGTAATGTATCGTTGAAGTTAAAATGGGGAATGAAATGACAATAAAATTTGTGAAAATTTACAGAAATAAACTAGACTCAATAACGAAGACCCCACTTTTTACGGATTTGGAACATGACCTCTGGTTAGGGAGATATGGCCCTGACAAGTTGGTCCTAATTCGGGTAGCGATTTACAACGATTTGCTTACTGAATAACATTACAAATCGCTATAACGATTTGCGGAAACACTACAAATCGCTATAGTGATTTGCGAAAGAATCTACAAATCGCTATAGCGATTCACGGAAGACACTACAAATCGCTATAGCGATTTGCGATTTGTAGTGTCTTCCGCAAATCGCTATAACGATTTGCGAAAACACTACAAATCACTATAGCGATTTGTGAAAGAATCTACAAATCGCTATAGCGATTCACGGAAGACACTACAAATCGCTATAGCGATTTGCGATTTGTAGTGTCTTCCGCAAATCGCTATAGCGATTTATAATGTCTTCTGCAAATCACTATAGCGTTTCGTTGGAAACCCGAAAATACTACAAATTGCTGTAGGAAAGCCCGATAATACTACAAATCATTGTTGGAAGGCCCAAAAAAATTTGGTCCGGAGGGCGCTGCCCTCCGAGCCCCCCGCCAGGGGCGGCCCCCCCTGGACCCCCGCCCGCTGACCGCGCAGCGGGATCCGCGCCGGGGGGAGCCCCCGGACCCCCTCCTGTAAGGGCAAAAACTCTAAATCAGACACATAAGTAAAGAGAGAAGGGAGAGAGAGTGAGAGGGTTGGTGTTCATGGCTTTCTTCAGGAGGAACCCTTTACCTCCCTTGATTTCTTCTCTAGAGAAAGAGAGGGTTTTACAGTGTTTTACGAAGAAGGAAGAAGAAGAAGATGACGATGGAGCAATGTAGGATCGTCTGTTGGATGTGCACAGAAGTAGAGAGAGAAGGGAGAGAGAGTGAGAGGGTTGATGTTCATGGCCTTCTCCAGGAAGAACTCTTTGTTTCCCTTGATTTCTTCTCTAGAGAGAGAGAGGGTTTTACAGTGTTTTACGGAGAAAAAAGAAGACATGTTTGTCCTTTTTTTGAACAGAAAAAAAAGAAGACTTTGAAGAGTCAACATCATCCTCGACTTTCTGGATGGAGGACATGTTTGTCCTTTTTTTGAACTGTTTGTTTTTTCTTTTTTGAATGAAGGGCATTTTTGTCATTTTCTCAAACCATCACTTTATGAGAAAAATAACAAGAAAGGGTACTTAAGTCTTTGCAACAACACCAGAGTCCGATGCAAAGTTATGTCAACATACACGGGAATACGAGCCCCATGTGCTTGTATACGTGGTGCTCATTCAAAGCCCCGAACACAGACGTGGGATTCAGTGAATCATCGGGGCGAACATACACAACCCTCTCGTCTCTGGGCCTGGAACAGAGTAAAAAATATTAATACAAATATATTGTAATCCCATCTGGTGTAGCAGTCCTCACCCCTACTACCAAATGACCGGAGCCAGCATCGTTTTAAACTAACGATTTTACCTAAAATGCTCTTTACCAGTTTCTTTAACCTCCAAAATATCCTCACCCGGTACGTGGTTAATAGGCTTGACTTGAAGGTGCTTTATATAGTCAACCCCTCATGATCCTCGTCCTCCCTCCGCAACGTTGTACAAAACCGAAAAAAGAATTTTTTTTATCCTTTATTTTATTTTATTTTTTGAAAATCCACCCGCCGTTGGAGAGAACCAATTGGGGGCCTGGGTCCCCACGGGGAAGGCTTCCACCCGCGAAAGCTTCCCCTCTCTCGTCCGACGGTGGTCGCCATCGTCGTCGTCCTCTTCCCTCGCTCTCCAGGGATTCCATCACAGGCACTGATTCGTTCATTCTATTCCAGGTCTCTCTCTCTCTCTCTCACACACACACACAGATCGCAAAGCATGTCAGTAAACGGGGGGAGGAAGATCAGAAACCCTAAATTCGCGGAGGAAAAGGACGTAAATGTGTGGGATTTGTGTTTTTCTTTTCACGTGGTACGTGATCGTGGCGGGGAGATTCAAATGCGTCTCCTCCTCCTTCGCAGACCGCTACAATCGATCCGTTTTCATGCTTCGATTTTCCGTTCCTTTTTCCTGAATTTTTTACGCGTAGTTGTGGAACGATTTGAATTTTTTGGATGTCGGGAGATGGAGAATTCGGATTTCTATTGATCGGAAAATATTCGTGGTTTTCGCTCTGGTTCGGATTTTTTTTTCTTTATGATTATTTATCAATGCGTGAATTTTTTGTTGTTATTAGGTTTATTGCGTTATTTTGACAAATTTCGGTGGTTTTTTCAGCTCTATTAATGGATGGATTGAGCTGCCGATCTTTCCATGCGCCTGAATTTTCTGTTTTTGCTTCGGATTTCGTGATGCATGATTTGTTTCTGAGCGAAGAAGGGTTGCATATAATGCGTTTGCCGGATAACGATGGTTCTCCTCTGTTTTTCGTTTCTTCACAGAGGACGATTTGTTGGCCTTTGGTAGCCTCATTCAAATTTGGATTCGTTGTTCGATTCTAATTTTCTTATGTATTCATTTACCAAGGACTTAAATTCGTGATACTTTTCTTTGGGGTCTTGGTGGTTCTCACCTTAATTTATGGCGATATATATATATATATATATATATATATATATATATATATATATATATATATATATATATATATATATATAGAAAACAGATAATTCATTATGGTTCTGAACCAAGACGCCATACAGCGGTACACGCTCTTGTTTGGTAGAACCTAGCCGCCAAACATTGGATATCATTGTACGGATGTGTTTAACATGATTTATTGACTTTGTTAGTAGGTTTATCATATCCAATTTACTATTTAATGTTCACAGTGATGGAAATTTGACAGTTAACAGTTCATGAAGAAAAGGCTGGCTCAAGAATGGTTCAAAACATCATATTGAAGTCAGTCAACTTTGAAACATGGAAATTATAAGAACATTCAAAACATGTCCAAAGGTTAGTTTTTTATTTTGGAGATCACATCTTTGTAAATTAAGAGTCTACCACAATGAGTTATGGTGGCTCAGTACCACCATGCATGCATGCATTATATGTGTGCTTGAACATATGAAACAATGGCCTTTTAAGATTGATCCTTGAGAGCCCTTGACCTTCTATATAGGAGTAGCCTTTATTCTTTCTAAGTTTGGCAGCCTTCTTTTTCCAACATGAAGTATATCTATCATTACATTAGATAAATAGCCAGACTTGAATTCGATATTGGAATCATCAGTCTCCAAACTGGGACAAGAAGACTGGTTGAGTTGCAAGAATGAGCTAACATTATACTGTATGGTCATACTTGAGATTGATACCACAGCTAGTGCTAGCACTGGGTTATGTTTCTATGCATGTTCTCAAATGCACTAAGGAACATCAGGTTCTGCAAGAAAACCAAATGCTGGTAATAGTTAATTAAGAACAAAGACAATGGGTTCAGTAAAATGCCAATTGAAGTTTTTTCTTCTTTAGCATGATTGAACTAAACCTTCCTTCAAGCTTGAATGCAAAATCCAAGTCTTATTATCAGCCTAGCCATTTTTCTTTTCCCATAACAGAGCTGGGGAATTAAGGCCCCCTCCTTTTACAGCAGTTATTCAACCACCTATATACCAGTGGGTTTCGAACTTGCAACATCCCATGACATGGTGACGTGCACAAACTGCTCCTACTAGATGAGTGAAGCCCCCCCCCCCCCCCCCACCCCCCCCCCCCGTTGGTTATTAACAGCCTAGACCCTTTCTCTCAGAACTTTTTGGTTGCTATTTGAACTCTATGAACGTCAAACTGATTAGTATCCCCATGGATCATTTTCCAGTATCTCACTGCCTGGAAGTAGTACTTCTTGTTTCTTAAGATGATGCTTGAGTTGAATCCTTGCTTGCATTTAAGGAAAAATAACTTCTCCATACACTTCATTTCTATTGTATTTTTTTTTTCTATGAAGTATGCCTATGCTCGTCCATTTTGCACCTTGGTCAGTCGTGTGATCACACTGGCTACAATTGACAAGGCAACCAGTGAAAATATAATGAGTGGCTAATTGGATGGCATCTTTCACTGTGGCTAGAACTGACGATTCTGCTTTTGCATCATGCATGCATAATCACGGCCACTATTGTAGTTTGAATAATTCCAACCTCCAACTTCATCCACCAGAGGCACACGCCATGAATGATTTCATGTTTCTACTTTATTTGCAATCCTTTCCAGAATTTGTTCAGATGATCTAAAACATATAATACTAAGATCAATATGATCGCCAGTGACATATGCACAATAACCTGTTCATGATCCTGATGAGTGATGAGTTATGCCAACTTATGGACTTCTTTGCATTTGTGAACTGTATATTACTTTGTATGTCTGCATATTAATTTGACTCAGCTGACTAAATCTGGTCCTAAGTTGATACCAATTATATATATTTTTTGTTGTGAACTGTATTTTACTTTGTATATCTGCATATTAATTTGATTGCTGACCAAATCTGGTCCTAAGTTGATACAAATTATATCTTTTTTTTTGGTTTCTCTCAATGCCTTCATGTTCATTCTCAAGAAGGTTCATACAAGTTTTCGCCTCTCCTTTCTTGGTCCTCTAACAGTTGTCACTACCAATCCATGTCACATGGACATTACTAACGGACATACGGATGAACAATTCTTGTGTAGTTTCCTATTGAGAATAGGTTATAAGGGACACAACATGGAAGTGAATCAAGTGTCCTGTGGCATTGCTACCAAGTTACTCTGCAGTTTTCTTTTGCAAGCTGAGTTGTCATATGTATTGTGGATTATCTTCTGATCTCTTTGTACTGATAACTTTCACGTATTCACCTGAAAATTGTTTTCCATGCAGATGGATCACAGCACATTCAGAGCAAGCTGTGTTGTGGTCTTTGTGATTTTATCAATCATTGATGGAGCAGTGGGGAGGCAGAGAGTTGAGGAATTCTTAATGCTTATAAATGATGATTCATTACAGGCTTTGACAGCGATTGAGCAAGACATGGTAAGAGCACTGAAAACTTTTCTATTTTTTTGGACTGTATGGCTGTTAGTTTTCTTTCCGGCTGCATGTTTTTTTTCTCAAAATCTTTCACAAAAGCTTTAAGTATGGCACCATATGACTCTCAATAATGTATGCCAGTTTTTATCTATAAACTTAAGTAGTTGGACATGGAAATATCCATAGCATATGTTCTGAAAATTTTATTTGATATATGTATTTGCTTTTTAATTCCTATATCTCTTATCTTTATGTTCTCTTTGGTGGTGCACTGATAATATTTTAAAACATGGCTGGTTGTTTGTTTGTGTTCCAGTGAGTGATTATGCGTAGATTTGTTAAAATGTAAACATCACATATATAATAATATTATTATATACAACAACAACTACGCCTTCATCCCAAAACAATTGGGGTCGGCGATATGAACCAAAAAAGAAAATCATTCTGGGTCTATATATTTTTGTATTTATACTTTTTAATTTTTTTGTAATTTTTGTTTTTGTTTTTGGTATCTAGTTCTATTAGAACTAGATACATCTAGTTTGGTCAAGTTCCAGTTGGAACTTGACCAACTTTCTAGCTGTTGGAACTAGTCCAACGTCTAGAATTCTAGCTGTTGGAAGTTCCAACATCTAGAAAGGGAGAGCTCCTTATGAGCTCTCCTTAATACTCTTGTATAAATAGGGGTGCATCCCCTTGTGTAAATCATTCCTCTAAATGTTTTTTAAGCATGTTGCTCTCACAAATAAAGTGTTATTTATTTTTATGCTTTTCCATTTATACCCTTTTATGGGTCTTCTCTAAAGTATCTTTTAGATTCTTCCTTTTGAGTAGATTCAAGTGCATTTCTGGAGCCTACCATTTCATTACATGGTATTAGAGCTAAGGAACTCTTAGATCTTTAACAACTTTCTCCTCGATTTTCGTGCCTCTTGTGTAAAGGTGTGTTATTACCTTGTTCTTACAAAAAGTGTTTTGTCACTTGCAAAGGAGTGTTTCATCACTTGCCAAAAGAGTGTTTTATCACTCTTCTATCGACTACAAGAGGATCCATTTGGAGAAAAGGACTTGAGCAACAACATTGTATCCCTTTCTTGCTTTTTCTCTATTTTTCTTCTTCTCCTTATTATCTTCTTTACACCCTTGTAAATGATGGATGACCATGATAAGGTCACCATCATACTCATGAAGTTGAATGATACTAATTATGTGATGTGGGCTTCAATTATGAAGCACCACATATGGGGAAAAGGCTTATGGGGAATAATGGATGGTTCTGATTCAGAACCTAAACTATCTTTCACCAAAAAAGAGGGTGATAAGGAAGTCCCTCTAACGGAAGAGGAGAAGACTAAGGTTCTAGCCTCTTATGAAAAGAAATGGAAAGAGTGGAGGATGGGGCATGCAAAGATAATGTCATGGCTTATTAATAGCATAGACATTAAAAAATGTTCTAGCCTCGATAAATTTGAACATGCCAATAAGGCATGGGAATACATCAATGTTAGGGGTGGCAATCGGGTCGGGTTGGCGGGTCGGGTTGGCGGGTTGGCGTGTCAGCATACCTCAACCCGAACCCGACCCGTTTATTAAACGGGTCGGCTGTGGCAAACACGAACCCGACCCGTTTAATAAACGGGTAACCCGACACAACCCGCCAACCCATTTAATAAATGGGTTGGGTCGGGTAAACGGGTTTTCAGGTTCGCGGGTCGGGTTGACGGATCGGGTAGGCAGGTTGGCGGGTCGGGTTGACGGGTTGGCGGGTCGGGCAGACGGGTTGGCGGGTTGGCATACCCCCAACCCGAACCCGACCTGTTTAATAAACGGGTTACGCGGGTCGACCCATTTATTAAACGGGTTGGCTTAAGCCCAACCCGAACCCGCCTAAGAGGCGGGTTGGCGGGTCGTGTCAGAAATTGCCACCCCTAATCAATGTATTCCCTTAAAGATATTGCCCATATGTGCAATTTTCAAGAAAAAATTCAGACATTAACTCAAAATGACAAAACTATTCATGAATATTATAATGAGTTGTCCAAACTTTGGGAAGAGTTGGCTATTCTAGAGCCAAAATGGCATTGCGCTGAAGATATCGAGCTTCGTCAAAAACAACTTGATATGGAACACTTTTACCAATTTGTGAATGGATTAAGGCCGGAATTTGAATCCACCAAATCGGCTCTACTTCATCGTGGTAAAATCCCTACTATTGTGGATACTATTGAAGAACTAACTATAGAAGAAAATCATCTTAGAAAGAGTACTCCAAAATTTGATAATGATTTAGTTCTAGTTGTGTCTAGACCAGGGAATCATACTCACACTTATAGACCGCCTCATTTTGGGAGACAGAGTAGTGAGTTTGATAAAAGAAAAATCATTTGTCACCACTGTCATGAACCGGGGCACTATAGGCCTCAATGTTCGAAGCTAAAAAGGAGAGACGAAAAGATTATAGCATCTGTTGAAACTGAGCCAAAAGATCAAGATGCATCTGTTTTCATGGCTCAATTGATGGAGATTCTTCAACCTCTTCTCAAAGGGGTATCCTCTTCGACTGAAGCCTCAACTGGAGCGACAGTTGCATCTGTATCTGCTCCAGGTAACTTCCTTTGGCTCTTAGATTCTGGTGCTTCATTTCATATGACCCCAAATGCTAAATGTTTATCCGAATGTCTTAAAAATAACTCAAGTATATCAAAAGTCTTTACAGCAGATGGAACATCTCTTGAAATAAAAGGAATAGGATGTTTTGAAAGTTTTCAAAAATCCAAAACTTTTTGTATTCCAGAAGTTAGATATATCCCAAAATTAAATTTGAACTTTTTGTCTGTTTCACAAATTTCTGATTATGGATGTAATATATCCTTCTCTTCTGATGGTTGTTGGATACAGGATCACCAGTCAGGGAAGCTGATTGGGGAAGGCCATAGAGAAGGAGGACTATATTACATGGACTTTTTGGAACTACCAAAGAATGTATTTTGTTTAAATGTTCATAAATTAGAAACAGAATTATGGCACAAAAGACTTGGCCATCCTTATATGTCAAAAATCCAATACTTCCCAAGTTTGGAAAAATTTTGTAAATCTAAAAATTTTGCTTATAAAGACTGCATTCTTGGTAAAATGAAAAGATTATCTTTTTCTAGTAGAACTTTGGTCTCTACAAAACCTCTTGAGTTAATACATTCGGACGTTTGGAGACCCGCATAAGTTATCTCTAAAGGTGGTTATGCGTATTATGTCATCTTTGTTGATGACTTTTCTAGACACACTTGGATTTATTTTCTTAAACATAAATCCAAAGTTTTTGCTCACTTTCAAATATTTCATAAAATGGTCACAAACAAATTTCAAAGTAATATTTTCATTTTTCGCACTGATTCAGGGGGAGAATTTATGTCTTGAGAATTTAAAAATTATCTTAATCTATATGGCATTGCTCATCAATGATTATGCCCACACACCCCTCAACAAAATGGTCTTGTGGAACACAAGCATCGCCACATTATGGAAACCACTCGGACTTTGCTAATTGCAAGTCAAGTTCCAAAAGGTTTTGGGGTTGAAGCTGCTCTAACTGTCACCTATTTCGTTAATAGAATGACATCTTCTTCATTAAAAAAATATATCTCCAATTGAAAAACTTTATGATTTAGCTCCAGACTACTCTAGATTAAGAGTTTTTTGTTGCAAATGTTTTGTATTTACAAACAAAAATGATAAATTCTCCCCTTGTGCACTCCCATGTGCCTTTTTAGGATATGCTGAAAATAAAAAAGGCTACAGGTGCTATGATCTTTAAAATGACAAATTATATGTATAAAGAAATGTGTCTTTTCTAGAAAAAGAAAGTTCTTTTGAAAGTGAAAAATCCAAAGATATTACTGAATATTCCTTTTTAATCGATTTAACTTCAAAATTCAATGAAGAGGATTTTGAATATAACTTTGACAATGATCAAAGTCCTATTATTTTTTAAAATGATAGCAAAGACCAAACCAGTAGGGTTGTTGGTCTGCAATATTCAAGATGAAGAGTTGGAGAGCAACACCCATCATGTGCATTAGAAAGGTTTTCTGAAGTTCTCCCTTGTAAGACTTCTAGAATTTTTCGACGACCCAAAAAATTTGTCTCTTACGAACCTTTTTCACCCTCGTATAGGGCAACCCTTGCATTAATCCAATCTTATGTTGAACCTTCCTCCTATTCTGAAGCAAAAACCTATGAAGAATGGGTTGAAGCTATGAAAATAGAATTGGATGCATTAGAGAAGGCCAACACTTGGTCCATTCAAGACTTTCATCTTAGAAAGAAACCTATAGGTTGTAGATAGGTCTATAAAGTCAAAAGCAAAAGTGATGGGACTCTAGAAAGATATAAGGCACGACTCGTAGCCAAAGGTTATGCTCAAGACTATGTCACATGGGTGCGGGTGCGGGTGCGGGTGCGGGTGCGGGTGCAGCACTTTCAAAAACCTTGGGTGTGGCAGGGGAAAAAATGTAATATATATATATATATATATATAGAGAGAGAGAGAGAGAGAGAGAGAGAAGGGAGGTCCGGGGGTTTCCCCCGGCGCGGGTCCATTTCATAGGGCAATTTTCTTTTAAAAAAAATCCAAAAAAATAGACTGAAATGATCGTGGGTGCGGTCAACGCACCCGGTGCCGCACCTGCACCCGCGTTGAGTCGCGTCGATGCGGGTGCAACACCTTGCTAGCCGAATCCCTGTTATATAGGCTCAAGAGTATGGCATTGACTACGAAGAAACCTTTGCCCTTGTGGCCCGTATGACCATTGTTAGAACTTTAATTGCTTTGACTTCTATGAAAAAATGACATATATTCAAATGGATGTTAAAAATGCTTTCTTAAATGAGAGTCTTGTTGAAAAAGTCTACATGGAAGCTTCGCCTGGTATTAGTATTCTTAAGGGTAAAACACTTCGTCTTGAGAAGGCCCTTTATGGCCTCAAACATGCACCAAAAGCCTGGTATGACAGATTTAGTCATGTTATGACTGATATTGGATTTCATTCTTATTTGACTGACATTGCCTTGTTTATTAAGCAATCTAATGCAGGTATCATCATCCTTCTTTTTTATGTGGATGATATGATCATCACTGGAGACGACAAACAGGGAGTTACCAATATCAAAACTCTTCTTAAAACTCATTTTGAAATGTCTGATTTAGGATTATTGAGATACTTTTTAGGAATAGAAGTTGTTTATTCCCCTCGTGGATATTTGATATCTCAATCTAACATTGCTTTTGATATTGTTTCCAGGTCTGGCATTACAGATGATAAGAAGGTGAACACTCCAGAAGTGGTCAATATTAAAATGAAAATTGATGATGGAGAGCGCCTTGATGATCCCACTCCGTTCAGACAACTTGTTGGAGCACTTTCTTATCTCTCCATCACTCGGTCAGATATAACATATGTTGTACACACAACTAGCCAGTTTCAACATGCTCCCACTTCTGTTCACATGGGAGCAGTTTTACGTATTATTAGATATTTAAAGAGTTCTCTCTTACGATGACTCTTCTTGTCTGCATCGTCATCATTAGATTTAATTGCTTATACTGATGCTGACAGGGAAGGTGATCCTAATAATAGAGACTCAACCACTGGTTTCTATGTATTTTTAGGTGAATCTCTAATATCATGGAGGTGCAAGAAGCAACAGAAGGTTTCTCTTTCCTCCACTGAAGCTGAATATAAAGCTATGACAACCACCACAATGGAAGTTGTTTGGCTCAGGCCACTGCTCGCTGATATGGGAGCTGAAGCAACACAAGTCTCACGAGTGTGTTGTGACAACAAGAATGCAATCTACATCGCAAGCAACCGGACTTTCCATGAGCGCACCAAACACATTGAGATGGATTGTCACTATGTTAAAGAGGAGTACTTGCATGGAACCATTGATCTGCCATATATGACATCAGAATATCAATTAGCAGACTTCTTCACCAAGCCTCTCGCGGCTCTCAGATTTCACTTCCTCTTAGACAAACTTTCGCTCATTGTATCGTAAGTTTGAGGGAGAGTGTTAAAATGTAAACAACACATATATAATAATAATAATATTATAATAATATTATTATATATTTTTGTATTTATATTTTTTTATTTTTTTGTAATTTTTGTTTTTGTTTTTTGTATCTAGTTCTATTAGAACTAGATACATCTAGTTTGGTCAAGTTCCAGTTGGAACTTGAACAACTTTCTAGCTGTTGGAACTAGTGCAACGGCTAGAATTCTAGCTTCTGGAAGCTCCAAAAGCTAAAAAGGGTTGTATAAATAGGGGTGTGCCCCCTTGTGTAAATCATTCCTCTAAATGTTTTTTAAGCATTTTTCTCTCATAAATAAAGTTTTATTTATTTTTATGCTTTTCCATTTATACCCTTTTATGGGTCTTGTCTAAAGTATCTTTTAGATACTTCCTTTTGAGTAGATTCAAGTGCATTCGTGGAGCCTACCATTTCATTACAAGATTGACCTTAATAATGTCTGAACTTTTACTTTAGGTGAACCGGCTATGGAATGCTTGCAATCAGGATGCGATGGATACTGAAGCTTCTGTTAGAAGTTCAGAATTTGGGGATACGAATGAAATCAATTTAAAGTTAAGTCCATCATCAAGTGCCAGTTTACGGAAGATCATAAAGATGCTGCCACCTCAAATGAAGCACTTGCTATTTGAATGTTTTATGAGAGTACACTTTCCACATAGTGTCTCAGGCAAAAATGACAGACCCAACAATTGGTACATTGAGCAGCTTGAACACTTGCTTGGATGGCATACAGACGGGAGAAGAAGTTTGGTTGATGCAAAAGGAAAAGGTAAAGCCGTATCTTTTGCTGGTTCAGTTCATCCACCTGCTCCATCTCCATTTTCCCAGCCTGCAAGCGCTTCTGCTCCCTTTCACCAGGTGCCTGTTGAAACTCCAACTCCCCAATTCCAGACTGCTCCATCGGATCAGTTTGTTTCCTTCAGTGCGCCGCCTATAAGCAGTACAAATACAACAAACAAAAGCCCGAATTTTGCTCCCCTTGTGCAATCAGATAACCAGGTTAACATCACAAGGACTATTACAGAGGCTGTTGTCATAACCGCAGCTTTTACATTTCTTTTTACTGGATTTCTGTTTTATTGTTATCACAAATTCTGTATCAGTGGTGCCAACTCCGGGTATATGCATAAGGATGACAGGCCTCTTCTTTCCTTAAGCATGAGTGCATTTTCAGTTGGTAACTAGATTTGTTCTCTCAACCCTTTACATCTCTCTTTTGTATACAGCTCTTTGGTCTTCTCTTATTTATTTATCCTTCTTTTTCTGGGAACATGAAATTTCAGGCTCTTCACGAAAGTCACAGGTTATGGATAACTATGTAGTGGATGCATCATATGCAGGAATGGCTAAGGGGAATTCACGAAAGTTGCAGGTTATGGATGTAGTGGATGCATCATATGCAGGAATGGCTAAGGGGAATTCACGAAAGTTGCAGGTTATGGATGTAGTGGATGCATCATATGCAGGAATGGCTAAGGGGAATTCACGAAAGTTGCAGGTTATGGATAACTATGTAGTGGATGCATCATATGCAGGAATGGCTAAAGGGAATTCACGAAAGTTGCAGGTTATGGATAACCATGTAGTGGATGCATCATATGCAGGAATGAGTAAGGCGACACTTGAAGCCTTTTTGTTTTCACCAGACCCAAGCGAAAGTAAGCAGGCTGATGAGGTGGGGATTTCTCCATCTTTTGCTTGGCAAAAATTTCAGTCAATATCTCTTCAAGCTAATTCTGCACCTCTAGAATCTGAAAATCCTCAGTACCCATTTCCACAAGTTGAGACTCCATCATTCACAGCACCTCATCTGCCAACCACACCTTCAAGTACTCAGCCAAGTCCTTGTCCTCCCTCTAACCCTCCTCCTTCCCCTACACCTCCTCTTCCCCCTACCTCTCCTCCTGCTCCTCCTCCTCCTCCTCCTTCTTCACCTTCCCCTTCACCTCCATCACCACCTCCTCCTCTTTCTCGTTCTTCTGCTGGACCACCACCTCCTCCTCCTCCTCCTCCTGCCTTGCCCACGGGTGTAAAGCCAGGTCCACGACCGCCGCCACCACCACCACCAAAGGGCGCTATCCCTCCTCGTCCACCACCTTCAAACCTGATTCCTTCAAAGACAACTCGGCCTTCACCTCTTGGGATTAGTAATCCTGGAACTTCTGTATCTGCAAGCAAACCTGCTGAAACGGATGAATCCAGAGCTCCAAAGCCAAAGCTGAAACCATTTTTCTGGGATAAAGTTCTTGCGAACCCTGACGACTCAATGGTCTGGCATCAAATCAAAGCAGGATCTTTTCAGTAAGGATACTCTTCTCTTCTGTCCCCTGCGTAACTCTGTCATGAATCGGGCCTGGCAGTATCTCTAAATCGATTGCTTATGCATGTGCAGATTCAATGAAGAAATGATAGAATCTCTCTTTGGGTTCCGATCTGCAGATAAACAAAAGAATGATCCAAAGAAAGAAGCTCTTCGTGATGCTGCTTTCCAGCGGCTTCAAATTCTTGACCCCAAGAAGTCGCAGAACTTATCCATTCTTCTACGAGCTCTTAATGTGACCACCGAAGAAGTTTGTGATGCACTTTTGGAAGGTGAGAATTTTTTTCTAATGAGTTCTCATTCTGCTGATCAGATCATGAGATAGTATCAATGACCAAACATACACTTATTCTTATGTTAGTATTTCAAGTGATAGGTGATGAAATTTACAAGAATGGAGTGAGGTAGTAGTTATGGCATAACACGAGCATGTTAATCAGCAACCCAACATACACTTATTCTTGTGTTAGTATGTCAGGTGATAGGTTAAGAAATTTACAAGAATGGAGTGAGGTAGTCGTTATGGCATAACAATGTGTTGATTTTTATTGTGAATTATATGTTTTGATGTCAAACTTTTTTTCCTATGAGAAATAAAAACTTTTATGACTTCCATGTGGAGTTTGAAAATTGATTGAAAAATGCTTTCTGTGTCAAATAAAGTTCTCTCTCCCGATCATTTCCCTGTTTTTCCAAGGAAAATGTGTTGAGACCTTCCTAATATTTTCCTGAAATGATCATTTCTTTGAGAACTTACTAAGAAATTGCCTTGCTGAGAGACTGCAATTTTCCAAGTCTGGTGACTGTTTTTTTAGTATAATACTTTTTATTGCCTCCTACCTAGGTAATTGATATATATGTTTACATGAATCCTCCTAAGAGGCATTCTTCTTGAATCAGCAAGAACTTTTGCCTACAGCATCTCCATTGCCGTCAACTTTTATTTGAATGATTATTATTATGACACATGCGGTTCTGGTGGATCAATGATATGCTAGGAGGCATGTGTATATCTGTGTTTGATACTTGGTGCCCATGCATGCACTTATCTGCCCAAAGGCTTAATATTTCCTCAGAATTTCTGAAATGGCGTCTGGAGGGGTATCATGCTTGAAAAAAAAACTCCATTCCACTACATTTCATGTAAAAAACCACATCATGCATTTATGCAGGTTCATGCATAAGTTTTGAAGTGTGATGACCTTTTGCTTTAAATCTCATAATTCATCTGTCAATCTTTTGGGCTTTATGTAATAACTTTTTTGAGGATAGCTTTATGTAGTAACTTTAAACTGTATTGAGAACCTCACTTGATGGGTTTTATTAAGATTTATGAGCACTTTTTCCTTGAGTGCTCACATTTTTGCATTCGTTTGTGTGTTGACATGTTTATCGCCAGCTTCTTGTCATTAATATGATTAATTGAGACTAGGAATTTGAGCATAATTTGTTGCTGGCATAACCTTTATTGCTATACACTCAGGAAATGAGCTTAGCACTGAGCTACTTCAAACTTTACTGAAGATGGAACCCACTTCTGAAGAAGAATTTAAACTTAGGTTGTACACTGGTGAGCTTCGACAGCTTGGACCTGCAGAGCGGTTTCTCAAGACGCTGGTAGATATCCCGTTTGCTTTTAAGCGGCTTGAAGCATTGCTCTTCATGGGCATTGCTGAGGAGGAAGTAGCTAGTGTCAAGACGTCCTTTGTGACTCTAGAGGTAAGTGTCCAAATTCCCAAAATCAGTTGTATAGTATTCATTCTCATTTTGATACTTTCCTATTATTTCATGCTACCTTTGGTTGTGTCTTGTTTCAGGTGGCCTGTAAAGAGCTCAGAAACAGTCGTCTTTTTAGGAAACTGCTGGAGGCTGTTCTCAAAACTGGAAACCGCATGAATGATGGGACATTCCGGGGAGGTGCTCAGGCATTCAAGCTTGACACATTGCTAAAACTGTCTGATGTCAAAGGAATGGATGGGAAGACAACTCTATTGCACTTTGTTGTTCAGGAGATTATACGATCTGAAGGTGTACGTGCAGCACGGGCATCTAGAGAAAGTGGGAGTATCTCTAGTCTGAATTCTGAGGAGAGTTTGGAAGAACATGCCCATGAAACAGGAGATCATTACCGTAGCTTAGGTTTACAGGTGGTGTCTGGGCTGGGGGGTGAGCTTGAGAATGTAAAAAAAGCAGCAGGTATTGATGGAGACATGTTGACAGGCACTGTGTCAAGACTTGGCAATATGCTTATGAAAACAAATAAATTTTTGAATTCAGAGATGAAAGGCATAGAAGAAAGTGGACGCTTTGTCCATAACCTGACGTGTTTTATACAACATGCGGAAAAGGAAATCGCATGGCTGCTGAATGAGGAGAAGAGGATAATCTCACATGTAAAGAGCACGACAGATTATTTCCATGGTAATTCTGCGAAAGAAGAAGGATTACGACTGTTTGTCATAGTGCGTGACTTTTTATGTATGTTGGATAAAGCATGTAAAGAGGTTCGTGAGACTCCAAGATGTGCACCGCCGACATCACAAACGAAAGGGCCACAAGCCATGCCAGTTCCAAACCCAAAGCATCTACTGTTCCCTTCCATAATGGATAGGCAGGTAGATTGCTCGGATGATGATGAAAGTCCGTCTCCCTAGTACAATTGCTATACCATGAGGTACACTTTTCCTCTTGCATCTAAAGTATCCCAGTTCTGTGATCTACTGTAAAGCTCGAATCAAGGTTGCCTAAGTGGCTGTTGGTATGTTGCTACCCAGTGTAGTAAGATTATTTAAAACAAAGGCTGATTTCAAAGATCACAATACTGCTCTTTCAAATGTGAGATGTTTTCATAGGCAATGTTCTAGCAGTATTGAGAATTTCCGGTCTTTAATCTTCCTGTTTGGTGCTTTTGGCAGGTAATTCTGGAGAAATTTTTCATGGTGTTCTCCTGAAAGTTAATACACTGGCAGAAACTGCAGATACATTTGTTATATGGAAATCCACCGTTCCCCACACTTCTAGCTGAAACATCCTTTTTGTAAGAGGGCAATCGATTGGTGAAGGCATTCTCATGATCTGCTAGGGGGACCAGCTTGTACATACTCCTCAGCTGTCGGTAGTTACAAAAAGTACTCAAGGATGCGGATCAAAAGGGGCTTGCCTTGAATGGAGGACCTAAAAAAGGGCTCCACCATCGCTTCTTTGTGGTAGTTGCATCACCAACTATCATCAGATCAACAAAAGCTAAAGAGGGCAAAGAGGAAAAAGGCATGTTGATGTGTTCCATGTATGAAGTCTGTTCATTTTTCATGTTCATTTTATCATTCTTTTAATGTAAGCCCATTCTTGATTCATCTCATTCATTTGTACAAAGCCCCATTGTTAAGGGGAAAATGTAGCAACAAATTTTTCTGATTGCTTGAGCTTTTCCTGCCTCTGTATGGGTTCTTGGCTAAGGAAAAACCTTGGTGCATCTGGGTGATTTTTGTTTTTTTATGGTTTTGCCATAGTGCAACATGTATAATATAGATACGAACCAGTGTTCCTGCCATATCGTTGTTCGTTTCATGTAGTTTTGTAGGAAGTTGCTGGATTGGCATCCCATTCCAAGTTTTTTTTTGGAAAGGTAAGCTGGGGTTAGGCAGCCGCCCACCAGTTACACAAAATTCCATTGGGTTTTGAACTTGCAACGTCCCAACACATGATGACGTGCACTAACAGCTCCTTCAGGGGAACATCCAAGTATCATGATAGGAAAGTGCCATGCTGCCACAAGTGGGCTTCAGTTTTTCTCACCACCTTTCGGCTTTCACTTCTATGTGTAAATTTCTTCATACCTCCCCGGTATAAAAGAACTTTGATGGGAAGGCTGAGCTGACTGAAGTTTTTAGAAATCCATGCCCTTTCCCATGAATGATCCTTCCTGTCCACTGGAATGAAACAAACGGGCCCAATTGATCTTGACAGGTTTTTCAATGCGGACCACGCCAAGACCAATGAGACCACCTTGGTCTTTTTTCATAAGTGTTGGCTCGAGTGCGATCGATCCATCCTCAATTTGACTCGATATAATATCCAGACCTAGCTCTATGACATACCCGGAACTGGGAAAATGAGAAAGTTTTCTTAGAAATGTGAAAAATAGATTCTTTTGGTGCTACTCGGATTTAGGGAATTTTTCCCTGGTTTTTTACAAGTTTCCAGCCAGCCATAAAAAAATTCAATTAGAAAAGAAATGTTTTTTACTGTATTTCGCATGTGCATGGTTTTGTCAGCCATAAATCTCATGCTTTTCAAATAAGTAATTTTTTCCATTGAAGAACTTTGTTTCTTTTGGTGAAAATTTTCAGTACCTTCAAATGCGGCTGGTCAAGTTTGTGAGTGTGACAAATTTGGGAAATTGGGTACCAAATGAAGGGGGAATTTTTTTTTATGCACTTCCAAATAAAAAAAATACTTTTCATATGATTTTTTTTCATTTTATACAATTTCATTGGCCGTACAATTAAAAAACTTGGAAAAAATCAGGTCCAAAGCAACTTTTGTGGAGTGAACTGTCTACGGCCCCTTGATTCCTTGAATGCCGTTCGTTATCAAAATGACCAAGGCCTAGAGCCTATCAAAAGCTCCTTATTGTGAAGGAATCTTAGCCATCTATTTTGAGATCAAATTAGGTCAGGAGTCCCTTTGATGCCATTCATCCATCCATGTGACGAACAACATTCGAAACCTCCACCATTTGAATGCTTCTTAAATGGTGCCCCACAAAAATTTTCTGTCATTCATGATGTAGATGAATAACATCTAGAGCTAGAGGTAAATGGATATGCGGCACGAGGGACGACCCCTTAGAGTTGGTTTGTCACAACGCCAGAAAAACACGAAAAATCTATGCATATACAGGGTTAGATTTATAAAAAAACCTATGAAAATCTCCATATAATTTATTAATAGACGAGCTAACGCATGATGGGCTCGCAACGAGATTGGGCTCAGTTCAGCTCGTGACTAGGGATGGCAGTGGACTGGGGAGGGGGACAAGGTCTCCACCCCCACCCCGTTTCAAAATCTGAACCTTCAACCTTGCCCCTGCACGGGAATGGATTTTAACCTCCACCCTTTCCTCCATCCCCGTTTCATGTCCTCCATCCCTGGTTCAAATGGGGGCGGGGCGGGGCCCCATTTTCCCTTAGTCTATAGTCATCCCTTAAAAGATTGGGGACGGGACGGGGCAGGGCGGGGCGGGGAGGGGAAAAGCGTAAGTCCATCCCCGTCTTCATCCCTGCACAGGGATAGATTTTAACCTTCATTCTCGCCTCCATCCCCGTTTCATGCCCTTCATCCCCGGTCCAAACCGTTGTCCCCCGGTCCACTGCCATCCCTACTCGTGACCAGATCACGAGTAGAGCCTGTGTGCAGGACGTGTATCCTTAGGGTATGTTTGATGGCTTGTCCATGGTGGGACGAAATGAACAAAAAGAATGAAACGGAACATTGGTTTTGTTCGTTTCATAACAACTGTTCGAAGTTCAACGTTTGTTTGGACCGTACTCAAATGCTATGTTCCAAATGTCCATTGTTTGATGGCGATGTGCGAACAACGGGTCGAATTAAAACAATGAAAATATGTTGAAAGAGCATCAAAGCACATTTAAAAGAAAAATTGTGCATACATAAATACATCTGACGACCCCACAGAGGATACTCCCTTCCACGATTCCCCACATGGATCACCTCCGCTCGCTTTCCAACCAGTTAACTGAGGTGGTTGGTTCAATGAGTTGTATATAACTTGAAGGGCTTGAATTAAACAAAAAAAGGATGATGGTTGGTACCATAGATTAAACAAAAAAAAGTGGTCAAAGTTGCAATGGATAGAATCATTCGTCTGATGAAAAGAAATTCAACTGCATTCTTGTTTTATAGTCAAGACTTACACATTCCACAACCAATATTATTTATGCACACCAAACAAGCGACATTGCAGGTAAATAGTACTTGGAATTTTAACATTTGGGAGATTACTGCATGTTTTATAGTCAAGCACTGTTCTTAACGATGCTAACCAGATGAAGATCAATAAACAGTAAGGTGTCAACCGAAATGGGATATTTTAATGAAGCTTTTTATGCCCTTTTACAGAATCCTACATAGTTAAAGAACTAATTTTTACAAAATCAAACATGAAATTTTCTCTCATGGTTAATCATAAATTGATAGGTACAAAAACTGAGATACCAAAACCAAAATTATACTTTTATAACTTCTCCCAGAGACCATCTTCATCTATTATTGATGGTGGTGATGTCTTTCTGATTATTATTGTTGAAAATGCAACTCCAACAACAACGATAAACAAACCATCAAATGGCAAAAAGACATGAATGCAACTAAGTAGAAGAACAAATAAAACCATTTTCTCCTTATCATTTCTTTAACACATAAATAAAACACTAGTCAGGAAATGATGGAAGGATATCCATTTCTTTCATTACAACCAAAGAGAAAAACCAGATTTTGATTTGAGAAATACCAAAAAAATTGCATAAACAAAAATGGGTTTTTTCCCTCTTCTGCTCGTTATTTTACAAAATGCAAGTGTCGGGAAGAAATTATCGTCGGCTTGATCAGTAGTGGCACGAAGGACAGGCAGAAGAAGCAAAATCCAAAATAGCAAGAAACCCATTCTATTCCTCTTTCATGGCTACAAATACTCCATTTTATTCTTCCCTTTCTCCTTTTCCTAGAAATAACAACAAAATCTAGAGAGAGATTATCCTTTTCACATAACAACAATAAAATCTAGAAAGAGGTTTATCGTGGCCAGCGGCAGACGAGGAGGAGCCACCGTTTTGCTGCCGAAGGGATGCCCCCTCTTGGTGCCGAAGGCAGTGGTGCCGCCACCCATTGCTCCAGCGGAGCCCTTGCATACTGAGAGAGAGAGAGAGGTGCATCGACGGGCGCAGCGAGCCAATCGATGCATTTTTTTTTAGTCCCTTCCGTTCCGGTTCTTTTTGTAGCGGGGAGAGGGGGGTCAAAAATTACAAACCATTATGGATGCGGCAGACGCGCGGAACGCCATCTGCGGCGTCCAATGTTTGTCTACTTTCGTTGTTCTCAGTGGGATTTTCATCCGAATCCTGCTGAGAACAGGCATCAAACATGCCCTTAATGAGCCAAGCCCGAACAGACCAAGCTTGGCTTGTTTGTCTCGTTTACAAGCCCTAGCCGCGAGGGAAAGAAATTTAATAACGAATCATCTCAACCGTCCAATATTTTCTAACTAAAGTACCCGTTAAATTCTCTATTATTCTTTCCCTGATAACTAGCATTCTACGAAAAAAAAACTCTAGACCAAGGGTAAATATGACAACCTAAAACCTCAGCTCCCTTACAAATACCCGAAAACCCTTCACCTCTCTGTCGTTCCCTCCCTAAAGCCCTCTCTCCGCCTCTTCGCTGCTCTGCCGAAAACCAGAGAGGAAGAAGAAAGAAGAAGAAACCCCCTCGAAATGGCCCCAAAGCCTTCCTCCTCCGACGAGGAAGACGGAGAAATCGCTTCACCGACTGCTTCTCAATTCGAAGCAAGGCCCCGAGCCATCGCCAATCCCTCAGATTCTCCGGACTCCTCTCCCGTCGGCTCGTCCATCTCCGATTCCGATCCTGAGCCTTCCCCGCCAAAGCCCTCTGCCTCCCGGATCCCTGCCCGTTCCCGGGCCGCTCCTCCATCGTCGCCATCCATCAAATCCTCAAGTTCGAAGCCGGTGGTGGATTCCGTCAAACCCTCTTTTGTCCGCCCAAAGCGCTCTGCCGCCGCCGGGAACGATGACCGGCAGGGAAAGAAGAGGAAGGTGGTTGAGGGAAATGGCGAGGTGGAGGCTACTGAGAAGAACCCCTCTGCCTCTCAATGTGACGATCGGAAGATGGGCGATCACCGGAGGTGGACCGAAGTGCGTGAGATCGAGCTTCTGGATGGGCTCGCTGCGTATCTCCGCGAGGCAAAGGGTTCGATGAACGATATGGCCGCGTTCTTGAAGTTCATCCGCGGCTCTCTCCGTCTCGACGTCAACAAGTCCCAGCTGGTCGACAAGCTCGGGAGGTTGAGGGGGGAGTATCAGAAGAATGCGGAGAGGGTGCTGGCCGGGAAGGAATTGGTTTTCAAGACTCCCCACGAGCAGAAGGTCTATGAAGTCTCTCGGAAGATTTGGGGCGAGCAAGAGACAGAGAGCGATGAAGAAGACGAGGTTGGGATTGAAATTCCAGCTCTGGATGACGCCGATGGCCGCCGTGACAAGGCTCAATTGAGTGAGGAAGCAATTGAAGAGGATGGTTCTGAGCCGGATGGATTGGTGGTAATGAAGGATTCTTTGGGTTCACGAAGGAACTCTGGTTTAGGGGTACTCGGAACGAATTTGGGGTGGAGCGGGGACCTTGAGTTTAGCAACGCGGCCGATCTCATTCGGAAAGGATTGATGTCAGTTAGGGGGTCGGAAGCGAAGAGGTTGCTGGAGGAGAATGAACTACTTGAGAAAACATGGAAAGTGTATTTGAAGCAACTGGAGGTTGATATCGAGCTTACGAAGTTGGCGTTGGTGGGATTCAGGGCGTCAAATTCTTGAATTCTAAGTTTTTTGTTAGAGGTAAATTGGTGAAGACGGTTGCTTTAGATTTCTCTTTTTTTTTGTTGGTATAAGTTTTGGTTCTGATGATATTTGTACGTGGAAGAATGCAATGCTTTCTTTTTTGTCTTGTGTTAGAAGACGTTAATTTCTAAATGAAATTGGTTCAAGTTTCTAAAAAGTTGATATGAAATATTTTTTATCTATGGGTGTGTTTTTGTATGCTTGTGCTTTTGCAGCGAAGACCTTTTGTGAGTTACTGTTACAAACTTGTTAGATTAGCAGTTTTTCTGTTCATTGATTCTGGTTTTTGTCTTGATCGATTGGAGGTTATTTCGAGCTGAGGATTGACCTTCTAAGCCATCAGAGGAACATGGCTGCAGCAAGGTTCATGCGTTTGTTGAAGGGGCATTAAATGGTGTTCAGGCGTGCAGTGAACATGCTTTTGAATTTTGTGCTTCAGGCATTCAGCATTTATTTTCCTACTGCTCTCACCAAACTTTATTCCATCTCATAATGATCTGGCGGCACTTGAATGATCGAAATTTTCCACAGCATCTAATCTTGGACGCTATTTCAATACTCAGATGGACTTTTGCAGTTGCATACACTATAGAACATTCTTTGCCTGCATCTCTTTAGAATTTAGATTTACATATGATTCCTCTGTTCTATATCTATCAGAACCGCCATTAAAATTTGAAACGTAAGAGCTGGATCTTTTCTTGCTGTCAGTTGTATCCAAAGCATCACCATACACATCACCAAAAGTTAACATTTTTTTTTGTAAATACATTAACTTGAATTTCTACCACTTCAAAATAATACTTTTAGTTCAATTGGATGTCGTCCCAGCAGGTTCTTTATGGATGCCTCTCTCAAAATAGTACCCAGTAGCGCCCCTGAATGCCTGATCATTTAGCACAAGAAAAAGGGCCTTGACAAGAATTCTAAATATTCGAAGTTCAGCTAGTCAAGAACACATTAATAGTGAGTTTGTTCAACACCATCCAAAGAAGGAATATAATTCTGGATTTATGTGCACAAAATTTGAATACGTGGGACTCTAGACCATCACCTTAGTTACATTATCCAAACATTGATAATCACTATGTTCCCTCGACAAAAGAACATGCTAGCTTGCATGAGGTCTACATGCAGCTGCATCTAAAAAACATTTTCCCTACTTGTTCAATGTTTCTCAAACGAATCGTATAGTCCCAAAGAGACTGGATGCATGTGGACTAAGAAATTCTACACATGCTATTAAAGTGGTTCTTGTTGGCATCTATTAAGGTTTAGCTACATCCCTTTCTGCACCATCTTCAACTCATAATAGGTCCCTTTTCAGATCACCGCCACCACCCCTGCACAGATCCTCGCTTGGGGCGGTGACATTTTTCTGCCCCTCACCCTCAATTCTGGTTAGTAAATTCTCATTAGTAAAATGATTAAAATACTCTTATTTGTTTAATAAAATTACATGTAACTCCTATATAAGTTCTTAATATAGAATTTCTAACCTTAAAACCTAAAACAACCTTTTTTACTATAATTCTCTTCTTTCAGTAACCATTGTCAACAGTTTCAGTCTCCTCTCAAGGCTCTTCATGCCCCTCTATAACTCGGTTTTTTGTTCTCCTAACGAATGTAACAGTACCAGACAGGCACAGTAAATTTGCTGAAATATGAGAACAAGGGTGAGGATGGAGACAAGACAGGGTAAAGGGACGAAGCCCCCCTGGCCACCAAACACAGGAATGGAGGTTACTATTTTCAAACTAACAGATGGAGACCTTGTCCCCCACACCCACCTCAGTCTACTACCATCCCTTCTTAAGGTGGAAAACTGTGGAGCCACATGTCATCATCTGGTGTATGGGATCCAATGGTTAGGATTGCCAGATAATAGGTGTGGTGATCTGGCTCCGGTGCGTAGGATTGGTGAGTGTGCAAAACAAACACAACAGAGGGAGCTCAGTGCCAGCTCGAGTTGAATCAGTCGATTTCGAGTTGCCTTGTTAACAATGAAATCATTTTTTTATAATTTAGGCTTCAAACCTAATTAACCAAGATCAAACTGAGCTCAATTAGAAACCAAATCCATGTCTTTTAGTGATTGCTGAATACCAAAATTTGCAAGTTCAATTTTTCTTGGACAAGAATGAGACAGAGGCTGACAGAAACTGAATTGGAGGTCATCAACGAGGAGAGGGGGAGAAACTTAATATAAACTCAAGAACTCAAACACAACGCAGTGCCATTCTAGGGCCTCCTTCCTACTTCGATTGAGATGAATCCAGTGCTGAAAATGGGATGGTGCCATTTGATCAAACACAACCCATCTAAAACACTTGCGCGGATCTCTTTTAACGCACAAAAATGACACGAGAACTAAGAAAATCAGCATGAACTCTCATTAAAAGTCACCATGATTGTTCCAATGGCAGTTAGAGAAATCTACAGAGATACAGAGACGACCACCAAAAAGTGGAACTTGTTGCGGACATTAAGAAAACCAGCTTAAACAGTACGTAGAAATTGAACAGGAACGGCTTTTTGTCCTCAACTATCGTCCTCTCCCGAAACTTTACCCGAACCAGAACTTCCAACCTTCTTTGGGAGCAAGACATTGTGGATGTTGGGCATCACCCCACCATTAGCAATGGTCACAGCACCGAGCAATTTGCTCAACTCCTCGTCATTCCTCACGGCCAGTTGGATGTGGCGAGGCACGATCCGACTCTTCTTGTTGTCACGGGCAGCGTTCCCAGCAAGCTCAAGCACCTTCACAAGGAATGACGAAACGAATCAAAAACATAACACCGGCGAGGAAATCAAAAGGGTGTAGTACAGCAAGAAAACCCAAAGAAGGAACCCATAAACGACAACTTGAAACCAAGAAACCCTAGGAGGAAAGGAAGGGATCTTACCTCAGCGGCGAGGTACTCGAGGACGGCGGCCAGGTAGACCGGAGCTCCGGCACCGACCCTCTCGGCGTACTTGCCGGCCTTCAGAAACCGGGCGATCCTGCCGACCGGAAATTGCAGGCCGGCCTTGCTGCTCCGGGAGGTTGCCTTCTTCGATCCACCGGCTCCGAGAGACTTTCCTCTTCCCGCCATCGCCTTCCGTCGGTTTTTACTTGAGAGAGAGAGAGAGAGAGAGCGGGTGAGGGATGAGATTCGGTCGTCGTATTTATAGTGCGAGCTATTCTTCGGAAGAGAATTGACCAATCAGAAGCGAGCACACGGATTACCATCTCGACCGTCTTTTTGTGGACAGATTTGGACGGCTTCGATTCGTTCTATATCATGATTTTACTGAAATAGCCTTGTCATTCAACGAATTACCGAAACAACGCTGAGTCCGTCCGGCAATTTATAGTTAACCTGTGGCTCCGTATAATTGAGTAAAATCCAAGTATGTCTGGGAAAATATGTTACAAAGATTCGTCGACACGAGGACACGTGATGCAAGTTTGACTTCCAAGTTCAAAAATTTATTCGAAAAATATGTACGAGGGCACGAAATTTTTATTTTTTTAATCAATAAAAAATAAATTTTGATATTTTAATAATACAAATACATGCTTTATTGAAAAATATAAAAAGTATTAAAATATTATTAAAATAATATTGTGTATGTCGGCGTATCAGATTGTGTCATCAGGAACACACCCTAGTGTCTCCCCATCACATAGCTGGGAAACGAGATGAGCCGCTCATGGCTTTACTCATGTTCTACTCAGCTCGAGCTCAATCCACAAACTGGAGCTAATGTTTGTCTTTTATAAGTTTGTTTGTTAATAAGTGTATTTTACATATATTTTATATTATAAGATGAAGATGGTTGAAGTATTTGGCTTGCAAACAATAAGTTTAGACTTCAAATCCTATTGCTTATGCCTTTGGAGTTGGAGTAGTGGGGTGGGGGCTTTGGCTGCTTGACTGGCAGTCAAGGTTCAATTTTCATGGGTGTCACCCCTATGCACAAGCTAATGCTAATTAGGGGTGGCAAAACCTGACACGACCCGCCAACCCGCCTCTTAGGCGGGTTCGGGTTGGGCTTAAGCCAACCCGTTTAATAAACGGGTCGACACGCCTAACCCGTTTATTAAAGGGGTCGGGTTTGGGTTGGGGGTTTATTAAAGGGGTCGGGTTTGGGTTGGGGGTATGCCAACCCACCAACCCGGCTGACCCGTTTAATAAACGGGTTAGGCGGACGGGTCAACCCGTTGACCTGCCAACCCGACCCGCGAACTTGAGAACCTGTTTACCCGACCCAACCCATTTATTAAATGGGTTGGCGGGTCGTGTCGGGTTACCCGTTTATTAAACGGGCCGGATTTGCCACAGCCGACCCGTTTAATAAACAGGTCGGGTTCAGGTTGAGGTATGCTGATCCGCCAACCCGACACACGATTGCCACCCCTAATGCTAATGCATAGCATTGGCCTCAGGAGTTTTAAGCCACTGGCACAACGACCGTAGTTATGGTAGGCTGAGCCAGCGTGTTCAGGTCTTAGTGCTGGGTGTGGTTTCTTTGGGTTATAAAATTAAAAAAAAAAATAATTATTGCTTATAAATTTGAAATGATTATTAATTTTGTAAATGGGCTACCTTGCATTCGACTTAGTAGGTTTAGGATTCAAATTTTATTGTTTTCAACTTTTATTTTAATTTTTTTTTTTTTTTGTAAACTAGTTGTACTCTATTTTGCACTTATTATGAGTTCAAACTCGGCTCAGTTCGACACAAAAAACAAACCAAGCTTGAACACTCTTTGTCCGGTTCGTTCCTCTTGTTTACCTGCCCTAATGTCAAGGCAAAAACAAATTATGGGTTCGGGTTTGGGTCAAATATTTTGCTGAATCCAAGTTCATTTTGTTAGATTCAGTAGACAAAACTCTATCCAATTACTAATTGGACATGAATACAGTTATTGTACTTTTACACCCAAATCCGAATCTAAATCTGGGTCTCACTCAAAATCCAACAAAGTCATACGCAACAGGTGTAAACACATTATGGTATATAAACTAATCGTCTTCAGGACTTGGGCATCCATTGTCCAGAGTCCGACTCCCAATCTGACTAATCTGGATCCAACCCAAGCAAGACACGAATGAAAATGTATATTGAATTCACTGGAGCTCAAGCAACTTTGAGAAAGAGAATCCATTAACCATCTTGTGCCTCGTGATACCGACCCGGAAGGTTCTGTGTTATTGCAATTACAATGAGCTTAATTAGCTATCTGGGTCGAAACCACAAGATCTAAGAAACCCATGGATCTATGTCTGGTTTGTAAATTTCGAAACAAGTAGGAATGTAAATGGTTCAGACTCGGATCCGATGTTGTTCGAGCAGTCAGATGTTGGCTAAAGGGATTCATATTTGGATTTGGATTCAGATGATGATGGAAAGCTCATACTAGATCCGCTTTTTTACATGTAAACGGATTCAGACACCCATCAAATTTGAATATTTACTGGATTTGGTAGCAAAAAATAAAAAAAACATATCCGTATCCAATTGTAATCAGACATTGTTTTTGCTCAACAAATTCAACTAAATGGAATCAAATTGGGTCGGATATCAGATAAAATCCAGTTCGTTGACATCCCTACAAACAAGAGCCTACTTATGATTATGTAATGAAATTTCAATTCAGAATATATAAAAAAGAAAGGGATTTTACTACGTTTGTGGTCTGCTAATTGGACTTGGACCAGAATCTAACCTACCTAAGCCAGCTCTAGTTGGACCTAGACTCAGACCCGTATGGTCACATCAAAATCAAATCTGTATCCCTAAGTCCAGCTTGGGTTCGATAAATTGACCTCGCTAATGGGTCATGGTAGTGGACATTGGACCAGCTCCACCTGAGCCAACATGATATACACTTTGGAGTCTGATCTGATGAGATAAGACCTAACTGGATCAAACCCTGCTGGTTTTCCTGTCCATACAATCCATCCATGCCAAACTACAAGTACAGTTGTTTTTTAATGAATGATTTGATGTTTTGTTCATGTCAAATATTTCACCCAAAAATAGAAAAAACATGTCATCACAAGAAGAAAGATATGCTGTAAAAAAAAAACATCACATATTGGTCCCCGTCAACTTATTGAGAATTCGACTCAATTATATATTTAGATGTAGCACTGAAAAACCAGATGAGTCGCTCGTGACCTGGCTCATGTTTGGATGGTAACTCATGAAATAGGCTTGGTAATTAAGCTTGAACTTAAACAATGAATCTTCAATTCAATTCGTATAGGCTCCTTAATTAATAATAAATATAAGATTATTTTATATCATATAGTGAACATGGTTGAAGTGTTTGGCTTGTAAGCAAGCAATTTAGAGTTCAAATTGTAAAGTCATGTGGCCATAAAATGATTGTCCCAACAATCACTTTCTCTCAAAGGATACAATTGTTTATACATGAAACAATTAAATCATAAACAAATTAAACATAAATTAATCAGATAATAATATATATTTAAAATACAGTTACATGTATAAAACACCAAGATATATGTCTCTTAGGGCTGAAGGGATTTCTCCAATTGTGGTGTTTCAAACTTGAACCTCTTATAGAATTATAGATATCCAAGAAATACAATGTACTGCAAAGGTATTTGAATTCATATAGAAAACAAAAATCTAATTCTCTAGATCTATAGAGAACTACTACCGTGTAAGAGGTTGAAAAGTATAGACTTTTTTAGCGATTTTGAGCGTAACAGCGCATGCTTCAGCCCACAAAATTTGCGCTTCTGCAATTGTAGATTCTGACATTGGTATCAGAGCCAGGTTCGACAGATCTCTATCGATAAACGTGTGCACGCCAATCAGTATCTCGTGCATTGCCGAAAAAGAGAAATAAATAAGTCAAACAGGAAAAAAGAAACAATTAAAGTCAATCAGACATTTATTGTTTTGTATTATCAAACAGTGATTTGGGAAAACCGGTTTATCCGGGTAAAGTTTTTCAAATAATATATATATAAATATAGCTTATTTTTCTGACAATCGGTGATCATCTAGACCCATCACCAGAGATCGGTGGAGCCATTTCTGATTTCTGTGACATAAAAATTTTACAGTCTCAAATTCAAAAAAGGGGGGAAAAAATAAAAAGGGAGTCATTTGTTCTTCCACCCCCAGATCTATCGGTGATGGTCTGATCGAACGCCATTAGAGGCTGGTGGTGGTCATATCTGAGACCAGTAGGGACGCATGTGGTGGTCGGATGCCTTGGGGTTCAAGCCAAAGAGGTCTTAGTTCCCTTTTTCCTCTCTCTATCTTTCTCCTCAACGTCAGTTGGCACCTTGGGGTTTGCCATGAGGTGATCGGCCTGCCGTGAGGGGCAGCACTCCGCTGAAGAGAGCTCGACCCGTCGGAGATCGCTTGCAAGACGGAGATCTCTGGTCCTTTTGGGTTGGTACAGGAACAACGTTGGAGTTAGTTGGTATGAATCCACTGCAAGTTGATGTAGTCTGTATGAGAACTAAGTAGAGCTTTGATTCTACTTAGTCCTTAGGTAAGCTCCAAACCTTTGGAGGGTTGAGACCACCTTAGTAACCGATAGAGAAGCCCTAAGATAGGGTGAACAAATCAGGGGGTAGGGATTCACAAGGGATAGAGAGAAGAATGAAAGAGGTAGTTGAGGTTTGGTCAGGAAGATACAAGGTCTACAAGTCGGGTTTATTTCTGCAATTATCAACATACAGAATGGGTTGGGTTTTGGGAACCAGTTTGAGTCTAAGGGTTGAAAATGTGGGCTTAGACTTAGGTTGAGGTTGGGTTAACTTACAGAACTCAAGTAGACCTACTTGGGATAGTCTACTAAAGGTTTGTATGGCTGGACAAAATGACTCGTGCAGGGCCTAAGAAAAAAATCATCTCCCAAACTGTGTAACAGAAAAAAACTAAAAGTTTGGGAACTGGTATTAGACATTCTAGGGAGGGTTCTTTCAAAATGTTAGGGGTAGAGGGTATGGGGATAGGGAGCTATGGATTTTTGAAGTTTAGAAAAATTTGGAATTACAAAAGAACATATTAGTCTTTGGTTAACAACCAACTGGATTGAAAAATCAAGTTCTCATAATTGAAAACTCAATAAATCCAAAAATTTGGGGTGAAAATTAAGGACACAATGAAGAATCTTGGGTCCAAATTTTAGATCCAAATTCACCACGACTTGGGCTAGAGAAGTTTTCGAAGTCTAACAAGGTTTTGGGTTGCTATGGGTTTTAGGTTTAGACACACTTGGGTATATGTGGTTCTTACTTGGTTGGGCTAAGGGAAACGAGTTGGGTATGCGACTGGGGTATTTTTCAAAATTTTGAACAAGCTTGGTTTTCATTAGAGAGATTCTACATGACCATACATAGCAAAGAGGAAAGTAAAGAACAATAAGGAAATAAAAACAAAATCTCAGCAAGCTCTTCTTCAAGCCTTTTACCCCCACAACACTTGTGTATCTTGCATACGCAAGTGGCCTGTTGAGGTGAGACTCCAACTGATGGAGCCACATTCACCCATGGTGCACTCATAGTTGGCCTCTCCCATAATCAAACACACGAGTTTGATATATTTCATGCATCTTTGTTGATGTTGCTTTGTTCTTTGTTTTATGCCGAGGAACTTGGAACTAAACTTGACATGATTCCTTTTGTCTATGATTGTTTTCACGTGCAACTGCACCATAAGGTATATGGGATTCTCTAATCTGGTTGCTCTTCTTAGGTGCATATTCAAGCATCACCTTCTCGAATATGTCATCTATCTTACGTAACTTGGCCATGGGCATGGCCAACTCTCTATCATGGTTCTGATGCTTCACATCAACTCCCACAAGCATGAGCATGCAAACGGTATTATTGCGGGCTTTCATGGCTGCAAGTATGACAATCGAGGATCCATCCTTGTTCTAGACCTTCCATGCATCACTCTTCGAAGGGAACGAGTCAACTAGCTCCCTTTCTGAACTAAGGAGTGCTTTGTCGAGAGGGACACAAGTTGCGGCAATATTAGAGATCGAGGTCTTCACTTCCTCCCGCAAAGTTATGAATTCTACCAAAAGGATGGTTGCAACCACTTTCGTTCGCTGTCAATGGAGAGAGCGTACACCACCTGCAGAGGATGCATCAATAGGATCAGCAAAATTGACCTCCAAAATCTCATTTATGAGAACTCAGTCCATTCTCGTGCACTCCTCACAAAAGGGTTCTTGCATGATCTTCTCATTTGACTCATCATCCTTCTTTCTGAGCAACTCATAATCAATTTCAATGGGTCGTAGCAGCTGACAAGTGAGTCATAAGTCCACTTGGAGTTGCAACATGCACGAGATTTGTTGAAGGCGAGCTTTGATATCCTCCATGAGAACACCACGGAATTTTGTGTTAGACCTTCTATCGAATTTGTGGATGAATTTGGAATTCATCGCAGATGGAATGACTTAGACTCTCATTGGTGACATTAGTTTCAGACCCAATTGCGGTCAGTCGAGCTACCTCTGTCAGGCTTCTCATTGTTCCTAAAGATTGGTTGGGCCTCGAAGACAACATTTCGTTGCCAACCCTAGCCACATATTAAAGGTAAGGCGACCACGAAGAGGTTTCTCATGCAGGAAGGACTTTAGAGGGGAAGAGTGGAGCCCCGACCAAAGATGCACTATCCAGCAATCGACGCACGGGTTATATCCCAACCAAGTGACCAAAGTCGGGACCTCATGCATGATAGTTGCTGAAAGACATTTTTTCCCCAACTTTTTGAAGAATAAGTAAAATCATACCAACCACTACTATCATTATCCTTTACTCACTTATCGGGGTTGGCCTTTCCCACAATACCATATTGGTGATTTACAATCCACACCACTTATCTCACAGGCCACCACCACCGCCCACCTCCCAGAACACCGCCCTCCCTACAATTTTTTCATCATCTATCTCACCATCACCACTACCACCCACCTCCCAAAAACCTGCAACGAAAAAGTTCCACCATCACCACCACCATCCATCTTACTATCACCACCCACCATCACCCACCTCTCGAAAAACTGCGTCGAAGAAGGTTCACCACCACCCCCTCCTCCTCTCTTATGTTTTTAAGATTTTTTATTTTTCTTTTCTCATGCTACAAGTGAAAAATTTTCATTTTAGAAAAAATTATGATATCAAATCTTCTCATAGGCAAAATTTTATTTTTCTATGAGTGTTTTTCTTGTTGGGCATGTGCCCCTAATGGTGGAGTTTCTACAATTTTTTGTGCTCTCAACACCAGCTCCTAAACAGATCCTTAATGCAATTATTTGTTGCATGTGTCATTTTTTTTATGCAGCGGCGCTTGTGATGACCATCCATCTCAACATTTCTTGAGATGGACACCACACCCATATCAAGAAATGCCAAAATGGGCAGCTATCAAGTAGGTCACTACATGCCCACCATATAGCAGTGCTGCGTATACATGAAAAAGGGCTACCTCACCCTCCATTTCATATGAAATATCATGCCTTGCACGAAAACATCGAGGCCACAGGGTTGTTGGTTTTTAAAGAAAATCCATCAAGGAGAGGGAATAGGATTGAGAAGGATGATTAAGGGCCTTCTCAAAGGGGTTTTAACATAGAGAATTTCCTCTCTATGTTGATTTCTTGGCTCTCTTTACCACCTCTGGAGTAGCCTTTTCATGCCCATTCTATAATGAAACTAAAAAATAGAAAATTAATGAACGACTTAGTTTCTCATGTAATAGTTCATATGGAACTTCATGAGTCTTGTAACTGTTCATATGCAATTAAATATGAGTTTTATAATAGCTCATGCAGCATCCAACATGAGCCCTTATAGCCACACTTGGATCTGTGTTACCTAATCCAAATAAACTAAGATCCAATAGTTGCCTCACTGGCCAACACGTTTTTTGCAAGAAAGTGTTGGAAAAATTTCAAGAAGGCCAATAGGAGAGGTGGCCACCCAAGAAGGCCAATAAGATGACTCAACAAGGCCAATAGAAATGACCACTCAACAAAAACTAATAGAAAGGGAAATGGACTCTCAACAAGACCAATAAGAAATGGCCACTCAACTAGACCAATAAAAAAACAGAAAAGAGAGGTGACTAAGGCCAATAGGAAAAGGAGGTGGCCACTCATCAAGGCCAATAGGAAGTCGCTACTCAATTAAGCCAATAAAATGTGCCTACTCAACTAAGCCAATTGGAGGAAAGTGGCTAACCAATAGGATGGGACTACTCAGCTAGGCCAATAGAAAAAAAGTAGCCAAACAACAAAACAAATAGAATGAGACTTTTTTCTTTGTATAATTTTCCTACAAGACCAACTTAGAAAAAAAGGAAAAAGAAACTAAGAAAACTTAGTATAATTAAATAACTTTGAGCCAAAAAAACAACAACCCCCCATGTGGATAAAAATTATGAAACAAAGGCAAAATTAAGAAACAAGGAAATAAGAGGCTATTCAAAAAGTTCAGTGCATAAATTAAGGTACTTTTTGAGTTTGAACATTCACAATAGTATTTACTTAGTCATAGTCGGTACGAGACCTCAATAGCATGAACTTTGAATTGAAAATCCTAATTGACTTTTCAAACAAATTAATATATACTTTTACTTCAGGTGATCATAATATGTCAAATAATTTATAAAAGCTACAAATTAAGGGTTCTATATTATATACCAGATTCATGAGTGCTCTAAAAACAAGCCTAAGTCTCATAGAAGGTGACCCACTCATATAGGTGAGTCCATTAAAGGTGACAAACTTGTTTAAACACCTAAACCATACGGTCTATGAATTTCATCGAGAGTTCAAATGAACTCAACCTTTAACTTGGGTTTTAATTAAGCACTAAACATCAAGAATGAAATAAAGAATTCACTATCATTATATTTATTAGTGTCCATCCAATTACTCCAGTGATTTATTTTTCTCATTAAACCACTAAACTTGGTTTGACCCATATCAAGTGATTGGATTCTCATCATAGGTAATTCTTTTATAGGCTTTAGCCCCATTCCTCTCGATGCTAAATAATTTCTTGTAAAAGTCTTTTTAGTCAATGAATTCATAAATTCCCACATATTTTTTTATGTTTAATCAAGATTACTCATTGCTTGAGTAAGTTGTTCACATGAATGTACTTTAGACACGTCTACATTCACCATAAATATTCTTTACCTTATAGTTGCATAACTATCACAATGCATAGCAGGCATAGGATTATTGCCCAATGATATCTTAATTAAGAGATTTTTAGAGTGGTTTGTCTCAATTTGCTTCTTGAATACTCAAGCAAATGCTCTAGGTTCAAGGATAGCAACTTCACCCAACTTTGGTTAGAAGTTAAAATTAGAATTGCATGTAACAATATTGTACCTACCAAGTACAAAGATTTTTCTCTCATAAATATTTTGCAGAGTTCTTGAATTCTTCAAGACTAGATGAAATTTCAATGTTTTTTCTTGAATTTCCAATATCTTGGCTCATCTAGCTTATGTTTATTGTGTGTCTACTTAGACAATTCTTAGCACATAAAATGGCCAATGATACATGTTTTATTTGGGACATATTTCTTTCAACATTAGTAACACTAGAATCATACAATAGATCAAACGATTATATGTTTTCTCAAATCTTCTTCACATATTCCCTCACAAAATTACTCAATATTTATACAAGGTATTAACAAGTAAAATCACACATCTTTTCCAAAAAGCTCGATTTATGAATTTTCACAATGTAACTTATGATCATTTTTTTAAAATTCATAAATAGACAAATTATGATAGTACTACCAAGTTGCATTTGTCAAAATTTATGATTTTTGAAATCAAAATTCTTCAACTTTTTGGTTATTTTCTCAAGGGATGCAAACTCATTGTCAAAACCTCTATAGACCAAAATTTAATTTTCAACACTATATACATATAGTGGATCTCTAAGAAAATTCTTTTTAAGGCTTAAAAAAAATGCTCACTCCTTGCAAACTTTGAGAAAAATGACCCATTCATAAGATGCAAAATGTAATTTGAAAGGTCATTTATAAATGTTATAATTAATTATTACCCTCACGACTTTGGGTGTTTAGAAGACACTCACATTATTAAAATTTGAACTTTAATGTTTTACATTCTTAACTTGGATTCTCATCTCATTTATTTATGCTTGATTATCCATTTAGGGAAAAAATCCAAACGCACATGTTCCTAAAAAATTTAAAGAACATATGCCCAAAACTAACATATCATACATCATGATAATCATGCATAGCATTAGCTATATTTACTATATTTAACTTGGTAGCAAAAGTCTCCAAGCTTATGAATCATTGACAATATAAACTGACAGATAAATACAATCATAGAATTATGAATATTAGGTAGGTTGTTAGGTTAGTCATAGTAGGTACATGATATACATATTAGTGGGTAACGGATTTCTTGGAGGTGGAGAGAAGTACCACACTCCCTTTGCCATATAAACCGGCCATAAGATTAGTCTTAATTGTCTACCCCCACAATTTCTCATGTATGAACCATAAGTCTACAATACATGTTCCACCCTTTATCTGAATTGATTACTAACATCTCACCTACTATTGTCGCTAAGTTGTCATCATGTGTGCTCATCTAGGTGATAAAAGAATTTAACTAAAATTTGCATTTTCGCAAAGCACCTTGGTTTAGCGACAAAGAAAATAAGATACCAAATCTTTGTTCTTAAAACAAGACAAATCTCATTCTTGATTCTAAAGATGGGTTTGAATCTTGGTAATACGTAATCATATTTACTTTAGTTCTAAAATCAAAAGTTAAAGAACATGTTCAAATAATTTTTTTACACTTTCTCAACAAATCAGTTACTTGGATGGTTAATCAAGATTCATACCCCCACAATTAATAACACATGATTTGGATCAAGAGTTATTGCACATGGATAAAAATTTAAAATTGTCTAAAATCTTTGAATTCACAAACATAGCATGAAGGTCACTAAGTTCATACAATCGAATCCACACACATATAGTTTGAGCAACACAAATGATATGCAATTATCAAATTAAACAAAGATATAATACATATAATCGTGATAAAGTGCATATCCAACCTAAAAAGCATATTTTAATATTTGACCATACTCAGATCCAAAAGTCATAATATTCATATTTAGAATAACCAAACACAACAGTGATGGATTTCGCTAAAATAGTTCATGATAGGGTCTAACCATAAATATGTTTTCACCAAACATAAATATAATACTTTAGAGGATCCAAATACACTGGACTTGAGAGATAAAATAATCCGATAAGGATCTAGATCCTAATGCATCAAATAGCGGTAAAAAGAAATTAGACCACATGCAAGATCTAGTAATAGCAACACAATGCTAGAACACTTAAACATTATTTCGCATGCCCATCAACAATAAAAGAATATAGAAGAACTTCAACCCAAAATGCAAAGAAGATTTGGATATGGATATGCGATAAGATCCAAACAACAAATTCGGATATAATATAGGGTCCACATAAAAGAACATGTATCTTCTAATATTCTACCCTTTAATACAAGAAAACACTTCTACAATTCAACCATATAATGGTAGTCCCAATTTTTGAAAAATATCATAAAAATATCTCAAAGATTTTCTATGCTTAGGAAAATGAGTGCATTGTCATCAACAGATCCACAAAGCAAAGTTTATAGCCAAGCTTACATAAATTTTAATATGGGATTAAGAGCATACCTCACACCATTCAATTTTCTATGATTTGAATAATTCATCTTGCACTTGCAAATAATTCTCCTAATCGCCAACCTTTAGCATAGTTGCCATGTTTCATAACTCACACTTAAAAATTATTGAAAATTTTTGTCTAGTGGGTTGCATATTATGACAATTACACTTCAATTAGTTGGCTCAAAGGGCACTTGTTAGACACACTATCTTTAAAGCGAGAGTTGCCCCACTATGAATAATTCTTTAGGTGTAATGGGCGTCAACACAACTCCACTATCAAGATACAACCGAGCTTCACTTTTGCACGAAATCGGTCCACGTCCTACACTGAGTGAGACCAATGACCTCGACATGATCACCTCGAACAACCTCTTGATACACAGACTTCTGGCTCAAATACATGACTTGTCTCTACGCTAATAAAAAATACAAGAGAAAGAAAAAAACTTATAGAGTAGCCACAAGACCTTCTATGACAACAATGGAGGGACTCTTCTCTATTACTTCAAAAGTAAAGACAAACACTAGGAGAGGGACATAGAGAAAGAAAGAAGAAATAAAAGAGAGAATTGTAGCTTAAGAGGGAGAGACTGAGGAACTCTAGCTAAGAGTGGTTGTTAGAACGGGTGTTGGGCATGGATATATATAACACCAAGCCCACCACCCAAGAGAAAGCTAATTGAGGCAGAAAGGGCACCCAAGAAGGCCAATAAGAGATGGCCTCCCACCATGGCGAGGAGGAGTATATATGAGGTGACCACCCAACAAGGCTAATAGGAATAGACACTCAACACTACCAATAAAAAGGAAAATGGTTTCTCAACAATGTAAATAGAAAGTGGCCACTCAACTAGACCAATAGAAAGGGAAGTTGCCAGTACCCCTACAAGGCCAACAAAAAGAGGAGGGAGCCAAGGTCAATAGGAAAAGGAGGTGGCCACTCATCAAGGCCAATATGAAGTGATCACTCAACTAGTCCAATTATAAGATGTGCCTACTCAACTAAGCCAATTAGAGAAAATTGGTTGGCCAATAGAACTAATAGGATGTGACTACTCAACCAGACCAATAGAAAGAAAGTTACTAACCAATAGAACAAATAGGATGTGCTTACTCAAATAGGCCAATAGGAAGAAAGTGGTCAAATGTAAAAAACCCTCTGGCGAAGTCGCCGGAGGGGATAAACACACACACAAAAAAAAAACGAAAATGGTTTCCATTTTGGAAAACCGTTTTCGCTAATTCGTGAAAGGGGTGAGGATAAACCTCACCCCCGAAATTCGCAGGAGGGGGCGAGGGTTATCCCCAACCCCTCACCCTGCGTGAGGGTTATAAACCCTCACACAGGTCCTCCTTCCGCACCCTGCATAGAGAGAGAGAGAGAGAGAGAGAGAGAGAGAGAGAGAGAGAGAGAGAGAGAGAGAGAGAGAGAGAGAGAGAGAGAGAGAGAGAGAGAGAGAGAAACTTATCGGCGATGGTGGCGACGACAGTGACGGCGGCGAGGTAAGCCTCCACCCTCCTCATCTTGTTCTTCGTTCTTCTATTCTGATCCGAGCACAAAAGGGGGCCGACAGCCATTGCTGCCGGCGAGTTACAAGAAACAGAAAGAAAAAAAAAAATTAGAGAAAGTGAGAGAGAGAAAGAGGAGGAGGGGGGGCGGCCGATGTCGGTGGCCGACCCCTCCTATCGAAGAAATAGACAGAGAAGGGCCGGCTTCGGCGGCCGGCCCCTCTCTGTAAGAAGAGGGACGGAAAGGGGGCGATGCCCTTTTTTCGCCCCCTGTGAGGGTTTTAATGGGGGGGACCGGGTCGGTCTGGGTGCGTCCCAGACCGAGCCCGCCGGTCTGGGTCGCGCCCAGACCGAGCCCTTATAAAAAAAAAGGGTCGGTTTGGCCTAGGTGCCACCCAGATCGAACAGGGTCGGTCCGGGTCGCACCCAGACCGAACCGAGATGAGTCGAATATATATATAATAAATAAAATAATTTTTATGGTTGGGTGAACCGGTTCAGACCAAACCGGTTCGGATGGAACTAGTTCCAGTGGAATCGATTCAGACCGAATTGGGTCTGAACTGAACCAGTTTGGACTAACCCGAGTCAGGCCGAACGAGTTCGATCTAACTGGATCTGGGTTCTCAGCTTGGATCTGGACCTGTTCTGAATGTAGACTGACTGTTCTGGATCTAATTGGATCAGTCCTGGATCCATTTCAGAACTGGGTCTAGATCAGACTATTCTGGATCCAGTCAGACAATTTAGGATCCAGTCAGACTGTCCTGGATCCAGTCAGACTGTCTTGGATCCAGTCAGACTGTCTTGGATCCAGTAAGAGGGTATGAATCCTGTTCTGGATCCAGTTAGAATATTCTCGATCCAGTCAGACTTTTCTGGATCCAGTCAAACAGTTTTGGATCTGGATATGTATTGGATCTAGATCCAAGCAGGCAGGGTTTGGATCTAGATTAAAATTGGATTCGGATCGGATCATAAGATAGTCTCAAGTTGTCTCGAAATCTGAAATGACCAAAATATCCAATTGGATACCCGAGATCCATTTCAGTAAAATGAACATATCTTCGCACTCCGAACTCAAAATCAAGTAAGGTTTGGTGCGTTGGATTTGTATTGAAGAGGGGAATCCATTGGTCTATAAAATTTTGTCAAATTAGTAATCCAGAAATCGAGGTTTCTTGAGTAAATTCGAGAGGAGTGTTTTCGTAATTTTGTAAGAGGTTTTGTGAATTAATTCAATTATGTTAGTTTAATGACCAAATCCTATTGTTAGAGCATCTTGAGACTTGGTTTCGGTGAAAGCACGATGTTCGTACTTGAGGTAAGAGATACTATAAGCAATTCTTAGAAATGAATAAACGTTTTTACGTTGCATGTATTTGTAATGTGATAGATGTTATGTGATTAGCATAATAGATTAGAATGAGACCATGACATGCATAAAACTTCCATGCTTGACATTATGAGTTGGTTTATATACATGATTGCATTGATATGCATGTAAATTATAATATGCCATGCATGAAGGAAATAAATTGAATTGTGATTGCATGTTTATATGATTGTTGAATATCATGCATCGTGATGAGACCATGTTTAGATTAGAGTCTCATTTAGTCTATTCATGTTGTATGAATGAATATTTTGATATTAGCATGCATAACCTTTTAAATCCCGAAAGTGGCGACCTGTGGCAAGGGCTACTTGGTTTGCTGCCAGAGTGCAACCACCACAGAGAGTGGGTTGCCAGTGATTTAACGATGTAGAGACACTACATCGTTGCGTACTAAGAGATAGAGGTGTGAGTTTTAATGTCATGAAGAGATTGAGAATTGTTGAGATCAGTCACGACATCACTCGTGAGAAAACAAGTTAGTTATGAGTTTGATAATATGGTTCAATGTGTGAACTTAGTCATGACTTAGGGTTTCACTCACACCGGGTTGAGACTCTAGAGGACCAAAGATGATTTATAACCATCTTGGTTAGGATGTAGCATGAATCATACCAAGATTGAGAGCTTAACCTCCCGTCTAGCTACCAGTGGGGTCTCCATGGTGGTTCACTGCAGTGCCTGGTGGTCCGGGGACCACTGGGAGTGCCTGGTGGTCCGAGGACCACTGGGAGTGTATGGTTCATTGTTTGGCCAACATGTAGAATTGTGGTGTTCTACGGGATTGCTACGCCCATAGACGATTATGACCGGTATAGCCGACCTAGTGATAGTTTGTTGTGAGAGAGTATTTGAGAATTAATAGGGGTAATTAAAATATACAAACTTATATGATGTGTCGAAAACTAAACTAAGACTAGGGGCTTAGAGCCCACTACAATTGTAAGTTTAATTGTTATTTGCTTATAATTATTCTTTATTGAGTTATAGACTCACCCTCCATGTTTAATTACAACTGTAGGTTTCAGACATTAGACCAATCAGGTCGTGAGCAACTTCTCCTTCTTCAGCAGAGCATTTTGTATAATTTTTTTTTCTTGTCATTGAATAAGATGTATTTGCTTTCTTTTGTTATGAATGATGAACAATTGTAAGAAAAAGTTGATTATGAGAATAAAATGAAAAGTTTTTTTTGCCACGTCTTCTCTGTGTAAACTTTGTACTCTTTCCCTCTGAGAAGTAATACCAACCGAATTCGGACTCTTGAGGTCCCAGATCGGGGTGTTACATCAAACAACCGGACCAATAGAATGAGACATTTCTCTTTGTATAGTTTCCCTACAAAACCAACTTACGAAAAAGGCAACAAGGAGCTAGGAAAGTTTGGTATAACTACATTATTTTGAGCCAAGAACCAAGAACCAAGAGAAGTAGTATTTTTTCGTGAAACAAACGAGCCCTTGTGTTTTTTTTTTTTTCTTTTCAACTATGGGCAATGACCCCGGTTAGATTTGTATGAAACCTCTCAGTAAAAGAAGCCAATTATGGTGGCCCAATTGGTGCGTCGTTATGGTGGTGTTTGTCCAAGTGCTGGAGTATCAATAAAAGTATCATCTTAGGCAAATCGATTCTCTTCATGTAATCTTAATTGGTCAGTCCTGTGATGAGGACCTTTAAGCTTGCACTTGTGATTGCAGGGATCCCATGCACCCTTTTTTAGTACAAGCGGAATACCAGGCAAAGACACTTTTATTACATCTTTTGTCACTTGTCATATTCTTT
Organism: Nuphar pumila; assembly: GCF_984573655.1. NCBI lineage: Eukaryota > Viridiplantae > Streptophyta > Magnoliopsida > Nymphaeales > Nymphaeaceae > Nuphar > Nuphar pumila. Next base: position 116,830,489 of record NC_143259.1, on the reverse strand, counting down.
CTAATCTTACCACGACAACAAAAACAAAGTGGATGTATTTTCAAGGCTGGAAAGCTACCAATCCAACCTGTTTATTTTGGACTCTCATGGTATTCTCCATCCAATTTGTTTGTTGCTATATATATATATATATATATATATATATATATATATATATATATATATAGAGAGAGAGAGAGAGAGAGAGAGAGAGAGAGTAATTCAACATTACCACTCATGAAGATCAACAAAATGTTGAACCCATGAACTGAACAAGAACAAAAGCCAAAACAAATAAAGAAAGCACAAGAGAAAAGAACATCAGACAGAGTGGTAATGTTGAATTACTTTCGGCTCTCTCTCTCTCTCTCTCTATATATATATATATATAGAGAGAGAGAGAGAGAGAGATCCATTGCCGTGTTGGAAGGTAGAGTAACGGTTCAAGTGGAAGGGGTCCAGGGACCAGGGATTTCAGTTAAGGACAGCTTTTGTGTGGGTCCATCTGCCATTTACATTTATTGGTAGAACAGGGGGCGCAATCAAACAAATAAACACAGAGAGAGAGAGAGAGAGAGAGAGAGAGAGAGAGAGAGAGAGAGAGAGAGAGGTTTTTAAACCCCACCAACACGAGCAAATGGATGCTGTGCAAAGTTTCATTAACAACAGGGGGTTAAGGCGACTTGATGGGAAGGTTCGATTCTTATGGGGCGGGGGTTGAGGCGACTTGACTGGTGGTCAAGGTTCGATTCTTATGGGGCGGGCCTCTCTGCTCAAGCTGACGCTCAGCATAAACCATGCGTGTGTATGGGGGTTCCTAGCTTCATAGTAGGCCATTGGCAAGATGACCGTAGGTATGGCAGGCTGAGCCAGTGAAACCAGGTCTTTATGCTGGGGTGCGGTATCTTCATGTTATAAAAAAATAAAAACCGTGGGGTTGTGGTGACAAGTACATTGATGTATCATGAATCAAAGGTTGCAGTTATGAGTCCACTTGCATGTGTGTCCACACCTTGTGACAACCAATTTTGGTGCATCTCTCTCTACAATGGGATAGTCATGACCCCAATGCATGCCTACATGTGTGCAATCATCAAATCACATCCACCATTGGTGTTGTAAATTGTTTGGATTTGGGTAGAATGCTGTCCAAAATCAGATCCGATTAATCAGATGTTAGCTAAAAAGATTCAGATTTGAATTCCGATTCAGTTGTTAAAGTGCTTACACTGAATTTGATTTCGGAAATCTGTCAAATTCGGATATTCATCAGATTCAGTGATAAAAAGTCAAAAATATATCCACATCCGATTATAACAGTATATGATTTTGGCTTACTAAATCTAACTAAACTGCTATGGATTTCGGTCAAATATTGGGTAAAATTTGATTCATTAACATCCCTAAATTTGGTACTTTGATGCATGCATTTCTTCATTCTTGAGGGGTGTGCATCCCTTGCTACAAGACCGAATTCAGGTGTACTTCCTCATGATCAAGAAGAACCAAGAGGTTTTACACAATGAGCTTGCGAGTGAGTGAGGTGGTTTTTCCCGATTATCCAAAAAAGAGTGAACAGCACCTAAGGTCTGGGCACCTCTAACCTGATCCACTATGGGATCATCTCCCATGGGATTTGAACTTAAGACATCTTGGTTATGATAATTCAACATAACCATCAAACTCTTATTGGATTCCAGTTGACCAGAAAGCCTAATGATGTGAATTTTGCATAGATATATAGAGATGGGTACTCAAATTTTTAACATTTGTTAGTAAAGGTAAAACGGGTTCCCTATATATGTGCATAATTTGAATTCAGTTCCATCTTGGAGTCTGGTTAAGGCTCGCTGTTAGGTCAGAACTCATGTGGGTTGCCTACTGTCCAATATTACTTGGGTTGATCAATGAACTCTCTATATAAACTATAGGGCCTCTTGGATTTAAAACTAGCTTGTCCTTGTCTGGGACACATGGTCAAGCCTGGATACACTGAGCACTTGGTCCACAACAGGCCCCATCAGAACTTGTCTTAATCCCTAAAATTGTCCACCGTAGCCAACATATAGGGGTGAATCCTACACTATTGATGTCCCTTTAGCTTGGTGACTCTGCTCCTACCAGTTGAATAAAACTTTTGTGGTTTACAATCGTTGTCATTTTTCATTGTATTTATATGTCAAAGGCATCAACCATTTTTTCCAGCAGGTTGGCGTAGTGGGGTGGAGCCCTGGCCACTAAATGGGTGGTGAAGGTTCGATTCCCATGGTCATCGCCTTTTTACGCAAGTCGATGCTCAGTACAGGCCCCGGGGCAGGGTTTTTTAGTTCGAAGTTTTAGGGACGATCGTAGATATTAAAAAAATGTTAATATTTTTTTTCTCCACAAAGTTCCTTTAATAAAATCATAATTAAGAAAAAAAATTATTATCTATTATTGATATGATTGAAATTTTTAGAAAAATAAAACATTAGGGGGCGAATTAAAAAGCATTTTTGTTGTTTTTTATGGCCATTTTAGTGGCTGAGAGGTGAATTTTTAAGTGCACTACGACACGTGAAGGAGAATTATTTGAGTCAACGGTTCTCTGCAATGTGCCTTTGTTCAATGTCATCCCCATGTTACCGTAAGGCATTATCTTAATTTTATTTCCAAAAGACCTACTACAAAATTTGGTAAAAAAAAGTTTGTTAATTATTTAATCTTGCCTAACAAGAAATAACTTTTGTTCTTCAGCAATTTTAGGGTTGTCAGAGTTTATGGAATGCACCAGCCGATGAATGTGGAGACTTGTCTTTATAATATTTATATTTTCAATAGATGTTATTATCTGGATTGAATGGGTGCCATCATGGCCACCGTTTTGTATAGGAGTTGCATTAATGAAAGTGTGTGAGAGAAGGGGCCTTGGCCACTAGACAGAGGTGGCTAGGGTTTCATTTCCATTAGCATTAATGAGGGCAAGGGATAATTAAGCTCTTGCTCAGTTGACGCTTGGTGACTCTGGGGAAGCAAGGGGTGCTTCCCGAAATATGTATGGCAGGCTTAACCAGTGCAATTAGGTCTTTAATTCTAAGGGTGGTTTCCCCATCTTTAGTGTGAGAGAAGGGCAAAGTCAGACTATCTTTTGGATGGTGGTGCATATTGGTTTGGGTAATGATTATGTGTGGAGAAAAGAAAACAAGAGATTTGAGAGGGCAAATTGTGTGTGTAAAGGTTGTTCCTCATTTTTAGATCAACATAAAAGTGTTTTCTTGGCTGCACATATAAGTGATTGACAAAGAAAGATTTGTTGTACTCATTGATTCTATTGGTGGATCAAATGATAGGTGTTATTGTTTTTTTTTTTTGTGTGTGTGTGTGTTTTTGAATAATTTTTCTTGTGCGGTGATTGATTCTCATTAATAAAATAATTTCAAACTATCTATGTCAACGTAAAGACATTGAAAAATCCTCTTGCCTTGTGGTTGTTTGTTTCTTGCCTTGTGGTTGTGTGATTTATGTTCCCTCTTTGAAGTCTCATCAAATCTGAATTTCATACTGATCTTGTGTTTAGGCCCTAAAACTACAATAATAGAGAAAAGAAAAATTTTAGATGACCCTATTAAGAAAGGGTTAAATTTTGCTACAAATGTTTGTATCTACAAATGACTTAGTAAATTTTCTTTTTTATTTTTTATTTTTACTTTTTTGGTAGAACTAATCTCATGAAGTGATCTAGAACCTCATTTTTTACTAGGAACGACTTTTGAATTGTCAAAAACCGTTCTCCTATAGGTTTTAAGCACTGTTTTTCTTATTAAAAAAACATAATTTTTTCATTAAAAAAACCATAAATTTTCATTAAAAAAACCATTTGAACATATAGAGGGTAGATCATGTGCAATCACATTGCACACTTTTAGTGTGCCGCTGCAACCTATCAGTTGTAGAGCTCAGTAGAAAATGGAGGGCAGATCAGGTGCAGTGGTACATTAAAGTGTGCAATGTAGATACACCTGATCTGTTATCAACATATCTACCAGGTTAGATTCAGTCTACACAACTTGGTCATGAGATTCCAACTAGATTGTACGTATAATTGACTGTATTAAATATTTACTCATTAAATAATTTAAAATTGATATGCAAGTGGTCGGTGACTTTTTTATCCCTATAAAAAAATGTTATTTCACGCACATATATGTGTAATTCATTCATGAAGACCTCTTTTTCGTTGAGAAGCTTCTTTCCCCTGCAAAGTCATACTTGTATGCATTTGCTTCTTATTCAGAACTTTTGGATGTGTTTATCATAGCTTATGCAGTAGAAAACATGTAATCAATTAGGTATTTTTCATGCTCGTGTGTTTTTTATAGATAAAAATTTAATTGTTCATATCACCATAAAACTTCATGGTAAAAGAGATTCAAAATTTTCATTAAACCAAATTGACATAAAGCATATTATAATGCAACTGGACACATGGACCCAACATAAATTTGGTGATCATTTTAGCAAAATTACTCCAAGCAACTTGGCTGACCATAATCACAAATATGGTACTCAAAGTCGGGCCACTGTTGAGCTTGTCCCTCCAAAATTTCTTGTTTCATGAACACATTCGACTTAGTTGCTGTTTTGCTTTTAAAGGCAAACTGAAAGGCATCTGATACCATATAAATTTAATGAGATATTAAAAGGAAACTTCCCCTGTTTGCTCCAAACCCAATAATGCCACATCACAATGGCAGAGAGAGAGAGAGAGAGAGGGAGGTTCAGTTATGAAGTTTTGGTTGGATACCAACTGAATCCAAATCTGACTAGTTGGATTCAACCTGGTTCGTCCTGACTTTGTGATATAGTTTTTTATCACTCTCATTCCACCCTTTACTTGGCTAGGCAGAGGATCTCAACTGCTTGAGTTTGGGATGAAGCAATTTGATCAGGTTATCCAGATGCAAAAAAGCAAATCCAATCTACCTATAATCTTCTGACAAGATAACCAGATAAAGATTTGCTGGGTGTTTTCTCCATGTGTGTCCAAATCCACTATATCCATTTATATACAATCCCCTATATTCGAACCATCACATCTAGAACTTTTTTTTGTTGTTGAAAGAATCACATCTAGAACTAGAAGTAAGCCTTTTACTTTGCTTCATTTACCATTTACCATTTACCATTTACCATTTAATGAGATATTAAAAGGAAACTTCCCCTGTTTTTTTTAAAGAATCCCATCTAAAACTAGAAGTAAGCCTTTTTACTTTGGTTCATTCAAAAAAGCCTTTTGCTTTGGAGTTAAATGTCTTTTAAGATAAGACAAATGGTAATCTTAAATCTTAATCGTAGGGCTGGTGAACAAGTCAGACAAGCCGAGCTTGATGTGTTCAAGCTTGGATCATGCTTATGGCGAGCCAAGCCAAGTTCGACCTTATAATAAGCCCGAGTTAAACAAGCTGAGCTTGAGCTAAGTTGTAAACTCTAAACCTATTGACCTGAGCTCAAGCTGGTTCAGTTAAAGAAAAAAAAAACATACACATTGTTTCAAAGCACTTCAACCGTGTGATTTACACTACACTGTGATCTAAAATTTATTACTATATGAATAATAACATCAAATATCAAAGATAATTTGAAAATATCTCTGTTTTATGACGATATTTTCAAAACCCAATATAATCCCCCAAAAACTCAATAATTTGAAATTTTGTTTATTTTAAAAATATTGTGGGTTTTTTGTGATAGTATTGTGTTATTAATGTGATATTACTGATTTTATGCATTTTTTTACATTTTTAATATTTATATATTTTCTCATGCATTTTTTTACTTTAGGTTCACCACTATTTTCCTGAGATTTTCTGAGAAAAATAATGTTTTTAGTATATTGCAATATACTATCCCTTCCCGAGAAAATTCGGAACCGGGATTTGTAAGTATGATATGAGTTCAGTTAGCTGAAGACCAATTGTGCCTAGGGATGGCAGTGGGACGGGGCGGGGCGGGGGACAAGGTCTCCACCCCCGCCCCGCCTCAAGATTAGAACCTCCATCCCGGCCGGGGATGGATTTTAACCTCCACCCCCGCCTTCATCCCCGTTTCATGTCCTCCATCCCGGTTCAAATGGGGATGGGGCGGGGCGGGGATGAGGCGGGGAAAAGTGGCAGGGACGGGGCGGGGAAAAGGGTACGTCTATCCCCGCCTCCATCCCCGAACGGGGATGGATTTTAACCTTCTTCCCCGCCTCTATCCCCGTTTCATACCCCGGTCCAAACGGGGCGAGGCGGGGCCCCGCTTTCCCCCGGTCCACTGCCATCCCTAATTGTGGGATCTCTTTTTCCTTTCATATTTAACACGGGTGCAAGGGGTAGCGCCTGCGGGAATCGAGCCCCGACCAGCCTAGCCCCGCTCCAAATACGATAACCTCTAACTGTTCTCGGTCAGACCACAAATCGAGGCAGTCGCAGGCTCGTTTCCTTGCCAACCTAGTCTTTCTGAAAGGGCTTCTGGTCATTGTCTTAAAAGATCACATGCCTCTTCAGGATTTGTGAGGTGGGTATTGAGTACCTATATACACCAGCAGATTTAAGGTCAACCTCTGATTAGTAGATTTTACTGCTGTGACAAAACGTTCCCAAGATTACCTCTGATTATGTCCAAAAGCTCACGCATAAATTCATAATGTCCTTTACCATTTACCATTTGTATCTTTCACAGACCGCCTCCCCACGTTTTTCTAATCCCCAACATGTACTTTGGGCTACTTGATCTAATAATTAATGTCAGTCTCAAAATTTTCAAACCAACCTGCGTTTATTTAGTTTTGATCTTTTTGTCATTTAGGTTGTGTTCACTTCAAACCTTGAGTTCCATGACACCAGCATTTGGTCAAGAGACTCGGGACTTCTCCTTGTTGCTGTTTACTCTTGCCTCATTTTCCTTCTTTCTTTCTATTGGTGTTTCTCTCCTGTGAGATAAATGGGCCATTAAATGTCCTTCGGATGAATTTCATGATGATCGGCAGGTTGGTCAGTTTTAATGCTGGTTGGCTTTCCAGAAAAGAAGATAGTAACAGCACAGAAATGGTGTCTTGGCACCAGTCTTCTTGCATGTAAGATTCTGAGTTTTTTTTTTTGAGATTCTGAATTCATTTGTGGGTCTTCTTGGTCTCTTTGTTGGCTACCTTAAGCGTTCTGATTTGGGTTATTTCCAGAAACCGCCCTTGTTTAGGCAATATGGTGGATTGGCTTCCAAGGGTGGAGATGTGTTTTCTGTGAAGTGTTCTCTGAGTATCCTTAAATTCCCCATTTTAGGTTTTTTTCAAGCACCATCCATTGTTTAGGACTAGCAATTGTTTGAGTTCCTAATGCTGAAAAATATCCCTTTTGTAAAGTATTGATCTTCCCTTGAAATTTCTTTTCATTTTGGTATCCTTCCAATAGTCATTTTGGGCTAGTCTTGATGGTGGATTGATTTCTGAAAGTAGAGAAGGGGTGCTTGTGAAGAGGTTTTTTGGTCGTTCCTGCAACTTTGAGTTGTGTGCTCTTTCAAGGGTAGAAAAGGAGTTCAGAGGATTAGTGTGAGTTTTGAGGTTACTGGGTCTCAGGCGGTACAGTGGTATCTTCATAAAACCAAAGAAAAAGTAGGGCATGATGGGTCATTCATGGAAAAAAAGTAGCTTTATGGAATGAAAAAAAGGAGATCCACTGAGTTGGGGAGTTTCTGAATGCTGTATGGGGAGGATTTCTAGGAAAAGAACATGAAATCTGGAAGGTATTGAGAAAACAGAATTTTAAAGAAAAAAGGAAAATGCCAACAGTGTGGTTTGCTCTGAAAAAATCTCTCCATTGCAAATCTGAGACCTCGGATGTTTATGATCCAAAAACCAAGCGCCAGTTGAGCACAATTCAGACCAAGAAAAGTGGTAGGTCTGGCTGTTCAAGATCCATTGCTAATCTCAAAGATGTCATTCATGGTAGCAAGAGGCACTTGGAGAAGCCACCCAGCTGCAGCCCAAGGTCCATAGGAAGCAGTGAATTCCTCAATCCAATCACCCATGAGGTCATTCTGAGCAATTCAAGGTGTGAGCTTAAGATTACAGGCTTCAATGGTGCTAATGATGGTGGTTCTACTTTTGTGGGTACGCTTAGGCCTGGTACCCCTGGTCCTGGAGGGCAGAATGGCCTTCATTATGGCCATGCTTTTTCTGGGAGCTTTGCTACCACCCCTCCAAGAAAGTCCCCTAGCTTCCATATCTCCAATAGAGAGCCTTCTAGGCATGGTGCTTCTTCTCTCTCTGCTGCCATCTTTAGCGGGAACGGCTTTCCGGTCTCGACACGAAGGTTTTCTCACGATTCTGAAGCTCACGGTTGTGCCAATGTGACTTGCCACAAATGTGGAGAACGGTTTGGGAAGTGGGAAGCTCTTGAATCACATCATCTCTCCAAACATGCAGGTAAACACAGAACTTACTAGGTCTTTTTTTATTTGTTCATGTTTCTTTTGTGATTTCAAGGGTCTCTGTTTTTCCTTTCCATTCATTTAAGTGGCTTTGATTGATGGATTTCTTTGATCTATGTACTAAGCTAGCATGAAATAGCGTATCTAGGCTTCTCTTCTAGTTCAGCCTCTGAAGGGCCTCTCTCTCTCTCTCTCAATGGTGCTAATGATGGTGGTTCTACTTTTGTGGGTACGGATAGGCCTGGTACTCCTGGTTCATGATGGATCTGTGGATTAATCTCCTGATGAAACATATTTTCTTTTTTATCTTTTTGCCTTTTTTATTGGTTTTTTGCCTGGTGGAGGGATCAAAGGCGAAGGGGACGAGATAATATACTCTTTCAGACATGAACTGGTTCACATCTGATAATTCCTCTGCATTTGTTTGATTTCCATTCTTATTGCTGATTCTTTCATTTTGGTGAAGTGGAGAGGTTTTCTGCATGCTTAATTTATATGGGGAGGTTACTTCATCTATATCTTTGATTCCCTATATTCTTATAAATTTGAATACCTGATATCCATTTAATTTTGAAGTACTTTGATCAAGATGGTTTCACCAAATTTACATTTGGGAGTTTGAATATTACCAGTTATTCAAATGAGGTTTTTGGGTTGGCCTATATTCCTTTTCCTCCTTGCCTTCTTTTCAATTTCATGTGAAGGCTGTATGTATCTTCTCCAAATTTGTTGTAAGAGAAATTGGATAACCTTCAATTGGCCTTTCACTGATTGGGGAACTTCTAGGGGTTAGGAGTGGTCGCACACTTTTTATCTGCCATGTTTTTACGGTTGTGCAGTTTCTTTAGGCCATTGCATCAAAGCTGCAACAATGCTGATTGTTTATCATTATTATCTCATGAGTGTGAAGCCTCTTCATGGGCACTCATTTAATCCAAATCGATGGATTCAATTATCCATATTTAGATTCCCCCTCCCCCCCCCCCCTCCTCATTGGAACATATTTGTTGTTCTCTATGCCTGTTAACAGTGTTGCGTCTCTTTTAATGCTGCTTTCCGGCCCTATGAATGTAGTCAAGCTGCTTTCTTCCATCTAAATTTTTTTTTATTGTTCTTTTGAAATTAATCCTACATCCATAATCTTTTTCTGTTAGCCAACCATTGTCTCCAAACTCTTCTTAAGTTTGTTGGTTCTACATTCTTACAAATTCTTCATACGAGATAAAAAATGTCCTCATTTTCTCTAATTTACTTTTTTCATCTACCCAGCCTTCATTTTCTTGGCAATATGTTTATATGATGCCAAATCTCTTATTGGATTGAACTCCCTGCCTGTCAATTCAGTTGCTTTCATTTTAAATAGTTGAAGCTAACACCATTAACTTTTTCAGGAATCTAGATAATGTAGCAACATAAATGTTAAGGGTTGGGTGTAGTGGTTAGACTCTCTAACTCCAATGTCCTGGACGTATTCACAGATGATCTGCTGACATTAGCTTGTGTCAAATACTTAGTGATGCACTAGAAAGCAACGGAGCGGTGGTAAATGCATTTATTTTCATCTCAACTACTGCTGTATTTTGCAGTCAATCAGGCATAGGACCCTGTAACATTGTCATCAGATTGCTCTAGCTGTTCCTTTCTTTGCAGCGGAATAATTATGTGTCAGAATGCCTTCTCTTTTACTGGGCAGCCTTCTCTGAAATTAGTGTCATTTATCTTAACTCATCATACTTTTGCAGTTACTGAGCTGGTTGAAGGTGATTCATCTAGAAAAATTGTGGAGATCATTTGCAGGACAAGCTGGTTGAAGTCTGAGAACCAATGTGGTCGAATAGAAAGAGTCTTAAAAGTTCATAACATGCAAAAGACACTAGCTCGATTCGAGGAATACAGAGAAATGGTGAAGATAAAAGCCAGCAAGCTGCCCAAGAAACATCCTCGCTGTCTTGCTGACGGGAACGAATTGTTGAGATTTTATGGCACCACTATCACATGTTCGTTAGGCATGAACGGTTTGTCCAACCTCTGCATCTCAGACAAATGTAGTGTCTGCCGGATTATCAGTCACGGGTTTTCCACAAAGAAGGAAATGAAAGGAGGGATAGGAGTCTTCACAACTGCCACAAGTGGAAGAGCTTATGAATCCATTGAAGTGTATGAAGACAACCCATCAGTAAGGAAGGCTTTGCTGGTCTGCAGAGTTATCGCAGGACGAGTTCACAGGCCATTGGACAATATTCAAGAGATGAACGGCCAGTCAGGCTTTGACTCATTGGCTGGAAAAGTGGGTCTCTATTCAAACATTGAGGAGCTGTATTTGCTCAATCCTAGAGCTCTACTGCCATGCTTTGTGGTCATCTGTAAATCATGAAGAGATGCCATTCTTAGCCACATTGTATCTTTTTCTAGATATTGTGATACCTTATTTTAACAAATCCCATCACAATCAAAGTTTATACCTTCACTCAGTTGTGGTTCTATCTCTTTGCTAAGGTGAGGCAAATAGATTCACACTGTCTGCCAGCATTTTGGTTTGTGGCTTATACTGGCAAACATGGTCTTCCTGGCGGCACAAATTATTTCTTGATTCCATTAATACTTTTAAGGTGCTGCACATTTATAAGCCAAATTTGGTGCTATGAATCTCATTGTAAAAGATGCTTTATGCTATAGAGACAATTCAAAGGTGCTGCACATTTAGAAGCCAATTTGGTGCTATGAATCTCATTGTAAAAGATAATTTATGCTATAGACAAATCAAAGGTGCTGCACATTTAGAAGCCAAATTTGGTGCTATGATCTCATTGTAAAGGATGATTTATGATAGAGAGAGAATTCAAAGCTGCTGTGTGCAGTAGGCCTAAAAGGAGATGAGAGAAGCAAGCAACTGGCCATGACCATTCAATTTGATAGTATTAATATGGTATCTAAAGCGCTGGTTGTTGCTGCTCTAACTTGTTTCACCATGATGTCAAGTATTCTTGTAACATTTGTTTACTCTTAAGCACTAGGGAGAGTCAGTTTGCATGTTAAGATATATGTTATGGAGAAACTGATCACTTTTTCCTAAAGATTTTTTTGTTGGCTACAATAACTGCATTCTTACCCAATGAAAGGAGTTAAAATGTGGGATATCTGTTTTAAATGGAACGGTTGATGCTGCTACAATTTTTTTCTCTCTTTCTCATATATATATATATATATATGTTAAAAAAAGTGGTTACTAATTACCACTTGATTTTTTATACGTTTCTTTATACATTGATGAAGGGACACCCACCCACATCCCCTATGCTTCCAAATGACAGAATAACATGGAAGTTGAAGCTTCTCTCTTTTAGACCATTATACTGCCAGCTCATTTCTTCACCCAGATTGGAGTTTTTTTTTAAATTTTTATAAATTAGTTATATTATGCCTCCCTCTTTCAATTTAAAAGAAAAGGGAAAAGGAAAAAGGAAAAAAAAAGTTCACCATCGTCTTGAACTATGTGGATGTTATTTACATATAATTTGCATCCAGTTATTACATATAAGAGCACATAGTATGCACCAATTATCCTAATTTGCAGGTCAAGAATCATGTCCTGAGTTAAAGATCCCAGACAAGTTCAACATATATCAATGATCAGTAATACATCAAGATGCATAATTTAGGTATGCCAAAATAACAAACTAACCTATTGATAAAGGATGGAAACGAACCAAGTGTTCAGTTTGATCCACAGTGAACAGAAATACTTTGCATGCTCAAGTCTCAATGATACTGGCAAGTATCACCAATATTTTGAAATGTCGTACTTTCCATCCCGATACTTTCAAGGTATGATGTTATATTTTCTCAAACTATCACTTATTTTGAAGTTATCACATTTTTAACTCGAGTTAGTGTGATAAAAGCCATTATATATAAAAGTGTTACTAATAGAGAGAGATATATTTACATAAATATACTGGTATTTTTTCTTTAAAAATGTCAGAAGATTTTACCTCACCAATATTATCCCGAGAACTATATTTGTGACTATGCTTCTTAAGTTCTTAACCATGTATCATCAACTTTATAGTGTTTTTTCTTAGGCCATGCTAAAATAACCATGATCTATTGTGCTTTTTGTTCTTTTCGGCGATTTGACATGTCAAAACTTAAAAACATTTTGTTTCCTTGTACTTTATTCCTCTTGTTAGTTTGCCTATTGTAGTGCATGAGAAACAAAGTTCTGAAGAACAAGTTGTTAAATTCCACCGACACTGAACTCCAATTCCAATTCCTTGTCATTGTGATGTTTGGACCAGCCCTCAAAACTACCAAAGTTGAAAGCATCTTCATCCTGAGTTTACTGATGGGAGCAAGCATATATGCCACTTGTTAAAGAGACCTATATGGTACAAAGGTGACCGTGGCCCCACAAATAGCGACCGTTTCAGTGGACTTGGTGCCATTTGATGCAAAATAAAATACATTGGAACTGGATCTTAATCGGGTTGAGATCATATCTTCAACTTTGTAACTTAGACATGGTCATGGATTTTCTTCATATCCCACTATATTATTCTCTCTCTCTCTCTCTTTTTTTGATAATCCAAGGTACTCCTGCCCTTTCAAATCAAAGACGGCACTTTGGCTGGCCTTCAGTGGGTAAAAACCCTTGAAGCACCCCTGCCCACCTGAGAGTATACCCAGCTTCGACCTTGTGGCAAGGGACGCCATCCATGGGTTTCAAACCTGTGACATCCGGTCAACTTGGTGACATTCACGTCCCCCCTACCATACGACCTTACGGGCTTGTGAGCTCACTATATTAATCCCACTAGAGCAATAATATCCATGGTTCATTAGTTTTGTGATCAAAATGGCAATGCCTCAGCCATGAAAATTTCAAGTGATTTCCAAAATTATTAGAGAAATTTCCATGCGGGCGCCTAACCTAAGGCATAGTTTTGTTCAGTTGCCTCATGTTTCAAATATTTAAAGAAAACATGTGGCATTTTTAGAGATTGCTCGGTTCAACCCATGGGGTAACTTTTTTATTTAGTTTTCACCATATCATCCTCTAAAATCTTTCGTTTGCCTCTCTCACTCTCTCGTTATCCTTAACCAGAATCCAATTTTTTTCCAGATATGCTTAGATTTTAGGGCTTTTTATATTTTAATCTTTTATTTTTTCAATTGATTGATGTAAAATCCAATGTTTTATTGTTCGGGTATGCAAATATTTTTGAGGCTTTGCATTTTAATCCCTAATTTTGTAATATATTGAGTGAATGATGTTACATCTAAACTTTTTTTTGGTATGTTTAAATTTTAAGGGTTTTTGTATTTTAATCTTTATTTTTGTAATTGATTGAGTGAATGCATGGAAACTTCATTTTTTAAGTATGCTTAGATTCTAGAGGATTTGTATTTTAATTTTAATTTTTGAAATTTATTTGAGTGAATGATGCTAAATCCATTTTATTTTGTATGCTTAGATTTTAGGGGTTTTTGTATTTTAATCCTTATTTTTGCGACTTACTGATTTTTTTGTTTGGGCATGCTTATATTTTAGGAGTTTTTGTGTTTTAATATCTGTTTTTGTAATTTATTGATTGAATTGCTAAATCTATTTTTTTAAGTATGCTTAGATTTTAAGAGTTTTGTATTTTAATTCTTATATTTATAATTTATTGAATGTATTTTAATCCCTATTTTTGCAATTTATTGAGTGGATGCATGCTAAATTCATAATTTTTTATTGCTTAAAATATGAATTTTGTTATCAAAATACACAAAATTTAAACATGTGTCCAAGTGTCACCAATGATGAATCAAACACACATGGCACATAGACAGTAGTGTTCTACCTCTAACAAAAGTTAGACACACACCTTGTTACTGTCTGAACAGGGTCAGAACAGAAATGGACAGAACATGGTGTCTCCGTCTGGCTGTCCCTGAAACAAACGCCCCCAATAGCCCCTAAAAATGTGGATCTTCCTATTCAAACCGTGGTGAACCAACCAACCCGAAAGAAATATCCTCTCTAACTTCTCGCAATTAAAAAAATCCAAACACGAAACTCCAGTGAAATATCCTCCCTATTTAGTTATCAACCATATTTAATACTTGAGTGAGATTGACTGCAATGGCTTCACTCATATGGTAGTGGGAGCTTGTCAATGTCACCAAGCTGAAGGAATGCCACTAGTTCAAAAATCATGATTGTGCATCCTTTGCTACAAGGCCAAATACTCAATAGTGGGCAAGGCGGACTTAAGGTTTTTACACCATGAGCTTGACCAATGAGTGAGGGGGGTTTCCATGGTTATCCAAAAAAGAAAAGTCTTCCTTCTCTCCAAACTTGTATACACTTAAAACATGAAAAAATTGTCATTTATGCAATGCTCCAACGGCGGATCAAGTGCAATCACATTGCACAATTTGAGTGTGTCGCTGAACCTAGTCGCCCTCCATCTTAGGTTGACAGCCTGCCGACTAGGTCACATAGGTGCAGTTGCGGATTCCGCAATGAGGCACCTTAAAAAAACTTGGGTACGGGGGTAAAGGCAGGGTATATATATATATATATATATATTAACAATTTTAAGTTAACATGTATGTGTGTATATGTAATATAGATAAAAAACTTAATTAAGGTTAATTGAATCTAATTTTGGACAGAAATGAACCTCATAGAAGAGTTCATGTTACATAACCTGCTAGTTGTGAGCCCTGGTAGATGGTGGGCACACTCAAAGTGTGCAATGTGATTGCACTTTATCAGACATCCAATTAAAGATACAAGATGTAATTAATGAAAAGATCCATCTTCAGATCTATCCCAGAGGGGCATGTCATTTTGGTTGTCCTTAGTGAGAAAACCCAACACTGACAATCATTATTTAAATTCTTATTTTTCATTTATTTTGTGTTTTAAACACTTAATTAATGTAACCTGCCTGAGCCACTGTCAAATTAGGCCAATCTAAGACTGAGTTCTGAGTTTGCCAACCATGAAAAAGGCGACTGCTTTTCTTGTCCTCCTGTGGATTCATGGTTTCTGCAAAACCCTCAAGTTTTCACGGCAAGCAAAGAGAGAGAGCAGATCAGGTGATCTGCCAAATCACTCTAATTAAGTAATTTGGCATCTTCACTGTTCACAAAATGCATAAAAACCGTGGGGGTCCTTGTAGGATGAAGCAATGGACAGTGAAGATGTCAAATCACTTAAAGTGATGACGGATCACCTGATCTGCTCTCGTCCGGTAGGTTTAGTGCGTCAGGCCAGACAGGATCCAAAGCTCATTCATGGGCACTTTGTCAGTATCACTATACAGATCCTGAACATTTGTGTATGTTCTTGATCTGGTCATGCCCTTGTCAGATTTAATAATGGACCTTGTTACGGGTTCATACCTGGCTCACCATGTTCCAATATGGTCATCCATGAAGCACAGAAGGAAGACTATCCTACCTTCAAATTTTCAAATTTAAAACATCCCACTGCAAACACTCACAGACCTTTCTCTTTCTAGCGCAGGGCCTGACATTTCCACAAACCCAGTTGTTATTTTGCCTCACAAAGTATGCAGTTCTGACAATAGCAGTTGAGCACACACACAGTGTTCAAAAACCTAGAGGAGTTATTGCTAAGCTTTGGTTGATATCAACAACCTGCTTCTTTCATGCATACATATTTATATCTACCACTGAATCAAATAGTCCTCACTTTGGTGGTGTGCTGCTCAGGAACCCGCATTCAATGCAGCAATCAATGCTTTCCTTGAGTATCTCTTTCATCCCATGCTTGAATTCAAAACCCAACTCCTTCAGTGTCAGAGAGGAGACTGTGGTAGGGCTCCATCCTTGAGGCTCATCTGGCAATCTGCTTAACCAAAAAGAACCCATAAATGAGGCTTGTGATAGTTCAAATATGAGACTGGTTTTGAGTTTGTACCGGTCAACAAACTTATAAAGAACTATACTCTCTCTCTAAATGTTCTCTCTCTCTCTCTCTCTCTCTCTCTGAGTGTGCAAAATCAACCACTATAAGTTCAGATTAAGCAAAAAAACATAACTATGACCTTTTGCAATGCCCTAACAAAAATCAGTCTTAAACAATGCATCTCTCGTTGGCACAGGTGTTGGCTTTCAAACATTAGGTTGGGCATTACAAATTAATTATTCTTAAGAAAAACCATACCAGGACCCGATAAGAACTACATGAACTATACCCGGATCATACCCGGTAAAATCATATTTTTATCATTTTTACATTGAAAATTTATGGGTCTTAATCGGAACTCAGGTCAGGTCTGGGTCTGGTATAAAATTTCATAAACTATACCCAGGTCCATGTATTAATCGGATCTTCGGGTCCCGACTCAGGTCTTACCATGTATCACCATACCTGGACCCTATAGGGTTTGGTTCAGGTCGGGTCCAGGTAAACCAGGCCCGTTGATACCCCTAGGCCCGAGTACTTTGTGAAGTACTCGGCCGATCACCTAACTGAGCCCGAGTATAAACAATAGCCTGACTCATTACCCTAGGTATGGACAGGCTTATTGATCGGACCACTTATTAGTTGTTTTCAAAAGCATGTATTAGATCACAGTGGACCTGACTATATCCATAAGGGCCTGTTTGAAATCTGATAGCTGGGATGGGCGTTTTTGGATTTGGTGTTCCGGAGGTAAAATCTTGGTCAAACTACCTTGGTGGTCCCATTTGAAATCTGTAGTTGGATATGGACATGGGCAAGATACCATATATATATATATATATATATATATATATATATATATATATATATATATATATATATATATATATATATATATATATATATATAAGGCCGCATTCAAAAACTCTTTAAGACCATCATGTGAAACTTGATAAAGGATTTGAACACCAATCTTTATACTATTGAAAGCATCATTAGAGTCCATAAACTTGGTCAAGTTTCATGTTATATATGCTCTAGTATGCGTTTTAGGAATTGACAAACTTCATGCTTTTCATGTGAGACCCAAACATAAACTTAGGCTAGGACTCTGGAGCAAGCTAGGCATACTTAGCTCATTGGTCTAAACCAGAAAGGTGTGATATTTTTCATTTTGAGGTAACCAAGAAGTTATAGAAGATTTACTTGTGTTTAACTGGAAAAGAGTACTGCTGAGAGTAGAAATCAACGAGTTGAGGGAGACCACAGCTATGGGCAGAGCAAACGTAGCGTCCCTTTGCCTCCCTTTCCTGCATCAAGAAAACATGGGCATTGCATACGTCTTCTATGTGAACTATGGAGATGGACCCCAATCTGGAACTCACTGCAGTTAATATTGGATACAGGTCTGGGTCTCCTGCAAGTTAATGTTATACATCAGTTATTATTTTTTTTTTTTACGACGAGGAACCCTCGCCGAAGTGAAGAAAAACCCGGGTGAGGCCCCACGATCGCCCTGCCTTACGTGGCCCACCTCTAAAAGCTATGGACACACCTAGGGGTGGCAATTTCTGACACGACCCGCCAACCCGCCTCTTAGGCGGGTTCGGGTTGGGCTTAAGCCAACCCGTTTAATAAACGGGTCGACCCGCGTAACCCGTTTATTAAACAGGTCGGGTTCGGGTTGGGGGTATGCCAACCCGCCAACCCGGCTGACCCGTTTAATAAACGGGTTAGGTGGGTGGGTCAACCCGCCAACCCGACTGCCCGACCCGCCAACCCGACCCGCCAACCTGACCCGCCAACCTGACCCGCCAACCTGAAAACCCGTTTACCCGACCCAACCCATTTATTAAATGGGTTGGTGGGTCGTGTCGGGTTACCCGTTTATTAAACGGGTCAGGTTCGTGTTTGCCACAGCCAACCCGTTTAATAAACGGGTCGGGTTCAGGTTGAGGTATGCTGACACGCCAACCCGCCAACCCGACCCGATTGCCACCCCTAGACACACACACCCATGTGCCAGAAGGGTTTGATCTGGTGCCTTCATCAGATATTATGAAAAAAAAAATGTTATAACATTACCGATAGGGGGTTCAACGGGTCGGGTATGTATAACCCAATCCTGACCCCAAATGGGTCCAGTAGGATCCAGGTTTGGTATGAAAGAAGGAGGTCTGGTTAAGAATCCAGGTCGAACCCATGTGTCTGATTAGTATGGACCAGGTATGGTTTATGAAAATTTCATATCGGACTTGGATCTGACCCTAGATTCAATTTAGATCTGCAAATTTTCTATGTAAATAATATAAAAGCATTATTTTACCAGGTATAGTCTGTGGTTGGTTTGGTTTAGTCAGTCTGAATCCAATACCAATACCTCTTAGTTAGATCCGGCTGGATCCAGCTTGTTGACATCCCTAATTAGAACCATACATTAATTATACTAAACAGGCAATTTGGGTGTGGCATCTTTCACATAAGTTAAGAAGTAAATCAAGTGTGAGGTGTAAGTTGGATTAAATAGCTTTTTCTATTTCACCAGAAGTACCTGTGATAGGTGATAGCAATACTTGAAGGCTTGATGGAACGGATCGGGTCAAGAATGGACCACCCACTGTTGCAGGTACTATGGACACCAAGTCCAAGCCTTTCTCCTTGGCAAATTTAAACGCCATTTGGTCCTCAATGAGCTTCGATGTCGCATAGACCTAATCATCACCAAGAACAGAACAATCATTTGAAGTCATAGTGACAACCAGTCTTTAGGATCTTTAAACTACGGGTGCAAATACTGGGTTGGATCTTTATTCACTTTGGGCCCGATCAAAGGAAATTCAGGCAGATATAGTATATAAAAATTAGGAAAATTTTCAAATAAACCCCAAACTTTTCTGTCAAATTCATTTGCACACCAAATAGTTTAGAGTTTGCAATTGCCCACCAAAGTTTTTACCTGGGTTAATCAAATGACCCAGGCTTTACTTACATCTAATGAATTCTGTTTTAAATTTATTAAAATGACCATGATACCCGCATGCCTTTCCCATACAAGTAGTTTTTAGGAAACTTTTTTTTGTGTGCATTTAACATAAGGGTGGTGAGTTTGTGACCTCTCTCTCTCTCTCTCTCTATCTATCTATCTATATATATATATATATATATTCTCTCTCTTATTGTAGATTCAGTATGTGTTCTCCGTCCAATTCCAAATATGACTCCAGAACCGATTACCTGATATTAACCAAGTCTGACCCGTTTACATTCATACCAACCGGGTCTAGGTCCAAAATGAGAGATCCACTCTTACCCATCCGTATGCACGGTTCTTGAGTGCTGAATCAATGGAGTTCAAGCAAGACTCGTCCACCACCGTGGCCTTGAGGTTTCCTTGTGGGTCCCTTGCAGAGAGGATGCTTATAGAAGATGTGATGACCACCCTCTTGACCGATTTAGCCTTCCAGGAAGCTTCTAGAATGTTCAGCGTACCATTTGTTGCTAGCTTATGGGCATTGGTTACCAGGTAGCTTCCTGCAACATATGTGAAGATTTTTCAATAAGGTTCTTAATATATATAGATCTTATGTATGGTTGGCCAAATATCTCTTATCATGGGTGCAAATGGATCGGATTAGGTTGGATTATTTATTGAATCCAATACCTTAATTTTAGATATGGGTTTAGGGCCTGTTTGCTTGGACCCAAAATGAGAATCATTCAAACGATCCCCATTTTCTCATATGCAAGCGAACGTGAGAAAATGGCGCAGTGAGTAAATGAATCATATGTAATTCATTTACTGTCTCACGAGACTAAAAAAAAATCAAGTGCTTGATACCGTGATTTCGAATCACATGATTCATTTTCACATTTGAAAGTGCAAGCAAAGGTGCCCTTAAAATAGGATTATGGATGTCTTTTCAGATCCATATTTAAACTTGAGAATGATTAGGCCAAATTCAGTAATGACTATGTCCGATCCATTTACATCCTCAAGCGCGTGTGTGTGTGTGTGTGTCGGTGCATGCACATAGGGCCTGATGGGAGAAGCCGACCCAGCCCGTCATGGGCCGGGTTTGGGCCATGATTTTAGGCCCGGGTCCATTAGGTACCGGGCCAAAATCTGGCCCGTTATATATGTGGGCCGGCCCATGAGCTACTGGGCTTGCCTGATGGGCCTGAGTTATTTATTATTTTTTTAATAATATAAAAAATTTAAAAATTAACTATTACATAGTAACTTGAATAACTATTATTATTTACTTAATTAGTTGCATGGGAGCTTGCTATTTATTAATTAAGAATTAATTGCATGAAAACTTGTTATGCTCTCATTAACTCATAATTTCAGTCAAGCATTTAAACATTTTAAGATTGGACCAAGCCACCCGCTTTACATCGGCCCGTTGGACCAATAAGCCGGGCCATGAGCTTCTCTTCAAACC
This sequence comes from Nuphar pumila, assembly GCF_984573655.1. Classification (NCBI taxonomy): domain Eukaryota; kingdom Viridiplantae; phylum Streptophyta; class Magnoliopsida; order Nymphaeales; family Nymphaeaceae; genus Nuphar; species Nuphar pumila. Next base: position 116,809,693 of record NC_143259.1, on the reverse strand, counting down.
CGAGCCCGTTAAAAACCAGGCCAAAACCTGACCCGTTAGTAAACAGGCCAGGCGACCCGGTCCACCCAATCCATTAGCAGGCCGGTATGTGCACACACATATACACTCATATTTGTGTATGCATTAAAGATAGGATAAATTACCAGGATTTTGTCCGCCAAACTCCATCTGTGATGCCACGTGGAAGACTCCATCACAACCCTCCAGTGCTTTATCATAGCTGCCTTTTTCAAGCATATCTGCCTTGAAAATCTTGAGTCTGCCTTCATCACTAAAGGATAGTACCCTAGATGCCTTCTCTAAATATAAAAAAAAAAAAATTTAATTACAATCAGTTGGCTTACATTCATGATCAAGTGTTACCCCACAAACATGGTAGAGTTCATCTAAATATTTATGTGATCGGATTGGGTACTTGATTTTCATATCACTACCTTTTTCTTTTTAAAAGCAAGCTGGGGTTAGTCCGACCCCTATCAGTTATGGGATTTGAACTTGCAATGTCTCAACACAAGGTGACATGAGGCGCACCTAACGGTGACTTGCATTAATATATATGTTTACATCTTTGATAAGGTACTTAAATTTTTTTTCTTTCTCTATGCCAAGGAGGGGCCATCAACCACCCCCACATTGTCAGACCTTGATTGATAGAACCCTTTTGAGGCCTTCACTACCCATCAAAGACTACATCCAGATTTCACCTTGCCACAAGATATGCCCCCTGTGCGTTTTGAATTCATGACGTCCCTTCAGCTTAGTGATGTCCACAAGTTACCTCTACCGGATGTCTCGAGCCCTTGTGAGTGACTATTGATTTTAGTGTCGTAAGGCCATCACAAAAGCTGATCATATAAGCATGAATGATGCATTAAAAGCTTGTTTGCTTGCTTATTGTAGTTGAGACAAGCCCAAGCAGGGTGTATTCCCAGGTGGACAGGGAGGGACCTCAAAAGTTATACCAACTAGAGACCAGCTAATATACAGCGGTTGGAGGGTTTTCCCTTGAATTATACACCCAAAAAAAAAAAAAAGTTATATCAAAGGACTCGGATTTGAAAATATAATCTCTACATACATGAAAAGCACTATTAGATGACAAGGTGTAAGTCCTATTATAGTACTAAACCACCATATAACTCATTGTGATATATATATATATATATATATATATATATAAAAGGTTAAGATTTTTTACAGTTTTTGTATGTAAACCTAACAAATGGCCGGGGTGGAACCCTCTATTTATTTTTCATATCTAACACCATAGGTGTGACCTGCAGATTTTGTTCAGTGAAAACAGGCTTTTGAATCGCTGGAATTCAACCTGTATACAGGTTTTTTTGGTGATTTAAAAATCAACAGCTATAAAGGCATCAATATTTTTTGACTCATAAAAATATATTTTTTTGCCGAAAAATATATTTTAATATGTTAAATACATCTATAAGGTTAGATTGCGTCAAAATAGCTTGCGGCGTGAGATTCAAACTAGATTGTAGGTACAATCTATTGTACCAAATATAAACCTTATATATACCACTAGGTGGTATCCCATGCAGTAAGCGGGGTCCTGTGTCAAGCTGAAGGCCCAGGATTGAATCCCTCTGCCACATGGGGCGGCTGTTGTTCTGGTAGGGGTCCGCCTAACCCCAGCTTGCCTTTCAAAAAAATATATATACCCCCCCTCTCCCTCTCTCTCTCTCTCTTTATATATATATATATATATATATATGGTGGTTCCGTGACATGATTTGTAAAATTTTGTACCAGACCCAGGCCCGACCCATGTTTAGACTAAGATCCACAAATATTTTTCAATGTAGATAAAGATAAAAAAATTATTTTACCGGGTAATGTCTGAGTCTGGTGCATAAAAACCTTATAGTGAGTCCCTATACACATAGAGGGTTCATATATATTTTTTTGAAAGGCAAGCTGGGGTTAGGCGAACCCCCTACCAGAACAACAGCCGCCCCATGTCGCAAAGGGATTCAATCCTGGGTCTTCAACTTGACACAGGACCCGCTTACCATATGGGATACCACCTCGGTGGTATATATAAGGTTTATATTTGATAAAATAGATAGGATCCAGTATGGTTTCTCTTATGGTGAGTCCGATAAGACCTTCTTCGAACCCGGTACCATCATCTCAAATCAGGTCTGGGTTAATTTTGTTTCACATGGATCTGAACCAAACCCGACCCATTAGTACCCCTGGAGCCGTCTGGCTCTTAAAGCCGGTTCCACCTTGCAATAAAAAAAAGAAGCATGCCATTTTAAAACCCTTTGACTTTCCTTGAAAACATCTTAATTTTTTACGAGACCCTTTAAGGCTCCAACCTCTCTCTCTCTCTCACTAAAGAATGTATATATATTGCTGAACATACTTATATCAGCCAATTCTTATGAGATATTTTAAAACCGATATAAACCTACGAAATATGATATTTTGAAAATGTTGTGATTTTATCACGATATTATTGAATTACTAGCAAAATATATATTTCTTATTGTTAAATGTTTATTCCTATATTTGGTATGCTTCCATATCAATATTTTGAGTTTTTTTTCTGGAAAAAATTAATTTATCTCCAGACTCTTTTTGCGGAGAAAATGTTGATAACAAGATTTGTGACTGTTCGATAGAGGTTAAATTGTGTCAAATTGTGCTGGGTGATGACATAAATCCAAATATGAATCGGAAATAAAAATAATAGGTCCAAAATTAGATTTGAATCCTAATTGAATATAATGAGGTAATGTTAATTTTGAATCCAAATAGCTCCTGCAGAAAAAGAATAAAAGCAAGCTATTTACATATGAAAAATGCGACTGAATTAGATTTAATCTGAATTTGAATTAGATTCGAGTTAAAATATTGATCCAAGTCCAATTTGAAACTGAAAATAATTCAGTTTAGTAGACCTGTATCCAGTTCGATTAAACATTTGTACCTTAAAGTCCAACTATAAAAATAATGCATTGGATTTAGATCTAATGTCTGGTCCATTTGCATCGATAATGCCAGCATTTTTTTAATACCGAAAAACACGCTTTAGACAAATTTTAAACCATCCTTATATTCATGAATTATGATCAAATCGATTTTTCACCACCTCAAAAACCAAATCTTATAGTATATTATACATGACAAAACCTCCTAAAGTAGTAAAAAGGTCATGTTGAATAAATCTGCATTGTTTTTTTTTTATTTAGATGAAGAAACCACTCTCAGGATTAGGGGTGTCAATGGGTTGGGTTTACCTAGACCCGACCCGAACCCTCTAGGGTCCGGGTATGGTGATAAATAAGAAGATCTGATTAAGACCCAGTTCCGGACTTGAAGGTCAGATTATAATACATGGTATAGTTTGTGAAATTTTATACCAGACCCGGACCTAACCCGAGTTCCATTTAAAACCCTTCAAAATTTTAATATAAAAATGATAAAAAATATGGTTTTACCGGGTATGATCCAGGTTTTGTTCATGTAGTTTTTATCTGGTACGGGTATGATTTTTCTTATAGTATACCCGATTAGACCCCGGTCTAGACCCAATACCATACCCAAAAAACTGGTCCAAGTCTGGTTTCACCTAGGTCCGAACTAAACCCGACCCGTCGACACCCCTACTCAGGATCAGAGACTTAGCCACACTGGCTTTGCTTGTCATATACTTACAGTCTCTGTCTTGACAGCATAAAACTTTGTGAGCTTAACCCTTGCCTCCAGGGAGTCGGGATGACACCCACATGATTTGAACATAGACCACCTGCCTAACGGCCTAGGTTTCATCTCACTACGTCAAACCCCTTTGAGGCCTGCATGGTTAAATCTAACATTCGGTGCCTAAACTCATGCAAACCAAAGTGTGCACCATATTATAATTATAAAGCAGTGGTGAGTCTGGTCAAGTTGATTGAATTAAAACATTTCTGGTGCAAGTAGGTCCCATTCTGCACATAACCTAAGTCAATTGAGAACAATTAATCCTATTTGGATGGCATATAAGTTCATTTGTCCAACTTCATATGAGCCAAGTATTAAGAAAGATAGACCCAGGTTCGAATCCTTCTGCCACATGGGGCTTAAGAGTTATCTGGCAGGGGTCTGCCTAACTCCAGCTTGCCTTTCTAGAAAAAAAAATGTATTAAGAAAGATACCACCGTGGTGGTATTCCATGTGGTAAGCGGGGTCCTGTGCCAAGCTGAAGGCCCAGGTTCGAATCCCTCTGCCACATGGGGCTTAAGAGATATCTGGTAGTGGTCTTTCTAACACCAGCTTGCATATCAAAAAAGAAAAAGAATTAAGAAAGATGCCCCTCATGGGTTGGCACACATGGCTAGCATGGGGTATGTGAAGCCACTTTCACATGAAGGATTCCAGATCAAACTCCATTGCTTGCAAGATGTACCATATGGCTTTAACCGGTCAGTCTCCACAAGCCATGGGATTCAGTTAACTTCTCGGGCTTTTCTTTATAAGGAGGTGAGCCCATTAAGTGACCACTGCCCCTATATATATATATATATATATATATATATATGTGTGTGTGTGTGTGTGTGTGTAAACGACCTAGCAAATAGGGTGGAACCACTTTTTTTTTAGTTTATTTTCTCGTGGGGACCAGCTTTTGGATCTTTGGAATCCAACCTGTATACAGGTTTTTCCAGTGATCCGAAAACCAATAGTTGTGAAGGTGTTGATGTTTTTATTCATAAAATCATGTTTTTTTCTCATTGAGAAAAAAACATGATCCAAGGGTCGATTTTCACTAAATAGAGCATGCTGAACACATCTATGAGGTTAGATTGTATCAAAACAACTAATATTTGGTTCAACTCCACATAAATGGTCATTGCACACATGAACCAAGTTGATACCTAGACTGTGGTGGTGTCAACGCAATCTAGCCTAGTTCGCGCACGCAGACTCGAGCCGAGTCCTTGACCAAAATTGTACCTTGCAGTGTACCCAACATTACAAATCAGCAACCTGGACTCAAAGTGAGAGCCCAACTGCTGGCTGCAAGGATGCAGTCCTTGAGGGTGAGCATAATTAAGTTGCAGATCCTCTAGATTTATGTATTTTACACTATATTATCACTTTTAAGCCCTCCCCCCCTTCAAAGAGGAAGAAAATATGCATGCAGAAAGAAAATTTTGAAGAGTTCTAGATTCTCAATGACATCCAACCACATGTAAAAAGGATTACAGCCACCGGAGCCGAGTCGCTTCTAACAAAGATAAGATCAAGCAACTACAACTGATTCACAAAAGCCAAGATGATTCATAACTCCAAATTTTAAAGGGGCGCGTACCTGGATCCCTGGTTGTGGCATGAACCTTGTACCCCTTTTGGAGGAGCGACCGTACGAGCCATGACCCAATATAGCCAGTTGCCCCGGTCACACAGAAGGTCCCCTTGTCCTCCAGCTTGTGGTCTGTACACTCCATGACCGGTTTGTGGAAGCTCTTCTCCTATACCCTTGTCTTGCCTTTTAGGCTGTTGGAGGAAGAGGAGGAGGAGGAGGAGGAGGAGGAGAGAAGGCAGCACAGAGTGAGCAGTGAGGTGAGGACCATGGGCTGTGTTTTACATCTCTCTTCTCATAACACGTGGGGTGCATGTGTTGTGGGTCCCACCTCCCACCAAGTAAACTTTAGACCTAAATATAGAACCGAATTAAATGAGTGTATTTATTATTATTATTATTATTATTTTTATGACGAGGAGTCCTTACCGAAGAGAGCATGAGCACCCTGCCTTGCGTGGACTACCTCTGAAAGCTAGGGACAGCCAGTGAAGTAAATGAGTGTGTTTATTGTGGCACCCAACTACTACAGTACAGACTTGTGAAGAAATGCTGTGAGGGTGTTCTCTCTCTCTCTCTCTCTCTAATAAAAATGCATTATGCATTATTTATGTCAAGAGATCACTCTAAACTTATGGTCATACGCTCTTGATTTATATAGATCTAATCTCCAAAAGCAAGATCGGACCTTTGGATCATGGTTAGCATGTTCTATTTATAACTTTCATGTTTTAAAGTTGACTTCAAAATGATGTTTGTGCAGTTTGAGCTGTTGGTTCTTCAGTACCTTGTAAAATTTAATTTAATATATTAATAGAGGTGATTAAATTCACTAACATTGTAAATAAGTCTATTTGGTCGAATTTAGCATTTGGTGGGTAGATTTATGCAAATAAGAGTATCGTGGTTCACAACCACGACTGATTTCCTCAAATTAAGTGCATTTGGTTGTCCAAACCAAACAAATGGGAGTTTTGGATTTGTACTTAAGTCTTAAATTTAACTGCCCATTTAGATTTTTCTTTTTGGATAGACCAAGGCAAAAAAACCCCATCACAGACTGCACATTAGGGGTGTCAACGGGTTGAGTTTGGTTCGGACCCAGGTGGAACTAGACTTGGACTCAATTTTGGGGTATGGTATCGGATCCGGACCAAGGTCTAATCAGGTTCACTATAAGAAAAATCATACCCGGACCTGATAAGAACTACATGAATCAGACCTGGACCATACCTGGTAAAACCATATTTTTTTATCATTTTTACATTGAAAAATTGCGGGTCTTAATCGGAATTCGGGTCTGGTATAAAATTTCACAAACTATACTCGGGTCCATGTATTAATCGAACCTTTGGGTCTTAATCGAGTCTTATCATTTATGACCATAGGGTTTGCTTTGTGTCCGGACCCTACAGGGTTTGGTTTGGATCGGGTCCAGGTAAACCCAACATGTTGACACCCTTACTGCACATTGGCTGGCCTTTGAGTGGTAAAACTAGGGGTGTCAATGGATCGGGTTTGAAGCAAACCCGACCCATACCAAACCCTATAGGGTCAGGGTTTGGTGATAAACAAAGAGGTTTGATTAGAATATGGGCCAGATTCAAAGGATCTCATTAATATATTGAGCCGGGTATGGTTTATGAAATTTCATACCAGATCCGGACCCAACCTGAGTTCTGAATCTAAGATCTGCAACTTCTCAATGTAAAAAAGATAAAAAATATTATTTTTACCGAATATGGTTCGGGTTTGGTTCATTTAATCCTTATAGGGCCTGGGTATGGTTAATTTCTCTTATAGCAGATCCGATTGGACCTGAGTCCAAACCTAGTACTAGTATCTTAAGTCAAATCTGGTTTGGTCCCAACTGTGTCCAAACCAAACCTGACACATTGACACCCCTAGGTAAAACCTTTGAGGTCACCCTGCCCACCAAGGAGTACACCCAGCTTTGACCTTATAACAGGGAACTCACCTATGGATTTCAAACTTGTGATGTCCTGTCGACTTGGTGACAGTCACAGTTCGTGGGCCTTGGAATGGACCAAAATCTGCTTTACCTTGACCAAAAGCAGCTCAGACCCACTGGCCCTTCTAGCCAAGTAGACCCATCAGGACAAATTATGTGAAGACTTTATCCTAAGGACATGGATGCAGTACTTGGTCTAAATATTAGGTCTCAATACATTTAAAATGTTTGCTATCCTCATGGGTAAAAAACCCTCTAGTCAGAACTCATATGAAAAGGAGGTTGTTTTGACCAAATCTGACCTTCATGGATGTGCCCTGCATGGTCAAAAGTTTTGAATCATATTTTCAATGTAAAAGTGTAAGTTTTTATTGGTTGAAAATTTGGTATATTGTAAGCAATTGATTTTTCAACCCTTAGAAAAAATATGATCCAAGGGTCTGTTTCTACCAAACCAAACATGTAAATCACATCTGGAAGGTCAAATGTGCAAGAAAAAAATAATAATAGAGTTTTTCTTTTGAAGAAAAAGTAATCATTGTTCCTAATATTGTTATTATATTTGTTGGGCTCGGAAGAAAAAAATCAAAACCATATCCACATCTGATTATAATTGGATATGGTTTGGACTTACCAAATGCAACTAACGGAATCAATGTTGGATAAAATCCGATTTGTTGACATCCCTATATGGAATCAATATTTCATTTTTCACATGTTATTTCAATTCGTAGTTGCAATAACTTATCCAATTCCGTCCTTTTGTCTTTGAATGAAAGGAAAATTTTATTAAAATAGACAGTAATTACACTGATACATGAAGCCAGCAATCACCCCCATTAACTTGGACATCCAAAAATGTATTTAGGCCTGACCATATGAGGTCATTTATTTATTTTTCTCACAAGTTACTTATATATTTATAGTAATGCATGGGTCACCTACTCCCCAATACTAGAAATCATAGTTGTAGGTTGCATAAAAATAGGGTTTTTTAGTACATTGTGAGTCGTTTGATTTTTTAAGATATTAAAAACCTACATGTAATCACATTATCCAAAACTTGTTTTTCACTAAATAATGATTGTAGTCTCGTCACTGAAAAAAAAACTCAAAATTTTTGAAGCTTCTATTAGGTTGTTGTACGTTGTTCGGAGAATACCCTATCATTACTAATATATATATATATATATATATATATATATATATATATATATATATATATATATATATATATATATATATATATATATATATATATATATATATAGGGAAAACCCCGGTTCAGGTGGTAGCCAGGCCCAAGACATTGAACAAGTATATTTAACATCTCTACTTCTTTCCTCCTGAGATTTATGCTGAACGTACTTATGTGATGAAAATGTCCAGTGAATGTTTCCAACTAAAAAACCAGAGAGACATAAACAACAGAAAAAATACACACAAACATATACTCATATATGGTGCATTCACACGGGCACACATCAGTATGTTCATTACAGATCAAAAGTATGAATAAGATACCAGCATATATCTCTAAAGTCGGAAAAGATCAGAACGGTACTTACATATTAAGTGGTGCAGAAGAAGGAAAAAAAAAAGGTAGAAATTAAAGGAGAGAAAGCTCTGCTCATCAAGGGCAATGAAAAATTGGGGTATATATATACATAGGAAGGTTGAAATGCAAAATCAAAAGAAGGCCCCCCACAGGAAGACGTAAGGCTCTTTCCATAAGAGGATTCATTTTTCTATGCTACATTGTGATCTAACAAAGTGAAGTAGCAATTATGGATGTCAATGGACCAGAGTGAACACTCATTAAGGTCTCACAAAACTGTGCCTACTGGGACATGGTGCCCCCTGGTCGGCACCCAACATATTAATGGCTCTAAATGCCCGAGAGCAGATCAAGTGATCTGCCAAATCACTTTTAGAAAAGTGATTTAGCATCCTCACCGTACAAATGTACACAGAAACCTTGTGGGATGAAGCAATGGACGGCAAAGATGTCAAATCACTTTCTTAAAGCGATCTGACAGATCACCTGATCTGCTCTCCTAAATGCCTTCACTTATCTTCACTATGCAGAAAAAGGTTGGTCAACAACCCCATTGAAGTGATAAATTCCACCTAAATCTCAAAACCCATGTGAACCTCTCTCAATAGTCTGGCAAGGTGGCTCCCTTATGCATCTATTGGGTTATGAACAGGTCTTATTTTGGGTTCAAAACTGGGTATGTCCTAATTTGACATGATCTGATATAAGATTATATATTTTACAACCTGGGATTGGACTGGATCCCAACTGAATCTAACCAACTTGTTATGTTTAGGGATGTCAATGGATTGGGTTTGAGTTGGATATCCGACCACATTAGAATCATATTAGTGGGATTCAGTAAGGCAGGTACCATCTAATTAAATCGAATTTGGGTTTGGTTTGCAGATTTGCATGAGTTTGTATCGGAAAGATAATCCAACAAATTCACATGCAATACATATCCTATTAGTTGAATGGATATAGATTTGAGATCCAACAGTAGCTTTTCCCATCAAGCTCTGAATCTGATAAGACAATATCCATAGCTCGGTTTCGTTAATGCAAAGATCCGAACTGAATCCGACCCATTTATGTCCCTAGTTTTTCATTGTTTTTACCCAAAAGCTGGAACTTTTTACTGGAGTCTCGCTAAGGACCAGCTTGGTTTGAGAAGCCCCTATCTTAATTGTTGCTCAATGAAGCACAATCAACCATGGTCGTCGCAGAACAGGATCAGATCTATACTGAAGACAGCCTTTAATACTTTAAAACCCAAACACTGAATAAGGTCATTCATAAATGTTATTCGAATCTAACCCCTTGACTACTTTATGAACATAAATGTGCACTTATCCAAAGTTGTAGGCATAGGAAGAATTAGAATGGTCCCATAATTTTCCAGAGCCATAATACATGCTAGTATGTAAGATGAAAAATTAATGAGGCAGTTGACAAGGTGCTCCTCGAGGTGTCAATGGGTCGGGTTTGTTTCGTACCCAGGTTGAACCAGATCCAAACCTGATTTGAGATGTTGGTACCGAGTCTGGACTCGGGTCTAATTGGACCCACAATAAGAGAAACCATGCCTGGATTCTATAAGGATTACATGAACCAGACCCAGACCATACCCAGTAAAAATATATTTTTTTATCATTTTTAGATCTTAATTGGAACTCGGGTCGGTCCCAAGTCTGGTATAAAATTTCACAAACCATACCCGGCTCCATATATTATTCAGACCTTTCAGGTCTGACCCTGATTCTAACCTTGCCTTCTTATTTATCACCAAACCCTGACCCTTTAGGATTTGGTACAGGTCGGGTCTGGGTCAAACCCGATCCATTGACACCCCTACTCTCATCTGGTATGGGTGACTTGTGAACCACACAAAGTTGACAGGACATCATGAGTTGGAAGCCCGTGTTGGCGTCCTTGCCCAAACAGTTACTCTAATCCAAATTTACGTCAATTTGATCAAATTTTTACAAGATTGATTCCACTGACCAAAATCGCTAACACAAGGGCATGGCTGCCTTTCTCATGATGCATATAACATAGAGTAGCTTTGATTAAGATGATGTATCCGTTGGAAGTGGGAAAGAAGGGATACAGCCAACTAACAGCACGTTTGGATTACACAAATTCCAGAATTTGTTCTACATTTCAGAGATTGATAAGACAGTCGAAAATGTGACGCATCTCAGCACCACTGATCCTTGTTATGGATAATCAGAAACAGCGGAGCTTGTCCATAACCATCCACATGTTTGGTTCATGATTTGGAAAACTTATTCCACGGAGACGGGAATTTTGTTTTGATCCACAACTACTGCATGCTATAAACAATGAGGACATGGCCAGGGTTGGCAGCACTCAAGAAGGCTGGACGTCAGGCAGAGGAGGCAGCTAATCACCCCCACATTCGTCTGACCCATGCCCTGGTTTGGGTCGATTGGCAATCCATAGTGCGGCTATGAGAGATGTGTGTGTGTGTGTGTGTGAGAGAGAGAGAGAGAGAGAGAGAGCAGTGGATATGCTGCCCATCTATCTCCCCCAACCACATCAGAGGTCTTATCACTCTGTAATGACCTTTTCATGAGTCCGAATCGGGTGCAATCACATGGCACAAAATTTGTGCATTAAGCACCTGATTGCCCTCCATCAGGCCTTGGGCCCCACAACTGACAGGCCCTGTCCCCAATATGGAGGGTGATCTGGTGCTTAATGCACAAATACTTGCGCAATCATATTGCACCTGATCTTTTCACCTTTTTCATCCCTTCCTAAAAGAGCTTTTCGGTTATGTTTTCACAAATTGCAAAAGCAAGCTAAGGCAGACCAATTCCCATGATGCTTATTTAGCATATAACACAAGAGTTGGTGAAAAGCAAGTCCATGTGTAAAAAGTAACTTCACATTGACATTTACCATCTACATCTACACAAAGACAAAAAGGATATTTTTGAGAAAACAGACATATGAAATAATATAACAATTCATACAATTGCAAAATTCCAGGAATAACTTTTGTAGAGAACAATAGTTTTCCTAGCATAAATGTACAGCAAATGAATGATTGTATAGTCCTAGTCCACACTAACAATGGAAAACATGGTAAGACACATTTGATTACATACTGAAGAGATATGAAGGGAGCAAGGAAAACTAACATTAAAATAGGTTCATTTTTTCAAGAAGAATTTTCATCTTTTTTCTTATCCTTCATCACCTTCTTCCATTGCTCTGGACTATCAATCACCTCACCAGTTTTCAACAGATATCGTACTCGGGTACCATCCTCAAGAATTTTGTGTCCAACACGGCTTGCAACTTGCTTTTCCTTGGAATACAGCATCACATTTGAACTGTGAATTGGAGCCTCAATCTGCCAAGTAAAAAGAATACCCATAGTCAATTCACCTTTTTTTTTGTATTCCAAGTGTCTGAAAGAAAGCTAAATGCCTCTGTCCAGTCAGCTTTTCAAAGATATTTTGCCATATCACGATCAGTTAGATTGTATAACTCTTCCAATAACAGATCAAATCTCTTAGAAAATGCAAAGAGATGAATAAATAGAAACTGGAAAATTCTTAAAAAATGCTGAAACATGTTTTAGGTTTGTGAGATACAAGTACTAGCCGACAATGTTAAGGTGAAGACACACATTGCACATGTTTTTATCTGAGAGAATTCTATAATTGTTTGAGAACATGTCAAGAAATCTCTTCTATTTGCAAGTTTTTTTTCACATGGGAAACTCCTGCTTCAACTCACTATGCAATGTCTAGTGACAAGAGCTTGCTATAACCTAGAAGCTCAGCCAAATAGCCAATTTGTCAATTTCCCTTCAGCATAGCAGTTATGATATGCAAAGCATTTAAAGCACCATCCTAAGAACCCACAAGTTAGAGGAGACCAAAGTGTGTCCACAACTAAGAATATAATGTTAGTCCTTGGATATATATATATATATAGAGAGAGAGAGAGAGAGAGAGAGAGAGAGAGAGAGAGAGAGAGAGAGATGGGTAGGTGCTAAATGATCCGTGCTAAATGGGTATTTCTGTTCTTCTGGTGTTTTTTCGCAGTTCCAACCCTATAATGGTTGGGCATGGTCGATTTACGAGGAATCCACACATGGATCATGTGTTTTAGATGGAAAAAATGATATTTGGAGCCTAAAAATTTTACAAAGATTTTGGACCGTTGATTTTTCGAACCTTATAAAAACTCACCTATGCATCGGAATCGAACACTTCAAGAGCTGATCCCTATAAAATCAAGTACATAGATCACATTTGTACCATCAGAATTTAAAAACAAAATGAAAAAACCCTGAAAAACTCATTTAGCAAGTACCATTTTAGCATATTTCATTTAGCACCTACCCATTACTATATATATATATATATATATATATATATATATATATATATATATATATATATATATATATATATATATGTGTGTGTGTGTGTGTGTGTGTGTGGGTGGGTGTAGGCACTTCTATGGTGGTACTGTACCACCATAGCTTATGGTGGTACACACTTGATTTACATAGATCTAAGCTTCAAAAGCAAAATCTTACCGTTGGATCATGTTTAACCTGTTGTATTCATTATTTTCATGTGTTAAAGTTGACTCAAATATGATATTTTATACCATTTTTAAACCACTTATTTTCATGAATTGTGATCTGTTGATTTTCACCTTCTCAAAAATAGAATCTTATGATGTATTAGACATGATGAACACTTCAAAGATAGTAAATATTAAATACATCTGTACAATTAGATTTACCATTTGGTGGCTAGATCTATGCAAACAAGTATCATGGTACAGAACAACCACATATTTTTCTTATATATATATATATATATATATATATATATATATATAGAGAGAGAGAGAGAGAGAGAGAGAGAGAGAGAGAGGGCAGCTGCCTACTCCTATACATGCGTACCACAGCTTACGGGCCTTTTGAAGGGTTATTTTCTATGTTTTTCTTGAATCTGACTATACAGATGCGTTCTACATGTTTGATTTTATAGGAACCGACTATTGCATCATTCGAGAGAGAGAGAGAGAGAGGGCAGCTGCCTACTCCTATACATGCGTAGCACAGCTTACGGGCCTTTTGAAGGGTTATTTTCCATGTTTTTCTTGAATCTGACTGTACAGATGCGTTCTACATGTTTGATTTTATAGGAACCGACTATTGCATCATTTGATTCCAACGCGCAGGAAGGTTTTTATAAGGTTTGAAAATCGACGGTGCAAAATTTCTATAAAGATCATAAATAACCAAGGCTTAAAAAATCATGTTCTTTTATCGAAAAAACACGATCCAAGTGCCATTTTTTAGTAAATCGATCATGCTGAACATATCAGAAGGGTCAGATTGGAGAAAAACAACCTCGGAACCACCCGTTTGCTTGCATAGGCACAAAACGGAGAAGGCAGCTATCCTTTCTCTATATATGTATATATCTATATATATATATATAGAGAGAGAGAAGCATAAGCAGAAAACTCTATAAAATGGAGAAGCGTAAAAATAAAGAAGTAAAAACTAACCTTGACAATCTGTCCTGGTTGACCCTCTTCTCTACTCTTCATGTGCTTGGTCTTCAAGTTAATTTCCTTAACAATGACAGTGCTATTATGCCTAAACACACAACTTATTTCACCAATCTTCCCTTTATCACGACCAGATATGACTTTTACTGTGTCCCCTACTTTGACATGAATCTTATGCAGCACAGGAAGGCTATTGAGTTTGCATTCCTTCCGTTCCCATCGTTTTAGCTGGTTGCCAGAGATAGAAAGGGAAGAGTAAGAAAGAGGCACAACATCCTACTGCAGATGGAATAAACATCTAGCAGAGCAATCAGTTATTATTTTAAATTTTGTATAGCAATACGTGTCACCAGGAACAATTCATTAAAAAAAAAAAGAGAAAAAGGCTAATCCTTGAAGGTATATGGAAATTAAACAGAAAACTGGTATAGCTGCAAAGTCCTTACCTTCATTACTATCGGGCATGGTTGATTAGGTTGTTGCACCTGCATTTGCATATAATGTAGAGCATGAACATTTATTTTGATAAAAAAATAAGAAAAGCATAAAAGCAGAAAATCATTTAACATAATGCAAACTTCCATATCTACTACACCTAGTATTTGCAACTCTATTAAATAATCATCATATTAAAGACATACAAATACAAAGCTAAGGAGATATCATGGGTCAATGATAGCTATTTGATTAGATGATGGTAACAAACTTTTAGCATTGTCCCAAATTCAAAAACAAAAGTAAAAGATAAAGCATTGGATCAATATTCTGATCCTGTGAATTTGATCTTCCTTTACAAATCAATCCAATCATACTGTTCTCCTTATCCAGCTTTTCATAATAACCCATCAGCTGGCAGATCAAAGCTTTGATGATCCCCTGAGTCAATAATTTAGGCTGTAATGGACATCTTTTTAAGACATACAGAGGGACAATTTTACCAACTTCATATTCATTCTGAGCTGATCTGTAACAATCAGGATTCCTGAAGGCTTTGGGACCAGGCAAGTGTTTGACTGCTTCTAGTATATTTACACTTTCTTATACAGTATGGAACTATGGATACTACCATGAAAGATCATGGATTATTACAGACTTTTGTCATAATCTTCATCAATGGCTGATGTTTTTATTTTTTAACAAGCAATTTCCCTCTATTGCCACTTCGTATGGATTACAGCTACTTTTATGTAAAATAAAAAAAAAGTTTAAAATAATTACCGTGCCAACACCCACCCAAGCTAGATAGAGGGCACGGGTGGGGTAGAGTTTGGCTTTGGTTCACTATAAAGATGTGAGGATTTGTAAAGAGGGGTTGAACACCTTCAAGCACCAACAAATCATTCACAATCACGTGCAACAAACAAATACAAGTGTCAACAAGGACACAATCACAAGTGCCACTAAGGGCATACACAAAATATAAAAAAAGAAAATCTTTTATTGAACAAGTATGCAAGAAGCATACTTTTACAAGGGGGATAGACCCCTATTTATACACATAAGAGGGAGAGAAGAGATCCAAGAGAGAGCATAAAGAGAGGGGACAAGGCCCCAATGGCTGGGTTTCTAGCCGTTGGGCCTCCAAGTCAACTTAGTTGACTTGGGTCCAACCTCATATATATATATATATATATATATATATATATATATATATAAATATATATATATATATATATATATATATATATATATATATATATATATATAATTTAACACTCCCCCTCAAACTTACGGCACGATAATTGTAAGTTTTCCTAAGAAGAAATGGAATCTAGGAGCAAAGAGAGGTTTGGCCGCTGATATTCAGATGTGACATAGGACATATCGATGACTCCTTGAAGATATTCCTCTCGAATGTAATGACAGTCCATCTCAATGTGCGTTATTCTTTCATGAAAAGTATTGTTGCTGGCAATGTAGATAGAGCTTTTGTTGTCGCAACACATGTTTGATGCTTCTAGAATTTTAATTCTTATATCAGCCTACAATCTTCTCAATCACACCACCTCTATTGTAGTTGTAGCCATGGCTCAGTACTCAGCTTTAGTTGAGAAGAGGGAGACTTGCTCCTTTTTTGCACCTCTACGAGATTAATGAATCACTTATGAAAATACAAAAACCTGTAGTTGAGTGTCGGTTATTAGGATCACCTCCTCAATTTGCATCAGTATATGCAAACAAATCTATATAGACGATAAAGACAAATAATCCTCTATAAACTGAAATTCTTAGATATCTAATAATATGCAAAACAACTCTCATGTAAATAGATGCAGAAACATGTTAAAACTGCCTAATTGTTTGTACAACGTATGTTATATCAGATCTAGTAATAGTTAAGTAAGAAACTGCTCTGATAAGCTGTTGATAAGGAGTCAGATTATCTAGAGGCTCCCCATCGTCAACCTTCATTTTGACATTTGTTACTTTAGGAGTGTCAACCTTTATGTCATCTGATATTCCAGATCTGAGAATAATATCGAAAACAAACTTAGATCAAGACAATAAATACCTTCTAGAAGAATAAGCAACCTTTATTCCTAAAAAATATCATAAAAAATCCAAATCAGCCATTTCAAAACTATTTTTTAAGAATATTTTTAATATTATGAACTCCCTATTTATCTCCTCCAGTGACTATCATATCATCTACATAGAGAAATAAGATGATAATATCCGCAACAAAATTCTTAAATAAAGTTGTGTCAGTCAAACAAGATCTAAAACCAATATTAAGCATAACATCACTAAATTTACCATACCAAGCTTTGAGAACGTGTTTTAGGCCATACAATGCCTTTTCTAGACGAAGAGACTTCCATTAAGGTATTTTCATACTAGGAGGTGCCTCAATGTACGTTCTTCAATATTGTCATCTAAAAATTCATTTTTAACATCCATTTAATATATAGGCAAATTTTTAATCGAAACAACTGCAATGAGGGTTTTAACTGTAGTTATTTGAGCAATAGGTGCAAAAGTTTCTTCATAATCTATACCATATTCTTGTGCATACTCTTTGACAACTAGCCTAGCTTTATATCTCTCAAGGGTTCCATCACTCTTGGTTTTTATCTTATATACTCATCTACACCTATGAGTTTTTTCCCTAAGGAAGATCTTGAATAGTCCAAGTATAAGCCTTTTCTAATGCATCTAATTCTACTTTCATAGCCTTAACCCTATGTCACCTAGGTACGAGTATGGATACAGAGGGTACAACACGACAATTTCAAAAAAATTGAGTATGGGGACACGACTAAATATATACTAAAATGTATATATTATATATCTAAAATATATACTGAAAATATATATTATATATCTAAAATATATATTATATATTGAAAATATAATATATAATATAATATAATATAGGACACGACAAATGTCGTGTCCCAGTACCAGTACCCGTGTCGTGTCACGGTAACATAGCCTTAACCCATTCTAAGTGATCTTTAGTTTGAGTGTATAAAGAGGGTTCTATATATGAATATATTAGAGCTATGCATGTTTGATATTTAGACGAAAAAGAGTCACAAGATACAAACTTGGATGGAGGTTATGAGAATCTAGATGATTTCCTAGTTTGCAGTTCCCTTTCATTTAAGTTAGAAAATTTTTCAAGTGCACATGAAAGTTTTGGATGGCCCCCATCTAGAATATTGTAAGCAAGATTGATCATCATGAGACTCGTTGTCTCTTGATTCACTTGATTCAATAACATTTTCAAAATCATATTCATAATCACATTCAGTAATATCTTGGTTGAACCCAAGATCAAATAAAAAAGAGTAATTAGTTACTTCCTTCACTTGATCTTTTCTATTTTTTTTTTTCCAAAAAAAGTAACATTCCTAGAAATATATAATTTTTTATTTTCAGGATCATAACACCAATATCCTTTTTGGTTATCAGCATAGCCAAAGAAGGCACACATAATCACTCTAGGTGAAAATTTGTCATTTTTGTTGGTTAATACAAAACATTTGCAACCAAAGACTTGTAATCTGGCATATTCAGAGAGATTTTAACAAGTTTTTCAATAGAAAAAATATTTTGTAAATAAGAGGATGACATTCTGTTTATAAGATAGACAAAGTATAGGACAACTTCTGCCCAAAATTTTTTGGCACATGACTTGCAATAAGGTTCTTGAAGTTTCAATGATGTACCTATGTTTTCTTTTGGCCAAACCATTTTGTTGCGGTGTGTGAAGACAAGATCTTTGATGTGTGATGCAATAGAGAGTCAGACAATTTTTAAATTCATTTGAGACAAATTCTCACCATAAATCAGTCTAAAATATAAAAAATTCATTTTCAAATCTATTTGTAACTAATTTATGAAAGTTTTGAAAATGGGAAAATACTTTTGATTTATGCTTAAGGAAGTATATTCAAGTATGTCTAGGAGAATCATCCACAAAGATAACATAATAAGCATATCCACCTTTAGATAAAATAGGTGCTAGACCCCAAACATCCGAATGCACAAGCTCAAGTGGTCTAGATGAAACAAAAGTTCTATCATTGAATGACAATCTCTTCATTTTTTCAACATAGTCTTCGCAAGAGAAATCACTAAGATTATAAAATTTTTCCAAATTTGAAAATACTGGATTTTGGATACATTTGGATGTCATAATCTTCTATGCCATATATTTAAATCAAATTTTTGGATGTTACAACAAAAAACATCTTTGGGTATTTTCAAAAAATTCGTATAGTAGAGTCCCTTTTTTCTATGTTGTTGCCTAATCAACTTCTTTGACTGACGATTATGTATCAAACATTCATTTGAAGAGAAGAAAATATTGCAACCACAATTGAAAATTTGAGAAACAAATAAAAGATTTAAGTTTAGTTTAGGGATGTAACAAACTTTGGGAATAAAAGAGCTTTTTGAGTTTGATTTTTTTTTCAAAGTTCCATATTCCTTCGATTTGAAGAGATGTACCATTGGCTGTGAAAACATTTGACACACTTGAGTTGTTATGATATTCGGATAAAATATCTTTGTTTGGAGTCATATGAAAAGATGAACCAAAATCAAGAAGCCAAGAAATTTTACCATGATCGAAATAAGATGAAACAACAACCCCAGCTGAGAAAGATGCTCATTTGAGAAGAGGTTGAAGTGTTTCCACTAATTGAGCCAAAGACAAACTTGTAAAATTATCTTCAATGAGACAATACTCATACAAGCACAAAAGCCTCACAAGAGATGTGCACAAAGGCACTCAAAGAACACTTGAACTAATATGCACAAAGACATAAAGCAATACGAACATGCACAAAGGCATGAAATGCCACAATATATTAGAAATAAGAAAAGCTTGAGCTCACAAGCTTGAGGAATTACAAGGGGAACACCCCTATTTATATACATCAAAAGAAGCCACAAGGAGGGCTCCCAAAGGAGTCGTTGAGAGCCCCCAATGGTCACATTTGTGACCGTTGGGGGCCCCAATGACTCTATTGGGGGGGGGGGGGGGGGGGCTAGGTGGCACAAACCAAGGAAAAAAATAAAATAAAAAAGAAGAAAAATAATAAAAATAAAAAGTACAAACATATTCCAAATGGAATATGCGTAAAATGGGAAATTATAGAAATACCCCTTTTTGGGTATTTGGAATATATATATATATATATATATATATATATATATATATATATATATATATATATATATATATATATATATATATATACAATGAGATTTAATGATTACATTTTAACACCCCCCCCCCCTCAAACTTACAATGTTATGACCACAAGTTTGCCAAGAAGGAAGTGAAATCTAGGCGAACAAAGTGCCTTAGTGAAGAAGTCGGTCAGTTGGTACTCAGACGTTACATACGGGAGTTCAATAACCTTCTTCAAGTATTCTTCTCTGACATAGTGGCAGTCCATCTTGATATGCTACGTGCGCTCATGAAAAATATGATTCTTGGCAATATATATTGCACTTTTATTGTCGCAACATAGCTTTGTTGGCTTTTTAATAAAAACACCCATATCTTCTAGAAGATGCCAAATCCATACAATTTCCATGGTTGTGGATGCCATAACTCTATATTCAGCTTCAGTGAAGGACAGAGAAACTTTCAGTTGCTTCTTACACTTCCAAGAGACCAATGATTCTCCTAAAAAGACACAGAAACCGGTGGTGGAGTGACGATTATTAGGGTCACCTCCCCAATCAAAGTTAATATAAGCAATTAAATTTAATTCTGAAGATGACAAAAATACTCCCTTATTTGCAATTCCCTTTAAGAATCTGATGATGCGAAGAACTGCACTCATGTAAACCGATGTAGGAGCATGTTGGAACTGACTGCTAATGTGAATTGCATGTGATATATCGGACCTGGTGATGCTAAGATACATTAGTGAGCCTACCAGTTGCCTGTAAGGAGTAGGATCAGTCAGAAGAATGCCATCATCAATCTTCATTTTTTAGCCCACTATTTCAGGAGTTTCACAAATTTTGTCATTTGAGATTCTTGATCTGTCAATAATCTCACAAGCAAGTTTAGTTTGAGATAAAAAATAACCACGTTGAGAGTAAGCAACCTCAATCCTCAAGAAATATGTCAGAAAACCTAAGTCTGACATTTCAAATTTTAAAGTCAAGACGAATTTAATGTTCTTAACTCCTTTGATATCATCACCTGTTTTCTTTTGGCCAACTCATTTTGTTGAGGGATCTTAAGGGATGACCTTTGATGAACAATACCACTATCTTCAAGATACTTCTTGAATTCATTTGAGAGATACTCTCCTCTAGAATCAGTTCTAAATATCTTTAATTCACTATTAAATTGATTTTTAATCATCACATGATATGATTTAAAGCATGAAAAAACTTCATGCTTATGTCTAAGAAAATATATCCAAGAATACCTAGAAAAATCATCCACAAAAATCACATAATAGGCAAACTCTCCTTTTGAAACAACATTTGCCGGTCCCCAAACATCCGAATAAACAATTTCAAAAGGTTTAGAAGTAAACATAAATCTTTGTTCAAAAGGCATACTTCTCATTTTTCCAAGAATACAGTCATTACAAGAGAATGTATTTTTACAAAGCTTTTTAGCAAAATGCAAATAAGATAACTTGGTAATATTAGGATGACCAAGTCTTTTGTGCCAAGCATTTATATCCTTATGTTGGACAACATTACAAAAAGAATTTTTAGGAACTTGAAGAGAGTACATATAATATAACTCTCCCTTCCTAGAGCCTTCCCCAATCAATTTTCCGGACCGACGATCCTGTATTAAACATTTATCAGAGAAAAATTTAATATCACATCCATAGTCCGAGAGTTGAGAAACCGAGAGAAGATTCAAGTTTAATTTTGATATAAATCTAATTTTGAGGATGAAAAACCTTTGAGTTTCAAAATTCCCAACACCTTTAATTTCAAGAGAAGTCCCATCCACAGTAGAAACAAAAGATGGAGAAATATTTTTTGAATATCCGGAAAGGGAATACATGTTTGGGGACATGTGAAAAGACGCACCCGAATCCAAAAGCCAAGAAGTTTTACCTGGAGGAGAAAAGGTGGATACGGCGGCTCCCGAGATGGCTCCCTTGAGGAGAGGTTGAAGTGCCTCCACAATTTGATTTAGTGATAGGGATCCACTTGAAGAAGTCTCCTCTTTTTGCAGTTGAGAAGTGGTGGCCATGGCTAATAACTTCTTCCACTTGGGACAAACGGGTTTAATATGCCTCGGTTCTTTGCAAAAAATGGCAAACAATTTTGCTATAATCTTTTTTTCCACCTTGTCCACCATTTTCTCCTTGATTTTGATTTTTAAAATGAGGGGGACGATAAGCTCTTAAATTGTTTTCGAGCCTAGACACCGCATTGACCCCATCGTTCTCTTCAGAATTGGATGGAACCGCAAGTACTTTTGACCCTTGCTTACTTATATCCATACGAGTTTCTTCCCCACTTAACTTGGTGAGAACATCCTCAAGAGAAGGGGGAGTGAAAGGAGACAAAAGAGAAGACCTTATTTGCTCGAACTCGGGCCTTAGCCCATTCAAAAAATTAAAGAATTGATCTTCTTCTAATTGTTTGTGGCGAAGTTCAATCGCCTCTCCACTCCATTTTGATTCGAGCATAGCAAGCTCGTCCCAAATGGAAGAAAGTTCAGCGAAATATTTTCTAATGGTCATTTTGCCTAGAAGAAGAGTTAGCGCCTTCTTCTGAAGATAATATTTATGGGACAAGTCCCTTGAGGTATACATTTTCTCAAGATACTCACATGCTTGAGAAACCTTTTTGAATTTGATAATGTTCGCATTGATTTTGGTCTCAATAAAAGAAAAAATCCAAGACAATATTTTAAAATTCTTCATTTCTCATTCATCATGATTCTTTGAATATTCTTCAAGGGCTTTGGTTCTTTCCTCCCCTTCAAGGATCTTAATTTCACCCTTCTCCATCAAAGTTATTTTGGGTTCCGGTTCCGGAATTGTGCCTTACACATAATCCCAAAGACCTTTTCCTATTATGTGAGCCTCCATGTTTTCGGCCAAAACGTGATAGTTGGAGCCATTGAGTTTAAATCCAAGAGAGAAATGAGACTCTTTTTCACCCATTAGAGAGGAAAGAAGGAAGAAGAAATACGTACCACAATAAGACTTATAAGTCTTACTTGTCGTAGAACCCTTCTAAAATATTGAAGAAAGAGAAGAAACCACTCCAAACTCCAAGAAGCCAAAGTCATGTTTTTCGAGGCACTCAAAAAACAAAGAATCACACGATCTTCAATCTTTAACCAAGCTTTGATACAATGTAAAATTGTGTTCAATGAGACAATACTCATACAAGCACAAAATGCTCACAAGAGATGTGCACAAAGGAACTCAAAGAACACTTGAACTAATATGCACAAAGGCATAAAGCAATACGAACATGCACAAAGGCATGAAATGCCACAATATATTAGAAATAAGAAAAGCTTGAGCTCACAAGCTAGAGGAATTACAAGGGGGAACACCCCTATTTATATACATCAAAAGAAGCCACAAGGGGAGCTTTCAAAGGAGTCGTTGGGAGCCCCCAACGATCACAAATGTGATCGTTGGGGGCCCCAACAACTCTATTGCCCCCCCCCCCTAGGTGGCGCAAACCAAGGAAAAAATAAAATAAAAAAGAAGAAAAAGAATAAAAATAAAAAGTACAAACATATTCCAAATGAAATATGCGTAAAATGGGAAATTACAGAAATACCATTTTTGGGTATATATATATATATATATATATATATATATATATATATATATATATATATATATATATATGTCACAGGGATTCGGCTAGCAGGGTGCCGCACCCGCGTCGGCGCGACTCGACGCGGGTGCGTGTGCGGGTGCGGCACCGGGTGCGGTCAACCCTATCCTGGGTGCGTTGACCGCACCCAGGATCATTTAAGTCCATTCTTGTTTTGGATTTTTTTTTTAAAAAAAAAATTGCCCAAATGGGTTGCGAATTTTTTTTTTAAAAAGTAATGCTGACAGCTGACAGCAGCTGTCAGCTGCTGACCCCTTTTTTATATAAATATATAAATAAATAAATAAATAAATATATATATATATATTTTACATTTTTGCCCCTGCCGCACCCCCGCACCCGGGTTTTTTGGAAGTGCCGAATCCCCGCACCCGCACCCGCGCCCGCACCCATGTGACATATATATATATATATATATATATATATATATATATATATATATATATATATATATATATAGGGATACCTATGTTATATATACACATATAATGAGATTTAAGGATTACATTTTAACAAAACTCCCAATGGATGAATCTTGTGATATAGAAATATCTTTCGTCTCTTGTGAAGATCCTACAGATGCAACCTTCTTCCAATATGTCCCTTTCAATTTAGGACATTGGGGCCTAATGTATCCTGGTTCATAGCAATAATGACAAATAGCTTTTCTATTATCATAGTCATTTTCTTGTCTTCTATAGTGAGGTAGTTTATATGCACAAACATAGTTTTCTGGTCTATAAACTACTAAGACTGAGTCATCTTCACTTTTGCTTACATGCTTTTTCAATCTATTTTCTTCCATACTCAACTCTTCTATAGTATCTTTAATAGAGGGCATTTTTCTTTTATGGAGAAGAATAAACATTGTAGATTCAAATTCTAGTCTTAGACCATTAATGAATTGGTAAAAGTGCTCCACATCTATTTGTCTTTAGCAGAGTTTTATATCTTCGGGACAATGCCACTTTGGCTCTAGAAGAGCCAATTCTTTCCAGAGTTTAGATAGGTCATTAAAGTATTCTCTAATAGTTTTATATCCTTAGACCATAGTCCAAACTCTATCTTGCACATTGCATATATGTGCAATATCTTTAAGAGAATACATTCTTTTAAGATAATTTCAAGCCTTATTAGTATGCTTAAATTTGGCAAGACTTGAACATTTTTTCACATCCATACTATTAATAAGCCAAGACATAATCTTGACATGTCTCGTCCTCCATTCCTTCGACTTTTTGTCATAAGAGGTTGTAACCTTGGTCTTTTCATTTTCGGATAGAGGCGCCTCTTTCTCACATTCTACCTTAGTGTGAACTAGCTTAGGTTCCATATCATACCCATCTACTAGTCCACATAACCCATTTTCCCAAATAAGGTGCTTCATAATAGAAACCTATGTTACATAATTGAAATCATTGAGTTTGATGGTGACATTATCATTGTAATTCATTTTACAAGGGCTAAAAAAGGAAGAGAGAAAGAGAAGATTAGAAGTGAAGAGGGAAGAAAGCAATATGTGCAACACAAGGACTCCACCAATGGTTCACATGATCAATTCAAACTCTTGCAAGATCACCAACACTTTAAGATCTTTAAATAGGCTTAAATAGTCCTAAGCTCTAATACGGTGTAAAGAGGGATTGAACACCTTCAAGCACCAATAAATCATTCACCACCAAGTGCAATACACAAGCACAAGTGTCAACAAGGACACAATCGCAAGTGCTACTGAGAGCACAATCATAAGTGCCACTAAGGGCATAGACAAAAGATATTGAAGAACAAGTATGCAAGAAGCATACTTTTCCAAGGGAGATAGACCTCTATTTATACACATAAGAGCCAGAGAGGAGAGCCAAGAGAGAGAGCATAAAGAGAGAACACAAGGCTCCAACGGCTAGATTTCTAGCCATTGGGCCTTAGTCCAACGGCTGGAAATCCAACCGTTGGGCCTCCAAGTAAACTAAGTTGACTTGGGTCCAATGCTGTCCAACCTCATATATATATATATATATATATAATTTAATAGGATTATCCCTTGTTGAGATCCCTCAGATTTAATTCAAATGCACCCTAATAGCTATAACGCCCTGAATTTCTGGACCCTTTATAAAGGGGATTTATTTAATAATTATGAGCCTTTGCATTGGGATTTGCATTTAATATTGGTGAATAAGGGTTTCTCGTTGAAATAGGATCTTAAAATGGCTGAATTTGGGTTTGGATGGGACCAATTTGATGAATGGTACATATGAGGATAAAGTTTTGCGCGACTCAATCATCTAATACCTTAATACAAAATGACTTGCTCGTAACATTTACTTTGTTGCCAAATGAGAGGACAACAGTATCAATGCCCGGACATCATCTTCAAAGTTGTTCTCCACCGAACTCAACTGGCTCGTAATGACATTGAATCAACTAGCGCCATCACAAGATCATTAACACTAAAGAAAGAACGAGACTCTGTTGCACACGCTCAAAATCCAACCACACAACAACCGTTACAGGAAACAACAAAATGGACATCAAGAGCATGAAATTTATGCCATCTTAACAGTTAAAAACTTCAATACAACATACTGCAAAGGAGATACACAAGTTTGGTCCTAAAGAGAAGTAAAATAAAGATCAGAAAGAAGGGAAACTTGAGAAAAAAACATTGGCCACAAGGCGCTAATGATGATAAATGGGAACTACTATTGCAGTCTCACAATTTCACAAGACTTGTTAGAAACCCATCATTGTTCCAAACTTCCCAACGCAGAATTTGAGAGAGAGAGGGTTACCTGGTGGGATGGGTAAAGGGAAGGAGAAAGGCGTTGGCCAAAGAATGAGTTAGAGAGAGAAAGGGAAGACATGGAGAGTTGCAAGGCCGCCATGGCTGCCATGTTTGGCTTCCTCTCTGCCGGAACTCCACACTTCGGAGGATGTACGAATGGCTAAGCAGATGACGTTTTGATGGGCAAACGAGTCCCTTTTTCTCCCCCTTTTTTTCTTTGTTTTCTTCCATTCTCTCTCTTTCTTTCTCTCGGATCGGGTTTAGTTTGGATATAGGATTGGCAGGTTCAAGTTTACCTAGTTCATTCTTCTGTCCTTTCGTTTTTTTTTTTATAGTTCAAGGATAAAACCCCTCTATCACCTACCGTATATTGGCTGGCCTTCGGTTGGTAAACCCTTCAGGTCATCCTGCCCACCAAAGAGTACACCCAGCTTGAACCTCACCTTTAAGGGATGCCACCCATGGGTTTCAAACTCGTGGCGTCCTGTCAACTTGGTGACATTCACAAGTCACCCCTACCGGATGAGCCCTTGTAAGAATGTCTTTTGGTTAGTAAACCAGATTTGGTTTGTAGGTTTCACGTCCTAATCTAACAACAACGTGAAATCTAAACATCAAAATTGTACCTAATGACAATAAGACTAGTGTTTGGTGAAAGCCGTGACTTTTATCATGTGCACCTCTCTCTATCTAAGATGGTAGAGCATTAGATCCATTGAAGTGGAATTGAATCCGGAACAGATTTTACATGGCAGTAGTGAATTAGAGTTTTTTTTATGACGAAGAACTCTTGCCTAAGCTAAGAAAACCCAAGCTAGGCCCCACAACTATCCTACCTTACATGGCCCACCTCTAAAAGCTATGCATACACCCAATGGGACAGAGGAGTTTGATCGGGTACCTTCATCTCAGCATCCTCACAACTACGGATGGCCATCTGGCTGGCTGGTTTGGCTCAATTAGGGCCCAATAAGAACCTGACAGGCCTGACCCATATCTCAGCCGCTTATATTCAGGCTTAGGTTGGGCTTAGACTGAACCCTTTAGGCCCAACCCAATTAGTGGGCCATGGCCTGTCGAGCCCCAAAGCTCGTCCAGAATTGGGCCCGATTATTTAATCGGGCCAATCCTGACCCGAGTTCATTTGGGCTCCCAAAGCCTACCCGATATGGGCCAAGTACATGACAACCCATTGGGCACCCAGCTCGATGGCCACCCCTACTCACAACCAATCCGCCGCTGGCCATGGAGGATTAGGAAAAAATTGTTGAAAACAAGCTTTTTTTCATTAAACGGATTGGATTTAATTCAGATCCAGACATGGACTGATGAATTTTTTTTGAAACTTAGCACTTACGACACGTTTGAAAGCCAGAAAGATGCAGAAAAAGTAATGCAAAATAGAAAATCCATACAGATTTTTCGACCCTTTCGATTCAAAACGAGAGAAACTTTATCTCTGAAACAGCTTTTCTAAAAAGTATACTTTTTGATAGGAAACATTCCTCCAAGAAGTGGGTGAAGGAATGTTTCCTACTAAATTTTTACACTCACCACCCATTTCACCACCACCACCACCGACAGAATCCCAGCAGGTGGTGGGCAGTGGTTACCACCACCAGCCTCGCTGAGCTCGTTGAGCTTCTTCTTGAGCGGGGTGTCCTCCTCGCTCTGCGACGCCTTGCGGATCTGGGAATGCACCTTCCCGATCTCGGTGTTCATCCCTGTTTGCAGCACGATGCATATGCAGCAGCCATTGACGACTGTGGTGCTGGAGAAGACCATGCATTCCTTGCCCTGGATGTCGGTGTCCTCGACGTGGTGGTGCATTTTGTTCACGATGATGCTCTCGCCGGTGAGCATTCCCTGTTCCACCCGGTCCATCGACCTGATCAGGCACATGATCCTTGTCTCCGACACGGAGCTTGACGATGTTGCTGGGGATGAGGTCATGGGCGGAGAGGTTGGGGACGAAGTTTCCCTCACACCTCGCCACGGCAGTCTCCGACTGGATGCGCTTCAGGGCCTCGAGCGCCTTCTCGGCGTTACTCTCCTACCACACCCCGACCACGGCGTTGGTAATGAGGATGATGAATTCCAGCGAGCTCAAGAATGGAGGCCCTCGATTGGCGATGATTCGATCTAAGGCGAAAGAGAGAGCAGTGGTGGAGAAACTCCACCACCATCTGCCTCTCTCATTTTTTTCAAGATTTTCCCACTTTTGTTTTTCTCATGCTACACAAACAAGCTAAAAAATTTCTTTTGAAAAACTTCTCATATATATATATATATATATATATATATATATATATATATATATATATATATATATATATATATATATATATATCAAAACTTTTCCTTTCCTATGAGAAATGTTCTCTCTTCCAATAATATCCCCTAGGGCTTAGGAGAAGAGAATTCTTGACGTAAGCTTGAAGATTAGCAAGCCCTTGGACCTAGCTCTACTGCTCTAGGTTCGTGCAAGCTTAAGATGAGAACCACCCAAACCTAGGCTTTATAGGTCATGGTTTGGTATGGTTCAGTCCAAATTCCGGCAAAGACCAACTGGGCTCCAATCAATCACCAAGCCAAGTCCAAACCAGAAGATGGCTGCAGCAGTTGCACAAAGATTGTAACCAATGGAACTTTTAATACTCCTCCAAAGAGATGTTCTACTGATCTTGGTACACATCAGTTGTCTTGAGGAATCAAGTTATCATCCAAAGAAAATTAATCTCAACTTTCCTCAATTGTAAGACATGCAGTACACTGGTAAAGTATTTTTAAGTAACCGACCAAAATGAATTTCTACAAATTTGCAAGTTAGCTACTGGTATCGGTTTCAAAAGAAGTCTAAGAAAAATAAACAAAGAATTGAAGATCCCAAAAAGACTATATTACAATTGAACAAGATACAAGGGACCTGCAAACACTGTCAACCACTGAAACATAGAAGGTATAATTTAACCACAGTTTTTTTCCTTTTACACGGTGCAAGTATATGCATATCTAATGCAAGAGTCTTTTACACTTTTGTAGGGTCTGGTATGCTGTCGACAGATTCTTCTCTGCGGAGTTCTCTATCAGGGGTCTGAGATTCTAGCCTGCTCATATCTAAAGCAGTATCTTCCATTGTAAGAGACAATGTTGGTGTATGGCCCTTGCTGTACCTTGGCTTGTAGATCTGAGACAGAGCCTGCACAATGCCCCCCATTGACGGTCGCTTCTCCAGGGTCTGGTTCATGCATTTGTATGCAAGCCTTGCCACACCATTCAATGCTTTAAGATCATAGTTGCCATCAAGTCGAGGATCAACAATTTCTTCCCAACCACTTTTTCCTTCGGCACTCATTGCAGCCTGTGTGGAAACATACAAGGGATTTTAAAAACAAAGGCCCCTTTATGTCACCACTCACCAGAGATTAGAAACCCAACTACGGACCACCAAGACCTCAGAATAAACTGTATGATGCTTTAGGCAAAGAAGAAGGGAGAATTATAGTAAAACAAAACAAAATAACCGATGACCAGATAGGACGAGTGAATTTTCTCTTTGGCATGCGTTTGTGTGTTTTCATCAAATCATCAACACATAGCAGCGGCCAGTTATTTACTGTGAAGTGTTCTCCAGAAACTTCAGCATCAAGTAAAATGAACTTGACTAATCTGGTTTGAACAATCTAAAGGTAATGCAAATTTGCAAACAGTATTCCTGTATATGCACAAGTTTCACAGTTAAATGTCTAATCAAAGTTGGCTTGCTTCGGTTAATCATAGTGACCAATTGCTGAATATGAGCTGATGAAACTAATGTTTAGCATCAAAGAGAAATTAACCAATTTTAGTTTTATGCAAGTGCCAATGCATGAGATAATATTAAATCAGACAGATTAAAGAGGAAAGAAGCATTACAAGGTCTACTAATTCAAGAAGCCCCTGGTTGGGATTTTTGCCCGTGATCAATTCAAAGAGCAACACTCCAAAGCTGTAAACATCGCTCTTCTTGGTGTAGGACCTTGTTGACATGTAATGAGGGTCGAGATACCCAAGGGTTCCCCGGATATCATTGCCCCGTTGACTAACTGATTCCTCCCTTGAAAGCCCAAAATCAGCCACCTGGTCAAGAATGCCTTGATGAATTACTCAAGACTGCTTAAAAACATGAATAATTCATAATCCAATTGTCAAAAATGATCTATGAGCTACAGGCGTACGCAGTGCCCAATGAAGAACAACACAGGCATGATTTTATTGAGAGTTCAAATTAAGTTGTTTTGGGATGAAGGCGTAGTTGTTGTTGTTGTTGTATAGTTTGAGCAAATCAGACAATGTGGGCTAGTCCCCGTGCATCAAAGATCTTACTGTTGCAAGAAAAAACTAAAGTTTGCTAATCCTAGGAAAAACAATAGCAGTTCAGAGTTCAGACCTTCCTGCAAGGGGAAATTTCCTAAAAAATTTCAGTAGTTAGAGCAGCTTTCAAAAAAACAAAACTGCTTCTGGCAACTACATTGACACTGTGAAGTTCTTTTCCACAGAAATAGAAGAAACCCACAAAACACACTCCTTAACAGAGGAAATGCTGACAGATGTACTCCATTCCCAGAAGTTCCCAGACAAAAACCTTTATGTTTCTCTATTACAAGACATGATTTCGTCAAGCCGTTGCAATGATATCAATATCAGACCATTGCATGAAATAGATTGACACCAAAGAGTGTTAGGATGGCTACTTTTTATCAGGAAGCATTACACAGAGGTTTCTTTCCCCAATTTTTTTGTAGTTTGCTTGAACTAGTTTGGGAAAAGATGGTCATTTCCTACTCACTATTATCAGCTATTTTTATGTATTGGATTATATTTTCAGTAGTTATAGGGAGGCGTTTCAACAGGACAAAATTTTATTTAAAATATATCATTACTATTAGTAGATTATTTGATATCAAGATCATTTGATTAGATTAAACTCAAACATACACCATATTCTCAGCCCGTATCCAAGTTCAAGGGGAGCCCAATGATCTGCAACTCTCATTAACTTTTTACATAATTACAGTACCAAAAGACAAGCCCAAAAAAAGTAGACAAGTAAAATCAGAACTAAATTAAATCCTTTAGGACTAGTGGAGAATGCATACTCTGGCTCTCATGGACTTGTCCAATAGTATGTTAGCAGACTTTATATCCCTATGCAAAACTGGTGGCACAGCCTGTATAGAAGTTAAACAAAATCAAGACATATATAAAGCTAGAAACCCAATAGGCATGCATTCAGCTGATAAAATACCAAGAAACTCACCCCATCATGAAGGTACTCCAAACCCCTTGCAACATCCTGTGCTATGAGCACCCTTAGATCCCACTTCAAAGGTTCATGTTTATTATCTGCACATGTAACCGAAGCAGGAAACTAGAATGATTATCAAGAAAAATTTTCACCCATCATCACAATCAGGTAACATTTTGAAGTCTTCCAGGGACTTTCAGTTGCCAATTTTGTTTAAAATGTTCAGAACAGCCAATATGTGGAGCAAAAAGGTCATGCTGCTAGCTTTTTCTCTGAGGATCCGAGAGGTTGTTTATGAAGTACTTGAAAGGAACATCGAATTACTGTGTATATTGCACAATTACACAGACTATAACAGGAAGTAATCGATACCATTCATGACCAAGGAAAAGAAAAATAAATGTAAATTGAGATGCCAGGCATAAAATTTTGTCATCAGGTGCCTGAATCAGAGAGAATTGGTCTGTGCTCAAACATAGGTAGCATTGGATTAACCCACGAGGATATAAAATAATTCAAATCAATTAATCTTCTTCCATAAAACACTGCCAACTAATTGCAGAAAGGCAAGAATGCAAGAACACAATATCCACATGTCATGTTGGAAAGGCTGTAAAAATTGCACCAAAATGTGAATCCTGATAGTGTTAACAAAATAACAGTAATTTAGATTT
This sequence comes from Nuphar pumila, assembly GCF_984573655.1. Classification (NCBI taxonomy): domain Eukaryota; kingdom Viridiplantae; phylum Streptophyta; class Magnoliopsida; order Nymphaeales; family Nymphaeaceae; genus Nuphar; species Nuphar pumila. Next base: position 116,777,226 of record NC_143259.1, on the reverse strand, counting down.
CATATATGATACGATAAGAGCACAGGGACATGCTCACACCCCTAAAGTAGGGTTGATAGATCTACTTACTATATAAATGAGAAGCAAGGCTTCCGTTGCTCATGTAGACATATACAAGCATGTTCTGGCCTTTCTCATAACAATAGCCCACCAAATTTACAAGGTTTCTATGATGTAACCTCCCAAGTAGTAGAACCTTCCAATGAAAGAAAAGGATCAATAATTGTTTTTACAAAAAAATTGCCAGAATCATTACTCTCACATAGTTTAACCAAAGCAAACAAGAAGAAAATCAAGATAAAACAGCAAAAAATATATGCTCAACTTGTAATGGTCATATCCTGAGACCACTTAACCTTGAAATTAAATGTTAAATGGTCTTTTCACAGCAATGCAACAATCGAAGAAGGGGAGAAAAAGATCAGTTCAAAGTTTCAAATGATAACCTCTGTAAATACTCTCTCAAAGACATTCAATGCAAATAATTCCCAATAAATTTGGAAATGTACAGAAGATTTAATTTAAATGTCTCCATATGTTATAACAACAATAGCATCAGATTATTCAGATATTATCCAAAAAATTACAATAGTAAATACCAACATATTCTTTTATATTTAATCAATTTTCTTTTTCATAAAATTTGCAGAGAAATTTTGTTGGTTAAAACTTCTACAATATTGCCTTGCCAAATTCCCAACCATAACATTCATGATCACAGGACATCATGGCTTGAAAATATAGCTAGAGTTAGTCAGGTCATGCTGGTAGCCAAGAGGTCCTAGGTTCAAATCCCACAGGGGGCCATTCCCAAGCATGCTGTCCAAAAGAAGAAAAGGATAATTAAGAACAATGACAAACGACCAAGAGTATTTAAACTCAGCTGATGAAAATCATGCATTTAAAAATCTGAGATTCCAAAGATGAGAACATGCATTCTGCATAAATATGCAGAAAAGGTGAAAATAAGACACCATGGATTAGTACATAATGCATACATTTAAATAGTGAACTTGTTAAACCATCATTACAGGCAGATCATTACTAATGCTACAAACTATGACAATCAAATTTCAAAAACTATTAATCATGCTACCTCTGACTGGAACTCCTTTTCCCCTTGCTTAGAATTTTTTGCAAGAACTTTAACAGCAACTATCTCACCACCTGGCATCTGTGCTTTGTAAACAGCACCAAATGCCCCCTGTCCTATTAACGTTTTGAAGTTATGAGTGGCTTTCTGAAGATCCCTGTGAATATTTTGCCAAAAAGGATCGATCAAAAGAAAGCTCCCAAATATAAAGAATATCTGAATGGATGAATGAAGAGACTGAAATGGATGCTTTCAATTGTTTGTGCACTACAAATAATATAATTTCATTGGAAACAATTTAAAAAAGAGAGAAAGTGCAGAATGACTAGATTAACCTTTTAAAGTTTTAGACACAAGTCCACTAGGTGACCTATTTTTAGAAAAACAAACTGCTCATTTTGAGCATGATACCTGTACGAATATTTTGGTATTCCAGACATCGAAGCTAAACTCTTTCTTTTAGGACCGTCAAACCATGAGTACATGCCATTTGCATCTGAATGTCTCGGTGAATCCGGACCAATGGTTGAATCAGACATTATTGTACTAGCATCCACGCCATTGACACGAATGGGGATGGTGGCAGCCCTTCGTGAACTGCTGCTACCAATCTGTGCACGTCTTCCCCGAAATCGAATGCAAAGGAGAACAAATACAGCCAAAAGCAGTCCTATCATAACCCCTATTGTGATGCCAATTATCAATCCCCGTGATGCACCTTTCATTTCTACGCATGAGGAAATACTTCTCAGGTTCAATATTCTACCCCATATAAATTCCTGCAGAAGAAACTGTCAGCAGAGTCGAGAAGCTGAAGCATTAAGACCACATACCAAACAAAACCACAGAAAAGTTTTTGATGATGAGGAACCCTCGCCGAAGCGAGGAAAACCCTGGGTGGGGCCCCACGACCACCCTGCCTTATGTGGCCCACCTCTGAAAGCCACGGACACACCTGTGTGCCAGTGGGATTTATTCTGGTGCTTTCATCTCAGCACCCTCACAACCACGCGGGCGACCCCCACGGTGGTAAAACCACAGAAAAGTTAAAGAATGACACATTACGTCAAATCCATCACAAAAAACTTATTATCTAAACATGCATTTCAAAGGCAAATATGCAGTTACATAAAAACCATTTTCCTCTTCATCCTGCTCATTTGTTCAGCAGAACAAGAGCTAAACCCCAACATCACACTTATAATCAAATAGGTACCAAAATTATAGCATCTATTTTGTTAACACATGCTATAACATCAGTCAATCACCACATTCTCAATTTAAGTTAGCTGCTGACTGTCATAGTAAGATGTGTAGCTTTAATTTCTTCATTTAATAGCAAGCCAAATACTATGTTATGTAACCATAGACAAGGTATCAAAGAGAAAACAATGAAATACCTATTCCCCAAAAAAAACAACCTAAAGCTTTCCCTTTTTAAGAACAAGTTGATGGGACCCCGACAAGAAGCCTTGAATACCGTCCAAAATGTAGATTTTTACACCATGTAAGCATACATTCTTTCTGTAATCCCAGCAATTAACACAACTAATTCTGGCGCTGAAAGCTATCCTGGACTCTGCAAAATATGTGTCAATGATCATAAGGCATCCTATTCTACATAACAAACTTCCACAACATTCATTTGGCTTTGATACAACGACAACCAATGTGCTTCTTGCAAAGATAGGAACTTAATCTTTTACCACAATACTTGAGCACTAGCAGGATCTCAGGTTTAAACCTTCGTCCAGGACACATCACAAAGGGTGAAATACTCATAGAACCTCTTCAAGGTTAAGAATGCCTACCTGGATCATTAGACAAACAAATCTGTGCACTCTAGTAGCCTAATACTGAACGACGAAGGTCAATCTACAGAGACCGAACCGGACCAAACTGGACCAAACCGTAAAAGACTTCAAGACATACAAGTCTAAAAGCAACGCAATCTCAAAACAACTAGGAAAAAGAGTCGATTTCCGCACTGACTAGCTTCCCCAGGCTAACTGAGGGGATTAAGTCGAGTCTCCTGAACAGAAGAGTTTCTCCAACAAAATACATCAAAAAATAGTGGAAACTTAACATAAACAAGTAAGATGCACGCAGTCGACAAGATTCCAGACGCAGAAGCCTCAAATCCAACAGATGAACGGCAAAATTTCTTCTAAGCGTACAGTTCCTGCTGAATCAGACACCACGATTCTCCTACGGCTCCATCAAGTTCAGAAAAAATCAAGATACTTGCTCGCTTAATATCTCGATGTAATTCTCATTCCTTCCTCAAACAAACCGACACTAAACTAGTATAGGGACAAATTAAAATGAAACAGAAAAGGAGGAATCCAAGGATTATAAGCATTAAAAAAAACAGAAGCTTCTAAGGCAAGCTAACTACTGAATCACAGTAAAGACTTACGAATTACTCCATGCATCGCACACCACATCAATCCGCAATTTTTTTAACAACTGGACAAGAAATCAGAATTTATCGGAAGAACAGGAGCCTAATTTGGCACTAATTCAGCTGAATCTCATCGTCCGTGCCCCACAAGACTCCAAAACCGAACGAATCTTCAGAAAGTACGGCCAAAATCAACAGAACGAATCACCGAAATTCTAGAAAATCGTCTAGGAAATCAAGCTAGAGCATAAAAAAACTAGTCAAACTAAAATCCAGGGCAAGGACTACACCGTAAACGGGGCAAAATCTGCGAAAACAAGAATTTTGATCCAAAACAAACTCGTCGGCAGAAAAATTAAAAGAAGAGAGAAAGGAGCATAATCGCTACGTCACGGCCCAATCAGAGCCTGAGAAATCACGCTGAAACAGACTCACCGAGTGCGGTTCCAAAGAATTGCAGAGCAGAGGGCCACGAGTGATGGAAGATGCACCAGAATTAGGGTTTAGATGAAGATAAGAAGAGATGATGATGATATACAGAGACAGAGAGAGAGAGAGAGATGGTGAAAATGGTAGGGTGGGCGTCTCGCCTGGCGCAAGAAAAGTCAAATTTTTAATTTTTTTTTAAATCAACGCCGTGAGTCGCCGTCGGTCATTTAACGCGCACTGATTTACCCGCGAGAAAGTGGACAAAGTACGAAAGTATCCCGTCAAGTTTTCGTAATACCTGAATCGCCCTTTCATGTTTATCGCGTACTAGTTACTACTAAGGGTGTCAATGGGTCGGGTTTGACCCGGACCCGATCTGTACCAAACACTATAGGGTCAGGGTTTGGTGATAAATAAGAAGGTTCAATTAGAATCTTAATTTTTCAATGTAATAAAAATAAAAATTATTATTTTATTGAGTATAGTCCGGGTCTGGTTTATGTAATCCTTATGGCAGCTGGGTATGGTTTCTCTTATGGTGGGTCTGATTGAACTCGACACTGGACTCAGTACTATCATCTCAAATCAGGTCTGGGTTTGGTTCCACTGGGTCTGAACCAAATATCCAACCCGTACCAAACCTTATTGGGTCAAGGTTTGGTGATAAGGAAGGAGGTTCTATTAAAATCCAGGTCAGATCCGAATGGTCTATGTGGAATATGGTTTGTAAGATTATATACCAGACTCGAGTTCCACCAGAGTTCGATTAAGAGCTGTGATTTTTTAGTTTAAAAGAAAGTAAAAAAATATCATTTTACTGGGTATGAATCGGATCTTGTTCATGTAATCCTTATAGAACTTGGGTATGCCTTTTTTTTATAGTGGACCCGATTAGACCCAAGTCCCAACTCGGGTACTCGCACATTAAAATCAGATTCAGGTTTATAATCACCTTAGTCCAAACCAGATCACCTCAATGGGTTGGGATTATATCAGGTACCTGACCCGATCCAAACCTCAATACGGGGATACGGGTGTGAACCAAACCGAATGTTATTCAGCTTGGAGTAACACGTGGCCGGGTTTGGAATATGATTTTTTTGGATATACAATCCGACCTCGCATGACCCGAGTAATTTTTTTATTTTAAAGAATATAAGTTTTTAAAATTATATGGATACGAGTTTGGGATTTAACCTGAATCTATAAGCTAGTTATTTGGGCAGGTTTGGATACACCCTAATGGTTTGGGTACCTGACAAATTGACAACTCTATTATTAGTGACAAAAATGGGTCTAAAATTAGTCCGATATGGACCGGAACAAGATAGGGATGTAAACAGTAAAAATTTGGTTAGATGTGGCCGATAACAGATTAGGCTAATCAGATATTGATTAAACATATTTGGATTCGAATTCATATTGAAGTAAAGTCGAACCGATTTTTTACATGTAATTAGATTTGTAAACCCATAAATCCAATTATCTATCAGTTGCTATGGAAAAAATCAAAATTGTATCCGAATCCAATTATAGTTGGATAGGTTTTGGCTTACCAAGTCCAACTAAATGGAGTCATATTGGGTCGGATGTAGGATAAAATCCAGTCTGTTGACATTCCTAGATCAAAACGCAAAACTATATATGAATCTTGAGGAGTTTTGGTTCCAGTTCTTGATCAAATGTGATAAGTTCGGTTATGATTTGGGTTCCTATGGTACTAGATCTGTTCGGAATGGGCAAAAAAGTATGGATTTTTATATGAAAATTTTATGGGTCGGATTAAATTGGATTCCAGCCTAAAACTAATCACATTTGTTTATCCAATTCCAACCTGGATGCAAATAAAATTCAGTCATATTTGTTCCGAATACAACCTGGAGTCCGCTATATATGATGATATCAGGTGGATCAATCCAAACCCATGTTAGATATCCGACCCGTTTGCATCCCTGAACTTTTGTATTATCTATTAAGGGTGTCAATGGGTTAGGTTTGACCTAGAACCCACCCGTACCAAACCCAGGATTTGGTGATAAAGAAGAAATATCGATTAGAGCAGAGTATGGTTTGTAAAATTTCATAGCAGACCCGGGTTCAACCCGAGTTCCAATTAAGACCCCTGAATTTTCAATATAAAAAAGATAAAAAATTTATTGACCTGGTCTGGTTCATGTAAACCTTATAGGACTTGGGTATGTTTTTTCTTATGGTGGACCCAATCGAACCCAGGTCCAAACCCCATACCCACACCTCAAAGTCGGGTCCAAACCAGATCTGACCCGTTGACGCCTTATTATCTATGCAACCATAGACCATACTATTTAATAGTTTCGTTTATTTTATATATTTGCAGTGAATGTTTCATGGTACAATCTGATCTTGTTAGTTGTATTTTAGTGGAGAAGTATTAAATTAAAGAATATTAATGTTTCATATAAGGTTTTGCAAGAATCTGAAAACTCAATAGCTGGCCACGATCAAAGTTTTTATAATTAAAAAACTTTCCACATTTTTAATTTAAATAATATATGCAAATAGCTGATTTTTTTTTTATTACACCGATAAACTGCACTCGGGAGAGAAGACCTGGCCGCGCTGGGCTCAGCTTGTTGTACTTGTAGTCGTTGTCCTAGCGGTGTAAAACTTTGTGGTTGTCCCTAGCCTCTTGCTTCACCTTGCGGGAGGGGGTGCCTGCACGGAAACTCGAAGAAAAGACCTTATCTCCGAGCTTGAGACCATGTGGGTGACTCCTCGAGGTTCGAGATAGCTGGATGGTTAGGTTAAGTTATCATAGTTGAGGAGCCCCAAGTTTAGGTTCAAATGGCATGAGCATCGCCCTCTATGCAAGGGGAAGCGTGGATGACTCCCCTTAGGCTTGGGGTAACCACTTAGAGTTTTATGCGCCACTAGGTTTATGATTGTGGGTGATTTTTTTGAGTAAAAAAAAAAAAAAGAGAAAGAAAGAAGTTGGACATCCTACTCTATATAAGTCTAGAAACTACTATAGATTAACATCATGTTTAAAGTTTTATATGAAAATTTTGGATGAAGTGAAATGCCACCTAACTTGAATAAACTTGTTTCTCTTAATCTTTCATACATAAGTCAAATCCTTACTTGGTGATGGCAAAACCATAATCTAGGGTGAGTGAAATATTTTTGTTGAGAAAATGTATTTTTTTTTATAATCAAGAAAAATCACACTCGCTCACTTGTGAGTATAAAAGCCCCAAATTCCCCTTGCCCAACCAGGGCACACAAGGCTATGGCCTCACTTCATAAAACGCCTGGTGACATTCCCTCATGGGCCAATATCATATATATCTTCCATTATGTTAAAAGTTAATCCTAGGTTAGTAGGACACAGTATCACAAATCATGTTTGGGTGAAAAATCTCACGATATTTTGAAAATTTTGGTTTCTCTCAGGAAAATCTTGAGAAAGTATCGACCTATACAAAAATATGAAAACTGTGTAGAATATAACATAAATAAAGTACAAACAAACTAAATAAGCTACAAACATTGTTTTTATAGCATTAATATCAGAATAAAAATGTAATTTTTTTAAAAAATTGGTTATTTTTCTCACTTTTTTTTGGATTTATAACCCGAAGAAACTGCACCCGACACGAAGACCTGGTTGTGCTGACTCAGCCTGCCAATCCTACGGTCGTCATGCTGGCAGAGTAAAGTTCCGAGGCTAGGACCCCTGTTCCCAGAGCATATGCTATGCATTGGCTTGCGCAGAGGGGTGGTACCCATGAAAATAGAACCTTGATTACTTGTCTAGCATCCAAGGTCCCACCCACTAAGCCAACCCCCTTGGGGCACTATTTTTTAACTTGGGTTTCATCCAGTTTCTTTAGAGAGGCAGCAACTTGTGATTGTCTTTGTATGCATCATTGTCATTTGAAATTGACATGCAAGTACAAGGTTATCTTTTTTTGGATAATCCAAAGGGAAAAACCCTCTAATCACCAGCTGCACATTGGCTGCCCTCCCGTTGGTAAAACCCTTGAAGTCACTCCTGCCCACCAGAGACTAACCCAGCTTTGACCTTCCGGCAAAGGACACCACCCGTGGGTTTCGAACTTGTGACATCACGCACTGCTAGATAAGCGGCGCCCTTGCGGGCAAGTGCATGTTTTTTTTTAGCTAAACTAACTCCATTTAACATTGGTGCTCCATTAAGTCATTTGTTGATTAAAGAAAGGTTGCTAAAATATGATTGTTCAACTTTTAGGTGAGTAAGAGGCATTTTACAATAAGGAAAAAAACAAGTAGCTATTATATTACTAAAGGATTTACTCCTCACCTTTCATTGTTTATATTTTTTTGTCTTAATAAGATATAGTGCTATGTTTGTGCCCTACACATATCACTAGGTTATTAACATCATTGCATAATGTCAAACCTAACAAATACTTTTCATCAAATTGGTTTGGTAGGCATGCGTTTTGGTATTACGTGGAAGATGGCCAATTTCAGGAACTCTGGTAATCTATATATACTGCATCAAACATAACTAAGTTCACGAACTTTAATGTGAGTCGATCAAGTTTTACTGGGTCTGTAGAACATGCACTGACCAATTTTGTGCAATTACAATCTCAACCTCAACTTCAAGAAAAGAAGAAAAGGGGGAAAAAGAAAAAGGACTCCTAAAGGTGTAAACCAAAAAAGTTATGGGCCAGCCAAAATAACTATGGTCACCAAAATATTTATGAAACTTTAATGATAACATTGAATACACAATAATGTAGGTGATATTTGCCCGATCTGTGCCTTCCGCCAGTGTATATATATATATATATATATATATATATATATATATATATATATATATATATATATATATATATATATATATAGAGAGAGAGAGAGAGAGAGAGAGAGAGAGAGAGAGAGAGAGAGAGAGAGAGAGAGAGTAATGCGTTCTTGAGGCCTTCTTTTTTCCTTAGGTTTCATTAAGCTCCTTAAAAAATAAGATTTTTTTCTCACGTCTAACACCCTAGATGTGATCTATAGGTTTTGGTTAGTGGGAGCCGTTTTTGGATTGCTAGAATCTGACAGGTTTTTCAATGATCCAAAATCAATGGTATGAAGGTATCATTTTTTTCCGACTCATAAAAATATGTTTTTTGTCACAAAAACATGATCTAAGAGCCAATTCCTATTAAATCGAGTATGCTAAACATATTTAACGGTTCAAATCTATCATAAAACACTTAAAACCAATGGGGCAGAACGAGAAATGGGGCCTAATATATTCACTTCTCATATATATATATAGTAATGGGTCCATGCTAAACCACATTAGTGCTAAATCGGATCTAAAGCACGCTTACTGTCCATCGCACATGTCAGCATACAAAAAATGTAAAAATGGCTTCAAAAATATGATTTTTGGGAAAAAAGACCTTTAGTGGCATACTAAAAGCGAAACACATTTTTTAAAAAGGTTTTTAGTGGTGCAATAAAAGCGACAGTAAAGGTCTCAAACCTTTACCGAGACCTTTACTGGTGCTTTTCGTGCGCCAATAATGAGTTTTTGACACAATTTTTTTGCACACTGACCGTCCATCAATGCACGTGATGGACGGTCAGAGCTTTAGCACCAAATAGGTTTAATAGGGACCCATTTCCTTATATATATAATATAGGGTTTCTCAAGGTTTTTTGTTTTTTGATATTTTTCTTAAATTTGACCAGTTGTGTTGTATATGCTTGATTTTATAGGAATGGACTGGATCATCACACGGGTAAGTTTTTATAAGGTTTGATAATTGAGTGTAGAATTTTTATAAATATTTAAGCTTAAGAACTCACTTCTTTCATGAAAAAACACGATCCATGTATGGATTTTTAGCAAATAGACTATGTCGAACACACCTGCATGATCAGATTTGAAAAAAAAAAATCCTGAAAACCTTCGTTTGCTTGCTGTAGGCATCTACTCCCTACTCTACACAAGAAGCTCGTGGATTCTACCGATATCGAGTGATACTTTCTTCAAGAAGGTTCTTAGGGTGAAGTTTCAATTTAATTAGTAGCTACAAATACTTCTATGGTCCATGTATTTAACTTTTTACCGTTTGCATCCCTAGTTCTCACTTCTCAGAATTTCATGATTGTAGATTTTCTCTTTTACTTCTCATGTAAATGTGTGTTAATTGCCCTCATGGTCCATGGTTAGTGCATTCACCATGTTATTATTTTTAATAATTGTCTTCTTTGTTCACAAGGACTCTGCTTTCATGATTAAGGGGTGACTGCAGTTCGTCACTTGAGATAGAACGACCATGGTCTCGGTTGATTGGGGAATGGAGAGGAGGGGTTTATTGAAGAAGATGGTGGTCGGAATTTCAAGATGGCATCACTTTCCGGCTTGACAAAGTGGCCCTCTGATCATTGCTTGAATCGAGATGTTGGTGGTGAGAATTCTGAATTGGGTTGTTTTAGCTTCGGATCAATACCGGTTTTGAAAAGAGTAGGGGAGTATTTTTTTTTCATAACAGAGCTGGGAGAATTCGAGCCCAACAACCTCTAGGGAACTGTTTGGAAGGGAGAAAGATGTAAAAAAAATGAAGGTAAAAAACTAATGAGCAAGAAATCATAGGTGCAAGTTGTAACGACTCAATCTAGACACAGAGATGTGTCAAACACGGTTTGTTTGCTAAAGATTAACCACCCTTGGATCATACTTTTCTGATGTAAAAATATGATCCTTTGATTTATGAAATTTTCCCACATTGTGGGCTGTTGATTTTTTGACTCATTTAAAAACCTAATTACTTGTCATATTCACATGATTCAAAACAAGTTTCTTAATAAACAAACCATGTCGATCACATCAATAACATTTAATCTACAAAAAATTAAAAATTTGAGTGTTTTTTACTCATTACTTAGTTACCTTCATTAGTAGCCAATATATATATATATATATAGTAACTAAAAATATGAGCATTTCCAACACTTTTTGTGCAAATCCAACCACGTGGATGTGCTTGGCATTGTGAATTTGCTACGAACCAACCATTTGATCATATATTTTGGATGAAAAAATGTGATTTTTAAATGATTAAATATTTATGAAGATTATGAGCCATTGATTTTAAACCCTTAAATCAAAATCTGATGATTCAAGAGCAGGTTCTTATAAATCCAAGCATGTAGATCACATTGGTACCGTTAGATTCAAGAAAAAAGGGTAAAAAAAAACCCATAAAAATAGCTGTTCACAATAAGTTCTCATATATATGTCCTTTAAAAATATATATGGACAAGATAAGCATGAGGTTGGGCTGCTGCGTTTACTTCTTTATTGAAAAACCCCTAATTATTCAAATTTTGTTCAACCAAATGTTATGATCATCACTTTACGTTATAAGGGAGTAGTTGGACCTTAAAACTAAAAGATCAACATCTTCACAATTTCATTGGTTTGAAAGTTCCTTTCCACTACTTGGAACTCCAAAACACGAAATTTCTTGGATTCTATGTTGAGGATGGCAACGTTTGTCCGTATTTTCCTAAAGAAATGAAACTTACTCTCGATCTTCAAATTTGTTCAACTAATTAATGGTGTGACGTAGCCTAAGGGTGCATTTGGAGTGTGGAAAGTAAGCCCCTCCAAGCCTTTTATCCGGGATGCAAGAGTTCTTTTTCCCCATCTCCTTGTGTCTCATATTTCAAGGACAAAAAGCATTTGTAGGACATGTCTGTCCCTAGAGTGCAGGGTATCACAATTGATTGATGACGTGAGGTGGGACTAATGTTATCTGTATCGGTGAGTATCGGCAGAAAATCAATACCCTTCACCCCCTGAATAGGCTAATTTTTAATAAATATAAAAAATACTAAAAAGTATTTTTTTAATATTATTTTAACACGGGTCCCGTTATAATTGATACATAAATTTTTTTTTTGTTTGGCTGCTACATAATGATTCACTAGAGTATCTGTATCTGATGATACAGATGAATCGGTGATAAAAAAATTCAGGGCCGATACTGATACCGACAACATTGGGTGGGACACACTCACCCTTAGGGCATGTTTGAAAGCAAAAAGAATTTCTCATAGGAAAAAAAAATTGCCTATGAAAAGTTTTTATATGATAATTTTTTGTTTTTAAATGAAAAATTTTCCCTTGTTTGGATAGCATCTGAAAAATAAAATAAAAAAAAAAATCTTAAAAGAATAAGAGAGAGGAGGAGGGGATGGTGGTGGAGCTTCTCCGACGCCGTTTTTCAGGAGGTAGGTGATTATGGGTGGTGGTGAAAAATCATTGTGAGGTCATGGTGGTGGAACTTGTTGGGCAACATTTTTCAGGATGTGGGTGGTGATGGATGGTGGGAAGAGCTTTTTTCTGAGAGATGGATGATGGTGGGTGGTTGTGAAAAATTATCGTGGGGCACGAGTGGTAGGTGACTGGTGGTGAGATAGTGAATGGTGGTGGTGGTCATGAGATGTAGTGAGATGAGAGGTGGAGAGTGGTCATCAACATTTTCTTTATAAAACATTCCTCCACCTCCCCTCATGAAAGAATATTTCATATCAAAAAGTGTACTTTTTAAAAAATTCTCTTAGAAAAAAATTTCTCTTGTTTGAAAAGGTGGGAAAAACCATACCAGTGTTTCATTTTGTATCACTTTTCCTACATCTTTCCCACTTCCAAACATGCCCTTATAGAAGAGTGTGTCCTGACCCAAGGTTGCCAAGAAAGAAAATGGAAACAGGAAGCATCTTGGGAAACAAAAACATAAAACAAGGACATTTTTAGGCTCATGTGAAATGAAAAACGTGTCTATGGCTTTTTTTAATAAATTTTTTTATTTAAGGGAAATACATGAAAAACAAGTATAAAATGTGTTTTTCATATAAAATAAATAGGTTTCTTAAGTGATGGAAAACAAGTTTCTCACACGATCCAAAACATGATTTCCATGAATTTCACACAAGTTTTTGAAATGTTGATCCATGTTTTGGAATCGGTTTCTCATTAAATGGGTTTCCCACATTCAAGAGGAGTTTCTGATAACCCTAGTACCGGCAATCAAACGGCTTCTAAACGTCTCGAGAACTTCAGGGGCTTCCAAATTTTCAAACAGTACCTGGAATCCAGATATAGGTAAGCTGCTTAGACCAAAGTTTCTTGGATTTCATTTGTTCATTTTAAAGGAAAAATTTGAAAACCCTGAAAAGTCTTGTATCTAGAAAAAGAGAGGCATTTTTTTAGATATATTTTGAACATATCAAAATTAGTTTTTGCTTTATAGGGGTGCATCTAGCTTTAGTCTGAAACTTGACCAAGCCCATAAGGTCCAGCTTTGAAATGTTGGAACAAGAACTTTCTACTCTGAAATGTTGGAACAAGAACTTTCTACTGGTAGAAAAGTATTGGGAGTTCATGGACTCGGTCATATGTGATGTCCAAATGTATCATTAAGACCTGGGAGTTCCACCCACAAGGGCTCCCGCTCATATGGTAGGGGGCGACTTGTGAATGTCACCAAGTTGATGGGACGTCATAAGTTCAAAACCCATGGGTGGCATCCCTTGTTACAAGGTCGAAGCTGGGTATGCATTCCTGTTGGGCAACGAGAACCTCAAGGGTTTTACTCAGGGTTTCACATGGGAAACTCGTTTCTTGAGAAACCATTTTCGAAACCAGAAACCTTGCATTTCTGAAACCGTTTTCCATCAAGTGAGAAACATGTTTCCCATCACATGAAGATCTACTTACTTTATATGGGAAACACATTTTCCTTATTTGGAAAATATGTTTTCGTACTATTCTTACAAGTTTTCCTTAAATAAGGATCTTTTTTCAATAAAAAATTGAGATATATATATGTGTCGTTAAAATTTGTTATTACTCATTTTAGTTGTAATCAATGTAATTATATATTTTATAAAAAATTAATAGTTTTAGTTTATTATAATAACAGGCAAAAAGTAAAGTTTATGTAAACATATAATATTCTTCGTGCATATTGTTGGCATTTTCATTTTTGCTCCACACGCATATCATGTTTCATATTTCACATGAATTTTAGAAAGCCTCGTTTCCCGTTTCTGTTTCCCAACACGTTTCTTGTTTTCGTTTCCCTTCCTAGCAACCTTGGTTTTACCAACAGGAGGCCATCTAATGTGTGGTTGGTGATAGGGGCTTTTTCCTTGGATTATTCCCCCCCCACCCCAAATAAAAAAAAAAGGAGATGGGACTTTCCATGTCTTCAGCTTATGCATACTTATTTTATAGAATACCACCCATTCAAGAGATAAATTGCTAAAATTCAATTCATAAAAATATGTGGGTTATCCATAGGGGTGTCATCGGGTCGGGTTTGGTTTGGACCCTGGTAGAACCAGACATGGGCTCGATTTTTGGGTATGGTATCGGGTTGGGACCCAAGTCTAATAATCGGATCCTTTATAAGAGAAACCATACCCGGACCCGATAAGAACTACATGAACCAGACCCGGATCATACCCGATAAAATAATAATTTTTTATAATTTTTATATTGAAAAATTACAGTCTAAATCGGAACTCGGGTCGGGGTTAGGTCTGGTATAAAATTTCACAAACTATACCTGAATTCATGTATTAATAGGATCTTCAAGTCTAGACCTGGGTCTTAATCGTGTGTTATTATTTATCACCTACCCGGACCTATAGGGTTTGGTCTGGGTAAACCAGACCCATTGACACCCCTAGTTATCCAAGCAACCTATTTGGGGTGGGACTCATTTGATTAATTTAGTCAGGTTGGTTGGTTTTGGTGACTAGATTTTGGGAGTCGTGGTAATGTATGGGTTAGAATTTAGAAAACGCTTAGGTCAAGGACGGAGAAAAAGTCACAGGACAAATATTCTTTATTGAAGAAAGCATGGTTCAGAAATGGTAGTTGAGATTTGGATTAGTAGCCTATCCATTATAACAAAACCACAGATATAAAAATGTATATTTTGTGATACTAACATTTCAACATAACTCTTTCACTAAAGTTGGCATAGGTAATCTCATACTTATAAAACAGCATGCTTTTTGGTAGGTTACAAGAGGGTGGGGGTTAAGTGGATCCAATTATAGCCTCCAATAAGGGTTGGCCAGGTCCAACCCAAGCCCACGTTGGGACTGGGTCAAGAAGAGCAGTTCCAACCAAAACTCTTAAAACTCCTTTTTTAAATTTTTAATCAATAATAAAATATTTTTTGATATTTTAATGTAAACAAATATATTTTATTAAAAACAAAACCTTATAACGTTAACAAATAACAAAATATTATTAAAATATTATCCATACATGTCAGTGTCAATGTCCACATGTCTAAGCATAGAGACGCGCCACCCAAATGTCTTTAATGTATTTATTTTGGATGAGCTTTTTCGCATAAACCCATAAAAAATGAAAATTTTGAAATCTATTGAGAATATCATGGCCAGTAAATTACGTAGACGACCCAATTCACTCATAAGAAAACTGTCATAAGTGATATCAGAATGACCAATTACATAGCAGCATTGCATGGGGAGGGAGGATCAGGTGCAATGTGATTGCACACTTACTGTGCTGCTGCACCTGATCACCCTTCATCTTTCGGATACAACCTTTCAGCTGAGGGCCCAACAACAGATGGACGGTGATCATGTGCAGCAGCACACCTAAAGTGTGCAATCACATTGCACGTGATCTTCCCTCTTGCATGGACCCCACTGAAAATCAATATGTGATCAGTGCTATGACTTTACCTATGATACTGATCATGTTAGGATTCCCGCTTGGTAGATTGTCGTATTAAGCTTGTGTCACAACGTTACCAGCACCGTCCATTGATTCACCTATCATGAAATTCTTTCTGGTCTTATATATAAGCTATGTCACAGAGACACGAAGGCACGAGGATGCGGGATGCGACTTGTAAGTTAGATTTTTTTTTGAAAAATAGGACACGAGG
Source organism: Nuphar pumila (assembly GCF_984573655.1). NCBI lineage: Eukaryota > Viridiplantae > Streptophyta > Magnoliopsida > Nymphaeales > Nymphaeaceae > Nuphar > Nuphar pumila. Next base: position 116,761,325 of record NC_143259.1, on the reverse strand, counting down.
ACACAGTTTTTTTAAATTTTTTAATCAATAAAAACCTTTTTTGATATTTTAATTTTGTTAAAATAACACATAAAAGTATTGAAAATATGAAAATAATATTAAAATATTACAAATATGTGTCACTTTTAGTTTCTAAGTGTCTGATCGTGTCATAGGGGACACGCCATTAGTTAGTGTTGGAAAACCACGAACTGAGAGTACCGAGAGGCGACCCTAAATGGCTTGGAGTCATGCAGCAATGTCACTTTATTAGAAGTGACAGTTAGCTCTCCAAGTGAAGACCTAGGTGCAGTAGGGTGCGCTTTTGGGACACAACCAAAGTCTGTACCTTATCATACTCTACCATTCTTCCTTTGCACCTATGTCACAAAATACTTGGACACTAAAAACGCATGACACAAGTTCAAACATTCTTTTGGAAAAGATTAATATTTTGATATTCTAATATCAAAATAAGTTTTTATTAAAATATTGACCATACATTCCAGTGTCTGTGTTCATGTGTCCGACCATGTCTGCTTGTATCACCCAGGACACGCCACCAAAATGGTGTATTCATAAGACATAGTTTTGCACTAAGAGGATTGACCATCATGATATTGTAACCTTGAGCAGCTTCAAAGGCAAACACAAGAAAGAAGAAGAAGAAGAAGAAGAAGAGACCAGGGACCAGGGACCAACTAGGGTACACAAGGACCCTAGGTCGAACGGTTTCGCAATAAGACCACAGTGGTACATTGGCCAAACATATTGCAAATGCCATAGCCAATCACATAACAGCTTTGTATGGGGCCCCACAGCTACAGAGTGCAGGCCCCACATGAAATGTTGTCATGTGATAGGCTGTGTCAAATAGATCATGGCACTTAGCCACTCTCTTATCACTGCTAGTCTTTAAAAGTGTAATGTCCTAGGAGTTTGATGGGTCAAGAGTCATTTTTGACTTGTTTTGAGTGGTGTTTTATCCTTTTTATCTTTTTTAAAAGGAGTACTTAAAAATTTAATGTCTTGAGAGTTTGACTGACCAGTCAAGGGCCAATTTTTTTTTAATTATTTGTTTTGAGTGCGCCACCCAGCCAATGGCTAGCCATAACACTACGATCTCAACTCTTTTAAAGACTCCAGATAAAAGTGTTAAACAATAGCCCACAGTCAAAATCAAACCAAATTATAACCAAGACCAAATCCAATCTAAGCAAAAATTGGATCAGGTCAATTTTAAAGCCAAAACCAAATTCAAATCCAAATCCAAGTCAAAGTTTAAAGTTCAATTGACATACCCTAAAGAGCTTAATCCTAGAAGTCACTTCTTTCATGACGAATAAAATAAACTTTATTAAGAGAAGAGTAGGGCAACCCGTTAGTCACTTCTACTCTATATAAATTAACCCTGAGGAGTTCTTCTACACGATCAATATGGAACCAAATAATTTCCATAAAATAGACATTTCTCTTCAAAAAAACTATTAGGCAAAAAGGTGGGTAAATGGCCAAATATGAAGGTTCAAAATACACAATTCCGAGACAAACAAAAGCGGCTAGTGTATTCCACATGCATAGCATATATAAGCATGATATATAGAGAGAGCAGATCAAGCAAAATGTTTCTTCTTTTGTTTTGTTTTTTTTTTCGTGTGGGGTGGGGAGCATGGGATAACAGGAAAAACTACCTCGCTTGCGAGTAGCACAGGTAAACAAACAAACCAAATACAATGTGTTGGGGCTCGGCTCATGTACTAGTGGAATGGGCTGGGCTCATGCTTGTGTTTAGCCAAGTCTACTTGTCCCAAGCTAAACAATCCAAACACGAGCAGGCCTGTCCGTGTTTTTAAGAAACGGAGACAGTGAGATTTGAAACATAGACATTGAAATTGAAACCCACCTGCTATAAGCTGTTATACCAAATAATCTTAATTAATCACCCCAGGGGTGAGGGGTAAGCCCTAAGAGTTTTACGCTGTCAGGACAGTGACCCTATATATATAGGAGGCAGAGCCGAGAGGGTGGTGTATGTTCCCCGTGGAACACGGGGCCGCGTGTTCGGGGGTCCGAATGAGTGCCACGTTGGCACTCATTCGTCAGTTTGGGTGTGTACGAAGGAATATTGTGGATCCCAAGATATTCCTCCGTACATAACTCCCGAATGAGTGCCAACGTGGCACTCATTCGGACCCCCCGAACATGCAGCCCCATGTTTGCGGGGGGAACATACAACCTGCTCGCGGCAGAGCCAGCCCAACTAGGTCTATGATCCTGTGGTGGTTTCTCCAAGTAAAAATCAAACAATAATCTTAATCACATGTATTACACTTAAAAAACATATATATTTCATCTATGCAAGTTTGCTCAAGCTGAGCAGAGCCGTCCTATTTCTATTTGTGCTCTACTCATTTAAGCTAAATGAGCTGCTCAAGGTTTTTGGCTCTCCAGCTACACAAACCATTCAAAATCACATTCATCACGAGCCGAACTGAGCCAAGCAATGAGCTCATCGGTTCGTTTACCAGACCTACCTGAAATCTTATTGATGTAAAAACCCCAGGTCCCCCTTGCCCATTAGGGAGTATACCCAGCTTCGGCATCGTGGCAAGGGACATGCACTTATGTTATGCAAAGCATCTAACAAAAAGAGCACACCCGTCCTATGTTGTAGGACTTATAGCTAGGGGTATTAACGGGCCTGGTTTACCCGAACCAAACCCTATAGGGTCCGGGTAAGGTGAAAAATAAGAAGACTCGATTAAGACTCGGGTCCGGACCTGAAGGTCCGATTAATGCAAGGACCTGGGTATAGTTTGTGAAATTTTATACCTGGACCTGACCCGAGTTTCCATGTGTGGGCAAAGGGCTGACCTGATGAAGCTTAGGCAAGACCAGTTTGGACCTTGGTTTGGGTCCATATGGTGAGGACAGTACATAAAAATGATAAAATATATGGTTTTACCAGGTTTGGTTCATGTAGTTCTTATCGGGTCTGGGTATGATTTTTCTTATAGTGGACTCGATTAGACCAGGGTCCAGACCCGATATCATACCCAAACAAATCTGGTCCAAGACTGGTCTCACTTGGATCTGAACCAAATCCGACCTGTTGACACCCCTACTTACAGCTACTTGGAATACCAAACAAGACAGGTGTCACATCTTGCTTGATGTTTTGCATTAACGTTGTAATGCACCGTATTACCTGATCCAAACTTGCGCGACAGACGGGCTCATATGCAGTCATGCATGTGTGCAAGTGCATGCATATGTGAGCGTGTGCATGCATTCAACCTGAACTCACTGTCTATCTCTCATTGATGTGTTTGTATTTGCTTTTGAGGACAAAGCAATTGTACTGTGCTTCCTTAGTGTGAAGAGATCTGATGAAGTTGAAAGCAAACACATGCATTTGGATCCCAAATTATTCAGCAATTCATAAAACTTAGGTTGATTGAAGTGTAGTTCTATGCATATATAGGCAGGATATTGGTGAACATGAATATGGATCTAATCCATGTACCCAACAACCATACATTATGTATTTGGATACAGATCGATACCTCACTGAAAATTTTAAAATATTGTGGAAAAGGGCATTCATATTTATCCAGAACCAGATCCAATGCGAATGTCATTTTCATTTTGTGTGAATAAGGGCCAAAAAGAAAAAAGTGGCGCAAGAAGAATTGATCCCAAATTATTCAGCGCAAGATCTCACATAGAATAATCAATGTGGATCTATGTCAGATACCCTGCCCGACCCAAATCAAAGTAGCGGGAAGACGAAGAACCCTAACAATACTCACCCTAACTGACTATTCTACATGTACTTTTTCTTATTTTAATTTGGATATTTTTCTATATCATATGGTTTGGTATTGGGATTTCATTTTCTCAACCGGGCATAACCCAAACCCGAGCTTGAACCCATAAAGATGATAATGAGAAATGAAAATCCAAAACCAATTGTTTAATTTCTCCTTGAAAAGTTGGGGAGAAACAAGCAAAGAATTCCTTTAGGAGGCATTTGTTACACTCTCACTCAAGGGAAGCCTCTTTCCTTTGAAAGCGCCACTTTGGATGGAAAGTGCTTCCCCCCGAAAGGATGTATAAGCCCATTTCAACATGAAAGCTGCTTAGGTCCCAGCATATATTTTTCATAGACATGTTTGTTTCGCTGTTTGTTGGAAAGATACCTTGTTCCCATGAAAGACTCTTTCATAGGAAAGGGCATGAAACAAACGGCCCCTCAAACCAAAGTCCACGTTCAGGTATTTTGGGCATGTGGGTAGTGTAACACTTAAGCATGAGAGCAGATCCAATGATAGGGTCGAGCAGTCGACGTCAACTTACTCGGCACAAAAAATCACTGCACGAAACAGTAACAAATTTTTTTTTTTTTTGAAAGGCAAGCTAGGGTTAGGCTGACCCTACCAGTTATACAACTATACCATTGGGTTTTGAACCTACAACGTCCCAATGCAAGGTGACGTGCACTAGCTGCTCCTACCAGACAAACAGAGCCCCCATTGGTATGAAACAGCAACAATTGCTGCACGCAATATGCGCGGTATAAAAAATTTATTATTATACTTATGGTCAGAATACTTTGTTAAGTGCTCGGTTCGATTATTGGATTTGTTCTTCTTAAGCGAAAGAGCTGATATGACAATCTGCATAACCTCCCATTGAGGATCACACGCGTTTGCACACAGACACATGCGCCACACGCACACACAATCAGATTAGTAGATAAACTATGCCAAGGGTTAGGATTTAGCCACCGATTATTAACGCTAGGAGAGAAGGCTATGCATGCAAGATAGAATGGCTCGATACTACCATTGGCAAGACAGACAAGAGGAAACCTTTTTTTTTTTTTGCGAACTAATAATTTATTTTAGCCTTTAGTTAGATCACATCTAAGCTTTCAAAGCTAAAGTTCAGATTTTCCATGTATGAGAGGCTAAGTCTCTGTTTGGGAGACCATGTTAGGAATGGCAACGGGGATTCACTAAATCTGCAGCAGTGTCCACCATTTGGCAGCAGTTCAGTTCCAATCATCCCCTATGTCATCTCCCATCTTCATATCCCACCTAAATCTTAAGATGCAAGTTGTTTTGATCAGATCTAACCCTATAGATAGATTTAGCATGGTCGATTTAATAAGCATCGATGCTTAGACCATATTTTTTCAATGAAAAAATGTGATTTTTAGATCACAAGATTTTATATTTTGCCAACCATTTTTGAATCATCGGAAAATTCTACATGCAAGTTGGATTCCAGTGATTTAAATGTCGATCTTCACTAAATGAATGATGTAGACCAGTATGGATTCTGACTTGATCAAAACAACTTGCATCAATGAAATCCCAACGAGGGGTATGAAGATAGGGATGATATAGGGAATGAGTGAAACTAATTTGGTTCGGTAGCATGGATTTGGGATAAGGAGAGGAGATCTGAGTGGCATTAGTGTTAAAATCTGTGGATTTCAGCTATGTCCATGCGAGAATGTTGTAAAATATGCAGATGTTGGCGCTCCTCTGATATCCCTCCTGACACCGGCTCCCAAATAGAGCCTAATTTTAGGTTTCAAAGATCGTTGTAGTATAACTAAAGAGCATAATGCAATACAGATGTAAAGTAGTTTAGCATACTCTAGATTATGACTAGACATGCACAAAGAGCCAAACTAGCTCGGGCTTTGCTCGAGCTCGAACTCGAACTCGTTTAAGCGCGGCTCGAACTTGTTCGGGTAGAAACATGCAACTATGTTGCTTTAAGTGTTTTCAATGCTTAGGAGATAAAACTGTTTAGGAGGTGGGGTGAGTAAAAGATGCCCCAATATTTTGCTTGTTTCATTTGCTAGATACGTGTTAATTAGGGCTAGTAAACGAACCGAGCAACTCTTGACTCATCTCAGTTTGGCTTATCATGAACTCATTCGTGATCCATTTGTATAACTGATGAGCCAAGTTGTGAGCATCTCTTTCAGCTTAAACAAGTTAAGCCAAAACACCTTGTGTTTGGCTTGGCTTGGCTCAGCTCACACTACAAGAAAAATGCATATTAGCGACAGACGCTATCCGTCGCTAAACATGTTAGCGATGGATTTGCGGCGGATAGCATCCGTCGCATAACCCTAGTCGCTAAACTGCGACAGAATTTATTTGTCGTCAATCTATCATTAATCTGTCGCTAAATAGAGATTGATTTGGTTATGCAATGAAATTTAATCAGTCACTACTATTTAGCGAGGGATACGTATCTGTCGCTAATGTCCATCATTAATTTAGCAATGGACATTAGCGACAAATTTAATTTCGTCACAAATCGATGACTGCTTCAAATTGGCGATGGATATTATCCGTCGCTAAGTTTAAAAAAAAATTTAAATTTTTTTAAACTCGAGAATAATTTCTCGTTATACAAATCATATAACCTGCTTATAAAAAACAAAATACACATAAAAAAATACATATGCAGGTAGAACAAATGTAACACAAGTTCTAAGTTAGGCAAACTTTAACAACCAAATACAGTCCTTGCCAAGTTATAATTAGTTACAAGTATGTCAAAGAAATTAAACAAATAAATCTAATCCTCGTCAAGATTTTGGGCATCATCCTCTTCATTTTGTCGATCTGCGCCTCCCTCCATGCCTACATCAACTTCTCTACGTTGATCATCTCCAACATCCTACAAGAGAAAAAAAATGAGTATTTATAAACAAAATATAATGAAATAAATTATATGCAATGCACCTAATCTAATGCAACAAAGTAAATGATTGAATGACACAAAGAATAGCAATAAACTCAAGGACATTAACAAAATTCAAATATGTGTTCTAAGACTGAAAAAAATATACACTGACTCAATCATGCAGATATATGTTTTAAGTTTGTCAAATAATTTCACAGTGATTCACGCATGCATATATAGTTTATAAGGCTGTCAAATAAATGTGTTATGTATCACAATCATGCATATATGTGTTGCAAGATAGTCGAAAAACTTTCACAGTGATGAAATCATGCTTATATGTGTTTTAAGGCAGTCAAAAATCTTTATATGTGATTCAATCATGCCTATCATGTTCTAAAACAGTAAAAAAAAAGGTATAGTTATTCAATCATGCATATATGTGTTATAAGACATTAAAAAACTTTCATATATGCTAATATCAGGCTCATATGTGTTCTAAGGTCGTCATAGTGATGAAAGCATGCTTGTATGTGTTCTAAAGTTGTCAAAAAACTTTTATAGCGATTAAATCATGCATATATGTGTTATAAGGTACTAAGAAAAATTTATAGTGATGAATTCATGCATATATGTGTTGTAAGGTTATAAAAAAACTTCCATAGTGATTCAATCATGCGTATATATGTTATAAGGGTGTCAAAAAAATTTGTATAGTGAATCAATCATGCATATATGTGTTATAAAATGTCAAAAAAAATCATAGTGAGGCAATCATGCATATATGTATTCAATCATGCATATACTAGCTTAAAATCTAACGACATGAAACAAATGACATGAATCTTTATACCTGACGGGCACCAGAGCTCATGTTGAATGCAGACGAAGTTTCTCTGTCCTGAAAAAGTTGCACAACTCATAACGGACAATGTTGGGAATGACTTCATTTAATAAGTATTGCATTTTGTCCTCAAGACGCTGACAAACACCATCCCAAGACATAGCAGTGTCAATCAGACGTTGGGAGTTGATGCTGGCGGGAGAACTCTGAGAGTCGTGGCTGCAAAAGGCAACGACTGGTGTGGTGTTCATGTTACTTTCAAATCCGAACACACAACCCTTTTTGGGTTCACTAGTTGCAGTCACCCATGCTGCAGGATCAAAAGGCGGATGCTGAGTGGAGTCATCGTCATATCGTTGTACCATTTGCTGCTCGTATGACTCTTACAAAGTAATGATTAGAATATGAATTAATAATTTAGAATTATATTTTTTATGATAACGTAATTCAAAGTAACTTATATATTACAATGTTTATTAATACAATAAATACATACCGATGTTGCTCTAGCTTTCTCTGATACAAAATCTCTCGTACTCTTATATTTATGTCACTACAAGAAACCTGTGGATTAGCGACGACCTAAATCCGTCGCTAATCCATCGCTAATTCATCGCTAAACAGTTTAGCGATGAATTAGCGTCAGATTAGAGACAGATAGCTTTTATCGCGAATTTTTTGACGCTAAGTAGCGACAAAACTTATCCGTTGCTAATTTGCGATGGATTAGCGACAAAAATGAATTGTCGCGAGTCTGTCACTATTTTAAATTAGCGATGGATAATATCTGTCACGAGTCCTTCGCTATTTTAAATTAGTGATGAATAATATTTGCCACTAATCCGTCGCTAAATTTAAAAAAAAAATTAAAAAAAAATTTGCTCGCTGCCGGGAGGTATTCTGGCAGCAATAGGCCGAACTTGGAGCTATTCGTCGACGACGACGAAGGAGGAGGACGACCCACCACCGGATCCCAGCAAGTCGTACTCCCTCGACCCCAAGATCTCTGATTGGGTCTCGCAGAGGTCGAAATGGACCGATCTCGTTGTTGATGGCCATGACGGAGACGAGGCCGGTGTCGGAGCGGATGGCGTCGCGGAGGCGATCGAGGTTGAGGAGGTCGTCAAAGCCGACAGAGAGGTAGGTGGCGTGGAAGCGACCTGCTCCCTGGCGCGCTCGACCGCCTCATCCGACTCCCAGCCGTAGAGGTGAGTGCAGGAATGGGGGTTGCTGAAGCGACCAGTGAAGAAGGGCAGCATCGCGTCCAACACCCGCGGGTCCACCGGCGACGTCGCCTGAATGTCCAGGTACAACGGCCGCCCCGCTATCTGCATGACCTTCATCGAGATTCCTTCACCCTCCTCTGCTGCGTCAGAGTTGGGCGACGGCAGTCGCGGCGGTCGACATCGTCCAGCAGGATCGTCCGGTGAGCCTTACTGTGGCGAGCATGAGGCTCAGCTTCATCAACCAGCGGGAGCACAAGGTTCGGTTTAAATCGAACATCAGTTTAAATTTCGAACAGGGGAGAGAGGGAAAATTCCGCGCCTTAGGTGGGACGATTTAAATCGAAAATTAGCGACGGAATTAGCGAGGGAAAAATTTCGTCGCTAATTCTTTCGCTAATTTCCTATAGTTTTGCAGTGAAATTTTTTTGTCGTCGATCTGTCGATAATTAGCGACGAATTTGAGACAGAATTTATACCGTCGCTAATTTCAAAAATATTTCAAAGATTCGCGACGGATAATGTTCTCTCGCTAAGTCCGTCGCTAATTTGCGACGGAAAAAATCTGTCGCAAAGATTCGTCGCTAATAAGGGTTTTTCTTGTAGTGTGTGTTTCAACAAACACATCCTTATAAGGCACAATGTCTTTTTTTTCTGCTTCTTGCAATGTTAAATGATAAAAAATCGATTAATAAGTATGTTGAAATACTTATAATTTCGATAATATATATATATATATTGATGAGTTATCATTTTCTTCTAGTGGCTCCCAAAAGTCCTAGATCCACTTGTGTGTAGATGGGCATCGGGCATCTTTGCTCGATTTTGTGCAACCTTTGCTGAGCGGTTTCAAAATTCATTGCTTGCCCATTTATCGCACATGCCCTCCCAATAATCTTTCCTGATAGTAGAAGGCCCATGGCCCTTCTACTGCAGTGGATCATCTATCCCACCAGCTGTTTTTTTTGCTGCACTCCTTATATTGTGCAACATGTCAGCAAATCGAATGGCAGTCACCTTCTGCCACACTACCCTCGTATTTTTCTCCTCATTTGCAGTCGCGAAGTGATAGAAAGCCTACAAATACTTTCAAAAATTTAGCACACATAAATATGAAACACTTCTTATTATGATAAACGATTGCATACCATGAATGAGGACATTAATCTGTCCAACACCTCTCTCGGATACTCTTTCCATTGCGATATCGATCCTGAAAGATGATGCAGTAATGACTTCGTAATTTCTCGTATTATTTCTTGTTGCTTAAACCTCACACTGCACATGAATTGATACACATTAACAATCGATTGTCGATATACATTTTTTATAAGTTAAGTATTGGATAAGTAACTATAAAATACTTACGGTCGACTATCGATGTACACTATTTGAATTACTCATCGTGTGTCACACTGAGAAGACCCTGCATCCAGCGTAGGTGAGTCATGTGTAGGTGAAACAACACCTACAAAATAATGAGTTAGAAATTCACACATTGCATATTTAAACTAATCAAATATACAATTATTTAAATGATATACCTGTCGAAGCAGTCCGTGAAGATGAAGGCTTAGACTGGCTATCACTGGGTGCTCGATGACTATGACCTCCACGAACCATATTCTAACAAATAAAAAATATTATGCAATACATTCAAACATTGCAATACATTTTAATACATTCAAATCATTCACATCAAATATTGTAATACATTAAAATATAAGATATTTTCATGGACCTACATTAAAACATAAGATATCGAATATTGCAATACTTATCCTTAACTTGCAATACAATTAGATCAGTTACATAACTCTATATCTTCATAAATACATAATCAAATAAAAAAACTGCATGTAAGACATTCAAATATTGCAATACATTCAAATAATTCTAACACGTTACAATACATTTAATTCAGTAGTTGAAACCTATCAAAGATACATAATCAAATCGAAAATAAGTTCATGCAATACATTTCAATACATTCAAATCATTCTAATCAATCAGATCAAATACAGGTATGTATTACAAGATGTATTTCACTAGCTCGAGAATGATTTCTTGTCAGTTATTTGACTTTCATACACTTTTTCTTTTTTCTCCTCCTTTTCGTCATCATCTTTTTCTTATTCATTTAGCATTTATCCACTTGGTATATCATTTGGATCACATTCTTCCATGCATGTGCTATCAGACAATGGAGATATGACATGCATACCATGTGCGACATCATGATCATAAGAGAAGTCATCATCTGATTGATAGTAATCACCATCTTCAGCAATCTTGTCTTCCTGTAACTGATCATACTCGGGGTATAGTTTAGACTTCACCTTACAAATTGCCCACCATTCATTTCTATCTGACTTCCTTGTACTCGGATATGAAGTATAATAAACTTGTTGAGCTTGCGAGGCTAATATGAATGATTCATATGTTCCAAACCTTGATTTATGATTCACCTCCACAATGTTTGAGGCTTTGTCGACTCTTGTTGTTGTAGAATCAAACCAATGACGGCCAAAACATGATTGACTCAAGTTATACTCTGACTTCAAATTCAGTAGTTGAAGAACTGCAGACAAGATAGTGTGACTCTTACAATCATTCCACATTGGCTCATCAGCATCTCTATGTAAGTCATAAAATATACTAGCTACATCGTTTATTGCTTCTTCCTCTACCCCAGTTGGTGCATCACTATGTCCCATAGCAGAACCCATTTCTGGTTCTACGATATTAAATATCAAATCCACATATGGATTATCGTGCACCACATTTACCCGTGCGTCAAAATTATTCTAAAATTCTTCACCATAAAGCATCCAATTCTGATAACCACTAACAAAACCCTTATGGTATAGGTAATGTCTAACACCATGAGGTTCTGCAAATCGATTGTTCTTACACATCGTGCAGGGGCATCTGATCCGACCGGTGAGATCCACTGTACTGACACTTGCCATTGCGAATTCAATAAAACTGTCAACACCATCCATATATTCATGCGACACCTCATTATCAACTATCCTACGGTACATCCATTCACAGTTTCCAGCCATTTTGTCCTATAATATTACATATATTATCCTCACCAGTTAAAAAAAATCTTAATAATCTTATGATAAAAAAATATCTAATTTATCTATTAATTCTTGTTTGGTGATTATTTGTTAGCAATTTTTTTAATACGTAAATTTTTTTGTGTAACACCATCACATCATATTTATACACATCACGAGGATATTTAGAAATATGAAATCACATTTCATAAAATGATACATTTATTTGAAGTATGTTTTCAGGATACAATTTTATATGGAAGGCATAATCAAATGGAAAATAACTTCGTGCAAGCATGGATACAGACACATCAAACATTGCAATACATTTAAATCATTCATATCAAAACATATATCAAACATGTACCTGTAGCAAACACACTCCAATATCCCGCTAACTACTACCACACTGAGCATGAAATCCTTACTCAAAAATAAGAACACTTCTATTTTCATATATTAAAATCATGCTCAACATGATCTCCAAACTCCATCAAAGCAGTCCTAGATATCCACAACTAAGTGAGCGTGTGAACAGAAAAATGTTGCATCCAATAAATTAAATAACATGTGATGTGCTTGCATAACTTACTCACCACGGTTATTTACCCAATTTGAATTGCTTATGCCTTTGCATTTTTTTCTTCTTTCTGTTTGCATTGCATTTTTAGCCACATGCGATGCTTAGCACTAAACATCGCACAATTAGTTCAGCAATATACCTACGAAGCACAAATATACAGTACAATACAGGGAGGCGGGCCGGAGGGTTACTTGCAAGGTCGCCGAAGATGAGGGTAAGGCGTCGGGGATGTCCGAAACACGAGCGGAAAAGAGCAGGAAAGGGGATGTCCAGACGGGGGTGTCGGCCTAGGTCCGGTGCGCGGTGGAAGGGGGTCAGCAAGGCTGCCAGAGAGGGAGGGGGTAGCAGTGAGTTAGGTAGGAGGGTCAGCGGCGATGTTGCCGGGTCAGGGGGCGACAGGAGGGGGGCCAGGGGGCGATAGGAAGCGGGCCGGGGGCGACAAGAGGCGGGCCGGGAAAATGCAGCGGAGACGAAACAAAAAAGAGAAAGAAAGGGGGGAAATTAGGGATTTACGGAGAAATTAACGATGGATTCGCGATGGTCACATTTCGACGCTAAGTCATTGTTATTTGACGATGACTTAGCGACTGAACAGTTCTGTCGTTGATACGTCGCTAAGTTGTGATGGATATGGAGACGAAATAAAATTCATCGCTAATTTTATGTGTAATATATGAAAATAAGAATTCATAGAATATAAATATAAAGAGAAAGATGCATGAAAAATATATATAAAACATGAATTATTATGTGTAATATATAAAATACATATAATTTTAAGAGTAATATATAAGCATTATATATATTGTATGTATATTAACATGGATTATTTACATAAGCAAGCTCATGTTCAAATAGTGTCGTTCACGCACGTGCCAAGCTCGAGCTTGGCTCAGCTAAACACTAGCACGAGCTCGGTCAGCTGGTAAAAGAGTTGAGCCCGATCATGCCCTGTTCGGTCCGTTCAGCTGGTTTACCCGCCCTAATTAAGAGAGATCACTTTTTCAAACCCTGATTGCAGTGTTAAATATTTACAGACAGAAGGAATCTAACTTTGACTTCATGACAGGAATGCCTCATAACTGGACTTTGATTATTCAGCTTAATGTCTTTGTGTTCAAATCTAGAGACCGATCCCTTTCATAGCGTTGCAAACTTCAACTTGGTCCGACTTGTTCTGTCCTTTCCTAGCGTTTCAAACTTCAACTTGGTCTGACTTGTTCTGTACTTTCCTAGCTTTTCAAACTTCAACTTGGTCTGGCTTGTGTAAGCCAGGTTTTTATGACAAAGAATGTGTGGATATCATTATTGTTGGAACAAGAGAGTTGTCGCACTTTGGCTTGAACAAGAGGTGATGCCCATATATACGATTTGAACCTAGATCCCCTACCTAGCAGCCTAGGTCCCATCCCACTACACCAAACTGCTTTGGGGCCACCAAAAATGTTGCTTACTATACAGATTATGTAGATCATATATGGAGGGATTGATTTAAAAAAAATATAAAATAAATAAATAGATAAATCAAGAACTAGTATGACCTGCTAGATGTTGGTTATTAACAGCCTCAAATACAATGTTAATGCATCAAGTTCTGCATATGACAACATGGTCCATTTATACCAAGATAATCCTTTCTAATCACACACAAATAGGGATGCCAACAGGTGGGCTTTGGTTCCGAGCCAAGTGGAACCAAACCCAGACCTGATTTGAGATGATGGTATCGGATCTGGATTCGGGTCCAATCAGACCCACCATAAGAGCAACCATACCCGAATCTTATAAAGATTACATGAACCAGACTCAGACCATACCTGGTAAAATAATAAAAAAATTTATCTTTTTTACATTGAAAATCGTGTTGGGCCCGAGTCTGGTATGAACTTTCACAAGCTATATCTGACTCCATATATTAATCAGACCCTTCGGGTCTGATCCAGATTTTAATCGGACCTTCTTATTTATCACCAAACCTTGACCCTATAGATTGGTACCGATCGGTACAGATCAAACCCAACTCTCGAAGATCGCAATTTTGAATATGAGTGCAACAAATTGGATATGTCTCGCAACGTAGTTGGCCGGATTCCAAATATGAATATTCTAACATAAATCTGGATACAGTCCAGATCTAAATAAGAACCCATGAAATAAATTTGAATATGGATCAAAATTATTACATATGGTAATGCTGAATCCAGAAAAGAAAGGCTGAAAATTAGCAAGTATTTTCATGTAAAAAGGTACAAAGAATCCGGACCTGAAGACATATATTTTCATGTACTTAATCCAAATCCCAATTCAGAAAAAATACAATTAAATGGTTACAAATGCACATTAGTTTCAAGATCTATATCCAAGAATAAAATCTCATTTCAGATCTCTGTAACAAATATCGTGAGATTTATAAAAATCTCCCGATAGTATTGCAAAAAATTGCCTCACGAGATTTTCAAACCGTGACAAATATCATGATATTTACTGTTTTAGCATATATTTATCATAAAAAAAAACCCAAGTTTTTTATTTTTAAATGTGTTTTATTTATAAAAATTATTTTTTTATTTTTTAATTTATTTTTTATTACCAAGATTTTGCCAAAAAATGCAAGATTTATGAAAATTTTTAAAATCTCTCAATTTTTTTTACTCCCGAGAATTTGCCATTTTTAACTTTTGTCACTATGTCCAACCTAATCCAATCCATTTACATCCCTACTTTTGACTGGACGATATGGATATCACCATACATCTTCATCAAACCACATGTAAAACCATAACAATCAAAGTAATTTATGACTCACTTTAAAATTTTTGCAGTTCATGATACATAGGTTGGGAAACAAGACATGCAACTTGCAGTTAGAATCATGGTCGATTTGTAAAGAACTTGTTTTAACTCGTAAAATAGGCTCGACAAGCTGAAAAACAACAAGCCCTTGTTCAGTGCAGTTCATATTCAGGCTGGTTAACTATTAATACATATATTTCATATAGTAGAGTAAAATTGTTGAAAGTGTTTGGCTTGCAAGCAACAATTTTTAAAGTTCAAACTAAGGTTGTCAGACTAAGAAGTGGAAGCAAGAAATGATACAAGCAGCAGAAGCAAGAAGTGATGCATTTTAAAATGTGTAGGAAGCGGGAAGCAAGAAATAAAAAAACAATATAATTGAATGGGAATCAAAATGGAATGCAAATAAAAACTAAAATAAAGTTGATTATTATTAATTTTTGTGATTTTTCAGTATAAGAATTAAATTTTAAATAAAATCTAAAAAATATGACTACCAATTTAGAGAAAGCATATGAAAGTGAATGTAAAGTGTGAGAGAAAACACATAAAAAATATGAAAAGTAGAGTGAGAAAATATATAAAAGAAATAGATGAAACATGTGGAAAGCATACGAGAAGCATAAGAGAATCGAGATTCTCATCAAGTTCCGGAAGCGAGGAGTATCGCGCTTTCGAAGCGAGTTTTCAAGAAACGAGCTTTCCAACTATCTAAGAAGCTTTCTGTAACTCTGCTTGAAACCCTATTTCTTACAACTTCCAAACAACACATTTGTTTAACAAATGAGCCAATTTTGGCTTGGTTGAGTAGATTTCAACTTAGAATTTTATCATTTTCAAATTTAAAAAATAATTTTTTATATAAATGAGCCATCTTGAGCTTGACTCGTTTAACTAAGGCTCACCATAAGCTCGAGGTCAGCTTGACTCACAACAAGAAAGAGTTGGGCTTGAAGATCCTCTGCTCTGTTTGTTTGACTCATTTACCAACCTTTTTTTTTATGACGAGTAACCTTTGCCAAGAACCAGGTCACTTAATAGGCCATCCCCTGCAAGGGGAACCCCGGGTGGGGTCACCAATATCGGAACTCATAAAAAGCCCACCAGTTAAAAGCACATGCACACCCGGTGCGCGTCGTCAAACCTGAGACGAAATGGTCAGCACCTGCTCTCCAGACCCACAACCACCCTGGTGACCCTGGCAGGTGTTCGTTCACAAGCCTTAATTACAAGATCTAAAAATATGTCATGTGAATCAGGTAGAATCAGACTTGGACCACATTTTCAGCTATATTATTGGGTCTAGACCTGGGTCTAATCCGGTCTACTATAAGAGAAACCATACCTGGATCTGATAAAAACTACATGAATCAGACCCGGACCATACCCAGTAAAATAATAAATTTTATCATTTTTACATTGAAAAATTACAGTTCTTAATCAAAACTCGGGTTGGGTTTGGATCTAGTATAAAATTTCACAAATTATACCTGAGTTCATGTATTAATTAATCGTACCTTTGGATCTGGACTTGGGTTTTAATGGGGTCTTCCTATTTATCACCATACCCCGATCCTATAAGGTTTGGTCGGGGGTAGGATCCAGGTAAACCAGACCGATTGGCACCCCTACTTACGATCACTTGTCTTGGCAGCGTAAAACTCTAAACTCTGTGGGCTTACCCTTGACCCTTAGTAATGAGTATTTGGTTCTACAATTAAAAAAAAAAATATTCCATTGCAGTAAAGGGTTGTATTCTTCCATGTGGACTCTGAAATTTAGTTGAACCCGTTTGGTCAGACTTATAAATATCACATTAATGTGACAAAATATCATCATCATCATCCCCATTCATGAAGTCAAAAGAAGACATTACAGCTGCATTCTCATGTCATGTCAGCTCTTTTGTTGACATCTCTAACATCTTTTCTTGTATTAATTGCTTAAGTTTAGTCCACATCAAGCTGGTCCAAGTGCCATATCCCAATGCCACATGACCTATTTCAAGAATAACTCCAAGTCTTGTAAACTATAATGAGTTTAGGGTTGAAAAACAAGATGCAACAAGCCAAACATGAACAATATTGTTCCGCTAATTAAACTCTGCTCAATAAACTTGTTAAGTAGTAATAAATATATTTTTGATGTATATTATATCATATAATATAGGGTAGAGCAAATAATTAAAATATTTGGTTTATAGATAAAATCTAAGCTTTCAACTCATAAATAATGTATTTTTTTTTTTGTTATTGTATAACTTTTAGTTCCGAAACAATGTATATGTTTTGTGAACAAGCTAGTTGTTCGGTTTATTTACAAACCCTAATCGCAATATAGTTATCTAGATTTTTCGAAACTTTGATATCTTGAGAAGATCTAGGTATTTTGGAATGCATACCATCATTGTTTTCTTACCAATGGGGGCTCCACGTGGTTGGTAGGAGCTATCAGTGCATGTCTCCGTTGTGAGACATTGCAGGTTCAAACCCGAGTGGTACGTTGAATAATAACTCTGAGTTTGAGGCATGTAAGGCTTTGTGGTTTTGTGTTCACAACTCTGAGTTTTACGTTGCAGGAAGTGATTCGAATTTCGGTGAGGGTTTTCATTGGTCATTAAAAAAGAAAATAATTGCTTTTAAACTGAACTAGCTACCAAGCCAGGTGTACGAAGCCCTCAGAGACGAAATAAAGTCAAATTTTGACATCATGATAAGGGCGACCAAGTTCATGAATTTAGATCTTTGTGCGAACCGCTTCAATTCATGAACTTGGTCTAATTTCACAGTATGAATAACTTAAACTGGTGTTGTGCGAATCGCTTCAATTCATGAACTTGGTCTCATTTCACAATATGAACAACTTAAACTGGTGTGGCCCCATGTGGGCTTGCTAAGGGACACACTTGGCCCCACGTGCATATTCTTTGTTTTCTGGCCCTTTAAGTCATACACCATTCACAAGGTCTTTGGCAGGTACTCCATAGACCGAAAATGGTGGCCCCCACCATGATTTTTTTAATGTTTGTCAGCATCTAAGCTCATTACTGAGAAAATTAACCATTGGATGACCGAACCGACTTGGCCAGGTTTGTTTTTTATATTTTTAATAATATTATCATTATTTTTGCTTCTTGCTTTCCTGCTTCTGTTTTGTTTTTTTTATATTTTATATTATTACTATTTTTTCACTTTTTACCTTGTTTCCTTCACATTTTCTTTTTTTGCTTCTTACATGCTTTCACAATCGCTTTCAAAATGAATCTCACTTTACAATTTATACTTAATTTTAACACTCGCTTCTCCGCTTCCGCTTCCGCTTCCGCTTCATGCATTGATTCTCGTGTCCATTTGGCTTTCTTGTAACCAAGGTTGCTATGAAAGCCCTCACCCTTAGGGATTTATGCCATTAGGCATGGTAATCAAAGCTTAACATGACTTTTCATTGTGGCAAGTCTGCGGACCCAATATTGAATTTTTCATATAACAGATCAATAAAAAATCCTTAAGGTAGTGTTTGATATGCCGGACAAACACGCGTGGACAGAACGTGTGGTGTTCTGAAACTCACTACTTGCATCTAGGGATGTAAATAGCACGGGTTTGGGTCTGGTACCTGACCGAACTGAACCCATTTACTCGGGTTTGGTAAGAAACTTTTGAACCGATTAATAATTATTGGATGCGGGTTTGGTTTTGAGTTTTGCATTCAAACCTGAGCCCAAAATCCAAATAAAACCTGACCCGATTAAGCGTAAATATCGGGTTTTACGCTAGTCGGTTCTGGGTTTGGTTTTATCCATTTCCATCTGAAACAGAACCTGATTAGGCCATACCCGATTAAGTCAGACTTGATAATGCCTAAAACCCGAACAGGGCCCGACCCATTTACCATCCCTACTTGCACCCCAAAGGGGTGCGACTAGTGCATCCCAACGCATTATAATGTGTCGTGCTGGACACGATGTGTCTCACCTGGGACACGGGACATATCATCTATCAAACGTGTGATGCACGCCACTGGGCTGCTTTGTCCCCCAAGCAGTGTGGATCCCACATATCAAACACGCCTTAGAAAAGTATTTGGAATGCACCCACCTTTGTAGAAATTGTGTAATACATGCAAATCCCAACTCACCCCACCTTTTTAGGATAATAGTAGATAACATATCTGGGTTGGCAAGTGTAGGTAGGATCTCAACGGGTCGGGTTTGGTTTGGACCCAGGTGAAATCAGACCCAGACCTGATTGAGACACTGGTACCGGGGCCGGACCTGGATCCAAACGAACCCATCATAAAAGAAACCATACCCCAATCTTATAAGGATTACATGAACAAGAACCGGACTATACCCAGTAAAACAATTTTTTATCCTTTTACATTGAAAAATTACAATTTACCTTGTCATCCCTAGGTTGCACACTTAAGCTTACCGACATGTGATTGCAATTTTCAAAAACATGAGTCAGAAGATATCTCTACTGATTTTCAAAGATATTTAGCAGAAACATTCACATATACTTTTGCAA
Source organism: Nuphar pumila (assembly GCF_984573655.1). Classification (NCBI taxonomy): domain Eukaryota; kingdom Viridiplantae; phylum Streptophyta; class Magnoliopsida; order Nymphaeales; family Nymphaeaceae; genus Nuphar; species Nuphar pumila. The sequence goes on along the minus strand of NC_143259.1, from coordinate 116,741,589 downwards.
AAATATTCCTAGCTACTATTTAAACTTTTCCATGTTTACACCTTAGTGCTTTTGTGCATTGATACCTTTGTTTAGTGACGTTATCACGGCCATTTAGTTTCATATTGAGATTATTGTTTTCTCTAAATCCTTGAGAGATTAATGGTCATGAAGGGTTTGATAAAAAAAAAAAAAATTCTTTTCCCCCTTGAAATGAAATGCACACATTGTAGATTGAGGGAATCAATGAAAACTCTGAATAGCCCCTATCAAGCCTCACACATGAAGTGATTAGGGATTCCATGTTTGTAAACCTGAGAAAAACAGTTTCTCACTTGAGAAAGTTCTTCACAGCTTTGCAAGCGTGTGCTTCATTTTCTCGAAGCAAAATTACCAAAAATAGATGCTGTATTTTCACAGGCGGGAAATTTAACCTGTGAAAGTTTTCTCCACTCTTGCTCTTGTGGAAACAAATCTCAGCTACTTTCTCCGGGGCAGTGCTCTACTTTCAAGTTGGGAGGATTGGATCCGTAGTAGATTGGTTCTTGCTTAGGCTTCTCATTCCATTACCCATAAAGATGCGAAGTCCCATTTGATAACCTTTAGCATACATTATGTAAAGTTTCATGTTTCTTTTTAAAGAAAGTATAAATATGTATTGATTAAGGTTACCCAATGGAACTTTGTGAAGTGGATGATACATTAATTACATTTTCACTCACTTCATTCCATGTTTTCTAGTTCCATTTGCTTTCTTGCTTTGACAGCTGTTTGGATATCCAAATCTTGTATAAAGTGAACACATCATAGTTTTCATATTTGGATCGGTGCATGATGGTCTTCATGTCAACTTCAAAAAGTAACTCTATTTAAATTGAGGGTTGCAATCGTGTCAGATATATGTTGGGCCAGGGTAGACCTGACACTGGATCCATTTTTTCTCAATTACGGAGGGAATGAAATGGACGGCCCAGATTCGTTACTATGAAGAAATTGGGGGCGAATCTGAGCCGTCTTTGTCACCTGGGGATTACCATCTTGACACTCATATGCCACGTAAGGTCAAAGTTCCTGTGAAACCCTTCCGTGTCAAATTCAAACGCTTCTAGAACTTCTTCTTCTTTTTTGATAGAAAAACGCTTCTAAAACTACTTCATAAGCACGATTTTGCTTCGTCACGCGGGCGGCATCACCACCTCAAAAGGGGAACCAGATAGATCTCATTTTTATCTAATCCGTGTTTATCAGGATTTTTCCATTGACCTTATCCAGAAAAGTGGGAAAACTTGGGATATTGCTTTTGTTGAGACTTGAGAGCGCCGAGCAATGAAATATCCCAATTTGTCCTGCTTTTCTGGATAAATGGGTAAATAAAAAACTCTCTTTTTAAGAAAATTGAATTGACACTTCGCTTTGACGTTACGTGTGCATCATTGAAATTTCAATGAAAAACAAGAGCTTCTTTAGGATTAGGAGAATTCCTACTGGTCACATGAAATTGGAAAAATCTGGAAACTTCTAGATTTTTTTATTGTTTCTATGCATTCCATATCAGGAATACGCGCTCTTTCACAAATGGAACATGCTGGAACTAAAAGTTTGGTCATTAATAAAAAAAATAAAATTTTAAAATGACACTTAAATTTTGCCTCCTTAATAAAAAAAACAAACTTTCTTTCATTTAACTTAAGTTATTACTAATCCAAAACACATTAAGAGAGTTAATTTACTAATTGACCCTGCAAAAGCTCCTTCTCTCTCTCTTTTTTAAGGTGCATTTTTTTTGAAATATGATGTTGAAGATAAAAATGGTAATTTCATCACATTCAATAGCAAACTTGACTCTACTAAACTCATGAGCCCTTTTAATTAACCACGATATTTTTTAAGTACATTTTTGTAAAATTTTTGAAACTGGTTTAGGCAGACCCCCACCAGTGTTATACATCATACCACTGGGATTTGAACTTGCAACGTCCCACCACAAGGTGACGTTTACCAACAGCTTCTACCAAACAAGCTAAACCCAATTGATAGTTACCAGAGTAAGAAGTAAGTGAGAGAAGCGATTGATGGTTACCAGAGTGAGTGCAAGAATTGATGCATGGCATGCCAACGCAATCAAAGGCATGTATAAGAAGACCTCGAGGGTTTTACCTAGGGGTGTCAATGGGCCTGGTTTACCCAGACTCCATCCGAACCAAACCTTATAGGGCCCGGGAATGGTGATAAGAAGACTCGATTAAAACCAGGGTCTAGACTTGAAGGTTCGATTAATACATGGACCCAGGTATAGTTTGTGAAGTTTTATGCCAGACTCGAACCTGACCTGATTAAGACTCATAATTTTTCAATGTAAAAAATGATAAAAAAAATATGGTTTTACGGGTATGGTCTGGGTTTTGGTTCATGTAGTTCTTGTCGGGTCCGGGTATGGTTTTTTATAATGAACCTCATTAAACCCAGATCCAGACCCAATACCATGCCCAAAAATCTGGTCCAAGTCTAGTTCCACTTGAGTCCGAACCAAACCCGACTAGTTGACACCCTAGTTTTACCAATAAGATGTCAGCCAATATATGGTCAGTGGGAGCTGTCAGTGCAGGTTCAAAACCCAGTGGTACGATTGAATAACTGGTGGATGCCTGCCAAACCCTAGCTTGCCTTTCTCTCTCTATATATATGGTTAGTGGGGTTCGTTGGATTTTCTAAAAATAATAATAAAAATGACTAAATTTTATATCAATTATAGTTAAAACATGTATTGTTTACCTAAAATAAATTTTAACTAATTTTATCAAAAACCAAGAACATCAATTTTATTGTGAAAGTATACTTTATTAAAAATAATGTATAATGCTTTTAACATGAGAAAGACATTTATCATATCAAGGAATTGCATTTCCACATGGAACTAGATCATGTAGTCCAGTGAAATCCAGATCCACATTTTATGTAGCGATAACAAATCTGGTAAAATTGGTTGAAAACAAGAGTCTTATGTGTCAAAAATGCCAATAAATTGGATTAGATCTTGATCCTAACGCAGATCCAAACCTCTATTCAGATCTGAATCAAGATCTAAAAGTCTGTTCACATAAGCCCAAACCCAATGGACTGTATTAACTTGGTAATATCAAAGTATGGATCCACAAATGCTGATTGATTAATCATAGGATCTAGGCAATATGGGAACCCAGATCTGTATTGGAGGTTCATAAACCAGACCAAAGCTGACAGGCGATCCAATCAATATCTTAAAGTTTTTAAATTCACAGCTTTTGAAATTGGAGGCTTACTCGAGTAACCCAGGTACTGTCCTCACCATATAGACCCAAACCAAGGTCCAAACTGGTCTTACCTAAGCTTCATCAGGTCGACCCTTTGCCCCCACATGGCGCCAAAATACAAAGTTAGATCCAGGTCCCGATTGGGATGGGACTTACCCGGATCCAATCCACTGACAGCTTTACACATATTTTTTCAAGACCTATTTATTGGCAGATTATTTTAGTTATTCCCCTACTGATTCAGATCCAAACCTCTGATCATGATCCAAACTATACAACTGAAGTCAGGATAAGTCCAGTTACCAGGTTCCATATGGGGATCCATCGGGCCTGATTAAATGGGTCCAAGCAGATCATGGCGGTAACTTGACTGAGTGGTTTTGGGTTTGGATCCAGATCTTGTTAGATGAATTCATGCCTATCCACCATGGAGTCAGAATTTTGCAGCACGATCATCCTTTAAACAAGGGGTTTCGGGTCAAATCTCACCAGCGGACAATTTCCATGGATGACCATTCTAGGGGTCTAAATGGGTCGGTTTTTGTTGAACGATCAATCTGAAACCAACACGTCATCCTCAAATATGGATCTGACATTAAGATCCAAATATGCGTTTGGATCAATTTTGGAATTAAATGATTTGGTTTTGCAGAATCAGGTTCTTATATAATCTTATTTTGCACATTTTACATGTACGACTTATTTCCGAACCTTTCTTCCCTTGTCCAATACTACCACTTAACATTTGGATCAGCATTCAACTTACCATTCTGGATCTGGTTCAAACCCTTAATCTCATTCTCTGGAAAATCTCATGATACTTCCAAAAATTGTGTTTTTTCTCAGAAAATCACAATATACGTTGATATATTATATGTAATACATGTAAAGCTCAAAAAAATATACATTCTCCGTATCGAACCGGATCTGAAGACGCGGTCTGACTCGGCAGTCGAGGGCGCCGTCATTCTTCGGTGCCCGTACCGTCAAAGACGCGGTCTGACTTTCTCTCTCTCCTTGACGTCTGACATCGTTGAGACGCTAACGCTGTTAGTTATTGGTCGACGTTGGTTGCTATATAAGCGGGGCGGGGCTCTCTCTTCTTCGTCTTCGGTTCCAAGAAGAAGAAGAAGAGAGAAAGGGAAGAGAAGGAAAGCAAAGAAAGGAGAGAGTACGGGAATTAGATAAAAGTAATACCAAGTAGAAGAATATCTCGGAATTTCAGGTGAGGAACCTATAATTTCTCGATATTTCGGTCGGCGTTTTCTGTAGTGGTTTTCCCTTCAATTTCTTCATTTCTGGCGAAGCTTTCGCTTCCTTTTTTTTTTTTTTCACAGTTTTTAATACTTATTCTAGGTTTTTCTTTTTTCTAGGTGAGGGTTTATACCTCACATGTTTTATATGCTAATTTTAGGAGTTCTCTCTCTCTCTCTCTCTTCCCCTTTTTTGTTCCATTTTTATGTAGGAGAGCTGGAAGGAAGCGATTTTTTGAAGGTTTATCTTTTTTTTAACGGATTGGAATGGTTTCTATTTGAGGAGTCATTTTTTTCTTTTTTCTTTTTTTGAACTGCTTGTGTGAAAAATGGGATTCTTCTGGGGTTTGGTTGGTTTCTTTTGGACGATGATCCCTTTTGGAAATCATGGTTTTGCATTATACATCATATAGTAGAAATGGGCGATTTTGGTTGTGTTTTCTGTTTTATTCCTTTCAAATTCGTGGTTTTTTTGCGACTTGTGGAATTCAAATTGATTTTTTTTTTTGCGGGGGGCGAGTTTTCTCCTTTATCCTCTGTTTTTGTATGGTTGCAGTAACCTCCTAGTTTTTCTATCATTTAATAATGACGCAGTTGCTCCTGGGATGAATTAGGACTTTATGTGTTATTATTATGTTTTATTATTATGATTAATTGTTGTTGTTGTTGTTATTTATAATTATGTTGCTAATCTATTGAGGAGATGATGTAGAAACCCTGAAATGAATTAGATGAAACTCATAATCATTATTATTCTTGTTATTGTTATTATTATTGGTTTTAGTATTGTTGTTGTTGTTGTTGTTGTTTTCTGTATGAGCGTGTACCCGCTTGCGAACACGCATATTAGACTTGCTGCTCGATTATTTTCCATGTGCACAAAGCTCTCTGTATCGAGTTTCTGTTTCTGATGCTTATACTTTATCATGTTTCTCTGTTTATTTCCTTTTTTTGTTGGTTGTTATGCAACATTTTCGTAAAGTTTTAGGTGCCTAAAACTGTGTGTTTTGAATTCACACAAGCCATTGTGAGATTCATCTCAACAATTAGGAGAAATGACTCTACTCTGCCCAAGTCCCAACCAAGAATCCCAATAGTTTGTCTTGATCAACTTGATTAGGTTGTCCAATGAAATACTTGGCTTGTCAACCCTTTGCACGCCTGATCACACCAAGTTGCTTGCTTACCAGCTGATAAGTGCAGCTCATTATGGTCCGTGAAGATCGAGTGTGAACCTGCTAATGGAGTTGGCCACATGAACTAATTCAAAAACCAATTTGAACCCCAAATAATCACAACTTTTAAAATTCAGTGGATCGTTATTGGAACTCTACCTCTTACCATAGCAGTTATCATCAGGGTGACTTTAGGTCTTCAAGTTAGGTGATCCTTTGATGTGGTTATTTTTCTTATGTTTTGTCAGAATAAGATAATTTTGGAAACATTCAGGCAAGAGAGAGAGATTCTGTAAAAAAATCATGAAGCATAGCTTTTGTTCTTTGTTCCCTGCACTTCACAAACTGCATTGTCCATATGTAAACTTGGATGCATCATATTATTGGTCTCAGACTCTCAGTATGATGAGGATCTTTGCCAACTTTCCTTTTCTTCCCTTTTTGGTCAACTTTTATCTGGATGTTGGATCCCTCAGTCCCTGACTTCTTGAACTTGGGAACTATCAAAATGATTTTGAGTGTAGTTTCTACCTCGAGCAGTAGACCGAACCATGGAGGATATCTCAACAACACAATTCATTTATAATTGGTTGAATTTGAGGTCCTTATGAGTCCGTCTGTCAAGCAGAACACATAATACAAGATGAACCATCCTACATAAATAGCCTCTAGTTTTGTCTTTATGTAAGCTTCTGTCGGAGGTACTTTTTGCCATTTTAACTTTAAAAAATGTTAGCATGTGTAGTTTTTTTTTTTTATCTTTCTTCGTATGTGTTCACCCAATTGGCATCTCCACTTTACTAGTATGGTGATTAATCTACAGTTTCCTAATCAATGTTGCATTTGTGGCTTGATTCTATATTCACTTTTCCATCTTAATGTGCTTGCCATTTGATCTGCAGTGAATAATACCATATCCGTCAAGCTCATCCACCTTCGGTTGGCAACAGATCTAACGTCTTTCATCTGGATATAAGTTGCAAAGGTCTCATTGGCAAATGTTCTGGAGGGATTTCCTTTTTCGGTTGAGCAATCTAACTTGCTCGTGACTGATCCATGTTTTCTGATTAGCATGGACTCAGATAATCTTTTCAGATACTGCGTGCCTGTTGCTGACATAAAACATGCATTGACTTCTTCCAGCTCTTCCGTTCTCCCAAGCTGGATGTTTGGGTCTATGAAAGTCAACTTTCGGAACTCGCCTGACTCACCTCTCTCAACTCCATTTGATGGTGATAACTTTTCTGCCCAGAGCAACAGCCAAGAACAGTACAGCTCTACTGAAAATTTCTCTGTGATTAGCCCTTCCTATAATTCATCGTTGGAAATAGACAGTTTTCACAGGTCACCAACAAGTATCCAAGGGAATTTGCAGGTTCATTTTGGGGGGAGTTCATTTTCACATGATGCTGATGTGGGTTATGGTTCAAGAATGAGGGACAAGCTGCAGGAACTGGAGACTGTTCTGATGGGTCCTGATGGTGATGAAGTGGGCAAACAGAGTGATGCTGATGAAGCAAACAAGGCTCCCGAGAGTTCGAAGCGAACAAGGGAATCCTTGACTGGAGAATTTACGTATAACTCGCAAAAGTTTGTGCCAGAGATATACACTTGTCATAAGTACAGGATAGCAGATCAAGTGACTCAGCCAGGCATGCAGCTAAATACATTACAGAATGTGTATTTGCAGGAAACCCGACCTGGTTATGTGAGGCAGCTATTGATCCAGTGTGCAGATGCACTGTGGCAAAATGAAGAACATAGGTTTGACAAGCTCATAGCAGAGGCTAGAAGCGCTGTCTGTATCAATGGGGAACCAATCCAGCGGTTGGGTGCTTACATGGTAGAAGGTTTGGTGGCACGTAAGGAGTCATCTGGTTCCAACATTTACAGGGCGTTAAGATGTACACGGCCAGAGAGCCAAGACCTGCTCTCTTACATGCATATGCTTTATGATATATGCCCATACTTGAAGTTTGGATACATGGCAGCCAATGGTGCCATAGCTGAAGCATTTAAAAATGATGACTGGGTTCATATAATCGATTTCCAGATTGCACAGGGAACTCAATGGATCACTCTTTTACAGGCACTAGCTGCAAGGCCAGGCGGACCACCCCATGTAAGGATCACTGGAATTGATGACCCCGTGTCAAAGTATGCACGCGGTGAAGGTCTGGAAGCCGTGGGAAGGAGGCTGGCAGCTATTTCGGAGAAGTATAAGATTCCGGTAGTCTTCCATGCATTACCTGAATTTGGGTCGGACATTAAACCAGAAATGCTGAACATCCAACCAGGAGAAGCACTGGCTGTCAACTTCACTTTACAGCTTCATCACACACCCGATGAGAGTGTTGATGTTAACAACCCCCGTGATGGGCTGCTGCGGATGATCAAGGCTTTGTCACCTAAGGTAACAACTCTTGTCGAGCAGGAGTCTAACACTAACACTGCTCCATTCTTTTCAAGGTTCATGGAGACTCTCGATTATTATACAGCCATGTTTGACTCAATCGATGTCACATTACCAAGGGACAGCAAGGACAGAATTAATGTCGAGCAGCACTGCTTGGCGCGTGACATAGTCAACATTATCGCTTGTGAAGGGAAGGAGAGGGTGGAGAGACATGAGCTGCTGGGGAAGTGGAGGTCCAGGATGACCATGGCAGGTTTCAGGCCATACTCGCTGAGCTCCTATGTGAACTCTGTGATAAGGTCCCTGCTGAGGTCCTACTCAGAGCATTACACGCTCTTGGAGAAAGATGAGGCTCTTCTTCTTGGCTGGAAAAACAGGAATTTGGTGTCGGCATCAGCCTGGTGTTGAAGAGAGGTGGGGAGACTCAGAAGGATCATATTATTTGTATTGTTCTGCATCTGATGCAGTGTAGTTTTTGTTTCTATCTTGTGTTTGAAGGGGGGGTTTCCTGTAAGTCTGTAACCTGGAATTCTGCATCCTATAGGTTGTAAAATGGCTGACAGGCAGTTTAGAATGATGGGGAATTTTCTGATAGGAATTCCCCTGATGTATTTTTTTGTTCTTACTGTAGGGAACTTTGCTGTTGTAAGTTCTATACTGTTTCTCTTTCAGGTATTTTCCTTTCCGGGGCTTCTTCTTTCTGTGTTTATGGTACAAGATGTTTTCTTATGGTCTGGGGCCTTGAAGGGCAATGGCTTCTTAGGCTCGTCTGTTTCACAGGAAAGCTGGCGGGTCCTGGGTGAAAAGGGCTACTTTCCCACGGGGTGTAAAGAAAATGGGTCTCATGCACATTGAATTTTCTAGGTGTCCTTTCCCACGAAAAGGCTTTCTCGGCTATGAAAGATCAAGCCAACCATCCAGCAATCTAGGGATGCAAACGGTTCAGATCCAGAACAGTTAAATATATGGAGATTTGGATCTGAATTGGACCCAAAACAGCCAAAAATGCAAACCCTGGATCCGACCCATTTGCATCCCTACAGCTATCTCATGCAATCCCAGGTGTCTTGGAACTAATCAGATTCATGCGGGCGTTTTCTCTGATCAGATCTTCAATCCCTGTTATTGATTCATTGGATCTGTGTTCTTGGGAAATGTTTAAAATGGTTTTTAAGCCCAATTCTTCAAGTCTTGTTCAACCCTTTGTGTACGCTGTGCAGAGGAAAATCGCTACTTGATTTCTTCTGCAAACTCGTTCTTTGATGTTCACACAGTTTCAATATACCGTTTGAATTTTTGTGGAAATCAAATCTGGTTAAAGGTGCAAGATCATGACTATCTTGCCTACAGAAGTTGTGGGACCCTCAACATGATCCAATGTGGCTTCATATGGCCCTCAACACGATCCAATAGGTGCTCCGTATGACCTAACCCTGATTCCAATTGTAATGATTCTATAACAAATGTGATGGAAAACTCTAAAGAGGATCAAATGGTTCAGTTCAATGTCATAAGATTCAGGGAATCTTGCGATACTGATTCGGGGCTGAATCAGACTCAATCGGCCAACTTTTAACCACAAAAAGATCGTGTCGCAAAAATATTAAAAAACTATTTTGACCATCTTTTTTATTTATTCAAAAATAAGCCGGTTGAGCTCAGTTTAGTATCGATTTTCTGCCAATTCGCAACAATACTGACAACATTGGTTTAGTTGCACTTGCCTATAGAAGTTGATGAAGAGTAAAGGAAGCTGTGTGGGATGACACTGTTAGGGCATGTTTGGCAACATCTCATGCAAATGAGAGAATGAATTTCATCGCCACGCCTAGACAAACATCAGAAAATAAACAGTGAGAAAGTGACCCTCATTTGCCTTTCATTTTCTCACTAGTGTGAAAATCAAAATCGCAAAGGAACTTTTGTGATTCTGATTTATGTGGCTCCAAATCAAATTTGATTTAGAGATGAAAGTCAATCCTCACAAGTTGTCAAAAGCTAATCATGATTATTTGTCTCTAGATAATTGCAATTAAATTGTGACTCAAGATAAGGGGCACATCCAGATTTGTCTCCACATAATATCTAGTTAGTGATGATGATAAACTTGCTAAACATGATAATTTTGTACACCGCACAAAACGTGAGATACCAAAGTCATGTAAAGGGATTACAGAATAATATAAATACCCAGCTCCTCTTTTCTCACATTAAGAGAGAAATAAAGAAGATTCTTAAAATAAGTCATCTTCAACCAAACCATGCTAAAACTTGGGTGCTCCGTGTGTTTGTGTTCGTGCCAGATCATTTTCTTTAATAGTGTGCATTCTCACCTAGATGTGAACTAATCCTAGCTGTCCAGATGCATCAGTTAGACGGTTAGGATCGATCAAAATAGATGTCAGAGGATAAGATCTTTTGTAGGTCCAGCTGAACCTGAATCCACCTGGGAATACATAAAAATGAGTCATAACCCTGCAAGGAACAGGAGCAACCAATCAGGTGATAAGCTCTTATGATATCACCCTTCGTCACTGCCGATCGATGCGTGTCAGAGATGATGATGTCATCACAGCGGCTTGCTGCATTAGAGGGTGACTGATGCTGGTGACAAGTGTGTGAGTGACTGAATGTGTAGCAATGAATCGGTTGGCATATATATATATATATATATATATATATATATATATATATATAGAGAGAGAGAGAGAGAGAGAGAGAGAGAGAGAGCACAACATTTGGGTAGGAATGGCATTGGATCAAGGTGGGAGACAAGGTCTTCACCCTCCCTCGTCTCAAAATTTTGCCCTCCATTTCTGCACGGATTTTGATTTTATCCTCCATCCTTGGTCTATTCCTCGTTTCATGTCTTTCCTTCTCGATTCAAATGGGGTGAGGCAAGGTGAGGCTCTGTTTCCTTAGTCCTTCTGCCGTTTCTACCTTCTGCCATTAGAGGAATGAAAGGAAGAAAATAGGAGCTTGTGTGATTCATTAGAAGAAAGAGGAGAATTTTGAGAAAAGGTTTTATGTTAAGGTTAAGAATATATATATATATATAACATGTATAAGGGTATAATAATAATTTTCTTAATCAAGAATGGGGCGGGGCGAGAGTAAAAGTAAGTTCATCCCCACACGAGTTTTGATTTTAGTCTCCGGGGTGAGGCGGGGTGGGCACCGTTTCCCCCAAGTCCACTGTTATCCCTAGGTTCAACACCTTGACCCAAACCCCCTTATTGGGGATTTCTGGGTCATGGTGGCTTTGCCCTTAATGCTCTACCACCAGCTAATAGTGATAACGCTTATCAGCTGATCTATAATTTAGACTTCTTACCGTAATACTGTAATTTAAACAGGGTCAATATTTGCTACAATCGATTGTACCTATAATTGACTTATTAAATCTAATTTCTTTTATTTGTTTATTTTTTGGGTAAATCTAACCTGATAGATGTGATACACCTGCTACACTTACATTCAGTGGGATTCAGCCTTTGGGTTGCCAGAATCTAGCCTATATACAGTTTTTTTTTGCAAAAATCCACTGCATTTACCTTAAATGCACTAAAAAAAAATTTATTTACAAAAACATGCTTTATCATTAAGAAAACAAAAGGGTTGATTCTTAGTAAATCGATCGTGCTGAATACATTTATAAGGTTAAATTGAGTCCAAATAACTTACATCATGGGATCTCAACTAGATTGTATATGCAATCAATTGTAGTAAGTATATATATATATATATATATATATATATCCTTGTAAAATTAAAAAAGCCTATGTAATCCACATTAAGGCCAGTCAGCCTTGAGGGTAAGTGTGCAAATGGATCGGATTCTGTCTGCTTCTGCACATTATTTTTTTTGCAGAGAAATAGAATTTGAATGTAGCCTTCCAATCCGACTTGGACTTGTTTCGTCAGACTCCTTTTGGATTTCGGACTCTGAGTCAGACCGATATTTTCTGGATCTGTGTTCATACTTCAGATCAGCCCAAGTCCAATCTGCTGCATGCAGTTTTTACATGTAAAATGCGTACTTTCAACCTCTTATTTCAGGATAGTACCATATAAAGTTCAGATCTCGATTCCGATATACTGCAAGGGATATGGGATTTGGATTAACCTTGCTCTGGCTCATATCCAATCCGTTTGATCCAAACTTAGCTATTCAACTAAGGATGGGCATTGGTTTAGAGCTGATAAATGAGCTAAACAAACCGAATATGAAGTGTTCAAGATCCACTCGTTTTTGTGGTGAGTCAAGCCAAGCTTGAGCTATATACTTCAAGCGATCTGTATGGGATTTGGATTAACCTTGCTCTGGCCAGTATCTAAGGGTTTGGTCTAAACTTGATTTACCAACTAAGCTTGGGCATTAGTCTACAGCTGATAAACAAGCCTATTGAACTGAACATGTGGTGTTCAAGCTTGGGGAATGAAAACCTACCAAACTTATCAACTAAAAAACATTTTATCGTGTATTTCAGGTGTTTTTTTGAAATTCTGACCTTACAAATGTGATTTATGGGCCTGTTTTTATATAAATCAGTTCTTGGAGAATTTGATTCCATTGCATGGATAGGTTTTTATAAGGTTTCAAAAATCAATGCCTATAATTTTCATAATTTTTTTAAGGCTCCAATACCTTTTTCTCATCCAAAATACATGATCCAAGTGTAAATTTCGAGTAAATCAATCATGTTGAACACATCTGGAAGGTCAGAACTTCGAAAAAACACCATAAATCCAATAAAATGTTTCTTAGTGAGTAGGTTTAATAGGTTTTCAATCTCTCTCTCTCTCTCTCTCTCTCTCTCTCTCTCTCTATATATATATATATATATATATATATATATATATATATATATATATATATATATATATATATATAGATAGATAGATATAGAGAGAGAGAGAGTAATGGGTAGGTGCTAAATGAGTTTTTCAGCTTTTTTGGTTTTATTTTTAAGCTCTAGCCATACAGATGTGATCTATGTGCTTTATTTTATAGTGATCACCTCTTGAAGTGTTTGATTCTAAGACATGGGTGGGTTTTCATAAGGTTCACGGTCCAAAATCTTTATAAAATTTTAAGGCTCCAAATATCATTTTTTTCATCGAAAACACATGATTTAGGTGTCCTCATAAATCAACCATGCCCAATACATTTATGAGGTGAAAACTGTAAAAAAAAAACACCAAAAGGGTAGAAAAACCCATTTAGCACATCAAATTCGCACCTATCCATATATATATAAAGAGAGAGAGTAATGGGTATGTGCCAAATGAAATATGATAAATGATATGTGCTAAATGAGTTTTTTAGGGTTTTTTCATTTTATTTTTAAATTCTGACAGTACAGATGTGATATAGGGATCAACTCTTGAAGTGTTCCATTCCGACAAATGGGTGGGATTTTATAAGGTTCAAAAATTTAACGGTTCAAAATCTTTGTAAATTTTTTAGGCTCCAAATATCATTTTTTTCATCGAAAACACATGATCCAGGTGTGGATTCCTCATAAATCTACCATGCCCAACACATTTATGGGATCGAAACTGTGCAAAAATTGAGAACAAAAAAAACTATTTAGCATGTATCATTTAGCATATTTCAATTAGCACTTACCCATTACTCCATATATATATATATATATATATATATATATATATATATATATATATATATAGAGAGAGAGAGAGAGAGAGAGAGAGAGAGAGAGAGAGAGAGAGAGAGATGAAAACCTACGTACTAAAAAACATGTCAAACATACAAACCACATGTTTTATTGGATTTGAACCCATGGATCCTTAGGATTGGTGTGTTTTGTTCAAAATTCCAATCGCACAGATGTGATCTAATGCTTGTTTTTATAGGAATCAGTTCTTGGAGCATTTTATTCGGAAGCATGGATAGGGTTTTATAAGTTTCAAAAATGAACACCGTATAATTGTCATAAATTTTTGAGGCTTCAAATACCCTTTTTTCTATCCAACATTAATCAATCATGCTGAACACATCTAAGGTCAGAATTTTGAAAAAAAACAACAAAAAATTTTCATTGGATAGGTTTGGCATGTTTTTTAGTAGGTAGGTTTTCATTTTCTTATATATATATATTTATTGAAAGTTGAGATTAATTGAATTTGAACTGTAGACCTATTGAGCGGAGCTCAAGCTGACAATTTTATAGAAGGCATACATAGTCGACTATAAGCTATAGACCTATTGAGTGGAAATAATAAGATTATAAGTCTAAACCTATTGCTTCCCAGCCAAACACTGCAATTATTTAGTCTACAATATGTTGATATAAAATATATTAATCTAAAGTATGTTTTTACTATTTAAACAGCCTATAGATCGAGCACAGTATGGTACCTGTGGGCCAGGTACCATGCTGTGCTTGATCTATAGGCTGTTTAAATAGTAAAAATATACTTTAGATTAATATATTTTATATACACAGATTGGTAGCTGCTCACATGTTACGTGCTAAATTGGTTTTTCAGACTTTTTATTTTATTTATAAATTATGATCATACATATGTGATTTATGTACTTGATTTTATAGGGATAAGCTCTTGAAGTGTTCAATTCCAACAAATGGGTGAGTTTTTATAAGGTTTAAAAAATCAATGGTCTAAAATCTTTATAAATGTTTTAAGCTCCAAATATCATTTTTTTTATCAAAAACACATCATGCAAATGTGGTTCCTCTTAAATCGACCATGCCCAACACATTTATGGGGTCAAAACTGCGAAAAGAATACTGAAAGAGTACAAAAACTCATTTAGTGCGAATGATTTCGCACCTAACGTGTGAACAGCTACCAATTTCTCTTTATTCTATATATATATAGAGAGAGAGAGAGTAATGGGTAGGTGCTAAATGACCCGTGCTAAATGAGTTTTTCAGGGTTTTTTCATTTTACAGATGTGATTTATGTATTTTACAGGGATCAGCACTTGAAGTTTTGTTTTTATAAGGTTCAAAAAATCAATGGTCCAACCAAATATCATTTTTTTCACAAAAAACACATGATCCAGGTACTATGCCCAACACATTTGTGGGATCAGAACTACAAAAAAAAAATATCAATCAGCACCTCTCTCTCTCTCTCTCTCTCTCTCTCTCTCTCTATATATATATATATATATATATATTCACTAGAATATGAGACAGAAGCATGAGAGCGAAATATATAGGCAATTTGCAAATCCAACCATGTGGATGTGCTTGGCATGGTGAATTTGCTAGGAATCATTAATTGCATAGTGTGTTCTTGATAAAAAAAATGTGATTTTTGAATGCTTGAATATTTATTAAGTTTATGAGCCATTGTTTTTAAAAGCTTAAATAAAATCTGGTTTATTCGTCAAAATTGGATGATTCCAGAGTGGGTTCTTATAAAATCAAATATGTAATCACACCCGTACGGTCAGATTCACGAGAAAATAACAAAAATTTCATAAAAATAATGGTTCACAGATTAGTTCTCGTATTCTACTGACTATATAGGCCTAATGGCAGGCAGGCGGGCCAGTTGCCCACTCGACCAGCAGAATACCTTGTACTTGTTTGTTGAGCCTATTTTATGAGTGGCTAAACACAAGCCAAACAATGAGCGGCTCGTCTCATTTCCCAGCCCTAATTGGGTCAGGCAACCTCTGGGAAGCCGATGGTCCATCTCATGTTGACCCTGTCTGGGTGGCATTTTTGAGTCTTAGCCCAGCACCAACCAGGCTTAGGTCCAGCTTATGTCCTCTTTTAAAAAGAGGCAGGCCCGGCGGCATGTGGCCTAACCCAGCTTGTTTGCAAGTCGGATTTGACCAAGCCCAGATCGTGTCAGCCCATAAAAAAACCGGCCGGTGCTAGGTCAGCCCGTAGCCCAATCCTGCGTAACGCGTACTAGGATCAACAACGCTATTCAGTACCAAAATAGCTGCTGCCAGAAAAAAAAAAGGCAACTAAAGAATCGGTTTCGCGTTATAAATCCGCGCTCAATGCAGACAATTTTGGGGCCTAAAAACCGGAAAGCGACCGGAAACAAGGTGGCTAACATTGAAGTCGTTTAGTTTTCAACTTGTTAACAAGAACACCACTCTAAAATCCGGCTAAAATAGCCGGAACAAGCTCTCATATACACCCATTTCCGGCGGTTTCCCATAATCCCGAACAGCCATTTCGAATCGGGAAAGCGGCACGAAATCGTTCGTCAACTTTTATTACAGCAATCGTCCTGTAAAGATAATTGCAATCAATATAAAAAAAAAGAGAATGGCAATCAAAATAGTGACGGGCGTATGTTTTCCCAAATGGGCAAAAACCAAATTTCAGATACATCCCACCACCGTCGATGTCGATGTCGACACTCTTCTCGTTGCTTAACTACGTTCATAATAAGTTAACGATGGCCTCGTTTCATTGATGCCCTAGTTTTCAATTTTCGCTTCTTGATTGCTTCCTTACTCTCCGTTTTCAAATGATAAATAGATGGTCACCAATAAATGAACCCGTTTCATAACTTAAAGAGAGAGAGAGAGAGAGTTACGTTATTCTTGCGGCCTCTGATGACGTGAAGAGGCACTCTAATCATTGGAAGATTAAACCATGGCTATTAACATTAGCATAAGATAGAACATAGTTTCCAGGAAACCAAATGGATACCAGAAGAAAAGCTATCCGTAAAGCACAAGCAAGAAGCAACTGTTAAAAACTAGTATGAAGCAAGAAGCGGTTGTGAAGGGATTATGTAACATGAACACAAGTATAAAACAATATAAAACCAACATGCAAGCTTATTATCAAAAAATTCATTACATTTTAATATGAAAAAAGATAAGAAGTGAGGGAGAAGCAAAAGGATAACATTATGGAAGCCAAAAGACACTAAAAAGGAAACGAGTTTCCTGTAATTTAAAAATGATTTTATCAAAAGCTTCCCTTCCGACGAGTTTCCCATCTCCGAAGCCAACTTCCAGAGAAGCAAGCTTCCCCGTGTAGCTGGCAAGAAGCTTATGTTAACTATGGGAAAGAAAGCATTGCAGAAGAGTTGTTCTTCAAACGTCTCGTTTCTATCATTTCTACTTTTTCTGAAATAGTACTATGCTCGTATATATTGATATTGATATTCATGTTGATGTACAGTATATACAGCGTGTACCGGTGTACCAAAGCCGAACAGAAAAAACACAGTAACCCTATGACTACTTCATCTGGTTAGTATACAGACGCAGTCCTCAGACACAATGCAAAAATGGAACAGCAGACGGAGGAAGAAACGATTGACGTCGTTAACAATGGATAGAAGGGAAAACTCACTGCTACTGCAGGAAGGACGCCCACTCGGCCATCTGCACCACCTGCTCCACGGAGACGACACAGTTCTCGGCTTCCAGAAGACGCTTCTGCACTACCGGCGACGTCACCAGGATGTGGAGGAGCTGTTGCCGCGAGATGCGGTCGAAGACGGAGGCGCCGCCGGTCCCCAGGGACGACGGCGAAGCGAAAAGAGCCACCGATGGGCCCGATTTCGCCGGCATCGACTTGAGGACGCTCACCTGCGCCTGCAGGAACTTGACGTACTTGAATGCGCATTCCAGCATCGTGGCGGTGTCCATCTTCGCGTCCCAAGGCATCAGCCTCTCCAAAGCACGGGTCCTCTCGCTAATATTCCTCCGGCGGATCTTCGCCGCCTCACGGGCCGCCGGAGCCTGCCGGACGGAGGGAACGGCGGGGAGAACGCTCCTGGGGGAGCATAGTGAGTGCGGATCTGGGAAGAAACACTTCTGCGGCCTCCGAAGGCTCCTCTCGACGTCCTTGAGAGTATACAACGACGACGACGACGACGACGAGAAAACTTTCCGGCGTCTCGCAGGTGGACTCGGGAGGAAAGAATCCGGAGGATACGCCGGAAAGCATTGCCGGAAGGCCTCGAGAGACGGTGTAACTCCGTCGGGGAGAGAAGGGAGAAACCCGTTGTATCCGTGGAAATCGGCGTAATCGCCCAGAATTTCGCCGGAATCGAATGGCTCCAGCATTGTAGCTGGCGGAAATGGAGCGAAGGGGCTGGATTCGGCCTGAAATCCCGCCGGGAAAAGGTCTTCCATAGGGTTTTTACCGGAAAAATGATTCAGAGTACGCGGAAGTGAATCGAAGGTTCGAATCCGGGAGAGAGTGAGCGCGCGGTGAGGGCCCCTCATTCTTATAATGGCGTCCGACGTGGCACATTTCCAGACACGTTCCGCGTAACGTACGGACACCCCTCTTCGCACGTCCTCAGAGAGAGAGAGAGAGAGAGAGAGAGAGAGAGAGCGTTTTTTTTCTTCTTCTTTTTTCCAGCTATTTTTTCGAAATTATTTTGTTTTTAACGCATGAGAGCACGCGGGAGGGGCAGCACCAAAGCTTCTCACGTGCTGTGTGTACGCGTGCGGGATCACACGTGCGGCGTGCTGGTGGGCGGTCGACAAGACGAAGGCAGAGGGGCAATCCGATCATTTCGTTTGCTTAGGGGATCAAGGGTTGGGGAGGTGGTATCCAGCGGGGATGGAACTGCTGTGCAATATCCAGACCCGGTACCCATTCAGGCATTCTGGGCCATAGTTGAAAATATCGCATATATTTTGGAAATATCGTGATTTCAATCATGGTATTTTCAACGGCAACTATTTTGCAGAAGAAAACACTGCTTTCAAAATAACATTTTGTTTTTAAAATTATTGAATAATGTCCATACATACCCTGGTCGTGTCATCATGTCCAATTTGTGTGGTCCTATTAAACAAATCAAGTTAGCCAATCTGGAAGCCCAAACTTCAGGCTTGGGCTGCTGATGGGTCAGGTTTCTCTCCGGTGCCCGACTTGACCCAGCCTGAATATCAGGACATAGCAAAGACGGCCCCAATGTTATTTGGGTCAACCCAAACCTGACCCGTGTAAAATGTAGCCTGAGATTGGGCCATGATATTTGCCAGATATCCGACCCAAGCCTGTTGACATGTTTGATTGATTATATATTTTTACAAAATATTAACAGAATACTCTCTAAATCATGCGCTTCGGGTTATGCATTTTATTTTCTTGACCTGTCAGTTAGGTTCAATTCCCATAGGCGTCATCCCTCGGAGCAAGCCAGCGAAAACAATAGACCACGAGGATGGGGGTCCTACACTGCTAGCATATGATGCCCATAGGCTGAGCCAACACGACCCGGTCTTTGTGCCAAATGCAGTTTCTTCAAAATGCAGATGAATTATTTGATAGGAATTATCTTTTTTCAACAAAAAAATGTGATTTTTAATCAAAACTTTTTTTGACGTTTTTATGGCCATTGATTTTGAATCCACACGAGAAAATCCTTGACAAAGGTTTGGACTCCGACGATTAAAACACTAATCTTCACTAAACAGAGAATGTGGATCACGTCTATTGGGTGGGATTTGATGAAAACAACTTGCAATAATGAAATCAGACAGAAGTGTGACATTAAAGTATGAAGATTGAGATGAGTGAATGATGTTCCCACCCACTGGGGCCATGAGAATCTGAAGGAATTCTGAGATCCCAAATCCCCTATTCGCATAAAAAACAGGTTTAGCATGAGTGTCATGTCAAATACAAAGAAAACAGAACTCCGAAATCACAACGGTTGCAAAGCCTCCAATATAACACCAACATATATGAAAAATTTCTTGCACACATACTTTCTAATGAAAAATACTCATGGGAATATTCATGATGACCATTTTCCTATGAAAAACTTTTTGCACTTCGAAACAGAACCATTCTTGATTTGTTGAATAAAAATCATACGAAACCTCCCACAACTGCTGCTGGTAAACTTAAGAATCGTTTAAACTCTAGTTTCAAGATGAATCCCACATTACAGATAATACTAGGGCTACGACTAGTAGAAAAATGAACAAATTGGCAATCCAAGCATTGTGGTGCTGCTCAAAATATCACTCCAAATTGATTGTCATGAATCCTCATGAGAAATGTATAAATGGGTAACTAATCATGAACAAAAGACAACCGAGGAAACTAACACCGAAAGTCTGAATATACCAGATGGTTTTAATATATCGGCCTGCCGGCAGAAACTAACCAAAATTCAATTCCAGACAGGAAATAGAAAGGATAAATGCCAGCATCAAAAGGAAGCGTAGTAGTAGCTGCTCACTTCTTCTCCTCCTTTTCTGCCTCCGCAGCCTTCTTCAAGCGAGCTCCAACATGGCGCTTGTTCATCCGCTCCAGTCGAAGTTTGTTGTATGCCTTGAACGACTTCATTTCATCCGTGACCTTGACAAATTCTACAGCTGGTTTCTCACGCTCAATGGGCATGTATTCTCCCTGGGATTGTGTTGCAGTTGCGAGCTCTTCCGCTGTAGCATCACCAGCCTGAAAGCAAGAAGACTACTTGAATACCAATCAACCACATTAATCTTAGGCATCGATGAATGAAAAACTGACCTTGAAATGACGAGCACGCCTTGGGAAGATCACCAACTTGGCCTTGTATGTTTTTAGCCTCTGGACGTTAGCCTGGAGACCCTCCAAGGAGCGGTTTTTGCGGCGGTGATCAACAGCAATGCCAATTGTAGGAGCCAGTTTCTTTGAGATTCCAGCAGCCTGCACAGGAGAAAACAGACAAATCACCAATTCTGTTGTCTACAGTTCAATGACTTGCCCTTATATGTTACTCATATTGCAAACTTCCTAAAATGGATATGCAAGGGTCCACAGATATATCCATACAATACATACCAATGTTGTGAAAATCGTTGAGGCGTAGACCAAAAACTGAAGGGGCGTAAGCCTCAAATTTTTTTAAAAATACTTAAAAAACCCTTTAAAAATATCTATAAATACAAATAAATAAAAGAAATATTTTATTAATGAAGCAACAAAATCTCAAATAAATACCGAAAAAATGAGATTAACATGCAGATTCATATACTTTTCAATCCTTGCATTTCTAGCACAGCTAACATTAAAAAAAAAACTTATATAAGTTTTTTAGCACCTGTCAGCAGAGAGAGAGAGAGAAGAGTTCTGGTTCTTCTAGTTCTTAGATGCGAGAGACGAGAGAGAAGAGGGAGAGTAGAGATGCAGACAGAGAGAGGGACAGTCGACAGAGAAGAGGGTCGAGAGATGAAAGACAATCGAGAGATGACAGAGAAGAGGGTCGAGAGATGAGAGACAATCGAGAGATGAGAGAGAGACAGTAGAGAGACAAGAGAGAAGAGGAGAGACTAGAGAAGAAGAAGGAGAGTTGAGAAGCGAGAAAGAGGGGGCGGGGGGGAGGGGGAAGAACTCGACCCTAATTAGGGTCTCGCTTGAGCCCCAAATAATGGTCAAATGGGGGCTTTGACCCCCATTTGACTGAGGGCCAGGCCTCACACTGAGGCACGCCTCATAACCCATGAGGTGTGCGCCTTAAACCCCTTGCGCTTTTTGCATGCGCCTAAAGGCACAAAGGGCCTAGACTTGGGGGCGAAGCATGCCTTTTGTGCCTTGAGGAGCGTTTTTAATAACATTGATAAATACAATACAATTTGTAGTGTTCAGTTTTGCACTTCAAACACCACAAAAGACTGATAGGGGATAGTAGTAGCAAGCTGAATCCACGTGCAAATAATCCAATAGACTGATAATTTGGGGAATGTGAATGACAAACAACAAAAATGATTCATGATAAAGAGGTCTACCTCACAATTTTTTGAGAATGACCCAGAAAACATGTGATCTTTTATTTCTAAATAGATTAGTTAAAAACGTGCAAAAATTATCAACTAAATTGGATTTGTAAAGAGATTAGTTGAAGGTTCTACAAAAATTACATTGGTTAACAAATAGCAATACCATTTCTTTTTTAATACCAAAAAAGAAAAGGATACAGTGAAGCAACAGAGGTGCCTGAAAGACGATGTCTCCAAAAGTTGGAAAGGACTTATGTGCAAAAATTCCGTATAGTAGCACAGACAATATATGAGAGCACTTATCGCATATAGGTTCAACTAAAATCAGCAACTTTTGTTCAAGTTTGAACAAAATATCACGCTGTGACTATTTTTTGTACATCAATACTTGGTAAACTATTTTTGTTTAACCAATTTAACCCAAACCATCTTAACAGAACAAATAATCAAGGGGGCAAACCTTGAGCTCCTCTAGAGAAAATCCTCTCCCAGCTCTGAGTTTCATATTATACTTCAGAGTTTGACCATGAACAATGGGTCGAAGAGGTCCAGCAGTTGGCCTTGGGAATATTTTTACAGCCTTCTTCTGCCGAGCTGCAGAAACAGAAGATACAAATATAAAATGAAGTATAAAAGTAGTTTGTGAAGCTTGCAAGCAACAAAATCATGCACTAGAATACCTGAAGAAACCCTACCAAAACTGAAAAAAAAAGAGCTAAATATTAACATGAGATCAAACAAAAAGCAAGCAAGACCAAGTCATACCAATACGGCGTCTTGTTTTTCGAGCAGGTTGGTTAAACCAAGTTCTCACATAATTCTGCCAATGTTTCTTAAAATGCCCATTGGGCACAACATTGTTATGTTTCACCATTGCTTACCTGAGAATGACAGAAACAACATTAAGCCAGTGTATGGCTGCCGAATAGGTGGCAGTTTGGTTGATGCCAATGGAATTTTATATAAGAGACATGAATTTTTTGAGATTCTAAAAGTAAAATAGATCAAGAACAAATGCAACAAAATGGATTTTAAAGCAATTGAACAAGAATATTGCCAAACAAAAAAGGTCACATACTCATTTTTAGGAAATACCCATACAATGTCAAATATGTAGCAAAAACTCCGTTAAAAAGCTCCACAAAATATGCATAGCAACATTTACTTTTACTTCAGCAACAGTCCAATAAATCAGGACATCAACACAAGGGCAAAGCAAAAAGGAAAAAGATACGGGATGGTTCCAAATCATTTCTGCTTCTGGAAAGAAGTAAAACCATGACCGACTAATTTAAAAACTGTCACATAGGTGCAGGTGCAGATACGGACGCGGGTACGGATGCGGCACTTTAAAAAAACCTGGGTGAGGGGGTGCGGGGAGGATATATATATATATATATATATATATATAATTTTTAACAATTTTAAGTTAACACTTTGTGTATTTGTGTGCATTTATGTATTTATATATATAATATAGATAAAAATGGACTACTTTTGGATAGAAATGGACCTCAATGTGGTTGACTTCACCTAACACAAAGGAAGTTGTTTCCAACTGTCGCACCTGCCTACGTGTGGGTGTGACACGGGTGCGGTGCCCTATTAGAAGAGTCCGTGTGACATAGTTTAAAAATCAAGCAATAAGACATACACAAAAAAATAATTTCAACAATGTAAATAACCAAGTCAAATAATCCATGACATGGAAGTACAATAATGGAGACACAACCAGTATACACAGGAAAATACACCAAAATTAAAATATAAAATATAAGAAAGAAATATTATACAATATCTCTATTTTAACAGTCAGTGGTAGCAACAGGAAGAGTGCAATCAAGAGAGAGAGAAAGAGAGAACACAAACAGGCCAAAAAAATCAGCAGAGCTGGAGAGCATCAGAGGACAGCTATGGGAAGGAACAAAAAGTCATGAAAGGCAAAAAACCTATGTCACCTGGGTACGGGTGTGGGTAGGGAGGGTATGACACGGCAATTCCAAAAAATGTGGGTACAGGAACACGGCTAAATATACTGAAAAATATATATTGTATATCTAGTACTTAGTTGTCAAAAGTTGTATGTAGGCTCCGCCTAGGCCACCAAGGCAAGCTAGGCACAGGGCCACCACCTAGGCTTATGAGTTTAGGCGGTAGGCCCTTTTTCGACCTAGGTTGTCCCTCCCTAGGCCGCAAAGACATGGTAATCATTTTTTCTACATCACCGTTAAGACCCTCCAAATATCAAAGTTTTAGGTGTTTAATGCTCAATTCGAAGTCCTAGGCCTCGACTAGTCCCTTTAAGGGTCTTCCACCTAGGCTCCAACTAGTGCTTTTGACAACTAAGATCTAATATATATATATATATATATTATATATTGAAAATATAATATAATATAAGACACAGCAAATGTCATGTCTAGGTACCAGTACCTGTGTCAACACAGGTACAGCACCCTAAGTGCCGTGTCCCAGTAACATAGCAGAAAACTATACATACAAACATAAAAGCAAAATACCCATTCTTCAAAGGGGCTGAAAGACAGTTTGTGAAATGGCCCTTGATGACAAGTTGGAGACCAGTTAGAAAACTGAACAAGGCAGATTGCAATCCCTAAGAAAATGCCCAAAAGCAACACAAAAACTTCTTGGCTAAGGGTAGCTGTGGGCTCCTATTAGAACCAGATAGGCCAGAAGTTGTAGTTGGAGCAAAATGCAAAATAGCCAACTTGATTGGTGGTGCTCAGAGCGCCTATTGGCAGCAACAAGAAACAAAGGAGTAGTCCTAGCACTGAGGGGAGTTCCCTTGTCTTTTTTCTGGAGAGAAATGAAAGAAGGAAATTTGTAGAAGGTGGGAATGCTATTTCCGATGTTAATTTCCCGTTCTTACAATTCTATATCAATAGAAAAAAATAGAAAAGCATGTTGTATTAGAGTGAATGTCCCCATTTAGTTTATCATCCAACATGATTATATATAGACATAACTTACCAGAGCAAAAAGAATGGCAGGAAAACTGTGATTGACAGGTTATCAAACACCCTGATTTCTTTGCAAGAAAGCCCTCAAACAAAAGGTATTGAGTATAATTCCTTCTAGGTAAGTTTGGCTGCCAAATTTGATAACCCTATGATAGTTGCCAACTATTCAATCCTATTTTATCTGAAAAAACTCTTTGCACATTACAAGATGTTGCGGAAGGCTTTGAGAGTTAGCCATCATTCCATCTATGCTATATTAGCAGCCTATAAGTAATAATTATCCACCACCTGAACACACTGTATGATCCAACATCCTACCGTGGTTTCAGTTTCCTTTGGATAGAAAGGGGTATAACCATTTAAGTCTTGGGCGCAAGCCTGATTGGTTAAGGAAGAGTAGATTATGAGATACAGATTGTGAACTAGTTGTGTCAAGAAAATGATATGTTTATGTGCTTCGTTGTGCCTGTTGTTTCTTGATGCTGTCAATATTGGTCTGACACACACCACTCGCTGAGTTGGGCTTCCAGCAGACTGGGAATAGAAAGATTAGATTGCAAGAAAAGTGTGCAGATTGTGAACAAGTAGTCACAAGCAAATGATGCAAATTTTGTCTGTTGAAAAACAACAAGACGCGCATCAAAGCATCAATTAGAATTAATGAAATTCAATAGCCAATAAATTAAGCAATCAAGACTGGAAATTGTGAGGAAGCCATAACCGGATGAATTACAAAGATGGGTGTAAAAAATCACAAAACAATAAATGAGCAAATACTACATCAGCAAACAAAATAGATTTCACAGGTGAAATAAGATAATGCCAACAACCTAGTGTGCAATTCCTACAACTAAATCAATGACAACATCACTAAGACTACAGCTACGAGCATTCACGAGATCCGACTAATCCAAAGAAAATGTACAGCCAATCAATCAAATCCCATGTGAAAATTAAACAAAGAAAGTTCTAAAGCGGATCTGAACCATCACAGAAGGTTTTCCATTACTCGTGCACTTAACAGAGACCAACATCCTCTTTGGTTATTTCAATGCGAGTAATAATGATGATGAATGACACAGACGTCGGCTACGATTCAAAGAGGGTTTTTTTCCTTCATTCCGTCTTACGGTTGGGACTTTCCCATGAACTCGAGGATTTTTTCCCGGTTTCGATTCTTCTATAATCCACATCATTGCTGATTCTACTCTAACAAAAGATTCATTTTTATATGGAAAACATAAGCCTCGATGATTATGAGCTTACACATGGACAACTCCTTCAAACAATAACGATAATATTAATTCCAACAAATGAGTAGGAAAAGAAACCCCCCAACTCCATTATAAGTTGAGAACCGAAAGGGGATTCCTCGCACACCGATTGAAGAAACACAATGGGAAAACGGAGCCCCTCATTCAGGTACCCATTTTAATCAATGAACATATCGAAAAATAAACGAAGGAAAAAGAGGAGACAAACCATCGCTCCAAACGAAAATCTAAATGAAAAAAATGCTTTGAAAACAAAGAAACTACCCATCTCATCTCAAATGAACAAACAAGGACGAAGCAAACGACACGCAGAAAAGAAGAAAAACGAGAGAAACACCAATCCCATATGATAATAAAAAATGAAAAGGAAGAAAATCCCTTCCCCTGTACCAATAGTCATAAGAAAAGGATTCTGTTCTTTAATTTCGCGGGGGAAGGAATCCAAGCGATTCCGCCGGAGAAACCGAATTCCCTACGCTACCATGCAATTCTGAAAGGAAAAAGGGGTCTGTACCTCGTCGGAAAATCCCTCGCTCCGCCACCCGCCGTGCAATGACTGCGGAGAGCTCGAGTAAGTGGTGGGGGGGGGACACCTCTCGCTGCCTCTCCCGCTTGAAGAAGGGAGCGACCTAGGGTTTTTCCCCCATTTTTATTTTACCATTTTGCCCTTGAGTTCGCACAGTATTTGCTACGGAAATCAAATTCGGCCTGACCGCCGCCCAAGGTAAGGGTGCAAACGGGTCGGTTTCGGGTTGGATCATATCAGATCCGAATCTGAAACAGAAATTCAAACGGAAGATCCGGTTCCAGACTCGAATCAGGTACGAGGAGGTTGGATTCAATCTGAATCCAAAATACATGTAGTAATACTGGATCTGAAAAAAAAACAGAACCAAACAAGCTATTTACATGTAAAAAATGCATACATGTGGGAATTTGATTTTGATTAACTATAGATCCAACTTAAAATGTTGATCCCAATTAGACCCACATCTAAAAGTGATCCAATTTAATATATTTGAATCCAACCTGAATCTACATTCGGATTTTACTTAAAAGATCTATATCTGAAAACATGTCGAACTTGGATGAGATATACAACCATATCTGATATCTTTGCAAACCTAGCCCAAGGTAGGGCTGGTATACGACCCAAACGAACCGAGCTTACTTGTTCAATCTTGGCTTGTTAAGGGGGTACCTTTGTTCGAGCCTGGCTTGTGACCTTGTCATGAGCCGAGCTTGCGCTCCTTAAGAGTAGATCATGAGCTGGTTCACTTTTAAAAAAACTTGCAATGTAAGTGTTATTTAAAGTTGGATAATATATATAATATATAATATGTTTATATAATATGTATATATATAATATGGGAAAATATTTGCTACTAAAGAAAAGAAACCAATGAGATAGAAATCATATGTGCAAGTTGTATCGACTCAATCTAACCACATAGATGTGTTCAGCATCGTTTGATTGCTAAGGAACAAGCCTTGGACAATGCATTTTTTTATTTAAAACTCGCATCTGTAATGCCCCAAAATCCAGGACTTGTGACTTTTTAAAAAAAGTTTGAAGACCATGTAATCATTCCTTTATCAGAGTTTTAAATAATAATTCAGCGAAAAATGATGCTTTTGAAATAACAAGTCAACGGACCTTGAGCGCATTACAGCGCAAACCTTTTTCACACAACAGTTTTGAAACTTCGTACATTCATTAAAACCAAAAGGATTCTGAAACATAGTTTTAATAATTTAAAGTTTATACAAAAGAGAAATTTTAAAGAAAACTTTTATGAAAAATTATAGAGATGTCCTCAGGAGCAAAACGTCAAGGAAAGAGTCACATCTTAATACCATCACGTCATAGTGTTATCGCTTGTCTCATAAACCTAAACATTACCTCTACTTATAAAATGAGTTAGCTTCATGAAAAATTGATAGGTGCACAAGCAAGACAATAAATAACAAAATTAAACAATGTATATTATTCTAACATGTTAAGTGATTTTAACAAGTAATAAGTTATAACTAGCATAAACAATTGATTATATAAGCAAATAAGCAGTTTATAATCATAAGATATAAGCAGTTGATTAATACAGATACACAGTTAACTAATACAAAAGGCTCAATCACAAGTATTGTGAATAAAGCAAACATATGCATTCATGATACGCAATTCAACAAGTTAACGTGAATAAATCTAGATTCGGCAAGTAACATAAACTAATCTAGATTCAACAGTAATGTGAGCATGATAACTTTTGTTTCGATATTAGCTGGCCTTGCAGGTACGCACAAGGCACGACATGTAGAAACAACTAAGACTAGTTTGGGGGTCTATTAGGCCATGTATTTTCTTTACCTCGAATAGTTAGTTGAGTTCGCTCCTAAAGAAACAACCACTAACTGAGAGAGAATTCCTCAAAGGCATTCGTAGACAACGGATGCATCAAACTTCTACAGAAATCTATAGAATCTACTACCTAGGATAATTTTTTATAGTCCCATCTTGTAACTCCGATGACTGGGGGACACCGAGTTATTTGCCCATGGGGTGGTTGTTAACAACCTATCCATCGAAGTTTTGTACCAATCCATTCTCTCCCTTAATGAAAACAATGGGTCAAATGAGTGTGTGAGGTGTTATTTAACTGAAGACTCATTCTATATGCTCCGATCTTTCAACCCACTCAAACATCTTGCCTTTGAAGGCGAACATTGTCATTTATGTGATTTTCATTTCATCATTTTGTCTTTACACATTGTGAGGTTACCATAAATATCTTATCCAATCATTATAGTGTTAACACGCCGTGTCTGTCTAAAAGTACGACTACGATGATAGGGGTATAGGTTTCTTAGAAAGAAACTCCAACTTTAATGTGTTTGTTAAAGAAATGATGTAATTATTTTATTTGACATGCTTTGGTCCTTTAAACCAACACGGGCACCTTGCCTATGAAGGCGAAACATCACTATGTAGCTGATTTCTACAAAGTGTTATTCGCATGCTTCGAGGTTACACGAACCTCTCACCCAATCACCATAGTATAAACATGTGCCTATCTAAAAGCACAACTACAATGAGAGGGGTGTTGGTTTCTCAGAAAAAAAACCCAATCTCAATGTTTTGTAAAAGAAACGATGCAACAAATATTTAGTTTGACAAGATCGAGTCTTTTATACCACTTGAACAACATTATGCAAATTGCACAATATGAGATCACCACAGATCTCTCATCCAGTATATCGCAGCATCAGCATGCTTCATGTCTTGCAATACTACTAATGATATAGGTTTCTCCACAAAAACCTTGCCCAAACTCATGCCCATGTGCCTAATCGGGGTTATCCGAGTTGTATCAGAATCTCAAACCGCAATTGTAAAACACTTCTCTCAAATGTGTCGACTTAAGAAAACTTAGTTTTTATTTAGCAACCTATAGGCTCTCAAACTTTACTTTGCAAAACTATATATTTGAAAAGCTGGATTCACGAAAAGAAATCATTTTCTTAAGAATTTTAACGCCCATGCGTAAACCTGCATCTTTTAAAAAAGAGCATAAATAGAATACGATGTAACCAAATATCCTATTTTGACGTGATTTATCCTTCAAACTGTGAGTATAACATTATGCAACTCACAAAAAAATGAGATCACCATAGATCTCTCATCCGTCTGTCACAATATTTGTATGATGCACATATCTCGCAATACTGGTTTCGATAAATGGGGTAAGGGTTTCTTAACAGAACTACACCCAAACACATGCTCGTGCCCTTAATCATGGTTTTTCGAGTTGTATCAGATACACGAACCGAAGTAATAAAAACACTTCTCCCAAATACATCGATTTGGGAGACTTGGTTGTGATCTCGCAACTGGAAGGACTGAAGTGTGAGCTAAAGTGCATAAGTGAGATTCACATCTTCTTTTAAAATAAAATGAGTGAAACGGGATACACTTAAGGCTGCACTTATATAAGTGAAAGTCATCAAAATACGAGCCCATGCACATTATAGTGCGATGACAAGGTGTAAGCAATACTCATTGTGCAAATCCGCACATTAAGCGCAAAAATACGTAAGGAGTGCATGATATGTGAAATTGTACCATGGCCAAATACATACACAAGCAAATAAATGCATTAGCAATGCATAAGGTACAAAACCGTGCCTCGGCTAAATAAATGTGTAAAGAAAATAGTTGATAGACTAAAGTGTCGTGGCAAAAGTAAATGAAATAAAGCAATGCTTGATACGCTAAAATGCATATCAAACTAAACAAATGCACAAGCAAATAAATGTGTAAAGTAAATATCCTGTGCACTAAAGCGCGGCGGCAAAGTCAAGTCAGGAAATAGTAAAGATAGAAAGTAAATGTGAAAGCAAGCCTGTGCACAAAAAGCACAATGGCAACAGAAAGCAATAAAAACAGTAAAGTAAATGCGAAAATAAAAGCCTGTGCACATCACGCACGACGGCAACAGAAAGCAGTAAAGACAAAAAACTAAATAGGACAAGGATCGCGAAACTGCATCCTTGAGTTAAAGGCAAAGTATATATATTGCTTTTTGTCCTTTGTTTTCTCTTTTAATTTTAATTTATTTATTTTAGTTCGTTCATTGTCTTTTTTGCACAACTTTCTTCTACCTTGGAGAGTCACAACATTATGAATGCCTTCGAGCGTAAGTGATGAACGTCTACGGCCGCGAGGCGCGAGCGGGATTCATTGTGCAAGCTAGAAAAAATTAAAAAGTGAGAATCATGTAAGCTTTTTAAAAAAAAAAAGGGGTTTAGACCCCAAAAGAGTGCAGGGTTGCATCCCTGCCTGTTGATCAACAGAGAAAAGGGGCAGGGGCATAGCCCCTGCCCACAGGTCTAACAAGAGAGGAAGAGGTAGGGGCGCAACCTCTGCTCGCAGCACTGTCCAAAAGAGAGAGAGGGGCAGGGACGCAGCCCCTACCCGTGTGTCAGCAAAGAGGGGGCGACAGTCGGGTCTTGCCAACAAGGTGGGTCTCTAGGTCGAGTAGGGGTATCAGGCAGAGTGGTGAGAGAGAGAGAGAGACCTGGGATCGTGCAGCTTCGGTGGAGGGCTGGAGGTCCCTACGAATGCATAGTGAGAGGGAGGTCGCAGGGGCTCCGACGAGTTGAGGAGGGGGGCTCTGCATAGAGGAGAGCGAGAGGAGGTAGCTGGGAGGGTGGTGTCGGGGAGAGGGAGGGCATCAGGGGAAAGAGCAAGAGCATGAGGGAGAGAGAGTCGAGGAGGGTAGAAGCGGGAGACGCTGGGGGGTCAGCGTTTTCCCCTTTAAAGAACCCCCCTGCGGAGGTGTTTATAAAGGCACAGAGGAGGGGGGAGTTACCCAGGTTTGGATCCAGGTCGGATTTCGATCCGACCTGGTCCATTTTTTTTGGAAAAAACATGGGTCTTAGAGCATCTGTAACATTTGATCTACCAAAAATTGGAAATTTATGAAGAAAAGAGTGATTTCTACTAATTAGTATATTGACTTCATTAATATCCAATATTTTTTATATATAATCTGCATATTATGTATATATATATATATATAACATGTATAATATATAATGGATTTATATTTGCTATAAACTTTTGTACCTACAAACGAGTTGAAATCTCATGAGGGAAGTTGTTTTGACATAATCTAACCTCATGGTTGCGTTCAACATGCTTGATTTAGTAGGAATCAGCTCTTCAGTCATGCTTTTTCGATGAAAAACATTTTTTTATGTGTTGAAAAAATCAATACATTCATAGTTGTTGAATTTTGAATTGTCAAAAAAATATGTATACATGCCAGATTCCAACGATAACCAACTTTCTCACTAAATAAAACATATAGATCACATTTTTAGTGTTAGATGTTTGAAAAAGAGAACAAAAAAGAGGTTTTAACAATTTGCTAAGTTGATTGTTAATGCAGGAGAAATAAAAAATGAGGCATTACTAGGGTCATAGGGTCCATTTGGATCCATCGTAATTATTTATGTTTTTCTTTAATAATTTTAGCCAGGTTTTTGGATCTTATTATATTTAATCAAGTTTCTTATCTATCTCATATCCATAATAGGATTGCGATTTTAAGGGCCCGTTTCCAACCAAGAGAAGCACAATATGATCCTTATTTTGTCTATAGGATTGCAAGAGCACAACTCAAAAGGCGATGCCCACGTGACACCAATTCCCTCTTGGGCTTATAGCGTAATACTAGTAATTTTTACTATAAATTTTTTAGAATTACTATGTAAGATGTGCATAAGTTTGGATCAAATTGTAATCCAATATGAAAGATCCGCTTTAAATTAAGAGATGGAGCTTTATAAGCTCCAGATTATCGATCCAAACTGGGTTTGGATCATCAAAGAATCCAGAAATCTTGTTTAACAAAGCAAGTCATATTCGTTGTGGGTCGGAGAAATATCTACGAGCCCCGAGGCCTAAAAAGACAAAATATGAACAGTAATAAATGCAGAGTCGCCAAGTGGTGGTTCTCACTCTGTATTTTCTTTTTTTTTTTCTTTCTACTCTCTCTCTCTCTCTTTGTTTTTCTCTCCTCTCTCTACTTTTACTCTCTACTCTATCTTTCTCTAACTTATTCTCTATCTCTACCCTATCATCTTCTTTTGTTTCTTTCTCTCTCCTCTTTCCTTCCACCGTCATTCTTTCTCTCTCTCATCTTTAAAATAATAAACTTACACTAGAGACAACAGTGGATCAGAGGAAAGTAGGGCCTTGCCTTTCCTCACCCTGTTTGGACTAAAGATGGAGGACATGAATCAGGGATAGAGGCGGGGATGAAGGTTAAAATGAAAACCCATGCAAAGATGGACTTATGCTTTCTCTTTCACCGCCCGGCCCCATCTTCGATCCCCGTTAGTAAAATAGCTAAAATACCTTTAGGGATGGGAGTGGGTCGGGGAGAAATGGGGCCTCACCCCATTTGGACTAGGGATGAAGGACATGAAATGAGGATGGAGGTTAAAATCAAAACTCGTGCGGGGATGAAGGCAGGGATGGAGGGCAAAATTTTGGGACGAGATGGGGGTGGCAACCTTATCCCCCGCCTCTACCCTGATCCACGATCCCTAATTGACACCCCTCTCTTAAAATATCTCTCCCTCTATCTTTATACTTAATCTTTATTCTCCCTAATCTCATTTTTATTTTTAAGTATATCACCTCTCTTCCTTAACTCATTGTCTTTCTCTTTCTTGTTTCACGGGACACACCCCATCAACACCCTCTCACCGAGCACCATCACATGACCTACTACCACCTCATTGCTACCCATCACTATCGGCCACCACCCTTAGATCGGCAACCACATGCCATCATGCGCAAAACCCCTGAGATCTTAATCCCAGCTGCCACACCCCCTACTATTGCCATCTCTTTCTATCACTAGACATCAACGTTGGAGCCAACTGCTCTTGCCAGAGCCTCTCCCGACCACCCACTTCCCTCCCTTCGACCTTCTCTCCACTCTCACTGTGTAATCCCTCTTCTTTTGTTCGACAATGAAAAAGAAAAAGAAGGGGGAGGGGAAGAAGAAAGGAAAAAAGAGAAGACAAAGAAGGAAAAAGTAGAGGAAAACGAGGGAAGAAAAAAAAAGAGAAAGAAGGAGAGGGAAGAAAAAAGAGAGAAAAAAATAGACTTTCTGAGCATGCTGACATCACTGCACACCTTCATCCTGCTGCCATAGTCACCTTAACATCTGTTCACAACCATCTTGGGATTCATGCTCAGTTACCTCAAGAACTATGCATCATCTTGAGATTCATGCACATTATCTCAAAAAGCTTGTCACTATTGTCTATATATGAGATTGTCTCATAATCTGCACCATGCTTCTCCATCGATCGATCGCGTGGTTGAAATGCCCCTGGAGTTTGTGTTGAGTTTGGGAAAACCCTCGAAGCAAAGGACATGACTAGAGGCATAATTCTTTAGTTCTTTGCCTCGTTTGTAGGATAATCACACGAAAAATTAGGCAATCCTTGTCCTGACCTTCGATGAGATATGTAAATCATGAAGGATGTTTTTTGGGATTTGTAATATATATAAAACTGAACTAACCAAAGTTGGAAAATTGGTGGACGGGAATTTATAATTGTAGAATCAGAGTAATCTGCAACTTTATAAAGTAATTTGTTTTGTCGGATGAATGTTAAAGTTAAAAGATACAATAGAATATAAAACTTCATGTTTTGCAGGAAAGAATATTAAAAGTGTATGTTGATGTGTATGTGCAAGTGTATTAAGACAAAGTACATACAAACATGTTGTTAATGTCGATATGCAACATATATGTATGAAATTGAGCATATGTATAAATACTTGTGTAACAATGCGTATGCATGTGTACTTGCAAACATTGTGTTTAATTGTGTGCATGTATAGGAACAACACGTGAATGATTGTTTGTTTGGGTGCATTTGCAATTGAATCATATGCCTAGATTTTGTAATACGATGCTTGCATACATAATTGATATATGTAAATATGAATATAATGTGTTTGGGATGATGGATTTAATGAGATAAAATATATTACATGCATTAGAATTTAACTGTATAGAATGTATTTTTTGCATTAGAATGAAATTGCAATAATTGTTATTTATGAATTGCATAGAAATGGGTTGATGTATATTTACAAATGCATTGTGATGTATGTTGTGAATTCAGAGGTATTGACCTCATGGGATCCTTGCGAAGCAAAGTTTCGTCATTCATGATTGACAATTGCGAATGTGACAAATGGTAAATCATGAATGTAATATGTGTGTATCAACAAATTGGGCTGCTAGAGCAACCTCCACCTTGGTCAATTAATGACTAAGTGGTCATCCATCAAATTTTTAAGATCATTATTTAATGACTCTAGTTTCTGATTTTTTTTATTCTCAAGCTTTTCTCACTTTTCATTCTTTTGACTCTCATTTGGCTTATAAGTTCATGCATGTGAGGTGTCACTTGGTCTTGCAAATCAGTGACTCACTTAAGATTAAAGCCTAGTTTTATCCTGAGGACTCGGTTGCACTAATTTCTAATTTGGATCTTTGAATATCTTGAAGTAAAGCAATTGAAGTTTTAAAGATAAGAGATCTTAAGAATGTGTTATGTTTTAGAATTTCAAATTACAAAATCCTATTTTTGACCATAGTGTTTCAACAAATTGGATGGCTGGAGCATCCTCCACTTTGGTTAGTTCAAGGTTGGGTGTTGGTCCATCTTTCATTGTTCGGTGGTGGTCCATCAAATGTCTGAGGTCTCCATTTTTTTAATGGATAAATAAAGTCCTTTTTCGGTGGTGGGCGAGATTTTTATTCAAATACTTATAGTAAAAGTCTGACTCAGGCTCACGCTAAAGCCCAAGTCTAACATGATAATATATCAGGTCGGGCTCAGATCCGTTGGATCCCCTACCTTTCATGGTTTGGTGGTGCTTCATCAAATTTCTAAAATCATTTGTGCGTCACTAGTGAATCATCTATAATTTTAGTCGATAAATCACACAAGATCGCATTTGGCATGTGTTGTCTTCTACATCCAAAACCCACTTTAAATGGGATTGTCAACATATAAATGAGAAGTTTTTGTTTTTGTTCCAAGGGGCTTTCTAGTGGTGTAGGGAAGCCTAATGCTCTTTCAATTTTTACAAATTATTTTCTTTTCATCAATTCTTTTCTTTTTTTTTCATCAACTAAAAATGTATTTTGATGGTAGAGAAAATGCCGGTGTTTTTTTTATGGTATTTTGTAACTTCCATTGCAAATTCAAGTTTGAGGAAGTTAAAGTCTCATCATTTTTGTGTACCCATTTCAATTTTGTGCATATTCTTTTGTTGTTAGGGTCTTATTTTGTTTTCTTCATAATCTTAAAACCCAATGACTCGACCATGATTGACTCGTGACTCCTCCAGGTCAACCCAATGAGTCAACCGATGTTAACTTTATATTTTATATAAATTATATAAATATATATATTATGTATATTTTATATTATATTACTAATATATTGTATATAATATGCATTATATGATATTTTTATAATATATTTAATGTATAATTTTATTAATATATGTATAATCATCTTTCTATGTACAACATACATAAATTTTATATTATATTTCACATAATATATATAATTATATATGTATGACTCAGTTGAGTAGTGAGCTGACTTGGCTGAGTCATGCTAAAACTCAGTTGACTCAACACATGACTTAGCCCGAGTTTTGTACATATTTGGGTCATTCACTGGTTTGACCAGTAAATGATCGAGTCATTGGATTGACCCATTTTTTCTATGGCTCTCTCCATTTTGTTCCTGCTTGTGAAACTTTTTTGGCTTTCCTTCTTGTAGGTATCACTTTGGTGGTTGGGTCTTGAATTTTTTTCCCTTTTTCTGGTCTTTAGAAGTAGGATTTAGGATAGGAGATAGAATTAATGATTGATATTTCAAATAAATGGATTCTCTTTGCTTAAATGGTAATATAGTTGATATAAACATGATTTATCATGGTTCGGCCGTATGGGCGAACCGTTAAATTTCTAGGGTACGTTCATGTCCTTCAACTCGATGGCAGGATTTATGACTCTTGACCTGTTCAATATCCAGTCATCATTGTAAGTGTGATCCAACTTAATTGTGATTTCTTTTGGTGTTATCATTGCTTAAAAAATCGTAGTGTGATGTATGAACTTAGAAATATGCTAGGGACACTATATGGGGAGTTTAATATAAATTCATTTATTTTTTTTTTTGCTATTTTTGGCATTAATGGCTTGGCATTCAAGATGCAATGACATAATAGACACGTTGAACAACCTTGTTAGGGTTGTGCAGCAGCATACCACTACGATGCACATTATGGGCAACAACCTGATGCAAGTTGCCCAAGATAGACAGTGTCTACTGGTAGTAGGTGGTGGTACCACCTACAAGAAGTTTATGAACATGGATCCACCTGCTTTCACAGAAAAGAGGGGTCCAGATTTGGTTGAGAATTGGGTGCATGAGATCGAGCATATCTTTATATTTAATTGAAATGACTCTAAATGAAACTCAAATTAGGTTCAAATGTAGATGAATGTCTCTACTAAAATTTTGGCTATATTAATTATTTATTATATTTTTTTCTAAACAAATCTAGAATTCTTGAAAATAAATTTTTAAAAGGGAATTTCTACTAAGGTCAATAGAAACCCTTAATATAAAATATGTGATTTGACTAAAGTATTTGTGAAGTTATGATCATAAAAAGATTCACAAAACTTGTTTTTGTGCGCTTTGTGAAAACCATAAAAAAATAGGCGTGAATATACATTTAAGTGACAATTAAAGAAAATAGAAAAAATGTTTGCATAGTTTTTCACAATTTTGATATAAAATATGCGATTTCTATTAAGGTATTTATGATTTTACGATTAACAAAGAAGACACATAAATAACATAATTTTTATGCACATCTTGATGATCGCAAAAATATACGTATGAATATACATTTAAGTTAGGTTTTACCTTAGCCGATCGGCAAAATAATATATCATGTGAACTTTATGAGGTTCTTTTATGCAAAAGGTAAAAAGGTCTTAAAAAGTTACTTATTTGAGGTTTTGGAAAATGGGTGGATTTCAAAAAATTTAAGGCATTTAAAAAAACATGTCATATTTGTTGTATAGGACAATCATTTTTTAATAATTAAAAGGCAACCATCACCCAATGAAATAAAGAGAGATCATTATCACTATTCTGATTCCAAATCCCAAGGCAACTTGTGGGAATGATTGAAAATCACAGGCTGCCTGAAATCTTATATTCAGTTGAATATGAGATTTTGGTATCTTTTAGAATCACTTTCTCAGGTTCAGTGGGAGCGAATCCAACGTCCCCCTTAGTCTTGTATAAATCAGTAAAGAAACTAAGCTCTTTACTGAGGAAAAAATAGGGTCAAATTTTGATTTGGATCCTAATTAGATCCCACCTAAAATACTGATCAAAATATGAAAAAGACCAATATGAATCTGATGCAAATCCACAATAAAAACTTATAGTAAAGATTCTAATTCAAAATTAATGTGTCATACACCAATCAAAATTTGTCTGTATATCCAATCCATGTATTGTATAGAAAGAGGTGGACATGGGGCCTGCTTAGCCTGGCCCGACCTGCTAATGGACCGAGCCAGGGACTCGGGTTTGAAGAGAAGCCCATAGCCAATGTGAAGTTGGTCGGGTCCGGCCTGACCCAATCTTAAAATGCATAAATGATTGACAGTAATTATGGGTTAATGAGAGAATAACAAGTTTTCATGCAATAATTAACAAATAGCAAGTTTTCATACAACTAATTAGGTAAATAATAATAGTTATCCAAGTTACTGTGTAATAGTTAATTTTACAAATTTTATATTATTAAAAAATTAATAAATAACCCAGGCTCATGATCAGGTTGGCCCGGTTGCCTAAGAGCTGACCCACATATATAACGAGCCAGGTTTCAACCCAGTACCTAACAGGCCTGGACTTAAAATCATGGACCAAACCCGGACCATGGATGGCCGGGTTGGCCCATCAGGCTGCCAGGCCGTTTGCTCCTCTCACCCTTCTTTAAAGGAGGGCCCCATGGCTAGTGGTTTCAAAGGTTCGGATTTACCCTGACCAAACCCTATAGGGTCCGGATATTGGGACAAATAAGAAGACTCGATTAAGATATGGGTCGGGACCTGAAGGTCCAATTAATACATAGTTTCGGGTACACTTTGTGAAATTTTATACCAGACTCGGGTTCAACCCGAGTTTCAATTAAGATCCCCAATTTTTTAATGTAAAAATCATAAAAAATATTATTTTATTGGGTTTGATCCTGATATGGTTCATGCAGTTCTTATCAGGTCTGAGTATGGTTTCTCTTATAGTAGACCCAATTAGACCCTGGTCTGGACCTAATACCATACCCAAAAATCTGGTTCAAGTCTAATTCCACATCGGTTCGAACCATCCGAACCAAACTTGACTCTTTGACACCCTTACCCATGACCATGACTCTCCCTCACTTTAAAAGGGTTTGGCTAGTAATTTTCTTATCTGTTTTGTGTGACCTGTGATTTGTAAAGTATTTGGACCCAATCATTGGATCTGCTCTGAGAAGAGCAGGGGGTAGTGGATATGCGCGGCATCCACTCACTTTGCAAAAGCGCTGTGGACAGAGTATTGAATTTGCTCATTTCAGAGAGAGAGAGATGCTTTCTATGATAGAGATTTCTATGATAGAGATATACTTTATCTTTTCGTAAAAGGCACGTATAATCTTCTGCTTTTTGCTTTCAGCAAGTGACGACTGTGATGATAAAAGAGAAAGACATGCATTCAATGATAGAGATGAGCACTACTTTTTAGCAGTTTTCAATATTTATGGCATCTATTGTCTCATGCCTACTTTTTTCTTATATGATGGTCATGATTGTATATGATCTCTTTAGTTTGATTATAGCAACCATCATCCAACTAGCTTAATGGATTCTTAACGCAGTAGGTTCACACTCTTCACATGGGAGGGCTAACTAGGACACCATTGATCCAATGTTAGAATAGAACGAAATTTGCAGTGAGTTCTCCTTGGAGACTGTTGTTGAAAACAGTCTTAGTGACACTAAACTACAGCTAAATTTACCGATAAAACTTGGCTAACATTAATTAGCCCATAAGTTGGGTCCTTAGTCCATGGACAAACACCATCTCATCCCTGCTCATTCTTTGGATCAACTAGACCAGGATCCAACAGGGTCCAGGAACAGATAGTTTGAGCGCTGATCCAAATTAATCCAAACTTCACTGGATCAAGTCAAACTCAAAAAACCAGGCTCTAAGAGTTGGTCCAACTTGGATCCAAACTTGCATACACTTCACCTGTATTTGACCCAAGTCGTTTCAACTCAGTCCTAAAATATGTTGTCTGGATCAGGTTACCTATGGTTGTAGTACCCTAATAGCACATGCCCCCAAGTCCGTCCAAGTGGGTCCGAGAGGCTTATCTGCAGTGGATCAGGACCCTAGCGCCAGAGATACCCAGCCTGGTTTTTGCATTCTTTATCATACAGGAATTATCCCAGCATCCAACAAAAGGTCCAACTATTGTGAAGGGACTGGTTGTGCTTGGGTCTACCATGATAGATTATGGCCTCCTTCAGGTCCTGGAGGAGTGATCCAATTGGGTGTAGTCAGATTGTCATTGGAGCAGGACCCAGAACCTCGGCTTTATGTGCAACAGTAAGCCAGGGTAGTTATTGGCCCTACATTAGTAAGTTTTTTGCCAAATTTAACCATATATAGTAAAAGACTAGATCATCGCATACATTTATCAAGACTAAAGGTAAAAAAAAGAAAGTATACGTCACATACATTTATCAAGAATAAGGGTAAAAAAAAAAGAGCGAAACATATACATATTGATAATTTTAAAAAATTTAAAAATAATTTTATTTTATGATTATTAAAAAAGAGGAGAAAGACGTTAGAGAGAAAGAAATTCTTTATTTTATGGCCATTAGAGGCATTGGAGAGAGAGGGGCAGGGGTTATAAATAGTGCAACTCATTAATGTTTGAAACATTAAAATGTGTACACTTCTTTTTTTTTTGAACCAAACTTGCATGTATTGTTTGTATTTTGGATGAATGCCACGTGGTTTTGTTGATTTTTGAGCTTTTTAAAATGCAAATCGGATGGCCACGATGTCGGCATAAGCAAAAACGCTCATGTTCAGCATGACCTGATCTGCTTCCGGATGAGAGCGGGGCCGGGGGACAAGGTTTCCACCCTCGCTCCGTCTCAAAATTCGGACCTCCATCCCCGTTTCATATCCTCCATCTCCAGTCCAAATGAGAAACCGTTTCCCCAATCCACTGCCATCCCTTAATGGTATGCCTATCCTACACCCACAGCTTGCCTGTCTCTCTTTTTAGATAAAAAGGTGACCCGTGATTTTTTTAATGCCCTAATAAGCAATTGAATGGCAGGTAAATGTATCCATCATCGATAGTTGGGAGTTTTCTTTTCTTTTTTCTTCTTCATTTTGAACTTTGTCATTAAACTATTTTCTATATCGCTTTGAATTATTGGTGCTTGTCACAATCTGATCATTGTTTATGTTTGTAAGGGGTGTGCCCCGGTTTTACACATCCTGATAACACTTGGGGGGCATAGTGACAATAATTCTAGCGATAATATTGCAAGAAATTGAAATTGCCTGACTGTTTAAAATGGTAATTTCTCGCGAGATTTATGAAAAAAATATAAATACTGCAATTTAAATGCTATATTTACGATTTAAATGACTATTTATCATGAAAAAACCTTGTATTTTTTAAAATAATTTTTATTAATATTTTCTTATAAAAAATATTTTTTTTATTGTAGAGATTTTGCTAAAAAAAATGAGAGATTTATGAAAAATTTTCAAATTCTTGCGAGTTTTTGGAAAACGAGATTTTTCCGTTTTTAACGTTTATCTGATTTCAAAAGCTTATTGAACCGGGCGCAGATCAGGTGATGCTGAACATGAGCGTTTTTGCTCATGCGGACATCGCGGCCGTCTGTTTTCATTTTGGATGAATGCCACGTAGTTTTGTTGACTTTTGAACTTTTTAAAATGCAAATCGGACGGCCATGATGTCAGCATGAGCAAAAACGCTCATGTTCAGGTCATCTTCCTATTCAACCCATTATTTTGGCGTCATGAAAGCTCCCGTTAAACTTCCTCATTTAGTATTTGAGAGGTGGGCCCAGCTAAGTAGTGGACATCCCAAGAGCTATTGCACCCCACCCTTACCTTTTTTTCTTGTCTTAATAAATTGTGCCCACTGCCGGTTCTAAGGTACTACCTCCACATAGACCTCACAACATGGCCGGAGAAACCATGCCGGAAGAGCCAGGCCTAACCTCTCCGGGTCCGGGAGGCCCTCCAACCATGGCCGGAGAAACCATGCCGGAAGAGCCAGGCCTAACCTCTCCGGGTCCGGGAGGCCCTCCAACCATGGCCGGAGGGGATCCGAGAGGCCCTCTAACCATGGCTGGAGAAACCATGCCGGAGGAGCCAGGCCTAACCTCTGCTGGGTCTGGACGCGGAGATGTCGAGCAGCTGGGTATCGATTCCATGTTGCAGAGATTCTCAGGTGAGTTCGGCGTTTGGCAACTCCGGCACTTTGTGCTTACTAGCCTAGCTTGGTCTCTTGAAGCGTTTCACACCATGGTCATGATCTTCGCCGATAAAGAACCGGATTGGCGATGCACGGCACCTTCAGGCTGTGGACCGACTATTTGCAGCTCCAAACCAGGTTCATGGGAGTGGATCCATGGTGCACGTCAATCAACCATGTCCGAGTGGGGGCTGGTATGTTCCCAGAGATATAAGGTTGGCTTGGTTCAGTCTGTTTTTTTTGCCGGAGCTTTAGTTGGTAAGTTTTTTTTTTTTTGAGACAACAGATAGTTGGTAATTAAGTTTGGTCAGGTGATATTGAAAATCACCACCATCGGTGATCTTTTCAATATCCACCGCACATCGTGCCAACAGTTTTTTTTTGCCGGAGCTTCATAATTACGTCAATCAACCAGGTGTCTGTGCTAGAATATTTGGAACTGCACAGACACATGGCAAAAATATTTTTTTATACAGTTAGGCACTGCATAGTCGTCAGTGAGGCATTTTTCATTACAAAAAGAACACGATGGTGCTCTTCACAAGAAAACAAGGTTTTAAATGGGTTGGTACGCAAAGTGATGCAAAAGTTGGACAAGAAGGAAAAAATCCAACTCCAACCGCAATTGGCAATAGTTAATTTATGGTCTACAATAATTATCGCCCACAATAATATCAACAACGATAAATATATTGTCGCACCAGGCATCAGCATTTTAAGATCGTTTATATTACTATTGCGGATGACAATTATATATCATCATCTTTAATCTCAACAATAATTATTGTCGCTACAAAATGATAGGCTCTAGGAGATCATCGGGAATATCATCCTTAAAGTGACAATAAATATCATCACTAATATTAATTAAATACGATGATAAATATAGTCAACAATATTAATTAAAACTGGTAATAAATATCATCGATAATATTAATTAAATATGACAACAAATATTATCAACAATATTAATTAAAACCAACGATAAATATCGTCAATGATAGATTAAAAACAACAATAATTATCATCGTATTAATTTTAGAAAATCATATATGTCAAATATTAGATTATTGGCAATGATTACTTATTGTCATAATTATAAAAGATATTTAACGATGATTAATTATCATCATAATTATAAAATTGATGATAATATTGTCGGCAATACATCTTTTCAATTATCTTTCATATTTTCTTATTTATATTACCGACCAGATAAGAGAGATAAGAGTGACGATAAAATATCATTCATTAGCAATAGATATTTTTACTAAGACATTATATATCATCCCGATTAAATTATTATTGACAATGATAATTTATCATCGTTATTTTTTTGGTCATGACCTCTTTTCTTCTTGTAGTCAACTTAAAATCATATGAGAAAATTGTTATGTGACAAGGATAAGAGTACTTGCGCATGACACGCAAAATCTTGAACATGACATGTATATATATTTATATATCAAAGGTATTTTATATTAATATAAAATATTGTATAATATTTATTTAAAATTCAAAAACAGTTTGTGTTTTGTAATAAATATATATATTTGTATATATAGATAGTTAAAATAAAGTGTTTTTATTAATATAAAATATTGTGTATTGTTTATTGAAAATTTAAAATGTTTTCTGTGTTT
This sequence comes from Nuphar pumila, assembly GCF_984573655.1. Taxonomy (NCBI): domain Eukaryota; kingdom Viridiplantae; phylum Streptophyta; class Magnoliopsida; order Nymphaeales; family Nymphaeaceae; genus Nuphar; species Nuphar pumila. The sequence continues at coordinate 116,697,642 of NC_143259.1, read as the reverse complement.
TATAATAAATATTAATAAAATCATTATATAGCAATATAATATATTTAATATAATATAAAGTATTTTATACTCATTACTTTTTAGAAAATATTGCCCACCTACAAGGGTATTTTTGTGATATGAAAGTCTCTCTCTCTAAACCGGTAAGACCCATCACACAAAAACAAACAAGAAACCTTTTCAAAGGCTGTTTCAAATATGTCACCCCATGTGTGGCCCGTCAAAATGTGTCAGAATTTTTGTGTCAATACCTGTCATTCGTGACAATGACCTGTTTAAACGAACGTGTTCCTGTGACTTAGGTAAATAGGAGAGAAAAGTGGATCCGAATCAGCTGTTGGATTTCTCACTATCAATTAAGAAACAATCAAGCAAAAAGCAGGAGAGTCTACGTGTCTCAACGGATCGGGTTTGTTAGGTGGTACCAGATTTGGACATGGTTTTTGGGTATGGTATTGGGTCTGGACTCGGATCTAATCGAGTCTTTTATAAAAAAAAACATACCTGAACCCGATAAAAACAACATGAACCAGACCTGGCAAAACCATATTTTTTATCATTTTACGTTGAAAATTTGTGGGTCTTAATCGGAACTCGGGTCGGGTTCAGGTATGGTATACAATTTCACAAACTATACCCGGTCCATGTATTAATCGGAACTTCCGGTCTTAATTATTTATCATATTATACCTGGGCCCTATAGGGTTTGGTTTGGGGTCTGGGTAAACCAAGCCCATTGACACCCTTACAAGAGACGTGCTCATGTAAGCAAAAAAAGCTAAAAAAACAGTAATGGTAGGGCCAGTCCAAGACGGAACTACAAAGGAATTATTCTTTTCATATTATCTTCCAACATTATCTTAGATTATTCACTTTTTGGTGCCAAATATTCAAAGTATATTTGGCCGATAAACTTAAATTGAGAGTTAGCTCATGATTAATCATGAGGCCATGGATGGAAAATATTAGTACAAGATTACCACTTTTTCATCTTGTGCAACTGGTATGGATTTTTTTTTTTTGTGATAATCAAAGGAAAAACCCCATCACCTACCACACATTGGCCGGCCTCCAGTTGGTAAAACCCCTAAGACGGGCCTTGCCCATCGGAGAGTACACCCAGATTTGAGCTTACGGTACAGGATGCTATCCATGGGTTTCGAACTTGTGATGGCCCTGTCAACTTGGTGACATTTACAAGTCCCATCTACCAGATAACTTAAATGAACTGGTATGAATGGGTGGTGCCATAAACCTTTTTATTCTACCACTGAGGTGGTATCCCATGTGGTAAGCGGGGTCCTGTGCCAAGCTGAAGGCTCAGGTTCGAATCCATCTGCCACAGATATCTGGTAGGGGTCTGCTTAACCCCAGCTTGCCTTTCAAAAAAAATGTATAACTTTTTCTTCTGTTTTTTTGTTTTATAATGGGAAAAACCTGCTCGTTTATTATCCTGTCAACTTAGTCATGTTCACAAGTTGACCCTACCTGATGAGCGGAGCCCTCTCGGCAATGCTATAAAACTTAGTTAGTTGGTTTATAAGGTTATATCTAAATGGGCCATTCAAGAAGGGTCTTACCCTAATGAATAAGTCATTGGTCCTCTTTGAGAGTGACATGGGTTCAAATTCCACCGTTTTCCTTTTTCAAAAAAAAAAAAGATTAGTCCTTTTCTATTCTGTAATTTGTCGTTTTTTCTTTCACATGACTACATCAGTAATCACTGGATTGTTCGATTATGTGGATGACAAAGTACACTAAAAGTAAAATCAACCGATATCTGACTTAGCAGAAACAAGATGTTGAAAAAGATGATGTAGAGAGCTAAAGCTCTTAACATATTCAGAAACTACGATAACACCAACAAATCCAATAGATTTTTCTTGGAGGGAATTAATTAAAGGAGGGCTTATATGAACTATTCAGATAGGTGTGACTGTTTCAGCCTGTTTTTGAAGATGATTGAACTAAGGTTGCATAAGGTCTGTAATTGAAATTTTATCCTTTATCTATCCGAACAAAGCCTAGAAGAGGAGTACAACAGTACTTTTTGACAGACATTAATTATGAAACTTAAAATTCTAGTCGAGGCAAAGAATATTTGTTGTATTAGATCCTATGGTGATCAGCATCTGTCGAAATTTCACAAAATGTGATGGCTTAGCACAACAAAATCAAAGATTCAACTTGTAATTTCTGCAAAAAAAATATGCAATAAAAGATATTAGAGGAATGAGTTCAGATATAACGATAAATAGAGAATGCTAACTCAAAAATAGAAGGTAGAGTGATTCTTCAAGATTATCTCCATAGATAAGGGAAACCATGTCAACAATTGTTTCAAGAAACATGGTGAGGATACAAATCGTTTTTGCTGGGTTGTGGTATAATCACATCCATAAACTCCAATTAAACTGACCTCTAAAGAAAACAACTGAGAGTAGTCACTGGACATAAAGCAGTGTTAGCCTGCAATAAGACTCAACCATTGAAACAACAGCAGCATTTATGTGGCACCCTGAGGTGCACCAGAGTGTGAATTATGGAAAATGACTTGATCTCTAACAATTTTCTTCTAAAACCAATTCTTTGAGATTATGGCCTTCAGTCTACGTTGCAGTTACAGGATTCTTTTACACACAATATCTTGGTGGACATGATTCTGTAATAGTTCAAATGATCCTCTCGTAGCATAGTGGGGTCTTTGAAACACCTGGAAAACACATCACTCTAATGACCATGCTTCACAATAAAGCAATTTCACTTTAAATATATCTTATTGCTGTTTCATAATACTGAACAAGTGCTCACTGTTATCTGATACAGCTCTTCTTTTTCTGTTTCAGGTGCTGGAATATTTGGCCATCTCGCAGATTCGTTCTTAGGGAGGAAAGGAACACTAACCACTGTCTGCATACTAAATGGCATCATGGGACTCGCAACAGCTGCCTCACCAACCTACTGGGTGTACTTCATACTTCGCTTCCTAACTGGAATTAGCTCAGGTGGTGTAGGACTGTCTGCATTTGTATTAGCAACTGAGCCTGTAGGCCCTGGCAAGCGTGGAACTGCTGGTATGTCAACCTTCTACTTCTTCTCTGGAGGCATTGCTATACTGTCTGGCATAGCCTACATCTTCCGTTCATGGCGCATGCTCTACATCATAACCTCCATCCCTTCCCTCCTCTACGTCGTCACAGTCATCCCCTTCCTCCATGAATCCCCACGTTGGTACCTTGTCAGAGGTCGGACTTCCGATGCCATGAAAATCATGCAAAAAATCACTGATTGCAACCGAAAGAAAATCCCTCCTGGAATCTCTCTCTCCCTTGATAATAGCAGCAACAATGACCAGAATAACACAGAAGCCTGTTCAAATCATGCTGCTTCTGGCTCCTTAATTGATGTCCTTAGATCACCAATCACAAGGTTAAGGTTGGTCTTAATGGTGATCATCAACTTTGCTTGTGCCCTAGTTTACTACGGGCTCAGTCTAAACGTCGTTAATCTACAGACCAATGTCTATTTGAATGTCTTCCTCAATGCTGCTGCTGAAATGCCTGCATTTGCAATAACAGCAATACTATTGGGGACTATAGGGAGGAGATACATGACCTTAATGACAATGTGCTTTAGTGGAATATTTTGCATTGTGGGGAGCTTGGTCCTAAAGGAAGGATACTATTATAGGATAGCAAGAATGATTTTTGGGGTGATGGGAATTTTTGGCATGGCAGGAACATACAATCTGTTATTCATATACACAGCAGAGTTGTTCCCAACTGTGGTAAGGAATGCTGCACTAGGATGTACTACGCAAGCTGTACAGGTTGGGGCAATCCTGGCACCGTTAGTGGTTGTGTCAGGCAGGACTGTTGCATTTGCGGTGTTTGGGGCATGCGCAACAGCAGGAGGGCTACTGGCATTTTTCTTGCCAGAAACTATGAACCAGCCACTATATGATACAATGGCTGGAATTGAACTCAGTGTGGCAGGGCAAATATGACTTCATGGGCAAAATTGTTGGTGGTGAGGGAGGAAACCAGCAATGGAACAGACACACCATTCACCTTCTTTCCCTAGACAAGGAAATGAAAGTGACAAAGGAAAAGCTGAAAATAGCTCTCCTCCAGTTCATGTTTGTACCTTTAAAATGTTTTCATGCAAAGCAGCCTCTTGCTAGACTATGAACTGTTTATTCTAGGACCATTGGCTGGAGATTATGACAGCCAGGGGTTAATAAACATAACAAAGAAAGTAAGTGGCAATAAGATCTCTCTCTCTCTCTCTCTCTCTCTCTCTCTCTCTCTCTTAGTTTCCCTCTCGTTCATGCTTTATAGAATGTGGTCACACACACACACACACACACACACACACACACACACACACACACACACACACACACACACACACACACACACACACACAGTCCCCTGAGTACATCACGAGATATAAGATACATCCATATCCATTCATTGGCGTTAGATGCAGGTAGCTAGCATTTGTGGGCACTGGTTTTGATGAAGCACTTTGTCTAAATTATTTGATGTAGGACTACCCTTGTATTCACATCAATCTCACACTCAATTTCTAATTTTGTTATCCTTGCAAGAAATGCATGAAAAAGGAGCAAGGGAGTCGACAAAAACCTGAGCTAAATTCTTATCATATGCATTTTCTTTTGATCATAATGAGAACAAACCGATGGCCACCATAATACATAGTGAAAAAAAGTGAAAATAGACAAGTTCAACTTAATAATATGTATCTGTAGTCTTACTTGCCTAAGCACAACAGGCCAACATTCCCTACTTGGTGTGGTAATAACCAGACGGGCATCCGATTGGTGCATCCAAAATACCACTTTCATATCTGCAACTAAAAGATTTATTACTGTATATGGTTTCTTGAACATGATCAAAATGTAATCCCTTATCACCACAATAGAGAATAAATAAACCTTACCAAAATATTCAATTATAATTGTATGTGCATGACAATTACTATCTTAAACGTCAGAGTTAGTGGTTCATTTAGATAACTGGAGGACAGTTTACAGCACCATAGTAAGATGACAAGAAAGCGACTGAACCCCTTTGCTCAAGCTGATTTTCTTTTCGATTTCTGTATCACATACCCAATAAACATCGATAGGAAGCTGAGAAGTGATGTACCAACAAAAATGTGTATGATCAGTGCATATTCTTTTGTCAGGAAGTATTTGTGGACGAAGTGATCAGTATCAACAAATGGCTGCAGGAAATAAGAAGAAAATGAGACATAAGGGAATAAAAAGTACAAGAAGAAATAGATGACTTAGTGAGGAATATGAACTAAGACTCAAAATCAACAACTAGGGTAGCAACCAACCAGAATGATAACCGAAAATGTGTAGTAAGTGAAGATGGATAAATCGATGAGGGACAAAATAAACTCTATTGCCTTGTCAGTTCCATCTGTTCTAATACCTCATTCCTCTTGAGATAACAATGCCCCTGATTCCTGATGAGAAAACCAGGTATTTTAATTCAGAAGATAATTGAAAGATCTCTATATTCAACAGATGACACATGCAACTGATAACACAGATGGAAAGCCATTTGTCCATCCACTAGCATTAATATGTCATCCAGCATATCTCTCTCTCTCTCTCTCTCTCTCTCTCTCTCTCTCTCTCTCTCTCTCTCTCTCTCTCTCTCCCTCTCTCTCTGTGTAACTCACTATGTGATATTTGGACATCAAGTAGTGTTACTGGATTACACTAGAAGATGTAGATTCAACCAAAAAACTCAGGATCATAGTTTGCAGCAGCAAATATATTCAAGCTTCAATGGGATTCTTGGACCATGAATAGATCCACATTTCCACATGGGAACTTTGAAAAACACCCACAACGGGGCATCAAAACACACGAAACCAGAGTAACAAAAACACCCGGATTGCCAATAAATCCCATCCTTTTCCTTCCCTCGACGAATTATTTCGGTTTTAGCCCAAATGAAGGGCAAAAGAACCCAGGAAATTGAAAACACAATCATGATTCATTGCAAATGTCTAAAAAAATCAACCATCCTAAAACAAAATGTCGACTCCCCACAAGAATCAAACTATATTGGTCAACAAAATCATCACCAGTTTACGATTTGGAGCCTGAAAAAAGTTCATCAAAATTCTAAAAAAGCAAGAATTAATAGATGTCACAAACAGAGTATGACGAAAGATAAGAGGGGATGAAATTACCGGTAACAAATCAACGCGAGGTCGACGTTGATCTTGCCAGCCTTGCCAATTAATTACTATTTCCAGCAACGGAAAATGACGCAATCTGTACGCCTCTCATTTTCCTGAAGGGTGTTTTCCACCTGCATGCTTAAACATGTGAGTTATTGACAAATCCACTGCCTATTTATGTCACAAAGACACGATTACATATACATACGTGTAGGGGTGTCAACGGGTCGGGTTTGGTTCGGATCCTAATAAAACCAGACTTGGACCAGATTTTCAGGTATGGTATCGCATCCGGACCCTGTGTAGTTATACACTGCCGGTCCCAAGCCCGGATAAAGGAGGAGGGTTGCGGTAGGCCTGTGACAGCCGGCATAAAAACTTTGTCATATCCTATGAAAATGAACCAATATGAGAATTTCGTTGGGGCGTTCCCTACTGAGCGACGCGCTGTACTCTCTAGGCCCGGAGGCAGTGATAAATGTGCAAGGGTTGCTAGGTCGTCGCCCAGAAGCGACGCGTCACACCGGCGCCCGGGTGTGGTGTCAAATAGGCAAGGGTTCCCTCACTTTGTTGGACGGGTGGGGGTAAAGAAGTTAGTCCAAGACTATAAAATTAGGTTAGCCACTTGGAACATAGGGTCTTTAACTGGTAAGTTGGTAGAGTTAGTAGATGTTATGTGTAGGAGAAAGATTGATATTTTATGTCTTCAAGAGACCAAATGGGTAGGTGAGAAAGCTAAAGTGATAGAACCTTGGGGATATAAGATTTGGTATACAGGAATAAATAGGAATAGGAATGGAGTAGGGATTGTTATGAGTCGTCAGTTTATAGATAATGTAGTTGAGGTCCGTAGGAAGGGTGATAGAATTTTACTTATTAAATTAGTATTAGGTACGGATATTATTAATATTATTAGTGTTTATGCACCTCAAGTAGGTTTAGATGATTCCATTAAGCATCAATTTTGGGAAGATTTAGATGAAGTAGTACAAGAGACATCTTATGGAGAAAAGCTTTTCATCGGCGGTGACCTTAATAGACATGTAGGCATTAGTAGGGATGGATTTGAGAATATCCATGGAGGCTATGGTATAGGAGAAAGAAATGAAAGTGGAGAAAGGATTTTAGATTTTTGTTTGTCCTATGATATGATCTTAGCAAACACTTGGTTTAGGAAGAGGGAGTCTCACCTAGTAACATTTAAAAGTGGGGTTAATACGAGTCAGATAGATTTTTTCCTACTTAGAAAGAGAGATAGGGGTTGTTGCATCGATTGTAAGGTTATACCAGGAGAAAGTGTAGCTACACAACATAGAGTCTTAATTTTAGATCTTAGAATTAGACAATGCTGCAAAAGGGATAGACATAGGATAGATCCTAGAATTAAGTGGTGGGCACTTAAAGGAGCTAAACAAGGAATGTTTGTAGAGCAGGTAGTTAAGGAAGTTGATTGGTGTCTCGAGGAGGATTCAGAATCAATGTGGAATAAGATAGCGGGTGGTATGAGAAAAGTAGCTAAGGAGGTATTGGGTGAGTCTAAAGGCGGTGCACCACTAGGTAAGGATACATCATGGTGGAACGAGGATGTCAAATTAGCTATTAAGGTTAAAAGAGAGTGTTATAGAAATCTAAGTAAGAGTCGTGATAATGAGAATTTGGAGAAGTATATGATAGCAAAGAAGGAAGCTAAAAAAGTTGTTCGAAACGCGAGGGCTAAGGTATATAAGGAGGTTTATGACAAGTTGGATACCAAAGAAGGCGAGAAGGATATTTATAGGCTTGCAAAGATGAGAGATAGGAAATCGAAGGATTTGGGTATGGTTAGATGTATCAAAGATGAAACGCAAAGGGTTTTAGTCAAAGATGAGGAGATTAAGGAGAGATGGAAAGATTATTTTGATAAGCTATTTAATGATAGTCATGCTCAAGATCTTGGAGACTTCTCCATTCCTTTTCATGAGATAAATCGTGACTTCATGCGCAAGATTCAAAAGAAAGAAATTGCAGAGACTTTGAAGAAAATAAAATCAAGAAGGGCAGTTGGCCAAGATGGTATACCTATCGAGGCTTGGAAATGCTTGGGAGAGAAAGGTTTAGAATGGTTGACAAATCTTTTTAACAAGATTTGGCGAACAAATAAGATGCCTAATGAGTGGAGGAAGAATACTTTGGTGCCTTTATATAAGAATAAGGGTGATATACAAGATTGCACAAACTATCGTGGTATAAAACTCATGAGTCATACTATGAAACTTTGGGAGAGGGTGATTGAGTCTAGGTTGAGGAAGGTTGTCATGATATCGGAGAATCAATTTGGTTTTATGCCTGGAAGATCAACTATGGAAGCTATACATCTTCTTAGACAACTTATTGAAAGATATAGAGAGAGGAACAAAGATTTGCATATGGTTTTTATTGATTTAGAGAAGGCATACGATAGAGTACCTAGGGACGTTTTCTGGTGGACAATGATGAAGAAAGGTGTTTCTCTCAAGTACATTAGTATAATTAAAGATATGTATGAAGGAGTAGTAACCAATGTCCGCACTTGTGGAGGGGTGACAACCAATTTTTCGATAACGGTTGGGTTACATCAAGGATCTGCTTTAAGCCCTTCCCTATTTGCGATAGTGATGGATGAGCTTACGAGATCAATTCAAGAAAATGTACCGTGGTGTATGTTGTTTGCTGATGATATTGTTTTGATTGATGAGTCTAGAGCTGGGGTTAATGCTAAGTTAGAATTATGGAGACAGACATTGGAAGCTAGAGGTTTTAAGTTGAGTAAGAGTAAGACTGAATATATGGAATGTCGGTTTAGTAAGCAACGAAGTAGTGATGGGAGTGTAGTGAAGCTTGGTGAGCAAGATATACCGGTGAATGATTATTTCAAATATTTGGGATCCATCATTCAAAAGTATGGAGAAATTGATGGAGATGTAAATCATAGGATAAAGGTTGGGTGGATGAAATGGAAAAGTGCTACTGGAGTGCTGTGCGATCGTAGAATGCCATTGCGGTTGAAGGGAAAGTTTTATAGGACGACTATTAGACCCGCTTTACTATATGGTACGGAATGTTGGGCTGCCAAGAGACATCATATTCAAAAAATGAGTGTAGCTGAGATGCGGATGCTTAGATGGATGTGTGGAAATACAATAAAAGATAAGATTCGGAACGAAGAGATACGTAAGAAGGTAGATGTTGCACCCATTGAAAATAAGATGCGAGAGAATCGTTTACGGTGGTTTGGACATATTCGGCGAAGGCCTAATGATGTTCCAGTTAGAAGGTTGGAGAAATGGGAAAATATATTAGTTAAAAGAGGTCGGGGTAGGCCTAGGAAGACTTGGATGGAGATGATAGGAAAGGATATGAATGCTTTGAACCTCATCGAGGACATGGCGTTGGATAGAAATGATTGGAGGAAAAGGATTCATGTGGAAGACCTAAAATGAATTTCTTTTTTGGTTCATATCGTTGACCCCAATTGTTTTCGGATGAAGGCGTAGTTGTTGTTGTTGTTGTATCGCATCCGGACCCGGGTTTAATCTGGTCCTCTATAAGAAAAACCAAACCCGGACTATACCCGGTAAAACCATATTTTTTATCATTTTTGCATTGAAAAATTGCGGGCCTTAATCGAAACTCGAGTCAGGTCCACGTCTGGTATAAAATTTCACAAACTATACTAGGGTCCATGTATTTGAACCTTAGAGTTCGGACCCGGGTCTTAATAAGGTCTTCTTATTTATCACCATACCCAGACCCTGTGGGGTTTGGTTCGGGTCAGGTCCTGGTAAACCATGCCCATTGACACCCCTACATACATGGTTCTTAAACATGACACTGATTTTGTAAAATTAAAAAAAAAAAGAGGCATGATCTCTCTCTCACATAAGTATATATATTATTTATTTATTTATATAATTTGAGACAGTATAATTAAAAAAAGGTGAAAAATCCACAACCAATGATAATTAGATGACTCGCATTTTTCAATGTTTAAGTGTTTCATGGATCAAACCTTGCATATGTGTCCTTATAATTTATGTGAGAAATATGCTTTACACTAAGACTTTATGACATCTAGACATATGCAGTTAGAAAAATCATCGGCTCACAATGCAGTATTGTGTCTCATTCATTTTTAATGCTTTAAAAAAAACACATCTAAATATCGAAAACTTATAATTTAAAACATGTCACTTACTAAATAAATGATGAATAATCCAATAATCGATAAAAAAAACTCTATCTGTAGAGAATGAACATTGATAATTATCGGTTGTAGATTTCAGAGCTTCCTTTGGTTGGACAGTCGACTCTCTCTCTCTCTCTCTCTCTCTCTCTCTATATATATATATATATATATATATATATATATATATATATATATATATATATATACAAGAAAAACAAAAACAAAAAACAAAAATACAGTGGCAATTAAGAGGGAGAGATGCTCTCTCTCTCTCTCTCTCTCTCTCTCTCTCTATATATATATATATATATATATATATATATATATATATATATATATATATAAGAAAAACAAAAATATGTTTTTTCTCAATTTACATGCTTTTGGCTCTAGTTTAGCTTGCAAGTTTGTCGGTGGAAGAAAATGTCTGGTCTTGCTCTCATGGGGATTCAGTAGCACATTTCCGCTTAGCATCTTTGAAAATCCCAAAGTGGAGTGATTGAAATTCTAAAAATAACAATTCTAAGAATGTGTGTCTAGCTTTTGGGATCTCGAATTACAAAATCCTGTTTTTGATCATAGTGTTCCGAATCTCAATCTTATCTGTGCGATGTATATCTGAATCTGAGATCTGAATAAGATCTGATATGGAACTGTTGAATCTTGATCCGAAACAAGTGGTAATAGTATCAGATCTTGTATAACTAAGCCATTTACTGAACAAAAAATGGGCTCATATTTTTAACTGGATCCTAATTAGATCCAACCCAAAATATTGATTGAAATATGAAAAACCAATTTGAATCTGATCCAAATCCACAATAAAAACTTATTTGTAAAGATCTGAATTCAAAATTAATCTATACATGGGTCCAGAATCCAGATGGGGTTATGCTTTGGTAGTCTTTAAAAACAAATTCCTCCCAACAATAGGCGGTTTCTATGTATGTATATATCGACTTGTGACCTAGGGATGTAGGGTTGGGATTCTGGTAGGATGCATTCAATATCGAATCCAACTAATCGGTCTTTGGCTAATCAAACTTGGATTTGGATGGAAAAAAATTAAACCAATACTGAATCCCCAAAACTACATGAAATCAGATTTGGATCTCCATCGAATTAGGATACCTGTCAGATCCGCTCATGAAATCGTAAATGGAATCCGAATCCAAATCCAATTACTAATCGGATTCAATTTTCTTAACCTATCCCACTAATTGGATTCAAAATCGAGCATCAGATTTATACGATCCGTTGACATCACAAATTTTTGCAAACCTTTGAAAGATTAAAATTTAACTACAGGGATTTGCAAGATATTTTGTATCTTGACATTCACACAAAATGCATTAATTTATTATGAACCTCATCCGAAAGATTAAAATTTATCTGAGGAGATTCATATGATATTTTATGTAGACCTCTTGACTTTCACACAAATTCAGAAATATCTTGCTGAGCTTCAAAATTTTAAAATCCAAGGCATGATATTTTGTGTGGATCAACCTCCTACCTCCTGACATTTGCATAAATTCACAAATTTCTTATAAAACTCTCTAAAAAATTAAAATTTAATTAAGAAGATTTGCATGATATATTCAAGTTTCTGATATTCATATAAATTCACAATTTTTTTGTGAACTTTCTAAAGATTAAAATCCAATTAAAAAGATTTAGGTACCATAACAACGGTTTCTTCCCATTGTCCAAAAAAAAAATGGCTAACATTAATAAAGGCCGATTTACCCTAGATTAACCCTATTGCATATGTATGAGTTTATTATGTGATTGAGCCAACGACAAGGAGGTAGGTGCTAAAAGACTTTCACTCAATGCTTGATTAATTAACATTATCACCCTTCTTATGAAAGATTTAATTACGAAGGTTTATTTGTTACTTAGTTGTGGACACACTTGGATATGATGATTCATTACATAGTTGGCATCCTTCTTGCTGCCTGCATTTAGAATAATGGGGCTGGTAAATGAACCAAGTAGCTTGTGACTCAACTCGGTCTGTCTCGTCATGAACTCGTTCATGATTGGATCATATAGCAAGTGAGTTGAGCCACGAGCAGCTGGTTTAGCTTAAACAAGTTGAACCCAAACACAAGGTGTTGAGTTTGACTCGGAGTGAGCTTGTATAGATAAAATGTATACATATATTTTATGCGAAATATATATAATTAAAGAGAAAAAATACGTAAAATGTATATACAAATAGAAAGATGCTTAGAAAATATATACACAAAATATGAACTATTGACTGCAACATATAAAATACATATATTTTTTAGTATAATATATAAAAATTTATATCTTTTATTTATAAATAACATTTAATGATTTTACACGAGTCAGCTCGTGTTCAGCACCTCTCGTTTAAGGATGAGCCGAACCCGAGCTCGGCTATGCTAAGCAGGAGCACAATCCATTGGTATATAAACCAAGCCTTAACATGCCATGTTTGGATCGTTTCGCTTGTTTACCAGCCCTAATTTTAGATTACCAAGTGCTTATAAATCCCAAGTTAACAAACCTTGTTTTTTTTTCAATAAAGTGACAATATTGGATAGGGATAAAAATATTTAAGCAATATATTATTATGGAATCTCTTTAAGTTGGACTTATCTTGGTAGTTTGTACACATACAAAGTTTTTCAATATCATAGACCTAGTTGTGCCTTCCTAACTTATATGGTAAATGTCCCAGTGGCGTAAAACTCCAAGGGCTTACCCCTCGCCTTCAAGGAGTCACCACGCTTCTGCTCGAGTAGGGATGAAGCTCATGGGATTTGAACCTAGACCACCCGGTGGCCTAGCAGCCTAAGGCGCATCCCACTACACCAAACCCCTTGGATTAGAAAAGTATATCTCTCTGGAACCTAATAACTTTTTACTCAAGCTTAACCGTGAGTTATATATAACAAAATTGCTAAAAATATCCTATTATATAAAACGCACTTTTTAAAATAAAGGATAAAAAATATATTTTATATAAAACTTAACAATGAAATTAACTACAGGTCTTCGTTTTCAGTGCAAAGTTATGTCCTAAGCCCGTGGGCAAACACCCTGCTCATTCTTTGGATTAACCAGACCAAAATCCAACAGGTTCCAGCAACGGATAGCTCGTGCACTGATCCAAATCCGAACTTCACTGAATCAAGTCAAACTAAAACAAACAGGCGCTTAGAGTTGGTCCAACTTGGATGCAAAGTCCAAACTCGGTCCTACAATATGTTGTCTGGATCAGGTTACCTATGGATGTACCCTAATAGCACATTCCCCTAAATCCATCCACGTGGGTCCGAGAGGCTCATCTGCAGTGGATCAACGACATCCCATGGCGCCCCTCACTTATTTCCCTCTCAGAGGAACATGACAAACATTTATTGTCCATGACTCAAAGCAGATCCAGTGTTCCGGCTGAACACCTAACAAGTTGTTTCGCCCAACCACATGCTGCCTTATATGCGCCTCTCACCCTTCTTTAAAGGAGGGCCACATGGCTAGTAGTTTCAAAGGGTCGGATTTACCCGGACCAAACCCTATAGGGTACCATCTTTGATCCCCGTTAGTAAAATAACTAAAATACCTTTAGGGATGGGAGTGGGCCCGGGAGAAACGGGGCCTCATCCCGCCTCACCCCATTTGGACTAGGGATGAAGGACATGAAACGAGTAGAGGTTAAAATCAAAACTCGTGCGGGGATGGAGGGCAAAATTTCGGGACGAGATGGGGGTGGTGACCTTATCCCCCGCCTCTGCTCCGATCCACGGTCCCTAATTAACACCCCTCTCTTAAAATATCTCTCCCTTTATCTTTATACTTAATCTTTATTCTCCCTAATCTCATTTTTATTTTTAAGTATATCACCTCTCTTCCTTACCTCATTGTCTTTCCCTTTCTTGTTTCATGGGACACACCCCATCACATGACCCACCACCACCTCATTGCTACCCATCACTATCGGCCACCACCCTTAGATCAGCCAACCACATGCCATCATGCGCCAAACCCCTACCATCTTAATCCCAGCTGCCACACCCCCTACTATTGCCATCTCTTTCTGTCACTAGACATCGACGTTGGAGCCAACTGCTGCCGCCAGATCCTCTACTGACCACCCACCTCCCTCCAACCTTCTTTCCACTCTCACTGTGTATTTCCTCTTCTTTTGTTCAACAGTGAAAAAGAAGGAGGAGGGGAAGAAGAAAGGAAAAAAGAGGAGGGACAGAAGGAAGAAGAAGAGGAAAAAGAGGGAAGAAAAGAAAAGGAAAAGAAGGAAGGAGAGGGAAGAAAAAAAAGAGACTTTCTGAGCATGCTGACATCACCGCACACCTTCATCATGCTGCCATAGTCACCTTAACATATGTGCACAACCGCCTTGGGATTCATGCTCAGTTACCTCGAGAACTGTGCATCATCTCGAGATTCATGCATATTGTCTCAAAAAGCTTGTCACTATTGTCTATACATGAGATTGTTTCGTAATCTGCACCATGCTTATTTCATAGTCTCCATCGATCGATCGCGTGGTTGAAATGCCCCTAGAGTTTGTGTTGAGTTTGGGAAAACCCTCAAAGCAAAGGACATGACTAGAGAGGCATAATTCTTTAGTTCTTTGACTCGTTTGTAGGTTAATCACACGAAAAATTAGCAATCCTTGTCCCGACCTTCGATGAGATATGTAAATCTCGAAGGATGCTTTTTGGAATTTGTAATATATATAAATCTGAACTAACCGAAGTTGAGAAATTGGTGGACGGGAATTTATAATTGTAGAACCAGGGTAATTTGCAACTTTATAAAGTAATTTGTTTTGCAGGATGGATGTTAAAGTTAAAAGATACAATAGAATATAAAACTTCATGTTTTGCAGGAAAGAATATTAAAAGTGTGTGTTGATGTGTGTGTGCAAGTGTATAAAGGCAAAGTACCTACAAACATGTCCTTAATGTCGATATGCAACATATACGCATGAAATCCAACATATGTATAAATACTTGTGTAACAATGGGTATGCATATGTACTTGCAAGCATTGTGTTTAATTGTGTGCATGTATAGGAACAACACGTGAATGATTGTTTGTTTGCGTGCATTTGTAATTGAATCATATGCCTAAATTTTGTGATACGATGCTTGCATACGTAATTGACATATGTAAATATGAATATAATATGTTTGGGATGATGGATTTTATGGGATAAAATATATTACATGCATTAGAATTTAACTGCATAGAATGTATTTTTTGCATTAGAATGAAATTGTAATAATTGTTATTTATGAATTGCATAGAAATGGGTTGATGTATATTTACAAATGTATTGTGATGTATGTTGTGAATTCAGAGGTATTGACCTCATGGGATCCTTGCGAAGGCAAAGTTTCGTCATTCATGATTGACAATTGTGAATGTGAGAAATGGTAAATCATGAATGTAATATGTGTGTATCAACAAATGGGGTTGCTAGAGCAACCTCCACCTTGGTCAGTTAATGGCTAAGTGGTGCTCCGTCAAATTTTAAGATCATTTTTTAATGACTCCAGTTTTTTATTTTTTTTATTTTCAAGCTTTTCTCACTTTTCATTCTTTTGACTCTCATTTGGCTTATAAGTTCATGCATGTGAGGTGTCACTTGGTCTTGCAAATCAGTGACTCTCTTAAGATTAATGCCTAGTTTTATTCTGAGGACTCTGTTGCACTAATTTCTAATTTGGATCTTTGAATATCTCGAAGTAAAGCAATTGAAGTTTTAAAGATAGAGATCTTAAGAATGTGCTATGTTTTAGAATCTCGAATTACAAAATCCTATTTTTGACCATAGTGTTTCAACAAATCGGATGGTTGGAGCATCTTCCACTTTGGTTAGTTCAAGGTTGGGTGTTGGTCTATCTTTCATTGTTCGGTGGTGCTCCATCAAATGTCTGAGGTCTCCATTTTTTTAATGGATAAATAAAGTCTTTTTTCGATGGTGGGTCAAATTTTTATTCAAATACTTATAATAAAAGTCCGACTCAGGCTCACGCTAAAGCCCAAGTCTAACCTGATAATATATCAGATCAGGCCCAGATTTGTTGGATCCCTACCTTTCATGGTTTGGTGGTGCTCCATCAAATTTCTAAAATCATTTGTGCCTCACTAGTGAATCATCTATAATTTTAGTCGATAAATCACACAAGATCACATTTTGCATGTGTTGTCTTCTCCATCCAAAACCCATTTTAAATAGAATTTTCAGCATATAAATGAGAAGTTTTTGTTTTTGTTCCAAGGGGCTTTCTAGTGGTGTAGGGAAGCCTAATGCTCTTTCAATTTTTACAAATTATTTTCTTTTCATCAATTTTTTCTTTTTTTTTCATCAACTAAAAATGTATTTTGATGGTAGAGAAAATGCCAGTGTTTTTTTATGGTATTTTGCAACTTCCATTGCAAATTCAAGTTTGAGGAAGTTAAAGTCTCATCATTTTTGTATACCCATTTCAATTTTGTGCATATTCTTTTGTTGTTAGGGTCTTATTTTGTTTTCTTCATAATCTTAAAACCCAGTGACTCGTCCATGATTGAATCATGACTCCTCCAGGTCAACCCAATGACTCAGCCGATGTTAACTTTATATTTTATATAATATATATATATATATTATGTATATTTTATATTATATTACTAATATATTGTATATAATATGCATTATATGATATTTTTATAATATATTTAATGTGTAATTTTATTAATATATGTATAATCATCTTTCTATCTACAACATACATAAATTTTATATTATATTTCACATAATATATATAATTATGTATGTATGACTGAGCTGAGTAGTGAGTTGACTTGGCTGAGTCATGCTAAAACTCAGTTGACTCAACACATGACTCGACCGAGTTTTGTACATATTTGGGTCATTCATTGGTTTGACCAGTAAATGATCGAGTCACTGGATTGACCCATTTTTTCTATGTCTCTCTCCATTTTGTTCCTGCTTGTGAAACTTTTTTGGCTTTCCTTATTGTAGGTATCACTTTGGTGGTTGGGTCTTAAAATTTTTTCCCTTTTTTTGGTTTTTAGGAGTAGGATTTAGGATAGGCGCTAGGATTAATGATAGGTATTTCAAACAAATGGCTTCACTTTGCTTAAATGGTAACATAGTTGATATAAACATGATTTATCATGGTCCGGCCGTATGGATGAGCCGTTAAATATTTAGGGTACGTTCATGTCCTTCAAGTAGACAGAAGGATTTAGGACTCTTGACCTGTTCAATATCCAGTCATCATTGTAAGTGTGATCCAACTTATTTGTGATTTCTTTTGGTGTTATTATTGCCTAAAAAATTGTAGTGTGATGTGTGAACTTAGAAATATGCTAGGGACACTATATGGGGAGTTTAATATAAATTCATTTGTTTTTTTTGTTATTTTAAGCATTAATGGCTTGGCATTCAAGATGCAATGACATAATGGACACGTTGAACAACCTTGCTAAGGTTGCCCAGCAGCAGACCACTACGATGCACGTTATGGGCAACAACCTGATGCAAGTTGCCCAAGATGGACAGTTTCTACCAGTAGTAGGTGGCGGTACCACCTACAAGAAGTTCATGAACATGAATCCACCTGCTTTCAGAGAAAAGAAGGGTCCAGGTTTGGTTGAGAATTGGGTGCATGAGATCGAGCGAATCTTTATATTTAAGTGAAATGTCTCTAAATGAAACTCAAATTAGGTTCAAATGTAGGTGAATGTCTCTACTAAAATTTTGGCTATATTAATTATTTATTATATTTTTTTTCTAAACAAATCTAGAATTCTTTAGAAATAATTTTTGAAAAGGGAATTTCTACTAGGGTCCATAGAAACCCTTAATATAAAATATGTGATTTTATTAAAGTATTTGTGAAGTTATGATCATAAAAAGATTCACAAAACTTGTTTATGGGCGCTTCGTGAAAACCATAAAAAAATAGGTGTGAGCATACATTTAAGTGAATATTAAAGAAAACGGAAAAAATGTTTGCATAGTTTTTCGCGATTTTGATATAAAATATGCTATTTTACTAAGGTATTTATGATTAACAAAGAAGACACATAAATAACATAATTTTTATGCACATCTTGATGATCGCAAAAAAATATGTGCGAATATACATTTAAGTTAGGTTTTACTTTAGTCGACCGGCAAAATAATATATGGCGTGAACTTTACTAGGTTTGCTTATGAAAAAGGTAAAAAGGTCTTAAAAAGTTACATATTTATGGTTTTGGAAAACCGGCAGATTTAAAAAAAATTAGGACATTTAAAAAAACATGTCATATTTGTTGTATATGACAATCATTTTTTTTAATAATTAAAAGGCATTCATCACCCAATGGAATAAAGAGAAATCGATTCCAAATCCCAAGGCAACTCGTGGGATTTTAAATCTCATGGGTTGTGAATGATTGAAAATCACAGGCTGCCTGAAATCTTATATTCAGTTGAACGACAGGCTGGGTCGGCCCATCAGGCTGCCAGGCCGTATGCTCATTCCAAATCGTATGTATAGACGGCTCTTTGTCTACCGGAAGGTGGAGCATCCATCCAAGTAACCCACTACGGTCGATTAGATGCTATCCATCTTAAGATGAACGACATCCCATGGCGCCCCTCACTTGTTTCTTTCTACTTGACAAACATTTATTGTATGCAGAAAAGGTCACCATCTAATCAATTACAGATAGTCACAGCCCAAATATGGGTCATATGTTTGTCCATGACTCAAAGCAGATCCAGTGTTCCGGCTGAACACCTAACAAGGTGTTTGGCCAAACCACATGCTGCCTTATATGCGCCTGTCACCCTTCTTTAAAGGAGGGCCCCATGGCTAGTAGACCAAACCCTATAGGGTACGTCCTGATATTGGGACAAATAAGAAGACTCGATTAAGACATGGGTCGGGACCTGAAGGTCCAATTAATACATAGTTTCGGGTACACTTTGTGAAATTTTATACCAGACGGGTTCAACCCGAGTTTCAATTAAGATCCACAATTTTTCAGTGTAAAAATCATAAAAAAATAGTATTTTATTGGGTTTGATCCTGATATGGTTCATGCAGTTCTTATCAGGTCTGAGTATGGTTTCTCTTATAATAGACCCAATTAGACCTTGGTCTGGACCTAATACCATACCCAAAAATCTGGTTCAAGTCTAATTCCACATCGGTTCGAACCATCCGAACCAAACTTGACACCCTTACCCATGAATTTTTTTGTCAAACGAACAATAACAACAACAAAAGTTGCCGCTATTGACCTTTAGTGGCTAATTTTATCGCCGATTGCTCGTTTGGCAAAAAAGCTCATTTTTTATGTTGGCCGTTCATTTCAAACTTGCCATGGATGGCCAACATGTTCAAGCACCTGCGCACTTCTCTCTCTCTCTCTCTCTCTCTCTCTCTCTCTCTCTCTCTCTCTCTCTCTCTCTCTCTCTCTCTCTACATATATATATATATATATATATATATATATATATATATATATAGAGAGAGAGAGAGAGAGAGAATGCATTGAACCAGGTTCTCATTGGATTAAAATTTCACAAACTATACCCGGGTCAATGTATTAATTGGACCTTTGAGTCCGAACTTAGGTCTTAATTAGGTCTTCTTATTTATCACTATACCTGAATCCTATAGGGTTTGGTATGGGTTGGTTCCGGGTAAACCCGACTCATGTACAAGTAGATCACGAGCAGCTCATCTAACTTCCAAGCCCTAGATAGGGCCAACTTGTGAACCGAGACCTAACTAAACATCGATTATTTATTTAAGCAGGACTAGTGTTACATGTATTTTGCTCATTGTCTCGGAATCATAATAACCAATATCAGCCATGTTTTGAGACTTTCATGTTTTTATCTAAACATTTTGAAATTATTGGAATTTTATGGTTATGTTTATGCGATGTTGACTCGTTTTGATTATGTTTTTACATCTTTTAGTTTTTTAGTATGCTAGTAAAATTTCAAGATTTTTCTCGGACGAGTCACTAGACTATGAGAACTAATGTGTGAACGGCTATTTTCATGATTTTTTTGTTCTTTTCTCTTGAATCTAACCATACTTATGTGATCTATATGCTTGGTTTTATAAGAATCCGCTCTTTAATAATCCGATTTTGATGCATAAACGATAATTTTTTAAGGCTTTAAAATCAATGTCTCATAATCTTCATAAATATTCAATCATTAAAAAATCACATTTTTTCATGAAAAATACATGATCCAATGGTTTATTCCTAGCAAATTCAAGCACATCCACATGGTTGGATTTGCAAAACAAGTATCGAAATTATGCCCATATTTCTAGTTAGTATTTCTCAGACAACACTCTTATAACTTTTTTTTATCGCAAATTACTACCTCCTCAGTAAGAGACCCAAAATCTGGCCTTTATGTGCAACACTGAACCAGGGCAGTTATAGGCCCTACTGTAATACGATTTTTGCCAAATTTAACCATATTAAAAGATATCAGCCCTACTTTTTTGCCACATGAAAATTTGGTGATTTTATTATGAGATTTTCCAAAATCCAATGTTGTTGGTATCGGAATCAGACCTGTAGGTGAATCGGTCCGATACCTATTCTCAAGATAATCGTTCTGAATCGGCCAAAAACTAATTAAAAAATAGTATGTGTCAATCAGAACGTGACACGTTAAAGCCATTAAAATAATATTAAAAAATAATTTTAAGCTATTTTTACATTTATTTAAAAAAAAAAAAACGATTCAGGTCAGTATCATATCGATTTTCTGGTGATAAGATACGTATCGGTCAATTCAGGCCAATACGAATGATAGGATATTTTAATATCACCTATTTTGAAACTAATGTGTTTTTATTGCAATATTATTAATGTGATGTTTATTTTTATATATTTTATTTTTAATGTTTTATATATTTTCTTATGTATTTTTAATATCACCTTGAATTTTCCAAGAAAAACAAATTTTGAATTATCGCAAGCCTTTTGCAGCAAAAATCCCAATAACGGGATTTGTGACTATGATTTGGACCCAGTCTTGCTTTCATGTAGGCTCAGTCCAGAGTCCAGACTTGGTTAAATCAGGCCCACGCCTAACCGGACCAGTCTAGGACTGATACCCCTACACCCAACCTAGACAATACTCCATAGTGACAAAAATTAATTTAGAAAATATGTTTGTCAAAAGAATGTAATTTAGAAAATATGTAAAAAAATCAAATTTTTGCTGATAAAAACAAATATCACAATAAAATCATGGTATTTATTGCACCACTCTGTCCTATTAGTCCTCGAGCACCACGGTCATATCATGATTCCAATTTCATATGTTTACCATTTTTACCGTGAAAAGAACAGGTGCCATATAATTGCACAAATATTTGTGCATTAAGCACCTGATCACCGGACAGGCCCTTAAGTTGTGGGGGTCAAGGCCTGATGGAGGGCAATCAGATGCTTAATGCACAAATTTTGTGCCATGTGATTGCACCCGATCCGGACTACCATTTAACGAGAGTCCTGCAGAAAGAGAAACTGAAGTCCACAAGAACCACACAACGGTCCAGCCCTACGAAAAAAAAGGGAGATCCCAATCACCGTCCACGTGTCAAAATCTCATGCGAACAAACTATCCCTCATCAACTTGCCTTATTAAATTGTGTCCGCTGGTAAAAAAAGACATACCATCAAAAGACCACCACTGCCTATAAGGTTCCACATCCACACATAGACCTCCCAAGGCCCTCTAACCATGGCCGGAGAAACCATGCCGGAGCCAGGCCTAGCCTCACCCTTACTTCTCTATGCCGGGACCGGACCCGGAGATGTCGAGAAGCTGGGTATCGATGCCATGTTGCAGAGATTCTCAGGTGAATTCGGCGTTTGGCAACTCCGGCACTTTGTGCTCACTAGCTTAGCATGGGCTCTTGAAGCGTTTCACACCATGGTCATGATCTTCGCCGATAAAGAACCGGATTGGCGATGCATGGATTCAGGTCTTTCGGCCTGTGGACCGACTGTTTGCAACTCCGAACCAGGTTCATGGGAATGGATCGGTGGCGCAGGTCTCTCAACGGTGTCAGAATGGGGGCTGGTATGTTCAGAGAGATATAAGGTTGGCTTGGTTCAGTCCGGTTTCTTTGCCGGATGTTTACTTGGTAAGTTTTTATGCGCCACACACACAAACATGTGTTTTGAAGATCACGTTAGATTATTTTCAAAACAGAACATTTGGACTGCACACACTCGAGGCAATTTCTTTGATACAGTTAGGCATTGGTTTAGCAGGAAATCTCAGGGTGGTATTTTCCATGACAGGACAGGACAGAACAGAACAGTGTTCTTCACAAGAAAAGGGTTTGTGTAACCAAACTGGGCTTGAAATTGGTTCAAACATTGATGTTTAAGGTATATTTGTCTAGAGGCTATTTTCTTTTAGGGCTAGGCCAAAGAAAATTGTGTTGGGACGCTGCAGGTTCAAAACCCAATGGTGTAGTTGTATAAGTGGTAGGGTCCTCCTAACCCCAGCTTGCCTTAAAAAAAAAAAACATCACTAACAGAACATTGGCACGCCTTCTAATAAAATCCTCGAGGTCCCCCTTTACCCACAGCATAGTACACCCAACAAAGAACAACTCGCTGAATTTCTGACTGTGGTCGTCCCATGTCGGGTGAGGCCAGTTTTTTGCTATGATAAAGCCTAATATAGATAAAAGAGAATCACCCTTCAAAATGGTGCACACTGGCTTCTAGTGTAAACTAATCCAACACCATTAGGAGAATCTATATGCAATACTCACATGTTTATAGGATCATGGTTCATGGATGTCACTTCCTCTATCAAATCAATATATATATATATATATATAAGAGAGAGAGATGAGATGACTGTCAATGGGTTTGTGTAATCGAGGAATGAGAGAGAGAGAGATGACTGTCAAGGGGTTTGTGGAATCGAGGTCCATGTGAATATGCGATTTTCAATGCCTGGCGTCAATAGTATAAAATGCTTAAATTTAACTTTTTTTTGTTCTTATATTTAACTTTGTTTTAGAGGAGAATCCAATATGTATATACCTTTTATATTCTTCACGAGGTTTGTCCTTGGACATTCCCCAGTCTTCACTGCGCAGAACAATAAAGTGCTCTGCCACACAAGTAAAAAGAAAGTCTCCAATGCATGAAGGCATGATGGCTTCCATTCGTCATACATATACATATAAATCGTATATAAATTGATGCAAAAGGTTAGGGAAGAAGACAAATGATGTAGCCCCCACTCATGGGAAAATAGGTGAGAGAAAAAGTTAGAAGACCTCCATGAGAACTTTTCATATGGAAACAGTTGTCAATAATAAGATACTTTGGGCATCGTTGCAATATCGTATGATTCTTGAATTTTCTCAAGATCTTGCCATTGTAAATCACAATACTTTTTCATGGTTAGTGAAACATGAAAAAGTGCAAGTTGTGATGGTGATTGCCAACTGTAGTTATTCCTGCCTTGAATCTTGTAAAAGTTGTTCCAAAGATTGGTTGTCACCAATAATCACAGCTTGAACTTTCTCAGCTGTGAGTGTTCATCCCTCATAACTTACTGTCCCATTTTACTAATTTTCTTCTGTTTGCTCAAAATGCTAGGAAAAAATTCTTATTCATGTGAAAATGAGCTATTTTCTCATGAAACAGGCGTGCTGTACTTGAAGAAATAAAAATACAAGTCTAGGACAGAAGGTCATGGTACTCTATTCGAATTAGATGTTAGATTTGTCTCTATCAATTGAGACAAAACAGCAGCAAGTCCAAAGTAGGTGACACGTGCTCATGTACATAAAAAAACAATTAGTAATGTAAGCTCAATGCAAGTCGAAACTACAACACGGCCTTTTTCTACTCTTTGTTTATTATCTACCACCATTATCCTAGATTAATCACCTTTTGGTGACAAATATTCAAAGTTAAATTGGACAACAAACTTAAATGGATAGTTAGCTCATGACTGATCATGAAGCCAGGGAAGGAAAACATCAGTATCCAGTAAGTAATCTGGTTGCCCCAAAGGGGTTTGGCATAGTGGGATGAGACCTGGGCCGCTAAGTTCAAATCCCATGGGTGCCACCCCTTGTTCTAGCAGAAGCGACTCCCTGGGGACAATGGGTAAGCCCATGGCGTTTTACGCTGTCAGGACAGCGACTTAAATGCGACAGGTAGAGCCAGCCAGCATGACTAGGTCTCTGATAAACCTCAGGTCCCTCTTGCCCATCAGGGAGTAAAGCCAACTTTGACCCCAGCAAAAGATATACACCTATGGTTTCAAACTCATGATCTCCTATTAACTTAGTGATGTTCAGAAGTTGTCCCTACCAGATGAGCGAACCCTTCATAGGTGGTGCTATAAAACTTAACCTCGCTGTTAACGTTAAGGCTATGCCATCTTAAGGTGCTGCTAAATGGAAAGATCTTATCAATGTCTATCATAGATCAAACTGCCGAATACCTTCGGCTAAGATCACCAGCTGGAGATAAGCAGACTCGATCAGGTTAGTTGGTTTAGGAGGCTGTATCTGAGTGCGGCATTCTAGAAATCAATCTGCTCTTTCTGAATGAATAAGAAAGGAAAAATTATGGAGTGATTAATCCCTTTCTATTCTGAAACTTGTTTAGAGCATTTCTTTCACATGACTACATGACTAGATTGTTTGATAGGACGGATGACAAAGTATACGAAAAGGAAGATCAACCGATATCTGTCCTAGCAGAAACAAGATGTTGAAAAAGATGCTGTAGCGCTAAAGGTCTAAACAAATTCAGAAATGATGATAACACCAAGAAATCTAATAGATTTTAATTGGAGGAAATTAAATAAATGTGGGCATATATGAACTATTTAGATAGCAGAGGTGTGACTGTTTCAGCTTGTTCTTGAAGATGATTGAACTAAGGTTGCATAAGGTCTGTAATTGAAATTCAATCTTTCAGCTATTCAATCAAAGCCTAGAAGAGATTATAACTACTTTTTGACAGACATTAATTATCAACTTAAAATTCTAGTCCAGAGGCAAATAATTTTGGTTGTACTAATTGATCCTATGGTGATTAGCATCTGTCAAAATTTCACAAAATGTGATGTCTTGGAACAACAAAAACCAAATGATTCAACTCTTGAATGTAATTTCTGCAAAAAAATATGCAATAAAAGAGATTTGAGGAATGAGTTCAGATATGACAATAAGTAGAGAATGCCAAGTAAAAAAAGGGGAAACCATGTCAAGATTTGTTTCGAGAAACATGATGAGGATACAAATAGTTTTCGCTAGATTGTGATATAATCACATCCATAAACTCCCATTAAATTGACCTCTAAAGAAAATAACTGAGGGTAGTCTCTCGACATAGTGTTAACCTGAAATAAGACTCAACCCATGAAACACCAGGATTTATGTGGCAGCCTGAGATGCACCACATCGTGAATTATGGAAAATGACGAGTTATTCTCTAACAATTTTCCTCTAAAACCAATTCTTTGAGATTATAGCCTTCAGTTTATGTCGCAGTTACAGGATTCTTTTACACGCGATATCTTAGTGGACATGATTCTATAACAGTTCAAATGATCCTCTCGTAGCATAGTGGGGTCTTTGAAACACCTGTCAAACACACCACTCTAATGACCATGCTTCACACTGAAGCAATTTCACATTCAAAACTACCTTGTTGCTGCTTAATAATACTGAACAAAGTGCTCTTTGTTATCTGATACAGCTCTTGTTTTTTTCTGTTTCAGGCGCCGGAATATTCGGCCATCTCTCGGATTCGTTCCTAGGGCGGAAAGGAACGCTAACCACTGTCTGCATACTAAATGCCATCATGGGACTCCTAACAGCTGCCTCACCAACCTACTGGGTATACTTCACACTTCGCTTCCTAACTGGAATTAGCACAGGTGGTGTAGGACTATCTGCATTTGTATTAGCAACTGAGCCTGTAGGCCCTGGCAAGCGTGGAACTGCTGGCATGTCAACCTTCTACTTCTTCTCTGGAGGCATTGCTATACTGTCTGGCATAGCCTACATCTTCCGTTCATGGCGCATGCTCTACATCATCACCTCCATCCCTTCCCTGCTCTTCATCCTCACTGTCATCCCGTTCATCCATGAATCCCCACGTTGGTACCTTGTCCGAGGCCGGACCTCCGATGCCATGAAAATCATGCAAGAAATCACTGATCGCAATAGAAAGTATCTCCCTCCTGGAATCTCTCTCTCCCTTGATGATAATAGCGGCAACAATGACCAGAAAAACACAGAAACATGTTCAAATGTTGCCGCTTCTGGATCGTTAATTGACGTCGTTAGATCACCAATCACTAGATTTAGGTTGGCCTTAATGGTGATCGTCAACTTTGCTTGTGCCATAGTTTACTATGGAATCAGCCTAAACGTCGTTAATCTACAGACCAATGTCTATGTGAATGTCTTCCTCAATGCCGTTGCCGAAATGCCTGCATTTACAATAACAGCACTACTCTTGGGGACTATAGGGAGGAGATACTTGACCATAATGACAATGTGCTTTAGTGGGCTATTTTGCTTCGGGGGTTGCTTGGTGCTAAAAGAAGGATACTATTATACGGTAGCAAGAATGATTTGTGGGGTGATGGGAATTTTCGGCATGGCAGGAACGTACAACCTGTTATTCATATACACAGCAGAGTTGTTCCCAACAGTGGTGAGGAATGCTGCACTAGGATGTGCTACGCAAGCTGGGCAGATTGGGGCAATCCTGGCACCATTGGTGGTTGTGTCAGGCAGGAGTGTTGCATTTGCGGTGTTCGGGACGTGCGCAACAACAGGAGGGCTACTGGCATTTTACTTGCCAGAAACTTTGAACCAGCCACTGTATGATACAATGGCTGGAATTGAAGGAAGTGTGGGAGGGAAAACATGACTTTTATGGGCAGAATTGTAGGTGGTGAGGGAGGAAACTAGCAATAAAATAGATACACCATTCACTTCCTATCTTTTCCTCTGGTTTATGTAAATTCTTGACAACAAAGTTACCAAGGAAAAGCAGAAAATAGTTCCCTTGCAGTTTCATGCTTGGGCCTTTAAAATGTTTACATGCAAAGCAGCCTGTTACATGGCTCTTGGTAGACTTTGAACTGTTTATTCTAGGACCACTGGCTGAAGCTTATGATGGCCAGGGGGTAGACACAACAAAGAAAGCAGCAATTAAGCACCTCTCTCTCTCTCATGCACAGTATCCTAGTTTCCTAGAGTACATGATAAGATACATCCAAGTTCGTTCATTGGCATTACATGCAGGAAGTAGGAACCCGGCACTGGTTATGATGAAGCACTTCATCTAAATTTTGGTGGAACACTAACCTTGTCCCTTATTCACATGAATCTCACCCCCATTTTCTAATTTGGTTAGCTTTGTAAAAAATGAATGAAAATGGAGCGAGGGAATTGACCAAAACCTGAGGTTCCAAAGAGTACATTGCCCCTATTCACATGAATCTCACTCTCAATCTCTACTTGGGTTAGCTTCGTAAGAAATGCATGAAAATAGAGTAAGGGAATCGACCAAAACCTGAGGTAAATTCTTATCATATGAATTTTCTTTGGATCATACTGAGAACCAACCGATGGCTACCACCATAAGTAGTGAAAAAAGAGGTTCAACTTAATAGTATCTGGAGTCTTGCCTGAGCATAACAGGACAATAATATTCCCTAGTTGGTGTTATAATAGGAACAGATGGAGCATTCAGTTGGTGCCTCTGAAATACCACTTTCATATCTGCAACTAAAAGCCCCAAGGGGGGTTGGCGTTGTGGGGTGGGGCCTTGGCTACTAGATAGGCAGTCAAGGTTCGATTCTCATGGGCATTGCCCCTCTGCGCAAGCCAATGTGTAGCATAGGCCCAGGGCCAGGGGTCCTAGCCTCGGAGTTTTATGTTGCCGGCACGACGACCGTAGGTATGGCAGGCTGAGCCAGCACAATCAGGTTTTCGTGCTGGGTGCGATTTCTTCGGGTTAATTATAAATTCAAAAAAAAAATATCTGCAACTAAAATATTTATTACTGTATCTCCTTTCTTAGACATGATTAAGATGTGATCTTTTATCACCAAAAATAGAGAATAAGTAAACCTTAAGCATCAGCGTAAGTGGTTCATTTAGGAAATTGAAGAACAGTGTACAGCCATGGTATATTGACAAGAAAGAGATTGCATCACTTAGCTAAAGCTGATTTTCTTTTCGATTTCAGTATCACATACCCAAATAAACATTGATAGGAAGCTAAGAAGTGAAACACCAATAAAAATGGGTATGATCAGTGCATATTCTTTTGACAGGAACTATTTGTGGATGAAGTGATCACTATCCACAAAAGGCTGCAAGAAATAAGAAGGAAACGTAAGGGAAGTAGAAGAATAAGAAGAAATAGACAACTTAGTGAGGAATACGAACGACGAATAAAAAGTGAACATCTAGGACAGTGACTAACCAGAATGATAACTCAAAATGTGTAGTAAGTGAAGATGGATAAACTGACAAACTGATGAGTGACAGGATCATCCCTACAGCCTTGTCTGCCAGTTCCATCCGTTCCAATGCCTCCTTCCTCTTGAGATGGCAATGCACCCGCTTCCTAATAAGAAAAATCAGAATTTTTTAATTCAGAAAATAATTGCAAGAATTGAAACCTCTGATAACTATGAATAAATATCTAGTTTCATGATATTGAACATGAATCCAACTTGCATATTAACATAGTACAAAGAGGAGCTCACAAATATTCATACCAAAATTAACAAAAAAGAATACCACATTGGCTCATCACAGAATTCCATAGGACAAGGGGAAAACAAATCAAGCATGTTTTTCTCCACATTCATAGCTTCATATTAGATAATGCTTATTCCATTCGCTGCAATAACTCTATCCTCAATTGGTGACACACACAACTTCTAGGACAGAGGCTGGTTATAGAAAGCCATCTGTTCCTACCACTAACAAACATTAGTATGCCGTCCAGAATAATTCTCTCTCTCTCTCTCTCTCTCTCTCTCTCTCTCTCTCTCTCTCTCTCTCTCTGATCTGTGATTAAAAATAAATAATATGTAATTTATGACACAAAAATAAAAAATTATTATGTGCGGTTTATTATATATAGTAATAAACATAACTTCAAAAATTATATATATATATATTAAATATATTTTTAAAATATTGAAAAATAACATTTTCACTATTTGAAATTAAAAAATAGTGTGTTATTTGCAAAATCTCACAATGAACTTGATGAAACGTAAATAACACATTGGAATCATGATATTTTATATTCTAAACATAAAACTTTTAGAAAATATAGATAATTGCATAAGAGTTAATTAGATGAACTAAAATTGTGTCATTTTGGTAAAATACCTATTTATTATCATTATTTTAATATTAAATATTATCATTTAATTCATCCTCTCAATTTTGAATGCTAATAAATTCTCATCCAACAAGTACCAACACCAAATGCAATTTTTGAAAGTAGAAATATTTTTAAATCTAGCTTTGAAAAATTGAAATGTTTTAATGTTTTGAATTAATGTTTTGAATTTTAGCAAAAAATGTTTAATCATTTTACCAAAACATGCTTTTAATTAATGCTTATAGTTAATGAAGTTTTAACATAGTAACTAAAGACTCAGCCGTTGTAATTTGGTCCTTATTTTTTTTAACTTGGTTAGGTCCCGATCCGAGACAACTCGGGCTATTAGTTTGGCAACTGTGATTGTAAGAATCTGAATTCAAAATTAATGTCAGACTCGGATCAAATATCTGGTTGTATCCACATATTCGATCAGGGCTGCCTGATGCAGGAACAGGTCCAGTCATGAGTCCATATAAAGATGGTGTCATGCTTTATAAAGCTGCAACGGTTCCTCCAATTAAAATTACTATTAACTAAGGGGTACATTCGGGTGCCTCAACTAGACGGAATTTGAAATCATTCTGATTTAAAACAGATTTCAGGCTTTTTAGGTTTCAAGCTATTCTGTGAGAATAAACCGAACATTATTGAGGAAGAAAGAGGATATGTATTACTCACAAGTGGTCTGATCATCTGGTAGGTTTTGTCACTAAGTTGAGAGGACGTCACAAGTTGAAAACCGACAGGTGTCGTATCTTGCTACAAGGTCAAGGTGTACTTCTTAAAGGTTTTACCAACCGGAGGCCAGCTAATGTGTTGTCAGGAAGGGTTCCTAAGATTATCCCCAAAAAAGGGATATCTATTATTATTATTATTATTACTGTTCATTTTTAGTTTTAGCGTGAGTTTCTGGTTTGCTGTAATATTTTATTCAAGATACCGAATATTTATTTTAATGAAAAAATTATCAGATGCCCTTCATCTAGAGCATCATCGGCTCTGAAAAAAAAACGTGAGATCCATCTACAAAACACGGAGTCGATCTAAAGCATTTGGGTCATCGCATGGATGAAGGGCATTCAGACATTACCGTCAGAGCTCGCCCATCCAAGCAATAGGCATCTCTCTCGGGTGGATTAGATGCCGTCCATCTTAAGATGAACGGCTTCCCATGGCGCCCATGACTTGATTGGATCTCTCCCTCCCTCAATCAGGAAGGAGACGTGGCAAAAAGTTATTGGCTGCAGAAAAGGAAACCATGTGGGGGCGGTAGCCTAATGAATTGTCATATTCCCAACGCCAGCCTGTAAGGAGTTAAAGCCTTCTGTTCTGACTTTTGTTAGGTAGAGACGTGCTTTGAATGGTTCCTCCCCACTTTTTCTAAGCAGCCAATCAAAACCCTCAAGCATCTCACCATCTGGACCGTTCATATTGAGAATCCTTGTTTCCCCATACTCTCTCTCCATCTGGACCGTCCATATTGGGGATATCTCTCTCTCTCTCTCTCTCTCCCCCCCCCCCCCCAATTGGTATTAGGGTATATTCCTATGTACCCAATAGCGTGAACCTCATGATCAAACCAGCCTCCATGGAAATTTCATTTTTCACAGAATGGTTTTTGGTAGGGTCTTTGCAGTGACCTACCCTAGGCAGTGCGTCTGATTTAACCCTAGGCCTCTCCGGTTTCAGATACCCCCTCCCCCCACCAAAACAATCCTCTGAGATCACGGAGAAGAGATTTCCTACCCCCACAAACCCTTGTACAAATCTACAAGCCCATCTTAGACCAGAAGAGAGGGCTTGAGGTTGGCAACCCACCATGGTAGAACCTGCACATCAAATCTGCACCATCTAAAACCCCATAACGAGTGGTGGGAGATGGGAGATCACACCAGAAGACTCAGCCATGGAGATCAGCAAGAATCAGAGCAACAATGAGTATGATTTTCTTGGATTATGAATGTATGGCATTGAGCGTAATGGCATCAGTTGTTTGAGCAAGAGAATGAGAGAAAAAAAAGAGCCTTTGGAAAAACTAGGCCTTGTCATTTCATCCAACTTTCCCACTGAAGAGTTTCATTTTTTCCCAAATAACCCTCCCCAAACTCTCTCTCTCTCTCTCTCTCTCTCTCTCTCTCTCTCTTCATAATGGTTCTGAACTACAATATCATGTAGTGGTAAACAATCTTGTTTTGGAATTTAACCACCAAATGTTAGATCTAACCTTATAGATATGGTTGGCGTGGTGTCTTACCGCGCTAATAGGTTTAATCTTGGCCAATGGCTTTCGTCAAGTTTCGGCATCATCTCGCTTGATGAACGATTCAGCTGAAATGAGATTAGGAAAAAAAAGAATAGATGGTGATATGAATTAATAGGAAAAAGCCAAACAAATTATTCTTACAACTTTGAAAGTCTAACCAAAAAATGAAGCTTTTAGATCTCTGCTTTGGCATGGGCACCAGCCAGTGTTTTCTGAATGACCATCTTCTGTTTGCTTGTTGCCATACACGATCGCATGTTCTTCCCTCTCATGCCACTCTAAAACACTTGGATGGGTGGTTGTGCCACCAAAGCCTAGAATGAATGGTCTCTCTGCAGCAACCCTTTTCTGTCAATCAAATCTAGGTAAGACGATCAGACGATGTTTAGAACTTGAGATTCCAGTGAAATAGCAAGAAGAAATTCCCAGAAACTTATATATGGATGGTTAGCTCAGGCAACTTATTGGGCACTATGAATTTTAATTGTGTGACCAGCCATCTGGGTATATCATAGACATGTCAACAAATGTTTTGCTTCCTCCCCCCTCCTTTTTATCCTCGAGAGCATGCTACCCTTGTTGTCATTGATCTTCACCTTCTTTTTTCCTTTTTCTTAGGTGGAGGGTGATTTTCTGTTTGTTTTTTTGTTATTACGCAATCGGAAAGGAGACCAGCAGTGCTGGAAAGTCCTGCCGAGCTATGGACGCCATGCCCATGGCGTGAAATCCTGAGGCCACCCTCCTCGCCCACCAGAGTGTGAGGGTGGGGGGTGGGTGAGAAAGTCTTTTTTTGGGTAGGGGAAAGTTTGGAAAAACGAGACTAATCAGTAATTATTTTGCATTGAAGCAACGTTTTCTTTTTCCTTTGCATTAGTGGCTGCAAGAAAATTTTGAGTTTTAGAGATCATGATATATTTGTTACTGTGAGTGCAGGTTGGACCTGTATCGATTCCACAACTCGGACAGAGCCTGACCAATGGTAGTTTGCTTGGGCCAGCAAGGACTGGAGAACTGATCTGTTTGGAACCAATTGGAACCAAACCCAGTTGGTTCATTCAGCTAGCCGGCATAGACTGCAAGAATCAGGCTGACTACCGCCCCCACACACATCAATCCACAACCTGGTTGCTGGGTCTGTTGGGAATCCATGCAGATCCACCTGCATCAAGCAAATAGATGTAGAAGCTCCAATCCCCACTGAGCTGCAGGCTGAGTCAGTTGAAGTTTAGAGAAACCCAGCAGCGAGGACTCCTTTACCATTTGAGAATTAGAACTCAAAAGACAGAACAATGAGGTCAGAAGAATGGTGAATGGTGCTATTCTTAAATTCTAACAAGTAATGATACATGATGAATACAAAGTACAAAAATAAGAGAGAAAACTGTACATGGAATTAAAAGAGGAAATACACATGTTTTGAAATGATTACCCAACTCCCGCACAAACGAGAAGCTGTGGAGTTTGAATGGAAAAATAATCATTCCAAAACAAGGGTGTCCCCTCCCACCCCTGTCATAGGTCCCATGGAGCCTGGCATACAGTTGGTCTGGTCCTTAACCACTGCATCATCTCCCTGTCCAACGCCGAATTGTTGACAACAGCATCCATCATGGGACTCCCAAATAACCACTGATTACTCTTGAAAACCCATATCTGGTCCTTGGGCCATGGTGTCTGCGGCTGCTTTTCCTGTTAAATACAATGAAAAATCACTTACCAATATACCATCACCACAAAAGAATGCCTGGAGAAACTTGCAACACCAAACTTAACAAATGGGTGTCAAGCTTGTTCAAATAGGTCTATAAAAGAATCTAAAAATCAACAGCTCATATTTCATCAAATATTTCAATAAATGATTATTTTCTAATCAAAGTAGTTCCATCTAAAGTATGTTTCTAGCAAACAAGCATTAATAAACACCTCTGCAGGTTAAGATTATACAAAAATTGCTTTGCAACACCAAAAACTAATTGGTCCATTCTCTAGACTTAAGCTAGCAAACGGTCATCATGATTAAATTACAAATATATCATGGAATTTTTTAATGCTTTTGGTTACTTTAAAGGGGCGCTTAAATGCACCGACAATTAGTAAGCAAAGAATAGAGTGCCACAAAAAGGTCCGGGCAAAATAGGGTGTGCGAGCAAACAAGTAATAGTACGTGTTATTTTTTGGATCGTAAGGTGTGCGAGCCCACAAATTCTGGGCATTCAAACATGCCCTAAGAGTTAAAAGGTTGCCTTTACTTTTAACTAAATTACCCAAATTCTGTTCGTGGCTTTTTGTTACGCTTTTCCTTTCACCTCCAAAATAAAGAGTATGGATCACCCATGGATGCTGTTCATCTGTGGTGATGAACATCATCAAACAACACACACACACACACACACACACACACACACACACACACACACACACACAGAGAGAGAGAGAGAGAGAGAGAATATATACTTCTCCCTAGTAAAGGAGGCATGGTCCCAATAACATACATACGACATATAATGGTATATCCTATTCCTAGGCTTATGCCATTTAATCTGAAATATGAGTTTCTGACTTTTCTTAACGAGGGACCTAACCATCTTTCCAGCTAATAGAGCTTAGCTAATGAGGGCCCCGCGTGGTTGGTAGGAGCTGTCCGTGCACGTCTTCTTGTGGTGGGACGTTGACTAATAACGGGTGGGGGTCTGCCTAACCCCAGCTTGCCTTTCAAAAGCTAAGGTAGAGCTTACCATAATAACCATGAATGTGTCATGTGCATGGTGTGTGTGTGTGTGTGTGTGTGTGTGTGTGTGTGTGTGTGTGTGTGAGAGAGAGAGAGAGAGAGCCCTTACCATTATAGACATCATCAATCTTAATGTCCTTTGACCATAAGCATGCTTTCGAGAAAGTTTCTGAGCCCTTGCATAAAAGGATGAAGGGTGAGGAAGCAATAGACATCCTCTCCTTTCTCTTGCCAAGTGAGAATCAGGGTCAGAGAAAGTCTGGTTATGCCAATAAATCAGCTGACCTAAACAATAACTTTCACCATAAGTTTTACAGTACTCCTGAAATTCTGAGCCCAACTTGTCTGTGTACTTCGGACCCAAGTCAAGAGGGCTTATGTAAACAGGCTGCGAAGTCACACTCTTATACTCCTGCATCCCAAGTACAACGTTGTTAGAAACACTCATAAATAAACAATTTTTAATGGACTATTCTTCCGGAACAAGTTTTGCAAGAAGGCGCACATACCTGGACTGTAAAGAAACAATTTGTGTATGCATACATGTGAATCAAGTCAGCTGCAGCATCATGCCTGCATTTGTACGATGATGGCAAATTTCTCATCTCATCCCGCAACCTGAATCACATAATGTTTTTCAACAAAAGGGATTGCAAAACTCTAGCAAAGATGCTAGCTGCATTTATGACAGAAATAAATATAAGAATAAGCTTACCATAGCAAGGACTTCCGCAACTCCCTCTTGACATCATCAGAACCAGTTGGATCATGAGCCCGAATTTGGGACTTTAGGTCATTTAGTAAGTCTTCATCCAGATGAAGAGCCATGGACTCCAGTAACTCCTCAACTAGCGAACCCTCCCCTTTCCAGAGAAGAGACACTAGAGCTTCGGGACTGACTTTCTGCAGGGGTGGTGGAGCTTTCCTAGGATTCTCAAACACGGACCGGAGGACATACCTCACCTGCAGCGACACAAGTCAAATCATGTAACAAACTGCTGAAAAAAATTGTTTCACAGTAACTAAGAATAAACAAATTAAATCTTAGACTAGGAACCTCCAAAAAAGCATAGCCAAAAAATGAAAAAATACACATGAAAAGGTGGGTTGCACATGCCAAACTACCAAGTTAATTCAAACCCTAGCAGAAGATGAAAGAGTTGAAACCATCAAGCATGCCACATTAGATCTCTTCCATTTTGACTTTTCAGCTCATCCATGATAGTTGACATAACGATCAAAGGATCAACAAGGACATAACAGCAGTCCACTAATCAATAGGTAGGGAATAACTATGCACCTTGTCAAGAGTAACAGCCAAATTCTGAAGCCTCTGGTTGTAGACACCCTCTGCCTGCCTCAAGCCAAGAAACACAAATAAAAAAGACAAGCCAAAAAAACCAGAAAAAGAAATAGAGATTTGCAGCAACTGTTACCTGAATGTCAGCATCACTCTTCTCAACCTCAAGGCAAATATCAGAGAAGAACTTTCTTTTCTCTTCTAAATTATGTTTAAGAATCTCCTCGGGAAGTTTGGTTCTTTCAAAATTTATATACCTCACCTTCATCCAATACCAAACAAATGAATGGCACGAAGGAAATAAATAAGCTGATTAATATAAGAAATGCAGAAAAGAAAAGGTCGTACAAGGTGAGCTGAATATGCAATTAACCAATCAGGCAATCCAGAAAGCAAGCAAGTGCCCAAGCCAGCTTTTCCTAAGTCATCATAATCCTCTTTAGAAACAGAATTGACCTCACAGGCCTCTAGCATCAACTTATGCCGATCTAGAATGCCATGACACTCCTTCATTACCTATACGCAGAAACATTAGACAACATATGGCCAAATGGACCAAGGAAAAATCCTGAAGGACATGAAGATCCAGAGAAGCCAAAAAGGCATTGCAATAAAAATATTCAACAAATATATACCATAAAGAGAAGATATTGAAAATTGAAGCTGAAATGAAATGCTGGAAGTACACATCATCCCTGGAGTCTAAACAGCAGATGCATGTGCTTTGAAATAGGAGAATCATTAGTACCTTTTGGAAAGCTCCTTCACCTGTCAAATTCAAATAGCTACCTCTGCAAACCTGACTGCCACATAAGCAAACAGATGCTTCATACTCTTCCTTGCTCTGCATGAAACATCAATATTAGGATATAGCAAAGCACATCTTTCACAAAGGCTGATAAACGTCAGAAAGGAAACACACCTCAGTCACAGAGTTATAATCAAATGTGATCTCTTCACCATATGCAACTGGCCTCACTGTATAAATTCCAATCTGGTACTGGCCATCTACAGCAGTTACTCTGTTTTCCATGAAATGGATCAGTGAAAAAAACACAGTAAAAGGACCAGGAGGAAACCATGAAGAAGCAAAATTGTGAAAAGCATAATAACAACAATTAGGAAGGGATATTCCACATCAATAATAAAACTAAACAGAAATGGCAAAGATGTAGCAAGAACCCATCATTTAAGAATTTAGCTGGGCACTACGTGTACCAGTGAAAAGACAAAATCTCAAGCTTACTTTGCTTCACAATTCGGCCGGCAGGAGTGACAGATTCGGCTTGCATAATTTGCTTTATGCATAGCATCAACAACAACAAGATCATAACCATCACGGTCGCCCTATAAAACAAACAGAAATAATCATTAAGGATAAAGAAATCTTGATTGTGAAAGGCAAGAACATGATCAAGAAAAGGGACCTTAGGTCTCTCCAGATATATATTGTAGAACTCAGGTGCCGGGTCTTCACTATTCTTCTGCAAGAACCTGATGCCATCTTGCTTTTCAAACCATTTCCAAGCAGGGTACACCTAATACCATCAGAAAGGACATGAGTTCATGGCACAAACAGAAAAAAAAAAGGATTTCGCAAATGCAAGCAACAACATCACTGAAAAGACTGAAAACAGAGAACTTAAGTGGTTCTGATATTCATCAAGAATACAAAATGATCACATCAACTTGTAAAGTGTATTACTGAAAACTGAGCATCACTTTGTGGAACAAAACAGCCAAAGAAAACAAAGGAAGGGCATTGACCATAACATAATCCAAGCAAACCCATTGTGCATCTATTTTTATGAGTGAAAGATATTATGAGTAAGAAACAAGCAAATGAATTCCTGCCTTGCATAGTTCTTTTATGTAAATTCTATAGGTGCCGATACATGGTACAACATGGTCGTTTTCCGCAAGAAGGGAGTGAGGGTATGTCTGGGCTGTGTATGTCACTTGCATGCTCGCATATGTGCATGCATAATACACAATTTATCACATAACATTAATAATATATCTTTACACATGCACGTGCATGCAAATGGAAAACACATATTTTTTATAAGAAAAAGTAGAAAGCATAAAATACATGATTATAAGATTTTATGACACTGGATGCCTTATAGAGTGTTTATTAGAAACCAAATTGAAGAAAGAAACTTCAGCTTGACCCTATGGGAAGCCTTTCTGCAAAATGAGGATAATACAGGAATTTAGCTGCAACATGATGTTAACTCGACTGGTACTATTCCTGATAATTTTTATATGGGAAAAAGCTACTCGGCACCAATTGTCTAAAATAAAAAGTTTTCAGGGATTTCACAATGCCCTGACCTTTCTAAGATTAGAAGGGAATTGATAAAAGAGCAGTTCTATAAAAATATGCTCTTCAGTGGCTAACTAGTAATAGTTGTTGTATCAAATGTTGCACTGACCATACATCATCTCCCTCCAAGAAATATTCACCTATGCATTCTTGATGGATCAATTTAGCATTCATCCTCAAAACAGAGGTTTATTCTGACACTAGAAAATAGGATTAACCACCAAATTTCCATACACACACACAATAAAAAAGTGTCATAAAGAATGCACAGATACATGATTGAGATAGGCCTCACTATGTTGTATGCAAGTAGGCTAAGAAAAGATCCATGATCTGAATCCCTTGACATTGTAGTATTTTAATCAATCTTATTCAAGGATTCTTGAAGGAAAAGTTCCATACTGAGTGCTTTTTAGAAAGAACCAAATTATTCCTTTGAGGTATTTGGTTGTGAATGTTATGTAAATATTGATGATTTTTTTTCATGAAAAACTCTCATAATATGCTAAACTGTGGAGATTCTTTAGATATGTTGATCATCATAAAGGCACAGGTGTTCAATCCTAGAACTGGGAAAACATTTATTTCCAAGCATTGCAAGTTGGGCAAAATACTCATGGTTTTAACCCCATATATATATATATATATATATATATATATATATATATATATATATATATATATATATATATATATATATATATATATATCAACAAAATCTGTTGCACGGCTGATTGATGGCATTCTTGTAATATAGCTGAATGATATGTCCATTGTTGAACTATAGGGGCACGTGTGATACCACCCACTATATAGAGTCCTAATATAAATAGCTAATGATGTGGACATCCAGCCCAATCAAATAAGCTGGACAGTTGCTCAGCACCTCTCCTTTTCTCTTCTCTCTATCTTCTATTCTTCTTTATTCAGAAACCCAAAATATGGGCACCTGCATCCTTACCACAGCACATCTTCCAAGCATGCAATGATTAGTTGACAAGTTAAATAAAAATCAAATGAGGCTAGCCACTAAAATCCATCTGCACAGAGGGGCAAGCTCCACTTAGCCGATAGGATAATGTCATTTCAGAGGGAGTTGGAAGAATTGGTTCAATTCAAACCAAAGAGAAACTTCTTGATAATGGATATTAACAGACTTGGCCATGTTTCAAATCTAAGTTCTATTAATAATGGAGTAATAGGTGAAGCAGTATGAGTAAATTTATTGAAAAGTGGAGAGAGGGGGGGAATGTTTGTGGAATGCATACAACATGTCTGCAAAAAACTTCTGACTTCACTCTCTTATATGATTTGCCTCAGGTAAGAATTCATACAACAAGGGAGCAACTAAACGCACATAAATGAGCACCACAAGGAACAACAATTTTTCCACATCCAAAGCATCAACAGTTGCATCTCAAGAAAGAACATCACAATGAGAATATCCAAAGCATCACACACACACACACACACACACATATATATATAGAGAGAGAGAGAGACATATAAAGAGAGATTAGTTAGATCCCTACAGAACCCTTCAAAAATCATGTTTGCAAGTACCTTTTGCTTGATCCAAACTGGTAGAAGTGTTTATCACAGTTTAATTGAAAATATAAGATTTTCATGTCAAAATCAAAAGCACATTTACTAATAAACCAACCATGTAAATGCATCTAAGAGGTCAGATTGAGCAGATGAAATTCGCATAGTATGGTACACACATACACATACCTCTCCCAAGAACTCCACAACAAAATCATCTTCACCAAAGCCTTCTATCTTGTTGCAAACAACCCCTAATCCCTAATCACAATATAAATGAGAATTAAGAAAAAGACAAAAGCAAAAGCAAAAGACAATTTGAAATAGTCATTTGCAAAGCTATATCAGAATTCACATAATTATCTTAAGGAGAATCATCATTCAACTACAAATTACCTTCCTATATGCAACATAATTATCATCAGGCCGACTCTGAATGGACTTTAAGAGAACTTGGCAGATTTCTAGAATGTGTTTGTTACCACCTTCTTCAGCGTTCTTATGAATTTCTTCAATAACAGGTTTCAACTGGTACTCCATCGGGGCATTTCCACTACCGGTAAAGCACCTGATTTGCTTATTCAGAGCAGGAAGAAGTACCTGAAAACAACCAGCCATTAATTCCCTATGCAGTTCATGAACAAATTGATTGATGACAAGACCATCATGAAGTACCACAAACTCACCTCTTCAATGAAAGAACATTGCTCTTGAAGAGGGCAATCCAGTTCTGGTATGGAATCAAGGAGGAGGTTGTGTGTGTAAGGATCAATCCCATAGACCTCCTGTTCTAGAACTTCGTCTCCAAGCTTTTTTCTCGGTCTATAATCCTTTACTTCTGGAATTTCTAGTGACTCCTCAACACCTTCTTTTTGTGCAGCAAGTTTTTCACCATAGTCGTCAGGCAAAGCAACTTGCATTTTCCGCCGCACATATTCCTCATCCGCAACAACAACATAATGATCAATCACTTCATACTTCCTAGTGATTGGAGGAACAAGGCTAGCTTTTGTCATGCGAGCCCCCCATTCACGTTCCTCAGCCATAGAATCAAAAGATTCATATTCCACTGTATAACCATCTTTCAAATTGCCACGTTCACCGTCAGAATGCAAGTCCATCTCCACATCTGTCTCTTGAGCAGTATCCTCTCCATCACCCTTACTGTTCTCTGAAAAGTCAGACTCATCTGTTGTTTCACTATCTGAATCTAAAGACCTCTTATTTAATCTAGACAAGCGCCTCCTATTTTCCCTGTCAGATGCATAGTCCCCAAAATCAGTAACACCATTCCCAAAGGATGAGCCATTCCTCTTAATAAATCCTCTTATCTCACTGCTAGCTTTAAACTCGTTCTTCTTGTTCTTGGAAGAAATTGTGCCAACTACTGGAGCTGAGCCATCTTTTAAAGTCCTTGCTGTCTCATCAATCTCATGTGACGGTTTAGAATTCTCCTCCAAGCTTGTAACAAGTTTCATAAATTGCCTGATGATGCGAGTCATATCACCAGTATCACTCCGCGTATTTACTCTGCAAATTCACAGAGTAAAGCAAGAGTGAAAATTTGTAGCAATATATAATTAGAAACAACGAAAATAAGGTTGGAAGTGGAAACTAAATATAAGCAACAATAACATGATGTAACAAAGAACACCAAAATAGCGACTATACTTTATAGCATCGCGGCACATTCGGCTAATATCATCCATAACTGACTCCAAGCCATGCGAAAGATAATATCCATTCTGCATCCTTTCTTCAATTTCAGCCACCTAACAAATAAAAAATCATAAGGACATTAGAAAAAAAAACTGACAATAAACACAAATATTCCTGCATGGAACAAAAAATCATAACTTGGAGTGTTACCTTAGGAAGAAAGAATTCAAAAGTATTTTCTCTCATTATCTCCTTCAGACCAAGCACAAGAATATTCTCCTTTTTCTTGTATCTCCTCGCAGACAATGGCAAAGATTTCCCTGGAAACAAACCCTTCATATGGGCATTCCTTGGGAGAATTGATGGAAACTTTCTCGAACCAACTGATTTGGAATTCTTAAATTTATTATGATATAAATTATGAGATGGATCTTTCCCAGGAACACCACGCCAAGGATCTCTGGTACTTACTTTATCATCCAAGTAACCATCTAAGCCTCTTAGTGCCCTGGAAATCAAAGAGTTTTTTGCATTTATCTGTTTAAGATTTTGACCCCTATCTGAATCTTCTGCAGCATTTATGTCATCAATAGCAAGAAAACTACGACTCTTTCTCCATTTAATGTTGTGAAACTTTTGGGGCAAATCATTGAACTGGCTACATCCTCTTATATCTATGGAAGAAACAGAAGGAAAAGACTGGAGAGTTTCTTCAAGTGCAGCAGCCCTAATACTTGTACAGCCCATTAAAATAAGGGATATGATTTTTTCCTTGTTATAACCACCCTACAAGAGAGAAAATAATTATATAAGAGAAAGGTGGTCTGGAAGAAAAGGACAAGGGAAAACATATAAAAAAAATGAAAAAACATACCATGACATTCTGGAATATAGAATCAGTACAATCAGGACCCATTTGTGACAAATCAACCTGCCTGCAGATATCCTTATAGAATTTGATCGCCAGGTTCCAGTGCTTGCAAGTAGCAGCAGAAAATGCAAGAGACTTCACGTCAGCTCTCATAAAGTGGAAGACTCTCGCTAAAATACGAGTATTTAGCAGACCCCAACTTTCATCCCCAACATGGGGGCTGTTGCTGCTTTCTTGACCAAAACCAGCATCTTTACATATACTTTCAAAAGAGACTTCATCTCTTTGTTCCACTGATAAATCATCTTCATCATCATTGTCTTCTTCACTTCCACCAACAAACAACCTGGGCCTTTTTCCAGCCTGGGCATACATGGAAAAATCATTAGAAGAAGGAAAGGAGCTTTTAGCATTTGAGGAAACCCATGAAACCAAATTGGCTGAAGAACTTTTTTCGACTGCTTTCTTTGGTTGTTTTGCATTCAACCATGGATCCAGGACTTCATTTATGGCCGTGGCAAATTCCCGACTCTTATAAGATTTCATCACTAGCTCATGCAGCCTACCACGTGTGTAACCAACAAATTGTGGATGCAAATTATGGAAGGTGATAGCAGTGGCCACAATGTTTTCCACAGGCCCAGTTTCAGAAGTACAACTGGAACCTTGAGCCTCTGCCATTACCTGTGGATCAGGACGATTTTCTTGAACCTGCCTATGAGAGCCCTGAAAACTACCAGTGGGTCCAGAACTCGACTTCAGATAAGAGGTGACCACTACATCAGAACCAGGTTTTGCAATCATTACCGGAACCCATATGTTATCTCTTTTCCTGTACACACTACTGCTGCTTGGAAGGGTACCATTGGCAACTAAAGCCTGCAAAACAGAGAATGAGAAAGGGCCTTTTTCATGTCCAGCACCATTCAGGTAGTACCACTCTCCCAGATTCAGATTTAAATCATCTACTGTAAGAACACGGCTTCTTGTTGCATTTACATCAGCTCTGCACTTCACTAATCCCTGTGAATCTTGTAGCTGAGTCCTGGAATAAGATGCATCTTCAATAGATGAGTTTTTACTGTCACATATATCGGACTGCTGACTCTGTGCCTGACCAGACCGTGAACCCTGCCACTCATTTCCTTGGTGCAGCTTAGAACGTAGCTCTCTAATAACAGAGGGATGGTTCTTGACCATAGAAGCATTATTTCTTACCACAGGTTGTGCCAATCCTCTACAAACCTTTGCAACTATAGGCTTGATTTGAGCTGCTCTGTTTACAGATATACCTCTGTTAACTTCAACATTAATGTTCTTCACCACTTTTGAGAAATCATTTGAAGCATGAATATTGCCACCAGCACCATGAGATGAAGTTGAAGAATCAGAAACTGCAGGATTTGCAGCTTGACCCTCAGATAAAGCATCTGGCTGCTGAACATGATCATTCTTTTCTTCATGCCAAAAGTAAGCCCAAGGGGGTACCTCAA
This sequence comes from Nuphar pumila, assembly GCF_984573655.1. NCBI lineage: Eukaryota > Viridiplantae > Streptophyta > Magnoliopsida > Nymphaeales > Nymphaeaceae > Nuphar > Nuphar pumila. The sequence continues at coordinate 116,653,543 of NC_143259.1, read as the reverse complement.
GCTTCCGCAAATGTGGAGCAGGTCTATGCCAACGAGGATCCGCATAGCCAGACTTGGACATTTGACAAAGTGGGTAACCATCATTCAAAACAACTCTTCTCTTAAACAATCGATCATGAACAGCATCATCATTTCTTTTCCAATCACCACCATGACATGACCATCTCCCTGCAAACAAGCTCTTCTCGATAGGTGCAGCAAATCTAGGATCATGAATGTGGGGACTATCCCTCATCAAACTTTCGTGACCTCTACAATAGCCCTCATCCCTGGCATGCCTGGACCACTCACCATAGACATTCCAGGGGGTAAAACCTACAGTTTCAATCACAGATAAAGGTGTAAGTTCGAAGCAAATCTTAATCAGCAATAAAGCAAATAGAAAGCAGAAAGGCAATGATAGACCTTCAGAAGTACACTGATTCTCCCCCTCTGTTTCATCAGCTGTAATCTGCAATGCTTCTGCAAGACAATTTACTTCACATGAGAGCTGGAAACCAAAAATGGGGAGAAAAGTATCAAAATAATATTAACTGCACAAATGTGACGCACGCATCCTTGTGTGCACGAGCACGCACACACACACACACATCTCACACAAACACACATATGCACACACGCACATGGCATGCATACGTGCACACACGATTCTTTTTAAGAAAACGTAGAAACGCTTATACACATGTACACAATTTTTAATGAAAACGTAGAACTATCGATATTAGAAAGCCTTTGGATAAGATAAAATTAAGTGAGTTATTTAAACATAAAAAGCAACTTGAAAATTTTAAAAAAGGTGGGTTTACAGAAAAAATAAGAAATAAAATGGCCGAAACATCTTTTTGTTAATTTCTTCCTCCCTTTTCTGAGACAGTTTGGGGGCGTTCACTGGCGGAGAAAATGGCCTAAATTCAATGGTGTGAAAACTACAGGTGACGCACTGGCAACCTAGAACCCAAGCACAAACAAATACGCAATATATATATATAGAGAGAGAGAGAGAGTACAAAATCATTTACAATTTTCTTTTTTCAAATAATAAACTAAAAATACAAAATTTATAAATTTATATTTCTAGAATAAAATACGATAGCAAAAAACACATACAATTTTTATTCTTCTAAAATTTGCAAAAAATATAGACAAAAATAAGAAAATAGAAATCGTTGTAAATATTGGAATTTCACAAAAATGATAAAAGAAGGCAAAAATAATTAATTAAGAAAATAAACTCCTAGATAACTTTTATTAAAACGTGTTGAAATTTTAGGCCATAAAAAACATAAGACCGTGAAGTATAAACTAGCTCCTTTTAAAAAGCTAATAAACTAAGATGTCCTAAAATTAGAAAAGCACCACAAAAGCACTACAAACCCCTCAAAGAGAGCTTACCTGCAATAATCTCCACTTCTCTCCCAGGAAGTAAGGTAAGGCCCTTCAGGAGCTCTTCCACCCTGTCATCAATATGAAGATCCTCCAGGGGGGAGGCCAAATCATCCTCCACCACCGCGCACGCTTCCTGCAGCACAGGCTGACTTTCCTGTAGGGGTTCCAACTCTCCAGCTTCGATCAAAGCATTTCCTGACGCTTCGGGTGGGCTCACCAACTGAGTCACTGAATCTGATGCAATGGATGCCAAGTTCAGAGACACTAAAGGCGAAGCAGCATTTTCAACAGTCGCCCATCCATCACTCTGTGAGTGCTTAATCAAATGATCAGAAACCATAAGACCATCGTCCACCATCTTCTTAAGATCACACAATTTTGATGGTCCCCTTTCGACGCCAAGGTGATCGAGATAAAACCAATTGCCCGCAAATGCATGCGTATTATTCAATTCTGGATGTTCTTGAGCAACATAAGGTGGCGAGTCGCAGATATCCATATCCTCCTCCATTGAAACCAATCCCTCAGGGGGGCCACTAGCAGCTTCATCTGCAACAACTTGAGAAGCTGGCTTCTCGTCGCAATTCACACTCGAATTCTGCTTCGACTTCTCTTTGTGATCGTCGGAAGAAATCTTATCGGCGCTTTGCTGACCTGATGTGGGGCGCCGAGATAGACTCGAACGCCTCTCTTCGCGCTCAGGCCTGTTGTCTCGAATAGGGGAGCTGTATCGCCTGCTCCTCCTGCTGGACTCCCTGTAATCAGAATGGTGCAACCTGCTCCCTCTTGGAGATCTATCCGAGCGGCTAGGACTTCGAACAGAGCGATCATGGCGCCTGCCGGAATGGCTAGGGCTTCGAGCATGCCGATCATGGTGCCTGTCCGAATGGCTAGGACTCCGACCGTAGCGATCATGGCGCCTATCAGAATGGCTTGGGCTCCGAGCGTGCCGATCATGATTCCTATCGGAATGACTCGGGCTCCGAGCTTGGCGGTCATGGTAGCGAGAGTACTTGCTTGACCTGGAATCCCTGTAACTCCTGGAGTACCCAGGGCTCCTAGAATCCTCAGAGACTCTCCTGCTCTTCGAGGAAGAAGCTAAGCTTGTTCTCGAAGCTTCCTCCTGCTCGTAGCAATGCCTCCTGGACCTGTAATCCGGCTCCTCGCGCGAGGGCCGCTTCCGGTGATCACCAGAGCTCGAAGCGCTACGGTGGTGCCGCGGCAATTCCCTGGCCCTGTCCTCATCCTCGGGCACCCTGGACGACGTTGGCTCCCGTGACCTCTCCTCCTTCTTTCCTAGCTCCGCCTTCTTCTCGGGCTTCTCGGGGGATCGATCCGGGAACTGCAGGGTCGAGCGGAGGGTGCCGTAGGTCGGGGCGGGGGCGGGGGCGGGGGCGAAGCGCTCCATGATACGCTGCGACGAAGAAGAAACGCAGGCCACGCCTCCATCGCCCATGGGGGGAACCGTGAACCCCCCAACGAGCCCTAGACCTCCCCTTCCCGAGGGGCACCGGCGCTCATGCTGGCTCGATCGACCATCAAAACCCTAATTTTCCCCGCCGGGACTCGCAATGTAGGGTTTCAAGAACGCGCCCGAACCAAAGATTTCCCGAAACCTATACAAAACCAGAAGCCAAAAGAAAACTAGGGTTTCTGAGTCTCAGAAAGCGAACAAGATGAGGGAAATTACAAAAGATAGAAACTTGCAATACACACAACAACAACAACAAAGAGTAGGAAGACTATCGAACTCACCGGAAAATTCACCGGTCGCCGGCCGAATCGTACGGTTTGGCGGAGGGAAAGCAGCTCGTCTGTCCGCCAGAGGAATTCCTCCTCGAACGTTTTCTGGCCTCTCTCTCTCTCTGTTATCTTCTCTCTGAGGGAAAAAAGAGGGAAAATTTTTCGAGGGGAAAAAAGAAACTCGTTTGGAGGCGAGGACTCCTGCTATTTATTCCCAAACGGGAACCGAGAAAACCCCCGCAGAGGTCAGGCCACCGTATTCCTATACGGATTCGTACATCTGTGTCGTGATACGTATCTGGCATACCTACGGCTCGGTCAGGGAGCAGCTCGACTGGTTTGCCAATCAAATGTAATGACCGTTTTGACACTACAGCTTTCTGAATTTAACGATGGTATAAACCACGATGGCACCAAACAATGAGGAGTGTTTTAGTCATTGTGTGAGAGGAGGGGTCGACTGAGGCATCAGCTGCCGCTTCGCTGGACCCTTGCGTTCTGAGTTCAACTGCTATACGGTCTGCCCGAGGTTTGGTTATTGCCTTATTGCGGTTTATGAGGGGATGATTTTGGTGAAAAGATCAGGTGCAATCATCCTTCATCTTGGCGACAGGACCTGTCAGCTATGGACCCAAGACCTGATGGAGTGCCTAATGCACAAAATTTTGTGCAATCATATTGCACGATCAGGACTCATGTTTTTGGGATGAGGGAGGATATTTTCTTTTTTTTAATATTCAGTGGTTAGATGGCAAGGGAAAATCTTGTTTGGTTGTTTTTTTTTTTTCTAATTTCGACCTTTGGGACTATGGAGTTGTAATACACACCAACATTAACGATGTTGCTCAAATGGGAAGGCAAGAATCTTTCTCTCTCTATATATATATAAAACAACAGGGTTAATATTTGATGATATTGAAGGTACGAAATTATATGAAACTATTGAGCTGAAAATCATAGGTTTTAGATTTTTTATTTTTGTAGATTAAATCCTAGGATGTAATTTACAAGTTTTGCTTAGATGGAAAATGAGTTTTGAAGAATATGATTGTGATACATATGCAGGGTTTCTTTAAGGGTTTCAAAAAATAATAGCCCACAATGCACTAAAATTTCATGTTTCAAAAAATCTTATTTTTAGATTGAAATGACACGATCCAAGCTTTTATCATTAGCAAACAAACCATTGTGAACGCATATGTGTGATCAGATTGAGTAGATAAAGCCTGAACTCATGATTTTAGGTTCAATTATAATTATGTGCCTTTAATACTACCAAATATTAACCCATAACAATTATTTTGAGTCAATGATAACAACATATATGTGTTCACCATGGTCGCATGCTAGAGATGAACTCTTAAATTGTATTTTATCAGAGAAAAAAAATATGTTTTTTGTGAAAAAATTGTAATGTTTATAATAATAGATTTTCAATCACCCAAAGAACAAGTCTAATGTTGGAATTGTGAAATTTGAATGTCAATCTTCGTTTAAGGCACATAGCTCACATCCATTGGGTTAGATTTGTTAAAAAAAACTAAAATTAGCTTGCCAAGTTATTTCTATATACAAACAAGTGCCAAAAAGTGACACTTGAGGTAATTATTTTTCTTAATTTAAATTGATAAATATATTTATCATCACTTATTTACTAAAAGACATGCTTTCATGGGGTTCAATGCGATAAGTAAATGATTAGGTCACACTAATGTAACCAAGAAGCATCGAGTGTGATTCTAATGGAGGTCATCTTCTAGCTCGTTTATCAAAAAAAAACACTAGATCAAATTAGTTTTGCAACAAAACTTGGTTTTTGTGATAAAGTTATAGTGCAATATGAGATTTATTTTGTAGCCCACTAAAATACATTTGAATATAACATTTTTACTACAAAATAAACTATGAAGAATACATATGCCATGATAAAAAACAATTGCAACTATGTTTCATTGAAATACTTAAGAAAGTAGGAGATTGAATTGCCCCGTATATACAAATTCATGTATATAACATGATAATAAAGACCATATCACTTAACATTTAACATTGCATTATAGTTAATACAAGTATTATAATGTTCAAGAAGTATGATGATTGTGTTTGCATCATCTTGATTGAGGGATATCCAGTTAATTAATATCTTGACATAAAGCATCCATCTTAATGGATTTAATATAAGGGAAAAGAAAATATCATATGTCATCCCTATTACTTCACTTTTGTGTATCCCCGTTACCTATCTTTTTCGTCGATCATTACTTGCAAGCATTTGCAAGTCTACTTTGTTTTCATTCTTGACCCTATGTTGATTGCAAATAAAGCTTGATTTTCTTTTAAATTTTTACATGAACAAGTTTTTCTTTATATTTTATTTAGTTTATTTTAAGGTAACCTAATCATGTACATGTATGATTTATACAAATCAGCCATATGTAACACACATAAACACGTTTTACAATCTATATGGATGTGAAATTTTTATAAAATTTAGGCTAAAAAACATTCCTATGCTCCTAAACAATTTTGGTGTTGTGAAATCCAGCCAACTCTGATGGCAGGCTCCCAAACATAGCCTAAAACAAAATTGAATTGAATTATTCTTTAAATAAAAAATCATATAATATTAAAATGAAATATATTTGATCATGGTATCTCAAGAACATCTTAAACTTGATCTAACAACATTGACTAAGTTGATACATATTTTATTCTTTATCAAAACGATAATTGTTGATTTAAGCATGAACAAATATGAATCAATAATTTGAATCATTTTGTTTACCATAAATCATATCATACATTTAAAATCAGTATTTACATATGATTTTACAAAAATAAGTCACTTTATGCATTTTTATGTGAATTTATATTAACATATTTTTATATGCAATGATTTTAGATCACTTGACATGTTTTTTTTATTAACAAGTTGATTAGTTAATACTAATCATGATAGAAATCAATAGTTTTATCGTTGATTGTCTTATAGTAGATTATCATTGTACTTATACATTGAATTTTAGCTTAGCAATAATAGTAGGATGATGAAAACACATATCCTTGTACTAGTCAATTTTGCTTCGGAACCAAACCCACCTGAGCCACTCGTTTATGTGCCCTATGAGCATGCATATCTACAATTATTTGGCACATGTATTACAACCATTTCGTGTTTATATAATTACACAACTAAACTAAATTTTTAATTGATTAAACGTAACCTAGTTTACATATAAATTTCTAACTTTATACTTTTCACAAAGTTTACATTTAACTAAAATTGTATATCCAGCAAAATTCGAAATATCATATTTACATGCACATGTTGAAAGTATAAGCTATGATTTTTTTTTTCTAATGAATAATAAAAGTCAATAAATAAAGCATATAATTTTTTATATGATGAAAACATTTGTATAATCATTTATTATATTATGATATGATTTTGTGATCTCTAACAGATGTTGTGTATTTAAAAATATCATACTATATTGGTGACAACTTAAATAATATAAATTTTTAAAAATTGAAATCAATATAGTTATAAGTTTTGCTTCAAAATATATAAGTTAAAGCAATTAAGGGGTCTTTTTAAATTAAGACTATTTAAACCTAAAGGATGGTAACAACTAGGGGTGGCAATCGGGTCGGGTTGGCGGGTCAGCATACCTCAACACGAACCCGACCCGTTTATTAAACGGGTCGGCTGTGGCAAACATGAACCCGACCCATTTATTAAACGGGTAACCCGACACGACCCGCCAACCCGTTTAATAAATGGGTTAGGTGGGGTAAACGGGTTGGCGGGTCAGGTTCGGGTAAATGGGTTGATCTGCCTGCCTAACCCATTTATTAAACGGGTCAGCCGAGTTGGCATACCCCTAACACGAATCGACTCGTTTAATAAACGGGTTAGGCGGGTTGACCCATTTATGACACGAACCCGTTTATAGCCAAACTCGAACCCGGCCCATTTATTAAACGGGTAACCTGACACGACCCGCCAACCCGTTTAATAAACGGGTTGATCTGCCTGCCTAACACGTTTATTAAACGGGTCAGCCGAGTTGGCGGGTTGGCATACCCCTAACACGAACCGACTCGTTTAATAAACGGGTTAGGCGGGTTGACCCATTTATGACACGAACCCATTTATAGCCAAACTAGAACCCCCCTAAGAGGGGGGTTGGGGGGTCGTGTGAGGTTTTGCCACCCCTAGTAACAACACACAAAAATACTCAATTTTATAGATGTGAAATATGCCTTAATTGCATGTTATAATTAAAATACTCATGGATCTTTGAAAATGTTTAATGCTTCAATTATATAAAATATTTAACCTATTCAAAATTTCAAATAAACTTATGCTTTTTCACGGATAACTTTAACTAGAAAGTTCAAAAAAAAGATTTACATAACTCACTCAAGAAAACAAGGCTATTTTGGAGGCCAAATGGAGGGCATCAAAGAAGATTCACAAAATCTAAATGCTCTACACCATTTAGGACATGAGAGATGCTAAATACTCAAATCTCTCTCATTTCCCCAATCCAATTACAAAAAATTACAAATCAATGCCGTTTTGGTGCTCTTTCAAACATCTTTGATGACTTGTAAACAAGGATGCGAAAGAAATCAAGTAGCCTGTGGATCAGTTCACTTTGGCTTGTCATGAACTTGTTCATGTTTAGTTTGTGTAGTTGATGAGCCAAGTCAACTTCTTTAGCTTAAAGATGAGTTGAGTACGACTAAAGGGTGTTTAGCAACTCGTCTCGAGTTTATGTAGATACAATTAGGTGTAATGCATGTCACAAATATAACATACTACAACTAGATAGAGTACATGACTTTCAATGGGTGTGTTTGTCTCATGTGAAGGGAGACTTTGTGTTGCTTTGCGACTGAAAATGAGTTCGATGAAACGTTACCATAGTAATTAGGGAGAGGGGTTTCCAACTTTCCTCGTGAAAACAATGCACATGTGGGCCCCGTAAAATGACATGGATTTTTGAGCTATTCTATTGAAAGCCCCCCCCCCCCCTCTTCTTTCTATGATATTCTCTATGATAGGAAAATGCCTCTGATGGGGTTAAACCAATGAGTCGAGATATGACGCATGCTAAATATCATGGGAGGCATGAGTAATCAATAAGATGCTTGCCCAAATATGAAAAGATTTGGCTTTGTCCCTCTCAACCTTAGAGAACTCTGCATTGTCTTTTTCAAAATCTATTCTTTCTTGCGTTAGTGGTGGTGGAAGCAAATGAAGAATTCATTGGATTTTTTTTTTTAGGAGGCCTAGATCTTTCGACTTAAAAGGAAACAACCACTGAAATACTTGTCTCAACTTTAGTCATGGTGGGTCAACTTGAGTAGATCCCACATTTTGCCAAGAGAGACAAATTTTATACTAATCGGGCTCCCCTAGTTTGGTAGGAGCTGTTAGTGTAAGTCACCATGTGTTGGGATGTTGCAAGTTCAAAACCCAATGGGTATGTTGTGTAACTAACTGGTGGGGTCTGTCTAACCCCAGCTTGCCTATAAAAAAGAAGAGAGAAATTTTATTTAATGGTTCTATTCTTCTCATATAGATAAGCACTAGCTTTTCATTTACGATTTTAGTATGTTATCAAGAAATGGTTGCCTCACCATGCTTAAAATCATGTCCTTATAGTAGACCTGTAAGAACTTAAACACTGTTGTTATGAGCTTTGTTGTTCACATATGATAAGTCTGGCATTCAACATAGAAGACTCTTTTTGATAAAGATAAACAATGAGCTCGATAAACCCGGGCTTGATTGGGCACATCCCGTCAAAAAAAACTAAGTCAATTGAGTCCGCCTGGCTTGTTGAGCTGAGTCACAAGCAGCTAGGCTTGTTTTCCTAACCCCACTTCTCAAACAACAAATGATTGAAAAGCCAAATCCATCCAAAGCCAAACACTACATTTGGAAAAATATCAATTTGTCAATTTCCCTACCAAATAAAAGTTGCCAGAAATAGCTTAAAACCAACCTGATCAGGTGCAATATGATTTCACAAATATTTGTGCATTAAGCACTTGATCACCCTTCATCTTTGGGACAGGCCTGTCAGGTGTGTGGGATGGTGGGTGCTTAATGCACAATTTTTTGTGCAACCATCCCCTTTAAAATGATGGGCATTTATATTTGAACACTTCAAAATTTCTTTTATAAGTATGCCCTTGACGGTTGAGCTGCATGGATTGGATCCAATTAAACTTTCAATCCAATCCGGTATTTATTTTCGGACATGGATCTTAAAATCTTGATTGAAATTCAAATAGATGCATAGGGGTGCTAACGGGTTGGGTTGGGTTTGGTTCAGACCCAAGTGAAACCATACCCAAACCAGATTTGAGATGATGGTATCCGGTATGGACCTGGGTCTAATCAGACCCACCATATAAGAAACCATACCCAGATCCTATAAAGATTACATGAATCAAACACGGTAAATTTTTTATCATTTTTACATTGAGAAATTGTGGATTTTAATCGGTCGGGCCCGAGTCTGGTATGAATTTTCACAAACCTTACCCGACAGCTTATATTAATCAGACCCTTCGAGCCTTCATGTTTATCACCAAACCCCAACCCTATAGGGTTTGGTATGGATCAGGTCTGGGTCAAACCCTAACCATTGACACCCGTACTTTCTGTAAGATTTTTAGTAACCCTTCTTTTAACCTGATCGTATTTGAATCCAAGTCTTCTACATTGAATCCATTTTAGATCCGAATCTAAACTCAAACTTGGTCCTTAAAATCTAGATTGGATCCAACACGAACTAGCTTGTTTCCGACCTGGTTGCCCCCCTTAATCACATGGGGCATCCTTGGCCATTTAGCAAGGTCTTCACGTGGGCAATTTAGGATGCCAACGGTTTGGGTTTGGGTTTGGGTTGAATCTCAAACCGAATCCAAATCTGATTAATTGGTTTCAATAGTAGAACGAATTAGTAATCAAATCCAGATTTGATCTGAATCCACATTTGATGGATAATCTGATCTGATTACAGATAAGATATATCCGATTGGCTAAGGGAACCTAGATTTGGTTTTACTTCTTTCCACCCACCTCGAATCACAGTAACAAGTATCACCAATTTTCTTTCAAAATATTAGTAATATATGTCAAAAAAACTAAGGATGTCAACGGGTGAGATGTAACCCGACATTTGACTCAAATCCATATCCAATTAGTCAGGTTTGGCAGCCAGATTTGGATCCGATTAACAATCAAATTCACATTCAGTATTGACTTTTGCATTCAAACCTGAAACCGAATCCAACAAAACCCGACCTCATTAAGCGTACATATCGGGTTTTAAGCTAGTTGTATCTGGATTTGGTTTTATCTAATTCTATCCAAATTCAAATCTGAAACCAAACTCGATTAGGCCATACCCGATTAAGTCGGACTCAATAATGCCTAGATCTGACCCTGTTTGCATCCCTAAAAAAACCCAATGATTTCAAAATATGGTTTGTTTTGAAAAAAACTCACATTTTTAACCTAATAATAACAGGATAAAAGCAATTTTTTCTTATTTTTATATTATTTAAGTTTTCATTATTATTTTTTTGGACAAAGAAAACTGGGGTTAGGCAGACCCCTACCAGTTACACAATTATACCATTGGGATTAGAACTTGCAATTATATAGGTTTTCATTATTGTTTTTATAAAAATTATATATTTATATATGTCAATATTTTCATGAGAAAAAACACTCAATTTTTTAAAAATATCATGAGACTTTCGCTGGCCAATATCTTCCCAAGATCGAGATTTTTTGTGACTATGCTGTTAATCTAAATTTGATTAGGTCGGACCCAATAATGCTTAGAATCCGAACCGAGTACGACCCGTTTACGATAAACCGACGTACGTAAGACATTAGATTGGGGATATTTTAGTCTTTTCATCAAGGTAAGGCAGGCGTTATAAATCACAGATCCCCTCAGAGGTCCTCTGGTCGAAGGCTTCTGGTTTCTCTCTCTCTCCTTTTGAGCCTTCTTCTTCCTCTCTTCTAGTCGGAGAGTCCTCGCAGAGAGAGAGAGAGAGAGAGAGAGAGGAGAATAAGAACAAAAGAAGAAGAAGAGGAAGGGAAATGTCGAAGAAGAAGGCGTTCAGTGGCTCCACAATGACTCTCAAGGATTTTCACGGTGGATCCATCCCTTCTGACCTCCATTTACCCTCAGCTCCCGGCGTGTAGGCGTCGATCTTCTATTTTTTTTCTTCTGTATTTTCGTTCGTTTTTGGTTTTTTTTTTTCTGGTTACGGGTTTCTGAGATATTCGAAAACCCTAAATTGATGTCCTTGTGCAGCGTCGTAAGGAATTTCGACCGGCACGGTCTTGACCGGACGAATCCGGCTCCCTGGGGGAGCCCTATCAACCGTTCAGACCATCGGCGCCCTGGATCTTCGGGAGCATCCCGGAATTATGACGAGAAGCCGTCTTTTTTTTCACATCCGGTGCATATTGGCCGGAACTTCGATGAGGATGAGCGGAAGCCTCTCGATTCCGGCCCGAGGAGGAGCTCGGGCGATGACGACTACCTTCAGGTCTCGAGATCTGATCGATTCGTGCCTAACCATCCCGATCCGAAGCTGCCTGAGATGAAGGTCTCTGTCCTGCCGCAGATCTCCGGAACTCAAGCACCGAGGACAGCTGCGGCTGTGGTTTCAGCTAGGCCGACTTCAGGGAATGGAAGTCATTCTGGAGTTCCAAACGCTTGGGGGAGGCACGAGCTAGGGGTTCATGACGAGTTGGCTCAGGCACCTGTTCTACTGGCAGCGCAGACTGCGTCTGCTGCGTCAAGGCTTGCAAGTGCCAGTGCTGTAGAGAAGGTCTCCTCTGGGATATGGCAATCGAAGCTCGTGATCTCGTCACATCCATCTCAGTCATCGATCTACCAGCCAGGGTTCGAAACCAGAGCAGCTAAATTTGAGGGTAACAATAACTTTGGAAATAGTAGGTACAGTGAGACCAGTCCTTCTCGATCTTATTCCATCAAGATGGAATCTACCCCAGCTGTTGATATGGATCAAGTGGATGTCCGGGGGTATAATGAGAGTAGGAGGTACGGTGAGGATTTCGTTCCTGCTAGGGGGGCAGAAATCGAAGAGTATGAAAGGGAGAGATCCAGATTGGTTCGGCCTGTTTCAGCTGAAGGGAATCTGGGTCAGCCGCAGGGTGAAGTCTCAGAGAGGCCAAAGATGAAGCTTCTTCCAAGAACAAAGCCGATGGAGCCTCAAGATTCTTACGTAAATGACTATAAACAGGTATTATTCTTTCGTGTTCGCTTGGTGTTCTTCATGCTTCCACAATGCTAATGACTAGTTTTGATTGATTTTTGTCTTCACTTTTGTGGCAATCCTTAGCCAACTGATTCAGACAATGTGGAAATGCATGATGAAGCAATTGTGAATGTGAATCGCCCACCAACATCATGTTCGCCTGTGACAGATGAATATAACAGAGTGACTGAACGCCCCAGATTGAATTTGAAGCCACGTTCACAGCCATTGGAGCAATCGAATAAGATTGTTGAAAGAGAAAGGTCTGTAGATGTTCTCAGTGGTAGATATTATGAAATTTTTTGTCTAATTGGCTGTTCTTCTTTGTTATGTTTGTTGGGGGATAATTGGGCATTATATGTTTCCTTTATGCCATTTTCCATTGATAGTTTGAATATTACACTTGGTTGGTAAATTTATTCCTTTCTCATCATCTGTGAAGTAAAAATTTGGAGAGCTACTCTTTGTTTGCTATGCAAACGAAGGAAAGAAAAAAAAACTTGGATAGAGTATTTTGTAGGCTCATGAGTCATGACTTTTAGGCAGCAGGTTGCTAGGTTTACCAGAGGCAGACCCCAGCATGGTGGGAAGATTCATTTGAACTATTGGGCCACACAATGGGATTGCAAGTTGGAGGTTTCAATTATAAAATAGAGGAAATGCCATGATATTACTTTGCTCAGCTGCTGATTACTTTAGACTCAGAAATCGGGGATGGCAGTTATCCTTGCTTCATTTTTTATTTCTAAAACTCGACTCATGTTTAGAAAAGTTGATGAGCCCTACCTAAACGGTTCATGTATATAGAATTGGCCTTTCCTATTGACAGTTGCACATTGTGGTAGGCTGGCCAAAATCATGATTTCTTAGTTCTACTTGGATTCAGTGAAGGTTCCAACTCAACTGAGGGTCATTTCTATTTGTAAGATGCAACATGAGTTGTGGATGATTGAATAGAAAGTCACGTTGTATTCCAATCTAAAATTTGTATATCACATATAAATACTAATAAATAAATGACAGCATCACTTGTAGCTAAATAACATTTTAAGGATGGCTAGGCACTTTCTTTTCAAATAAGCAGCTAAATGAGTGTGTTGATGAAAATGGCTATGTGATGTACTATTATGAGTTTCTATTTTATTAAGGTCTATACCCTACATTATATTAGCATGCAATTTTTTATTTAGGCAAAACAGGTAAAGGTTTAGGTGTGATGCTAGTTCATCTATCTTGATTCTCATTTAGGTAGGCAGATATTCTAATGTCAGAGAAGTATTTGCAGTAGAGATTTTAAACTCTGCTATAGTCTTAATTTATCTAGCTTGTCTTATGTCATGTTGTGTTGCCTACTGTAATCTCCAAAAGTTCATCTAGTGTCTTGCAATCTTCCTCGGGCTCCTGCTTTCTTATTAAGTAAGGAAATTACAAGCTTCTGATTGCGACTTCTCTATCAAAATACTTCAAAGTATAATTTATAAGTCTACTATGAGCTTATCTAAGTGTGGATGACCCATGGTGTCATGAAGAGTTTTGAATGGTGCTGCCAACTCAAAGACATTGGAAATTATCATGATGGGTAGGGCCAAAAAGGATACCCTCCTTAACCTTGACTTGGCAAAAGTGTTTGTATGCATTTGCACATTTGAACAGATATATCTGATCAGGTAAGTGGAGTTGCTACAACCTGCTGGTGTAGAACCATCTTTTACGTTGTTGCATGAGAACTAGCATCTGGATTTGTAACAGATGCTTCATTTGTAGATTCTACCACAAGGCTACCAGAATTATTCCCTCTATTGAAAACAGATTTTAAATTAAATGTGGAAGATTGTTGCTTGGACACAATGATTTAATGCAAGAATTTTATGTGATGTACCATAAGGTCTTTGATTATGAAAAGACTCTTGTACCTGAAAGCATATCCAGAATTGCATCATAGTTATCATAAAGCAAAACAGATACGGGAAGTGATGCATGAAGTGGAAGCGTGGAGTGAGTGTTAAAAAGTAGTGTGAAGCGGGAAGTGGGATTCGTTTTGGAAGCGTGTGAGAAGCAGAAAAGGAAACGTGATGGAATTGAGAGGGGGGGGGGGATAACATGAAAAACACAAAAAAACAAGGGGAAGCGAGTGGGAGACGAAAGGGAAGTGAGAAGGAAGCAATTTTAGAAGCGTGTGGGAAGTGCGCTTCCCACCAATGGGAAGTGAGTTTCTGGGGAAGTGTGGCACTTCCTTCTTTGGAAGTGAGAAGGAAGCAAATTGAGAAGCGAGTGGGAAGTGAGTTTCCGGGGAAGTGTGGTGCTTCCTGCTTTGGAAGTGTGCTTCCCTCCTATAGGGCACTTCTGGTAACTATGAATTGCATATTTTGCTGCTCACTTCATTGAACATCATCTAGGAAAAAATGCAGAAAGGCTCATATAGCAAAAAAGGTTTTGTTTAGCTAAATGGGTGTAAGATCAAACTTATTATTATTGTTATTTTAAATCATGGAGGCACTTTGATAAAAAATTGGACATATATCATGTGATCTTGGGTGCATGTTGCTCCATAATGGTGCACACTTTCCACAAATTGAGGCTGGATTGTTTCTTGATCCATGCTTTGCATAAGAACAAGAACTTGCTGTAATATATAGGAGGTTCATATAGAAATTTGAGATCACTCTTTCCCATATATCAAAGATCAGGTGAGAGATTTAATATAGGCTATTCATAAGGAGTGTATTGTAGGGGGGGAATTTATGAATCATTAAGAATGGTTCTTTCCAGTTGTGTGATGGTAGGTATAACTAGGGATGGCAGTGGACAAGGTCTCCACCCCCGCCCTATCTCAAAATCCAAACCTCCATCCCTGCCTCCATCCCCGCACGAGGATGGATTTTAACCTCCACCCCCACCTTCATCCCCGTTTCAAGTCCTCCATCCCGATCCAAACGGGGGCGAGGTGGGGCCCCGTTTCACCTCGGTCTATAGTCATCCCTTGACGGGGTGGGACAGGGCAAGGCGGGGATTGTGACACGGGGGGGGGGGGGGAGCGTAAGTCCGTCCCCGCACGGGGATAGATTTTAACCTTCATCCCCACCTCCATCACCATTTCATGCCCTTCATCCCCGATCCAAACGGGGCGAGGCAGGCCCGTTGTCCCCGGTCCACTGCCATCCCTAGACCTTTATTTTAATTCATAAGTGCAAAGCTTGAAAATGTCAATTTTTTGGACAAGAATGCACTTAAGTTTAAGAAGGCTTAGAACTCCTTGACTCTGATACAGGGATTTTAACCAAAGGTATTTTAGTCAAAATTAGAATGTTTACTAATGTCTCTCTTTGTCATAAGTGTGCAAAGTTCAACCAATGACAAAAAAGTAAACACATTAATTTTGAAAAGACAAAAGATTGACAGCTTAAAACTCCATAAGCTTGCCTCTTCCTGTAAGGGGGTAACACTCGTAATATTTAAACCTAGACTGCCTACCTAGCGGCCTAGGCTCCATCCCACTACACCAAACCCCTTTGGGGCAATTGCTTGGGACCTTGGTGCAGGGTATGTGCCTCATCAGCATGTGCCATGCCACCTCAAATCTTCATATCGGAGATATAGGATTTAGGACACAATCTACAAAGTCCTGGAACAAGCAGCCAAGCCAACTCCTGCCCAAGGAGAAAAGGATGTGCATTTTGGGGAATGGGGTCCACACTTGGGGATGTTGAATGGTAATGGTCTTGGGGTGCAGAGCTTCAAAGTGGTGAGGGGATCAGGATCCACATGCTTCGAGAATAGAAGGTCCTCTGCTAGGTGTTGTCATGTCACCATTTGTTGTGTTGGATGGTAAGCTCAAATTGCATCTTCCTAGAATCTACCATCAAATATGCATCCTAACAGAGCTGGAAGGTTTGAATAAATGGATGGATGATTTTTCTAGTGATATTTATTTATCTATGTATACAAGAATGATGTTATAAGTTTACAAACATCATAAGTGGTAATTCTGACCATGATTTTAGGACCCGTTTCTGTTAGGTGAGATAACCTTGACGATTTCCAGTTGGCTTTGGATAGAGATCCTTATGTGTGAATTCAATTTTGGCACCTCCTCACTTTCCTTCTTTGGGTCTGGATATTCTGGATCCTAGTGCTTTGGATCTGATCCCTTGACACACCCAATCCAAGGCTTCTCCTTGTACAATGGATAAGAGCTTTAACGCCAAGCTAGTTGGTAAAGTAGAATCACTTATTTTTTAATTACGTGAACCCGGTCTGAGATTGGAGACCTGATAACACTGGTCTTAGCCTGCAGTGCCTATATTCTTTTTTTTTTATGAAGGAACCCTCGCTGAGAACCATCTCACTTAATGGCCCCCTTGCAAGGTAAACCCCAGGTGGGGTCACCAACACCCAAGCTCTTAAGGAGCCCACCAGCTAAAGGCACCCTCACCCGAACCTGGGACGAAGGAGTCAGGACTTTCCCCCCAGGCCCAACAGCATAGGTCTACTGTTTGAAACCTCGGTCTAAACCCTAGTTTTGGCCTAAAAAACAAAGAGGGGGCGGCAATAATAGAAATGCAACTTAAATCCCATTGTTAAAATAGAGAATAATGTAGTACTACCTTCTACCAAAAGATTAAGATAGCAAACAAAATTCCTCTCATGCTACCATCCACTAGCTAATGGTAATTGATAAATAAAACTGGTCAGTGGAAACAAGTGAAATTGGCATAAGCTTAGGCATGCAGACTTGGTATCACAGCTTCACTATGCCACCATCTGCTCTTAGGTGAAGGGATCCCTATCCACTTTACCCAGTAAGAAAAAGCAAAACATTTGGACATCAATGTCCAAAGAAATTAAGAAACACAAATCCTATAATATATTAAGCATGTACCATTAACAGGATAAATATATGATACAATCTAGTTGGGATCTCGTGGCGTAAGTTGTTTTTACTCATTTTAACCTCGTGCACGTGTTCCACATATCTGATTTATCATGGGGATTGACCCTTGGATAATGCTTTTTCAATGAAATAAAAAAAGTTTATTTATTTTTAGTCAAAAGCTTCTGATACTTTTTTTTGACAGAGAAAGCAAGGGTTAAGCAGATCCCTATCAGTTATACATCCATACCATTGGGATTTGAACTTACAACTTCCCAACATAAGGTGACGTGCACTAACTGCTCCTGCCAGACAAGCTGAGCCCCACGACCGTCAATTTTTGCATCACAGGAAAATTCTGTACACATGTAGGATTCTAGAGATACTAAATGAAGCATATAGACCATATTTATAAGGTTAGATTTATCAAAAAAATAAATAAAACAAAAGTTTTGCTAAGTCGACTATAGCAAATATATATAGGGATGGCAGTGGACCGGGGCGGGGGCGGGGGACAAGGTCTCCACCTCCGCCCCGTTTCAAAATCCGAACCTCCATCCCTGCCTCCATCCCCGCATGGGGATGGATTTTAACCTCCACCCCCGCCTCCATCCCCGTTTCATGTCCTCCATCTCCGGTTCAAACGGGGGCAAGGCAGGGCCCCATTTACCCTTAGTTTATAATCATCCCTTAAAGGATTAGGGACGGGATGGGGCGTGGCGGGGCGGGGAAAAGCATAAGTCCATCCCCGCACGGGGATAGACTTTAACCTTCATCCCCGTTTCATGCCCTTCATCCCCGGTCCAAACGGGGCGAGGCGGGGCGGAGCCCCGTTGTCTCTCAGTCCACTGCCATCCCTAGGTATAACACTGAAAGAATGCACACTGTTCCTATGAAAAAGTGTGCTTTTCATTTAAAGGCAATTGGTTTGCCATCTCTAAGGGCCTGTTTGCTTTTTGGTGGGGGGGGGAGGGGGATATGACTTTCATATGAAAATTACATCCTTAAAATGCTTCCAATATTGGCTTTACCATGAAGCACCTTCCGGGGAATGCCAGTGGTTTGAATGGATTTACACATGAGATGGGCACGGAGGTGGGAATGAGAGGGCCACACATCTGTTAGCATGTCAATGTAATCTTGTTGGAATTTTGTGCAATGTTAGGTCTTATGCATGAGCACCTTTTCTGATAGTGTATAAATTTGACCCATGTAGGGTGTGAAAATGATAGGCTAGCTGACAACTTTGTTGAATGGGGCTATACTTCAGGCAATTGTGGGTTTGATACCTGTATCCCTGGGTATGCTATTTCAAGGATATTTTAATTTGGTCAAATCTTTCTTAACAGTTTTAGATGCTTTCTGCAGAGGGTGCATGTGAATGATAGTTCCCCTTTTCATTGGCAAAAGTTCTCTTTTTTTGACAAGTATGAGCAGTGCATCCGCTGAAGCTGGATGTGTTTAGTAGTTGAATTGTATACATATATTCATATTAGCATGCATAATGGATAATATGCTTTTATTATTTTGTTCATTATGCTAACTTGAGATCATGTGCTAATTAATGTTTTATAAGAAATTTGGTGCTGATCCATGTTGCATTATCAATCCACTAAAACGATGGAAACAAGACATTAGAAATATCAAAAGTTTAAGCAGCATGTTGCAAAATCTACAATTGAAATCCACACAAGTTCTAAGCCAACAGCAAGTTACCTGATTACAAAAGCATATGCTATCTTAATTGGGTGTAGTGCACTATGAATTGGACATTTTGTATAATCATCATTGTAATGCATAAAGGAATGTAATGGAGTGCCACATCTCAATTTTAAATGGTAGCTGAGGAATCACTATGCAAGAGAAGAATCAACTCCTGGTATGTATCAATTTTAACAAACATGGGGCACAATATGAAAATAACCTCACCTAAATGCTCCGGCATATTCATGAGCTGTAAACAGGTTATATTGGATTGGGATGTGGGGTTTTCTTACGTATCCATCTAAGATGAGCTGGTTATGGATAAACATTGGATGTAAATTAAATTATCTAGATTACACCATTTTGAGTAGACTCGTCCGTGTGTGATTCATTTTTAGTTAACTTTTATCTTATCTATATTCTGAAATTCTCTTTGTATTTATATAAATATAAACTGGACGGGTGAATTTTTTTGTTTCAAAAATATCCTCCTGCATAAATGCTGTCTTTCTAGTTCTTAGTTTAGTTGAAGGACTTTTGGTTGAACTTGCAAGCTGCGGCTTCTCTTCCTTGACCCAAGATAGTGGAAAGGTGTGGCCTTAATTTCTTCAAGCGCATGGAAAATTCTGTATCCAGGAGTTGCTATAAGGATGCAACATGTGACTTCATTGTCCTACAAATAAACATGGTTTGCAAATGTTTCTAGTTTATCAATGTCGTGATTTGTTCTATTGAATGTTACAGATGCTATCTTTCAGATACTCAAATAATGGACTCAGTATATGCTTGCTAGTGTCTGACAAGTAGTAATATGCCCTCTTCTTTCTAAATAAATGGTTTATGAAGCATCATTCATATAATTAGTTTGCAAGCCGAAGACATTATTTCACCTGCTTTTTACTTATTGGGTTCTGCCTTTTTTCCTGTTCATGATAGAGCTGTTTTCTCTTTTCTGTTATCCGGATTTGTTTGATTTTATGGGTGGGAGCATTCATCATAGTATCATATGTTGAACTGGATTTGATCCTTCAGTGCATCAAATAGTTTGGTAAATAATGTTCATTCTGTGGCGTCTCAGGGTATTTTGTTGATAAATGGTTCCTTTGTCCCTTTGTAGGAAAACCATATTTGGTGGTGCACGCCCACGAGAGCTGGTATGAGCCCCCCGTTCTTTTATCTTTCTCTGATCCTGATCATGCTATTTTATTCTTCATGTATTTCTTTATGTTTCTGTAATTTCCTGACCTTGCTTCATTCGTTTCCTGTGACAATCTTTTGTGGCAAAAGGTCCTGAAAGAGCGCGGGGTTGATGATGTCATTATTAATGGTCTGGACACAGTTCGACCACCCAGCAGGTACTATGTGTTTCATTAGAAGTCGATACAAGGCAAGTGGTTTGGACATCTGTTCTGGATATGTTCTTCGTTGAAGGATAAGTGACACACTCCTTTGTATCTTTGAAGGGGAAAACCTGATCTTCAGAGTCCTGATTTGAAAACGGATGCAGCTGCACAACACACCAGGCGTTCTGACAGACCAGAAAACTTTACCACAGATCATAGAACAGGACACCGGCCAGTTGAACGTGCTGATTTCCAATCCGATTGTCGAGATTTTGAGAGGAAAGACAATAGAGATCCAGAGAAGGTGGATACACAGAGGGGATCATGGAGAAATGACAATTGGAGGAATGATGAGGATGGAGAAAAGCAACAGGAACGCTTGCGGGAGACTGAGAGCTGGCGCAAGCCTGAGCCGAAGAAATCACCTGAGCCATCAGCTCCTCGTTATGGGCGGGCAGCTTCTGCAATGGAACTTGCGCAGGCCTTTTCTAGGTCTGTTTCTGTTGCTGGAAAAACAGAGACGATGCCCAACCCGAGGGGCATACCGAGCAGGCTGGTGGATCCTGGGCATGCTCCTGTACCATTTTCTCCACGGAAAGAGATACTCGAGAGTTTTACTTTGGATCTGCACAACAGCAGATAAATGGGTACTAAGAGACAATCATCCATGATAACAGAAGTGAGGATTCCATGCAAAACCTGACCTGCTGTATTAGTAGAGCCCTTGGCTATTCTCGATCCGAGTTGCCAGGTACTTCTTGGTTCCTGAGGATGCCCGGTGCACTTCAAGATGCCGTGACGACCACTTTTTACATTGCCAAATTTATTTTATTTTTCTGCCTCTTTTTTCTCCCCATTAGTTTTCTTTTTGAAAGGAAGCTGGGACGCATTTCATGCGATAGCAAGCCCTGGCTTTGATACTAGATTATATGGTTTTAATCCTTGAGATTGAATATAGCTTCGTAGATTACATTTTTACATATCTTACCACTGTGCTCTGATAAATTCTACCGCAGTGGCCTTCATTTACAAATTCTACTGCAGTGCTTTGATAAAAGCTTTCAGATTGAAATGGATGGTTATGATAACTCCGCAAAATTTTTTTCCATACTTTGAGCTTCAAGGTCCTCTCTATTGAGACGAATTATTTGTTTGTAGGTGCTGCATGAAAAATGTAGTCTAGAATCTGTCATATTCATTGGGTTTTTTGGATAATCCAAGAGAAAACCCCCCACCACTGACGACACGTTAGTAAAACCCTCTGGTGGGTCCCCCTACCGACCGATGACCGGGGAGTGTTGGAGGAGGTGTGCAGACATTGCCTTTCTGGTGCAACATGTCTTCTGCCTTATTTGGTCACTTTAAGCAGTGCCTCTTTTTGAGCTATGTAGGTTTTTATACACGCCATTATAGTGATAGGTGACGTACATCCTAAAGATTGGAAAACGTAATCAGATGGTTGTTTCTTGGTTGGTGGCTGGTACACATCACAATCATTTTTTGGTACGACCACCTTTCACCCCATCTCTTGGTGGTAGCTGTTGGTGTTCATATAAAGGGTGACGGGTCATAAAAAGTGAAAACTCGACGGGATTATCCAAGTTAGCCATTCTTGACATCAAGAATGGGCATTGTCAGCGTTTGAATCACGAACGCTTGTGGACAGGACATCTTGTCCTCTCGGCTGTCGTCCGACAGGATGAACTGTCCTGCTCTGTCTATCTGTCATAAAAAAAACTTTTTTGTTTGTTTGTTCTTGTCCGTCTGTCACTGTTCCATTTAGGGGAGGTAGCACGGAACAGTGGCAGCCATTTTCGCATCCAGGGGACGCACCAAAATAACATCTGTGTGTCCTGCGTTTGTGTGGGCATGCAGATGCACGTACCCGAG
Source organism: Nuphar pumila (assembly GCF_984573655.1). Taxonomy (NCBI): domain Eukaryota; kingdom Viridiplantae; phylum Streptophyta; class Magnoliopsida; order Nymphaeales; family Nymphaeaceae; genus Nuphar; species Nuphar pumila. The sequence continues at coordinate 116,631,277 of NC_143259.1, read as the reverse complement.
GATGGAGAATTCAAATGCCAGTAGGGGTGTCAATGGGTCGGGTTTGATTGGGATCTAGGTATAACTAGACACAGACCTGATTTGAGATGCTGGTACTGGGTCTACACCTTGTCCAATTCTACTCATCATAAGAGAAATCAAACTCTGATCCTATAAGGATTACATGAACTAAACCCCAACCATGCACGGTAAATTAATTTTTTTATCCTTTTTACATTGTAAAATTTGGGATCTTTGTCCGAACTTGGGTCAGTTATGAGTCTGATATGGAATTTTACAAACCATACCAGACTCCATATATTAATGGGATCCTTTGGGTCCAACCCAAATTCTAATCGGACCTTCTTGTTTATCACCAAACCCTGACCTTATAAGGTTTGATATAGGTTGGGTCCAAGTCAAACCAAATCCATTGACACCCGTAAATGTCAGACAACTAATTATTTCAGTTGTTGGGAGAGTATTCTTGGCAATAAGCCCTCCAGGTAGGGCTGAGAAATGAGACCAGCAGCTAGCCATTTGGCTCAGCTCGGTGATCCGACTTACTAGCCAGCTCGTTTAGGTAAATGAGTCAAGCACTGACATGGCAGGTTTGGTTCGACTTGTATAAGTTTGTTTTACATATACATATATTGTATATATTATATACATGATCTGTATTATATAGGCATTTTACATGTATTATATATATCAAAAAATGATCGTACTATATGACAAAAATGATGTATTTTAAAAAATGTCTCATAATTTATCAAATCTACCAAAATGAATAATTTAGCATGTTCTCATTTTTTTGGATGCTTTTACCTTTTGCTGATGTGAATTTTTGATTTTCGCAGGTCACAACACTAAAAGTGGATGGACCCACAAAACTCATCAACAAAATCCCATCTAAGTTGTGATATTTAAAAAAAGATTGTAAAATTTTAAAATATTTGTGAAAATCGTAACGAGTATCGCAAGTGTAAAACCTATAAATTTTTTATGTTTTACGAGAAATACATTTAATTAAGGCAAAACTATTATTCAAAATTAAGCTAGAAATTTAATTATAATTCAAGTATTAATTGGGATTCAAAATAGATTTCAAGTTGAGAATTTATTCTGAATCAGGGTTTTGATTTTTATCGGATTTAATATGAGTTTAAGCTGAACTTAACTGAATTTTAATCTGAGATTTAATATTAGTCAGGATTTGAACTAGTGTATATTTTAATTTGAAGCCTTATTGAATTTCAATTTTAATTTCTAAAGTTTCATCAATTTGATTTTTTATTTAGAAATTCAAATTCAGATCGAATTTGGATTTGGATTTGGATTTGAATTCAGATTTAATAAATATGTCTTGAATATTATAATTAGATTTGAGTTGATTCAAATCTAAATTAAGACATAATTGAATGCTAATTCAAGTTTAAAATATACAATAAATTATATTTTTGTTGAAATTTAATTTAGAAATTTAATTTAAATTCAAAAGTAATACATGCAATTCTTTAAAATATTTTTAATATATAAAATAATAATAATGATAAATTTTATGAGAAAAAGTGTAAAGATGTAAATTAGCCTAAAATGAAATATAAGAAACATCCTATGAAAAATGAAAATTGATTCTAGTTGATTTAAGCGAAATTCGCATTCAGAATCAAATTTCTAAAAAAGATAAAATTTTAATAAAATAATTGATAAATTTCATCAACATAAAGTCGAATAAGATTTCAGACAAATAACTTGATATGCATATAATGTGAATTCAATAAATTTGAATTTAGTTTGAAATCTAATGTACAAAACTAAAATAACAGCAAATATTCAAAATAACAACGGGTCCTAATGACCCTGATAGAGATCGCTTTCGAAGTTTGTTCCTGAGAAAACAATATTTTTATAAAAGAAATTAATTATTCTAAACAAATTGATAATGCTAATTTGAACTAGGTGTTATGGTATAGGATATGTAGAACTTAGAAAAAAAAATTCTAAGTGCAAAAAACACACCTACATGCCCAAGGGTCTCATCGACCCTATTGAGTTTCAATTCTTCAGAAATTATTTATGAAGAATTTAAATTAACCTCCTAAGGAATATTTAAAATAAATAGTTGAAAGATATGGGTTTTTGAATTTAATAAGTAACATATAATTGCAATTAAGCCTAAGTTAAAATTTCTTGTAATTTTATATTTGAATTTTATAGAATTTTATTTTAATTTAATATAAATTAATTAGGAATTTATTTAGTGGAATGGAACTCAAAAATTAAGTAGAATATATAAATGTGTATGCTTAACTTAAATTTTATTTATTAACATTTCATGTGAAATTACATTTTAAATTTATAAAAGATTTTATTTAAATTTAATTTGAGTTAAATTGAAATTTTATTTCATGGAATAGATTTCAAATAATTAGCTAGATTTAATAAAATGGTAGGAGTCCATAGGCGGGTTGTCCCATCCTATATGGCATCCTAATTTAAACTTTAAAATATAATAAAAAAAATAAACTTTAAAAATAAGCGAAATTGAAACTTACCAAAAAGAAATTAAAAGAGGAAAAACAAGTCAAAACTTTTCTTTTTTCAAAATTAAACCCATAAGGGGGGGGGGGGGCATTAACCCTAGAATATTATAGAAAGGTCCATCAAGGGCTAGGCCAATGAAAAAGAAGGAAATAAAGGAAAAAGGAAAGAAAAAATAATAATAAAATAAAATACTATTACCTAGTGAGCTTGTTTGCCATGCAAGCAGTTGAATTTGGTTTTCAATTATGGAAAGAGGGTCAACCAACCTTTCCCCCATTAATATAGTATATGATATAATATATATACCTTATGAAGTATGGTATACATATTATATACTATATGTGAAGCTAACAAAAAAGAAAAGAGGAAGGAAAAAAAATTAAAAAAAGGCAAGTAATATGCATTTAGATTTAGAAACTTAGATTAGATTAGATCAAGGGATGAGATTAGCCCCAACCCTTAACCTAATCTAATATCTATAAAAAGGGAGGAGGGCTCACGCCCTCCCCCATTTTGTTTTCCTTTTATTTTTTTCCCAAATTCTTTCTCTCTCACAAATCTCCTTCTCTTCTCTCTCTCTTTCCCTACACAAACCCTTTGGTGTTTCACCCTTGGCTTAGCAAGAGAGGGTTCCATATACGTAAGAGGAGCTTTAGAAAGTCGTGTGCAAAGCCGTAGTTCATGTGGAATGTTTGGATCATGTGAAAAGATCAACTTAAGCGCGTATGAACGAATTTTGTTAAAAAGGTAAAGGATCTATGCTCTACTTGTAAAACAGAATTCATGGCATGAATTCCATCAATTTTTCATAAGTATAGACCCTAAACCATGCCTCTCATACATGGGTTTGACTTAAAGCTATCAAAGTATGAAAATAGAACGGCTTTTTGAGAGAAAACCCCTTTAAAAATTATAGTTTTCTTAAAAATTGATTTCTCAGAAAATAAAACCATAAAATCTTAAAATACTTAAGTTATTCAATGATTTTTTCTGTAAATCTCGTTTTGGGTTTGTAGATCATGTTAGTATAGATGCTCTGTAAAAATTTAAAGGATTTTCATGGTCAAATTTCTTAGATATTACGTATTTGGTTTTATCGGGTTTCTAAAAAAAAATGGTAATTTTAGTGAAAATTGTGATATATCTACTTAAGTTCATGCAATATTTGGTTATAAATTATAGAGTATGTGCATGCTGATGTTCTAAAATTTTTACATGATTTTCTGATTTTTATTCATAGGAAATTTACCAAAATTATTTTTGAAAAATTAAGCCCCATGTGAGACGGGTCTGTTTTTTCTGCCAAACGGCTAAGAAAAATAGAATTATCTATTGTAGACTATTCTAGTTTAGTGTAGTATGCATTTTATAATTTGTCTAATTTAATTCATGCTAAAAAAGTCAGAAATATGGATTCGGGTTACCCATTTTGGCCCTCGATCAATAAATCACTCGTATCTTTCTCGTCTGGAGGATTTTTGACAAGCGGTTTATTACGTTGGGGAGCTAACAAAATTTCACATCTACTATAAAATTTTGGGCTCTGTTTATAGACTAAGCACTGTTTTGTAATAGTCGAAACAAAAAATTGTAGGTCTATAGTAAAACATTCATAACTTTCTCATACAAATGAATTTTTATGAACAGTTTGTGACTCTAGAAACCTAACAAAATTCCCTTCAAACTGTGAGAAATTTAGCTCTGTTTAATTAATACAATTTTTTTTGTAAACTCTGTAATAGTCGGATAGAGATAGACTTTTCGTAAGTTTGGAACTGATTTAAGAGCCGAACCCCAAATACTTGTGGAATGTATTCATTGATATGCATGTGATTACACACAATATGCAGACTGTATATATGTTGCAAAAGTTTGATTGTATGCAGGAAATGATATGCCTAATATGGAGGCATGAATGAAGGCTTAATTAAGGAAATGTGTTTGCTTATGTGATTACGCGCCAAGGGATCAAAAGGTCTGAGTTGCATATTTTAGTGAAATTATTTAAATGCTACCCCTACTGTATATTTACACATATTCTTATGATAATGATAATGCCAATGATGATGATGATGTAAATGTGTGGATGCATGTAAAGTCGTGAAAGTTCATCACATTGCTTATGTACATACACGTGTATTTGCAAAGCATGAAATAAATGTGTTATCAAATGCAATGCTTTAATAAGTGCATCTATTACCCTAAGAGTGACTGAATCCTCATGATGGATTCAATCATGATGTTGCATGTAAGACATTAATTTAAATAAGTGAAATATGCGATATTAAAGTAAGGGCTTGCAAGGAGAGGGAAAGTGATACATCTGGCTTTGTAGAACTTTGTTTTGAGCACGGAAGGTTGCTCTTCTCCACCCATGAAGATAGAGAAAACCTTCTACAATATACTGCAGCGCAGAGGAAAAGAACTCATGAGTGAATTTATACTGCATTGGGATAGAGGTGTTGAAAGTCTCTCTCGCTTTTGTCGTCCCTCACCTAGAACTAGTGAAAGGTGTCTGACCAGGCTAAAGCCACCCCTGTATAAAAATATCGCTTGTGTCATGACCCTAATCTAGATGCTTGCTTGTGTTTGTACTCACGGGGCTAAGAAGTGAAACTTAAATGTATGTGCATTAGTTAGGCATAGCATGCATCATTTAAGAAAAAAAATATAATTAAAGATACAAATTAGTTCATGCATATGAATGGATTCTGCATTGGTAAGTACATGCATTTTACCTGCTTAATTTAAAATAAATGTTGCATATTTGATTGTTTTTGCGATTGGTATGCTTACTTGAAATATTGAGATGCATGTTCAATTATTTAGATTTAATTTGATCTATTATGAAAAGTTAGATATAATTTCTGCTTTCCGTATTTCTGTTTTATATGTTTAGTATAGCTCTACCTTATTGAGACATTGTATGTCTGACCCATTTAATTTTAATATTTGTCAGAAAGTGAGTAGGGCTTGCATACGATGGTGGGAGGTTACGACGGGAACCAAGCCATATTTTTTTCACACCTCCAACATTTTGAGACTGATAATTTTATTTTGATTTATTTGCAATTAGATAATTATAATTAATTATAAATGATTATGGATAATTAATTAAATTCATGAATGTTTAAATTTTTAATTTCATGAATGTATGGTTATGAATGTAAAAAAAAAAATCACCATTTTTTAGGATTTAAAAATTAGGGTATTACAGAAAGGCACATTTGGTGTCTACTTTTTAAAAGATATTTTTAATAAAAAACAAATGTAAACTGCACACCAAATCTAAATAACCGTCTCACACAAAAGTAGTGAAGTCTGGGTCAAACCACAGGGAACGAGATAAGAATAAGTATTCCAAACAAATCACACTCTTTATTGCCTCAAAAATACAAAAAAATACAAAAGCAAATACACACAAAACCTATTACAAAAGCATGAGCAAAAATAAATTTTAAATGGATTACAACACGAAAATGATAAAAATGGCCTAATGCCCTTACTATAAATACTTCAAATATAACCGCGAGCTAACTTCCTTCAACCTCTGTGCAAGAAACTTTAGTGCATCCACTTCAACCATCTTGTCCACCTTGGTGCTCATCGAGGCCTCTACCTGCAATCACGCAAAGCAAAAACCCAAAAGATAAAATTATTTCTATATTATGTTAGTGACCCGATAAAGACTTAAGTAGACTTAACTTAAGCACTCAAAACTTAACTTTAGGTTCTGATTTTTTGACAAAAACCAACACCTAAAACATATAAAGCAAGTCAATTACGACACGAAGAACTCACCAAATACACTCTAAGACACTTAATTATAAAAAAAATAAAAATAAAATTAATTTTCAAAAATTGCTGCAACTAAAACCGAAAGTCAGATTTCTATAGGGTCAGAAAACCGACTTCGATAAATGGCCATTTTGGGATCCCTCAAAGTGAATGCACCATGGGGGAATACCTCAAGGATCTCAAATGGTCCATCCCACTTGGACCTTAGCTTCCTTGAAAATAGCTAAAGCCGCAAATTTAAAAGCCAAACTTTCTGCCTAGGCTCAAATTCCTTCCTAAGAATATGCTTCTCATGGAAGGCCTTAGTTCGGGCTTTGTCAATTTTGGTATTCTCATATGCCTCATTTCGCAGCTCTTTGAGCTCGCTCAACTGTACCTTGCGTTCTTTGCCAACCTAGACCAAGTCAAAATTGAAAGTCTTGATTTCCTAATAGGCCCTATGATCCAACTCAACATGAAGATGGTGTGGTTTTTTAAATACCAAACGGTAGGGAGACATGTCAATGGGGGTCTTGTAAGCAATCTGATAGGCCCACAAGGCATCATCCAATCGATGAGGCCAATTTTTATGGTCAGGTCGAACCATCTTTTCCAAGATCCTCTTAATTTCCCTGTTGGAAACCTCAACTTGACCGCTAGTCTGTGGGTGATTGGGGGTGGCATCTTATGATGTATCAAGTACTTCCGCAGAAGTGAAGCAACCTATACATTCTTAAAGTGCTTACCTTCATCACTGATTAAGGCACGTAGAACTCCGAACCTACTGAAGATATTATGCTTAATAAAATTAAGCACCACTTTATAATCATTGGTCCTGGTAGCCACATCCTCCACCCACTTGGAGACATAGTCCACCACAACAAGGATATACATATAACCAAACAATGGTGAAAAATAGCCCATGAAGTCTATCCCCTAAACATCAAAAATCTCAAAAATCAAAATGAAGATTAAGGGCATCATGTTTCTTCTGAATATGTTCCATAATCACTGACATCGCAAGCATCTACGACAAAAGTCATGCAAGTCCTTATACAATATGGGCCATCAAAATCCAAATTGTAAGACCTTGGCGGCGGTCTTTCTACTAGAGAAGTGACCTCCACATGCTAGAAAATGAAAAAAGGTTAAAATGGACTTGGCCTCCTCCGAATAACCTGGTCTGCTCCAAGGTTGAATAGCTCTGGATCCTCCCAAAAATAGTACTTCACCTATACCATAAACTGATCTCTCTCAGATTTGCTCAAATACGCAAGGAGATTTCCGGTCACCAGATAATTTATAATATCAACAAACCAAGGAAGACGCTTGACATACAAGATCTGCCCATCTACAAATGAATCATCAATCTGTCCCTAATTAGTAGATGAATCTACAATTAGTCTAGACAAATGGTCTGCTACTATATTCTTACTTTCGCTCTTATCTCGAATCTCTAGATCAAACTCTTATAATAGCATAATCCATCGGATGAGTCATGGTTTTATATCCTTCTTACTTATCAGGTACCGTAAAGCGACATGATCTGAGTAGATAATGACTTTGGAGCCTAGCAGATATAACAAGAACTTCTCTAATGCAAATACCATGGCCAGAAGTTCCTTCTCTGTGGTAGTGTAGTTCAACTGTGTATCAAAGAGGGTCCTACTGGCATAGTAAATGACATAGGGATTTTGATCAACCCTTTGCCCAAGAATGGCTCCAACCGCATAATCGAAAGCATCACACATGATCTTAAAGGGCAATGCCTAGTATGGAGATCGAAGAATAGGGGCAGAAATCAAGGCATCATTAAGAGTTAAGAATGCCTTCATGCAATCCTCATCAAAGTGAAAGGGCTGCTTCTTGGCTAGCAATGTGCACAAGGGTCTGAAAATCTTACTGAAATCCTTTATGAACCGTCTATAAAAGCCAACATGCCCAAGAAATGATCGCACTTGCTTCACTGAGGTAGGCAGAAAAAGTTTGGTGATTGAATCCACTTTTGCCTTGTCTACCTCAATACCTCGTTTGGACACAACGTGTTCCAAAACAATGCCCTGCTTTATCATAAAATGTCTTTTTTTCCAACTCAGCATCGAATTGGTCTCCATGCAACGTTTAAGCACATGAGTCAGCTTTTGAAGACAATCCTCAAAAGATGGGTCATATACTGAGAGGTCATCCATAAAAATCTCTAGGATGTCATCCCCTCTATCTGAGAAGATTGCCAGTATGCACCTTTGAAAGGTAGTCAGGGCATTACAAAGCCCGAACGACATATATCTAAAGGCAAAAGTGCCATAAGGACAAGTGAAAGTGGTCTTCTCCTGGTCCTTGGGATGTACGTTCACTTGATTGTATTCTGAATATCCATCCAAAAAACATAAATAGCTCTGGCCTGCGAGTTGCTCAAAATCTGGTCGATAGACAGTAACGGGAAGTGGTTATTCCTCATTATAGTGTTCAGTTTCCTGTAATTGATGCAAACTCGCCACCCCCTAATGGTTCTCATTGGAATACTTTTCCCTTTCTCATTAATGGTCACAGTGAATCTTGACTTCTTAGGAACAACCTAAGTCGGGCTCACCCATTGACTGTCAGAGATGAGATATATAATCCCTGCATCCAACCACTTGACCACTTTCTTCTTTACCACCTCCTTTATGTTAGGGTTTAACTTTCTTTGTATTTCTTTAGAGGGTTTTGCACCTTCTTCCATTATGATCCTGTGCATGCAGAAGGAGGGGTATGTCGCTGCTTTATGCTCTTGCAGGACCTAAAGCAATCGATGCACTTGAGTACTAGTTAGATTTGTAGCAATAATCACGGGTTGTGTCTGCTTGTCGCCTAAGAAGACATACTTGAGTGAAGTCGGTAAAGGCTTCAATTCAAGCTCATGACACTCTATTGAGGGTTTAGCAGGTTTCTCTGCCAGGTCTGGGAGGGGCTCAAACTTTCAGGTTCAATTAAGCTTGCTTGGTGATACTAATAATCCTTCCATGATATCTATATCATCTTCTCTAAGCAATTCACCATCCTCATCTTAAAGTGGATTGTTCAATGTCCAAAGATGCTTTGCTTTAACTAGGTCCTGGACTATGTCTACTTGAAAGCAAGCATCCTCACCAGCTGGCTCCATGGCAGCATTTAAGATGTTCAGTCTCATCTTTTTGTTGTCAAAAGACATATCCATGACCCTGGTACGACAATTGATGTACACATTAGCTGTAGCCAAGAAAGGTCATTCCAACATAATGGTCATCGGCCTAACGTGATACACACCTTTCATGTTTAGAATAATGAAATCAACAAAAAAGTAGAAGTCCTTCATCTTGACTAAAACATCTTCAAAAATTTTTTGTGGGACCTTTATGGATCGATCTGCTAGTTGCAGTGTCATAGGTATACGCTTCATCTCCCCAATCTCAAATGTGTCATAAAAAACCCCCAGCAAAATGTTAACACTTGCCCCAAGATCGAGCAGGGCATGCTCGATAGTGATGTTCCTTATGACACATGAGATAATGGGGGTCCTTGGGTCCTTGAGCTTAGGTGAAGCCTGGTGCTGAAGCACTGAACTCACCTGCTCTGTAAGATAAACTCTCTTAAGTATATTGGATCTAGACTTCCTCTTCTGAGTGCAAAGCTCCTTCAGGAACTTCGTATAGGCGGGAACCTGTTGAATGGCTTCAAGAAATAGAAGATTAATATGTACTTACTTGAATAGCACAAGCATTTCTTGTATCTTGATTCTCTACTTGCTAAAGAACTTGGGATTCTCTAAGGCTTCAGAAAAGGAAGCTCTAGGGATATACAAAGTGAATAGCTCAGGTTGAGGAGCCTTGCCACTTTCTTTGGGCCTTTCTATAGAGTTCAAGTGGTCCTTATTCTGACTCTTAGGTTCAATAGTCGTCTCCTGGATAGGGTAATACTTATGCCCACTCTAGAGGGTTATAACGGATTTGGCCTGCTCTTGGTAAGTCTCTATCATATGCATGTTAGAGTGCATGGGTTCTTTACCTCTAGGGTTGACTACAACCTGCTTAACGCCTCGGCCAACTGTCCCATTTGAGTTTCAAGCTTTTTTATAGACTTTTATAGACTGTGTATGAGAGTTCATATTAGCCTTTATATCTGAAAAGGCTTGAAGGTGTTTCTCCTCAAAAGATTGACTTATTGAAGTCTCTGGATGAGAGGCCTAGATGAGTTCAGGCCTTAGGTCGATGATGAGCAGGACCTTGAGCCCAATGCTGTAATTTTCAGGATGTGGACTATAGACTGTGCTGCTCTCTATCATACAACCCAATCCCTCCTTATATATTGGGAGATAGGAGGTGGTTACCTGAATGTGGTCGAGTAACCTCCACCCCACTAAGTGTTCACTAACAACCCACTAACATAGTGTCAAACCGGGTCACCTGATGGGTTGGACCCAGACCCAAAACGTCCAACAATTATATCATGTTTTTATAATCAAAATGAATATTTTCAATTTTTACAAACTTAAAAAAAATGCCATTAGTTTGTTTTTATATTGTTTTTTTTATATTTATTAAATTTATTTATTTTAAAATCTTTGACAAGGTTATCCTGATGATAATGATTGAGACTGCCTAACCCCATCTCTATCATCCCCAAAACATAAAAATTTGAAGTGCTTAGGAATTCCTCTTTTCATCTAGAGTGGGATGCAATGGGATTTCACACTTTAAGCGTGCTGCTGCACCTCATCACCTAGCATCTGCTGTTGAGCCCTGAGCCCACAACCGACAAGCTGTACTCCAAATATGGTTGGTGATCAGCTGCAGCAGCACACTAAAAGTGTACAATCACATTTCACTTGATCCTCCATCGAGTTGCTAATATGATGGATCTTTGAGGATGTAACTAAGAGGGTGTTTGTCCAGGACATGTGAGTCGCATGCTGAGGGGTGCAATTCAAGTGTCCTGCACCCACGTTGACAGGTGGGGGCACAAGACGGTGAATGTCTGCTGTGTCACTGTGTATCAAACGGTAGACATTGTTGCAGGGAGACCACGTTGTTCTTGTTCTGCATTTTCCCACGAGTCAAAACACACCTAAGGGTGTGCTACCGTGCTCGAATGCATCTGCAGGATTGGATATGAGATAGAGATCACACAGGGAAACATACCTCCATCCCAATGGAATCTGAGATTGATCCCACTACTGCCTAATTATATATTGGTATCCTTGGGGAAAACTTAAAATTTGTGGTTTTCATGCAAAATCAAAAGCCATTTGATTCTATGCATCAAGTATCAAAGCAACTTTTAAGCAAATTAAGCAGAACAATGAAAGTCCATAAAGGCTTCCTAAACCTGGCTAGATGGGTTGGCTTAAGGCTTTTTGGGTTTGAAGGACGTTGCAAGTTCGATACCCTGGGTGCACATCCCTTGTCTTTGCTGTGAGATTGAAGCCAACAGGAAACTATACTCAGTAGCTGGGGAGGGTGTACTGGTGCAGTTTTACACTGAGGGCACTAAAATAGGACCATGACCAATGGTTGTTTCTCCCTGTTATCACTGAAGGAAAAAAGAGTAGAAGAGTTGGGGGTATGAAAGAGACACTCTTTCATAGGAAATAGGGTATCTTTCCTACAAAAGCTGAAACAAACATGTCTATGATAAATATATGGGGGGACCCACATAATAAATGTAAAAAAGCAGCTTTCCTATCAAAATGGGTTTCATATCTCCCCAGTCCCCAGTAGATAAGCCTTTTCCCTCCAAAACCGCCCTTTCAAGGGAAAGAGGCTTCCCTTGAGTGGGACTGTAACAAACACCCACTAAAAGCCATGTGCACTTTCCTTTATGAAAAAAGAGACATTTCTTAGGAGTGGGGCTTTCACCAACAAGTGGATGCAGGATCCAGTGATCAGTAACTCTAAGACAATCAAGATTTACAGGTATAACTTGGTTTACAAGTGTATAAAATGAAGCAGGGTTGTTTTCATGACTAGATGGATGTCTGACTTCTGTGATCATTTACTGAAACGGCCGGCCCGATCATGATGCTGCACCGGTCAGGCGTTTGGAGAACCGACGGTGGGAGTTAGAACAGGAATGCTGATGGTGCAATTGGTGGCATGCCCAGGGCAGCAGAAGCAGTAGCATGCCTGCGAGTCGCCAACACTTGCAATGTTAAATGGGAGCACAAAAATGTCTTTCCAGATATGGGAACACACAACTACTAATGGAAGTAACCATGCTGTTTTAAAGACTAGGGGCCACTCAAAAATGAGTGATATGTTCTCAAATGAAGTTATCCTACCCATTATTCATGTGTCCAAGTTGTTCGCACATAGTAAAAATCAAACGCCAAACACAAGGAACAGCTTCATGTCCAGTCAAAACAAACACTGGATGTAGTACAGTTGTTACAGAGCATACAGAACATGTATTCTGTCTGTCATGTTCTGCTGTTCCATCCATCTTGGACAAGTAACCAAACACAGCCTAAAGGATCAAACTTTGCTGCTTGGGATAGAATCATAGAAGATAAGGTTTGTTTGCCTTATGCTAACAGAGCCTTGTTGAGATGGTATATATAGAATTTCCATAGTCGGGGATTGCAGGACTAGAGAAAAGCTTTGCCTTGAATTTTGTTTGGTTGGAAAGCTTTTCCACACATGGCTGTAGAAATTTGATAAAGTGATCGCAAAGCATATTTATATGCAAATAAAGATGTAGGGATTTTTAATCAAAAGTTGTTTTTTCATTAGTTTACTCAGGATCCAAATAGCTCGGATCCACGACAGTCCTAGTTAGAATGCTGGTGCTTCCAAAGCTAGGTAGCCTAAGCAGGGCTAGTACATGAGATCGAGCACATTGGGTTCCAATTGTTTAACCGGTTCACATTTAGGCTCATGAGACAAACCGGAGCCAAGTTTATACTCTGCCTTGAAAATGAACCTACAGCTAGCTAGATCAACAAGAGCTTTAACTGGATCTAGGTTTTTGGATCAATTCATGACATTTGAAGAGGGCAACAAAGTTGGCTAACACGCACACATATGAGTGAAAAAAGTATGCTAAATGGGTTTATCAGTGTTTTTCGCATTACTCACATCATAGATAGATAGAGGGTGATCAGGTGTAGCGGCACACTAAAAGTATGCAATCACATTGCACCTGATCTTTTTTCATTTTTTCTCGGCTTATAAAAAAAAATCATCAGATATGAGTAGTGCATATTCAATCTGGTTTGTATCTGGAACATATCCCGTTGGTTCTTGTCCGATTTGGATCTCAAAGCAGGTGGGCACATAACATTGGATACGCACCAAAAACGGATTGAACAAACCCATTTTAGTTTTTCTTTGTAAAAACTGTAGTGTACCCATTTGATGAGGTCTAGTATCGTAGAGGTTTGGATCAGGTATAGATCTGAAAGCTATTGGGAGACCCAACTCAGATTTGGAGCAAACAAAAAAAGAAACCAAGCATGACTCGAGCCATTTGCAGCCCTATTTGAGGTTCAACCCACTTGGACCATACTCTGATCCAGTTGTGCTGTTTCTATATATTCCAAATGCTATGTCCGATCCATCTAAGATATGCATTATAATTTATGAATTAACTTGAGCAGGTTGGACATGGACGGTGGTCAATAGGGCTTGGTACTAGACCATATATAGGGCTAAGAAAGGAGTGTGATCTGGACCTTGGACCCAATTGGAACCAATCTATCTGGATTTGGTTGGTAGGTAAGGTTGTTGAGGTCAGGGCAAAGTTGAACTTGGCCGCTGCACCTACGACCAACTACTTTACCCTTATTTGAGACTATCTATCATAATCAACCTAGGGTGCTAGTAATTTTGTACATGTACAAAGAATATCTTTAAATAAAAGAGAAAAAAACAATTAGGGAGGAGCCCACATGGTTACATGTAGATAACTATCTCTTGTGATGAGTGAGGTCATATGTAATGTAATTGCACACTTTTAATGTGCTGCTGCACCTGATCACTCATTATCATTGCCTGGGTCTCATAGCTGACAGACTGTATCCCAAAGATGGAAGGTGATCAGGTACAGCATCATGCTAAAATTGTAAAATCACATTGCACCTGATCCTCCCTACTAGGTGTCCCTAACCAAGGTCTCACCTCATGATTCCTGAAGCCCATAATCACAAGGGCATCTAGTGCCTGTCCTACAGACATGAACCCCAAATTGGTGATGACAAGGGATCAGATTTTATCCGATTTTCGATCGAATCCGACCCAAGGTTAGTCGGATTTGGTAAGCCAAAATATATCTGATTATAATCAGTTGCGAATATGGTTTTGATTTTTTTGCGTTCGACGGATATCCGGATTTGAGGGATGTCCAAATCATACATGTAAAAAAACGGATTTAGCATCAGCTTTTCACCATTTGTATCCGAATCCAAATCCGTAGACATTTAGCTAACACCCAATTAATCTGATCTGATATTGTTGACATCCAACATGAATCAGAACCGTTTACAACCCTACCCCAAATTCCTCCAAGAAAGGATCCACCATACCTTCAGCAATAGGCCCATGTCTGTGCATGACCGAACTAACTGGCTTATGTGGCTCCAATGGTGCAATCACTAGGGCATGCAATCCAAGGGCACCCTAGGGGTTCCCATATTGGACTTTGAGCAACACCCGCTGCACTTGATGACTTGCTATCAAAGAGTCCAGAAGGTGCACCTTGGGTCCGACTGATTGTGCCCTTGACTCGGGCCAAGGTGCCTCCTTAATTTGCCCAACATGTCTTTGTGAGCAGTTTGGGCAACATACAGATTCTCGCCAACTTGGCTAAGTCTAGGAACGTGCCATTTGAGTTCAGAGTAGGGATAACGGGTCCCATTCGGGTCAGACCTAGGCATTACAGAATCCGACTTAATTGGATCTGACCTTATTGGATACAGATTCAAACTCGGATGAAAAAATATAAAACCGAATCCAGATCCGACTAGTCTAAAACTCAATATTTATACTTAATTGGATTTGGGTTTTAATCGGACTCAGATTTTGAGTTCAATGCAAAATTAATACCGAATCCGAATCTGTATTTTAACCGGATCTCGATTTGGCTACCGAATAGGGCTAATCAGATTCAGATTTAGGTTGGAATATCAGGTTACATCTGACCCATTGACATCCCTAGTTCAGAGTGAATGACACATTCAACATAAAAGTGGAACTAAGTCATGCTGCGAGTTATAGGTCACATGAACCATATCACCCTTGCAGTACATGTGGAAGACGAAGCTTTAGTGGCCAACTGCCACAACTTTCGGAATTATGTGCCTGTTCGAATTGGGGAGGCTCATCAACAAAAATAACTCATCTCTTAGAGGTGAATTTTTGGAGTTAACCAATGGTAGGGATGTGTTGAATCTAGATAAAGGATCCAATGTAGCCATAGGAGCTCACAAAAAGAAATATTATGATCCACTAACATGGTAGGCCCAATTAAAGAGATATGGGGTTACAAACCCACATTCAAGGTATCCAATGTAACTGTAGGGAGGTGGTTAAAGGATTTATGGGTAGGAAAATGGTTACCCAAGGGAGGTAAATAAATCCCCCTACCCTGCGCACAATAGAGATACAATCCAATGAGGATGAATCCCCCTTGACTCCAGGCCGTTTGATGATTATTGTCCTAAGTCGGTGTTTGCAGCATAAGGGAACATTTGGAAAAGAGAAAAACTCTCATAGGAAAAAAAAAGTTTTGCCTGAGTTTTTTATATGAAAAGTTTTTCAAAAGAAAGTTTTTGCTTGTTTGTGTAACATGAGAAAAACAGAATGACAAAAATGAGAGAGGAGGAGGGTGGTGGCGAGATGGATGGTAGTTGTGATAGTGAGATTAATGTTGTATTTGCATCTGTCTGTGTTCGGGTTTTCGGTTGTTCATAAGGGATAATGAAACCTTGAATCTTTTCTTAAGATGTAGCACATTTGGATTCAGAAAATTCTGCAGAATTGAAATCCTACCCTGCTTAATCCTTCTTTTGAACATGGAAAAGTAGCCTAAGGGTTTAATAGAAGTTGATTCCAATTTCGCCAAATTCCCTCAATCCAAACACATCCCAAGTGCCAACGGATACTGATTTTAAACACTTACAAAAAGAACAAAGTGGGTTCTTATCTCTTAAACTCTCTAAGACTAATTATACAATTCTTGAAGTTTGATAAAGCCTCATCACGACATGTGAAGGTGATAATTGAAGCAGAGGCTTCTTAACGTTCAAGTTCCTCAGTCATAGTACTGATGGTATCATGATAAGAAAGAAATCAAGACAAAAATTGTACGTTTTTTTGCAATGAGCATTGTCCTCTTGGTGGTGAAAAACAGTGTACAATTTGTTCTCATTTTATTGGTCCAGTACTCGCCCTGGGAAGCGACGCCGCGCATCCCACGCTTCCCAAGGACTGAATGCATGGCATCCAATGATTGGACCAAGTACCTTGCAAGTTACTGGTTCCGTCGCTAGATCTCCACTCCTTTTATTTTGGGAAGAGAAGAAATGTCCAACACAAATGAAGGGCTTGAAACACTTGAATGTTTTTTTTTATAGGCAAGCTGGGCTTAACTAGGTAGACCCCCACCAGTAGTACAACTGTACCATTTGGGTTTTGAACTTGCAACGTGCGCAACACAAGGTGACGTGCACTAACTGCTCCTACCAGACAAGCGGAGCCCCCCCCCCCCCTTTGGTAAAACACTTGGGTGAATGTTTCTCTGTGCAACCAGAATGGATCGATCAGCTGTGAATTTGGACCTGACCACCACCTAGGCCTAATTAGCAATGTCATGTGGGTCTCAGCCTGGCAAGACCTAGTGGTAGCAATGGTCAAGTCTAGTCGGATCTAGGTCAGAATTAGGTAAACAAATATGATTAATTCGGGGTCGAACCAGGTCTCACCCAGCTCATTTTACCTCTTTCACATAAATATCTTGACATTTTGGGTGCATTATGCACTACAAGGACTCAGATCATATCTGGATTCATTACCCCAGCATGAGATCCCAGTTGGGTACAGATAGTCTTATAAACAGGTCAGATTCAGTTCAGCAGTAGGTTAATCTGATAATGCATAATCAAATTCAGATTCAGATTTGGATTCTGATGCAAAAAAGCTAAAACTGAATCCATCTTCAACTTGCTAAAATAGCTGGTCGGATATAGCATTTACACATTAAGATCCGTTGAATTTCGATTTGGTTCAGATTCGAATATGGGTATAATACTTTATACCAAGTTTGCAATCAGTTATTGGTCGCATTAATTTGGATACTGAATCCAACTAAACAGATTAGGATTCCTTGGATATCTGACCTGAATCCAAACCATTGTAGTTACCTATGTCCAGATCAAAACGACCCACTCTTCAAAAGTCAGATACAGTGTTGGTCAGGAATGATCAGACCCATTTTCATCCATATTGGATTTTGTGAGGTCTTATCTTTGGACAAAAGAGATAAGGGTAGGGACCTCACCAAACCTGACTTACTGCGTGGACCAAGTTTTTTTTTTTTTTTTTGATATTTACACGAAGAAACCACCCCCAAGATCATAAAGCTAGCCGCGCTGGCTCTGCCTGCCGAACTTAAGGTGGCTGTCCTGGCAGCATAAAACTCCGAGGGCAGGCCTAATAGGGCGGCATCCAATGTGCTCAAGTTTGAAACAGTACATAGAATGGGCCATATACGTCCCATGTGGAAAGCCTAAGACATGCTTAATTTAATTACACTTGAGAGACTTTTAGTGTAAGATGACCCTTCCACAAGAAAGGCACACAAAGAGTATTGAATATATTTTGTGTTTAATATATGATCAATCTAGTATATATTAACCTTATAATAATGATTTACATGGTACCTTTGCATCCACATACATATAAATACGGTTCTTTAGCCCCACGCTATGCAATGGCTCAAAGTTGAGTCCCATGTGTAAAGTACAACCATAATGCTAACTTGGTGCTAGTTCTCATCTTCCTTTCCTAAACTATACGATTGGTAAGCACAAAGCAATGCTGATGGCACCTAGATAATTTTTATTTATAGTTCCTAATACATAATATAAACCACCTAGGTGGTATCCCATGTTGTAAGTGGGGTCTTGTGCTAAGCTGAAGGCCCTGGTTCGAATCCCTCTGCCACATGGGGCTTAAGAGATATCTGATAGCGGTCTGTCTAACCCCAGCTTGCCTATCAAAAAGATATATATATATATATATATATATATATATATATATATATATATATATATACTTTACAGCATAGTTATCGAAAGTGTCTCTCTAAGTGTGGAAGCACACTTCTCTAAAATTGCTCTTCCAATGTAAGAAATGTGGGAGAAACCTACTCTCTAAATCGCTTTCCTTTTGCATCATTTTTGTTTCTCATATTTTTTTTGCTTTTCATTCATTTCACAATGCTTTTTATTGGAGGAGTGTGGAGCTTGTTTACTATGGATATAAATTTTTAATTTTTGCAAATCCAACATTACGATAAGTTGGTGGGAGGTTGCAAGGGGTTGGCTCCTTACCCGTAGAGTGGGGGTTTGGGGGTGTTAGCCTCGAGACATTTTTTGAAGGATCGATAGTTTTGTAATTTTACCTTAAACTTCTTGTTATATTCATCAAAACTAGTAGACTCATTGTAAAACTCGTATCTAAAGGAGGCAATCCAGCTCTTGTATTGTATCTCAATCAATAAAAAAAAAAAAGCTCTGTGCAGTCGTGGATGTAGGCAATTCTTGCCGAACCATTTAAAATCTTTGTTCTTTCTATGCAGTTGCTTTCTTTTTTCTTTTGTTTGTTTGTTTCTTCGATCTATCGGTAGGTTGCATTGTTTTTTAATATTTATGTTTCATTTCATCCTCGCTTCCATTTTTTTTTCATGTTATTATTCATTTATTCTCCGTTAAATTACTTTCCACTCATTTTCTTATTGTTTACCCTTGTTTCCTTCACATTTTCTTTTTCACTTCTCATACACTTTCACAATCGCTTCCAAAATGAATCTCGCTTCACGCTTAATACTACTTTAACACTCACTTCTGCCTCATGGATAGCTTCTTGTACCCGTTTTGCTCTCTAAAAACTATGGGTTGCATGGTATTTTAATACAAAAGTGCTTTTTTTACTAAAAATATTATTAAAAAGCATCATAAAAATATTAAAAAGTATTAAAAACATGCCCGTGTACATATTATTCTCTTATAGCGTGTCCAGAGATGCGGCCAAAATGGTGTATCCGTGTGGCATAGGGTCAGATCCAGTCACTTGCAAGCCCAGACCCACTTCAAGGCCATGTGGAGCCAATTGTGTTCCTTTTTATGCAGCCACTGAGTTGTCTTATCTTAGACCCTAGATGGTATCAATTAATCAATCAAAGCTAGCTTTGCTAGTGAAAAGAAGCAAATTGACAACTTTATTAATTTAAATGCCACCATTAATACCTTTGGTGATGTTGGAGTTGGCTGCCTGACATAAGATTGTTTTATTTATTTATTTTGGCTTGTAAGAGGGTATGGATCAGAAAACTTCAAACTGCTCTGAGCTCCCTTTAGATGGTATCCATTAATCATTTTACATTAAAAAGTTGCAGGTCTTAATTGAAACTCGGATTGGATTCGAGTCTGGTATAAAATTTTGCAAACTATAACTTGGTCCATGTATTAATCAGACCTTCGAGTCTGGACCCGGGTCTTAATCTAGTCTTCTTATTTGTCCCCATACCCGGACCCTTTTGGGTTTGGCTCGAGTCGGGTTCGAGTAAACCAGACCCGTTGATACTCTCAAGTCTACCGTTGGGGTGGGGTTAGTCAATCAAAAGGACAACTTTGTCATTCTTACATAAAGTAGGGTTATTAAGATAAATATCTTCGCCATGCATTGGGTCTATGATTGGTGTAATCATCGCGTGCTATCACGTCTTTTGGTGCACCAACTTTACAAAATGACACCCTTCCCTATGTAAATCTCCATACTATCATTAATTTAATTTAATTTTTATTTAAAAATTGTCGATAAAGTATACATAAAATATTTTCACCATCTTTTTAGGAACAGGATGGATTTTTTTGTTTTTTTTTCAGAAAAAAGTAACAGAATAGACAATTGCACAAGAATGCCTTGCTTTTCATAAGAGGACTTTCTTGAGAGTGGGAATTAGGAAAATAGTTTTGGAAACGGTAAACACTATTTTCGAAATGTTTGGTAAACGCCAAAAAAATCATGAAAAATGCGTTTCTCATGCTCTGGGAAACACATTTTCCATGCTCCGAGAAACGCATTTCCCATACTATGGGAAACCATTTCCCATATGTTTTACATACGTTTCTCTTTAGCCGAATACATATTTTTTAGTTTTTGTTTTATTAATTTATTATATTACTTTTTGTTAAACGTTTCCCATGCGTTTCCCAGTCCTTTTGTGGTTCATTTTTCAGTTGTTACTCATTTCGTTTCCCATTTACCATTTCACATGCACTGATGCACATGAAAAGCCTGGTTTCCCATGACGTTTCCTGTTTTCACTTCCCTGTCTGGCAACCTTGGTGTAGTCACCATGTTTGGATCAGGATCCAATTTGTTTAGTTGGACCACAGTCTTCGCAAAATAAGCCTTTTTTATAACTTCATTATTGATGCAAATAATGCACATGAACAAGTTAGACCTGGTGTGGATCCATGCACAATATTTTCATGATATCACCTATTTTTGAAAATAACATGAATTTATCTTGATATTAACATACACTTTGATATATTTTTATGCTTTTCTGTTTTCTTTCATACCTTTATAGTTTTATATTTTTAATTGTTATGTACGACAAATTTTCTTAGTCAATACTTAAATTATCGCAGGAAAAATTTTCCCAATAGTGGTATTTGTGGCATTGGTTGAGAATACTGTAGCCGGTCAAACAATAGTGGGTCCGAGCAGATTAACTCACTGGTGCCTTAGATGGTCCAGACCTGGTCCAATCATATACAGTACGGTCAAGCTTACGGTCCAAAGACTTGTTGCTATTAATTGAACTGGTCCAATCATATACAGTACGGTCATTTTTGGTTGTGTATTTAACGTATACAAATATTATCTTAATTTTTTAATAAAATTGCATTTTAAATATTAAAATATCAAAAAAATAGTTTTAATTAGTGAAGAAATTATCCGTGCTCTCATGTTCTATTTTGTTTTAAAATTTTCAAACTTAAAAATGGAAACTCCACGTGTCAAGTGGTGCGTATCTTTGTGACATGAGATAGTTTTTAAACGTATACACGCACATTGATAGGCATTGAACATGCAGTTTTAATTAAAAAAATGAGAGGCAATAACTTCCTGAATACGAAAAGATTGTCAATAAAAGTTTTCAATTAATAAATGAGAAAAGGACCACTTCCACATCCTGGTTCGGTGTGACGAAATTTTAGTAGCAAGAAGCCTATCTAAGAAAGAGATCAGAAAAATAAAAAAATAAATGAAGTATGGAAGGGGTCCAAATAAATGAATGATTTATAAGAAAATGATTTTAGTTTTAAATTTTAATTGTTCTTGTTCTCATCTAATGGTGCCTTGTGTGGGTTGTGAGTAGGGATGGCAGTGGGTCGGGGAAAGCGGGGCCCCGCCCCGCCCCGCCTCGCCCCGTTTGGACCGGGGGTGAAGGGTATGAAACGGGGATGGAGGTGGGGACGAAGGTTAAAATCCATCCTCGTCCGGGGGCGGAGGCGGGGATGGACATGCACTTTTCCCGGCCCCGCCACGATCCCCGCCCCGACCACTTTTCCCCGCAATATCCCCGCCCCGCCTCATCCCTGTTTGAACCGGGGATGGAGGACATGAGACGGGGATGAAGGCGGGGATGGATGATAAAATCCATTCCCCGCCGGGGATGGAGGCGGGGGTGGAGGATAAAATCTTGAGGCGGGGTGGGGGTGGAGACCTTGTCCCCCGCCCCGCCCCACTGCCATCCCTAGTTGTGAGTGCACATAACTACGGAACCACCCTTTTGCATTTTTCATATGACTTAAAGTTTGAAGCAAGGCCTGCCTAGAATACCAAGAATTGCCAACTCTTGGTTTAGGCTCTGTTTGGGAGTCTGTAGTCCTAGGTCGAGGTCGCCGGAGAGGAGTTGGGGAATCCCCCAGTGCCAAAAACTGTTTAGATGACTTTAAAATAGAGAATTTAGGGCGTTGTGAATCGCCAACTTCAGATCTTCATTGCCGACTGCCATCATCTGGAGGTGGTAATTAGCAACTACCATGTTGATGTCACATTCAACAGTGCTTTCAACTCACTTCTTTCGGGAACATATTCAAGTGAAATTGTCAAAGGAGTAGTCCTCGATGGCGCTATCAAACATTCTAGGCGGAATTCTCAATTCATAATTTCTCCTTTTTTTGTCACATGGATGTGGCTGCGGATACGGAGATGCAACCATTTTTATGAAATTTTCAACATGATTAGTATATAAGGAGGCACGATACAAAAGCCAAAATGGAGTATCTGTGCAACATAAATTCTCCTTTGCATGGGGAATCTACAAATGCATCCCCCAAGCACGTTTGGCTCTCAAGCAGAGTGTTGATTTTTTTTTTTTATGTACATAGAGAAACCACTCCCAAGATAAGAGACATAGCCGTGTTAGCTTTGCCTGCCATACATACCGTCGCAGTCCTGATAGCGTAAAACTTTGTGAACTTACTCCTTGCCCCCACTCGCTAACTGAGCTTAGGCTTTGGAAGAATTTGATTGTTTTAAGCTCATGTTCTAGTCAACTTAGGATAGGCATCATTAGGTCCATGAGTCTCTAGGTTTTGAGCTATGCTTAGTCGATAATTCTAATGTTGATTCATACTCAGTTATGAACAAAAGACTAAACTGCTGTATATGATGCACAATTGATCTAGCCCAAAAGGCTTATTGTCTAATAATAGCTCACCCAACCTTGCCAAAGACTTTTCTCTTAAGTTGGTTCTTAGCTAACTTCCTTGAGTTCATTCTGACATGAACCTAGAAGCCGAGTCCAGTAACTTAATGTGTATAATAATCGAGCTTAGTTGCTACCATCATGTGTTTATGTTGGAGTATATGATTTAGGCTGGCTGCATGAGCAAAGGGTCATGATTGGCATTTTGAAAAAAGATGGCAGAGTTTTTTTTTTTTTTTTTGGGGGGGGGGGGGGGTAACAATAGACTAGAAAAAGACTTGTCCCAATAAAAGCTGAAGGGAGTCAATGAGTGAAAATGAATACTAAGAAATAAATAGTTATAGAACTTGAAAGAGAAAAGGAAATTGGAGAAAAGAGAACTCAAAAAGCAATCATTACTTTTTGGTTTGTGAGATCTATACTAATGCAATGATCATGAAAATGGAATATGAGAAAGGAAGGTAAAGGGCAACAAGAAGGCAGCCAAAAACAGTCTGAAGTTAGAGCAGCACCCACATCAATCTCTTTCTCTAGTCAGAGCGTTGGGTAAGACACAGACTGGAAAGAAGGGGAAGGAAAAATAGAGGAATGTGTCAGGTTTTAGTTGTCAAAGTAGGCTTATTATATGTCTCCAACCCAATGGGTTTGAGAGGTGGTACCTGCAACAGTTGGTGCTTCCTTCTTTAAAATGTGGGATTCTTTTCCTGTATCTTCTACCTATTCAAGAATAACAGATGGTGCTGATTTGACCTGATCATTTCTTCTTCTTCTCTTGTTGTTACTTGTGGTTGCTGTTGTAGTTAGTGGTCAGAAACTGATTCTGCTTTGGGTCAGGCTTTTTGTGAGATTGGTTTGTCTTTTTTGTTGGGGGTTTTGAGATTGGGTGGAGTGGGTGAGAGTGGAGGGTTGGGGAGTATGGAAGTTGTCTGTGATCTGGAAGTGGATGTTAATGGCCAGCATAGCTTCTTTGTAAACAAGGTAAAATTTTTGTTCTTCTTTTGCCTACTTTTGCGCATGAGGTTTATGATTTACTGTTTGGTTTCTTCTTTGATGAGTTTTGCGAATTGGGTCTTGTTTGTTCTGTTTTTTTAACTTTTTTTTTGTTCATTCAGACCCTCCATCGTATCCAAATGTTCCAAATTATTGGTTTTCCTTGAGATTTATGAATTGGATTTTATTTACTACGCTCTTTTATTTTTCCCCATTGTTGAAAAAGTTCTATCTTGAAGAATTTTTCCTTGATCTTCTTGTGGTCTCTTTGTACTTATTTAGTATTATTTTCCATTACCTTGATCGAAGATGAGTTTTTACTGAAGCTTTTCCTAACTTTTGTTGTTATTCTTCTTTCTGAAGATCTATGAGATGGGTATTTTTTTTCCTTCTCTTGGCTGGAAATAACTGAGTTTAGAAGGCTTTCTTCATCTACTTGTTTTTTTTTTTCGTTCATAGTTTGTTTGCAAATCGCTAATAATGGCCGCTTCTTGAAACGCATATTCTTTTGTAATTATTGTTGCTTCGTTGTGGGGATTTTTTTGGGGTTCTGTACTTTAGTTTATTCTTTGTTGAGGAGCTTTCATTTTCTGTTATAACTTATTTTCACCAATAATTCCTGAGGTTTCAGTTTGGTTGAGATCTCACCCACTTTGTTTTATTGCTAAATTTATGAGGATTTAATGCTGCGTCACTTCAGATTTTGCTGGACATTCTTTTGTTGGTTTTACCATTTCTTGTAAAACTCTTTAATGGGACTTCTGTCATCTTTCATTTTTTTACACTGGCTGTCAATTTTTACTGCTGCTCCCTCTTAATTCTCTTCGTGTTTCCATTTTCAATCTTTATACTCATAGTTTTGATGCTTTTGCTAGTATGGTTTCTGATTGTCATTCAGTTTTCACTTTTACTTTTTCCTTATGAAAATTTAGTGATTTCAGAACCTTCACTTTGTTCACCGCTTACTTTAAAGAGCATGAATCCTTTTCACGCTATGATTTTCGATCTTCATTCTTTTTTGCCTTTTTTGCCTGCTTTCCTATGAAAATATTGATGGGTTTTACTTTTTTATTGCTCTCTGGTTTGTCTCACGGTTACGAAGGACATTGCTATTACTGAATCTGGTTTTTTGACAAGCTGAGCATGGCATTATGTCTTCATGATGCCATATGACTGAAAGAACTTTATGGTGTCTTTGCTTGCAGAGAACTCTATCTTCTTATTCTGGTAAATTATGCCAAATTTTTGAAAAATCATCAGTCTCTGACGCCAACCTTCACAGCAGACCTCTGAAAGTCATACTCCATGATTTTCCAGGGGGTTCAGAGGCATTTGAGCTATTGACAAGGTTCTGCTATAACAATGGAAAAGCTCCTATAGTTCCTTCCAACGTTTGTCTTTTTCATTGTGCTGCCATTTTCATGGAGATGAAGGAAGAGATCTGTTCAAACAACTTAATCGCTCAGACGGAACAATTCCTTCAAGGGATGGTGTACTGGACTTGGTCAGAAAATTTTGTGGCATTGAAGCAATGCCAAGAATTTATCACTGCAGCAACTTCATCAGAGATCCTGCAGAAAATCATGGATTCCATGCTGTTAAAAATCACCTCAAACGGTGATTCAAGTCCTTCTAATTCTTCACCTGAGAGTTCCTCTGTCCGATTTTCTTGTGATACAAAAAGTAGTGATTTCTCAAAGAGCAGTGGCCAAGCTTGGTGGTTTGAAGATTTATCTGTTTTGAGTTCACAAGTTATTGAGAAATTCGTTACTGCCATGGTTGACCGTAAATATGATCATCTTGTCATCAGTAGGTTCCTGTTCTATTACTTTAAATCGCGTTTTGCTTCTTCAACAGCCACGGAGAAGCTGGAGACTGCTGAGACTGTTGTTAAACTGTTAAATTTGCTTGATAAAAACTCATGTAAAGGACTGTTTGGAATTCTGAGAATGAGTTCCAGTTTGACAATGGGTAAGAGTTGTAGGGACCAGTTAGAGACTATGATTGGTTCACAGCTTGATCAGGCGACATTGGATAATCTACTCTTTCCTGCACCAATTGGGATGGGATATCTCTATGATGTGAATCTGGTGTTGAGATTTTTGAAATCTTTTCTTGGTGGAGATGGGGTCTCTGCAACTGCACTGAAAAAGGTGGGGATCTTGATGGACAAATACATTGCAGAAGTAGCTCCTGATTCTTGCTTAAAGCCATCAAAATTCATTGCTCTAGTGAAGGCCCTGCCAGACTCTGCAAGGGAATCGTATGATGAGATCTACAGAGCCTTGGACATGTATCTTGAGGTAATATTTGCTTCTGTTTTTTAATTTCTGTGCAGTCTTTCTCAATGAATTGTAAACTATTTGCTTCTGATGAACTCATAAATCTCGTACATTTGCCCATTGTTGTTGACTGCAAATGGGTTCTGTAGCTTTTTAGTTTTGCATATTAAACAAGTTGGTGTCAGAAGCTCTTCACACTTCTCACTTGTTAAAGCTTTACTTAGTTCAGCCTGTATTATCCGCTTTCTCAATGTGGAAAGCTACCCTCACAAATTTTTTAAATGAATCTTTTATTTATGTTAGTGCTTCCCTTCTTTCTATTTCATTCACCAATAATTTATTGCTAATGGTTTTGTGGATTAGCTTATTCATATATTCAGAAGGAAGAGGAAAAAAACAGTACTACTCTTTCCTAAAACTTCCAAGTCGTTGTATTGGATTCAGCAAATGCTGTGTTGATTCCAATAACATCTCAAACAGGATTCTCCTTGCTAAGGCAAAACCATAAGCTATGGTTTATCTTTTGCAAGGATGGTAGATCGGTTGTAGAACGTATTTTCTTGTTACAGAAATCCATTGAACCAAAATATTTTGAAATGGGTTCTTGTGATTAGGCATCAGGGGGTGGAGGATTTCTGGTTTTTGTGTACTGAATGTTTTTTAACCATATGCTTTGTTGGCTATCTGTTTTTCAAATCCACTATAATCTTCCCAACTATCCTTAAATTGAATTTGATCATGATTACTGATCATTGTTGCCAACAGGTGCATAAAGGACTATCAGAAGAAGAAAAGATGAAGATCTGCAGAGTTTTGAATCATGAAAAATTCTCTCTAGAAGTCTGCAAGCACATTGCCCAGAACCCTAAGATCCCCTCAAGAGCTGCCATTCAAGCTGTGGTCTCTCAACAAGCAAAGCTCAAGAGCTTACTTGAGTGCTGTGATCATCTCCCATTTGACATAAACTCCTCCCCTAGTTACAAGATCAAGGCTAGCAAAGGCAGCCCCATAGAAGTCGACAATCAGATCGTTCTCTTCGCGAAGAAGGTTGACCTGTCAATGGAGAATGAGAAACTGAGAGCTCACTTGAAAGGGATGCAGTGGAAGGTGATGGAGTTGGAAAAGATGTGCAGAAAAATGCAGACTCAGATGTCCAAGATCATGAAGAATAAAGTAGGGTGCCATGGCAATGCAAGGCTACCTAGCCTTTGTTCATGAAATATGTAAATTTTTTGTGTCTTAGTAACTTGTATGATAAGGAAAATTAATGTTTCTGTAATATTGTATTTTTTTCTTCAAAGAAATGAAAATATGCACCTTCTTCTTAAAGCGACCAATTTTTCTTTCTCATATGGTTGTGATTACAGAGAGAGAGAGAGAGAGAGAGAGAGAGAGAGAGAGGATAAAAAGGGCATTTGGGGAATGCTTGAGGGAGGCGACGGGGAGTTTATCTAATCAGCACCGCGTTGCCAGAGTGGAGTGCCACGTCATCTGGTCGCCCTGACCGTATTGGCCTGCATATTGGAGTGCACTAAGTCGGCGGCCTTTTGCCGGGTAGCCCTTGTCAGGGGTTGATGGTGACGTCATGGCCCTGTCAGATGTTGACAACGTGCTGCAGCTTTTGCTCTATGTCAGTGGTGTGTCCCCGGTGACACGATCGGACACGTAGGCGCGTATGAACAATATTTTAATATTATTTTACTAGTTTTAAAGCTTTATTTTTAATAAAAATGCATTTTTAACATTAAAATATCAAAAAATATGTTTTCTTATTGATAAAATAATTAAAAAATTTCGCATCCTTGTGTCGTTTTTTCCAAAATAAAAATTGAACTTGCGAGTCCATGTGTCGCTGCCACATAGCTTTTGCTCATTTGTAGATTGGGAGACCCAGGGTCCTAGATCCAAACTCAGACTCGGACGCAAATCTCTCTCTCTCTCTCTCTCTCTTTTGAATGGATATGGCTGCCAAATGTTGGATCCAATACATCATGTACGAATCAGCTTAACGCATAAAATTAGTACACAAGTCATGCTGATCATGATCCAAAAGTTAGTTTTTGCGTTTGAAGATCAAACCCATGTAAACCATGAGCGTATCATTACAAGGGATGGTGGCTCGGTACCAAAATGCACACCCACATACAGAAACGGTTTAACCTTAGTGGATCCGCACATGGACAAGACCTATGTGGACCTCAAATGAGCCAAAATCGATTCACCTGAGGACATATATAGCCGTGAACTGCGATAGGACACGACACGTGTCATGGAAAACGTGGTCCCCTTATACTGGGTTAAGGCCTCATGTAAGTGTACAATATAGGATTGCGGCACCCACTTTAGAGAGAGAGAGAGAGAGAGTAGTTTAGTAAAACAATTTTGGTTGATGTTGAAGTTTTTTTTTAATGACAACTAAAAAAACTGAGAGAGAGGGAGAGAGGCTAAAGAATGGTACGACGGCCAGGGGATCAACAAAAAGTTGATCCCATTAACAGAGAAAACAAATTACAACAGACAGAAAGCAAAAAAAAAAAAAAATACCGGGCCGAAAGCCCAAAGGCAAACACAAAACACCACGGTCCCGAGGAGAAGAGAGCAGCAAGTGCGGGAAGGAGAACATCGGAGAACAAGCGCAAGATTGCGTAAACATTAGCCAGGATGCAATGAACGAACTTATTGAAGAGAACCGGAATTTGACGGAAAATAGCATTATTGCGAGTCATCCAAACAGCTCACCAGGTAGTTAGAAGCCAAGTTCTCCGGATCATCCAAACAGCCCACCAGAGAGAGAGAGAGAGAGAGAGAGAGAGATTAGTGAAGCTTTTTTGGATTGTAAATAAAAAAACTGAATCAACTCAATCATAGGTTCTCATAATATACAGTGTGACATACGGTAATAGAAAATTGGACACTAGATCATTGTAAGATAAACCATAAACCGCTATAAAATGCCACTGATTAAGGTGGGGGTCGATTATTTATTTCACTCAAAGATTTTCTCACAAGATCTTACTCAAAGTCTTACTCTTAAAAGGATTAAACTTATGTTTCAATTATGCAAGATTTTTACAACAAAGAACGTTCAAGATTCGATGTCCAAGTGGTGTAAGATCCCTCTTACAATATTGTTTTAGTTTAACTGTCCTTGTCAAAAATAAAGAAAAAGATTCTCTCGGGGGCCATACACTGCCAGCAGTGGGTGAACTGTGTAGAGTTCCTTTTTCTTTTTAATTATATGATGTATGATAAGAAAAAGCCTTTCGTATTTTTCTTTTTTTTTTGTTGAGTATCTTTCATTGTTAAAAATGACAAGTTGACAACATTCAATGTTGGTTTTGGATAAGATGAACTTTATTGAGACAACAATTCCCCCATCAAGTTTTCATTAACTATGGAGGAGTCTGTTAATGTTGGAGACAAAACAACGATGATGTGATGAAAGCCACGGCTGCACTTTCTTAAAATGATGAATATATTCATCAAAATGATAAAGACTGCATATTGCCAAACGGAAAGGAGAAGGTGATAAAATAAGTATTGGTAGCCACTAATACATAAGAAATGACAAGGGCCCGTTTGTTTCATGGGAAAAAGGATCCATTTTTTTTTATGAAAATGGACTGTATTTGCGCCATGGGTGGAACAAACACCTTCCAGCAGCTGAAAGCTCTTGCATGGCCCGCTATGGGGTTCGCATTTTTCGATGGCAGATCAGGTGCAATCACATTACCCAGTTTGAGTGTGTGGCTGCACTTCACTGCCCTCCATTGCTGGGGTACAGCCTGTCAGCGATGAGACCCAATGGAAGATGGAGGGAAGATCAGGTGCAGTGGCACACTAAATTGTGCAATGTGATTGCACCTGATCTGTCTTCAGCATTTTCTCCCCCTCTAGAGGGTTTTCATTTGAAAACCTTTTGAAAGGGCCCCCTCTGGGGAAATGTCTTTTCAGCAAGAAAATGTGGGGTCTAAGTGGAACACAGTTCTCAATGGGTTCCTTTATGATGCAGGAGTGGAGTAGAAGACTAAAGATTCATTTTAGATTTTAGATTTTATTTGGATCTTTGTATTTGGATAGTGGATCACTATGTTTGATTCACATCTTTAAGATAAGTATTATCTTTGTAGAAGGTCATTCTATTAATTAATTTATTTGATTTAGAATTAGAAGAAAATCTCATTTATTTATAGATGAGAGATCTTTGTAATTGGTCAGTTTGAATGAGATGAATCAGTCTCTTTTTCCTTTAAATTTCAGTTAATTTTTAGTTTTTTTTTTATGTTTTATTTTTCTTTTAGATAATTTCATAGTTGATTAGATAATCTCGTAGATCCGGAGTCGGATTTACATCACTTTCCCCAACCCCTGAATTAAGGTGTTTGTTACATGCCCACTGACAAGAAAGCAATTTTCTATGAATTTCCCACCCCCTGAATTAAGGCGTTTGTTACATGCCTAGGCCACATTCCACTGCACCAAACTCCTTTGGTGCAAAAAAGAAAAGAAAAAGCCTCTTGAATATTTTCCTCTATCAATGTATCAGACACTTTTTAATGCATTGTTAAATAATGTAGATAACTAGATAGTAACGGATCTTCCTTATTTGTTAAGCTGATCATTCAATAAAGCCGTTTGTTACTCTCACAATTGCATAAAATATCAAGGATTCACACTATGTCCTCAATCTTGTAAAACTTGTAGATTTTATTCGGACTATAATACTGCAAATTTGGCCCATGGTGGGTGTTATCTACTCCAAGAAAGTGACATTAATTTAAACTCTTATCAACAACAAAATTTAGATTATGCCACAGTTTCTGTCTTGTTTGTTATGTCATAAGTTTGGACGTTTCAAGTTTTTTTATGCAATGCACATGCAAGCTATTAAAGTAATAGATATAGTCTTGTCCCCATGAGATATGGAAAAAGTTGGGAGGATTTCATCTTCAACTCAGATTGCTTCTTTTGTTTCTTTGTCATGTATCATTTGTCTTTGCAGAAATTTTTTTTTTTTTCAGTCCAACCTCCTAATAGAATTCAATTACTTTATATCCCCTGCAGTGGGAGGGGGCCTTGGTCAGTATGCGTGCCATCAAGGGGTGTTATGCCGAAACAAGGAGACTTCCTCGAAGCAAAGGGTGTGCCATAGGCTTACACCTGCATAGTCAGCTCTGGATTAAGTAATTTTCAAGACAAACTTGAATTTGATTTTTCTTGTTATTTGGTCCCAAATGGGATTTCTTGGAAGTGCAAATTAAGGGTTTCCATTCTCCAAGAACTCTTCATCGTGAAGCACAATACAGTGTAGTACAATGCAAGGGATGACATTCCTTGCCTTTATTCGTTTTTTAAGGAATGGCTCAACTACTAAACAATTCTAGCCATTTGTTAACACGACACTGGGAATTCTATAACATTGGGGTTTTTGGAAAAATAAATAATTATAAAAATAATAATTTAATAATAGTGATAGATCATCAACTTCTGTGTGCTTCCTTTTTTCGAAAAGATAAAAAGGACTAATGACCATGTTAATCTATTGTGCCATAATTACCGTACTAATTTCAAATCAATGATTAATAACTACTACCAAATTAAGTCAGAAACCTAAGCTAGGTTAGGTCAACAAGCCAGATTCTGGTTGCAACCCATTTTTATAGAGCCAGTGCCATCACATGGCACACTTTGAGTGTGCCTCTGCACTGGGCTGCCCTCCATATGCTTTTGGGCCCCCACAAGTGACCAAAGATGGGAGGCATAGTGACATGAGAAATTGAAAAGTTTTCATAAATCTTGCATTTTTTTTGGCAAAATCTTGGCAATAAAAAAATAAACTAAAAAATAAAAAATTTATTTTTTATAATAAAATATTAATAAAAATAAAAGTACATGGTTTTTTTCATGATAAATTGCCATTTAAAACATAAATATCACATTTAAATCATGGTATTTATGTTTTTTCATAAATCTCACGATATTTTAAAAATCTAGTAAGAAATTGCTGTTTTAAACTTTCAAGCAATTTCTCGTGATATTATCGCGAGATTTTCATAAATCTCGCTATATTTGTTACAGAGGATGGGGGGCATGAGTGGCACACTTCAAAGTGTGTCATGCTAAGGCACCTGATCCTGGCTCTCAATTGTAGGGGTCTCATGGATTGGGTTTGACCCTTACCCGACCCGTACCAAACCCTATGGGTCAAGGTTTGGTGATAAATAAGAAGGCCAATTAGAATCTGGGTTGGGTAAGGGTCCAATTAATATATGGATCTGGGTATAGTTTGTGAAATTTCATACCAGTTGCACGCTCGACCCGAGTTTCGATTAATATCCATAAATTTTCAATGTAAAATTGATAAAAAATATTATTTTACTAGGTATGGTCTGGGTCTGGTTCATGTAATTCTTATAGAATTGGGGTATGGTTTCTCTTATGGTAGGTCCAATTAGACCCAGGTCTAGACCTGATACCATCATCTCAAATCAGGTTTGGGTCTAGTTTCAGCTGGGTCTGAACCAAACCCGAGCCATTTACACCCCTAGTCATTTGCCTGGTGTAGGAGTGTCATTGGGTTGGGTTTGGTTCAGACCCAGATGAAACAAAACCCAGACTTGATTTGAGATGATAGTACCTGGTCTAAACTCGGGTCCAATCAGACCTACCATAAGAGAAACCATACCTGAATCCTATGAGGATTACATGAACCAGACCAGGGCCATACCCTGTAAACAAATATCTTTTTTTATCTTTTTTACATTGAAAAATTCCAGATCTTAGTTAGAACTCCGCTCATGCCTGGGCCTGGTATGAAATTTCACAAACCATAACCGGCTCCATATGGTAATCGTACTCTTCGGGTCTAACCTGGATTCTAATAGGACCTTATTTATCACCAAGCCGTGACCCTATGGTATGGATTTGGTCTGGGTCAAACCCGACCCATTGACACCCCTAGTATGGCCTCATCTCCCGGCCATGAAGGGAAATGTTAACTATGGGAAAATAATGGCATATAAATTTTGATGCAACTCGGTCATGAATTTGCAAAAATCTACACTATAATCTACCAAGCTACAATCTATAGTTTATGAAAAAATCAAAGAGATTCAACAATAAATAACTAATAATTCATTCACCCATCTCTCTCAATTTTAAAAGCCTCAATAAAGAATATTTATAAGAAAACTGGAAAAACCCTAATCTAATACGGATCCACAATGGATTCAAACCCTAACTATGATTCAAACAAAAAAATCCGAAAAAGAAAAACCACATTAACAAATGGATCCGATAACCTGGCACATCCTACTTCAGCTCTGCGTCAAACTCTCATGAGAAATTGCATTTTTTGTTTTATGAACAAGAATAAATAAATTTAAAAAATAAAAAGTGCATTGCTATTGGATGCCATAGTATCCAAACGATTTGAGGATTTAACTAGAACATTCATGGTGGCTCTAAATAATAGTTAACAATTACAAATATCAGCGATATTTGAATAATATATCATGATTTTTTAAAAATAATAAAATTGGTCAAAAATGTGATTCTTGTAACGTCGGGATTTCATCACGATTAGGGAACCGTCGTCATTTAAAAAGAAAAAAGAAAACGAGGCAGGGGCACTTTTGCCATTTACCGATTTATGGTTTGGCTCAAAGGGCAAGAATGTTGAGAAACCCGAGTCGAAACCAGACCTCTCGGTTCGTAACAAGGACGATGCGTCTCGAAAATCTCACATCAGAAATGACGTACCGTGGGGAACCGGATCGCGTCTCCGTGTTTTCCATGGGGTCCCTCGCCAACACCGTGCAAGGGAAGGAGAGAACGGAATTAAAAAAAATCTGGAACCGACCCATCGGTTCGTCACAACTTCCGATTCGGTAATCACTGGTAGATTTTGGGGGATTTTATATATATATATATATATATATATATATATATATATATAGAGAGAGAGAGAGAGAGAGAAAGAGAGAGAGAGAGAGAGAGCCGAAAGAAGATCAACATTAATACTCAAGAAGATCAACAAAATGTTGAACCCATGAACCGAACACAGAAGAAACAAAGCTAAAATATAGAAAAAACAAAGCTAAAGAAAAGAAACTACAGACAGCTAGCAACAAAACAACAAAGCCTACTCAACCAGGATCCGCAGGATTAGAAGAAACCACCGCTGAGTGAACGTCGTTCAGATGAGAGGAGAGGTCTCTAAGATGCATACGTAATATTGCATATACATCAACGAGGATTTTATGGACAAGATGATTAAAGATGACCGGAATTTGACGGAAAGTAGCATCATTGCGTGCCATCCAAACAAACCACCAAGTAGTAAGCAACCATGTCTTCCAGATCAGTCTCCACCGCTTGCATCGTCTAATTTCAATAGGGCCCAGGAGAAGATCAAGCGCAAAAGACTCTTCTTTGACAATTACGTTCGGAGATCTCCACATCCTATTAAATAGGGCCACAAAGATTGGGCAGGACCAAAATAAATGAAAAGTAGTTTCTTCAGCAGCTTGACACAACACACACCAACTTGGAAACTGAAAGCCCAACTTCTTTAAATAACTGTGAGTCTGAACCCTATCATGTAAAATTAACCAAGCCAAGAACCGAGATCTTGGAGAAGGGCCCTTACCCCATAACGCACACTCAGGGAACCAATCTGCCCCTTGGGGGAGCAACGATCTATACACTTTGTGGGTGTGGAACGCTCCATTTGGAGTAATCGCCCATTGCAACCACTGATCATAATTACCAGAGAGAGAGAGAGAGAGAGACGGCCATAACAGTGGACACACAAAGCGCCCACTGCTAGTGGACCCTTTTCAGATGCTGATCCTATTTTGTTTGCGTCAAATGGCGTTTAGTGGCGGTCATGACGGATGCTAAAGGTCATAAAATCAGTGTTGTGAGAGGCGTACGCCTCAGAGGCGAAGCGCACGTTCAAGGTACTGAGGCGTGCAGTGATGCGCCTAAGGTAAATATAAAAAAAGAAATCTGATTATGAGCATTAAACAAAGGTCTTTCTGATGCAGTCGAATACGCATTAACTTCAATCCATTAACATCTCTACAAAAATGCCACATATTTTTACGATATTTTAGATATACCACGGATACTTGAGAGTCTCATGTTATGAGAGGCGAGGCGTACGCCTCAGAGGCAAAGCGCAGGCTCAACGCCTCGCTTCGCCTCATCGCATTTAACAACCTTGCATAAAATCACAAGCGAACGTGCTGCTCGAGTATTTTTTTTTCTGTTTGTAAAAGGAAGGGTGCCCTAATTCCCCCTGCTCTATTATGAAAAAAAAAAAAAACAAATGAGTTTTGACCACCCAGGGTGCACCCACATCAGCCTAAGGCGGGTTAGCATAGTGGGGTGGGACCTTGGTTGCTAGACAAGCAGTCAAGGTTCGATTCCCATGGATGTCGCCCTTCTATGCAAGCCAACGTGTAGCATAAGCCCAGAGGGCAGGGGCCCTAGCCTCGGAGTTTTACGATGTCGGCATGACGACCTTAAGTATGACAGACTGAGCCAGCATGGTCAGGTCTTCATGCTGGGAGCAGTTTCTTCAGGTTATAAATTCAGAAAATAAAGTTTACATACAAATATATAAGCAAGTAGTGTGTTCATTGGGTCGGATCATATAACATGTCCTACATGTTGCTTGAGTCAGGTTCAGGTTGACCCGAATATTATTCAAGTAGAAAATTCTCCTCCATACCAGATATGATATCTGAACAACATGGATCAGGTGAGGAACCGATCACCTAAGAGATGTTTGTAAAAGGAAGAGTGCCCTAATTCCCCCTGCTCTATTATGAAAAAAAATAAGAACGGATGATTTTAAACCAGCCAAGGTGCACCCACACCAGCCTAAGGCGGGTTAGCATAGCGGGGTGGGACCTTGGCTGCTAGACAGGCAGTCAAAGCTTGATTCCCATGGGCGTCGCCCTTCTGTGCAAGCCAACACATAGCATAGGCCCATAGGGCAGGGGTCCTAGCCTCAGGGTTTTATGCCGTGGGACGACCATAAGTATCGCAGGCTGAGCCAGCATGGTCAGGTCTTCGTGCTGGAAGCGGTTTCTTCGGTTATAAATTCAGAAAATAAAATTTCAAAACCAACTCATGTGATTTAGAGGGTATAGAAGGTACTTGTTTAAAATACAAATATATGTGAAAGCAGTGTGTTCACTGGGTTGGATCATATAACCCGTCCTACATGTTGCTCAAGTCAGGTTCAGGTCAATCCAAATATTATTCAAGTAGAAAATTCTCTCCTCCATACCAGATATGATATCTGAACAGCATGGATCAGGTGAGGAACCGATCACCTACAGTTTAGGGTTATTGGTCGTGGTTTGGAATCAGGATCCAATTGGACCAACCATGTTCTTTTCTTCCTTATTTTCACTGTGATCGATGGAACAATTATGGTCCGGGAAAATTTAAATATTTCACCTCAGAATCTGTCCCAAAATTCAAGATTTGAACTGTTTTCCTGCGAAAACCTGGAAAATAAGGCTTGATTTTTCTTTTCCAGTTTTGGACTTTTTTGTTACCTGTCACAAAGACACCTAGATACCAGTGGCGGAGCCAGGGGTGGGCATGGGTGGGCGGTCGCCCACCCCAGAATTAGAAACCAAAAAAAAAAATGGATCTCTCCATCCCAACTTGATGTTGTCTGGGTTTGTCAAACAGTCCAATGCAGGAGATTCGTGCAACTTCCAAAAAGACGTGCACCAAGACCTAAAATGTGAAACACAACTAATATCACAAATCTCAGTATCAGGATTTTCTCGGCAAGGGAACATCTTGAAATAAATTTAAGATTTGCTTCATCCAGAAATCCTGAAAAAAAAGTAAAATAAAACATGAAAATAGGGGAAGACCTTTCACTTTTACAATTCTTCAACTGCCTCAGACGCCTACCTCCCAAATACGGAAGAAACCATGCCCAATCCAAACTGTATTTGTTCATAAAACAAGCCAAGCTCTACTTGTGGTTTGTCTCTGAACTTTCTATTAACGTGAATGCCAGCGCTCTTGTCTGGACATCATGGCAACTAGACTCGGCCATTTCACACATTAAGGCTCTGATTAAGATCATTTTTTTTATGACAAAGGAACCCTCACCAAGAACCAGGTCACATAATGAGGCCACCTCCCTGCGATGTAAAACTCCAGATTGAGAGCCTTACGTGCCCCAGCTGTGTTAAAGAAACAACAGCAGTCGTGTGACAGTCAATAGGGGCTTTATTGTGGCTTCCCCCGTGTTCTCATGCTCTCTGCTTTTTGGGAGCTGCAGTGTTCCCAAAACACAAAACACTCCATTGGGAATGGACTTGGCAGCCCCAACATCACATTTCAAGAACATTCATCAAAGGATGCTTTTGGCAACTCCATCCTCAGACGCCACATTTTGGCAAGACCATATTTTGGCAGCACATGGACACGGTGTTTCCATCTCTGTGCAAGGCTCTCAAACAGAGCCTAATTAAATCCACAAAAAACACTGCAAATTTCGGTCCAGGCCCAGTCTGAGATTAGTGAAATCAACAAACAAAACACTGTCAAACTGCAACCAATAGCATCAAAATGCTTATTTAAGTTTTATCTCTGCACGAACGACTGTGCTTCCAGCGAAAAATTTCTGGCTTTGCCACTGGTCTGAATAAATGGATCGTTCTTCAAGACCATAGCATTGTCCCCGAGACCCGAAGTCTGCCCACCCAACGAAAAACTTCTGGCTCCGCCACTGCTAGATACAAGGACACGCATCACAGGTTAGACAGCAAAGTTTGAAAATTGTTTTCAAAAGTAGGACATGAGGATACAAATTTTTAACTTTTAATTAATACAAAATTGTTTTTTGTTATTTTAATAATTAAAAGAATTTATTATTAAAAATAATAAAAATGATGGCCGTGTGAATACATGCACTAATCAGCACACGCGGCCAAAGTTCAGTTGATATGTCAAAACACAATTGTGTGTGTGAGAGAGAGAGAGAGAACATTCACCATTCAACATTATCAAAATACATTCAACAAAATATTGGATGAGAGAGGAACATAGGAGTAAGAGGTGCACAGTTCAGCAGATCCAACCCCTGTCTCTACTATGTAATTTAAGAGCCAGATACACATCCGACATAACCCGTTGGCGAAGCCTTCCAAAATCGAATTTGATGCCCCTGAAAAAGATGTTGTTTCTTTCAATCCAGATCACCCACCATGCTGAAAACAACCATACCCGCCATAATAATCTTCATTTTTTTTGTGTCGTAAAATCATGGGATCAAGCAAGAGGTCCCAAATAACGAAACTTGAACGAGTTTGAACAGACGGTGCACCCCAAGTTTGAAAAAATAGGTCTAGAACGATCGGGCAAAACCTAAATAGGTAAGTCGTGTCCTCTACTATCTTCTCGCAAAGAACACACATGCTGGGAAATTGAAGCCCCTGTTTCCTAACATTAATCTGGGTTTGAACACGATCCAGAGCCACTAGCCACGCCAAAGCTTTTGCCCTTGGAGCGGGACCCTTACCCCATATACAATCAGTGGAAAACCAGTCCATCCCGGATGGCAACTAGGAATGGTAAACTTGCTTAATGGAGAACCTATCTCCGCTCGTCATGGCCCAGTGAAGCCATGGGCGGCCATGGCCAAGCCTAAGATCCCTGCCACTGAAGGAGTGAAGTGTCTTCCGCCACTCCAGCCAGATGAACGAATGGCACACTGAACTGGGCGTCAAAAGAAGGGAGTCAGGTAGACTACCATATTTTTGCCTAATAAACGTAGCCCAAGGAGATGAACATGTGGAAGCGACCCATGCCCACTTCAAGACTAAAACGATGCTCCTCTTTCTCAGAGCTGGAATCTCCAAGCCGCCTCGCTGCCTCGGGAGAACGATCTGCTGCCAAGAAACAAGCGAGTACTTTTTGTGAGACGCATTCCCAGACCAAAGGAAGTGCGAAAGCAAACAGTTAATCGTTCGTTCAACTGTCGTCGGTATAATGGACATGCTTATACGAAAATATGGTAATCGGGCCAAAACATGGCGAATTAGCGTCAATCGTCCCGCAAAAGATAAATATCGAGCCTTCCAAGACTGCAATCTCCCTTGCACTCACTCTATAGTAGACATCCAAGACGAAGTTCCTGATGGCTGCAGTGAGTGCAACGATAGACCCAAGAAATTAACAGGAAGGTCGGATATCAGACAGTTGAAGATCCTTGCAGCAGCCGATTAGAGAAGAGGGTCAGCATTGAGTAAGACCAGAGCACACTTACTCTCGTTCAGGCGAAGGCCTGAAATTATAGCGAATACTTTAATAATGAAGCACAACCTGGACATTTGATTAACATTCGCATGACCAAATATTATAATATCATCTGCATATTGAATTGTGTGACCAACAAAACTAAGAATGCCCAAGGAATCCAAGAAGCCTGTTTGTTCTGCCATTTTCATGAGAATAGGTAAACCCTCTACCGCGATATTAAAAATGATAGGGGCTAGGGGACAATCCTGTCGCACACCTCTAGCCAACTTGAATTCTTCCTCTCTCAGTCCGTTGATGCAAACCGACGACACAGATTTCATGACCAGCTCCTTAACTCATGCTATAAACCGGCTACCAAACCCCATATTTGTTAGAGATTCAAACAGAAAATCGCATACCAGACTATCATAAGCCTTGTGAAAATCCAATTTTAGCAAGAAGTATGGTGCTCCAGTCGACTATAAAGAGTGAAAAAACTCAGTTGCACAAATAAAAGACCCTTGCACACTTCAACCTGGAATAAAAGCCCCCTGGTTCGGAGAGACAAGTTGATCAATGACAGTGTGCAACCGATTAGCCAACACCTTAGATATAATGCGATACAGAGCACCCATCACCGAAATCGGCCTGAAGTTGGATATGTCTAACGCCCCTTGCCTCTTATGAATCAAAGACATGACCGTCACATAGTATGGTTTAGGCAGCCTTGCATTACGATAGAATTCATCGAACAAGTGGAGTAGGTCAGCTTTAACAATTGACCAAAAAACTTTGAAAAAGACTCAACGAGCAGCAAAAAGCAATATGAAGAACTTGATGAAAGGGCAAAGGAGGCCGCCAAATATACCCGTGCAATAGTTTTAGTCTTATTGATTGTCACTCAGAAAAAAATGCAATTTAAATTTTTTGGCCAGAACCCTAGCGAGATCAGGTAGATTGGGGATGATATAAATTTGGTAAGATCTTCGCCCTGACTGGCGCCTTTGCTTATAGGAATTTCCTCCATTTTTTGTACAAATCATCTTGAATTTTAATTAAACTGGTAGGAGTTTGCTAACGCCAGCTTGCCTATCGAGAAAAAAAATGTTGATGGGATTTAAGAGAAAAAAAAAGGAGAATTGTTTCACCTTGAATCTCTCTCTCTCTCTCTCTCTCTCTCTCTCTCTCTCTAGCACATTTGCCCCAGCTGCAACCCTTTCATAACTCATAACAACACTAAACAAGCAGGTTCCATGTGTTTGCAACAAAATTTCATCTTGAAAAATAAATGGAGGTTTAGCAAAAGTTGATGAACTTGGTATTCAACTAATACTTCTGATCAGACTCTTTGAGTTTTTTTGTTCTCCTCACTCTTTTTATGATATGACTACAACCCCAATCACCATAGAATCTTTCATCCTCTTGTCAAAGCATCCTTCTGTGATATCAAGTTTGCAGAAAGAGAGATGGAATAATGACCAATATCCACTATCGCCACCTTAAAAGAAGTTTTCCAAAGAACCATGATGCCCCCAGCAAACCCAACGGCCGATTTAAAAGCATATGCCGCACCTCTCCATAAGTAAGACACCACTGATAACGAAATATCCTTCATTTTGGTTTCACAAATTGCAATGACGTCTGAACTTTCATATCTAATCCAATTAGCTAAAAACAAACGCTTGCGGGAGCAATTCATGCCCCTAATATTCCAAATACGCATCTTCGTGATAAATAATCAGAGAGCACCCCATTACGCCTTTGCCTGACTGATTGTCGAACTGAGTTGGAGCCATCTACTTGAAGCTGGGCTTGCGAACATGCCAAAGATTTAGCTCTACGAAGACTATTTGCGACCCTGACCGCCGATCGTGCCCGAAGAACAATCTGTTGTTGGATCGAAGAAAGCTGCTAGGGTGAAATCTGCACTCCTAGTGCCCGCTCAGCCTCAGTGAAGGACATACCCTATATGACGAATATGTCATCGACCTCCTGTGACCCACACCCCGAACCTAACAAATTTGGGCAAGGTTGTGGATGCACGGGTTGCAAGCAGGAGACCTCCGAGGCCCCCTGAATAGATGCTCCGAGAACCTCCACAAGACATCTCCCGTCTTGATCGGGCAGGCAGTCCGCCGAACACAGAAATTGAGTTTGTTGCGGCATGCAAGGTGAAAACAAAACCATGCAGGTAAAGCATCCATGCAAGGATATTGTCCAGTTAGGAGTGGACGTCCTGTGGTGTCAGCTCTGCTGCCCTATTGACTGTTGCTCAACATATTTTTCCTTCACGTGAAGATAAAAACTCAGGCTTTTATAAGTTCTTTCATCAGTTTTGAAATTTGAGCTATACATAGGAAACACCCATCGAGACAAAGTTACAGAATTGAGAAAATATATGTATTAGACCTGGAAAAAATTCATCCTTTTTCGTATCTGTTCTTGAGAAGAAAGAATCTTATGTTTAAGCAGAAAATTTTTGTAGATCAGTGTGTATATGATGGCTTCCCTGAATCTATTGGTATCTTTAACGTGCAATGACAAATGGTGAATACGTGTAATAAAAATGCACCTGACCTGCTTCTGCAATATAATCACCGTGCTTTAGAAGCTATCAGGTACATGATAAGCATTCAAAAGCCATCATATACACACTGATCTACAAAAATACTAAGAAAATTTTTGTAGATCAGTGTGTATATGATGGCTTTTGAATGCTATAGAACTTATCAGGTACCTGAAGACTAATATATTTGTCTTAATGGAAGGGGTGAGGAATTCTTGTACTGTCAAGTACACCACTGCAGGATTAAAAGAACGCTGGTATATGCTAGAATACTATTTGTTTTGTTTCAAGTTATTATTGTTATGTACACCTTTACCTAAGTCTTGGAACAAGATGTTTGCACATTGGTTTTATGAAATCTAGAACTGTAACTGACAAGATAGTCATGCGTATTTATGCTTGGAAACAAGCACATGCATGAACAGAATTGTATATCATATTCCTCGTGCTTCTCTTTAGGCCGACCAAGATTAGCAGCAAGACCAGAGGATGGATTCGACTTAGAGAAATACGTTGAGGATGTCTTCTGATATGAGTAAAGAACTTGCCAGCAGTGGTGCAGCTGCTTCTTTTTCTAACATGCAGGAAATTGAATCTACCCAGAACAGCAAAGATGACATCCATGGGAGCAGCTCTACTGACGCCCTCACTCCTAGCATAGATGAAATGGAGTTTTCTAGCCCAGAGGAATTGAGCAAGAGATCAAGGGAGAAGAAAAAGTATCATATTCTAAAACGAGAAGGAAGATCTGATAAAGCACTCGGTGCCCTTAAGCATAGAAAAG
Source organism: Nuphar pumila (assembly GCF_984573655.1). Taxonomy (NCBI): domain Eukaryota; kingdom Viridiplantae; phylum Streptophyta; class Magnoliopsida; order Nymphaeales; family Nymphaeaceae; genus Nuphar; species Nuphar pumila. The sequence continues at coordinate 116,588,112 of NC_143259.1, read as the reverse complement.
AGCTTGAGAGGAGCTGCATCACTGGAACAGGCATTGGAAAAGAGCAGCAGAAAGCCTTATTATGGCTCTGAGAAAGCAAATGATCCTCCTTTAAATTCTGCCAGAAAGGGCAAGCTAGATAAACATGGTAAACAAAAAGTTGACCTCACATTTGAACTAAAAGAACTTGGATGGTCTGAAGCAGATTCAGAAGATGTAGAGAAAAAGCCCGCATCAATGACTTTGGAGGGTGAAATGATGAATCTTCTTGGAGAAATGCCTAAAAAACCATGTCCCAATAAATAAACCAATGATCTTGACAAGACCGAAGTAATGGCTCATAAAAGAAATGCTCTAAAGTAGAAAAGTGAAGGCAGGCTTGCAGAGGCAAAAGAAGAATTAAAGAAGGCTAAAATCTTAGAGAAGGAACTAGAAGAGGGCCCATTTTTGGCCGATGATGAAATAGCTGCTCTCATCCGTAGTATGGATGATGACAACCACGAGGATACGACCAAGGACTTTTCCAGCATCATTGGCTTTGACTTGAGCAAGTTAGCAGATATGGGGGATGAGATTGTTATTGATGGTAATTTTGAGGTAACAGATGATGATATGAATGATCCGGATATTGATGCAGCCATGAAATCATTTGGCTTTGAAGAAGAAGCTGTAAAGGAAGAACCTTCTGTGCCACCACCTGCTTCTCTAAACGGTGAAACACTAAGAAATGAAGTGCTTTCTTTGAAAAGAGAAGCCCTAAGACTAAAACAGGAACGCAATGTTGCAGAAGCTATGAAGCAGCCAAAAAAAGCCAAACTACTTGAGAAGGACCTTCAAGGATTCGAGTCTGAGGGTAATTCCAACACACAAAGGGAAACTGCTATATTAAAATCTTCAGAGGACAACCATGAACTTACAATTGACAATGAGCCTACTAAAACTACAAACAGTGTTGGATTCACACAGCCACCAGAAAGCAAATCAGAAATTCAGAAAGAGATATTGGGTCTTAAAAGTTCTTGCACTCAAGAGAGAGGGACGAGTAGATCAAGCTGAAGAAGAATTGAAGAAAGGCAAAGCCTTAGAAATTCTACTGGATGAGTTTGAAAATGCTCCAAGAAAAGCAACTACTGAAGGATGCACTTCTAGAAAGGGTTCAGGCTTTATCGATAAACATCATGGTGTTTCTGTGACTTCAGGCGCCGTGTCCCCTGAAGAAGAAATGGAAGGGGTGACAGAGCAAGACATGCATGATCCGTCTTTGTTACCGATGCTTAAAGGTTTCAGTTGGGAGGATGAACATGATCAAACTGTTAGTGGGTCTGCCGAATCCTGTAAGAGAGCGGACAATTCAGTGTATCCAGGTAATGTCACTTCCACAGCAGCAAAGCTATCTTATGTACCTGATTTACTGGCAGGAGAGGCTTGGAATAGTCGAATTCTTGCAACTTGCAGTTCAGAAGATCGAATATCATCTGTGCCACTGCTGTAAATCTCTGAAGCTAATGCAACACTGGACCCTCTCAAGGAAAAAACAGATAGCAAGGCTAGGATTTTCTCTGGTGATAGTCCTGCTACTATGGCTAAAGAGCAAGAAAAAGCATATAATACCTTCCCAAAGATTTCATATAATGAAGCTGAGAAAGAAGCAGAGGTTGGGATAAGAATACATCTCCCCAGGGACAAATGGATCGAGTTGTCTCAACAAGAGATTCTGTCTCACAAAAGAAAAGCAGTTGCTTTCAAAAGTGAAGGAAAGCTTGCAGAAGCTAGAGAAGAATTGTGGCGTGCCAAGATCTTGGAGAAGGCCCTCGAAGCTGGTGAAGAGGCAAATGTAGGCAATGATCCCGTGTGTGCATCTGATCCTCAAAGAAAAGTACAACAGACTCAAACGGCTTCAAGCAAGCAAACAGTTGCTCTGCCACTTGATTCTGCTTCCAGTGAAACTTCAACATTTCTTGAAAGTAAACAGGAGCAAGCTCATAATTCCTGCTCGAGACCACTTCAAGTTGCAGCAGGAGGCCCTTGCTCACAAGCAGCAAGCTTTGCAGCTAAGAAGAGAGGGTTGAATAGAGGAGTCTGAAAAGGAATGTGAATCGGCAAAAGCTCTAGAAAGTCAAATGGAAGAATCAAGTGGTCATGATAGTAGTGCAAAGGCAACAGATGAAGTGTTTGTTGAAGATCTCCTTGATCCTCAACTTATGTGTGCTCTGCAGGCAATAGGCTTGCAGGGCCTTGAATCTCCTGAACCAGCCAACAAAGTCAAGAAGCTAGAGGCAAGGTCACAACAAAACGGCAAATCAGTTTAAATGTTGAACATAGTATACATCTCAGTCAAGAATGAGCCCAGCTGGAAAAGCAGATTAAAGCAGAAAAGGCACAGGCTATGAAGTTGAAACGGTCAGGGAAACACACTGAAGCAATGGAGAAAAAGCTCAGTTCATTACCTACTGACTAGCTAAGATTGCCAAGATTTTCTCTCTAGACATTTTATTTCAGTAAGAGATTGCAGATGCGACACTAAGTTGAGTTGTGCATATGTTCAGTTATGCATGATATCTGTACATGATTGCTGTTAGTGTTTCTCCAAGTGGTCCGTTGTCCGGTTAGGATTGTCCTGTATATCTAGAACATGTTGATGTTGGCAAAAGGTTTTCTTCTACAAAGTTAGTTTGAAAAGAGAGAGTGCTTTTTTCTTGTGATAAACTTTAAAATTGTGGCCTACAATGTATCTCATGTTCGTAAATGTAACAAACTGGTATTCCTCCTGAACACTATATGGAGCTACTCGAAGTTTTGTGGACATTGTTGATCGTAAGCCCGAGAATAGGAGAGTATCGGCTACATATAAATTGGTGCTGTATTGAATAAGTATGCACTGCCATTTAGCTAGAGAAACTTAATTGCCATCCAAACTGCCATGCATCATAATCCCCCTCCCGCCTCCCCCCCTTCCAACAATGCAACTTTCAAAAACAATAGAAAAATATGACAATATAATATAATTGCTTCCTTGCAAGCATCATTTCCTTGCATCTCTCTCGTCATGTTTTATTAGTCTTTTTTTCATTTACTCACCGGTAATGTCATCAAAAAATGTGTAAATTTATACCTGACCCATAGGCAGGCACTCCCAGCAAGCTGCAGCCAAATGGTGGATGCAGATGGAACTATATAGAGGTCAGGGAAGGTCACACCCATGCCATGTTTCATCGCTAATGGTTTTGAACAGATACACGCACACAAGCAGAGTATACGTGAGCACATGCATGTGTCTTTAGATTTCTTGATTTTGGGGGAAAACTTGAAACAAATTACAAGTATGTTTTGAACACACATACACACACACAAGCAGAGTATACGTGAGCACATGCATGTGTCTTTAGATTTCTTGATTTTGGGGAAAAACTTGAAACAAATTACAAGTATGTTTTGGAGAAAGTCTCAGGAAAAATGTCAACATATATAAAATTTGGACAACTGAACATATGAAAGTATAAAATGTACGAAATTTAGAAGGAAGTGTTAATAACATGATATTTTAGGATCAGACAAAATTTTGAAAATATCACGAATGATTAGGATCATATGGTTTTTAAGTTTTCAAATTATTGCCGATACTTGTGACCATGTTTTGAACTTTGCAAAAAAGATCCAACGCCAGAACAGACAACCATACATTCATAAGCTAGTGTCCTTTGCTTATTTTCCAAGTCTATATCATAATCTAGAACGTTTCATCCAAACAACAATTGTAATTATGAATCAGCATCCAATCTTGTTCAACTTAAATATAACCAAGCTTCCTAATTCTCACCATCTTTTCACTCACAGAATTCTGGACTCCAAAACTTCTCCATCATTAACCAGCTTTCTGCCAATCATGATAAAGCCACCTACTGCTGAAGCTAACCAGCAAATTAAAACAGTTTGCATGAGTCCACTAAAAACTCATGTTTCTTTTATCAATTTCACCTTGCAGGGAACCTGATGGGAATTCATTAGCAGGAGGTGGTGTAGGCTGTCTAGGTCTTGCATACTCCGCAAAGATAACCCAGCCATCAAGAAACTGCAAAGAAAAAAGCCAAATGATAAGCTTCATATTATATCATTATTTTTTGTAACTAGGTGACGTGTTGATTATGAATCTTAAATCAAGGGCAAAACTCGTTTTAGGGGCAAGAAATCAACCAAAACGCTAACAACCTAGTATTCCAGTTTGTACAAAGAAATGCATTAACCATATCTCCCTCCCTCCTCTCTAAATACATAAAATTTCAGTATACAGAAGACAAACGATAATTTTTTAATTTATAAAGAAGAAAATTTTGATATTTCATTTTATTTATCTTCACAAAAGCACAAATTCTGTAGGCTTGATTCAGTTTGATCTCACCTTGCCATCCATTCCTTTTATTCCTTCAGCAGCTTCCTCTATGGTGGCATATCTAACGAAACCAAATCCCTTGGAATATCCAGAAACCCTGTCTGTGACAACTCTTGCTGCAAAGACAAAAGCATTCAAGTACTATTTACTATTTTCAACCATTTCAGATTATCTTTAATTATCTTCCAAGAATAAGCAGAATGAATTGAGAACACACCTTGGATTACTTGACCAAATTTGGAGAAAGATTCTCTAAGTTTCTCAGTTGTGGTACGCTTGCTAAGCCCTGCAAATCCAGTGAGATTAAGTCAGGAAATAGAACAATCTTGCACCAATAATGTATGAGTGAGTAGTCATAATAACTTACTATAGTAGCATCACTGCCAATTGTATAATCAATTTGCAGGAAGAAAGTAGAACTAACTATATGTGTGTGTGTGCGTGCGTGATATCTGGACATGGTGCTACTGACATCATATCTAGTAAAAAAACACCAGTTTGTTTTCAATTTTTTGGTAGATCTGACCCTACAGATGTAATCGACATGGATTTTTAGCAGAGAATGGGTTTTGGATCATGTGAACATAATTGCAAGTAGGTTTTTCAAGAGATTAAAAAATCAATGGCACTCAATACACCAAATTTCATGACTCAAAAATTTGTGTTTTATGTTAGAAAAAAAATGATCCATCAGAAGGCATCTATGGATTCAGATTGGATTGATACAGCTTGCATCTATGTCTTTCAGCTACACAAGGGGTTTATTGGATCCTATTAAAATTCAAGCAGGAACTAACTGTGTTAAAGTTAGGTCAAAAGCTAACTGGATCCATAGAAGATCCATATTAAAACTCATGAGTTATACCTGGTTAAACCATATATTACAATGGTTTGCAGTTGAACATAAATTGCCTTGTATCAACCTATATTAGTTTTTATTCTTGGACTCTTTAATGAACCAAACTGAGTTCACTTTATGAGGATAGCACAATTTAAACACTTGAACATAAATATAAACAAAACATATATATACTTTTATTGCAATCTTTATCCACTTCTTCAGTGACCCACATCAAGTTGTACCCAATCATTGTCACTATTACCAATGGTATATGCAGAAATAAGAATACCTATTTTTGAAGGGACCCTCATACCATCTCTTTCCACTAACAAGGTTACCACCCTTGCATTTTTAAGACTAGAACAGATGATTAATGACATGCATTGGAAGAAGAAAAAAAATTGGCATAGGATGAAAGGAGAGCTTTTATTTCTAGCTTGAACTGACAGTGAACAGTAGCACTTGAAGATCAAAAGAGAAGAGATAAAGTAATGTCATTTTCCATTTTCAACCGATGTACATTCTCATTGTGCTATGATAAGGGGTCATTAGAATGTATGTAAATAGACACAGATATGGATCCCCACATCATTGCATTCTATTTAGGATTAGGAAGAGGTGTAATCGGACCTTATTATCATTATTTGGGTACCATATTCACTTCTTTGGGCTTCTATTGAATCGAGAAATAGGTTTGATTGTACATCTTTTTGATATATATATAAGGAATCCCCAAGATAATTCAAATCGAAGTAATTTGATGTCCGACTTGGCCCCATATAACATGATTGATCGATAGAAATACTCCAGCACTCAATCTTTATTATATATTCCATATATCATACTACATAGATAGATATCATATTCATGGAATACATTCACTTTCAAGATGCCTTGATGGTGAAATGGTACACATGTGATACCCAAAATCTCGTGCTAAAGAACGTGGAGGTTCAAGTCCTCTTCAAGGCTTAAAGAGCCAATGATCCCCGTTTAGAGCCCTATGTGGAACTTAAAGCTACAGGCAAATGAAATGAAAATTTATTGCAGAATCAAAGAATATGGTAGTTCCAACCAGCTATAGCTAAGAAACAATCTAATATTATCTTTCTCCAGATTATAAAATTCATTTCTTAAAAGCAAAGAAAGCAAGGATATTTATAGAACACTGATAATCAATCACTCATTCTCTCAAAGGAAGACCAGAAGATTGCACTTAGATGCATTCGCTAAGGCAACAACTTGTCTAAAAAATAAACAGAAACCGTGCTAAAAATCCTCAGCTCAACCAACAAACTTTTCATCGCAACAAGAACTCCTCAATAATGTCTATAGATTTTTTTAGTTACTTATTCCTATTTAGCACTCAATTGCCTGCTGAAGTCCGCGTGAAGAAAGCATTCAAAGCTGACAGCACAAGGGAAAAAGAGGGAAACCACCAACCATCTAAGTAAGCTAAGCGGGCAAAGGTCATATTTTTACAGCTATAGTCATACAGCAAACCACCAACTACACGCTAAAACTGAAACAAATAGATGAAAACCCATCTGCAATCTGAAACCCAACATTAAAAAAAAAACGAGTTCATGAGTTCATGACCAAGCACGATCACCACCAGCATGCTACATCAATCTCACATTTTCCCGAATACAAAATCATTCGCACGCTTGCAAAATCAAATACAAGAACCATCTTTCCCAAGAAACGCCAACAAACAAGCAAGAAACCAGCAACTAGAGCCCCAATCTCCAAGATCCAAAATGACCATAAATTATCAATCATTCCAAATCGAAAAAAATGCAAGGTGGGAGTTCGTTGTTGCCACAGTCAGGCACAGAAACACGGAAATCGAAAGCGAGGGACGACAGAGTACCTGAGACGAAGAGGTTGGTGGAGGGATCGGCCGCCGGCGGGGGAGGAGTGGCCGGAGGAGGCGGAGAGAATGAGGAGAAGGAGAAGAGGCGCCGGAAACCGCTCGTCCTAGTTGCTGCCGCTGCCCTCAGTGCCATCTCTCCGACCAAACAGCGGCCTCTCTCGCTCTCTCGCTTTTGCAAAGGCACAGGGAATTCTGGGGTTTTAAGGTGGGGAATTACTTTTTCAGGATCTTCTATTATCCCAATTTACAGAAATGGACAACCAGTGGGTTCGATCTGGATGGACCCGGATGAAAACTAGGTTTGGACTCAACTGCATCAACGGCCATGGACAGCTAAACCAGGGGTCTGTATTTAACTGTGTATAGCAATGTGGATCTAGATTCCAATTAGGCATCGGATTTCAATCAAATCCGACTTCATTTAGTCCGATTTGCTAAACCAAAACTATATCGGATCGTAATCGGATGAGGATATGGCTTTGATTTTATGCTCCTAAATCCGACATATATTCATATTCAAATTTGATTACATGTGAAAAAATCAGACTCGGTATGAGCTTTTTACCATCTGGGCTTAAATCCATGGCAACATCTGATTATTTGGATCTAGTATTGGCCATATCCGACCCAAATCTGAACCATTTACGACCCTAGTTCCAATCTGGATTCAATTGGAAAGAGTCAACCATTTACGTCCCACGACCACCGTGCCTTCAGTGGCCACTTCTGAATACGGCTGGTAAACGAACCAAGCCGCTCGTGACTCAGCTCGGTTCGTCTCGTCATGAACTCATTCGTGATCAGTTCGTATAGTTGGCCAGCCAAGCCATGATAGCTCGACAGTGCTGTATATATATGTATATATATATAAGAAGAATGAATGAAAATATATACATAAAATATGGAATATTAAGTGTAATTTATAAAGTTATATATATATTTTCAAGTATAATATGTAAAAATGTATTTACTATGTATAAATAACATGAAATATTGTTACGCAAATCAGCTCATACTCTTAAATCTTAAAATTCAAAGTTGTGATCAATCTGACCTTATAGATGGATGTGGGGTATGAAGATATGGATGACATAGGGGGATGAATGGAACCCAATTCTACAGACAGCGGTGCGCCAGTGAGGTTTGATCCTGTGCCTTCAACTCAGCACCCTCACAACCACCTCGCTGGCCAACCCCCGCGGTGGTATTTAATTCTTCTAACATGCTTTCTTTACTTTTGGCTTTCAATGAAAAAAAATAGTTTAGTACTTCTATTTCATTAATGATGGGCTGGTGGCAGGTTGCTTGAGTGGTAGTGGGCCTGGGGAGAAGGTGCTGACCTCATCGTCTCAGGTTCCACTCCCACCGAGTGCAGGGGTGTCTTTTATTAGTGAGCTCTGGAAAGGCTAGGGTGAGACTCCACTTCGAGATTACCCGTTTCCGGAGAACTTTGTTATAAAAAAAATGATGGGCTAGTGGTGATAGCATCTTGAGATCATTATGTTATTTGATGTTTATGTTGCTGATATGGACTGATGAGATCGTAAAAATCTGGTGATGAAATGGTTTTCCTATGCCTGAATTGTACTCTGATTGACCAATAGTTGATATTGTTTGTGCTTTATAGTGCTGTGTATCTAGAATTATTAGCATACTATTTTGCTGCATAAACACATCAAAAACTAGTATAAAGCTTGACCATCATTATGTTAAAAGTTTGAAATTTTATGGTATATGTATGTTGGGCTGGTAAACGAGCTCAACAAATTAAATGAGGCATGTTCAGGCTTGGCTCATTTTCTAGTGGATTGAGCTCGTGACTCGGCTCGTGTTCATGTTGAACTCATCTTTCCCTGAACGAAACTAGTCAAATACAGTTTGACTCCTGAAAGAACATTCTGTTATATATATGGTAAATGTTTGCTACTAATGAAGGTACAAAACTAATGAGCTAGAAATCATAGGTGCAAGTTATATTGACTCAATCTAACCACATAGATGTGTTTGACATCCTTAGTTTGCTAAGGATCAAGCCTTGGATCTTGCTTTTTTTATGTAAAAATGTGATCTTTTGAGTTATGAAATTTTTTGGCACATTGTGGACCGTTTATTTTTGGACCCATTTAAAAACCTAATTACTTGTCATAATCACATGATTTAAAACAAGTTTCCTACTAAACAAACTATGTAGATCACATCCAATACATTTGATCTACAAAGAATTGAAAATTTATGAAGAAAAGAGTGATTTCTACTCATTAGTTTTACACCTTCATTAGTAGTCAATATTAACCCATACATATATATAGTCACTAGAATACTAGAACTGGAAATATGATAACTAATGTGTGAATCACTATTTTCATAGATTTATTGTTCTTTTCTATTAAATCTAACCATACGGATTAGATCTACATGCTTGGTTTTATAAGAACCCGCTCTTGAATCATCCAATTTTGATACATAAATGAGATTTTTTAAGGCTTTAAAATCAATGGCTTATATTCTTAATAAACATTCAAGCATTCAAAAATCACATTTTTTTATCAAAATTACACGATCCAATGGTTGATTCCTAGCAAATTCACCATGCCAATCACATCCACATGGTTGGATTTGCAAAGAAAAAGTAATGAAAATGACCAAATTTCTAGTTCTCGTATTTCAATTCTCATATTTTAGTGACTATATATGAGGTGCGCATGACTGGGCTCACCTGCAATACAAATCGATCACAAATGAATTCATGATGAGCCAAACCGAGCCAACTAACAAGCTGCTCAATTTGTTTACCAGCCCTATATGTATGACCATTCAATGAATAAGCAACCAAATTAACGCACACAAAATCCATGTCCCCATATCTCAACCGAACTTACCCCGAACAAACTTCAAAAAGAGTTATGACAACCAACGAACCCACTCGCTAGGTAGCCAATGTAGAAGGGGGACTAATTCAAACCAAAGAAGAAAAAGAAAGTTTTTCAAACCCCATTTGCATGTCACAAAAACCAATTTCTTTAGAAAAAAGCGTCACAAAAAAACCAATTCATCAAAGAAAACAAATCTGCAAAGACTTTAAATTCTTTTCTGCAATGATTATAAATACCTTGTTTGTTCATGGAGAAAAAAAAAGGAAGGAATGCTATTTCTACTGTTTGACTATGCACCATGTAAAATAATTTTCTATGCACGCTCATGAATACGTAGATCCAAATATGCATTAACATCCAATCCAGATACTCAGCTCTCTCTCTCTCTCTCTCTCTCTCTCTCAAATTGGGAGGATACAATTGACCAGTTGAACAGAGTACAGATCCCAAACTGGGTTATACGTAGGTTTAATAGCAAAACACATTTCATAGACAGTAACAAAGAGGACACTTTTTTTTAGTGCAGGTTGGGTTGGTGGGGGGCAGTGACGGCACGTTAAACCAACGAAAACCCCAATTTTCATCAGCCGCAACCAGGATGGGTGTGAACCCAGCAGTCCCTGGCGTAGGCCTCAACCGATAAAACCCTTGAGGTCCGCTTAGCGTTGCAGGCAAAGGGTGCATACCCCGGGTATTGAACCTGCAACGTCCTTCAACTTGGACACGAGAAACCACTCATTTAATGGACAGTGTCCAAAGAGGAGTCAGCAGTGTTAGTTTGACATTCCTGCAACATCACCTGGTGATCCTTGGATTATAGTGACAAGCTCAGCTGATTTAGATTACACATGTACAAGTCCTTTCCAATTAGGTTCTTCCACGATTTTCAGAAATGAAATTCTATTATTTATCAAATCTTCCTTTAGAAATTTGTATTTCTTTTTCAAGGCATGTCCATCATTCACTTGAGACAACTGTTCTCTGTCCAGAAGAAAAAAAATGACAAAAAAGAAGACATCCTACAATCCTTGGCATACCCAAATTGTTTCTTAAACAGATTTGACTTGCTCATGCCTAGTAGATCCATTATATAAAAAGAATAGTGCTACAGAGGCAAAAAACTAGTGTCAGAATCACTTCTCTTTCTTGGTGAAGCAGGTATGTGAACTCCATCGGCTTCACAGAGTTCAGAAATCACTAATGGCTGAACAGAGGAAATAACTGTAAAATTCAGTCCCATATCCATTCCCGCATTCTAGGAAACCCAAAGCTCAATATGAGTACATAAATTTAGAATCTAAAACTGAGGTTTGGAACTCAGCTGTTAGCTCAAATACAAGTAATTATCAATACAATAATCGGCATCCTATAAACGAAACATGCACTAGAGACAATGGACAGTTGTTCCAAGAGAGAGACTTGATTTCACAAGCTAGTTGTTGCTCTAGATATACTTCGAGATCACAGAGAAGCTTCGACCTTGAGCATCTGGCTGAATAATATGCTGATGATGATGTTAATTGTGCATAGGCAGCCCTGTTTGCTGCACTGAGCAAGAGACCAATATCGAATTGACACTCATTACCGGGGGCAGCAAGGATGTACAGAAGAAAAGGGAACGGTGGGAGTGTTGGAATCCTGAATTTGATTGCTCCAGCTCGAGCTCCAGAGAAACTAGATGGTTGATCCCATCAACTTCAGGTTGGTCTGAATCTATGAAGAAACATACAGAAACAGTGAGGCGTTGAAAGAGTGACAAGGTGGTTGGCCAGCAATTCCCGACTTCCCACACCTATGCTGCTGCTGCCATCCCGCTGAATATGGAATTAGATCGATGAAATCCATCACCTTATTGATCATCTGTTACTCAAGTTTTCCTTTGAGACAACTGCCCAACTCTGCAACAAACAACTGCCGCACCATTGTAGAGCATCTTGCACACACCATTATGAATAAAAACAATTCACAGAAGCATCATGAATACAGAAATAATCGAAGTAGTTTTACACACATACAACTTATAATCATATTCACACCATAATATCCAAACCCGATATGCATTAATGAGATTTAGATTGCAACAACTAGTGGTTCATTGGAGTACATCAGATAGCAAATAGATGAAAATCCTCCAAAGGGATGTGCCAAAGAATCTCATCAGTAAAACATAACTTTTGGCTATTGATATTGGCATATTTATCCACTAAGGATACGTCTAATGATCATTTTAAAGACATTCTTCTGCTTCTAATGCAGGAAACTTTTTCTAAAAAATGATTCTTGAGGAAATGGACGGACCTGGGGTCTTAGGCGTTTTCTGTTATGCAGTAAATCTCCACAGGCTTGTTCTTTGGATCACAACCTCTGAGCCTTTCAGCATGATTTTCTTTTACCAGAAAATTGGTAACACAAATAGATAATTCTGTGATTTTGTATACCCGTATATCTCTATACTTCAATCACTACTTTTTCTGTATCATCATACTTCTTCTGGCCCCATACGGCCTCTACTTGTAGTCCCTGAAAGTGGGTTGGAATGGGACATGCCCAACGGTGAAGTGTCCCTTCAACCCCAAGGGTCACAACCCTTGAACCAGACATGAAAATGTATTTTCTGTATCTTGATTATCTAGTTTGTGTTTGAATTATAAATGTACATATGTTGGCCCAACCGTTGGAGAACACAACTGTTGGGGTGGCCCCTCACAACGGTTGTCTTATGGCCACTATATTCCTTACATCTCCCACTTGACCATAAGGGATATATTGCGTTACCATGCTTGTTCAAAACATGGACCCTGCATCGGTACACACTCATGAGATTCAGCAACTCAAGATTATGTTCCACAAATCAATCCACTGTATCAATGTTACAATCAACTTAAGGACTGGCCTGACTAGATATAGGTCACCCAAGCAGGTGTTCCATTGAGTCAAGCACATCAGAAAGGGTCAAGTAGAATTGGTATGCCTTCAACTGGGGATCCAACCACATAAAGGAATCCTGCAAATTCTGGCCAGGTCCTTCCACATTAATCAGAACTGCAAAACTAGACTATAATTTCAGCAATCATTGCAAAGATGCTTTAGACGAACACCACACAGGCATAAGAGACTGATGAACTAAAAATTGTTCAATGTATCACAATATCAAATGCAGGCAAGATGGTTGCAATATAAGAGGCTACTTTGTATGGTCGCTACTTGATAATTGGGAATGGAACTCTGGATACACTGTGAGATTTGGTCTCTACTTTGTGGACTACAAGAACAATCTGACAGGAATTCCCAAAGCATCAGCTGGATGGTTCAAAAGTTTTCTTGGAGGAAATGATTCTGAATTCGGAGCCAAGCTCAATCAATCTTACTAATTCAAAATAGATACTCACCAGCATGATAGTAAACAACAAATATCATGCTTGTACAGATTTCTTTGCTATTCTTTAGTTAACAAAATCCATCAAAATAGAAATTCAACGTGTATCTTGTGCAAGCACTTCTTTTATCAACAACAATTTCTTTTCAAGTTCACCTAGTTTGTCACTAACTAGATCGAGAAAAAGTTAACCAGGCCTAAGTGTTAAGACAGCCATTGTGAGCAACGCCATGAGCTCAGACAAGAAGGACCATGTGATAAGAATATCGACTGTGACAGCATTTGCATGTTATGTATCTCCCATACTACAAAGCATTCTGAAGCGTATTACTGTCTTCCACAAATAAAGGAATAACCTCTCAAATTCCAATAAGAAATACAAAGTCAAAGAATAAAGAACAAACAAGGATCGAGGAGCTAAGGGTATTTAGAAACAAAAATATCCAGAGTTGACTGATGAAGACATTAAGATGGTCAAAGGACTCCCCACCATGAATTGATTGGAAGAAATGTACGTGAATGACCGTACATTTTTCATGAGTCTATAACAAGCACAGTATAAAACAGAAGTGAGCATCGTATATTGAATTTGTTAATTTGATATGCCTTGAGTAAACAGAGCAAGAGGAAAAGATTAACTGTTTCAGCTATGTTGATCTTCAGAGGCAAGGATTTTCAAGCACTAGAATTCTCTGTGTCGATTAAAAATCCAAACCAAAAATACTGAGAAGCACGATATGCAGAGCCACTGCATAATAAATCTAAAGATTTTTTTCATTAATCTTTTCTATGAAATTAGTGCCTACAATCACCAGCACAACATTGAACAACGAAACAAACTAACCCTGATAATGTGAGCTAAACAATCGCGGATCCGCATATGTATCAACTATCAAGCAAAAACACCACAATTCTGAATGAAGCAGAAGAAATTAGAGCTTTTACATGGGTTTACAGCATCTAGTCCCTGCACAAAAAAATGGCGTGAGCGGATCAACCCGGCATCTTCAAACTCGAACGGTAGTAAGCCTTTTCCGACCCGAGCTCCAAAAGTATCTTAGCTTTCTCGTCTTGCGAAATTTCAACCAGCCTGTTGATAACGTCCTGCAAAACCTCCACACTGATGAAGCAGTTCCTCTTCAAAGCCTCCTCACACAATTCACGAGCCATGTTTATATCATCTCCCTTGCAAAGAACAGGAATGAGTGCTTCGTATATCGATCGATTCGCGATCAATTCATGCTTCTCCATCTCACAGAGCAATTTCTTAGCTTCTTCCGCGTTACCCTCCTCGCAGTACCCCTTGATCAACACATTGAAGCTAACCACATCCGGTTTCAGTCCTCTCGACTCCAATTCATCGATCACCTTCGCAGCTTCCGACGTCTTCCCGTCCGCAATCAATCCGCGCATCTTCGCATTGAAACTCTTCGTATCCGGCTCCACCCCGCAACTGCCCATCTCCGCCCAGACCTTCTCCGCCTCCGACCGCCGATCCCCGCGATAGAACCCGTTCAGCAGAGTGTTGAAAGTGACCAAATTGGGGCTGACCCCGTTGTTCTTCATCTCTCCGAGCAACGAAAACGCGAGATCGAGGCTACCCACCTCGCAGAACGCCCGGGCGAGGATGTTGTACGAGTAAACGTCCGGTTTAACCCCCAATTTCTCGGGCAATTCGCCGAAGAGTGTTCTGACCTTGTCGAAATCCTTCGAATCGGCGCAGGCGGTAAGGGCGGCGTTCATGGACTTCACGGTGCGGGGGCAGCCGAGGGCGGGGAGCTCGTCAAATGTCCGGAGGGCGTGCTCGAGCATGCCGGCGCGGCCGTAGAGAGTGATGAGGCGGATGTAGAAGCCCTCGGTGGCGAGGCGGGTGTGCTTCTTCTGCTCCTCGAGGATCTCCTCGATGCAGGAGAAGCGCTTCGCGGCAGCGAGGCGGAGGACGGTGCGCTCGTAGACGTTGTGCTTGCAGCGAAATCGGTATTCCTTAGAGCACTCCTTGAACTTCTCCACGAGGCGCTCGTAGTTGCGCTCTCTGAAGATGTCGTTCACGGCGCTCTTCAGGCGGGAGTTGGCGATGGTGGTGGTGGTGGTGGCAGTGGTGGTGGTGGTGGTGCAGAAGGAGCGAGGGAGGAGACGAAGACGAGTTCGAAGAACAAGGCGAGAGGACGCCGACGCCGACATCGTGGCCTTCGTTCCGTTCTGTTTTCTTCCTCTTGGGAGGTTTACTGTCGTAAGGTTTTAGCCTTTTAGGGGTTTACTGTCAACGGTTCGGTTTGTATCGCATATCCGGTCCGAACCGAATTCAAATTTCCGGGTATGGGCATTAAAACACCGACCCGAACTCGGCCCATGATTTGTGTCGGGAACTCAACCCAACCCGGTTTTTTTACCGGGTACCCAACCTGGCCCAAGAATTTTATATGTATTTTTAATAAAATAATTCTTTTAAATTATGCGGGTCCTCGTCTGAGATTTCATTTTTGTGACCCACAAAAACTGAACTTAAGGATTTTGTTATTTGGGTAGGTTCGGGTATACCTTAATGGGTCGGGTGCCTGATCCATTGACAGCCCTAAGTTTAATGCAATGTTGTGAATATTGTTGCGAATTGGCTTGGTATGGTGTCGACAAAAATCAATAAAAAATTATATGAAGCGGCTTATTTTTTAAATAATTATTAAAAAGGTTTAAACTATTTTTATTATTATTTTAATATTTTCTTAACATGTCATCTTCTGGTTAAAAATTGGTCTGTTCAATTCTATTCGGTTCAGAATCAGAATGGGTTGATTCCCTGAATTGTTTTGAAAATAGTTGCAAGTTCCATACGATTCTGATAACATTAATTTAGGTTATGTTTGGGAGCCTACCGTCACAGGAAATGGGGTGGGGTGTAATGGAAGGTAGTTATCTGAGTTGGACTACCATAAAAA
Organism: Nuphar pumila; assembly: GCF_984573655.1. Lineage (NCBI taxonomy): Eukaryota > Viridiplantae > Streptophyta > Magnoliopsida > Nymphaeales > Nymphaeaceae > Nuphar > Nuphar pumila. The sequence continues at coordinate 116,571,847 of NC_143259.1, read as the reverse complement.
AGTTAAGAGGTTGATTGGGATGAGGATTTGAGAAAACCGTGAATCACGTCAGGTAATCCGTCAACTCCAAATCCCCACTATTTCAAATTTCAAGTCCCTACATAGATAAGAGGTATTTGGGACTCTAGAAATCACAGGGAATCCAGTGGCTCGCTGAAATTCCGATGGTTCACATTTGTTTACTCCATTTACCACAGTAAATCTCCCTTTTAAACACTTTTTATTGCACCATCTTCAATCAATCTCCTTTTAAACATTGTTTTACTGTCATTACCTTAGTAAATCTCCTTTATCTATATATATGTTGATGCTCCTTCATGCGGCTCATTGTTTCCTATTCCAACATTGTTTTCTCCAAGAAATCTGTGGATTAACGACGACCTCAATCCATCGCTAAACAGTTTAGCGACAGATTAGTATCAGCTTAGAGACGGATAACTTTCATCGTAAAATTATAGTCGCTAATTAGCGACTGAAACTATCTCTCATAAATTCTGTCACTAATTTGCGATGAATTAACAAATGTTATGATTCGTCGCAAGGCCATCATTAATATACAAAGATTTTGGTTTGACGACGAATTTTAATTCGTTGCTAATTTTATCGTTATTGTAGCAACGAATTAAAATCCGTCGCAAAAATATTAGCCGATTCACTTTTGCGATGGACTAATATTCGTCCCTAATTTGTCGCTAAATTGGACACCGATAGTAAATAGCGACGGATAATATCCGTCACAAATAATAATAAAAATTTAAAAATTGTTTAAAACATAAATATCGAGAACGTGATACAATTTATATTTCCTGTGTATAAAAAACAAAGTACACATAAAAAATACATATAAAAAGCAACTAAAACAATTTATCGATCCAATATAATCCTCACCAAGTTCTAATTATTTATAAGTGAACATTTATATTTTTGAAACAATAAGGTACAACAAATTCAACACATGAATCTAATCAATGTTATTTTCAATCCAAAAAAGGGGCACTGCTCTTTTTTTATGCTTTACTTTTTATTTTCATCATTTTTCAATGTTATTTCTTATCAAGATAAAAGAAAAATACTTCTTAAGGAGGGGCAACTTATAAAGCAGATTTGCAACAAAGGTATTCAACACCCAACTCTTTTCTTGGAGAGTTGGTTGCCTATATGAGTTTCATAAGCTCCTACATTTATACATTGATAATGATCTCATACCCTATAATTCATCTTTATATGCTCTTGGACTAAAATTCTTGGATTAAAATACCTTAGCCTCACTATGTCACTTCTTTATCTTCTCCCAAAACTTGGATGTCTTATATGGTAGACTTTCGGGTGCAAAAACATAGTTGGTGGAATGACCATTTTGAAGAGAGTTGGATCCATTTTGAGACAAGATCTTTGACCTTTAATGATCTTTCAACGTTATGCCTTGCATCATGATGAAGCTTTATCCTCTTCCTGTGACTGTTGGAGTCAAAGTGAACTGAACTGTTATGGTTGTTTGGGTCTTGCCGAATGAGGTCAAACCAATTCAAGGACAACTAGTGTGTGGAGACCATTGTGGATTCTGTGGAACGAGGTCGAGCCAGTGTCCAGAGGTAAACCAGGCTTTCAAGACCCTCTGGGTCTTATTGAATGAGGTCGAGCCAGTTTGAGATTTATATGCTTGGCTGCTAGAGGTTTCTTCTTGCCCAAGAGATTTTGACTTTGAATGACATTATGATGCCCTATCCTTGAGTTTTAGATAGGTTCATACCCCTTTGACATACCCTCACATGATTTGGACATGAAGGCATCGTTGGGAATGATCAGAGAAAACAAAGAAAGGAGTTTGACAAAGGCTTCTTTAGTCTTGTTAACAAGAATAACATACTCCTGCAACAAAGTGAGTAGCTTGGACCCCAAGTTAAGAAAATTCTTTTGAATTTTCTTGACTTTTTGGATTTTTGATTTTTTTTTTGGATTTTGCAAACTTTTTTATTTTTCTAGGATTTCTCATTTTTTTAAGACTTTTTTATAGAATCCAGGTTTTGAGGCTTACCTGGGGTCATGGGATAACGATCTATGTGGGATATCCTTGTCCCTTCATACCGTTGTGGTTCAGTTCTGACGTGTCGGAGCCATGCCATGAGCATGATTTGAGCATGATAGAGTTCAAATCATTGCTCGAATCTTGAGTCCCAAGGCTGAGTTCATTCAAAGAGAAAGCTAATCCTTTATCATCTGCTCTGACGACCCCCACAGAGCTGACAATAGTGACCACCTTCCTGAAATGTTCCTTCATGATTCGGGTGAGCACTTTTTTATCTTTATTTTCTTTGGGGTTCTTATAGTCGAGACCCTGAGTTCCCACCTTGGGTACTGCTGTGAGAGGCTCTCTTGTACCCTGATGATTCTTTCTCAGTACTTTAAAATGTTCATACCCCATATGCAAGGGTCATTTTCTACCTATTAATATATTTTAAAATTCATTGGTATTGGAGGTGATATTTGATATGGGAGTAATCTATCCTCCCTCCAAGCCTAAAGACCTTGGACCTCTTGAAACTGTCTCTATCTGACACCTGACTAGAGTTGGGCGATGCTATATTCATGATTGAACTTGATGATGATGTTGCCTCTTCTTTCATCCAAACGGTTGGCATATCGATATGCTTCTCCGGTCTGCACAACATAGGTAGGTTGCACTATCCTGATTGTCAGATCATTCGCATACACCACCACAATTTGATCCTGCTATGAAATCTTCACGCATTGGTGGAATATGGAGAGGACAATTTTAAGGTCATAAATCCATGACCTTCCTAACAAAAAGTTGTACGATGGTGGCATATCCACCACAAGAAAGAATGTTTTCTAAATAATGGGACCTATCACTGCATCTAGTATTATGGTCCCCATTATAGTGGTGGCATTAACATCATATTTGTTGATTTGGATCACATGTTTTTCCAATTTTGCTCTCAAAATATTTATTCCACCGCCCTCGTCCACCAAATAGTTGGTAACTGACATCCCATTGATTTGCAAGTTATGTACAAAGCCTTCGTGTGGGATGTCAATGGCTTAGTCAAATCATCATCTAAGAAGGTAATCAATATCTAAGTCATAACCTTAGAGACGAGGGCCACTAATCTTTCAGGCTGAGTGCTTGGAGGGATTTTGACATTCTTTAAGATCACTTATACTGCCTTCTGGTGCTCTTTGAAAATCTGGAGAAATTTGCCCTCTCTTCGGTGCCATCTGACCGAACCATGCCTGATTCTTTTCATTAATTAGGAGCAGATAGTCTCATGCTTAAATTGATCATCTTAGGAAGGACACCTCCATCATAAGCCCTTACTAGGGCAACTCTACCCTATCTATGAACCCACAAGAGGTGTAAGACTCTTGATGTTTGCCTCCACATATTCTCACAAAGAAAAATTGTTCACAAAGGCATCAAAAATCAAAACGAGCCTAAAAGGCATGAAAGCGAGCTATAATCCTCTTATGCTATCGCTGCTAGAAACTCAAATTTTTTTCTCTCTAATAAAAATAAAGTTGTTTATGAACTGGCCTGACCTCATTCGGCAAGACCCATAATGGTCTCTATATCCCAATTCTTTTTCTTTTCACACTGGCACCGACCTCGTTTGACGAGACTGCCAAATGGTCTAAAAAATCTAGTTGTCTCTGCATTGACACCTACCTCACTCAGCAAAACTACCAAATGGTCTTGTCAATCCAGTTGTTCTTAAACTAATCTGACCTCGGTCCATGAAACCCATAACGGTCTCGAGAGTCCAACTCCTCCCTTCAGATGCGAGCACCGACCTTGTTCGATAAGACCAAGCACAATCTTGAAAACCCAGTTTTCCACTAAAAACACTAGCCCAACCTCGTTTGGTAGAACCCGAACGGTTCCTAAAATCCCGTGATTTTCAAACTAACATCGACCTTGTCCTGCGAGACTAAGCACAATCCAAAAAATTCAGTTTTTTTTCAAAAACACTAGCTCGACCTCATTCAACGAGACACAAACGATCCTCAAAACCTAGTGATTTTTAAAACCTAGCATTGCACGTTTCGACAACCCAATTTTTCTCCAAAAACACTGGCACAACCTTGTTAAGTGAAACCCAAATAGTCCGCAAAACTAGTGGTATTCAAAAACTGTCCTAACCTCATTCGACGAGACCAAACGCAGTCTTGACAACCTAGTTTTTCGCTAAAAACACTAGCTTAACCTCGTTCGGTAGGACTCAAACAGTCTTCAAAACCTAGTAGTGTTTAAAAACTTGCCCGACCTCATTCGGGGAGACTAAGAACGATCTCGACAACCCAGTGTTTCAAATTTTAGGGGCGCCTATTTCTCTGTCATAAATCAAATCACATTCAATTAATGACAAAGAGGGGACAACTATAGACACCCATTTTTTTATGGATGACCAAAAAACCCAATAAGTCTCTTTGTCCTACCTTGAGACAACACATCTGAGATATTGACCAGACTCTAGGTCCTCTTGTTCAGACTCTTTGTCCCTTGAGACAAATTGTCTTGCCCTGGGATAAGGTGCTCTAGCCAGATTTAGGTATGGGATGACAGAGACTATGCCATCCCCATCTTCCTTTCTCAGATGGCCAAGCCCTCTGTTCGTACTGTCATATGCCACATGTTTACCCCTTTGACTTGGGTTGGGATTGGATGACATAGTTGTGTCATCCTACCCCTATGACAACACAACATTTTGTCATCCTACCCTTGAGATGGCACAACACTATGTCGTCATGACCCTCTTGTCTCCGTCATGTTCCTGTGTTGGATGACAGAGTTGTTCAACCATCCCTTTGATAGATGACACAGTTGTTCTGCTATTATTGTGCCATCATGTTCCCATTTGTCCCATCTAGTTGAGACAACAAACAATAATGTTGTCCATCTTTGAGGATGACACACCTAATGTCATCCAAGTTTAGAGATGGCAAAATGACTTTGTCGTCTAGTCGATGGGCAACAAAAGCCTTTTGTTGTACGATACATCGACTGTGAGAATAAACTATTTAGCTTATCCTTATCTCATCCCTAACTGTTTATCCTCTATTGCGCATCTATTAAAAATAGAAGATTATTTCAGATAGGTCTTATCCCCATTCGGGATAGACCTGAACTCATTCGAGTTGGATCTAGACCTGAAAGAATCTAATGATCCATATCTCATTCGAAACTCTATAAATAGGGGCCTACACTTAGAGCCTGGTCATCTGAAAATTTCATACCTAAGTGTTGGTCTAAAAAAGAAGCCTACCCAAGCCCTGCCTTTTCTCTGTTCCAACGTCATTGAAGAACACTCGTACCTACACAGAGGTGCTGTCGAAACAAAAGAAATTGAAAAACTAAACAAACCCTCAAGACCGAAAAAGTGGTTTTTAGATTATTCATTATTTTATTTCAATTTTTATTATTTTAAAGAACAAATACTAATACACTTTGATCTTCATTGCATATTCAAACGTCTCGATGGTGCAATTTGGGCTACAAAGATCAAACAACTTGAATGAATCCTACCTTCCCATCAGGCAAAGGATGATCGAAGCTCGTATACAACATCCCCACATAAAAAAAATTTCAGCGAATTCGGGTAAGTTATTTCTTTCCCAACTTCCAATTTTTTTTTATCAACAATAACAGACTAAGATTGCAAGCACATTATAACCAATCTTAGTGTGCACTATATCCAAAACCTTTAATCATTTCAAATCACGGGATAACCAATCTTGGGATGCAAAAACTAAATCACATCACATCATTTATGTATAGATCACATAATTCTGAACATTTTGAAATCATATCTAGCTTTCTGCTTGATTAAGATGTTCTTTGTTATAGTGAAGGTTTATCAACTTCTTGCTGATGTCAAACTGGAGTTTGGTGATTCCCAGATGGGTTATTCTGCACAAAAACAGTTGGTGTCATTTCTGTTGGTCCCTTTTTTAATTTATTTCTATCTATGCTATAGTTACCTGAAGCTTACCAATATGAATCTATATTCATAAATCCAACAAATTGCTTCCTATTTTTTCTTAGACAAAACCAGTACCATAATTGAAGCTTAAGTACCAATGATCCTTCTTTAACTTATGAATCTGATTTCATACTCCTACATCATAATCAAGCAACAAAGAAAGAAATCATGTTTTTATGAGAAAGGAAACTTATGAAGTGATAAATGAGACTTGATGGATACCTTCCAACAATGGGTTGCTAAAATGTTTTATGTGTTTCAACTTTTTTTTTGTGCTAGATGTTCTACAAATTTTCTCACAGGACATGCAAACTTTAATTGAAAAAGCTACCAAAATTTACACTTGTAATCCTTGGTTCTCTGTTCTTTTATTCTTAGGATCAGATAAGATTCCCTTGAGCATGCCCAACCATTGTCCTGCTGCAGCTTGCCCTATGAATGACATATATAGTGCCACGTTATGGTCCTCTCAACAAAATCTTGGTCGATTTTTATTCTTGTTTTGCATAGGAGATCAACTTGGAAGCAACTTTCATATTGATAGAACTTTCTATGTCGATCATTGAGATTCAAGATTGAGTACTAAAATTTGAGGCAGTTTTGCATAATAAGAATGAAAAACTGCATAACACATACTACTATTGTTTTATTGTTGTTACAGTTCTTAGAAAAACATTCATCTGATTTCAATGAAACCAAAATAATGAGATTTATTAGAAGCTTGCCCTTTGAAAAAATAATGACCTTGGGGTTTAGAAGGAAAGAATATCTCAATAAAGCCAAGAGTTTTTCCTCATAATTGGTGACATAGCCACAATGGGCTAATCTGACACATTGCATCAACTAATTAAGATTTTCAGTTGAAAATAAACCTAACGACAAACTAATGGGACAATAAGTGGAGCACATAGCATAGTTGTTGTATTGTGAAAGACGTGAAGGGAACAACCACATTAGAAAAAACAAAAATGAAATTATAGATTACATAAAACTAAAGTACTAGTTTGCTTTTGAACACCATACTTCCAAGACTTGGGTTGCAAACTATCAAGCTCATTTCATTCTAGTTCAAGTTTCTTTAAGCAGTTCCTGGTGCACAAATAACTCGGTGACAAACCAACAAAGAACATCCTGTGTTTTAAATTGGATTTCTTGAAATAGAAGAACATTTGCAGTATAAAAAATTGTCACAAAGTAGGAAATAAAAAATTAAACTGTATTCACCTCAGAGGCTAATCTTTGGAGCTAAAATAAAATTAGCGAAGGAACCAATAACTAGCAACAAAATCAAGTGAACACATTCCAATAACACAACAAAGAAAATGAAAATTTTGAAAGATAAAAAACAAATAAACACTCAAAAAACAAAGAAAACTTCAATAAACACATAACTAAACACTAAAAAAACAAAGAGAATTTCAAGAAAAAAAGAATAACCTATTGTTTTACCTCTCAGGTCAAAGGATGACAAAAGTAAGGAATAAGCTCCTTTCGAGCTAAAGACAAAGACTCTAGAGAACTTACCTAGGAGCAAGATGTGTACTTGAATGTGTTTTCATCAAATCCTATTCCTTCAAAATTCAAGCCTTAGTAAGGACCATTAGACCAAATATGAATGCCTTGAGACCAATCTCATGTTCCTATAACTAGTCGCTTAAAACTGAGGAAAAATTAGAGGAAAAAATTCTAATAAAGCCAAGTATCACTATCTTAGGCCAACCTAGGAGGAGAAAAGTCTAAAATGTAGAAATCTCAAGTATATGAATCAACTTGTTAGGAATGTTTTAATTTTTTAGAAGAAGAAAAAAATCCCTGACCTTATATGATCAATCAGTCATAGTTGTCACGGGCTACCAACTCTGCTATAAATGCATGAATCCCGCTACATATCATAAAAGATCATTGCATTCATCACAATATATCGAAGAGTCTAGCTATAGGGATCCTGAGTCTAAAGACTGTCAATGTCTTTGCTAATTATGCCTCAATATTGCATTTTCCTTTTCTCTGTCTCCTTGATTTTCTCTATTGTCTCTCTACCAGATTTTGGCAGAGTGGTGATTTGGTAAGACAATAAAGATGATGGTCACTTCAGGGCCTCTACTTGGTAGTTCCATCCTGACTGTGTGACCTGACTAACCCCATATTCTTGTCACTTTTTTTTTAGGGATAGTGCAAGGAGGTTGTCCTTCCTTGTGATGGTATCCCTGCGGTAGGATGCTGGGAGAGAAGCCCTGATGTGGTTGTTGTCTGGTGAGCCTAGATGAATCACGTTTATCTGACTAATTTTATGAGGATTTTCTTGGTCCTCTGATAAAATTTCTCTTTCTTGTACCATTCTCCTTCCTTGATAATAGATTTGGAGAACTAGGGGCATCATACAAGAATAATTACTGCATATGAAGGCTTGCCAAGCAAAAATTACTATATTGATGGATGACTCTTGTCACATACCATTCTCCTTCTGCTTCTTTGGGTTGGCCTTCTAGTAACCTACCTTCTATCTCAGATTATTGTTCTTTCGAAAGTCCTATTCTGAGATTCTCATAATGTTGAGTTGGCCTTTAGATGAGTCTAACTTCCTATATATATATTATTGTCTTTGTTGCGCTTTAGGAACTCATCATACACTCCTCTTTTGATGCCCACCTCAAAGGCGATAGCATTTTTAACGAGTTTAACATATGTTTTAACATGAGCCATATAGATCAGACTCTTCAGAGGTTGAGAGAAGTAGTTCATAACTATCATTAGAGCATGTGAGTCTGATATTGGTTCCTTTATCCTATTAGCCATGGACTACCATGTGTTTATGAACTCATGACTGATGGTTGAAAGAGCCTCTAAGTTAAAGTGAAAATAGTCCATGAACAAGTTCATGATTTGTTTGAATTCCCTGGCCTGTTGGAGGTTCAAGGTTGTGAACTATTCCAGAGCCTCTCCCTCTAGATTCTTGGGGGACTAGTTGATTAGCCTTCTATCGTTGTTTCGATATTTGGCTACACTGCCCATGAATATGACCATGTGAGTCCTTGGGTGCCCCTTCTCACTGAATTTTTAAAACTTTGGGGAGTGTCCTCATCGTTATCATCACACCCCTCGGGCAAGAAATCATTTATAGAGTACTTTTTTTATCCAGATCCATGTATTTCATTTTGTTACTAAGGTTTTGGACCATGACCTCTAAAGACTTCATTTTTTTGTTTGATTCTAAGGATGTAGTCTAGACTGAGTGAGCCAACTTAGGTTTGCGGATTCTCTTATCCAAGTTAGATGTCTGAGATTCATTATACTGGCTATAACCCCTTTCTAAATCTGACTCCTGGGCTCTCTTATCTCTCTTGTAGGCATGCATCGCATTCTAACTCTTGGGCTCTTTTGACTCTTCTATAGGCTTGTGTCTGCTTTTATTTTAGTTGCTTTTGAATCTCTCTCATTTTTTCTTCTATCCTCTCTATGTTCTATATGGCTTGTGTTAGCACATCCCTTTCTTTAGACTGAGCTTTGAAATGCGATGTCCTATGGGTTCGTCTCCTATTAGTCTCACCTATGCTAGAGTTGTCTTTCTTATAACCTGCATGAAGACTTTTACAAGACTGATGAGGGTGTCTTTCTTTGAACCAAGCTTCAAAATGTGAGGTCTTTAGAATTTATCTTTTGGTAGACTCATTCGTTCTAGAATTACCCATCTCATATTCTGCATGGATGACTTTACAAGATTGATGAGGGTACCGATGTAAGACCCGCAAATTTCTGAAAAAATTAAAGTGTTTTAAAAAGAATTTAATTAAAAAAATTTAATTTTGTAGAGTGAAAATCTACAGAGATTTGGATCTTGGTCCAATACCAAAAATATCTAAAATTCACTATTTATGGAAAACAGATCCAGTACTTGAATCGAGTTCATAGGTAAATCTGAGATTTGAATAAAGAATATAGAAAAAAATATTATATATAAGAGTCGAATTTTGGTAATTGGATTAAGATCTCGAAAGGATTCAAATTGCATCTAGAACCTAAGATCCAAAATCCAAATTGATTTCGGTATGTGTATGGATCAATGTACATAGGACTGGATCCAACATGGATCCAAACTTTAATGATATAGATTAAAATAGAAGTAGTACTAAATATAAAATTTAATATGGATCTTATAAAGTATGAAATAATTATATACATGAGATGGATTTTATAAAGCATTGAAATAATTACATAAGTATAGGAACATGTATACACACACACACACACACACACACACACACACACACACACACATATATATATATATATATATATTTACATGTTAATAAAAGAGAGAAGAAGAATAGACATTAAAGAGAGGAGGGCGTTCTCTCTAGCGAACCCCACTTGAACAAAAAAAAAAAGATAAGAAAAGTTAATAAAGCCAAAACTTTTTTTTTAAAGATGGCGGGTTGCTATTACAATAGCTAAAAGAGGTGGGTTGAACCACACCCCCATTCACGTGAATGGGGGGAAGTTACTAAACATGTGGAAGAAAAAAATATATAAAAGAAGACTTTTGGAGTTTCTTAAAACTCCCACCCACGGTCTGGTTTTAGAAAAAAAATATATGCAAAACGTGATTTGGCTTAAAATAATTATTTTCATTAAATCAGATTTATAACTCATGACTGAATGTTAAAAATGGATTTCTAGTAAAATCAGATTGGGTTTAATGTTTGTTCTAAATCAATGGCATTGTTCAAGGTATTTTATAAAAAAAATACATATATAACGACATAAGTGTTTTGTGAACTACATAGTGGCATGCGAGTTGAGATTTAGATTTTTGTGAAAAATGATTTATATGTATGACTTCAAGCTTTTTAATCTATGATTTTGAAAGTATGGATTTATGAAAAATGATATGGTAAATCAGTAAATTAAATTATATATGATATATTAATTAATTAAATTAGCTCAAAAAATAATTTTGATTTAAATTGAATTTTTGTATATGATGTAAGTTTTGATGAAGTTTAGCAACATTTGATTTGTCTATGTGATTTAAAGCTGCATATTTTCATTATGTGAAAGATTAAGGCTTATGTTAGTTTCTGGTATGTGAATTGCATTTTTGAACATAACCTGAATGGATGGTTAAAGACATATCATAAAGATGACTTGATAAGTATGAAATGAATAATATACCTTATAAAAGAGTGTGCTTATTCAAATAAGAAAAGTTATTTTTGTGTGATGTATATTGTGTGACAATCAAATGTATGGTTAGTGCATGATGTGAATTATTATAATGTTAAATGCATCATGATAAAAATGTGAGACACATGTGTTAATTGATGAATGCAAAGAAAGTATGTGTTAATGCTTTATTCTGAGACACTATGACTCACAAGACAGTTAGAAATGCCATATGTACTTAGAACCTGTGAAAAAATTTTTTAATGTTTGTGCCTCGAAGTGGTGGCCAATGACTTTGTGATAAGTTAAAAGAAAATCATGCGTACTTGTGCTCTATGGAGACCATTGAAAAGTTTGAAAGTATTGTTTCAGTACATATGTCATGAGAATTAACTAATTAAGAAAGTGAATGTTAGTTCTCATGTTGCTTACAATGAGAAAGTAAGTGGTACATTTAGCTTCGTGGGGAATTGTAAAGCATGGAGGGTTGCTTCCCCAACTACGAAGATAGGGAATAGCTACCACCGATGTCACGGGGTGGTAGTGAATGAGGCTTCAACTGAAGAAAAATACTGATATATCAGGTTGAGAGTGTTGGAATTTCTCTCTAAAAAAGTTTCATCATTTACCTAGGATCGAAAAAGATGTGCAAGGCCAAGATAATAAGACACAAATTGTTTGAATGTACCCCTTGGTAGTGTCTTCAATCCGGATTTTGTCTATCATCCCCATAAAGATTGTTAACAAGAGGAACAAAAGTGTATTGCGCATTCTGTCAAAGCATAACACACATCATTTAAGAAAGATCACCTAGATGAAAGAATTTTAAGTCACTCATGTCATAGATGGATACTCTATTGCTTTGGTAAGTCATGTATAACATCCTTGATCATGCATAAGTATTGAATTGAGTTTTCTAGTGGTTCTGTGATTTATTAATAACTTGATAGTTGTTTATGTTTGAAAAATGATGTTTTATGTATGCCTATTTTCATATGCATGTACTTTGTCATTGTATTCTTATTAGGGTATTGTTTTTACCCACTACACAATTACAGGAACTGAATGAATTTTCAGGGCGACGACGGGGAGCTGTGGCAGAACAAGGAAGCCAAACCATTTTCCTTTCCTGAAGACTGGATTTTGGAACTTCTATTATTTTGTTTTATGAACTTTAGTATCTGTCATTTGCCTATTAAACAATATTGTATGAGCTACAATGAAAGTTTGAATTGATATATTCCCTTTTTATAAAAATTCAATACTTGTGTGATTGACCAACCCATAACTCTTCCAAGGTTTTTTATCTAAAATGTTGAAAAATGTTTTTGCTGAAAAAAAAGTACTTAAATTTTTTGGGTTAAAAATCTTAGGGTGTTACAGTGCTGGACTCAAAGAACATTGGGGCCTTTTCCGATTATTCATAGACTCATCAAGATTGTTAGTATGAATCCTCTCTTATGGATCCTCATCAAATATGATGTTTTGCATCATATGGGGTGACATACCTTATGTAGGATTCTCTAAAGGTGGTTCCACTGTGATGTATTATATTTGTAATTTTTAGGTTTTGGATCGAGTATTCATGATAACTTAAACAATTGGTTCACACAGGCTCAAACAAATAGCGAGAGATTTTAAAAAACCAACATGTAACCTATTATTTCTCGAAAGATGTATCCACAGATCTGCAAGGTCTCTTCGAGTTCAAGGTTCTCTCTCGAATCCACACCGATATACCCAAGCTAAAAACTTAAAGGTACTAATGTGGATTATCCGGCTCCAATGGTACCACCATCGATATACTCAGGCTAACAATTTAAAGGCCGATGATCCAAACGATAAGACGAGAGATTTTTTGAAAAACTCAAATAAAAGAGGGGCTCTAACTTAAGAGAGGAAGGGATACAAAATAGAGAGCACACAATAAATCAAATAATATCTCAATCAAGACCCTAACTTGCTAGAGGTGATATTTTTCTATTTTCTAAGTGACATTAATTCTTTCCAGCAAGCATTTCTAAAATGTGAGAAAACCTAAGCCTAATATTTATGCATGCATCCAATACAAAAAAACTAATATTCATAATAAAGGCAACTAAAAACCCTAAAACAAAATAAAATCTACCAGAAAATCAAATCAAACATTCGTACAAAGGCAAGAACGATAAGATTTTTACAGTTTTACATTGGACGACAAAGATAGATGGATGAAAAAGCCATCAGATGACAAAAGACTATTAGATGACACTGCTACCATATGGCAAACCCCGAATTAGGGTTTTTTGCCAAACGATAGGGTTTGCAGAGGTTGCAGATGGCAAATCCCTGCAGACCGAGGTCTATAGACAACAAAAGTACCAGATGGCAAAGCATGGGATCCAACCAAACGACAAGCCCTGAATTAGGGTTTTTGCTAGACGGTAGGGTCTGCAGAGGTGGAAAATGGCAAAAACCCTGCAAACCAGGTTATGCAAAAGGCAATAATGCCAGATGGCAAAGTGGCTGGACGACAAAGTATCAGTCGGCAAAACCTAATATACGACAAAGTATGGATGACAAAAGGGATTTTTACCGTTCAAACTAGGAAAAAATGGAAATATAAGTATTTTTGGGTTAGTTAGGACCCAAATACTCTCGACAATGCACTTCTAACTATGACAAATCAAGAAATATATGACATCCTACCGTGATTGCCAAAAACTATTGATAAAAATTTTGGAAGTTAAGAAAGAAATAACTTACCCGAATTTGTTGAAATCCTTTTTAGAAATGTGAGGACGCTGTATACGAGCTTTGATCATCCTCCATCTGACAGGAAGGTAGGGTCTAGGCAAGTTCTCTGATCTCTGTAGCCTAAATTGCACCATCGAGACACTCGAATATGCAATAAAGATTAAAGTATATTAGTATTTATTCTTTAAAATAATAAAAATTAAAATGAAAGAATGAATGATCCGAAAATCACCTTTTTGGGTTTGAGAGTTCGTTCAACTTTTTTGGCTTTTTTTGTTTCGACAACACCTCTGCGTAGGTACGAAGGTTCTTCAATGGCATTGGGATAGAGTATAGGCAGGGCTTGGGTAGGTTTCTTCTCCGGGCCAACACTTAAATATGGGATTTCTATATGACCAGACTCTAGAGGTGGCCCCTATTTATAGCGTTTTGAATAAGATATGGATTGCTAGATTCTTCTTGGTCTAGATCCAACTTGAATGGGTTCAAGTATATCACAAATGGGGATAAGACTTATTTGGAACAGTCTCCCATCTCTGAAAGATGTGCAAAAAGGGATGTAACAATTAGAGATTAGATAGGGATAATCCAAATGGATTATCCACACATTCGGTGTATTGGACGACAAAAGGCTTTGTGCCATCCCTAAACTTGGGCGACACTAGGTGTGTCATCCCCAAAGATGGACGACATTACTGTAACGCCAACCTAGCTAGACAAGATAAATAGGAACAAGGCAACAGAATAACTCTAACATCCAACATAGGGACGACAAAATAGCTCTATCGTCCAGCACAAGAACAGGAGGGTCAGAATGACACACTATTGTGCCATCCCAAGGGTAGGACAACACAATGTTGTGCCATCCAAGGGCAGAACGACACAACATTGTGTTGTCCCAATGGCAGGACAACACAACTATGTCGTCCAAGCCCAACCTTGGATAGGATGGGTAGACAAGTGGCATAGGATAATATGTTAGGAAAGTTTTAAATTATTAATGGTTACTACCAAAAGTGTTTTGAAAAAGTTTAGTCCCATATCTAAGAGAGAAAAGTTTTTCAAGAGGTTTAAATAGAGAATTTGTAATCTATTCTTTACTTTGGTAAGCCTTGAGTATTTAGGTGGATTGCGGACGTTGCTGCGCATCGTGCAGCAACGAACGCGCCGTTCGCGCACACGCGCACGCGCGTGCGTGCGTGCGCAAGGGCGCTTGAGGCGCAATGTGGCGTTTTGATGGCGCACTTTGCACGCTCGCAGTGGTGCGAGGTGCATATGAGGCACAAATATCCATTTTGATTTTTCGGTTTTGAGACATCTGGCCGTTTGAAAGGTTTTAATAGCATTTATATTGAGTTTAAGGCGCTTTGTGACAGTTGGACGGTTTTGGAGGCTTTTGATTGACAGTCAAAGGTGGGTGACCATTCAGGTACCTTTCATCCTATTTTCAAACTGTCAGATTATGGCCTTTAATCTCATTTATCGCAAAACGTTTTGGCCTCTCTAAAAGGTTATAAATATCTTCTATTTTCGTCTTTTGGATATCAGAATTTCTGACTCTCCAGTTTTCTCCTTTCTTTCTTCTCGGTTTGGCTTGCAGAGTTCATGTGTGGTAGAGGTCATCTGTTCTTGCGAAGCAGTGACTCTCTTGAGGTTCAAGCCTAGTTGTATCCTGGGAACTCAGTCGTAACAAAACCCTTTTTCGCATCTTCGGAATTTTCGGAGTGGGGCGATTGAAGTTCTAAAGATAGCGATCTTAAGAACGTGCCTCTAGGCTTGAATTCTCTTTTCTGAAATCCTGTTTTCACTAGGTTGGTTTAACAATTTTGGAACTTCACTTATGGCCTCTGGTTCGACATCCAACTCCATCAATCTGCTTAACCGTGACCTTGAAAAACTCGATCGATTTGATGGGTCAAACTTCAAGCGGTGGCAATCAAAGGTATCTTTCTTGCTGTCCGAACTGCATATCGACTATGTCCTCAAAAAGTCTTGTCCCACTGTCGTTGCTGGAGAAGTTGAGACAGAAGAACAGAAGAAAGAGCGAGAGAAGTGGCATAGTGACAACTACAGATGCAAAGGGCATATCCTGAACACTTTAGTCGATTCACTCTTTGACCTGTATTCACCATTGGAGTCGGCTAGAGAGTTGTGGAATGCTCTCGAGATCAAGTACAATGCAGAAGATGCTGGTAACAAAAGGTTTATAGTAGATCAGTATGCTAATTTTTCTATTGTTGATGATAAGCCTATACTTGCTCAAATTCATGAGATGCAAATACTGGCCTATAAGATCAAAGGAGAAGGTATGTATCTTGATGATGACTTCCAAGTTGCTGTCATCATTGGAAAGCTGCCGGATTCCTGGAAAGAATATAGGAATCACCTAAAACATAAAAATGAGAAAATCACTTTAGATGGCCTTCTTAAGGACATCCGAATTGAGGAAGAGACTCGTCTTCATGACAAAAAAAATTCGAGTCCTAAAGAAGGTTATCCTAAAGTGAATTTTGTTAGTAACAAGGGTGGCAAAATCATGAAAACCCAGAAAATCAAAAAGAATTTTGTGAAAGGGAAAAAGCCAACTGATAAAAAGAAAATTAGTTGCTATGTTTGTGGCAAGTTTGGCCATTTTGCTAGAGAATGCAGAGAACGGAAGAGGACTGGTCCTAAGCCAAATGAGTCAGAGGAGAGGCTAGTTGCTGTAATCTCTGAAACCTTTATGGTGGCTGCAAATAAGGACTGGTACCTGGATACTGGAAGCACTGTTCATGTGGCAAACGACAGAAACTTGTTCAAGTCGTATGAAGTAGTGGGGGAGGGATGCAATCTCTTTATGGAAAACTCTTCCTCAACTAAAGTGCTGGGAAAAGGGAGTGTGGAAATTAAGTTCACCTCCGGGAAAGTCCTAACACTTGAGAATGTCCACTATGCTCCAGAAGTTCAGAAAAATTTAATCTTTGCAGATCTCCTGTCACAAAATGGTTTTAAGATTGTTATTGAGTCTGGGATTGTAACTGTGACCAAAGGGAAAATCTTTGTAGGAAAAGGGTTTGCCACTGGTGGTATGTTCAAGATGAGCATAAATGAAGATACTACTTCTGTTTATATGGTTGACTCTTATTTTCTTTGGCATTCAAGATTAGGACATATAAATTCTCGTTGCATTCATAATATGAATAACTTTGGTCTTCTTCCTTGTCATGTGAAAATAGAACATAAACATAAGTGTGAGACATGCATTTAAACTAAGCTAACTAGACTCCCGTTTCCTAGTGTAGAAAAGAATTATAAATTGCTTGAATTAGTGCATTCTGATGTGTGTACGATGGATAATGTTTTGAGTCGTGGTGGCAATAGGTACTTTATTACCTTTATAGATGATTACTCAAAATTTTGTTATGTTTATTTATTGAAACATAAATCTGAAGCATTTTCCAAATTTCTTCTTTATCTAGCTGAAGTACAAAATAGGTTTAAAACAAAGATTGTACATTTAAGAACAGATAGAGGAGGTGAATACTTAGGTGGAGAATTTGATAAATTCTGTGAAGATAATGGTATTATCCATCAAACGTCAGCTCCTAGAACTCCTGAACAGAATGAAGTAGCAGAAAGGAAAAACAAAACACTTGTAGAAATGATGAACGCTATGCTTCTTAATACGGGTTTGCATTCCAACTTATGGGGAGAAGCTATACTTTCTGCTTGTTATATTCTTAATCGAGTTCCTTATTCCAAATCTGATAAATCACCTTATGAATTGTGTTTTGGTAAGAAACCTAATCTTAGTTATTTTCGTGTTTGGGGTTGTTTAGCATATGTTAAAATTCCAGAAAAGAAAATGAAGAAGGTTGGACTTAAAGCATTTAAATGTGCATTTGTTGGGTATGCTGAACATAGTAAAGCATATAGATTTTTGGACATTGTTAATGATGTTATTGTAGAATCTAGAGATGCATCTTTCATAGAACATAAAAATGCATTTGATTCTCTTCTTGATGGCAGCCGGATTATAGTAGATGAACTTCCTGTAAATGACATGATTGAATATTCTAATGAATGTGTTGATGAACCAGAAACTGAAGTTAGACTCAGTAAACGCATTAGAAAACCAACTAATTTTGGTTCTGACTTTTATACATTTCTAATTGAGAATGATCCTGTGTCTTTTCAAGAGGCTATGTCTTCTCAAGATGCTGCCTTTTGGAGAGAAGCTATTAATGATGAAATAGAATCAATTATGTCTAATAATGTTTGGAAATTAGTGGATTTACCTGTTGGTTGCAAAACTATTGGCTGCAAATGGATTTTCAAAAAGAAATTAAAAGCTGATGGTACAATCGATAAATTTAAAGCACGTTTGGTTGCAAAAGGCTTTAAACAAAAAGAAGGTATTGATTATTTTGATACTTTTGCTCCTGTAACCAGAATATCTACTATTAAAATTCTGATTGCCATGGCTGTCATATATAAGCTTCAAATCCATCAAATGGACGTGAAAACAACCTTTTTGAATGGAGAATTAGATGAAGAGATATATATGGAGCAACCTGAAGGTTTTGTAGTGCTAGGGCAAGAGCGCAAAGTTTGCAAACTTGAGAAATCCTTATATGGATTAAAGCAAGCCCCTAAGCAATGGCATGAAAAATTTGATAGTTCTCTGGTGCATAATGGTTTTAAAATTCATGATGCGGACAAATGTGTCTACAGTAAAGTAGATAGTGGCTCAATTATTATTATTTGTTTATATGTTGATGATATGCTTATTTTGGGTAACAATAGTGAATGCATAAATCAAACAAAAAGATTTTTATCTTCCTTGTTTTGTATGAAAGACTTGGGTGTTGCAGATGTTATTTTAGGAATCAAAATAATAAGAAATAAAAATGGCATTATATTATGTCAATCACACTATATTGAGAAAATTCTTACAAAGTATGGATATCTTAATAGTTCACCAGCATGCACCCCATATGATCCAAATATGAAATTGACTCCTAATGATAGTGCTAGTGTTCAACAATTAAAATATGCCAGTGTTGTAGGTAGCCTTATGTATGCAATGAACTGCACAAGGTCTGACATTGCCTATGCAATGAGTAAAGTGTGTAGATACACTAATAATCCTGGTCATCAACACTGGAATGCAGTGAACAGGATTCTTAGATATCTAAAGCATACTTTAGACTATGGAATTCACTATACCGAGTTTCCTGCTGTTATTGAAGGGTATAGTGATGCAAGTTGGAATACTGACTTTGAAGATTACGAGTGGTTGGGTTTTTACCCTTGGAGGAGGAGCAATTGCATGGGGGTATAAGAAACAGACCTGTATAACTCATTCTACAATGGAATCTGAGTTTATTGCTTTGGCATCTGCTTGTAGAGAAGCTGAATGACTTAAGAATATGCTAGTGGATATTCCACTAGGTGAGAAGCCTATACCTGCTATTTCAATGTTTTGTGATAGCCAATAAGCTATATGTAAAGCAGGTAATATGAAATACAATGGGAAGTCTAGACATATTAGTCTAAGACACAGTTTTATAAGACAAATGATTGATGATAATATTATTTCATTGAAATATGTGAAGTCATGTCAAAATTTGGCAGACCCATTTACGAAAGGCCTTTCGAGAGATGTCATCAATAAAACATCGAGGGGAATGGGAATTAAGCCAATTAAGTCATCACCTAAGGATACCCAACCTAGAGCGTTGGAGATCCCACATGCATAGGTTCAATGGGAAACGAATTGGTGAATGACAGATATTGAGCATATTTATGTAAGCCCATTACTGATGTGTGCTCATGAGCTGTAACTAATATGAGGGTTGAGCTAATAGATCTTAATGAGTTTGTAGTCCTTAAGGCTAAGGTGTGTGTTACAGTACAACTAGACAAACTCACCTATATGAGTTTAGAAATGTGAGCCGTTTCTTATGAGAATTGGCAATTCTCTAGAGCACTCATGAATCCAGGAAAGCACAAGGCTCTAAATGTGCCAACATGAAATCCACACAATCAAACTTTTGGAAACCGATGTATAATTGAAAACTCCGTTAACAATATAAGGAGCTAAGTTCAAGGTAAGTCCACTTAGCACCTTGGTTAATTTAGGTTTTCTTTCAAATAGTGGGGGTTCAAGTCATGCAGACACTCTCACTAATGCATAAGTTTCTATGCAAGCCAAATATATTTTAAAACTAGTGGGGGATTGTTAGGAAAGTTTTAAATTATTAATGGTTACTACCAAAAGTGTTTTGAAAAAGTTTAGTCCCATATCTAAGAGAGAAAAGTTTTTCAAGAGGTTTAAATAGAGAGTTTGTAATCTATTCTTTACTTTGGTAAGCCTTGAGTATTTAGGTGGATTGCGGACGTTGCTGCGCATCGTGCAGCAACGGACGCGCCATTCGCACACACGCGCACGCGCGCGCGTGCG
This sequence comes from Nuphar pumila, assembly GCF_984573655.1. Classification (NCBI taxonomy): domain Eukaryota; kingdom Viridiplantae; phylum Streptophyta; class Magnoliopsida; order Nymphaeales; family Nymphaeaceae; genus Nuphar; species Nuphar pumila. The sequence goes on along the minus strand of NC_143259.1, from coordinate 116,551,504 downwards.
TGCGCAAAGGCGCTTGAGGTGCAATGTGGCGTTTTGATGGCGCACTTTGCACTTCGCACGCTCGCAGCGGTGCGAGGTGCATATGAGGCGCAAATATCCATTTTGATTTTTCGGTTTTGAGACATCTGGCCGTTTGAAAGGTTTTAATAGCATTTATATTGAGTTTAAGGCGCTTTGTGACTGTTGGACGGTTTTGGAGGCTTTTGATTGACAGTCAAAGGTGGGTGACCGTTCAGGTACCTTTCATCCTATTTTCAAACTGTCAGATTATGGCCTTTAATCTCATTTATCGCAAAACGTTTTGGCCTCTCTAAAAGGTTATAAATATCTTCTATTTTCGTCTTTTGGATATCAGAATTTCTGACTCTCCAGTTTTCTCCTTTCTTTCTTCTCGGTTTGGCTTGCAGAGTTCATGTGTGGTAGAGGTCATCTGTTCTTGCGAAGCAGTGACTCTCTTGAGGTTCAAGCCTAGTTGTATCCTGGAAACTCAGTCGTAACAAAACCCTTTTTCGCATCTTCGGAATTTCCGGAGTGGGGCGATTGAAGTTCTAAAGATAGCAATCTTAAGAACGTGCCTCTAGGCTTGAATTCTCTTTTCTGAAATCTTGTTTTCACTAGGTTGGTTTAACATAATACTGATAGAGGGCTTGGCCGTCCAAGGCAGAAAGACGAGGACAACATAGTCTGTGTCATCCCATACCTGGATTTGGCTAGAATGTCCTGTCATAGGGCAAGACAGTATGTGCGAGGGGACAAATGGTCTGAATAGGAGGACCTAAGGTCTGGTCAATATCTTAGGCGTGCCGTCTCAAGGTAGGACAAAGGGACTTACTGGGGTTTCTGAACATCCATGAAAAATTGGGTGTCTACGGTTATATTTCAATTTGGTACATAGTTTTGCATGTTTACCAAACTAATACTTATCAAGGCATGGATGTTGATAATGGTGAGACATGGATGTGTAGAGATATGCAAAAAGGTCATACTAGTTCTTGTAATTTTACTATGCAAAAAAATGTGACAAAAGAATTATGTGCCTCAAATCTTGAGAATGAGTTGTTTTATGAAGCTATAAAGTTTCTTGCTTAGAATAAGCATCTGACAAATGTATTTTTATCTTTGCTTGCATATATATATATATATATATATATATATATATATATATATATATATATATGAAGCATGGATAGATACTTGGAGATATGAGACTAAATGCGGACTAAATTAGATATTTTTAATGAGACTTTTGAATAAACTGATTATACTTCATTGTAATGAACTTTTATTTTTAATGTTCATACTTTTTAGACTTATTTTAGAATACTTGAGATTGTAGTGGGTTTAATTAATTTTTATGTTTAATTTAAATATTACTTGTTTATTAAAAAATTAAATGTCAATGATGTAATTAAATATTATATAACTTTTCTCTATATTATTTTCTACTTAAATACCATGCTACAGATTTCCAAACATGGTGAATAACCCTAAGCAGTTGAAAGCTAGAATCCTTGAAGGAGTTATTTATGCTTCCAAACAAAAGAGGAGTCCACAACTCCTCCCAAATCCATTTTCTTTCCTTGGCTTTTTGCAACTTCCTCCAACACTGGCTCCCAAACAGAGTCTTAAGGGTTTGGTACTAATGCCGACATAAATACTGGCGCTAGCCTTATTAGGGAGTGCACCCAAGGAGGTGTCACAGATGCTAACCTCACTGGCGAAGATTCCACCGACAACCCTTCGACCAAACGGTGCTCAATAGGGCTTATGCCGACAGAAATGCTAGGAGCACCAACAGAAAGGTGGTAGGAATGCCGGAAAGGTCGATTGAACGACCAACTTCACACAGGTCCACCAGGTGTTCCTGTTCCTGTTGTGCATAGTCAGGCTATTGTGATCAAACGATCAACTTCACACAGGTCTACCAGAAAATTGACCAGAAATCTAGGCAACTGCATGGTTGATCTTCAATCTCTGTGTGTCAGGGATGCCGACAGTACTTGGTGCGTCACCAAGGGTCACCGAACGATGTCTGAAAACTCAGGTGTGTATCTGTTGTGCATGGCTCGGGTGAAATTCGGCGTCATGCAAAGTTTTTCCTATTGATGATCTGAGACCACCGATGGAAAGGTCTTGATGGGTAGGTTGCAGAAAAAATTTGGATCGTCTGGATTTCGCTAGAGTTAGTCAGAATTGTCGCTAAAAGTTCCAAAAACGTCACTAGTGGCTGAAATTGCAGATCTGCAGCAGATCCTCGATTCAATTGCAGCGTGACTCCCAAATCGTCGGGAAGTCATTGCAGAACGATCAGATCTCAAAATCTAAATCAGATCTGAGCTAATTAGGCCGGAATTCACAAGAGATCGGCTAGAAGACTCGCTGACAGGGTGTTGAGCCTCCACGGTTGAGTAGTCATCTATTTCGATTAACTGGAGCTCCGATCCACCGTAATGTAGTTCTAATTCGTGCTCAGATGATGGATCAAGCTTGTGACTACTGACTAGTCGGATCGTGTTTGATCGTCGGAAATGAGTAATTGATAGTCGAAAAATGGAGATCAAAGCCTGAACACCCAATCGGCTAAATTTGCTAGATCGCCAGCCACTCAATCGATCAATCGAGCAATTGTACTCGATATTGATCAAATCTACAACTTCTGATCACGATTTGCAGCTAGAGACTTTCTAGATCGCCGTTTGAGCTTGCTGTAGATGCGTAAAATGAAGGAGAACAACCAGCTAAAGGAGATTAGGTTCTACTTTTGAATGTAGAGTTGGACCTACTCAAATGAGATCTCAATTGAGTTAATTCTCTACTCAGATTTGCAGAGGTGCTGAAATGCATAGACAAGGAAAGTAAAAGAAAAGAGAGAACATTCACCATTCAACATTACCAAAATACATCCTGAGAGAGGAACATAAGAGTAAGACAGCAACAATATAGATGGTAACTGTGCACAGTTCAGAGTACAAGCAGATCCAACCCCGTCTCTATTATGTAATTTAAGAGTCAGACATAACCTGTTGGCGAAGTGATCCAAAATCGAATTTGATGCCCCTGAAAAAGATGTCATTTCATCACCCACCATGCTGAAAACAACCATACCCGCCACAATAATCTTCATTTTTTTTTTGTGTCGTAAAAGAAAAGAGAGGAGAACAAAGAAGAGGAGAGAGGGAGAAGTTCCAATTCTAATTCAGCATATTCCAAAGTTGGCACCAAGTGTGGTATTTAAGAGCCACAACTTGGATCCAATACAATTGGATCTATGATCTATGATGCTCAGTCCCATGAACCCCTTACATCCCCAATTGTTGATAAATACAGAAAAATAACAGAAATTGTAAAAATTGTCCAAATATGAGAGCTTGAAAACCTCACCGAGCTCACATTCTGCGTGGGCTGAGATCAATGTAAGTTGAGGCCTATTAGTCGGGTTTCAAAAATGGGGTCACATTGACTTCACTGAGCTTGTAAGTTGTTGGTTTGTAGGCCTATGAGTGTTTGCCTCCCTGTCCAGTATGTCCTGGACACTTTTTTTTTTAAACAGTTCCTGTCCCAACTCCCAACCTTTCCAGAGGGGGTGAGTTCGCTGCATCTCGCAGATGCGAGGAACACCGCAGACTCACATCCTCTGTTTGACAGGGACGGTGTCCCTTGCGTCCGTGAGTGCAGTCAAACGCTGTTAACAATGGTCACCCGGACACATTTAAAAGGACACAGGACACACTATTTTTATACAGTTTGCCGTAGTACGCAAGAAGACACGACACGGTAGTACATTGCAGGATCCTTGTGACAAGGGGTACCATTAAACCCTTAAACTCTGACCTCTCTCTCTCTCTCTCTCTCTCTCTCTCTCTCTCTGCGTTAAACCTCCGGGCGGGAGAGAAGAACGAACGCCACGATGTCGTCGTCGTTCTCTCGCCTCCTTCGAACCCCTCTCCGTCTCCTCCCTCGCTCATTCTGCACCACCACCACCACCGCCGCCACCACCACCACCACCACCACCACCGCCGCCACCACCGCCGCCACCACCACCTCCGTCAACGCCCGCCTGAAGAGAGCCGTGAACGACATCTTCAGAGAGCGCAACTACGAGCGCCTCGTGGAGAAGTTCAAGGAGTGCTCCAAGGAGTATCGATTCCGCTGCAAGCACAACGTCTACGAAAGCACCGTCCTCCGCCTCGCCGCCGCGAAGCGCTTCTCCTGCATCGAGGAGATCCTCGAGGAGCAGAAGAAGCACACCCGCCTCGCCACCGAGGGCTTCTACATCCGCCTCATCACCCTCTACGGCCGCGCCGGCATGCTCGAGCACGCCCTCCGGACATTCGACGAGCTCCCCGCCCTCGGCTGCCCCCGCACCGTGAAGTCCATGAACGCCGCGCTCACCGCCTGCACTCATTCGAGGGATTTCGACAAGATCAGGGCGCTCTTCGGCGAATTGCCGAAGAAATTGGGGGTTAAGCCGGACGTTTACTCGTACAACATCCTCGCCCGGGCGTTCTGCGAGGTGGGTAACCTCGATCTCGCGTTCTCCTTGCTCGGAGAGATGAAGAACAATGGGGTTAGTCCCAATTGGGTCACTTTCGACACTCTGCTGAACTGGTTCTATCGCGGGGATCGACGGTCAGAGGTGGAGAAGGTCTGGGCGGAGATGGGGAGTTGCGGGGTGGAGCCGGATACGAAGAGTTTCAATGCGAAGATGCGCGGATTGGTCGCGGGCGGGAAGACGTCGGAGGCTGTAAAGGTGATCGATGAATTGGAGTCTAGAGGGTTGAAACCGGATGTGGTTAGCTTCAACGTGTTGATCAAGGGGTACTGTGATGAGGGTAACGCGGAAGAAGCTAAGAAACTGCTCTGTGAAATGGAGAAGCGTGAATTGATCGCGAATCGGTCGATATACGAAGCGGTCATTCCTGTTCTTTGCAAGGGAGATGATATAAACATGGCTCGTGAATTGTGTGAGGAAGCTTTGAAGAGGAACTGCTTCATCGATGTGGAGGTTTTGCAGGTCGTTATCAACAGGCTGGTTGGAATTTCGCAAGAAGAGAAAGCCAAGAAACTTTTCGAGCTCGGGTCGGAAAAGACTTACTACGGTTCGAGTTTGAAGATGCCAGGTTGATTAAGCTCGTGCCAATTTGCTATGCAACGACTCGGTGCTGTAAACCCATGTAAAAGCTCTAGTTTTTCTTCTGCTTCATTCAGAAGTTTGGTGTTTTTGCTTGATACATATGCTGATCCGCCATTGGCGTTTTTGCTTGATGCATATCAGGGTTAGTTTTTTTCATTTTCAATGTTGTAGTGGTGATTGTTTGTAAGCACTCTTTTCATAGAAAAGATCAATGAAAAAAATCTTTAGATTTATTATACAGTGGCTCTGCATATCGTGCTTCTCAGTATTCTTGGTTTGGAATTTTGAATCGACTTCTAGTGTTTGAAAAATCTTGCCTCTGAAGTTCCAACTTAGCTGGAACCGTTTATCTTTTTCTCTTGCTCTGTTTACTCAAGGCATGTCAGATTAGCAAATTCAATATCCGATGCTCGCTTCTGTTTTATACTGTGCTTGTTTATAGTTATAGACTCGTGAAAAATGTACCATCATTCACATGCATTTCTTCCAATCAATTCACGTTGGGGATAACTCTGGATCAATGTTGTGAAAAGAGTTGAGGCCTAGTGTAGTGCTCCACCAAAAATTAAAGCTAGGGTAAGCCTCAATTTTTAAAAAAAAACTTTAAAAAACCCTTTAAAAATATCTACAAATACAAATAAATAAAAGAAATATTTTATTGATGAAGCAACAACCAATAAGAAATAGAAAATCTCAAATAAATACCGAAAAATATGAGATTAACACTATGTCACATAGGTGCGGGTGCGGATGCGGCGATGCGGCACTTTAAAAAAAATTGAGTGCGGGGGTGTGGGGAGGATATATATATATATATATATATATATATATATATATATATATATATATATATATATATATAATTTTTAACAGTTTTAAGTTAACACTATGTGTATTTGTGTGCATTTATGTATTTATATATATAATATAGATAAAAATAGACCTCAGTGTGGTTGACTTCACCTAACATAAAGGAATTTGTGTCCAAGTGTCGCACACGCCTAGGTGCGGGTGTGACGTGGGTGCAGTGCCCTGTTAGAAGAGTCCATGTGACATAGGATTAACATGTAAAAATAACATTAATGCAACAACTTGATCTATGTAGGTATCTAAGAAATAAAATATGAGCATTTAATAAAAAATTAAGTAACAAAATCACTAACAATCAAATTTCTAAACATCATGTCATCATAAAAAAAATTAACATGTTTTGGGGATTTTATAGAAAAAATTAATCAACAAGATTAACTATGCATTCTTTCATAGAAAAATAAAAATTCAACTAATAAAAATTCAGATTATATTGCAGAATATACATAAATACATATATATAACTATATATACAATTACTCATAACATATCGGTATAAAGTATGAATTCAGCCTTTCACAGAAAAAAAATCTCCGAAGCACAGTAACACACACATATATAATATATTACATAATAAGTGATATTAAACATGCTTATGGTTTTTTTATAGAAAACTTCACAGAAACAAATAAAAATTCAGAAACTAATAACTATGCATATATCAACAAAATTAACAAGATTTCAGTCTTTTACAGAAAAAATTAATCAACAAAATTAACTATACATGCTTTCATAGAAAAATAAAAATCCAATTAATAAAAAATCAGAAAAATAAAAAGAGAAAGAAGAAGAATGGATGAAGAACATGGGAGAAGAAGACGAAGAATAGGGGAGAAGAGGCAGAGGAAGAAACTGTGGGAGGAAGGAAGTAACAATGGGGGAAGAAGAGGTGAGCGGAAGGAAGAAAGAATAGGGGAGAAGAAGAAGAAGAAGAAGAAGAAGAAGAAGAAGAACAAGGGAGAAGAGGCGGACGAAGGAGAAGAGAAAAATAAAGAGGGGGAGAAAGAAGAGACGAGAGAGTGAGCAACTAGAGAGGTAAAAAAGTACCTTCTTTTTCTTTTCTTTTTTTGCTTCTAATTTTTCCTTTTTTCTGACGAGAGTGAGAGATTAGCAACAAGAGACGAGAGAGGGAGGATAGAACAACAAGAGAGGAGGGACTAGGGAGAGATGAGAGGATTGAGCAACAAGAGAGGGAAAGACCCTAATAAGGGTTGGGCTCCCCACCAAATTTGGGTCAAATGGGAGCTTTGACCCCCATTTGACCTAAATTAAATGAGGCGCACGCCTCAGGGTAAGGTGTGCCTCGCCTTGAGGCGTACATCTCATATCGCATGAGGCGTGTGCCATGGCCTCTGTGCACTATTTAAGTGCGTCTCAAGGCACAAAGGGTCATGCCTCGAGGTGAGGCATGCCTTTTGCGCCTTGAGGCACGTTTTTAACAACGCTACTCTGGATATTTGTGTTTATACACACTCAATTTTTCCAGAATGCCCAAAACCCCATAAAGTCTCTTTTTCTACTCAGGGACGACACACCCAAGACGTTGACCAGACCCTAGGTTCTGTCCTGGGATGGCACTGGTGCGCCGTCCTTCTATTCAGACCCCTTGTCCCCTAGGATAGGTTTTTCTGCTCTGGGACAGGGTGTTCTGACCTGTTCCAGGTAGGGGACAACACTGATTGTGGCGCCCCCCTCTCTCTCATGTCCTGGATAGCACCTGTCCAGCCTGACCTACAGGCTGTGTCGTCCCCCCCTCTCCCCTGTCCTGGATGGCAAAACAAGTTCTGCCATCTCCTGTTCAGTCTGATCTGTTCTAGGTATGGGATGACACAGGCTATGTCATCCCCCTCTCTCCCTGTGCTGATTTTGTCATCCCTGTCTTAGACGGCAAAACAAATTCTGTCGTCCCATGTCATGTTTGCCCCTTCTTGTTCAGGGTTGGGCTTGGACGGCACAACTGTGCCATCCTACCCTTGGGGACAGCACAACAAAGTGTCGTCCTGTCCTTGGAGACGACATAAGGAGTGTTGTCCCTACCTCTTCCTGTGCCCCTTTGGGCGGACCCCTTTTGGGTTTAGCTGGGACGACACAACATAGTGTCGCCCTGTGCATGGGGACGACACAAGGTCTACCGTCCTGTCCCCGTTTGACTCCTCTAGCTGGAATGGCATTACAGTAATGTTGTCCAGCTTTGGGAACGATATAAGATAATATCGTCCGGTACTCGAATGACAAAAATGACTTTGTCATCCGGTACTTCAAATGTGCGGATAAACCTCAAGGCTTATCCCAATCTGATCCCAACTGCCCTGTGCATTTTCCAAGACGAGAGGACCCCTCTTGGATGAACTTTCATCTCAAGGACTCCTCTTGGACAAGTCTTATCTCTCATTTGGGGTAGACCTGGATCCATTTGGGTTGGATTCGGACCCAAAAGATCCTATGACTTGAATCGGTCCTATAAATAGGGGCTCACCCCTATAGTCTGGTCATCTGGAGTGTTGGCCCTATAGAAGACATCTACCCTAGTCTTATTCTCACTTTGTCCCTCAATCCCTAAACTATCATACCTATACGGAGGTGCTGCAAAAGTCATTTCAACAACCTTCGTGCCTATGCAGAGATGCTGTCGGACCAAAATGAACCTAAAAGGCTAAACCGACCCTTAGTCCGAAAAAGGTATTTTCAGATATCTTTGTTTATTTAATTTGATTCTAGTTAGTTCATTCATTCAAGTACTTATACATGTTTCATCCCCTTTGCATACCTGAATTCGTGGTGTGATTCTAATTGTGGAAATTGAGAACCTGCCCTGACTTTACTTTTCCTTCGGGCAAAGGACTGTCAGAGCATCCCCAAATCTTTTAAATGTTTTTCAAAGGATTTTAGTGAAATCCGGGTAAGTCAATCTTCTCCTCTACAAATTTTTATCAACAGTGTTCTTAAATACCCTTAGCTCATCAATCCTTGTTTGTTCTTTATTCTCAGACTTTTGTATTTCTTATTGGAATGTAAGAGGTCATTCCCTTATTTGTGGAAGACCATAATACACTTCAGAATGCTATGTAGGAAAGGCAATACAGAACATGCAAATGCTGTCACAGTCGATATGCTGATCACATGGTCCTTGTCTGAGCTCATGGCATTGCTCACAGTGGCTGTCTTAACTTGTAGGGCTGGTTAACTTTTTCTTCATCTACTTGGTCACAAACTAGGTGACCTTGAGAAGAAATTGTTGTTGATAAAAGTACTTACACAAGATACCCAAAAATCCTTACAGTTGACAATGCATTTGACACATGCCTGAACCACATGAAATCACATAAAGTAGTGGACACGTGTTCGAATCACATCAATCACAAACTTTTAGAATTCTAGATAGAAAGAAGTGATAAATTACAGCCCGTCCTCGAGAGGTTAAACATTTTTTTTTGGATAGGTAAGCTGGACTTAGGGAGACCCCTACCAGTTCATTGATCAAGTAAACACTGTGGATTGTTTACAAAATTTCACCTTTCTATCAATGGTTGCCAATCTGGGGTGATCTTTCCATGTATTAGTCATTCCCCCTCTAGCTAACTGTGCTAGTTTTTTCACCAAAAAAATGTGTTTTACAGTAATTATAGCTAATGTTGATCCTCTCAAAATTATACAAAGTATTTAACAACTCCATGAGCATCTCCCTTCTGGGGCCCTTCCTTCCAAAACTTGTAATACTGGGTGAAATAGATCCATCTGGCTTGTTTCTATTATTACTTTCCCTGCAACCCCGTGCTCTTTAGGATCTTTATCCATGCGGACCACTCCCTTTCTTCCAACTTCCCATCATAGGATTAACAACCTGCTTCCACTATATACTCTAGAGGTTACAGGTGAGGATGAACAATCACAGCTGAGAAAGTAGAACCTGTGATTGTTGGACAAGGTCAATCTTGTGACCAACTTTCACAAGATTCAAGGCAGAAACCATCATAGATGGAATCACAATCATAACTTGTACTTTTCTCATGTTTCACCAATATTGAGGAACTGTTGTGATTGTGATTTATATTGAGAAAATCCAAGAATCACAGGGCATTACAAACATTTTCCACCTAACACGTTTCTTGTATCATGATGCAAAGTTGTTCAATCTGATGATTGAATCATCTGGGTGGTTAAAGTATTGACATGAAAACTAACAAAGAATCCAGATAATGTGTTACAAGCATGAACATGCTTGAATCCGAGCTTAGAATCAGATTAGCAGCATAGGATGAAAGACTCACATTAGGAGAAATGGTCTGTCTTTAAGCTTTGCGTTTGAGAAACAGCCAGGTGCATCTAAGTACAATAATATGAACAAGACGAACCATCTCTCATCCAATTTCTGTCTTAATTTCACTCTTTTTTACCACTTAATCTCTTGTACGTAAGTACAATTCTCATTGTTTCTATCTTAATTCCACACATTTGCTTTTGCGAATGGGAGAGCCAGCTAAGGCGGTTGCAAGAAGATTCGATGGGGGAAGCACTACAGACTTCGCACCAACAACGTATGGGTGAGCAACAACAACGTATCTTAGACAGCCCTTCATAAGCGTAGCAATCTCTCATCCAATTTCTATCTTAATTTCGGTCTTTTTTACCACTTAATCTCTGGTACACAAGTACAATTCTCATCGTTTCTTCCTTTATATATAGAGACATATGCTTGTAACTGATTCATATTATTGAGCTTTGATGCATATACTGATGTGTGTGTGAGTTTGCATGCATGCCTGTGTGCATGTATGCTCTGTGTGTTCTTGACAATTTGGTTGGTCAAGAGTTCCAAGCGTAGATTTGTTTGAGATTGAATTCACAATAAGTTCGAAATTCAGGATTGAGCACAACTCATTAGTACATGCTAGAGGACACGGCATGGCGAGAGAGAGAGAAAGAGAGAGAGGTTTCTTGGTATACTGTTGCCTATCTAAAACAATAGTATGGTGTAGCACATTTTTTTTCGCAAAAAGAGTTGCAAATGTCTAAACAAATTTTTATGTCCATTCGAGGAATACATGACAGCACGACAAAGATGTCAAGGAAAGGACATGAGAAGTTGAGTTTTTGGTCTGCACTGCTCTTGTTTCTACTTTTATAAGATTTGGAATAAGAAATACATAGGTGCCGGTGCAGCGATATGACACTTTAAAAAAACTTGGGTGCGGAAGTCCGGGTATACCTAGACTGATTCAAACCTGGGTTTACTTTGACCCAGGTCTGACGACTTAATCAAAGCAAACCCAACGGACCCAGGTCCAAATATGGGAGAAGAAAAAAGCAAAAGGTGTAAATTTCAACAAAAGAAAACACTTCTTTTCCCGCTCTTCACAACAAAAATATTAAAAAAGGGAAATCTAAGGTGCCAGCTGTTATTGATTTAAATTTCAAAAAGATTAAAGGCAGGAGCTGGTTGAGGATGACAAATGATAATTGATGTGACAATACAAGGGCCACTGTAGCACCCCGATCTGGAACCTCAGGAGTTCGAGTTCGGTTGATATTACTTCCCAGATGAAAAGAGTACAAAGTTTACATAGAGAAAACGTGACTAAAAAAAAACTTTTCATTTTATTCCCATAATCAACTTTTTCCTTACAATGTTCATCATTCATAACAAAAGAAAAACAAATACATTTTATTCAATGACAAGGAAATGAAATATACCAAATGCTTTGCCGGAAAATGATAAGCTGCACACGTCCTGATTGTGCTAAAGTCTGGAACCTACAGTTGTAATTAAACATGAGGGGTGAGTCTACAACACAATAAGGAATAATTATAAGTAAATAAATAATTAACTTACAACTGTAGTGGGCTCTAAGCTCCTAGTCTTAGTTTAGTTTTCGACACACCACACATGTTTGTATATTTTAATTACCTCCATTATCATTCTCAAATACTCTCTCTCACACAACTATCACTAGATTGGCTATATCGGTCATAGTCGTCTATAGGCGTAATAATCCCGTAGAACACCTCAATTCTACATGTTGGCCAGACAATGAAACATACACTCCAAGTAGTCCCCGAACCACCAGGTACTGCAGTGAACCACCACGGGGACCCCATCAGTAGCTAGCCGGGAGGTCAAACTCTCAATCTCGGTATGATTCATGCTACATCCTAATCATGATGGTTATCAACCATCCATGGTCCTCTAGAGTCCCAAACCAGTGTGAGTGTAACCCTAAGTCATAACTAAGTTCACACATTGAACCGCATTCTCATATTCATAATTCACTCGTTCTCTCACGAGTGATGTCATGATTGATCACAAAAATCTCATTCTTAATCTCATGATGACTTTAAGACTCACACCTCTCTCACTTAGCACGCAATGATGTAGTGTCTCTACATCGTTAAAACACCAGCGGCCCACTCTCCATGGTAGCTGCACTCTGGCCGCGAACCAAGTAGCCCTTGCCACAGGTCGCCACTTCCAGGATTTAAGGGGTCATGCATGCTGAACTCAAAATATTCATTCATACAACATGAATGAACTAAATGAAACTCTAATCTAAACTTAGTGTCATCACAATGCATGATATTAATGATCATATAGACATGCAATCACAAACACAATCACTTTCTATCATGCATGACATATCAAAACTAACATGCATCTCACAACAAACATATCTATTAATCAACTCATAATGTCAAGCATGAAAGTTTATGCATGTCATGGTTTCACTCGAAAACTATAATGCTAATCATTTATAACATTACAATAACATGCAACGTGAAAATGTTTATTCACATATAAAATTACTTATAACATCCCTTACCTCAAGTGCGAACACCTTGCTTTCATCGAAAGTGAGTTTCAAGATGTTCTAACAGTAGGATCTAGTCATTAAACCAACATATTTGAATTAATTCACAAAACCTCTTACAAAATTACCAAAATACCCCTCACGAATTTACTCATGAAACCTTAATTTTTGTATAACTGATTTTACTGAAATATATAGACAAGTAGATTTCTCTCTAAGATACGAGTTCAACGCACCAAACCTCACTCGATTCCGAGTTCGGGGTACAAAGTTATGTCCATTTTATCAAAATGGATCTCGGGTATCCAAATGGATATTATGGTCATTTCAGATTTTGGGACAATTCGAGACTATCTTACGATCCGATCTGGATCCATTTCTGATCTGGATTCAAGACTTTATCTGTCTGAATCCAGATCCATTACCCATCTAGATCCAAAACGGTTTGACTGGATCCAGAATGGTCTAAATGGATCCAAAATATTCTAACTGGATCCAGAATGGTTTGACTGGATCCGGGACATCTGACTGGATCCAGAACTGTCTTACTGTATCTGAACCTGTCTGATCTAGACTGATATGGATCCATGATTAATCCAAACAGATCCAGAACATTCAGTCTAGATCCAGAACAGGTCCAGATAAAACTGGATCCAAACTGAAAACCCAGATCCAATTAGATCGAACCGGTTCGACCTGACTAGGATTTATCCAACCCGGTTCAGCTCAGACCCGAGTCGGTCTGAACCGGTTCCACTTGAACCAGTTCCATCCTAACCAGTTTGGTCTGAACCGGTTCGACCCGAACCGATTCACCCAAACCATATATATATATATTAATCGGCCTGTCTCGGTCTGGGTGCGACCCAGACCGACTCGGTCTTTTTTTTTTCCAACCTGTCTCGGTTCGGTCTGGGTGCAACCCTAACCGACCCGGTTCAGTCTGGGTCGCAGCCAGGCCGAACCGGTCTTCCAATTTTTTTTTGATTGGTTGGCTCGGTCTGGGCGCGACCCAGATCGGTGGGTTTGGTCTGGGTCACGCCAAACTGATCCGGTTCGGTTCGGGTTGACCCCGGACAGACCCGGTCTCTTTTAAAAAGAGCGAAGGGGCTGAGCCCCTTCCGTTTCCCAGGTGCAGAGGGGTCGGCCCCTGCCGACCCTCTCCTCTGCTCCCATCCGGGCACCGGCCGGCCATCGGCGTCGGCTGGTCGCCGGGGCCGGTCAACCCTCTCTCTCTCTCTCTCTCCCTTTGTCATCATTTTTTTTCCCGTTTTCCTGCAACTCGCTGGCAGCAATGGCTGCCGCCCCCCTTTTTGCTCGGAATAGAAAAGAAGAACGAAGAAGAAGATGAGGAAGACGAAGGGTTTTACCTCGCCATCGGCGCCGGATTCCGGTAAGCCTCCTCCTCTCTCTCACTCTCTTCCGCTCTACGCTCTCCTCCTGCTCGAATGTGGGGGAGGGTGCACCGTAAGGGCTATTTATAGCCCTCACGGTGGGGTGATCATAACCCTCACCCCCCCGACGATTGCGGGGTGAGGTTTATCCTCATCCCCAATCCTTCCTACAGGGAACGCGGTTTCCCAAATGGGGAAACCGCCTTTCCCCTCTCGTTCATTTCAATTTTTTTTTTAACGCTTATCCCTTCCGGCAATTACGCCGGAGGGGGTTTACAGCCACGTATCTTCTTTCCTTTGACAATTTTTTTTTTGAGATAACTCTCTCATTCTCTCTCTCTATTCCAGCTAGATGAAGAAGTGAAGGACGACCCCAGCCCTCTCTTTGTGTGGGTAGGCAATCCCCCCCCCCCCTCTCTCTCTCTCTCTCGTGACGTGTTTGCCACACGGGTGCGGCACCCGTGTCGCATCGCGTCGAGGCGGGTGCGAGGGCCCTTTTGCCAAGTCCCTGTGACATAGGGTGTATACAACATTATAATTGATTCCCCAACTAGAAAAATTTGAATTCCTATATAATGAGTTGCCAATGATCAAATATATTCAAGCTAATCTCAGTTTGCTCACCCTGGATACCTTTGGTTAACTAGTTTACCAAACTAGTTAAATTTTCTTTTTTTAGTATTTTGTGGGTGCTTTGACAGAAACTTTTGGATGTTTGTTGCTCATTCCATTTCTTCACTCAGAATCTGGACTATGCTATTTGTATATGAGAAGAAAGGACATCCCCAAAGATTCTATTGTTAGCTGACAATTCAATGGCTCCTACCATGCTCGTCTTCTTCTTATTGTGCCTATCCATAAAGGCAAAAGCTATCAGCAGAGCCAGTTTCCCACCAGGATTTGTCTTTGGCACTGCATCTTCAGCCTATCAGGTCTGTGTGTAAATTCATCGACTGTAGCCCATGTCACATGGATGCTCTATTTTGGCCCATGTATCGTGTCCCCATATATACTAGTCATATTGAAAACTTTATAAAAAATGCCGTATCCCCCTATCCACAGCTATATGTTTCTGAAAATTTTAACCACTCTGAAAAGTTTGAAGGGGTAGTGACTGAAGGGGGAAGAAAGGCTTGAGCATCTGAGATACTTTTACCAGAAAACTATGTATTGGACATGGAATTAATGTTTCTTATTTGACCAATCAGATGATCTATGAAGCTTCACAGATGAGTTTCTGATCTACAATGGTTATGACTGGTTTTATAGGGCGCATTATTGATTTCAGCAACGCGGACATGGCTGTCTACCAGTATCACCGTTTCAAGGTAGATTTGATATGTACTCTCCAATTGGGATGTGGACTAAACTGCGTTGCAGGACATATGCAACATGATGTATCTTGGAAACCACCTCTATGGAAATCCACAAATGACAATGATACCAATGTGGCAGGGATACTCCAATTTACTGTAGTGTCGTGTCCTTGTTATATAGAATGATACACATAAAATGAACTCTTTTGGTTCACGGGTCATGTTGCTATTGACTTGAACTTTAATGAGCCATATTGGCTTGGCCTCCCAACCAGCCGACTTTTTTGGGAGGTTTTCTTTTTTCTTTTTCCTTTCCATTTTAATCTTTATTCCAAAATATGACGATAATGAGAGTTATGCTTGAAACAGAGTGATATAGAAAGACATGGGAATGGATGCCTACAGACTCTCCATATCCTGGCCCAGAATCTTTCCAAGATATCTTCTTGTTGCTACCTTTTGAACTCTCACAAGTTCCTATAGCACCTGAGCCTCCAATCACATTCTACAGATGGAAGTGGAGAACCCAATCAAGAAGGAATAGAATACTACCACAAATTCATTGATGCTCTCCTAGAAAAAAGTAAGCTTTCCAATACATAATGAGCTTGATCTCTCAGGAAATTATTCATGATAAAAAAATATTGAAATGGATGTTGACAGATATCCAACCATATGTCACGCTGTATCACTGGGACCTACCACAGGCACTTGAGGACCCATATGGAGGTTGGTTGAGAGAGCATATAGTGTAAGTGACAACCATGTAAAATTCTAATTTTCTACAATTTTAATTAGTTTTGAGTCCTATGCAGATGTTTATTCACTAACCCAAGGCACCTCTAAGTCCTGCATTTTCATTCTGTTTTCTGAATCAGCAACTAGTAGCAATTTCCTGAATGCCATTTCTCTGTTTGCAGAGCAGATTATAGAAACTATGCTTACACCTGTTTTCAAGCATTTGGTAACAATGTAAAACACTGGATCACCTTCAATGAGCCTCATGGATTTTCATATTCGGTTATGATGTCGGACTTCAAGCTCCAGGAAGGTGCTCCATCCTGCGGCACTTTTTCTGCAAGAATGGAGAATCATCAACTGAACCATACAAAGTTGCCCACAACATCCTCTTATCTCATGCCGCTGTGTATCATACATATGAACAGCAATTCAAGGTCTGGTCTTCTACTTGAATGTAACCTATATGCATCTGCCTACTTGAGAATATCAAATAATATCAAGTACGAATAACATACAGGAAACTCAAGGAGGGCTAATTGGAATTGCTCTAGATGTCAAATGGTATGAATCGATATCCCACATGAAAGAAGACAGGGATGCTGTACAAAAAGCTATGGACTTTGGACTAGGATGGTAATATTAAAGTTACCTTTTATTTTACTTGGTTTACCTTTCATAGTCAGGTAACTAAGTAGGGCAAGTCGGAACACAACTTTTTTCCTACAAATTTGGTTGATTATGACTCGAGCAAGTCCCAGGTTTCTTGATCCCCTTATGTTTGGAAGTTACCCCCTATCAATACAACAACTTGTAGGCAGCAGGCTACCTAATTTTACATTAGAGATGGCTAAATCATTAGCTGGTTCATTTGATTTCATTCGCATAAATCACTACACAAGCTTGTATGCCAGAAAAGATCGAAGCAGAATACACAAACTGGTATTGCGTGATGCTTACTCTGATTCTGCAGTCATTACAACTGGTAAAAAAATATTTTTTATCATATTCTGCACTCTTCTGCATCTTTGTTAATGATGCCTCTCAAGTGCTATCCTATATAACTTTGGTTGCAGCCTTTAAGGGTGGAAATCAAATTGGAGAAAGAGTATACTTTAACTTAGCCATCTACAAAACTTTTTTGCAGCCAACTTGAACCTTTTTGGCTTAATCTGACTGCTGCTGAAATGCATTGTCTTCAGGCTGCTTCAAGCTGGCAACACATTGTCCCTTGGGGTATACATAAGTTAGCCCTGTACATTGGGGACAAGTATGGGAATCCACCACTAATTATCGTTTCTTAGCTCATGAATCTGCTGTCACTTTGAATCAGATCATTTCTGAATAAATGAATCGAATAATGCAGGTATGGATGACCCAAACAGCCCTTTCAGAGGATTGAATATCACGAAGTCTCTCTCAAATCAGTCAGCTGGTATAAGGTACATAATAGAAAATAATTTTTGGAGAGAGAGAGAGAGAGAGAGAGAGAGAGAGAGAGAGAGAGAGAGAGAGAGAGAGAGAGAGAGTTGTTGGAAATGGTGTATTCCCATCTATGCAGAAATTAATAGAGAATAACACACCACAAAACAAGCAAACCACGGCAATTTTTTTTTACGTAGAAAACCCTTCTAATTGAAGGGGAAAACAAGGAGGCACTGCCAGTGAAATCCACTTTGTAGACATCACTCAATACAAGAGATCGTCTCCAGTTAATGTATCATGACTCCAGGATAAGAGGAATAATTGAGGTTGTCTCAAGTTGATATGTCCTAACTCAAAGATTATAAGAGTTATTAACCATAATTTGGTCTCTAATTTGTGGACTACAAGAACAATCTGACAAGAATTCCCAAAGCATCTGCTGGATGGTTCAAAAGTTTTCTTGGAGGAAATAATTCTGGTTTCTGATCCATTTCTGGATCAGCCTTTGCAACAGCGATGCACCGCGACATACATATCTGGTAAGAATCCAAAATACGTACGTGCAGAAGAACAAATACAGAATGATTGGATTTAAACAACACAGCATGATTAAGTTTTCATTGTTGTTTTTAGTAAAAAAAGAAATCCATCTGAATAAAACTTCAGTGTGTATCATGTGCAAGTTCTTTTACCAACAACAATTTCTTCTCAAATGTACCTGGTTTGTGAATAACTAGACGTGAAGAATTTTAACCAGCATTAAGAGTTACTTATGCAGGAGAGAGAGCGAGACACTACCAGATCCATAGGGTCCATTCGGATCTAACTTCATTATTTGTATTTTTTTAATTATTTAGCTAGATATTGGGTTTTGGATCTTGTTCAGAATTCAGGTCTTAGTTGGTATTGAATCTATTTCAGAGCCATAGTAGGATTAGGGCTTCTGGAGTTTTCTTTTTGTTCATTATAAATACTTTATATAGAGGAGATGAGAGGAGGTTGAAGATGAGTTATTGATGATTTTAGTTAATTTTTAGCAATTTTTTGTGTTATTTTTCATTAATTTCTTGCTTGATTAATTTGTCGTTGTGCTATGGTACGGATTCTTGCTGAATCAGCTCAGTTTCATACCAATTTTTTGTCGATATGATACGGTATCATATCGACAGATTCAGACCAATTTGCAATGATTCTGAGAATGTTAGGATCACATCGTTTTAAGGGTTTGATGGTCTTGGGATCTATTTCACATGAGGACACGCGATGCAGGTTTGACTCACAAGTTCATTTTTTTTTCAAAAATGAGACACGAGGATATTGAATTTTTTAATTTTAATCAATAAAATATTAAAATCATGGCCATATGAACCCGTGTCCCAATCGTGTCACCAGGGACAATGGCCAAAATGGTGCATCAGGGATTGTGGATACCAACCACGAGGTTGGTAGGAGATGTCAGTGCACGTCTCCTTGTAGTGGGACGTTGCAGGTTCAAACCCCAGTGGTATGCTGAATAATAACTGGTGGTGGTCTTCCTTACCCCAGCTTGCCTTTCAAAAAAAAAAATTTGAGATTATGGATCCATAAATCTCATTTTGCACTATGGACTCACCATAGTGACAGGAAGGTTAGACAAACCAAAGCAACCAAACTTGCAAGAAGTTATTTTGTTTTTTAAGTGTCTTGTATTGTATTGGTAGAATATAAAAAATAAAAAATATATTAATAAAATAAATATATAAATAGGTATTTTTAGACATATAGCTTATATTAAATACTGAACAAAATAATAATATATTTATTAAACAATAACATCACCATATTTTGAAAATACTGAAATAGGCCACAAATTATAAATATGGCCGATCTAACCAATTATTTTTTTCTTGATGGTTCTGCCCTTTTGTTACCTTGGTCAAACCACTCGCTTAAGTTGTCACCAGAAAAGATCAGGTGCCATGTAAGTTGTCGCTTGAAAAAACCAGACACTATGATTTCAACCAAGGTGCCTGATTTTTCTGGCGACAAAGAGCAAAAATTATGAAGAAAAAAGTAAATTGATCATGTTTGGCATATTTTCTAGTTCGTGTTTAGTTATGATATTTTGCCAAAAATTAGTGTCATACATCATTATGTAAAAAAAGGTTGCACTAGGTTTTTTTTTATTAAGGTAAGGCGCCTGATTATTTAGGTTTGGCAATCAGTCACGTTTTGTGCCAATGGACCCTGTGTACACCCACCCAGATAGGCTCAGCATATACAGCAAGGTCTAAGCATTAGTTGGACCTGGATCTTGGCTTAGAAGTTTAAGAACCAAACCCTGACTTGTGGAGAGATGTAAATAAGACATGGCCTTTCTTAGCTGACATCTCTGTGGCAACTTTTGGCTAACTTTTAATTATGCCACGCATGGTTCTCACTCGGACTAAGTAAGAGAATTTAAATGAAAAATGACCTCACGACAAAAAATGACACGTTTCTTTAAAAAACCTTAAAAAATTTCAAATCTGTCTGCAGTCCAAAATTATAAATATTGTTATTTTTATGACATTTTTAACCCTCACACTTTTCATTTTTTGTGCAAATTTTGTCCATATGCAAATTTTCTTTATTTTCACCGAAAACTCCAACCTCGCAAATACCTTAGTTACCACATATTAAAAATTTACTAAATTCATATAAAATAAGTGTAAGCAAACTTTCTTTTGAACTTGAACCGACAAACATCACAAATACTTGAGTTACTTTGCATATTTTTTTTTAAATTCGCATAAAAAATCTGCAATTTTTTTTAACTTGAACAAAGAAACATCTCAAATATTCGAGTTACCTTGGATAAAAAAATATAATAATGTCGCATAAAAAAATTATAATTTTTTTTAACTCGAATTGGCAAACATCACAAATACTTGAGTTACCTCTCATAAAAAATGTAATAACATCCCATAAAAAAATCTGCAATTTTTTTTTTAACTCTAATTGACAAACATCACAATGTTACCTCACATAAAAACTGTAATAATATTGCATAAAAAATCTATGATTTTTTTTTAATTCTAACCGACAAACATCACAAATAATTGAGTTACCTCACATAAAAAATATAATAATATCGCATAAAATATTTATAATTTTTTTTAACTCCAACCGTCAAACCTCACAAATACTTGAGTTACCTTGCATAAAAAATGTAATAACGTCACATAAAATATGTGCGAGCGAACTTTCTTTCAAACTCAAACCTTAAAACTTCGTAAATACTTGAATTACTTTGCATAAAAAAATTTTAAATTCGCATAAAAAATCTGCAAATTTTTTTTTAAACTCGAACTAAGAAGTTGCGCAAATACCGTAGTTATTTCATATAAAAAATAAAATAATGTCACATAAAAAATTTGCAAATATCTTTTAAAATTTAAAACGCGGGCCTTTTTTCTACGTTTGAGATGCTGGTATCAAGTTTGGATCAAGGTTATTTTTGACTTGGTATTAGCATCTCAAAATTCTTGCTTCTTTTTAAGAACAAAATCTTTGTGGTCTCCAAAATCTCCTCTGCTTTATTTTTGAGTTTTTCTTATCTCTGACAACTTTTTTGATAATTTCAATGAGGCTACGACATTCTTTTCATTGACTTCTCTTGTTAGATCAAAAGATGAGTTCTTTGTGGTCTCCATCTCGTGAACCCCAAAAACCCTTTTGCACATATAATTTAGGTTTTTTTTAAAGAATATAATATATTTGTTTTGAAGATTTGTATATGATTTGAAGATGTTTTATCGCATAAAAAATTAATATTTTCACTTTTTTGAAGATGCTTGTTCATTATTATATGATTTTTTATTTTTCTGTATGTATATCATAGGTAGTTCGCAATGAGTACAAGTGGTGAGTGTATAAGTTCACTATGCATATGAATCAGATGAGACTTATTATGTCTAAGTGATGAGTGTATAAGTCTACATAGATTGTGTGAATACAATACTACTCAAATGTGTATGTCAGTGTAGATACAAGTTGTCCCTTATGAACAAGTGCAAGATGTAGGGATAAATTGATCATAAGACAATTGTTGGGAAGGGCCTCCCAACGGTTGTTCATATAATTGGCCAATAAGACTTGTAAGTTGTAACAGTTAAAATGAACATAAACCAAGATAATCAAATTACATGAAATACATGGTTTCATAGTCTATCACAAGGGTTGTAACCCTTGGGGTGAAGGGGCACTTTTTCATTGAACATGACCCCAGTCTAACCCCCTTTCAAGTGTATATATGGCCATTGGGGATAGATTTACATAGACTAGAGGTGAATCAATACATAAGAAAACTAGTATCTACAACTTTTTAGATTTACAACAATCAAGAAAGGCAAGAGGCTACGATTTAGAGCAAGCTGTATGCAACAATTTTCTGTGTAATTGTGCATGCCCAAAATCCTGTGTTCACCCTTTCATACACATTGTTCGTCTCTTTATAATACTATTGCTAACCATTCAGATACCCTACTGCCATTAAGAAAAGGTTTTTTAATCATTTTTTCACATATGTATGGTTCACACTTTTCAAAATTCATATTTTTAAATGAAGGTAATAACCTCATGCTAATTATCCTTTTAATTTTATTAACATTCACATGCCTTAAACTTTATGCTATAGATATGCATGCACATTCAATGCACAATCAATATACTCATAAACAATCATTACTTTATTCATTGAAGGTGTTACATTGAGACAAAAGAGGTCATGGTCAGCATCATAGTGACCCCTGAACTTCACTTTCTCATGTTTTTCAAATGTGGCATTATCCCAACAAAAATAGATTTTGAAGTATTTTTTTTACAAAATCTACTACAGATAAAAGATTTTTTTTAACCGCAAATTGGTCTCTTCTAATTGAAGTCTATAGGTTCTTATCTCAACTACATCACCGAAGGTATTATTTTTCATATACACTGTTGGTCACCTAACTTCAATTCCTTAAATTCCACAAGTCCTTCATTTATCTTGATAATGTATCGCATTGCCTCTGAGTCTATCCACCATCTTTGGAGGTCGCCATTTGTGATTATTGATTCCAATACTGTGTAGATCACTTCACGCTTTTCTGTTGCTTGTTTACTTGAATTTTCCTTCTTTGATATGTTTGGTCAGTCCTTGAAATGCTTAGGTTTTCCAAAGGAAATGCAAGAACCCTTTGTTGTTGCTCGTAAATTCTTGTTTTGCACATGATGCCCCTTAAAATTCTTATTGAATTTCTTAAAAATTGAGCCCACAGGATTAATTTTGTGCGAAGGTTCAGAAAAAAAGCTTGTGTGTTCATAACTTTTTCTCTCTTGTCTTTGTTCATATGCTCATGCTCAAGAGCCGGTTGGAAGGAGAGCTTGGTTAGGGTGAGACTCTTCTGATTTAGCCTCATGGATATCAACACCATCTTTCATGATGGAGAGAGGTCAGTATGATGGAGATCTGCATGCGCTCTGAATTTTTTTTGATTCCTCTTTATGTTGTCCTCTAAGATTGCTGGTTATACACACCAAATCTGGTGGTGTCCGCATCCCCTTTGCTTGTTGTTATGCTCGTGTAAACCCTCCTTCAGTGTTCGGCAATCTCCTGAGGAATGATTCCTCTATTTTAATCTCACCTCCTCCGATTTTTCAGCTTTTTTTTTTTACAAAAATCAGATATGGCAGATGTTGTTGGGCACAACTAGGACATTTTTCGATGACGGGCCCAAGTGAATGCCAGTCACCAGAAAAATTAGGCTACATAGAATTTTTTTTGTACCCTAAAACAAATCAGGTTTTCTGCGATGAGAATCTCTAGTTCACTATTTGCCAAAATAGAAATTAAAAATCACTGACCTTTTTTGCTAAATTTCTCTTTTTTTTGTTTTATTTTTTTTTATTTTTTCAGTTGTGGTTGAGATTTCTGCTGCGCGCACACAATCACCGACAATGGAGGGACCTGCCGGGCTTTGATACCACTCACTCTAAGGAGTCGAACAATGCGTGTGGAAGGGTGAACCCAAGGTTTTGGGCATGCACGGTTATGCACAAAAAAGTGCCACAGACAGTTTGCTATAAATCACAACCTCTTGCCTTTCTTGATTTCAGTAATTCTAGAAATCCATAGATAATAGTTTTCTTGTGTATTGATTAACTTCCTGTGTCTGAAAATCTGGCTCCAATGGTTATATATATATATATATATATATATATATATATATATATATATATATATATATATATATATATATATATATATATATATATATATATACTTGAAAGGGTGGGGGCCATGTCTAATGGAGAAGTGTTCCTTTCCCCAAAGAGTACAACCCTTGAGACAGACTGTATGCATTTAACTGTTTTGACCCAAGGATACAACCGTTGGGACGCCCTTTCCAAGTGTTGTCTATGCCCATTTATCCCTACAAGACTCGCCTGAAAAGTGAGGTGGGACTCCAAAAGAAGTTTGTAAGCTATAAATAAGGTGGCATTAAGGATGACTATGGATTTGAATTAGTTCCTTTAACAATGATACATGCTGATCTTTGATACAAGATTCCTATCCCATAGTATTCATTTTTTATGTTAAGAGATTGTAAAACATGGTCCATAGAGATGTACCTAGTCCATGAAGACATTCACACCAAACTTCACTTTAATTATGCTCATGTCGAGTACTTGGGGCCAGGTATTATGACATACCAAGTTTGGATCTAAAGTGGATCTATATCTATTTTAACATGATGTGGGGCTTAGACTTTAGACCCACAAAACCATTTTGGGTGTATATGGACCCTAAGGATGTGAAACCATTGTAACCAAATCCATATTTTCTTTAGACTTATGCATGACTGCATTAGATCCATCATTGAAATATGGGTATGTCTCAGATTACATGAGAATACATAACCCCTTTCTTGACACTAATCCTTTTTATGCATTTTTTTTCTGTCTATTCAAGCGAGATCAGTGTGCAGTACTTGGAATCCGGTAACTCTTTGATTTGGATCTGGATATAGAAACACCTTAGCACGGCCAATTTACACTTACAATGTCCAGCTGGATAATGTGGATTTGGTCTTATACCTAAACCTTATTTTGACTTAAGCAGGTGTCTGGACCCAATGAGATCCGATCCAACCTTATACGACCCACATCAGACCACTTCAAGAATAAGAAATTGGATTGACATGTAAAATTCAACCTGGGTGAGCATTAACTTCTATTGAACAGTTGCAGGCCTGCTTGGATATGGCTATTCTAGGTTGCGTGTATCCAAGTTGGATTTGGACCTGGTCCTCCATTTTCTTCAATTATTTGGAATTATTTTTAATTAGATCTGACCAAATCAAGGCCCAGAAAGTTGTTGAGATGTCATACCCGGAATATCTATGAAACTCATCTTCCAACTTGACCAGATTCATTAATTCGCATCTGGGTTGGACAAAGTTGGATCTTGCACTTGTGGATATGGGTAAAAAGTGGGTCAGGTATGGCTGGACTCTAACCAGTATCTGACACATATTTCTGGATATGAACTGGAAAATATGGGTAGCACTTGCACATGTTTAATCGTAACTTATCTGATCCGGGTCGGGTTGGACAATAACTGGCTGTTAGTTTTTTTGATCCATCTAGATCAGAGGAAGCATTGAACACTAACCCTTTCCTAATACCGGATCACTGTGATGAATGGACATCGGTCCAGGCTAGAGTATCCAGGATGTCAGTATGAAAGATATCCAATCCATTTCCATGTTTCATACATGAGAACAATTTTTGGAACCTATTTAAGTGGGTTGGTTTGGCGATACCTGTATCATGCAGGAACCAGGTTCTCATTTTTACGTCTCAATTGGATCTAGACTGGACATGTAGTCTTGTTTTACAAAAACATTGGATCTAAACCCGGATGACCATGGTCCGACCCGGATCTGACCTCGTTTTTCATCCACACCTTTCATAGCCTTTGTAATTGGATCAAATTGGAGCTGTAGCATGTATTTTTTTACTAAAATGTCTTACAATGTAAAAGGTGTAACTGCAAATGGTTCGGGTTCAGATAAAGGGACTGGCATCTTCTGGTCAGTGTGGAGCTGAACTGAAGCCTGCTGCCTGCCAATTATCTTCCATCTAAGCAATCTATTACGCTCAACCAACTTTGGTATAGGTATGGATCAAGCTGGGTTAGCTCACTGTCAGATTTGATCGTGGAAACAAGAATACTCCAAATGTTGGCTCGATCAGTTCTTCTTGGTATTGAGCCTAGCTCCACATCCAGTTTAAGCTTATATAAACCTAAAAGCTTATCTCTGACTTAATTATCGGCACACCACACATAGTAAATCCTAATTAATTATGGGTAATTGAGGGGGCCACTTACAAGCAAGGTGCCTCTCTGACCTGAGAACTAGTATCACCTCCCCGGCTAGCTCTATTAGAGAGTCTTACAAACTCACTTACCTGGAGCCATTGACATCCTTATTTGGTTCAAGTGGAACGCCAAGACAAGCTAGGCCTTGGATTTGCAAGCTTGGGCCTACATTGCCTTTGGTCCTTTAGTTTATTGAACAGCGGGTTTTGCTTACATAGAAGCCAAGGAAAGGGTAGACAGTTTGATCAGAAAAAGATGTTCAAAACTAATGGTTTTTACATGTATATTATTTGCTTACTTTGAAGTTTAGTTTATTAAAAAACTTATGTCATCTTACACTAGTTAGAAGACTAATTTAATAATACCCTAAAAAAAATCACGACTTTCTGTAAAAATGAAGAGATAAATTAAAGAGCATACTCCCAAGAAGACCTTTTATTTTTCTACCTTAATTAGGTTCTGTCATGGGATTATCTTCCTCTCTAATTGGTTATCAATAAATTTTCTACTGCTAAGTTTCTAGTGGGACTTAATCCGTAGCAATAAGCTGAAAATTGCCCTCTAGGAATCTAGGTTTTACTTTTACCTGAAGTTCTAAAGATTATCTTGGCTTTCAATTTAACAATTTCCAAGAAATACTGCAGGTAGTAAAGTATCTTCAATGAATTCCTGGATATTTCAGATGGGTGTATAAATGGAAACTTCCCTATTTCACCACTTTTTTATATTATAATCTTCTAATCACTCCTAGAAGAGAAATGCTTCTATTGCCACAAATGTACGACTTTTAGCCTTTCCAAAGCATTTTTATTTTATGCTTATCAAAACCAGGTCCGTTATAGGTGTGGATATGGTTTTGATTTTTTGCTACTGAATCCAACAGATATGCAGATTTGATGGATACCTGAATCCAATAACATGTAAAAAAAAAACAGATTTGGTATGAGCTTTTCACCATCTGAATCTGAATCTGAATCTGAATCTGAATCTGAATCTGTTTAGCCATTACCCAATTAGTCGAATCTGGTACTATCCACATCTGACCCGAATCCAAACGGTTTATATCCCTACTTATGGTAGAAGCACCATAAGTTTCACATGCATGACAGCATATCAGTAGCTTGATGTTTTGGTTCTACGCTATTATAATGTCATATCGTTTGAATTACCAGGTTGTACTTAGGCTGTCAACAGATCGGGTTTGGTTTGGAACCAGGTGAAACCAGACCCAGACCTGATTTTATATGATGGTACCGGGTCCAGACCCGGGTTTAATCGGACCCACCATAGGATAAACCATACTCAGATCCTATAAGGATTACATGAACCAAACTTGGACCATGCCCGGTAAAATATATTATCTTTTTTACATTATAAATTATGAATCTTAATCGAAATTCGGGTTGGGCATGGGTTTGGTATGAAATTTCACAAACCATACCCGGATCATATATTAATCAGACATTTCAGTTCCAACCCTGATTCTAGTTGGACCTTCTTATTAATCACTAAATCCTAACCCTATAGGGTTCGGTATGGGTTGGGCTCAGGTCAAACCCAGCCCATTGGCACCCCTAGTTGTACTCCAATGTTGGTAAGAAACAAAACATACAAAAGATTGATAATCTGATGGCTCTACCTAGACTATAAAAAATGAACATTTTTGTGGTCTACAAAATGAATCAATGAACAAGGTTTTACAGCAAGTGTTGATCATGTTTGCAAGTAGCAGCAGAAAATCATGGGACCTCTTAGCCTGACATGACTGACTGTGAAGTCATGTAACCAATTTCCTAAAGCATTACTAACATACCCTCTACTTATTTTCAATCATTGAAATCATGGGAGGATGCTTACCAATGCAGCCCCTTAAATCTTTTCCAAAATGAGAGATGGGGCTAGTAAGTACCATAGTTACCAGAATCTTCTTGCTACACGGTGAAACACGAAGTGGCAAACTCATTGTTTCACTGAAAGGAGGACAAGCTTTTGGGAAACCCCTTTTCAAAATATGAGAAACTCGATTCCCTTTAGTGAGAAGCTGGCTTCTTCTTCATAATTTTTCAAATCGATTTTCCTTTGCTTTCTTAAAGTTTTTCACTTGTTACTTCAAATTCACATTTCACTTCCTATGTTTTTCATATTAAAAAATTATAATTTTTTTGTAACAAACTTTCATACTGTTTAATTTTATATTGTGTTCATATCATTTCTTATTTGCTTCCGCTTGCTTTCTATGTGTTTTCTTTTGATTTTTCATCCACTTGCATAATCGCTTAATAACAGTATCCTGATACTTTTTAGCACTAGCTTCCACTTTATGCATGGCTTCTCGTATCCATTTCATTTCTTGGTAACTATGGTAAAAACCAATGTTGTCGATATCGATGCGGCCCGAATTGGCTGATACATATCGTTTCCACCAAAAAATCAATATGATACTGAATCAGCTATTTTTTAATAAATATAAAAATAACTTAAAATTTATTTTTTTATATTATTTTAATAGTTTTAACATGTGTTACTTTTTTATTGACATATCATATTTTTTTAATTATTTTTTGTCCGATTTACTTGAGAATGGTTATTAGCCTATTCACCTGAATCATTAGCCAAACGATACAGATCCGATTCCGATACTGACAACATTGGCATGGAGCAAGTCTCAACTCCCAAGGTGATGATGAGAGAAAACCATGAATAGAATTGTATATGTCAACTCAACTCATCTAATTCAAACGCCTTTTAATAAATTAGAAAAGGGGAGTGATGTTGACACTCCAACTCAACATACCATGGGGAAGCCCATTGTATAATAAAACAATTCAAGGCAAAGATAGTCATAGGCTCAGCTCATATTGAAAATCAAATCCATTGTATTGTTGCCCTCTCTCTCTCTCTCTCTCTTACGTCTTCCTGTGGGGGCCTTCTTTTGATTTTGCATTTCAACCTTCCTCTCTCTCTCTCTCTCTCTCTCTCTCTCTCTCTCTCTCTCTATATATATATATATATATATATATATATATATATATATATATATATACCCCAATTATCGACTCCCCTTCATAAGCATAGATCTCTCCCCTCTAATTTCTACCTTTTTTTTCCTTCTTCTGCACCACTTAATCTTCCACATGTAAGTACCGTTCTAATCTTTTCTGCCTTTAGAGATATCTGCTGGTATCTTATTCATACATTTTTTTTTTGAAAGTCATTATTCATACTATTGAACTGTAATGAACATACTGATGTGTGTGTGTGTGAGTTTCATGTGCATGCATCCATATATGAGTATGCAGTTTGTGTATTTTTTTTGTTGTTGTTTATGTCTCTGGCTTTTAAGTTGGAAACATTCACTGGACATTTTCATCACATAATTACATAAATATGTTCAACATAAGCTCAAGAGGAAAGAAGTAGAGATGTTAAATGTCAATTCTAAGTAACTTGCTCAATGTCTCGAGCCTGGCTACCACCTGAACCGGGGTTTCCCCTCCATATATATATATATATATATATATATATATATATATATATATATATATATATATATATATATATATATATATATGTGTGTGTGTGTGTGTGTAAAAAAAGTAACTTGTGAGAAAAAGAATTAAATTACATCATATGGTGCGGCCTAAATACATTTTTGGATGTCCTAAGTTAATGGGGTGATTGCTGGCTTCATGATTAGTGTATTACTGTCTATTTAATAAAAATTTCCGAAAAAAGGAATTTCACAAGTTATTGCAAATATGAATTGAAATAACTTGTTTCTTGTGAAAAATGAAATATTGATTCCAAACAGGGATGTCAATGAATCGGATTTTATCCAACATCTGGCAGAATCCAATTCCGTTTAGTTGCATTTGGTAAGCCCAAACCATATACGACATGTGGATATGGTTTTGATTTTTTTCTTCCCAGTCCAACAAATAT
The DNA here is from genome assembly GCF_984573655.1 of Nuphar pumila. Taxonomy (NCBI): domain Eukaryota; kingdom Viridiplantae; phylum Streptophyta; class Magnoliopsida; order Nymphaeales; family Nymphaeaceae; genus Nuphar; species Nuphar pumila. Next base: position 116,521,496 of record NC_143259.1, on the reverse strand, counting down.
CCGAATTTAATGGATATCTGCATGTAAAAAAGCGGATCTGATACTATTTTTGCTTTTACCATCCAAATTGGAATACATTTAGCCAACATTAGATCCAAATCTGAACCATTTACATGATTACATCCCTAATTCCATAGAATAGCTTTTCAACTCTATGAACTCAACAGGCATGAAACCGTTGCCAGGAACTTTGTGGACTTTAGTGGGGTAGTATGGCGACACAAACAAGGGGCGATACAAGATTTCCTCAATCTGTCCACAGTTGACAAATTCACAAGTCACAACCTTCTAAGGGCAATGCCCATTGACAATGTGGTAATCTAACCGTGGGACAGTTTAGGTTTTCCACCAGGAACACCATGGACTAGAGGCCGATGCTGAGAAGAACCTTTTGGTTTCTCTTAACTATACTAGTTGGAATTGGTCACTTTCTTATTATTCAAGGTATTGACATTAGTGGTTTATCTTGGTTTGTATGTGTCTTGCTGGCAAAACTGGCTGGAATTGGTCAATTTCTTATCATCCAAGGCAATTTGGCATCACCATCTTGTTTTTAACCTTTCATATGTCTTGCTAGCAAGAGAGAGAGAGATTGGATGGTGTGTCCCCCACTCCACCCTAAACCTCAACGTCAACAGCCTAGTTGTGATCTTTATTGTTTGTTTAATTAAAAAAAAAAGATTTGGATCTTATCGTTACGGCATCTAAAGAAGATGTTCAAGGGTGTAAAAAATCAAATGGCCAAAATATATCCAAGATTTATTATTTAAAAATCATGATTTCGTTTAAAAAAACACAATCCAAGATATAATTCTTAGCAAATAAAGCGTACCCATGCAGGGAGAACACCAAAACTTGATTGGATAACACCATCCAAGCTCTCTCTCTCTCTCTCTCTCACACACACACACACACACACACACACATATATATATATATATATATATATATATATATATATATATATATATATATGTATGAGTAATGCGTTCCTTAGGCCCCCTTTCTCATTAGGCTCATTCAAAAATCACAGTTTTAAGTATTTTTTTTCTTGCGTCTAACACCGTTAGATGTGATCTATAGGTTTTATTTAGTGGGAACCGACTTTTGGATCGCCGGAATCTGACCTGTATATAGGTTTTTTCAGTGATCCAAAATCAATGGCTATGAAGGTACCAATTTTTTCTGGCTCATAAAAATATGTTTTCAGCGAAAAAACACGATCCAAGAGTTGATTCCCACTAAATCTGTCATTCTAAACACATTTAATGGTTCAAATCTTTCATAAAACACTTAAAACCTATGAGACAGAACAAGAAATGTGGGCTAATATGTTCAGTTCTCTCTCTTTTGATATATATATATATATATATATATATATATATATATATATATATATATATATATATATATATATATATATATAGCCATGGGGATGCCACAAGATAGTGAAGGTAAGGTAAGGATGTCATTGTTAAATGATGCTACTGCCATGGGTTTTTAACATAAGCAAGATGTGTTGAAATGTGTGTCACATGAATAGTTTAATACACTTATTGAAAGTGCCTTCCTAAGGGGCAAGCATGCTTATGAAGCGAGAAGCGTGGGGGAAACTCACTTTTCATCTTGGGAATGCTCTCTTCGCCGTGCTTCCATTTCATGTTTTTCTTTCACTTCACACTTGCTTCCTTCTGGTTTTCCCCTTGCTTCTCCTTTTTTTTTGTATTTTTCATGTTATTATTTTTTTTTGCTTTTCCTTGACTTTCTCGTGCTTCCTACTCGTTTCTCTTGTTTCCCTCTCATTTCCTCCACGTTTCCTTTTTTCGCTTCTCATAGGCTTCCAAAACAAATCTCTGTTTCATGCTTCATACTACTTTTTAACACTCCCTTCCTTGCTTTACTTCACGCATCGCTTCTCGCATCCATTTTGCTTCCTCGTAACTATGCTTTTACATTTGAAAACATATATATATATATATATATATATATATATATATATATATATATATATATATATATATATATATATATATATATATATACAGAAATGCCTACCAAGCTTGGATAGGGGTTTTAGGTTGTTTTTAAAAAATCTGACCCTATAGATGTGTTCTGCATGATCAATTTGTTAGAAAATCACACTTGGATCATGTTTTTTTGAGAGAAAAAATGATTTTTTAAGCATTTATTTTTTTTTAAAATTGTAGACCTTGATTTTTGAATCTTATGAAAACCTAACTTGGATTCGGAATTGGATGATCCAAAAGTCGATTACACCACAAAATCAAGCATGTAGATCACATCTGTATGGTCAGATTTTAGAAAAAATGGAACCAATCTTTCCAAAATTCAGTACGCGGTAGGCACAAAAAAATGTCAGGCACCTATCCATCACTCATATATATTTGGGCTAAAAGTTGCTACTTACAATGGATTGTGTGTACAAATGACTTAGCAACTTTCAATTTTTTAATGTGATCTACATATTGTTTTTAGTGCGAATTGACTTTTGAATTGTTGGAATCCGACCTTTGTACAGGTTTTCCCAGCGCTGGAAAAAATGATGGTTGTAAATGCATTGATTTTTTTCTACTCAAGAAAACATGTTTTTCATCAATAAAACATGATCAAGGACCATTTCACACTAAATTGAGTATGTTGAACACATATACCAGGTTAGATTGAGTTAAAACAACTTGCATCGTGAGATTCCAGCTAGATTGTACCTACAATTGATTGTGTCTTTATATATATATATATATATATATATATATATATATATATATATATATATATATATATATATATATATATATATATATAAAGAGAGTCCATTTTTGAACTTTTCATACTAATATTAGCAATATTCAGTTGATTGCAATGGTGAAAACACCCTCAAAAGTGGGGCATTTTTTAAATCTGGAATTACTTTTAAGAATCTTTAGAGAGAAATCAATCAGATTTTTCAAAAAAATATAAAAGTACTTTCATTATTTTGTTTTAAAAAGTAAAAGTAACTTTTTTTAACATCAAGAGTGACTCCATAATTGCAAAATGGCCACCACTTTTGAAGTTGTTTTAACCATTTCAATCTGCTTAATGCCACTAACATTGGTATAAAGGGCTTAAGATGTATTCATTATCATGAGAAAAATGACTAAATTTCTTGAACTCCTATATCAAAACTTCAACACAGTCAATAGAATTCATGAGTTTGCCATTTGTATGATCCAAATGTAGACTTTAATTTGCCCTTCATTTTTAATCGTGTCATGAAATATATGCATTTTGGCTAATTCACATGCAACTTTTGTTCCAGTGGTTGGGATGCCTTCTAGATCAGTCATGAATAGATTTGCTAGTATGTTCCGTTCTAGGAGCCATCGAAAAAACTCAGACCAAGAACCTGAGAAAAAAGAAGGTAGCATTAAGGAAGTAATGATCATGTGCTTGTTGGATTCAAGAATACAGAAGATTGGAATTTGGGGTATGGCTGGAGTCGGTAAAACCAACAATGTTAAGTCTGTAGTTGAGCTACTTCAAGAGACAAATGTTAAACTATTTGATTATATCTTCTTTGTCAATGTCTCATACAAAGGTAGCTTGAGAACTCTAAGAAATGACATAGGAAAGGAGTTGGGTATCAGCAGACTTGAAGAAGAAGAAAATGAGGTGAAAGCTGCAAAATTGCTATATGAGAAGTTGAGAGGGAAGAAGTTCTTGTTTGTGTTAGATGACTTGTGGGAGAGAATTAGCCTTGAAGATCTGGGAGTTCCTGAGATCACTCAAGAAAATGGTTGCAAGCTCTTAGTGATCACTCGCAATCGCAAAATATGTGACCTTATGGAAACTCAGGTAGATCTTAAGGTACCTCCCTTTGGTAAGGAGACTGCATGGGAGTTATTCTGCAAAGAAGCTGGTGATGTGGTGAAGCAGCCAACAATTGAGCCAATAGCCAAGCGCGTCGCAGATGAGTGTGCTTGCTTGCCACTTGCAATTAAAATCATAGGAGAGGCTATGAATGGTAAAACTGAAGAGGCTACTTGGCTTAGGATGTTAAGTGAATTGAAGCACTTTAGGCCTGTAAAGAGAACATGGGAGAAGTTGTTTGCGCGATTGAAATTGAGTTACGATCGTTTAGAAAGCGATCTTCTGAGGAATTGCTTCTTGGCTTGCTCATTCTATGCCAATGATCCTGAGATGAAAATACAGAATTTGATAGAATGTTGGATAATGGAAGGCTATGTCGATTTTACAGAGGAGATGACATTGTCTGAGATCATTAGTAAGGGAGCTGCTCTGCTGAAAGAGCTAAGAGAAGCAAGCATGCTAGATATTTGTGATGATGGCAAAAATGCTAATATTAATCAAATGATGAGAGACATGGTATTGGTTATGAAATCTTCCAAGGTAATAATCAAGATTGGCCAAGGACTAGTTGAGGCTCCTGAAAAAGAAGCATGGGAAGAAGCTGAGAGGATAACACTGAAGGAAAGCCAAATAACAAGCCTTCATCAAAATCCACATTGCCCCAATCTCACTGCTTTGAATCTTTACAATAACCCTTCACTGAGGAGCATCTCCCCCGAATTCTTTGAGCAAATTCCCGAGCTTCGCTTTCTAGACATGTCAATGACTGGAGTGGAGTCCTTACCACAATCATTCTGCAACCTTATCAAGCTTAGATCACTAGATTTGTGCTTCAACAGAAGCTTGAAGAATATCACACATATTGGGGCACTCAAGCAGCTACTTGTGCTCGATATCTCGGGCACCCCAATTGAAGAGTTACCAGAGGAGATTGGTGAACTTACTCAACTGCGGCGCCTGCGTCTATTTGCTACGATCCGCCTCAAGAGAATTGCAAGTGGAATTCTGTCCAAACTACGCTACTTGGAAATTCTTCACATGCGTGCTAGCTCCTTTGCTTGGCAAGCCGAAGGCCCAAGTCATGAAGCTACTCTGGAAGACCTGTTGAGCTTGACACGCTTAACTGATGTATCGCTTGTAGTAAGAAGTGTGAGTGATTTTGAATTCGTGCACCGAAATGCAGCTCTACAGGCATGGGCAGATGATATTAGCATCGGCTGCTACATTCTGGAGATATCCGCACGCATGTCATTTGAGGGTGAAACCAACAAATGGAAGAGCGAATTCGAAGATGAGGAAATGGCAGTGCAACTCCTGTCTGCTGTAGAATCCATGGTGGGAAAGCATGGAAGATTCTTCGAGACCGTATGACTTTGGTTTTAATGTTTGGCTTGTTATAAGTTGAAATGTGGTATTCATCTGTATAGTTTCAATGAAATGAAAATGCATCTGGATAGTTCTTGGTGTGATGACAGCTATATGAATTTGTACAGTTCTTGGTGTGATGACAGTTATATGAATTTGTACAGTTCTTGTGTGATGATAGTTAACCACCTGAGTGAATAGAGGCTTTTGAATGTTCTTCTGTAAACCATCCTATGGCAATTGAATAAATTTTCATTTTGATTTCAAAACCACTAAACCTTTCATAGGAGTTTAATCTCATAATCATATGCTGGTCAAAGTAGTCTAACTAGGCATGGTATTCGATTCTGTTCATGAGGGAAATGAAGACGAATCAAGTAAACAAAGAAAGGAACTCACCCAGTGAGCAGAGAGTTTGCAGCTAAGTGTCTTTTGTTACCTCTCCTCGTGACTATGTCATGAGAAAACGGAAGCGTTAGCAATCTAGGCATCCTGATAGAGGTGTGTTCCGAATGCTTGAGCGTTTGACTCAAAGGTCTTGGTTAAGTCTGAAGTGGAGCAGGGACACATCTGCTTCACTGTAAACATTTTTTCAAACATGGAATTCATCTTATAAATGAAGTGTTAAGAGTAGTGATAGGTTAATTTTATGAGCGACGTAGAAGTCAAGCATGAATGTCTTGCTCTTAGTGTAGAAAGACAAGGTTCTTTGAGAACTTGACATAAGAAGGAAAATCTTAAGATCATGAATGTCTTGCCCTTAGTGTACAAAAGGTGCTTTGAGAATTAACATGTGAAAGATCTCAAGGAAGAACTGTTACACCTTTGCAAACTGCAGCAAATTTTTGTTGTTTAAAAACAAAAGGCAGTTAATTGCTCATTCGCATTCTCCATGTATCTTGAAAAATTCAACATTTCTGCTGTTATTTCCAAAAGTTGAATTCATATAACTGTGCTAGCTTGGGGAATGACTTTAATGATTGGAAATATTGGACTTAATGCTGTTTTGTGCCTTCCAGATTGATTTTTTCCTTTAATTTGAATGTGAATCAGTCATTGAGGATCAAGGAATGACAGTTTCAGAAAGGATTAATCTGAGTTTATACTCTTTTTTTTTTAAAAGAAACTGAGTTTAAACTCTTCAGTTCAAAGTTAACAAAGTTCAAGTAACTACAGTTTTAGAAAGGATTAATCTAAGTTTAAGCCCTTCAATTTATCAAAAAAACACACTACCATAGTGAAATTTTTAAAATTTCTATTATTATTCAAAAGTTTTTTTAGATAATATTTTTTTTTATTCAAAAATAATAGAAGACAGTTCAGTAATTCTAGTTTGCAACTATTTTGAACCTAAAAGTAGCCATAAATTTTAGAAAATGCCTCCATTTTAATGGTGCTCTCATAATTTAAGCCACTTGATTTTCATCTGTTTCTATTTAGACCATACTTTTTTTAGCCAAGCTGGAGGGTAACACTGAGAACTTGAATCCGATGCCCCGCTGCTATGGCAATGCAACTTAACCATCCAGCAATTTCATTGAGCCCCTTTTTTCTTGGTTAAGCCAAGGAAAAACTGCCCCATTACTGACTGCATATTGGCAGGCATCTTAGTAAAACCCTTGATGTCCCATCCACTCACCGGGGAGTGCACCCAGCTTTGACCTTGCAGTAAGGGACATCTGCCATGGTTTCAAACCATAGTTGTCTCCCTCATTAAGTGACAAACCATGGTCACCACTAACTAGAAAGGGGGAGCCCTTATTTTTTTTTTTAGATTGGTAAGCTGGGGTTAGGCAGACCCCGACCAGTTACAAGTTACATGTCAGAGACCATCATCATTTAGATCAATAAATACGTTGTCTAGCAAGGAATTTATCCTGAAATAATATCTAATTTCCCATAACTTTCATGTAACCATACTTGATTGGCCACCTTCTCTTTGAAACCATGCATTCCCCACCTACATAATGCATAGCCAAGTGGCATATTAGGAACCTTTTTTTTCGACAGAGAAAGGTGGGATTAGGCAGACCCCTACCAGTTATACAACCATATATTATATATCATTGGGATTCGAACTTGCAATGTCCAACACAAGGTGATGTGCACTAACTGCCAGACAAGCGGAGCCCATCTTGGTATTAAGAACCTTCTTTTTCTCAAAATAATAAACTAGCTTTGTTTGTGTGAATTTAGACACCCTATAAAAATGAAAAGATGATCAACAATCTCTTCTTCCAACTTACAAAGCACACACCTGTTCGCCAAATTCCATCACAAGTGCTTCAATAGATCTTTAGTGAGCAACCCATCACTTATTGCCAAGCTGAGGGATATAGTTGCTCTTGGGCAATGATTCACAAACCAGATATATTTGTAATATTTAAATAGTCCAACATTCTCCCTACACACTTCCACACCTTTGCAGTTGAAAATAGAGTAGTTAACTTCCATTTAAAGAAATCCTCATCATTATTATATCGTTGGGCCATTGTAACATCCCGATCTGGGACCTTGAGAATCCGAGTTCGGTTGATATTACTTTTCAGAAGAAAAACATACAGAGTTCACACAGAGAAAACATGACTACTTTTTTTTTCATTATTTTTTAATAACTCACTTTCTTTCATAATGTTCATCATTCATAACATAAAAAATAACAAATATAAGAATGTTCAATGATAAAAAAGATAAAATTACCAAGTATTCTATCGAAAAAGAAGTCGATCACGGCCTGCCTGTGCTAATGTGCCTGGAACCTAAGGTTGTAATTATACAAAAGAATGAGTCTACAACCCAGTAAGAAATAATTATAAACAAATAAATATTTAAACTTACAACTGTAGTAGGCTCTAAGCTCCTAGCCTGATTTTAGTTTTCGACACAACATACAAGTTTGTATATTTTAATTATACTCTCATTATTCTCTTAAAACCTCTATCACACCAAACTAATCCTAAGTCGGTTATACTGGTTATAGTCATTTATGGGCATAGCAACCTGCGTAGAACACCTAAATTCTATATGTTGGCTAGACAATAAACCATACACTCACAGTGGTCCTCGAACCACCAGGCACTACAGTGAAACAAAAAATGAAACCCCATCGATAGCTAGCCGTGAGGTCAGACTCAATCTCAATCTCGGTATGGTTTATGCTACATCTTAACCATGATGATTTTCAATCATCCATGATTGTCTAGAGTCCCCAAACATTGTGTGAGTGTAACCCTAAGTCATAAGCTAAGTTCAACATATCGAACCACATTCTCAAACTCGTATTTCATCCATTTTTTCATGAGTGATATCGTACAATGATCGTGGCAGATCTCATTCTTTAATCTCAGGATGAAATTAGGACTCACACTTATCTCATCACAATGATGTAGAGTTTGCACATCGTTAAATCACTGGTGCCCTACTCTCCATGGTGCTTGCACTCTAGCTATGAACTAGGTAGCTCTTATCATAGGTCGCCATTTTCAGGATTTAAAGGGTTATGCATGCTAATCTCAATATATTCATTCACAACATAATGGAATAAAAAAACTCAAATCTAATTACAATCTCATTATAATGCATATTATTAGTAACTTATTACATAGATATGCTATCATAAAATAATCTCTTTCTAATATGCATGACATACCACAACTAACATATGTATGCAATCATCTCATAATATCATAATGGTCATTTTATGCACATTAAGATCACACTCAAAAGCTATCATGCTAATTCACAATATTATAATAACATGCAACGTAAAAATGTTATTCACATCTAAATTTTTACTTATAATATCCCTTACCTCGAATACGAATACTATGTTCTAGTCGCAATCGAGTCTCAAAATGCTTTAGCAGTAGGATCTAGTCATTACACAAGCATATTAATATTAATGTATATAACCTCTTATATTTTTTTAACAAAATTACCAAAATACATTTCTCGAATTGACTCGTAAGACCTCAATTTTTTTGTATATGATTTAACCAAAACCAGTAAACAAGTAGATTCCTCTATACGATACAAGTCAAACACACCAAACCTCACTCAATTTCGAGTTCGGAGTGTAAAGTTATGCTCATTTTATCAAAACGGATCTTGGATACACACAAGAGTATTTTGGTTATTTCAATAATTATTTTCAATATTCTCAATTGTGCGTACTCGATCAAGATCTATTTTTGATCAGGATTCAAAACTGTTTGATTGAATCTAGACCCAATTCTGATCCAGATCCTAACCTAATCCGAACTAGATTCAGTTTTATTCTAGATCCAAACAATCAATCTGGATCTAGACCCAGACCTCTTTGGATCTACTTCTATTTGGATCTTTTTAGGAAAACTGGATTGAACTGGATCCAGATCAGATCAATTTGGATCTTAAACCCAGTCAGACCCGACTCGATCAAATTGGTTTGGTCTGACTGAGTCAGTCTGAACTGGTTCAGTTTGGACCAAACCAGTTTGGTTCAGACCAGTTCGGTCTGAATCGACTCAACCTGGTTCGGCCAGAACCGGTTTGGTCTAAATTGACCTGCTCTGAACCCGGTTCGACAGAAACCTCTTTTTTTAAAACTCATCTGGTTCAGTCTGGGTGCGATCCAAACAAACTTGATCTGACCCTCCTTTTTTTTTACAATTTGGTTCGGTCCGTGTGTGACCCAAACCCAGACCCAAGCCAACCTGGCCTCAACAAAATAAAAGCAGAAGGGGGCTCCGCCCCTTCTGTCTACCCTGTTGCAGAGAGGAGGAGGGCGGCCTCTGAGCCGGCCCTCTCCCTTTCCCTCTGCGGCAGAGGGGCCGGCCAACCCTCTCTCTCTCCCTCGCAGTCCTGTTTTTTTTTTTTTTGTTCCTCTGCAACTCGTCGGTAGCAGTGGTTGCCGACCCTTGGATTGCCTGGAAAAAACAAGAGGAAGAGGGGGGGGGGGGGGCTTACCTGCGTCACCGGCTACCGAAACTTTGGTAAGTCCCTCTGCACTTTTTTTTTCCTTTCTGGTCTCTCTTCCTCGACCTCTAGTGCTCTCTCCCTCTTGCTCGACAGTGGGAGTTGAGGGGGGAAGGATAACCCTCACCCCCCTGACGATCATGGGGGGTGAGGTTTATCCTCATCCCCAGTCTCCTCTTTTTTTTTTTTTTTATGAAGATTGGGGAATGCGATTCCCCAATTTTGAGGGAATCATCTTTCCTCCATTTTTTGATGAATCTTATCCCCTCCGACGATTTTTATTCAGTTGTATCGATCAATACCGATACTCAACTAAATTGTTCTATATCGGCAAAAAAAAAATATCATGTGTCAATCATAAAGTGACACATGTTAAAACCATTAAAGTCATTTTAAAAAAAATATAAAAAATCTATTTTTTGATATTTTTTATATTTATTAAAAATAACCGATTCAGGCATGCAGTGTATCGAATTTCTGCATATACGACCATGGGCACCGATTACCAGATAACATTGCTATCAACTTCTACTAAAGCACCAAGGGGGGCTCAGCTTTTATGTTAGGAGCAGCTAGTGCACGTCACCTTGTGTTGTGAAATTGCATGTTCAAAACCCAAAACCCTAGTTGTATAACTGGCAGAACGGCAGGGGTCCGCCAAACCCTCAGTTTGCCTTTAAAAAAAAAGAAAAAAATAAAGCAAGAAAAAGAGTGAGGTCTAAAGTATACAAACTTTTGACGAGTAAGTTGACAAAGGGTGCACTTATGTGTAACTTTGCCTTCGGTAAAAAGCATTTTTATCATGTTAATATTAGGTTAAAAAGAAGATAATTTAAAAATAGACGATATTTTGGAAATATTGCATTTTGGTATAGCATTGACTTCACGATATTTTTGCGATATTGTTGAGTATGTGACGATGCGGTCTATGCCTTAAAGGTAACTGAATACCGATCCCCCACCCAATGGCTTCCCGATTCGGCCGAGAAAGGACCGATTCGTGAGGGTTTAAGGAGTGGTTTGGGGTTCTTCTGCGTTTTGGTCCACCCCGATGGCGTTTCGATCCTTCTGGAGGTCGAAATCCTCCGCCATCCTTCGAAATCCGACGAACCCACACTGAATCCTTCCTGCCCATCACCAGATTCCCTCCCTCCGATCTCTCCTCCTCCTCCATTCCGACGATCACCAACAACCCGTCTCGATTTGGACATGCCATTACCACGACGGGAGGCCGAGGGGATCCCTCTGGAGAGGGAAGAAGCTGATCGGGAAGGAGGTGCTCTTCGTGATCCTCGTGTTCAAGCGGTTCAAGAACGACGACGAGGGTATCGAGAAGTTCATCAGGACGCACATCGTTAGGCTCCTCAAAATGGACATGGTCGCCGTCCTCAACGAGCTCCAGCGGCAAGAGGAGGTCTCCCTCGCTCTCAGGGTGAGTTCTTCTTCCTTTTCTTTCTCTTTTTTGTCCTTTGTTTGTTAAATTTCTGGTTTTTGGTGAGATTTCTGGAATCGGGTAGGTGGTGATTTTGGTTGAAATAATATGGGTGTTGGAGATTAGGGAGTTTTGTTGTTTGGTTTTATGCTCTTGTGAATGTGTGTATGCTGTGGATTTTGTTGCGTCTGGCTCTTAAGGTGAGAATTTTCTATCTTTTTCCTTTTATTAATTGAATTTCGGGGTTTTTGGTTGGATTTCTGGATTTGGGTAGGTGGTGATTTTGGTTTTTGTGATGAGGGTGTTGGAGATTAACGGGTTTGTGGTTGCTTTAATCTGTTTTATGTGTTCTCTTAATGTGGGTGCGTTGTGTTGTGTCTTCTAAATTCTGGGTTTTTTCGATTCCATAAGAAAAGCAGACAATTATCCTATTTTTTCCGTTTTGTTTTACGAGTTTGTGAAATGTGATGTTCACGCTTTTATGGAAAATCTAGTTTACATTCTTAACTAATTGGCAGTTTGACATTTTTTCTTTTTGCCCTCCTCTTCTTCTCGTGGATCTCGAGGTAGTGAGGAAGTCAGTTGGCATTTTACATTTTGTGGGGTTTTGGCGATGAGTACCTTTTTTTACTTTCATTTTGCTTCCTAATTTCCAGTTACCCGAGTGTTTTACTGGTTCATTTAATATCTTTATTGATTTGCTGTGGGGGATGATTTCTCATGGCTTGGCCTTAGCTGAATTGTATTAATTGTCTTTGTTAAGATTTCCGAGTATGGTGATGTTTTCCTTTCTCAGATATTCGTGAGTGTTGTAAAGTACTGTCCACGTTTTTGTGCCATTTCTGAATGCTAACTATACTATGGTTCTAGTTCTTCTTTCCTATGAGATTTATGAACATCTTTTGGTGGGTCATTCTTTTGTATTGGATTTTTGGATCTTCGGCCGTGTCCTACTTGATCGGAAAAAGGTGGAACCCATCATTGTCATTTATTGAATTTTTTATACTTGGCGATTTAAACACTTTTCAACGTTGTTATGTTGTTTACAAGTATCTGTCTGTGTGAGCAATTCAGCTTTCTAGATGGTTGTGGATTTTTTGGAATCTGATTGATTTTTCCAGACATGTTTGTCACACAATTGTTTGAGGTTTTCTTAGTTAAAGTTTTTCATTCACTTGTTTTTGTATTTGTTCATTTCCTGAACTTGTTTTGTGATAATCACTTTTGGTTCTCAGATATTTAGGTTAATTCAGAAGGAGGATTGGTATAAGCCTAACGTTTACTTGTACAAAGATTTGATAATTTCCTTGGCAAAATGTAAAAGAATGGAGGATGCAATGCAAGTATGGGAGTGCATGAGGAAAGATGACTTGTTCTCTAATTCTCAGACTTATGCTGAGGTGATCAAGGGTTTTCTAAAATATAGCTCACCTGCTGATGCATTGAATATATATGAAGACATGAAGAAATCTCCGGAACCACCACAAGAATTGCCCTTCAGATTTCTGTTTAAAGGCCTTCTTCCACACCCTCTTCTTAGAAACAGAGTTAAACAGGATTTTGAGGAGATGTTTCCAGATCGCCATGTTTATGACCCTCCTGAAGAAATCTTTGGTATGCGTTAATATATCATGTTTTTTCTTTGCCCTGGTATCCTTTTCGGTATGTTTTCTCAAGCAAAATGTTTCATGCTTCAAATTTGAGTTAAAGGGAAAATATTTTAGCATCTTTCTGATAATTCCTTGATCTGTATCAATAGTTAAGCTAGCTTGCAGCGTAGACATTTATTAAGCTAATAATTAATTGTTCATGTTTTCCATTATTTTTTATGGGGGTAATGTTTGCCATGCTCGCGGTAAGGAACCCCCTAGTGAAAATTTGTAATTTTTTGTTTTTTTTTTCTATTTTTATGCACATCTGACACTCTTGATGTGATCTACATGTTTGGTTTGGTAGAAACTAGCCCTTGGATCATGTTTTTAACATGTATATTGGATTTTTCGTGGGTTAAAAGATCCATAGCTTATGATGTTCTGAATTTTCAACCTTCAAAATTGTATTTTGATGTCAAAGAAATACGATCCAAGGGCTGATTCCTGTAATTTTCACTATGCTGAACGCATTCATGTGGTCAGATTTGGTGAAAACACTCTCCTACCGTGAGTGCAAACGACAGAGGGTAGCAAATGCTTTCCATTTGGAACGTGGAGGCATGGTGCTGCAGCTGCAGAATGTGCCTCATCCATTGAATGGATAGGTAGTTTATTACTGTGCTGCATAGAATTTCTTGAGAGCAGCCAAAAAATTTTAGGACTCTTCACGAGTCACCCTAAAGGTTGGATATCTGACTGAATCTGAATCCATTTAATCTGATTGAGCATCCAGTCTTACTTCTGAATATGAATCCGAACATGAAGTGGTTCCAAATCCAATATGTAGTCTGAACCGGTTGTGTATGAAACATGCGATTAGCTAGTCGAATCAAGATTGAGGATTACCCTTTCCGTCCGTCTTTAAATCCAAGTACAAATCTGATTAGGCAATATCTAATCATGTTGGATTCATGAATGCGTATATCTAAACTGAATTCTATCCATTTACATCCTTGTCATGCGTTGCTGCTTTGGAAGATATATTTGCTACTTTTGGCTAGCCTACAGCTATCCTTCTAACAATGTCCATAGTTCTTTTACCTCTGCCTCCATCATTACCGGATATGGGATGGTGATTTTGCAAATTTTGGCTGCCCTGGATCCAAACACGAACAGACTCCTCATTGTATTTTCTGATCTGAAATCTGAACCATTTGCAACCCTATCCACCATCTTTTTCCTTAGGTTATGTTTGATGGCTCGTCGTCGCGAACAGCTTTTGTAACAAACATTGGACACGGTGAAAGGCGTTTCTCGTGTCTGCCACATTCATTAACTTATGTTATTTTTTATCCACCTCTGCCCCTGTTACAAAAAGAACAGGAACGGAGGTAACGATTGAAAAAAAGCATCGACGAGTGCGCCGTGCCCGTCGATGCATCTCTCTCTCCACCTCGTCATTAAGAACGCTGTCCCTGCTTTTGAAACCCAAATCCACTAGATCTGTTTCAACAGTCTGCTGCAGAGGGGGAATCGTCATGGCGAACGAAGCCAAGGTGAAGGGGAACGACCGCATTCTCGATCGGGCGGTTCGATGAGGCCATCCGACACTTCTCTGATGCCATTGCCCTTACTCCGGCTAACCATGTCCTCTACTCCAACTGCTCTGCCGCCCATGCCTCCCTCTGTAGGTACTCCAACACACTTGTCGATGCCAAGAAGACGATCGAGCTCAAGCCCGACTGGTCTAAGGGCTACAGCCGGCTTGGTGCCGCGCAAGTCGGCCTCAACAGCCTGAAGGAGGCCATTTTTGCCTACCGAAAGGGACTCAATCTTGATCCCTCAAATGAGTCCCTCAAGTCGGGGCTCGCCGTCGGGCAGTCGGCACTCACAAGCCAAAACCAGGGCTCGAGGTCGGTGGGATTGTCGTCATTGTTGGTGAACATCTTCCAGGGGCCAGAGTTGTGGGCGTAGCTCACTGCCGATCCGAGAGTTGTGGGCATAGCTCACTGCCGATCCGACGATGTGGGCGTACCTGCAGCAGCTGGACTTCCTCAAGATGATCCAGGACGTGCAGAAGAACCCTGACAATCTCAACATGTACATGCAGGATCCAAGGATGATGCAGGTGCTAGGCATTATGCTCAACATGAAGTTGAGAGAGGGGACTTGGGAGGAGATGGAGAGGGATGTGCCTCCAATGGCCACGCCGAGCGGTGGCGAAGAGGAGGAGGAGTCACGGCCAAAGAAGGAGCCGGAGCCTGAAACAACGGACATTTGGAACATAGCTTCTGAGTACGGTCCAAACAAACAATGGACTTCGAATAGTTGTTACAGAATGAACAAAACCAATGTTTTGATCCGCCTTTTTTGTTCATTTCGTCCAACCCTGGACAAGCCATCAAACATACTCTTAAGGTGCATTTATTACATGCAGTAGAAGCAGGAGTCGCCCGAAGAGCACGACCGCCTAGTGTTTCATTTTAGCCCAGCCAGGAAAGAGTATCCCTTTCACGTGAAAGGGACCTTACGCATGAAAGAGGGCATGAAACAAACACATCCTTGGTTTTATTTAAACAGAATTTTACACTACCCCATGCCTAATATAATCCAGTATAACTGATCCTATGGGAGGGCCAGACCTAGTCTGAATAATTACCAAAACTTCATTTAAAATGTGTTTCCCATAAAACTGATAAGTTTAAAAGCAAATTGAACGTGTATTCACACAATTAAAGTAGACCTATATATCAGTGGACATCTTTCAGCCAATTAGCCCCAACTTTAATAGGAAAACAGGTGCAAAAGAGATGATGTTGGAGCCAAATTATGACATATCAAGCTTAAGAGTTTCCAAGTGATGTAATTATATATGGGTAATGCTATGCCGGGAGTACTCCCACATACTAGAAATCATGGTTGTAGGTTGTATCTTCTCAAATAGACCTAATGGATGTACTCAACTTAGTTTATTTGATATGTTTTTTGGAAATAAAGATAGGAATTTATAAGTCATGAAATTTTGATACATTGTGAGGCCGTTGTTTTTTAAAGATCTTAAAAAAACAAGCATCTATTCTATAATCATATGATTCAAAACTTGTTTTCTACTAAATAATGGTTATAGATCATATCTACAGAATATGATCAATAAATTTTTTTTTTTAAGAAATTTGAAAATCTAAAGCTTCTATTAGATGGGAGTAGGTACTCCCGGAGCACCCTATCATTACCAATTATATCTATTGTTAAATCATTAGCTACATTAGCTGTGTTTATAACTAACAGCTGCTTTGTTTGGAAAGATAAACCACCGGATTAGTATGGCAGGCGTTTAAATTATCAAGGTGCAGTTGGTGTTGGGGTTTTATCTTGGCCTACCTTTTTTTTATATATATATTTACATGGAGAAACCACCCTCAGGATCAGAGACCTAGTCGCGCTGGCTCTGCCTGTCGTTCTCACAAGTTGCTCTTATCAGTAAAAGGATAATGGCCCCCAACTAAAACCAGATTGTTTATTTCAATGAACAGGTAAGAGTGACTAATATTTAATCAACAAACAAAGGTTGTATGGTTGATGCCTTTAAAACGTTATCGATCAATTGGATACAAACAAACAACAACAACTACGCCTTCATCCCAAAACAATTGGGGTCAGCGATATGAACCAAAAAAGAAATTCATTTTGGGTCTTCCACATGAATCCTTTTCCTCCAATCATTTCTATCCAACGCCATGTCCTCGGTGAGGTTCAAAGCATTCATATCCTTTCCTATCATCTCCATCCAAGTCTTCCTAGGCCTACCCCGACCTCTTTTAACTAATATATTTTCCCATTTCTCCAACCTTCTAACTGGAGCATCATTAGGCCTTCGCCGAATATGTCCAAACCACCGTAAACGATTCTCTCGCATCTTATTTTCAATGGGTGCAACACCTACCTTCTTACGTATCTCTTCGTTCCGAATCTTATCTTTTATTGTATTTCCACACATCCATCTAGGCATCCGCATCTCAGCTACACTCATTTTTTGAATATGATGTCTCTTGGCAGCCCAACATTCCGTACCATATAGTAAAGCGGGTCTAATAGTCATCCTATAAAACTTTCCCTTCAACCGCAATGGCATTCTACGATCGCACAGCACTCCAGTAGCACTTTTCCATTTCATCCACCCAACCTTTATCCTATGATTTACATCTCCATTAATTTCTCCATACTTTTGAATGATGGATCCCAAATATTTGAAATAATCATTCACCGGTATATCTTGCTCACCAAGCTTCACTACACTCCCATCACTACTTCGTTGCTTACTAAACCGACATTCCATATATTCAGTCTTACTCTTACTCAACTTAAAACCTCTAGCTTCCAATGTCTGTCTCCATAATTCTAACTTAGCATTAACCCCAGCTCTAGACTCATCAATCAAAACAATATCATCAGCAAACAACATACACCACGGTACATTTTCTTGAATTGATCTCGTAAGCTCATCCATCACTATTGCAAATAGGAAAGGGCTTAAAGCAGATCCTTGATGTAACCCAACCGTTATCGGGAAATTGGTTGTCACCCCTCCACAAGTGCGGACATTGGTTACTACTCCTTCATACATATCTTTAATTATACTAATGTACTTGAGAGAAACACCTTTCTTCATCATTGTCCACCAGAGAACGTCCCTAGGTACTCTATCGTATGCCTTCTCTAAATCAATAAAAACCATATGCAAATCTTTGTTCCTCTCTCTATATCTTTCAATAAGTTGTCTAAGAAGATGTATAGCTTCCATAGTTGATCTTCCAGGCATAAAACCAAATTGATTCTCCGATATCATGACAACCTTCCTCAACCTAGACTCAATTGGATAAGACAGAGATAATAAGAGAGGGCTGAAGCCCCAACAAAGAGATGTATGGGAAACATATTGCATTGATATAATTGCTGTAAAGATCTAGATGTCAACATCTTAGCCAGGGGTCTAGGGTTCTAATACTATCGAAGGTTTTATATACAGGATTAATATCTTATTACACTGACTGGGCGTTCTATCTATGGAGCAGATCTGGTGATTGGACCCGAGTACTTTACAAAATACTTGGGCCACATAAAACACAGAAAATCGCTGCACAGGGCAGTGATTTTCTGGGTCTTGTGTAGCCTGAGTACTCGGGCGCGATCACCTAACCATGCCTCTCCTGTCTACTTGAAACCAGATAGCTTTTGCATTTTTTTGAAATTTTTTGTGGATTAAATTTTGAAAAAATAGTTTATTTAGAAAATGTGATTTATATGGTTTGTTTAGTAGAAAAAAGGTTTTCGATCATGTGTAGGAAAATTCTTATAAAAACTTCAAAAATCAACTATTCAAAATGTGCTGAAATTTCATTACTTGAAAAATAATATTTTTTATGTTATGTTGAAAAAACACAATCAGTCTATCAAACAAGCCATGCTTTATACATCTAGATGTTAGATTAAGTGGATATAGTTTGTAACTGTGATTTCTGCTCAGACTTTACATACAGTTTATATATAAAGATGATGGCCTTTTTCAAGAGAGAGAGAGAGAGAGAGAGAGAGAGAGAGAGAGAGAGAGAGAGAGGCCCCAAGGGGGTTGGTGTAGTGGGGTAGGGTCTTGGCTGCTAGATGAGCAGTCAAGGTTCAATTCTCATGGGTGTCACCCCTCTGTGCAAGCCAATGTGTAGCATAGGCCGCGAGAGTAGGGGTCCTATCTTTGGAGGTTTATGCTGCCGGCATGACGATCATAGGTATGGCAGGCTGAGCGCAACCAGGTCTTCGTGTCGGATGTGATTTCTTCGGGTTTTAAGTTCAAAAGGAGTGGGAGAGAGAGATACAATTTGCATGAATATTAGTAAGCACATAAATTGCCCGCAACAAATATTTGAAATCCTGCATTTGGAAGCCAATCAAGCTTGAGATTATTCCTCAATGCCTTGGTGTCTAATCGCATGACACCTATGAGAAGATTCTTACCCTGGGCATTGAACTCTTGACGTTCTTCAACTTGAACAACTTAAGCCAAGTCACCTAGCCAAATGTGTGAAATCCTTGTGTTTTTTTTTCTATTGCTTACTTTTTTTTTAATGACATTTCAATTTTTATTCTTTACACACATTGATTAAGCTGTACACATAGCAGTCCGTTCATTAAGCAACAACTTACATGTTAAATAGGAATATTAATTTGATCATGTGTCTATATAGTTCCAAAACTTGTTTATTGGCATTTAATAATCACAACCATCTTCATATCCAATTGCCAAAAATTTTCTTTCAATTTGGTTTCAGTGTAGCCCAATCTTACATGTAAAACATAAGCCCTATGAAGATCCAGACGTGAATGCAACAAATTTAATGTCTGCAAAATCAGTAAAAATGGGCTACTGACAAAGTTAGCAAAGGCCTGAATTAAGTTCAACACTTAGTTTTTTTTGACATGGAGAAACAGGGATGTAAACTGTTGGAATTCAGATTGGATTTGGCCAATACCATATTAGAGATGTTGGCTAAACGAATTTGAATTTGGGTTCAGATTCAGATGGTAAAAAACTCATGCCAGATCTGCTTTTTTACATGTGAATAGATTCAAATATTCATCAAAGTCAGACATTTGTCAGATTCTGTCTCGAAAAAACCAAAAACCATATCTGGTTATTGCTGGATATGGTTTTGGCTTACCAAATGCAACTAAACATAATTGAATTCCATTCGATACCAGATAAAATCTGATTCATTGACATCCCTAAGGAGAAACCTCTATGGTCTAGAGATTCAATTACAAACCAAGAACTCGGGTCGGGCTCAAGTCTGGTATGAAATTTCACAAACCATACCCAGCTCCATATATCAAAGGGTCCGACCCAGATTCTAATCGAACATTCTTATTCATCACCAAACCCTGACACTATAAGGTTTGGTATGGGTCTGGTTCATGTTAAACCCAACCCAACCCATTGACACCCCTACCTGAGAGGCATCTTGGGTAACCTATTTTGGTTCAATATGTCCTCAGTTGGAGGGCGTTATCCCCCACAAGAATGGCCCCCAAAGGGCACACTAACTACACTGACTGCTAGCTGTTTTATGTGGTGCCTTGTTTGGCTGACTTATAGCCTTAGTTGTCTCCAACTGCCTTACTGTTTCTTCTACACTTTTCTTTTCTTGTCAAGGAATGCACAGGCGTGAGGTATGCTCTGGACAATGAAGAGAATGAAATGCCATATCACCACACCCTGTTCTTGACTGACCTTTGTCATAAAGGTCTCTCCTACCACAACAATCCTATGCCCACCTGCATCAGATTTCGATAAATGATTGGCAGTGCATTTAAAACATATTTCATTGAATCCAATTTATGAAAAACAGTGCAAAAGGCGTGCATGAGATGAGAAATTAAATTCCCATTTCATCTTTTTCTTGTTTATCCATTCTGACTAGTGAGATGAGAAATTAAATTCCCATTGCATCTTTTTCTTGTTTATCCATTCTGACTAGTTGAAATTTGACGACGAAGAAAAACCCTCACCAAGCAAGAACCTTGGGGCAAGGGTTTAGCCTAAGGAGTTTTAGGCAGTCAGGACAGCAACTGTAAGTACCACAGGCAGAGCCAGCGAAATTGGTTTTGTAGTTACTTAAACCAAGATAGCACAGAATTGGTAGAAACCAAAGGTGTACACACACATACATAGGGCAACTAACATTTTATTTATTTATTTGCATTTCAATTCTTTGTAATCCTCTCATATCATCAAAATGAGATACAAGGTTGGAAATCCCCAACTTAGAGAGAGAGAGAGAGAGAGCCGAAAAGCGATCAACGTTACTTAAAAGTGAAACTCAACAAAGCTTTGAGACCCACAAGCACAAACACAACAGCATAACATGAGAACACCAATAACACAAAACAGAACACTCATAGAGGACCACAAACATCTATATGAGGATCGGTTTGTGGAGAGAGAGAGAGAGAGAGCCGAAAAGCGATCAACGTTACTTACAAGTGAAACTCAACAAAGCTTTGAGACCCACAAACACAAACACAAACACAACAGCATAACATGAGAACGCCAATAACACAAAACAGAACACTCATAAAGGACCACAAACATCTATATGAGGATCGGTTTGGAGAGAGAGAGAGAGAGCACCTGAACCACCCAAATAGAAAATTTATCAAACCAAAAGGCTCGATAGAAACAGGCAATTTCTTGAAAATGATGTAAAACATAAATAAGTAAGGCCTTTGATTTGAATGACTTGAAACCAAAAACCAAATGACAGCTTAGAAATTGAATGTGACCCCAAAACCGAAGGCACACAAACGCACACACATACCAATTGACCTTTACTTGCTTTTCATCGTTTTCAATTCCTTGGAATCCTCTCATATCATCAAAATGGGATGGAAGGTTAGAAATTCTAGGCTTTGTGTGTGTGTGTGCGTGTAATCCCACACGTGTGTCATCTAAGCAAAAAAAATATACGATTAAAATGTCTAAAGAACACATTTGAAAATGAAGTGAAATGTTGCCTAAATAAGGACAGGCTTTGATTTTGATGTGACAGAGACCAAAAGCCAATGAATGTGTCATGTGTGCGTGTCATGTGTGTTTATGTGTGTGTGTGTGTGGCTGTCCCTTAAGGACTATAAGACTGTTTGATCACCTCTGGCATAGTGGGATAGGACCTAGGCGGCTAGACAGATGGTCTAAGTTCAAATCTCATGGATGTCACCCTTTGAACAAGAAGTACAGTAAGCAAAGCTAACGCCGCTAGGTCTCTGATTCTTGGAGTTGTTTATCAGTGTAAATAAAAAAAAATATGAATGAGAGAGGATCAGGTCCAAGGCACCTTAGATGCCATCCATCATGAAGACGATGGGCACCAAAAAAACCCGATGAAAATAGCAGTCACCATTTAGAATTGACAGGATGAAATTTGTTTTAAACAAGAAGCATGCTAGAGGTTTTGGATGCCGTTCATCCTCCTGATGGACGGTTCTTAACTGAGGTGCCTTGGACAATTTTCCGTCTAATTTTTCTTGGACCTGATTTTCTCTGCATATGAAGTTATGCATGTGTTTTTATCAAAAACTTGCTTAACTGCATCCTATTCATTTCTTTCTTGTTTTAAGTCTGCTAGTTTAGTACTTTGAACAATCAAGATATTTTTTATATTGATAAGCTAAGAAAAAAACTCTTAATCACCAACCGAGCATCGTCAGATCTCTGGTTGGTAAAACTCTTGAGATTCTTCTTGCCCGTCGAGGAGTACACCCATCTTCAACCTTGCAACTAATGCCCTCCATGAGTTTGGAACTGAGGTCGTCTCATGTCAAGTGACAAACCACGGTCGTCCCTAACCAGGAACCCGGAGCCTTTTTAGGATCAAGTTAAATATTCTTAGATCAAGCAAAGAGAATGGGTTAACAACCTACATGATATGTGGCTAACCAAAAATATACATATAAAAACTTTGGCTTAGTACCTCATAAGCTTAATGCAACTTGCATTGTCTACTGCAGTACCATAGTTTAATTTAAAAAAATGTACAATTTGGTTTCACACATAATGAACAGCATATTTTGGGATGTGCAACCACGTATTGTTAAATCTGACTACCATACCAACAATATCCAAGTGTGTTTATTGCGGTTGTCTCTTTTGAAAAGAGCATCCTTGCATTGATAAATGCTTCAACCCCCTCCAAGAACCTTATTAAATGACAAAATAATGTGCCATATGCTATTCTCACCATGAAATTTAAATCTCTATATCCTAAAAAGTATGCTTTTTCGCAAAATCGGGTCAGAATGCCCTTATCATTTCATTTATTGGGAAGTTAAAGTTTTTGCAAGTACGTTTGGCTGTATGTGCCAAGTTCATGAACTCGAGAGTTTTATAATTGTTGGTAGAATCATGACCAAGTTCGTGAACACCATTGCAAGTTATGGTGTTCAAGAACTTGATTGCTGTTGCTTAACTTGAAAATCATTAGAAAAGAAAGAGAGGCAACATGGTTAGGATCAAGGTTGCTAGGAAGGAAAACAAGACTTTTTAAAATTCATGTGAAACAAGAAACGTGATATATATATATATATATATATATATATATATATATATATATATATATATATATATATATATATATATATATATATATATATATATATATATATATATATATATATATATATATATGTGTGTGTGTGTGTGTGTGTGTGAAGTAAAAATGCAAATGTTGACAATATAGATGAAGAATATTATAAATTTATATAAACTTTACTTTTTTGCTAATATTATGATAAATAATATGGATTAATATTTTTTAATAAGAATATGATTGCATTGGTTACAATGAAAGTAAATAATTAAAATTTTGAATAACACATATATCTCAACTTTTTATGAAAATTTTTTTATTTAAGAAAAACTTATAAAAATATGGAACCATGCTTTTCAAATAAGCAAACGAGTTTCCCCGTATAAAGTAAGTAGGTTTCTCATGTGATGTGAAACAAGTTTCTTACTCAGATGGGAAATAGGTTTCCCTAGAAGTTTTTCACAAGTTTCAAAAACACATGATTTCTGGTTTAAGAAATGGTTTCTCAAGAGACTGGAGTTTCTGGGAACCCAAGTACATCTGTATCATCTCCATGATCAAATCATAAAATTAAATTGCATTTAGACAAATTCAAATGATAAATCGTGAAGCATTTGCACCTAGATATGAAATATTATGATAAAATCTTACAAAATTTTGTTCTTAAGAAAATCTCACAATATATTAAAAATTTTGTTTTCTGATGAAGAAAAATATCAGCATGTATAAAAATAATATGTAAATAATCCATACTATTACAAAACTATATATTTAAGAGAATGAATTGGGAATAGGTGCATCCCTTGCCTTCTTATGGCCAAAGCAGCAGGCTCCCTGGTAAATAAGGGGGTTGCCTAGGGGTTTTAACCACTTAGGGGTGAGCCATATGGCAGATCGTTGATATTTCCTAGGCCCTGCCACTTGATCTGGAAAGATTTTCCCTCGATAAATATAAAAAAGAGAGCATAAAAACAATTATGTACATAATGCTACAAAAAATTATATTTAAGAAAAAAAATTGGGAGGGGATGCTTGCTCACCAAGTCACCCTATCAAGCTCTTTCTAATAGTATATAAATGATATAAAATGTTTTATTGGGTTAATATCATAAATAAAAACAGGTTATTTTATATATTTTGAAAATATCATTTTTGGGGGAATTATATGTACTTTTAATAATACCGCGATGAAATCATAATAATTTTCAAAATATTGTTCATGTTGGTACGTAGATTAGGATCCCTTCTTCCTATCTTCTCCACAACCGCTACCCACAAAAGAACCATGACCAAGTTCATGAACTCCACAGTAACAACAGGAACTTTGTTGTTCCCGTAATTTAGATTGCTTCATCAACATGCATCTACTTCACAGTAACTCCTTTTAGTAAATATCTTTTTTGTGTGCAATCTCTTTTGCCAAATTTTTCGGTTTCTTGTAAAATATTGGAAAAATACAAAAACTTGCAATCCTTTTCTTCACGTGAAGAATTATAGGGCTTCACGTGAAAAACTTGGTGACATCGTTGTCAATATTCCAAGATGACGTTTCCACCCTCGCTTCCTCTGACATTATCATTTCTTTTTCCCATATTTTTCTTTCTTTGTTTTCAAAGCTCCAGCTAGGCAATGATTTCTTTATTTTTATTAATTTTGAACCCCACTTCCTTCCTGCCAAACGGTAGCCAGGCAGGGTAAGGTTCGTGCTTCATGCAGGCAAACCAACCAGTGCTTTGGGCGTTACATGCAAAACAAGCCTTCCGATAAAATACTGCCACGTTTGGGCTTGCACTCTTTTGATCAGATATTTTGAAAATCTGCCTGCGTCCCAAAGTATTTCCTGTGTTTTTTTTTCATCAAATATGGAAAGTCCATCTTGAGGATCAGAGACCTAGTCGCGATGGCTAAGCCTACCGTATTTACGGTTGCAGTTCTTGTGGTATAAACTCGTGATTCACTGGATCTCAGCGAGTCATTAGGGATGGCAGTGGACCGGGGGACAATGTGCCCCCGCCCCGCCTCACCCGGTTTGGATCGGGGATGAAGGGCATAAAATGAGGATGGAGGCAGGGACGAAGGTTAAAATCTATCCCCGTACAAAGATGAAGGCAGGGATAGTCCAAAGCAGGTAATATGTTCTCCCCCCCCCCCCCCGAATAGGGCCGGTACTGAGATCTCATGTTCGGGGGTTCCAAATAGCGCCACGTATAAGATGCAGACCGACATGTATCCCCATGTGTGTCCGCATCATATTGCATCGTAATTTGGTGACGCAGCAAAGACTTAAGTACCCTTTATCGCCATTCGCTTTCCCTTCCTCGAACGGACATAAATGCCCTTTTTCTAAAAAACTGAATCGTCGGTTCGTGAAAAGGACAAAACTGCCTTCTATAGTTATCGCGCCAAAACGTTCTGCAAAGTTTGCGTATGTAGCAAGCCTTATGTTGTAGGATTTAAATAGTTAAAAACAATTCATTCTCACTCTAAGCAGAAAACTCTACCGGAACATACTCTGTTTTCATCTATTGTCGTCGGAGCATCCTTTCCTTTATTCCAGAGCATCGGTTTCCGTCTTACGCGTAGTCGCAGCATCGTTGCCACCTTCTATTGCGTATTAGTTGTTACTGTTGCTTACTCTACAGTTGGAATATCCAAAATCTCATCGTTTCGTGTAAGATTTCTTTCTTCAATCTGAAGATTGCTTCTTATACAACGATTTGTAAGTTTGATAAATCTTACAACGATGTGTACTTATGAACCCAAATATTTTAACGATTTCTAATCATGATGATCGTGTAATGTGTTGTGCAGGTTAGCAATGTCTGTGTTTCATCAGATTAGAGATACCCCATCGTTCTATGGGTTGTCTATTAGAAAAGTGATCCGTCAGTCCCATCTATCTAAGGTTTTGAAAGATACCAAAATATACTTAAGATTGAGAATGATGAAGACAAGGAAAAAGCCTTGGAATCATATTATGTGGAGGATTATCCATCAGATATCGAGGTTGCGGACCAAATGAAGAACTCTGAAGAACGAAAGATGCAGAACAAGGATGACGAAGAGAAGGCAAAACAAAGAAATATTGATGAGAATATAAATAGAAGGCGGAGGATTAACGCAGAGCAGATGGAAAGGAAGAAGAAGAATGTGGAGGAGTGGAAAATGTATTTTAGCAATATAGTGGAGGAGACTAAGGCGGCATGTGAGAGGAGAGACTTGGAGCGTAGAGCAATGCGAAACAAGGCAAGGCTACTGAAGGAGGCGGAGGAGAGGTGAAGACAAATGAATAAGGAGGAGGAAGAGAATGAACAGAATATTCCTCAGTATAAGGAAGAAAAGGAAAGGCAAAGGAGGGAGAAGGAGTTTGAGGAAGCTAAGGAAATGCAAAGGCAGGAGAAGGAGAATGAGGAAAAGAAGGAAAGGCAACGGAAGGAGAAGGAGGAGGAAGAAAAGGAAAGGGAAAGGGAAAGGAAGAAGCAGGAAAAAGTGCAAGAAAAAGAAAGGAAGAAGAAGGAGGAGAAAGTGCAGGAAAGAAGAAAACAAAAATTGGAGGAGATGGAAAGGCGGCAGAATGAGGAGGAGGAGGAAGAAAATGAAAGAGAAAGGAAGAAGCAGGAGGAGGAAGTGCAGGACAGAAGGAAACAATAATTGGAAGAGATAGAAAGGCGGCAGAAGGAGGAGGACGAGAAAAAAGAGAGAGAAATGATGGAGAAGGAGGAAGAGAAAAGGAAAGAGAGAGAAAGAAAGGAGGAGGAAGAGAAAAGGGAGAGAGAAAAGAAGCAGGAGCAGGAAAAAAAGAAGAGAGAAAGTAAGCAGAAGAAGGAGGAGAAAAAGGAGAGAGAAAGAAAGGAGAATGATGAGGAGGCGAAAAAGGAGAGAGAAAGGAAGCAGAAGGAGGAAAAGAAACGAAAGAGAGAAAGGAAGCAGAAGGAGGTGAAAATGGAGAGAGAAAGGAAGCAGAAGGAGGAGGAAAAACGGGAGAGAGAAAGGAAGTAGAAGGAGGAAGAGGCGAAAATGGAGAGAGAAAGGAGTCAGAAGGAGGAGGAGAAAAAGGAGAGAGAAAGGAAGGAGAAGGATGAGGAGGCGAAAAAGGAGAGAGAAAGGATGTAGGAGGAAGAGAAAAGGGAGAGAAAAAGGAAGTAGAAGGAGGAGGAGAAAAGGGAGAGAGAAAGGAAGCAGAAGGAGGAGGAGAAAAATGAGAGAGAAAGGAAGGAGAAGGAAGAGGAGAAAAAGGAAGAAGGAGGAGAAACGGGAGAGAGAAAGGAAGCAGAAGGAGCAGGCAAAAAAGGAGAGAGAAAGAAAGCAGAAGGAGGAGGAGAAACGGGAGAGAGAAAGAAAGGAGAAGGAGAATGAGAAAATAAAGGATAGAGAAAGGATGGAGAAGGTGGGCGAGAAAAGGAAGACCAGAGAAAGGCAGGCGATGGTGGAGCCGGTAGAGATAGAGATTGAAAGGCAGTTGGAGACTATGGACCCACCAGAAAGTCCCAGGTTGGAGGGAGAACAGGAGAAAATAGCGACCAAGGTAAATATATTCATCCTGTCTGTGAAGATTTAATAATATGTTTAGCGATTTTGGTATAACGATTACTGTGTTACGTATTAATATGTATAGCGATTACTGTGATAGTTTGTGTGCAACCAATATTATTTATAGCGATTAGTAGAATACTATTTATAAGTACAAATGAAACTAATTTACAATTGGTAGGAATAATATGTTATTTTATGTTACAGGGAGGTCACAGGAGAAGTAGAGTATCAGGTGAAAAGCTCGGAGGTCGGTGTCAATGGCCTGTAGTTCTGTCATGGTATGGTCAGCTGAGTGCATATCAGAAGGACCGATTATGAAATATGCACTTCGGTGGCCTTTTGGACCAGCAATATTTTGAAACTTGCTGGAATACCATGACCCACCTGGTAAATAAGTGGAATGATAAGACGAACACATTCCAGTTTGATTCTTTTGAGATCACCATGACTCTAGAAGATGTGGCGAGAATCACTGGCCTTAAGTGTGATGGCAGTGTTGTCCTATTACGACATTCAAACTATAACGCAAGGGAAAAATGCACGGCCCTTTTAGGAATGTCGATGGACGAATGAAGTTAATGTATTTCTGGTGGAATCAATTACACATCAATGAAAGTGTCATTTTTTCATAATAAATGAGGAGGCCACTCCGCTACTTGTGCATCTGAAATAGCTGACCAAGAGTTGCGCGGCTTCCTTCTATATTTTTTTGGTCTTACATTATTTTCCGATTGTTCTGGTTCGAGAATAAGTTCCATGTGGCTACAGTACCTGGCAGACTTAGACGAAATCGACAACTATGCCTGGGGTGCCGCTATGCTCGCACACTTGTACAGTCAACTCCACCGTGCGAGTAATGGTACAAAAACAATTGGGGGATTTTGGCCATTTGTTCAAGTATTTGTTGATTACATACTTAGTGATTGTAGACAAATCTCATTGCAGGTTGTGGTGTTACTAATAATATTGTTTTTGTTAGGCTTGGGCGTTGGAACATATTATCCCATTGCGTCCACATTGTGGCCCTCCGATTTGTGGTTTTCCAAAGATCGATCGTTGGACTAGAATAAACGTCACAGTTCATAATACTAAGTCCATTTTAGATGGGCTGCAACTAAATGAGGTAAGCGTTCTAAAATTGTTTACAATCGCGTCAGCATTTACCGTTGAGTATTATAAATCATTGTAATGTTTAACATTCTTAAGTATCCATTGCTGCAGGATTGTCTTCCGTAGTACATATCGTTGTTGCCATATCATGCGTAAATAAATTGTAATATATTTGTCATTCGTTATTAAAAAGAATTACCAATGTAAGGTTTTGTGGAGACCTTATAGAGATGGGGAAGACGATGATCAAGACGTTGTTGCGGAGGCTGCTAGATTGTCTGACCGCGATTTGTGGTTGTTCTGTAATTTTGAAGCCGAGTTGCAGCAATATAGTCGAGTTCTCCTACAATCTGGCTTGGGGCAGTCTATCCCAAATAAGCCTTTGGAAGTGAGAAGGAAGATGAATAGTGGGGGGGGTAGGAACATGAATTGGCGTGATTGCTACATGGATGAATTATTAAATTGGAACTAAGGTGGTTTCCCTGCCGTATCGTATGATCATGAAGGACGACAATTTGATCCCTTCTATTTCGAAAGGTATTGGGAACCAATGCGGCGAAATCGGAAGATTGAGAAAATTGTGAACCCATGCCTCCCAACTGCCCCTTCTTATGTTGCAGCCCAGCCTCTACAACCAAAGCGTCGTCTCTCTCTGGTGACTACGACTAGTCCCTCAGTAATAAAGCGCGAGGAAGAGCGAACACTTGCTCCAAAAGAGAACATTGTCTCTGCCGCAAGGTTCGAATTTATGGAGAGGGAAAATAAGAAATTATGGACATAAGTAAGCACTATGAGGATTCAATTGAACTCAGTGGTAGAGATGATGTCCAGTTTTCTTAATAAGATGGGCGCAACCAAGAGGCCACGCAGGATAGACAGTCCACCAATAAAAAGTGAGAGACAAGTCTATGATATTTCATCTGATTCGTCAAGTGCCTCAGAATAAATCCTAGATTTTTATTTTTATCACGCTAGGTTTTTGTTGTAATTGTATAATGAATTGTCATAACGTGACATTCTTTTATTGTTTAATTCTTTATTATTACATCCTTTCGTCTGTGGATCTCGGTAATAAATAAACTTTAATCGAAAATAGATGTTTGTTCAGAAATCGTGGCATTGCCTAACCTCTTTGACATCGCTAAGATAGAGCATTTCTGTTTAGCAATCGTTGTATTTGTCTCCGCCTCGAAAGAATATCGCAAAAAGGATTGGCGATGTAAACCATGAACAATAATTTAACGAGTTCTGACGGCGTAAATGATAACAGTCAATAGCGATAAGAAAAGGTTGATGCTCCAAAATCTATACCATACGGTTCCCGGTCAACAATTGTTCATTTGACAGGGACACCTTCAATGCAAACCGCGATAATGAACGTTTGTTGTTAAAAAACCGATAAGAAAAGTATGTTGCATGAATATATCGATGTATCCATATACGAAAATCAATAGAATAATCGTGAAAGAGTATTCATACCTGGAAAACGGGTTTGTTCGGGTTGTGTCAATCTCCCACTGAATGATTGTTATAATGCGACCGACAAACCATAGTTTTTTAATTATTTAAAACTCAATCATTTAATTTGCGGGGTGTTTCCGAAAAAGGTCGGCATGTGAAAGGACATATTTTTAAATATTAAAAACGCAAAGGGCGGCGTGTGGAAAGACGTATTTTTAAATACTTCAAACGCAATCATTTAATTTGCCGGCAGTTATCAAAAAAGGGCGGCATGCGAAAAGACGTATTTTTATTTATTTAAAACGCAATCATTTAATTAGCGGGCTGTTTTCGAAAAAGGGCGGCACATTAAAGGACTTTACCTTTGTATTTGACTAAGGACGACGTTTCCGTATCTGCGTTGCAAAGGTGCCATCGATATCTCTGTCCAGGCATGACGCCGAAGAAGGGGACAATCGGAGCAGTACGACCAGCCATGGCGGCCAAGAAGAGGACGATGGGAGCAATACGACCCGGCACGGTATCAAAGATGATGGGAGCACTACGACCGAACACGACGGCAACAGAGAGGACGATGGAAGCAAAACGATCAGGCACAGCGCCAAAGGAGTGGACTATGGGAGAAAAACGATCAGGCACGGAGCAAACAGAGAGGACGATGGGAGCAAAACGACTAGGCACGACGCCAAAGGAGTGAACGATGGGAAAAAAACGACTAGGCACAGAGCAAACAGAAAGGACGATGGGAGCAAAACGACCAGGCACGGCGCCAACAGAGAGGACAATGGGAGCAAAACGACCAGACACGACGCCGAAGAAGAAGACAACCACATCCACAGTACCAGCACTAGCGCTTAAGACGTATATTTTTTGAAACGCCTGAGCGGTTTAGTCAACATTTGCCTTTTCATGTCGTATTTGGACTTGTGTTGTTTACTGTAGACAATAATTTCAATGTCGAATACTGAATACCACGCTCATGGTGCACTCAGTGCAACATCCACAGGCAAGGGTGGGTGGCAACGCCCTGACGAGTTCGTAGATGACATCGAGCAGATACAAGATGAATTTGCAGACGGGAACACTATTAGTAATTTTGTAAGTATTTAACCATTATCAATTTCTAGGTCATCAGTTTGTATGTATTGAAGTTCGTAAATTTGTGTAACCGGATAATGTGTGATTTTGTCAATTACATTCAGAGCAACCCAACGAGCAATACAATACGCATCATCAGCCCTTATTTCATGGTATGTCTGGTCCGTTGTTGTTTTGTTTGCTTTTATGACATACTCACGTTTCTTGGTGGTTAAACCTTACTATTTCGTGCAACAAATGTACGTCTGGCGAAAGCCATACGGCATTGGATTCACAGATGCACTACCTTGTTGGAACAACGATGATGAGTGCCTAGACATTTCAAAATTTGGAAAGGTAAGTGAACAAACCTCTTCTCCAAGGTTTAGTCGTAATATCCCCATCACGATATGTCTTTGGAATGAAAAATTATTTTATCGATTCGCAGATTTTACTTCCTACACTTTGGCAAAATCCCGACCATTGGGTGTTATACGAGATGAATTTTCTGGAAAAATAACTATGGTGCTACAACTCATTGGACTACCACAGTGGCGTAGAACGCGACGCTATGCATTTGGTAAGCTTCTACCCATAGGTGAATCATAGTTATTCGAGGTGGACCGAACTGTAATATATTATCCCTTTATCACAGGCGGGATTCCTTAACGGGCTTATGGGTGTCGACATTGCTGAGTGGATGTTGCTCTGTGCTGACGATGCTCCTTTACAAAGTAATGAGGTCGATTGTGGCATATTCGTAATGAAACATATTGAAGCAATATACAATAGAGAAGAACCTTGTTTCCACACTGTATGAGCTTTGTATCCGATGTTATTGGGTATTCCTATTATATATTGGTTTCACATTATATGTTTTGTTGCAGGAACATATTTCGGAAATACGCTACGAAATATGCGGAAAATTGATTGAGTTTAAAAAGAACGTCAGACAAAATATGTAAAGTGAAACCTATCGATTGCTCTGTCTGTACAACCTAACGAGCTCCTCCATCACCGTTCTCGCCCTCCTCCTCGACAGCAACCCAGTCGGTGCAGTCGCACTGAGGGTGGCCAGCAGGAGCTCCACCACGTCGTCTTCCTCTCCCTAGCCAGAAGGTCTCAGAGGAGCTGTCGTTCCGGTGACGGGGGTTCATCTCGCCGCAATATGATTCTTCTGATTTTCTGGTATCAACACAATCAGAGAGACAGAGACGGAGAGAGAGAGAGACACAAAATGAAGATATGTAGGAGGAAGTCCGATAGGCCAATTTTTTAAGACTATAAATTTTATAAATCTGTCTCCGTTGAAATATAATTCAAAGATTACAAAACACGCTTGCAAATCGTTGTACTGCTTCCTCTATGAAAATTAAATCGTATTCATAAATAGTTTTTTGTTGTATATGCATAACCAATGCTAGTAAAGTTGTTCTTCAGTAATGAAAAATACTGTACGGCGAAAGATATTTTGGTGTGGTTCCTACGACAAAAGATATTTTGGTGCGGTTCCGAAATCTTTCTAAAAACCGCATTCCGTGAACTTATCAATAAAAAAGGTTTGTTCTTAGAAATTGCTGTATTGCTGAACCTACGTTAATGTACACCTAAGACGATTTCTTGGGACGCGTGTGGACGTACTTGTGGATTTATTTAAGACCCAAAAATTCAGTCCAATCGCATTGATTACTATTGAGAATAGCCCTCTGGCATGACATTGTTCAATTTCATTAATGCAGAGTGTATTTTTATTTAAGATTTGCTTTTGGTTTAATGAAACTAACGTATATACTTGAAAACTGATGGAGGGTGATAGGACGTTTCATTAATATTTAAATGACACAATACACAGTTCCACTTTGCTTCGCGAATAAGGAACCGACAAATCGACAATTCCTGCATAAACGACTTGTTCTCGAATCGAGTATATAGGCGGCTTCGACGCAGTCGTCGTATCCGTCTATACTTTTTTCATATGTCTGCAAGATCATAATTAAAGGAAACGTCGTTTAAAATTCAAGAAATTTTCAAATTCTTACACAAGTTTTCATGGTGGTAGCAGTGTAGTTGATGTTAGACCACCAATTCTGAACATCAAGCATGTCATATTGCTTTGTCCTATTCGTAATTACAAAAGTGACATTAATGACTCTTATTCACCACTTTTTTCATATGCCAGCAATAAAATGATGTTTAAGCATCAAACATTTCATAGCGATGTTGAATATTATCATTTCGAACATTAGAAGTCTTTGTTCATTGCATACATTGCAGTCTCATTCTGCGACTGTCAATCACGCGGGTTGAGCGCACATCTTTTATCAATTACAAGCCTTTTAGATCCTCGCGACGCCTCCGTCATTTTCTCCTCCGCAATTAGAAAGGACGTCAATTTTTTGCAGAGTTCTTTGCGGAATCCGGGTATATCAACCTGCAAGGAGAGATTGTAAAGTAGAACCAATAGACATGCACTTAATCCTCAATAACAGAGGCCAAGAAATGGCATACAGCGTCGAAACAGGGTTCTGCATCATTGTATATCGCTTCAATGTACTTCATTACAAATACGCCGCAATCAACGCCATTATCTTGTAAAGGAGCATGATATGTCGTGCGATAGATCCACTCGCTAACATCGACTCCCAAAATGGATTTGAGGAAACCGATCTGAGAATAATGTGACCGACAGTAAATTCATGACCCCAGTACACGACACGATACTCATATAGATGGAATCTTACGAGATGAGAACTGTCTAGTCGTAAACCACTGTCAACTTCCAACGAATTGTAAAACCATAGTTGTTTTTCGTGTAAATCCATCACGTATAAGACCCAATGCTTTTCAGATTGTCAGAGTGTAGTAATCAATATCTGCAAATAGATCGAAAGAATGTTGTTAGCACTGTTATGGTGTAACCTTGCAAGCTAGGTTTGTTTGCTTACCTTTTCACATGACAAAAGGTCTCTGCAATGGTTACCGTTAACCCAATAAGGTAGGCCGTCTTTGAATCCACTGGAGTATGGCAAACGCTGTAAGATCGTCTGCATACCGAAACATTGCTAACATTAACGTTAACATACAAATCAAATGGACTAAATCAATAACCAAAAGCAACATAAAATGCAACCGAGATACCATAAAATACGGGCTGACGATGCTTATAGTCTGGCTTGGTGCGTTGCTTTTAATATAACTAACGAAATCGGCTATAGTCTGTTTGCAGCAAATATGGTGTTGTTAACGCACCTACACATGGCTTACGAATATAGAAAACTCCTACTGGTTTCATACGAACAAAATTACTGATCATGTTGCATTGTGAGAATTCATTGTGTATTCGTTTCAGGTCCTCCAGGAGTGATTCACTAAGTTTGCGCCCAACTTCATCGGTGGATGTTCTACTGAAATGAATAAGGACATTAAAATTACGGGATTGAAATTAAATTATATAGTACACAACACAAATCGCAA
The DNA here is from genome assembly GCF_984573655.1 of Nuphar pumila. Taxonomy (NCBI): domain Eukaryota; kingdom Viridiplantae; phylum Streptophyta; class Magnoliopsida; order Nymphaeales; family Nymphaeaceae; genus Nuphar; species Nuphar pumila. Next base: position 116,486,493 of record NC_143259.1, on the reverse strand, counting down.
AAAACGGCATGAAAGAGACGATGTGTAGACAATATATGCATGATTCACCATTGTTGGTCGTGTAGCTGTCTTCGTCTGCCTCACCGTCCACAATTTTCTATGTGGGAGCGAGAAACTCCAGGTTTATGACGGAACCGTCGGTTTGATTGTTGCTAGTTCATGAAGTATAAAATAATCTCACCGTTCAGTACCTGTGCGACTATTTATGACCCAAAAGATCTATTGCTCAACCAACATGATCAAAGAATAATGTACGACAACTAAAAAATTTATGGTTATTCGTTGGAACTTCGTAATTCGACTACATATTCGGTGCATAGCAAGTTGTGGGTATCGCGGGAAAGCGATTTGTGCTGTAATACTCGGCCTTTGTAAACTGTGTTAGTCAACACTGAATCGCGCTGTCAAACGATAGTAGTATAAAACGCGATTGTTAGAAATTGTGGAGTACCACTCATACTTGCACTTCCAATGTTAAAGAGAACAAAGCTCCCCTTGTAACAGATCAAGAGGTTTACTTAACGCTTAAGAAATGAAGTGAGGAAGAGAAAAGAGACATTGATTAGCCTTTTATTTATAATATATGGCTACATGTTTTCATAAGATAACAATAATGATTTCAAAAGGCAATCGGAGGTGCTGGAGAAGAAGTTGAATCGACGCTACGTCATAGCTTTACCAACTAACGTCGGTAAATTGACCTGAATTCCTTCTTTGTTCCATGGTTGAACTCTCTTCGTCCAGGCATGGCGCCGAAGAAGTGTAAGCTTCGATTAGTGCTTATCGCTTGGAGCTGTGTAAGTAGACTTCGTATTCGTTGCATAGCCAATTGTGGAAGTCGATTCCTGACATCACTGAAAGGCGATTTGTGGTTATCGTTGAATAACGATTTGTGGCATCGCAACATAGTGATTTGAGGGTATTGTTCGACTGTCAATCTAAGCGGGATGAGAAACGTTGTTCAAATAAGGTTTTTTGGGGTATTGATCAAGGTTGCGCTTTATTTTATGATCTAAGTAGGCTATCACCTGCGCGGTGATAGCTTACTCAGATCATAAAATGAATCGCAACCTTTATCAATGCCACAAAAAAACTTACTTGAACAACCTTTCTCAGCCCGCTTAGCTTGACATTCGAACAATACCCTCAAATCACTATGTTGCGATGCCACAAATCGCTATTCAACAATAACCACAAATCGCCGTTCAGTGATGTCAGGAATCGACTTCCAGCGAAAGCCACAAATCGCTATCTCTCGATTTAAGCAAACCCAACAACGGACCGCAAGTCGTCAATGACAAATCGCTATAAACTCTTAACAAATCCGACATTGTTGACTTTGGGTCATGCAAAGACGCATGACAACTACATTAATAACCCACACAGGATTCCTGCGTCCCATACCTATCTGTCGAATGCATCAGAGCCTGTCATGAAAGAGAAAATATAAGACACTGTATTAAGTTTAACAAAAAAAGCATACTTCCTCACAACATTGATTACATACCAAAAGACTTGTAAAACTCAAGCGATCGTTGCCAAAAATCTGGTCGGGAGGAATGGAGGTTTCAACGTTTGCTGGTACTTCTGTAGGGTATTGCTGCATGTTGGATATTACACGAGTTAGATATTGACAAGCTTCACGTAATGAGAAGCAATATAATGTCTTACATACATGTTTATTCGAAGGGCTTTGTTGTTTTTTATTACAGGTTGGTTGTTTCTTAGTCCTTTTCTTGCCAACCAATTCTAGTGCACCCTTTGCCCTCCGACGACTGCAATCAGAGGCAGGTTTTCTTTTGATGCCCTTCGCTTCATGAATATGTCCATCATAATCAACAACGTTCACTACTGACTTGTTGAAGATAATGTTTACGCTTCGGCGCAACTTCTCGGGAGTGTCAAGTGAAACATGATCTTCACCTACGTTGTTCGTTTCCATTATCTTCGATTGGTATTCATTCGCTGCAACGGACTTAAGGTGAATTAACTCCATGTTTTCAAGTAACTGCATTGCAGCTTTTCTCACATATACATAGCCTTCTTCACTTTTCGATGCCAAATCTGCAACATGCATGAATGACCTACACAGTTGTTGGTAACGAGAGGCTATGCGACACTTCTCGTCAACACCAGATTTGCTCGCATTGTCCATAACGAGCATTTCAATCTTTGTGCGTCTCTTCCATCTTCGCATTACGTAAGACTCAGGTATTTCTTGTATCTTCTCTTGATTGAGTGCCTTTAATGCATGACAACATAGAATACCTTTGAATTCATACATTTTGCACGAACATGCAACTCTTCCGTTGTCAACATTATACGTGACATGTGCTTCTTGCCTTTCGTGATGCTTTTTGCCCTGCCATAAAATATGGTATTTGTGCATATTATCGGTTTGCATGAGTCCTTCTATTTTGCAATTCATGACATGTAACACCTCTTTCTTGATCCATTCAAATACAGTTAGTGTATACAGAGTTGTAGGTCGCCTCAATATCTTCATGCCAAAAGTTAGAGGTCACGTATTGAAGCATTTCACGTCTTGTTCAAACTCAATCTGTCTTAGACCGTCTACAAATAATTCATATTGTTCCATGAAACGAAACATTGTTAAACATGAATACAGGGTTTTCTTCAACGTGGCATGCATAGATTCAGCTCTTTGTGTGCTTATCATACCTGCACAAAAGTATTCTCTTCCATATGCCAATGCCCACTTCTCTTTTTCTGCATATAAATTTTGTAACCACAGACAGTCAATAAGGTCATATGTCTTAATCATTTGCTCCCAATCTGACTTAAAGGTGACCTCGTCTACGCTATGAAGTACACACCTTGTAAACTTTTTGTCAAACCCTGTATTCTGATTAAATATGTGTCCTATGTTATTTGCTGCATTTTGAAAGATATGCCACAAACATAGGCGATGATGTGCATCTGGCCACACCTGAAGCACTGCAGTCGCAATTGCGTGATCACCATCTGTAAGTACAGTTTCAAGATGCTTCCCATTCATTGCTTGTGTAAATACTCTGAACAACCACTCAAAGCTTTGCTTGGTCTAGTCATACAAAAACGCACCGCCTAATATACAACTCTGTGCGTGATGGTTCACTTTGACAAACTGCACAAATGACCACTTTTCAGTATTAATCTTTACTGTGATATCAAACACAAGCACATCATTGAAGCATTCATAATCTACTCTTGACTTTGAATCTGCCTAAAACATATTCACAGCATATCCATCTTCGTCCACTTGCATTGCACTAAAGAAACCATGTTCATTGCTTGATTTATTCTGTAAGTAATGAACCAAAGAACATATTTCTCCGTTCTTCATATTATCTGTCCTCTTCCTTTTCAAGTGGTTTCTTAGATCCAAAGGTGTGACACTACAAGAAAAATGCTAATTTGCGACAGATATTTGCGACGGATTTTTTCCGTCGCAAAGTTGCGACGGATTAGCGGGAGAAAAATATTTGTCGCTAACATTCGAAATATTTGCAAAAGTAGCGACAGAAATATTTCCCTTGCTAAATCCGTCGCTACTTAGCGATGAATTAGCGACAAAATTTTTCCGTCGCCAAAACACTAAAAAAAAATACTAATTAGCGACGGAATTAGCGAGGGAATTTTTCCGTCGCTAATCCATCGCTAAATAGCGATGGATTAGCGATAGAAAAATTCCCTCGCTAATTTCATCGCTAATTTTTTATTTAAACCATCCCGCTTGAGGCGCGAAATTTTCCCTCCCTTCGTTCCCCCCCCCCCCCGTTTGATTTAAACCGCCCTTCCTCTGACGACGCGTAGCGGCCCTCTGAGCGTCCTCCTCCTCCCGCTACCTCTTCCCCGCGCCCTCCTCCTCCTCCCGGCGGTGCCCCTCGCCGGTATTCACCGCCCGTCCTACCTCTCCCTCGCCTGAGGCTCTCCGAGCGAGACTGGCGTCGGCCCCCGGACCGTCCTCCTCTTCCCGCTACCTCTCCTCCGCGTGCCATCCTCCTCCTCCCGGCGGTGCCCCTCGCCGGTCGTCACCGCCCGTCCTGCCTCTCCCTCGCCTGAGGCCTTCCGAACGTGATTGGTGTCGGCCCCCGGACTGTCCTCCTCCTCTTCCCGCTACCTCTCCCCTACGTCGTCCTCTTCCTATCGGTGGTGCCCCTCGCCGGTCTCCTCCTCCTCACGCTACCTCTCCCCCGCGCCATCCTCCTACTCCCGGCGGTGTCCCTCGTCGGTCTCCACCACCCGTCCTGCTTCTTCTTCGGCTGAGGTCGTCCGCTGTGATTGGCTCGCTGCGGGAGAGCGTCCCGACGCTGGAACCCGCCTGTGCAAAAAAAATTGCTTCCTGCCGGAGAACGCGCCCGCCGGCAGAGAGCAAATTTTTTTATTTTTTTATTTAAAATTTAACGACGGATTAGCGACGGATATTATCCATCGCTGATTTAAAATAGCGAAGGACTCGCGATGGATCATGTCCGTCGCAAATTAGCGACGATAGTAGCGACGGATAACTTCTGTCACTACTTAGCGTCGAAAAATTCACGATGAAAGTTATTCATCGCTAATCCGACGCTAATCCGTCGCTAAACCGTTTAGCGACGGATCCGTCCGTCGCTAATCCACAGGTTTCTTGTAGTGTGAATGGCACATTTTCGCGACCACCATTTATGCTGGTAAACAAATTGTATGTCTTCCTTGGTGCAATGCCGGCGCTATCGGCTATTTCAGCCATTGCAGCATGCGCTACAGTTACTTTGCGATGTGACCTTAGCATATGAGTCATAAATGATGCAGATAAATCATGATTATGATCACTGATTAAAGTGCATACGACAAATTTCCCATTCGGATCTCTTCTCAAAACCATTCTTGCTTGACATCCACATCTTGATTCTGGCATGCTCCTTGTTGTATTTCCCATTGATTTCTTGCAACATTGCTTGGAACAAACATATGTCTTTCTAACCAAGACACCATTTGCATTTTTTGACCAAGAAAACCTTCTAACACTGAAGCCAACTTTTAAGGCATAATCATTGTAAAATTTATATGCAGCTTCCTCATTATTAAACTGCATTCCTTCTACGGGAACAGAGTCAAGTGTAATTCCATGTAAATTCCCAGTTCCTACGCTTTTATTGTGTGTACTGACATCAAAATCTACCTCATTATTGACTTGCATTTCTTCTGCTGGAACATTCAAGTCAAGTGTACTTCCATGTACATTACCGGTGCCTAAACTGGAATAATCGTAGTCTACCTCACTATTGAATTGCATTTCTTCTATTGGAACATTCAAGTCAATAGTGGGTCTAATGCCTGCACCATTCTTTTCATGCGCATCGTTAGTGCATATGTTCAATTTTTCAGTTGCGTCATTAGTATAGATATTCAATTCTCCAGATCTTTTCATTGATTGAGCTACATCATCTTCATTACAACCTGATGATAAGCTCAACAATGTTTTAAGCAATATATCAATTTGTGTTTGCAGCAAAATAGCAAACAAATCGATATTAACTAGCAAAAATGTGTCTCACAAAAATGAGAGTCTGTTACTAATACAGGGGTTTGACATACAATGCATATAATGAGTGAATGTAGGATACCTGATGGGGTAGAGGCCCTTCCTAGCATTTGTAAACAAGCATTCTTGTCAACAGGTCCCAGCGTCTTACAAATATCGATAAGTTTCCAACCATCGTAAGGAGAAAATCTACCTGCAATAAACAAACAATGCCTTAATGGCACACAACACGACATGCCTTCTTCCTCGATAGCATGATGAGATGGAAAGCTACTCACGCCGCCTTAATGGCACTGGTTGGAATGTTTGTGCATCATTGCTTTCTTCCATAATGCCTAACAACAACGAAAAAGAAGAGAAGATAGTGGAATGTTTTGTAACCAATATATCAATTTTCGTTAGCAAGCACATACGTTTACTACGATTTAATTAGGATGCATGTAACAACCGATACCGATAAGGTTAAGCAAGTCAAAGCAACGATTTAATGAATGACAGTATGCGATTTGATGTTTGCTTATAATGAGCATCGAGTTGTTGCTTACCATGCCAATAGAATACTCATGTCGTACATGTGTGTTGACGATAATGCTCTCATTATATCCACAAGGCTATAACACGAGTTCAATAGAAGTCGCTGAGAGAGCAGCGATATGCATGCGAAAATCACCCTCCAATGCGTGTAACGATGTGTTTCTGCACACACACGTTTTCAAAGTCTATGTATAAATATCTTACAAATACATATTATAAAACATATAATATCGAATAAATCGATATACTAATCGATTTGTAAGATATTGAAAATCGATACGGCAGTTCAGCATAATAACTTACAACTCGACAATACAAAACCATACTGTCTAAAAGGTGGATAAATATATCGCACAATAAATTACAAATCAATAAGAAAGAAATTGAGCATAATAGCAAACAAATCGATATTAACTAACAAAAATGTGTCTCACAAAAACGGGAGTATGTTACTAATACGGGGGTTTGACATACAATATAGGATACCTGATGGGGTAGAGGCCCTTCCTAGCATTTGTAAACACGCATTCTTGTCAACAGGTCCCAGCGTCTTACAAATATCGATAAGTTTCCAACCATCGTAAGGAGAAGATCTACCTGCAATAAACAAACAATGCCTTAATGGCACACAACACAACATGCCTTCTTCATCGATAGCATGATGAGATGAAAAGCTACTCACGCTGCCTTAATGGCACTGGTTGGAATGTTTGTGCATCATTGCTTTCTTCCATGATGCCTAACGACAACAAAAATGAAGAGAAGACACGAGAATGTTTTGTAACACAAGGCAGGCACGAGAAGGAAACAATGTGTTGTAAAACAGGGTAAAAAGCAAGGCGGAAAACTCTACTGGAGAAGAAGGAAAAGTTTGGGTTGATAATGGGAGCTACTGTTACAACAGATGTCACAAGAGTTTAATGGATAGGGAACGTCTCCACTTTAAATAGTTAACATCAAACTTTCCAACCATCGTAAGAACAAGATCTACCTGCAATAACCAAACAATGCCTTAATGGCACACAAGACGACATGCCTTCTTCATCGATAGCATGATGAGATGAAAAGCTACTCAAGCTGCCTTAATGACACTGGTTGGAATGTTTGTGCATCATTGTTTTCTTCTATGATGCCTAACGACAGCAAAAATGAAGAAAAGACACAGGAATGTTTTGTAACACAAGGCAGGCAAGAGAATGAAACAATGTGTTGTAAAACAGGCTAAAAAACAAGGCGGAAAACTCGACTGGAGACGAAGGCAAAGTTTGGGTTGATAATGGGAGCTACTGTTACAACAGATGGCGCAGGAGTTTAATGAATAGGGAACGTCTCCACTTTAAATAGTTAACATCAAACTTTCTGGATGGAGGACTTTTTTGTCCGCTTCTCGAATCGTCGTTTCACAACTTTTGAATGGAGGATATTTTTGTCATTTTCTCGAACCGTCGTTTCAGGGCATGAAAAGCAAGTAAGGGTGATTAGGTCTTTGCAACAGCACTAGAGTCCGATGCAAAGTTATGTCAACTTACACTGGAATACGAGACCCATGTGCATGAATACGTGGCGCTCATTCGACTCCCCGAACACAGACGTGGGATTCAGTGAATCATCGGGGGCGAACATACACCACCCTCTCGGGATAGTCTTACGCTTTTTCCCGCCCTCAATCCTTAAGGGATGACTATAGACTGAGGGGAAACGGGGCCCCACCCCGCCTCGCCCCCGTTTGAACCGAGTATGGAGGACGTGAAACAGGGATGAAGGTGGGGGGTGGGGCCGGGGTTTAAAATCCATCCTCATGCGGGGATGAAGGTTCGGATTTTGAGACAGGGCGGGGGTGAAGACCTTGTCCTCCCCCCTCCCCCGATCCACTGTCATCCCTAGGAGTCATTAAGCTTTGGTCGAGCAAGAGCTTATCTCTTACCTTCGTTAATGCAAGGGGTTGACGCTAATGAGAATAGAATCCGTCTGCCTCTATTGTGTCAAATCCCTTGAAGTTGTAGGGTATTTGAAACATGGAGACTGCTTTGCCCTCACTAATTAACAAACGTACGTGAGATTGGTGAACCTCGCCTTTAGGACTCACCAGTTTTCGACCAACAACTCATGGACTGGAGGAGTTTGCTCTATGTATCAAATGCAATTAAGGGGTGTTTGATTGGGCAGACAAGAATGTATAGAGCCGTCTAGTTTAGATACTGTTAGCTGGGTGCAGAGTTGTCCAGATACCATTTTTTTTATGAAAGGCAAGCTGGGGTTATGCAGACCCTTATATACCATTGGGTTTTGAACCTGCAATGTCCTAACACAAGGTAACGTGTACTAGCTGCTCTTACCGGACAAGTCAGAGCCCCCTGAGTTGTCCAGATACCATTGCTCCAAAGAGAGCGGCTGAATACTGCTGGTCACGTAAAATGGTGTCTCATTAGATGCACGAGATGTGTTCTAGGTGTCTCGCGCATCTGCTATTTGCATTGGCCGCAGACAACAACAACAACAACAACCCCCCCCTTATGCTGCTGTCTGAGCAATCAAACTTCCCTAAAACTGCATTTTTGTGCCGCTAAAAACAAGAGCGCATGTGGCGGCACGATGCAATGCGAACTTGATTTTTAGGTTCTACAATATCAATTCGTTACTACTCCGAAGAGGAAAATATTTTCTATTTTCTATTTTTATTGCAATTTTTACATGTTTTTTTATGTTTATGTTCGCTGATCTTTTGAAAATTGAACTTGACACGCACGCGGCACAAGAAAAAAATGAGTATCGATCTCAAAGTGGAATCTCTTTAGTGGGGCCCACTGTTTCACTGTTCCCGTATTTACGACTTGGCACGTGTGCAAGAGAGAGAGAGCATGGGGGTCGGACGAGAGAGACGTGGCCTTTTGAGTAAAGGTGGGGCCCACCAGACGGGAAAAAGAAAGATTGCGGAACAAGCCAAACAAGGAACGAATGCCCTTTTGGCTAAATTCTTAAATTTTCGAATTTCCATCTCTATCCCTTCCTTACCCTTTTCGTATATATAACCCCACACTAGTAAAAAAAAAGGTCACGTTAAGGAAAAAAAATTCATTGGGGCACAACTTTCTAGAGAAAAAAAGTCATGTTAAAAAGCCATTGGAGCACAACTTTCTAGGAACGTCATGAAAAAAAAAAGTCAGCTGGAATAGTTGGCCATGGACCAAAAGAGTCCTCATTAAAAAAAAAAAAGACTTGTGGTGCCTCTATAAGGGTGCGCTTCAGTTCAGTCACCAACATCAGCTGGCCAACAGAGGGCAACCCAGTCATTTTAACCACAGCGTAACCACAGGTCAAGCCTGAAAGCCATAACCGTCCAAAGCAATCAAACCTCAGCCCGTTTTGGTAAAATCGTCTCCTGCACAGCACTTAAAAGGCGCCCCCCGGGAGCAGGATGCCGCATCGTCCGCGCTGCCTGCCAGCTGTCAGATGACGTCATCGTGCATAAAGCGGCAGGTCTCTGGGCGTGCCTACTTTAGCCGTACGGGCCTCAATGCCAGCTGGATAGTCCCTCCTCTCCAGCTGTCTTCTCGAACGTGTCTCGTTCTCATTGGTAAACAATGGAGATTCCCGAAAGCGACGTGACCCGTCGAACGTTCCCCGCGTCTCCGGCGAGCGCCGGATGACAGTACGGGAGCAAACGGATCGGATACTGTCTGGAACGTGGTCGATCCGAACTTGAATGTGGATTGTAAGCAGTGAACTCAGAATCCAACACCAAATCTGGAGTAGATCCATGGAAGTAAATTTGAATGGGGAATCTGAGTTTTTACGGGTGGTTTATCTAAAAATAACTCAACAGCAATTTCACAAATGCTGACACTTGTCTTTGGTAAAAACTTATTAGAAGCATGTGCTTCACATGTAAAACTAATATGTATGGGTCAGATTCAGTCCTGAACCGGATAATAACCCAACGAAAATGTGGATCTGAGTCTGAGTCTGAGCCCAAAAGTTTCCAACTTCGCAAATCCGAAAATAATATCCGACAACGCAATCGGATTTCAGCTTCAAGATCTATATCCGATAATAACTTATCGGATCCGGATCGGAGGTCCGACCGAATTCCAATCCCATTTAAAACCCTTACAGCTATCATGCGTGGCAACGGCTACCTGCCCAGCCGATGCGGGGCCCACACCTACCCTCCCCCCCCCCCCGTCCTACGTGGCGTCCCCCGTAACGGCTATATATTGGGCTCCCAATACCCTCTTTTTCCTCGTCTCTCTCTCTGTCTCTCTCTAAAAATGGAGGCTAGGCTTTCGTGGTTCATGGTTTATGCGTGGATGGTGGGCTCAATCTGCGTGAACTCGGCGAGGTTCGACGAGCTCTTCCAGCCCAGCTGGGCCTCTGACCACCTTGTCTATGAAGGGGAGTCTTTGAAGCTGAAACTTGATAGCTATTCAGGTAGGAATCTGATACGGAGAAGAGGAGCACAAAGTCTTTGATTCGTTTGCTAGCTGTGTTCTTATTTCCCATATCGGTTGGTATTGTTTCTCTTCATCTTCATGACCAAGTTCGTTCCTTTGTCATGGATTTTAGGCGCCGGGTTTGCGTCAAAAAACAAGTATTTGTTCGGGAAGGCGACTGTTCAGATCAAGCTTGTTGAGGGGGACTCTGCTGGAACTGTGACTGCATTCTATGTAAGATTCTATTAAATCTGTTTTTTTGGTATTCTTGAGTTTTTGAGGCTTTTGGTGATGTGAGGTGTTGGTTGGTGCTGATGGTTTTGCTTTGGTTGTGGGTGTATTGTTGTAGATGGCTTCGGATGGACCTGCTCACAATGAGTTCGATTTCGAGTTCTTGGGGAACACAACCGGCGAGCCATACCTGGTTCAGACCAATGTTTATGTGAATGGGGTGGGGAATAGGGAGCAGAGGCTCAGCCTTTGGTTTGACCCCACCAAGGATTTTCATTCCTACTCTTTGCTTTGGAACCACCAGCAAGTCGTGTAAGCAACTCTCTCTCTTCATTTCTTGGTTTTTTTATTTTTCTTAGTTTAAATTTAGGTTTTGATACTGCTACTATTATGGGACAGCTGAAAATTGATTAAGATTTATCTAACGTTTTATATGGTATTTCTCAGTTTTTAGAAACATGTTTGGCATTTGAAAAAATGGTAGATGATTTGCAAATAATAACGTTGGTATTTCTCAGTTCTAGAAACTTGTTTGGTACGTAAAAAATGGTGGTAGTTTTTGTGTTTAGTGACTTCAGCCTTCTGTCTATCTTCTTGGTAGTGTAAGTAGGTGTCGTGAAAACTTGATAAAGATGGATGATTTGCCTGATAATAACGTTGGTATTTCTCAGTTTTTAGAAACTTGTTCGGTACTTCAAAAATGGTAGTAGTTTTTGGGTTTAGTGACTTCAGTCTTCTATCTATCTTCATGGTGGTGTAAATAGGTTTTTTGAAAACTTGATAAAGATGGGTGATTTGCCTGATAATAACGTTGGTATTTCTCAGTTTTTATTGATTTGTTTGGTACTTAAAAAATGGTAGTAGTTTTTGTGTTTAGTGACTAAAGTCTTCTATCTATCTTTATGGTAGAAAACTTGATAAAGATGGATGATTTGCCTGATAATACTAACGTTGGTATTTCTCAGTTTTTATGAACTTGTTTGGTACTTCAAAAATGGTAGTAATTTTTGTGTTTGGTGACTTCAATCTTCTATCTATCTTCATGGTAGTGTAAATAGGTGTCGTGAAAACTTTATAAAGATGGATGGTGTACAATTATAAAGCTTGGGTGAGAGTCATCATTTTGCTCCGGTGAAAACCATACTCTGTTATGGTGAAATGACAAACCGTACGTGTTCTGCATTGTTGTAGATCACGTATTAAAAGAAATGTGACCGACCTGGTAAAACTCTTAAAGATATAACAGGTGCTCTGTTTAGCATCTAATCTCATCTGCGAGTGTTTTCATCCCTCAAAAGTGTTTTTTATTCATGAATTCTGTAGAAGTACAAATTGTTTCGGTTCAAAGAGAAATGACAAACAAAACCATGTGTGCCTACTTTTGTTGTAGTCGCTTTTTGAAAAACACGTGAAAATATTAAAAAAAAAAGCAAAAGCCAGTTTATCTTGCTACCATTTAGATAAAATGAAGATCAACATTTCCATATTCTCTATAAATAGTATGTTCAATCTTAGTTTTGTTTTTTAGTCTCTCTCTCTCTCTCTCTATATATATATATATATATACCCTTCGCTATTACTAAACATCATTTCTGTTACTGCAAAGCAAGCTTACACGCTTTTTTCATGTAACAACAAATACAAACTGAACCAACTTATTAAATTGCCACCAATAAGCAAAAAATTCACGAATCCCAACCTCATAAAAAATACATACTTTCAGTTCTTTACAGTAAGGAAACCATCACAAACAGAAACATCTTCAATCAATATCTCGAAATTTTCATTTCCTGATCTTCATGTCTCTTTCTTCCAGATTCTTGGTCGATGACACGCCCGTGAGAGTGTTTTCCAACAAAGAGAAGCAGGGAGTTCCTTTTCCCAAGGACCAACCGATGGGAGTTTATAGCTCCATATGGAACGCGGACGATTGGGCGACGCAGGGAGGGAGGGTGAAGACCAACTGGAGCCACGCGCCGTTCATCTCCACCTACAGGGGGTTCGAGATCGACGGCTGCGAGTGCTCAGGGAAGCCGGAGGAGATGGGGAGGTGCCAGGCGGGCTTCCAGTCGGACCTGGCGAGGTTTTGGTGGGAAAAGCCCGTGATGGCCGAGCTCAGCCTGCACCAGACTCACCAGCTCAAGTGGGTCCGGGCCAAGCAGCTCGTCTACGACTACTGTATCGACTCGGCCAGGTTTCCGACCAAGCCGCCCGAGTGTGAGAGAAAGTAAGACATAGTGGCTGGTGGCGTGCTCTCTCGCACGTGTCAGGGTGGTGGTGACCAGACACGTGTGGTGGTGATGGTGGGATTTTTTGTACATAGAAAAATGAAAGAAAGGGTTGTTTTTTCTTTTCCTTTTGTTTTTTTTTTGTTTTACTGTCTGATGTAAAACCCTTTCTTCTTTTTTTGGGGCTCAGGAATCTCATCATCTTCAGTTTTTTTGTCCTTTTTTTGTGTTCGAGTTAAAAACAAAAAAACGGAAAAAAAGTTTGAATCCATGGTATCGTTGTATAACGAACACCCAGCTTGCCTTTAAAAAAAAGGAAAAGAAGAAAAAAAACTCAAAAACCGTGTTTTCCCTTTTGCAAACTGAAACTGGTTTTTGCCTGTGGATCCTGACTTTGAGAGAACTGGTTTTGGATTGCGAGCTGGTTTGGCTTAATAACTATTTAGTCACCATTTCAATTCATCAACCATGTATAATGGTGTTCACTTTAGATCTTACCAAATCTATCAATAAGAAGTAATTTCCAAACATTAACAGCGTGCGAGAGAACTTCAAGATATCTTATGGGTTCTCCTTCCTCATTTTGGCATAAATAACACTAACCCAAGTGCTTAAATTATGTAAGAGAATTGAATATGAATTTTATATGAAATTTAATTTTAAGTCAATTGAATCAACAATTAAACCTATTGAAATTTAATCATGTTGCCTAGTAGCTGATGTTGATCAGTTAACTACAACTTAGAGAAATTTTACTCGCTACATGATTGCCCATGAACTCTTCTTGGTCAGGCCAAACCCATAAATTTGCCATCCCTCATCAGGTGTGGTTGTTGGATATGTGTCAAGTCACAATCTCACTTCTGGTCAGCGAGTGAAGAACGGAGCTGATTCAGGGTTCCACATTTATCGCAGATTTAAGTTTCATATAAGAGAGGGTATTGAAATGAGCTGTTGTGGAGAGCCCTCATAAGTTTCACATTTATGTCCTAAAAAAAAGGACACATTTATGAGGTTTCCAGTAAACAGAGATGATCTTTTCTATCCATTCAAACGATCCATAAGTTTTTATTCTATCAATTTATATGTAGAGAGAGAGAAAAAGGTTATCAGAATTACTGTGTTTTTTAACGACCCCTGACCGAAGTAAGAAACCCTCGGGTGGAGCCCAACGACCACCCTGCCTTATGTGTGTGGCCCAGCTCCGAAACCGACATACTCGTGCACCAGCGGGGTTTGATCTGGATCATTCTGTCACAGTACACTCGAGTATGCCCCTACATACTACCGCCTTTTATGACTGTTTTAACTTGAAATGGTGGAAACTTCAATGAGAAGAGTCCATCCACCCTACATGCCTACACTGTCATATCCTTGAGAGAGAGAGAGAGAGAGAGAGAGAGAGAGAGAGAGAGAGAGAGAGAGAGAGTTCTGTCAGTGTAAACTCGAGTGTGTCCCTACATACTGCAGCCTTGAGGACGGTTCGAAATGGTAGAAACTTCAATGATAAGAGTCCCCAATGTTGTAAGAATCGTCTCTGACCCTGAATTGATTCGGGAAATCAGACAATTCTGAATTTCAATTCAAGGTTGAATCGTTTTGAATTGGCTAACTTTAGCCACAGAAAAACACGTATCAGAAAATTTAAAATAATATCAAAATATTAAAAATTATTTTAAAACATGTTTAATATTTATTTGAAAATTAGCCGGTTCAGGGCAGTTTCTTATTGATTTTCTTTTTGCTTAAACGGTACAAATTGGCCAATTCAGGTCCATCAGCAGCTATACAACATTGCTCCATTCATCCTGCATGCCTACATTGTCATATCAGAGAGAGAGAGAGAGAGAGAGAGAGAGAGAGAGAGAGAGAGATCAATGAATTGTCATACTATCCATTTGAGGGTTACACATCAATGAATTGTCAAAATCAACTTTGTGCAAACGCATAAAATCATGGGTATGACTTGATTGACTCAACACTTCGATTCCCACTTGAATTGCTGTAGCATCCGTTAAAGGACCAAGAAATCCAGAAAGAAGGAACACAGCTCAAATGCCCAAAACAATCAGAGGAGCCTTCACTGATTAAAACATGTATGGAGAATCAAAAGCTAAAAGGAGAAAAGAAAAACTGCACTCAACATGCATCAGTGCCTCAAAGAGCTTTTCCTGACCAGGCTTTGGAACCGAACCCAATGGAATCAAAGCATCATTTGCTTTAATTGGCTCTGAAGCCAAAGAAAAGCTTTTGGCCCACAAGCAAGAACTCAACTAAGGGATAATAGGAGAGTGTAATGAGAACCTAAATTGTCAATTAATGGACCCCACCTGACTGACTTTTGCGATGTTAAATGCATAGTCTAGCATCTCGAGTGGGCCCCTTGCTTTCTCTCAGCAATGATGAGTGACACCGCAGATGGATTATTCTTGTCATGAACATCAACCATCACTATTTCTCTTGCAAAATCTACTGTCCAATTTCTGTCTACACTGTGCAGAATAGATTACTGAAGTAATTACCTATCCAAACAGATTTAAGAAAAATATTGGCTACCCCAGTTGAAACTCATAGAAAGGGATTATTTTGATCAAAATCTGACCCAACGTGGTCAAAACAGTAAGAATCAATATATGATTTTATGAGGGTTGAAAGTGCAGTACATTGTAGGCTATTGATTTTTCCACTCCTGAAAGATTCGACATATACAAAATTCATTATCCAAGAGTCGCTTTCTACTAAACCAAACATGTAGATCACATCTGGAGGATCAGATATGACAAAAAAAAGAAAGAAAGAGTTGTTCACCAGAGGGTTTGAAACTCACGAAGGAAGCAAACAGTATCCCGTTAATTTATACATCCATGGTAGTCACAGCATCCGTTACAAGACTCAAGATATTGAAACCACAAGAACCAGAACGAAGTGGCAACAATGCCATGAAAATGAGCACGGATCAGGTCAGGGGCAGCCCTGCCGATAAACTGTCAGAGGTCCCTCTGATGCTGTTCACCCATGGCGCTCAAGAGCATCAAAGATCTTATGTTTCAGATGCATCCCACAAAAAAAATCAGTGCCATGGACGCTTGCGATGATCAGCTTCCATCATCCAAATAACTGATGGCTGAGACCATAGCAAATACCATGGTTGTTTGACACTATTTTGTCGCCATGGATGAATGGCATCAAAGGGAACCCTGATATCAACTGATACACACACTAGCTGTCTGCAGTGTGTGTGTGTGTGTGTTTTCACATCAACTGCACTAGATTTCACCAACATGATCATCCTTTAGAGCAATTTCACAATAAACTCTTAATCAGGATCCACTGATATCAGCTGATAAATGCATACGAGGAGAAGCAAATCCATGACTAACAAAATAAAAGATGCCAGAGACAGCAACGCTAATCCTTTTAACACTTTTCATACACAAGCATAATATACTGGAATAGGTATAGAGAAATACACATAAGATAGTTTTCCTGATTGTCAGAGAATAAAATGTTTATATATGATCCAGTCACATATTACTATTACTGTATATACTCTGTACAAAAACAAACACCAGCTGAAAGCTAGTGCCACATTTAAAGAATGCACCCCCATATTTCTGCATCTGTATTGTCAGCAAATTATATAAGCAGAATTGCTTCCTAGGATCCCCTCTTCAGAAGAACCATCAAGATTACTACGACAGCAAGCATGAAGGATGATCTAACTGCCGCTCCAACAAAATCATTGTTGGCACCTTTCGAGCTTTCCTTGGGCCCTACTCCTACGAAACTGAGGGCAATTTCAGACACCTTACCAATAAAGTCAGACATTTTAAGCTTCATATCAGTCATGAAGCTCCAAAATCCGCCTTCTGACCCATCAGAGGTTGCAGTGTCTGCTCCAAAATTCTCACTTACTGCTACATTTTCAGTAGCATCCTTGGTAAGATGACCTGGATAGAAAAGGGAGAGAGAAAGCAAAAAGGCAACAGTAAGCAGATATGGAACAGATAACAAGGAAAATCTGGTTCCAGTAAGTAACTAACTTGTATGGTTTGACCGGCAGAACTCCAAAACCGTTGGATTTGTCAGAACTGATTCCCAGATATGCTGGTCTGAGGCCAGTGAAACAACCATGTTCTGCATGCAAAAGACAAGGAAACATACAGGGAACTGCCCCAAGAAATATTTGCCTTTCAAAATATTACTAAAAACAAAAGGGAGAAGAAATTCAACTAAAAACACACCTAATGTTTGGACACAATCAACAAGACAAAACACGGCACGATTTGTGGCGGTCAGTTGCTTGATTCACTTGTTAAGTTCCCAAATATAGACCTGATGCTATGTCACTCAGACGCTTTGTGGGTATCTGCCTTGTGTCAACATGACAACAGACATCACATTAAACACACCATGACACTTACAGCAGTGACCTTGTACACTAAAGGCATGTTTGATGGCTCGTCCCGTGAATGCACGGGACGAAAAAGACCTTCAGAAAAAGTTTTTTAACAAACATTGGATGCGGCCACCTCCCCCCCCCCCCCCTGTTACAAAATGAACAGGAACGGAGGGGACAAAAAAAAATGTGCATCGACAGGCGTGCCAAAATGAACAGGAACAGTACTCTCTCTCCTCAAGAGAGCTCAAACTCGAAAAAGACTGAGAATCGATGGGCATCCCTCTTTTGTTTGCAATCACACTCAGTGGGAGGATGGTCAATGTGCTCTTTGTCACCGGCGAGGAGGATTCCAGTGACTCAGCGGTTGGATGCATACAGGAGGCAATCAGGGCGGTCGTGGAGTGCGCCGGTGGAGAGAGTTTTGCAGAAAAACGGTGGAGGATGGATAGGAGGAGTTGAAGATGTGGGGTTGCTGGTTCTCTCTTGTCATTGTTTTGAAGACAAATGTGTAGATTTGGGTGTTTCATTCATTTTGTGGGGGTAATGATCAGGACATCAGTGGTTTTGGGGATGTTATCATGAAATCTTAATATTGGGAATGGGTTTGCATGCCAAATCGAGACACTCATTGTATTTTCTGCATTTTTCCTGTTATTCTCAGTGTATTTTTTCTGAATGAGAGCATTTTCTGCAATTTAATCAAGTTTAATCTAGACACTCAATGTATTTTTCTGAATTTCAAGGAAACTTGTTCAATGGGGATGAATAAATGATTAAGCACAACAGAAAATTTTTATTTTTATCTTTTCAAAATTTTAACTCTTTGACAATGTAGGAATTGCATAAAAAAGCATAATCCCTCTTTTTGGTTGGCTCCTTCATGTTATTATTTATAATAGAAGGTTAACACTGGGATGCTTAGAAGTTGTTAAGAACAGTTAATAAGTATATATATATATATATATATATATATATATATATATATAGTTTTTCTGTTTATATATGTTTTATAACCTATAGACTCTATATTTCTGTTTATATGTATTGTATATAAAGATATTTTTGGTTTATATATACTCTTTATATATATTTCTGTTAATATACACTGAAGTTTTATATTTATATATTGTACATGTATTTTTGTTTATGTATATTGTGTGTGTATTCTGTAAAAGCATGTTTCCAAATTTTGTTAATATATGCTGAAATTTTTTGTTAACATGTTCTGAATTATATATACATGCATACATATATAAATAATCATGTTTCCATGAATTTTTCTGTTAATGCTGTTGAATCTCAATGCTTGCCTCCTTTGTGTAGATCCAGTGTTTATCTTTGCCAGCATTTGCCCAGTTAGAGTTATTGATGCTTTTGTTGTATCATAGGGTTGTGGGTATCATAGATCCAGTGTTTTTTTTAAACAGCGCTGATTATAAACCATATGCAAATGCAGGTTTCCTGGTGGTGCAGCTACCATTTGTTAGCTAGTCAGAAAATTTTTCCATAAACAAACAAACAAGCAAATTCCTTACAAGAAGGTTCATGTGCTGCACAGAATTCCAACCTGCAATCATCCTCTTTGAAAAGTGTAAGGTGACAGAATGAAACAGAGACTTCTACAGCAGGACTTGGTTATTCATTTTTTTTTTCTAGTGTTTCATTGTGGTGTCATAGTGAAAAAGCAGGTAGGAAACCAACAAAAATTGTAATGGAATGCTTTTTTTTTTTATCCTGCTGGTATATTAGCATTGACCTTCTTTGAAATTTATTTGTTCTCAAATACAACAACTACGCCTTCATCCCAAAACAATTGGGGTCGGTGATGTGAACCAAAAAAGAAAATCATTCTGGGTCTTCCACATGAATCCTTCTCCTCCAATCATTTCTATCCAATGTCATGTCCTCGGTGAGGTTCAAAGCATTCATATCATTTCCTATCATCTCCATCCATGTCTTCTTAGGCCTACCCCGACCTCTTTTAAATTATATTTTCTCATTTCTCCATCCTTCTAACCGGAGCATCATTAGGCCTTCGCCGAATATGTCCAAACCACCGTAAACGATTCTCTCTCATCTTATTTTCAATGGGTGCAACGCCTACCTTCTTACTTATCTCCTCGTTCCGAATCTTATCTTTTATTGTATTTCCAAACATCCATCTAAGCATACGCATCTCAGCTACACTCATTTTTTGAATATGATGTCTCTTGGCAGCCCAACATTTCGTACCATATAATAAAGTGGGCCTAATAGTTGTCCTATAAAACTTTCCCTTCAACCGCAATGGCATTCTACGATCGCACAACACTCCAGTTGCACTTTTCCATTTCATTCACCTAACCTTTATCCTATGATTTACATCTCCATCATTTTCTCCATACTTTTGAATGATAGATCCCAAATATTTGAAACAATCATCCACCGGTATTTCTTGCTCACCAAGCTTCACTACACTCCCATCACTACTTCGTTGCTTAATAAACCGACATTCCATATATTTTGTCTTACTCTTACTCAACTTAAAACCTCATGCTTCCAATGTCTGTCTCCATAATTCTAACTTAGCATTAACCCCAGCTCTAGATTCATCAATCAAAACAATATCATCAGCAAACAACATACACCATGGCACATTTCTTGAATTGATCTCGTAAGCTCATCCATCACTATCGCAAATAGGAAAGGGCTTAAAGCAGATCCTTGATGTAACCCAAGATCCTTGATGTAACCCAACCGTTATAGGAAAATTGGATGTCATCCCTCCACAAGTGCGGACATTGGTTACTACTCCTTCATACATATCTTTAATTATACTAATGTACTTGAGAGAAACACCTTTCTTCATCATCGTCCACTAGAAAACGTCCCTAGGTACTCTATCGTATGCCTTGTCCAAATCAATAAAAACCATATACAAATCTTTGTTCCTCTCTCTATTTCTCTCAATAAGTGTCTAAGAAGATATATAGCTTCCATAGTTGATCTTCCAGGCATAAAACCAAATTGATTCTCCGATATCATGACAACCTTCCTCAACCTAGACTCAATCACCCTCTCCCAAAGTTTCATAGTATGACTTATGAGTTTTATACCACGATAGTTTGTGCAATCTTGTATATCACCCTTATTCTTATATAGAGGCACCAAAGTACTCTTCCTCCACTCATTAGGCATCTTATTTGTCCGCCAAATCTTGTTAAAAAGATTTCTCAACCATTCTAAACCTTTTTCTCCCAAGCATTTCCAAGCCTCGATAGGTATACTATCTGGGCCAACTGCCCTTCTTGATTTCATTTTCTTCAAAGCCTCTGCAATTTCTTTCTTTTGAATCTTGCGCATGAAGTCACGATTCATCTCATGAAAAGGAATTGAGAAGTCTCCAAGAACCTGAGCATGACTTCCATTAAATAGCTTATCAAAATAATCTTTCCATCTCTCCTTAATCTCCTCATCTTTGACTAAAACCCTTTGCGTTTCATATTTGATACATCTAACCATACCCAGATCCCTCAATCTCCTATCTCTCATCTTTGCAAGCTTATAAATATCCTTCTCGCCCTCTTTGGTATCCAACTTGTCATAAACCTCCTTATATACCTTATCCCTTGTGTTTCAAACTACTTTTTTAGCTTCCTTCTTTGCTATCATATACTTCTCCAAATTCTCATTATCACGACTCTTAGATTTATTTGTTCTCAAATAAGTTACATATATCTTCATTTGCAGATTGGCTGGCACTTGTAAATTATATTGTTTGCATCAATAACACAAGAAACTTTATTGATATATATTTATCAATCTGATTGATAGGAAAGAGATTCTACTCTTGCAATGTTCATGAACTTTGCAAATTCTACATGAAGGTCATGTTAAGTACAATGTAATACGGAGATTTTGCAGAGTATATGCTTCATATCCTTTGAACTGTTATTCGAATGTGGCTTGGGTAAAAATATACACACTCGAGGCAAAATCCAATTAGAGATCCATATTCGGGGCAAAAATCCAATCTGAGATTCATATTCTGAGCAAAAATCCAATTTAAGATCCATATTCAAGGCAAAAATACATATTCAGGGCAAATATCCAATTCAAGATCCATATTAGAGGCAAAAATTCATATTTGGGCCAAAAATCTAATTCGAGATCCATATTCAGAGCAAATATCCAATTTGAGGTCCTTATTTGGAGCAAAATCCATATTCAGGGCAAGAATGTCATTCAAGGTCCATATTCGGGAAAAAAATCCATATTTGGGGCAAAAATTCAATTCCAAATCCTTATTCATGCCAAAAATCATGATTTTAGATATAATTTCATAATTGAATCCATATCCAGGCAAAAAACCATAACAAATTTGTTAAAACATGTAAAATGGTGGACGGATCGGGGCATACGATCCAAAATGAAGTAATTCAACCTATTATCCATGACTGTGCAAGTTGTCCGCACATCATCATCAAGCAACAGACATTTAAAACATAGCATTTAAGCATGGTCCAAACAAATGTTGGACTTGGAATAGTTGTTACGGAACGAACAAAACCAATGTTCTGTTCCGTTCTTTTTGTTCATTTCGTCCAACCCTGGACAAATCATCAAACATACCCTAATCCCTCACCAAGTGCAGCCATTTTCTTCTGTAAATTTTCCACTTTTGACTGTACAACGAGAGACCAAGCTATAATTTGGAAGGGATCTAGCGGTCACTCTACATTTAGCTGCTATAACCCATGTTGGACTCCCTGCCTAAAATGAAAATGAAGACCTTTCAGTAAAAACTGAAGCCTGAAGTAGGCCACCTAGATCTACCAAGTTACTAAAGCAAAATGCATTCTAAGGTCATGACAATTTCACCCTCTAATGCTAAGGAGCTCAATAACCACTGAATTCATGCAGAGTTTGGGATGAATAAAGCCCCTCCATTGGAAGAAACTAAAACTGGCCATAAGCAAGAAATACATTCCTTTCAAACATCGGCCCTGGGTCCTGGATCTCCAACATACACCATGAATCCTTAATGTAGGGTCATCATAGATCCAGATTTTTTTGCTCGTCAACCAGAAACATTTGCCACACACAGCCCTAAAACATTTGCAAATCATGTTCCTACACCAATCATCATGGTTCCTTAAATATGGTCACCATTCACCAACATAGAAACCCACTCGGAATATCCTGAAGTTCCTTTTTTTTAAGGGAAAGAGAAAAAGATTTACTGGAGGAGAGATACGAAAGAAAAGATGGTTAAAAGAACAACAAGACATTGCCCCCAAGAGCAATACAATCAGATATTTATGATCCCAATAAACTTAACCCTAATAATCTAAGTTCAGCCATCACTATCATTCCAAAATCATTAATAATTATGTACTTAAGGGGAACATATGAGCATCAAAAGCTATCAATAAAGAATCTCTGTTGCAAGCTATGTCACATAGGTGCGGGTGTAGGGTGCGGGAGGGTGTGTATATATATATATATATATATATATATATATATATATATATATATATATATATATAAAATTTTTAACAGATATACACTCGTATCACCACCTTTCGTATTTTTTTATTTTGGATCCAAAATGGACAGTTATGACCCTCGGCTTGACCACACTGGGCGCCGCACCCGAGTCGAGTCACGTCGACGGGGGTGCGGCACCCTGTTGGCCGAATCCCTGTGACATAGGTTGCAAGAAATTCATGCCTACTCTTTTCAAAATGTATGAATGAACTCTTTGAACCTAAGACATGGTTGGTAAATTTTTATCCAGATAAATAGGACAGAATCCAGTAATTTTCAACAGTGCCAGGAAGACTAATTCATTTTTCAGCAACATGAACCAAGCAAACAAAACTTGCAGAGTCAGTCACAGATTTCCTAAGAAAGAAAGAGAACCTAATGCAGTTTAACAAAGTCAATTCCCGAAAATAATTTAGATCTCAGGCAATTGCAACTCTTAGGAGGAACGAATAAATGTTCTATAATCCAGGGTATCATAAAGAAGTTGTAACAACAATAATGAACAAAACAACAAAAAAAAAAGATGGCATGCCAGAAGTAGTCACCTGAACATCAACTCTCTCATTAAGCAATGAAAATGCTTGCAACACATTATTATGCATTGAGGGAGAGATGATGGAACCATCACTTGCCACACAAACTTTGGTCTCTGCTTCATGAAATGCAGCATTACCAGCAGCAGTAGGAGAGGAGAAATACATCCTGATAGTTTTGTAGAGTTATGAAAGAAAAGGAAAAGAAAAGGAAGCATGTGAGCAAAAACACTGCAAAAAGGTCATATAGAATGCATTCCAGAGGCTATCAACAAGTAACTGAATTGTCAGATGGATGATTCCATAAGGAGTTGATTAAAACTGTGTGTGCATAGGCAAGATTTAGTTGCAATCCAAGTCAAATGAAATACGAAGTTTTCTTAGATTCAAGAACCCCAAAGATCTGTTTCTTGACATAATATGCCTGGTGTTGACACATACATGAATCACCAACACTAAAGCTCTGTTTGGAAGGTGACCATTGGAGGTCACTGGAGTGGTAAGTGTGGAATCCCTACTTCCAAAACTGTTTGGAAGCTAGGAAAAATGGGAAAAGTAGAAACTTCCATGACCTTTGCCAGTTCCAATTCCTCATTTCAGCTACCACCAGGGTGAGGTGGTAATTACCTTAGTTGTTATAGGCGCTAGGCGGAGCCTAGGTGGTGAGCCCCTAAAAAGGCCTAGGCGGGGCCTAGGCGGTACCCCAAATAAAAAAAATTAAAAAAACATAATAAGAAACATGTATACAACATAAATCAATCAACAATAAGCAATAGACAAATAATATGTTGTTGAACACTTTAAAACAATTATATTACATAACCTTAACTTGCTCAAACAAATTAAGAATAAATCAACAATTGAATAAACAAACAATACAACTAAAAAATATGAAGAACAATGCACAAAAAATAAAATCATGTATACAAAAAAATTAACAACAATAGACATAATATAAGCAATAGACAAATAATGTCTTATTCTTTTTCTTCTCAACAATAGACATAATACAAGCAATAGACAAATAATGTCTTTTTCTTCTTCTTCTCAACAACAGACATAATACAAGCAATGGACAAATAACATGTCTTCTCCACCTCCTCCTCCTTCTTCTTCTTCATCTTTTTATCTTCAAAGAAGAAAACAAATGATGTCTTAAAAAAAATCTTCAAAAAAAAAGCCTAGGCTGTATTATAGGGCCCCACCGCCCAAACCTGGTCGCCCATGCAGTGGGGCTGCACCTAGGTTGCCTAGGCGGTGCCTAGGCTCCACCTTTGACAACTAAGGTAATTACCAAATGCTACACCAGGGACACTGTAACCTTCTCAGTTCATTTGTGAGGGTAAAAACTGCATCTCAAACATCATGACCATGGAGATGGAGAAATCCTTAATGGATTTTACAGAGTGCCCCAAAACGTCTCTAAGGATTTGCTAAATCCATGACCATTATGGAATCCACTTTTTCATCCTCAAAAGGCAGTTTCCAAACAGAGCGGGAATTGGAATTTGAAAGCAGTGTGGGTATCAGACCTAGGAAGTGGATACTGCAAACTTTTAGAAGATTGGAATAGCAGGAAGCGAGCAGGAAGTAGTATGTAGAATCATTTACAAAGCAATATGTGAAATCAGTGAACATAAGAATAAGGATTCTTAAGGGAATCAGGATTCCTCAACATAAGAATCAAAATTTCTGAGGCTTATGTCATGGGAATCACAATTCTCATATTTAAGAACCGGAATCCCTATGTAAAGGTTACAACAAAATGGGGGATTTGAAGAAGATATCACTAATAAGATCAATGACTGTTGGATTAAGTGGAGATAGGCTAGTGGTGTGTTATGTGATAAAAGATTACCTCTGCGACTAAAGGAACATTTCTATAAGACTACTATAAAACCAACACTATTATATGGAGCTGAATATTGGGCAACTAAAAAACGACAATAAGCAAGAAAGGATAAAATTAGAAATGAATATGTTAGAATGTGCCTAGGAGTCTGACCAATAAAGGATAACATAAGTGAATGTCGTTTAAGATGGTTTGGACATGTTTCAAGAAGACCTCTTCCGGCACATGGTACAAGTAGAAGAAGTTAGGAAAAGAGAAAGACCGATGAAGACTTAGAAGAAGACAATTAAAGGTGACATGAAAGATTGTAAAGTGATTGAAGTTTTAGCTCTAGATGGACAAAAATGGAGAAACATTACTTTTAAAGCCGACCCCATGTAGTTGGGATAAGGCTTGATGAAGATGATGGTGAATCCCTATGCAAAGGAATACCGATTCCAAATTGCTTATGCTTCCCTCTTCATAGACATCCTGATACCAGCTGGTTCTCAGCACTTCCCGTTAGTATGCCCAAAACTAACCCGAACCAATTCAAGAACAAATGAAAGGAAGAAAAAAATGATAGTTTTTCCATGATATCGATAGCTAGACAAATAGACTAAAGGCAGGACCATCCAATTTGCATCTTCTAATTAATTGCAAGGCTTCGTGGAATCCTAAACCCCAAAAAAAAAATTACAGAAGAAAACGACAAACAAAAAGCAAAACAAAAGTTCACCAAATTCGAACAAGCAATGGAAATTTTAATACATCCTCAACCATAATCCTATCCCTAACGCTAGACCAATCTTATTACTAAAGAAAAACCAGACAAATGGGATTTTTCAAAAATCTTAATATCTAGACAAAGAAAATGCAATTATACCGAAATTCAAAACTAGCATATCCAGATATTCCAATAAATCACAATGAAACGAAAATTATCGGGAGAATAATGTATAAGAACCAAAACTTAATAAAAAAATGGAATTGAACGATCAATCAAGATAAAAAAACCATAGAACAAAAGGCGGTTACTTCTCCAACGTCTGCTTGAGATCGTCTGTGGCCTCTACGGCCTCCTCCCTCGTCGGCGGCGGCCCAAAGACGAGCCTCGGTGGCGGGATCACCGGCTCGAACGGATCGCCCTCGCCGCCGGCGAACTCCCACTCGTCGATCTTCCATGCCGATATCCGAGCAACAGAGGCGTCCGCCTTGACCTGAGAGGAGACGATGACCTTCCCCCTATCTCCGCCGTCCCCCACGGAGGCGACCGACGTCGAGGCCGCGCGGGCCGGTTTCCGAACGGCCGCTGCCTGTTCCGCCAGCGGGATCACCGACGACCCCCGCACCGCTCCGAAGCCGACCACCCTTCCGATCGTCCTCATCGTCCCTCCTCCCATCGTTCCGGTCGCTTCGTGCGCCGGAAAACTCTCCTCCCCTCTCTCTCTCTCTCTCTATATATATACATGAAGCGTTTCTTAACAGGGAAGAAAAAGAAAGCATGAACACGTGGCATATTGTCTGACGTGGATTTTGCATAATCGCTTTTATGATCCGACGGGTAGCGGTTGGCATCATATGCTCCGTACGATCTCATGAGCCCTAGATCTGCTCACGAAACCTTTTGTTTTGTTTTTTTTATTTCTACTCGAAAATAAGGTTGTCAACGGGTCAGGTTTGGTTCGGACCCAAGTGGAATCAGACTTGGAGCATTTTTTTGGGTATAGTATCGGGTCCGAAACTGGGTCTAATCGGGTCTACTATAAGAAAAACCATACCCGGATCCGATGAAAACTACAAGAACCAGACCCGATAAAACAATATTTTTTATCATTTTTACATTGAAAAATTACGGGTCTTAATTGAAACTTGGGTCTGGTATAAAATTTCACAAGGTTTATGTATTAATCGGACCTTTGGTTCCAGACCCGGGTGTTAATCAGGTCTTCTTATTTGTTACCATACCCGGACCCTATAAGGTTTGATCCGGGTAAACCAAACGTATTGACACCCCTACTCGAAAGGATCACATACCTAATAGGATTTACTTCATTTGGAAGGCCGACCTATTAAGTGACAGGTGTTTTTAGGAAGGTTGATCACCATAAAAAAAAGAACAAAAAATCAGCCGAAATGACAGGACGTGTAAGAGTGACAATGGGTAGGGTTTGATCCGGACCGACCCATACCAAACCCTATAGGGTTAGGGTTTGGTGATAAATAAAAAGGCCCAATTAAAATTTGGATAGAACCTGAAGGGTCCGATTAATATGTGAATCAGGGTATGGTTTGTAAAATTTTGTACTAGATCCAGGCCTGACCCAAATTTCAATTAAGATCCACAGTTTTCAATATAAAAAAGATAAAATTATTATTTTATAAGGCATGGTCCGTGTATGGTTCATGTAATCCTTATAGGATCCAGGTATTGTTTTTCTTATGGTAGGTCCGATTAGATGGGTCCGAATTCGATACCATCATCTCAAATATGATTGGGTCTAGTTTCACCAGGATCTGAACCAACCCCGATCCGTTTAAATGGACAAAATATTGGCACATTAATGTTTATAAAAAAAATCATGTTTTTATCAAGATGTGTACCAATTTATTGGAAAACAACACCTTTTTAGTTTTTATATTGGCTATAATGCACCGATCTGATTGCGGTTTAATGTGATGAGATCAGCGCGTTATTTTTTGTTTTTATTTTTACTATTTGCCAGCACATGCTAAATTAGCGCCAGTAAAAGCTAAAAGCACAATTAAACAGATCTTCACTGGCGCAAGTTCAGCCAGTGAAAATGATTTTCACTGGCGAATATAATTTGTACCAGTAAAACCTTTACTGTCAAGGCTTTTACTGGCACATGCATCTACTTGTTACGACTTTTACCGATGCAAACGTTGCGCCTGTAAAACTTGATTTTTTTTAGTAATATAAATTAAATATTTTATTCTTAAAAATATATTTATTTTTTGCCAATATTTTGGATGCAAAAATGTGAGAACGATGAATATTTTCAATTTCTCATGACAATTTGGCTGATAAAATTTTGCCATTTTAAACTTTTCCAATATGCTATAGACAAACATTTGTTGACAATCAATAGACATCTTCTTCCACAGTGGGCAGATATCATGTAAAAGGTTTGCGGTCGTGTTTGGTTCATAGCTGTTTGGGGTATATAAATGATGTGTACAGCCTGTTCTCAACCAGATCCATGAGTACCTGACCCAATTAATGTGCCCATCAACCTTTGACTGGTACGGGTTAGGTGGTTTGAATCGGTCTAATACAGACAGGTGCATCAGTTCATGCCGATTGCATGGACAAGATTATGTAGAACAGTCCTGTCTGGACACTACTGGCCGTGGGTAGTGGTGTCCTGAACCATCAATCAATATCATGAATATCAATGATTTGATGGCAAGACACCATGCCTTAGCCATGCAGATCAAGTAAAACAGTGGATTACAATGTTAATGTAAAACACCAATACCACATGACACTTGTCACGTTTGCTACTCAAAGCAGCTGCAGATCCTACAGCACAGGAAAGTTGTTGCTTTTGTGGCGTTTCCAGATCTCACAAGGTCTCATGAGATTTGGGTTCTTACACAAATGATAACTCGAATCTCACGAAGTCTCATTTGCAAAGGCTTTGCTTTTGGGGTGCTGTACACAACTCACTTTTTAGGAAGCGGATTGGGTCATACTGAACATGAGCGTTTTTGTTCATGCTGACATCGTGGCCATCCGATTTGCATTTTAAAAAGCTCAAAAGTCAACAAAACCACGTGGCATTCATCCAAAATGCAAACAGATGGCCACGATGTTGGCATGAGCAAAAACGCTCATGTTCAGCATGACCTGATCTGGTTCCCACTTTTTATGTTTGGTTGGTTTTGGAGTAATGTGGCAAATGAGGTTCACTTTCTAAATCTCATGAGATGAAACCAAATATTACTAAAATGTTTGAAAAAGTTTCAAATAGCCCCCAAACATTTCAGAGATTGCAAATGCCCACTAAAGTGTCATTATTTCGATCAAATTACCCCAATCATAAACTAGACTAACGTTGGGTTGTTCTTGGGTTAACCCAATTCATGTTTTGAAGTTATCATTTTACCTAATTACAATGATATTTGAACTGTTGACCTCCTCAACAAGTAACAAAGCACTAACCACTACACCATAAAGCTTGTTGTTATTCATTTTCAAAAGTAAATTTTTATGGTCCTCAAAACCATGTCAAGATTTTGAATATAATCCTCAAAGCCATGCCAATCAGGATTTTGAAATAACCATCTGGTCTCAGCTGCCTTTAAAACTCTCTTTCAAACAAGGATTTCAACAGCAATAAGTTGAAATAACAATATCATGATTCTATGGTTTGTAAAACTGCAGAACCTTTGTTAATCAAGGTAGTGTTACTCGATGGTAGCAGGTAGTTATCTCAGTTCATGTTCATATTTATATCATTTTTTTTCCTTCACAGGGATTGACTGAGAAGTTCAAAGAGAAATATCCACGCTATACAGGATCTGCTACTATTATCATATGAAGCCTTAATGTTGATGATCATTCCATTCATTGCATGCTAGAACCACCATAGGAGCTCTCCCCGGTTGATTTCTTTGTCTAATTATTTTTTATTTGTTCATAAGTATTGGGGAGGTTGGTTACGTAATGTAGTCATTTTCTGTGTTGTCTGGATGGTACCACATATCCATGTCACATACCTGTTGGTTTCTTTGTCTAATACTATAGATTGTTTCAAAAAAGATCTGTCCCACCCAGTGAATGCACGTTCTTTGATCCCCCTTTAAACATGACCTTATTTTTTTAGTCAATGTTAAAAATACAGGACCTTGGAAGCTGGCTTGAGGGAGCACTTCTTCCAGAGCTAGGCAACTTAACTAAAATAAAGAGATTGTATTTCATGTTATGTTACATAATTGACCCAGTCAAACTGAGAAATATGTGCTCAACCATAGATGAAACTCATGATAGGACTCATCTACTCCATTTGGAGGATAGTTTTCCTACTCTCTCTCTACGTTGGAATATCTCTCAGGTGTAAAAAAGGATGTGTATGAGTGTAACCGAAGCAGGTTATATGTCCCCCCCCCCCTCCCGCACGTGTGTCTTCGGGGGTCCGAATGAATGCCACGTATGTAAGCACATGGGGCTCAT
Source organism: Nuphar pumila (assembly GCF_984573655.1). Classification (NCBI taxonomy): domain Eukaryota; kingdom Viridiplantae; phylum Streptophyta; class Magnoliopsida; order Nymphaeales; family Nymphaeaceae; genus Nuphar; species Nuphar pumila. The sequence continues at coordinate 116,456,048 of NC_143259.1, read as the reverse complement.
ATTCCCATGTATGTCAGCATCAGTTAGCATCAGAGTCCGATGCGGTTGCAAAGATTTAAGTACCCTTTTTTGCCATTCCCGCTATAAAATGATGGTTCGAGAAAAGGACAAAAATATCCTCTATTTATAAAAGGGAGGATGATCTTAACTCTTTAAAGTCCAAACATTCTATTTTTATCCTAAGCAGTAAACTCCTCTGCTATAACAGGAGCTCCTCACAATATTTTGCCCTAAACATTTTGGATCACCCTTTGACAACGCACCATCTGCTCTAACAAGAGCTCCCTTTGACGATGCACTTTTTGTCGTTGTCTGTTGTCGTTGGAGCACCTTTTTCGCCGTCTGCTGTCATCGGAGCACCCTTTGCCGTCGTCTGCTGCCGTCGGAGCACCCTTTTGTCATCGTCTATTGTTGCCGGAGCACCCTTTGTCGTGGTCTCCTCGTGAGAAATAGTTAAACTACCAGAGGAATCAACATTCTGTCTATTGTTCATCATCATACCAGGGTGCAAGTGTCAAACTAAGTAGATAGAGAATGACGATTTACAACAGAGATAATGGTGGCAGCGTCAAACTTAGTAGACAGAGAGCAACAATTTACAACAAAGATCAGATCAGAGAGTAGCGATTTATAGTAGAAATCAAATCAGAGAATAATGATTTATAATAGAAATCGAATCAGAGAGTAGTGATTTATAGTAGAAATCAGATCAGAGAGTAGCGATTTACAATAGAAATCAGATCTGAAAGTAGCGATTTACAGTAGAAATCAGATCATAGAGTAGCAATTTACAGTAGAAATCAGATCAGAGAGTAGCAATTTACAGTAGAAATCAGTTCAGAGAGTAGCGATTTATAATAGAAATCAAATCAGAGAGTAGCGATTTACAGTAAATCTGTAATAACTACGAAAAATAGGAAGATTTGGGTCTTGGATCCCTTCACTGAATCCAAATGGAGTAGGCAATAAGGTACGAACTATATGAGTTGGGTCGAATTCACCATGGACCCAAATGAATCCACTTAAGGATTTGCCCAAGTGGTGTCATTTTGAACCCACGTCATGGAGGGTCTGCCGGTTTGAATGGGTTCATAACCTATTACAGACCCGGATCCACTTTAGAGTAGATCCGGTACTGTGCGTTATCGGGTTTGGACCCAGACCCGTTTTCCTTTTTATTTAAAACTCGAGCATCAGAATCGTGCCTAGGGCACGATTCTTGCCTAAGGGTGCATATAGCAAGATCGGAGGAGGGGAGGGATTACAGAAGGTAACCGACTCTCCCGGTTCATCGGAGACAGGGGGTCGCCGCTATAAAAGAGGTAGGTGGAGAAGGGTGTGCTCTCCCGCATCTCTCCTTTCATATTCTTTTTTCGCCTCTCGCCTCTCATCCATCTTTTCTTTACAGCATCAGAGTTTGCAGCAAGAAGCACGGTCTTGGAGGCACCTGAGATCGGTCGTCAGCCTCTTTTTTCTCTATTTGTCGCCGGAAAAAGGTAGGATTCTGTCTCTGATTTTGTTGGGTGTGGACTGAATCGGGTTGGGGTTGGGTCGGTCAAGGGAAACCCCGATTATTATCACATGTACGAGCTTTTCAATCTGTTCTTGGTTGTCAGAAAATCCAACGCCGTGGCTTGGGGTTACCGGTAAGGGTAACAATAGTCTTGGGAGGGGAAGATGTTTTCTTGCCTAACCCTAAACCAGAATTCCCCAAATCAAATCGATTTGGGGGTTTTCTTGATCAACCCTAACACGGCAATACCTAATCCCATCGATTTGGGGTTTTTGTTGTAGTATCAGGTAAAACTTGATGAGGGGTGCTGATTCTTGTTTAATTTTCTTGGTGCGATAAAAAAAAAGGGGGGTTGGGATTTCTGAGTGGATGATTCCCAAAATGATCCCACTAGGGGTCTGGCTGGCCAAGCCCTAAATCTTCAAATCATAACGTTTTGGGCGTTTGGTTTGATCTTATTCACTTTCTTGATAGGATTTGCTTTCTTTTTCTCGGTCAGATTGATTTTTCGTGCTCATAGTTGATTTTGTGATGAATAGCATTTCTTGATCGTGCATATGGTTTTAATCTGTAATTGTTTAAGTTGCATTGTTCATCTAACTTCAAATGATAACCAAGCGGTAATGATAAGCCACTGTATACGTTTTTCCTTTCGGTTCATCTATTGTTCTTGATAATCCAAAAGTAACGATAGCTTCAAACTTCGAAAGGGTTGTATAAAATATATATATATATATATATATATATATATATATATATATATATATATATATATATATAAACTTCTCCAGCACCCTTTCTTGATTGACTAGTTGTATGGGCATCATGTTAACATAGACTGTTTGATACTGTCCGACATTTTTGTACTATACACGATTGTATCGAATCTTTTATTTTGGATTTGCTGAAGATGTTGATTTCCTGTTAACATGCAAGGGTAGCTTCATAATGAGTTTCTTTTCCTATTCTTTAGTAGCTAATTCTGTCAGTTTATTTTAGCCGTATGTAGTGAATTATGTCAGTCCATGAGTGACCTGAATATTGGTACATTTGAAGCCATTATCACATCTCATCTTAAATTGTTTATGGCTGATTATTAAATCTGGCTGAAGAAGTAACCCTTACCAAATGTTCTATCTGTTTTCTTTAAAAATTTGTTCGATAAGCTATTGCACCCCTATGTATGAAATGTTATATTTCTGAACTAATTCAGTGTTCAACTGAATTCTATATTGAACAAGTGTCAGCACAAAGTAGTTTACCACAAAATTTCAGAGTAGCTTAATTGTTATTTTTTTTAAAAAGATATCTAGCTGGAAACAAATTGGTTAGAAAAAACTCTCAAGGTACATGGTACTTCTGTTAACAGAGCAATTGGGTCATACTTATCAGATAGATACATATGATGGGTACTCATGTTTAGTATATGGTGAACAATGAACATATCACATGACAAGCAAATTGGGATGCAATGTTTGAGTGCGTGAGTGTATTATTAAGAAGGAGGTTTAATGTTATGACAGTGATTAGAAGTTGTGGAAATGTTCTAAACTTCGGGAAAATAACTAAATTAATGAAACCCAATTACTCAGTTGAGACTTACATTGGAGAGGGTGGGTGGTACAAGACTTCGAGGGCTTGTGTTTGGTGTCGAGCGTGAAGCGGCTCATGGGTCTCCGTCCTCGGAGTTAGGGACCAAGACTACCTATGTGTCCTAGGTGGTAGTTTTACGTCTTCTGCAGAAGTTAAGAATGCATCCTGTTTTGAGTTGAGCCTTTGAGAGATTCTCTCGGCTATTGGTCGCTCCCTTGGGGATTCAGTCTTCGTTAGAATGTTCGGGTTAATAAATTACCTGGAATAATATACCCCCGAACGTTCTCTTCTGAGAAGGTCACCTGTGTCGTGTGTACCAACGAGATAAGATAATTAAACATCATTTAGAAGTGTTAGGTGTCACAACTAGTGGAGACACTAGAGAGATATATGTAAGTTGTATGTCAGAGGCTTTATATTATCAACTTGTATATTAGTAAAATTCTTAACTTGGTAGATACGAGGTAATTAAACTATTATCTGAAAGTGTACATGTTATTACATTGACTGTGGTACACCTCACCTGCTTATTAATGTTGCATATTTGTTATTGTTAAATAATTGCTCACCTGCTCATGTTCAATACACTAAAGCTCAACCATGACACTCATACCACACACTCGACTCACGATATACTTGGTCTATCAATACAGAATTCCTGCTTAGACGTGGTAGTCTAATTCTTATTTTATTTTAACATTCTCTGGTCCTGAGTAGTCACCACAAGCGGTTACAGGAGAGGTTTCGATATTTGTTTGATCTACTGGTTCCCTGACCAACTTGTAACTGATATGCCATCATGGTTTCGTTCTTTGTAAATGTACTTTCGTAAAGTTTCATGAACTAAAGTGAAATAAAGGATGTGTGGATTGTTTGAAGATCTTTTTACCTGTATCACTCCATTCACTTAACCATGATTTATAAAAGGATTCTGCTGTATATAAAAAAAAAATCCTGGTGTTTTTGGGTTAAGTTTTTGGGGCGTTACAATTATGGTATCAGAGCTGGTAACAGTACATCAAGCATCGCGGTTGAACCACTCCCTGCAAGCGTTTTGTGAGTATATATATATATATATATATATATATATATATATATATATATATATATATATATATATATATATTTGAGCTAGTATTGTGGGCATGATGCTAAGTAGTGTAGCCTGATGAGTACAACTCTGGTAAAGATTGACATATACTGTTACTTTTGCTAGATTTCTGAAAGATGTATCGCCGAAACCAAAACTGTTCTAGCGCGCCCGACAAATGGCAAGAACAAAGGGATTTTATGATGGATACTCTTAACAACTTAGCGCAGACCTTGGATGCGCAAGTGCGGGTCCAGACAGAGATGGTAGCTACTACGAGTGCACGTCATGACCCAGAAGTCGTGACATATGAGAAGTTCTTGAAGCTAAATCCGCCATCCTTCTCTGAGGAAGCCGATCCTGAATGTGTCGACAGTTGGATTGCCGAGATCGAGAGAGCCTTTAGAGTTCTGCTTGTTCCAGATGACAGACAAACTGATTTTGGTACATATCGATTGATCGGGGATGCACAGAAATGGTGGGATACGGCTGCACAATTCAGTTCACAGAAATGGAGATTATACCTTGGGAAGGATTTCAGAAAGTCTTTCTAAAAACCTACTTTCCACAACATGCTCGCGATAGGAAGCAGCAGGAGTTCCTGGAACTGACTCAGGGCAATATGAGTCTTGTAGAGTATACTACTCATTTTCGCAGTTTGGAGCGATATTACTCGAACCTGTTCGGAAATGACAAAGCACAGGCAACTAAGTACGTCTGTGGTCTTAAAGATGGGCTGCGAGTAAAAGTAATGACTAGCATGCCATCCACTTTTGCCTCGGCCATCGAAGCAGCCACGACCTTGAACGAGGAACGGGAGCGATCTTGAAAGGATCAGGGTGGCATGTCAGGAAAAAGAGAAGTTTTCACACAGCAGCAAACTGGTTGCAAGAAATATCAGTCACCACAAAAGAAGCAGCATATCTCGGGTGGAGATCGTCCTCCACAACATCAGGAACAAAACAAGGCATGTTTCAAATGCAACCGGCCTCATAATGGGCAACCTTATCCTCGGGACACCGGCGCATGTTTATACTGTGGCAAAATGGGCCACTATATTCGGCAGTGTTGTAAGAAGACCGCTGACATGCAGAAGAGACAAGTTGGGGCTGCACCGCAACAACCTTCACCATCACAACCTACTCCTCCATCGAATGTGCAAAAGCGGGTACCAGGATGGGTTTACGCTACTATTGCAAAATAACTCAATAACACGAAATTGGTGCAAGGTACAGTAATGGTCGGTGGTCATGCTGCACTAGTATTGTTTGATTGTGGTGCCACACATTCATTCATCTCTATTGAGTTTGCAAAACATTTAGGTGCACATACTGAAACTCTAAAATATGCTTTGGATGTGTACAACCCTATAGGATATAACTCCATATGCATAAATTTCATTCCTGAGGTAGCTATTGTGTTAGAAGGACAAACCTTTAATGTTGACTTATTCATTCTCGATATGACAAAGTTTGATGTTATACTGGGAATGGACTGGTTATTTGAGCATTATGCTGAGATTTTATGTCGCCAAGGGAAGGTAATTTTGAACAGACCAGGGCATCCAAAAGTTGAGTTCCGACTCTTCCGACGGGTGGCAACCTCCAAAACTATATCAGTATTAAAGGTTCAAAAATATTTAAGGCAAGAATGCAGAGCATTTTTGGTGAATATACTTTCCTATGAATCAAAATCCATTCCTTTAGAAGAACTTGAAGTGGTACGAGAATTTCCAGATGTATTTTCGGATGAATTGTCGGGATTACCTCCACGACGTGAGGTAGATTTTTAAATTGAGTTGGTGCCTGGGACTGCACCCATTTCGAAAGCACCATATCGCATGGCTCCGACAGAGTTAGAGGAACTGAAGAAGCAACTCCAAGAATTAATGGAACATGGTTTTATCTGACCAAGTGTATCACCCTAGGGGCGCCAGTTCTTTTCGTGAAAAAGAAAGATGGTTCCATGAGATTTTGTATAGACTATCGTTTGTTGAACCAAGCTACAATTAAAAACAAATATTCACTACCACGTATCGAGGATTTGTTCGATCAATTGCAGAAAGCTAAGGTATTTTCTAAGATCGACCTCTGATCCGGATATCATCAACTGCGGATTAGGAGTGAAGATATTCCAAAGACAACTTTTCGGACTAGGTATGGTCACTACGAATTTGTAGTAATGCCTTTTGGACTTACAAATGCTCCTGCGACATTTATGGAGATGATGAATAAGCTATTTCGCGCTTATCTGGATACTTTTGTGATCGTCTTTATTGATGACATTCTCATATATTCGGAGACTACAGAGCAACACAAAGATCATCTTAGAATAGTGTTGGAGACTCTCAGAAAACATCAATTGTTTGCGAAATTTTCCAAATGCGAATTTTGGCTTGAGAAGGTCATGTTTTTAGGTCATGTTTGTTACGACAATGAAGCCATACATGATACTTCAAGTACAAGGTTTTGATGATGAGCAAGTGGAATCAACTGCATTTCAGCTAAGGCTATGAAGAAATTGAAGAATTCAGTGAAGAATCTTTGAAGACTAGTGTGCAAATGTTTATTTCATTAAAAGTCTTAGATTCTTGTAAGAGCCTTACTTAGAGTGCATATTTAGGTTGCATTTCACCTTAAAAGTCTTTAGAAAAACTTTTCTAAAAAGAACCCTCATGAAAATCTTTTTAGAAAACTCTTTTCTTAAATTTTCATGTTTATTAGTCGACCAATAGTCTTACCAGTCGACTAATCCTTTCGCGCCATATTTTCTAAGAAGTCTTTTTTGTCAAATTAGCCGACCGAAGGTTTTATCAGTCGACTGGACAGAATGTCTGCTTTCTGGAAAATTAGCAACAGTCGACTAATGGTTTTATCAGTCGACTGAACAAAACATGTATTTTCTGAAAATTTAGCAGCAGTCAACTAATGCTTTTTATCAGTCGACTGAACAGAATATTTGTTTTTCAGAAGATTTTAGCAGCAGTCGACTAAAAGGTTTTTCAGTCTACTGATGATATTATCAGTCGACTAACTTTTCTCAAGTCGACTAAGTTTCAAAAGTTAAATTTTCAAACGGCTCGATTAACAGATCAGTCGACCGACGATAAATATCAGTCTACTAATAACTAACTATTAGTCGACTAACTGATGTTTCAGTCGACTAATTTTGCCGTTTTTTTGAAACTTCAAAAAGGCGTGTCTTTTCATTTTTCAAACGTTCTGATCGTTCGAAATGGACAGTTTTGACACCCTTTCATACTCTCAACGTGTGGAAAACTTTAGCTATAAATATGAGTGCATTCTACACTAAAAACAATCAAATTCAATAGAATTATATTGAATTACTTCTTGCTTTTCACTCCTATTCATTCAAGTATTTGTTTTCTCACTCACGTGATATTTTCACTTCAGTTTTTCACTCAAATCACTTTGAGAGATAGTGAATTCGTGAGTAGAGTGTTTCAACAACCTCAAAAGCCAATTGCATCTCATTTGCATTCAAAATGAAGGCTCATAGGTTGTATTGTAAGTTGTTATTTCTTTTCTGTAAAAAGGACTCCTTGGTTTAAAGGAGTTATTTGCTTTCAGTAGGGTTGTTACTGAAAGTGGGACCAGTTATGGTCTGTGTGATCTTGTAGTTTACAAGGTTGATAGTGGATAATCTCAAGCGGGTTTTGCTTGGGGACTGGATGTAGGTCGGGTTAGACCGAACCAGGATAAAATCTTGTGTTCTTTGTGTGTTTGCTTTGAGATTTGCAAAATCATTCTATATTCCGCAGAAAATTTTAAAAGCACTATTCACCCCCCCTCTAGTGCTCATTGCCTCGATCCTAGTGCACTTTCAATATTATATCCCGTGATGGCGTATCGGTGGACCCGATGAAGGTTGAGACTGTATTGAGTTGGAGTCAACCAAAGAATGTCAGTGATATTAGAAGTTTTCTTGGTCTGGCTGGTTACTATAGAAGATTCATTCAGGATTTTTCACGGATTGCCATGCCCATGACCAAGTTACTAAGGAAAGGAATTAAATTTGAATGGACAGATGAATGTGAGGAGAGTTTCCAGATACTAAAGAAAAAACTTACAACTGCTCCCGTATTAGTTTTACCAACAGGCCATGGTGGTTTTGTAGTCTACTCTGATGCGTCAGGAACATGATTGGGATGCGTTCTGATGTAGAATGAGAAGGTAATAGCTTACGCCTCTCGCCAACTTAAGAACCACGAGCGTAATTATCCAACTCATGATCTTGAGTTAGCAGCCGTGGTTTTTGCCTTAAAGATGTGACGACATTACTTGTACGGGGAGACGTTTGAAGTATTCACAGATCATAAAAGTCTTAAATATCTCTTTTCTCAAAAAGAGTTAAACATACGACAACGACGATGGTTGAAATTTATAAAAGATTATGATTTTTCAATTTCCTATCATCCTGGAAGAGCAAATGTTGTAGTTGACTCTCTAAGTCGTAAAAACGAGGGTACATTGTCCAGTTTAGTGAGTAAATGATGGAATTTAATGGAAGCATTTATTGACTGGAAGTCATGTGAAGACGACAAAAGAAACATCAGATTATCAAATCTAGTGGTTCTTCCTGAGATCCTTATTAGAATTATTGATGGTCAAAAGGAGGATCCACAATACGAGAAGTTTAGAATATTGGCTCAACAAGGAAACTCACATTTTACCCTGAAAGAGGATGGAAGTATCTGGATGCAAAAGTGACTTTGGGTTCCTAGCAATCCCGAGTTGAAAGGAAAACTGTTAGAAGAAGCACATAAAACCAAGTACACCATACACCCAGGGAGTACGAAAATGTTTAAAGATTTACAAAGAGGGTATTGGTGGAATGGTATGAAATGCGAGGTTGCAAGTTATGTCTCAAAGTGTCTGACTTGTCAGCAGGTCAAGATGGAACATCAAAAACCTGGAGGAATGATACAGCAACTGGAGATTCCTCAGTGAAAGTGGGAAGAGATCACTATGGATTTTGTGGTGGGTTTGCCCAAAACACGAAGACAACATGATGCTATTTGGGTAATAGTGAACCGACTTACAAAATCAGCTCATTTCCTACCCATAAGGATCGCCCAATCTCTAGAGAGTCTAGCAGATATATATATTCGAGAGGTTGTTCGGTTACATGGGGTACCAATATCAATAATATCGGATCAAGACCCAAGGTTTACTTCCCGGTTTTGGAGTCAGTTACAACAGGCATTGGGTACCAAGCTGAAGCTGAGTACGACCTTTCATCCCCAAACTGATGGTCAATCAGAAAGAACTATTCAAACACTCAAAGACATGTTGCGAACATGTATGCTGGATTGGAAGGGCAAATGAGATAAGCATGTGGTTTTGGCTGAGTATGCTTACAATAACAGTTACCATGCAAGTATTGGTATGGCTCCTTTTGAAGCTTTGTATGGAAAACCTTGTAGATCACCGATTTATTGGGATGCAGTGGGTGAACGTTCTTTAGAACCATCAATCATAATACAACATTATACTCAGCAGGTCAAAATGATTCGAGATAGATTAACATCCGCTCAGAGTCATCAAAAGAGTTATGCTGATCGGAGGCGTCAAGAACTTACTTTTGGTGTGAGAGATCGAGTTTTTGTGAAAATATCGCCCACAAAAAGTGTGTTTCGCTTTGGTAAGAAGGGGAAATTCAGTCCGAGATATGTGGGACCCTTCGAGATTCTGGAACGGATTGGAGAAACAACATATCGAGTCGCTTTACCCCCCCCAGTATGCGCAAATACATAATGTGTTTCACATTTCGATGTTGCGAAAATATCTACATGATCCGTCTCATGTCATTCAGTATGAGGATGTGAATATAAAGGAAGACCTGACGATGGACGAAAAGCCGGTGGAAATACTGAAAAGAAGCGAGCGAGCCTTATGATCTAAAGTCATTCCTTTCGTCAAGGTGAGGTGGCAACATCATGGTATAGAGGAAAGCAAGTGGGAGCCTGAAGCTAGTATGAGGGAGAAGTATCCCAATCTATTCGACTAAAGTTTTATTTTTTTCAGGTAAATTTCGGGGACGATTTTTTTTTAGGGGGTGAGGATGTAATAACTACAAAAAATAGGGAGATTTGGGTCTTGGATCCCTTCACTGGATCCAAATGGAGTAGGCAATAAGGTACAAACTATATGAGTTGGGTCGAATTCACCATGGACCCAAATGGATCCACTTAAGGATTTGCCCAAGTGGTGTCATTTTGAACCCACGTCATGGAGGGTCTGCCGGTTTGAATGGGTTCATAACCTATTACAGACCCGGATCCACTTTAGAGTAGATCCAGTACTATGGGTTATCGGGTTCAGACCCGAACCCCGACCCGTTTTCCTTTTTATTTAAAACTCGAGCATCAGAATCGTGCGTAGGGCACGATTCTTGCCTAAGGGTGCAGATAGCAAGATCGGAGGAGGGGAGGGATTACAGGAGGTAACCAACTCTCCCGGTTCATCGGAGACAGGGGGTCGCCACTATAAAAGAGGTAGGTGGAGAAGGGTGTGCTCTCGCACATCTCTCCTTTCATATCCCTTTTTCCGCCTTTCGCCTCTCATCCCTCCTTTCTTTACAGCATCAGAGTTTGCAGCAAGAAGCACGGTCTTGGAGGCACCTGAGATCGGTCGTCAGCCTCTTTCTTCTCCATTTGTCGCCGGAAAAAGGTAGAATTTTGTCTTTGATTTTGTTGGGTGTGGACTGAATCGGGTTGGGGTTGGGTCGGTCAAGGGAAACCCCGATTAATATCGCATGTACGAGCTTTTCAATCTGTTCTTGGTTGTCGAAAAATCCAACACTGTGGCTTGGGGTTACCGGTAAGGGTAACGATAGTCTTGGGAGGGGAAGATGTTTTCTTGCCTAACCCTAAACCAGAAATCCCCAAATCAAATCGATTTGGGGGTTTTCTTGATCAACCCTAACACGGAAATACCTAATCCCATCGATTTGGGGTTTTTGTTGTAGTATCAGGTAAAACTTGATGAGGGGTGCCGATTCTTGTTTAATTTTTTCTGTGCGATAAAAAAAAAGGGGTTGGATGATTCCCAAAATGATCCCACTAGGGGTCTGGCTGGCCAAGTCCTAAATCTTCAAATCATAACGTTTTGGGCGTTTGGTTTGATCCTATTCACTTTCTTGATAGGATTTGCTTTCTTTTCTCGGTCAGATTGATTTTTCTTGCTCATAGTTGATTTTGTGATGAATAGCATTTCTTGATCATGCATCCGATTTTAATCTGTAATTATTTAAGTTTCATTGTTCATCTAACTTCAAATGATAACCAAGCGGTAATGATAAGCCACTGTATACGTTTTTCCTTTCGGTTCATCTATTGTTCTTGATAATCCAAAAGTAACGATAGCTTCAAACTTCGAAAGGGTTGTATAATATATATATATATATATATATATATATATATATATATATATATATATATATATATATATATATATATATATATATAATATAAATTTCTCCAGCACCCTTTCTTGATTGACTAGTTGTATGGGCATCATGTTAACACATACTGTTTGATACTGTCCGGCATTTTTGTACTATGCACGATTGTATCGAATCTTTTATTTTGGATTTGCTGAAGATGTTGATTTCCTGTTAACATGCAAGGGTAGCTTCATAATGAGTTTCTTTTCCTATCCATTAGTGGCTAATTCCGTTAGTTTATCTTAGCCGTATGTAGTGAATTATGTCAGTCCATGAGTGACCTGAATACTGGTACATTTGGAGCCATTATCACACCTCATCTTAAATTGTTTTTGACTGATTATTAAATCTGGCTGAAGATGTAACCCTTACCAAATGTGCTATCTGTTTTCTTTAAAAATTTGTTCGATAAGCTATTGCACCCCTATGTATGAAATGTTATATTTCTGAACTAATTCAGTGTTCAACTGAATTCTATATTGAACAAGTGTCAGCACAAAGTAGTTTACCACAAAATTTCAGAGTAGCTTAATTGCTATTTTTTTTAAAAAGATATCTAGCTGGAAACAAATTGGTTAGAAAAAACTCTCAAGGTACATGATACTTCTGTTAACAGAGCAATTGGGTCATACTTATCAGATAGATACATATGATGGGTACTCATGTTTAGTATATGGTGAACAATGAACATATCACATGACAAGCAAATTGGGACACAATGTTTAAGTGCGTGAGTGTATTATTAAGAAGGGGGTTTAATGTTATGGCGATGATTAGAAGTTGTGAAAATGTTTTAAACTTCGAGAAAATAACTAAATTAATGAAACCCAATTACTCAGTTGAGACCTACCGTAGAGAGGGTGGGTGGTACAAGACTTCGAGGGCTTGTGTTTGGTGTCGAGCGTGAAGCGGCTCATGGGTCTCCGTCCTCGGAGTTAGGGACCAAGACTACCTATGTGTCCTAGGTGGTAGTTTTACGTCTTCTGCAGAAGTTAAGGATGCATCCTGTTTTGAGTTGAGCCTTTGGAAGATTCTCTCGGCTATTGGTCGCTCCCTTGGGGATTCAGTCTTCGTTAGAATGTTCGGGTTAATAAATTACCTGGAATAATATACCCCCGAACGTTCTCTTCTGAGATGGTCACCTGTGTCGTGTGTACCCACGGGATAAGATAATTAAACATCATTTAGAAGAGTTAGATGTCAGAACCAGTGGAGACACTAGAGAGATATATGTAAGTTGTATGTCAGATGCTTTATATTATCAACTTGTAAATTAGTAAAATTCTTAACTTGGTGGATACAAGGTAATTAAATTGTTATCTGAAAGTGTACATGTTATTACATTAACTGTGGCATACCTCACCTGTTTATTAATGTTGCATATTTGTTATTGTTAAATAACTACTCACCTGCTCATGTTCAATACACTAAAGCTCAACCATGATACTCATACCACACACTCGACTCACGATATACTTGCTCTATCAGTACAGAATTCTTGCTTAGACGTGGTAGTCTAATTCCTATTTTATTTTAACATTCTCAGGTCCTGAGTAGTCACCACAAGCGGTTACAGAAGAGGTTTCGATATCTGTTTGATCTACTGGTTCCCTGACCAACTTATAACTGATATGCCATCATGGCTTCATTTTTTGTAAATGTACTTTTGTAAAGTTTCATGAACTAAAGTGAAATAAAGGATGTGTGGATTGTTTGAAGATCTTTTTACCTGTATCACTCCATTCACTTAACCGTGAGTTATAAAAGGATTCCACTGTATAAAAAAAAATTCCCGTGTTTCTGGGTTAACTTTTTGGGGCGTTACAAAATCGCTACTCTCTGATCTGATTTCTACTGTAAATCGCTAATCTCTGAACTGATTTCTACTGTAAATTGCTACTCTCTGATCCAATTTCTACTATAAAACGCTACTCTTTGATCCGATTTCTACTGTAAATTGCTACTCTCTGATATGATTTCTAGTGTAAATCGCTACTCTCTGATCTGATTTCTAGTGTAAATCACTACTCTCTGATCCAATTTCTATTTTAAATCATTGCTCTCTGATATGATTTCTACTGTAAATCGCTACTCTCCAATCTGATTTTTACTGTAAATCGCTACTCTCTGATTTGATCTCTGTTGTAAATCGTTGCTCTTTGTTTACTCAGTTCGACGCTGCTACCGTTATCTCTGTTGTAAGTTGCTATTCTCAATCTACTTAGTTTGATGCTTACACCCTGGTATCATAATGAACAATAGAAAGAATGCCGATTCTTCTGGTAGTTCAACTATTTCTCACGAGCAGACGATGGCAAAGCGTGCTCTGGTGGCAATAGATGACGACAAAGGGTGCTTCGGCGGCAACAGACGATGACAAATAGTGCATCATCAAAGGGAGCTCTTATTACAGTAGATGGTGTGTTGTCAAAGGGATCCATATGGTTTATCGTTGAGTTCATTTTCTGTTGCAAAGCGATTCTATGTGCAGCTGAGGATACATCCTCTCCAAGCAAATGAGCTCATTAGTAATGGCAACCCACTGCACCATTTTCCTTGGACTGAGGCTGATTCATAGAGAATCTAGCAATGGTACACTCTTGAGAATATGCTTCACAAACTTCAGCTCAGACACTGTCCCCTTGAAAGAGCCGATGGGCTACATGAGTCGCAGGAATGTGCAAAGCTATTTATGAGAGGACATTTCCGTCAAACAGATATCTATTTTATGGGAGAACATTTCCATCAAACGCATATCTACCTTTTTTATATGTTATTTTATTATAAAATCATCATGAGTAACATTGACATATGAATTATCGCAGGTCCTAAGATATTTCTCTGTACACACCGGAACACGCGAATTTGTCTTCAAGGGAGAACACACAACACCCTCCCGAGTGTAACCCATAAGAGGTTAACATACACATCTAAAAAAAGATAGAGGGAGATTTGAGAGTTGTTATCAATGTCTATATATTGTGAGGAAAATGACCAGAACGTCTGGTGGAAGGTCTGTCTTCCTCTTCTGTATTTTCTCCTGATCTATAGTGAAGCCTTTCTTTGTGTTCTTCTCGTGGATGTAGGAGTTCGTCTTCAAACCACATAAATATTTAGTTTTTTATGGTTTGTTATTTTTGTTTATTTGATTCGCGTGTGAGTGTTGTCGAGCTGTGAGAGTGAACAAGGCTTCTGCTATTTGTTGTTTCTATGTGTGATGACATTGTTTGTACAATAGGTATCAGAGCTAGGCTCTATCAACTTTAGGTGTCAGTATGGCAACAAGATTCAAAATAGACAAGTACGATGAGAAAATCAACTTCGGTCTATTGCAAAAACAAATCAAAGCAATTCTAGTGCAAAACAACCTCCACAAGGCTCTCCTTGGCAAGAAGAAATCCGACGTAAAGGAAGATGACTGGGCAAAGATGGACCACAAAGCAATCATCACTATTCAATTATCTTGCATATGAGTTCATATATAATATAGTTGATGCAGAGACCACATTAGACTTATGAAAAAAACTTGAGCAACTTCATATGTCGAAGATCCTCATAAATAAGCTCTATGTCAAGGAGCAACTTTACAACTTGTGTATGTTTGAAGGGGGTGATCTATTAAAACACATAAATATATTCAACAAGTTGATTTCCCAACTTTGCAGTATGGATGTTAAGGTGGAGGAAGAGGATCAAACTCTTCTCCTTCTGTCTTTTTTACCCAAGTCCTATGATTATCTAGTGATTACCATCCTTTATGAGAAGGATAATATTCTAATAGAGGAGGTTAAGACTATTTTGTTGTCAAATGAAACCAAGAGTAAATCCAAAACTGGTGAAAGATTGATAGTGAAGGATTTCGGTCAAGAAATAGGACGTCAAAAAGAAAGGAGAAACAAGAAGAATAATAAATTTTGGTCCAAGTCTAGATGTCAAAATAATCAATGCCATTAATATAAAGAGGAGTGTCACTGAAAGACAGATTGCCTAAAGAAGCAAAAGCAAAAGTCCAAGCAAAAATAGAAAAAACATAATAAGGCTAACATTTCTCTCAAGTCAGAGACGAAAGAAGGCATGTTGATTGTTTCTTCATATATGGAATCTTTAAACATTTGGATTCTTGATTCTCAGTGCTTTTATCATGTGTCCTCTGCTTTTATCATGTGTCCTCATAGGAAGTGGTTTCAATCCTACAAATCCATTGATGGGGGCCAAGTTCTTATCAAAAATAATATCGAGTGCAGAACTATCAGGATATGAACCATTAAAATAAGAATGTTTGATGGAATTGTGAGGATCTTGACAAACGTCAGTGACATGTCATAATTAAGGAAGAGTTTTATTTCTCTTGGAATACTTGATGCAAGTGAATGCATGTTTACTGACTCTGTCAGTAAGCTGAGGCGAAAAAAGGTGCTATGTTGATCATGAAAGCTGAAAATGTTGGTTCCATATACAGGCTGATTGGCAAGACTGTTACAGGTGATGCAACAATCTCATCTTCCTCAAATGAAGATGCCACTCTGATGTGACATGCTAGTCTTGATCACATGAGCGAGAGAGGGCTGCTGGAGTTGCACAATAAGAAATTACTCAAAGGAATCAAATCTTGCAAGTTAGATTTTTGTTAGTTGTGTATCCAGGACAAGCAGTGTAGGGTACAATTTACTACCTCTACCAAGAGAAGCAAGGAAATCCTTGATTATGTGCACTTAAATGTGTGGGGGATAGCTCCAATAACCTCCCTAAGAGGAGTCATGTATTTTGTGACTTTTATAGATGTTTTTTTCATAAAAGTGTGGGTTTATTCTTTGAAGCACAAGTGAGAGGTGTTCGAGAAATTTAAGGTTTGGAAAGTCAAACTTAAAAAGCAAATAGGCAAGCAGATTAAGTTTCTTCAGACAGAGAATGGTGGGGAGTATACCTCAAAGGAGTTTTAGGACTTCTATTTGAAAGAAGAGATCTCTCAGCATAATACCATTTCAAGCAAGCCTCAGTAGAACAGAGTACTTGAACACCTGAATAGAACACTACTAGAGAGAAAACGATGCATGAGGTTGTTTGTAGGCCTATCAAAGTAGTTCTAGCCTAAGGTAGAAAATACAACTTGTTTTCTTGTAAATCGGTCACCTTCCACAACATTGAAACTTAAGTCACTACAAGAGGTCTGAAGAGGTAAATCAGTTGATTACTCTGACATTCATGTGTTTGGTTGCCTTGTCCATACATTGTTGTAAGGTCAAAAAAGGACTAAGCTTGATGCTAAATCCAAAAGGTACCTGGGTCATAAGGTTGGTGTAAAGGGTTACAAGCTTTGGAACCTTAACACCAATAAGGTGAAACTCAGTAGGGACATTATATTTGATGAGGCTTCCATGCTAAAGGAGAACAAACAATAGGTCATCCAACATGAAAAGAATCTCAATAGCTCGATTTAGGTGAAACTTGGAAATTCAAGCGATAATACTAATTAGGAAGAGTCTTCTCAGGAGAAGGAATCAACTGTACAACCTCATCAGAAAGAGCCTTACTCGAATGCAAGGAAAATGAAAAGAAGAAAGATGCATTTGCCTTTGAGATTATGAGACACTGTAGCATATGCCTTTCCTGTCATCTATATTGATCATTATTCTTTTCAAGAAGTCAGTGAGAGTAAGGACAATAAAATGTGGCTAAGTTCTATGAAGGAAGAGATGGATTCTCTTCACAAGAATCAAACAAGAAAATTTGTGCAACTTTTCAAGAAAAATAAAACAATTGGTTGCAAGTGGGTTTACAAAAAAAAGAAGCTTCATTAGAATCAGAACTGTAAAATCCAGAATTTTTGAGAATTTTCCAGATAAATAAAGGTGAAATTTTTTGCAAAAGAAATATGATAATATCATGTCTTTGGAATGAATTGATGAATTGATACTGGATCCAAACTGGATCACATAGATCCAGTGATTAGATTTGGATTTGGCAATTAAATTCAGATTCTAGGGGGGATCCGAAACCCAACCAGATTGCAATTGGATCTTGATGGATCCAAATATCTTATAATCCCTAATCGAGATCCAAAAAACAAATAATGAATCTTCATAGGTGTGTAAGAAAAGTCGGGAGAATCAAATTTGGAAATGTGAAGCACGTTAAGGGAAGAACCCGAGCAGGAGTTTATCTAAATTAAACAAGACAAAACATGCAATGAAATGGATTGTGGCATGGTGGAGAGGCTAGTTACCTCTTGGGGGTTTGATGCAGGTTCAAATCCCACCATGCTCACATGCACGTTTTTTAGAAAAATGTGTTTTCCTATTTGACAAAAATGCATAGAAGCTTACACGCGTACAAATGAATTAAAAGATACACTATTTGCAATGAAACAGAACATAGTGCAGTGGAGAGGTTCATTGCCTCTTTGGAGACAAACCCTGGTTCAAAACCCCCCATTGCATATGGGTTTTTAAATCTTTGTATTATGAGATCTTTTTACAAAAAAAAAATCATTAAAATTCAAACCATATGTTTTATCTACTCCAGAAACAGATGGTAACATGAGAAGTTACCACATGCTTTTTCTAAGATTTTAAACTAGCTATTTTTTCTCCCATCTTTTCATGAATTAAGGGAAGACCACGTACATGGTTGGAGAGAATAAAAAAAATAGTTTGAAAAGAATCAAATGGCATGAAAGAGGAAGGGCAATATAGTACTTTTGATTGAGCTCTCAAGATGAAAAAAAACATGAATTTAGGATGGACGGTTTCTAGATTTCAAATTATTTTGAAACACCTAACAAAAAAGAGATCTCATTGGCAAAAAATCGGGGGACATGCTTTTTGCTATCTCTCTCTCTCATCTCATCTCCTTCTTCCTATCTCCATCTCCACACATTGGAGGTGCTGCACCACATACAACCAAGAGGAAGGATGGCCACCATCATATCCAGGCCGTGTCCGGTGATTTTTTTTTTAAAAAGAGGTAAGGGATATTATATTCTTATACATGTGTTCATTGCTCTATAGAACAAATATGTGGCATTTGTTCGATTCTAAGTATGAAAACTTACATATTATGCCATGGCTCTCAACCATGGTAGCCTAGGGCTTATTAAAACCCTGCGAGCAGGTGTAATCGAATTTACCGACCCGCAGGGAGCTTTAAGTAAGCATAAGCAGATCCCTATGCTGAGACAAATGTGCAGATTCAGGAAAAAATGTGAACCTACATGTTCGTGAAACCTTGAACGATTTTCGCAAGAGGGTGAACCAAATTCCAGTTGGGTCTGAACAAGGATAAGACATGTTAAGACACCTTGGCAAAAAAAAATTACTATTTAAAATTTCATGAATACCTGGTTTCATCCGTGGTTGTATTACATAATGCATAGAACGATTATAGAGATTTTGGTTCTTTAGACCTACGATTTAGGGCAGTTAATAGAAAAAAGAAAAAGTAAGAAAACTATATGGACAAGTCATTGCATTAACTGAGTGCTTTTTACCTATAACCAAGTGATAGTCTGTCATAAAGATGCATTGTTTTCAATAAAAAAAAACAAAAAAAAGTATATAGATCTAAGAGTGTTAAACGTTGTATGTCAGACCTTGTTGTAGAAGTATATAGTAGTGATTATTTTACATTCATTGACATGCAATGTTTAGATGATGTATGTTGCATAGGACAACCAATATATATAGTGGTGTTGGATGTCATCAACCATGCATCGATCCACCTTGATGTGGTGTGATCGATGACATCATGAAAAAGAAAACAAAACCACTCACGCCATGTACATCTGTGTGTTCTAACATAGTCTAAAACTATGTGTATGTGACTATAAGCTATTCTTGACATATTGTCATTTTATGAATTGCCACATACTTTAGAGTCTTGCTTTCTTTTTATGCGAACCGCGAAGCAGTGATTTTGACCTACACTATTCATATTGATTTATGGCTGCATTCATTCAAACCAATACATAGATTTTCGCAGGTCGAAGACCACATGAGCAGTAGGCTGCAGGCCTGAGAACGTAGGGTAACGTGCTTGACTGATCAACCACGCTTGGTCAGCCCAACTAGAACGACCCAGGGTCTATCAACCCTACACGGGGCGTGCGCCGCAATGAAATTGATGCACAACCAATGTAGGGTATTATGCTGGATTGGGAAATTGCAAATCAGAGCAGCGACACATGTTGTTTTTGTGGGGTTTTTCGCAGCCCTAACTTTCAATATATATATATATATATATATATATATATGGCAGCAAAGTTCTTTTAAATTTAAGTATGCTCAAGCTATAGTTGTACACTCCTCCGGGGTGATCGTTCTGGTTGAAAACCCGGTAAAATCTTATAAGACCGGTTATTCTATTGTCTGGCTATCATGGGATGGAAATGAGCGTATAGGAGCATATGGTTCCGTAGAACCTTTATGGTGCCATGCGAGCACTTATAAGTGTTGTACTTGCCTGGTGGTGGCAATACCAGTGGGGTACTATACGTACACCCTAGCTTAAAAATAAAAGCTAAATTAGTGTATATACAAATACTTGGTTCGGGGCAGAGCCATGATTGTGAGAAATAGTATTAGTGTCTATTGTGCACTTGGTTGAGAAATGTGCATACCCTTGATCAAACTGAGTGTGGGTTTGGGATTTTGGAAATCCCTTGGGGTGCGATGACTCACACATAGAAATAAACAAGAATGTAAAATATGCATATATAACTTAACTACAAAATTTTGGGTATACCTGAAAGACGGTATATGTTACCAGATTCTCAGGGCTCTGGGTACACCTGAAAGACGGTGTATGTTACTGGACCCATGTTCTACCTTAGAGAAGGTAGATGGTACAAGCTTCGTAGGACAGTTGCATTTTTATGAGAGCTAGGCGTCTCACCCAGTCCCCAGTCATCAGAGTTAGGGGCCAAGACTACCAATGCGTCCTAGGTGGTAGATTCAAGTTTTCTGCAGAAGTTACAGAGTGCATCCAAATTTTTAGTTTGCCATTGGAGAGTTTTCTCTCGGTCGTGAACCGTCCCCTTTGGATATCCGTACGGCTAGTCACCGGGGTATTAAATTGAAAAGCATAACAGACCCCCATGTGATCTCGGTCTGATACGATATCGAATGTCTGCACGTACCCATAGGGTAATTAACAAGAAAAATATAAAGTCATTTCATTTTAAATTTTTTTAAGTACATTTACTGCTTGTGGTTCCAAGATTAAAATTTATACACATGAGTCACTTACATGATGTATAGCTTCTTCAAGGCTTTTCTTTATATATATGTCATTAATTACCTTATAATTGTGAAGCATATGTAGAAGTGTAATTTCATTCCTAATTCCACCATGAGCTAGTTGTAGTACATAAATTTTTAACTCTTCAGTATCTTTATGAAGAATGCTGCACATATATTTGTATACATGACACTGAGCACATTCATATGGATATAATGCTTCTTACTCAGACGGGGTGTACTCTGACCCCTTTTGAATTACTCTTTTCCAGGTAGCGATTAAGTCTAGAGCAATTGCATATGTCATTGCGGATGAAGCCATGAGATTTCTAATTTTATGATCCTGCATAAACTCTGAGAATT
The DNA here is from genome assembly GCF_984573655.1 of Nuphar pumila. NCBI lineage: Eukaryota > Viridiplantae > Streptophyta > Magnoliopsida > Nymphaeales > Nymphaeaceae > Nuphar > Nuphar pumila. The sequence goes on along the minus strand of NC_143259.1, from coordinate 116,434,789 downwards.
TATTAGTTATTTCATTAATGGGGTTTGTAATAATGTTAGATATAATCTTTATTAATGTTATTGAATGATTTTGAATACTCTCTGTGTTACCCTATAACCCGCCCAACACTTGAATCGGGTATTTTCGTTGTTTCAAAAAAAAAAATTTATTCCAAAATTTTTCGTTCAAAATTGTTGGGGCGTTACAAGAACCTGCTAAGTACAAGGCAAGATTAATTGCCAAAGGCGATGCTTAGAGGAAAGGAATAAACTTTGATGATTTTTTTTCAGTGGTAAAACATTGTTCAATTAGGGTCTTACTTGCTATGGTAGCTATGTGAGATTTTGAGCTTGAGCAGTTGGATGTAAAGACTACATTCTTGCATGGCACTCTTGATGAAGAAATTTACATGATGCAACCAAAAGGGTTGTAGAGTTTGAAAAAGAAAAGTTTGTATGCAAGCTCAAGAAGTCACTTTATGGGTTGAAGCAAGCTCCAAGATAGTGGAATAAAAGGTTTGAAAATTTTATGATTTCTCACTATTACACAAGGAGCAAGTATGACAGTAGTGTCTATTTTTAATTCCTCAGTGATGGTTCTATTATTTTGTTGATGCACTATGTTAATGATATATTAGTAGCCTGTAAATATAAGAATGAGAGCTCTAAGCTAAAATAAGAACTTAACTTGGAATTTGAGATGAATGACTTAGGTAGCGCTAAGAGATTCCTAGGCATGAAAATCTATCGTGATCGTCAGAATGACAAGCTATGGTTGACTAAAAAAAAATACATTGAGAAGGTTTTGGCCAAGTTTAGTATGGAACATACCAAGTCAACGGGCACACCTTTAGCACAACACTTTAAGTTATCCTTATAACAGTGTTCTCAAACACACAAAGAACATCAACAAATGCTAAATGTTTCATATGTTAGTACAGTTGGGTGCGTAATGTATGCCATGTTGTGTACTTGGCCAGATCTGTCTCAAGCAGTGAGTTTGGTCAATAGGTATATGACTTATCTTGATAGGGGTGTCAATGGGTCAGGTTTACTCGGAGCTGACCCGAACCAAACCCTATAGGGTTCGGGTATGGTGATAAATAAAAAGACCTTATTAAGACCCGGGTCTAGACCCAAAGGTCTGATTAATACATGGACCTGAGTATAGTTTGTGAAATTTTATACTAGACCCAGGCCCAACCTAAGTTTCGATTAAGACCCATAAAATTTCATTATAAACATGGCAAAAAATATTATTTTATGGGGTATGATCTGGGTCTGGTTCATGTAGTTCTTATCGGGTCTGGGTATAGTTTCTCTTATAGTGGGTCCAATTAGACTCGGGCCCGGACTCGATACCATACTAAAAAATCAGGGTCAGGTCTGGTTTCACCTAGGTCTAACCTATTGACACCCCTAAATCTAGGGCATAAACATTGAAAAGCAGTCAAGTGGATTCTACGATATTTAAACGGCACATCAGATGTTGGTTTGTTGTTTTAGAAGGACCTCCACCTAGAGTAAAAATATACACTAAAGTTGATCTCCTCCTGTCATGGTCATCTGCATAGTCTAAGTCAACAAACACAACAAGAACATCATTGTGTGGATCCTTCTAAAACAACAAACTGACATCTGATGTGCCATTTAGATATCATAGAATCCACTTGACTGCTTTTCAATGTTCATGCCCTAGATTTAGGGTTGTCAATAGGTTGGACCTAGGTAAAACCAGACCTGGCCCCGATTTTCGGGTATGGTATCGAGTCTGGGCCTGAGTCTAATTGGACCCACTATAAGAGAAACCATACCTAGACCCAATAAGAAATACATGAATATTTTTTGCCATTTTTACAATGAAAATTTATGGGTCTTAATCGAAACTCAGATTGGGCCTGGGTCTAGTATAAAATTTCACAAACTATACTTGGGTCCATGTATTAATCAGACCTTTGGGTCCGAACCAAGGTCTTAATCAAGTCTTCTTATTTATCACCATACCCAGACCCTATAGGGTTTGGTTCGGGTCGGGTCTGAGTAAACCCGACCCATTGACACCCATATCAAGATAAGTCATATACCTGCTGATCAAACTCACTGCTTGAGACAGATCTGGCCAAGTACACAACATGGCATACCCAACTGTGTACTTGGCCAGATCTATCTCAAGCAGTGAGTTTGGTTAGCAGATATATGACTTATCTTGATAGGGGTGTCAATGGGTCGGGTTTACTCAGACCCAACTCGAACCAAACCCTATAGGGTCCGAGTATGGTGATAAATAAGAAGGCTTGATTAAGACCTGGGTCCGGACCCAAAGGTCTGATTAATACATGGACCAGAGTATAGTTTATGAAATTTTATACTAGACCCAAACCCAACCTGAGTTTCGATTAAAACCCATAAATTTTCATTGTAAAAATGGCAAAAAATATTGTTTTATGGAGTAATCTGGGTCTGGTTCATGTAGTTCTTATCGGGTCTGGGTATGGTTTCTCTTATAGTGGGTCCAATTAGACTCGAGCCCGGACTCGATACCATACCCAAAAATCGAGGTCAGGTCTGGTTTCACCTAGGTCCAACCTATTGACATCCCTAAATCTAGGGCATGAACATTGAAAAGCAGTCAAGTAGATTCTACGATATCTAAATGGCACATCAGATGTCAGTTTGTTGTTTTAGAAGTTCTTGTTGTGTTTGTTGACTTAGACTATGCAGGTGACCTTGACAGGAGGAGATCAACTTTAGGGTATATTTTTACTGTAGGTGGAGGTCCCATCAGTTAGAAGGCAATATTGCAGGACATTGTGGCTTTGTCAACAATAGAAGCGGAGTATATGGTCACAGTGGAGGCTTCAAAGGAAGATTGTAGCTGAAAGGTTTGGCGAAAGAACTTTGAACAGTTCATAAGAGCATTTGTGTGGACTGTGACATTTAGAGTGCTATATGCCTTGCCAAAAATTTGATGTATCATGCAAGAATCAAGCACATTGATGTTTGGTATCACAAGCTCAAGGCGCTCATTAGAAGTAGTTGTATTTGACTTATCAAGATTCCTTTTGAAGATATTATAGTAGACATGATCGCCAAGCCTTGGCCAGAGGCTAAGTTTAAGCATTATCTTGACTTAGCCAATATTTGTGCATGTTAAGAAGTGAAGACCCCACAAAGAGGGGGTAATGCTTTACAGAGAAGTGGTTGTTGTTGAAGAAGTCTGGCTATGCAGGAGCAGTGGTTTGACTGTGTCAAAGGTGAAGATTGTTATGTGATTGATCCAGTCAAATTGGGAAACATGTGATAGTGGAGGAGAGTTCTACTCTTGCCCAACCATAGATGAGAGTCCTATTAGGACCCATCTGTTCCATGTGGAAGATAGTTTCTTATGAGGAAACTCTCTCTCTCCGTTTATACGTTGGAGTGACTCTCTTGGCCCTCTATAAATAGAGGTGAGGTGTAACCCATAAGCAATGTGTGTGAGTGTGACCCATAAGAGGTTAGCAGGTACGTCTGAAAAAGATTGAGGGAGATTTGAGGGTTGTTATCAACGATTGTATGTCCTGAGGAAGAAGACCAGAACATTTAGTGCAAGGTCTGTCTTTCTCTTATATATTTTCTCTGTGCTCTTTTCGTGAACATAGGAGTTCATCTCCAAACTGCGTAAATATTGAGTTCTTTGTGGTTTGTTGTTTTTGTTTATTTGATTCATGAGTTTTATCGAGCCATGAGATTAAGCAATGTTTCCGTTGTTTGTCATTTTTGTGTATGATGACACTATTTACACAAGAATGTTAATCTTTTTTACTTGCTTTTTGATAAAAATAGCCTTGGAAGAGGCATGAGGATCCATGTTTTTTTTAAAGGTTAGGTAAAAGAAAAAAAACTTTCAATTGTTGGCAGTTACCTGACTGTAACAAAGAAGAAGGTGAATTGAACTGTAGAGAGGGAGAGAGCAAGATGGAGCCCAATGTGCAGAGATAGAGCTTGATCAAGCCAAAGTTCAGAGAGAAAGCAAGTTGTAGTCGAAAGTGCAGAGGGAGAAAGACAATGAGATGGAGCCTAAACTGGAGAGAGAGAGAGACTCACGATGTGTGATAAGTGAAAAAAAAGTTTCCTAAAAACTAGGCCTTCATGTGGCAAAACATATGGGTAGCATGGTCATTATAAAAAAATTATAACTCAATTAATTAGAGGTAATTAAATTGGGGGTCATTTAAATAACCCATGTAAAAACTTTGGTGGGCATTTGCAAACTCTAAACATTTGGTATGTGCATGAATTAGGCCAAAACATTTGTAGGTATTTGAAAATTTCTCTAAAATGTTTTACCTCGTATGGTCTATAAACCTGGGAACCCCAAGTTAATTATTAGTTAAAATTCTCCATTTACGACCTACATAATGCAATGAATCGAAGACCCTAAGATTTCTATAAAACCCACCCGACTGTGTTCGGTGGGGAAGATAAGTTAAAAAAAAGAAGAAGGAAAAACTAAGATTTAGTAGGACTCAGAGGAGTTGGTTTGGGTGAGACTCAAACCGATCTAGAAAAAAAGAGGGTCTCGACCAACCGAATCAGTTTGGACTGAACTGGACCAACTCGGTTTGACTGAACCAGTCTGAGTGTGAACCCATATCGGGTCTGACTAAGACTGACTCGGTCCGGGTCAGTTCAGATCAATTTGGTCAATGAGTCTTGAACTCTACTCGGTCAACTGAAGTGGATCGAGTCGATCGGGTCAGGTCTAATAGGGTCTCAGTTTTCTATTTGGGTCTAGATTAATCTGGACCAGATTGGGTCTGGGTCTAGTTTAATTCAGTTGACCTGGACCTATCCAAGTTGAACCAGATACAGACAGATCTGAGGTTGAATCTAATCTGGAGCTGGATGGATCAATCCTGGATCCAGTTTGAGACTATTCAGATCAATTATGGATCCAGAATATAACTGGTTTTGGATCCAGTCAATAGTTGGATGAATCAGTTCTAGATCCAGATCAAAACTGGGTATGAATATAGTCTAACAGTTCTAGATCCAGATCAGAATTGGATCTAAATAAAGTTTATAATTAGTTATGGACCTAGTTTGGCACTGAACTTGATCCAATTCAGTCTGTTCTGGACTAAATCAGTTTTGCTTCCTAACTAAAATCAAACTGAACCAGTCTAGTCTATTCTTGATTGGGATAGAACTGAACCAATCCAGTCTATCCCTGACTGAGATAGAACTAAACCCAGCTCAAACAATTTGGGTCTAGCTCGATTATACCAAACTAGATATAAATCCACACTTGTTAGTAAGCAGATCCACTATAGATTTTTGAGAGTTCAATTGAGTTTGAACCCAAACTCAGTTGGGTCTACACTAGGTTCATTAAACCCAAACTGAACCCCATTTGACCTAGGCTAAGTTAGGTCAAATCACATAGTTGAAATAACCAAATTACCCTCGTGTGTAACCCGATATCTAATTAAGTAAAATGGGCATAAATTTGTACCCTGAACTCAGAATTGTGTGAGGTTTGATGCGTTGGGTTCGTATCATAGAGAAAAATTTGTTTGTCTTATAGTTTTGACCAAACCAAGGGTACAAAAATTGAGGTCTAATGGACCACCTCGAGAGGAGTATTTTAATAATTTTTGATAAAATATAAATAATGTTTGTTATTGATATAAACATGCTTGTGTGATGATCAGACTCTATTATTAGAGATATGTGAGACTCGACTGCGACTACAGTACATCATTCATATTTGAGGCAAGGGACATTATATCTAACTTTAGTTATGAATAAATCATGTTTGTGTTGCATGTTATCATTGCTTCTCATAAGTCGGCATGTTTAGAAATGTGTTTAATTACCTAGTATATATCTCTTGAGTGTGAGCATGATACACATAGAACGATCTGACATGGGTTAGTTGTAGTGAGATGAATGTATGTGTATGTCGATTGTGATATGACATGCATGGTAGAAAAACAAGTCTTTTTGACAACATATCTATGTTATACTCTTTGAACGACGTGCATTGTGATGAGAATTATGATTAGCCCTTGAGTTTAGTTTTGTTTTTTAAATTTAAATTGAGATTAGCATACTTTACCTATTAAATCTCAGAAGTGATGACCTCTGAAAAGGGCTACTTGGTTTACGGTCTGAGTGAAGCCACCATGGAGAGTGGGCCACCGTGATTTAACGATGTAGAGATATTATCTTGTTGCATGCTTAATACAATAAAAGTGTGAACCCTAAAAAGATTGAGAGATTGAGAATGTGTTCCATTGTGATGATTTCACGATGTCACTTTGTGGGAGAACTAGTGAGACCCAAGATTGAGAGCAGTGTTGTGAAAAGCATTGAGGCGTAGCGAGGCGCTCCACCAAAATCTGAGGCAAGACGTAAGCCTCGAGGCATAAAGCGTAAGCCTAAAAAAAAAATTTAACTTAAAAAAACTATAAAAAATATCTAAAGTTATAAAATAAATAAAAAATTCTTTATTGATGAAGCAACAACCAACAAGAAATAATAAATCTCAAATAAATACTGAAAAAATATGAGATTAACATGTAAATAAATACTGAAAAAATATGAGATTAACATGTAAAAGTAACATTAATGCAACAATCTATGTAAGTATCTAAAAAATAAAACATGGGCATTCATTAAATAAAAAATTAACATTAACAACTAAATGCATCTTAACATTAACAATACCATGTCATAATTAGAAAATGTAAACATTAGAAACCAAAATTCTCTTCAATTAAAATGATCTCTTGCCGCATTTGCAGAAAAAAAATAGAGCTAAAAAAACATCTATTGAGAACATTGCATTTATGCAGAAATCAATATTAAAATCTGATAAGTGAAAATCAATATTAAAAGTATATCATGTCATTAATATTGTGATCTATGAAGAAAATTCAGGTCATTTGACAACACCTTAGAATGATTTTCATTCAAACAATAAATAACATCCAAACGTTGATATCAATGTCCAAACAAATATTCTAAATCTTAAAGACCATTTAGATTATACTGTATAAGGAGGAAAGAGGATAAAGACATAGCACAATATAATTTAATGCAACAAGAGAGCATCCAATGAACAAATTTTTGTTTTTTTCAACAAGGGAACATCCGATGAAAATAAAATGCTAATACAAATACAACAAGGGAACAAAAAGTAGAACAATACAACAATTTACTGTTTGCACATGCTAATAAAAACCATTCATTATAAATGAAATCCAAACGACACTCATTTCAACAATATAAAAACAAATCAGGAAACAAGAAACCAACTAAGGTTTTTCAATAGACACTATATGAGATGTTGTTCATCGCATGGATGAATGGCATCAGGTTGACCTCTACCATCGAAAGTAGAGGTCACGCGTGGGCTGCAAAATTCATCAAATGTTGCAACGAATGGTCTGCAAGAACTCACGCGTGGGCTGGACCTGGTAAAAGCATCCACGCTCATCTAAAGGAGATGGGACACTGCACTAGACATGCCTGTGATAGCATGCTAACAGCACAACAGTTGCAGAGTTGCTGATTTTCGCAGACACTCGTTGAAAGGGGGAAAGAGCACACCTGACCTCCGAGAGAGGGAGAGCGAGCCGGCTCAGTGGTGGCAGTGGTGGCGACATGGGTAGGTGAGGAGAGGGAAGAACGAGCAGGAGAGGAGAGGGAAGCGCGAGCTGGAGATCGAGCAGGCGAAGGAGGAGCGTGAAAATACCTTTTTAAAACTGCGTGAAAACCCCTAATTTTTTGTCAAATAGGGGCTTTGACCCTCATTTGACCAAAAAATTAGAAGCGTATACGCCTTGGCTTGAGGCACGCCTCACCCTGAGGCATGCGCCTCAAGGCGTATGAGGTGCACGCCTCGAGCCTTTTGCGCTTTATATGTGCTCCTCAAGGCAAAAAGCCCCTCGCCTTGAGGCGAGGCGCGCTTTTTGCGCCTTGAGACACATTTTTAATAACATTGATTGAGAGTAAGGTTCATGATAATGAACTTAAGATATTACCTAGGATTTTAAATTCACACAATATCTGAGACCCTAGACAACCATAAATGGTTGAAAGTCATTTATAGTTAGGAGGTAGCATGAACCATCCTGAGCCTAAGCTTGACCTCCTGGCTAGCTATCGGTGGGGTCTCCTTTTTGTTTTCACTATAGTGCCTGGTGATCCGAGGATCACTAAAAACATATGGTTCATAGTTTGGGCAACAACATAGAATTTGGGTGTTATACACGAGTTGCTACTCCCACATATGGCTATGACCGGTATAGCCGACCTAGCTTTATAGTTACCTACGAATGAGTGTTAGTTGATGAGGTTGAGAGAGTTAAGGAAAAAAAAATTAAAAGATACTAACTTATGTGGTGTGTCAAAACTAAACTAAAACTAGGAACTTAGAGTCTACTACAATTGTAAGTTAGAGTCATTTATTACTTATAAATATTTTTTACTGACTTGTAGACTCACTCCCTGAATAATTACAGTTGTAGGTTTCATGTACACTAACAGAGGCAAGACGTGACTTAATAACTTCTTCGACTGAGCATTAGAGACTATTGTTAGTTTATTTCTTTGTCATTGAACATTTGTGTAATGTTTATTTCTTTTATATTATGAATGATGAACTTGGTAAGAAATTTGAATTTATTAATTTTTTTTTCAGCCATGCTTCCTCTGTGTGAACTTTGTATATTTTTTCTCTGGAAAGTAATACCAACTGGATCCGAACTCTAGAGGTTCCGGATCGGGGTGTTGCAATTTTCATGATTATCAATTGTATGGTGATTGATATTAGACAACTATGTAACCATAGTTTATTTATTTTATTGTTATATACTTTCTTATAACTTACCATAAATTGTCATTACAAGGAGGAGCAGAGATTGTCACTTAATGCTGAAACATCTCAGCCATTTTTGTCGATCTCTAGCAACAAGTTAGTTCGTTACCTGTCATTTTCTTATAATACTGTGTTGCTCTAAATCTTTTATTGCGTAACAGATGTTAAACACAAGTACCAACCAAGCCAACACATCACATTGTATATTTAATTCCAATGTCGGAAAGAAAACCAACATAAGGAAACTTCGTGAATAATTGAAAATAGTGGCACTGTGAAAGAGGTTGACAAGGAGACCCTATAAAAACACACACAAGAGTTCATTTCTTCACATTCTCAAGTCACTACACTTTGCACTATAGCTCTGCTCTTTCTCTATTACTCTTACCTTACAGCTCTGCTCTTTCTCTAATACTCTGCACCATATCTCTGCTATTTCTCTAATACTCTACATGACTGCTGGCAACGCTATGGGTGAGTGGCAGCTGATTTGCTTAGTTTTAGCAGCAGTGTGGGTAGTCTCAATGGCATCAGATTCACCTGGTCTGCAGCACGACCAATTAGCACCAAGCACCAGCTGGGCAGCTTCTCCTAGTGGTAGTGAGGTTGTGAAACACGTGCCAGTGAGAGCAGAAGCACCGGCAGCAGCTCGGAGGCTCGGCCGACATCGTGAGACCTCTAAATCAATTGCCGGTGGTGGTGCCATTCTTGGTGGGCTTGGTACCGCTATGATTGTTGTTGTTGTTTGTTACATTCGGGTCACTAGAAGGGAGAGGGAAAACAATGTATAGACTGCAGCATACTAAAGGACATTGCAGCTTTGTATATAACATCAGAGACAAAGGAAAAAAAAGGGAATTAGATTAATTTAATTCTCTCTTGGTTCTTATACTTCAGATTGATATTCTAATCTCTCTCTCTCTCTCTCTCTTGGTTCTTTTATTTCAGATTGATATTCTTCTTTTCTGCATTTCACAAGATAAAAAGTTTGCTGTGAGAAATGCAAACATCCAGATCCTACTACATGCCCAACAAAATATCATCAATTCAAATTAAAGATAAAAAACAGCAAAAAAACAATTGTATGAGCATGTATCAGATCGGAACACACATTCAGACCTGATTTTAAGATTGATATCTGAGAATGTATCAGATACATATCTGAAACCCAAAACCAATGTGATGCATTTGTACCCCTAGTTATGAGTTAGCCATGACCTTGTGAAAGCAGTATTACTTTGGTGGCAGAGTTCAAATGTTCAATTACTTTTCATAAGCAGCTGGAAGTGGCTCTTTGAAGTCTCCTATAGAACAAGCAACCATGGTTTTCTTTTCTTTTTTCTTTTTTGGCTAGGCCAAGAGAAAAACCCTCCATCACCGACTGCACCTAGGCAGGCCCAGGTTGGTAAAACCCTTGAGGTCCCCCCGAGTCCATTAGGGAGTATGCCGGTCTTGCTGCAAAGGATGTCCACTGTGGGATTCGAACTTATGATGTCTCTTCAACTTGTTGACCTTCACAAGTCGTCCCTACCAGATGAGCGAATTCCTTGTGACAAATATCACATTTAAAAAAAAAAAGATATCGGCTGTTTTAGAGAACCAAAATATTATGCAATTAACGTTTATAATAACATACCGTGATGTTATCACAATGTTCACCTATGTATCGGATATTTAACAGGAAAAACAATATATTTTTATACATTTTATTTCTATTTCTTTTACAAATATATTTTTTATTTTTCATTTATTCTTACTGATATTTTGCCAATAAAAATGCGAGAACAATGGGAATTTTCAATGTCTCATGAAAATTTGGCTGCCGTTATTTTTCTGTTTTCAATGCTTTGTCACTATGCAAGCAGCTTTAATTTACATTTGGATAGATTTCATCGTCCGCATAGGTCATATATCATATAAATGGTTAACTGTTTTTGCATATATTAATGTACACAACCTAATCACTTCCCTGTCCATGAGCTAGATCTGACCCTACCAACGAACCCATCAAACTTGGATTGGTTTGGGTTGGGCGGTTGGCTCATTCCATTCACCCATGCATCCTAGGTTACCTAAAGGCCATTTAGAGAGAAAGTGGGTTTTATGTGTGAGAAAAACAGATTTGATGTTAAGTAATAAAACCATGATAGAACTAAGTAAACCACAATTAAAAAGAAAAGAAAGAAAACATAAAAAGACACAAAGATTTACGTGATTCGACAAGCAGGCATATGTTCACGGGCGGAGGGGCAAAAATCCGCTATCAAGCTGTGAGGAGATATAGAGGCGAAATAAAGAGCTTTCAAAACCCTAATCCCCAATACACCGAAAACTCTCTTGCTCAACTTTCAAGGAAGGCAGCTATACACATGACAAAGTGCATAAAACGCTAGCCGGTATAAAGAAAAAAATTTAACAGGTCCATACAGCGGGGGCTTCACCCCTGCACCCTTGAATGGGTTTGTGGTGGGCTCCAGTCTCAGGTTTAATGGCCTAATCCCTCAGCTACCACCACAAATCCCATTGAAAATTCTCATTGTACGGTCACCAAAATATTTTTGGATCAGATCATGGATCAAAGCGGGACCAGAATTCAAGACACCCATAACATTTGAGTTGTTCTTTGAAGTCATCTGCATGAATAATTCTTCAATTATTCTCTCGTTTAATCTGTGTAATTTTTAATTTTGGACAATTTTAAAGAAACATGGAGCATCATGTCACTTCCATAGGAGACACTCCACAATGGATGCTGGATTCTCACAAGACAACACTTTGGCTTTGTAGATAATATACTCTCTCATGTTTCAATGATTATAGGACAGGAAAAAAGATTGTCAAAAAAAAAGAACCATCAATCAACATCTAGTATAACGATGCTTTGATGGCAAAAAACTATGACTTAATAATGAATCCTTCTGCATATTTATGGCTAAAGCTCAAGAAGTGCCACGGATAAGATGTAACTATATATGGCTAACTTTATTTTAACTTCCGGTCCCTTTGCTTATGAGACATTCTGCATGTAATGTTTGGACACCCTTGGACCAAGAGTACATCTTCCATCTTCAAGTTGGGCTTCTGCAACATACGCATGCAAACTGAGACCACAATGCATGTACTGTAAATAAATAGTGTTTCCAATTAGATCGTACGTACAGTTGACTGTACAAATATATCCACAGATGGACACGTGTGCTTACATGCATGCACGTAAACACACAACATAACATAATTCTGTACTCTCTGGTTAAATTTGATGATAAGCTCTTAGGTGGAATTTTATCCCAAGGCCTCTTGGTTAAGATTTTGAAGCTTTAACAACCAACCATTATATTCTATCCCACGTGCTCATGTATATTGGTTAAGTCTACTGTCTGTACCATAAACCTTGCAACCCAACAGCTCAGGATTAGTTGAGATTCTCCATGTATGGCCGACATAAAGCACCATAAATCAAGACCCTATAATTTCCAAGATTAGTGATTCATGTTATGAACTCAGTGCATGGTGATCAATTCTTAGTAACCAACCTTTTTTATTATAACTTACTATAAACTGTCATTACAAGGAGTGATTGCCACTATATGCAGAAACATCTCAGCCATTTTTTGTCTATCTTGAGGAACAAGCTAGTTGGCTCCCTGTCATTTTCTTATAATACATCTGTGTTACTCTAATCTTTTATTGCTTAACAAATGTTAAACACAAGTACCAACCAAGCCAACACATCACATTGAATAATTAATTCGTGTCAGAAAGAAAACCAATATAACGAAACTTCAATCAATCAACAGTTGCTGCTCTTCAATAATTTAAGATAGTGACAAAGTGAGGCATTGACAAGGAGACCCTATAAAAACACACACGAGTGCAGCCATTTCTTCACATTGTTGAGTCATTAACACCTTGCACTATAGCTATACTCTTTCTGTCATACTCTGCACTACAGCTCTGCTCTCTCTAATACTCTACACCGTACCTCTGCTATTTTTTTTAAAACTCTACAGGATTGCTGGCATGGCTATGGCTGAATGGCAGCTGATTTGTTTAGTTTTAGCAGCAGTGTGGGTAGTCTCAATGGCATCAGACTTGGTGAAAATATTTGTCGCTTGTTCTTCACTACTCACATGTGTAGTAACAATCTTCTTTTGTTGAATCTTCTCACGAACAAAGTGACAATCGACTTCTATATGCTTCATTCTTTCGTGAAACACAGGATTAGCGCCAATATATATATAGCGGCTTGATTGTCACACTGAAGTTTCATAGGGTCACCCCTTTCAATGCCGATGTCATTAAGAAAGTTCTTTATCCAAACCAACTCGCAGATGCATAGAGCCATAGCTCTATATTTAGCTTTTGCACTGAATATAGCTACAACTTTTTGTTTTTACTTTTCCAAGTAACTAGATTTCCTCCAACAAACACAGAGTATCCTAACGTAGACCTTCTATCATTTGGATCTCCTGCCCAATCAGCATCCGCACACCCCAAGATTTTGGAGTGATTGTTTCTTGCCAAAAGGATTCCTTTGCCAGGTGCACTCTTTATATATTTTAGGATTCTATAGGCAGCATCAAGATGAATGGAGCTTGGGCGATGCATAAACTGACTGATGACATTAATTGCATGACAAATGTCTGGGTGAGTAACTGCGAGATAAACAAGCCTTCCAATCAGTCATTGAAAGAGAGAGATCTCATTCAATGCTTCTCCTTCATTTGTGTGCAACTTATGACTAGGATCCATTGGAGTATCAACTGGTTTGGATCCAAGAAATTCAGTTTCTTTGAGGAGGTCTAAGACCTACTTTCTTTGACATAAGAAGATGCCTTCTTTAAAATGGGCAACCTCTATTCCCAGAAAGTATCATAGCTTTCCAAGGTCCTTGATAAAAAACCTGCAATGAAGAAAATTTTTAACCTCTTGCATAAAAGGAATGACGTCTCCTGTAAGTATAATATAATCAACATAAACTTGCAATATGGTTATACCAGACTCTCTTTTTGCAACAAACATCGAATAGTCAGGGGTGCATTTTCTGAAATTTAATTCTTAAAGAGCCTCACTCAGTTTGGAAAACCATGCTCTTGGGGATTGTTTCAATCCGTAAATGGCCTTTTTAAGTCTGCACGCCATTCCTTCCTTTTTCTCATATCCTAGAGGTAAGCTCATGTAAACAGTTTCCTCTAAGTCTCCATGTAGAAAAGCATTTTTAACATCAAGTTGAAAAACCTTCTAGTTTTTATTTGCTGCCATAGATAGTAAGGTTCTTATGGAACTCATTTTGGCAACGGGAGCAAAGGTTTCAGAATAGTTTATTGCTTCTACTTAAGTATACCCCTTAGCAACGAGGTGAGCTTTGTATCTCTCAATAGTTCCATCACTGTGGTATTTAATCTTGTAGACCCATCGACACCCTACTGCTTTTTCCCCCTCAAGAAGCTTTGCAAGTTCCCAAGTATTGTTTTTGTTTAGAGCCTCTAACTCTTCATCCATAGCTTTTCTCCACCTCGGGTCAAGTTGTGCCTTCTCATAGGTAGTGGGTTCATGATGTTGATAGGTTTTGGCCAAGAAGGACAAATTGGAGGGTTTTAGATGATTAAGCTCAATGCAAGTTTTAATAGGATGGACAGTAGAATTAGTGGCAAGGTAGGTATAATAATCTTGAAGTCGACGGGGGGGGGGGGAGGGGAAGTCGAGTGGTCCTTGTGGAACGCCTAACATCCTGGTCAATTTCTTCCAACATGGATGCTTTATTCATCTTGGTTTGATTTGAAGAGGATCTGGGTTCAGGTGAGTCACTTGAGATTCAAGACACAGTTTCTTAAGAGGGATTTGGTTCAAACAGAAAGTGAGATAAATGAAGCATCCATGTTGGAAGAAATTGACCAGGATGTTAGGCGTTCCACAAGGACCACTCGACCTCCCCCTGACTTCAAGATTATTATACCTACCTCGCCACTAATTCTATTGTCCATCCTATTGAAACTTGCATTGAGCTTAATCGTCTAAAACCCTCCTATTTGTCCTTCTTAGCCAAAACCTATCAACATCATGAACCCACTACCTATGAGGAGGCACAACTTGACCCGAGGTGGAGAAAAGCTATGAATGAAGAGTTAGAGGCTCTAAACAAAAACAATACTTGGGAACTTGCAAAGCTTCCCGAGGGGGAGAAAGCAGTAGGGTGTCGATGGGTCTACAAGATAAAATACCACAGTGATGGAACTATCAGAGTTGGTTTGGATGAAGAACTTTCTTAAGGACATTGGTATTTAAAGTGGTGACCCTACGGAACTTCAGTGTGACAATCAAGTTGCTATATATATATTGGCGCTAATCCTATGTTTCACGAAAGAACGAAGCAACAACTCAAGAGTAGTTGCGATTCAAGACCTTGTAATTTCCAAGACTAGTGGTTCATATCATGAACTCATACAATGTTGTATGATCGATGCTCACAACCATGTGTTTTTATTGTTAGATAATTATATAACTTACAATAATCTGTCATTACAAGGAGGAGCAGAGATTGTCACCATATGCAAAAACATCTCAGCCATTTTGTCGAGGAACCAAGTTAGTTGGCTCCATGTCATTTTCCTATAATACGTGTAACTTTTATTGCTTACACAAGTACCAACCAAGGCAACACATTACATTGCATAATTAATTCCAATATCAGAAAGAAAACCAACATAACAAAACTTTGATCAATCAACAGTAGCTACTCTTCAATAATTGAAAATAGTGATAGAGTGTAAAGAGGCTCACAAGGAGACCCTATAAAAACACACATGAGTGCACTCATTTCTTCATATTCTTGGGCCATCAACACTTTTTCCTATAGCTCTGCTCTTTCTCTAACTCTAATACTCTCTGCTATATCTCTGCCCTTTCTCCAATACTCTATAATACAACTATGTTATTTCTCTAATACTATTCAAGACTGTTAGCATAGCTATGGTTGAGTGGCAGCTGATTTGCTTAGTTCTAGCAGCAATCTGTGTATGTAATGACCCCAAAACATTTATGTTGAAAAGTAGATTTTTTTTAACATTTATGAAAACAATCTCAGAGACCCTGTCATAACACATCTACAACAACAAGAGAGCTTACACCATCATTATTCAAACCAAAATAACTTTATTAATCAATCAGTAGAGTTTAAGGACAATAAGTAAAGAAAAGACAAGTAAAACAAAAAATAAAGTCACTTTATCCCAAAGTAGAATGTCAAGTAGTCTCGTGGTCCTCGTAACTCGCAGTAGCAGACTGCCTTATCACTAGACATCAGAGACTATAAAAAACACAGTATCAGAATCATAAATTATGTGTATGAATCCTTCTAATGAATCAAATAAATAAGAAGAAAATAAATCAAATTCATGCAACATCTTTAGAGAAAATATAACGACTATCTCATACTCCAAATAACCATTCATGCATTTTAAGAACATGAATCATGCAACAAAAATATATCACAGTTGTGTCTACACACCATGGCAAAGAGGTGAACTACTTAGTTGGGTTCAGGAGCACAATTGCACATGAAGTTTTAGTATCCTCACGGTTCTCCAAAACCGCAGTCCAAGATTCCCACACTGTGGAAGGGACATCTAGGAGAAACATTAATTAAATTGTTTTGTTCATTTTATTTTTTTTTATCAAAGATAGGTTCTTTACATAGAACTCATTTTGTAAATCAACATGCAAAATACAACATGAGACCTTTACCCTTTACAAAATCTAACAGTGTAATTAGTTTAAAAACCAATAAGTTTAAATGGATTTTAGCAATGCATTTAATAACTTAGAGCAACACCTGCTCGTGACTCATATGGCCTTTAGTGGTACACATTTCGACCACTCATGCATCACATGAAAAAACCATGTGAACGTGTAATTTACGCAATCATTCAGTATGCTCACAAATATGCATACATTCACACACATTAAGAATGTACATGTATAACAATTTCACATGCACATGAGCATAGGCTTGGAAACACACATCTTGATCTCACATATTTGTCTCATGCATTTCATTCAAATATGCACATGCCTATGTCAATGCCTCATAAGCTACTTTTAAGAATTCAACCATTAGTAATATGCACATTTATACCATAAAAATTCTGCATGTATGTGGTGTTTCGTATGACACTAAGCCATGTAAAAACCCTTGTGACACTTTGTGGCACATGAATATGCATGCAAAAGTATGCATAACAAATGTATAGAAGCATGCATGTCAGTCAAATCTTGCATAATATATATAACATTTTCTATCACATTGTTACATATATGCATGCCTACCAACTTGCATGAAAACATGTAATCTGGTCACATGACAACATGCATGACATAACACATAACATATAAATCATGTATGCAACTAACATTCAATATATATATATATATATATATATATATATATATATATATATATATATATAAATCTGAATATTTGGAGCATGAGTATATGTAACATATGAAAAACTGGATAGTGATAACACACAAAACAAAATTTTAAACATGCTTAAATTTGTATATTTAATGTGCATAATCTGAGTATTTAACATGTCAAAAGTTTAAACATGCAACAAGAGAAATTCGAATATTTAACATGCGAAAATCAACATATGTATCTATTCAAATACTTGACATGTATAAATCTGGAACATTGACAAGTACCTCGATATATTTTTTTTCTATGGATATAGAGTAAATATATTTTTATTTTTGAATATGGCTCGGCCCAGCTGAACTAGTCGGTTGGGACTAAGCAACTGATCAGTCTGTCTAGCCGACCAGGGGCTTTGCCAGGTCAGTTTAGTCTATCCTATATTCTTTTATATTTTGTTATTGATAGGCAAGCTAGGGTCAGACAGACCCCACCAGTTGTTATTCCACATACCACTTAGATTTGAACCTGTAGCATCCCTCCTCAAGGCGACGTGCACTGCCAGCTCTTACCAACCATAAATAGTTGGTCTGATTTTGTATGATATTGTTGTCCAGCCAACAATGGTTGGGGCTTTTTATTTTTAATGTAATTGCAGTTCTGCTTAGCCAACAGTCGGTTGGGCTCACAATGGGTGCCATTTGATGGTGTTGCCCAGCCAACATTCGACTGGGCTTTACCATACAAGTGGTTGCTCAACCGACAGCCTACTGGGTCCACTATGAATATGTTATTTATTTTTAACTATAACTTAGCCCAGTCGAACCAATCGTCTGGGGTTGGGCAACAAGCAACCCTGTCCAACTGATTGTTTCGGTTGGGCTTAGCCACCAGCAAACATGCTATATTCGAGTACTTTGAAATAAAAAAAAATCTCGGCCCATAATCTCCCTTTTTCTTTTGAAATCACACCTACAACAGATTTGGGCCAGATCTGCACATGTGTACATGGCAAATCTGTCCAACGTACGTGTGGCAGATCTGTGCACAGTATATGTGAAAGATTTGTCTACTTAAAAAAAAAATAGACAGATCTTTCAAGATCGACATATCTGAACTATACAAGTATATATATCATATTTCTATTTTCCTTTATATATTCACAAAAACATTGCATAGAAACCGATCTATGTTCTTTTTCCCCATTTGAAAGAAGAGAAGAACTCGTACCTTATTTTTGAAGTTCAAAAAATGATGGAGAAAGTGTCGGAGAAGATGGTAGATCGTTCATATTCTTCTCTTCTTCTTTCTCTTCTCTCTCTCTCTCTCTCTCTCTCTCTTCCTTCTTTTTTCTTTGTTTATATAATGAGAGACCCTAGAGGGTGACACCCCTTTAGGTTTTCTCAAATGGGGGGGTTGGCTCCACTCCCACTTTCCTACTTTTTCTCAACTTTTCTCCTTTTGTTGATTTTTTCAAACCTCTTTAGTTCTTCTATAGACTCACCATTAGGTAACTTCTAAAATTTGAAATTAAATAATATTTAATATTAATTTAATTAATTGTTAATTATTTATTAATAATTAAATATCCAAAAACTTTTATAGGGTGCCTTATCCCTCTTAGAGCCTTTTTAGCTTTAAAATTCTTTAATTTAAACATGTATATTGAATTTAAAGTTGTATTTTCATTGGATTTTGATCTGGATTCAAGATTCAATTTTATATCCAAAATCCATATGAATCCTGAGCTGGATTATATCCTAATTAATATGGGTCTTGGACTGAGTTCAGATTCATATTAAATTGGATCATATGGATCAGATCTGGTTTAATCCTGTCCCATAGAGACGTTTTTTGAAAAATTATGATTTTCAGGTCAACCGTAGCCCGAATTCGAAAAAGTAATATACCGCTGAACTCAAAATTTTGAGGCGCATCTATCGATATATAATTTGAATTTTGCCTTCGAAATTTGCCTGAATTTAACTGAAATTTTGTTCAAATTTTAATTGATTTTAAAGGTTAAAAATAAAACTTTTTATCACCTTTTAATTGGCTTGTTTCGGCCCTGTCAATGAGACCTGAGCCACGCCCAGACTCAATTATCTCATCCTAATATCAAAAGTTTACCGATTTTTTTCTCAACACTTAGTCAAATTTTAGAAATCTTAAAATTTAACTAAGTATGAATATTACAGTGTAGTCTCAATGGCATCAAATGCAGCTGGACTGCAGCAGGACCAATTAGCTCCAAGCATCAGCTGGGTAGCTTCTCCTAGTGGAAGAGTCTGCGAAACAGATGTCAGTCGGAGCAGAATCACCAGCAGCAGCTCAGAGGCTCGGCCATCATCGCCAGACTAATAAATCTGTTGCTTGTGGTGGTGTCATTCTTGATGGGCTTGGCACGGCCATGATTGTTGCTGTTGTTTGTTATATTAGGGTTACTAGAAGGGAGAGTGCAGAGTTTGCAGACAATGTATAGACTACAGCATATTAAAGGATACAGTAACTTTGTAACATTAGAGACAAAACAAAGAAAGGAAATTACATTGATTTAATTGGATCTCTCTCTCTCTCATATGATTCTTATACTTACAGGTTGATTATCTTCTTTTCCGCATTTCACAAGATGAAAGCTAGAAAAACGAAAAGGACATGTATAATCTACGACAACAGTGAATATGTTGTCCATTATAATAATTACAGGAAAAGTTTGAATCTCCATATCTTAACTCATGAGGCTTTAATTGTACCCCTGCCATTGTTTGTATTTTCTCCTTAATTACAGGAGAAGTTTAAAATAGAATCCCATTTGGTTCTTGAAATGAGTGTGCTTTTAGGAGGATAAATAAAGAGGAAGACTTCAGAAGTTTTAACTTGGAAAGACTTTATCCTTGTAAATGTTCTCTGTTAGATAGCCAAAATTAGTTCAACTTTGGTAGGTGTTCATTATGGATGTAACTCATTTAGTTGGTTCTTGCATATTAAACTTGCTTGAAATTTCCTAATCTTGTGATTTTATTTGGAATTGCAAAATCTGTCATTTTCGAAACTCTTCCTCAGTCCACTATTGGGGAGCATTGGTTGCCTGTCAGATTTAGAGTCACTTTTACATTTTATTCAAGGACCACGTATATAAGAGGCATGTGCCCTGTTCTTCTTTTGGCTCTTGTTTCACATAAAACATCTTGAAGCATTGCTTATTGACAGTCATATAATTGATGTCCTTGGTATACACAATTAATGGGCATCTTATGTGTTAACATGCAGAAACAAGGAATCATGTCTGTTAATCCTCCTGGGAGCCCCTTATATACCCGTCTTAGTCATAATTGTATATGTTTGCTCTTTTTATCCTTGTGACATGGCAGACCCTGATTTGGGCTAAATATTTTTTTATGACAAGGAACCCTGGCCCCAAGGTAGGAAAACCCCGGGTGGGACCCCACAACCACCCTGCCTTACGTGACCCACCTCTGAGAGCTCTGGACAGACCCGTGCACCCGCCGGAATTGATCTGGCGTCTTCATCTCCACACTCTCACAACCACCCCGCTAGCCACTCGGGTAGGCTAAATGTTCAATTGATTATGTTTATATAGTTTTAAGGAGACCATAAGCCAAGCACTAACTTGTCTCTGCAGGAATTCCATCTAAAGTTAAGATACATTATTGACATGAACAACACAAAGCTTTAAGATGCATGTCATATGTTGAGATTACTAGCAGCACAACCAGCGCATATTCACTGCCTAAAGCAATTCATTAAGCCCCATTAGCATATGGATCACCAGTTGACGGTTTGTTTAATCATGCTTCATTTCGAAGATCGATAATGGTTGTTAATCACATTTACTGCTCGATCATGATCCACAAATACCACTAGCAAACAGAGTAGTTACATTTTGACCTGCTAAAACTCAAACGGAACAAGCATGAGTAGGCATTATTGCACGCACACACTCACTTTTTTTTTTTAAATTTTCGGGGGAGAAACACTTCTAGCCCTTTAACTTGTTTGCTCTTGCTAATTCAGTTTGTTCCTTATTCCTTGAAAAAATAGGGATTTCAGAGTTTAGCTTTGGTGGGCTTATCTGCCAAAAGAGTGAAACTGAGCAGTACCACTAAATCATGTGTATTCATTATCATTAGGCTAGTGAATAACACACTTGTTTAAATGTGTTCGTACCATTTTTTTCTAATAAATTCTTGTTTAACAGAAGTTGGACTAAGGTTTGTTTGCCTATGACATAAAACATGACTAAGTTCTAATATTCCATCATTTTTCTATCATCCTATTATCATAGGGCTTAATACTGTCTGGCCAAATGGTCTTGGATCTTAAGGCTTGTTTGGCTATGACACACATGTTCCATCATTTTTCTGCCATCCTATAAAGAGGGGGTCTAATCTTGTTTGGCTAGATGGTCTTGGACCTTAAGGCTAAAGCTCCTGTTTGCCAACCAAAAGAATAATGATAAAAACAGAGGGTCTAAAATACAGTTGGATGGTTGACCACCTACAAATGGCCAAAACCAACGTCTGGGAACATAATTAGAATCCCTTGATTTCTTAAAACCATCTGCCAATGGAAGCAAACAAACCTTTTCCGTTTTAGTATGTTCAGGTCTTGGGGTGGCAAAATCTGACCCGACCCGCCAACCCGCTTCTTATCCGGGTTAGGGTTTGGCTTAAACGGGTCGACCCGCCTAACCCGTTTATTAAACAAGTCGTGTTTGTGTTAGGGGTATGCCAACCTGCCAACCCGTTTGACCCGTTTAATAAACGGGTTAGGCGAGCGGGTCAACCCATTTACATGAACCCATCAACACACAACCCGTTTATATATAATTATATATATTAACTTATCTAGCCCTAACTCCTGTTTGACCAATAGTCCAAACCAAACCAAATTGTAAACAAAAATATTTATGTTATCGGGTCGACCCGTTTAATAAACGGGTCGCCGTGTCATATAATTGTGTCGTGTCGACCCGACACGTTTATTAAACGGGTTAACCGTGTCGTGTCGGGTTACCCATTTAATAAATGGGTCATGTTCGTGTTTGCCGCATCCGACCCGTTTAATAAACGGGTCGTGTACGTGTTGAGGTATTCTCACCCGCCAACCGCTGACCCGACCGGATTGCCACCCCTATGAATCAGGTCTACAACTCAACAACAGATCATGACAGAGCACACATAGATTTTGCAGAGAAAGATTGATGCTATGAAGCTTCCTATGAGTTCAAGGACGATGTCATTTGGAAGTCATATTCCAAGCAACTTTGGAAAAGATTCTGTGGTCAAAGAAAAAGAAAATTGATGAGATAAGACATCATGATCCATTGTTGAAAAGATTCTTTTGTGGAATAAATGACCTAGCTGCAAGGGTTTTAAATATGGTTAAGTTACAGTTGTCACTTCCACAAGGGACACCAGAGAGATTGTAAGATACAATTGTCTCTCTCTTATTGTGACAAAAAAAAAATCTTGGCGCACGTGTACCAACAAGAGGTAGTTCTGCAAACACGAGGGGTGGTACCAACTCCATATTCAATGTAGAAGCCCATGATGTGTATAATTTGGTATAGACATAAATGACACATCATTTTTTTAGTTTATTAAATCTGTTTTTTGCATATATATATATATATATATATATATATAGTCACTAAAATATGAGAATTGAAAATATGATAACTAATGTGTGAACAGCTAT
This sequence comes from Nuphar pumila, assembly GCF_984573655.1. Classification (NCBI taxonomy): domain Eukaryota; kingdom Viridiplantae; phylum Streptophyta; class Magnoliopsida; order Nymphaeales; family Nymphaeaceae; genus Nuphar; species Nuphar pumila. The sequence continues at coordinate 116,411,807 of NC_143259.1, read as the reverse complement.
TTTTGTGAATTTTTTGTTCTTTTTTCTTGAATCTAATGTGATATACATGCTTGGTTTTATAAGAACCAGCTCTTGAATCATAGGATTTTGATGCATAAACAAGATTTTTTTAACACTTTAAAATCAATGATTCATAATCTTTATAAATATTCAAGTATTCAAAAATTATATTTTTTCATCGAAAATACAAAATTCAATGGTTGATTCCTAGTAAATTCATCATGCCAAGCACATCATCAACATGGTTGGATTTGCACAAAAAGTGTTAGAAATGCCCATATTTCTTATATTCTATTGACTCTATATTATATATATATATATATATATATATATATATATATATATATATATATATATATATATATATATATATTATTTTGACAAACAAAAGCCTCTTTGCACATGTACCTCCAAAAGTAGTCTGGAAACCCGACATGGAGTTACCAACTCCATATTCAATTAACTATCTCATAATGTGTATCATTTGGTAGAGACATAAATGGAGCATCTTTTTTTTTTTTAGTTTATTAAATCTGGCTGTGCATGTCTTGAATAAAGGAGGCCGCAGGGATCAAATAAGAATTCAATTGGCTTTTCAAGTTACCCATTGATTCAGCATTTATATATCTTCCAATTCAGAAAATTTAAAAATGCTTTCTTCTGATGTAATAAAGTTAGTTTCTTGTTTATAAAAGAAAGAACTATATGTGAATTAATATTAGTCAGTATAACTTGTTGGCAGAAAAGCGTAATATGAAATAGACTGGGTTAGCCCATCTGAGTCATGTATTGACAAATTAAGGCATCTTGGTGCAGTCTTGGCTAACTTGCCCGAGATGTGGATTCAACCGAGTCAATTGAGTAGCCTATGGACTGGGTTATTATGGACTGACCCAAGTACCAAATTTTTGGGTCTTGAGAAGATATGAACGCGTGTTAGGGTTTTGACCAAAGAGTCAGTGCGTCCAACACGAGCTTAGTTGATATGGCTATGCCAAGACTCAGTCAAATATTGATTCTATGCATGTCATGCGTCTATGGTGACTTTTGACCGAGGATTTGTCATGGCCAACAAAGCTCATTCTTGCCAAAAATAACTTGACAAAGCTCATTCATCTTAAAAAAAAATCATACTAGTGAATGTCGCACTAAATTGACAGGATGTCACAAGTTCAAAACCCACAGGAGGTGTTCCTTGACGCAAGGTTGAAGCTGGCGGTACTCCTGCTGGGCAGAGGAGATTCCAAGGGTTTTATCAACTACACGCCTGGCAATATGCAGTGGATAGGGGTGTAAGTGGGTCGGGTATGCCTGATCTGACTCAATGTACCAAACCAATTATACTCGACCCGAACCGATATTAGTAGACCCATGGGTTTGGATCAGGTGCAAAATATAAGCCTGTAGTGAAAATGGGTCAGGTATTGTAAATGAAGACCTGAACCCATACGGACCTGACCCAATGATATACTCGGACTCAAATGGTTCTCTATATTTTAAAACCGAACCGACCGGATTATGTACCTGAACCCACTTTATACCCAAACCAGAACCGACTCGTACCTGACCTGACTATATACCTGAACCGACCTGTACCCCAACTGGCTTCATACCTGATTTATTTGAAAACTTCCAATTGGTAAATATTATATATTAAATTAAATATTTAAATATGTTGATAAACTTAGAAATAATATGCATTGCATTTTAGTAATGTAAATTTTAATTCATTTTTGCATATACTTCCTGTTGCCCTTGGAAACTATCATATTGAAGTGAATCCTAGAATAATACTTAAGAACTCATTGAATTTGATACATTTTAAATATGATATATTATTGTTTTTTTTAACTTAAAATGTTTGGTTGGCATAAAATTCATATTTTGACATTATTTAGAATAGTTATTAAGCTTTTATTTGGTTAGCATATAATCTTCTCAATAAACAGCCGATTCCATTAATTTTACATATTTTTTTATTGGCGTGTAACTAGATCTAGAATACCGATCATATCAAGCACCGAGCTGAAATACGAACCTGTTAAGACCCGAACCATATAATACCTGAACCCATTAACCTATATAGCTTTACTTTTTTCAATCATACCCAAACCCAAACCCGACCAGAGTCAAAACAGGTGTAATGAAAACCCAAACTGGTTATACTCAACCCGATGTATACCCGAACCCATTAACCTATATAGATCCATAGTTTTTAGCTGTACCCAAACCCAAACCTGAATTAGATTTGGCCGGGTTTGAGTCTTACTTTTAGACCTGATTCAGAATCGGGTCTGATAAGACAAGATCCGGTTACACCCCTGGCGGTGGATGATAAGGTTTTTTCTTTAGCCACCTAAAACAAAAAAAAAAATTACAATAAATATAACTTCATGACCCTTGAAATACGTTTAGAATATATGGCCGTTCATGGCTTTACATCCACATCAGACCCATCTGGGTCAAGGCCGTGGTCTGACCCTTTACCATTAGGTCTTAGCTGGATCTTATCCTGATACACCAGAACCAGTAATAAAACCTTGTCTATTGACAACTGTTGAATGTTTGAATGTGGCAGTAGTCAGGATCTGATCTGATATTCCATTTGCCAGCCCCACATCCAAACTTTCTCACTTAGACTTCTGGGTCTGACAGAGCCCAAAAGAGTAGAAAAGGAGTGATCAATTCTGGGTCTGACCGGACCCATTGGCACCCTATGGCTAACCTCCAAATACTTAAATATTGGTACTTCGTAGATCACTCGTGGTGGGATCACCATGGAGTATGGGTCACTTCATTTGTCACTCTCTGCTCAATTGCCATACTTAAACATGAAAAAGGCAACAAATAATTTATCATCCCCTGCCTAAGCCGAAGACATAGACCCAAGGGGTTTGAAGTAGTGGGATGGAGCCTGAACCGTTTGACGGACAGTCTAGATTCAAATCCCATGAGCACCATAGCCCTGCCTGAGCCGAAGTTTGGGGTTGAGGAGTAAGCCATCGAAGTTTTATGCTGACAGGACAGTGACCGAAAGCACGGCAGACTGAGCCAGCACGGCTAGGTCTCTGCACCTGGGGTGGTTTCTCCGAGTAAAAAAAAAGACCAAGACATGGCGCTACTACTCATCAGATTTAGTTGAGTATGGCTTAAGGACCATCAATCTAAATAATTCTAACAGCCCATATTTCCAGATCAGTGTGGGTCCAAACATCAATTTGGGTATGTTTTCCTTGACCCCATATAGGATATATGGCCAACCATGAAAAGGGGGCCCTACCAAACTCTAGCTGTATGACAAAGATACAAAGTAATTTCTAGAGCCTGCCTTGAAACTATACACACCGCGTTTTCATTAGCTGAGAACCGAATTGCATTCTGTCATCTAGCTCTGAAACAGTTGTACTAGTTCACAATATATATGGTCTCCCCACACCAACCAACCAAACATACTTCATTCCCTATATAAGGACACACTCTGCTCTCTTCTTGTTCATAACATGAGCTTTAGGGCCTCTGCTCTTGTGTCCAAATGGCTTGGTGGCATCTGAGTCTCCTGGTTCTAGCACTGCTGTGTGTAGTCTCTCTGGGTGCGGACATGCCCGCACCTAGCCCGCAGCAACTTGGTTTGAGCAACAAGGTGAGGTGGTTCAGTTTTTTCAAACACCCAGATAGTGAACATGTGCAAGTTGAGCCACATGATGCAGGAGCAGCAACTAGTCGGTCACTTGGCCATCATCATGCGGGCAATCGATCGGTAGTGGGCGGTTGTGTCATACTCGGCGGGCTTGGTGTCGCTGCTGCTGTTGTCATATTTTGCTATATTCGGGTCACTAGAAGGCCTAGCACTTGCCCATGTAGTGAAAAGTGATGACAGTGAGTTGGTGGTTCCAGTGGTAGCTTGGCTGACTTGCTGGTGAGAACCACTCACTACGTTGCAGTTGTATAGAATTTTTCAAATGGATTCACTTGTAAATATTGAAGGATTTTTGTTTCAATGTCAGCTTCAAGAATCAACAAGACGTAGCTCTTTAGTTTCATTTGGTTTATTTTTAGGGAAAGCATTTTCTTAAAGTGATTTGACAGATCACCTGATCGATCTGCTCTCCTGTATGGTAATCTAAAAATATGGTTGTTCCAACATATCTCAAGAAGACACAATATATGGGTGATTTAAACAGCCAAAATTGTGCTATTAATGATTAGATGAAAATTTCATGATTTTACCACAATGTTTTATGTTTATATCGGTATACTATCATTAAAACATTCATTGCTTTAATTTTTGCATATTATTTCATGCCTTTGTTCTTATTTTATATTTTTTATACGTTTTAAATTTATTTATTTTTAGAGATTTTGCCAATAAAAATATGAGGAAAACAATTATTTTTCACAGCGATAAGTTGATTAAAACATTTTCCACTATGTTATGGGTAGTGATAGGCATTAAATAGTAGTTTCAGGTGGCCGGTGGCACGACCAGTTTTCGCTGAACCTTGGCTAAGCTTAGTCCTGGTCTTTCCTTTTCTCTTTTGGCTAGGCTAAGTCATCCCTATCTGATGAGCAAAGCCCTTGTTGGCCTTAGGCTCGCAAGCACCTATCAGCCTGAACTAAAATGAATCTGGGCCTGCCTGGCCTATAAGTTTGTACTTACAAATTACAACATATAGGCCGCCCAGCCTGAAGAGTTGATGGCTGGGCTGGGGTTTTGAACCTCTGCCCGACCTGGCCCTGACTGAGGCTGCGGCACATTTCACACCCATTTGTGAGGTTGGTCAGTTTAGTGAGAAAAGTGGACCTTATCCATCTTTGACTGGGTTTGGGTATGCTTTTTGGCTTTGATCAGTTTGACCCGACCTGATTACTCATTTAGTGGGGCTGCGGACTACAGTGGACCAAATCTTTGACCGGAGTCTGATAAGAACTAGGTATGAACTTGATCCATCAATTAATGAACTGGGTCACACCAAACCCTAATGGCCCCAAGTCGAGGCAGCCAATTTCGCACCCCAGCTTCATCATTTGACTGCCAACTGGCCCAGTCAATCAGGTCCGGAATCTACTGGTTCTGATCTTCCCATGATATAGACACATCAAAAAGAGTTGAAACTGTATCCTGTCAGATATATTATTGGACAAAAGATTATCCAAATCCAGCCTGCAATGGAGTGGGTGAGTCAGTGCACCTGATCCGCTTGGGTGGGTCCAGTTATGGGCAGCAGCATTATTGGCTAGGTCTGGGTTGGGTCCATCCAAGCCATTAACAAACACAATATGAGATCCATAACATCAATGTACCAACTTTGCTCTTCAAAATCCCAAGGAAATGGTTCCAATGCATTGGTGCACTACCGCAAGAAAAGAATGATCATTATACGATTTTGTTTGGGAGCTGACTGTTGGAGAGGAACTGTGAAATTCCCACAGTCAATCATTGTTTGGAAGAGCGAAAAAAGGGATATTTGAGGGTGTTAAACAATGCTATCAGTATCGGAATCGGACCTGTATCATTTGGCCAACGATTTAGGGGAATCAGCGATTCTCAAAATGAATCTGCTCGGCTGCTAGATATCTCTCTCTGCATCTCAACTGCTTGCTCTATCAGCTATAATGGATTCGACTATTTCGGGTCTCCTCTCTTTTTTCGGGGATATCCTTTGCCCCCCCCCCCCACTTCGACTACGTTCGGTTCTTCCCAGGTTGACTCTCCTATCGGGACTGTTCAGCGTTCCCCCACTGGTAACCGCAGACGGAGGAGGGTTGTCTTTTCTTCCTCAGTTGGTTGGTCTCCTCGTAGATCGCTCAGGTCACGGGGTCTTTTCAGATTTTGTCCCATGAAGATCGTTTGTTGAAATATTAGGGGCCTCAATTCTGCCCCCAAGCATCTGTTTTTGGCGAGTTGGATTAGACAGGGTAATCCAGACTTGTTTGTCATCTGTGAAACTAAAATGGAGGACATTCCGCTTGCGGTCGCTTCTTCTATTTGGCGAGGAGCGGATTTTTTCTTTAAGCCCGCAGTCAACCATGCTGGTGGTATTCTCCTCTTCGGTAAGAAGTCTTTAAATTTATCACAGCTGGACGTGGGTATCTACTCTTTGTCTGTTGCTTTCAGCTTACAGTCAGTTGGTCGAAGAGCAGTGGTGTTTGTGGTTTATGGACCTAATCTCGCTGCGAGGAGGCCAGCGTTTTGGGGAGACCTTGATAGGGTGATTAGTTCTAATGATCAGTGCCACCTATTTATGGGCGATTTCAATTATTTGCTTTCTCCTCATGATTCCAATTCTAATGTCCTTCCTAATCCCTCCATTCGAGGCTTCCAAGACTTTGTTCACCGGCATCTACTGTATCCCCTTCATCTTATCAGTGAGCGTTTCTCTTGGTCGAATAGGTGATCGTGCATGTGCTGTCGTGTTTTTGACAGGGTATTTGTCACCCCTTCTTTGTTGGACCTCATCCCTGATGTTAAATGTGTCTTGTTGGCGCCCTCTATCTCTGATCATGGTCAGCTAATCACTACTTAGGGGGATGACTTCTCCTTAAACAAACACTTTATTTTTCAGCAATGGTGGCTACAAAAGCTGGATTTCAATTCGGTTATTTCTGCCTCTTGGTCTAAACCTTCTGTTGAGCATTGAGCTGCTCTACGGCTTACCAACAAGCTCTTGCGTCTTGCTAAGGATATCAGGGCCTGGATCCATAGTTGCAATGTTGTGAAATTTCAACATTTGGATGCATAAGAGCGTGAGCTTTCTGAATTGTACAAGTCTATGTCTTCCCCAGCCATTTTTTCAGAACCTCAACTTTTGAGTTTTCAGGCTAGGTCCATTGAGTTATCTTTGCTTTTGAATAACTAGAGACTCATGGATGAAATCCGTTGGAAACAGCGATCCAAGCTTAATTGGCTCAAATCCGATGATAGCAATACTAAATTTTTTCACTCCTATGTGTCTCATCGTTATCGGAGGAAGGCAATCCCTTCCATCTCCATTGAGGGTGTCTCTTTCTCTGATCAGCTTGTCAACCCAGTCGTCACGCGCTATTTCAAGTCCATTTATGCCTCTTCAGTGGTCACGAAGGGGAAAATTGGGTTTGTCATGCTTCGGACAATCTCTCATGACCAAGCATGTACTTTACAAAGAAGATTCTCGGATGTTGAGATCTTTCGTGCTATCCAGGATCTGTCTGGTTGAAAAGTGTCCGACTTTGATGGGTTCCATGTTGACTTCTTCAGGATTTTTTGAGATTTCGTCAAACCGGACGTGGTTGACCTCTTTGATGACTTTTATCGCAATTCCAGGCTGCCCTACCCTTTTCATTTAGCTATTATTTTGCTTATTCCTAAAGATGTCGAAGCTTCAGATATCTCTCGGTTTCGCCCGATCTCGGTGATGAGTGCTCTTTACGGTATGATTGCAAAGGATTTGGTAAATAGGCTGAAATCGGTGGCTCAACAGATCTTCTCAAACTCTCAGTTCGCCTTCGTCCATAATAAGAGGGTGCATCATGTTTTTATCATGGCAACTGAGGTTGTGCAATCTTTGCATCTTTGTGGTCATCCTTCCTTCGTTCTTAAATTAGATTTTCATAAGGCCTTCGATTCGGTGCAATGGCCCTCCTTATTTCAAATGTTATCGAACTTCGGGTTTGGTCGTTGGTTCTCTGGCTGGGTTAGGGAATTAGTCTTGAATGCACAAGCTATGTTGAATATCAACGACACTTTCGGGGAACGATTCAAGCTAGAGTGGGGTCTGCGTAAAGGTTTTCCTCTTTCGCCTTTATTATTCAATGCGGTCGTCGAGGGTCTTAATGTGCTGCTTAAGAGGGTCGCTGCCTGTAGTTTCATTGATCTTTTACCGGTTCAGAACTTCAATTTTCATGCTCTAATTTATGCTGATGATATGATCATTTTCGGCGGCGCTAGTGTTCAGCAAATGCTTCAATTCAAGCTTATTCTTTTTCTTTTTCTCTCTCTTTTCGGCCTTTCTCTCAATGAGCAAAAGTGTTCCCTTTCTATGTTTCACGTCTAGCCCTCTATGTTAGCTGTTGGGATGAAGATTTTTAATTATGTTGCATATGAGCTGCCTATGTTGTACTTGGGTTTGCCGTTATAAGTTAAGCGTCTTTCCTCTATGGCCTGGGCTCCGACGCTTCTTAAAGTTAAGCGCAAATTGCTCTCGTGGCAAGCTTCTTATCTCTTGTTTGCTGGTCGCCTAACTTTAATGAAGTACGTTCTCTTGACCATTCCAGAATTCTTCATGTCCATGTTCCTGATGCCTGTGGGTGTAGAGAAGCAGTTGACGCGTCTGCTGGCAAACTTCCTTTGGTCTGGGTGTCATCTCAAGGGTAAGCGTCACCTGGTTGGCTGGCGTTCGGTGGTTTTGCCGCGTTCTATGGCCGATTTAGGTGTTTCTGCGCCCAGACTTAGGAGTATTGCCCTAGCCTCTAAGCAATGCTGGCTTGCTCATCAGCCGGAGAATCCTTGCGCTAGTTTTCTTTTCTCTAAGTATGAGCTTCCTTCTCTTCTTTCAATTTTCCTTCGTTCGAGGCATGGAGCATTTTCCCATCTGCGACAGTCATGGTTGTCGACTTTAGCTATCTTCAACGACTATTTTGATGATCCAACCGATATTGGTAACTGGGTGTATTGGGCTATTGCTCCTACCGGGAAGTTCCTGACCAGCAAAGTTTATAGATCGTTGCTTCCACCGGGGGCGCCTTCGATGCCCGAATCTGCTCTATGGGCGAAGGGCCCTTCTCCCCGAACTCGGTTCCTAGCTTGGTTAATCCTGCACGATAAGGTCCAAACTCACTCTACCTTAAAGAGGTGGGGCTTCTAGCTGTCGAGCTGTTGTGTGCTTTGTCATGCTGCTGAAAAATCTTCTTTCTACCTCTTCTGGTCTTGACCTACTTTTGTGGAGATCTTTCGTAGGACTTGGAAGCAACCAGAGGTCCTGGTTACGGAGGAGTCCTTTGCGCTTGACCTCATCTTGAGTCCGGTCTGCCTTCGGTGCAGTATGCAGTGGTGGTTAATTTGGATATCGTGGTTGTTTACCACTTGGTGGTTCGTTTGGATGGTGCGCAACGATGCCATTTTTCGAAAATCTTTGATTCACATTAATCTTCTTGCGCACAAAATCCTAGTGGTCGTTTACATGATTCTGCGTATTCATCTTCCCGATCTTACTTTTCCTGCTGGTGTTGCTCCGCTCCCCGCGAACAATTTTGGTTTTGCGGTTCCTGCGTGAGCCACTTGTTTATGTTTGTTTTGCTATGCTTTTGTTTTCTTTGGGTTCAACATTGTTGACCCTTTTTGTGGCTATGTTAAAATCTTGTTTCGTCTCTCTCTCTCTCTCTCTCTTTGTGATTTCCTCTTGTGGGTGTTTGCAGTTTCTCTTATGGTATTGCTCCCTCTCTCTCTTTCATTTCCTCGTGAGTGTTTGTAGTTTCTTGGCGTCTCTCTCTCTCTCTCTCTCTCTCTCTCTTCTGCATTGTATCAGTCTATGTCTTCTCCTGACTCTCTTTCTGATTTGCAACTTCTCAGTCTCTAGGCCAGGTCCTTAGAATTAACTATGCTCTTGAAAAGCTGGAGAGTCAAAGAGGAAATTCGTTGGAAGCAGAGGTCTAGGGTGAAATGGCTTGCAGTTGGTGATGGCAACACTAAATTTTTTCACTCATATGTTTTCCATCGTCATAGGAGGAAGGTTGTTCCTTCTATCTCCATTGAAGGTGTTTCTTATCTCAATCAACACGTTAATTCGATAGTCTCGTTATATTTTAAGGACTTATATTCTACTTCGTTAACAGATGATGGTGTCTTTGGTAATATCTTAGTTGGGTCAATTTAGCCTAAGCAAGCCAGATCTATGCAAAGGAGGTTCTCTGACGATGAAATTTTTAGAGCAATTAAGGATCTGTTGGGTTGGAAAGCGCCTAACTTTGACGGATTTCATGTCGACTTTTTTAGAATCTTTTGAGACTGTGTTAAATCAGACGTGGTGAGCATGTTTGATGAGTTCCATCGTAACTCCAGACTACCTTATCATTTTCATGTTGCTATTATTTCGCTTATTCCGAAAGATGATGAGGCGACTGATATTTCACGATTCAGCCCAATCTCAGTTATGAGTGCTCTCTATCGAATGTTTGCCAAGGTTTTGGCGAATAGGATGAAATCGGTGGCTAACCAGATTTTTTCAGACTCTCAGTTCGCCTTTATCCATAATAAGAGGGTCCAACACTCATTCATCATGGCGTCCCAGGTTGTTCATTCCTTGCAGCATAGCGGTCAACCTTACTTTGTTCTTAAATTAGACTTTCATAAAGCTTTTGACTTTGTGCATTGGCCATTCTTATTTCAAATGTTAGCATATTTTGGTATTGGTCATCGTTTTTTTGGTTGGGTGAGGGAGCTGGTCTCAAATGCCCAGACCATGTTAAATATCAATGGTGTTAGAGGAGACCGGTTCAAGCTGGGGCGAGGTTTGCGGCAAGGGTGCCCCTATCGCCTTTGTTGTTTAATGCAGTTGCTGAGGGTCTTGTGGTCTTGCTTAAACGGATTGTTGTATCACGTTTCATTGATCCTTTGCAGGTTTCCGACTTCCCGGGTCATATTCTTACTTATGCTGATGATATGATCATTTTTGGTCGTGCAAATGTTCAACATATGCTTAGGTTCAAGCTTATCATTCAGTTCTTTCTCTCCATATCTGGGCTTTCTCTAAATGAGACCAAATGCTCTATTACCATGTTCAATGTTAATGCCAATATGCTTGCAGTTGGAAAGAGAATTTTTAATTGCACTATTTCTGACTTGCCTATTATGTACCTGGGCTTGCCGTTACAAATGAAGCGCCTATCTTCTGCTGCTTGGGCTCCGACGCTTCAAAAAGTGAAGCGCAAATTGCTTTCGTGACAGTAGTCTTATCTCTCCATCGTTGGTCGTCTAACCTTAGTCAGACATGGTTTTTCAACTATTCCAAAATTTTTCATATCTATGTTTGTGATGCATGTGGGAGTAGAGAAGCAGCTGACGCGCTTGCTGGCAGGTTTTCTATGGTCTGGGTGTCAACTCAAGGGTAAGTGTCACTTGATTGGTTGATGTTCAATGGTCTTACATCAATGTATGGCTGGTTTAGGCATTCCTGCGCCCAGACTGCGAAGCATTGTTCTTGTCGCCAAGCAATGTTGGTTGGCCCACCAACCGGATAACCCTTGTGCTAGTTTGCTTCTTGCTAAATATAGGGCTCTAGCTTTTATTCTGGTTCGTCTGGGAACCCGGGGTTTGACGCTCTCACACTTGCGTAAATCGTGGTTGAGGGCTTTAGTCTGCTTTAGAGACCATTTTCAGGACTCCGAAAATTTTGGTCAGTGGTTGCAGTGGGCGTTGGCGCCAAGCGAAGAGTTTCTCACAAAAAAAGTCTATAGATCGTTGCTCTCGCCGGGGGCTGATTGGTTGCCTGAGGATGTGCTTTGGGCGAAGGGTCCTTCTCCCTGTTCTCGAGTCCTGGCTTGGTTAATTCTGCACGATAGGATCCAGACCCACAGTAATTTAAAGAAGTGGGACATTCAACTCCCGAGTTGGTGCATGCTTTGTCAAGCTGCAGAAGAAGTCCTTCACTTGTTCTGGTCTTGCCCAATATTTGTGTCCGGAAGTGTTTGTTAAGGAGAGGTCCTTTGCTCTAGATCTGATCTTGTGGCCTGTTTGTATTAGGCCCAGCAAGAGGTGGAGGTTCCACATCTGGCGGACGTGGTTGCTTACTTCTTGGTGGTTTGTTTGGATGGCCCGAAATGATGCTCATTTTGGTCAAATTTCAGTTAACATTAATAACCTTGTGCATAAAATCCTGGTAGATGTTTATGCGATCTTGCGTGTATGCATCTTACTGATCTTCAGCTCCCTCCTGCTAATGCTACCTCTCTTTTGAGCGTGAGCCCGTTTATCTGTCTGATGTTCTTTTCTGTTGTGCTTTTTTTATTTGTTTTGGCTTTTGCTCTTGTTTGGGTTCAACATTTTGTTGATCTTCGTGATTGGTAATGTTGAATTACTTTCGTCTCTCTCTCTCTCTCTTTCTCTCTCTCTCTCTCTCTCTCTCTGGGATTGCCGTTTGCTGGATTTGATTAGGTGAAGATGAAGTGGGGACAGAAGGGTGGAACGAACTGGAGGACTCGTATGGATTCGTTTATTAGAAAACAGATGACAAGGGGAAGAAGAAGACGGTGTTAGTGAAGTGCTTGGCGTTTGAGGATATGTTGACGGTGGACGCCGTCCCCATTGGCGATGAGGAGCGGAAAGCGCCACTGAATTTGCAAATCAAGTATTAGCGTTACCTCCTAAACCCTTCTTCTTTTCGTGTGCTCTGAAAACTTGGGTTTTCGGTAAATGAAATGCTGTCTTGAGGGTTGATGCGTTTTGCTTGTAGGGTTGGCGACTACGTCCGTGAAGGATCTTCAGTAAATTATAGCGAAATGTATAAGAATCTGCCAGAACTTGTGGATAAGATTAATGGTTGGATTCTGTCGAAACTTGAGAACCAGCTGGATGAGGGTACTAGTTCAACGAAAGCTTGGTATGGTGTAACTTCTAATTTTCTTTTATTGAGATACTTATTAGCATTCCGTAGTCAAGATGGGCAATTCTGTTGATACAAATTGTGCAAAAGATACTAGATTATGCACACAATTCGTTCAGACGCAATACCGATTCTTCTTAATGGCAGCCACTGTTGCGTGAATTAGCATCGTCGTTGCTTTGATTGGTTAGCAGCCAGTGACGGCGATTCAATGGCTGCATACTCCAAGTATTGAGAAAAAACCATTATGAGTATTGAAAATTTGTTTGTGTGAGAATATTCTTGATCCTTTTAAGCATCTGCATGGCTATGGATCAAAACTTGCTGGATTGCAGAGGAAGGCAGCTTACTATCCGATGGTACTAAAGAGATCATGGGCAAAAATCTTATTCTGTGATGACGTTCATCTTCCCTACACCACAGTCTACCCATACTGGTTAGTTTTGTCTTTGCACATGGTGAATTTCTAGTTTGCCTCTGCCAAAGTTTTGCCTTAATTAAGGGTGCGTTTGTTGTGGAACCACCCATGGGGAGCCACTTTCAAGCAAAAGGGCTGCCTATACAAGAAAGCAGACCCTGCCACGTATTTCTTAGTGTGGTTCTTTTCACCAATGGTGAAAAGAAGAAAATGAGGTGAAACAAACACCCAGATATCTGAATTGAGACAGAGCCTAGGGATCCACCTCTTGAACTTGAATTGAGACAGAATCTACAAAAGTGACGACTCGCTCCTTCAATGAAAGAGTACTTTAAAAGCTAATTATTGAGAACTACAGAGGTGGTTTTTTTCTGAATTAAGATTCTTCCGTCGTGATTGTGTCTTCGTTGGTGTGAAATTAGTTGGTTCCGTAGTTTGAGGTGTGTGTGTGTGTGTTGCTTTCTTAATGTGATTCATCCAATTGTCATGTTATGAATAGGGTATTCTTGTAGACTCGTTATTGGGGATTTGTTTGATATGAGGTATATGATGAAATTTTTTTCTTTGAAACAATTTTTGTGGTTACTCGTAGGTTGGAGATGGGAGAAGGGCACGGTCAAGGACGGCCTGACATGGAAATTACTTCAGAGCCTCAGCCACTTCCAATGAGGTATTCTGATGAGGATTCATTTTTGTGGCAACTTGGTATCAATTTCCTTACATTTTTTTCTTAAGCGAGCCCTTGTCCCTTTTTCCAGTTTTTTGTTGCATTTCTCTTCTTTTAAATTTTGAAGTTATATCTGGCATCAGGTTCTGTTTGATCCTGTTTGGCTGAATTGACAATGAGTAACGATTGCAGGCCACTAGTACCATGTTATACATAGGTGCATGCACGCGCGCGCGCCTATGTGACATGGGTGCGGGTACGGGTGCGACACGGGTGCAGAGCAATTTCAAAAATTTTGGACACGGGGACATGACTCTATATATATATATATATATATAACAATAATAAGATTGTAAATTTTAAAGTAAAAATAAAAAAGTAATTCTATTGAAGTAACAACATAAACTTACCAAAATATAACACATAAAGAAGCTTGTGAGTGTGATAACAACAAAACTTATCATAAATCTGCCTCATCGTCTGAATTAGAGGGAAGAACAGGATCAAGGTAGTTCATGTTGAGAGTATGCAAATCATGTTCTTCCTCCAAGTCAAAATCTTTCGGATTTACATCCAAATACTTGAATGATCCACAACTGCATCAAAATATGACTAACTTAGTATCTAACTTCAAATTTTGAATACAAATATTTAAATACGAACTTTGAATACAAAAGAAAAAAAGTACCTATACTCATATTTGGTGTGACGAGAAATTAATCGTAAATTAGAGTGAACATAAACCAAATCTTCTGCTCTTTTACTAGTGAGTTTGTTTCTTTTAATGTTGTGAATTTGAGTATATGTACTCCAATTTCTTTCACAACACGATGATGTAGCATGTTGGGATAACAACTTCATTGCAAGACGTTGCAGATTTGGTGTCTTTGATCCATATGTTGCCCACCAATTAAGGGGATCTTCCTTGTCCCTTGCCATAAGTGCTGCTAAAGAATCAAATCTCCTAGTAGAGAACTTTTCAAACTCACTATTTACAATCTTAAACATGTGAGGATCATTAAAAAGTCTTCCCAAAGATATCATTTTATTCCTTGATATCTTTCATTTGGAGAAACACGACAAAGACCTTCTGGCAACCATTTTTTTTGCATAATATTTTGGATTGAGAGAGTGTGTTATGCAATGCAAAGGTGTATTGCTTTTATTTCATCTTCTCACTAAAACTGAATGTACATGATTGTAAAATTCCGAATCATCAAGTGCAACATCTTTCTTCTCATGTTTGAAAATGATACTTTAAACTTTTTCAATCATATTGTCCCACATTTCATAAATTCTATGAAGCATGGGTACATCTCTGTTAACTTCTCTCAACATTTCCCAAATAGGCTCTGTAAATTCAACAAAATATGTAATTTTATCCCACCAAAAATCATCACAGATGCATTTTTTGATAGCTTGAGCCTTAACATCATCTTCAGTATGATAAAAATCTCAATCTTAATCAGCCACCATCATCATCAATGCATTCTTGAGTTGGTTAATTCTTTTCATCGTAACAATGAGGGGAACCAAACGAGTTTCATCAACTTTCAGTAACATGAGATCAGAATGCCTATTAAATATAAAAAGGGCATGATGATGGTTTATAACAAAATTTCTAATATTTCGAATATCATGCTCTATTCCCTCAATCCATAAACACATTTTAGGTGCATGTGCATCACCTTTTGATTGATTGCATATACTCTTAAGTGTCAAATTTAAGTTGTGTGCTGCACAAGGAGTTCAAAAAATACGTGAATACATATCTTTACTTGCCAAATTCATTCTTGCACGACTGCAAACTGGAGCGTTGTTAGTAATGATTTGCACTACACTTTTTTCACCTATTTCTTTTATCACTTTGACAAATAATCTCTTTAAATATTCATCTTTATACTCCTCAGATGCATCAACAATCTTAAAAAAGATTGGCCCATTAAGTGAGTAAGCAATGAAGTTTATCAGTGGTCGCCTTTGTATATCAGTCCACCCATCAGAAACAATAGACACTCCATGTCGTTTGCATGCAAATTTTTTAGTCTCTAACAAGTCTTCGATTATATTTTTTTTCCTTTGCAAGAATGACTGCTCTTAGTTTTTTTGAATTAGGAGGCACATACCCACTCAAATTACAATTAGCCAAAGATGTAATCATATCTTTCCAGTATGAACTTCTAGCTACATTAAAAGGAATTGAGCTTGAGTAAAAGAATCGACCAATCTTTTTATCAATTTCTGCTCTTGCCATGTTTTTGAATGACCCTTGTATTGTTTTATTGCCTTTCATCTTTCTTTTCTTCAAAAGCTCTTCTTGTTCATCACTAGCAATAGCAAAAGGTAGATTAATCGAATCACTTCTCATCCCTGCAATTTTCTTCTTTTCAGCTTCTCATTGTTCTTTCTTTAATTGCTTTAACAAGTCTTTGTCAACCCTAGAACATGGCCTAATTCCTAGACCACGAATATGCAAAAGATGTGCTTTCACACGCGTATAAGAACCCGTGAAAGCAGTCTTACATAGATTACAAAGAAATTGCACATGCTCACCACCACCACTACTAGCTTTTATCCCTTTTGTCACAAGCCTCCAAAGTGATTGGAAAACTTCTAATTCAGAGTTAGAACTTGAACCAACTGTATTGACACTACCACTAGAACTCATCATTATATCTGAAAAAGTGAAAATTGAAAAGAAAAGTGAAACTAAAAATTAATCACAAAATCGAAAAAGTAGGAAGGGACAAGGCCCCTTTGCGCTTGCCTGCGTTGCAGGAGAGAGAGCGACTAGCAGGGGCGTCGCTCGTGTCAATGTTGGAAAAACTGAGCGGCAGGGATGAAGCCCCTATCGAATGAGATGCAAGGAGGCAGGGCCTTGCCCTGCCTGCCTGTGACAGAGAGAAGAGGCAGGGGTGAGGCCCCTGCCTACCTAAGGGTGCTCAAGGGCAGGGCATCACCCCTACTGAAAAACCCTAATCGACAGAGGGCATTGCCCCTGTCAAAGACCCACGTGTGGCAGGGGCGATGCTTCTGCCATGCTGGGCAAACAAGCAGCAAGGGGAGGCAAAGCCTTTTGCAGAACACGAAGAGGGAACAATCCCCTCCTCTGCAAAAAAAGAGGCGCAGAGAGGGGCTGAGCCCCTCCTCTGCGAGCAAAGGGTGCAAGAAAGGGGGAGTTGAGCCCCTGCCTATCCTGCAATAAGGAGGGCCGACAGGCCCTGCCTGCCGGCAATGAAGGAAAGGATGAAGAGGGGAGTGGAAAGAGACGCAGAGGGGAGGTCTTGAGCCCTCCCCTGTGTACAAAAGGAACAAGGAGGCAGGGAGGGGGCTCGACCCCTCCCCTATGGAAACAAGGCAGCAGGGAGGGGCTCAACCCCTCCCCTGCGAAAATGGGGCACTGGGGAGGGGCTCGACCCTTCCTCTGCGCAAACAGGAAGAAGAATAAGACAATGAGAGAGAGAGAGAGATTACCTGAGAGGTGGTCGGAAAAAAGGGAGTCGTTGGCGTTGGGAGATGGTGCACGGGGGGTGTTGGCGTCGGCTGCCGAAATACGATGAGCGGGAGGGAGCGTCGAGCGTCGGGGGTTGTTGACGCAGGGTGGCCACGAAACGGGAGAGAAAAGGGAGGGTCGAGGGGCGGTGGCAGAGGGTCGCCGATGGCCTGCCAGAGCTCGGATGAGAGAGGACCCTAACCCTCGACTTCTATAAAAAGAATTGGGGGGGGGGGGGTATTCCCCTCCCCCTACGCCTCTTAAGGGTCGGGTCCGACCTCTCGACTGTTTTGGATCCGGGTCGGGTCCGGACCCAACCCGAGTCCAAATTAATTTTTAAAAATGAACAAAAATAGACTCGATCAAAGTTGATCGAGTCCAAAATGTGGATGGACTCGGCCCCGGTGTGTTGACCGAGTCCGACTCTTCCTTGACGATGTCCGCCCCGTGTCTGAAGCCGCACCGGTGTCAGAGCGTGTCGACGCGGGTGCGTCGACCTTATAGCCGAGTCCGTGTGACTTAGGCGCACACGCTCACACATGGACACTCTTGCAGGGGGGTGGGTGTTTGTGGGGTGTGATAGTTGTCGTATAGGGATCTTGCTTGGCTATTTCTAGTGATGCACAAGCTTGCATGATCATATACTTTGCTCAGGTTTTGTACTTGTTAGATTTGAGAAATTTGCCCTTCTTTTCGTATACATGTTTGCTTTGCCTTTTTTTGGATATAAAACAAATCAAATGGTTAAAAGTCAAAACATGGTTTAAGGAAGCCTTTTGCAATTTAACAGTTTATACGAAGGTGGAAATTCCTTAACTTTCCTCCAATATTAAGAACCTCCATTATTATGTGAGCAGTTGTTCAGTGCAGTTCTGGTCCATTTCTGTTACTGGATGAATGCAGATTTCAGTTCTTAAATGACTGCGTTTTGATGTCCACCTTATGTAACAATTACCATATATTTTTTACCACATCCATTATTTTGAAACTTGCAAATTTTAGTCCTTTGTTTTGAAAACATTTCTTGTGACAGTCTTCCTGAATTTTCTTTCAGCCTGAATCAGAATGTTCTTTGATGCATCCCATTTTTTGTTCTATTTGTGTGATGTTTATGTAATTTCTGCATTTTAGTATGCGTTGAGCGAATATGATTATTATTGCAATTTAAGACAGTGTGTAATATGATTACTTTTTGTCATTTGATGTTTAGACGTGTGGTTCTTGCATCTGCAAATGTGTTCTTTGTTTCATATAGTATGCTTATAACTGATATTGCTGACTTGACAGTCTTTTGTACTTTCAGCAATCCGCCTGCTTCATTCCCAGTCCTCCCTCTTGGAACCAGTGATCTCTTCCCAGGGCCTGGTGCTGGCATGTACCCTGGAAGGTTTAGTTCTAGCCCCACCCAAACTGTTTGAGTATCACTTGTTTCAGAAAGAGCATGCTTTACAGAATAGGATCAGTCCATGATGCTTGACATTCTTTTCCATTGTTGTTTGTTCAGGGACACTTTTGGAAGTTATGGCGGAATGCTTTTAGGTTTATAGAACCTGAACTCTGTTTTGTTTCTAGGAATATGCATGTATGTATGGATTTTGAACTTCATGTGTATTTCTTGTTGCTTTAATAAGACCGAGTGATCCACATTGGGGTGCCATAGGTGGAGACCATGATCTTATGCCCGGTGGAATCTCGTAAGCTTCGTCCTTATCAGTCATTTTTTATTAGAACACCAAGCTTGATGCATATTCTAATGTTCTATTTTTGTTAACAGACCTGTGCCTCCTGGAGCATGCTTCGATCCATATGGTCCTCCTGGTTTTCCTGGTTTTGAACCAAGTCGCTTTGTGAGGTATTTCTTGGTTTGGAAAAATGTGTTTACGAATGCAGTGAATTAGTGAATGGTTTATGATGATGAGTGCAATTGGGGAGTTTGTGCCAATTTGCCTACTTTGAGAAAAGAGCATATTTTGATGCTTGAAAAGGATGGTTATATGAATTTATTTCAGCAAATTGTGTTTACTGGAAGCACAAAGCAATAAGAAAGGCATTTCTATAATCATGGTTGGGCCATTAACTGTTCTTCAAAGGTCTTTCTCTTGTCAATCTGTGTTGTATTGACCATGCAGTTGGAAAATGCTTATCGTTATTGGTATCTATTCTATCATTCTGCAGCTCCTCGTCATTGATGTGAATCTTGCTAGGACAGAGTTGTTAAAATGTAAATTGTAATATATATATATATATATATATATATATTATTTAATATTATTATATTTTCTTTTATTATTTTTTTTCTATTTTTATTTATTTTCTTTTTTAGCATCTAGTTCAATAGAAACTAGATATTTGATCCAGTCAAGTTCCTGTTGGAACTTGACTGTGCAAATAGCTGTTGGACTGTAGTCCAACAACTATAATAAATGTTGTTGGACTATAGTCCAACAGCTATAATAATAAATGATGTTGGACTGTAGTCCAACAGCTATATTAAGAGACTTGGAATCCAACGTCTCTTTTGGAGAGCTCAAAATGAGCTCTCCTCTCTCTTCCACTTTTTTTGTATATATAGGGGTGAACCCCTTCAATGTAAATTACATGCTTCTTAAGCATTTTGTTCATGAATAAAGTATTATTTATTTTTCAAGTGGTCTTCCTTTTATATCCTTTCAAGGGTCATGCTTGTAGTGTCTCCAATAAACACTTGTTTGTGAGTTATTTGTGCATTTGTTGAAGACCACCATTTCATTATATGGTATCAGAGCTACGAAATCCTTAGATCTTGAAGTGCTTCCGCCTCGATTTCCATGCCACATTTACAAAAGGTGTTTCATCACCTTGTTCTTGGCTCAAGAAGATTTGTTTGAAGAAAGGCGAACTTGTGCTACAAAAGATTTTGGTTTTGTATCCTCTCTTATTCCTTTGTCTACTCTTTTTCTTTTCTTTTTATTTTTCTCTCTCTCTCCTCCTATTTATTCCTCTCTTACCCTTGTAAAAGATGGATGACAATGATAAGATCACCATCATTCCTATGAAGCTAAATGATACTAACTATGTAATGTGGGCTTCGATTATGAAGCACCACATTTGGGGAAAAGGTTTATGGGGTATAGTGGATGGTTCTGATTTGGAACCTAAACTATTTCTTACTAAGAAAGAGGGTGATAAAGAGGTTCCTCTAACGGAAGAAGAGAAGAGTAAGGCGTTAGCCACTTATGAAAAGAAATGAAAAGAGTGGAGGATAGGGTATGCAAAAATTATGTCATGGCTCATCAATAGCATAGACATTAAAAAATGCTCTAGTCTAGCTAAGTTTGAGCATGCCGATAAGGCTTGGGAATACCTCAAAAACATGTATTCCCTTAAAGATATTGCACATGTATGCAATTTACAAGATAAAGTTCGGCCAATGACTCAAAAAGATAAAATTATTCGAGAATATTATAATGAGTTGTCCGAACTTTGGGAAGAGTTGGCTCTTCTTGAGCCCAAATGGCATTGTGCCGAAGACATCGAGCTTCGTCAAAAGCAACTCGATATGGAACATTTCTATTAATTTGTGAATGGTCTAAGGCCGGAGTTTGAATCCATCAAATCGGCCCTTTTACATCATGGAAAAATTCCTTCTATTGTTGATACTCTAAAAGAGTTCACTATGGAGGAAAATAGACTTAGAAAAAGTACTCCAAAAGTTGATGATGACTCTGTTTTAGCTGTATCTAGACCGGGGAATCATACTCGTACTTACAAGCCGCCTCATTTTGGAAGGCAAAACGGCGACTTTGATAAAAGAAAAGTTATTTGTCATCATTGTCATGAACCGGGGCACTATAGGCCTCAATGCCCAAAGTTAAAAAGAAGAGAAGAAAAAAGAGTTGCATCTGTTGAATCTGAGTCAAAAGATCAAGATGCACCTGTGTTTATGGCTCAACTGATGGAAATCCTTCAACCTCTTCTCAAAGGGGTATCCTCCTCAACCGAAGCATCAACTGGAGCGGCAATTGCATCTTTCTCCGGTCCAGGTAACTTTCCTTGGCTTTTAGATTCTGGTGCTTCTTTTCATATGACCCCAAATGTTAATAGTCTATCCGAATGTCTTAAAAATAACTCAAGTGTGTCAAAGGTTTTTACAGCCGATGGCACATCTCTTGAAGTAAAAGGAATAGGATGTTTTGAAAATCTTCAAAAATCCAAAAGATTTTTTATCTCAGAAGTTAGATATATCCCTAAACTTAATTTGAATCTCTTATCTGTCTCGCAAATATCTGATTATGGATGTAATATATCCTTCTCTTCTCATGGTTGTTGGGTACAGGATCGCCAGTCAGGGAAGCTGATTGGGGAAGGTCATAGAGAAGGAGAACTTTATTACATGGACTTTTTGGAATTACCCAAGAATGCATTTTGTTATAATATTCAGAAATTAGAATTGGATTTATGGCACAAAAGGCTTGGCCATCCTCATATGTCTAAAATTCAATATTTTCCAAGTTTGAAAAAATTTTGTAATTCTGAAATTTTTTCTTGTAAAGACTGCATTCTTGGCAAAATGAAAAGGTTACTATTTCTTAGTAGAACTTTTGTTTCATCACGACCACTTGAGTTAATACATTCGGATGTTTGGGGCCCCGCACCAGTTATTTTCAAAGGTGGTTATACATATTATGTCATTTTTGTTGATGACTTTTCTAGACATACTTGGATTTATTTTCTTAAACATAAATCTGATGTCTTTGCTAACTTTCAAATATTTCATAAAATGGTTAAAAATAAGTTTCAAAATGATTTCTGTTTTTCGCACTGATTCAGAGGGAGAATTTATGTCCAACGAATTCAAATATTATCTCAATTTACATGGTATTACACATCAAAGATCATGTCCACACACTCCACAACAGAATGGCCTAGCCGAACGCAAACATCGGCACATTATGGAAACTACTAGGACTTGCAAATCAAGTTCCAAAAAGTTTTTGGGCTGAAGCGGTCCTAACTGCCACTTACCTCATTAATAGGATGCCATCTTCCTCATTAAAGAATACAACTCCAATAGAAAAGCTTGTTAATTTAACTCCAGATTATTCTAGATTAAGAGTCTTTGGATGCAAATGTTTTGTTTTCACCAACAGAAATGACAAACTCTCTCCTCGTGCAATCCCATGTGCCTTTTTAGAATATGCTGATAATCAAAAAAGCTACAGGTGTTTCGATTTTCAAAATGACAAATTATATGTGTCAAGAAATGTATCTTTTTTGGAAAAAGAAAGCTTCTTTGAATTTGAAAAATCCAAGGATGTCATTGAATACTCGTTTTTAATTAATCCAACTTCAAAATCCAATGAATGTGATGTTGAATGTGACCTTGACAATGATCAAAGTCCTATTGTTGTTGAAAATGATGATAATGAAGAGCAAATCCATAGGGATGTTAGTCTACAATATTCAAGACGTAGAGAGCAAAATCTTCCATGTGCATTACAAAAATACTCTGAAGTCTCACCTAGAAGAACGTCTAGAATCTCTAAACCTCCAGAAAAATTTGTGTCTTATGAATCTTTTTCACCCACGTATAGGGCCGCCATTACATTAATACAATCATATGTTGAACCATCGTCCTATTCTCAAGCAAAAAATCATATAGAATGGATAGAAGCCATGAAAATAGAATTGGATGCACTAGAAAAGGCCAATACTTGGACGATACAAAATATCCCTCCGGGTAAGAAACCTATAGGTTGTAGGTGGGTATACAAAGTCAAAACCAAAAGTGATGGGACCCTGGAAAGATATAAGGCCCGTTTAGTAGCAAAAGGATATGCCCAAGAGTATGGCATCAATTATGAAGAAACATTTGCTCCTGTGGCCCGTATGACCACTGTTAGAACTTGAATAGCCTTGGCTTTCATTAGAACATGGCCTATCTTTCAATTAGATGTCAAAAATGCTTTCCTGAATGGGAATCTCATTGAAGAAGTATACATGGAAGCCCCATCTGGTATTAGTATCCCTAAGGGTAAAGCTCTTCGTCTAGCAAAAGCTCTTTATGGTCTTAAACAGGCTCCAAAAGCCTGATATGACCGATTTAGTCATGTTATGCTTGATATTGGTTTTCAACCTTGTTTAACTGACACTGCTTTGTTTGTTAAGAAATCTGATGCAGGCATCATTATTCTTCTTCTCTATGTGGACGATATGATCATCACCGGAGGCGACAAACAGGGAGTTGCAAATATCAAATCTCTTCTTAAAACTCACTTTGAAATGACTGACTTGGGTTTATTAAGATATTTTTTAGGCATTGAAGTTGCTTATTCCCCTCGGGGGTATTTGATATCTCAATCTAAATTTGCTCTTGATATCGTTTCCAGGTCTGGAATTACAGGTGGTAAAAAAGTAGACACTCCAGAAGTTGTCAATGTTAAAACGAAAATTGATGATGGAGAACTTCTTGATGATCCTACTCCTTATAGACAGTTTGTTGGAGTTCTTTCTTATCTTTCCATTACTAGGCCAGATATAACTCATGTGGTTCATACAGTCAGTCAGTTTCAACATGCTCCCACCTCTGTGCACATGGGAGTGATTTTGTGTATTATTAAATACTTAAAATCCTCTCTTTCACGAGAACTCTTCTTGTCTGCTTCATCTTCATTAAATTTAATTGCATATACTGATGCTGACTGGGGAGGTGATCCCAATAATAGACACTCAACTACTGGTTTTTATGTGTTCCTAGGTAAAACCTTAATTTCGTAGAGGTGCAAGAAGCAGCAGAAAGTCTCTCTTTCCTCTACTGAAGCTGAATACAGAGTCATGGCAACCACCACTATGGAGGTTGTTTGGCTCAGACGATTGCTAGCGGATATGGGAGCTAAAGCAACGCAAGCTTCAAAGATGTGCTGTGACAACAAAAGTGCGATCTACATTGCAAGCAACCGGACATTCCATGAGCGCACTAAACACATTGAGATGGACTGTCACTATGTCAAAGATGAATACTTACATGGAACCATTGATCTGCCATATGTTACATCAGAATATCAATTAGCAGACTTCTTCACCAAGCCTCTCGCTGCTCCCAGATTTCACTTCCTCTTAGACAAACTTTCGCTCATTGTACCGTAAGTTTGAGGGGGAGTGTTAAAATGTAAACTGTAATATATATATATATATATATATATATATATATATATATATATATATATATACTATTTAATATTATTATATTTTCTTTTATTATTTTCTTTTTCTATTTTTATTTATTTTCTTTTTTAGCATCTAGTTCAATAGAAACTAGATATTTGATCCAGTCAAGTTCCTGTTGGAACTTGACTGTGCAAATAGTTGTTGGACTGTAGTCCAACAACTATAATAAATGTTGTTGGACTATAGTCCAACAGCTATAATAATAAATGTTGTTAGACTGTAGTCCAACAGCTATATTAAGAGACGTTGGAATCCAACGTCTCTTTTGGAGAGCTTAAAATGAGCTCTTCTCTCTCTTTCACTTTTTTGTATATATAGGGGTGAACTCCTTCAATGTAAATTACCATGCTTCTTAAGCATTTTGTTCATGAATAAAGTATTATTTATTTTTCAAGTGTTCTTCCTTTTATACCCTTTCAAGGGTCATGCTTGTAGTGTCTCCAATAGACACTTGTTTGTGAGTTATTTGTGCATTTGTTGAAGACCACCATTTCATTATATTTCCTGGAGTTAACTTGAATTGCATCCCTTGGACTTTTTTTTCGTCACTAACCCAAACATTTATGAGTTGGTCGTTTGACCATTGTTTATGTCTGCTGAGGCTTTGCCAAAGTGACATGAAGTTATTTTGGTTGTCAACTTAATCAGCATCTGCAGACATTGCCTTTGGTTTTGGAATCTATCATGGGAGGGGCCACTCTATTAGATATCAGGGTCACCTTTGGTCAGGATACCCTTAAAAAATCCATTGATAGAAATTTACACAAATAAGGATGCAAGGGATGTGGTGAACAGTGGCAGAATCGGTAGAGTTGAAGTGTATGCAGGTTAATCTTATAAATTAATGGTTCTCATGCATGACATTGGTCATAGGAGAGTTCACCTTTGACAAGGGAAATGCCTATAGTCCTCATGCATGCCATTCTGGTCGGTCCAGGCCTGATTCCTAGCTCATGGCACCGGATCCAGCCAAGCCGACACGTAGATTTGTATGTGTGTCTGTGTGCACGCCTGGCCAGGCCAGGCCAGGCCAGGCTGGTGCATGTCGGATTTTTGAGTAAAAGCTTCAGTATTTTGTCTACCCTTTGTGCTTGTAGGGCTATTGTAGTGGATGCGTTGTTGGAGGTTCAATTGTCTTATTTTTGTTACTGGTTTTTTTCTCCCCTCTTATCTTTATTCTTTGGTACTTCATGCAGAAATCCACGGCGACCTGGAAGCGGTACACACCCTGATCTGGAGCACTTCTCTCCATTCTGATGATAGATGATTTTGCTCTCTGTTTGGCGGTTTGCAAGACTCGGGTGACCTACGGATATCGTACAATGTTTACATGTCCTGAAAGTTGATGAAACGATCTGAGCTATAGTATATATGTACAAACTCAAAACCTTTTGCATGTAAAATGCCTTAGTAGTTATTTTGGTTTCAAGTTGGAGATGGTGATGGCTGGGTTTCTGCCTTTTATCTTTACAAGTTATCAATTCTTTACCTGATTAACATAATAAAAGTTCCTTAAACCATGTGTTATTCTGCTTCTTTATTCATTTGTCCTCTGTAATGGATGATCTGATCCAATAAAATTGATGGATGCCATGATATTTGTATGATGCCCACATAATGTCCGGTTCAGTGACATCATTTTTAGTCTCTCTTTGCGTTATCCCACCTTTTACTTGATGCCTTATTATTATGGCATTAACATGAAACTTGGAGAGTTTTCCATCCACCTGTTGTTGTAACTCGGCTGTGCTGCCCGTTGTCAACCACTTCTGTAGAATGCTACTTGCTTTAATCAGGAAAATACACGAGTTCTTGCTTTCAGCACCACTAAGCTTGTGATATAAGAGCAGGATTGATTTTTACTGGGGTCTGGCCAATTGATAAGTAATGACTCAAGCTGCAGTTGGAGATAAAAATCACTAAAATTAAACCATGCTAATTGTTGATGCCTACTCATCAGGGAAATGTAAGATCATGGCTAAATTGGTGGTTGCATGGTGTTGTATGTGGTTGAGTATATGGTATGCAAGTTTTTTTGGCTTGAGGGTTGGGTGTTTAAACTGTGGTAAGCTTTGTCACATTGTTTCTCCATTTTGGTCTCTGTATCGTGTCCCTTTATATAGTAATTATATTGAAAAAAAAAACTCCGAACAATGGTTGTATTCTTATATCCACAACTAGGGATGGCAGTGGACCGTGGCGGGGCGGGGGACAAGGTCTCCACCCCCGCCCCGTCTCTAAAATGTAACCTTCATCCCCGGTCCACCCCCGTGGCGGGGGAGACTTTGGACCTCCACCCCTGCCCCGTCTCAAAATATGAATCCCTGTCCCCATCCCCGCCTCGCCACCGCCCTCGCCCTGTCCCCGCCCCATCGCTCTAAACAGAAAACTGAACAAAAACCCACTGAGAGTTGGCTTCCAAGTAGGAGGAAAACATCAAAACAAGTCCAAAATAATCAAATACAATATACAAGAACAAGAAATAGTCATAACAAGCAACACCCATCTTCTTCAAAGCACAAAAAACCAAAAAGAACTGAAAGGAAAACAACCATCGTAAAAAGGAGTGAGAAAACAAAGGGTGGTGACAAGAAAACCACATTACCTCATGAGAAGCAAGCATTGAAGAGGCAGTTGGGAAGGAAATGAGAAGATGAGTGTCGTCCTTTAGGGCGAGAAGCGTCGGAAACTGGTGGAGGCATGAAAGATACAATGATGGAAAGAAAAAGAAACCTTTGAAGCGAGATGTGGAAGAATTGGGGCGGTGAAGCAAGAGGAAGGCTCTCAAATTCGAGCCCTTTGTGGGATTTCCTCTTCTGAGCCCTCTTCCCACACTCATTAGGAAAAAAAATGCTTTCGGAGATCCCCCTTTTCTTTTGGTGTAATTGCAAAATGCCGCACACCTTATCAGATATTTACTATGGCACCGACTGGGGATGGGGCGGGGCTAGGCGAGGATCAGGGCAGGGGTAGGGCGGGGAAAAGTGTAAGTCCATCCCCGCCTTAATCCCTGACCAGGGATGGATTTTAACCTTCGTCCACGTCTCCATCCCCGTTTCATACCCTTCATCCCTGGTCCAAACGGGGCGAGGCGGGGCCCCGCTTCCCCCCGATCCACTGCCATCCCTATCCACAATGAGTACACTCAGCTTTGCTCATATGTGGAGATGGCAGTGGACCAGGGTGGGGAAGGGGGACAAGGTATCTACCCCCCGCCCCCTCTCTCAAAATTCCGCCCTCCATCCCTGTCTCTATCCTCGCAAAGGTTTTGATTTTAACCTCCATCCCCATTTCATGTCTTCCATCCCCGGTCCAAACGAGGCAAGGCGGGGCAGGGTCCCATTTTTTCTCGGTCCATTGCCATCCTTTAAAAAGGATTGGGGACGGGGTGCGGAGGAAAAAAGTGAGGATCGGGATGGGGACGACGCTGGGCAGGAAAAAACGTAAGTCCATCCCTGCATGGGTTTTGATTTTAACCTTCATTCCTGGTTCATGTCTTCCATCCCTGGTTTAAACGGGGAGAAGTTGGGATGGGCCCCATTTCCCCTCGGTCCACTGCCATCCCTACTCATCTGGTAAGGGCGACTTGTTAATGTCACCAAGTGGATGGGATGTTACGACTTCTAAACCTGCCGGAGGACATCTCTTGCCACAAGTACTCTGCGATGGGCAGGGGGGACCTCGAGGGTTTTACCAACCAAAAGCTTCCAATATGCAGTCTGTAAAGGAGTTTTTTCCAAGTAGCAAAGAAAAAAAGAAGAATTTTATTCGATTTATATTAAAAGCTACATTTTATCTTGGTTTGTAAGGCCCTTAACCCACTTATCCATATAGGGACTCACATAATCAGTGACAAGGGGGTTTTCCCAATGTCTAGCAAAAAGAAAAAAGTTCGATTTATTTTAAAAACTGTATTGTATCTTGGTTTGGAAGGTCCTTAATCCATTTATCCATATAGGGGGCTCACCTAATATGAACGGATCATACCATTTGGGCATTGAACCCACACCTTGTTTCCATCAACTCTCCTTGAAACCTAGCTGTTTCAATGGGTCGGATCTTACCAGTGACGGATGCTCTCGAGTGTGGGTATGATACATAAGAAATAAAAACATTAAGATACAAAACTTGGTATAATTGGTGGACGTGCCGGAGTGGTTATCGGGCATGACTAGAAATCATGTGGGCTCTGCCCGCGCAGGTTCGAATCCTGCCGTCCACGTTTTTTCTTCAAATCATTTTTATTAAAATCTTTTCATTCAGTTGGTGATAAAACTTGGGGTAATTTTTATGCAGCGACGCTGCTGCCACTAACAGTCGCCCATTTCAACATTTCTCGAGATGGAGACCACTTCCATCTCGAGAAATGCCAAGATGGGTGGCTGTGTGGGCGATGCTTGAGGCAGCGTCGCTGCATATTATGTGAACACAAACTTTTTGTTGCCTAAGTTGGTCTAAAATACCGCCTGATTTTAGTTCAATGCCCCAGGCCAGGGATCGACTAAATTTGGCCAACTAGCCAAGATTATATGAATCAACAAGTTTTTTGTGTCATGAACTCAATCACTGTGTATTTTGACGTGGACATGGACACAAAACACAAGACATCCCTTGGCCAAGTACCAATGTTATATGTTCATATTGTGTCACCGGCTCACACGTCCTTTGGAAGTGTGCACACAAGACAGATATGGGCTGGATCATGGCAGATCTGAATCTGAATTTAAATACTGGGTCGTAAGTATTTTAACAAGGGTTTTGCATGCAAAATTGAAAAAGGTTGAATTTGATCCACCTTGAATGTTTATCCCACAAATATTACAGATCCAAATTCAAAATTCGATTTTGAAGAAAGACAGATCATGCAAGTCTGAGTAGGACCCAAATATACATTCAGATCTTATTTTAAGATTCATATTCTAGAAGTGTGTCAGACTTGGATCTGAGATTCAACTGAATCTTATCAATTTGCACCCTTGGTAGTATGCACCAACCTCGCCAAACCTTCCATTGATGTTATGCTGGTCCAGATAATGCAGTTTAGGCCCAAATAAATCATTCTGCATCTATAAAAAGCACTTCCAAGTTCCAAATGTTGATTCATCACCAGAGATTGCTTAGAATTAATATTAATACTTCATTATATAATGCATCTTTCTATTATAATGCTCTGTTTTCAGATCTGTAACTAAATGTTCTCCTTTGCCAACATTCTTGGATATCAATAAGCACACATTTTCTATGTTCCCCTTTTTTAGGATTAGATCAATAAGCATACGTTGCCTATAAACAATGCAGCGTTAAATTGATTAAATGATCAGTGCGATATCAAATGGCTATTATTGATTAGAAAATGTGCATTAACAGAAAAATTTACAGAGGAATTCAACCATGAAGCCTATCCTAGTTTTGCCCTTACAAGGCCTTCAACTGAGCCAACAAGAGCAAACAATGAGATAAGAAGACACACAGAGCTGAATACCTCAAAGACCAACCATTTGGTTGTCCAAGTGCCCACTCTTTTCTGCACCATGTACATCTCTATTGGGAAATATATGGCCAAAGGCCAGAAGTTAAGAGCACCCAAGACCCCCAACACTTGGTTGAAGTATGGGAAGTACATGGCCAGTGCAGTGGTAGAGACCACATACAGGGTTCTAAAGCACAGCCTGATTAGTTTCAAGTGGTAAACTGGCAGATACGGGATGCCAATGCTGTATTCCTTCTTTAGAAACATCATGTTTTTGGGGAGCTTCCTTGTGATTAATTCTTCAAAAAAGGCAAACACTGGTTGACTGAAGACCTGCAAAGTATATAGACCTCAGATGAAATCAAAATTGATACTGAAAGTGAAGAAATGAAACAACAGAATTGAGAACAGGGTCTCTAGTGAGTCAATTGGGTTACTGCAAGATTATCCAATTGAAGTAAAAGTATAGAAATGCTTAGTGGTGCTTAATCTGCTAACAATGATCTCTAACTAACTTAAGCAACAAATTACCTGGTAGCCACCAACTAGATGCAGTATAATGCAGGCATTGCCAAAGTCAATGAGCCAGTATGGCTCATAAAATCCGAACCCTGTGAGGAGGTTTCCTGGCGCAACGTTCCCAAATGCCGCATATCCGAAGCATCCACAGCAAAGATAGAATAAGGTTGTTATGGCAACAGAGACAACAGATGCCCTTTTCATTGTTAAATTCTCTGGAGGTCTAGACTTCAATGTGTCCTGAATTGTCAGTAATCGCATGTTAGTTTCTGTTCTTGTTTCAGTGAAAGCAAAGTGTCACTCTCAAGTCAAAATAGAGCATATAAGTAATTCATAAACTACACACCTGAATCTCTAAAAGGACAAAAGAATAAGGAAAAGAGAAAGCTATGTCTCCAATGGCTTGAGAGACCCTCCACACTTTCTCAGCTGTTGTAGCCATTTCAACTCCTCTAATATCCCCATAAATTCTTTTGTTATCTGAAAGGAAACATATCCATTTTTCCAATTTCAGCAAAAGCAAGCTCTCTCTCTCTCTCTCTCTCTCTCTCTCTCTCTCTCTCTCTCTCTCTCTCTCTCTCTATATATATATATATATATATATATATAGCATTTTCCAGTTGATAGACATGGGACTCTTACCTATTACTTTAGCTATTCCAAGGCTTAAGCCTATAGTTGAATAGCAGCAGGACATAATTGCAGCAACCGTAGAGAGCCAACTCATGTTGTTAAAATCTGGGATGAGAGAGCAAAATATCTGAATTACCCCAAACATGATCATGTAGGCTGAGTTCCCAAACTGACAATCCGCATTATGCCCATTCCTGTGGTAACAATTTGATTTCATGATAGCACTGCATTAAATAAACAAGACTTTTAACTTGGCTTCATAAATATCAGTTTGTTTATATATATATATATATATATATATATAAAGAGAGAGAGAGAGAGAGGAATGAAAACCTACCCACTAAAAAACATGCCAAACCTACCCAGTGAAAAAAATTTGGTGTTTTTTATAAAATTCTGACTGAGAAGAGTTCAGCATGATTGATTTAGTAGAAATCGACACTTGGATCATGGATTTTGGATAGAAAAAATGGTATTTGGAGCCTCAAAATTTTATAAAAATTGTACGCCATTGATTTTTGAAACTTATAAAAACCTATCCATGCATTGGAATCAAATGCTTCAAGAACTGATTCCTATAAAAACAAGCATATAGATCACATCTGTACTGTCAGAATTTTGAAAAACAACAACAAAAAATCCAATAAAACGTGTGGTGGGTAGGTTTTCATTCTTATATATATATATATATATATATATATATATATATATATATATATATATATATATATATATATATATATATATATATATATTTGAGAGAGGGAAGAGAGACGGAGAGGATCGTACCTCATGCTGACTGCAGTCGTAAGGATATAGGCCACAGCAATCCCATACATGTATAGATATTGCAGTAGGCCGCATGCCCATATCTGGTTTTTACCTGAAAAATATCAACATTAACAAACTGGAACATGGACTTTAAATTAGAAGAAATGCCTACCGATTTAAAAAAGAATGAACTTTTTTTACAGCTGCATACATATTTCATGTTTTTGAATTTGTATTAATTTATGCTGATATTTTCCCATAAACACAAATTTTTAATGTTATTGTGAGATTTTCCACTCAGATTTTTCCCAAGAAAGAGATTTGTGACGTTCTTATGGGACCCATGACATGTCCTACATGATAGTGGACATCTGTGGGCTTGATTAACTTAGCTTGAGTCCCTGTAGGCTAAACAAGTCTCTGACTTGGGCCGGGTTTTCCTCTGTCTAAAAAAAAAAAGAAAAAGGAATAGTATGTGATGTGGTTGACCAATGATTTCACAAACTTAATGTTAAATAATATAACTTAAGGCTCTAGAACCACACCATCACCCACTTTCATCCTGATCCAAACTTATACTGAATTGAGAACTTCCATCTCTTTTGTTCAAAATGGGAAGGACATGGATTCCTAAAAAATCCTGCCAGCTGTCTTTCCACGATAATGTTTTCATATGAGAGGAGGTATGAAAGGATTTTCACATGAAAAGTGATAGTGAGAAAAATTGGGGTTTTACCTAAGTTGACACGCACGGCGTCCATGTAAGTTCGGTTCCTCTTGCCAGTAACAGAGTGAGGAGATCTGTAACAATCTGAAAGCAGATGAGCAGAGACATAGGTAACAATGGCGAAGACCACCATGGTTAATGGCCCTCCAATCCAACCAAGCTGGGCTATGCTCCATGGCAGTGCCAACACCCCGGAACCGATCACTGCAGTTACTATGTGTGCTGTACATGTCCAGATATTCCCTGTTTAGACAGACCACCATGTTCAGTGAGAGCTCTAAAAGATACTGCACGCATAAGCTAGTGCAAACCAATCAGTAAGGCAAAACAATCGATTACAATTATAATTAATAAGGTTTTCTCTGAGTTAAAATTGTGAAAGTAGTGAAGGAAATTAACTAAAAAATAGTAGTGAAATCAGGGAAAAAGAAAGACAGTAATAACATCATCAACAACACCAACAATAACAAAAAACAAAGTTACCAGTTCTTTCTGAGTGTTCATCCTCCTCTGTTGAACACTTTGTAGCAAGTTCTGCATCATTGCTCCTCTCTTCAATCTCCATCTTTCCTAGTGCCCAATGGGAGACCTTTCAGATATAAATAAGCAGTAGAGCAGGAGGTCATATCTTGGGGACTGGCTTTGAAAATCTCAAATGGGAAAAACTTGACCACCCACTGAAAACCAGCAGACTTCAGCGGTTTTAGTACAGATATAAAAAGGGAAGGCCACCAGGATAGGATCCAGCTGGGATGTTAGGTTCTTTGTTTGTAAGAGAGTGGGATCCATGCCTCTATAACTATAAGCCGTTGATTTACTTCAATTGAGCTATGAAGAGCGGTTTGCATGGAGCCCCTTGTTTGATTTGGCTCTATCTTAAAGCGTTTTGAAGCGGCCTGCTTGCCTTTGTCATTATCTATGCATTGGTTTGTACTACCATTAAAAAAGTTCTCAAAGCGTTTTGAAGCCGTCTGACTTTGTCATTATATAGGCACAGTTTGGAGTCTGGACCAATGTTATCAGTACCGATACCCATCGTATCGGCAGAATTTCGATATATACGCTGCAACCTGAATCGGCTATCGTTTAATAAATATAAAAAATACCAAAAAGTATTTTTTTAAAAATTATTTTTAATGGTTTTAACATGTATCACGTTATGATTGACATGTAATAATTTTTTAATATTTTTTTGCTGATACAGAACGATTCAGCTTAGTATCGGTATCTGCTGAAATAGATGAATCGGTGGCCCAACTATTCAGGGCCGATACGGATACAGATGCTGACAACATTGGTTTGGACCATTAAAAGTACCAACAATTTATTTTCAATTTTTCATGTACTCTCTCTTTCAGCTGTGGGTGGGCATCAGGCCGGCACAGGCCCGTTTAGAGCACGGCTCATCAAGTTTTAAGTGCAGCCCAGCTCGGAGATGGCCCGGCCTATTTGTTAATGGGTTGAGTTTTGGCTCGGTTCAGGCTTGGGTTTGAAGAGCAGCCCCATTGGCTTAATGTGGCAATCTTCAGTGGGTCGGTCCAGCTCAATCCAAACCTATTTGTAAGTTATTTTTCAATGAAGTTCATAAATTAATTTCTATAATACCAAAAGCAATGAATTAAATGAAAGATTAATGTGTCTAACTAATTATCTTTCTATTTCTCATATAGTCAATGCAACTAATTAAGTAAAATAGTAATAATTACCAAATAACTATGCAACTAGCTACTAAAAAATTAATTCCCCGATAGCCCGTGGGCCGAGTCGACTTGGCTCAGCCCACTGGACCACCCGGCCCATTGCCCACTCCTACTCACAGGCTAGTGACAAATATCACAAGATTTATGAAAATCTCACGTAATATCGTGAGAAATGGCCTGAAAGCTTAAAACGGCAATTTCTCGCGAGATTTTCAAAATATCACGAGATTTATGAAAAAAAACATAAATACCGCAATTTAAACATGATATTTTATGTTTTAAACGGCTATTTATCATAAAAAAATCATGTATTTTTATTTTTAAATAATTTATATTAATATTTTCTTATAAAAAATAAATTTTGTATTATTTAATTTATTTTTTTTATTGCTGAGATTTTGCCAAAAAAAACGCGAGATTTATGATTTTTTTTCAATTTCTTGCGAGTTTTTGAAAAATGAGAAATTGCCGATAAAACGAGATGAAATAAGAACGCGAGGAAGCAGACTTTTTTTTTTGGTACTTAATTCATAAAAAACATTTTTTATGTGTTGCTATATGCAACTGTATTGATTAAATTATCAAAATTATAAAATAGTATGTGAACATGCCATATCATGTCACTTTGTGTATCCGTATGTCCTGTTGTGTCCGCTAAATCCGGGACTACCCTGTACCTGTCAACGGGTCGGGTAATTGACCCATCAAGTTATACCCAAATCCACTCAAATAACAAATTGTTGGGTTGAGTTTTGTCAGGTCATGAAAATGAAATCCCAAAATCGGATATGGATAATTGTAAAAATTTACTTTTATTAAAAAAATATATAATTAAAATACTCAAGTCGGGTCTGACAAAAAGTTAGGTTGGATATCCGACAAAAAAGCCAGGTGTGATCAGGTACCCTGCAAAATCGTGACCCAAACACGACCCGCATATTACCCGGGTTGAGTACCTGAATATTATTGGGGTTGGCACTTTCCATGCTCATACCATACCCAGAATATAATCACTAAATATTTAACAAACATACATGAGTATTGAGTCCTAGTTATAGCTAAAATCACATAATTAATTGTATCGGCCGTGTCCGCGCGTGTACCCTTGTGACAGCGCCAAGCGACCGCCAGCTTCACCACTGACCGTTGTATAAGCACACAACTCCACCTCAAACTTCAGAATTGGGTCCCAGTTTGGGGGCCTGACTTGGATAAATATTCGTCAGGTTCAGCTTGACCCAGTTTACTTTCAGACATTTATATGCCCCAGTCGAACAAGGATACCCTTCACAGATCTGGCCCGTTGGCTTTGCTACATCGATCCAGGTTGGGTCTCCCTTTGGTATCTATGTTAATTTCACTCATTTCTGAACTGGATCTGGATTTTTGGCCCAACTCTAATAATATAATTCGCCCATCTGCTTGGATACGGGACCTAGAAAGAGAGAGAGATGTTTTAAAACAAGGTGCAACTATGTCTCTAGGCGTAAAGCTCTTGTGGATATTTCCAGCACCCTCTCGTCTGTCAAGAATCACCCTCTTGATCCCAACATGGCCAGCGGTGTCAACGGGTCGGGTTTGGTTGAGACCCAGTAGAACTAAACTTGGACCAGATTTTTGGGTATGGTATTGGATCTGAACCTGGGTCTAATCAGGTCCACTATAAAAAAACCATAACCGGATCCGATAAAAACTACATGAACCAAACTCGGACCATAGCTGGTAAAACCATATTTTTTATTACTTTTACACTGAAAATTTGTGGGTCTTCATCGAAACTCAGGTCCGGTTAGGGTCTGGTATAAAATTTTCACAAACTATACCTGAGTCATTGTATTAATCGGACCTTCAGGTCCAGACCCGGGTCTTCTCATTTATCACCATACCCGGACCCTATAGGGTTTGGTTCAGGTCCGGTCAGGGTAAACCAGGCCCGTTGACACCCCTAAACATGGCACAGCACTCAACCCAGGATCTATCACCATCCAGCTGGAAGCAAGATTCACGTGACTGACGAATTGGGGAGGTGGGACGATCCACTACTTAATAGTAAGGTTGTTTAAGTAGTTGTCTGTCCTACATCTGCGGACACTGTAACGAGGTCACCTTCTGTGACTTGGACCATGCTTCTCCTTTAAATTGATGAAAGTCCTTAGTTGGAATGTGAGGGATCTGGCCTCTAGTGCAGCCCAAAGGGAGGTTCAGAACTAGGGCTGGTAAACAAACGGAAAATGAACCGAACAGGACATGTTTGGGCTCGGCTCCTATTTGTTTTTAGCAGAGCCGAGTTCTCAATTAGGGATGGCAGTGGACCGGGGGAAAGCGGGGCCCCGCCCTGCCTCGCCCCGTTTGGACCGGGGATGAAGGGTATGAAACGGGGATGGAGGCGGGGGTGGAGGATAAAATCCATCCCCGCCGCGGAGGCGGGGCGGGGGTGGACGTGCACTTTTCCCCACCCCGCCCCGTCCCCGCCACGATCCCCGCCTAATCCCCGCCCCGACCACTTTTCCCCGCAATATCCCCGCCCCGCCCCATCCCCGCCACGATCCCCGCCTAATCCCCGCCCCAACCCCGCCCCGACCACTTTTCCCCGCAATATCCCCGCCCCGCCCCGCCTCATCCCCGTTTGGACCGGGGATGAAGGGTATGAAACAGGGATGGAGGCGGGGGTGGAGGATAAAATTTTGAGGCGGGGCGGGGGTGGAAACCTTGTCCCCCGCCCCGCCCCGCCCCACTGCTCTCCCTATTCTCAATCTGACGAGCCCAACATGAGCTGGCTCGTATAAAAACATTCCATGCTATTTATACATGGAATCTATTTTTTTTTATATATTACACTTTATATATATTTTTCATTCTTTGCTTTTTATATATATTTTATGCATTATTCTTTTTATACATTATACTTAAAATATATATTATACATAATATATATTATCTATACGACCTCCCAAGATTGAACACCGTGTTCGAACTCGAATCATTTAAGATAAAACAGCTCGGCAGCTATACAAATCAATCACGAACAAATTCGTGACAAGCCGAATCAAGCCGAGTCATGAGCTGCTCGGTTCGCTTACCAGCCCGTATCAGAACACATTGCGAAAGCATAAACCTGCCATTATCTTCCTCATTGACACTCTGTTGTACCCTGCTGGTGTCGACAAGCTTAAGAGTCTGCTATCTTCTTATGAATTTGAGGCTAGTCTTATTGGGGAGGATGGTTACTGTCATAGGCTTACTTTATTTTCAATAAGCCAGTGTGGCACGACGATCCTTCCTTACCACCACAAACCTACTTATCGCTCTGTCACGGGCATAGAATGCTTTGTAAACCCGCAACGCGCCAAGCTGGTCAGCCTAATGGCCAAAGGCCACATACTAACACATTTTCATGTGTTGAATCATTTTCATTGGCCCTGCGCACCACCCTGTGTGCAACTGCTTAGCCGAAGCTGATCACGCGCATTTTCAAATACGCATTTCATGTAGTTTATGCCGTTTAGTGCATAATCGTCCCATACCAACTATCACTTTCGAAAGAGGCACAAACTTTATCTTAGCCTTGTGTGCCATGAAGCATATTGTGGATCCATGCGCACAACATAGCAAAACCTCGCCACTGAAAGAACAAGACCTTGTACCCCCCAGTCCGAAGACCAATTGATGATTGAACACCATAACGAAGAACACCACCCAGACTCATTCGCCAGTGCCTAGGCATTCACTCGCCTAGCCCCGAGTCACCATACTCGGTTGGAATCGCCTAAGGTGATTCTTGAGAGAATTAACCCTAACTAACACGCACCCTCGTGCGTCTAACCGCTATGCGTGAGAAACATCTTGCAAGCTGAGAGGTCCTTAACAAAATCTCCAAAGGCAACATCCTCTGATCCACTGTCACTGCTTAACCGAACAACACTTCACGTCTGTGCCACCACACAACGATGCACTAACGACGATACTGATGCCTATCACATGTCATGCTACCACTGCACGTCACCGATCAAGTAAATGCATACTGCACGTTCCTACACTCGATGCATTTTTCACTCAGTAGAGCTCCGCACTGCACATGCCCCATTCCGAAAGATCGACCCAAGGCATTCTCTTCCACCCAAAATCATTGTCGTCCTCGACAATGTTGGTGCAGGTAAGAACACAATCTTCACTTATATGTCAGTTTTTCTTTGTATTTATCTTTGGTTTACTCTTTTTCTTCAGCCTACTTAACTTATTCTGGTTTACATCCACCATCACCGTAACCTTTAACACGCTAAGTCTCATACCTTTAACGCATCTCCGATCACTTAGACAACGGTCTTCTACTTTATCAACATCGAGCATTCTCTGCTTGTGAGACCCCAATACAGTCTCAAACACAAATGGGTCATCCTCGCCTCCACGACAAATTTATCGTCTTGATGCTCATAGTTGGGGTGCCTTCCAACCTCAGCAAGGGCAAGTCCAAGTCCTTCGTGGTCCTCATAGAGAAAAACGACCACCAATGCATGCCGCAAAAATATCTACTCTCTTAAGCACCAACTTACAGTTTTCTAATGGTCCAAACTAGTCATCAAGTGAGGGACGCCTACTTACGTATCACCTTAATGTGGTCCTTCAAAGTGTCTTTCTGAGCACTCATCCTCACAAGGGCACGTTGCCCCAATGCTGCACTCCTCTCTCAAAGTCAGTATGATGTACTCTCTCTCAGAGTCAGCAAAACATTCCTGCAAGAACCAATGAGCCACGAACAATAACTTTTCCTACACGTGCAATCTATTGAAGATCTGTCAACTCAAGGGACCAAAGCAATGAGCCTTTTGCTCAACGTGGGCACTCCGCTAACCCACAATATTGAAAGAGTATCTAGAAGTTTAGTCGAGTCACCCATATTCAAGGTGCAAATCTATCCAACCGAATCCAACATGCATTTTCTGCATGCACAAGGAAAATGCCACGCTCCACCTTTGAGCCTAACGCACAACTGATAGAAATCTTTGGTTTATCTACGTTTCCTTAGCCAACTAAACAACAACCTTACACTTTTGCTTTTCATTGACAAGATGTCCCATACCATCCTGCCAATATCTTGCTTCTGTGCTCGACCAACCATACTTCAGCTACGCAAAATTACGTACTCAAGATAAACCATTGTTGTCCTCTTCAGCATCACATACAATGAAAAACAAGGTCTCCGTGAATCTTTCTGCTTTGATACCAATTTGTCACGGGCTTACTTTTTTTTCAATAAGCCAGTGTGGCGCAACGATCCTTCCTTACAACCGTAAGCCTACTTATCACTTTGTCACATGCATAAAATGCTTCACAAACCCGCGATGCGCCAAGCTGCCTAGCCTAATAGCCAAAGGCCGCGTACTAACATATTTCCATGTGCTGAATCATTTTCATTGGCCCTGCGCACCACCTCGTAAGTAGCTGCCTAGCGAAAGTTGATCAAGCGTATTTTCAAATGCGCATTCTATGTAGTTCATGATGCTTAGTGCATAGCCATCCCATACCAGCTATTACTTTCAAAAGAGGCACAAACTTTGCTTTAACCTTGCGTGTCATGGAGCGTATTGCGGCTCTATGCGCACAATATAGCAAAACCTCACCACTGAAGGAACACGACCTTGCGGCCCCTAGTCTGAAAACCAGTTGATGATTGAACACCATAGAGAAAAGCACCACCCAGACTCATTCGTTGGCGCCTAGGCATTCACTCGCCTAGCCCCAAGTCACCACACTCGGTTGGAATCACCTAAGGTAATTCCTGAGAGAATTAGCCCTAACCCACATGCACCCCCCGTGCATCCAACTGCTACACGTGGAAAACATCTTGCAAGCTGAGAGGTCCTTAACCAAATCTCCAAAGGCAACATCCTCTGATCCGTTGGTACTGCTTAACCGGACAATGCTTCACGTCTGTGCCACCATACAATGATGCACTAACGACGATACTGATGTCTATCATATGTCATGCTACCACTGCACGTCACCGATCAAGCGAATGCATACCACGCATTCCTACACTTGATGCATTTTCCACTCAGTAGAGCTTCGCACTGCACATGGCCCATTCCGAAAGATCAGCCCAGGGCAGTTACAGTCGTGTGATTTAACTTTGGGTCCCTCTCCAGGTGATGTTACATGGTTGTGTAGCTCGATACTACTGGTTACAACTGTCTTTTACATTTAGAGAGGAGAGTTGCATGTTTTCAGTAGTTGGTGCCTGGATGGATACCCAAAGTAGCATCATAAGACAAGTTCCTGAAAAAACAGCTGTAATTGCATCTCTGAAAGTGGCTGCAGGATCGAAGCTTTTGGAAGAAACAAGTAGGACGAGATTTTTTCTGCTGGATGCACTGCTCCCACGTGCATAATTAAGAATAGTCATAGCCATGGAGCATAGATGCAGAAGTTTTGTGCCTACTTGTTTGTGTGAAGACTGAAGAAGCCCCTACTCACTCTGGGCAGAACTATTCATGGCTGCCGGCCACAACTCCAAAGGAGCCAGACAGATTCGGTCATGATCGACATAGCATAGCAAGAGAGAAGGCGTTTTGCTGTGGCTGGATGAAAAACAAAAGATTTTTTTGGGTCGAACTGAAAAGATGGATGATTTGGGCCACAGTATCATAACTAGCTCAGGCTATGTCACATGGATATGATTGACGATACAAGGATATGGTCATTTTTATGAAGTTTTAATATGACTAGTATATAAGGGGACACGATACATGGGCTAAGATGGAGTACTTGTGTGACATAGGTCTCAGGCTCAACTGAGAAAAAAAATCAAATTTACATTTTCCAACAACAGGGGGCATGCAAGAGAGGGTATGACTAGAAATCATGTGGGCTCTGCAAATGAAGGTGAAAATGCTACAGTCCATGAGTTTCCTTATCAAATCTTTGTTAAAGATGATCCCGGTTCGGCTCTATATGACGATCTAGGTTCGGATTTATATGTTCTAGATCAATCGAAGAGATTTAATGAACCAATATCAAAGAGTCCTACAAGGTAGTGCAAAAAGATAGGATCGACCATGAGGCAAAAATACATCCTTGAAAAGGATAAGGATAAAGAAGATAAGGCAATTGAGAAGGAGGTTAGAGAGACCTAAAAAAAAATTTCTACCTGTAATGATTATCAGCTAAAAATGTAACCAAATATCTAGAGATCTAATCTTCAAAATAGATCTCCCTTGATCTTGTAAAGAGTCTATTTTATAAGGGAACCTCCCTCTCATGAAATCGTTGAGAGAAGGAGTATTGTGGATGGTTGTAGCCGAACTACATTAAAAGTTTTGCGTTTTATTTTTTTCTTATCATTTTTAGTGTTTGGCAAGTTTGAAGAATGTTGGGTGACTTGTCACACTCTTTCATGGTATCAGAGTTAATAGTGTCTTCTTCTCCAGTTCCCTCAGGATCATTGGTTCCAAATCAGGCCATTCAATGAAACACTTTCTCGAGTTTAGTCTCCATTAAACTCGACCGCAACAACTATCTTTTGTGAAAATTTCAGATCAAGTCTGTTATGTAGTCTCAAGATTTGATAAAGTATGTGGATGGGACATCCCAACTCCCTGCTCAATTTGTCCAAGGTACTGACTCCTCTCAAAATCTTAATCCAGAATATGCTATGTGGAAGAGAGCAGATCAACTTGCTTTGATTTGGATCAAAGCAATGGTACATGAATCTGTGCTCTCTCAAATTATTCGCATACCAACTACTCTGGAGGCCTGGATTGCCTTCGAATGCTCGTATGTGTTCCACTCAAGCCTACAAATATTGCAACTCAAGCGAGATTTATAAAACATTAATAAAAATGACAAATTCATGGCTGATTATCGGAATGAGAATAGGTTCTTGGCGGATTCATTATGTGTCGTTGATGAACAAGTGTTTGACAATGATTTTGTTAGTTACACTCTTAATGGGCATTATGAAAGTTTTGTGACCCTATGACTCATCTTTCATGTTTTATTGACATTTATGAAATGCTATTAAATCAAGAAAAGAGACTTCAGTCTTAGCTCCTAAGCCACTTGTTAATAACTAAAATTCCAACACAATTTTTTCATGCAAATAGGAAGAGGTCGTGATCATTTTTATCATGGTCACGATCGTGGTAGAAATAAGAAGTTTGGCCGAAAAAATCAAAACTTTTACCAAAATGATGGTGGTCAACAAGATAGAACTAATGGCGGTAATCGTGGTGAGACTCAAGTCATTTGTCAATTCTGTGGAAGAAGAAATCACACTGCTCAACACTGTTATGACATACCCAAGTCATTTGCAGCTATGACCATGAATAACACAACATATTTGAATTGGTACCCTGATAGTGGAGTATTGCATCATATAACTGCAGATGATGCCAACATGACCAACAAGGAAGATTATCATGGCGCAAATGGAATAATGGTAGCCAATGGCAACAACTTACCCATATCAGGAATCAATAATATTCTCTTACCTTCCAAGAATGATTGTTTGCTTTTGAAAAATGTGTTACATGTGCCCAGTGTTAAGAAAAATCTGATTTTGGTTTCTAAGTTTGCTACAGATCATAGATGTTTTTTTTAGTTTCATTCTCATGATTTTTATGTGAATGATTGTCAGAAAGGAAAAATAATTCAAAGCAGACCGATTAAAGCCTGATTAAGGCAGGGATGTACGTATGACCAACACATAAGGACAACTCTCATTTGATGAACATGGCATATGTGGCAGAAAAACTCTCTTATTCAAAAGTTTGGCATGCTAGGCTTGACCACCCTAGATACAAACATTTATTTGAAGCAAAACAATTATTTGAATTTTATTGATGATAATAGTTTATGTTCTACATGTATGATTGAAAAATGCATAAGATCCCTTTTGATAAGTCTAAACATGTCTCTAGTGCTTCACTAGAGTTCATACATGCCGATCTTTGGGGGTCGACTCCAATTCCATCAAGAGAAAGGTATAAGTTGATTTTTCAAGATTTTTTGGGTTGTTTCCTTTGGTTAAGAAATCAAATTCTTTCAACTATTTTCAAAGCTTCAAAAACATAGTTGAAAAGCAAGTAGGGCAAAATGGTTA
The DNA here is from genome assembly GCF_984573655.1 of Nuphar pumila. Classification (NCBI taxonomy): domain Eukaryota; kingdom Viridiplantae; phylum Streptophyta; class Magnoliopsida; order Nymphaeales; family Nymphaeaceae; genus Nuphar; species Nuphar pumila. Next base: position 116,368,534 of record NC_143259.1, on the reverse strand, counting down.
TTTTGCCCACACACACCACAATAAAATGGTGTGGTGGAAAGAAAGCATAAGCACGTGACTGAAAGTGGATTATGTATGCTTTTTATACTTTGTTGAAATTTGATTTTGGGGTGGATGCTTTTAGATATATTGTTCATTTGATTAATCGCCTACTAAGCCCTAATACAAAGGGAAAGACACCTTATGAATTGTTGCTTGGAAAACGTCACAACTATGATCACTTGAAAACTTTCAGAAGCACATGATACCCTTATCTTGTCCCCTGTAACGATTCAAAGATGAAATCAAAGTCTAAGGCATGTGTTTTTATTGGTGTTGGTACTTATAAGGGTTTTCTATGTTTTGACCTGGTTTATAAAAGAACCTATATTTTCCAACATGTGATGTTTGATGAAACTCAAACTTCGATGACCAGTGAGAAACTGTCAAGATGGTTGAGAAATGAGTCTCAACTTAGGTCTGATCATAGTTTGGGGCATCTACAACGGTCAGTTAAAGTTAATGGCTCTAAGGTCAAGACCAATCATGATGATCGGCCAATTTTTTTTGCTCCCACCTAGACTAGATGCCCAATTTTGTCACGATGAGTTTGTTCACAATATTGTTAATAAGGGAAATGAATGTCTAGAAAATAATGAACAAACTGCTGAGTTGCTTAATGATAACGATGTTGATGGTAATGAGGTGTCTGATCAGCCCGTCCAAGATCAAACTTACCTAATGGTGACTTGATCACAGGATGGTACTCTAAGACCAAGGTTTACTAGTTCATCTCCTTATATTTTTGTTTTGGTCTGGTTAGCCAGTTAGTCCAAGTATCTAGATACAAAGGTGAAAAGCTTAAAGACCCAACTCAATATCACAGTATTGTAGGGACTCTTCAATATATTATCTTCACTAGACCAGACTTGTCATATGTTGTAAATAAGGCAAGTCAATTCATGCACAATCCAATGAATATCCATTGGTTGCTTGTGAAGCGTATTCTCAGATATCTCAAAAGTACCATCAATTTGGGTCTTCAAATCAAATAGTTGTATGTTGTCCGCCTACACTGATGCCGATTGGGCCAGATGCCCAAATGATCAAAGGTCCACTAATGATTATTTGTCCTATCTTGGCTCAAATATATTATCTTGGAAGTCCTCTAAGCGACAAACCATTGCTTATAAAGCATTAGCAGGAGGAGTCTCAGAACTTCTTTGGTTATAACAATTAATGTGTGAACTTGGTATTCGAGAATATGAACCCCCAATCATATGGTGCGACAATCTTGAAGCAACCTATCTATCTGCCAATCATGTTTTTCATGTTAGGACCAAACACATAGAAGTAAATTTTAACTTTGTCAGAGAAAAGATGACAAAGCAAGAAATTGAAGTCAAGTTTGTTCTTTTTCAAGAGCAACTAGCAGATATTCTCACAAAACCATTAAGTGGTCCAAGATTCAGTTATTTGAGAGACAAGCTCAATCTCTAGGAGATTAGCTTTTAAAGATGATCCAGGTCTGGCCCCATATGATGATCTAGGTCTAGTTCTATATGTTCCAAATCTATTGAAGAGTTCTAATGAACCAACATCAAAGAGTCTTAATGATACAAGGCAGTGCAAAAAGATAGGATCAACCATGAGGCAAAAATACATCATTAGAAAGGATAGGGATAAAGAAGATAAGGCAGTTGAGAAAGTTAGAGAGACCTGAAAAACAAATTCTACCTGTAATGTTTATCAGCTGAAAATGTGGCTTGATATCTGGAGGTCTAATCTTCAAGATAGATCTCCCTTGATCCTGTAAAGAGTCTATTATATAAGGGAACTTCCCTCATGAAATCGTTGAGAGTACTGTCGACATAGGCGGTAGCCAAAACCACATTAAAAGTTGTGTTTTATTTCTTCCTTATCGTTTTTAGTGTTTGGCGTGTTTGAAGAACGTTGGGTGACTGTTCACTCTTTCAATCTTAGCATAGCGTACATGGTTGATCTGTGCTTGGCAGGCCACTTGGTTAGAGAGGAACACTCACCAATTCGAAGTTTATGAGTGAACACTTTCAGCTAAAGCTCAAACAGAAATTTGGTTTGAGATTGGCATCCAAATGGCCTGGTAAAGACTTATCATGGTTGGTCACAAGAAGATTGGAGAGTATCCAGTACACTGTGGTCGAGGGTGAATCAGTTTAGTAATTAAGACAGATGAGTTGGCAGGATTTTGTGGGATCCATACTCTGGTTTCTGATAATGTTCTGTTTCTGCAATGGTTTATTCTGCCGTTTATTATTTTGTTGAGTGTGGGTTGAATGATGATCGCCCAGAATATGTAGCTGTGCTTATCAACTATATTCTGCATAAAATTTTAGCTTTTGTTCAAACAAAAGAAGATCAAACATTATAATTAATCAAATCTGTATTTGATCCTACTGTTTTGATAAAGCTCACACTAAATTGCATGCCCAAACAAACAAGGGACATTTACTTCACGTGGCAAGACAGGGAAGGCAATGTCTGCTTTCCAGATGTAATCCAGTCATTGTCTTTAGATCTTTTCAATTATCTTTTTTGGGGATAAGGAAATCTCAACAGAGTGTCAGACCATTTTAGGTGAGTTCAAAACCCATGTGGACTGGCCCCTTGCTTTGGAGAGTAAAACCCTGAGATTGCACGCCAACAGAGGTGCACTTACGTAAAATCGGTCGTGGAATATCTGGGAGAGAAAAGATGAGTAAACATCATCTTAACAGCGTGAACAGGGCCCTGTTTCAATTACCTTACATGCAACAGATGTTATATCGCCAATAAGTTGTATTTTGCTGGAACCTTACCACCAATATAAATAGCACAAAGAATCACAATACACTAAAACAGAGAAAAATGACGCACACAAGAAAAATTTTCTATCAAAGAAAACGCTTGGCAGTATATCAATTGTTCAAGCAAGAATCACAAAAAGATCAACATAAAACTGCCACAAAGTATGAACTTACTGTCTGAAATTTCAGACTACAGAAATGTTTGTTTTAGGGAGAAATGACTTGTTTAGGCCCATGAAGTCTCTCATGCAAGAAGACTTGTGTTTAATCTCCTTCTTAATAGCATTGCTTATATATGCTGAAACAGATAGAGTCTCCAAACTTTTGCATCCATCCAGGAGGATGTGAAAGACTTCCACTGATGTGGGGCGGCAACTGTCAAAAAGGGCAATGTTCTTTATATTTGGGAAATAGCTGACAATATCTTGTGCCTCCTTTGATGTCATAGACCCTTTAATCCCAAGACAAACAAAATCTTTGCAGTTTTGAGTGATGTTCAGCAAAACATCGGGCAATATGAGATCGTGTGTAACAACAATGCCATGAAGCCAATTAAGCCTTCTGATAGCATCACAAAGACCCTGGCTTGTTACTTCGCATCCAAGTTGTGAGCTTAGATGGAAAGACCTAAGCTCATGGCACCTGTCAACAGCATTAGAGATGTTAGAGCGACATTGTTCAATATTTCAATGAATCCTTTCCTGTTTGACAACATACACCAAATTCACTCACAATAAGTGACAAATTCTAATTCAGCTTTTCATGAGCATGAAATAAACTGGAGTCCATGGAAGTGGATCTGATAGATCAAGGAAGTAGATTAGAGTTCACTTTCAAGGTCGGTGCTGTGGGACGGAAGGAGGAAGGGTTGACAGTCAACATGGAAAGGGGGGGGGGGAGTGTGTGTGAATCAATGACAGACCAAAATGAGAGCATCGTTGGATGGACTAACTGGAGAGAGGAAGAGGTGCCAAGCCTAGGAGTAATAAGGAAAGGCCAATGAATATGCATCAAACTTTACGGGTTATTTCTATTGCAGATAAGGAGTCAAGAGCCCGTCTTATTAAACAGAGCAGGAATGGGAAGGGAAGGAATAAGAAACCACAACTGTGCAAAGTCAGTACCGTGCCTCCAAAACCATCGGACCCTGAGATGGGGGAAGGTATTGATGATTTGAGGAATGCTGATAGTAGGAAGGAAGTAACAACCATGGATATCTATGGGGATGGAGATAGTAGTGCAGAATGTTTGCATCTGGGTGCTGTAAAGGATGCTAATAACCCCTGTTCTAGTCCTCAATGAAGGTTCTTTGTTGGAACCTGAGGGGATTTGTAAAGGGGTGGCTGTTAGAGAGCTGCAGGATGTACTCATACAGTATAGGCCAGCTATAGTCGTTTTGTTGGACTCCATGCTAAACACTAGAAGAATTGGAGATCTGAGAACAAGATTTCCCAACAGAACTGATTGCAAATGATTGGTATGCTGATGGGATTGGAAGAGTAATATGTGTGTGGGATCTTAGCAAAGTGGTTATGAAAGGCTATGAGATGCATAGGGCTTGGATTGCAGGAACATTTATGGAACTGAGTTCCCAGAATATATTTATGGCAGTGGGTTGTTATATGTCAACCCACATTTATTAGAATGCAGGATTTTTGGGTTTTGCAGAACGTTTTAGTTTCATGTGAGTTTCCGAATTTAATACAGGGGAATTTTAATGCTATGAGAACTGCAGCTGACAAAACAGGGTGATACCCCAGTCGTTCATCGTGTGAGATCTTTAATGTCTTCATAGCTGGGGCCAGACTTATTGAGGTGGCTGACGATTCCAGGAGATTTACCTGGTCAAATAATAGAAGAGGTGCAGAAAGGATTTTGTATAAATTGGATTGGAGTTTCGTGAATGAGATCTGGTTACAGTTATGGGGCACGTCCAACAACCTCTGAATCCTGCCAAGGATATGACCTCAGATCACAGTCCCATTCTGTTTCAACACGTAGATGAGCCCTCTGATGGTCCAAAACCATATAGGTTTTATAAAGTTTGGTCAACTAATGAGGAGTGCCGCAAAATTATTGGTCAGAGTTAGCAGATCCCATGCAGTGGGTGCCCAATGCTGCGGGTCATGTTTAAGCTACAAGAGGTGTCTTACAATCTGTGTATATGGAGTAAGAGGGTATTTGGGAAAATAGAGAGTGTGGCTAATTGAGGGCGATAATAATACAGCATTTTATCATACAGCGGTTAAGGTGAGAAGGCATAGGAACAATACCCACCTGTTGAAGCAAGAAGGGGATATAATTCAGGGCCATGCGGCCATTCAAAAAGTTTGTGTCTCATTTTGAGGAGCTTCTATCAAACTCAAATACAGATGGGGTGTTAGTTCAGGAAATGGCAGGGGGTCTTCTGGTGTCGGATCAGGAAAACATCAAGTTATTGGAACCAGTAACAGATGACAAAGTGAGAAAGGCTGTATTCAGTGCCAATGGGGACAAAGCACCGGGACCGGATGGGTTCCCGGGGTGCTTTTTTCAGTCATATTGGGATATTGTGGGGGAAGATGTTTCCAGGGCAGTAAAAGATTATTTTCGGAAAGGGAAGATAGTTCGCAAACTTAATGCATCCCATATAGTCTTAATCCCCAAAGTGGAAAGGGCTAACACTCTTGCCAAGTACAGGCCTATTGCCCTGTGTAATTTTTTGTACAAACAACAACAACTACGCCTTCATCCCAAAACGATTGGGGCCGGCGATATGAACCAAAAAAGAAAATCATTCTGGGTCTTCCATATGAATCTTCTCCTCCAATCATTTTTATCCAATGCCATGTCCTCGGTGAGGTTCAAAGCATTCATATCCTTTCCTATCATCTCCATCCAAGTCTTCTTAGGCCTACCTCGACCTCTTTTAACCAGAGTTACCGGAAGCGCCTAGGCAAAAGGGGAAGCGCGCTTCCCCGAAGCGCGAAACGTCGCGCTTCCGAAGCGTGAGGGGAAGCGTCCCCCTTTTTTGGGAAGCGCGCTTCCCTTTTATGGGAAGCGCTTCCCCCATTTTTTTCATTTTTTTTTCGCTTCCCCTCGCTTCCGGTTCGCTTCCTAGGTCGCTTCCGAGACGGTTCGGAATTTTCTTCTAAGTGGTCCCACGCTTCCCCGCTTCCTAAATTTTTGAAAGTGCCTCGCTTCCCGCTCCCGCTTCCCGTATTGCTTCCCGCTCCCGCTTCCTCGACTGGTAACTCTGCTTTTAACTAATATATTTTTTCATTTCTCCATCCTTCTAACTGGAGCATCATTAGGCCTTCGCCGAATATGTCCAAACCACCGTAAACGATTCTCTCTCATCTTATTTTCAATGGATGCAACGCCTACCTTCTTACGTATCTCCTCGTTTTGAATCTTATCTTTTATTTATTTTCACACATCCATCTAAGCATACGCATCTCAGCTACACTCATTTTTTGAATATGATGTCTCTTGGCAGCCCAACATTTCATACCATATAGTAAAGTGGGCCTAATTGTCGTCCTATAAAACTTTCTCTTCAACCGCAATGGCATTCTACGATCGCACAACACTCCAGTTGTACTTTTCCATTTCATCCACCCAACCTTTATCTTATGATTTACATCTCCATCAATTTCTCCATACTTTTGAATGATAGATCCCAAATATTTGAAACAATCATCCACCGGTATTTCTTGCTCACCAAGCTTCACTACACTCCCATCACTACTTCGTTGCTTACTAAACTGGCATTCTATATATTTTGTCTTACTCTTACTCAACTTAAAACCTCTTGCTTCCAATGTCTGTCTCCATAATTCTAACTTAGCATTAACCCCAACTTTAGACTCATCAATCAAAACAATATCATCAGCAAATAACATACACCACGGCACATTTTCTTGAATTGATCTCGTAAGCTCATCCATCACTATAGCAAATAAGAAAGGGCTTAATGCAGATCCTTGATGTAACCCAACCGTTATAGGAAAATTGGTTGTCACCCCTCCACAAGTGCGGACATTGATTACTACTCCTTCGTACATATCTTTAATTATACTAATGTACTTGAGAAAAACACCTTTCTTCATCATTGTCCACCAGAGAACATTCCTAGGTACTCTATCGTATGCCTTCTCCAAATCAATAAAAACCATATGCAAATCTTTGTTCCTCTCTCTATATCTTTCAATAAGTTGTCTAAGAAGATGTATAGCTTTCATAGTTGATCTTCCAGGCATAAAACCAAATTGATTCTCCGATATCATGACAATCTTCCTCAACCTATACTCAATTACCCTCTCCCAAAGTTTCATAGTATGACTCATGAGTTTTATACCACGATAGTTTGCGCAATCTTGTATATCACCCGTATTCTTATATAGAGGCACCAAAGTACTCTTCCTCCACTCATTAAGCATCTTATTTGTCTGCCAAATCTTGTTAAAAAGATTTGTCAATCATTCTAAACCTTTCTCACCCAAGCATTTCCAAGCCTCGATAGGTATATCATCTGGGCCAACTGCCCTTCTTGATTTCATTTTCTTCAAAGCCTCTGCAATTTCTTTCTTTTGAATCTTGTGCATGAAGTCACAATTCATCTCATGAAAAGGAATTAAAATTTCTAGACATCATAGAATTTTCAGGCTTTCAATTCCACAAGGCAGACATGTGCTTGCAACTAGGGAATTTTTTGTACAAAAATTTTGGTGACTAGGATGAAAGGAATATTCTCTAGAATCATTTCTACAAATCAGGGGGCGTTTTTAATGGAAGATGCATTCGGGACAGCATCTTGGTGGCCCATGAATTTGTGGATCTACTGATGCATTATCATGTCCCTGCGGTGTGCTTGAGGGTTGATTTAGCTAAAGCGTATAACCAAGTAAGCTGGGATTTTTTGGAGAATGTGATGATTTGGCTGGGATTTCATCCAGCTTGGGTGAAGGTCATGACTGCTGTTAGTACTGTGAGTCACGCAGTTTTGGTTAAAGGATCACCTAGTAGATACTTTAAGAGCAAGAGGGGATTAAGACAGGGAGATCCCATATATCCGTACTTATTTCTTATCGTAATGGAGTGTTTGTCAAGAAGATTGATTTATGCAGTGATGAAAGGTGAGATTGAAATTCCCTATTTTCCCAGATCTGATCGTGCCGTTCCAGCCCTATTGTATGCTGATGATGCAATCCTTGTGTCCAGGGCCACTAGCAGATCGGTCGGAAAGATAAAGGTGATACTTTCAGAATTCGAAGGCCACTCAAGATAGCAAGTGAACCCCATAAAATCGGTCATTATTTCATTCAACATATCAAGTGGTTGCATTGACAATCTGAAAAATATTTTGGGATGGAAAGTAGGTCAGCTTCCTAACAAATATCTGGGGCTGCCTTTATTTCATGGGCCCATGAAAGTGGAGTATTGTGAGGACCTATAACAAGTTCAGAGGCAAACTTGAGGGATGGAAGGCACGACACCTCTCATATGCAGGGAGGGTATGCCTTATCAAACACGTTTTGGCAGGGGTGAAATCATATTGGATGATTTCATTTCGCCTCCCCATTGGGTGAAGCTAGACAAGATCATGTGTAATTTTCTATGGAATGGTACTAGCCCCAATAGTCACATTCACTTGATGAAGTCAGATTTGTATAGGCCTCGGAGTGAGGAGTGGGTATAAGAAGATTGGTCAAGGTCAAGAGGACCTATATGGCGTTTCTTGCCTTGCAAAATTTGAGTGACAGCAGAGGATGGATATCCATGATGAAGAGTAAGTATTTGACTATCAAAAGTTATGCCACATGGATACAGGTACGACACGGCGAATTAAAAAAATGTGGGTAGGGGGACACGGCTATATGTATGTATATATATATATATATATAAAGTTGTTTATTTATTTATATAAGTAATGTTTTTAATGAAGAAAGATAATCTGATATTCTTTGAACATGAGAGGGGGCAAAGTGAAATTTTTTAAAAGAAAATAAAAAAGAAAGAAAAGGGGATTGAGATTTTTTTTTGTTATAAAGGGGAAAGGGGCTCTGCATAACCCCCATCCTCTCTCTCGATATATATCCAGGAAGAAGGAGAACGAGGTAGAGAAGAAGATGAAGAAGGAGCAGGAGGTATGTATAGGGCCTCTCTCTCTCTCTCTCTCTCTCTCTCTCTCTCTTCTTCTTCTTTGAAGAAGGAGAACGAGGTAGAGAAGAAGATGAAGAAGGAGCAGGAGGTATGTGTAGGGCCTCTCTCTCTCTCTCTCTCTCTCTCTCTCTCTCTCTCTCTCTCTCTCTCACTCTTCTTCTTCTTTCCTCCCTCCTCCTCTGCTCCATTGTTCTTCTTATCACTCAGCCGAGGGTGAGAACAAGGCGAAGGAGATACCTGACCCTGCGCCAAGGTTCCCGAACTGTAGCAGAGTACACCGCAGAGTTCCATCGTCTTTCCCTGCGTGTGCAGATCGAGGAAACAACTCGTCAGCAGGTCACGAGGTACATTTCGGGTCTCCGCCCTGCTATCTCTGATGATTTTAGTTGTGTCACAGTGGAGACATTAGATCAAGCCAACAGTTATGCCATGAACATCGAGGACAAGCTGAAGCGGAGGCAGGAATATCGGACGACCCGTAGTGAGCCCACCAGCCGACCCAAGCCGAGTTTCCCAACCAGGGGAGCGAGCTCCCCTAGTGATGCAAAACCTAGAACAGACCTTAGCAAGCCCGACCAGTCAGGCCCAACTTTCCACACCCGGTCCAAAGACAAACCTACTGAGTCGACCCTTCGTTGTTTTCGGTGTCAAGAGTTAGGACATATCGCGTCCAAGTGTCCGACCGTGAGCAGGAACACCCATCTTGTTGAAGGAATTGTCGAGTCCGCAAGTAAGAGTGACAGTGATGACCATTCATTAGTTGAGGTTGAGGATGAGAGGGGAGTTATAGAGTTTGACGGCAACGTCGAAAGTTTGTTGTCCATCCGTCATGTGTTGACCACACCCCGAGAGGCGAAGGAGATTTTGCAAACGTAAAAAAAAGGGGGTTTCAGGGTGGGTCTCGATTGTACCCAACCCGACCCAATCTGGACCCAACACGTACCCGTGCCACACCCAATACCTGTACCTGTGTCCTGCCGTGTCTGACACGGGTACATGAGGTCTACAGTCATGTCCCTGTTGTTGAGATTAAAGAGGTTTTAAGTTTAAGTTTTCTTAAAAGTAAGGTATTTGTTATTTTGTGTTTAATAAGGGACTTGTATGTAATTTCTTTATAATGGCCTCTCTCTATTTAACATAGAGATTAGCCCTAATCAATATACAAGTTTTACATTCTTTCTCAGCCGACCTCTCTCTCTCTCTCTCTGTGTGTGTGTATCGGCTCCTGTTGACTCCAGTAATATTCTCTACATGGTATCAGAGCAGCTGGTCTTGGGAACGTGAGCACAGGTTCTCTGCAGCAAAGGTGTGCGTCACGTGTTCTGTCTAAAGCTCGAGTAAAGAAATAAAAGGTGCGAGTTTTTTTTGTTTTGTTGCATAAATATGATAACAGATTTGGTGTCTGACAGATGTCATGACCCAGATCTGCAATCAGATCTAAAGGCCACGACAAATTTTTGTCAACCAGATCGAGCATCGGCAGCGATGGGTGATGTACAAGAAAAAAAACATTTTTTTATTATGGGTTGAAGTGGAAGTGAAAGAAAAGTATATTGTTCAGTCGTAGATCTGGATGATATCTATGCTATCTTGGGGCTGTTGTGAATTCTGTGATAAGGGGATTTTTTTTTTAACTGACTTGTCGCTGCCGTGATTTCTGTTCGTGAAAAGATCTTATCTGGGATGTGCTTATAACAAATCATAGGCATAATGATCCTTTGTCGTTGTTTTGGTCGTGGACCTAGATGGCATGTTTGAAGTGGTTCTGTTTTTTTTCAGATCTGTTGTCGTAACTCATCATTGTTTCTGATGTGTGTTGAACAACCTAGTGTGGTCAATTTTTTTTTTCTGGTGCCGTGATTCATCATCTTTTCTGTTGTGTATTGAACAACCTAGTGTGGTAGATCTGTTTTCAGATCTGTTATCGTGACTCCTCATCGTTTCTACGGGGTGTTGGTTTGAACTCTGAGCTATCTAAAGAGGGGATCTGATCGTTGGTTGTGTTTCGTTTGTTTGTTTTTGTGGATCTGGGATAAGTTTTTTATGGTCATTTATTGCAGCATTATCGGCTAGTGTTTTTCATTATGGGTGAAGCTTCGAAACTCGATTCCAAGAACGAGACTATTGGGGAATATAAGGCATTTGCAAATCCGTTCTCGTATGGCTCGTCTGTGAAATTGAATGAAACAAATTATGCCAGGTGGTCCAGAACTTTCATGATGTCAGTATCTGAACATCGTAGAAAACACATACTATTGGAGACTGAACCAGATGATAAAGTGGGAAAATATATCACTTGGGATGAAGATAATGACATTGTTATGTCATGGATTATGAATAGTGTCGAACCCCATATTGCAGATGGTCTAATTTACCATAATACAACTAAACAGATGTGGGACAATATTCGTGATACGTACTCTCAAGAGACTAATGTGAGTCGTATCCTGCAAGTTAAACAAGAGATATATAATTTGCAGCAGGGAGAACAAACCTTGGCTCAGTACTATGCCTCCGTCAAATCAGCATTTGAGAGACTTAATGCTCACAGGCCTCTTTGTTGTTCGAAACAAAATGATCATCAAAAACAAACTATGGTTGCTCGGTTTCTCACAGAATTATCTTCAGAATTCTCTGTTGCTAAAGTCCAAATGTTGACTGAATCTGATATACCTACGCTTGCTGATGCATACAATCGCTTAAGCAGACTTGTTTTTTCTCTTCCACAATCTCATCCTATATCTCAGACATCTGCTCTAACTGTCTCATCAGGTTATGGACGTGGAAATGCTCAAAATATTAGAGGACGAGAACATGGAAGAGGTATGGGCGGTAGAGGTAGACTTCAATGTACTTTCTGTGGAAAATCAGGATACTTAGAAGATCGTTGCTGGGACAAACATGGATGGCCAGCCTTCTCTTCATCAAAGCCTACTGTTCCAAAAGCAAATGTTACAACTCTAGAGGTAGCAAATGCAAATGAAACTACTCCTGCCAACGACTGTATTACTCTTAGTCGAGCAGAATATGATGAATTGATAACCCATCGGCCTTCATCTTCTTCTCCTGTAGCTGGTGTTGCCTACTCAACAGGGGATCATCTTCATAAAAATGATAGTAAGTGGATTATTGACTCTGGTGCCTCCAGACATTTGTGTGAAAATTCTAATTTCTTTTCAGATCATAAGGATATTACAGTTCATCGGGGAGTCTCATTAGCAGATGGGAGTTCCTCACCAGTTGTTGGTCAGGGAAATATTTTTATATCCTCCTCCTTACAACTGAAAAATGTTTTTCATGCTCCCAATTTTCCTCAAAGTTTACTCTCTGTTAGTTGTCTTACCAAAGAACTAAATTGTAGAGTGATATTTGATCCGATGGGTTGTCATTTTTAGGAATTGCTGACGGGGAAGAAGATTGGTGGAGGCTATGAAGAAAATGGAGTCTACTACCTACACCATCTAGTGGGTAATGTTTATGCTGCAGTGGAACACTCATCCAGTCCTGTTCAGTGGCATCGTCGTCTTGGTCATCCTTCGTTGTCAAAGCTTTGTTATGTCTTTCCTCAAATTCCTTCTACTACATCATTTCAGTGTGAAGCATGTCAGTTGGGCAAGCATCATCAAAGTTCGTTCCCTTCAAGTCAGAGTCAGTCTAGTTATAAAGTTTTTGAACTTCTTCATGCAGATGTATGGGGTCCTAGTAAGATTCCTACTAGGACTCAGTGTCGATATTATCTTGTTATTGTTGATGATTTTTCTAAGTTGTCGTGGGTCTTTTTAATAAAAGAACGATCTGAAGTTCCAAGTATTATCAAATCCTTAATTTTTGAAATAAAAACTCAGTTTGAATCTGTTGTCAAGATTGTTCGCACTGATAATGCTCTTGAGTTTAAATCAAAAATTTTGTTACAATTTTACCAAGATCATGGCATTCAACCCCAAACTACATGTTCATCTCAACAAAATTGGGTGGTTGAGCGCAAACACCGGCACCTGCTTGATGTTGCCCGGACCCTTATGATTCAATTCAATGTTCCTGCGTTATATTGGATAGCACTGCTTGTTATCTGATCAACCGCATGCCTTCATCTTCTGTGGGTGATCAAATTCCATTACATATCCTAAAACCTAATGCCCCACTCTTTTCTTTCTCACAAAAAATATTTGGATGTATTTGTTTTGTACACAAACTTGGCCCTGACCGTGATAAATTAGCTGCTCAAGCTACAAAATGCATATTTATAGGTTATCCAAAAAATCAAAAGGGATATCGATGTTATGATCCTATTTCTCGCCGAAAGTATGTCAGTGCGGATGTATCTTTCTTGGAATCCATTCCATATTACTCTAGTACCGGTTCCCCGCTGCAGGTTGATCCAGCTGAGTCTTTTCCATTACCTATACCTCCTTTTCCTTTGGAATTTGTGCCCTCATTACCGAACCAAACTACATCCTCTTCACGATTTCATAATTCTCCATTGGTATATGTGCGTAGAGCTCCACTTCCGCAAGGGCCTTCATCCACTTCTTCTCCTGAGGTAAGTACTACTGACAACAGTGATCTTCATGATGATGATAACAGGCCTATCGCTCTATAAAGAGGACACGACAATGTACCTTATATCCCATATCTCATTTTGTCTCTGATGTTAGAATTGGAAATCAGATAAAAACTTTTATTTTACCTTATCTGCTGAAACTATTCCTCTGAACTATCAACAGGCAGAGCTAGATAACCGGTGGAAGCTGGCTATGCAAGAAGAAATAGATGCTTTATTATCTCAGCATACATGGGATCTAGTTGATTCCCCAGTGGATGCTGACATTGTTGGATGCAAATGGGTATATAACATAAAGTACAAATCGGATGGTTCTATTGAAAGGTACAAAGCCAGATTAGTAGCGAAAGGGTATACTCAGACTTATGATATTGATTTTTTTTGAAACTTTTTCTCCTGTTGCACGGATGGGCACCATTCGTCTTGTTCTCTCAGTAGTTGTTCATCATGGTTGAAGTTTGTGTCAATTAGACGTGAAAAATGCATTTCTATATGGGGATCTATCTGAGACAGTTTACATGCAACAACCTCCTTGATTCGAGGTTGAGGGGGAGTGTCAGAAGGTGTGTAGATTGAAAAAGGCGATATATGGCTTGAAACAAAGTTCGCGTGCATGGTTTCAAAAGTTGTTTGAGGTGATGTCAAGTTTTGGCTTTAATAGGTCAGCGGCAGATCATACATTATTTATTAAGAAAACTAACTCAGGCATAGTTGTTATGGTGGTATATGTGGATGACATCATTCTTACAGGAGATGATATGAAAGATATTGAAGCTACAAAGGCTCATCTTCAAAAACACTTTGTTACAAAAGACCTTAGTTCACTTAGATATTTTTTGGGTATAGAAGTTGCTAGGAACCGTGAAGGGATGGTTTTGTCTCAACGAAAGTATGTTCTTGACTTATTAAAGGAAACTAGAATGTTGGGAGCTAAACCAGCAAATATTCCTATGGACCAAAAAGTTCAGTTGTTTGAAGAAGGGTCGAAACCGGTTGATAGCAAAAGCTATCACTCACTAGTAGGTAAGTTACTATATATAACTGTGACTAGGCCTGATATTGCTTTAGCAGTAAGCAAAGTTAGCCAATTTATGGACAAACCAACTGAGGTACACTGGAATGCAGCTATAATGATTCTCAGGTATTTAAAATCTTCTCCTGGAAAAGGGTTATTATTCAAGAAAGGTGGAACTCTGGAGATAGTGGCTTACTCTGATGCTGACTATGCAGGATCTGTAGTAGATAGAAAATCTACCACAGGATTCTGTGTCTTTTTGGGAGATAACCTAATTTCATGGAGAAGTAAGAAGCAAAATGTGGTTGCTAGGTCGAGTGTCGAATCAGAATATAGGGCTATGGCCCAAACAACTGCTGAATTAATGTGGGTTCGTACGGTTCTAAATGATCTTCAGGTGAAGGTTTCCTCTCCTATGACCATGATGTGTGATAACAAGGCTGCCACATATATAGCGAACAATCCTGTTTTTCATGAGAGGACAAAGCATATTGAGGTTGATTGCCACTATATAAGAGATATTGTTCAAGCTGGTCATATCACTACCAAATATCTAAATCGGAGGACCAAGTTGCAGATATGTTTACAAAGCCGCTTGCTAGACCAAATTTCTCAAAATGTTGTGACAAGCTGAGCATGATTGATATCTATGCTCCAGCTTGAGGGGGAGTGTTGAGATTAAAGAGGTTTTAAGTTTAAGTTTTCTTAAAAGTAGGCTATTTGTTATTTCGTGTTTAATAAGGGACTTGTATATAATTTCTTTATAATGGCCTCTCTCTATTTAACATAGAGATTAGCCCTAATCAATATACAAGTTTTACGTTCTCTCTCTCTCTCTCTGTGTGTGTGTATCGGCTCCTGTTGACTCCAGTAATATTCTCCACACCTGTGACAGATCAAAAGTCTTTGGACATTAAAACGTCCTCTTTGGGGGTCATGGGGATGGAAGAGCATAGCATGGGGTTGGGAAGTAATATCAGACAGAGTTAGTTAAGCAGTGAATGATGGCACCACCGCGCAATTCTGGACAGAGCCCCGGGCTTCAACTATATTAGTTCAGTTGATACCAGGGGAAATCTGTGGGACCATTCAGAGGCAAATAGGTTTCACTGTAAGGCAATGTGTTGACCTATTCAGTCATCAAACTCGGTTATTGGAAGAGCTGCCGACAATAGTGAGAAGCAGCATACCACAACTCAGCCAAGATAGAGATAAACTGCTGTGGAATGGGAGGAGTTTTAAGATCACTAGAAGTGTAGTGTGGGCGGAAATAAGGAGGAAGTCCATAGAGAGGATTGGAGGAAATTACTTTGGAAACTGATTCTGTTTCCCAATGATGTACATATTGTATATAGTATTTTTGGACAATAAAAGGAAGGGGGCCTTACACCCCAGCTGATTGGACAATAAAAGGAAGGGGGCCTTACCCCCCAGCTGATTCGATTTCAAAAAAAAAAAATGGAGTCCCAAAATTTTGCTGCATATTATTTAAAACCAAAATGGAGGGACATCCCTATCCCAAGAGAAATTGCCAAAAACTGTGGCTTTTCAAAAGAAAATAATTAAGGCCTTTTATCAGTTTGCATTCTAGCAGATATGACTGAAAAGTGATGTCAATCATGTATCACATATTCATTTTTGTCTTCAGACATTTCTAGCTAAAGCACTCTTTCAAAAGAAAACAATTTCCATTCAGAAATGACTAGCAGGAGTTGATGATGGTTTCTTGGAATACTGCAATCATAGGGCCCAGCTTCAAATGTTCCATGAACCTACACACACACACACACATACACACACATTTTGAGAGTATAAGCAAAATCTCTAAGAGCTATAGTCTGCTTCCAGTGAAAAGCAAGAAAGGGAAAAGAAAAATACAACAAAGCACCATTGCAACCAACCCCTGCATGTTGTCTCCCACTGCTTGAGCATGGTAATGGACTTCCTATACTCTGACAATAGCAGTGATATGTAACATTGCTAACCACATGTTTCTCACAGAGCAAGGAAGTGAATATGGAGTATTATGTGACCGGTATAGCCACCCCTGTACTTGATTGAAGTTTATTAATGAGATGGATGGCAGCTACATCCACTGCCACATAAATGGTGCTTTCTATAGACAACCATGCATGACATTTGGTTGGATGAGGAAAGAGGAAATGTAACGAAGTATAAAGAAAGAGGCAAAAGGCATACCTTTCAGCAATATAAAGCAAATCCTCATCTTTTGTTTCATTTGGAAGCATGATTGAAAACATGGATTTGCAGTTATGCTTTAAAACACACTGAAGGACTTCAGAAAAATTTGGGTTTGCCTCTGAATCATTGAGAACAGATTTACGTATGGCCCTCCAACAACTCAAGTTCACATGTCTCCAACAGAGTTGGTCCTTAGAAGCTTCATTCCATGACTGGCAAACAAATGGCACCCCACTGACAAGATCACGGATTGTCGACTTTTGGAAGACCTTTACAAGAACATCTCTACTCAAATTCTCCCAGTGAACTGTTTTCTTGGTTTCCACAATGTCATAAGGTAGCTGAGCTTCATGAATCACAAACTCTTCCATTTCCTTGTTTGAAGACTATGTGAGGATGTTGTCTCCCCTACTTTGCAATACAAAGTAAAAGTTGGGTCCATAACGATCAGAAATTATCAAAATGGTCATGAGCAAGAACATTGTAATCGGATATATTGCTGTTGCTACCCAAGATGCGAGTAAGAAAAATCCTGCTAGTTATATTCATGGCAAGGAATGTTCATAGAACAAACTGAAAAAAGTATCTTGGAGGAGACAAGTATCAGAGTGTTTATCCACATGCCAGGCAAACTATCAAATCAACATAGTCCATCTATTCTGGTAAGATGTACAAGTCACTACTCACTAGTTTGCCAACTGTAGCTACTGCCTGTCTAATTCCTTCAGAACTACAAAGAATCAGGTTGCTTTTCCGGCAACCATGATCACAACCTTGTCATGCAGGTGTCACAAAACTTTTCATCAAAACAATTCCAATTGCAACAACTCATATGATGGTAATTTATTTTGGGGTGGGGGGGAGCTGTGGAAGAGAGAGAGAGAGAGAGAGAGAGTCATATACTAGGTGTCTCCATTTTCACCATATAGAGAAGCACCATCATACTTCATACAGTATATTTCATCTAAAAAAAGGGTTTGTTGCAATTAGAATTTTATTGTGGCATTTCAACAATCATTTGTATGCACCATGAAATATCAGAAGGTATTATCCCAAATGGAAGCTTGAAGTACCCAAAAGAAAAAAAACACGAAAATTGAATGGATAAACGGAGCAAGAAAATCCAGAGACACACCTCAATTTCTTCTCTCTGTAGATTTGAGCCTACTCCGCACCAAATTCTTTCCAAAAATCTAAACAACGATTGTAGGGTTATATATATATATATATATATATATATATATATATATATATATATATATATATATATAGAGAGAGAGAGAGAGAGAGAGAGAGAGAGAGAGGGGGGGGGGGGGTTGGTGGTTTTCTGTTTGACTCTTCCGCGTCGAAGGGGGAAAGAAAACGCCGAAAGTTGCTTCTCGGAAATTTCGGGGGCTACGAAGATCATCTTTCGATAATCTCAGAATATCCAGATATACAAAAAAGTAGCAACATGATATTCGATTCGAGTCGATATGTTATTTCCGGATATGGATTATTTAAGTATAATCTGAACGTGGATTCCGAGCAGATTCGAATCAGCATTTTAAGTTGGATCTAGAGTTGCTCCAAATAAATAGCTTCTTTTTGTTCTATTTTTTCTGCATCCAATAATTTTCACATGTATTTAGGATTCAGGTTCGTTCTTGCCTCCTTGGATCTGATTCTGAGCTGGGTTCAGATTCGAACCTACTCTTTAAATTTTGGATTTGAATTAAGGCCTAGCAAGAATTCCTTTCCGGCCCTTAGGAGGGCTATCCGATGTGGTTTGTCACTTCCAGCAGGGTCTGACTCAGTTATAATTGGGCTCGGGCCAACCCTTTAGGCCTGACCTAGTTAACGGGCTGGGCCTATCACACCCCATTAAGTAATTGGGTGAGTCCGGCATGAGTTTAATCAGACCCAGCTGCATTTTGCAGCTGCAGTGCCACTTGAAACGGGGTGGGTGCCCGACAGCATGGGCATCAGGCCAGCCCATTTAGAGCTCGGCCCATCGGGTTTTAAGTGTGGCCAGCCCAATTCTTAACAGGCGCAAGAGCAACCCATGACCGGGCTCATTGGGTCAATGTTCAGCAGGGTGAGTCTAGCCCGACTCAAACCTATGACCGGACTCATTGGGTCAATGTTCAGCGGGGTGAGTCTAGCCCGACTCAAACCTATTTGTAGGTTATATTTTAATGAAGTTCAAAAATTAATTCCTATAATACCAAGACCTAAAAGATTAATGCACCTATCTAATTATCTTTTACTATGCAATCAATTACTAAAAAAATAATTAGGTAGTTTTGATGATAAGGAAAGAATTCTCAGGTCATGGCCTCTTAGTGAATTTTGAGGCTACAGGGAACCGAAATTCTGTTTCGGTGGATTTGGCCTTATGCACGGATCAACTCATGTCGGTAATTGTTGAATTCAAGAATGAACATCTCGTGGGTACCGGGATCCACGCGTACAATGCAGCTCACAGGTGAGAAGAGCTATGGCACATCATTACCTCTCATTTACAAACTGTCCTGTGGGATCATAGTTGGGGGATTGGAACACCACCACCACCTGCTGCTCCCCTCTGGAATAGGTGGGTTCCTCCCATGGACTGTAACACCCTAATCTGGGACCTCAGGAGTCCGAGTTCGGTTGGTATTACTTCCCAGAGGGAAGAGTGCAAAGCTTACACAGTGAAAACGTGGCTAAAAAAAACTTTTCATTTTATTGCATAATAAAACTTTTTCTTACATTGGTCATCATTCATAACAGAAGAAAAGCAATTACATCATTTTCAATTACAAGAAAAGTACAAATATACCACTGCTCTGCTGAAGACTGAAAAAGAACTACTCACAAGCGACTGATCTAATGCCTGGAACCTACAGTTGTAATTAAACAAAAATGGGGGTGAGTCTACAACCCAGTAAGAAATAATCATAAGTAAATAAACAATAATTTACAACTGTAGTGGGCTCTAAGCCCCTAGTCTTATTTTAATTCTCGATACACCACACATGTTTGTATATTTTAATTTCCCCCATTATCATTCTCAAATGTTCTCTTTCACACAACTATCACTAGGCTGGTTATACCGGTAATAGTCATCTATGGGCGTAGCAACCCTGTAAAACACCCAAATTCTACATGTTGGCCAAACAATGAACCATACACTCCCAGTGGTCCCCAGACCACCAGGCACTGCAGTGAACCACCACGGGGACCTCGCCGGGAGGTCAAGCTCTCAATCTCGGCATGGTTCATGCTACATCCTAAACATGATGGTTATCAACCATCCATGATCCTCTAGAGTCCCAAACCAGTGTGAGTGAAATCCTAAGTCATAACTAAGTTCACACATTGAACAATATTCTCACATTCAAAGTTCACTCGTTCTCTCACGAGTGGTGTCATGACTAATCACAACAATCTCATTCTTAATCTCATGGTGACATTAAGACTCACTTAGCATACAATGATGTAGTGTCTCTACATCGTTAAATCACCAGTGGCCCACTCTCCATGGTGGCTGCACTCTGGCCGCGAACCAGGTAGCCTTTGCCACAGGTCGCCACTTCCGGGGTTTAAGGGGTCATGCATGCTGATCTCAAAGTATTTATTCACACGTGAATAGATTAAATGAGACTCTAAACTAAACATGGTCTCATCACAATGCATGATATTTGGCAATCATATAAACATACAATCACAATTCGAATTTCTTTTCATCATGCATGACATATCAAAACTAACTTGCATATCACATCAACATATATATATAACTCAACTCTAAATGTCAAGCATGGATTTTATGCATGTCATGGTCTCTCAAAACTATCATGCTAATCAATAACAACATAATAACAACCAACGAAAAAAATGTTTATTTACATCTAAGATTACTTATAATATCCCTTACCTCAGGTGCTGACTCTATGCTCTCTCCGAAATCGAGCCTCACGAAGCTCTAACACTAGGATCTGGTCATTAAGGTAATATACTTTAATCAGTTCACACACTTCTTACTAAAATTACCAAAATACCCCTCCTGAATCTTATTAAGGAAACCACAATTTTTGTATTTCAAGTTTGACTGAATTTCATAGACTATTGGATTCCCCTCTTCAATATGAATCCAACGCACCAAACCTCACTCGATTCCAAGTTCGGAGTGCGAAGATATGCCTGTTTTACTGAAATGGTTCTCACAGATCCAAATGGATCTCTTGGTACATTTCGGATTTCGGGACAATCCGAGACTATCTTATGATCCAACTCTTATCTGGATCCAAACCCTGTCTGTTTGGATTCAGATCCATTTCATAACTGGATCCAAAACTGCTTGAGTAGATCCAGAAAGTCTGAATGGGTCTGAACTGGATCCATTCCATTCTGACTGGATCCAAAATAGCCTGACTGAATCCAGGACAGATTGATTGGATCTGGGCCTGCTGGGCTGGATCTTGGACAATCTGATTGGATCCAGATCTGCCTGACTGGATCTAGGATCATCTGAATGGGTCCAGACCTGTTTGACTGGGTCCAGATCCGAAACTGATCCAGTCAGATCTAGACCTGGTTAATCTGGATCTGAGACGGGTCCAGATTGAACTGGGTCTGAACTGAAACCCAGATCTAGACCCGAATGATTCAGTTTGGACTTTGGTTCAACCGAATCGGTACAGATTCGATCCGATCTGAACCGGTTCTACCTGAACCCACAAATAACCGGATCAGTTTGGCTTGAACCGGTTCGACCCAAACCGGTTCGACCCAAACCGGTTCGCCCAATCCACGTGACCCGGTTTGGTCTGGGTGCGACCCGGACCGACCCGGTTCGGTCTGGGTCGCACCCAGGCCGAACCAGATTATATATTTTTTTTTTCAAGGTACTTGGTCTGGGCGCGACCCAGACCAAGCCATCGGTCTGGGTCGCACCCAGACCGACCCGGTTCGGTCTGGGTCACCCCAGACCGACCCGGTCTGCTTAAAAAAAGGACCGAAAGGGGCAAAGCCCCTTTCGTTTACAGGGAGGGGGCGGCCACCTGCCGACCCTCTCCACTGTGTCCAGGAGGGCATCGACCGGTGGCCGGTGCCGGCCGCCCCCCAACGCAGGGAGATCGGCCACCGGCGTCGGCCGGCTGGCCGATCCCCTCTCTCCTCTCTCTCCCCCTCTCTCTGTTTCTGTTTTTTTTTTCCTTTAAACTGTAACTCGCCGGCAGCCATGGCTGCCGGCCCTCTGAGTTCCCAATAGGAAGAAAGAACGAAGAAGAAGAAGTTGGAGAAGGGGAGGAAGGCACTCACCTTGCCGCAGTCGCCACCGCCGGTAAGTCTTCTCTCTCTCTCCCTCTCTGTCTCTCTGTGTGGGGTGCGGAAGGAGACCCTGCGTGGGGTTTTTATAACCCTCACGCAGGGTGAGGGGTGAGGGTAACCTCGCCCCCTCCTCTCGCGGATTATGGGGGGTGAGGTTTATCCTCACCCCCACTCGTTACGCGGTTTCCCCTTTGGGGAAACCGTTTTATTTATTTATTTATTTATTTTAAATTTTTAACGCTTATCCCCTCCGGCGACTTTGTCGGAGGGGTTTTTACATGGACACTCTGATAGTGAAAGGTTCAACAATGTCATTGATGTATGTGGTTTGAAGGAGCTTCCCATTCCCAACTCCCAAATAACTTTGCACAACCAATAGGCTGGCCGAGCCTTCCGCCGGGGGCGGCAATTCCCGATTTTGCAGGGCTCCCTCTCGTCCCTCAGCTCATCTCAAATCACAACGGGCTCTTGATTAACTTGGCACTAGCTCTTCGCCCCGTCCCAATTTAAATTCTGCAAATTCTGAATCAAGAGTGTGAGGAGATTGTCACCAAATGCTTGGAGCGGGGTATACAAGGCAATGCCATGTTTTGTCCTCACATCCAAGCTGGACGAAACAAAAAGACAACCGTCCAAATGGGCAAAATCCACTCTTGACCACATTCTGGACAGAATCACAGCCATTCAAGTAGAATCAGAAGTCTGTTAACACTACTGTTGGTCACGGGACTCGTGAGGATGTCTCCAAGGAGCTTCATCTCAAGGAAGAACTTCAAGTCCAAGAGAAAATGAAGAGGGAGATCGCAACACTAAATACTTTCATTCCGTGTGCAACAAGAACATATTGCGTAATCGAATTGGGAGCCTCATACGGAATGATGGGTCACTCATTAGTTCGACGGAAAAAAATTAAAGGGGAAGTAATTAGATTCTTTTCATATCTATCGAATAAGATGGATCACTCTCACTCCTCCTTCCCAGGTCAAATAAATCTCCATCATCACCCGCCACTCTCGGAAAAGAAGTGACGGGTGATGAGGACAGAAAGGCAATTTTTGAGATGGACGTAGTAGTGCCCTGGTCGGGTCCGGATGGATTCCCAAGTTTCTTCAAACACTTCTAGTACATTGTGGGAGGAGATATCTGTCGAGCTATAGTAGATTTTTTTCGCAAAGGCAAACTCCAATAAAATAAGAGAATGAAGAAAAAAAACTGAAGCACCGAAAAATGTTATCTCCCTTGTATTACAGAACGAGACTCGTATATATACATGAGTGCAAATATAGGATAATCATGTACAGTTGTTTACATTAGAAAAACAAAAAATCTCCCAAAAATGTGGATCTAAGATTCCACAAAAAAGTAGCCGATCCTTGATATGATATCTATCTCTAACAGCTCGTTAACACTCCCCCTCAAACAGGTGTATAGAGATTTTGTATACCTAGTTTGGAAACGAGCTTAGTAAACTGATCTTTGCCTAAAGCTTTTGTAAAGAGATTTGCAACCTGATCTTTAGAGAGTACGTAGTCTGTGCGGATAATCCCTTCTTGGATTTTTTCTCTCACAATGTGGTAGTCAATATCAATGTGTTTGGTCCTCTCATGATAAACCGGATTTGCAGCAATTTTCATAGCTGCTTGATTATCACAAAAAGTGTGACTAGTTTTTTGATGTCTGCTTTGAGGTCCTTGAACAGACTCAATAACCATATACTTTCACAGACTGCATTGGCCATAGCTCTATGTTCAGCCTCAGCTGAAGAGTGTGATACGGTGGACTATTTTTTTGTTTTCCATGAAATTGGGTTCGTTCCAAGGAAGGCACAATATCTGGAAATTGATCATCGAGTGTCTATGCAGCTTGCCCAATCGGAATCACAAAATATCCTTAGATTGAGAGGACTATTACTGTTTAGCAAAATGCCTTGACCTGGGCTTTTCTTCAAGTATCAAACAACTCTCAAGGCTGCCTTCATGTGTGGAAGATGAGGAGCAGTCATAAATCTACTCAAAACATGAACTGCAAAGAGTATATCCGGTCTTGAAATAGTAAGATAAATCAGACTTCTGACTAGATGCTGATATGATGATGGATCAGCTAGTAGCTCTCCTTGAGAATTCAATAGAGATAGATTTTGCTCCATTGGAAAGTCGACTGGCTTAGCAACCCAAAAGACCCATCTCATCAAGAATTTCAAGAGTATATTTACGTTGAGATATAGCAATTCCTTGCTTGGAACGAGAGATCTCAAGACCAAGAAAATATTTTAACAAACAGAGATCTTTCATATGAAATTGATGACTTAAATATTTCTTGACGTCTTGAATCATTTCTTCATGATTTCCTGCAAGAATTAAGTCATCTACATAGACAAGAATGACGACAAACTTGTGATCATGAGCTTTAGTAAAGAGTGAATGATCGGCTTGAGATTGAGTAAAACCAAAATCTTTCAAGGCGTGAGAGAACTTTGCAAACCAATTTCGAGGCGCTTGTTTTAGACCATATAGCGATTTTTGAATTTTGCATACCACATTCTCCCCCTTTCGTTCAAAGCCTTGCAGAAGAGTCATATAAACATCCTCATGTAAATCACCATGAAGGAACACATTGTGAACATCCATTTAATGTAAAGACCAATTTTGAGAGGCCGTAGTAGCTAAGTGACACCTAACTGTAACAAGTTTAGCCACTGGTGCAAATGTCTCGTGGTAATCAAGCCCTTCTTGCTGAGAATAACCTTTGGCTACTAGCGGAGCCTTATCACGTTCAATTGAGTCATCAGAGTGATATTTGACTTTGTATACCCATTTACAACCAATGGGTTGCACCCCTGAAGGAAGGGTAGTAAGAGTCCAAGTCTGATTGTCTTCAAGTGCCTGTATTTCAGCTTCCATGGCAAGTCGCCAATTAGAGTCTTGAATTGCTTGTTTGAATCTGGTAGGTTCTGTAATGTGAGAAATGCTAACAAGAAAGGCTTGGTGTTGAGGAGAAAAATGAGTGAAATCTACACTGTTATGGATTGGAAATCATGTACTAAGAGCCTTACTTAGAGAATGAGGCAATGTAGTGAGTGAACTCGTAGTAGCTAAACAATAAAAATATTTAAGGTGTGTACTAGGAGCACACACTCGAGATGAGCGTCTTGGTTCAATGGTGGAATCTGGTGAAGAAAATGATGTAGAAGGTAAAGATGATTCGGTTGGTGGATTTGTTTCAAGGCAAGTGGGTAACAGTGGAGCAATGAATGTTGGCTCCATGTGTCCAGATTCATTAAATGGCAAAGGAAGCAGAATAGAGTTACTATCAGTCATAGAGGAGAAAGGAAAAACATGTTCTTCAAAAACTACATCCCGACTACTGAAAAGTTTTTTATTATTCAAATCATAGACTAAAAAGGCTTTTTGACCATATGGGTAACCCAAAAAAATACATCGTTTTTCACGAGTATCAAACTTAGAATTAGGATTTAGATTAGTAGCAAAATAAAAGCAACCAAAGACCCATAAATGAGAAAAGATGGTTTGCATTTAAAAATCCGCTCATAAGGAGTTTGATTATTAAGACGAGGGGTTGGAGTACGATTAATAAGATAAACAACAATTTTCACACATTCTCCCCAAAATTTCAAAGGTAGGTGTGCTTGAAAGCGAAGTACTCGGGCCACTTGTAATAGATGTCAATGCTTGCGTTCAACCACACCATTTTGTCGTGGTGTGTCAGTACAACTATGTTGATAAGAGATACCGAGATTGGACAACAAGGTAATAATATCAGTAGAAAAAAATTTGGCTCCATTGTCAGATCGAATGGCTTGAACATTCGTCTGAAATTGGTTGGACACTATATTGATAAATTCCTTTAGTAGTCATTTTGTTTCATGTTTGTGTTTCATAAGATAAGCCCACGTGCACCGAGAGTAATCATTAACAATAGTTAAAAAATAATGAGCACTACTTAGCGATGATTGAGAATAAGCTCCCCAAATATCACAATGAATAAGTTCAAAAGGTTTGTGAGAAACAATATCACTAGATGGAAAAGGTAATCTAGTTTGTTTGGACATTTGACAAATTTCACATCAGCATGGTTCATTTGAAATAGGAATGTCATATTTAGCAAACAAATTATTCCTAGACTGAGAGGCATGGCCGAGCCTCCAATGCCAAATATTCATCTTAGTCGCATGGAAGAAACAAACACTGCTAATTGGTTGGTGTTGAAGATGGTATAATCCTGCTCTTTGTTCACCCACTCCAATCGTCATCCCCTTTGTAAGATCCTGAATAGTACATTGGTCAACATGAAAAATGACAGAATAATTAGAATCCTGAGTAAGTTTACTGACAGACAAAAGATTGTGTTGAAACGAAGGAATATAAAGAACATTTTTCAACTGTAATTGAGAAGAAAGAAAGCAATTTCCTTTGTGAGTGGCTAAGATAAAAGAGCCATTAGGTAAATGAATGGGGATAGGTGATGAATTAATATCAATATCAGATAGCATGTCTAATGAGGAAACCATATGATTACTAGCATCGGTGTCAATAATCCATGACTGACATATCGAAGAAGGATGGTGAGATTTACCTGCAAAGTTTAAGGAATGAACTGACTATTCATTGACTAATGCCATTAGCTTATTGTATTGTTCCAAGGTGAAGGTTGGAACGACACTTGAAGAATTTTCATCATTGGACAACTCATCACCCTGCGTGAGAGAGTGCTTTTCAACAGTTTCATTTCCAGTCGTTGCTTCGTGTTTTTGCAGTTTGTGTCTAGGAGGATATCCGTGAAGCTGATAGCAACAGTCTTTTGTGTGTCCGCCTTTGTGACAATATGAGCATTGAAATCTTTGACATCCAAATTGCCTTTGAAGTTTTGTTTATCTGGTCAAGAAATAGTTGTTGGTTCTTAGGTGAAAAAGGCGACTTTACTGCTTGAGGGAATGTAGGCCTTTCTCTGTTTTTCTTCCTGCAAGATAAGAGAATAAACTTTTTCGATGGGGGGCTGCGGCTCCATCAAGAGGATTTGTCCTCTTATTGTGGTGTAGGATTCGTTCAGCCCCATAAGAAATTGTAAAACTTGTTCTTGTTGTTGTTCAATCAAGACTTGCATGGATCCACAACTACAAGAAGGAATAGAGAGATAGGATGCTAACCCATCCCAATAGCCTTTAAGTTTTGAAAAATAGGTTGTTGCAGAAGATGTGTCTTGAGAGAGCCGACTTATGGCACTTTGAATTTGGTATATTCTTGGAGCGTGACTCTGAGTAAAACGTTCCTTGAGGTCATTCTATACCTCTTGTGCAGAAGATGAATAGATAACACTTTCTGCTAACTCCTTAGAAATAGAGTTTATAATCTATGATAATACCATATGGTTACATCTTATCCATAAGGCATGATTTGGTGACGAAACTGCTGTCTGGGCTACTGTTCCGTCAATAAAACCAAGTTTATTCTTGGTGCTTAAAGCCATAATCATTGCTCGGCTCCAGGTCGAGTAGTTTTCTCCATTGAAAGGTTAAGAGACTAAGATTGTACCTGGGTTATCTGAATGATGCCGGAAGAAGTGACCCGTGTCCTATGTATGAGTATCGGTGGCAGCATCCATACTGGTACTCATCTTTTGAAAACAAAATGAGAGGCTCTGATACCATGATAAAATAAGAGAATGAAGAAAAAAACTGAAGCACTGAAAAATGTTATCTCCCTTGTATTACAGAACGAGACTCGTATATATACACGAGTGTAAATACAAGATAATTATGTACAGTTGTTTACAACAGAAAAACAAAAAATCTCTCAAAAATGTGGATCTAAGATTCCACAAAATCTGATCCATCAAAAAGTAGCCGATCCTGAGATCAACATTCAGTTTACTGTGAAAACAAAAATAATTTTCTATTTTGCTGATATCTATCTCAAACAACTCGTTAACAAACTCCTTAAGAGAGCCAACTGCACTCACATAGTCACCCCAAAACCAAGAGAAGCAAGTAAGCTAACTCAATTTCGGCCCATCAGCCTCTGTAACTTCATATACAATATTAATACTAAAATGATTGTGGAAAGGATGCAAGAAATATTAGAGAAAATCATTAGCCATAACAACACATCTTCCTAAAAGGAAGAAGCATCTAGGAAAGTATTCTCATGCCTCACGAGATGATGGACTTCATGTTCTCCAGCAAGAAGAGGAGTGTGATCTTTAAGACTGATCTACCCAAAGCCTATGATAGAGTGCACTGAGAATTTCTGGAAGAAACTCTCTTTTTCTTGGGTTTCTCGCTTGGATCAATAGAACCATAGCGTGTATTCGCTCCCCCTCCTATGCAATGATCATCAATGGGGCAGCTACCAAGCAATTCTGGGATAGTAGGGGCATTCGACAAGGAGATCCCATATCCCCTTACTTTTTCCTGCTCATCATGGTGCGGGTCACCCATCATCTCAATTATGTGGTATCTTCTAATTTAGTTGTCTTCATTCACATCAAAGACTTCCGATGGCACTATTCTTTTTTTGTGGATGATGCCCTCTTCTTTATCAAGGATCACGAGAAATCTATTCCAAATTTCCTTAAGGCAATGCACTAGTTTTAAGGAGTCTCGGGTCTCCTAATCAGTAAGGAGAAATTCCTCTTCGTTGTGTGTAATCTCTCCCCTCACAATGCAAACACTATCCAACGATGAAGCAGGTGGCATCATAAGAACCTCCCAATCAACTATCTGGGTCTTCCTCTATTCAAGGCCAAATTGAAGAAAGGCATGTGCGACCCTCTGTTTTTTAAATTTTGTTGTATCCAACTGGAAGCGTGGAATGGAAAACAATTATCGATGGCAGTACTAATCAAATTTGTACTATCTGCCTTCTCCCTATACTGGATGGGCTCTTTTCTCCTCCCTAACAATGTTGTCTAGGTAGTGAAAAGCTTGATGTGAAACTTCTTTTGGAATGACTACTTTTTGCCCTATCATCACCATCACGTATTGGCTTGGGACTAGATATGTAAACCATGTGATGAAGGTGAGGCTGGATATTTGGAGACTCGCGAACATAAATCTGGTGGCTCTTTCCAAACTGTCCTGAAAAATAGCTAATTCCTCTTTATCCCCTTAGTCTCTTCTCATGAAAACCAAATACCTTGGTCATGAATCCCTTTGGTTTTCCCTCAACCCACATAGAAGATCCTTTGGTTGGAGAGCCATCAAATGTGGGGTTGTTGCCATCCTCCCTCATGTTTGTTGGAAAGTGGGAAGAGGCGCAATCCTGACATTTTGGTTTTACCCTTGGATCCCCCTAGGCCCCATGCTACCCCTCCTTCCTCTCACCACCCAACATGTCATGTACCATAGCTTCCTTCCCATTAGATTTATTGATGCGATAGATGATTTTTATTTTCCTGGTTGTCAGTTGAAGTTAGAAGTTGGGTTTTCAGATTCCAACTCGGTGTGAGCTATGTCAATCCGCCTCGGAGAGCCGGACTCACCTTTTCTTTCGATGTCTAATGTGCTTTGCTATGGCATCATACATCTAGGCTATTTGGAATTAGCTGGAATCCATCTGGTCAATGAAAAGATGTCACGACTGGGCCTGGATCTCAAGATCCAAACCCAATTTGTTTTAGTTTTATTTAAACACATGCTCATTAATGGCATGTTGTAATTTCCACACTTTATGTAATACCCTAATTATACTATACGTGTATATAGTAAATAAGGAAAAACTGCAGACCCTAATTTTGGGTTTTCTGCAGCCACTGACGCCTGTCTCCCTCTTTATTCCTCTTCCTCTTGTGATTGACGGTGGAGTACCATTTTCTAACATGGTATCAGAGCTTCAGATCCTTCCTTGAAGATCATTTCAGCCCTTCATCTTCTTCTAAGGTATTTTTCTCTTCGTTCATATCGTTTCTTCATTTCCTTCACAACCCATTAGATTTGATTTCTTCTTCTCCATTTTATTTCTTATCTCACTGTTCTTTCTTTCATACTACTGCATTTGATTTCTTCTTCTCCTATTTATTTACCCCACGTAATATCAAAACTCATGTTTGCGTGATTTCAAAGATTGAAATCACGTCAAACTCATTCTTTTCTTTCTTCCATATTGACGCCAGAACTGAATCTGACCTAAACACGATCTGTGTTTTGCCTTGATTGGTTAACAACACTTTATCTTCCTCTCTACCTTGAATTTTCTCCCATTTAGAAAGAAACCACATTGAAGAAAACACGCTATTTTTATATTAACGTGTTTTCTTGCCGACTGAATACTTATTTTCCTTTAGAGAAGTTCTTCTTTACTGCATATTCTGTTTTTTCTGCCTCGGGTCTGCAAGCTATTATTATTAAAAAAAAAAAAGAGCCAACCGAGTTCTCTGAAATTCAGTTATATGTTCTAAATTCTTAATTCTTATTTTGTTTGCTCTAAAGTGACTTCTCTCTCTGGTCTCTTAATTCTCTTCGTTTTCGCTTCCCATTGACTATGGATTCATTCTCTTCTTCGCAATCAGGCCATTCTTCCAACTTTCTCAGTCAACTTGTGTCTGAAAAACTGAACAATTCTAATTTTTTAACCTAGAAGAGACAAATCATCCCATTCATAAGGAGTCAGGATCTTTTTGGACATCTGGATGACTTTGTTCCTATTCCTCTAAAGTTCATATCACAAGAAGGCAAGAGTGGGGAGGGTGACACTTCAATTACTTTTGTTAGAAATCCAGATTATGTATCCTGGATGAAGCGGGATCAGGCTTTGGTTGCCTACATCACTTCCACTCTGTCACAGGAGGTGCTTGTGGCAATCCCAGATGACTGCTCAGCTATGAAATTATGGCATCGTCTTGTTCAGACATATTCTCAAGTTTCTTATGCTAGAATATTATTTTTAAAGAAAGAGTTTCAAATGCTGAGGAAGGACTCCATGACTGTCATGGAGTACTTAAACAAAATGAAGACTATCGTGGATCAGTTGGCCATCGTAGGTTGCATGGTCAGTGACAAAGATACGGTGCAAGAGACTTTGAGCGAGCTAGAACCCAATTATCATATGATGGTTACTTTTTTGTTGTGTTTACCAGACTTACCTACATTTGAAGACCTTCGTGCTAAGCTCTTATAGTATGAGATGACCTTGAAGAGATTCTCCGAAGGTATTCACAATCCCATTAGAGCACACGATGTTCTTGCTACAGGAGTTACTTATGGTCAAGGACGTGGCAAGTATGAATCTTGAGAAAATAGAGGTCAAGAGAAGAATGAACAAGGAGCCCGTGAAATATTATATACTCCCAATATGCCTCATAATCTGCAAATTAAGGCAAAGGACAATACCTACTTGCTTTCTCTGCAACAAAAGGGGGTACATCCAAGCAAATTGCTGGCATAACCCGCAAAATAGAGAAAAACAATTAGAGACAAGAAAGGGCACAGATACATTGAAGAATACTGGAGAAGTTAAAGAGTTGTTATTATCTGCCTTGGCTGAATTGAACATCAAACAAAATGATCAAGGTACTTGGTATATTGATTCTGGTGCAACCACTCATGTCACTGGTGATGCTGGTAAGCTCCTAAACCTTGTTTCTTATGTTGGTAGAAATAATATTGCCACTGGAGATGGATTTCATCACCGTATTTCGCATATTGAAAATTCTGCAATTCTTATGTCCAACTCTTCTCTTGCTCTTTTAAATGCCATTCATGCTCCTAATATTAAGAAAAATATTGTTTCAGTCTCTAAGTTTGTCGATGACATTAATGCTTCAGTTGAGTTTACTTTTTTTTTGTTCATGTTAAGGACCTTCTCACGAGAGAAATGTTCGTTGAAGGAAAGCGACAAGGGAATATGTATGTGTTCCAAGAGGATCCTTCCTCTCGTGTTCAACCTGTTGATTCTATCTTGAAGCTCACATCATTATCTTCAGTTCCTCCTGAGAGTGTTCTTAATATTTTTTAATGTATTGAGCTGAATCTTTGGCATGGTCATCTGGGTCATTGTAGTAGTCATTTTATTGATAAGTTTGTATCAAGCAGTCTTATTCCCAAGTTAAGTCTGAATTTAAGTGTCGTTAATAAAAAATATTCTAGTTGTCTTCAATGTAAGAGTCATGTTCTTCCATTTCATTTTATTAATAAAAGAGCTTCAAGACCATTTGGAATTATATGTTCTGACGTTTGGGGTCCGACTCCAGATCCCTCCATGTCTGGCACTAGATATTATCTCACTTTTGTTGATAGCTATTCTCGATATACATGGATCTTTTTTATAAAAAGTAAATCTGAAACCTCCAAATTGTTTCAGAATTTTCATTCCTTTGTTCAAAATAAATTCTCTGAAAATATTACTTGTTTCCAATGTGATGGAGGGGGTGAGTTCTCTTCAAATGACTTTATTAATTTCTTCCAGACAAATGGAATAGTAGGCAGATGTCTTATCCCCATACACCTCAACGAAATGGAGTTGTTGAACGAAAGCATCACCATATTATCGAAAGTGCAATGAGCATGATGCATGATAGTAATCTTCCAGTTACCTTCTTGGCAGAGGCCTTTCATACATCAGTCTATGTCATAAATTAATTGCCCATGAATATCTTGAAAAATAAATCACCTCATTTCTCTTTGTATGGTGTGCATCCAAATTATCATGATTTACGCATATTTGGGTGTGTATGTTATGTTCATGTTGACAGTTCAATGCGACACAAGTTTCAGGATAAGGCCTTACAATGCAGATTTGTGGGATATGCTGATTATTACAAAGGATCCAGATGCTATGATCCTATGAGCAGGCGCATCAAAATATACAAAAATATTGTGTTTGATGAATCAATTTTTGGTCATAATGTTGACACTCCTCCTAAAATTGAAATTTATCACCCATGGTTGAACTCAGATATCTTTTTTAGTATTGGCGATGTTTGTTCTTCAGACTATAATCAAAGAGATGAGAAAAACGTGACTACTGCTGCGCAAAGAACTCAGAAAAGTGTGATCTCTGAACCATCATTGGCCTCTAAAAGGTATAAAGGCAATGTTTACTCTCGACGTGAGAAGGAGATATTCCCCAACTCTAATCAGGAGTTGAATTCTCCTTCTGTTTTCATTCAATCATCTATTCACAGAAGGTCTACCCGGCCTCAACATCCTATCGATAGGTGAGTTAGTTATGAGAACTTCATAATGGATTTTCAACTTTTCTTAACCTCTTTTGGCAAGGAAGATCAACCCACCACGTTTTATCAAGCAATAAATTCCAAAAGATGGATTGAAGCTATGAACGAAGAAATAGAGGCTCTTCATGAGTGTGGCACTTGGGATATTGTTCCCAAACCACAAAATCAAATGTGGTTGGTTCAAAGTGCGTGTATAAGATAAATTATAAGCTGGATGGTACTATCGAGCGATACAAGGCTAGACTGGTTGTCAAAGACTTCACACAGGAGCAAGGACAAGACTATGATGAGACCTTCAGTCCAGTCATGAAAATGGGCACTATCTGCATTATATTATCATTGGTTGTTGAGCACCAGTGAACTCTTGGTCAACTCGATGTAAAAAATGTGTTTCTCCATGGAACTCTTAAGGAGGAAGTATACATGGAGCAACCCACTGAGTATGCTGAAGGGAATTCTAAAGAATACGTGTGCAGGTTAAAGAGAGCTATAAATAGTCTGAAGCAGGAATCTCGATCTTAGTTTGACAGTTTCTCTCTTGAAGTAAAAAAATATTGCTTTAATCGGTCTCTTCTTGACCATTCTTTTTTCATATTCAAATGCAAAGATATAGTTACCCTGTTATTGATATATGTTGATAACATTATCATTACAGGTAACTCTAATGAACATATTGAACATGTCAAAGAACTTTTGAACCATAGATTTAAGATGAAGGATCTTGGTAAACTGCGATACTTTCTTGGAGTAGAAGTTGATAGGACTCCTGAAGGCATGACACTTACTCAACATAAGTATATTGTTGATGTTCTTAGCAAGGCAGCTATGACAGATTGCAAGCCTCTAAGCACACCCAGTGTACTTCATCAAAAACTCAGTTCTCAAGATGGAGATTTGTATGAGGACCCTACAGGATATCGCAAGGTAGTAGGAATGCTTCAGTATCTTACCTTCACTCGGCCTAACATTGTCTATTCGGTCAATCAGGTGTCTCAGTTCATGCATGAACCACATATTGGACATATAGAAGTTGTTAAACGCATTCTTCGATATTTGAAGGAAACTATTGAAGATGGTCTTCTATACAGAAAGAGTATGCATGGCCATCACATGCATAAACTTCTTACTTACACAGATGTAGATTGGGCAGGAGATCCAGATGAGCGTAGATCAGTCTCAGAATACTGTATTTTCATTGACCTAAATCTTGTGCAACAGTAGGAAACAAAAGGCCATAGCCAGGTCGAGCACAAAAACTGAATATAGATCAATGGCAGCTGCTACAGCCGAAATAACATGGATCAGACACCTCTTGGCAGAAGTAGGAGAATCGATTTCTAAAAGCATTCTCTTATGTGATAATCAAAGTGCTATCAGCATGTCATTCAATCCTATCTACCACAATCGTGCCAAGCATATTGAAATTGAACAACATTTTGTAAGGCAGAAGGTCGAAGAGAAGAAAATTAAATCAGAATACGTTCAGACTGTTGATCAAGTTGCTGACTTGTTTACAAAAAGACTTATCAAGGACAGATTTTGGATGTTAAAAGGCAAGTTGTTCATAGTTCAAAACCATGTACAACTTGAGGGAGGGTGAAAAGATGTCACGATTGAGCTTGGATCTCAGGATCCAGACCCAATCTGTTTTAGTTTTATTTAAACACATGCTTAATTCACACTTTATGTAATACCCTAATTACACTGTACGTGTATATAGTGAATGAGGAAAAATCACAAACGCTAATTTTGGGTTTTCTGCAGCCACCGACGCCTCTCTCCCTCTCTATTCCTCTTCCTCTTGTGATTGATGGTGGAGTACCATTTTCTAAGAGTCAATTCTGTGATGACATTCGCAGCTGGTTTAGCAACCGTTTTCCAGACAAACTTGTCCAATGGAGTTGGGAAACAACTTTTCAGGTACTTATATGAGCAATATAGAAACTCAAAAACCAACAAATCTGTGATGATCACACCAAATCCATTCCAGCTGCCCGTAAAGAAGCATTGCATATGGTGCGAGAACAAATGCTATGCATCCTCAACGGTTCTCATATATCATCGAAAACTTTGATGGAACTTGGAACTTCGGATACATCGTTCGAGATCACTATACAAACAGGTCTGAAAATCATCATAAAAAATCGTCGATCGAACCTGGTGTCGGATATTAATAGAACCCTAGAAGGAAGGGGCTTATCTTCATTCATTCCTCTAGACATCTCATTTTGTATAGCTATGAGAGGTGTACAGTTAGAAAACCAAGTTGTAACTCCAATTTTCTCTCCAAATACTTAGCTGCCTTGGCAAAAGGACTAAGTAAGTCGTGGATAGACCGCCCCAGGACTGGTTCCCCTCAAGGGACGATATACACATCCTGTAATTCTTTTGACTCTAATGAATTCTGGTAGGGGTCCACCTAACCTCAACTTGCCTTACCAAAACAGAAAAAATTAGTAGTTTTGCATGTCGCAGCAGATTGCCTATCATTTAAAGCTGTTTGGGGTTCTGATTTGAGAGGAAGACGAGAGGAAAGATGTAGGTTCACAGAATGGACTGCAACCCCGCCGTTTGGGGTTTTGGATTTGGAAGATGGGAGGGAATTTGGTCTCCATCAATTTCAACTGCATACTCAAGAAGATGGAGTTGCCAAATCCACTACCCTTTCTTACGACCATAGTGACAAAAGTTTAAAGCAGCAAAATATCGGCAGCCAAAAAACAAGCGAGAAGAAAATTTTAAAAAAAGCTCGTGTTTTTTTCGCAAAATATTGACAATAAGACCAAGAACAGTTAACAGAACATGTTATGTCTGTTTTGTTCCACTGTTCTGTCCAATCTTGAACAAGCAATCAAATACACTCTAAGTTTCAAACTTTAGACAGGTGCAGAGCCCTCTAGGAACACACCTTTATTATTGTAAATGTTGCAGCATGACATTATGGGTTTTCTATATATTCTCGCTCACCCTATCATTAGGCATTGGTAAATGAGAGTTTTGTGAATAAACTTGCCTTACATACGCATGAGAGAGAGAGAGAGAGAGCACTCCAAGGAAGAACCTTTTCGGAACCGAAAAGTAAGGAAAGATGGATCCTCCGGTACCTATATAAACAGGATAATTTTGATGAAAAGTGCGAAAGAAAAGGTAGATGAAAAACGAAAGATTGGACCAACAATATCTAGTTTCTACACCTTCACCCTTCACTTAAAAGCAACCAAATTTACAAATGACCATTTTGCTTCACTTTTAATCACATTTGAGAGAGAGAGAGAGAGAGAATCACAACCCTATTTTCCCTTGTTGATCAGACAAAAACCTCAGTTTTGAAACAGGAGGTGAGGAAGGACTTCACAGGCTGATATTAACAATGTCTGGTGTTCTGAAAGAGTCAAAAACCAAGACGGCAGGATTTAGATGAAGGGGTTGTAGCCAACATTTTCCATCAAATGGGTGTTGAGGAGTTCATGGCCCACGCACCCTTGGTTTGCCGTGCATGTTCCAGTGCTTCAAAGGATCCACACAGCTGGGAGAACTTCAATCTCAGGGCATGGACGACCAAGATTCATAAAGTGGGTAACAAGAAGGCAGACCCTCACAAGATGCTACGCTTTGGGATGGATCGTGGCAATGGGGGCATCACTTCCATCCATTTCCCTGTGTTTCACATGACTTGTGATGAGGATTTTTTATTGCATCTTGTATTCAATTCATTTATTTCAATTATTTTTGGCCCTGATAAAAAGATCTAAAAAAATGAAAAACATGAGAATTTCTGATAATGTAGGCAGATGTGTCCTTGCTTAGATTGAGTTGAGAAAATATGCCTACTTGACATTATCTCACTGCCATCTGAAGGTGCCCTAAGCTCAAATTCTTATCCTTGGTGGGTCGATGGGTATCAGAAGCAGCATTTGTCCAGGCACTTTCTAAGTGGGACAAGTTAGAAGGGGTTGAATTAGGGCCTCACCTGATATGCAAAATAGCATCTTGGCCAACTCTGCAAGAACCTTGTGGAACTCGGGGTTCGCGGCATTCTATCAATGGAAAGGTTTTCCATGATCCCAGAAGCACTTCCCAAACTGAAGATTCTCAGGACGAAGATCTCAAATGCTTCTTCTGAGATGCTACTGACCATACTAGACTCCTTCAAGGAGTTGGAGTGCATGTATTTTTCTGGTTGTGGTAAGGCTGTGATTGAAGACATTAAGGAGCAGTTGAAACATCCATGGTTAAAGTTTTTTCAGTGGTACCCTGATCGATGCGTGAATTGTGAGGAAGATTATTGCACAATTTGTAGATGTATTTTAGATGGATTTTCTGGTAATATTGAGAGCTCTGGTGCCTCTGTTGATGGTGGTTCCAATAGTTAGTAGAATAATGCTGCTCTATTTTCTTGTTTTCTTGGTGTTGGAGTTGAAATTGTGGATGCAAAGATAGCTTGAGCTTTTGTACCCAGTTGACAGTATTATCTCCTCTTGCTCAAAGAAGATTTTTATCCCATCGGAAATTACGCACGTCTTTAATCATAAACTATTTGAAATGCTCGATTATAACTGCTCAGGTCTAGTAAACTATTTGAAATGCTTGATTATAACTGCTCAGGTCTAGTATTTTTTTTTCTTTTTTCTTTTTCATTTCATTTGGTAAAGTGACTCTGCTAATGGAGATTGTAACAGAAAATCTAGCTCACCATGAAGGAGTGATGCAAATGATGATCCTGTTCAAGTTATGCCGAATTCCAATTGGAACTGAGGCTTCCTCTGTCAGGAACTGACAGTATAAATGAGATTTTCACTGGATGAGAGAATTTGATATCAACACATCTCTAAATATTTATGTGCCAACAAGGTCATATTATCATGCCATAAGCCCGTAAGACATGCTGTACAATTCAGCAGCTAGAATGCTAGTAAATAGAAGTCTTTGCCACCCTTGTAATTCTTCAACAACCATATTTAAGTGAAAGAAAATCCTGCCTATTCAAAGGCTCATATCCAAAAATCTAGCACCCGATTTTGTTTTGTTTTTGGGGGATAACTCAGAAAAAAAGTCTTTCTCACCGAGTTCATTGGGGTAAAAGTAAAACCCCAAGTCCCCCTTGCCCTCGAGGGAGTACATCAGATTTCCTTTTGACAGCCTCTATAGATCCAAATCCCTTATAAGTTTCAGGTTGTGTGTAGCCATATCCTTGATGCCAAATAGAAGACATAAGGTACGTTTGGCTTGCTGGGCCACATGCGACTCCAAAATCAAATCTGATGTGGAGTCATATGAATCAGAATCGCAAGAGGCCCTTTAGATTCTGATTCTCAAGTAAATGAAAAAATGACTCATTTGCAAAGGCAAATGAGAGTTGGTTTTTCACTGATCATTTTCTGATGCTTGTTTAGCCGTGCTAATGAGATTCACTTTGCATCAGTCCGAATCTCATGAGACGTTACCAGCTCATAATGTAAAATTTCCAATCCGTTGAAAGGGAACAAAAAAATGAAGAAGGATAAAAGCCATTTACAAAGAAATGAAGTTGTATTAGCATCATACAACATGGTAAAATTGTTCTTTGGTTTAAGCACATAATGCAGGTTCTTTGAATAGGTGAAAAAGATTGTAAGGCAGTAAAAGTAATTTGTATATCTGGCCTATGCAGAAGGTGGATCGGAAAGTGTAGCTTTTTCAACTTCATAAAATGGAAATTGCCAACAAAAGGTTAGATCACCTAAACAGTCATATCTTGAAATTGGTCAAGAATTTATGATGAAAGAACCAGAGCCCCTCAAATGCAGCCTATGACCTACACTATTCCCCACAATATCTAAGAATCTGAGAATTCAGTCAAAGCATTGATCATTTACAAAGTGTAGCATATAATACAAACACGGTGCCTGCAACTGCTGAAATTTCATATAATATCATTAGACAATTGTACAGTCATTAGATTGTTGCTCGGATATTCATTCATAACTTAATGATCATAGCTGTCTACATGTAAACTGAATCAATTGCATCAAGCAACAATTTCACGTGTGGCTTGTGAATTATCTAGACTTGCTAGATCGCTCATCTTGACCCAATCTTGCATTCCTCCTTTCCCCCCCTTTTTCTGTTTACATAGTTGCAAGTGAAGCACGGTTCCTCGGTGGTTAGCTAACATCAAGTTAGCTGCAATGAACTGATTTTATTACATATATTGTTGACTGATGAAAATTCATGCTAACATTCTAAGATAAAATACACCATGATTGCCTTGCAAACATTAAGCATTGTAACAAAACAGTGTCTAAAACGTAATCATATGTGAATAGAAGTTGGAAGCAAAAACAAAGCAGAACCATTCATAGACAATAAAGCAAACTTTGAAATCTGCAGTTCAACCATATATATGTTCTCATCAAGAATGCATATTCATACCTTCTCAATCATGCACTTCGCATTCTTCAGCGACACCAAGCTCTCCACATAAGAACCACCCCACGTATCAGTAGTAGTACGATCAAGATCCTCATTTTCCAATCCAAGCAACTTCACCCTTTGCATCGACTTGAATCGCGAATTGTACGAAAGAAACAGAGCATGAATCTTTCGAGTAGATTTAATCAAATTGGTCATCTTAACGAGAACCTCCCCATCAACTGCAGCGAATGGAAGGATTTCCAAGCAGTCGATCGGCACTTCACTGTGTATAAAACCGAGATCAACAGTGTGATCTCTGATCCACAACCCATTGGAATAGTCTATCAACAACCACGTCTCAAGGACGCTCCCGGAGACGTCAAAGTGCAGCAGAGACAGTAGCCCCCGGAGTTCAACCACATGAACAGAATGATGCTGCGGAAAGTTCCTGGTACAAGAACCATCTTCTTGGCAACAATTTGGGTATGCGATCTCCCGAAACCTTTCGTCCTCGATATCGAATGCAGCCACGAACTCTGTGTGCTTCCTCCCATTCTCGGTTTCATGGAAGAAATCATCGTATACGCGGTGAATTGCACCATTGATGAACGGATACTGCAAAACCTCGGAACTACACATCCAATGCTTGTAAGGATTATGGATCCTTCTCCACGAGACGTCGATGCCGAGACTGAAGATGAGAGAATGGGTGCCCTCCTTCTCGAAGACGAGAAGCACCTTGTAGAATCCCGATCGATCGGAAAAAACCAATTGGCAGAGGTCGACGGCCTTGCAGGCGACGCGAGGGAGGTCGATCGACCGCCTCGTCGCCGGATTGATCACGTGGAAAGACGAAGCCTTTTCGCCTCGATGGTACTGCTTGAAACAGAGCAAGCCGTTGCAGGAGGAGGCCAGCCTTATGTAGCTCGCTTCGGAGAGAGGAAAGCAGATGGGTATCTCCTCCAAGACTGAGACGGTGAGGGGGTCTCGGTTCTCGAAGTAGCGGAACTCCTTCCCTCCCTTGGCGTGAAGAAGGTAGGATCGGGCTTTCCTGGATTGGGCGAGGTGGGTGGTGGTGAAATCGTCGCTATCGATCAGGGAGAGCCAGGATTTGCAGACGGACCTGAAGCGGAGGAGGGGTTTGGGTCGGAGACGAGAGAGGATGGCTACGATGATGTCGAAAGGGAGGGTGGGGAGGGGAAGGGACGGTGGGGAGTCTTCTTCCCTCGGTTTCCTCATGATGGGGAGTCTTCTTCCCTCTCTCTCAGAGTTAGGGTGGTCTTCCTCCGTTCTGATGCTGTAATCTTGAGGAGATTCTTCCTTCTCCGTCACCATTTTCTTCTTTGATGTCGTTTCTCTCTGGCTTCTTTTGATTCAGAATGCTGCCTTTACGAAGAAGACAGCCTTTACAACCCAAGGCATGTTTTGGACGTGTCCACTTATCCGGAAAAAGTGGGAAATGTGGGGAAATTGTGTCATGGAGCGTATATGAAAATTTCCCAACTTATTATTTTGCGGTAGTGGTATATCTAGATATCCGACGTATGCTCGTCACCTGATAAAGCTAACTAGGATATATTGGTTATTTGTCCCTTCATTTTCCATATTTGTTGTTGGGATTTTGTAAGGCATGGATGTCTCACAAGTACTCTCAAAGAAGCTGAGATATGCAAATGAGTTTGGTATGGATCGGGTCAGATCCAATGCTAGTCTGACCTGCACCAAGAAGTACCTATGTACCAATCCCCGTTAACTTTTAGACCCGATTTTGAATCGGGTCTGATAAGACCTGACTCGGACCCGACCTGGTTACAACCCTACACCCTACTAAAAAAGTACCTATGCAGCTATGCTACACAGGTTTGAACAGTTGGTATTCACGACTAGAATTTATAAACAAATTCCAAAATGAGCTGCATTATTTTAAGGCAAAATTCCATTTAGATGTCAACCTTTTGCC
This sequence comes from Nuphar pumila, assembly GCF_984573655.1. Lineage (NCBI taxonomy): Eukaryota > Viridiplantae > Streptophyta > Magnoliopsida > Nymphaeales > Nymphaeaceae > Nuphar > Nuphar pumila. The sequence goes on along the minus strand of NC_143259.1, from coordinate 116,326,973 downwards.
CTTAATTCAAAATATGGTCTTATGTTTCTGAAATTTTAAACATGGGCCAAACTTTTCCTGAAAACTGTTCAATAGGGACCTCAGGTCAACATCCATCGTATTCCAAAACGTGAGTCCATTTTGATTTCTTTTATTGTCCCTTAAAAACTGAAAAGTTCATACTTATCCTCATAAAAAAATGAAAAAGTATACAATGTTAACTTTTAATGATGAAGGTCACTGTTGTGACTTATGGAACAATAATAAATGCAAGCCCTTGTTTGACAGTTTCCAAGAAAAGTTTGGCTCATATTTGGAATGTCAAAAATGTGTAGCCCATATTTGAAATTAAGGGCAAAAGGTTGGCCCGTAAATGGAATTTTCCTTCATTTTTTATTTACTTCTCAAGTAAAATATCTATATTAATCGGTTCCTCTTCATGATTAGCAAGAAGTCTGTATTCTATATGTAAAACTAATGGATTTGATTTTTCAAGTTGAAATTATTCTTAGGAGAAAAGCTTTGTGTTGTGTGTTATAACTCTCTCTCTCTCTCTCTCTCTCTCTCTCTCTGTGATAACATATATCCTACATGTAGAAGTAATGGATGTGACAGAAAATTCATTACATGTAATAAATGTTGTATGTTGCCAACTTTTTTAGTTTAATTACATATGAATGTACATAATCATCGTCTTGTCGGACCTATTCATACAAACTTATCTAAGTAGATAGAACTCGTTCAAGTTAGTTTTTCCGGACCAACTCAAAATTGAACTTAATTACCTCATGGAGTAGAATCTATACTAAACTTAATTTGCCAAAACTGATTCTTTTCAAATAAGATACAAGTCTGATTTAAATAAACAGAGGTTATACTTGATAGCACTCATGTCTAATCAAGTAAATAGCGATCATTCTAATTATTTAGCTAGATCAGAGTGCCAGTTTTCAGTAATCTCCACCTTTAGCTGAGAAAAATTGCTCTTCCATCGCACTGGGATCTTTTTTGGAATCGTTGAAAGAACAGTTCTGTACCCTTCGTTCCCTTTATAATTCTTTGTTCCAACTCCTTCTTCTCTCCTTGTGGATAAACTTGGAGGGGGAAAGGAACCAAGATTGTTGGAGTAGAACAAAACTTGATCCTGCAACTGTCTCTTGAGTTCAGACCTCACAAAATTTTGAATCTAAGTTGGTGAATTGTTGCTATCCCAGATTTAATGTGATGAAACTGAACTGTTAAACTTGTGTAATAACCTTCCCATTCTTGTTTAAATTTATCACTTTAGCAAAATTATCACTTAAGTTTGTTCCAATTAGACTATTATAGGAGTCTTATTGAGCAGAGTCCTTGGAACAGGATGATTTATTGTTCATTTATAGAAACAGAGAAAAATAGGAGTATATCTTTTGGATAGTTATAGCACTTCATGGAAGGAACACATTTGGTCATGGCAATGTGATGTACCAATGCTTTATTTTTATTTTTCTATGGTTTTCATGAAACTAACCTTATGGTTGTGATCGCCATGCTTTGCTTAGTCGGAATCAACTCTTGGATCATCCGATTACAACACACAAACTTTAGAAAGTTTCAAAAATCAATAGCTGGCAATGTGCAATATTTTCTTGACTCATAATAAACGTACTTTTTCATCAAAATTAAAAATACTATTCAAGAGTAGATCCTAAATACATATGAGCTCTCATTGGGTCAAAACAAATGGGAAGCGATCAGGTCATGCTGAAAATGAGCTTTTTTGCTCATGCGGACATCGTGGCCGTCTGTTTGCATTTTGGATGAATGCCACGTGGTTTTGTTGACTTTTGAGCTTTTTAAAATGCAAATCGGATGGCCACAATGTCAGCATCAGCAAAAACGCTCATTTTCAGCATGACCTGATCTGCTTCCAAACAAATGGCATCCGTGATCTTTAGAGATGACATGACATCATGGTGTCATTACCAAATGCAAAACATTTCTTGGAAAAGCAATTAAGTCTCTGTTTGGGAATCAGTGTTGGAGGTAGGGGTGGCAATCGGGTCAGGTTGGCGGGTCGACCCGGCGGGTTGGCGGGTCAGCATACCTCAACCCGAACTTGACCCGTTTATTAAACGGGTCGGCTGTGGCAAACACGAACCCGACCCGTTTATTAAACGGGTAACCCGACACGACCCGTCAACCCGTTTAATAAACGGGTTGGGTCGGGTAAACGGGTTGGCGGGTCGGGTTGACAGGTTGGCGAACGTGTTGGCGGGTTGACCCGTCAGCCTAACCCGTTTATTAAATGGGTCAGCCGGGTTGGCATACCCCTAACACGAACTTGACCCGTTTAATAAACGGGTTAGGCAGGTTGACCCGTTTATTAAACGGGTTGGTTTAAGCCCAACCCGAACCCGCCTAAGAGGCGGGTCGGGTCAGGTCAGGTTTTGCCACCCCTAGTTGGAGGGATTTGCAACGAGTTCAGAGAAATACGAAAACTAGACTTCAAGAAAAATGAAGCATAACTCTTCCAAGGGTTGAGGCTTTTAACTGCTCTTGATCCTTCGCCCTGTTTGGTTGTAGGTGAGTGTAGTTGTAAGTAGAGGTGGGCAATGAGTCAGGTAGCCCATGGGTCAGCCCGGCAACTTTGGTTCGATTGGAGGTCGAGTCCTCACGTACATCTGTAATGAGGTTTTGATACCACTGTTGGAATTCGGATAGGACTATGCCCAAAGTGAGGGAGGAGAGAAGAGAAAAGAAGATGGAGAGACGTAGATTAGGAAAAAATAGCATGCTTCATGAGGGACAAGTCAATATGAATATCGATTCATCTTGCATAACGCAGAGAGAATTTATAAACCTCTCTTGGGTTGCCATTTTCTCAGCCTTAAACAAGGATTTTAATCCCATTCATTGGGTTATAATGGAGTTTTAACTCGCACATTGTGTGAGTTACAAGCCCACCATTAGGTGGCTCTTTGGATTCTAATGTGAAACTGTATAGCCACATTGGATCTTTTATCTAGATCCAACACCAACAGCTAGCTTCGACCACATGGTTCCTGGCGGTGGATTAAAAAATCTCCTCAGCTCCAATGGCTACATCTCGTTCTCGATGAGATCCTCGCTGATTGCACCAACCTCACCGCCGTCACCGTCTTCCTGCCGCTGGACTATGGCTTCACCTAAGTGGCATCTCCCCTGCCGTTGCTTTCAAGGATTGTGCTGCTGCACGTCCTCCCCGCAAGGGTGCCGTACGGGAAACTCGTAGGGATGCCAGTCGGCGGGTCAATGAAGATGCTGGTGCCTGGGATGGACCTGAGGGTGATCGCTAGCGATAACGAGACCCAGCTGCTGACTGTTAGCAGCATGGAGGTCGTCGAGCCGGATCTGTTCTCGTCCGCAGGGTTCGTCATCCATGGCATCTCGAGGGCATTCAGTACCTTCAGGATCTCCAAGTGCGCCTTTGGTGGATGATGCTTTGTTTGGGATATTGTTTGTTTGTGTTCTTTGGGTTTCTTGATTCTTTCATTCTTTCTAGTTTTTGTAATTCTTGACCTTTTTTTTTTTGTAAAGACTACCAGATGTAAAGACATCGAGGAATGTTTTTGTTGTAAATGAGAGCTTTTTTGTTTGTGTTTTTGTGGATCTTTGTAATTCTTGGTTCTTTCATTCTTTCTATTTCTTCTAAAACTTATCCTTTCTTTGTAAAGTTTATGGGTTTTTTGTGCCATAGATGAGTTTTGTTAGGGAGCTGTGTTTGTTTGGTTTTGGGATCTTCGTCTGTCTTGATACTCTCATGCCTAGCCTGTTTTTTTTCTACATGTTTTTTCTTTTGTAAAGTTTACGAGGATATTTACTAAAAGATTTTTTAGATGTTCCATCTTTTTCCTTTGAATGTTCCTTGCCTTCTTTTGGGTCATTTATTCGTTTGGTCAATTGTTGGTTTGCTAGAATGATGGTCAATGACTTGGAGGAAATCATGCTCTAGTTAAAAACCCATCTAAATTACGAGCTCATTGGTGTAAAAACCAAAGATTTTCTTGTCTAGGGATCCTAAACTAGCAGAGCGAACAGAACAAGGCATGTTCGGGCTCAGCTCATTTACCAGTAGATTGAGCTCGTGACTCAGCTTGTCTTAGTGTTTAGCAGAGCTGAGCTCAAGCTCATGTGTAAAAGCATTTCATATTATTTATACATAGAATATATATTTTTATATATTACACTTAATAATTTATATTAATGTATATAGTTTCTGTGCATCTCTCTCTTTGTATGTATATTTTATCCATTATTCTTTTTATATATTACTCTTAAAATGTATACTATATATAAAATATATGTATGTCTTATCTATGCCAGCTCTCCTGTGCTGAACACCTTGTGTTTGGGCTCGACTTGTTTAAGCTAACCAAGCATCTTTTGGCTCGGATCGTAAGCTTTACGACCCGATCACGAACTGAGTCACAAGCTGCTAGTTTCGTTTCCCATCCCTATCCTTGTCCAACACCCAGCTTCTACTTTGCGACGAGGGATATTTACATTTTTATTAACAAAAATAATTGTTTTTTTTACACATTTTAGAACCTGACAAAGGGGCACCAGGTTTCACTGGTTGTTTCATCACTTGGCTTAAGTCACCTATTTGATAAGCAACTTCATGGCATCAACTTGCTTACAATAAAAGGCCTTTGACAGAAGCCCCTTCTTGATTTTTTAGTGCACTCTGCAGTTCTGACAACACCAGGAATTGGAATGTCTCATTACAAAAAAAAGTTTATGGGAATTTCTTCCAAAAAGGTATAATTTTTTATTATGATGTTTCATAAAGAGGAGGTAGCGATAGCTACAGTACAGGGATCTTCTGAATAGCTTAGCTGGAATCCAAGGCAGATCTTGTCACCAACATGGCTGAATTGTTTTTTGTGACATTTTTTTTAGGGAAAAATATTGGCCAGTGTTGTGAGAGGCGTACGCCTCAGTACCTGAAGCGTACGCCTCAGAGGCGAGGCGCACCCTCAAGGTACTGAGGCGTTGCTGTGATGCGCCCCTCATCAACCTCCGACCAGTTGTGACCACCGACCACCGGAGTTGCTGTGCTGCAGCTGCTGCTCAGTCTTCTCCAACCACCGAACGACCGGCATATCCCTCGCTTCCGTACCAGCTGGGCGTGTGGTCCTTTTCTTACTGCCTCCCCTCCCACCGCTTCACTTCCATACCAGTTGTGAGAGGCGTACGCCTCAGAGGCGAAGCGCAGGCTCAACGCCTCGCTTCGCCTCATCGCATTTAACAACCTTGATATTGGCTACACTCTAGAGCACTGTACTCTCTAACTAAATCTGGGTAAGGGTGTCAACGGGTTGGTATCAGGTTCAGACCCGAGTCTAATCTGGTCTACTATAAGAGAAACCATACCCAGACCTGATAAAAATTGCATGAACTATACCCCATAAAATAATATTTTTTATCATTTTTATATTGAAAATTTGTGGGCCTTAATCAGAACTTGGCTCGGGCCCGAGTCTGATATAAAATTTCACAAACTATATACAGGTCCATATATTAATCAGATATTCGGGTCTAGACCCGGGTCTTAATAGGGTCTTCTTATTTGTCATCATACCCGGACCCTATAGAGTTTGGTCCGGGTAAACCCGACCAGTTGACACCCCTATTTATTTGACAATTTTAACTCTTTGGTACGAAATGCACTTTGGATAACATAATTTTGTCAATCATGAAATTTTGGCATATTGTGGACCGTTTAACCCTTAAAAAGTTGTGGTTATGCAACTATGTTTTTTGACTAAACAAACCATATAGATCACATCCATCGGGCTTGATCTACAAAAATCCGAGGATACATATTAGAGTGTATGGTACAATCGAGCACAGCCAATATTTTCCCTTGTACTCTAGACTTGAGACTTATAATGGTTTCCATCAAGCACAAGGATCAAGAATTGAGTAAATCAATACTCAGACCATGGATTGCAATTGATTAAGGTTCAGTTTTTGCTGAGCCTGGCACTTTATTAAACAGAACACTCTCTAATGAATAAAATAAAGGGTAATGCTACCTACTCCCACATTCTAGAAATCATAGCTGTAGGTTGTATCTTCTCAATCAAATCTTATGGATGTACTCAACAAAGTTTATTTGATAGGAATCATGCTTTGGATCATGTTAGTTGGACATAAAAATAGGATTTTTTTTTAATTCATGAAATTTTGATACAATGTGAGCCATTGATTTTTAAGGTCTTAAAAAACCTACATGTATCTTATAATCACATGATCCAAAACTTGTTTTCTACTAAATAATTCCTATAGATCGTATTTATAGGGTTTGATCAATAAAAAAAATTCATGAAAATTGAAAATTTAAAGCTTCTATTAGGTGGGAGTAGGTGCTTCAGGAGCACCCTATGGTTACTAAGTTAAAATATGCAACACTACAGGAGTCGTGAATTTTTTATGACCTGTCTGTTTCATGAGAAAACCAGCCATTTTCTTATGAATAGAGATGAACATAAGGAAACCTACGTGCATTGTGGTTTGATGGATTTACTATAGAATGCATCTGTCATCACGTTTAGGAGGATTGGGATTAATCTTCTTTTTTTTAAGACTGGAAGATTCTATAGGTTTGATTTTGGAAAAATGGCCTATGATCTGGGATATTACATTTTTCATTCCACTAGCTGAAGCCAACAATATCCTGGATTATCCCAAATAAGTCAATCTGTATCCTTTACAACCTAAAACAGAGAGCAAGTGATTCATTGACTGGAAATGAAAATATTAAGCCAGAGAAACTTTTGAAACTTGAAAAATCTACAGAAAATCTCACAAAAAACCGTTGAGCTTAAGAAGTTTGGCAACAAGAAAATCTTCCTGATTAGCCAGCCTCAGTGCAGAAACAGGGCATTCTGTTGAGGCGATATAAGAGCAACATTTTTAGCTTCTAAACATATATTTAAGAAAATATTTCATGTTGAGAAAATTTGGATAGTTCTAATTTTGTTGGGCGACCCTATGTCATGTTGGTATTTAATATCTCTTGTTGATGCTCGGTGCCCTGAACTTCCCTTCTGTTTCCTACCATCGAAACGAGTTCTAGCTTGATCAATTATTTGATTCAAAGAGCTCTCATAGGTTTTGATGTATAAGCACATTTTTTCATCTTTTTTTTTATATTTACATGGAGAAACTGCCCCCAAGATCAGAGACCTATTATCTGCCTGCCGTACTTACAATCACTGTCTTGTAAAGCTTGGAGCATCTTCTTGTTGATTTCTTCTTATACGTCTGCATCTATAGTTTTATTGTTCTTGTCAATATAATCATGCTTTTTCTTCAATTTATTTTATAGTATATGATAGGGTGCTCTCAGAATACCTACTCACACCTAATAGAAGCTTTAGATTTTCAAATTTTACTAAATTTTTTGGTTGATCAGACCTTATAGATATGATCTCTAAGCATTATTTAGTAGAAAACAAGTTTTGGATCATGTGATTATAACATACATGTAGGTTTTTAAGGCCTTTAAAAATCAATCGCTCACAATGTATCAAAATTTTATGACTTAAAAAAAATCTTATTTTTATGTCCTCAAAAAATGATCCAAAGCATGATTCCTATCAAATATACTATGTTGAGTACATTCACAAGGTCTGATTGAGAAGATACAACCTACAACTATGATTTCTGTATGTAGGAGTAGGTCTTTAGGAGCACCGTAGCTGATGCCCAGCATAGGTCCTGTCAGCGAGGGTCCTATGCTTTCAATGCTCGGGTTTCTTGGTGTAATTAAAAAAAAAAAAAGGTAAAATTAGGAGCCATTCTTGTAAACATGCATTCATATCTATCCCAGTCCTAATTATTTGATGGGAAATGTTACAATGCACAACTGGTTTTGGGACACTATATGCAATGGTTTCCTTTTAATTTTGTTGGACTTTCTTGTCATCTGTTCATTTGATTGGGTTGTCCATTGTAACACTTCCCTTATTTGATTGGGGTATCTTTCTTCAAAACCATCAAAAGTTCTCTATGACATTGAAAAGGGTGCCATCATATTGACAAAAAGTTAAACCCATTTTCCTGCTTTACTGAGGCAGCCAAATAACCTCACCATTGGCCATGATCATAGAGAAAAAACAGTAATAAAAGGGTTGTGGATGAATGTTCAATGCACGCTCAACCTCATTGGCAGTCTCATTGCACCATAATAATAATAATAATAATAATAATAATAATAATAATAACAACCAACAGATCTGATCCCACAGCAGGTAACAAAAAAATTTCAATCATTTCCCTGTTTGCTTTGTTTGCACGCTCCTAGGTTTCTGCCCTGCTTTACTGCATATCTATGCCAAAACTCCTCTAACAATAGTCACAAATACTGCACATATTTTGAAAATATCTTTCAACGATTTTATATAAAAAAAATGCATTGGTTTTAAATGCTGTTTGTTTAGAAAATATTGTGTTTTTAACTCGATTATTAACATGATAAAAACATTATTTGCCTAGTTTTTGTACTATTTGTGGGTGTTTTGTATTTTATGTCGATCATATTTTTCGAAGCCTTTTCAGAGAAAAACTCCATGAATATATCACGACATTTTCCTCACCAATATTTTCTAAAGAACATGCTACGCAACTATGAAGCGTAGGGCTGGTAAATGAGCCAAGCTTGAGCTCTTCGGGCTTGGCTCGCTAAGGGTACAACCCAGATCGAGCTCAGCTCATCACTAACCAAGCGAGCCCGAGCTCATTTTTTTGAAAGGCAAGCTGAGGTTAGGCAGACCCCCTACCAGTTATTAGGTGGTGTCAATGGGTCGGGTTTGGTTCAGATACAGATGGAACCAGACTTGGATCAGGTTTTCGGGTATGGTGATAAATAAGAATACCCGATTAAGGCCCGGGTCCGGACCTAAAGGTTTGATTAATACATGGACCCGGGTATAGTTTATGAAATTTTATACCAGACCCAGACCCAACCTGAGTTCCGATTAAGACCCATAAATTTTCAATGTAAAAGTAAGAAAAAATATGGCTTTACCGGGTATAGTCCGGGTTTGGTTCATCTAGTTCTTATTGGATCTGGGTATGATTTTTTCATATAGTGAACCCAATTAGACCTGGGTCTGGACCCGATACCATACAAAAAAATCTGATCCAAGTCTGGTTCTACCTGGATTCGAACCAAAGCAGACCCGTTGACACCCATACCCACACTACCACCGATTACAATGTAACCAAACATTTTCATGACAAAATGTACCGCAACTCAAACAAAGACCATCAGAATTCCAATGTCCCGTGATCAATTAGATTTTCAATAACCCATATCACGGACTTTTATGAGAGAGAGCTTACTCACGGGTATAATTTATTTTCAGATTATCTAGAATCAGATCATTCAGTCATGTAAATCTACCATCGTCCCATATAAAGTAAAACGACACAAGCAACCACACAAGAGAACGACTTAACGTGGTTCGGCAATACACATGCCTACTTCCACGGAGAAACAACTCTCACCTCAGGTCACCTAAGAGCTTTGATTGTTACTGAATCTATAATAATATAAGTCCTCAATGAGAGATCTTTGGGTTACACGTTTTGGAGGTTTAGGAACTCATGAGAGTGCATATTTTTTGAACTTGGACTGTTGAGAGTCTTGATTCAGAGAAGACTCTTGAGATGGGATTCTTGAGAGAGTCCAACGTAGAGAGAGTCTTGGGAATCTTGGGAGAGCCCGACTTGTGAGAGTGCAAGTGTTCCCTAACATAAAGTAATAGAAATAATTTAATTTTCAGATTCTCTAGAAACACCATATTTATCATCACCAGTGTTTCTCAGGCAGTTTCAAGCCTTTTGACCTGCACTCACAAAAAAAATACAAATCCCAATGTCCTGCAAAATAGCATTCCTCACCCATTCATCCATTTAATTCCCACTTGGTACAAAAGCTACTTCACCCCCTCTCTCTGTCACGGGCTTATTGGAAGCACCGTGCGGCACCTGTCTGGAACACACACACACACTCTCTCTCTCTCTCTGTTTAATAGTCTATCCTATGCCCTAATATAGGGTGAGAAAAGAACAGCCTACAACAAGTAGCAGATTCTTTTTACCCATAAAACAAAACACATGCATCACTGCCTTCTTGAAGACCGTGAACGACTAAAATATTGGCCTAAATTTCAACAATTGCTGCTGGAAACCTACACAACAAAGTGTGTCCAATCCTCACATGGGAAATCAGCGTCAATTGACTCCACTCACATGCAATCATACAACATAACAGAACCACCAAAACCCTACATACTAATAACAAACAGTAAAAAGTAACTAAAAACAGAGCCACCTATGTATGGAGAAGAGTTGGTCCCTTCAATAACAATGGTATTTACAAGCCTAAATCAGTAGTGCTGACAACCAGAGTCCAGAGAAAATCAACCAAAAAAAAAAAAACAGAGCAAGAACTCTGATAGTCTGATATCTTCATCTTTGTTCAGCTGTCCCTTCCCCTCCAGCCTTCCTTCCAAGAAAACCTGCAGTAAGAGGGTTAATAAAACAAAGATTGTACCCACATAAAACATCTACATTCAAAAAAAAAAAAAAAACAGCTAAAACATCAAAAAGAAGAGTCCATGCAATCTCTTCCCAACTTAAACAAGAAAATCAAAGATGACACGGAGAAAAAAAAGAGTCAAAGCCCCATCAAAATTATAAGCTCAAAAATTCAAATAAAAACCTGAAATAGGTAAGACACGAATCAAAAGAGCCCAAAACCCCTAAAAACACAGGCTTGTAAATGTAGATTCACACCACAATAATAAAAAGAGAACCAATCGACAACCCAAGAGATCCCATCAAAATTAAAAGCTCAAAAAATTCAAAAAGAAAAAAACCTGAAAAGAATAAGATATGAAGAACAACTAAACGCTTATAGATCAAAAGATCCCCAAAACCCCAAAAAACACAGGTTTGTAAATGTAGACTCACACCATCAAAACAAAAACCAATAAAAAACCAAAAAGAAGTCACACCCCATACAAGAAACATCACGATTCAAGCGAAAACGAGCAACAGACACATCGAATTAAACGAAAAGAGGAACGCATGGGGACGAATCGGCCACGAACCTGAGGATTGCACCCTGGAAACCCCATCTTCTGGCCGGCAATCCGGAGGATCCTCGAAGAGGGAGATCGAGAACTGCTTGTGAACCACGCCGATGTCGAAGAGGATGACTCCGGAGCCGGGATCCTCGACTCTGATGTCCTTAACGGGGAGCCAAAGGAAGAGCTCCTCCTGAGAGAGGCCGGCTAGGCCAGTGAGAGCGCCGTAACTGAGGTTGCCCCTCACCACGCTATCGAAGAAGACCCTGTTTTCGAATTTGGCGTAGCAGGGGCGGTCGAGGAAGACGTCGAGGCGGCCTCTCTTGTCGAGGGAGAAGGACTTCACGGCCTTGGGGAGGAGTCCCTCCGGTAGGCCCTTGCTGCGCAGGATCTCGTGGATGGTATCGCAGGAACCGATCGGGAGGAGGCAGAGGAAGAGCCCCAACAAGAGGGAGGCTCTGTTTCTCAAGGGAGAGGGCGCCATCGCTAGAGAGAGAGAGAGAGAGAGAGAGAGAGAGAGAGAGGTTCAAGGAGGGTTTTAAGCAGGGAGCTTGAGACTGATTACAATTGTAAATCTGTTGGAGTCCATGAGAAAAACAGTTTGTTTTTTGGTGAAACAGTGTAGCTCCATTGTTTTGGCTTTTGAGAATTTTGGAAACGGCCACCCGGGGCGGTAGGGTCTTTACATATTCCAAGTCTTTTTTTCATTGTGACTATATTGCCCTTGTTGAATCCGGGTTTTCTTTTTTTAGATATGGTCAGTAGGGGTGTCAATTGGTCGGGTTTGGTTCGAACCCAGGTGAAGCCAGACTGGCCCCAATTTTTGGGTATGGTATCGAGTCCAGACCTGAGTCTAATCAGACTCACTCTAAGAGAAACCATATCAGACCCAATAAGAACTACATGAACCAGACTCGGGTTATACCCGGTAAAACAATATTCGTTATTATTTTTATATTGAAAAATTGCAGGTTTTAATTGAAACTCAGGTTGGGCCCGGTCTGGCATAAGAATTCACAAACTATACATGGGTTCATGTATTAATCAGACCCAGACCCAAGTCTTAATCAGGTCATCTTATCTATCACCGTACCCAGACCCTATAGGGTTTGGTTCTGGTAAACCGGACCCATTGACACCCCTAATCGTCCACAGGGTTTTACCATAATCTTTGAGGTTAACCCTTGAATCATGCCTAGTTTTTTTCCTTTTTAGATAACCATAATTTTTTTTTAAAAAAATGTACTCCGAGAAACCGCTTTAGGTGCAGAGACCTAGCCGCGGCTGGCTCAGCTTATCGTACTTATGGTCTCTGTCCATGTCGGTTTAGAACTCAAAGGGCTTATTACCCTTTGACCCCAAGGAGTTGCCAAGCTTCCGCTTATGTAGGGGGTGATGCCCATGAGATTTGAACCTGGACTGCTCGTCAAACGGTGTAAGTCTCATCCCACTACGTCAAACCCCTTTAGACGACGGTATATTAGTTAATGAGGAGGCTTTTTGTTTAGGCCACCATTCTTTAGGACTTAGCTAGGGCTGGGAAACTCACTGATGTTTTGCTCATGAAGAGCTCATTTGAAGTAAAATAGGCTCGACAAGCTGAATATGAACAAGTATTCTGTTCGACTCACCTCTTATAAACTTTATAAGCAGTAAAAAATATATTTTAGATATATTTTACATGTAATTTTATTTGTTCCTATTCTAAAACAATGTATTTTTTTTCTATAAACAAGCAACTCAAACTCATTAACTCGACTTGTTTAACCTGAACTGATTTTGAGATCAACCTAGGATTGGCTTACCACAAGAATTAGCCAAGATTGAACACTTGAAGCTCTTTTCATTCAAATCGTTTACTCGCCCTAGACAGGTTAGTGATTTGTTATGTGAAATTTGTTGTTGCACACCAGGATGACTTAGTATGACATATATGTGGATGCAGAGACAGTCCATGCTGGGTAGTGAGGTGAAAAGATAACAAATATTTGTGCATTAAGCACCTGATCACTCTCCATCTTGGGGATGTGCCCGCCCGTCGGTTGTCGGCCTCAAGGCCTGATGGAGGGCAATCAGGTGCTTAATGCACAAATTTTATGCCATGTGATTGCACCTGATCCGGATTGGGTAAAGAAGTGATTAGTTTTTTTTTTTTTTTTAAACCTAGTTTAGAAGTGGGAAGACCACTTAACGTTTGTTCCCTCATTGTTAGACAGCCAAAACCTGGCAATCTACAGGCCTGTGGCTGGTTTGTCATATAAGAACAGCATATTCACTCACACACAATCTCTCTCTATTTCAGCATATAGTAATTGGACTTGGGTTTGTCCAAGTACTTCATGAAGACAGAGAGTGTAGGGTCAGAGCATGCGCAGGAGCACATTGCTGTAAAATGAATGACAGAAAAGGGTATTTATTGTTTTAGACTTCATAGATACAAGATAGGCAAGCGTTTGCAATTGCATCAAGGAAAAGGGAAAGGTGGTGAGGCGGAAGGGTAAGAAAGGGTTTCTTATGGAAAGGGTTTCTTATGGAAAGGAAGTTTGTCAGGGAATTAGTGATTTGATTGGCTCCTGTGGATAGGAAAGCGCAGAAAACGCAGGAAATTTCGATGTCTTTTATTGGAAGAAAAAGGCAACGTGTCAAGTCATAGCTTCTGCCGTCCTCTACCGTTTCACAGTCATACTTCCTAAACTACCCTCAACATTTTTCTTGACACTGTTCTTTATTTTTCTTTTTCTTTCTTCCTTTTTTCCTGAAATTTCGCTGGTAGTCTGGAATATTGCTTCAGATTCAGATTCAGATTCAGATTCAAGCATTCTGCAAAGATACAAGAAAACTGGAACATTGCGTTAGATTCGTCGTTACCTATGGGCTAATGCAGTGGGCTGTGGTTGGTTTTCCCTGAAATCCCATTTTATGGATGAATATAGGATACCATTTTTAGAATATATGCTTGTATTTCATGAAACGTGATGGAGTTCATGAACTGAAAAATATGTGAACTAGAGTGTGAATTAAGCATTATATATGTTAACTGAAAATATGTGAACTAGGCATTTTCAATGCATTTGCTGCAAATCTAACCCTGCAGGCGTGTTTGGCATGATCCATTTGTTAGGAATCGAATGTTGGATCGTGTCTTTTGGATAAAAAAATATGATTTTTAGATGCTTCAATATTTACAAAAATACTAACTACTATTTTTCAAGCTTTAAAAAATATTGCTTATGAATCATAATCGAATGATCCAATAACCTATTCCTATAAAACCAAGAATGCAGATCACATCGTAAAGTGAAATTTCAGAAAGAAAAAAAACCATAAAATCTTAGTTTAGACTCTAGTTTACATATTTTCATATAACATTCTCTCTCTCTCTCTCTCTCTCTCTCTCTCTCTCTCTCTCTCTCTGTCTCGGTACTGCTGTACCACCATAATTTATGGACTTGATTTGCATAAATCTATGCTCCAAATGCAAAATCTATCCTTTGAATGCATGTTCTATTTACTATTTTCATGTGTGAAGGTTGACTCAAATAAGATATTTTATACCATTTCTAAACCATCTCTATTTTTATAAACTGTGAGCAGTTGATTTTTAATTATCTCAAAAATGAATATGATGGTGTGACATTCATAGCGACAAATATCGCAAGATTTATGAAAATCTTGCAATAATATTGCAAGAAATTACTTGAATGTTTTAAACGGTAATTTCTCGTGATATATTCAAAATATCACAAATTTTCAGCAAGACATAAATATCATGATTTAAACATAATATTTACATTTTTAATGGATATTTATTATGAAAAAACCTTGTGGTTTTTATTTTTAAATTTTTTATATTTTCTTATAAAAATGTTTTTCATATTTTTAATGTAAATTTTTTTGCCGAGATTTTGCTGAATTTACTGCTGAAAAAAACGCGTTTTTAACTTTTGTCACTATGGTAACATTCCTTTAAAAAAACATTGGCGGAACCTTTCCATTTATATGAAACAGAGGATGCATTTAATTGTCTAAAAACTGAAGGCTTCTTTAGAAGCAACCGTACAAGCAAAAGATATTGCTTCATTTTGTGATTTAATTGGTGGCTAAGCATCTTATCTGTTAGGCACTTTTGTCCAGCCTAGTTTTCCATCAATAGTTTTAGGGCGATGATTGGACCAACTCCCCATCCCAATCCCTATTTTTATATTATTTCAAGGGATCATTTTAGTTAAAGAATAAATGATACTAAAGACATTCATGGATTTGCTATTATTGAATGCAAAGTTATCTTAATGTACTCATTACAGTTTTTTACATGCAGTAAAATATTATTAAATAAAAAATATGTTTTCTATACAGGGTTGACAGTATAACAGTTAAAGGGTCGGGTTTGGTTTGGACTCAGGTGGAACCAATGCTGTCAGTATCAGTGCCAATCAGCCTATTCGTATATAGTATCGGCAGAAAATTGATACAATACTAACCTGAATCAGTTCTTTTTTAATAAATGTAAAAAACGCTTAAAACTAATTTTTAAATATTTTTAATGATTTTAACACGTGTCATGTTCTGATTGACATGGAATATTTTTTTAATTATTTTTTAGCCGATTCAGAAAGATTCACTTGAGAATCAGTATAGGCCAATTCACCTGAATTGTAGGCCAAATGGTTCGACGATACGATTTCCATAACATTGGGTGGAACCTAACTCATATTCGAGTCCAGAGTCGGGTCCAATCGGACCTACCATAAGAAAAACCATACCCAAATTTTATACGAATTATACAAACCAGACCTGGATATACCTGGTAAAATAATGTTTTTTTTTATCTTTTTTACATTAAAAAATTGTAGATCATAGTCAGAACCCATGTCAGGCCTGGGTTAGGTATGAAATTTCACAAACTATACTCGACTCCATATATTAGTTGGACCCATTGATTTTGACCGGGATTCTAATCAGACCTCCTTGTTCATGACCAAAACCCTAACCCTATGTTTGGTACGGGTCAGGTCCGGGTCAAACCCGACCCATTGACACCCTTAAGTATACATGTGGAAAGCCCAACATTACAAACAGCATTGTAAAGCAATTCCTCCTCAAAACAAGCCATGCTCCATTCTGCCTAGTTGTTTGCTCACATGATACAGGGCTTTATTTTTCGAAGGAAATGATACAAGAATGTCAACAGCTCCAAATGTTCAAGATTACAGTCAGAAAGAAATAAATGTAAGCAATGTGCGTTTCTTTGGTTTAGTTTCAAGTGTCTAAGAGAAATTCAATAACTAATCAAGAAATAAAAATAACAATGGGAAATAACAGGGAAGTAGGGGAAAATTTAGAGTTTGAGAAGAATCACACCCAATCTCCCTTACAAAATCGCTATAATGTATTTATAGGGCAAAAGAGAAAACCCTATTCAATCATGGTCTAAGGTAAATCCAAACCTAACTAAAAAATCCAAATAGAAAACCCTAATCTAACATGGACCTAAGGTAAATTCAAACCTTACTAAAAAATCTAAATAACATCGGAACCAAATGGATCCAAATCTAAATAAAAACCCAAGCTAAAACGTGGATCCTAATCGATCCCTTGGTCCTGTATTCTATGTTGTCCCACTCCTGCATCAGTCTGCAGGAAAAAAAATACCAAGTGTAAAGGCTCAGAAATGAAACCTAATGTAGCTTCTCTTTCATCGTTCTCCATTAGATGAAAAATCATAATCAAGAATTCTATTGCGTGTGTTTCAGTTTAAGTGTGATTAAGTGTTATCAGTGATGGAAGTTATAGCTTTAGATAGGGCTGGTAAATGAGCCGAACCAACTGAACACAGGGTCCGAACGAACCAACCACAGAGTGTTTGGTTCAACTCGTTTATGATTGAACTCAGCTCGGGCTTGGACTCGTGTTGAGCCAAGCTCAAGCCCGAGCCAGATGAGTTGAGCTTGAGCCAGTGTGTGAAACAATTTTTACCTGTTGTTTAAGACAGGAATAACATGATTCAAAATAGGAACCCGTCACTTGAGAGATCAACACGCTAACTGCTTAGACAATAACACAATTTGTGAAAGGTATCGACGTTATATTCCTTGTATTCTTTATTTCATAAGCTTACACGAACTGATCCGAGACAAACACCTTATGTTCAAGCTCGACTCCTTTATATTGTGCAATAAGTTCGTCACTCGGCTCGATATCTATACGACCCGATCATGAACGAGCCTGTGACGAGCCAAACCGACTCGAGCCACCAGCTGTTGGGTTGGTTTATCATCCCTAGCTTTAAATAGACAAGAATGGAGAAATGAAACTGGCAAAGCAAAGCAGACCCATGCTGTTTGGATAAAGCTTGATGATGATGGATTGAAAAACTCATTTCATGGAAAGATATACAATAAATGTGTTAGATTTAGAAATTCATCAAAAATCGAAAAGAGGATCAAATCCATGTTCTCATTAAACCATTGAAATCGAATCTGAAATAAAACTTAATGCGGAAGCGTTACCTGAATTCATAGTGCTCCGGTTGATAGTTGACAGGTATGATCTTCCAAAACCTATATATCTGGCCCTTTTCCTTTATCTAAACCTAATGAGAAAGACTGGATCTCTTTCTGACAATTGGGAGTCTGAAGAAGGAGGGCTTTTATATATGGTTTGGAGATCATAACCTAATGTATTTATGAGTTTGTCTCCAATTCAGCCCATTACAAAATTGTAGACAGTGCAGGTCTCTCTACGTAGTGTACCATACCATATGAGATACGATAGAGCCCATTCGGATTAGATCACATGAACTGGGCCTGAACCTAAGACAGTTTTACAATGCGTGGTTCAACGTATGTAGGCCCACACAATTTTCTAACAATCCAACATATCATATAATGATAAAACACCAATGTGAGTAGTATGCTTATAAAAGACCTTGGGTGGCAAACCTTTAGTAAGCAGATCCACAATCATGGAGTTTGTGCCAATATGTTCTATCGATATTTGATCATTCTGCACTCTTTTTTTAACAACAAGGAACTTGATGTCGATATTCTTTGACTTTGAAGAAATTGTATTGTTATTAGAATATAGCACTACTAAATTATTGTCACAAAATAACTTTAGTGGTCTTTCAACATTATCCAAAATCTGCGAGGATTCATCCGAGTCTTCATGGTACTTCTTGAGAAAATTAACATTGAACACTGGATGTACCTTAATCCTTTCTGAAAGTTCTAGCCTGTAAGTCAAGCGGCCAATTTGCTTGGTTACCTTGAAAGGCCCATCATATCGAGAAAAGAGTCCTTTGTGCGTCGTCTTCCTTAGGATCTTTTTCCAAATCTGGGGAGTGAGTATCAGTAATAGACTTTCCCCAACTTGAAACTAAAGTGGTCGATGCTTCTCGTATGCCCACTTTTTCATTTACCTCTTAGCCCTTGCCAAACAATCTTGTGCCTCTTCTGTCCTCTCATGCTGCGTTCTTGTGAACCGTTATGCCACAGGACAACGAATTTGGTCCTTATGCTTCACAACCTCATAATGAGTAAAGGGTTGTTGTCTTGCGACATACCGGTTTGCAAGAACACAAAATGAGAGAACAGAGGAGGCGCAAGATTGCTTGACAAATTTCAAGGTTGAAGTTTGAACTTGTGACAAGTGGTATCAGAGCCAGGTTTGTCTACCATGTCAAGTAAGACTGCGAAAAGGCTAGGAATCTTGAAGCAGCGATTGGATGTTGTTGTCGCCAATCACACCGCATTGGGCACTCGGTTGATGATTTTGGAGACCCGAATGACTGAAATTGATGTCTACATGAAGTCATGAGAAGAGAGATATGAGAAGTCTCACGAGGAGACTCCATCTCTTACCATGATTCAGAATGATGTCAAGTCTATGGAAAACGATGTAGCACTTTTAAAATTGGCTCTACTCAACAATTCGACATGCACTGAGATGAGAAAGATCAAGATGCCAGAACCCAAGGCATTCACGGGGAGTCTTTTGTGCGCCGTCTTCCTTAGGATCTTTTTCCAAATCTGAGGAGTGAGCTTCAGTAATACTCTTTCCCCAACTTGAAACTCAAGTGGTCGACGCCTCTCGTCTGCCCACTTTTTCATTTGCCTCTTAGCCCTTGCCAAGCAATCTTGCGCCTCCTCTGTCCTCTCATGTCGCGTTCTTGCGAACCGGTATGCTGCAGAACAACGACCCTGGTCCTTCTGCTTCACTATCTCATGATGAATAAATGGTTGTTGTCCCATTGCTAACTCAAACGGTCTCTGACCAGTCGTTGAGGTCTATTGTAAATTGTAGCACAATTGAGCAATGTCCAGCAAATCCACCTAATTTTGTTGGTTAGCCAACACATAATTCCTGAGATATTTCTCCAGCAAGGCATCAATGTGTTTTGTCTGACCATCTGTTTGTGGATGTTTGCTTGTCGAGAAGTTGAGGGTGGATCTCATCATCTCAAACAAGGTCGTTCAAAATATTCTTGTGAACCGAACATCGCGATCACTCACAATGTTTAGCGGCAATCCCCAATACTTCACAATATGTTTTAGGAATAATTATGCAGTAATCTTCGATGTGCATTCCTTTGGAGTAGGAATGAACATTGCATACTATGAGAACCTTTCCACCATGACTATAATAGATGTAAACCCATCCACCTTGGGTAATCTGGAAATGAAATCCATTGATATACTTTCCCATGGTCTGCTTGGCATCGGTAGGGATTCCAGAAACTTTTTTCCGCTTTGTCTTGTCTTACTGACATACAAGATAAGTCTTGACATATAAGTCAATATCCTCTTCCAACCTTGTCCAGTAATAACTGGATGATAGGAGAGCCATCGTTTGCTCCTATCCCGGATCCACAGCCCACGGGGTGTCATGCGCCTCCTTTAGTAATAGCCTTTGCCAGCCACCACTATTAGGCACATAGGATCGCCTTCCTGTAGCATAGAGAATATCATCCTCTATCCAAAACCGCCTCGTCACGCCCTCCTCCGCTTGTTTCAACAAGCGGATAGTGACTGGATCCTTCTATGTTTCTTTCTTCAATTTCTGCAAGATATCTTCAGATACTTGAGTGATTGAAGCGACAACCACCTCAGGTTCCTCCTTGCTGCTTAAAGCATCAACAACCAAGTTTTCCTTCCCTGACTTATATTGCAACTCAAAGTCAAATTCTGCCAAGAAGTCTTGTCATTTAGCCTATTTAGGCGTCAACTTCTTTTGAGTCGCAAATCAACTTGTAGCAACATTGTCTGTCCGGACAATGAACTTAGAGCCCAACAAGTAGTGTCTCTATGTTCATAGGCAATGTACCACCGCCGTCATCTCTTTCTCATGAACAAAGTACCTCCTCTCTGTATCATTGAGTTTCCGACTTTCAAAGGCAATTAGGTGTCCTTCCTCGACTAGCACCCCTCCTATTGCAAAGTCTGATGCATTGGTGTGAACTTTAAAAGCCTTTTCAAAATCCGATAGCCGAAGGATGGGTTCTGACGTTACCACCCTCTTCAACTTGGTGAATGCCTTTTTCCATTCAACCGACCAATCCCAGGTCTTGTCTTTTCTGAGCAACTCAGTAAGCACCACCGTCTTCTTAGAGTAACTCTTCACGAACTTGCGATAATAGTTCATAAGGACAAGGAACGACTGTAGTTCTGAGACCTTCTTTGGTTCTGGCCAGTCCAAAATGGCCTGAATCTTCCGTGGATCCATCTTTACTGTGCATTTACAGATAATATGCCCAAGGAAGTGGATTTCCTTCCTTGCAAACTCACATTTCTCCCACTTGAGATAAAGTTTATTTGTCCGCAGTTTGGTCAGAACCATTTTCAAGTGCGTCTTATGCTCCTCAAGCGACTTGCTATAAACCACAATGTCATCAAGATACACTACTACAAACACATCGAGGTACTTTCGAAAGACATTGTTCATTAGAGTGCAGAAAGTTGCAGGAGCATTTGTTAGCCCAAAGGGCATTACAAGAAACTCAAAAGACCCATATTGAGTCACACAGGTGGTCTTTGGTTCATCACCCTCGGCTATCCTGACTTGGTATTATCCGATCGCAGATCCATGTTTAAAAAGTATCGTGTCTTCCACAAGCGATCAAACAAATCTTCAATGTTAGGCACCCGATACTTGTTTTTGATGGTTACCTTGTAAAGAACACGATAATCAACACACATTCGAAGGGATCCATCTTGCTTTTTTTGGAACAACACAGGCGCCCCATACGGTGCCTTGCTTGGCCTTAGAAATCCAGAATCTAGCAACTAATCAAGTTGCCACCACAACTCAACCAAATGTGAATGAGGCATTTTGTAAGGCATCTGGGCTGGTGGAAGTGCCCCTGGAACCATATCAATCGACTGGTCGATATCTCACTTTTTAGAAAGCGCGGTTGGGATATTACCAAGTCAGAATAGCTGAGGGTGATGAACCAAAGACCACCCGTGTGACTCGATATGGGTCTTTTGAGTTTCTTGTAATGCCCTTTGGGCTAACAAATGCTCCTGCAACTTTCTGCACTCTAATGAACAATGTCTTTCGAAAGTACCTCGATGTGTTTGTAGTAGTGTATCTTGATGACATTGTGGTTTATAGCAAGTCGCTTGAAGAGCATAAGACGCACTTGAAAATGGTTCTGACCAAACTGCGAACAAATAAACTTTATCTCAAGCGGAAGAAATGTGAGTTTGCAAGGAAGGAAATCCACTTCCTTGGGCATATTATCTGTAAATGCACAGTAAAGATGGATCCACGGAAGATTCAGGCCATTATGGACTGGCCAGAACCAAAGAAGGTCTCAGAACTACAGTCGTTCCTTGTCCTTATGAACTATTATCGCAAGTTCGTGAAGAGTTACTCTAAGAAGACGATGGTGCTTACTGAGTTGCTCAGAAAAGACAAGACCTGGGATTGGTCGGTTGAATGGCAAAAGGCATTCACCAAGTTGAAGAGGGTGGTAACGTTAGAACCCATCCTTCGGCTATCGGATTTTGAAAAGGCTTTTAAAGTTCACACCAATGCATCAGACTTTGCAATAGGAGGGGTGCTAGTCGAGGAAGGACACCTAATTGCCTTTGAAAGTCGGAAACTCAATGATACAGAGAGGAGGTACTTTGTTCATGAGAAAGAGATGACGGCGGTGGTACATTGCCTATGAACATAGAGGCACTACTTGTTGGGCTCTAAGTTCATTGTCCGAACAGATAATGTTACTACAAGTTGCTTTGTGACTCAAAAAAAGTTGACGCCTAAACAGGCTAAATGGCAAGACTTCTTGGCAGAATTTGACTTTGAGTTGCAATATAAACTAGGGAAGGAAAACTTGGTTGCTGATGCTTTAAGCCGCAAGGAGGAACCTGAGGTGGTTGTCGCTTCAATCACTCAAGTATCTGAAGATATCTTGCAGAAATTGAAGGAAGAAACACAGAAGGATCCAGTCACTATCCACTTGCTAAAACAAGTGGAGGAGGGTGTGACGAAGCGGTTCTGGATAGAGGATGGTGTTCTCTATGCTACAGGAAGGCAATCCTATGTGCCTAATAGTGGTGGCTTGCAAAGGCTATTACTAAAGGAGGCGCATGACACCCCGTGGGCGGTGGATCCGGGATAGGAGCAAACGATGGCTCTCCTATCATCCAGTTATTATTGGCCAAGGTTGGAAGAGGACATTGACTTATATGTCAAGACTTATCTTGTATGTCAGTAAGACAAGACAAAGGGGAAAAAAGTTTCTGGGTTGCTGGAACCCCTATCGACGCCAAGCAGACCATGGGAAAGTATATCGATGGATTTCATTTCCAGATTACCCAAGGTGGATGGGTTTATATCTATTATAGTCATGGTGGAAAGGTTCTCAAAGTATGCAATGCTCATTCCTACTCCAAAGAAATGCACAACGGAGATTACTGCATAATTATTCCTAAAACATATTGTGAAGTATTGGGGATTGCCGCTAAACATTATGAGTGATCGCGATGTTCGGTTCATGAGAATATTTTGAACGACCTTGTTTGAGATGATGCGATCCACCCTCAACTTCTCGACAAGCAATCATCCACAAACAGATGGTCAGACAAAACACATTGATGCCTTGCTGGAGAAATATCTCAGGCATTATGTGTTGGCTAACCAACAAAATTAGGTGGATTTGCTGGACATTGCTCAATTCTGCTACAATTTACAACAGACCTCAATGACTGGTCAGAACCCGTTTGAGTTAGCAATGGGACAACAATCATTTACTCCTCATGAGGTAGTGAAGCAGAAGGACCAGGGTCGTTGTCCTACGACATACCGGTTCGTAAGAACGCGACATGAGAGGACAGATGAGGCGCAAGATTGCTTGGCAAGGGCTAAGAGGCAAATGAAAAAGTGGGCAGACGAGAGGCGTCGACCACTTGAGTTTCAAGTTGGGGAAAGAGTATTACTGAAACTCACTCCTCAGATTTGGAAAAATATCCTAAGAAAGACGACACACAAAGGACTCATTTCTCGGTATGATGGGCCATTCAAGGTAACCAAGTGAATTGGCTGCTCGCCTTACAGGCTAGAACTTTCAGAAAGGATTAAGATACATCCAGTGTTCAATGTTAGTTTTCTCAAGAAGTACCATGAAGACTCGGAGGAACCCTCACGGATGGTGTCACAACGGGCTTTACCAAACATACGAACACAGTTTCAAAAGCAAGCTGAGTTCATCATGAAAAAAAGGGTGGAGGGCCAAAGCAAGAAGAACTGAAGGACCTACTTCCTAGTCAATTGGAAAGGACTCCCGATAGCAGAAGCAACTTGGAAAAAAGACACTACTCTATGGCAGTTTGAGAATTTGATCCAGACCTACCTAAAGAAGATCAACCCGACGAGGATGTCAGATTCATTTGATGGGGAAGGCTTGTCAGACCCTCAATAAAGCGGCTTAGCAATGTACTGAGGCATGACTTAGCTGCAGTGGGTCACGCGGCAACACTGTCGGGCATCTATGCAGGTGAGTCGAGAGGGCGCAACACACAGCACTCGAATACAAGATGTGGTGCTAGGCAAGGGGACGCCTGCGTTAACCAAGGGACGTGACATGTGATTGCAGGACAAGCGTGTGAAACGCGGTGCAACGTTTCTGCACGACGCACAACGAGGAGATGCATGCGTTTGCCAACGGGCACAACATGCAGTTGCAAAGCAAGTGTGATGCAGTGCGACGTTTCAGCATGACGCGCAATGAGGAGGCACCTACATTTGCTAAGGGGTGTGACGTGCAGTTGCAAGTTAAATGTGGGGAAGGTTGTGCAACGTGCTGGTGCGGTACACGACGAGGTGATGCCCGCATTGCAAAGGGATGCGATCGAAAGCTACCAAAGGCCCAACACCAAAGCCATCTGAGGGTGCGACCCTTGTATAGTTTAAATATGTAAAGTCTGGGCATTCCGGGAAAGAAAGCTAGACCAAAAAAATTGTGTTATATGTGTGCGTAATATAAGTGTTGTGGTCCTTTACCTTTGGCTTGTGTAAAAAAAAGTCTTCCATTGCCAAGAGGCTGAACCAATGACCACCTGTATGACTTTGTATGAGTTTTTTGAGTTTCTTGTAATGCCCTTTGAGCTAACAAATGCTCCTGCAACTTTCTGCACTCTAATGAAGAATGTCTTTCGAGAGTACCTTGATGTGTTTGTAGTAGTGTATCTTGATGACATTGTAGTTTATAGCAAGTCTCTTGAGGAGCATAAGACACACTTGAAAATGGTTCTGATACCACTTGTCACAAGTTCAAACTTCAACCTTGAAATTTTCTTTACGCCGACACGAGGGTCGTCGCGACCTCGTTCAGCCTCTTGGCAACAAAATACTTTCTTTGACACAAGCCGAATGTGAAGGATCCCAACACTTGTATTACTCATACATATAATATAATTTTTCGGGTCTGGTTTTTCCATTGATCTTTGCCTCCACATAGATTAGCTCATTCTGCACTGTCTCCATTCTCAACGTATTGAGAAATTAGAGTGGATTCACACAGGCTTGCCATAGGGATCCTTCCTCACCCACTAGAGCATTTAGTTTTTCCTTCTTTGGGTAGTTCCGGGCAAAGTGAGGCCCTTCACAGATGTAGCAGTCAGAAGCCTTCTTCCCACTCTTATATGTCTTCTTGCATCCACCATCTTCTTTGGGCTTCTTTTCGTATTTGCCCTTTCTTTTGCCCTTATCCTTGGACCAACTTTTGGCATCTTGGTCATTCAAGCCAAATGATGTCGCACTTGTAGTCAACAAGTGCATCAGCTACAACAACAGTTGCCTAGAGATTTTTCACTCCTTGTCTCCTCAATTCAGTCTAAGCCCATCCTTGCAGGCTCGACATGAAGTTGAAGAGTTTGTCTTCATCAGACATATTCTTGACGTCAAGCATAAGCGAAGTGAATTGCTTGATATATTTTCGAATAGAACTAGTCTGCTTCAAGGTCCTTAGAGTATTCCTCGTCACCCATGCCGTGTTGCTGGGCAGGAACTACTCCTTCATCTCCCGAACAAGGTCCTCCCATGAGGATATGGTTGGACGGCCAATATCATCTGACCAAGTACGCCACCAAAGTTTGGCATCTTCAGTCAAGTACATATTGGCAATAGCAACCTTCCGAGCATCCGGTGTCTTGATACTCTTAAAGTCATGGTCCATGTCCCACAAGAAATTCTTCAACTCCACCGCGCATCATGTAGAAATGTCGCACCACGTTTCGCATGCTTGCCTTGCAACCACATGTCACACCCCTTGGCGAATACAAGCGTCCTCTTGTCGTGCACCGCATCCTGCATTCGCATGCCATGTGTCGCGCTCACTCGAGTCACCTGCTAAGGTGCCCGAGAGTGTTGTCCCGTGACCCACTGTAGCCGAGCCGTGCCTTAGCTCATTGCTAAGGTGCTTTATTGAGGGTCCGACAAGCCTTCTCCACCAAATGAATCTGACATCCTCGTCGAGTTGATCTTCTTTAGGTAGGCCTGGATCAAATCCTCAAATTGCCATAGAGTAGTGTCTTTTTCCCAAGTTGCTTCCTCTATCGGGACTCCTTTCCATTTGACTAGGAAGTAGGTACACTAGTTCTTTTTGCTTTGGCCCTCCACCCTTTTTTCCATGATGAACTCAACTTGCTTTTGAAACTGTGTTCGTATGTTTGGTGGACCTACCGTGGAACCATCCACGAGGGTTCCTTCGAGTCTTCATGGTACTCCTTGAGAAAACCAACATTGAACATTGGATGTACCTTAATCCTTTCTGAAAGTTCTAGCCTGTAAGCTGAGCTGCCAAATCGCTTGGTTGCCTTGAAAGGCCCATCATACCAAAGAATGAGTCCTTTGTGTGTCGTCTTCCTTAGGATTTTTTTCTAAATCTAATGAGTGAGTTTCAGTAATACTCTTTACCTAACTTGAAACTCAAGTGGTCGACGCCTCTCGTCTGCCCACTTTTTCATTTGCCTCTTAGCCCTTACCAAGCAATCTTGCGCCTCCTCTGTCCTCTCATGCCGCATTCTTGCGAACCGGTATACCGCAGGACAACGACCTTGGTCCTTCTGCTTCACTACCTTATAAGAAGTAAATAGTTGTTGACTCGTTGCCAACTCAAATGGGCTCTGACCAGTCGTTGCTGTTTGTTGCATATTGTAGCAGAATTGAGCAATGTCCAGCAAATCCACCCAATTTTGTTGGTTAGCCAACACATAATGCCTGAGATATTCCTCTAGCAAGGCATTAATGCATTCTGTCTAACCATCTGTTTGTGGATGATTGTTTGTCAAGAAGTTGAGTGTTGATACCATCATCACAAACAAGGTCGTCCAAAACCTTCCCATGAACCGGACATCCCAATCACTCACAATGTTTAGCGGCAATCTCCAATACTTCACAATATGTTTTAGGAACAATTATGCAGTAATCTCTGCTATGCATTCTTTTGAAGCAGAAATGAACATTGCATACTTTGGGAACCTGTCCACCACGACCATAATAGATGTAAACCCATCCACTTTGGGTAATCAGTAAATGAAATCCATCGATATACTTTCCCATGGTCTGGTTGGCATCGGTAGGGGTTCCAACAACCCAACAACATTTTTTCTCCCGTCTTTTCTTGCTGGCATACAAGAGAAGTCTTGACATATAAATCAATGTCCTCTTCCATCCTTGGCTAGTAAAAACTGGATGATAAGAGAGCCATCGTGCGCTCCTGTCCCGGATGCCCCACCCACGGGGTGTCATGCGCTTCCTTTAGTAATAGCCTTCGCAAGCCACCACTATTAGGCACATAGGGTCGACTTCCTTTAGCATAGAGAACGCCATCCTTTATCCAGAACTGCCTCGTCACGCCCTCCTCCACCTGTTTCATCAAGAGGATAGTGACTAGATCCTTCTGTGTTTCTTCCTTCAATTTCTGCAAGATATCTTCAGATACTTAAGTGATTGAAGCAACAACCACCTCAGGTTCCTCCTTGCGGCTTAAAGCATCAGCAACCAAATTTTTCTTCCCTACTCAAAGTCAAATTTTGCCAAAAAGTCTTGCCATCTTGCCTTTTTATTGCAAAGTCTGATGTATCAATGTGAACTTCAAAAGCCTTTCCAAAATTCGGCAGCCGAACGATGGGTTCTGACGTTACCACCCTCTTCAACTTGGTGAATGCCTCCTGGCATTCAATCGACCAATCCCAGATCTTGTCATTTCTGAGCAACTCAGTAAGCGCCACCATTTTCTTAGAATAACTCTTCACGAACTTGCGATAATAGTTTGTAAGGCCAAGGAACGACCGTAGTTTCGAGACCTTTTTTGGTTTTGGCTTGTCTGTAATGGCCTGAATCTTCCGTGGATCCGTCTTTACTGTGCATTCTCCGATAATGTGCCCAAGGAAGTGGATTTCCTTCTATGAAAACTCAGATTTCTTCCACTTGAGATAGAGTCCATTTTCTCGCTCTTTGGTCAGAACCATTTTCAAGTGCGTCTTATGCTCCTCAAGAGACTGACAATAAACCACAATGTCATCAAGATACACTACTACGAACACATCGAGGTACTTCCAAAAGACATTGTTCATTAGAGTACAGAAAGTTGCATGAGCATTTGTTAGCCCAAATGGCATTACAAGAAACCCAAAAGACCCATACTGAGTCACACAAGTGGTCGTTGGTTCTTCACCCTTGGCTATCTTGACATGATAATATCCTGACCGCAGATCCATCTTTGAAAAGTATCGTGCCTTCTCAAAGCGATCAAACAGATCTTCAATGTTAGGCATTGGATACTTGTTTTTTATGGTTACTTTGTTAAGAGCACGATAATTAACACACGTCCGAAGGGATCCATCTTGCTTTTTCTGGAACAGCACAGACGCCCCATATAGTGCCTTGCTTGGCCTTAGAAATCCAGAATCTAGTAACTGATCAAGTTGCCACCGCAACTCAGCCAAATGTGGAGGAGGCATCTTGTAAGGTGGAAGTGCCCCGGGAACCAGATCAATCGAGTGGTCAATATCTCGCTTTTTAGGAAGCTTCTTTGGCAACTCATCCGACATCACATTCGCATAGTCCCGCAGAATATTGTTCACTACTTTTGATTGCTCCCCACTATCCGATCCACTGTCTTCTATCAATGTTGCTACATAGGTAGGAAGCCCTTTCCGGACACCGTCCCTAAGTTGTAGAGCCGACACCAAGCCCATAACTGGATTTTCTTCCAAGCCCCGAACGAGACAAGGCATCCCTGTCCCTCTGATGAGAATACTCTTTAGATGCGGCATGACAATGACCACATTTCTTGCCAAGAATTCCATCTCCAGTATAACCTGGAAGTCGTCCAATTGCATTGCCATCAGACTGTAACCACCAACCCATTCCCCAACTTGCAGTTGGACATGAGCAATGCCTCCGATCTGCAACACTTTGGTGTTAACTTCCTTCACTCGACTTTCATCCTTAGACAACGGCAACCCGAGAGTCTTCACCTCTTTCGCAGAGATGAAGTTATGGGTCACCCATGTATCGACCATAGCATTTACTGGTTTCCCATTGATCTTGTCACAAGTTCAAACTTCAACCTTGAAATTTGCCTTGCACCAACACGAGGGTCGTCGCGACCTCGTTCAGCCTCTTGGCAACAGAAGACTTTCTTTGACACAACAGAAGACTTTCTTTGACCAAGTACGCCTCCAAAGTTTGGTCTCCTCAATTCAGTCTGAGCCCATCCTTACAGCCCCGACATGAAGTTGAAGAGTTTGTCTTCCTCAGACATATTCTTGTCGTCAAGAATAAGCGAAGAGAATTGCTTGACATATTCCAGAACAGAACTAGTCTGCTTCAAGGTCCTTAGAGCATTCCTCGTCACCCATGCCGTGTTGATGGACAGGAACTACTCCTTCGTCTCCCAAACAAGGTCCTCCCATGAGGATATGGTTGGAGAACCAATATCATCTCACCTAGTACGCCACCAAAGTTTGGCATCTTCAGTCAAGTACAAACTGGCGATAGCAACCTTCTGAGCATCCGGTGTCTTGATACTCTTGAAGTAATGGTCCATGTCCCACAAGAAATTCTCCAACTCCTTGGCATTATGCACACCCATGAATGCCTTGGGTTCTAGCACCTTGATCTTCCTCATCTCAGTGCCTGCAGAATTATTGAGTAGAGCCAATTTTAAAAGCGCTACATCATCCCCCATGGACTTGACATCATTCTGAATCATGGTAAGAGATGAAGTCTCCCTGTGAGACTTCTCAGATCTCTCTTCCCATGACTTCATGCAGACATCGATTTCAATCATTCGGGTCTCCAAAATCATCAATCAAGTGCCCAATGCGGTGTGATTGGCGACAACAACATCCAATCGCTCCTCCAAGATTCCTACCCTTTCCGCAGTCTTACTCGACATGTCAGGCAATCCTGGCTCTGATACCACTTGTCACAAGTTCAAACTTTAACCTTGAAATTTGCCAAGCAATTTTGCGCCTCCTCTGTCCTCTCATGTCGTGTTCTTGCGAACTGATATGTCGCAAGACAACAACCCTTTACTCCTCATGAGGTTGTGAAACAGAAGGACTAGGGTCGTTGTCCTGTGGCATACCGGTTCGCAAGAGCACGGCATGAGAGGACAAAAGAGGCATAAGATATGAAACCTAATGTAGCTTCTCTTTCATCTTTTTTCATTAGATGAAAATTCATAATCAAGAATTCTATTGCGTGTGTTTCAGTTTAAGTGCGATAAAGTGTTATCAGTGATGGAAGTTATAGATTTAGATAGGGCTGGTAAATGAGCCAAACCAACTGAACACAGGGTCCGAACGAACCAACCACAGGGTGTTTGGGTTCAGCTCATTTATGATTGAACTCAGCTCGGGCTTGGACTCGTGTTGACCCAAGCTGAGAATGAGCCAAGCTCAAGCCTGAGCCAGATGAGTTGAGCTTGAGCCAGTTTGTGAAACAATTTTTACCTGTTATTTAAGACAGGAATAATAGAATTCAAAATAGGAACCTGTCACTTGAGAGATCAACACGCTAACTGCTTAGACAATAACACAATTTGTGTTAGGTATCAACATTATATTCCTTGTATTCTTTATTTCATGAGCTTACACGAACTGATCTGAGACAAACACCTTATGTTCAGGCTCGACTCCTTTATATTGTGTAATCAGTTCGTCACTCAGCTCGATATCTATACGACTTGATCATGAATGAGCATGTGACGATCCAAACCGACTTGAGCCACCAGCTGCTGGGTTGGTTTATCATCCCTAGCTTTAAATAGACAAGAATGGAGAAATGAAACTGGCAAAGCAAAGCAGACCCATGTTGTTCGTATAAAGCTTGATGATGATGGATTGAAAAACTCATTTCATGGAAAGATATACAATCAATGTGTTAGATTTAGAAATTTATCAAAAATCGAAAAGAGGATCAAATCCATGTTCTCATTAAACCATTGAAATCGAATCTGAAATAAAACTTAATGCGGAAGCGTTACCTGAATTCATAGTGCTCCGGTTGATAGTTGACAGGTATGATATTCCAAAACCTATATATCTGGCCCTTTTCCTTTATCTAAACCTAATGAGAAAGACTGGATCTCTTTCTGACAATGAGGAGTCTGAAGAAGGAGGGCTTTTATATAAGGTTTGGAGATCATAACCTAATGTATTTATGAGTTTGTCTCCAATTCAGCCCATTACAAAATTGTAGACAGTGCAGGTCTCTCCACGTAGTGTACCATACCATATGAGATACAATAGAACCCATTCGGATTAGATCACATGAACTGGGTCTGAACGTAAGACAATTTTACAATGTGTGGTTCAATGTATGTAGGCCCACACAATTTTCTAACAATCTCCCACTTGGTCCACATATGTAACCTTATAATCACACTTTGTAACCTTATGAGCTCAAAAATATTGTCTTATCAATTGATATCTCTACCAATCCGGTCCATTAATCATGTCAACATAGAACTAAAGTGGTTTTCATTACAAATAATGTAATTGGACTCATTAATGATCACAAATAACGACATAACCAAATGACATGGATCAAGTATGGATGTGAAGCATAAAAATTACATACAATGTGATCAAACATGCCTATTTTCAACTAGTCCTTCCTGAAAACTTTAGTGAGATCACACCATAATAAGAACAGAATGAAACTAAAACTTTAACTTTATACCAAAATGGCAAAAGAGAACTTTATTATATCATATAACATCCAAACACAAACTCCCACTAAACCAACATATCATAAAATGATAAAACACCAATGTGAGTAGTATGCTCATGAAAGACCTTGGGTGGCAAACCTTTAGTAAGCGGATCCACAATCATGGAGTTTGTACCATTATGTTCTATCGATATCTAATCATTTTGCACTCTTTCTTTAACAACAGGAAACTTGATGTCAATATTCTTTGACTTCGAAGAAATCTTATTGCTATTAGAATATAGTACTGCTGAATTATTGTCACAAAATAACTTTAGCGGTCTTTCAACATTATCCAAAATCCGCAGCCTTATGACAAAATTATGTAGCCATATCCCATGGTTGGATGCCTTATAACAAACTACGAATTTTGCTGCCATGGTGGAAGAAGAAATGAGTGTTTTCTTGGCACTCCTCCAAGAAATAACTCTTTAGCCAACATAAAAATATAGCTTGACATGAATCTGCGACTATCTTGGCATCTCGCAAAGTCAGAATCAAAATACCCAATGATCTCCAACTGATCTGACTTCTTGTATGTGAGCATATAACCTTTTGTTCTTTGTAAATACTGCATAACTTGTTTGGTTGCTTTCTAATGATCCATACTTGGGTTACTAAGATATCTGCCTAATTAATAGCTCAATAATGTACGTTAAATTCGGACGCATACATACCTGAGCATGTATAAGACTCTCCATAATAGATGCATAGGAAATCTGTTTCATAGCCTTAATTTCAGACTTGTGTTTGGGGCACTGAGCGAGGCTAAACTTGTCTCCTTTAGCAATAGGAGTATCCTCTGATTTGCAATCCTTCATGCCATACATTTTTATAATCCTTTTGATATAGCGCTTTTATGATAATCCAAGAATACTCCAAGAACGGTCTCGATTTATTTGGATCCTTAATACAATAGAGGCATCCCTAAGATCTTTCATTTCAACTTTCTTTGTCAGAAATATCTTAGTTTATTGCAGTATGCCTATATCATTACTGGCAAGCAATATATCATTCACATACAAAACTAGATGAACTTACTCTCACTGAACTTATGGTATATACATTCATCAACCATATTCATCTCAAAACTAAATGAGAGGACAACTTTATGAAATTTGTGATACCATTGACGAGAAGCTTGCTTAAGTCCATAGATGGATTTCTTTAGTTTGCAAATCATTTTCTTGGCATTGCCTAGGCAAAATATTTTGGTTGCACTATGTATATTGTCTCAGCGATGTCCCCATTAAGGAATACAGTCTTAACATCCATCGGATGTAACTCTAAGTCATAATGAGCCACAAGTGCCATCATAATTGAAAGAGTCTTTAGTAGAAACCGAAGAAAATGTCTCTTTATAGTCAATGTCTTCTCTTTGAGTAAACCCTTTTGCAACAAGACGAGCCCTATATCTTTTCACATTACCCTTTGAATTTTTTTCAGTTTTAAATATCCATTTACAACCAATGGATTTTACACCTTTAGGTAATATGATAAGATCTCACACGTCATTGTCCCTCATGGATTTAATCTCCTCATGCATTGTTTCAATCCACTTTTGAGAGTTAGAACTTTGTGTGGTTTGATGAAGGTTGATTGAATCATCTTCTATTAGGCCAGTATCACTCTCATATTCTTGTAGAAAGACAATATAATAATCTGAAATTGCCCTTCTTCTCTCTCTAGTGGATTTTCTTAATGACACTGGTTTTTAAGGTGTTTCTTGAGGTTGTTGAGTTTGAACTCTAAGAGTAAAAGCTTAATTTTGTATAGGGAGATCTAAAGTATTACTTTAATCTGAATTTGTAAGAACAATGTCAGGAATGAAAATCTGATTATTGTGATCCACAACTGTAGAAAGAGAAAGATACTCTTCTTCAAAAGCAATATCTTTTACTTTATCATTCTTCCCAAACTCAGCATCCTCAAAAAAATAAGTTTTTTTCGTTTCGAAAAAAAGACTTATTCATAGGGTCATAAAACTTATTGCCCCTGGACCTTTCAGAATACCCAACAAAATAGCAACTAACAGTTCTGGAATCCAGTTTCTTTTCATATGACCTAGCCTCAGCTGGACATCCCTAAATATGAAAATATTTCAAACTAGGCTTTCGAATTGTCCACAATTTATATAGGGTCTTGGTTACTGCTTTAGAGGGCCATGAGCTTCTCTTCAAACCCAAGCCAGTTAAGAACCAGGCCAACACCCGAACTGTTAGTAAACAAGATGGGTTGGCCTGGTCAATGTTCCGATCGGCCCGGTCCATTAGTGGGTTGGGGCGGCCCGATGCCCACCCCTACATAGATGTGATCTGTAGGTTTTGTTTAGTGAGAACTGTCTTTTGGATCACCAAAATCTGACCTGTATACAAGTTTTACCTGTGATCCAAAATCAATGGCTATGAAGGCATCAATTTTTCCTGTCTAGTGAAAAGATATTTTTTCATCAAAAAAACATGACCCAAGAGTCGATTTTCACTAAATCGAGCATGCTAAACACATCTAATGGTTCAAACCTATCATAAAACACTTCAAACTATGGGGGCCTAATATATACATAGTAATGCGCTCCTTATGCCCCTTTTTCATTGGATCTCGTTAGGCCCCTTCAAAAATCATAGTTTTATGTATTTTTTTCTCACATCTAACACTATAAACGTGATCTATAGGTTTTGTTTAGTTGA
The DNA here is from genome assembly GCF_984573655.1 of Nuphar pumila. NCBI lineage: Eukaryota > Viridiplantae > Streptophyta > Magnoliopsida > Nymphaeales > Nymphaeaceae > Nuphar > Nuphar pumila. Next base: position 116,292,448 of record NC_143259.1, on the reverse strand, counting down.
AATCAGCTTTTGGATCACATGAATCTGACTTATATGCAAGTTTTTTGGTGATCCAAAAATCAATGGCTATGAAGGCATCAATTTTTTGTAACTCATAAAAAAATATTTTTTTATCGAAAAAACATGATCCTGTTCACATCTATCATAAAAACTCAAAGCTATGGGGCCTAATGAGACCTAACAAAAAAGTGACCCCCCCCCCCACACCACACCAGAGAGAGAGAGAGAGCGAGAGAGAGAGAGAACTAAAAACATCCTGCACTTAGGCATGATCCATTTGATTAGAATCGACTATTGGGTCATTTTTTTTAAAACTTATGAAGGTTTTGACCTGTTGAATTTTAAGCCTTAATAAAATATTGCCTATGCATCGTAGTCGGATGACCCAAAAGTTAGGTTCTTATAAAACCAAGCATGCAGTTCTAGATTTAAGAAAAAACACAAAACAAAACTCATAAAAATCTTAGTTCACACAAAAGTATCCAAATTTCTAGTGGATATATATATATATATATATATATATATATATATATATATATATATATATATATAGAGAGAGAGAGAGAGAGAGAGAGAGAGAGAGAGAGAGAGAATATGTTTCAACAAGAGCCATCTGATATGGAGATCTTATGACTCCTGTGTTATTCCTTCATTCTCCTTCCCACCACCACCCATTGTCCCTTTCCCGCAACCCGCCACCCCTTCCTCGCGTCCCTGCCCTTTGCTCCCTCTGCCTTCGGATCAAGACGTTTCGGAACTCGTCCTCCAGGCGGTCCATGGCGACCTGGAGCACGGACTCCACCCAATCGAGGAGCTCGCGCTTATCGTCCCACGTGAGTGAGAGCTTCCCCAGGCTATCCGTTAGCCCAAAGACCTCATCGATGACACCGAGGAAGTCCTGGGCCTCGTTAGAAAGGTCTCCCCAGAGGAAGCAGTGGTGCCCGCCCTCCGAGTTCAGGTCCCACTGCATTACCCTCACCTCGGCGGCGTTGAGGCGCTCCTCCATCTCGCTAGGGCCAGCCAGGAGCTCCGTCATGGTTTCGCTAATCTCTCCATCTTGGACACCATCTGCGACAGAGTGTAAGGGGAGGCAGGTGGTGGCATGGCGGCGGTGGCCGAGAAAGAGGCGGCTGGAAATCCCCTCTCCTCTCTTTCACTCAAAAAAAAAAAGATCCCTCTCCTCTCTGACAAAGACTGTGATAAACCCAAGAAGAATAACCAAGCCTGGGTTAAGTACTAGGGCTGCACAACAAGCCTAACTGTCTGCAAAAACCTTGTCTGAGCTCAATAAAGCTCAGTCAAGCTCGTTTCATTTATTAAACAGGCCAATCTCAAACCCAGTTTGAGCTTGCCCTCCCCCCCCCCCCCCCCTGAAACTTGTTAAATCTCTTACCTTTTTTTAAATCAGATACACATGGCATACTTAAGCATATGGTAATTTTGATATAGGTGGCTAATGTATGATGAATTTTAAGTTTAGCTGGCTTGGTTTTCAATTATTTAACACAAATAGCAACCTTTTTAGGAAATCTCTCATACCACCAACTGTATTCTTATGATTCTCTAAAATCACTTATTTTGCCCTTAACTGTAGCTGCAAGGAAAGGAGAAACAAAGGTGGCATTCAATAATTCAAATAAGAAAAAAGATAAAAGTGCCATTTTGAAGATTTTAGAATTTGGTTATAGAAAGCAGTAATTTAGGTGGTCATTTGAGCAATTTCTTGGAAAAGGTAAGGGTTTATCTTAAAATATTTAAATACTGTATGTGTTCAATATAGTCAAAATAGCGTGAATCAACCTTTGGAGCATATTTTTTAACATAAAAAATAAGTTTTTTTGAGGATTGAAAATTTGACATATTGTAAGCTGCTGTTTTTTCAACCCTAAAAAAATCCCATAAACATGATTCCAGGACCATTTTCTACTAAACCAAATATGTAGATCACATCTAGAAGGCGGCCAGATGTACCAAAAAATAAAATAAATAAATAATCAAAGTATTTCACTAAAAATTCCTTACCCATGAGGGTAACAAATATTATCCCTAGTTAAACTACCCTTATATTTGTTTATCTAATGAACCCATCGAAGGAAAAAACTGATGTTAATCTAATGACTCTTTGTCTTTTTAAAAGGTGACCAATTGGATTCCCTTCACCTCTTGCATTCCTTAAGGCCCTGTTGGGATGACGCGGCAAAAACTGGTTTATGAGAAAACCAGGTTTTGCCCCAAAATCTGGTTTGCCAAAAACCAGGGTTTTAATATGTTAGAGTGATCACCTTCAAGTTTTCTGGTCCTTAAAAAGCTAAAAAAAATTAAAAAATTAAGGCAAGCTATTTTCGGGCCGTCGATAGCTGGTTGGAATGTCAAAAATTTTAAAACAACAACAACAACAACTACGCCTTCATCCCAAAACAATTGGGGTCGGCGATATGAACCAAAAAAGAAAATCATTCTGGGTCTTCCACATAAATCCTTCTCCTCCAATCATTTCTATCCAATGCCATGTCCTCGGTGAAGTTCAAAGCATTCATATCCTTTCCTATCATCTCCATCCAAGTCAAAAAAAAAAAAAGGAAAAAAAGTCCGCCAATTTTTTGGCCACCCACGGGCTGAGAAATGGCCGGATGGTGTCACCTTGCATGGGTGACACTATCTCAGTTGGCCAATTTTCGGCCGGTGGGTGGCCGGATGTCATAAAACAAAAGAAAAAAAAGAAGAAAAAACTCACCCATCATTTTTTCGGCCAGTCACTGGTCGGAAAATGGCTGGGATGGCTATCCAAAAAATGCTCAAACAGCCACGGAGTAAAAAAAAAAAAAAATTGGCCATTTTTTGGCCACCTGGTGATCGAAAAATGGTTGGGACGGTACCGTCCATGCCGGACAGTGCTGTCTGACTAGTTTCCATCCACCGCTCGGTTGAAAAGTGGTCGTACGGTGGTGGTTGTGTTGTTGCATCCAAACGGTTCAAAGCGTTTGAAAATCTTGTTAACGCTATGTCATTCAAACGGTACCTAAGCAGCTACATCTTTTAAATCATGGGATCCATGCTGAGATCCAAGGTAACAAATGATGAATCCAAGATACACATAAAAATCCATGGCTTCTAACATGTTTCCTTTTGCTTTTTACATCCTTCTACAATGGCTTACAAAATAAATCCTGCTTCACGCTTTATACTATATTTTAACACTTTCCTATTTCCACTTCACACAGTGCTTTTCATATCTATTTCATATCTTGGAAATTATGCTCTAATCATCGGATCTGGCAATCAAAATCACTCTAAAGTTTAAAATCATAATATCATAATCTCATTAAATCTCGAGCTGGGCTCAAGCTCAACTCAACGAACTTGACCTTGAGCTTCAAGGTTCATAGAGAGATGTTGAACAGCCTCGGCTCCCACTCGGCCCATGTGCGGCCAAGATAGAATTTATGAGCACAAGTTCAAATTTTGGGGGGCTTAACAGAACAGTTCAATTAACCAACTTTCTGTGAAGCTTTCTGTTGGAGTAGGTGGCTCATATCAGATGAGCATGCACTGGCAGATGGTGGAACGAGTGACATCATCTGCCGTGGTTCATCCTAGTTGGAACACCAATAGTTGGGGATTTGCGGGAAACCTGAGTTCTCGCTGATCTGGTACAAGAGGTCTTTTATTCTTGCAAAACTCTTGTAGTTTCTTTTTACTGGGTACATCTTGAGTTATTATAAATATGTATGCTATAACCCCGGGATGGGTGTGTAGAGAAGAATAATAAAAGTCACTCATTCCCGTGGACCTAGGTATATTGTCGAACCACGTAAATCTTTGTTTTTCTTTTTTATTATTTTTTGTAGATTCATCGCATAGCTGCACTCTCGTTCAACAACTAGTATCAAAGCACAGATGACGATGTCTGGGATTTCATCTGCAAGATTCAGTTTGGTTAAGTTTGATGGAACCAATAATTTTGGATTATGGCAGGGAAGAGTGAAGGACCTTTTGGTGCAGCAGGGCATGGTGAAGGCATTATGCGAAAAGAAACTGGAAAGCATGGAAATGTCAGATTGGAAAGATCTGGAAGCAAAGACTGTGGCAACTATCAGGCTTTGTCTAGTAGATGACGTGATGTATCACGTCATGGATCAAAAATCATTGGCGACAGTTTGGATAAAACTGAAAAGTCGGTACATGTCCAAGTCTTTGACGAACAAGCTTTATCTTAAGCAGAAGTTGTTTGGTCTTAAGATGACAGAGGACTCGAATCTGAGCCAACACATCAACGTGTTCAATCAAATCATCAGTGATCTGAAACAAGTTGATGTGAAGTTCGAAGACGAAGACAAGGCATTGATGTTGCTGAATTCTCTATCGATGTCTCCTGCATACGAGAATTTGGTCATGACTGATGTAGGGAAAGGAAAGTCTCGAGTTGGAAGATGTCACAGGTGCTCTATTAGGCTTTCATCAATGGAAGAAAGCCAATGATGAGACGTCACAAGGTGAAGGGCTTATGGTGAGAGGTAACCAAGAACGTGAAAGAAGCAAGTCTCGTAATGATTCAGGAAATAATAAGGCCCGATCTAAGTCAAGGAAGAAGAAAGACTTCACGTGCTACAAGTGCGGAAAAAAGGGCCACATTAAACGAGACTGCCTAGAGAAAAAGAAAGGCAATGCAGAGAACAAAGAGAGTCCATCAAAGTCGGCAAATGTAGTGGAAGAAGAAGACTTAGAGAGCGGTGACAGTGATATACTTTATGTTTTATTCATTTCAGAACATCTGACAAATTTGTGGATCATGGATTCAACATGCTCTTATCACATGACTCTAAATAAAAATTGGTTTAACACCTATAGGTTAGTTAATTTTGGTTTTGTTCTGATGGGCAATGATGCATCCTGCAAAGTGGCTGGAATAGGGAATATCAGAATTAAGATGTTTGATGGTGTGGTTAGAACGTTGTGTGATGTTAGACATGTACCGGATTTAAGGAAGAATCTGATTTCATTAGGCACTTTAGTGGAGTAATAAAAGTAAGTAAAGGGGTGTTGACAATAATGAAAGGATAGAAACTAGCAAGAAATATCTATAGACTGCTAGGTACCACGGTTGTAGGTGGAGTTGCTACCGGAGAGTCTGAGTCAGATAGTATTTTTCTATGGCATATGCGGCTAGGACATATGGACGAGCGTGGGATGATGGAGCTTCATAAGAGAAATCTTTTAAAGGGTGTCAAGACATGCAAGCTCGAGTTCTGTAAGTATTGTGTTCTTGGAAAATAGAACAGGGTAAAGTTTAAGACAACCACACACAAGACAAAGGGGATTCTCGATTATGTTCACATATGTACTTTGTGAGTTTGGGGTCCGATTAGCGTAGCGTCACGAGAAGGACATATGTACTTTATGAGTTTCATTAATGATTACTCAAGAAAGGTTTGGGTGTACTTCATGCAACACAAATCAGAAACGTTTGCCAAGTTCATGTTGTGGAAACATGAAGTAGAGACTCAAACAGGAAGGAAGATTAAATGTCTTAGGTCATATAATGGCACTGAGTATGCATATTCAAAATTCTAGGAGTTGTGTGAGAAGCAAGGGATTAAGAGACATTTCTCAGTTCGCAAGACACCAGAATAAAATCGTGTAGCAAAAAGGATGAACATATCGATACCTGAGAGAGCTCGGTGTCTCAGGTTGAATGCAGGGCTTGAAAAGAGCTTCTAGGCAGAGGCCATGAATATGGTGCGTTTCTTGATTAATAGATCACCGAGGGCAACACTAGATGGAAAAGTAGCAGATGAGGTGTGGACGGGCAGTGCAGTAGACTACTTTGAATTGAGAAAATTCGGATGTCCAGCCTATGTATATGTTTCTAGTGATGACAGATCGAAGCTTGATGCAAAGTCTAGACAGTGTATTTTTTTGTGTTATCAGAAAGGAGTGAAAGGCTTCAAGCTATGGAATCCAAAGACAAACAAGGTGGTGATCAGTAGAGATGTGGTTTTTGATGAAAAAACCATGTTACAACGTACTCAGAAGGAAGAGAAACATATGTCAGAAAATTATGGCGGCAATGAGCATGTAGTACAGGTGGAGTTAGGAACATGTGCCTTTGAGGACTTTAGCTCAGAGAGTCAGCAGTAGCATACTACAGTCACCGACAGGCCCAGGTGCACCATCAGGCCTCCCACCAGGTATGGTTTTGAGGATTTGGTTTCTTATGCACTTATTACTAGCAGTGGAGATCCTACTACTTTTCAAGAGACAATACTTAGCCAAGATAAAAGTAGATGGATGGGTGTTATGGTGGAGGAGATGGAGTCACAACATGAGAACCAGACATAGGACTTGGTGAAGCTTCCAGAAGGGAAGAGAGCGATAGGATGCAAATGGGTGTATAAGAAGAAAGAGGCAGTGTCAGAAAAGGAGGAAAAAAATTCAAGGCTCGCCTAGTAGCAAAAGGTTACTCACAGAGGGAAGGAGTCGACTATGATGTGATCTTCTCTCCTATAGTCAAACACACCTTCATCAGGGTAGTGTTGGCTTTAGTAGCACATTTAGACATGCAGTTGAAGCATATTGATGTAAAGACAACTTTTCTTCATGGTAATTTGGAGGAGCAAATTTATATGGTACAGCCAGAGGGGTTCGGCTATCCTGGTCAAGAACACTTAGTTTATAAATTCCAGAAATCACTTTATGGACTAAAGCAGTCTCCAAGGCAGTGGTACAAGAGATTTGACTCGTACATGATCCATATTGGCTACAAGCGTTGTGAGTATGATTTTTGCGTGTATGTGAGAAATCTTGATGATGGTTCTTTCATTTTTCTGTTACTCTATGTGGATGATATGTTGATTGTTGCAAAGAGTATGAGCAAAGTCAACAAGTTAAAGACCTTGTTGAGCAGAGAATTTGAAATGAAAGATCTGGGTGCGGCCAAGAAGATTCTTGGGATGGAGATTCACAGGGACAAAGTTTCTAGAAGATTATGGTTATCTCAGCGCAATTATATTGAGAAGATATTGAATAAGTTCAACATGAGTAATGCAAAAACTGTGAGCACACCATTGGCACATCATTTTAGATTGTTTACCGCAGAGTGATCAAAGTCAGATGATGAGGTTCAAGACATGTTGAAAGTTCCATATGCAAGTGTAGTGGGATGTCTAATGTATGCCATGGTTTGTATAAGACCAGATTTGGCACAAGCTATCAGTGTAGTGAGAAAATTTCTATCAAATCTAGGTCGACAGCATTGGGACACAGTCAAGTGGATCTTTAGATACTTGAAGGGTACTACACAACATGGCATCATATTCAGCAGTCAGCAAAATGATTGCTCAGTTGCGGGATATGTAGATGCAGACTATGCAGGTGACTTGGATGATAGGAGATCTACAACAGGATATATATTCATGCTTGTGGGAGGGCCTATTTTCTGGAGATCTCTGGTACAGTCTCTAGTTGCATTATCCACTACTAAGTCTGAGTATATGGCGATTGCCGAAGCTGCCAAGGAAGCTATGTGGCTTACAGGGTTGGTCAAAGAGCTGGGTCTACAACAAAGAGGAGTTCAACTACATTTTGATAGCCAGAGAGCCATCTATTTGGCAAAGAACTAGGTGTATAATGCGAGGACCAAATACATAGATGTGAGGTTTCACAAGATCAGGGAGCTGGTGTCTTCTAGTGAAATATTGCATAAGAAAGTTCGCATTTCTGAGAATGCAACAGACATGTTGACAAAGCCTATTACTACAGATAAGTTCAAGCATTGCTTGGACTTTATTAATGTCTCCAGTTGCTAGATGGGAGGCGCCCCAACTTAGTGTTTTAGGTGGAGTTCCCAGTTATATTTCCTTATCTTCGAAGTGGTGGATATTCGCCAAGGTGGAGATTGTTGGAGTAGGTGGCTCATATCTGATGAGCATGTAGTGGCAAATGGTGGAACGAGCGATGTCATCTGCAGTGGTTCATCCTAGTTGGGACACCAATAGTTGGAGATTTATGGAAGACCTGAGTTCTCACTGATCTGGTACAAGAGGTCTTTTATTCTTGTAAAACTCTTGTAGTTTCTTTTTATTCGATACATCTTGGGTTATTATAAATATGTATGTTGTAACCCCATGATGGGTGTGTAGAGAAGAATAATAACAATCGTTCGTTCTCGTGAACGTAGGCATATTGTCGAACCATGTAAATCCCTATTTTTTTGTTGATTATTTTTCATAGATTCATCGCATAGCTGCACTCTTGTTCAACACTTTCTATACACTTATATTATCCCTCTGATCAGGTTGAAAATAACACACCAAGACTTGAATAGAAGCAACATAAGAGGCATGATCCGGTAATGTTTCTCTTAGGCTTCCAATCATCAATTGCCCGAGTTACAAACAAGCAGCAGGCAAGGAAACCATGTGTAATAACCCTTTTCTGTTTTTGGGAGAGAGAGAAAGAGATGGAGAGTGTGTGTGTGACGCACACACTTTTAAGGGCTACACCATGTACATAAAAAGGCAAGCACAATGATATGAAAGCTGTTAAACTTTACATACTCAGATTTCAGCTCCAACTGACACCATGTACAAAGTAAAGCATAAAGAGGCATTGAAACATGATAACATTTAAATGGTGTACCCTAACTGCAATTCACCCATTCATAAGAAAGCATGACAATTTCCATAACCAACTCTTTACCTAGAAATCAAAAGCAGCAATTTGAATTTCTATGATCCAAAAATACCATCATCCTCCAAAAAAATTTGGTGTGGGATTGTCATTATAGTCCAAAAAATAGATACCTGTCAGTCATGAAAACATGAGCAAATCATAAGATAAAACAAAATGAGGCGACTAACCAAGCTATAAGAAACCTCACGTTACAACCATCGAAAACAAAAAAGGCACGTCTGCTTGGCTCCAAATGAGAATCGTTCGCTCACAATAATGAGAGAATGATTCTCATTTGCTCTATTTCCTATGTGCAAAGTGCAAACAAACATGAGAAAATGGAGCCGCAAGATTTTAAATCATATTTGGGCTTAATTTAGTCAATTTTTATGTGATTTCAAATCACATTCTCTACCTTGTGAATCACATGAGAGGCATGTTTGCTTTGTAGAGAGATGGGGATGAATGATCACAACTGAGAAAGTAAAAGCTATGATTGTTGGTCACAAAGTCAATCTTGTAACCAACTTTCACAAGATTCAAGGCAAGAACAATCACAATTGACAATCATGTTTCACTAACCTTGAGAAAGTGCTGTGATTGTAATTTATAATCACAGGATCTTGAGAAAATCCAAGAATCACAGGGCATTGAAAACATGATCGAGATGAAATTATGTGTGATTTCAAATCAAATGAGATGCAAGCAAAAGTGAAAATATCAAAAATTAAACCTCACGATTACCTTATTCAGATGATGACTCTATTTGAGGAACAATTTGCATGTGTTTTCTTCGCTCGGGGGGGGGGGGGTACATTGTCCCTTCACCTCTCATATCTCCTGCTCTCATATTTGATCTGCTTAGCTGCTTAGGTTGGTATGTAGGATACTTATAAGGAATTATTTCCCCATTAATATATTTATCACCTGAAGACAACATCAGCAGATGATGTTTTTTGCCAACTTTCATACGGAGATATTGAAAATGCATTCCATGCTTTTAGTATGCAAGTTCTACATTCATTGAGCACTAATTACAAGTGATGTCTTACTTTGCATTAGGTTCTGATTTGCGTGAAAAAAAAATTACAAACCACGTCATTACAGTTGCATCAAAAATTAAAATGAAACTTACTCACCAAGCGATGTTGGTCTATTGGACGTATCTTGAGCCAAATTTTTCTTTTCGTTCTAATACCAAAGTAGTCTTTACTCAAAGACAGTTTGGTATTTTATTCGTATTTTGATACCAAAGCTATAACGCTCCAGAATTTTAACCCGAAAATCATGAGAATTTCTTTTATAGTTAAAATATCACAGCAAAAAATTATTTATAAATAAATTTGGTTAAAGAAATTTGATGGGTTACATAACTATCAAACCATATACTGAATTAAATCAAGTTTGCCATTTTCATCAAATGGATAAATTCAATTCCATAAATTTAAATTAACATCAAAGTCCTAAAATATCCAAAATAACAAATTAATGTCTATTTAAAAAATGATCGAGAAATAAAAATGTTTGGCTCTCAACCCACCACATCCTGCCATCATAAGGTCAGACTCATCGAGTTTCAGTAGAAGATACTAAACCATCATAGGTAAACTTGAATCAATATATATGACACATGCTCCATTCACTTGTAAACCTTTACTCAAGCAAATAGTTATTTTGAACATACTTTAAATCACAATTGCACAACACGAATAAACTTCAGAAGCAAATAATAACTTTATACATGAGTAAGTAGATAATGCATGCACTTATCAATGCAAAATAGTAGCTCTTTCATGCATGAGTGACTTTAATTTATGTTTTCTTTTTAAATGATGCATGTCATGATTGAGTTAATGCACACACACTTATTATTAAACTTCTTAGCCCTCTAGGTACTAATACAAGCTTAACTTGGATAAGGAGATGTATTTTTAAATAAATTATGAATTAATCCTGGATGAACACCTTTCACCAATCCTGGGTGAGGGATGACCTACACGAGAGAGAGCTCCCAACACCTCTATTCTAATGCATCAGACTTTACTCACGAGTTCTTTACTTGTCACCCCATGACTACTGTGGAGGTTTACCCTATTTTCGTGGTTGGAAAGAAGCAACCTTTCGTGCTGAAAATTTAATCCAACGGATACCCTTTTATTATAAACATTAATAGAATTATTGTTCACATATCATTCTTTTAATTACACTAATTTTATTGTTTTTCATGCACATACATATTGAATCTATCTCAAATATTCGTGCCTCCATTTTAGGCACCTTGATGCATGATTCAATACCATTATCACTTTCATGCCATGCATTCTAATTGTAACACAATCACATTCATTTACATATTCATTCGTAGGCATTAAATATGATTAACATCATGGATCTACACATAATCACATGCCACATACTTCAATGCTTATGCATTTGCAATTCAATAATAGTGTTCATTCAGTGACATGAAATAGTAACACATTCAATAACATATTTCATAAAATTTCAAAACATGCATTTAAACTCATATCAATGTATCATTGCATATCAACATGTCGGCATATTCATATAAGAAAAAAATAAAAAAACCATGCTTCACATAATTAACTAGTCCATGCTCAGTTAGAGATCTGATTAGGTGAGATTCACCCCGCTGTTACAGCAGTCACCATGTTGTACACAAGCTAAGATCTGAGTTCATTTTTCTGACATAGGAACTCCTGCTTATCAGCTTTCATACGCCATAAATTGCTCATAAAAACTCCTCATAGAGTGAGAGTTATGAATGTTTTACCAAGTAGTAGTCGGTTCTCATATACATAGGCAAAAATTGGTATAAGTTAACAAGCATAGTTTTTTCGCAATAGTCTTGAGCAATAACAATAAATAATATGTTTAAAACCTTTTTGTTTTTACTTTGTTGGGACTGCAGCTAAGCTATGGCAAAGTTTGGGGCTAACCTGCATCTCGTTGCAGCCTAGCCGAGATGTGCGCAAGGATGCACCTTGCTAGTCACCTAGGTCGGATTGGTGAGTTGGGGTCAGACTGACCATAGTCTGTTGCACATACCTAGGTGCAAAAGTGGCAGCATAATGACCAACACGACAACTCTGTTTGTTGTGCTAGTCAGGGCAGGTGCAGCCTGCACTAGCCATAGAGTGGCACGACTTGGCGTTGTCTCCCAACTGGCCTGCACTAAGGTTTACATATATATATATATATATTTTGTTTGTTATTTGAAATTTTCAAACATCTAAAACTAATCTAACTTAAACATAACAACACATTTACAATTGTCATACAATTCAAAGGAAACCAAATTCACAATTCTATGTAAATATTAGAACCAAAACCATTAATTAATTCAGAATGCACTAGGCATAGACCCTTAGAAGATATATTCATTTTACTTTTTTTTTAACTAATCAATCCCATCCTTTACAGGGACCGATCCACACCCAAGTGAAACAACATAACATGACTATTCCAAAATGCATCAGTCCTATACTACAGAGTTTTGAGTTTGAAGGAAAAAGCTATATTTAAGCGTTATTACCCATTATATGTATATTTTTTCTTTGAATCCGAACTGACTCAACCCACCTAAGAACTGGTCTGGTCTGCTTCTAATGGTTGTTCAGAACTGATCCACAATCATATCAAGAAACAACACCTATACATGGCTTTTATGTGGGTACTTTCAATATTATAGATTTTGTTGTATATATATATATATATATATATTTATTTATTTATTGACACCGATCAGTCCCTTCTCGACCAGAGACTAATCTGAGTCACTTTTGGCTATTCATGCATGATTGATCCATAATTAGATCAATTCATGCCTTTAATTCCGCAGTTCGGATAACTATAGGTCTGAACCTGGGCATCCACTCCCATAACACCCGATTTTCTTTTGAAATTCAATTGAGACCGATCAATCTCAACCTTGATAGAGACTGATCTGGGTCTCTATAAACCTTGACCAACACTGATCCACGAGTGGATCAGTGCCTCAAAAAGGTTTCACAAGCATTCGAAGAATAACACACACCCAATTATTCTACTACAAGAAAAATGTTATTTAGCGACAGAAATTTGTAATGGAAATAATCCGTCGCAACGTTGCGATAGATTAGCGAGAGAAAACTATTTGTCCCTAAAATTGGAATTAGTTGCGGAATTTGTGACGGAAAAATTCTGTCGCAAACGTTGTCACAAATTTGTGATGGATTAGCGATGGAAAAATTATGTCTCACACTCCGTCGCAACTTCGCGATAGATGAGTGACACCATTTTTTCGTCGCTACTCTATCACAAATTTGTGATAGCGTTTGCGACAAAATTTTTCAATCGCTAAATTTCTCATAAAACCCTAATCTGAGCCCCTTTCTTTTCCCTTTCTGTTTCATTCTGTCGCCCACCGCCCATCGCCTGTCACCCACCGCCCATTGCTCGCCGCCTTTTACCCATCGCTCGTCGGTCGCTATCCGTCGCCTTCTCATTCTTCCCTCACTCCATCTCTCGCTACTGTGTGCTGCCGCCGACGACCCCCGAGCACCAACGTTGTCGTGTGCTGCCGCTGCCGACCCCTGAGCATCGATGTCGTCGTGTGCCGTGTGCTGCAGTTGCTGACCCCCGAGCACCGACGTTGTCGTGTGCTGTGTGTTGACGACCCTCAAACAACCTGACTCGTTGACAGCGCCTCATGGTGCGCCAGGGTCCAGACATGATGGGGCTCTCACCATCTCTGGCGCCCCCTTCTAGGGGACTTGGGTCTAGTCCGTCGGTGAAGACACTTCTACAGACTACAATTTAGTAAGCAAAGCCTACCGATTCTCAAGCTGGGATATTCCCGGTTTGCTCGCCGTTACTAGAGGAATCCTTGTAAGTTTCTTTTCCTCCAGTTATTGATATGCTTAAACTCAGTGGGTGGCCTCACCTGACTTGGGGTCGCTAAGCTGAGATGAGAAATCACCTTTAGAGTTTCAGCAAACTTTCGATGCTTCATGCGAGCTACGACAATCCACTGCACACAAAGTGCACAACTATGGTAATCCACCGCTTGCCTCACCGCATCGTGCTGTGAGCCAACATTTCAGCTGACAACACACCCATAAAAAAGGCACCGCATGTCAATCCTCCGCTTGTATATTTGTGCTTTGCAGGTGCGTAGCTGAGCTAATTGCGTGATGCTTAGTGCTAAGCATCGCATGCAGCTTAAAATGCCATGCAAAAATAAATAAGAAAAATGCAAAGGCAAAAGCATGCAAATCGGGTAAATACTCGTGGTGAGTAAGTGATGCAGGCGCATCACAGGTTATTTAATTTCTTTGATGCAACATTTTTCTGTTCACACAATCACTTAGTTGTGGATATCTAGGATTGCTTTGCTGGAGTTTGGAGATCATGCTGAGCATAATTTGAATGTATGAAAATAGAAATGCTCTTATTTTTGGAGTTCAAATTTCATGCTAGTCATGGTAGTAGTTAGCGGGATATTGGAGTGTGTTTGTTGCATGTACATATTTGACATTATTGTGGTATGAATGAGTGATTGTATTGTCATGTTTGATGTGATTGTATGCATGCTTGCATGAAGTTATTGTCAATTTGATTATGCCTTCCATGTGAAATTGTATCATGAAAACATGCTTCAAATGAATGTATCGTATTGATGAATGTGATTTCATCATTCTAAATATCATTGTGATGAGTGTAAATATGATGTGATGGTTTTGCACATGAAAATATTAAGTTATCAATGCATGCATCATAGTTCTTATGATTGAATGACATTATATATATATATATATGTGTGTGTGTGTGTGTATGATATATATATATCAAATCATTACATCCGCCATCAATGCATGATAAATTATATATTTTCTTTATCATAGCATTCTTATGATTCTATTTTAATTGGTTATAATAATATCCGTAACATCATAGGACAAAATGACTGCAAATCATGAATGGATGTACCGTAAGATAGTTAACAATGAGGTATCGCTTGAATATATGGATGGTGTTGACAATTTTATTGAATTTGCAACGGCAAGTGTCAGTATAGTGGATCACACTGGTTGGATCAGGTGCCTCTGCACGATATGTAAGAACAATCGATTTGTAGAACCTCATGACGTTAGACATCACCTATATAGGAAGAGTTTTGTGAGTGATTATCAGAATTGGATACTTCATGGTGAAAAATTTTAGAATATTTTTGATGCACGAGTAGACGTGGTGCATGATAATTCATATGTGGATTTGATATTTGATGCCGCAGGACCAGAACTAGGTTTTCCTTTGGGTCCTACTGATGTACCAACTTGGGTTTAGAAAAAAACAGGAAATGATGTAGCTAGTAGATTTTATGACTTATTTAGAGATACTGATGAGCCACTTTAGAATGGTTGCGAGAGTCACACTATCTTGTTTGCAGTTCTTCAACTACTGAATTTAAAGTTCGAGTATAATTTGAGTTAATCATGTTTTGATTGTTTGTGCTCTATTGTGAAGAGTATGTTGCCCAAAGATGAGAAATTGCCACAAAATTTCTATCGTGCGAAGGTTATGGTCAACGCTCTAAGTATGGAGTATCAAAAAATAGATGCTTGTCTAAATCACTGCATGTTATATTTCATAGATTAAGAAAATAGCAGATCATGTCTGTCATGTTGGCATCCTCGGTTCAAGCCAAAGACAAGAGGGAATGGTAGCACGAGGTCAAAAGAAGTATCATACAAGTCGCTCTGCTACTTCCCTCTCACCCCTAGATTACAACAATTGTACATGTCTTCGAGGACAGCTAAACATATGAGATGACATGCAAATAAAGTTCAACATGATGAAGACAAGATCACGCATCATGTTGATACGAAAGCTTGGAAGCACTTTGATCGTACTCATCAGACCTTCACAATGGAAGTGAGAAATGTTAGGCTCGGTTTATGTACAGATGGATTTAATCCATTTGGGGGTAGATCAACTCTATAATCGTGTTGGTCAGTATTTGTCATCCCATACAACCTTCCTTTAAGCTTGTGTATGAAGCATCAAAATCTTTTCTTGTCTCTATTGATCCCTGGTCTGACCTGAAATTCCACTAGAGGGGGGGTGAATAGTGAAATACGATAAAGATCGATAAAATAAAATAATCAGGCAATAAGGCACAACACATAAAACATAGAATTTACACTGGTTCGGTCAATACCCAGACCTACATCCAGTCCCCAAGCAAACCACTTGAGCTTTCCACTATAACATCTGAGTCACCGGATAAATAGTACAACACCCTCTTCCTCAGAGGTCTTCTTCTCTCAACAGAGAAGGGGCACACCTTCTTCCACAGAGGTCTTCTTCTCTCAATAGAGAAGGACAACACCCTCTTTCACAGAGGTCTTCTTCTCTCAACAGAGAAGGGCAACACCCTCTTTCACAGAGGTCTATTTCTTTCAACAAAGAAGGAAAACAGTGAATAACAGAGTTACAATACTTCCTATAGAACCTTCAGAATGATATGAATGCACGAATGAAGGATTCTCAGAATGTTCTGTTTGTCACTCAGAGGATACTCTTTGTCAAAGAGCTATACTTGACTTTTCTCTTTTCTTTCTTTTCTCTTTTCTCTTTCTTTTTCAAGGCTCTCTTTTCAAATATCGAATAGGAATTTTTCTCGTTGTAAGCTCACATGTCCATTCCATTCCATGTTGAATAGTTTATTTGAGTGTGTTTATATAGCTTTAAAAAAGTAGTTGTTACTTTTTGAAATCGTGGCCTTTTTGAGATGTGAAATGTTATGTCATTTAAAAAAAAAACATCTTTAGAGAAATTCGAGAAAGCCTTTTTCCATAAAAGTAAAATATGGGGTACACTAGTCGTTGTAATATTTTAGGTAATACATATTTTATGTAAAAGTCTATTTCTTACACTAGTACATTGAACGTTGGATTGTAGTTTTGTCTTTATCCTAATTAATGATTTGAGGTACATAAGTACTTCTTTACTTTAAATGAGTGTAAGTACAATGAGTGCTTTGAGATATTTATTTGTACATAGTCATGTCAAGTGTTTTCTTTATGTTGTATTTTTCAAAGTCTTCAGAGAGAATGAAGACTACAAGAAAGTCGACATTCTTGAGAAGGATATTTTAACAAGGATTTCTTACAGGAGGTATTTAATGCTATACAAAGAGAATGATGACTTCAAGTAAGTCGACATTCTATGGGTTTGTAAAAAAGGTAACTAGAGTCATTTCAAAAACTTTATTATATTTGTTTTCTTTGTGTAGCCGATTTTCATGTTTTGTCTTTTACCTATATTTGAAATAATTTCTTTAAAGAAGGTAACTAGAGTCTTTTCAAAAACATATTATATTTGTTTTTCTTTATGTAGCCGATTTCATGTTTTGTCTTTTTCCTACATTTGAAATTGTTTCTTTAAAGAAGGTAAATAGAGTCTTTTCAAAACATATTATATTTGTTTTTCTTTATGTAGCCGATTTCATGTTTTGTCTTTTTCCTATATTTCTTTTCATGTTGTCTTGTATATGATGTAAGGTACAATTATTACATTTTGAAATCATGTCAAAATACCTTTTTCATAAAGGGTTGTAAGAAGGTACAATTATTAGTTTTCAAAAAGGAGCTTTTTGAAACTATCGTATACTTTTATGATATAGTTTTTATGAATGAGTATGTAATATGCAATATGCATGTTCCTGAAGGTTCTGTTACATATGACTCTAAAGAAGAAAAAAATCGTCATCTTGAGGTAGCCGATCTCTTCAGTTGATCTTTAGAAATGCATGGCTTATCAAGCTTTTTCTTCAAGGAGTATGATTGCACTATAGTTGTACTTGAACAGGAAGTCTCCATCCTTTTTGGGTGAGATATCCTTGCATCAAATACTCGTTAGATTTATGGCAAAACATATTCAGTCATGATATAACATTTTTCAAGAGGACATATTATCATATCATATAAAATCAAATACGACAGTGTATCATATTATGTGACATCAAAACAAAGTTTATCAACATGACCTCTCCAGGCCAAAATCTTGATGTATATTTAAGGTCATTGATTGATGAACTGAAAATACTGTGGGATGGTGGTGTTCTCATGTACGATGCCCACAAAAAATAAAACTTCAATATAAAGGTTGTTGTTCTATGGACAATCAGTGACTTTCCTGCATATGGTATGTTATCTTGTTGGAGCACACATGAGAGGTTGGCATGTTCGTACTGCATGAAGGATACAAAATCTTTTAGTTTGACTCATGAAAGGAAGTCGTGCGGGTTTGATTGTCACCATCGATTTCTACCTAGCAACCATTCGTTCTGACAAGTGATGAAGAAGCATACTCGAGCTAGTGAAATACATCTTGTAATACATACCACATCACTTTCTCATATGCTCTTATGTTTGTATTTCGAAGACCATACTAGTCATGGTTGTAGTTAGCAAGATATTGGAGTGTGTTTGTTGCAGGTACATGTTTGACATTATTATGATATGAATGATTTGAATATATTGCAATGTTTGATGTGATTGTATGCATGCTTGCATGAAGTTATTTTCGATTTGATTATGTATCTATGTTCATAGAATTGCATATCATGTTACATTCCATGCATACGTATCATGTACATGCACAATTTATGCATAGTTATAAAACAAATTTATGTAGGACCTTTAAATCTTTACATTTCATGCATATGTTATGTCCATGATAAAATTAAGAGTTATGTAACTGATCCAAATAACATTTTTATTTGTTAGAATATAGTTTGTGGAGGTGACAATGGTCGAGCACCCAGTGGTCGATGATCAAGTGGAGGCCGTGATAGCCAGTCTCAACATTTATCTTCACGTAATACTTCGATAGATATATCATTTAAATAATTATATACTTGATTAGTTTAAATGTGCTTCATGTGAATTTCTTACTCATTTTTCTATAGATGATGTTTCGCCTGCACATGACCCACCTACACTAGCTATTCATACACATTACGAGACAATGTCGGATGTAGGGTCTTCTCAGTCTGACACATGATGACTCATTCAAATAGTATATATCGATAGTCGACCATAAGTATTTTATTTTTACTTATACAATACTTATCTTTTAAATAGTGTATATCGATAGTCGATTGTTAATGTGTACCAATTCATGTGCAGCGCGAGGTTCGAGCCACAAGAAGTAATACAAGAAATTAGGTAGTCACTAGTTCAACATCTTTCAGGACCGATCACTTAATGGAAAGAGTATCCGAAGGAAGTATTGGATAGATTGTGGTCCTCATTCATGGTATACAATCATTTATCACAGCTAATATGTTTCATATTTAGTTTTTTGTTATAGTCATGTGTACTAACTTTATGAAATTATTGTAGGCTTTGAATCGCTTTGCGACTGCGAAGGAGAAGCAGGTGCGAGGCGGGTGTGGCAAAATGTGGCTGCCAGTTGATTTGTCGACATGTTGCACAATATGAAGACTGCAACAATAACAGCATCTGGTGGGATAGATGATCAACTGCAGTGAAAGTGTCATGGTCCTCCTACTATCAGGTCAGATTATTGGAATGCAATGTGCGACAAGTGAGCGGGCCATGAATTTTAAAACTGCTCAGCAAAGGCTACACAAAACTGAGCAAAGATGCCTGATGCCCGACTACACATAGGTGAATCTGGGACTTTTGGGAGTCACTTGAAGAAAATGGTAACTCATCAATATATATATTGTCAAATTTATATGTATTGTTGCATACTTTTTAATTAATTTTTTTATCATTTAACCTCTCAGGAAGCAAAAAAACGAGGCATTGTATCTTACAATGATGTGTTTGTTGAAACACATAAACGTAAGAGCACGAGAGAGTTCATATCAGAGAAGGCGAGAGCGACAATGGTATATATTTATTGTATTAATAAACATTGTAATAGACAAGTTACCATGAACATTGTAATTCCTAATTATTAATCCATATTGTAATCATTACTTTGTAGGAGTCAAACGAGCAACAGATGGTAAAGCGATATGGTGATGACTCCACTCAACATCCGTTTTTTTATTCTGAGCATGGGTGACTGCAACCGGTGAACAAAAAAATGGTTGTATGTTCGGGTTTGAGAGTAATATGAACACCACACCAGTCGTTGCCTCCTCTAGCCAAGACTCTCAGAGCTCTCCCGCCAACATCAACTCCCAGCGTCCGATTGACCCTGCTAATTCTTGGGATGGTGTCTGCCAGCTTGTTAAGGACACAATGCATGACTTTTTACATAAAGTCATTTCTGACGTTGTCCGTAATGAGTTGTGTAGCTTTTTTGGGGATAGGAGAACTTCTTCTGCATGTGTCTGTCAAGTATGAAAGTTTCATGTCATTTGTTTCATGTTGTTAGATTTCAAGCTAGTATATATGCATGCTTTCATTACATATGAGCATGATTTCATCATTATAAAAGTTTTTTGACTGCCTTATAACACATATATACATGATTGAATTACTATGAATTTTTTTTGACAACCTTAAAATACATATAAGCATGATTTGATCATTATAAAAGGTTTTTGACTGCCTTTGAACAGATATATGCATGCTTGAATCACTATGAAAGTTTTTTGACAACCTTAGAACATATATTTGCATGAATTCATCACTATAAAAGTTTTTGAACAACCTTAGAACACATATATACATGATTTCATCACTATGAAATTGTTTGACTGCCTTATAACACATATATGCATGATTGAATCACTATGAGAGTTTTTTGACAACCTTAGAATACATATAAGCATGATTTCATCACTATGAAAGTTTTTTGACTGCCTTATAACACATATATGCATGATTGAATCACTATAAAAGTTTTTTGACAACCTTAGAACACATATAAGCATGATTTCATCACTATGAATGTTTTTTGACTGCCTTATAACACATATATGCATGATTGAATCACTATGAAAGTTTTTTGACAACCTTAGAACACATATATGCATGATTGAATCACTATAAAAAATTTTTGACTGCCTTATAACACATATATGCAAGTTTGAATCACTATAAAAGTTTTTTGACAACCTTAGAACACATATATGCATGACTAAATCACTATGAAAGTTTTTTGACAACCTTAGAACACATATATAAGCATGATTTCATCACTATGAAATTATTTGACTGCCTTATAACACATATATGCATGATTGAATCACTATGAGAGTTTTTTGACAACCTTAGAACACATATAAGCATGATTTCATCACTATGAAAGTTTTTTAACTGCCTTATAACACATATATGCATGATTGAGTCACTATGAAAATTTTTTGACAACCTTAGAACACATATAAGCATGATTTCATTACTATGAAAGTTTTTTGACTGCCTTATAACACATATGCAAGATTGAATGACTATGAAAGTTTTTTGACAACCTTATAACACATATATGCATGATTGAATCACTATGAAAGTTTTTGGACTGCCTTAGAACACATATATAAGCATGATTTCATCACTATGAATTTGTTTGATTGCCTTATAACACATACATGCATGATTGAATCACTATGAGAGTTTTTTGATGACCTTAGAACACATATAAGCATGATTTCATCAGTATGAAAGTTTTTTGACTGCCTTATAACACATATATGCATGATTGAATCACTATGAAAGTTTTTTGACAACATCAAAACACATATAAGCATGATTTCATCACTATAAAAGTTTTTTACTGCCTTATAACACATATATGCATGATTGAATCACTAAGAAAGTTTTTTGACAACCTTAGAACACATATATGCATGATTGAATCACTATGAAAGTTTTTTGACAACCTTAGAACACATATATAAACATGATTTCATCAATATGAAATTGTTTGACTGCCTTATAACACATATATGCATGATTGAATCAGTATAAAAGTTTTTTGACAACCTTAGAACACATATAAGCATGATTTCATCACTATGGAAGTTTTTTGACTATCTTATAACACATATATGCATGATTGTGATACATAACACATTTATTTGACAGTCTTATAAATCATATATGCATGCTTGAATCACTATGACATTTTTTTGACAACCTTAGAACAGATATCTGCATGATTGAATCACTATGATTTTTTTTTTCAGCCTTAGAACACATATCTGAATTTTGTTAATGTCCTTCACTTTATTGCTAGTCTATGTGTCATTCATCCATGTTACTTTGATTGCCTTAGATTAGGTGTATTGCATATAATTTATTTTGTTATATTTTGTTTATCATTACTAACCTTTCGGTTCTCTTGTAGGATGCTAGAGATAATCAACGTAGATGAGCTGATGGAGGCATGGATGAAAGGGTAGATCGAGACAATGAAAAGGATGATGCTCTGAATCTTGGCGATGATTAGATTCATGTGTTGAATTTGTTGCACCTTCTTATTGTTTCAAACGAGACTCTTTGTATATGTTTACTTGTAAATAATTAGAACTTGACGAGGATTATAGTGGATCAATAAATTTTTTCCCTTGTAACTTGTGTTAAATTTGTTTCACCTGCTTTGTATATGTACTTTGTTTTTTATACACATGATATATAAATTGTATAATGAGAAAATTTTTCTCGATATTTATATTTCAAACAAATTTTTTTAAAACTTTTGCGACGGATAATATTTGTCACTAATTAATATCAACCTCCAATTTAGCGATGAATTAGGGACGGATATTTATCCATTGCAAAACTGAATCAACTGATGTTTTGTGATATATTGTAATCCATCGTAAATCCATCGCTACAATAGCGATGGAATTAGCGATGGATGTGCATCTGTCACAAAATTAAATCTATGCGGATTAGCGACGGCCTCGCGATGAATCATGACATTCGCTAATCCGTCATAAATTAGCGACGGAAGTAGAGACAAATATGTTTCATCGCTAATTAGCGACTAGGAAATTACTATAAAATTTATCCATCGCTAAACTATTCAGCGACGGATTTGCGATGGATTAACGATGAATTATGTCCTTCGCTAATCCGCAGATTTCTTGTAGTGTTTGTACACTAAAATAAATCTCTTTTTTTTTAACCAACTAATCAGTCGTAGACCAGTTAGGGACTGATCATGGTCATTCCCAATCTGACATAGGACTGGTCCAACTCTGAATCAGTGCCTTAAGGTGATTTCAAACTTTACCTAAAACCACTCGAAATCGGGCCTGATATTGTTAGCAATTGGAAGCCTATATTTGTCCCAATGATGTTTGGACTGATATAAGGCCCCAATAACTACACTTTACCTCGAAGCATGCTCGTGGATACAAATTCTAGCCCACCCCTATCAGTTTAGAACCCCTACCTCAATCGTTGAACACCTAGCTATTCGTAGGCTTGAATCGAATGTCACCTCCGAACCGTGGCTGCACCTCTTGGCTCAGCAACTCCACCATGAAATTCCAGACCTCCTAATGTATGGACGAAGAAGGAGAGACAAGAGGGGGGAAGAAAAGGTTATAGAGAGGAGAATTGCATAGAAAAGTGGAAAGATAGAAAAGAAATCAAAACGGCAAAAATAGGAAGGGGCATGTGAGCCCTTTCCTTTTTAAAGGGTTTGATATTTTTTTTCTCTAACCCGAACACCTTTCCATTCTCTCAACCCAATCCCAGTCCCATTTGTTTTCAGAATTCTCTTTCCAAAAACTAATTGTTTTGTTTCTTGTTTAATGCTTACTATCCATTTTTTTTTTGAAACTTTGGTTTTGATTCCTTTTATATTGGTGTATAATATATGATATATACTGGCTTGCCTCTTAATAGAGGTTTCAGCCACATCCAAGAGGGCCCACTAGGGTGGGACGTTACACCCTAGGGATGCTCTTATGATTGAGAATCAAGTTTTATTTAGAAAACTTTTAAAATTTTCTTTGACTCGTGCTTAAGAAAATTTTCATAACAAGATTTTTAGATTTCAAATTTTTTTGTTCGATCCATTAGGCTGGGCCCACATAGGGGGACGTCCAACCCATTGGACCCCTACAACTTTATAGATTGTAGTTTGTTGCAAATTTCCATTCCTTTAATCAATTACAATTTATTCTCATATGGGTTTCTCTTTTGGAACTCAAATTCAATCGGGATCCAAACTCATTTAAGAAATCCAATTCAATCCATATTCATACCCAACTACAAAAATCCAAATTCACATGAACTTGTACTTGAATTAACTTAAATACTAAGTGTAATTTAACTCTAACTAACTTCACTTTTAAATTTAATTTCAAACTAAATTCAATTATGTTAACATATGAATTTAACTTCCAGTAATCATTAATTAAACCTCCAATTTTTTACCCAATTTGAATTGAAAAATTCATACTTTTAGCATTAAATAATTTGTGAAAAACATCACAGGTGTTACACTAATCAATACCCAAAGTCCTAAAAAGTCATAGATTTAAGCTATTTGAAAAAAAATTCTAATATTTTAACAAAAAACAAGCGTTTATTGCTCATGCCTAATGCTAATTGAAAAATAAAATACAAGAAACACTAAAAACCTTAATTAAACATTCATAGTATTAAAAAAAAAAACTACAGTGAAAACTTAAACCCTAACAATACATTAGGCTAATTGAAAAAAAAAGAACCTTAAAATCAAAACTCTATAAAGCCTTTCAAAAAAAGGTTCGGAAAGGAGGAAAATTGGTGTCTCAGCCACCGTGGCTAGGGCTCTGCACCAGAAAGGCCAACATATGGCAGAACCCAATCCAGCAAAGCTGAGAGGGAGAGAGAGAGAGTGACTGTTACACCAGTGCTGGTGCCACCAGAAGAGGGACGCGCCACCTGAGTGGAAGACCAAGCAATGGGGGATAGGAAACAGATCGATGTCAGTGAAAATCTGGGGTGGAGAGAGAGAGAGAGAGAGAGAGAGAGAGAGAGAGAGAGAGAGAGAGAGAGAGAGAGAGAGACCTAACACCTTAACCGTGTCACTCAGGCAACCGACAAGTAGAAATCGACGGGAGAGTACCACCAGCGGCGCAGGGTCTCCATGCAGTCTGGTTGGGTTTTTTCTAAAAGGATAAAAAAATTAGATGAAGGGTATTTAAGTAACTATACTTAGCCTGACCATGGTAAACCAATCCTAGTAGTGGTGGGGATCGGGCCGGCCAGTCCAGCCCAGGCCCGTTTAGAGTTCAGCCTGTCGGGTTTTAAGTGCAGCCCAACCTGAAGATGGCCCCGACCCAAGCTGGGTTTTGGGCCAGTTCTTAACGGGCTTGGGTTTGAAGAACAACCCATGACCTGACTCATTGGTCTAATGGGCCAATGTGAATTAGGCTGGATCTGGTTCGACCCGGCCCAAACTCATTTCTAGGTTTTTTTAATAAAATTAATAAATTAATTCTTATAAAATTATTGAAATTACTTAGGTAAATAGTAATAGTTAACAAGTTCTCATGTACTCAACTAATTATCTTTCTAGTTTTTATAAAATTAATGCAACTAATTAGGTAAATGATAATAATTACCAATTAGTTAATTTCTTTAATTTTTATATTAATAAAACATTAATAGATAGCTCAGGTCCATCGGACTGGCCCAATAGCCAGTGGGCCAACCCTGACCCAGCCCACGTATATAACAGGTCAGGTTTAAACCCAATAGCTAATGAGGTTAGGCTTAAAACCTTGACACAAACTCGCCAGGCCCATTGCCCACCCTTACATCCTAGTAAAGAGAGGCTTGTGTGAGAGTTATTCTTCTAACCAAGCATATATATTCAAAAATTCTTAAACATTAGGCATGTTTTCATAATTATGTAAAACTTGAGCTTGTTTTTGTAAATTTTCTGATAATAATAATAATAATATCTTTCGGGCGATCATTATGTCTTGTCCTAAAGTAAGTGTACGCCCATTGACATCTCACTGAAAATTTTTTCACACCAAAAAAAAAATATACGTTAGCATTCGGCACGTTATTATTATTATTATTTTATTGGGCACTCGGTGCATTATTTGCTATTGTGAAAAGACATCCTTTTTATAGGAC
The DNA here is from genome assembly GCF_984573655.1 of Nuphar pumila. NCBI lineage: Eukaryota > Viridiplantae > Streptophyta > Magnoliopsida > Nymphaeales > Nymphaeaceae > Nuphar > Nuphar pumila. Next base: position 116,266,697 of record NC_143259.1, on the reverse strand, counting down.
AGGGGAGTCAATATATAGCGTTGTCCTACGAAGCAGCGTTCTTACAACTCAAAATCTGACAAAAAACAGGTGTCCGATCATGAAAATGGGACCGCTACTAATTGTCATCTTTGTGGCATGAAAAAACAATAATTAGTGTCGGTAATGAGAGGGGTGTCATTTTTGTGCAATTTTGCATGAGGCAATGCACACCTTCAGTCCACAGGAATTGACATAAACTGTGTATGTGTTGACTAGTTGCTAAACAATTTATGCCTTAAGCTGTCCTAAATGCTTTTAAAACTTAGTTGTACATATTTTTTGCTTAATCCTAACCTGTAGATTCGTTTAGCATGTTCCTTGGAAATCATGCTTTGAATCCAATAGATTTGATGAGAAACTTTGACTTCTATTTCACCAAGTGTTGGTGCAATATGAGCCAAATCAAATACACGCTCTAAATACACATGTAAACATGAAAAATACCTAATGTAATACATGTTTTTCTACTAAGTTAGTTGTAGAGAATATGTCTCTGAGTTCAGACTAGGTAGACATTCAAAATTTTGCCCTTTTAAACAATTTAAGAGATAATTGTTCAGGAGTATTAGGGAATCAATGGATCAGGCTCAACCAGATACACTAAATGCATATCCAAACCCAAGGACGTCACTCAGGTCATCCAAAATTTGTGCAGATAAGATCCCTGTAAGGACAACTAGCAAGAAAGAGAGTCCAACTCCATATGCTAAACACATCAGCCTTCTAGAGAGTCCTATTGGGACTACACTTCAAGACAAGAGACTTGTAGAGCAATTATGTTCAAGAAAGCTGGAGAGAGTTCAGAGTAGAAACTCAAGGGGCATGTGACCCTGTTATAAATAAGGGTATAATGAAACCTCTCATCTTAATTGTTGTGAAGAAAAAGATAGATAGCTAAAACTTGTTCTGTTATACATGTAGATCTTTCTTGGATCGAACCATGTTAAAATTTGTGTCTTGCGTGCTCGCTTTTTATAGTATAAGAGCCAATTGTTCTTACGTGGGGCGTGTGAGCATGTCTTTATCAGTAGGGATGGCAGTGGACCGGGGGAAAGCGGGGCCCCGCCTCGACTCGCCCCGTTTGGACCGGAGATGAAGGGTATGAAACGAGGATGGAGGCGGGGACGAAGGTTAAAATCCATCCCCATTCAGGGAAAGAGGCAGGGATGGATGTACACTTTTCCCCGCCCCGCCCCGCCTCATCCCCGTTTGAACCGGGGATGGAGGACATGAAATGGGGATAAAGGAGGGGGTGAAGGTTAAAATCCATCCCCGTCGGGGATGGAGGTTCTAATCTTGAGGCGAGGCGTGGGTGGAGACCTTGTCCCCCACCCCACTGCCATCCCTATTTATCAGTGCAATCCTCAGCCGATCTTTTTCTCTCCTTTTTGTTGCTTTGTTTAGGATGGTTGAAAACAACAACTCTACATCAAGTTCGAATCATCTTTTCCGTTTTATTTCTGTTTCAACAAGCCTACAACACTTTATGTGAATGAAATTGTCTATAGACAATTTTTTATTGTGGGAATCTCAATTTATCCCATTATTAAAAAATCATAATTTAATGAGGTTTGTGGATGGGTCAAAATCTCATCTAGACATGTTTATCATGGATCCTAATAAAGAGGCTAGGCAAAATCCGGCATTTGAGGAATGAAAAATGATCAACTTTTGTTAAGTTGAAACATGTGGTCGTTGACAAATACAATACACTATCAAGTGGTGGGCTTAAATATGTCATATAGAAACATATGTTGCACATTCTGGGGCTCATGTTCAACAACTGAAGTCTTAGCTATAGAATCTAAAAAAGAAGACATACAATATTACAAATTTTTTCATAAGGCTAAAACTATAGCCCATCAACTGGCTATGGCAAGAAAGACAATCTCTAATGAAGATCTCACTATGTATATTCTTTTTGGTCTCCCAATGAGTGAGTATGGTTCTTTACGTAATACCCATCAATTTTTTTAAATTTTAAAGTAATTAAAAATGGGAATTATTCTAGCATTCAGTTTAATTTATCATTTTTGGGCTAATTAATTAGCTATTATTCATCAATTATATTTAATTAACAAATTAAATAATTTTTTTAGAGATTTAAAAGAAAGTAAATCTAAATTATCTAAGTATTGATTTAGATTTACGAGATCAAAAGCAGTATTCAGGTTTGGATCTTAGTAAAGATCCTATCAAAACCCACCCATGAAATTCCGAATTCAAAATATCCAATTGAAACATGTCTGATCTAATAGATCCAAATGTCATTTGAGTTTGGATCTTAATGGATCCACACGAGTCAACCCATTTGAAATGGTTTTTGTTTTAACCCGATGTGTTTGGATCCTTATTTGGATCTAGGAAACCCAAATGGATCAACACACTTGATTGGGATTGGATCCACTTGGTGGATTTGATCTAAATTAAAACTAAATTATGTTTGGATCCATATTTGGATTTAGAGAATAAAATGGGTAATGGATTTGGGTTTGGATCCAAGAACCCAAAACTTAAAACCATCACACCCATCACATCTCTTATTTTTAATTCCTTAAATCCCTCACCAAACCCCATTACAATCCCTTAAATTCCTCACCAAACAATCCCTTAAATCTCCCACTAAACAATTCATTAAATCCCTCACTAAAGAATCATTTAAATCTCTCACCTACCTTCCTCTTACATCATCCATCTCACATCATACTCACCACTATGTATTCTGCTCTATAAATACCCTGCTTACTAACTCTCTCTCACTTTCATGCTCTCTCTCCCTCTCTTTCTCTCATTCCCTTGGTGTCGATTTTCTTAGAGTAAAAGAGCTCATTCTTTTCATGATTTTGAGTGTTATCTAATTAGGTTATATCTAAATCCATAAAACTGATGTAGCTCTCAAGTGTGGGAGCTCACAGTTGAAGGACTTTGTCATTTTAGGGATTTTTTGTTGTTTATAAAATTGCATAAATTTTGAGGTAGGGTAAATTTATACTAACTCTATTATTTGTGTGATTTAAATTAATTAAAATAGATATATGCTCTCAAAATAATTGTCTCCTAGTGCACCAGTATGTATACCCATACCAAACCTAGCTTTTCCTTCTAATCCGTTAGTTGTATCCTTTTTGTTCCTCTTACCTCTGGCTTAGGTGTCAAATTTGCCTACACCACCTGTTGAACCTACCTAGCTTGTGTATCCCTTGCTTGCTCTTGTACAACTAGCCTCTGCTCCTATAACCATACCTAATATACTTCTCGTTGAATTGTACCAAGAAAGTGAACCAACCTGTTTTTTTTAGGTCGGGAAAGTTTCTCATTAGCGTCATGCCATGACAGAGGAGTTCAATGCAATGTTGAAAAATGACACATGGGGTCTTGTTCCCCCTCAACCTAATGCTAATATAATTGGTTGTAAATGGATTTATATAATTAAGAGATGAGCTTATGATACTTTAGAAAGGTATAAAGCTCATCTTGTGGCAAAAGGTTATAATCAAGAGGAGGGCATTGGCTACTTTGAAACCTTTAGCCCAACGGCCAAACCACCAACAATTAGAGTTGTTCTCACTGTTGTGTTTTCTCATGGGTGTCTCATACAACAATTTGATGTTCATATTGCCTTTTTTAATGGATTATCACTGCAAGAAACCTGTGAATTAGCGATGACCTAAATCTGATGCTAATCCGATGCTAAACAGCTTAGCGACAGATCAGCGTCGGATTAGAGACAGATAGATTTCATCACGATTTTTTTGGTGCTAATTAGCGACAGAATATATCTATCGCCCATTCCATCACTACGTAGCGACGAAATCTATCTCTCGCCAGTTCCGCCGCTAAGTTGCGACGGAATAACGATTGCCAACATCCATCGCAAGGTCGTCGTTACTATACATCGATTTTGTTGTTGCGACGGATTTATAGTAGTCACTAATCTGTCGTTACATTCAACGCTTAGTAATTAGCGACAGATATATCCGTCGCTAATTCATCGCAAACAAGGAAAAAACTTTTTAAAAAAATATTTGAAAATTAAATATCGAGAAAAAATTTCTTGTAATACAATTTATATTTCCTGTATAATTTATATTTCCTGTGAATAAAAAATAAAGTACACATCAAAATACATATAAAAGGAAACTAAAACAATTAATCGATCCACTATAAAATTCACAAGTTCTAATTATTTATAATTAAGCATTTACATTTTTTAAACAAAAAAAAGGTAGAATAAATTCAACACATGAATCTAATCATCGCCAAGATTTTGTGCATCATCTTGTTCATTGTCTCGATCTGTCCCTTCAGCTCCACTACGTTGATTATCGCCAGCAACCTACACAAGAAAAGAAAGGTCAGTATTGATAAACAAAATATATTGAAATAAATTATACTCTATATGTGATTCTATCATCCTCATATGTTTTCTAAGGTAGTAAAAAAATTATATATGTGATTCTATCATGCTCATATGTATTCTAAGGCAGTAAAAAACTGTATATGTGATTCTATCATGCTCATATATGTTCTTAAGGCAGTAAAAAAAACTAATATGTGATTCAATCATGCTCATATATGCTCTAACGCAGTCAAAAAAATGTATATGTGATTCTACCATGCTCATATGTGTTCTAAGGCAGTAAAAAAACTTTATATGTGATTCAATCATGCTCATATGTGTTCTAAAGGTAGTAAAAAAACTTTATATGTGATTCTATCATGCTCATATATGCTCTAAGGCAGTAAAAAAAACTATATATGTGATTCTACCATGCTCATGTATGTTCTAAGGCAGTAAGAAAACTGTATATGTAATTCTACCATGCTCATATGTGTTCTAAGGCAGTAAACAAACTTTATATGTGATTCTATCATGCTTATATATGTTCTAAGGCAGGCAAAAAACTATATATGTGATTATATCATGCTCATATGTGCTGTAAGGCAGTCATAAAGACTATATATGTGATTCTATCATGCTCATATATGCTCTAAGGCAGTCAAAAAACTTTATATGTGATTCTATCATGCCCATATGTGTTCTAAGGCAGACAAAAAACTATATATGTGATTATATCATGCTCATATATGTTCTAAGGCAGTCAAAAAAACTCTATATATGATTCTACCATGCTCATATGTGCTCTAAGTCAGTCAAAAAATTGTACATGTAATTCTATCATGCTCATATGTGTTCTAAGGCAGGCAAAAAATTATATATGTGATTATATCATGCTCATATGTGTTCTAAGGCAGTCAAAAAAACTTTATATGTGATTCTATCATGCTCATATGTGCTCTAAGGCAGTCAAAAAACTTTATATGTGATTCTATCATGCTCATATATGTTCTAAGGTAGGCAAAAAACTATACATGTGATTATATCATGCTCATATGTGTTCTAAGGCAGTCAAAAAAACTTTATATGTGATTCTATCATGCTCATATGTGCTCTAAAGCAGTCAAAAAACTGTATATGTGATTTTATCATGCTTATATGTGTTCTAAGGCAGGCAAAAAACTGTATATGTGATTATATCATGCTCATATGTGTTCTAAGGTAGTAAAAAAAACTGTATATGTGATTCTATCATGCTCATATGTGTTCTAAGGCAGTAAAAAAACTATATATGTGATTCTACCATGCTCATATGTGCTCTAAGGCAGTCAAAAAGTTATATATGGGATTCTACCATGCTCATATGTGTTCTAAGGTAGGCAAAAAATTGTATATGTGTTTTTAGCGTGCTCATATGTGCTCTAAGGCAATCAAAAAACTGTATATGTGATTCTACCATACTCATATGTGCTCTAAGGCAATAAAAAAACTATATATGTGATTCTATTGTGCTCATATGTGTTCAAAGACAGTAAAAAAACTGTATATGTGATTCTATCATGCTCATATGTGTTCTAAGGTAGTAAAAAAACTGTATATGTAATTCTATCATGCTCATATGTGTTCTAAGGTTGTAAAAATATTATACTGAAATATTATATAAAATGTGAGTATTGATAAACAAAATATACTGAAATAAATTATATCCAATGCGCCTAAGTTAAGGCAATCAAAGTTATATGAAATCTAACGACATGCAATATATCACATGAAACTTTCATACCTGAGAGGCACCTGCAATCGAAGTTCCCCGGTTTTGCAAAAAATTGTTGAACTCATCTCGGAGAACGTCAGCAATTGTTTCATGGAAGTAGTCACGCATTGTGTCCTTAATGATCTGGCGTACATCATCACCGGAAAAAATAGGATGCTTGGAGCTGATGTTGACGGGAGAAGTCTGTGAGCCGTGACTGGAGGAAGCAACGACTGGTGAGGTGTTCATATTACTCCCAAACCCGAACACACGACCCTTTTTGGGTTCACCTACTGCAGTCACCCATGCTGCATGGTCAAATGATGGATGTTGAGTAGAGTCATTGCCATATCGCTCTACCATTTGTTGCTCATATGCCTCCTACAAAATAATATTTACAGTATGCATTAATAATTAAGAATTATAATGTTTATGATAACTTGTATATTACAATGATTATTAATACAATAAATACATATCGTTGTCGTCCTTGCCTTCTCTGATATGAACTCTTCCATGGTCTTACATTTATGTGTTTCAACAAACATATCATTGTATGACACAATGCCTCTTTTTTCTGCTTCCTGCTAAGTGAAATGATAAAAGATTTAGTTAACAGGTTTGCAACAATACTTATAAAATTGACAATATATATTAATGAGTTACCATTTTCTTCAAGTGGCTCCCAAAAGTTGTAGATTCACTTGTGTGTAGATGGGCTTTGAGCATTTTTGCTCAAATTTTTGCAGCCTTCGCTGAGCGGTTTTGAAATGCATCCTTCGCCCACTTGTCGCACATTCCCTCCCAATAATCTCTTCTGGTGGTAATAGGGCCATGGCCCTTCCACTGTAGTAGATCATCTATTCCTTCAGATGTTTTTTTTGCGGCAGTCTTCATATTGTGCAACATGTCTGCAAATTGATTGACAGCCACCTTCTGTCACACCTTCATTGCATCATGTTCCTCCATCATAGTTGTGAAGCGATTCAAAGCCTATATATATTTTCAGAAAGTTAGTAGACATGACTATAACAAAAAATTAAATATGAAACACATTAACTATGACAAAAAACTGTATACCGTGAATGAGGACCACAATCTGTCTATCACCTCTTTTGGATACTCTTTTCATTGAGCGATCGATTCTGATAGATATTAAAGTAGTGAATTCCTAATATCGCGTACTACTTCTTGTGGCTCAAACTTCGTGCTGCACATGAATTGGTACACAGTAAATATCAATATACAATATTTATAAGATATGCAATAAGTGAAAACGAAATACTTACGATCGATTATCGATATACACTATTTGAATAAGTCTTCTTGTGTCAGACTGAGAAGATCCTAGATCCTGTGTCGAATCCTGACTTGTATGATCAACTGGTGTAGGTGGGTCATGTACAAACGAAACATTATCTGTAAAAAAATACCTTAGAAATTCTCAAAATGCACATTTCAACTAATCAAGTATCCAATTAGTTAAATGATATACTTATCAAAGAAACTCGTGAAGTTGAAGGTTGAGACTGACAACCATTGGATGAACGACCACTGTAAGCTCCACGAACCATATTCTAACAAATAAAAAATGGCATGCAATACATTCAAATTGTTTCAATCATTCACATCAATACAATATATTTTAATATATTCAAATAATTCAAATCAAGTATTACAATACATTCAAATCATTCAAATCATTAGAATACCTGAAAATCATTCACATCATTGCAATATATTCAAATCATTCACATCAAGTATTACAATATATTCAAATCATTCACATCAAGTATTGCAATACATTCAAATAATTCAAATAATTCACATCAAGTATTGCAATACATTCAAATAGAGGTTTGTATTACAAGATTTTTCTCACTAGCTTGAGAATTCTTCTTCATCACTTGTTTGACTTTCATATTCTTCTTCTTCATTGTTTGCCCACCCACTTGGTATATCATTTGGAACACATTCTTGTATGAATGTTTCATCGACCAATGGAGATATGACATGCATATCATGCGCAACATCGTGACCATAAGAGAAGTCATAGATATCAATCTGATTGATAGTAATCACTCTCTTCAATTAACTTGTCTTCCTGTAACTGATCATACTCAGGGTATAGTTTGGACTTCACCTTACAAATTGCCCACCATTCATTTTTATCTGACTTTTTTGTATTCGGATATGAAGTATAATAAACTTGTTGAGCTTGTGAGGCTAATATGAATGGTTCATATGTTCCAAACCTTGATTTATGATTCACCTCCACAATGTCTGAGGCTTTGTCGACTCTTGTTGCAGTTGGATCAAACTAATGACACTTGAATAAAGTTATCCTATTATTTATGCCTAAGTAAGTCAACTCTATTATTTTCTCTATAACACCATAGTAATCATGTTCATTTTCACCGTAGTTGCTACCTTTGACACACACGCCACTATTCATTATTGATTTGTTTATGCCATAATCTTTTGTATGGAATCAATAACCATTTACGATGTACCCGTTGTAACATTGCACAACTTTGGTCGAACCATTTTGTAAATCACATATTCCTTGATCTTTAACATCACCATGTCGGACCTACACACAAACATAAGCAATGATTGTGATCACGACCAATTAAGTAACTTAGTGTTGTTTACAAGTACACAATTTATGTGAGTGTCCTTACCAACTCTTTCAACCACTCCACAAACTTAGTTTCATATTCTTTTTGTACTTCTGCATCAGTAAGATGTGAAACTTCTCTTCGTAACTCCAGATTATTTTTTTTGCAAACCACAAATACTTATATTATCGAACCATATATACACATATAAAACATAAAAGGATTTAGAATTGTGTTGCGTCTACATATACTTACTCGATGTATGGGTCGATCGTTAAGCAATTAAAAAGAATATAGATGTGTGTTGTGTCTTGCTCTCGATCTGCCAAGAGTCTTGATCGGCAACTACCAAATGCATGCCCAAGTGGTTGAAATATCGACAGTTTGTCAACTACAGTTACTTGTTCTCCATCATCGTTACGAGGCGGGCATGTGTAACGTGTTGGAATGTGAGGTTCAAAGTACATAGATGAGAAATTTGAAATCTCTTCTAAAGTGTACGCTTCACAAATAGAGCGTTCTACTCTTGCTTTATTATGAACCTTTTTTTTGAGGTCAAATATGTATCTACCAAAAATATACATTTCAAATTTGAAATACCTGTCATTGAAGAGACAAATATAAGAAAACATATACCTTTTAAATGAGTACATCCACCGATATTGCACAGGACCACCAACCCTTAGTTCATATGGCAAATGTATGATCAAATATTTCATAACATCGAAAAATGCTTGCGGAAAAATCTTTTCTAGCAGACAAACAGTAGTGATGACAAAGTCCTCGAGATTCTTTACATTAGATACTACGACTTCCAATGCGCACAATGTTCTAAAAAATCCACTCAACTCAGACAATACCCCCCATATAGGTTTGTCTAACATATCATGAAATGCTAGGGGTATCAATCATTGCATAAAGATATGGCAATCATGGCTCTTCAACCCATATAACTGTCCATCGTCAATCTTCACAACCCGAGCAATGTTAGAGACATATCCATCTGGAAATCTCAATTGTCCCAACCATTGACATACCTGCTTTATTTGATCAGGTTCAAGTATGTACCTTGCCTTTGGTTTCAGTACTTTGCCATTATACTCTTTGAGTTTCAATTCTGGTCTTTTACATATTACTTTTAAATCCATACGGGCCTTCGGATTATCCTTTGTTTTTCCTTTAACATTCATTACTGTATTGAACACATTATCAAACACATTTTTCTCCACATGCATCACATTCAAATTATGTCGTATCAATAGGGTTGGCCAATATGGTAGTTCCCAAAAAATAGATTTCTTTGTCCAATTATGATCCTTCCCAAATCCAAGGAAGAGCGTCGGACTACGGGCATCTGTTAATACATCTGGAAAGTATCACAATCTTCTTAAAATCTCTGTCAGACAATCTTGTGGGTGGACCTTCCATTTCAGTTGTGCCTGCTCTAAACGCATTTCTTTGTCGTCGGAACGGATGGTCGCTGGGTAGAAATCGACGATGATACTCAAACCAGCAAGGCTTTCTTTCAAGCGTTAATCTAAAAGTTTTTGTATCCTTCATGCAGTACGGACATGCCAACCTCCCATGTGTGCTCCAACTAGATAACATACCATATATAGGGAAGTCACTGATTGTCCATAAAACAACGACCTTCATATTGAAATTTTATTTTTTGTGGGCATCATACATGGTAACACTGTCATCCCATAGTACTTTTAGTTCATCAATCAATGGCCTTAAATATACATCAAGATTTTGGCCTGGTGAGGTCGGACTAGGGATCAATAGAGACAAGAAAAGATTTGGACGTTTCATACACAAGCTTGGTGGAAGGTTGTATGGAGTTACAAATACTGGCCAGCATGAGTATGGAGTTGATCTACCTCTAAATGGATTAAATTCATCTGTATATAGACCGAGTCTAACATTTCTCACTTCTATTGCAAAGTTTTGATGAGTACAATCAAAGTGTTTTCAAGCTTCCGCGTCAACATGATGCGTGTTTTTGTCTTTATTATGTCAAACTTTATTTGCATGTCATCTCATGTGTTTAGCCGTTCTTGAAGACATATACAATCATTGCAATCTAAGAGTGATAGAAAAGTAGCGGAGCGACTTGTATGAAATATTTTTTGATCTCGTGCTACCATTGCCTCTTGTCTTTGGCTTGAACCGAGGATGCCCACATGACAGGCATGATATGTTATTTTTCTGATCCTTGAAATACAACATGCAGTGATTTGGACAAGTATCTATCTTTTTATACCCCATACCTAGAGCGTTGACTATAACCTTCGCACGATAAAAATTTTGTAGCAATTTCTCATCTTTGGGCAACATACTCTTCATAATCATGCACAAATGGTCAAAACATGATTGACTCAAATTATACTCGAACTTCAAATTTATTAGTTGAAGAACTGCAGACAAGATAGTGTGACTCTCGCAACCGTTCTAAAGTGGCTCATCAGCATCTTTAAGTAAATCATAAAATCTACTAGTTGCATCGTTTGGTGATTCTTCATCTACTACAGTTGTTATATCACTAGAACCCATAGCAGAACCCAGTTTTGTTCATGCAACATCAAATATCAAATCCATATATGGATTATCGTGCACTACATTCACCTGTGCATCAAAATTTTTTCTAAATTCTTCACCATGAAACATCTAATTCTGATAATCGCTCACAAAACCCTTCCTGTATAGGTGATGTTTAACGCCATGAGGTTCTACAAATTGATTGTTCTTATAAATCTTGCAGGGATACCTAATCCGACCTATAGGATCCACTGTACTGACACTTGGCATTGCAAATTCAATAAAACTTTCAACACCATCCATATATTCATGCGATAACTCATTGTCAACTATCCTACGGTACATCCATTCACGGTTTGTAGTCATTTTGTTGTATGATATTACAAATAATATCCTAACCAGTCAAAAGAGAATCATCAGAATGCTATGATAAAGAAAATATCAAATTTATTATGCAATATATGATGTCATACAATCACAAGAATTATGATGCATGTATTGATAACTTAATATTTTGATGTACAAACTATTCATAACACAATACATTCATTTGAAGCATGCTTTCATTATATAATTTCACATGTAAGTCATAATCAAATTGAAAGTAATTACATGCAAGCATGAATATAATCACATCAAACATTGCAATACATAGAAATCATTCATATCAAAAAAATGTCAAACATGTACCTGCAACAAACACACTCTAATATCCCGCTAACTACTACCATGTCTAGCATGGAATCCGTACTCCAAAAACAAGAACACTTCTATTCTCATACATTAAAATCATGCTCAACATGATCTCCAAACTCCAACAAAGTAGTCCTAGATATCAACAACTAAGTGAGTGTGTGAACAGTAAAGTGTTACATCCAATAAATTAAATAACATGTGATGCGCTTGCATCACTTACTCACCACAGGTATTTACCCGATTTGCATTGTTTTTGTCACTTACTTACCACGGGTGGCGTAGCACAGGCAGGATTCGTTGGGAAATCTGCAAGAGACATTGTGTTCAAATGAAGTCACCCTTTGCCGAAAGAAAAAAATTTAGAATAAATATCAAAGTCGGACGGGATTTCGGCGAGGTGGAACGCCTCCCGTGCGTCGACCACCTCTCTGTTTGGCCCGACCGCCCTCGAGTTTGGTCGGCCAGCGATGTACGACAGCAGCACGAGGTCTCCGGAGGCAGTGATTGTCTCCCAGAGCAGCAGGCATGGGGTGATGCCATGGTTCAGGAACCCGGCGATCGTCGGGCGCCACCCGGCTCGTCGCCCCCCCCCCCCCCCCCCTTGCTGGAAAAAAAAATGAGGCAGGAGGGGCGACCCCCTGCCAAAAAAAAAACGAGGCAGGGTCGCCCGGCTCTCTTCCTGCCGAAAAAGTAGGGGGGGGCGACCCCCTGCCTGAATAAAAAAATGAGGCAGGAGGCGACCCCCTGCCGGAAAAAACAAATGAGGCAGGGGTCGCCCCCCTTATCGAAAAAAAAAGAGACACAGGGGCGACTCCCTGCCGGAAAAGCAAAGGGGCGACCCCCTGCCCAAATAAAAAAATGAGGCAGGGGGCGACCCCCTGCCGAAAAAAAAAATGAGGCAGGGGGTCGCCCCCCGCCCCTGCCGAATAAAAAAAGTGGAAGGGGGGTGACCCCCTGCCCGAATAAAACAACGAGGCAGGGGGGTTGCCCCCCCTGCCAAAAGAAAAAAAATGCGGCAGGGGGTCGCCCCTTTGCCAGAAAAAAACAAACGAGACAGAGGGGTGACCCCCTGCCGAAAAAGCAGGGGGGTGACCCCATGCCGAAAAAGCAGGGGGGTGACCCCATGCCTGAATAAAACAACGAGGTAGGGGGGTCGCCCCCCTGCCAAAAAACCAAAATGTAGCAGGGGGTCGCCCCCTGCCGAAAAAAAGAGGGATTTACCTGGGACACGTCGGGCGGCGGGCGATAGACTGGGGAGCGACGGGCGGCGGGCGGCGGGCCGGGGAGTGCGTTGGGCGACGGAGGAGTGTGTCGAGCGAGTGGGAGAGACAAAACAGGAAAGAAAAAAAGGGCTCTGATTAGGGATTTACGGAAAAAATAGTGATGAATTTGGCAACGGCCTAATTCCGTCGCAACTCCATCATAAATTTTCATAACCAGTTAGCGACGAAAGATTTTCATTTCGTCGCCAAATCCGACGCTAACCGTCATGTGTGTTGCGACAAAAACCTGTCGTCGCTAACTAGCGACGAAGGTAGCGACGAAAGTTTTTCCGTCGCTAGTTTCATAAATATTACAAATCTTAGCGACGAATTAGTTTCTCTCGTTAATCTGCCACAACGTTGTGACAAAAAAATTCATCACAAATATCCGTCGCTAATTGACAATTTTCTTGTAGTGTATTGTTTGAAGAGGTCTATATGTCTCAGCCACAAGAATTTGCAGATCCGCAATATCCCAACCATGTATATAAATTATATAAGGCACTTTATGGGTTGAAATAGGTGCTTAGAGCATAGTACAAATGATTAAGTATCTCACTAGTATTGGCTTTGTTATTTTCTAGGTTGACACCTCTTATTTGTACTTCAACATGCTTATCTGAGAGTGTATATTTTAATTTATGATGATGATATAATTGTCACTAGCAGCTCTAATAGCTATCTACAAGCCATTATTTAGAAACTAGGAGATGAGTTTGCTTTCAAGGATTTGCATCATCTGCACTATTTTTTAGGTATTGAATCTACATTTACGTCAACATGTTTATATTTGACTAAGCAAAAGTACATGTTGGACTTATTGGATCATACTAACATGACTGGTGTCAAACTAGTTACCACTCCTATGGCTTGCTCTATAAAATTGTCTCTGCATGATGGGGATCCCCTGCCAGATCCAACAACATATTGTCAAGTTGTGGGTGTCTTGCAATATCTTGCTTTAACTCGGCCTAATATTGCTTTTCCAGTTAATAAAGTTTGTTAGTTTATGCATCAACCCATTACTGTCCACTAGACAACTATTAAAAGGATTTTGCATTATATAAAGCATATGTTACAATCTGAGTTGATCCTCCCTAAGTGTGCTCAATTTCATATATTTGCATCCTCAAACGTTGATTGGGCAAGCAGTGTTGATGATCATAAGTCTATTGGGGGATTTGCAGTGTTTTGGGGAGGTTCTCTTATTTCTTAGTAAGCCAAAAGCAATCAAGTGTTGTCAGTTCCAGTATTCAGGCTGGATACAAGGCCCTATCAAACACTGCTACTGAGGTCCTTTGGCTCTCATACTTTCTTGGGGATCTACATATTCCTATACTGAGCCCTATGATTCTGTGGTGTGATGATATTGGTGCATCCTATTTGTCTGCTAATCCAATCTTTCCTAATTGCACCAAGCATATCGATATTGATGTATATTTTATCCAAGATCATGTGTCTAAAGAACACATTTGGTGAAGTAAATCTCATTTGCATATTAGATTGCAGATCTTATGACAAGGCCAGTTTCAACATCTCGGTTTGTTCTGCTTCATACCAAGCTAAACACCCTCCCTAGGCTGTTGAGCTTAAGGGGGGCTGTTAAGGAATCAATGGTTCAGGCTTGACCAGATCCCCCACTTGATGATCCAAACCCAAGGACGTCACTTAGGTCATCCAGAACTTGTGCATATAAGAGCCTCATAAGGACAGCTAGCAAGAAAGAGAGTCCAACTTCATATGGTAAATACATCAGCCTCCTGAAGTCTTACTGGGACTACAGTTCAAGAAAACAAGAGTCATGCATAGCAATTAAATTCAATCCAGCTGGAGAGAGTTCATAGTCCTGTAATTAATCAAAATGTCTTAGTATTTGAAAGAGACTTTGTTAATGTAAATTAAGAAACCCAGGGAGCGTGTGGGACTCCTGAGGGGCATGTCACCCTATTATAAATAAGTGTATAATGGAACATCTCAATTGTTGTGAAGAGGTAGAGAGAGAAAACTTGTTTTATCGTTAACGTAGATCTTTCTTGGATCGAACTACGTTAAAATTCATATCTTGTGCATTTGTTGAGTGTTCTCTTTTTAAGACACTATTCATTACTCTCTCTCCATCCATATATATACATATATATAGTAATGGGTTTGTGCTAAACCACATTGGTGCTGAATCAGAGCTAAACCACGCTGATCATCCATAATGCTCGTTGATGGACAGTCAATGCACAAAAAATGCATTAAAAATATAATTTTTGAGCAAAAAGACCTTTAGTGGCGAACTAAAAGCGCCAGTAAATGTCCTGATTAAAGGTTTGGGACCTTTACTCACGCTTTTAGTGTGCCATTAAAAGCCAAGTGCATTTTTTGAAAAAGGTCTTTAGTGACACACTAAAAGTGCCGATAAAGGTCCCAAACTTTTAGCAGGACCTTTATTGGCGCTTTTAGTATACCCATAAAGGGTTTTTGACACATTTTTTTTTGCACGCTTGTCCATCAAAGCGCGCGATGGACCGTCAGTGTGCTTTAACTCTGATTTAACACCAAATGGGTTTAGCACGGACCCATTTCACTGTATATATATGTTCATGGATTTTTCCAACTCCTGCGCAAGTTGACCAGGCCCAGTATGAGTCAAGTACAACCCTCAGCAATCAAAGGGCTCAAACCGGGGGCTTGAGGAAGGCGGATTACTTTGTGAGAGATTATGACAATGCTGAAAGTGATGTATCATAATGTGGCCATGGGCCCAATAAATCAGGAAGGCCTGAAAAGTATCAAGAATTGCATAAAGGCAATTAAAGAGCCAACTCCTTACAAGTTAATTGCAGTACTGTCTAGATTTGTCGACAATGGGCGTATCTTTGGTTTCATGAGGATTAAAATATGCTCCACTCTACCTGCAAATTCTCTTCTGATGGTGGGGTTGTATGCACCCTTGTTTACCCAAGCCCCTGCATCAATGGGACCAGATTCTTCAGCATTTGTGCCCTCACTCACTGTTGTGATATCCTGCTTAGTGTGAACAAATAAGGCTTTGGTCATTTTGACAAACATTCACGTATATTTTTGCAGTAACTGAAAATGTGACCAAATTCGTGACATTCTTTCTTATTGCTGGAACGGTGCTATCGTTGCTTTTTTAAAAATAATATGATACAAAAATGCTATATAAGCTATTTGAACAAGCCTATACGAGCCCAGTTGAGCATGAACAAGGACACAAACAAGCAGAGCCAAGCCACGAGCTACCCAATTCATTTCTCACCCTTAGCAATCAAACATGACAATACTCTCTCTCTCTCTCTCTCTCTCTCTCTCTATATATATATATATATATATATATATATATATATGAAAGTTAACCATCCATAAAGTGTGAATAGTGCTGGATTTTGTCAGACCATGTTTGGTAAATCTGACCTTACATATTTTTTCATCATGTTTCATTTGTTAGGAACCAATTGTTGGATCATGTTTTTTCAATGAAAAAGTATGATTTTATGAGTCTTTAAATTTATAAAAATTCTGAGCCATTCATTTTTGAAGTCTTATAAATACCTGCTCACACGTCTTAATCAGATGATTCAAAAGCCTATTTCGGATAAATAGAGCTTATGGATCACATCTATAAGGTTAGATTTGAAAAAAAACAAAAAAGGCAGAAAATTAATATTGTCCGCATCCTCTACCGATACGAGGAACCAATCTCTCTCTCTCTCTCTCTCTCTCTCTATATATATATATATATATATAGAGAGAGAGAGAGAGAGAGAGAGAACTGAACATATTAGGCCCCATTTCTCGTTCTGCCCCGCTTTGCCCTATAAGTTTTAAGTGTTTTATGATGGATCTGAATCGTTAGATGTGTTTAGCATGAACGATTTGGTGGGAATCAACTCATTTCGACAAAAAAAATATGATTTTATGAGCAGGGAAAACTGGTCCCTTCATAGCCATACATGTCAGATTCCAGCTATCCAAAAGTTGGTTCCTACTAAACAAAACCTATAGATCACATCTACGGTGTTAGACATGAGAAAAAATACTTAAAACTATGATTTTTTAAGGGGCCTAACGATACCTAACGAAAAAGGAGGCCTATATATATATATATATATATATATATATATATATATATATATATATATATATATATATATATATATATATATATATTCCAATGTTGAAGATTCTGTTTCTTTGGGACCATTGAAAGCAATGCCATTATTAAGGTTTGTAGTTATCTCAGTCTCCTCACCCTCATTCAATGCCCAGCGTACAAATAATTGCTGCAATTAATGGAGTCCACATAGCTCCATACTCTTTTCTTGTAGTTCTCAATCACATGCTACCAGTGGCAACTTCTATCCTGTAACTATATTCTTTATAAGTAGTTGACCTCTGAAAGATTTGTCTTGTACTTTTTCACATCTCTCTTTAAAAAATGACAATGTCAAGGCCTAAATTGTTACCTCATATCAGCACACATATAGAGATCCTAGTGATATAACAATTTCTGAAAAAAAAAACCTAGATCACTAGCAATATATCCTTCTTTTGTGTTCATTTACTTCAAGAAAATCCTTGGTTTCAACTTTAGCAGGTACCCGGATGCTTCTTTAAGTGGATGCTCTTGGTTCCAATTATTTGACTAGTATTTATTATGCATATCTGTCCATGGCTAAGTTGATCTCTCGGACCCTCCATTCAGTCTTCTTTTGACAGGCCAAAGATTCCACATTTTCAGGTGGGGTTGTGCCATAACCTTGTACTAAAGTCCATGGAGCCATTATATGACCCTTCCTAGTGGTGGGGTGTGTCTACTGAGCCACTCCACATCATAGCGGCGTAGCCCACTGTCTATTTGCCAACTCTCAAATTATGAAATCCATAATTAGCAACAAAATCACATCAAGAGATCCCTGAGACAAGCCATGTTTGGCAAAGTGGTATACGCTCTAATGGCTGATTATGCCTTTCCAATTGCTCTTCCATAATGATATCATTGTGATGTTAATTTTTGGTAGGTAATTGGTTTTTTTATAATATGATAGTTGTTTTGGTGAGGTCTTATTGTCTTGTGTTCTCCACATCCTTGTAAAAGTATGTTTGCCAAGACAGCATGCAGGAATGAGGAAGTAGGCCTTTCTGCCTAGGGATGTTTTGGTGGGTCGGATCGGAGTACATTGTATCGAGGCCAGGTTGACCCTAATCCGCCCATATATATGGTATTCGGATTTGAATTGGAGTATTTGTTGGATCAGATATGGTCGACACCTTGTAAAAGCTTGTTCATTGAGAAGGGTGCACGGTAGTCCTATCCATTTGGACTCTAACTAAGCTAAGCTTGTTGCACCCAGGCTTCACTTTGGCTAGGTTCTTTGTCATGGAAAAAAATCGCCTGCATTTTCATGGGTTTATATGATTAGTTTTTTTGGCATCTTATTAACTATAGCACAAAAAAATTCCTAAGAAGGAAATTTCATTGTTGAAAATGGAGACCTTGGTTAATTCCTGTACTGATTTATCTTTTGATCTGTATTAGTACACCTTTTTTTGAGCTATCTCTTGATATATAATGGTATATATGGTATATTTATAGTAAGTGAATTCATGCATAATTTATAATTCCTCTTCCTTTGCTGAGTTATCTTTTGAACTATATTGATATACACTTTTTTTGAGCTATCTCTCGATATACATTGGTATATATAGTAAGTCAAATCATGCATAATTATTAGTGTGTATTCTATATTCTTCACCAGTCATGTCATTATATAGTTCCTCTTGCTTTTTGGTTTTCTATTTTATTTTCCCAAACCTCAAATACTCTTAACAGACATGAGAAATAAGGAACCCTTAATTGGAAACTGTTTTGTACAAAGCCAATATTTCCAGTCAAACTAAACAAGATACATGACAATTATCAAAGGATCACTTTAAATTTCTAATTCCACAGAACAGAAAGAAAAGGGGAGAGGGGTGCCTTTGACTAGAAGTAGCAAAGCATCTCTACTTCTCTTTCTAACTCCAATTGCCCTGTAAAAACACAATAATTATGGGTGCCCCCACTGCTTGTGCCCAGGTGCCCATTTGGGGGACTTGGGACTAAAGTAGCTAGACAGGACCCTAGAGTTGAGCAACTCAATTATGGGCTTGAACTTCACACACCTTGGGGTCTTATACTGGTTGATTGAGGCCCCATTGCTCAAGGCATAGTCCATGATCATGTCAAAGGTTCCGGCCTCGACGATCTTGATCTCGAGAGGGCCGATCGATTTGTCAGCAACTCGGCCTTGCCGATAGACACTGTTGAGGGACTGTTCTATGGTAAGGCAGCAATCTTCAAAGACACAAGAGGGAATTGGAGTTGCACCATGCTTGAGCTCCCAGAATAGGGCATAGTGACCCGGTATGGTGCAAGTGTCTGCATGGCTGGTGTACTCAATCAGGGTGGCATCAAATGGCTCGAGGTGGTGCACAGCATTCGTCACCGCATTTTGGAGTTCGACCTCGTCGGTCTTATCAGAATCAATACTGAGAACTACATTTTTCCGGCAGATGAACTGGAATTGGGGTGCTTTGTTCTTGAATCCGACAACCCTCAGCACATCACCAACTCTGTAACGATAGAGACCTATTACAGAGAAAAGAAAAAACAGAAAACCTGTCAATAAAGAAGTTTGTAGTAAAAATCTTGAATATATAAATTCTTAAGAATGGTTAAAAATTCGCACTAGTCTGGAAAAATAGGCAGGGGACTCCTTTTCATGTACTGAATGCAGATGCATAAAATACTTGCTGGTATCAAACAAAAAACCTCATATTCTTTCCTTTTATAAAATATCAAAATAAGTACATAAAAAGAGGTACCCAAGAAGAAAAAGCAGTAAATTTATTGAAAAGAAATGCAAATAAATATCAAAATATGTGGAAAAGAAGGAACTGCTGTATCACCACTTCAGTAAAAAAATTCTGATATTTTTTCCTTTTAGAAAACATCAAGTTATAACTTTCACAGAAAAAATAGCTTATACATCAAAAGAACTAAAGAAGTACCCAAGTAGAAAAAGCATTACCTTATTGACAAGAATTGCAAAAAAATATCCAAAATATGGAAAAAAAGGAACTTCCGAATATATGGAAAAAAAGGAACTGCTGTATCGCTAATATCCAAAAAATCATTATATTGTTTTTTTATGATAGTATAAAAAACAGGTTATAAATTTTTAGAGAAAAAATATCTTATGTTACACAAAAAGAAGTACAAAAAGCACTACTTTATTGACAGCATTTGCACAGAAATATCAAAATATGTTGGAAAAAAGAAACTGCTGTATCACCAATATGCATAAGTAAGAGAACAACAAAGAAATAAAACTAGAATAGTTCCTCACCTGAGTATGTAGTGACCACGAGTTCATACTCATGGCCAAGTTTAACATCAACGAGCTCCACAAGCTCCTTCTGTTCTTTCTCTCTCAAGGTTTTGGAGTTGAAATGATGATCTGTGACACCACTGCTCCGGTGCACAGGAAGAAACTCAAAGTAGGCCATGGTGGGCATAAGAGTGTAGGATACATCCTTGGGGTCAGACAAAGGGTTAAGGTTCAGGCCAAAGTAGCATTCAGAAGATGCATACATAGTGCACACTAGTGGGAGTCCATTGCCATAGAAATCAAGTGTTGGTATGTACTGTGACATGGTGCCTGTCACAATAACATCTACATACTTGGTGTTAGGCCAAAGCCTGGGAATGATCCCTTGCCACGAATCCTTACGGCATTCGCTCTCGATGAAATCAGCAAGATTCGGGTCTGGTTTGAGAAGTTTAGTTACAACTTGCCTTACGGAGATGTCTGTAATCTGGGGATCGAGATTGCCGGTTCGGATGTCGTGGGCAAGCTGAGTCCAGTGTTGTTCGAGAAACTTGATAGCCCTGATGAACCCGGACGCGAAAACCGATCCGACTCGCAGGACATCTTTGTTCTGGATGAGCCCACAGAGGAGTTGTGAGTACATGCTTTGGAAGGAGTCTGAACACAGGATGGTTTCATCTGGGCTGGTGTAATTGGTGTATGGGTCAAAAGGCCTGTTGGTGAAATACTTGCTCTTGTAGTAGCTGGTGAGCACAGGGCGGGCCACTATGCCTCCTGGTGTCTTGGCCTCAGATTTCACAAACAAGAAGTACATGCCTTTGCCTTTGTCTAAGCCAGGAACAAACTGGTCCATGACAGGCATGAGGAGGCTGTACAGCAAGGATCTCCTTCCTAGCTCTTGCTCTATAGTAGGCATCAGCTTTCTCTCCCCACCTGATGTTCCTGAACTGCATCATAAAGAAAAGCCCAAACCCATCAAATCAGAAAAAGCAGGAAAGAGATGGAATGTGTGTATCTAGATAGGATTATTATGTGTGAAAAAGTTAGACATAGATAAGTGAAATTCATTAGGTCCATCTGCCTTGCATGATAACTGAACATTTAAAAATTATTCTCCACTTTCTTTTCGAAAACAGTGAAATAACAGTAAGCACCATGAGTGCCTTCAAAGAGGCCACACATCCCATTACTACTCCCACTCAAACACACCATATATCAAGGATCGGTATGTTACCTTGTGAGGAATTCTGACACGGGGTCCGTCGAAAAGATCAGAGATTTATCACCGTTAGCAATTCGACGAATGTCAGGCTGTATATCTTCATAGGTGATGACTGGCAAAAGCTTCTTGAAGCTCGCCCTGTTGGCGCGGCCGTCCTGGCCATATCTGCACAAGTACTCGACGTGCATGTTGCGAGATAGGATCTCACTGAGCACCCTCTCCTGGACCTGATCGGCGTTGTTCGTGATGTCCTCAATGTATTGCAGTGCCTCTTTATGCCCATTGAACGGCTTTGGCACAAAGTTAAGTGCATCTTTTGATGCTGCAGGCATGGTTGCAGAAAACAAGATCTCACTAATGATGATGTTTAGTGATGGGGATGATGATGGAGAAAAAGAGAAATTACAAAGAAGCAATGCAAAATGAAGAAAATGTATTGGGGGGTGGAGCTAATGGTGCATGGGGTTAGATCTATAGGGAGAAGGATAGTGTAGAAGAGAGGATGCATGAACATATATATATTGAGACGTTTGGTCTATGATAGCTGTATTCCACCTTAGTTTATATATATATATATATATGAGAGAAAATATCTGGTATGTATTGAACTGAAAATTATTGGTGCAAGTTGTATTGACTCAATTTGACCACACGGGTGTACTTTTTCTTTTTTTTGAGAAAAACCACAGCTGTTTTAACATGTGGTTTAGTATTAACATGTGGTTTATTAAATGTTGGATCTTTGATCAAGTTTTTTTATGCAATCTTTTAAGCTATTAAGTTTAGATACATTGTGGGCTATTGATTTTTGAAGCCTATGAAAACTTGCTTAAATGTCCCAATCACAAATTTTAAAACTCATTTTCTATTAACAAACCATGTAGATCACATAGGCTCTGTTCTACAAAAAATATTAAAGAAATATGGAACGAAAGGTGTCAATAGTTTGATACCTTCATGAGTACCAAATATGCACCATATATACACACATAGATATATAACGTTAAATATTTTATATTAGTGCTAGCAGCATTTAATTGATTAAAATTACCAAAACTCCTTTAAAAACAAAAATAATTTTCAAAATACATGATTACTTTTTGGGATAAAATGAATCAATTTTGGAGGAAAACAAAAAAAAATCATATTTTTTAAAAGCTTATAAAGTGAAAGCTGTTTGTTTTGATCATTTTAATCAATTGAATGTTGTTAATGTTATATAAAAAATCTAATGATTATATATATATATATAGAGAGAGAGAGAGAAGGGGGACGATTCACCTCTTGTCCTCCCCTTCAAAATATATATGTTAGATGTGTATTTTGAGAAAATGTGACAGACTGACAGTATAGATGTGATCTCCATGATTAAAGTCTTGGATCAAAATATTTTGATGCGTAGGTAAGATTTTACAACATAGAAAAATTCAAAAGTTTCATAACCGTTGATTTTTGGATCTTTGTAAAATTCTATCTACACATTAAAAAGTTTGATTAAGTTCATATGTTTTCAAGCATGGAGATCACATCCATATGGCCAAATTTGTCAAAAAAACATATCTAATATACAGATTTTGAAGGAAAGAACATGATGATGGACCATCCCCATATATATATATATATATATATATAGAGAGAGAGAGAGAGAGTAGACAGCGGTATTTTTCTTTTAAGATTAATCCAATCATGTTTTTTCTAATTGACTATTCAAACCTCCCTTTTTGGGCTCTGGTCGTCGTACACGGAAGTGTTTAGGATGTAGGACATGGTATAATTAGGGAGTGGCATGTCTCCATACAGCCATTTGTATTCATGAACATGGTTGATGCTAAAAGCTAAGTAATTAAGCGATAAACCAATTAATTCATTTATATGGAAAGGATAATATCATGACCTTGTTCAATACACCTTGTGCGTGTGATATCAATATATGGTATGGACAGAGACCAAGTTCTTGAGCCCATAGAAATAACATAAATTTGATCATATTTCCTTGCCAAGACTTCAGATTTTTTTCCTATTCATGTTGGATGACCATACACACCCTTGAACTACCACCAGTGGATCCGAGACCCAAACAGCATGCCTCATTTCATGGGTCAGCAGGGGCCCACGGATAAAAATTCCAAGGGATGCATGGGTCCAGATTGTGGGATTGGTGTGTGTGTGGGGGGGGGGGGGGCAGCGGCGAGCTATATGGCGTGGTCGCCATGAGAAGCAAGGCAATCAATATGAGGGTCCTGTAACAGGGTCCGAAAAGGAAATCTTCAAAATGGAAAGCAGTGAGTTACTAATCTTTTTATTTCCTCGAGTCTAAGACCCAGCCCAGGCTCAGGTCAGGATGTGCCGGGTAAAGTGTTGTGTGGGTTGCCATCAGCCCTGCATGCTGAGGTGCGGTGGACCTGGATTCTGCCGGGGCTGGTCCTACCACTAGGGACACATGGCAGAGCCCTGGGGGCATTGTTGCTCCTTATGTTGTCGATGAATGGTAAAGTGCCACATGTTAAGCTAAGGTGTTTACTGGTCAACTCCGAGATGAACCTCATGCAGGGAGAGCATCAAACGGTCCAGATGGGCCGCCTTGATCCATCCCACATATCCTGGACACACGATCGCTAGCAGGATGGTCTACTCCCTCGAAGGGACTGGCTTAACTTCATGTATTGAAATCCATACATAGTAAAATAAAATAAATTTAGCCTTGGATCTCAACACATTCACTTGGTTCGGATCAAGAACCAACCCATGAGTCTTATCACATGGTTAGAGGTGTCAACGGGTCAGACCCAGTGGATCCAGATGTAGATCTGTACCGAGTATGGATCTGGGTTCTACCAGATCTACCATGAGAAAAACCACCCAATCCTATAAGGATTACGTAAACCGGACCCAATCTATAAAATAATATTTTTATACTTTTCACATTGAAAATTTGCAGGTCTTAATCGAAACTCAGGTCAGATTTGATCTGACATGAAATTTCATAAACCATACCTGGCTCCGTATGCTGATCAGACCCTATGGGTCTGACCCAAATTCTTAATCGGGCCTTCTTCTTTATTACCAAACCCAAATCCTATCAGATCCAATATGAGTTAGGAGTGGGTCAGGTCATACCCGACCCGTTGATACCCTTGCTCATGGTGGTTAGTTGTGCTTATGCTTTAATTGGTTCAAGTGGGATAGGTTCCGTGTAGACATGTTGGTTCTACAAGCTAGTTGAATGTGATGAGTCGGTCAAAAGGCAAATTTTTGTTGTTTGACCAGGCTCGCATGGCTGGTTTTGGTCATGGGTCACCAGGTGGGTGCGGATTGACCACTGAGTGAGCTCTTACAAGCAGAGTTGAGCGGATTTGGATCCGGGTTTGCATCATAAGGCACAAGTTGGCTGAATTGGGACTCACATTCCTGAGCCAAGTAGTTTGCTGGTCAACGGGTTGCAACCACTGAAGGCTAGAGATGATATGCCTTTGCACTTTGCAGCTTGGTGCTTCACTGCAGAGCATAGAACAAATTAAGGTATATTGAATCTCCACCATCTATTTGGTAGAGATGGATGGTGGATAGAGTTGGGTCATATATCTGACCCATTAGGTTGCACCCAATTTGGGTTATGTTAAAAAATATGATCCAACCCATATAATTTAAAGAGTGATTAGTACATATTTATACTTGAAACATATGAAATACTCGGGGTTGAGTTGTTTGGTCCAGTAAGTTTTTCCTTTTTGGCTCATACATGAAAATTCGGATTAGCTAGGGTCCGGTTAGATAACTGAGACAGACCCGACCTTTTGACGACAACCTACTTGTGGAAAGAAGGGTTAGGTTTGAACTGTTGCACATGATACCGATCTTTTGCCTTGGGGGAAAAAATCCATGGCTAAGACTAGGGGTGTCAACGGGTCGGGTTTGGTTCGGACCCAGGTGGAAACCAGACTTGGCCCCGGTTTTTAGGTATGGTATCAGGCCGGACCCGATAAGAACTACATGAACCAGACCCGGGGCCATACCAGGTAAAACCATATTTTTATCATTTTTACATTGAAAAATTGTGGGTCTCTGGTTGGGTCCGGGTCTGGTATAAAATTTTACAAACTATACCCGGGTCCATGTATTAATCAGACCTTTGGATCCAGATCCAGGCCTTAATCGGGTTGGGTCTTCTTATTTATCACCATACCCAGTCCCTATAGGATTTGGTGCGGGTAAACCCGACACGTTGACACCCCTAGCTAAGACCCTTGCCCCTCGGGCCTATGCTGGGTGTGAGCTTGTGCAAGGGGATAACACCTATATAAATCAAACCTTGAATCACCTGTCTGATAACGGAGGCCCAACCCCACTTGGGGCTGAATAGCTTAAGTTGACCACACACGCCTAGTTAGGTGAGTTGGCCTAAGGTTGAAGGACATCATGAGTTCGATACCCGGAGTGCACGTCCAAGGTCGAGACCAACTGAAAACGGTCTCTAATGAGTTGGAAAGGATTCTCATGGTGTTTCTACATCGCAGACACTGAAACATGGTTTCTTCTCATTGTTAAAAAACAACAACAACTTGATGAGTTAGCATACTTCAATTTGGCCCACACCAAATATTATATGAGCAGTAATTTCATTATAATAACATTGAGGGTGAGCAAGGTTACCTTGAGGGATAATTCTTAGAGTATGTAGTCATTGCAGAAACCGAATTTCACTTAAATTTGTATTGTCACCTCAACATGAAAGAGTTAACTATAAACAATTAAAAAAACACCCACCTACTCCCACTGTGTTTGCAAGTGTCTTTAACTGATAGGCTCTGTAAGAGCTTGGGTGTCAATGACCCAACCTGGGATTTAGGTAGCAGAGGGAAGAACCTGTTAAGCGATAGAGTTCCTTGTCATAAAAACAAAACTATAAACAATTAAAAGAGAAAACTTGAGATGACATAATGAAGATTATTATGTTCCAATAATAATTATATGAAAGTAGGGGTCGGGTTTACCCGGATCTGACCCAGACCAAACCCTATAGGGTCAGGGTATATGATGACAAATAAGAAAACCCAATTAAGAACTGTGTCCGGTCCCGAAAATCCGATTAATACATGGATCAGGGTATAGTTTGCAAGATTTAATATTAGACCCGGGCCTGACACGAGTTCCTATTAACACCTGTAATTTTTCAATGTAAAAATAAAAAATTTATTATTTTACCATTCTAGGTCTGGTTCATGTAGTTCTTATTGGGTCCAGGTATGGTTTCTCTTATAGTAGACCCGAGTTCGGACCCGATACTATACCCAAAAATCTGGCCCAAGTCTGATTCCACCAAACCAAACCCGACCCGTTGACACCCCAGTATGCAAGACATGTCACATGCATGTTTCTAATCAAATTTCTTTTCTTGGAGAAAGCCAACACGAAAAAACTAGTGTTGGGGTGCAAATTACACCTTTCAAAGCCTCTTCTAATCAAGTTTTACACGAAGAAAGCACATTCTCTGTTGGTGAAACTTCCAATGAATGCGAGCATGGGACATCATGCTTCTTATACATATTTTGTTTATTATTCAACAGATTATGAAATGTTTATAATAACTTTCCTGCATAAAAGGTATACTAGGAGTCCTTAAACCGTGTCTAGATGAGGGAAAACTGGGATTGCAATCATGTGAAAAGCATCGATCCATTGCGAAGCACACTAACTAAAAAGAAAAGCCTAAGGTGCACGATTATGAATTTTTGATGCTTTATCTTTCAACAAGGCATAAAATGCATGACGTATAGTCATCAAGTTCCAATTTGGAAAAGTAGACCAGCATTCCAGCACAAGTATAATTCTTCAAATTTTCTTATCTAATCCATTCCCTTTGCTTTTGTGTATTAAATTACATTATAAATTTTCTAATATCACCCTTCCATGGTTGTAGGAAGCAAAGATGTAGTAACAATCTAACACAATCCTCCACAAGGTTCTAGTGGACCATCCTCTTGCCAATACCGAGAATATGAGACACATCAAAACTGGATAGGAACATAATCAAGGATACACTAAGTTGACCTAGGCTATATGGAAACTTTTTTTTTCGATAATAGGGAAAAACCACCTCACTCACTCGATTGCTCATCAGTGTATAAAGTAAAAATCTCAAGTCCCCCTTACTCACCAGGAGTACAACCACACCACAAGAAAAACTGTAATTAGTGACGCCGACAGATTTTTTTTTGTCGCCATTTTGCGATGGATTAGCTAGAGAAAACTATATGTCGCTAACATTCGATTTATTTGCGGTCTTAGCGACGGAAAAAGTTCCGTCGCGAATTAGCGATGGCAAAATTCCGTCTCAAATTTTGTCACAACTTCGCGACGGCTCAACATCAGAAATTTTCTGTCGCAACTCCATCGCACATTTGCAACGGCGTTTGCGACAAAATTTTGCCGTCTTCTTCTTCGCGGCAAGGGATGCTTACCTTTCGGTTTCAAACTTGTGACATCTTTTCGGTTTGGTGATGTTCACAAGCTCTCCTACCAAATAAATGGAGCCTTTTGTGCGCAAAAATAGCTTTAGTTTTTTTATTTCTTCATATGGATTTGTGATGAGAGATCCAATGAGGTCATGACCCTAGATCATTCCTCACCAAATAATGGCTCTCTTTGCACAACAGTCCTCAAATCTTCATACTTAGCTGTCCCATGGCATGACTCAGGGAACCACACAAAAAACTGATCATCCTTTCCTCGACCATCAAAAGCATGAATCAAGCATGTTTGCATGCGCAATATATGTCACAGGTTCAAGATACAATTGTCTTTCTCCTGTAAATGTACAAAGTAGTCTCTTATGCTGTTAAGTTTCTTCAGCAGTAGCATAGGCTTCCCACTGACTACTGAGAGTTCTTCCAATAATCAACAGCAACCAAAGAGAAGGTCCACTATGTGTTTTGTTGCATATGAACAGATTGATGGATAGTCTTAAAAGATGTGCTACTTTTTTTGAGTCCTTGTGGAGGAAGCTTCTTGTCTGTGGCTCCCCTTGTTTGTAGAGACTGATAGGTCATTGTCTGTGGCTCCCCTTGTTTATAGAGTTTGATAGTGCCTATAACACTAGCCCTTGAAGATGGACTTCTGTGTATTCTGCTTTTTTCTTTAACTTTTAAGAGTTGTGATCTCATGACTTAATGTCAAAACATTCATGTTAAATAAGTGTAGGTGTTGGTACTCTGTCAACATTTTCTCACTGTTACCATTGACATCATAATAATACATTATGAACATCACTGGTGATAGTAGTATGATGATTCATTTCATGCTTGAAGTACAGGAACATGGATAGCTATCAAGACATATAGAGATTAAGGCAGAGATTAAGAAAAAAAACTGGTGTGTGCATAGAAAATTTTGACAAGGCATGGTGATGCATGCAATGGATATCAAGCCTGTTATTAAGCAACTGCCAAAAGTCTTAAAAAAGTTTGGGAACAAACAGTATTTTGGTCTGCCACATGCAGCCACCGAACTCATCACCAGGATAGGGGCTGCGCTAGCGTGATGCTCAACTAGGCCTAATGGTTGGTCATTAGTGACCATACTCTTAGCCTATCCTTATCAGGAGCACCAACTTATTGTATGTGTATTAATATCTATCTGATCTCTTTCTGAGGCAAATCTAATAAGTTAAGCAGTAAAAAAGAAGCATCTGGTGATGGATAAAATGATGAAATCAATCTCTAGAACCAACATGGAGCATCCGTGTGATATAGAAGGTAACCCTATGGTATTGATAAGCTCATGGAAGCTGCTAGCCTGGTAGGTAATAGCTAGACACAATGGTCAGTATATCATTGTTCCGCATCTGCTCCAATTATTTAGACGATGTCCAAGGCGGCCATGGAGAAGACTACAGTTGAAAGGCTCCAAAGGATGTCCATAAGTTTAGCCATTTACTGTCAACAGAAAGTGTCCTAGAACTTATTGTATTGCATTCAAAATGTCGAATCTCATGAAGACTTGTCAATCTAGACCTTGATTAGCATTTGAAATGAATGAAGGCATATTTCATTATATGAGTAGATTGCAACTTTGTCCAACAACAACAAGTCTGTTGAAAGTTTTATTTCATCTCAACCTGTCCACCTTATTTTTACGATTTTGAACATCTTCAAGAAATGGCTGGAGTGTCAAGCATATAAATTGTATCACTATCATTTTACATAGATGTAAGCAGTTCGGATTTGGATCGGATCGGATGTGGTTAATACCATACCCGACTGACACGGATGTTGGCTAAACGGATTAAAATTCGGATTCAGATTTGGATGGTGAAAAACTCATACCCGATCCATTTTTTATATGTAAATGGATTTAGATGTCCATCAAATTAGGATATTTGTCGGATTCTATAGCAAAAACTCAAAATTATTGCATCCTATTATAACAGGATATGGTGTTGGCTTACCAAATGCAACTAAATGGAATTGAATTTGGTCAGATATCCGACAAAATTGGATTCATTGACATTCCTAATTTTATGGTTCGTCTTTTCTTTTTTTTCTTTTTTCTTCTAATTAGACTTTGTCTGATTACTTTATATCGATTTTTACTTGTTGTTTCTTCTACCTTAGTATTGATGTATACCAGCCAGCCTTAGTATGGACACAGTGATAAATGAGAATCATAGGGTTACGTGGCCACCATTATGCATGATTGACTCAACAGTACCATGCAGTAGCTAAGTCATGTCAGCTACTCCAATTTCTTGTGGTGGATAGGGAAAAGACTACCACCCTTGTCATGATGTGTCATGAAAGCATGTTGGGCATTTTTTTTTATAAGCTTCGACTAATAGAAAAGTTGATATGACGGTAAAAAGTTGAGGGAGAAAAAGAAGACGGTGAAAAACGTGTGTTTGGGCTTGTGATTCTATACGAGAACTTGGGAGTTTCTTTATGGTGTCTGTAATTCCTCTTAATCTAAACTACTAATACGCAGAGAGTGAACTTAGCAGGTTGCAGTATGAGATAGCGAGCAGGATTTTTAGCTCATCTCGTGCTGCCCCCTGTTTAGCTGATGGGGTACTGACGTGACAACTCCTGCTTGACCCCAAGGTACCACAAAGGTTCAAACTTTAAGATTGTCATGTGGAAGAGAAGATTGCCTTATATTTACGGCCTTTTGGCTATTCTTGTGCTGTCTTTTGCCATATGGTGAAGAGGGGGGCCATGAGACCAACCAAGGTGGGGGGCACATAATGTGTTTTGTAAAGAAGGAAAACATCATGGGTCCCATTAAAAACTAGAGAAATAGAGATCTATACCCTGGATAGGGTTTGTGATGATAACACATCCCAATACAAACAGTTGGAGTTTGACGTGTGGACCATTAGGTTGTCTGGTTAGTGCTTGGGAGGAAGAATCTAGATAGGGGTGTGGTTGCACGTAGGCATGCTTTGACTAGCTACAATGAAATAATGTATTTTTTGTGTACAGGCCAACTAGCCAACTTGGTCTGTTGTTTGACAACTTGGGGTCCTCACCAATCTCAAGTCTTTAACGTGTCTAGAGAGAAATATGGAAGTGCCATGTGTCTTCACCGGCCTTGTCCTAAAAAGAATAGGGGAACAATATAATTGTGCCCCTGTGGACTATTCTTTTTGTCTTTCCTCACGGTCTTCTGTATAACTGTAAGCAACTCTCTCTCTCTCTCTCTCTCTCTCTCTCTCTCGCGCGCGCGCGCGCGCGCGCGCGCGAGAGAGAGAGAGCGCACTATGAAGCAAGAATTTGTTCCCAAAGCAACAAAACCATCTAATATTAAATGGCTTTTATCCACTGAATCTAGTCATATATAAAGCTTTTATCCACTGAATCTAGTTATATATAAAGCTTTTATCCACAGAATATATATATATATATATAAACTAAAATATATTTGTCAACAAAATATGTTTACTGGTATGAACCAAGATTTTCATAGGTTTTTTACAAATCTAACCCTGCAGAGGAATTCTGTGTGGTCCATTTGCTAAGAATGTTAAATCATCGTAATCGGATTAAAAAATATGATTTTTTATGCTTGAATATTTATGAAAAATCTGAATCATTGATTTTCAAGCCTCAAAAAATCCTTCTTATACATCATAATCGGATGATCCAAGAGTCTGTTTTTATAATACCAAGCATCTAGATCATATCCGTACAGTGAAATTTTAGAACAAATAACAAAAAAAACTAAGAAAATCTCAATTCATACCAGTAAACATATTTTGATCCGGTTATCATAATGAATGTATGAATAAGTAGAAATCACTTTGTTTCTTCGCTTCTTTTATAGATCTAACTTTACAAAGTGATCTATTGTTTGATTAGCGGAAATGGATTTTGAATCATGTGGTTCCAACATGTAAGTAGGGCTAGTAAAGAAGCCAAACGAAGCAATTAGAGTGTTCAAGCTCCGGCTAGTTCTTGTGGTGAGCCAAGTTGAGCTTGAGCTCATGGCAAGCCCGAGTTAAAATGAGCTAAGATTGAGCTGCAATGTGATTCTTTAAAATAAATAAAAAAATTGTACTCTTAACCTGTTGAATCAAGCTAAAACTGGCCTATTTACAAATAAATGCATTCTTTTAAAGCTGTACAAAATAGGATTTGTACTTGGAACTTACTCAACCATATATGCTCTAGCATATAACATATTTATATAATATTTTTATTACTAGTTAATGAGCTTATACGAGCCAAACCATGCTTAAGACCAATTACTTGTGTTCGGATTGTTGAACTTGTTTTACAAGCTTCAACGAGCTCTTTACGAGATTAAAGCCCAGCAATGAGTGGCTTGTCTTGTTTCTCAGTTCCACATGTAAGCAAGTACGTCAAGGGGTTCAAAAATAAATAGAACATATGCCATAACTTCATTGCTCAAAAAATGTTCTTGAGACAGAATAAACACAATATAAGATTCAATTTTTAGCAAACGAACATCAACACATCTCTGTAGTTGGATTAAGTCGATATTGCTTGCAATTATGATGATCAGCTTAATATATATATATATATATATATATATATATATATGTATTGTGTGTGTGTGTGTGTTTTGGTGATGACAAACTTTGGTTAGTCATGAAATAAAATACAGTTACCTACCCCCCCCCCCCCCTTGATTTGGCTTCTTAGATAAAGATAGAGTGAGGACAATTTGATTGCCCAAACGAAGGAAAGTACACATGAAAAATCATGCTTATACCCACCTTTCTTTGTATCTCCATAGGAAATACTCCCTTACTAACAATCTAGATAACCTTGCTAAATTGTCAAATAGAATTTCATCAGCATTTTGATTCTTTCTATTTTTTATCGTGCAACAATATTGCCCACCATTGTTCCCTTTGCTTACGGAGAAAAGAGGTACAGGAAAAACAGAGCTCATGAAGGAAAAAGAAAAAGAATAGTGAAAAAACAGCACATCAAAAAAGGAAGAGGGAACATCTTTTTCTGCAAGTATATGTTTGTCTGCTTATCCAAAGTAAAACAAGTGGCACCAACCAAAACAGATAAGCCAACACAGTTGAAAGATCATATGGGCATTTGATTGCATAGACAGAACTGTATAGAACAGGCCTGTCTGGACACTGCTGACAAAGCAGAGAGGTGTCCTTAATTCCCAAGTGTTCCACTAATTTTTTCTTTTTTCTTTTTTTGTCCAAGGTGTTTCAGACACCACTGCTACAGGGGGAGGGGTGGAACATCACATGACACCTAAAAGATGTTCCACTGGACGTGCATGATGCTGTGTTCCAAGCGTTCTGTGTGTCTGATGTTTGACTCGGGTGCATGGGGGGCAGACTGCAGCAACTCGCAAATGCTGTTGTCTGCGCAATCAAATGCCCCCATATATGGGGACAATTTACTCAAATAATCATGTCCAGTGGGCCATAGAACAATTGGACTAAATATAACCGTGCTCTAAGTAGCAATCCTGCTTCACCAAGAGCTTTTTACAAGCCTATGAAATTTCACTGAATTCTTTCACATTCTTAACAATTTTAATTGATATTTCTGCATCATGTATGCTATAATATTAAAGAGTATGGGTTCCATATCTTATCTTGATGTGATGCACCACTTGAACTATGAAATGGAACACTCAAGTGCAGAACAATAAGCAAAGGCATCTCACAAGGTATTCAACGATGCAAAGAATTCAAAGATATCAGAAGATTCATTGGACAAAACTCATGACTAAGCGTGCAAGAGGTTACAAGAGCCTCACTTCATATAATCATCCACAAGATTGATTGATGACATGCTTTGGGCAACCTGACACTAGGGCTGTCAACGGGTTGGATCAGGATTGACCCAGACCTGCCCATTTAACTAATAAGCAGGTTCGGGTTCAGGTTTTGTTGGGTCACACAAATATAATCCCAAACCCCGACCTGCATAATTTTAGAAATTTATTTTATTAAGATATAATAAATACTCAGGTCAGGTCAGGTACCCAGCAAAAATCATGATCCAAACCCCACCCCGCATATTGCTAGAGTCAAGTTTGGGTCGACCTGAATATTATTCAGGTTGGCACTTTCCATAACCACACCCAGGAATTTGAGTTTGATTTGGGTCGGGCACCCACAAACCGGACCCATTGACAGCTCTACCTGACGCTATATTGGAAGGAAACCAGAGAACCCTTGAGATGCCCTGACTGATTTATGTTACATATGGGGGCATTCTATGTAACATGGGTATGGCTGGAAGGCCCAAGTACACGTGCAGACACGAGTAGAAGTACGGACCAAATCATATTTGATTCAGATCTGATACTCAAACCCATTTTTTCATATTTTTTTTAATTTTCAAGTCATATTTTCTTAAGTTTTTACTTACAAATTTTGTTTTCATAAAATATATATATTACCAAATATTTATCCTATAAGTTGCACCCTGCACCTTGTACCCACGCTTTTAAAAACTCTAGTGCCTAGTCATACTAGGGCTGAGTGAACAGCACAGATGGTATTCAAACTCAGCTCATTCTTGTGGCAGACCAAGCTTAGCTCATGGCAAGCCCTAGTTAAAAGAGGTGAGCTCAAGCTGGCTTGTTTACAAAAAGACATACATTTTCAGAATTGAAAAAAATAATAAAATTTAGACTCTGAACCTGCTGAACCAAACTCAAATTGGCTCATTTACAAAATAAATACATTATTTCGAAGCTATAAGCAAAAGGATTTTACCTCTAAAGTTATTGCTTACACGCCCCCACTTCAACCATCTAACACTCTATGATATAGACTAGATGTACGATTACTGGTTAACGAGCCTATACGAGCTGAGCCGAGCTGAACACGCGTTCAGCTTGCTGAGCCTATTTTACAAATTTACACATGCTCTTTACAAGACGAACACAATCCGAGCCAGAGTTGCTGGTCTTATTTCCCAGCCCTCGTCATACCCTCTGCACCCATAACCCTCACCTTGGCATAAGGTTCACCATTGCACACAGCATGGTAGCACACAAGGGTCCAGGACTCAAAAATCATTCAGAGCTTAGCTAATGAACCCCCAGCATATCTTTTTGCCGATAAAACAAATGTATTTTTTTTTGAAAGGCAAGCTGGGGTTAGGCAGACCCCCACCAGTTATTCATCGTACCACTGGGGTTTGAACCTGCAACCTCCCAACACAAGGAGACGTGCACTGACAGCTCCTACCAACCACGCGGAGCCCCCGATGGTGGATAAAACAAATGTATTGATCATGATCGTTACCGTTCTAGCATTGTTCTGTTCATATATAGTACTAACCACGTTTAAAGGCACTGGGACGATCTTTAAAAAGCACAATATATCAGGTTCGAGTCTGATGATTTTCCGAACTTGAAAGAAGCCCAGACTGCATTAACAAAGAAAAGAAAAAGATGAAAAAAGAAAAATTACATCAATAGCAATTAACAAAGAATGACCTGTTCCAATGACAAAGATGGTGCTGCTTCAATCAGTTTCACAAACTAATTGATGTGAAGTGTCCGAGCGACATACATGACATGCTTTCCTTTTAGCAAAGAGATTGTATTGCACTCAGGTTACTAAGGTCCGTCATTTATAACAGCTATCCTTGCAACATGAAACAGAAAGTACTAATGGATTTAGCTTCCAGACTAGATATGGTAGTTATTTTCAGAATAATTTAACTACCTGAAACATTGCCATGCATACATGTAGGCGACGCTGATAAGAAATTTAAAAGATGGAAAAGAAAAGGTATTATGACACGGTTAGAGGTCATTTTCACCAGACATTTGTTTGCAGTATAATCCAGATAGCATCAGTTCGCGAATTTCTCGACAGTGGTGCATAACCAAAGGAATAAGCATAGAAACTTGTGTATAATTCATAAATAAAATCTAGGTATGCTAAGGGAAGCTGAACGTGCTTCTCGCAAAAAGCACGTGCCAGATTCAAGCTCACTCATGTAATAAATGAACCAAATCACCTGAAACAAGCTCAGCAAAATGCATAATGCTAATGTGTCTAATAATTTTATTGATGAATTTACCAATAATGTTTTTGTATACCTAAAATATTTCATTAATATTTTTAACATGCCTTGTAGCTTATTTATCAAAATAAGATATTACTTATCCTTTGTATGTGGAAGGTCTGAATTCCTTTTTCACCTCTATTCTTTTTATGCTAAGATCATGAAAGGCTTTGGCTTAGCTGGAGCTTGAACAAAAACACTTTTAGCTCATTACTTATCAAGACAAGCTAGAACAACCAGGCTCGGGCTCTGCACAGCTCATGTACACCTATGTGATGAAGTCTCAGGAGCGTGATTGATTAGTTTTACAACAAATAATTCCAACGCCTTCCAAGATGCTACATGATGGGGTCAAGAGTATCCCCTAACAGAAAAAATACATAATGTAGGACCTGTATTCTTGATTGGATAGACACGTTTCCATTCAAACCCATATGAATGATTGTCAGATATGACACAGGACACCTTGTGGAAACTCATCAATAAGGTTTCTCCATAATATATACTTATATATATATATATATACTCTCTCTCATCCTGTCTGGAAGATGCACCTGCACATAAAGCACCTAACTAACATTGCCTTCAAAAAATTGTGGTACATATCTGTGTCTGCAAAACTGAAACCATGTGGCAGTGTAAATTACACAACAGCTTATAAGATGGCAAGTCTGACAGTCAAACAAATCCTCAAGAATCATTCATGGTCCTGATCACTTCCATTAAAGAGATGGTGCAAATTCATGTATAGAAAAAGTGATCTCATTCAAACACAGAAATCTCACCATTCCATCCGGATGTGGCAAGAACATTAGGTATGACAGGATGAAATGCAACATCTATGCATGCTTGTTCATATGCCGTTATCTTTTTTAATAGATCAGAGGATTTGTAGTCATAAAAGTAAACACAACCATTTGATGATCCTGAAACAAGTATATCACCACTCAAATTGAAATTACACTTGACTGGGAAACCAGCTACTCCATGCTTTTCATACCTTTTGTACTTGTCCAATTTGAAAGGCTGCTTTGATGAGAAAATTGCAACATAGTTTCCATTAGATTGTGCTACAAAACAAGAATCAAAGGGATGATACCTAATGCATGGGCATGTGTATGCTTCCACATAAACCTGCAGTAAACAAAAGAGACTTTATTAAGAAATTCTCAACAGCATAACAGATATAGATAACTTTGAGGGAAGAAATTTATCTCAAACTCATGCATGTATGAGTGGATCACATAAAAATGCTATTAATAATTCACAAATAATTAAATGCTGGTCAATAACTATTATGAATTAAATTTGTGACAACCATCATTGTCATTAACATCAAGCCTTATCCCCAGTACATGGGGTCGGCTTTACGAGTTCTGTTTCTTCATTCCATACAATCCTTCATATTGCGTCTCACTGCATTACTCCATGTCTTCAATGGTCTTCCTATTTTCTTAATTTTGTTCCCTTGCATTGTGTCCATCTTCCTTATTGGTGTTATGATAAGTCTTCACACAGTATGTCCAAACCATCTTAAATGACACTCATTTTTCTTTTGTGGGTAGTATTCCCAAACATTTTCTGATATATTCATTTTTAATCTTTCCTTTTCTGTAGCTCCATATTAATACCACATAACCTAAACACTCTTTAAGCATTGTACCAATCAAGGTCATTTCTTTTATACTTATGGGCACAAAAAGAATTCATGTGAATGTCCTCGTGGGATATGTAAGACCGACATTACACCAAGTACCTGGTTAGATAGAGGAACCTGCCGTGCTATATCCCAAACAATGATAGAGTTCTCACTGACATTAGCTCTTGACACATCACTGGAGGAAATAAGTTGCTTGGCATTGACACTAATGTCGATATCCAAGATGGGTCCAAGCCTTTTAACAAATTCTTTCACCGCCTTGTTGACTCTTATATCCCAAAGCCGCAAACTACCATTTGAGCCACCAGAGAAGAAAAGATTTGAATTATCAGGATGAAACCGGACGACTCTCACAACTTGGTCCTCCTTAAAATGCTGCACTTGTGCCCCCTTCTCAACATCGAAAAACCTTGATGCACCATCATATCCACAGGTCAGTAAATACAGGCCCTGCTGGGACCACCTCACATCCATGACTGCAGCATTGTGGTCATCAAAAGTGTGTGCCTTCTGCTGACCTCTACTCCAGACATTCCACACGCAGACAGTCTGATCCATTCCAACAGAGGCAAGAAGATGGGCTGCAAAACTGCTTCCATTAAAGAAAGAGAAAGCACAGTAACATTTAAAGTGAAAGAATGTTGAAATACAACAAATATTTTTTATTTTCTTTTTTATTCAAGATGCCTCTACTACAAAAAGTAAAAGCTTCCGTACAAAGTGAATATCAGGAGTTCTGAAGCCTAATTTTACAGAACCACAGGCATAACTATCATGCACAATGTAAGTGAGGCTGAACAGAAATGGCAACCTTAAAAATGGAAAAAAGTGACAAAAATAATTCAAACAGAAAAAGTAGGAGATAACTGACAGATGATATGCATGAAACCAAACATGCACTTTGTGACAATAAATGATAGGTCAAAAAGTTTCAAGAAATCTTAGGGATGCACCATCTAGGTGTCTGCATAAATATTTGTATGTGTATAAAATATGCCCTCATCAAATGGAATTTTAATGATGTAGACGTATTAATATTTTCACTCAACTGTCACCATGCCCAAGTCATTACCCTTTTCATGCAAGTACGACTTCATTTAGAGATGCAGATAAGACAAGTAAACTGAGATGCCCAACCAGCTCATCTAAGTGCTCATGCAAACTCACAAAATGGGCTTGACAAGCAGAGTATGAACTTTTAGATGAGCTCAATATGATTAACAAGCAAAGTCTTAAAGAGGGCTACCTGACTGGGTAGATTAAAGTGCATCTAGTATTTAATACATGACCACAAATAGTTAGTGTGTAGTGCCGTTGATTGGTGTGTGTGTGTGTGTGTGTGTGTGTGTCATTAGGAAGTCAAGTGTCCAACTGTCCCCAAACCATGATGAGCCAAATGCAAGGAACCATAAGTTCATGGTGAGCACAAGCTTGAGCTGGCATTGAACCTAAACAAGCAGAACCAAAATGAGGGAAGCTTGGCGCCTTCAACTCATTAAGAAGCCCTAGATAAGAAGAATTAAATGCTTATGGCCCATGGGTGCTTTGAAAAAAAGGTGCTCAAGGCATAGTTGGCAAACCCAGTGAGTCGACTTGGGAATCACTTGAGTCGACCGGGATCAGACCCCAACGGGGTCACGATTCAAGAGTGCCGATCCAACCTATTAAATAAATTTTATCATGTATTTTATTATTTTAATGCATAATTCTTATATAAAGTCACTTGTTATGAAGAATCTAATATTGTTCGATGAAAAAGTTAATAATCATGTATAATTATATGTTTTTGTAACTTAGCTATTGACATATTAGCTTAAAGTTGTAATGAAATGGATAAAATCCAAGAACGTCACTTATGGACAAACAAGAACACGCTTCAATCAAGTAAAATACTTGATTGAATAATCCAAACCACCTTCACAAGGGTCAAAAAATATATATTATTGAGTAGAGGAACTCTCCAAAGGAGTGAATAATACAATGGCCTTCAAGGCCTTTTATAGAGCAAATAGGCCAAAAGGGGGCAGCTCCAAGTGGCTGTTGAGCTGCCCCCAATGGTCACATTTGTGACTGTTGGGGGCAGCTCCAACAACTAGTTGGAGCTGTCCCATCACCTGAAAAAGATGAAAATCAGCTGAAAAATATAAAAAATAAAAAACTAAAAAACTAAAGGTCTCCCTAATGGGCTAACGCCTGTTATAGAAAATGACCGAAATACCCTGATGGGTATTTTGGTTTACATAAAGATATATATGCTAATATATATGTATATATATACATATACGTATATATATATCTTAACACCCCCCCTCAAACTCATGGTGGAACAATCGAGAGTTTGACAAGTAGGAAGTGAAATCTAGGTGACCGAAGCGCTTTGGTGAAGAAGTCCGCAAGTTGATACTTTGATGGAACATAAGGCAATGTGATGGTCTTCCTCAAGAATTCTTCACGAACATAGTAACAATCCATTTCAATGTGTTTTGTCCTCTCATGGAACGTATGATTGCTTACAATGTATACAACACTCTTGTTGTGACAGCATAGTCTGGAAGGTTCTGTGATGTGAATCCCCAAATCCTTCAGCAGTTGTCGCAACCACACTAACTCAAATATAGTTGTTGTCATGGCGCGATACTCAGCTTCAGTGGAAGAAAGAGATATCTTCTGTTGCTTCTTGTATTGCCATGAGATTAGAGAATCACCTATAAAGACACATAAACCAGTAGTTGAGCGTCTATTAATCACATCCCCTCTCCAGTCAAAATCAGAATATGAAAAGACTTCTAACGAGGAAGAAGATGCCAAAAATAATCCATGACTTATATAATTCTTAATATATCTAATAATTCTCA
Source organism: Nuphar pumila (assembly GCF_984573655.1). Taxonomy (NCBI): domain Eukaryota; kingdom Viridiplantae; phylum Streptophyta; class Magnoliopsida; order Nymphaeales; family Nymphaeaceae; genus Nuphar; species Nuphar pumila. The sequence continues at coordinate 116,225,820 of NC_143259.1, read as the reverse complement.
TTAAAGCACTCATATGTATTGTAATAGGAGCATGCTAAAATTGACTAACAGAGTGAATAACATGAGAAATATCAGAACAAGTAATAAAAAGGTAAGACAAAGCTCTAATCATTTGTCTGTATAGAGTTGAATCTTACAGATGTTCACCATCATCTTTCTTCATTTTTTCATTTATGACCTCTGGAGTATCAACCTGTTTTTCATTTGAAAGTCCTAATCACTCAATGATTTTTGTTGCATACTTAGTCTATGACAAAAAATAACCACGAAGTGAGTAAGCTACTTCAATTTCAAGAAAATATCATAAAAAACTAAGATCTGTCATATCAAAATTGTATTTAAGCATATTTTTGATATGATTAACTCACTATTTGTTGCCTCCTGTGATTATCATATCATCTACGTAAAGTAGTAGTATAATCATTCCTGCATTGGAGGACTTAACAAACAACGCAATGTCAGTAAAACAAAATTTAAAATAAAGTTGTGTCATCACATTACTAAATCTATCATAGCAAGCTTTGGGAGCTTGTTTTAAACCATACAGAGTTTTTCGTAGCCTAAGAGTTTTCTCATGTGCTAAATTCAAGCTTGATAGAGGATCCATGTAGACCTCCTCATCCAGACTACCATTCAAAAAGGCATTTTTATGTTCATTTGAAAAATAGGCAATTTTTTAAGTGATACTACAGAGATAAGAGTTCTAATAGTCGTCATACGAGCAATTGGACCAAAGGTCTCATCGTAACCAATTCTATATACTTGACTATATCCCTTAGCTACCAATCTATCTTTATATCTTTTTAATTGTTAGAAATGGTATCCCACCTTCAACACAAGAGAAAGAGAAGTAGAGAGGGAGGGAGATATCGGTGGCTGCAGAAAACCCACTCAATCAGGGTCTGCTGTTTTTTCTATTAGATATATACACGTACACTTTTATTAGGGTACAAAAACACCCTTTACACAAAGTATGGAATTTACAACATGCCATTAATGAGCATGTGTTTAAATACAACTAAAATAGATTGGCCAGTCGTGATAATCTTTTCACCCTCCCTCAAGTTGTACATGGTTTTGAACCATGAACAACTTGCCTTTTAACATCCAAAATTTGTCCTTGATAAGTCTGTTTGTAAACAAGTCAGCAACTTGATCAACAGTCCGAACGTATTCTGGTTCAATTTCCTTCTCTTCGACCTTTTGTCTTACAAAATACTGATCAATTTCAATATGCTTGGCACGACTGTGGTAGATGGGATTGAATGGCATGTTGATAGCACTTTGATTGTCACACAAGAGAATGCTTTTAGAAATTGATTCTCCTACTTCTGCCAACAGGTGTCTGATCCATGTCACTTCGGCTATAGCAGTTGCCATTGATCTGTATTCAGCTTTTGTGCTCGACCTGGCAATGGCCTTTTGTTTTTTACTGCTCCAGGAGACAAGATTTAGGTCAATGAAAACACAGTATCCTGAGACTGATCTACGCTCATCTGGATCTCCTGCCCAATCTGCATCTATGTAAGTAAGAAGTTCATGCATGTGATAGTCATGCATACTCTTTTTGTACAGAAGACCATCACCAATAGTTCACTTCAAATATTGAAGAATGTGTTTAACAACTTTCATATGTCCAATATGTGGTTCATGCATGAACTGAGATACCTGATTGACCGAATAGACAATGTCAGGTCGAGTGAAGGTAAGTTACTGAAGCATTCTGACTACCCTGCGATATCCTGTAGGGTCCTCATACAAATCTCCATCTTGGGAACTTAGTTTCTGATGAAGTACACTGGGTGTGCTTAGAGGCTTGCAATCTGTCATACCTGCCTTGCTAAGAACATCAACAGTATACTTATGTTGAGTAAGTGTCATACCTTCAGGAGTCCTATCAACTTCTACTCCAAGAAAGTATCGCAGTTTACCAAGATCTTTCATCTTAAATCTATGGTTTAAAAGTTCTTTGACCTGTTCAATATGTTCATTACCTGTAATGATAATGTCATTAACATATATCAATAACAGGGTAATTATATCTTTGCATTTGAATATGAAAAGGGAATGGTCAAGAAGAGACCGACTAAAACCATATTTTTCTATTTCAAGAGAGAAACTATCAAACCAAGATCAAGATGCATGTTTCAGACCATATATAGCTCTCTTTAATTTACATACATATTCTTTGGAGTTCCCTTCAGCATACCCAGTGGGTTGCTCCATATATACTTCCTCCTTCAAAGTTCCACGGAGAAAAGCATTTTTTACATCCAGTTGACTGAGAGTTCATTGGTGCTCCATAGCCAATGACAATATAATGCGAATAGTGCCCATTTTCATGACTGGATTGAAGGTCTCATCATAGTCTTGTCCTTGCTCCTGTGTGAAGCCTTTGGCAACCAATCGAGCCTTGTATCGCTCGATGGTACCATCCGGCTTATACTTTATCTTATACACCCACTTTGAACCAACCACATTTCGATTGTGTGGTCTAAGAACTATATCCCAAGTGTCACACTCATGAACAGCCTCTATTTCTCCGTTCATAGCTTCAATCCATCTTTTAGAATTTACTGCTTGATAAAACGTGGTGGGTTGATCTTCTTTGCCCAAGGCGGTTAAGAAAAATTGAAAATCCATTGTGAAATTCTCATAACTAACACACCTATCAATAGGATGCCGAGGCCGGGTAGACTTTCTGTGTACAGGTGATTGAATGGAAGCAGAAGGAGAATTCAACTCCTGATTAGGGTTGGGGAAGATCTCCTTCTCACGTCGAGAGTAAACAATGCCTTTATACCTTTCGGGAGTCAATGATGATTCAGAGATCACACTTTCTTGAGTTCTTTGCATAGCAGTAGACACGTTTCCCTCATCTCTTTGATTGCAGTCTGTAGAGCAAACACTGTCAATACTAGAAAAGAGATCTGAGTTCAGCCAAGGGTGGTAAGTTTCAATTTCAGGAGAAGTGTCAACATTATGACCAAAATTTGATTCATCAAACACAACATTTCTGGATATCTTGATGTGTTTGCTCACGGGATCATAGCATCTATATCCTTTATAATCATCAACATATCCCACAAATCTACACTGTAAGGCTTTATCCTGAAACTTGTGTCGCATTGAACTGTCAACATGAACATAACATACACACCCAAATACACGCAAATCATGATAATTTGGATGCACACCATGCAAAGAAAAATGGGGTGATTTGTTTTCCAAGATATTCATGGGCAATCGATTTATGACATAGACTGTTGTATGAAAGACCTCTGCCCACAAGGTAACTGGAAGATTACTATCATGCATTATGCTCATTGCACTTTCGACAATATGGCGATGCTTCCGTTCAGCAATCTCATTCTGTTAAGGTGTATGAGGGCAAGACACATGCCTACTTATTCCATTTGTCTGGAGGAAATTAATAAAGTCATTTGAAGAGAACTCACCCCCTCCATCACATTAGAAACATGTAATATTCTCAGAGAATTTATTTTAAATAAAGGTATGAAAATTCTGAAACAATTTGAAGGTTTCAGATTTACTTTTCATGAAGAAGATCCATGTATATCGAGAATAGCTATCAACAAAAATGAGATAATATCTAGTGCCAGACATGGAAGGAACTGGAGCGGGACCCCAAACATCAGAACATATAATTTCAAATGGTTTTGAAACTTTTTTATTAATGGAATGAAATGGGAGAATATGACTCTTACATTGAAGACAATTGGAACATTTTTTATTATCGACACTTAAATTCAGACTTGACTTGGGAATAAGACTGCTTGAAACAAGCTTATCAATAAAACGACTACTACAATGACCCAGACGACCATGCCAAAGATTCAGCTCAATACATTCAGAAAGATTAAAAACACTCTCAAGAAAAGCTGAAGATGATGATGTGAGCTTCAAGATAGAATCAACAGGTTGAACACGAGAGGAAGGATTCTCTTGGAACACGTACATATTCCCTTGCTGTTTTCCTTCAGCGAACGTTTCCCTCATGTGAAGGTCCTTAACATGAACAGAAAAAGGGGTAAACTCGACTGAAGCATTAATGTCATCGATAAGTTTAGAGACAGAAACAATATTTTTCTTGATATTAGGAGCATGAATGACATTTGAAAGAGCAAGAGAAGAGTTGGATATAAGAATTACAGAATTTCCAATGTGCGAAATATGGTGATGAGACTATCTCTAGTGATAATATTATTTCTACCAACATAAGGAGCAAGATTTAGGAGCTTACCAACATCACCAGTAGCATGGGTGGTTGCACCAGAATCAACATACCAAGTATCGTGATCATTCTGTTTGATGTTCAATTCAGCCAAGGCAGATAACAACAACTCCTTGACTTCCCCAGTATTCTTCAATGTATTTATTCTCTTTCTTGTCTTCAATTGTTTCCCTCGATTTTGAGGGTTATACCAGCAATTTGCTTTGATGTGCCCCCTTTTGTTGCAGAGAAAGCAGGTAGGTATCGTCCTTTGCCTTTGCAGCTTAGGAGACATACTGGGAGTAGGTAAAATTCTACGGGCTCCTTGTCCATTCTTCTCTTAACCTCCCCTTTCTCGAGATTCACACCTGCCACGTCCTCGACCATAAGTAACACCTGTGACAAGGACCTCATGTGCTCCAATGGGATTGTGAATACCTTCGGAGAATCCCTTCAAGGTCATCTCATATTGTAAGAGCTTAACACGAAGGTCTTCAAAAGTAGGTAAGTCCGGCAAACACAGCAAAGAAGTAACCATCATGTGATAATCGAGTCCCAGCCCGCTCAAAGTCTGTTTCACCATATCTTTGTCACAGACCCCGCAACCCACGATGGCCAATCGATCTGTGATAGTCTTCATTTTGTTTAAGTACTCCATGACCGTCATGGAGTCCTTCTTCAGCATTTGAAACTCTTTCTTTAAAAATAAAATTCTAGCCTGAGAAACTTGAGAATATGTTTGAACAAGACGATGTCATAACTGCATGGTTGAGCAGTCATCTGGGATTGCCATAAGCACCTCCTGTGATAGAGTGGAAGTAATGTAGGCAACCAAAGCCTGATCTCGCTTCATCTAGGATACATACTCTGGATTTCTAACAAATATAATTGAAGTTTCACCCTCCCCATTCTTGCCTTCTTGTGATAAGAACTCTGAAGAGACAGGAACAGAGCCATCCAGATGTCTAGAAAGATCTTGACTCCTTATGAATGGGATGATTTGTCTCTTCCAGGTTAAAAAGTTGGAATTGTTCAATTTCTCAGACACAAGCTGACTGAGAAAGTTAGAAGATAGGCCAGAGTGCGAAGAAGGGAATGAGTCCATAGTCAATGGGTGAAAAACAAGAAGGATTAAGAGAAATCACTTTTAGAGCAAACAAGGTAAACTTAGAACTCGACTGCTGGGTTTTTTTTTTAACCTGCAGACCCGAGACAGAAAACAGAATATGCAGTAAGAAAGAAAAGAAACTGCTCTAAAGGAAATATGGATCAATCAGTAAGAAGGCACGTTAATATGAAAATAGCGTGTTTTATTTAATCGTATTTTCTTTCTAAAAGGGAAAATTCCAAAGTTGAGAGGTAGACAGAATGATATTAATCAATCAAAGAAGTATAGCGAACGTACAAAAGTAGACAGGTCAGATTCAATTCTGACGTTGATTATGAGGAAAGATAAGGAACGGGTTTGACGTGATTTCAAACTTTGAAATCACGCAAACATGAATTCAGATTTGTGGGGTTAGAAAAGATTATTTTATGGGTGAAATCAGAAAAGAATATGTTGTATGAGGAAAGGAATAGAGAAAGAGGAAACAAACAGGATAAGAAGAAATCGTTGGATTGGGAAGAAAGGAAGAGACGATGGGAACCAAGAGAAAAATACCTTAGAGAATAGCAAGGAGGCTGGACACGATCTTCAAGGGATCTGTTGTTCTGATACCATGTTAGAAATGGTATCCCACTTTCAACACAAGAGAAAGAGAAGTAGAGAGGGAGAGAGATATTGTTAGAAATGGTATCCCACCTTCAACACAAGAGAAAGAGAAGTAGAGAGGGAGAGAGATATCGGTGGCTGCAGAAAACCCACTCAATCAGGGTCTGTTGTTTTTTTTATTAGATATATACACACACTTTTATTAGGGTACAAAAACACCCTTTACACAAAGTATGAAATTTACAATATGCCATTAATGAGCATGTGTTTAAATACAACTAAAACAGATTGGGTCTGGATCCTGAGTCGTGATAATCTTTTCACTGTCTCATCCCATTTAGTTTTTATTTTGTAGACCCATCTACATCCTATAGTTTTCCTTCCTTTAGGTAATGTTTGGATTTTCTAGGTTTTTGCCTTTTTCAAAGCTTCTAATTCATCATTCATCACTTTAATCCATTCTTGATGATTTTTAGCTTCATGGTAGGATGACGGTTCTGTATATGAGTGTATAGCCATTAAACATGATCTACATTGGTTCAAAAGAATCATAGGATACAAATCTACTAGGAGCTTTTGAAATTCTTACCGATTTCCTAATACTAGTAGAGTCTACATCTTGATTTTGAGAATATCTTTCTAAAGCACATGGTGGGTAATCTTCGGTACGTCGAGTATAGGTTTGTATGTTACTATGAGATAGGTCTATATTATTAAGAACATTATTTACATTCCTATTTGCATCATGAGTGCCTTCATTTTCACTCTTAAGTTTATTATGAATGTTTTCACACCTTTCATGTTCGTTAACAATATAAAAAGGAAATGAATAATCATAATTCTCTTGGATTTTCTCTTTACTAAAACCATTTTCATTTTCAAGAAAAGTAGCATTTCGCGAAACATATAATTTATTTTTTTCCACGTCATAACATCTATATCCTTTTTTATTTTCGGCATAGCATAAAAATACACAAGGGATTGCTTTTGGGGAAAGTTTGTCATTCTTATTGGTAAGAACAAAACATTTACATCCAAAGACTCTTAACCTTTTATAATCGGGAGATGTCTTATGATCATGCATAATTTTTATAGGTTTACATGCATGATTACGTGTGAAAATTGGTTAAAAATGTTTGTTTGCTAGAAGTTTTAGTGATTTTAATCAATTAGTAAATTAAGAAAATTAGAGTCCTCTTTGAGTTTTTTTTAGCAAAATTAAATAAGTTTTTAAGAAATATATTTAGAAAAGGGAGTCTTGAAATTTTAGAAAACCTTTGTGGACTCTTTTTTAAAGTTTTTTCTTAAAAATCTGATTAACCCTAACCTTGTATTATAAATAATAGCATTGAGAGAGAGGGGCGTCTTTTCCCATCTTGAAGCCCCCCCCCATCTCTCTCTCTCTCTCTCTCTCTCTCTCTCTCTCTCTCTCTCTCTCTCTCTCTCTCTCTCTTTTCTACCTTCTTTCCCCTTCTCCTCTTTCTTCTAACCCCGTCTTCTCGACGGTATCTTCGTTCCCTTTCGTCGGGGAGGCATAGCGTGACAAGCGGAAATGCCACACCCTTTTTCTCAACCCGTCCATCAAAGGTGAACCATGAAGGTACGCCTCTTCTCCCTTTGCTCTTTATGCTCATAGTTGTTTTATTTGCTGCATACATATAGATTAATCTGCTGAAAGGCTGCATGGAGATGATTAAGTTTTATTTGCATATAGGTTAGTGTTTTAGTTTATTTTTTTTTTTTACTCTTATTATTAGAAAATAATAAAAAAAAATTATTGGTGGATTCAAGATCAGATCTGCCATCATCGGCAGACCTGACCTGTCAATCCTGGGCAGTCGACCAGATCTGTCACTCAGATCTGGCCGACTGATTGCCAGAACTACTCAGTAGATAGGCTAGCCTGACAGACCCGATCTGCATCCATAGTGAGCAACCCAGTTAATTGGGGGCTGCCGATTCTGACCAGCGGAGACCAAATCAGATCTGTCACCAGATCTGATCGGTCCCCAGCATTCCAGCCACATCTGCTAGATCAGGCCGAGTGGATCTTGGCAGGTCTGACTCGGATTTGTCAGATTCGAGTAGATTAAGCCTGGTTCATATCTCGTTATACGCAGATCTGATCCTCTACTGAGCAGCCTGTGTTCTCTGGTCTATTTAATTCAATCCAGCAGATTCAATCTGTGTCTGTATCGCAATCAGGCCAGTCTAATTTTTTATTTCCTGATAAGGTCTCTTGCCGGTAGTATCACAGGCTCAATCGCGTCTGACCCGAGTGACGTTAATTGGTCAGCTGTCTCACAGGCAGAATTGGTCTGATCCACGATCTAACCAGCGTGACAGTACGCAGCGTGGGCTCAGATCACGTCAGCGCTGCAGCCACTGTTGACATTATTTGATTAAAAAGGCTAACAGCAGATCGGCCAGCGTATTTAGGCCTGTCATCCTGACTTTTGTTTGCATAGCTGATCTGTCAGCCCCATCTGATGTGCCAAACTAATTTGTTGATCAGATGACTGAGTTGGAGTGTGTGTGTCAGTTTTTGTGTTTACTCATTTTCATTAGTTCAGGGATAGGTATTAGTTGATTAAATTTGTTTTTGATATTAGCATAGTATAGAAGCCTCACAATTTGGTATTGAGTTATAAAGTAAGAAGAAAAAATTATTGGAAATCATGCTTTGGCAAATCGTGTGAATTTTTTTTAGATCTAGTCATACAGATTTTCTTTTTCTTTCTTTTGTTTCTTAGATTTAGTTCAATTCTTTGATTGCAACTAACCAAAACTAGAGTAGAGAGTCTACTCATTTGTGTTTCGAGTTTTGTTTTTTTGTGTTTTGTAGGAGGGTTCGCATTGAAGACAAAGGCGCAATAGCAAAGGGCCGTGCGCGTTTTAAGAAAAGAAGGCTAGAGCGCCAGGAAAAGAAGACCTACAAATTTTTACTTTTCTTTTTTCTTTTTTTTTGGGGGCAGAGGGTCATTTAATTAATTTGGGTTGTAATAAGGCCTTTTTATTCTTGAGGGTAACTCTTCTAATTAGTTAATTATTCTTTTTATTTTTATTGAAAGGCAACAAAATTTGACTCTATGTGGGGTACAAAAGTGATTAAACCCATTTCTTGAGTTCGACCCGAACTTCACCACTCGTGAGCCGATTTTTATAATTTGATGCGCGGTTTACACAGGCAATTTTATTGAAAAATATCTTTTAAAAATACTTTATTGAAAAAGAAGCATCAAATTTTTTGCGTCTTTGCCGGGGAACGGCGTTTTAAAAACTGAGTACCCAATTTATTGCCTCTTTGGCATTATTTAGGATTGTTAGTTTATTTTCTATATTGATTAACCAGGATTGTTAGTTTGCTTTTGCATTTAGGATTTTTAAAACCACGTTGCTTGCAAGCCCTAGAGACCAGTTTACTTTTCCTGCATGCCCCACCTATTAGGTTACCTCCTTAGTAAGTGATTGTGCACGATTGGAATCGTGCACATAGTTTGCTATTTGCAAAATATGTGATTGGGTACAAGTGTGTGATGCATGTTTAATGTTTCCTGCTTTATTTATTTATTTTCTTTTGCCTGCGCAGTGGTTTGTTGTGGTTTGATCACGTTTGTGCGTTAGATAGGCAGAAAACCCTTCTTTAAGACGGTTGCTACACCGGTCTACCTTCAGGTGTATGCAAGGGCGACGCTCACTTGACCCTAAGCTTGTTGAGCCATTAGAGGACCCCAAGTCTATCATTAAGAGAGCCCGTCGATCCGGTCTCATGGCAGAGGATTAGCAGTTGATCCATCCCCTCATAGAGTATTTCATTCCCAATGAATACACCCACACCTCCAACATCACTAGACCCGTTGTAGGAGCAAATCAGTTCGAGATCAAGGCCAATATTATCCAGATGTTACCTTCCTTTTACGGCCTTAATAACGAGGACCCCTACCATCATCTCGATGAGTTTCTCGAGATCTGCACTACGATGCAGATCAACAATTTCGGAGATGAAGCGTTAAGGTTGACCTTATTACCTTCCTCCCTCAAGAATAAAGCCAAGCACCGGTTGAAAGCTTTAGACACGATTCAGATTACTACTTAGGAACGAAAGCAGAGAGAGTTTCTCAAGAAATACTTCACAATTGGTAAGACGAACCAGTTTCAAAAAAAACATCACCAGTTTTTCCCAGATTAAGGGAGAACAGTTTCATGAGACTTGGTAGAGGATGAAAGATCTTCTTCGAAAGTGTTCTCACCACCAGGTGCCCCGTTGGCAACTGGTGCAGTTCTTTTACGATGAGCTAACCGAGAAAAATCGTGAGATGGTTGATGCAGCCTGTGGGAGCACTTTCATGTTGAAGAGTGAGAATGAAGTGTAGGCCCTGTTTGAGACCCTTGACAAGAATTCGAGGAACCACGCTTTCGCCTCACGTTTTAAGAGAGTTGCACCTGCTCATAATGGAGCGAACAAGGTTGAGATTGTTTAGATTAAGACACACCTTGAGTTGCAAAACAAGGTCAACCTGCTGACCGAGAAATTGGATCAGTTGTTGTCAAATCCCTCACCAACCGTGCAGGTGTGTGCGTTGTGTGCTAACCCAACACACCATGTCTTTGACTGCCCCACGGCGCCACAGTGCCCTGAGTTTATCCAGGAGCAAGCTCAAGTGATAGGACCTTGCTGAAAGATCCTTGCCCAGGAGCTATGCCGCACGAACAAATTGCATTTCATCGAACAGGTAGAGGGTAGTTACTTCTTATGTCTTCAGATAGCAGAATTTATAGACTTAATAGCGTCGACAGCAAGGTTTGATCAGCAGATCAGGAGGTGCTTAAAGCTCGTATTCACAAGTATTTGCAAATGAAACTTTGGCTAAATCTGTAGATCGATGAAGATTCGATTCAGCCGGGAGTTGTAGGTTCTGCAGCTTCGATTCTGATCAGCTGATCGTTTGTAATTCCTGCATTTGCGTACACTGATAATCTGCTCTAAAAATTATTAAAGAAGAAGAAGGTAGGATTTGGCTCAATTCAAGAATTATCTCATGGATCGTTCCAGATCTGCAATCGCTTGCTTGGATTCTTCCAAAAGAGGTTAAATGACGAACTTCAACTGTACGATCTCTTCCAACCGGGTTATGATGCTCAGCCCTTGGACACATAGAGATGCTGCAATACACTCTACTGTTTGCCAAAATAGGGCTGGACGCGTCGGTTGTTCGTTAATTCCCAATTCGTAGTTGATTAACTTTGAATCGAGCCAAGGCTAACTCACGGATGAGTTAGGCTCTCCAAATGAGATCAAGCTAGATCTCAATTGGCCTAGGGCTGGACGCCCTCTGCTCTAAGAGGAGCAGCCTAAGAAAAATCTATTTCTTTAAGAAGGAACAATTTCTTGATTGCTAAACAAAAGATACAAACTTAAAGCCTTAGGTCCTATATATAGGCCCAGACAGTTTACAAATGTGAGAGCATGGTCAACTGCTGACCTAGCCAGTCAAATATGGCTCCTAACATCTTCCAATCATGAAGTGCCACTTCTGAATGCCACCTCTCCCCTGTTGATTCCAGTTCACTCACATGTCCCTACAGTTGCACACACTGTACACTCGCATTCCGTACATGAGTGCTCCCCTACTCACGCGGCATTGCTTGTGCACTCCTGTTCGCACGTTGTGCACCCTTGCTGTCGCATGCGCATCGTGCTTTTGCTCTCCCTCATGCCTATCGCATGCTTGTGTGATTCCACCCGTGTGTCCTACGCACTCGTGCACCATGCGTGCCCGCCCGCGCTCCATGCACTTGCGCGCTTGCGCATTAGACGTTGTCGCCCGTGCACCATGCTGGATCAGAGGCTGCCAGCTACGGACTCGTAGTGAGGTTCGTAACAAACCACACCACGCTCCGCATGGTCTTGCCCTCAAGAATCCCTCAACACCTGTGGGTTGTGGCCCTTCACCTTCATGCTTTCGGGCCGGCTTTCTTATTAGAAACAACCACAACTATACATGTTTATTTATCTCACAAATCTGGATTGTTAACGATCAGCATATCTCTTCCTTCCCTCCCAGATCAAATGGGAATTCATTACATTCCTGCATTTGTTCTGCGAGCTGTCTTTGACCGTTTGATAGCTTCTTGTTGCCAATTAGGCATCGGTCTAACAGTTCCCAATGCTGGTCTTCACCAGACAATTTGATTCTTTTGTCAACCTCATCTTTTTTTGTCCTCATCCATGTATTAAGGCCCAGCTCTACTTGAACTTCATTGCTGTTAATACTTTCATGTTTTTGCTTTTCCAGCTCCTTAGTTTTATCATAGCTGTGGACCACGCTGTTTTTCACCAACTGAAAATCATTGACTCCTGCTTTACTCATTGTGTCACCCCTTTTCTGTGTTAGGTCTTCCTCAACCACATTGCCATGCATATCTAGGTGGTTATACCTCTCTGTATATGTATGGCATGTGGATTTTCTAGAGGCTTCATCAACTTCGCACATTCTTAGCTGAATGGAGTCTGCTAATATTAGTTCCATCGATTCCCGTTCAAATCCCGAAAGAACTAATGAAGTGTGATTCACCAATTCACGTTCCATAGCTGCGCTTGCTCTCAACAATCTCATCAATCCACAGCTGGATTGAGACACTAATTTTAAAACCTTTTTTAGTCTCTTAACAACTGCATCAATTCGCTTTAGGCACACCACTTCAATAGGAGGATTTCCCTTTTTAAGGTGATGCTCCATCTGCCTAAAAATTCCCTGAATTTGCAATTCCAAACTTAGAGTAACATACACAGAATCTTCACTTCCGTTCTCGAATAGTTCTGGTGCGTATTTCCACAACCATACGCTCAACTTCCATAAGGACCTAATCAGTTGCCTTGCTTGCTCCATTTTGTCACCTGGCTAGACTCCACACTAGCAGGATGCCAAATTGTACTGTACTAATGGTTTGGCACACTGTATTACATAAATCTGAAGTGCAGGCTTGGCCCTGCTTTGAGGCACACAAGTCTGTCTACTGTTCAAAGTTCAGATACAGTGCTGGCTACTTAAGAGGCATCGCACTGGAATGCACACAAGCCGACGAGTACCGAAATTTGCCAAGGCAATGATGCACTGAAGTGAATGGCTGGAGTCAGAAGGTGCATTGGTGCGCATCTAAAGTGTTCCCTGCTAACGGCGATGAGGAATGTGGTGCGATCGACTTAGCCCTGTATTACATGCTGAGGCTCACCACAATCATGCACCACGCACACAGATGGGTCACAGCAATATTGCCAGTGTATTGCGTCAGAGTGTGCACAAACGCCTTCTTGCCCAGCTCACGTAGCCGTGTTACCGACACAGTGCTCTCAGGTGATTTACAGAAGTAATGTGCGTTCAGATCTTGAGGCTGAATCTAAGTCTTGTTTCGTGCATAATTGAATTAGGCTCGAGCACCAATTCATTCAGCACAGCATACAGAGCTCTCCGCCTCGACAGATCTCGAACCGATGCACTTCAAAAGTGATCCAGAATTGCTGTAACGCTATGCAGTTGAAATAGTGATTTGCAAATGCGCGTATACAAGATCTAACAGATATGAGTGAATGTACTTAGCTATGTTTGAAGTTTCGGCAATCTAGAACTCGATTCAAGCTCTCAGGTTTGTCGGAGGCTCTTCTTCTTAAATCGGTAGAATCTTCAAGTGCCATTGAAAAGCAATTCCCTGCAGTATGTAGCGACGAAAGACTTGACACAGTCGTGCTCAGGGCATGCCACACTGTCAAGTATGGAAACTCACAGCACTGTGTTATGGCAGATGTAACGTTGCTGAGTGCAGCACAGACTGCAGCTCTGATGTACGCTACAAGGTCAGCGAGCAGCAGCACTCTGCATTTCTGCAGCAACACTGTGAAACGGTGTACTACAGTGTGTTGCGAAGTAGTCTAGGGCAGTGCTCAAGCTGCAGTTGTGCACAGCCTGCAGATGCTACTCAAACTGTGATATCTACTGGTGTTGCACCTGTTACGCAACCATCAAGTATTCAGTATGTTCTGATTACATACGATTCCACTTGGATCGTTCCTTGATTTAATCGCAGAGAACTTGCTGGAGCTGTGAGCTGCTTATGTGATCCTGTGTTGCTGAAGAGGAATACATCATCTGCGTAACCAGCTGAGGGCACATAATGTGTTGATGCACGGCTAATGTAGATGTGAACTGCGAGGCAGCATTGGTGAACAGGCTGGCAATAACGCTATGCAGCGCTGCTCGAATAGGTGCGCGTACACAGGTGAAAACCAGTGCAGGTATTGGCTCAGCAAGTCATGCACAGGTGCAGCAGTGGCTGCAGTTCTCGTTGCACTACAGTACGCAGCGCAATGGCTGAAGCTATGATAACTACGATAGCTGTGGTATTACTCAGCAAAAGTTGCAGTCAATTCACCCTTTAGTCTGCAATAACATGGGCAGATGCAGACGCGGCAACGTATGCAGCCTGCAATGTTGCCGAACTCACGGCTGTGGTTCTCTGAATAGCGAGCAATCAGCAGCTGAACACAGATTCATCTTCAACACGACCTTGAGCACGCTTGCACAGAAAAAAACTCGAATGTACGAGGCAAACGGCTCTGGGCGACAATCGCAGAGGCGTGCCAGCGACTTTGCACAATTACTGTGCAAATTTAGACAAGGCACTTCAAATTCACTTTCGGAAGTCAATTCAACTCCGATTTGGACATGTGAAAAATCGTTTAGATAGTGCTTGATCAGAGGAATCAGAATCTGCAATTAGAATTTCCTTACGAGCTATCCACTGGCCAAAATAAATTTTGAAACAGAAAAGACGCTGTTCAGAATTCTCGCGAACTTGTTGCAACTAAATCAATGATCGGCCGACGGATTCGTGCTTAATTCACGCCGGAGCCTCATTCTGATCGGCATACTGCTCTGATACCAATTGATAGGACCTTGCTGGAAGATCCTTGCCCAAGAGCTATGCCGCATGAACAAATTGCATTTCATCGAACAGGTAGAGGGTAGTTACTTCTTATGTCTTCAGATAGCAGAATTTATAGACTTAATAGCGTCGGCAGCAAGGTCTGATCAGCAGATCAGGAGGTGCTTAAAGCTTGTATTCACTGTAAGTATTTGCAAATGAAACTTTGGCTAAATCTGTAGATCGATGAAGATTCGATTCAGCCAGGAGTTGTAGGTTCTGCAGCTTCGATTCTGATCAGCTGATCGTTTGTAATTCCTGCATTTGCGTACACTGATAATCTGCTCTAAAAATTATTAAAGAAGAAGAAGGTAGGATTTGGCTCAATTCAAGAATTATCTCATGGATCGTTCCAGATCTGCAATCGCTTGCTTGGATTCTTCCAAAAGAGGTTAAATGACGAACTTCAACTGTACGATCTCTTCCAACCGGTGATCGTTCTGATGCTCAGCCCTTGGACACATAGAGATGCTGCAATACACTCCACCGTTTGCCAAAATAGGACTGGACGCATCGGTTGTGCGTCAATTCCCAATTCGTAGTTGATTAACTTCGAATCAAGCCAAGGCTAACTCACGGATGAGTTAGGCTCTCCAAATGAGATCAAGCTAGACCTCAATTGGCCTAGGGCTGGACGCACTCTGCTCTAAGAGGAGCAGCCTAAGAAAAATCTATTTCTTTAAGAAGGAACAATTTCTTGATTGCTAAACAAAAGATACAAACTTAAAGCCTTAGGTCCTATATATAGACCCAGACAGTTTACAAATGTGAGAGCATGGTCAACTGCTGACCTGGCCAGTCAAATCTGGCTCCTAACATCTTCCAATCATGAAGCGCCACTTCTGCATGCCACCTCTCCCCTGTTGATTCCAGTTCACTCACATGTCCCTACAGTTGCGCACACTGTACACTAGCATTCCGTGCATGAGTGCTCCCCTACTCGCGAGGCATTGCTTGTGCGCTCCCGCTCGCACGTTGTGCGCCCTTGCTGCAGCATGTGCATCATGCTTTTGTGCTCCCGCATGCTTGTGTGATTCCACCCGTGCGTCCTACGCGCTCGCGCGCCATGCACATCCGCCCGCGCTCCACGCACTTGCGTGCTTGCGCATTAGACGTTGTCGCCCGTGCGCCATGCTAGATCAGAGGCTGCCAGCTACGAACTCATAGTGAGATTCATAACACAAGTGGCAAAAAGTTTCGCTAAACCCATGTCCAATCCTTATTCCAACACATATAACCCGGGTTGGCGAAACCATCTCAATTTCTCGTGGAGAAATCCACAACCCCCCATCCCGTCCCAAAACCAACTCAAGCAAGGCAGTTATGCATCTGGTTTTCAGAGAATCTAGCTACCCTTCAGCCCAACATTCCTTTAGTCAGTCACAATCCCAGGAGCCCACATTCAGCCAGTCCTTCAAAGACAAGATGCTCCAGGTGTTTGCAGACATCAAGGCAAACTTGAACTCCTATACTCAATCCATTGCCAAATTAGAGACACAGATGGGACAGCTTGCTAAGGCGCTTAGCGGGCAAAGCGAAGGAACATTACCTAACCAGTCGTTGGTCAACCCTAGGAGTAAGGAACCGATGGATGGTCTGCATATGACTGATACACATCAAGAGCAGGCCCAAGCGATTACCACCCGTAGGAGTGGGAAGGAGTTACATGGCACTAGGGAGAATGTAGAAGAAAAAGAGACAGATTGTTGAGCAGTAAATCCCTATTGAGACATCTCAGGAAAGCGGGAGGGCTCCCCCATCTGAGCCTTTCAGATCCTATATACCCAAAGCCTCCTCTCCTGAGGCATTAGAGAAGCCGAAGTCGTTCGGCAAGTAGGAGATGAAGATGCAGGAGATGCTTGAGATTTTCAAAAACGTTCAGATAAACCTCCCCCTGCTTGACGTCATCCAGCAAGTCCCTACATACGCAAAGTTCCTGAAGGAGCTTTGTATGCAGAAGAAGAAGTCACGGTCTAATGTGCCAAGGAAGATATATCTTACTGAGCAGGTGAGTGCAATGCTACAACACCAAACTCTACCCAAGCTTAAGGACCCAGGAGCTCCTATTATCTCTTGCGTCATAGGAAACATTTCTGTCGAGCGTACTTTACTCGATCCTGGGGCAAGCGTGAACATCTTGCTGGGTTTCTTTTACGACGCATTTGGGTTATAGGAGATGAAGTCGACATCGATGACCCTACAGCTGGTAGATCGATCCATCAAGGTCCCACAAGGGATTCTTGAGGATGTTTTGGTCAAGGTGGAGGATTTATACTTTCCTGTTGACTTCATTATCTTGGATACGAAGGGAGTGGATGAAGTGAGGCAGACGCCCATTATTCTAGGTCGCCCCTTCTTGGCCACTGTCAACGCGTGCATCAATTGTCGTACTGGTGTAATAGGGCCGATTTGGTGGATTCAAACTCCGGCCTTAGACCATTCACAAATTGATAGAAATGTTCCATATCGAGTTGCTTTTGGCGAAGCTCGATATCTTCGGCACAATGCCATTTGGGCTCAAGAAGAGCCAACTCTTCCCAAAGTTCGGACAACTCATTATAATATTCTCGAATAGTTTTATTTTTTTGAGTTATTGTCCGAACTTTGTCTTGTAAATTGCATACATGTGCAATATCTTTAAGGGAATACATGTTTTTGAGGTATTCCCAAGCCTTATCGGCATGCTCAAACTTAGCTAGACTAGAGCATTTTTTAATGTTTATACTATTGATGAGCCATGACATAATTTTTGCATGCCCTATCCTCCACTCTTTCCATTTCTTTTCATAAGTGGCTAACGCCTTACTCTTCTCTTCTTCCGTTAGAGGAACCTCTTTATCACCCTCTTTCTTGGTAAGAGATAGTTTAGGTTCCAAATCGGAACCATCCACTATACCCCATAAACCTTTTCCCCAAATGTGGTGCTTCATAATCGAAGCCCACATTACATAGTTCGTATCATTTAGCTTCATAGGAATGATGGTGATCTTATCATTGTCATCCATCTTTTACAAGGGTAAGAGAGGAATAAATAGGAGGAGAGAGAAAAAAAATAAAAAAAAAGAAAAAAAGTAGACAAGGGAATAAGAGAGGATACAAAACCAAAAATTTTTGTAGCACAAGTTCGCCTTTCTTCAAACAAATCTTCTTGAGCCAAGAACAAGGTGATGAAACACCTTTTGTAAATGTGACACAGAAATCGAGGCAGAAGCACTTCAAGATCTAAGGATTTCGTAGCTCTAATACCATGTAATGAAATGGTGGTCTTCAACAAATGCACGAATAACTCACAAACAAGTGTCTATTAGAGACACTACAAGCATGACCCTTGAAAGGGTATAAAAAGAAGAACACTTGAAAAATAAATAATACTTTATTCATGAACAAAATGCTTAAGAAGCATAGCAATTTACATTGAAGGGGTTCACCCCTATATATACAAAAAAGTGGAAGAGAGAGGAGAGCTCATTTTGAGCTCTCCAAAAGAGACGTTGGACTACGTCTCTTATTATAGCTGTTGGACTACAGTCCAACAGCATTTATTATAGCTGTTGGACTACAATCAAACAGCTATTTGCACAGTCAAGTTCCAACACTGGATCAAATATCTAGTTTCTATTGAACTAGTTGCTAAAAAAGAAAATAAAGAAAAATAGAAAAAGAAAATAATAAAAGAAAATATAATAATATTAAATAATATATATATATATTACAATTTACATTTTAACATTGTTATACGCAGATCTGATCCTCTACTGAGCGGCCTGTGTTCTCTGGTCTATTTAATTCAATCCAGCAGATTCAATCTGCGTCTGTATCGTAATCAGGCCAGTCTAATTTATTATTTCCTGATAAGGTCTCTTGCCGGTAGTATCACAGGCCCAATCGCGTCAGACGCGAGTGACGTTAATTGGTCGGCTGTCTCACAGGCAGACTTGGTCTGATCCACGATCTAACCAGCGTGACAGTACGCAGCGTGGGCTCAGAGCACGTCAGCGCTGCAGCCACTGTTGACATTATTTGATTAAAAAGGCTAACAGCAGATCGGCCAGCGTATTTAGGCCTGTCATCCTGACTTTTGTTTGCACAGCTGATCTGTCAGCCCCATCTGATGGGATAAACTAATCTGTTAATCAGATGACTGAGTTGGAGTGTGTGTGTCAGTTTTTGTGTTTACTCATTTTCATTAGTTCAGGGATAGGTATTAGTTGATTAAATTTGCTTTTGATATTAGCATAGTATAGAAGCCTCACGATTTGGTATTGAGTTATAAAGTAAGAAGAAAAAATTCTTGGAAATCATGCTTTGGCAAATCGTGTGAATTTTTTTTAGATCTAGTTACATATAGATTTTCTTTTTCTTTCTTTTGTTTCTTAGATTTAGTTCAATTCTTTGATTGCAACTAACCCGAACTAGAGTAGAGAGTCTACTCGTTTGTGTTTCGAGTTTTGTTCTTTTGTGTTTTGGAGGAGGGTTCACATTGAAGACAAAGGCGCAATAGCAAAGGGCCATGCACGTTTTAAGAAAAGAAGGCTAAAGCATCAAGAAAAAAAAACCTGCAGATTTTTACTTTTCTTTATTTTTATTTTTTTTGGGCAAGAGGGCCATTTAATTAATTTGGATTGTAATAAGACCTTTTTATTCTTTGAGCCCTCTGCGGGTAACTTTTATAATTAGTTAATTAATTAATTATTCTTTTTATTTTTATTGAAAGGCACCAAAAATTCATCTTTATGTGAAATACAAAAGTGATTAAACCCATTCTCTAAGTTCGACCCGGACTTCACCACTAGTGTGAGCCGGTTTTTATAATTTGATACATGGTTTACACGGACTTCACCACAATCATTAGATGAAAATAATACTTTGCAACCATGATCCCTAATTTGCGAAACAAATAAAAGATTTAAATTTAATTTTAGTATAACTCTAATATTTGGTATGTGAAAAATTGATTGTTTTTTAAAAATCTCAAAACTTTTGATTTTTAAGGATGTTTCGTCTATGGTTGAAACATAAGAATTATTTGGGTTAGAGTGACATTCGGATAATATAGACTCATTTATACTCATATGAAAAGAAACACCGAAATCTAGGATCAAAGAAGGAAAAAGCATGAGTTTTGAACATTGGTTGTAGCACAACAAGATATTTTCTTTGTGCATCGGTAAAAAAAACATGTTTTTTTGGAGAGAGATACTATTTCACCAATCGAGTCACAGGTATCTGACATATTCATACCTAACAATTTTCTACAAAGTGGTGATGAAACATATAACTTGTACAAATGTCAGCCTCTTTCAGATATGAATCTATCTGATTCAGAAGGGAAGAACTTGCATTAGTATCTCAGTTTCAATTCAAACATGAGTTTGATTCACACTCCATGTTCTGAGAAATATTTACCATCCGCAAAAAAATGGAATCTTTTTCTAAAGAAATGCGTTGAGAAAGGGTAGATGTATAGAACCTTTCAACGAGATAGTGCTTTTTCAAATCTCTCAAAATGGAATCTGTTCCAAACGTATATGCCATGGTTCCTTACTTCGGCAGGGTGCAAATATATAAATTTCATCATTTTAGATATTTTTTCAGACTCATTGCCGATACTAAGGTAGCAGTCACAAATTTGTATCCTTTTTTATGATATTACGCATGGATCAGATATGTCATGGTCAATTCTTCATATTCCATTGTGGGTGATTCTTCCACAATGGAATCTGATAAGTGAGATTTCGAGTAAGTGTTTAGAGGATCTTCTTCTGCCAGAAGAAATGATTCATCAAAATAATGAGTCACCCGGTCCGTTGAAATGGACACATCTGAGATCACCAAATGCTCGGGAGTTCCTCTATTCAATCCTTTTCCTTCTTGTTGTTGGGTATCTCGCTCGTACGCATCTTCTCTTTATTTCCCGAGTCTCTAGTGAGTTAGAGACAGAGTTAGAAAAGATCAAATCTTTGATGATTCAATCATACATGATTGAGTTGCGAAAACTTCTGGATAGGTATCCTCCACCTGAACTGAATTCTTTCTGGTTAAAAAATCTCTTTCTAGTTGCTCTGGAACAATTAGGAGATTCTCTGGAAGAAATACGGAGTTCTGCTTCTGGTGGCAACATGCTATTGGGTGGTGGTCCCACTTATAGGGTCAAATCAATACGTTCTAAGAAGAAAGATTTGAATATCAATCTCATCGATATCATCTATCTCATAAGTATCATACCAAATCCCATCAATCCAATCACTTTTTTGAGAAATACGAGACATCTAAGTCATACAAGTAAAGAGATCTATTCATTGATAAGAAAAAACATGAACAATGATTGGATTGATGATCAAATAGAATTTTGGGTCGCGAACACTGATTTGATTGATGATGAAGAAAGAGAATTCTTAGTCCAGTTCTCAACCTTAACGACAGAAAAAAGGATTGATCAAATTCTATTGAGTCTGACTCATAGTGATCATTTATCAAAGAATGACTCTGGTTATCAAATGATTGAACAACCGGGATCCATTTTCTTACGATACTTAGTTGACACTCATAAAAAGTATCTAATGAATTATGAGTTCAATAGATCATGTTTAGCAGAAAGACGGATATTCCTTGCTCATTATCAGACAATTACTTATTCACAAACCCCGTGTGGGGCTAATAGTTCTCATTTCCCATCTCATGGAAAACCCTTTTCGCTCTGCTTAGCCCTACCCCCTTCTAGGGGTATTTTAGTGATAGGTTTTATAGGAACTGGACGATCATATTTTGTCAAATACCAAGTGACAAACTCCTATGTTCCTTTCATTACGGTATTTTCGAACAAGTTCCTGGATGACAATAAAGGTTATCTTATTGATGATATCAATATTGATGATAGTGACGATATCGATGATGACCTTGATACGGAGCTGCTAACTATGTTGAATGTGCTATGTATATGACGTCGAAATAGACCAATTTGATATCACCCTTCCATTAGAATTAACAAAAGCAATGTCTCCTTGCATAATATGGATTCCAAGCATTTATGATCTGTATGTGAATGAGTCGAATTACTTATCCCTTGGTCTATTAGTGAACCATCTCCCCAGGGATTGTGAAAGATGTTCCACTAGAAATATTCTTGTTATTGTTTCGACTCATATTCCCCAAAAAATGGACCCCGCTCTAATAGCTCTGAATAAATCAAATACATGCATTAAGATACAAAGGCTTCTTATTCCACAACAACAAAAACACTTTTTCATTCTTTCATATACTAGGGGATTCCGCTTGGAAAAGAAAATGTCCCATACTAATGGATTTGGATCCATAACCATGGGTTCCAATGCACGAGATCTTGTAGCACTTACTAATGAGGTCCTATCAATTAGTATTACACAAAAGAAATCAATTATAGACACTAATACAATTAGATCAGCTCTTCATAGACAAACTTGGGATATGCGATCCCAAGTAAGATCCGTTCAGGATCATGAGATCCTTTTCTATCAGATAGGAAGGGTTGTTGCATAAAATGTACTTCTAAGTAATTTCTCCATAGATCCTATATCTATCTATATGAAGAAGAAATCATGTAAGGAAGGGGATTCTTATTTGTCCAAATGGTACTTCGAACTTGAAATGGGCATGAAGAAATTAACGATACTTCTTTCTCTTTTGAGTTGTTCTGCTGGATCAGTGGCTCAAGATCTTTGGTCTCCACCCGGACCCGATGAAAAAAATTGGATCATTTCTTATGGATTCATTGAGAATGATTCTGATCTAGTTCATGGCCTATTAGAAAGTGTTCTAGTGGGATACTCACGGACAGAATGCAGTCAGTTTGATAATGATCGAGTGACATTGCTTCTTCGGTCTGAACCAAAGAATCAGTTAGATATTATGCAAAATGGATCTTGTTCTATCGTTGATCAGAGATTTCTATATGAAAAATATGAATCGGGTTTGAAGAAGAGGAAGGAGAAGGACCCCTCGACCTGCAACAGATAGAGGAGGATGAGGATTTATTCAATCACATAGTTTGGGCTCCTAGACTATGGCGCCCTCATGGCAATCTATTTGATTGTATTGAAAGGCCCAATAAATTGGGATTTCCCTATTGGGTCAGGTCATTTCGGGGCAAGAAGATCATTTATCATAAAGAGGATAAGCTTCAAGAGAATGATTCAGAGTCCTTGCAGAGTGGAACTGTGCAGTACCAGACACGATATAGATCTTCCAAAGAACAAGGGTTTTTTTGAATAAGCCAATTCATTTGGGACCCTGCAGATCAATTCTTTTTCCTATTCAAAGATCAGCCATTTGTCTCTGTGTTTTCCCGTCAAGAATTTTTTGCAGATGAAGAGATGTCAAAGGGACTTATTATTTCCCAAACAAATCCTCCTACATCTATATATAAACGTTGGTTGATCAAGAATATGCAAGAAAAGCACTTTGAATTGTAGATTCATCGTCAGACATGGCTTAAAACTAATACTAATAGTTCATTATCTAATGGATCTTTCCGTTCTAATACTCTATCCGAGAGTTATCAGTATTTATCAAATTTGTTCATATCTAATAACAAAATGTTTTTGGATCAAATGACAAAGACATTGTTGAGAAAGAGATGGCTTTTCTAGGATGAAATGAAATATTTGATTCATGCACTAGGAGAAAGATTTCTCATTCCTTATCCGGAAAGATATGTGGTCATGAATAGGGATGGCAGTGGGGCGGGGCGGGGCGGGGGACAAGGTTTCCACCCCCGCCCCGCCTCAAAATTTTATCCTCCACCCCCGCCCCGCCTCCGCGGCGGGGATGGATTTTATCCTCCACCCCCGCCTCCATCCCCGTTTCATACCCTTCATCCCCGGTCCAAACGGGGATGAGGCGGGGCGGGGCGGGGATATTGCGGGGAAAAGTAGTCGGGGCGGGGATTAGGCGGGGAGGGGAAAAGTGCACGTCCACCCCCGCCCCGCCTCCGCGGCGGGGATGGATTTTATCCTCCACCCTCGCCTCCATCCCCGTTTCATACCCTGCATCCCCGGTCCAAACGGGGCGGGGCCCCGCTTTCCCCCGGTCCACTGCCATCCCTAGTCATGAAAGAGGGATTAAGTAGAACAGAATTGACCGAGTGGTAGAGTCGTGGAAACACTTGTTTATTCCATATTTTGGACCTTAGCTCAATGGAGCAATATGCTATTGTTGAAACATGGAACAATTGAAATCTTAGATCAAAACACTATGGATGGTATGAACTGCCTAAACAATAATTCTGGAACAGCGAACAACCAGAATGGAACAGCGAACAACCATAACTTATTACTCACTACATCAAACAATTTTCGTTAATAAAACATGTAAATCCATTGGAAAATCAAAAATGCGCATGTTCGATGAAATGGTTGTTGTTATCTGCTCCAATAACGAATCATTGGTTTAACTGAATAACTAAATAAAATAGATAGACATTTCTCTTCGTCTCAGGTCGATAGATCTTCTCAATTGGAATATCTCTTATATGGATAATACACATTCGAGTTGACCGAGCCTAATTCTAATTGTTTTGTTCTGAAGCAAAGATATCAACGGAGGCCGGTTCGTCCTATTCAGCACGACCAAGAGGCACTGGATTTTCTTTCGGATAGGCCCTCCCTGAAAGGAGAAGGAAGCCTGGAATGCCAACATATCTAATTCACCCGACGCGATAGTACCCATTTTGGGAACGTCCAGTGCCAAAGTCACTGAATGGGTAAGTCGTCAATCCCTAACCTAAAACTGACTATGTAATATACTGGCGGGCATTTTACCAGAAGTTTCTATCGTATCAATCTACCCTGTGTGATTCCTGTTGAAGCATATACTCGGGGGTGGGTGCAGGGTGGACGATTTCAAAACGGGCTCCTCCATTCATTAGATAGAGAAGATCGCCAAGATTTCATGATCTGTTGCCGAATGCCAAACCTATTCCAACTGCTCGGACTCGGATCGTGGGGATTGCCGGAATACTTCCTATCAACAAAT